>NC_141693.1:532225427-534787624 GCF_964263255.1 Lissotriton vulgaris | reverse complement strand
AAAACCTTGAGGCTAGCCAAGAATTACAAAAAGCTTGGCATGACCAAAAGGCTGTCCTTGTTGAATTTCAGCCTGGACAGAAGGTATGGGTGTTGGAGCCAGTGGCCCCAGCAGCACTCCAAGACAAGTGGTCTGGACCCCATACAATTCTGGAAAAGAAGGGAGAGGTTACCTACTTGGTGGACCTAGGAACTCCCAGGAGCCCCCACAGGGTGCTCCATGTGAACAGATTGAAGGCATATGTCAGCAGGGCAGACATGGGCTTGCTCATGGCTACAGATGAGGGACAGGAGGAAGAGAGTGACCCTCTCCCAGACCTGCTCACTCAGAACCCTGAGGATGGCTCAGTTGATGGTGTGGCCTTAGGTGGCAGCCTCACTGAACATCAGCAACATGACTGCAGACAAGTTCTACAGGCATACAGGCATATGTTCTCCCTGACACCCAGTCAGACTAACTGGTGTACCCATGTGGTGGACACTGGTGACAGTCTTCCTGTAAAGAGCAAGATTTACAGGCAACCTGACCACGTCAGGGACTGTATAAAGACTGAGGTGCAAAAGATGCTGGAATTAGGTGTCATTGAGCCTTCAGAGAGCCCCTGGGCTAGCCCAGTGGTTCTGGTCCCCAAACCTCACACCAAAGATGGCAAGAGAGAGATGAGGTTCTGTGTGGATTACAGAGGACTCAATGCTGTCAGCAGGACAGATGCACACCCTATTCCAAGGGCAGATGAGCTCATTGACAAGTTGGCTTCTGCCAAATATTTGAGCACATTTGACTTGACAGCTGGCTACTGGCAAATCAGGTTAGCTGAGGAGTCTAAAGCCAAGACAGCATTTTCTACCCCTAGTGGGCATTATCAGTTTGTGGTGATGCCCTTTGGTCTGAAAAATGCACCTGCCACCTTCCAAAGGTTGGTGAATCAAGTCCTCACTGGGTTGGATGACTTTTGTGCAGCTTATCTGGACGATATTGCTGTCTTTAGCTCCACCTGGGAGGATCACCTGATCCACCTGAAGGAAGTGCTTGAGGCTCTGCAGAAGGCAGGCCTCACTATCAAGGCAACAAAGTGCCAGATAGGGCAGAGCAAGGTTGTATACCTGGGCCACCTTGTAGGTGGAGGCCAAGTTCAACCACTGGAGAGTAAGATCCAGACCATCAAGGACTGGTCCCCTCCAACTACCCAGACTCAGGTCAGAGCTTTCTTGGGCCTGACTGGGTACTACAGGAAGTTTGTTAAGAACTATGGGTCCATTGTGACTCCTCTTTATGATCTGACATCCAAGAAGATGCCCAAAAAGGTTCAGTGGACAGAAATCTGTCAAAAGGCATTTGATGACCTGAAGAAGGCCATGTGCTCTGCACCTATCCTGAAGAGTCCTGACTACTCAAGAGAGTTAATTGTCCAAACAGATGCTTCTGAGTTGGGAGTGGGAGCAGTGCTTTCACAGCTTAATGTAGATGGCCAGGACCAGCCCATTGCTTTCATTAGCAGAAGGCTGACCCCCAGAGAGAAACGTTGGTCAGCTATAGAGAGGGAGGCCTTTGCTGTGGTGTGGGCCCTGAAGAAGTTGAGACCATACTTATTTGGCACTCACTTCAAGATTCAGACCGACCATAAGCCCCTCCTATGGCTTAATCAGATGAAGGGTGAAAACCCCAAACTACTCAGGTGGTCCATTTCCCTACAGGGGATGGACTTTACAGTGGAGCACCGCCCAGGGACTGACCATGGCAACGCAGATGGTCTCTCCAGGTACTTCCACTTAGAACATGAAGACACAACTGGTCAAGATTAGTCTAATGTCCCTGCGTTTGGGGGGGGGTTATGTAGGAGAGTAGGGTCTGCTATCCTATGGTCACCCCAAATTTTTGCTTTTTGCTTCACTGGTTTCTGACTTAATGTGGCTGTGGGCCTGCTAATCAGACCCACAGCCTGCTGTTCTCTCTTTAAATTACTGCCAATGCACTCTAGGTGCATTACGAATCGGAACTGGTTCACCTTATGAGCCCCTGTAATAGTGCACCCTAGGTGCCCAGGGCATAGGTGTATCCAAGGCCTACCAGGGGCTGCAGCACGTATTGTGCCACCCCTGGCCTGGCCTCCATATTTGACACAACTGGCTGATCACTCAGCTGGGGTAAGTCGGTGTAACCACCTCTTACTTAGGCGCAGTATGTCTGTGCCTAACCCTAAACTGGACACATATGTTCCTATCAGCCACTCCTATGGAAGGCCTCATCAATCCTGGAGGCAGAGTGCTTGGAAATATGTGAGATGGTGCTCTGGCATGAGCTGAGCCTGTCTGCAGCTGTCGGGAACAACTCCCTAAGCTGTTCCGGGATATTGCCATACCATATACTCTTAAGTGCATTATAATCCTCGCGGTTAAATGCTATCTTTGGTTTGGCTTTATCAAAACATGTCGAGTAAGGTGTCATACGAATTGGAATACTATCCCCTCGCCAATTCTGGCGACGGGGATAGCATTCCACCCTTCTAGAGGGATACGACATGTGTGTAACCTCAACCCCGGTTAAAGTTAAACAGAGCCTCAGCTTCACAAAATGGACGCTGCCACCACAGACACAAGTCTGGCCTCCTGCTGCTGACCGAAACTCGGCAGATGGTGGCCTGGACAAAGGGTTTCCTGCCTTGGGAGGTGCGAGCACCACCCCAGACAGGATTTTGTGTATTGGGTAGGACAGGGCTGAATAGAATCAGACATGCCCGGGGCACACAAGGTGTCCCCGTGCATAGGCCAGTCCAAACCGGTTCTGGGGCCTTCCAGCCCCAGTCCTGGTGCGGAGCTGGACAAAGGAAAGGGGGTGTAACCACCCCCCTTCCTGGTTCCTCCCAGAGGAGGGACCTAGTAGGTGATCCACCCCCCTAGATTGGGAATAAGAGGGGGAGCAGTGCCATTGCACAGCAGATCATCCCGAAATCAACTTTAAACTAAGAAGACCACTGGACTTCGACATTCTGCTGCACAGAAGACTGAAGAAGAATCTCCCTTGTGGCCAAGGAGTGACCACCCTGTGAACACAGGTACCAACCAGCAACTCGACGTCTGCTTTGCCGCCGCCTCCCGCCGGAGCCTGAGCCCAGAGCCCGACAAGAACCAGATTCCCAGACCTCTCAGAGCCCGATCCACAGTCCCTGCAAAGAAGGCACCCGTGGAGGCACCGAGTGACGTGGGACCGGACCTCTTGGAAGACACCCGAAAAGCTGACTGCGCAGCTTCTGAGGCATCCTCGACGTTGTGCTTTGGGGATTGAGAACCCCCACCACCGAGCAGCCCTTGCACCGAAGATCAGCCCTCCAGCATCTCCACGATCTGCGTGGGGCCCTTTTGCATTGTGCCACTCGACGCGCCATCCCGGCCACTAGCCACGTGGTCAGCGGCCATCTTGGCGACGAACCTGAAGATTTAAACAGCAGGTCTGGTTGCTCCAGACCTACCCAAGCTCCTGTGAAAAGGAGCACCCGCTCTGACCTTGCTGGTCCGAGTGAACAGCATCTTTCAACTTCTGCGTGGCTTGCATTTGCCAAGGCCTGTTTGCTCCGATCAGGTCGCCGACACCGCCAACAGCGAGAAGCCTACGTGGGACAGCTCGTGACCGACTCCTGGACGTCCTCAACCCCGGGTATCCACGTGGCTGCAGAAAGAAGCTACCCAACAACGCCTGTTTGCACCCGACATCGCCTGGTTCCAATCTGGTTCCACGGTAGTCACTGGCTAGTGACTTTGAACATTGTCCCCTCTGCTTTCAGGTCTTCACCTCTTCAGATCCACCCTTGGATCCACCGGAACTCTTCTCATCGAGCCGCCTGCAGCATCTTCAGCTCCAAGCACCATCGACCAGCGTGACGAAACCCGACACAACTTCGACCCTGTGCACCCGCTTCCTGTGGGTGAGGTAACTCAGCTCCGCCGGTGCTCCTGCACTGGTACACATCCCAAGGGCCTGTGTTTTAAGTTTCAGCTCCGTAGGTCACTCGGAAGGTTCCTAACTTTCTAACTTTGTGCTTTTTACGCACCATAGACTTTGTATTGAGAAGTGCGTGCACTTTGAACACTGCACCCGAGTCCCGTGGGCCTTTCCCGACTTAGTTAACTCCAGTCTCGAATAGCTCCAGCGATTCCCAAGGCCCTAGGCCTCTTCACTTTCCTCTTGGTATCTCTTATACCACTTTCTTAGTATATGGTTTAGGTGGCCCCTAGGGCTCATCCATATTGTGCAACTTTTGTGTATTTTAAACTGTCTTGTGATTTAACGCTTGTGCTTCTGTGCTCATAAAGAGTCCAGGGGATTTTATAGTTAATAAATCAATATATATTTTCAATATATATCTGTGTGGTGTCCCTTTCATTTGGTATTCAAGGGGGTTGTGTATGGTATAACAGCTGGCTTCACATGCCTTTCAGAGTTTAGCCTAAGACTGCTTTGTCCACGTTACCACTAGGATAACTGGTCTACAAGGTTGAATTACAACCATCATCATAAGGGTTGCTTGGCATGGTACAAAGTGATCACTAGAACTAGTGAGCATTATATACCAGGCCAACTTCTCACATCTCTCCTCATTCCTACTTTATATATTTTGGGGCCAATTCACAAAGGCAGACACAATACATAAAAGAGTAACCTACTACTCCAAAATGGTTATGTGAATAGGTCCCTATATTACACCATCAAAACAGAACTCGGCTTCAGTGCCACATTCAGATTTCGGACTTATTTCAGGGCCGCATAGTTCACATTTTCCTTTCTCTACTACCAGGACATTATTGCCTTTCTGAAAGGGCCTGCTTCTTTAATAATGGCCTTGCGTGCGAACCTCAATGGATGCAGATGTCAGGTGGGGATGGAAGCATCAGCCTTGTCTCCACATTCGAACAGTCTCAGATCGGATATAGTAAGGCAAAAGAAACATCTGGTGCTTTTCAACCATAGAATAAAGGACACAAAGGCACACAAGTAAGGCAGACAAGCGTCTACATTAAATGTACAATTAACCGAACTTTTTGTGGCACACAGCATTATATTCAGTCGTGGAATTCGCTTGAGCGTGGCAGTGTCATGCTTAATGTAACTAAGGTCTAAAAAATTATAAATGTTCCAGAAATAAATTCCATTAGCTGGCACTCTCTTCAGGGCCTGCGCCAGTAGCGCCAGTCCTATTTAGTGTACAAATTGCTATTATTTTGTCCAAAGCTCTATCTTACTAAGTGCCCTTAAGAGGCACTGTTTATCTGTAAATGCATTTCTCATCTTCAGTTCTTCTGCACCCCTTATGCATAGGTGCTTCAACAAAACGTGCAAAGTGATACCGAGTACTTGCTAATGCATTATAGAATCTACAGTGCACATTCCAGAAAAACACATACATCCGATAATGTAAGGCCAATGAATATTAGAAATATTTGCTTCAAGTGTCAATATGCACGTTGTAAACAAAATGCTCGTTCAGCATTATTGTCTATATTATGTTCTCCAAATGTCACCTGAATATTATAGGGTAATTATAATGCAAAGTATTTCGTTTTTAGACCATTTCCGCTCAGCATATTGTGCTTTCTTCGGATTAAGGCCTGGTTTAGATGTTGCTGGACTATATATACTATATGATGAATTAACCTGTCTGGCAGGGGCATAAAAGAAAATTACAGCCCCCCCCCCCCCCCCCCCTTGCAGAATGTGATTGGGGCCCTGGAGTCCCCAAAGAGATATTCATTGACATTTATATGAATAGGGGCAGTTGGGGCCTCGTGGAGAGTTGCCCCCACCCTTACACTGTAGGGGAGTGCTTTGTGCCCCTACTGCCCACTACACTTCAAATCAGGTCATCAGTTCCCAGGGAGGTGCATATACCCCGTTCCACATTCTCAAAGGACAAGACGTATGTTCATAGACACATGTCAGAAAAAAAACGTTTTTATTTAGTCACAGACCTCCAAAGCAGGCTTCAAAGGGAATGAAGGACCTCCAAAGCAATAAGAAAGGAAGGAGTAAGATACACATACCGCGTACATGAAGTCTACAATAAATGCCATCAATATATCATTATTATATTAGGACATATCCCACAAATCATGCTTTTGATATATGCCTTTGGAAACAAAGGTCAAAAAGAACTTACATCCATCCACCTTTTTTGCTAGTGATATATCAGCGAAACAGTGTCCGCTGCTTAGTGCAGGCGATTTGCAAATCGGCCGAGAGCTGATTTTGGACAAGTGTCCAGTAGTTACTCAATGCGCAAATGATCTGGGATCCTGGGTCTCTGATTGCAAACATGTCAGGAAGGCATGCAGAAATTCCATTTGGGAATTCTCTCCTTCTAGTTTGGTTTTCTGTTCACCCTGCCTCTATGATTCCCATGCCTGACTGAACATATCAGACACCTGTAAAAGCTCCAATATGTAGAAAGCTGTGTTGTTTTTTTGCAGTCTTCTTTATTCAGTTCAAACTCAACCAGAAGGTAGCGCTTTACCCTTGCGCTGCTGGGCCTTTTCCTCCCCTTGTGCTAAACCTTTTTTTTGGCTATTTGGGTTGTTTGTGCTTAGGCCCTGTAACTTTTTGACCACATAATGTATCCACACCAAATTTGTGCTCTTTTCTTTCAACATCATAGGGATTTTAAAGGTACCCGGTGTTTGTGGATTCCCCTGGAGGGGACCCAGAAATTAGCCAAAATACAGCAAAACTTTTTTTGGGGGGGGAAAGATGGGGAAAAGTGCTTCAGAAGAAAGCGTCTTGTTTTTCCACTGCAAATGGTATCAAAAACTCTTCCCAGCATTCCAGGGCAAGCAGACTTTTGTCCAATAACCAAAATCTTTTACACAGTTTTGGTATTTTACCGGCACATAGTCTATTTTTGATGAAAGCATACAATTACGAATTCAGCAAGGGGTCATTTGTGTAGATCCTTCAAGATTTTTTTTATAGAAACTAACAGTTGAAAAAAGGAAACATTGAAAATGAGTTGAAAAAAACAGCTATTTGTGCCAACGTTTCACCTGTAACTTTTTCGAAGTATGCCAGATTTTTAAAAGCATTATACTGTTACATCCGCAGGACCCTTCTGGTTGTGGGGACACATAGTACTTGTAGGTTCACCAAGAACCTGAGGAAACCAGAGCCGATAACTGAGCAGCGTCTTGCAATGGTTTTTCATTGTGTACGGGTATATAGCAAGTAATTTGGCAAAATATGAAGAGTGAAAAATAGGCATCAAAGACACCGAAGTGTTTCCGAAATGGGAACAAAATATAGAGTTTAGAAACAGTAGCTATTTACACATCTCCGAAATTGTGGTTACCCTGTGAATTCTAGGACATTTTTCAAAGTGACTTTTTTGTTACACATTGTCTTACATTAGGAAGGCAGAAATGCATAGAAAGTCAATAGGTAATAACTGTTGCTCTACACTTCTGAGTTCCCCTAAGTCTCTTGATAAAAATGGTACCTTATGTGTGTGGGTAGGCTTAGTGTCCACAACAGGAAATGGCCCAAAACGCAAAATGAACTCACCACATTTATACAGTGAAAACTGACCCTTTTTTTGCATAGTGACTAGCTGAGGATTTTGAACCCTAGCTCAGCCAACACCTATGGAGACCTAGCAAACCTATACATTTTTTTAAAACATGGCACCCAGGGGAATCCAGGATGGGGTGACTTGAGTGCCTCCCACAGGGTTCTGTTACCGAGAATCCCTTGCAAACCTTAAACTTTGTCAAAAACACATATTCCTCACATTTCTGTGATGGAAAATTCTAGAATGCATGGATCCATAAAATTCTACCCACCCCGAATTCCCAGAATTCTTCTGATAAAACTGATGCCTCACTTATGTGGGTAGGCTTAGGGTCCGCGACACGAAACGGCCGAAAACGCAACATAGACAAACCATATTTTTACAGTGAAAACTGACCCTTTTTTTGCAAAGTGCCTAGCTGTGGATTTTGAACACTAGCTCTGCTTGCACCTAGGGAAACCTAGCAAACCTATACATTTTTGAAAACTAGACACCCAGATTAATCAAGAAGGGGGTGACATTTGTGGTCTCACCAGGTTGCGCTACCCACAATCCCTTGCAAACCTCAAACTTTGTCAGAAAACCCACATTTTCCTCCTGTTTCTGTGATGGAAAGTTCTGGAATCTGTGTGGATCCACAAAATTCCACCCACCTCGCATTTCCCAAAGTCTTTTGATAAACATGGTATCTCACTTGTGTCAGTAGGCCTGGTGCCCGCAACAGGAAACAGCCCAAAACTCAACACACACACACCACATTTTTACAACGAAATCTGACCCTTTTTTTGCAAAGTGCCTAGCTGTGGATTTTGAACCCTAACTCTGCCGGCACCTAGGGAAACATAGCAAACCTATGCATTTTTCGAATATTAGACTCCCAGGGAAATCCAGTAAGGGGTTACTTGTGTGGCTCTCACCAGGTTCTGTTACCCAGAATACCCTGCAAACCTCAAACTTTGTTAAAAAAAACACATTTTCCCAACATTCCTGTGATGGAAAGTTCTAGAATCTGTGTGGATCCACAAAATTCCACCTCCCGCATTCCCTCAGGTCTTCTGATAAAAATGGTACCTCACTTGCATGGGTGGGTCAAGTACCCGCAACAGGGAAGGGCCCAAAACGTATTGAGGAGAGATCAAAATTACCTATCACAAAATGACCTGGTTTTGAATGCAGGGTTACTTGGCTTTTTGACCTCGGGCTCGGTAGCCATCTAGGGAAACGTACCAAACCCACACATTTCTGAAAACTAGACACCTGGGGAGTCCAGGGAGGTATTGCTTGCGTGGACCCAACCAAGGTTTTCCTACCAAGAAACACCTGCAAACCTCAAATTTAGCTGAAAAAATCCCCTTTTTCTCAAATTTCTGTGTGGGAAAGTTATAGGATCACCAGGCTGACAAAAATTTCCTTACACCCAGCGTTCCCCCAGGTCTCCCTATAAAAATGATACCACACTCATTTGGGTGGTCTAAGTACCCGCAACAGGCAAGAGCCCAAAAAGTATTGAGGAGACATCGAAATTACCTATCACAAAATAACTTAGTTTTGGGATGGGGGCCACAGGTTCGGCGTGCCTGTCACGGGGACTTGGCCCAACCACGCGAGTTGGGTACCATTTTTATCGGGAGACCTGGGGGAATGTTTAGTGATAGAAAATTTTTGTCAGCCCATTGATCCCACACAGAAATTTTAGAAAAATGTGATTGTTTTCTGCTAAATTATAAGGCTTGCAGGTGATTCTGGTTAGGGAAACATTTGTGAGTCCATGCAAGCCACACCTCCCTGGACTCCTCCGGGCGTCTAGTTTTCAGAAATGTGTGGGTTTGGTAGGTTTCATTAAATGCTGCTGAGCCCGGGAAGAAAAACGCAGGTGACCTCCTTGAAAACCAGGTAGTTTTGTGACAGGTAGTTGGGCACCTGTGTTTTTGATCCCGGGTTTGCAGACATCTAGGTGAACCTGAAAAACCCAGTCATTTCTGAAAACTAGACACTCGTAGGAGTCCAGGGAGGTGTGGCTTATGTTGCTCCCCCAACATTTTCCTTCCAAAAATTTGTTACAAACCTCAAGTTTAGCTATAAAGTCAAATTTTCCTCCAATATCTGTGTGGGAAAGTTGTGGGATCACCACACGGCACAAATTTACTACTACCCAGCATTCCCCTCAGTCTCCCAATAAAAATTATACTGTACTTGTGTGGATGAGCCAAGTGCCTATGACAGGGAAGGGCCAAAAATGTGTAGAAATTGAGTGGGGCCCAAAGCGGGTCTAAAAGGGCAGTTGGTTAATATGTTTTTTGGCTGACGCTACTTTGGGCATCCACACAAGTGAGGTATCTTTTTTCTCTGGAGACCCAGGGGAATACTGGGTAGTAGATTTGTGCCTGCACGGTGATCCTATAACTTACCCACACAGAAATGTGAGGAAAATGTGACTTGTAAGTAAATTTGAGGTTTGCAGGGAATTCTGGGTAAGAAAATGCTGGGGATCCATGCGAGCAAAACCCACCAGCCAAGAGTCAGTACCTGCACACAACTATCCACACAGACCACCAGCCAAGCACAAGCCATGTACACTGCCAGCCAAGCGCCATCCACACACACCGCCAGCCAAGCACCCCTATGTATAAATAAAATAACAAAATCCCAGGCTCCTAGAGGGCAGAAAGGCTGTGGCAATTGTTTTGGGGGGGGGGG
Source organism: Lissotriton vulgaris (assembly GCF_964263255.1). Classification (NCBI taxonomy): domain Eukaryota; kingdom Metazoa; phylum Chordata; class Amphibia; order Caudata; family Salamandridae; genus Lissotriton; species Lissotriton vulgaris. Next base: position 534,777,378 of record NC_141693.1, on the reverse strand, counting down.
GTTGAGGCATTGGCATGCCCATTTTGGGGAGCCCCCACCTCTATGTATAAGAAAAATAACAATCCCTGGGACTAGTGGGCTTTCTGTCCCCTTCTAGGGGCAGATCAGGGGCTATTGTCCCATCTGCCACCAGGGGGGCAGAATGACTGAGGGATTTTTGGGGGGCTTTGGCATGCCAATTTTGGGCAACCTCCAGCCCTAAATTCAGTGGAAAAAAAATCCCTGGCGTCTAGTGGGTTTTCTACCCCCCCCAAGGGAGGCAGATTGTGGGCTACTGCCCCTATCTGCACCGGGGGGGGGGGGTAGAAAGACGGTATTTTTGTGGGGGAAGGGTGGAGACATAGGCATGCCCATCCTGGGCAGCCCCCACCCCAAATTGCAGGGGAACAACATCCCTGGTATTTAATGGGCTTCCTGCCCCCCCCCCCCCCAGGGGGCAGATTGGGGGCTACTGCCCCCATTAGCCCCCCAGGGTGGGCAAAAATACTGTAGTTTTGGCAGGGTGGGGGAATTGAGATGCCCTTTTGGCCATCACCATCCCTAATTTAAATTGCCATAAAAAATCCCTGGTATTTAGTGGACTTTCTGTCCCCCAGGGGGCAGAAATTTGGGGCTACTGCCCCATCTGCCCCACAGGAGGGTCAGAAAGACTGAAGGTACCAATTTAATTTGGGAGGGTTCAAAGGCCCTGGCCTAAGGGGCCTCTACCCCCTCCCTGATGGCTAGTGGGTGGATCCTTGCTAGGGGATCACCTTCCTGGGGTGATCCCCAAGCAGGGATCCACTACGGTGGGAAAGGGGAGATTCTCCCCTTTCTAACGTTACCTCTCCTGACTTTCTACGTGCTCAGGGGGCTTAGATTACCCCCTAAGCACGTAGAAACCGAAACTGAAATGAGCCTCTTGGCTCATTTCAGTTTCATTTCACTGAAATGACATCAGCCCGACATGTACATTGATCGTCATTTCAGGGAAACCAAAGCTACAGCCTCGGGAGCTGGGAAAGCTCTTCCTCAGCTACCAAGGCTGTTGGGGGTGAAAGGGAATCCTTTCTGGGGCCCACACCAGAGGGATTATCTATGGCATGTGAATGTCCGACATCCAAAGTACATGAGCACCGGAGCGTCGGGCAGGGGCGTCCAACTCTCCGAAGAGGTTAACCGCATCGCTGCGGCGGTCATTTTTGCGCTGCGCTGCTTTTTTTTACAAAAGCCGCGATACATGACGAGCTCAGCTTGTCATCCGCACACGCCCCCCGTGGCTGATGATGAGCTGAGCTCGTCATCAGCATCGAAGGGGTTAATGAGCACCAGTTACATTACACAAAGACACATTTGTTCTTTGCAAGTAAGGGGAGATTCAGTGATTTGCCCAGAATCACAGGATGTTGAGCCGACGCTGAGAATCGAATCCACTTCCCCACTTCTAGTTGGCAGCTCTGGTTGTTACCCCACATCCTCTCCCAGTATGTAATGTCATGTTTGTTTATCTTAACCCCACAAAGTACACAAATAATTTCAAAAAAGCAGGGTAAGTGGTAAGTCAATGTTGTCTTATCAAACACATAGATTCATCATACTCATAGAAATCTCAACGGCAGTGTGATGAGAAAGAAAGGTCTCACAATTGAGGGGCTCACAGAATGGGATGAGTGTTTTTTTGTAGGCTTAAACATTTGAGGTGGGCGATGATGACGTAAGCAACCACGTTAATGACAGCTTGTAATGTTGTTCCTACATCATAGATAAAGAAGGCACACCTCTTTATGACATTTTGGTTTTTATCGAGTAATGTCTGTCCACTTGGTTTCCTTCACTACCCAGCCAGGCCAAAAACCTCTGGATTTATAATTGGCAAGTTCATTATTAATCTTTACTGAGACATTTTAGAGGCATTTGGAGCGCTTATGCTCCTTGCTTTTTTTCCTCCCTGTCAAAAAGGGGGCCATGTAGTTAGAGCAGAGTGTGGGATGTTTGGAACTTGTCAGGTCCCACAACTTTAATAAAGGAAAACTAATGCATATTTTTGGTGCATGAACCCAATTTTCAAAGAATTTGACAAAGCTGCCTTGCAGCAATGGTACAGTGATCCAGCAGTGCCAAGATATCCATTTGTCCTGATCACCTCCCTTTCAGAATGATGCTTCAAAATCTGAACTAACCTTACACTGGCCTGGAATGACCTGGCTCTGTCAAAGGTTTCTTTGTTTCTCCTCTTTTATACTTTCTGGCTGATAGAGCCAGGAACTCTGTGAAGTGGCCTTCTTGGTCCTTCTTCCCTGCTGTCAGGATTACACCAGAAAAGGGTGACAAAGTGACAGAGAAGTTCACACTGTATGCTGCAGAGGGATCCATGGGCGACATTACTATCATCAGTATATTTTGCATAGGTTGTGGAGAAAAGAGGTCCCAACTCCAAAGGGCATTACATCATGGTATCTTAGGTGGCCAAGCAGATGAAGGGATTTATCTAGCCAATAACTGGTGTAGTGCCCATCCAAGATGGCAGTAAGTGGTGGTTTCCATCGATGAGTGTCTACACAATCAAAGATGGGGTCCGGGTCCTCAATCGAGGGTAGCTGGGACATTACAAGAAGACATTAGAATTTACGGTTGCATTTTACATGGGAACTGTGTATGTGGCAAGCTTCATGCAATCTGCTTCAGTTCACACCTGCTTCTCCATAATGCACCATATTTTCCTCCCAAACCTGAAGGTTTATTCACTTAAGCAGGTGCTATAACTTATCTCAAATTTTATCTTCAGTAGCTCTTCTTCCACTGAGTCCTGGATTCAACCTGCAGGTTGAGTTGCGCTATAGCCTTCAGGTAGTAAGCCATAAATGTAGCAATGCATGTTTTCTATCCCTGAATGTGATTGTTTTTGCTTTTTGTTTCAAAAAGCAGTCTGGTGTTGTGCGACCACATGTCAGCCAGATGTCCAGTGTTTCTTGCTATCCTTCCCCCACTCTCTTCTTTGTTCCCAGGGTCTGGATGAGAATGCTACTATATCCTACATAATACATAGAATTGTTGTAAACGTATCTAGGGCTCTAGTGTAATTTTCCCAATTCATGCCCTTATATAGGTATAATTTATCATATCCTTATATAGGCATAAGAATCATAACCATGTTTAGGCACAGCCAATGCAGTACAAATACGGCATGGCTACTTCCACTAAGCTCCTAGAGTACAACGAGTTCTTGAAGACAACCAGTCTTCAGCAGTACGGGACTTCCCCCTGCTTCAGTATTGATTTGTCCCAGAACGCCTGGAGCGGGTAAAGAACTTTGAGTTCTTAGTGACGTTATTATGTCCACCCTTACGTCAAACTCGGCACCTTCCAGGTATAAATATACCCACATCTGCCCTAGCAAACACACGGTGGTTTGAAGCAGATCGACTAACTACTTGCCAGACGACCTACTGTAGTGAGTGCCAAAGGAAGCCGACCCTCCAGCTGACGCACTGAGAGAGACGCTGTCTTTTCTCCTGCCGAGAAATCCAGCTCCAGTGTTTCCCTGCTACCCTTGCGAGTTACTGGGAGATCGAGTCCTGAGAGAGAGATACAATACCTCCTTCATTCTGTAACCAAGGTACGGAGCTGATCAGACCCTTAGAAAATTCTTGGATAGATTATTGGAAGAAACTATTTAACTCAAGCTACACCTCACTTACTTCTTCCCTTGTACTAGACTTAGGTTAGGTACACTGGGGTAGGCGTATTTTACATGCACCAGTTGAGTACTTTTAGTCATTATTTATCATTGTATGTATTTTATCTATTTTTAGTATTTTATGGCTTAGAAACCATATCATGCTTTTACAGTATTATTTCATAATACTCTTTTTACTGTACGCACTTTACCTCATAGCAAGTATTACGATTGTTGCAATTCACTTCTCTTGCATGAGAAAGAAGACTGCTCAATAAATAACCTTCTTATTGAAAACGCCCGTCTCTCTATTTCTCTGCAAAAACCCTGGTGAAAAGAAGCATGCACGATTGACTGAGTGAAATAGCTATCCATTGTTTCTGCGACTCTGAAGATATATTTCTTATTCTTGGGGAACAAAGCTGTCATGTTATATGGTTGTCAGAAACTAATCCCTTCTTGTTTATTTGAGAAAGTTTCTAGTGACCTCTGAGCTCGCTGACATTCACAATTAAGTCTAACATACTCAATAGAGACCTAGTTTACTTCAGTCCTACGTCTAAACTATCGTTTATGTTATTCCAATGCGCAGAGCATATTGGGAGTTTAGGAACTACACTACAGAATCTGAGCTTTAGGGTTGCAGTGAAACAATCTGCATGGATTTGTCCATCACGGATTCCTGACACCTTCATGACCACTAGTTACAGGGCCCATTGAAGAGCACTTGCAGGCCGGCCATGACCCGAGCATCTCCTTGGAGCAAAAGTCACTCAGTGGGAATCTTTGTCTGCTACAGAATATCCTATGATATTCTCATACCAAATGACACTCTGAGACAATGTGTGGCAGAGTCCTTCTTTACTGCTCTTGCTCAGTTCCTAGTGAAATCTGGTACTACCCGGTTTCTCTGAAAAAACCTCCACTGATTCTGTGACTCACAAAGGAAGCTATTCCATAGTCATTTAGCTCTTATACATCCAATTGAGAGTTTGAACTGCCCCAAAGGACATCATTATTTTTCCCATGTGAGCTTGCTAACCCCTTCTCCTCTTCAAGCCCACCCAGGCTAACTTAACATGGGATGCTGAACGCACAATAAGTCTACTATACCAGTCATACCATTTTGCCCAGAGCCAGGATTAAGTATACCATGGTGTCCATGGAGAACCATCACACACAGGCTGTGACCTCCATATAAAGGTCCACACAAGAAATCGTGAATGTTCCTAAAAACTGCCATTGTTTATTTTTTTATTACAAGTGCCTGTCGATGCTGAAACACTTCTGTAATTAGAAAATTGCTTTCAAATTTTGTATATTTCTATACTCTTTCAAGAGGGCTGTCTCAATGCATCTAGACACAGCTTGCCAGCCATCTTGGAAGTTCTCAAAAAACACAGTCCGTGATGGCTACTTACTGCTTTAGAGTTTGGTAATGCCTGTACTGCAATTCTACAAGCATTGGCAAATAAATATCAAAGAATTAACGACCTACCAAAACATCACAACCACTAAATTGCCTACCACCCAGTGGTGTAGCTAGCTTCTTTGCCATCCATGGCAGTCCCTGTCTTTGCCACCCTGTGGCGGCCGCATGGAAGAGCAGGAGGGGGGATAGAGGCCACCACAGCCAAAACTGTGCCGCCCAGGGCGGACTGCCCCCCGCTCCGCTTGCTATGCCACTGATATCACTGCATCATTAAGGTAATTATATATTTACTATTCTTAACACCCATCCTCTTACTTAGTATTGACTTGCAATGTGTTGATTACGTTAACACTATGAATGCAATTTTTTTTGTAGGTTTGGTCTAGTTAAGAACACCTTTATGGTTGTAACATAAATGTGGCTTTTTTGGTGAGTCAATGATCAGATGTAAAAAAGTCCTCATATGTCCACTCATTTCATTCTGGAGAAAAAAAATCGGTGGGTCATAAATGGACTAAATATCGATTTTTTTATATCGAAAGGACATAATATTGACTCCAAAATATCGAGTGGACAGAATATAGAATAGACATAATATAGTTGAAAATAATATCAACATATAGGTAAGTAATATCGAATGTCATTACATCGAATTTAATTAAATTGATTTTTTTAATTGTATTATATGTTAATATATGTGTTAAAAGTATATAATATTTATTTAATGTATGTTACAATTTTTTAAGGTAATGCATTTTATGTTAATTAACTTTTTGCATATATTTGTTCCGTAGTGGGTTGTGGGTTAAGAGGGTAATAGGGTGGGAAGTAATTCAATTTTAATTATAAAAATGAATAGCTAATTAATTGATAATTTAGTGTTTAATAATTACTATTGTTAATTAGGTTAATTAATTTATTATTACATTTTAAAGTGAGTAATACAAGTTGTTAATTAATTGATATTATGTAAATTGTGTATTTTTTAAATTAATTAGTAATTAATTCAATATTATTTATTAATAATTCATTTAAATAACATGTTAATTATGAAAAAAAATTAGGAGTGTGTTGAGTGTTCACGGGGGAGTAGAGTGGGAATTAATTTAAATTAAATTCAATAGTAATTTTTAAACTCGCGCAATCCAAGACTTTCTCTACTGTTCCACTCACTGGAGTGGGAATAGTAATTTGTACCTTCCCGCATTCCAACACTTTTCCTACTGTTCCACTCACTGGAGTGGGAATAGTAATTTTTACCCACCCACTATCCAACACTTTCCCTACTGTTGCACTCACTGGAGGGGGATTTAGTGATGCTTTCATTCCCGCTATCCAAAACTTTCTCCACTGTTCCACTCACTGGAGTGGGATTAGTAATTTTTACCCTCCCGTAATCCAACACTTTCCTTACTGTTCCACTCGCTGGAGTCAGAATTATAATTTTTACCCACCCGCTATCCAACACTTTCCCTACTGTTCCACTCACTGGAGTGGGAATAGTAATTTGTACCCATCCACTATCCAACACTTTCCCTACTGTTTCACTCACTGGAGTGAGAAAAGTAATTTTTACCTTCCCGCTATCCAACAATTTCCCTACTGTTCCATTAGCTGGAGTCAGAATAGTAATTTTTACCCACCCGCTATCCAACATTTTATCTACTGTTCGACTCACTGGAGTAGGATTAGCAATTTTTACACTCCCACTATCCAATACTTTCCCTTTTGTACCACTCACTGGAGCGGGAATAGTAATTTTTACCCTCCCACTATCTAACACTTTTCCTACTGTTCCACTCACTGGAGTGGGAATAGTAATTTTTACCCACCTTCTATCCAACACGTTCCCTACTGTTCACTCACTGGAGTGGGAATAGTAATTTTTACCCTCCCGCTATCCAACACTTTCCCTACTGTTCCACTCCCTGGAGTGAGAATAGTAATTTTTACCCTCCCGCTATCCAACACTTTCCCTACTATTCCATTCGCTGGAGTGGGAATAGTAATTTGTACCCACCCACTATGTAACACATACCATACTTTTGCACTTGTTGGAGTGTGGATACTAACTGTATTCCCTATGCTGTGCAACATTTTTATTATTGTTACATTTAATGTAGTGTAAAATATTAATTTTCATAAAAAATATTAATATGATTATTAGAATTATTGTATATTATTTATTTTTACATTTATATAATAGGTTTATTTATACATATCTATACTACTATTATAAAGAGAGAACACAAACCTTTGAGCCAGGTAAACTCGGGAACCACAGTGTCAATCCACACACCCGATACATCGTTGAAAATGTCAGGGTGTGCAGATGGACATAGGCTACATAAAATAAAAATTAAACGTAAATTTAAAAATGTAACTTAAAAAAAAGTAGTCCCCTGGAAGTAGCGCCGGCCGCGACATAGCGCTGGCTGAGACGTACCGCTGGCCGCGACGTGCGTGATGACGAGGGGGAGCGGCGGACAGGCAGGGAGGAGCGGCGGACAGGCGGGGAGGAGTGGTGATGAGTGGCGAGGAGCGGCGGTGAAGTCAGGAGCGCCGGCTCAAGTAAGGCAAAGGAACATGCAAAATGTCGGGGCGGGAGGGGGCCGGGGGCGGGCGGTGGCCCCAGGACACGGACAATGTTGGGGCGGGCGGGGGCTGGGGCAGGCGGGGGCTTGGGCGGGCGGTTGGCCCTGAAGCCTCATTGTCCCCGAACAACGTCGGGGCGGGCTGCTAGTATATATATATATATATATATATATATATATATATATATATATATATATATATGTCATTATATTTTAATAATGTTTACAAAAAATTATAATTAAGAATATTAATTATTTTTAATATTATTAAGTTAATATATGTACAAAAAATATATTACATTTATTATTTTTACATTTTACGTTTTTTTACATTATTTTAACCATGTTTTACTTAATTGTGTTTATTATTTAATTATTTTTATATTAGTTTTAATACGTTGAAAAAATTGATATTTTAGTTAACTATATTTTTAACAACAATACTTTGTACTCAATATTTTAGTCCTTACCTGTTTGTAGATAGGGACTCGATATTATATCCCTCGATATTTTGGCTATGATATTCTGGGCAGTCGATTTTCCGTCCCTCAATATTTAGTCACTGATCCGTAAGCAGGCTATAAATCTCTGCATGAGGGAGCACAAAGGAAATGACCCTTCTTTCCCCCTCCCACCTTCTCAATCGCACTACAGCACCTCCAGGCCTTGGATAAGGGCAATTGCCTCCCTACATTTTTATTTTGTTTTAAACATTTTTAAATCCAAAACAGAAATATTCCATCATGATCAGAATGCAAGGCAACCAGGCGCTCATGTAGCAACATCATCCCCAGGTCACAGCCAGGTGCAAGTCACACAGTCATAGTCAGCAGATAGTGCGCAGTGTACAGAAAATAACATTAGATGACCTCCAGACTATTGATAATAGAACAGAATACTAACTGCTTGTTATCAATGATATTTCTATGAGCAAGACCTTAGCTGCAAGTTATAAAAATGCTAAATAAACCCTATCCCTTCTTAACCCTCCCCCTCCCCGGCGTGTCACACAGAACAGCATTTAAGAATAACATCAGGGTATGAGACAAAGAGTCACCACACCAACGACCTGCAGTCTATGTCAGGGAGGTCTGTGGCGTTAAAGTGATATGTAGGCAGGGATACACTAAGTAGAAGCAGCTAATTAACGAATATATATCCCACGTGGAAGAACAGTGCATATGGCCAAAGGGATCCCAGGGCCATAGGGATGCGCCATCTGCACTCTCCGCTGAATTCTGTTCCATCACAGTCGAAATGTCCGCAGCTCAGTAGTGAATGTCTGGAACTTCAGCGGCAATTGTAAAATAATTAGAGGGAGAACCTGTCCAGGGACCCGCCCATCGATCCACTGGTCCGGCCCTCGAAATTCCAGCGCTACTGCCTGGGTAAGCCACTGCATGCTGAGCTATCAAATAATAAGTCTCAAAATCAGGCACCACCAGTCCCCCTTCAGCCATCGGTCTCATTAGAGTTTTCAGCACCACCCGCCGTCTACTGGCAGCCCAGAGAAAACCTGTGAGCATCGATTGAAGTTGTTTAAAAATTGACTCAGGGATCCAGACTACTGGGGTTCGAAAATATTACAGTAACCTGGGGAGGACCACCATTTTAAAAAGAGCCACCCGGCTAGTCACCGAAAGAGTCAAAGACCCCCAAAATTCCAAGTTACTCTTAAGGCCCCGGTAAGCTCTACACACATTACCCTCCAGTAAGTCATCCTGCGTATGATAGACACGGTCCCCAGGTACGTCAAGCAACGATACTCCCACTGCACCCCCTCCATTAGCTGATAATCCCCCATCCAACGGGGCAGTGAGGAACAGACAGGACTTCACCCAACTCACCTTGAGTCCCGCGACCTCCTCAAGATCCTGGAGCAAACGTTTTGCCCCGACGAGAGCGTCAGCCGTATCTGCTAGAAACATGAGTAAAGCATCAGCTTAGAGCGTGATGTGATGACCTGCCTCCCCTCATGCCTGACTGGATTGAGAAAGGATAGATTTTGACCCTTCCCACCAACCACCCCAAGCAGGAAACTTGGGGGCATATTTACTAGGAAATGGCTGAGAGCAGCGCTGCAGCAAATTTTGCAGCGCCATGCTGCACCATTCCAAAATGCAGGGATGTGGCGTATTTACAACAATTCGGTGCACCCATGTGTATCCCCTAGTGCTGGCTCTAAAAATAGCAGCCTCGCACCAACACAGACACCCTTGCACCATAGTGCAATGGTGCCTGCGTTGCAGGGAATCATTGTTTATATGCAGGAACGTGTCCCTTCCTGTACATAAACAATCAAAAAATGGCGTTTTGCTCTTTCTATGTGTGCTGCACACATAGAAAAAGCAAAACAAGGAGATATAAAAGTATTTATCCTCATTGCGCAATTCTAATGCTTGCCATTACATGACGTTAGTTTTTTACACTGACTCCGATTTACAGCTCTTTGCAAATCATGGCAGTCTCAAAAAGCAATGGGTTCTGCTGTGGAACACCCACAGCAAAACCCATTGCAAAAGAGGACCATAGTTACAAAGCTGCTGTAAGCCAGGCAAAGTGGCTTAAAACCACTTTGTAAATACGTCATAAAACGTGATGTTCCTGTGGTGCAATCCCCTTGTAAATGTGCCCCTTTTCTTTATTTAGAAAGGTATGAACAATCATTTCATAAGTCAACTGCTCATGTTCTGTTTAGTCATTAATAATTTAGTTATATCAAGCTCGAAATGTCCAAATAAGAATTATGTGCCTTATTAAGAAATGCAGCTTCCCTTGTTGAAAATATTTTTTTATCTGAATGTGAAGTGTGCTAGTCAGCATAAATGTATGTTTTCATGTCAGCAAGCGTTTCCTCCTCAGGCTCATTTAATGCTTGGCATCAAATTACCATTAAATGTTTTGGCAACATAATATTGGATCACTTGCTAGCCATCACTGGACATTCATTTAGTGCAATATGGAAGCATCAGCATTTTTCTGTACAAATGGGAATGCTTGTTTGTTTATTTGGAAACCATATGTAGTGGGAAAAGTGCACCGCTTGCATAATCAGATATATCCCACTGGCTATTTTTTCGGAAATTCAATTTCAGCAGTAAAACTCCAAGCACTTATGCCCAGTGTCCTTCCAACTCTACACATATTTTCCAGTAAAACTGCAATTTTGCTGAGAAGGTTTATAGCAACTACATAGCTATTATAATAAGAGAGAGCAAATCTTCAATAATATATTCGTATTTTCGATAAGCCCACATATATATCCACACGTGAAAACAGAGAATATGACATAGTGCAAGGCCCATCATACACATGCGTTCAGACATTTCCTCGCTCTTCCCTGTCTCAAAGGCTTCACGTTCTTCGGTTTCAACATTACATTTGTCATTGCTCCCCGTGTTACAGACGAGCACCTTTTTTGAATTTAGGAAATTATTCAAACTCTGCCGTTTTTATTTTAGAGTTGTTCTATGCACCCATTACTATTTGTTTCCGAAAAAGTATTAATTAATGTTACCTAGGGACCAGAATTTCCAAGCTACACATATTTGGGCCTCCAGATTCTTAGGTCATCTCCAGTGAGTGCGCTTATTGCTCCTGCAACCATCTGGCGCTGAGGAAGGCTTACTTGAAGCCGAAATGCATTCGCCGTAATTGAAATGAAGTTGCCTTACCTTGTTACCCTGCTGTGGCCCTCATTCTTTTCCTTGGAGGAGATGAATATATATATATATATATATATATATATATATATATATATATATATATATATATATATATATATATATATATATATATATATATATATATATATATATATATATATATATATATATATATATATATATATATATATATTACCTACTGGCGATAGCCAGTAGGTATATATAGTTAGGATTTTTTCCCTATGGGATTTCTGAAAATTCTATGTCTAATAACTTTGGCGTTTGTGGACGGAATCGGCTGAAATTTTCAGGAAAATGGCACATTTTGTTTCTGAGCAGCTCCTGGAAATTTGGGGGGGGTTCGTCAAGGGGGGGCCGAGAAAAAAGGGGGGTCCCAAAACGCGTTTTTCCCATGTTAATTTCCATAGGGCGGTTGGACTCACTTTTAGCCCGAACGGCTGAATGGATTTCCACGAAACTTGGCAAAATTGTAGGGACTGTTAGCCCGATGTGCCTTTGCTAGGTCTCAATATATGTGCTTCAGTGGATTTTGAGAAATTAACGTTTAAAACAAGATATATATCTGTAACAGCGCTCCGGGCAGCGCTCCGGTTCGCGTACTTTTCGCGTATCGGAACTTTGCGAAGCGAAGCTGATTGGCTCTCCGGTGTCTGTCAACATTCTAAACAGTCCGGAGCGGCCGCCATCTTGTCTCTCGGTAGGATCGAGAGACAAGAGGAGGCCAAAACAAAGGGGGAAATGAAGGAAAGGGGGCGAGGTAGACCCCTTCTGACCCCCTAGGATTGATGAGGGGGATATTATAGAGTCACGCGGGGCCCAAAAAAAAAAAAAAAAAATTCTGATTTTTTCGCCGTAGAGACGCGTCCCGGTACGCGAACCGGGCAGCTAACCGGGCAGCTAACCGGGAAGCTAACCGGCAGTGTAACGGGAGTCTGAGGAGTAGCTGATTGGCTGTCAACATTGTAAACAGTCCGGAGCGGCCGCCATCTTGTCTCTATATAGTTAGGATTTTTTCTCTATGGAACTTTTGAAAATTCTATGTCTAATAACTTTGGCGTTTGTGGACGGAATTGGCTGAAATTTTCAGGAAAATGGCACATTTTGTTTCTGAGCAGCCCCTGAAAATTTGGGGGGGGGTCGTCAAGGGGGGGCCGAGAAAAAAGGAGGGTCCCAAAACGCGTTTTTCCCATTCATTTTTCCATAGGGCGGTTGGCCTCACTTTTAGCTCAAACGGCTGAATGGATTTGCACGAAACTTGGCAAAATTGTAGGGACTGTTAGCCCGATGTGCCTTTGCTAGGTCTCAATATATGTGCTCCCGTGGATTTTGAGTAATTTAGGTTCAAAAAAAGATATATATCTGGGCGGAGCCTAACCACAACATCTGATCTGATTGGCTGTCAGCACTTCATCCAAGAAGTGTTGGCAGCCATCTTGGGACCAATATACATGATAGCACCTCATTAAAAAGCATTGTAGTTAATAGAGGGTTTTAGGACTTTAGTTACATTATAAAACGTTTGTGATATGTGCACGTGTGGATTTTGTCTCATTAAGGTTAAAAAAATATATATATATCTTTAAGCGTGTTCTGGCGCGCTTACGTTTTGGGTTTGGTTTGCGCTGCAGAGACGATACGTCACGGTTATGCGATGCATCATGAGGCGTCTCACGGGCTACGTGATACGTCACTTAATAAAGAATATATTTTACAGCTATAGATATTAGCTTTTAAAAAACCAATGAAATTCACAGAAAAAACCATAGGTTATAGACCATATATAGTTAGGAATTTGCATTTACAAAACCTTGAAAATTCACTGAAAAAACCATAGGTTATAGACCATATATAGTTAGGGATTAGCATTTAAAAAACCTTATTTTATTTGCACAAAACCATTGAAATTCCATATATAGTTAGTTGCACTAACTATATATCGCGGACCCGCAATCCACTGCTAATGATGTCACATATTACATCATTCATGACATGGTCAGTGACATCACTGATGACATCACTGATGACATCTCAAATGACATCACTGATGACATCACTGATGACAACACCCAGTGACTGAATGTTTCTGTAAAGTTAAAATATGTCTTACATATTGAAGAATGAGTGGATGTATAAGTGTCTGGATGAAGGATTTAGTAGGTGCATGACTGACTGTATGAGAGAATGATTAAATGTGTCTCACTGAGTGCATGGGTTAGTGATTAAAGTGTCTTAATTTGGCAATCATTATTTATGTTCTTCTGTAAACTGCTGCATGTTTAAATCAGTAGCTATATCAGTAACTATATGGGTTATTGAATGGTTGCCCAAGTATTTGTATGGGAGACTGAGTATGTGTGTGGGTGGCTGGGAGGTGTATAACTCTGTGCATAGATGTGTGAGCAGTTGATTCCCTAGGTGTATGGGTTCAAAAGTGCATGTAGAAACAGCTGTATGGACAGTTGACTGTGTGCATGAGTGTATTGGTGAGTGAATGGATATCTCAGTTCTACATGTCAAAGTAAGTACATATGTAAAACACACTCCATGTGAGAGTTGACATATATAAATAACTGAACATAAGAGCCAGTGAATGTGAGAGTGGCTGTTTGAATCATTGTGAACTTGTATCAAGGATTGTATAAGAGAGTAAATATGTGTTAGTATATGTTTGAATAAGTAAGGTGTGTATAACTGTATAGTTGAGGAAATGGAGGTGTGATTGATTCTTTGCATGACTGACTAGGTGTGTGAGTAACTCCATGGATGTGTGACAGTCTGTGAGTGCCTGTTTACACTGAGTGTATCTAAGGTTATATTAGAGTCTGAAGATGTATTATCACATAAATGATATCATCAGTGATGTAATCAGTAATGTCAAATAAGATGTCAGTGATGTCATCAGTGATGTCATTTGAGATGTCATCAGTGATGTCATCAGTGATGTCATTTGAGATGTCATCAGTGATGTCATCAGTGATGTCACTGACCATGTCATGAATGATGTAATATGTGACATCATTAGCAGTGGATTGCGGGTCCGCGATATATAGTTAGTGCAACTAACTATATATGGAATTTCAATGGTTTTGTGCAAATAAAATAAGGTTTTTTAAATGCTAATCCCTAACTATATATGGTCTATAACCTATGGTTTTTTCAGTGAATATATATATATATATATATATACTAGCAGCCCGCTGGGGGCAATGAGCCTTCAGGGCCAACCGCCCACCCAGGCCCCCGCCCGCCCCGGCCCCCGCCCGCCTCGACATTGCCCCGACCCCGTTCTGCCCCGCCTTGCCTCGCCTCGCCTTTGCTGAGCCGCCAAGATACCTATTAGGTACACGGACCAGATGGAAGCAGGGCCAACCGCCTGACCCCCTCCCGTCCCGACCCCCTCCCGCCCCGCCGGTTTTGGTTGACCCCTTCCTTCTCGAGTGGCGGAGCAGCAGGAAGCCAAGATCTCTGTTGACCCTGAAGTCTATTAGTGCCTCCCGTTGGGGAGAAACTGCTCCAGCACCCGAACGCTGCATACGGTGGCAGTAAACTGAGCCTGGCGAGGAGCTCTGGGATGGCTGTCTCTATTTGCACCTGAAGCCCGGTTTCGTGAAGCCGTCACGTTTAAAGATTGATCCGGTGAGGAAGTGAGTGCCAAGTTAGCTAGCGGAAAGCATTTGTTTAAGCCGCTATCATAACTGTGAGTGCGCATTGCGCGTCAAGAACATCTAGGAAGCGCCATGTCAGCAGACGCTTTACGTAGGAGGGAGCTGGCAGCCCTTAACGCGTGTGATGACTCCCCGGCCGGGGATGCAACTGTGTCCACATTGCAGGAAGCGGCAGAGAGTGGAAGCGCTAGTGCTCGTGAAAAGTTTAAAAAGCTTGAAAAACGTATGAGGTGCGAACAATCGAAATGGTGGGAGCACCGCTCCCTGAGCCGCTATCTGGAGGTCAATAGAATACCTAGGGGGCTGCAAGTCATGTTAGCCCCCAGCTATGAAGATCCCGACCCAGATATGCTCAGAGAATGGGCGGAATGTAATCTTGACTCCTCCCTCCGGCTTGTGCAAATATTGGTACGATACGCGGACAGTGACCGTGTGAAGACCCAAGCAAAGATTGAGGAATTAAATGCAGAGATTGAAGCTATCTGCACTGAGGAAATCGCTGAATGCACCAAACTAAGGAGTGAAATGATGGCAAAGTTAGAGAAAGAGGAGGAGACAATCAGAAAAAGGAAAACATACAAGTTTCAACGCGACAAGGCTGATTATGCTGAGGGGCAAATTTTTACGTTCGCGAAAAAATATGACGCTATAAAAGCTAGTAAAGCGTTTAGGCCTGTCCCCCCTACGCATCCATCCATCTACTTCCAATGCCATGCCTGGTTTAGTCCAACAGGAAGACACGTCTGAATCCAATCTCAGCTCCAGTTTGGGAAGCGACATGGACTCCAATACTTCGCATGTAGAACCGCGGTTGGGGTTTACCCGGTTTTTACTGGCCTAAGAGGTGGAGTGTCTACGCAAGGACAGATGCGAGACTCTTCGCCCCAGGGTAACAGTGCAACAAAAGCTAAAAGCCGCAACGCCAAGCGCTATCAGCGCCGAAAAGCCAACTCAAGGAAAAAGTCAACAAAAAAAGAAGAATTTCAACAGGCGGTGGACCAAGAAGTGAATAACTCATCGGCAATATCAGGTACTGCTCTTTCTGTTTTAAATCTTACCAAAACCAAATTCTCAGCATCTGAACTGCGTATTCTGTTGATGGGACTGTCTTATTGTCCTCCTAGTGACTTCAATTACGCTAATATCAGAATAGATTTATTCAAATTTGTCCGTAAATTGAAGCTACAAAAACATTTTGCTGGGACTAAAACAAGGACAATTGGGGTACGAGCAGAAACAGACAACCAAGGGCTCTTGGTGCGCGATGCCCCTCTGTTACATGACATGGAGTCCCTCAGATGTGAACAATCAACTTCACAGAGCACACCTGAACAACCAAACACCAGTTTAGGGAGCCTCACTAACTTTAAGCCACGTTCCACCTACACGCCGGTCATGTTGCATGACAACATAGACATATTCCATGAGGCTGCGATTAAAGAAATCAAGGTGCTATACACCAAAATGCTCAAAACTAAGCAACACAAATAGAAGCAGAACGACCAATATATTAAGCTGGTTAAAAAGATCCAGCAAGATGATAATATCATTGTCAGGTAGTCAGATAAAGGGGGTAATATTGTGTTATGGCCCAGACAACTCTATCTGGAAGAAGCCCTCTCTCAATTAAACAATTCTGACTGCTATAGACATTGTGATGTGGGGTGGTAAGAAAAGCCCAGACAGACTTCCATTCCTTGCTAATGGGGTGGCGGTCCTATGGTCTTATCAGCATGGATGAACTGAAGTTCTTAAAAAATGACCACCCCATCACGCCTGTCCTGTATCTGATCCCAAAAATTCACAAGGATCCAGTTAAACCTCCTGGTAGACCTATTATTGCAGCTTGCGGGGTTTGCTGGAGAATACAACAATTTATGTGGACTCATTTTTGCAAGAGCATGTGCAAAACTTACCATCATTTGTCCAAGACTCCAGTGACTTCCTCCGCAAAGTTGAGGATATCCAGTGGGATCCGAACTGGTGGCTAATAACCCTAGATGTAACATCATTGTACACCAGTATTGTACATAGGGATGGAATTAGAGCTATTGAATTCTATTTGGGACATAGACCTATAATTATGTCGGAACACAACAGGATGATCTTGTCTATGATAACTTTTTGTTTGAACCACAATTTCTTTATGTTCAACAAACAGTACTATCAGCAGGTCAGGGGGGTAGCCATGGGGGCCTGTTTCTCTCCCAGTTATGCCTGTTTTCATATGGGCTACTGGGTGAGGCATGTCCTCTATGGTGAGCACGCTGACATAGCTGCAAGTTCTATTGTTCAGTGGTATCGTTATATTGACAACGTGTTTTTAATTTGGTGTGGCACACGAACACAAGCTGAACAGTTTATTGATACTCTTAACTGTAATCACTATAATTTGGCGTTTACATCAGACATCAGCCAATCCCATGTATACTTCCTGAATATTACCATTGAGATCAATAAGGGTAAACTACAGACCAAGCTATATAGGGAACACTGTGCTCCATGCCAGTAGCCATCACCCCGCCCATTTAATCCGAAGCATCCCCTATGGGGAGATGCTCTGAATTAGACGGTTGTGCAGTACTGATGCACAATGTAGCCAAGCTCAGGAGGCTAGCAAAATTAGATTTTTGGCTAGGGCCTACAAGGTGGATGAGATCGATAAGGCTATGCGTAAGGCAAATGCATTTTCCCGGACCTGACCCTTGAGCGCAAACAAAAACCTAAACCCATGGAGGCACATGCCAGACAATCTGTGAGGCTGATCTGGGCTTATAATAAGCAACACGGTGCACTCAGAAAAACTGTTACCAAACATTGGGATCTAATTAGATGTGACCCTATTATAGGAGGAAAAATGCCGGACAAGCCGTCAATCACCTTCAGGAAAGCATATTCCATGCAGGATGCCCTAGTTAAACCTAGTCCTGAGGTGGTTACACGTAAAAACTGGATGGACAAAAGTAGGGGCTTTAGAAAATGCTCCAGCTGTAAGGCTTGCCTCCATGGGGTCAATAAATCAGAATACAATATTCCCTTTTCAGCTACCCCGCGCAAGATTAATAAACAACTAACTTGCAAGAGCGAATACGTGGTGTATGTGCTGGAGTGTCCTTGTGGCCTGCTTTATATTGGTAGTACCAAGTTGCAGGTTCACAAGAGGATACTCCAGCACGTACGAGCCATTAACACCAATGACTCAGCATATCCGGTAGCCCGGCACTTTAAAGAGTGCCATAACAACAACAGTGCATTATTAACATACTACACCATTGCTTCTGTGGGCCCCCTCAGGAGAGGAGGGGATAGAGAGGGAACTTTGAGAATGTTAGAGACCAGGTACATCTTAGAGATGGACAGTAAGACACCAGGAGGTCTCAACTCAACGGAGGATGTTTACACTTGCCTCTGAACCTCATTTATCTCTCACAGTATCTTTTTGCGCAGATCTGGCACTTGAGTTCATGAATTTACTATATAGCAGGTCCCAGTATAGTGTACATGGGGTAATTCAACTGTTGTAATATCATAGGCCCTATGTCTGATGAGCAATGTGGACACAGTAGTCAAACATCATAGCCTAGGATTAGGCTATGCAATAAGAGAGAAAATAACTGTAGTAAAGAAAACAAATTTATTTTATGTTTTTCACTATGCACTGTCACTTTGGTTGTAATATATCGAATGCTCCCTGAGAGGGCTGGCAAAAAGATGATATTTCCGTTTTTGTAACAGCATTGGAGGCTGCGATAATGTGTTTAGACAGAGATTATCTCCTCCGTGGCATATTCACAGTAATGTGCGCCAACCATCATAAAATGTGCACTATTTGAATATGGATATCAGTGTTTTTATCAGAAGTTAAAAATGTATTTTACTTTTGTATGGTTTTATCCTGATTTTATATTGATGAAATGTATCTGATATATAATTATAGATAACATTATAAAGTGCGTATTTTTAAATGGTTATTTTATCATGTATATATGCCTATCATGTTTTCTTAAACCTTACTCCTGGATATAACTGTTCACACTCTAGCAATTTTGCACATGTATAGTTGTTAAACAGGGATTATCCCGCAATTTGAGTAGCCTTACAGTATGTTTTTCATGTCTATGAACTTACTGTGGGAGCATGTGATTAATGCAACCAATCACGGTTTAATTATTCTTGCATTTGCACTTTAAATTCTGCCCTTCCTCCCCTTTGTGTCATGTGACCAAGGCCTCAGTGAAGGCCGAAACGTTATGCTGAGGTGGGCCTTCCACGTTATTGAATAAAATCACTGCTCACCTGCACCCTGGGTCTTCCTCTCTTCTTCTGCGCCGTTGGTATCCAGCATAAGGGCTCCTGGTGATATATATATATATATATATTCACTGAAAAAACCATAGGTTTTACACACGTTATAGTTAGGAAGTAGCATTTGAAAAACCTATGAGATTTACTGAAAAAAACATAGGTTTGACACCAGTTATAGTTAGCTGGAAATTTTACTGACATAAAACCAATGAAATTCCACGTTATAGTTAGTTGGACTCACTATAACTTGCGCGTGTAATGCACTGCTGATGACATTACATATTACATCACTCATGACATCACTGATGACACCATCTTTGTGACAGAGTGACAGACCTCCTTTCAGTGTAAGGTAACCCTTAAAACACATATTGGAAAATAGAAATTAACATTTTCAAAAAAATGGAGATACCCATACCAGTTACAACAACCAATTCAGTAATTCCACCATCTATATACACATTCTCTCATTTACCAACAGTTCTATATAGTCACTCATACATATACTCACTCATCATATGTAGTGATACACCTATACATCCTGTAACACACCGAAAATCATCCAAAAGTTACTCACACACATGCTCACACATGCAAATAAACTATTGAACATCCATTTATTTGCATATAAAACTATACACACTCAACCACCCATACAGTCCTGCACATATGGTGTCTTCTAAACACATACAAAAAGAGAGTTAGTCATTCATGCATCTATGTGATTAGTAATACCCCCATAAAACCATAGAAACACTCATACTGATACTAAAAAAACATCTAAGAACCCAAATACCTACACATGTAGGTACTCATCAATCCATGCAACCAGTTATTCACAAAGTGAAACACTGATACATATAATCAAATATTTAAACATTACTCGCTAATATATGTATTCACTAAGATACACTTAATAAGCCAGTTATCCAATCATTTCTTTTTGAAAAAAACATTCATTAAGACAATAATTTAAACATTTATTCTTCCCTTGACCTTTACATATACATATATAAAACATCTTTATTTTTTAGAAAGACACACATTCACTGGATGGTGTCATAAGTGATGTCACTGACCATGTCATGAGTGATGTAATATGTAATGTCATCAGCAGTGCATTACACGCGCAAGTTATAGTGAGTCCAACTAACTATAACGTGGAATTTCATTGGTTTTATGTCAGTAAAATTTCCAGCTAACTATAACTGGTGTCAAACCTATTGTTTTTTCAGTGAATTTCATAGGTTTTTCAAATGCTACTTCCTAACTATAACGTGAGTAAAACCTATGGTTTTTTCAGTGAATTTCATAGTTTTTTTGAATGCTAGTTCCTAAGTATGTAATCACGTTCGTAACTAGATAGTATCACCGCCTACACGTCCTGAGAAGCGCATGTAAAGTCATGTGACTTGAAAACAAAACTTCCAATTGGTTATTAGTAGTTTCTGTTCTGGAATATACATGCAGCACTCCACCCACTTTCCTCACAATCTTTTCTACTCTCAAGAGACAACAACGTCGAGCATCTTCCGGAAGACTTTGCTGAAATGGCTGCCCTACCAGATTCATCTTCCGAATCTGAAGGAAATGAGCGACCACCGTTAAGAAGAAAAAAGGAATCTTTCATTTGGCAATTTTTCACTTATCCTGAAGATCAAAAGAAAGTGAATGCGCCAAAAGTAACCTGCACGATATGCAATTCGGAGCTCTCAAGGGGAAATCCAAATAGAAAATATTCCTTTTCTATACACACCATGCTGCGGCATGTTAAACAAAGGCACCCTGAGCATTATGCAAAAGCATCGACAAGAGCCCTGGCCACGCTATTACCATCAGAGGTGCCCAGCACATCTTCTGGTGGACGACCTGTATCTCCATCGAGTGCTGAGATGGACTTGAGACCATATCTTGCGAAGGTGCACATGAAATGCAACGAGTGTGGAGAAATTCTTTTGTACGGAGAGCAGAGCCTCGTTCTTATTCAACTCAAAATTGAAAGTCATAAATGCCCCAAGAAAAGATAAATTTCTTTACTTCATTTTCATAGTATTATAGACTGAAAAATGTAGTAGCAACTTTAAGAAATCGAAAGCATTATAACACTTCTTTCCCCCCAAAAAAAAAAAAAAAAGTTATTTTCAGAACTAACTCTTTCTACCAAAACATGCTCCAAGAGCATATTATGAGATATTTTTTCGCCGCTTTATTTTAGTGCGCGACCGGGTGCGCGCACCCTCCTATCGCGTACAGGACCTGACACTCCCATGTGAAGTCATGTGACTTCCAAACAACACTTCTAATTGGTTCTTAGTAGTTTCTATTCTGGAATTTACACGCAGCACTCCACCCACTTCCATCACTTTCTTTTCTACTCTCAAGAGACAACAACGTCGAACATCTTCCCGAAGACTTCGGTACAATGGCTACCGTTCCGCATTCATCTTCCGAATATGATGAAAATGAGCGACCACCTTTGACAAGAAAAACGGAGGCCACGCTATTACCATCAGAAGTAATCAGCACATCTTCCGGTGGACGACCTGTATCTCCATCGAGTGCTAAAATGGACTTGAAACCATGTCTGGCGAAGGTGCACATAAAATGCAACAACTGTGGAGAACTTCTTGTATACGGAGAGCAAAGCTTTACTCTAATTAAACACAAAATTGAGAGTCATAAATGCTCCAAGAAAAGTTAAATTTCTTCACTTTATTTGGATAGTATGACATACTGAAAAATATCATAGCAACTTTAAGAAATCAAAAGCATCATAACACTTGTTTCCAAAAAAAAAAAAAAAAAAGTTCTTTTCAGAACTAACTCTTTGTACCAAAACAAGCTTGAAGAGCATAGTAGCTGATATTTTCTCGCCGCTTTCTTATAGTGCGCGACCGGGTGCGCGCACCCACCTATCGCGTTGAGACACGCATGTGCAGTCATGTGACTTTAAAACAACACTTCGAATTGGTTCTTACTAGTTTCTATTCTGCAATTTACACGGAACACTCCACCCACTTCCCTAGAAAACCAGTTTATCGTAAAACTTTTAAAGCCTCCTCTTATGAAATATTCGACATCAATCACATAGCAGAGTACTAAATAGCACTATATACACTCCGTCCCTTAATTATAAGAGACGTATTGCTATGTAAAAGCAACTTTTGTTTTCCAAGATAATGTAAAATGCTTAGCCTATTACATAATTTTTTTTCACATATATGTTACTAGTCTCCTTCGAGTACTAACACCGTAGAAAATACCACCAATAGCGGTGATATTTTTACACCGAGAACGGGCGATTTCTATCGCTTACAGCCCTTACAATTATAAAGTTTTATTTCCTAAGTCTCTGATCTCCAACTGTGCAACGTAGGTCCCCTGTGTGTCGCAATAAGGTCCATAAACAAAAACTACAGAGCCAGCATTATAAACATACACAGAACCACAAAACGACAAGAGCCACCATGCTAATATATATGCTTAATATAATAAACCTCTGAGAATAAATACATATTTCCGTGGCAGCCCATAACACAAATGTGGCGTCCTCTGACTCTGCTCCATTACCAAACACCGTAACTCCCCGCCCCCTCACTTTTCACTAAACTCCGCACTCCACCCCAGCCGAACCCCCTATTACAAACCCCCAACCTACCCTCCCTGCCCAAACCCACCATGAACCTCAAACCGCCCCTAGAAAACTTATAAGACACAGGATTACTAAAACTCAAAGAATACGCAACAGGCACATAATGTAAATAGTACATAAAGGCACATATTTTTTCCAAAATACTATTTAAAAACATGTTCTATTTTTAATAAATCTATCATGCATCTGACCCTCTAGAACTGCTTTCAAAACGTGAACTATAAACCTCTACTTTTCATTTTCAAACCATACACTATCTTCTGACCCTCTAGAACTGCTTTCAAAACATGAACTATAAACCTCTACTTTTCGTTTTCAAACCATACACTTTCAATTACATTATTTTTTTACACAATTCATGTAATGTTACAAACCTTTTCTAAAATACACCAGTCCGTATCATTTATAAGGATTTATTTTCAGTCTTCATCAGTGACACTTTCTTCACATATAACAGAAATCACTATAACTTTTTGTACGACAATGCTAACGCGGTACAAATAACCCTTCATTTGCTTTCCTTTAAGAATGCACACTATGTACCCCACGCATGCGTTTCTTAATCTTTGTATTTGGCAGCGAATACCGACCTTGAATCGGAAGACATGAACAAGACCGCCATTGTCACATTTAAAACTGAACGTTGCATCTGCTCACACACATATCTTTCACTAAGCTAACATTCACAGAAAACAGCATTGATGTAAAAAAAAATTGACCTTGCTTTGCAACTCCCTCAAATCACTCCCTTATTTTTTAACGCATCCTCCAGTTCAAAAAAAGCTACTTTTTTAATAACCACTAAGCAATATATAAGTGACTAGACTCTTAGAAAATGTATCAAGTCATTCTGCTTCTCTCCACTGCATAGCCGGCGACCTAATTCTGTGGAGTTGCTATACAACCAGCGGTGCTGCGCCGTTTCCTTTACCATCTTGGGAAATTCAAAATGGATGTCCCTCCTGCCTTCGCAAACGAGCCGGGCCACTTAGAACTATTTCGCCAGAGGATGCTTGACTACTACGGCATCTTACCACTCTCGACTTTGAATGCATCATATCGATTATCATTTCGATATTCGTATTTCACCTGTGTGCAGCCTGTATTTCATTGCCTGAGCTGTGATTTCACGTGGGCCCTGGATTTATGTCTCTGCAATTTGGTACCTCCTGAACCGAATTACAATCACCTCATGAATCCGTTACTTGATCATGAACAGCTTTGTTACAACGGAGGGTTTATGGCCTTTGCAGCGATACAAGGAGTTCTGGGTCATTGGAATATATTCGCAGCGGCGCAAGATTTCCTAACAGAGAGCTACATCGAAAACCCACCGAGCTGCCCAATGATGGTAAAAGACGCTCCAATAATGACAGATCATGAATGCTCCTTTGATCTTCTCAATTGGATGGCTGACATGTTTTCAGATGATAACAGTGATTTCATGTTAGAGGCACTTGCTGCATACTTTGCCTACACAATGGACAATTAACTCTTTCCTAACAGCGAGCTACATCGAAAACCCACCGACCTGCACTCTGATGGTAAAAGAGGCTCCGATTATAAGAGATTATCAGTACTGCTTTACTCTTTTCCATTGGATAGCTGACATAATTTCAAATGATAAAACTGATTTCCTGTTACAAGCAGAAACTACCTATTTTGCCTAAACAATGCTTCAATAACTCTCAAACAACCCATTGACGTCCTCATTTCCTTTTGGTTTTCTATATTCTTCACGTTATTTTCCATATTTTCTTTTGAAGAACAGACCTATTTGCTTTACTAACAATGGACATTATGATTTTGTGTTGTTTGACAGCTGATTCATAAAGTAATGATGTATAACCACTTGCATTTTCATATATCGTTCCTAAACTGAAAGGCCACAAACCTTCTTTCATTTATTAAAATATAATATACTTCCTTATAAGACTGTACAATGTTTTTTTCCAACTATATTCATTTTTCTTCAACTATAGCGTTTGTATTCCATGTACTACTGACAATACCAATTACTGTGTTTTTTGCAATTTCTGTACTCATATTACATAATGATTTGCCTTTAAAATAGTACATTTCTAAATAAACATTTCAAATATTCACGGTTTCTCTTTTAATCCATAATCTCAACTGAAATGATTTCATATTGAAAAACTATTCATGGGTTCCACATAACCTTAACTGTAGACACTGAGGACCTTATTTATGAAGACCTTCCGCCGCCGGGGCCTCATTTTTTAAAATGGGAAAAAGTAACGCACCGGTGGCGCAAGGCCTTCATAAATAAAGTCCTGAATGTTTTCTTTTCTTGAACTCACTTACTGATACTAGAACCTCCAAGCCAATTACGGCCCGTGAACTCTTTCTTAGTAGGTTGCGCACCGTAAACACAGTTATACCACTGTTAACATATTTTTTTTTACTGTTACTAAGCACCGACACAGTTCCGCTTTACTCAGAGTTAATCACTGCTCCCACGCTTCTACAGGCCAGACGCTATGTCGTATTTCTCTCCTTATCACCCTTTCATCTCCACAATAACAAACAGTTGTCCTCCAGCCACCAGAGAACAGACTCAGATGCAGAGGCACCAAAGAGTGAACCCATCACCAACTGCCATCTCCGGCTGTTTCCATGGTAACACCTCATTCTGCACCTTGCTGAAGGCAGAGGTCAAAAGTTCATGTCTCAACGTTCTACAGCTAACTAATAACACTATTTTCCCTCCAGAAACACCTGCCAATCCACAACTCTGTTACATGTCTTGTTTTTTCACACCCAATAGTACTTTTCGTTTAACATAAACATTAACATGCAACGTACTGTTCAATCTCCACTTCTTACAATCAACCAATCATTTTTATTTTTTAAACTACACCCAGCCTCTTCCTTTTTCTTTATTTAGAATTTCAACTTCTAACTACCATTCCACTTCCAGAACCGATCGGAGGACGACTACAAATCCCTTGAAAATGAAGGTCTGGCTAATAGGACACAGTTATATTCACTGGAGTGAAAAATATGCAGTAAGAAGACGAATTTGCAACCTCAGCTTACCAAATGTACACATAACATGGATTTCCAAAAGAGGATTGAAATGTCACCAATTGATTCCATTGGTGAAAACTTTTATGCATCTCCCAGGACCAGACCTTATAATTGTGCACTGTGGTGGGAACGATCTAGGCACAATCACTGGGGTAGGTCTGGAAATGCTTCTAAAAGACACCTTTCGACAATTGATGACACTTTTTCCTCGATCTGCCTTGGTATATTCCAATATATGCCAAAGACAGAAATGGAATTGGTCCAATCACCATTGTGCACAATTTGAGAAAGCAAGGAGACATGTAAATAAATCTGTTTCTGCGTTCCTCAGAGATTATAGCATGGGTTCTATTTACCACAACAACTTGCGCTACCACATGCAAGACGTCTATAGGAGAGACGGTGTTCATTTCACGAATGAGGGAAACAGAATCTTCCTCTGCAACATCAGGCTCTGCATCGGTACTTACTTATAAATGCAGAAAACACTCAATTAACACAAGGGCTCTTTTCAGAGCCACCTTATATCTAAGCACTCAAACTTCTGATTTACCTCCATTTTCACACTCTTGTAAATAGGTGTGCGCGACCGAGTGCGCGCACCCCGTATTTTTTTTTCGGAGAAAAATTATATCTTTTCGCGTTTAAGGGCCTTACTGCACACCCTGAGAAAACCTACGCAGGAAGACAATCTCTACCTTCTCCCCTTTCCATGTTTCAACGCTTTGAAATGAACAATATATTTACTCTCAGTGACAAAATCGCGGACAAAACTTCCTGATTTCCTTCGAATCGAACTTAACAGACGTCACGCAGCCCAAAAAAATACCGCTCACGCGCAGCCGCTTGGGTGCGCGCACGTGTTTGCGCGCCTATAGATATATCATTGACTTTAACTTTAATTTTCTCAACAACTACTGAACGGATTTACACCATTCCAAAAAAAGCGTAATCTGCGAGCCGGACTGTACAGTTTTGCCAAATTTCTTATAAATCCATTCACCCGTTCGACCTGTAGCCGAGTCTAAAGGTCCTATGGAAAATAACATGGAGAAAACACGTTTTGGGACCCCCCTTTTATCTCAGCCCCACTTGACCAATCCCCCCCAAACTTTTAGGGAAGGAGCGCAGCGGACTGAGCCATCTTCTTTGAGAAATTCGCTAAGATTCTTCAACCAGGGCCAAAGTTATTCCAAATAGAATGTTGAGGATTTCCTATGGAAACTAGGTCCTAACTATAACTACCTACTGGCGACCGCCAGTAGGTAATATATATATATATATTCACTGAAAAAACCATAGGTTATAGACCATATATAGTTAGGAATTTGCATTTACAAAACCTTGAAAATTCACTGAAAAAACCATAGGTTAGAGACCATATATAGTTAGCTGGACATTTTATTGACATAAAACCAATGAAATTCCATATATAGTTAGTTGCACTAACTATATATCGCGCACCCGCAATCCACTGCTGATGATGTCACATATTACATCATTCATGACATGGTCAGTGACATCACTGATGACATCACTGATGACATCTCAAATGACATCACTGATGACATCACTGATGACATCTCAAATGACATCACTGATGACATCATCTAGTGTCTGTGTGTTTTTGTAAAGTTTAAATATGTTTTACATATTGAAGAATGAGTGGATGTATGGAAGACTGAGTGTGTGTGTGGCTGGCTGGGAGGTGTGTGACTCTGTGCATATCAATGTGTACTTGTATCAGTGATTGTATAAGAGAGTAAGTATGTGTTAGTATATGTGTGAAAAGTATGGTGTTCTGTGTTTAACTGTATAGATGAGGAAATCGAAGTGTGATTGATTCTTCACAGGACTGACTAGGTGTATGAGTGCATATGATAGTGTTGTAATAATGAGTGACTGTATGTATGAGTGATTGTATGGGTGAATGAGTGAATGTGTGTGTAGACGTAGGAATCAGTGAGTGCGTATGTAGTAACTGGTATTGGTGTGTCATGATGTCATCAGTGATGTCATTTGAGATGTCATCAGTGATGTCATTTGAGATGTCATCAGTGATGTCATCAGTGATGTCACTGAAGTATGGTGTTCTGTGTTTAACTGTATAGATGAGGAAATGGAAGTGTGATTGATTCTTTACAGGACTGACTAGGTGTGTGAGTAACTCCATGGATGAGTGGCAGTGTGTGAGTGTCTGCATAGGTGTATGAGTGCATATGATAGTGTTGTAATAATGAGTGACTGTATGTATGAGTGATTGTATGGGTGAATGAGTGAATGTGTGTGTAGACGTAGGAATCAGTGAGTGCGTATGTAGTAACTGGTATTGGTGTGTCATGATGTCATGACTGATGTCATTTGAGATGTCATCAGTGATGTCATCAGTGATGTCATTTGAGATGTCATCAGTGATGTCATCAGTGATGTCACTGACCATGTCATGAATGATGTAATATGTGACATCATCAGCAGTGGATTGCGGGTGCGCGATATATAGTTAGTGCAACTAACTATATATGGAATTTCATTGGTTTTATGTCAATAAAATGTCCAGCTAACTATATATGGTCTCTAACCTATGGTTTTTTCAGTGAATTTTCAAGGTTTTGTAAATGCAAATTCCTAACTATATATGGTCTATAACCTATGGTTTTTTCAGTGAATTTCATTGGTTTTTTAAAAGCTAATATCTATAGCTGTAAAATATATTCTTTATTACGTGACGTATCACGTAGCCACGTGAGACGCCTCATGACGCGTCGCATAACCGTGACGTATCGGTTCTGCAGCGCAAACATAACCCGTAACGTAAGCGTGCCGGAGCACGCTTACAGATATATATATTTTTTTTAACCTTAATTAGACAAAATCCACACGTGCACATATCTTGAGGCCTTGCAAAGGCACATCAAACAAACAGTCCCTACAATTTTGCCAAGTTTGCTGGAAATCTATTCCCTTAATTTTTTTTTACTGTTTCTCTTGGTTTTCCCCTTGTTACGCTTACCGGGACGCTACCCGGTACGCGAACCGGACGCTCCAAAAACACAAGATGGCGGACTCCCGTTACGCTGCCGGTTAGCTGCCCGGTTCGCGTACCGGGAAGCGCCTCTACCGCGAAAAATCGCGGGGGACTTTAATATCCCCCTCATCAATCCTAGGGGGTCAGGAGGGGTTTACCTTGCCCCCTTTCCTTCATTTCCCCCTTCTTTTTTCACCACATCTTGTCTCTCGAACCTACCAAGAGACAAGATGGCGGCCGCTCCGGACTGTTTACAATGTTGACAGCTACAGGAGAGCTGCCCGGTTAGCTGCCCGGTGAGCTGCCCGGTTCGCGTACCGGGACGCGCCTCTACGGCGTAAAATCGCAAAAATGTTTGCCCCGCGGGGCACTTTAATATCCCCCTCATCAATCCTAGGGGGTCAGGAGTGGTCTACCTTGCCCCCTTTCCTTCATTTTCCCCTTCGTTTTTCACCACATCTTGTCTCTCGATCGTACCGAGAGACAAGATGGCGGCTGCTCCGGTTTGTTTAGAATGTTGACAGACACCGGAGAGCCAATCAGATTCGCTTCGCGAAGTTCCGTTACGCGTCAGGTACGCGAACCGGGGCGCTAACCGGAGCGCTGTCACAGATATATATATTTTTTTAAACGTTAATTTCTCAAAATCCACTGGAGCACATATATTGAGACATAGCAAAGGCACGTCGGGCAAACCATATCTACAATTTTGCCAAGTTTCATGTAAATCTATTCAGCCGTTCGAGCTAAAAGTGAGTCCAACCGCCCTATGGAAAAATGAATGGGAAAAACGCGTTTTGGGACCCCCCTTTGTTCTCGGCCCCCCCTTGACGAAACCCTACCAAATTTTCAGGGGCTGCTCAGAAAAATAATGTGCCATTTTCCTGAAAATTTCAGCCAATTCCGTCCACAAACGCCAAAGTTATTAGACATAGAATTTTCAGAAATCCCATAGAGAAAAAATCCTAACTATATATACCCACTGGCTATCGCCAGTAGGTAATATACATATATAAACATATGTAATCTGCATATCTATATAAATATAAATGCATGCATACATATACATATATGCATACATATGCATGTTATTTACATGAAAGTTTTAAAAACACTAATAAAAGCAAAGCTAAAAAGCCACCTCATTACAAACAGAATGGTTTTAACTTAAACGAGGGCGAGATCTATTGCATTTTCAATGCTTGTTTACTTTGGTTCTATCAAGAAGGCATTCAGATGTGTCACATATTTGCCATAAATTCTGAATGTTAGCACTCTAGTTGCTCATTAGATCACTGTAGTAAAGCTAGTGCTCACCAGGGAAGTCTGCTGCTAATCATGGTTTGCAGTCATTTTCCCGCATTTTTTATCCCACAGACTTTCAGTCCGCATACCATTAACCCGCAAGGTCATTGAGCTCGCATACCATTATCCCGCATTTTTTCAAAACGCATGTGCATTTATCGCGCATGCCTTTACAAAGAATTACGTTTTAAAGGCATGTATGGTAAATGCATTTGCGTTGTGAAAACCACGATGACGAGAGAGGTAAGTGGGTTTGTGTTAATTTTTTCGTGGGTTAGTGATTGTGTAGTGTAGTGTAGTGTTGTGTAGTGTAGTGTTGTGTTAGTGTAGTGTAGAGTTGTGGTGGTTGTTTAGTGTAGGGTCATGCTGGGGGTAGTGTTTTAGGGTTTAGGGTTGTGTTGTAGTGTTTGCGTAGTGTAGGGTCATGCTGGGGGTAGTGTTTTAGGGTTCAGGGTAGTGTTGTAGTGTTTGCGTAGTGTAGGGTCATGCTGGGGGTAGTGTTTTAGGGTTTAGGGTTGTGTTGTAGTGTTTGCGTAGTGTAGGGTCATGCTGTGGCTAGTGTTTTAGGGTTTAGGGTAGTGTTGTAGTGTTTGCGTAGTGTAGGGTCATGCTGGGCTGTAGTGTTTTAGGGTTTAGGGTAGTGTTGTAGTGTTTGCGTAGTGTAGGGTCATGCTGGGGGTAGTGTTTTAGGGTTTTGGGTAGTGTTGTAGTGTTTGCGTAGTGTAGGGTCATGCTGGGGTGTAGTGTTTTAGGGTTTAGGGTAGTGTTGTAGTGTTTGCGTAGTGTAGGGTCATGCTGGGGGTAGTGTTTTAGGGTTTTGGGTAGTGTTGTAGTGTTTGCGTAGTGTAGGGTCATGCTGGGGTGTAGTGTTTTAGGGTTTTGGGTAGTGTTGTAGTGTTTGCGTAGTGTAGGGTCATGCTGGGGGTAGTGTTTTAGGGTTTTGGGTAGTGTTGTAGTGTTTGCGTAGTGTAGGGTCATGCTGGGGGTAGTGTTTTAGGGTTTTGGGTAGTGTTGTAGTGTTTGCGTAGTGTAGGGTCATGCTGAGGGTAGTGTTTTAGGGTTTTGGGTAGTGTTGTAGTGTTTGCGTCGTGTAGGGTCATGCTGGGGGTAGTGTTTTAGGGTTTTGGGTAGTGTTGTAGTGTTTGCGTAGTGTAGGGTCATGCTGAGGGTAGTGTTTTAGGGTTTAGGGTAGTGTTGTAGTGTTTGCGTAGTGTAGGGTCATGCTGGGGGTAGTGTTTTAGGGTTTAGGGTAGCGTTGTAGTGTTTGCGTAGTGTAGGGTCATGCTGGGGGTAGTGTTTTAGGGTTTAGGGTAGCGTTGTAGTGTTTGCGTAGTGTTGGGTCATGCTGGGGTGTAGTGTTTTAGGGTTTTGGGTAGCGTTGTAGTGTTTGCGTAGTGTAGGGTCATGCTGGGGGTAGTGTTTTAGGGTTTAGGGTAGTGTTGTAGTGTTTGCGTAGTGTAGGGTCATGCTGGGGGTAGTGTTTTAGGGTTTTGGGTAGTGTTGTAGTGTTTGCGTAGTGTAGGGTCATGCTGGGGGGTAGTGTTTTAGGGTTTTGGGTAGTGTTGTAGTGTTTGCGTAGTGTAGGGTCATGCTGGGGGTAGTGTTTTAGGGTTTTGGGTAGTGTTGTAGTGTTTGCGTAGTGTAGGGTCATGCTGGGGGTAGTGTTTTAGGGTTTAGGGTAGTGTTGTAGTGTTTGCGTAGTGTAGGGTCATGCTGGGGGTAGTGTTTTAGGGTTTAGGGTAGTGTTGTAGTGTTTGCGTAGTGTAGGGTCATGCTGGGGGTAGTGTTTTAGGGTTTAGGGTAGTGTTGTAGTGTTTGCGTAGTGTAGGGTCATGCTGGGGGTAATGTTTTAGGGTTTAGGGTAGTGTTGTAGTGTTTGCGTAGTGTAGAGTCATGCTGGGGTGTAGTGTTTTAGGGTTTTGGGTAGTGTTGTAGTTTTTGCGTAGTGTAGGGTCATGCTGGGGGTAGTGTTTTAGGATTTAGGTTAGTGTTGTAGTGTTTGCGTAGTGTAGGGTCATGCTGGAGGTAGTGTTTTAGGGTTTAGTGTTGTGTTGTAGTGTTTGCGTAGTGTAGGGTCATGCTGGGGGTAGTGTTTTAGGGTTTAGGGTTGTGTTGTAGTGTTTGTGTAGTGTAGGGTCATGCTGGGGGTAGTGTTTTAGGGTTTAGGGTAGTGTTGTAGTGTTTGCGTAGTGTAGGGTCATGCTGGGGTGTAGTGTTTTAGGGTTTTGGGTCGGGTTGTAGTGTTTGCGTAGTGTAGGGTCATGCTGGGGGTAGTGTTTTAGGGTTTAGGGTAGTGTTGTAGTGTTTGTGTAGTGTAGGGTCATGCTGGGGGTAGTGTTTTAGGGTTTAGGGTAGTGTTGTAGTGTTTGTGTAGTGTAGGGTCATGCTGGGGGTAGTGTTTTAGGGTTTAGGGTAGTGTTGTAGTGTTTGTGTAGTGTAGGGTCATGCTGGGGGTAGTGTTTTAGGGTTTAGGGTAGTGTTGTACTGTTTGTGTAGTGTAGGGTCATGCTGGGGGTAGTGTTTTAGGGTTTAGGGTAGTTTAGTTGTTTAGTGTATGCTAAAGGCATATTCATTCTAAAAGTTTTCGTTATTTTAATTTGCGGCCTAATAGTACATGCGGGATTTTTTTTGCGGACTGATGGTATGCGGGATTTCGTCATATATTCGCTAATCATACTTTCTATGGCAAAATGAACCCCCTCATTTTGTTCCTTTTTAAATTAAATGTTTTAAGAGTTACCACTTTATTCCAATCAAGATGGCTTCAGGTGTGCCATACCTTTGTAATAAGTAGGACTGTTAGCACTCTAGTTGTTCTTTAGAACACTCTGGGACAATCTGTCATTGGGCTATAGTTGGGCTACATCTGGCTGATATTTGGGCTACATTTGGTTTTTTTGTCTCTGGTGGCCATCTTTGGGCTACATTGGGCTACATTGGGCTACATTGGGCTACATTTGGGCTCCAACATATATATAGCCCAATGTAGCCCAATATATATTTTTCAAAGTTAATTTTCGTAAAAACCACTGGAGCCTATATCTTGAGACATAGCAAAGGCACATCGGGCTACCAGTCCCTACAATTTTGCAAAGTTTGGTGTAAATCCATTCAGCCGTTCAGGCTAAAAGTGAGGCCAACCGCCCTATGGAAAATTGCATGGGAAAAACATGTTTTGGGACCCCCCTTTTTTCTCGGCCCCCCCTTGACGAAACCCCCCCAAATTTTCAGGGGCTGCTCAGAAACAAAATGTTCCATTTTCCTGAAAATTTCAGCCAATTCTGTCCTAATAAGCCAAAGTTATTCGACATAGAATTTTCAAAAATCCCATAGGAAAAAAATCCTAACTATATATACCTACTGGCTATCGCCAGTAGGTAATATATATATATATATATATATATATATATATATATATATATATATATATATATATATATATATATTACCTACTGGCGGTCGCCAGTAGGTAGTTATAGTTAGGATAATTTTCAATGTTAAATCTCAACATTCTATTTTGAATAACTTTGGCGCCGGTTGACGAATCTGCCTGAAATTTTCAGGAAAATGGTCTCATGGCGGTCCGGTCCTTCCCTGAAAGTTTGGGGGGGATTCGTCAAGCGGGGGCCGAGATAAAAGGGGGGTCCCAAAACGCGTTTTCCCCATGTTAATTTCCATAGGGCGGTCGATTTCACTTTTAGCTCGAACGGCTGAATGGATTTCCACCAAACTTGGCAAAATTGTAGGGACTGGTAGCCCGATGTGCCTTTGCTATGTCTCAAGATATGTGCTCCAGTGGATTTTGAGTAATTTAGGTTCAAAAAAATATATATATCTAGAGCAGCGCTCCTGTACGCGCACCGGTGAGCGCTCCAGGCGCGACACGCGACTTGCGCGCAGGAAGCTGATTGGATCTCAGTTGTCTGTAAACATTCTAAACAGTCTGGAGCGGCCGCCATCTTGTCTATCGGTAAAATCTAGTCATAAGAGGTGGCAAAAACAAAGGGTGGAATTGACCATAAGGGGGCAGGGTAGACCCCCCCTGACCCCCTAGGTTTGATATGGGGGCCATTAAAGGGCCCCGCGGGGCCTCAAAATTTTTTTTTTTTTTTTCGATTTTCGCGGGGGAAGCGCCTGGTGCGCGCACCGGGGAGCGTATCGAGGAGGGTACTATGGAAAAATAATCACTTCAAAAATTGTATGTTTATGAATTGTTTTTTTTTTTATTTTTTTATTTTATGTAAGTACCTACATGTAGGTACTAATGAAGAGACTTAAATTTAATGTTCACCATCTTCTTTGTAGACATCTTGCATGTTGTTATTGTATTTTTTGTGGTATATGGAATTCATAATATAGTCTGTCTGGAAAGGAGAAACAGATCTTTTAAGCACTCCCTGAGAATTTCTAGGGGATCATGAGTAGTCTGTCCTGTTCACTTATGAAAATGAGGTGTAAAATATTCATATGAGATAATATAGTGGGAGAAAGGTAGTAACTATGAGTAAACTTACTATGTAACAGAAAAATAGTTGAACAGTATACTATAAGTCTCACTTTATATTTTAAACATTTTTGGTAATACTTCATGAATTACATATAAAAAAGAATATTGTCTGAAACAATTGAAATTATTAAAGATAAATTTATTCCTCTGATTCTTTTTCATAATTTAATAAAATTTCTAACATAATATTGTCCGGAATTTCCTCATAATTATATGTACATGATTCAATTTCTTCCAAACATTCTATAAACTGTTCATCCAAAGAGTCATCCATGAAATCAACTTCTTTTTTTTCATCTTCTGGTTTTTCCACCTTTACTTTGATAGAAGTATCATTTGCCTTATTTTCTCCTTCCATTTTCTTTCTGAAAATTGCATACAAATTAACTATATTAGTAGAGCTAGTATACCAGAGAAGCCTAACTCAATCCATAACTATTACAGAGAAGTCTATCTCTATCTCTAACTATTAAAGAGGGATAGCATATCACTAACAGAATATTTTTTAAGAAATAAACTTAACGTGTACAATATACTTCCATAATTAGAAGTTACCTTAGAGAAATTAGTTGAAGTTGTCAGTGAAATTTGTTTTCAAGTGTACTTCAGGAAGCAGTAGTCAAAATGGCTGTGTTTCCCTCTCTTCTTTTATATATATTGTTGTACTTAACCAATCAAACGTCAGGAAATAATCGTAGAAAATGAGAGATACTTTTTAATTGGTTGTAAATTCTAACATTACAAGTGTGTTTTTGTCATGTAATTTACCTCAGGATATTTAGACAGGCCTGTAGCCTAAATGTCTCAATGGAATTTCACCAAATTTGGGCAAATGGTAGGGACTGCTATGTAGTAGGGCGTATTCTATATTTGATGAAAGTGTCTCCATTGGGTTTTCCGTAAATTACTTTCCCACCTTTTTTTAACGAGCGCTTACTGGTGCGCGCTCCTGTACGCGCACTGGCAGCGTTACGGGAGTCCTCCATTTTGTGTTTCGGAACAATCGAGACACAAGATGGAGGGTAAACAATGTTCGGAATGGATAGAAGGGGGAACTGTAGAGACTTCTTGACCCTCTAGGTTTTCTGAGGGGGGCTTAGGAGGCTCATAAACGTGAAAAAAAAAAAAATTCTTTAATTTTTCGCGGGGGTAGCGCCTGGTGCGCGCACCTGTAAGCGTACCGGAAAGCGTACTTTGGTGAAAAATAGTGAAAAAAGTTAGAAAAAAATAAACGCTTTGAATGATCAGAGTTAGGGTAGCTCTGAAAAGAGCTTTTGGGTTCTGTGGTTGATTTAGGTACCTACAAGTAGGTTCCAATACACATTCTTAAATTCAGGAGGAATATTCTATTCCCCTCATCTGAGAAGTGCACTCCATCTCCTCTGTAGATGTCTTGCATGTTGTAACGCAAGTTATTATTGTATAATGAACCCATTCCATAGTCTCTCATGTAAGCAGAAACAGATTTATTTACATGTTTCCGTGCTTTCTCAAATTGTGGACCAAATTGGTTGGACCAGTTCCATTTCTGTCTTTGGCATATATTGGAATATACCAAGGCAGTGTGGGGAAAAAGTATCATCAATTGATGAAAGGTGTCCTTTAATAGCATTTCCAGACCTACCCCAGTTAATGTGCCTAGATCGTTTCCACCACAGTGCACAATTATAAGGTCAGGTTCTGGCAGATGCAAAAAGGTTTTCACCAATGGTATCAATTGGTGACATTTTAATCCTCTGTGGCCAATCCACTTGATTTCCACATTTGATAAATCAAGGTTATGAAAATTTCTGCTAGCTGCATACCTTTGAGCCCAGTGGATGTAGCTATGTCCAATAACCCAAACAGAGTACATGATGTGAGAAGGTTCTGGTCCAGTCAGATGAAGTGTGGGAATGAAATGGCAGTTGGAACAGTAGGAGTTCACAAAAAAATAATTGTGGAGTTTCTGTGCTCTTGAATCACTAGCAATGATTGGTGGATTCAGATAGTTGAAAACTGAAAGTTAGGGTGTATGGTTATGTTGTGTGAAAGAAGCAATTTGAATGGTTTAAAAAAAGTCACCAAAAGCAAAAATACCCTGTATAGGCTGCTGTATTGACAGGTCAAACATCCTTGCTGAGTTAATTTGCAACATTGTAAGATAAACTTTTGAACCTTACAGTTCAGTTAGGAGGGAGTTGCTATGGTAACAGATAGAAAGGTTTGAGAGGGGGATGGGTGTTGGTTTGAAAATAGTGAGGGAAGAGTTTTCATTGGTTGAATTAAGGCATATGTGTACAAAGATAGAGATTTTCTATGCCAGTCTTGGTTTCAGTGTATTGAGAGCACACCTTCTCCTCTGCTAAAGAAAAATTGGTGTGTGTGTCTGACACTGTTTTCAATCTCCAAAAGCATTTCTAAAGGTAAGTAATGATTCATTTAATTTAGATAGAGATTTATTTTCTCTATGGAGAATATTTGGAAGCAGATAGTTATGTTTTAGAAGTGAAATTGTATGTTAGTATATAAGTCCTGCGCAGTGTTTTTTACATGTTATTTAAAAATCGATTTTGGGTGCAAATGAATGGTATTTTTATTTGGCCTTTTTTATGATTGCCATGTGCAGTTGATGCATGACTTTAAACATGGGTAATAAGTGATGCACTGGTGGCGCCAGGCTTTTATAAATGAGGCCCTGACTTTGTTTGATGATATTGAGTGGTTGTAGTTAGGTTCTGTGCAGTGTTTCTTACATGTTATTGAAAAATCGATTTTTGGGTGCAATTGATTGGTATATGTATTTGGCCCTTATTTATGAATGCCATGTGCAGCTGATGCATGACTTTAAACATGGGTAATAAGTGACGCACTGGTGGCGCAAGGCTTTCATAAATAAGGCCCTGACTTTGTTTGATGATATTGAGTGGTTGTACTTAGGTTCTGTGCAGTGTTCCTTACATGTTATTCAAAAATCGATTTTTGGGTGCAATTGATTGGTATATGTATTTGGCCCTTATTTATGATTGCCATGTGAAACTGATGCATGATTTTAAACATGGGTAATAAGTGACGCACTGGTGGCGCAAGGCTTTCATAAATAAGGCCCTGACTTTGTTTGATGATATTGATTGGTTGTACTTAGGTTCTGCGCCGTGTTTCTTACATGTTATTGAAAAATCGATTTTTGGGTGCAATTGATTAGTATATGTATTTTGCCCTAATTTATGATTGCCATGTGCAACTGATGCATGACTTTAAACATGGGTAATAAGTGACGCACTGGTGGCGCAAGGCTTTCATAAATAAGGCCTGACTTTGTTTGATGATATTGAGTGGTTGTACTTAGGTTCTGTGCAGTGTTCCTTACATGTTATTCAAAAATCGATTTTTGGGTGCAATTGATTGGTATATGTATTTGGCCCTTATTTATGATTGCCATGTGCAGCTGATGCATGACTTTAAACATGGGTAATAAGTGACGCACTGGTGGCGCAAGGCTTTCATAAATAAGGCTCTGACTTTGTTTGATGATATTGATTGGTTGTACATAGGTTCTGTGCAGTGTTCCTTACATGTTATTCAAAAATCGATTTTTGGGTG
This sequence comes from Lissotriton vulgaris, assembly GCF_964263255.1. Classification (NCBI taxonomy): domain Eukaryota; kingdom Metazoa; phylum Chordata; class Amphibia; order Caudata; family Salamandridae; genus Lissotriton; species Lissotriton vulgaris. The sequence continues at coordinate 534,738,919 of NC_141693.1, read as the reverse complement.
CAATTGATTGGTATATGTATTTGGCCCTTATTTATGATTGCCATGTGCAACTGATGCATGACTTTAAACATGGGTAATAAGTGACGCACTGGTGGCGCAAGGCTTTCATAAATAAGGCCTGACTTTGTTTGATGATATTGAGTGGTTGTACTTAGGTTCTGTGCAGTGTTCCTTACATGTTATTCAAAAATCGATTTTTGGGTGCAATTGATTGGTATATGTATTTGGCCCTTATTTATGATTGCCATGTGAAACTGATGCATGATTTTAAACATGGGTAATAAGTGACGCACTGGTGGCGCAAGGCTTTCATAAATAAGGCCCTGACTTTGTTTGATGATATTGAGTGGTTGTACTTAGGTTTTGCGCAGTGTTTCTTACATGTTATTCAAAAATCGATTTTTGGGTGCAATTGATTGGTATATGTATTTGGCCCTTATTTATGATTGCCATGTGCAACTGATGCATGACTTTAAACATGGGTAATAAGTGACGCACTGGTGGCGCAAGGCTTTCATAAATAAGGCCTGACTTTGTTTGATGATATTGAGTGGTTGTACTTAGGTTCTGTGCAGTGTTCCTTACATGTTATTCAAAAATCGATTTTTGGGTGCAATTGATTGGTATATGTATTTTGCCCTAATTTATGATTGCCATGTGCAGCTGATGCATGACTTTAAACATGGGTAATACGTGACGCACTGGTGGCGCAAGGCTTTCATAAATAAGGCCTGACTTTGTTTGATGATATTGAGTGGTTGTACTTAGGTTCTGTGCAGTGTTCCTTACATGTTATTCAAAAATCGATTTTTGGGTGCAATTGATTGGTATATGTATTTGGCCCTTATTTATGATTGCCATGTGCAACTGATGCATGACTTTAAACATGGGTAATAAGTGACGCACTGGTGGCGCAAGGCTTTCATAAATAAGGCCTGACTTTGTTTGATGATATTGAGTGGTTGTACTTAGGTTCTGTGCAGTGTTCCTTACATGTTATTCAAAAATCGATTTTTGGGTGCAATTGATTGGTATATGTATTTTGCCCTAATTTATGATTGCCATGTGCAGCTGATGCATGACTTTAAACATGGGTAATACGTGACGCACTGGTGGCGCAAGGCTTTCATAAATAAGGCCTGACTTTGTTTGATGATATTGAGTGGTTGTACTTAGGTTCTGTGCAGTGTTCCTTACATGTTATTCAAAAATCGATTTTTGGGTGCAATTGATTGGTATATGTATTTTGCCCTTATTTATGATTGCCATGTGCAACTGATGCATGACTCTAAACATGGGTAATAATTGACGCACTGGTGGCGCAAGGCTTTCATAAATAAGGCCCTGACTTTGTTTGATGATATTGAGTGGTTGTACTTAGGTTCAGCGCCGTGTTTCTTACATGTTATTGAAAAATCGATTTTTGGGTGCAATTGATTGGTATATGTATTTGGCCCTTATTTATGATTGCCATGTGCAACTGATGCATGATTTTAAACATGGGTAATAAGTGACCCACTGGTGGCGCAAGGCTTTCATAAATAAGGCCCTGACTTTGTTTGATGATATTGAGTGGTTGTACTTAGGTTCTGCGCCGTGTTTCTTACATGTTATTGTAAAATCGATTTTTGGGTGCAATTGATTGGTATATGTATTTGGCCCTTATTTATGATTGCCATGTGCAGCTGATGCATGACTTTAAACATGGGTAATAAGTGACGCACTGGTGGCGCAAGGCTTTCATAAATAAGGCCCTGACTTTGTTTGATGATATTGATTGGTTGTACATAGGTTCTGCGCCGTGTTTCTTACATGTTATTGAAAAATCGATTTTTGGGTGCAATTGATTGGTATATGTATTTGGCCCTTATTTATGATTGCCATGTGCAACTGATGCATGACTTTAAACATGGGTAATAAGTGACACACTGGTGGCGCAAGGCTTTCATAAATAAGGCCCTGACTTTGTTTGATGATATTGATTGGTTGTACATAGGTTCTGCACAGTGTTTCTTACATGTTATTCAAAAATCGATTTTTGGGTGCAATTGATTGGTATATGTATTTGGCCCTTATTTATGATTGCCATGTGCAGCCGATGCAAAACTTTAAACATGGGTAATAAGTGACGCACTGGTGGCGCAAGGCCTTTATAAATCAGACCCTGACTTTGTTTGATGATATTGAGTGGTTGTACTTAGGTTTTGCGCAGTGTTTCTTACATGTTATTGAAAAATCGATTTTTGGGTGCAATTGATTGGTATTTGCATTTGGCCCTTATTTATGAATGCCATGTGCAGCTGATGCTTGACTTTAAACATGGGTAATAAGTGACGCACTGGTGGCGCAAGGCCTTTAAAAATAAAGCCATGAGTTGCTATTGTATAAACTTAAATATGTTGCAATTTATTGTTTATATTGTTTGCTTTTTAACATTACTTTGTTGTTTGCTAATAGTGGTCTTTCATGTGTTTTTTTAACAGAACAACAGATTCAAATCAACTTCTGAAAAGGAAGCAAAAATGCCTTCAAGGCAAAGAAATATCAAAAATACCATACGGAAAAGGAGAACATCAACAACAGAGTTTATGGAATCCTCTTCAACAACTACTTCAAAAAACACCAGAAAAGCTTCTGGTAAGCCAATTAAGTCTTTTCTTCGCAACATATGTCGTAGGAAAAAAAATGAAATTGCTAATGTGAATATACAGAAAAAGTCAACAAATCTAAAAAGGAAAGAGAAGCCCACAAAAAATGTTTCCATTGGACCAGGAGAGAAGAGAATGGTTAGCAATAGAAGGGTAAATGTTTTTAGGGACATTCGTAGGCGAATGTTTCGCAATAGGGTAGTTTTAAATTTGCTAAAAAATGAAAAGAAAAGTAAACTAAAAGCTGCTTTTTACAAGAAAAAGAAAAGTGTAGAAAAGATTGTTGATCAGGCTTTTGAAGTTAAGAAAAAATTATTTATTTTAATAATCAATAGAATTAGGATACTTAATAAGGCAATGGATGTTTTCAAATCGAACAGTAGATGGAAAAGAATTATTAATCGGAGTAATTTTTGTGAAGTATTTTCTGGTGAATGGATGCATAGTTCAAGTTCTGAGCCTTTTTTTAATGAGGAGAGTTACTTTCAGGAAAATGATTTGGTGCATGCAGTTGACACCAGTGGTCGTGCATATGAGGTGAAAGATAGTTGTGTGATGGAAAAAGAGAAACTTGTATCTAGAGATGCAGAAGAGGTCTTAGCTGATGAAGTTTTAGGGAGACGTACTAAGGGTCCAGTGTACACATGGAAATGCAGTAGTATTTGTAGTGTGCGACAGGAATCAATTGATTTGCTTCGAAATTTCTTACGTACATATAGTAAAAAAAGTCTCAAACAAAAAATGAAGATCCTGCAAGAGTTAGATCCTTGCAGAGTGAGAGAAAGCACAGGTTTGCAAGGGCATTCACTAGCATGTCTTTCTAGAAAAGTTTGTCGGAGTGTTTTTCATCATTTTAGGATGTTAGCAGTGCATCATAATAACGTAAGGAAATTAGTGAGGAAGTTGTATTATGCAAAAAGTCCTGCACTTAAGCTTAAACAGTTAAATAGTGCTCTTTTGCATGGATCTGAAGTGGATGTGAAGACTATTTGTGAAGAAATTGAGTTTTGTTATTTTGGGAACAAAGAGGACAGTGTAGAAATAGATATAGTAATGGATGGTAATGCAGAAGATAATGGACAAATTTCAAGTATTGAAAAGTTTGATGAGGAAATTATCAAGTTTAAGGTGAAATCAAGTGAGAGGCCTAATGTAACTTGTGTGTGTTGTCGACGGACTCATTATAAAATTCAGACTAGGTTAGTTGATTTATATGCAAAAAGTGAATTGGAAAATAATAGTGAATGGGAGGATTTTGTAAGTTATTTGTTGGTGGAGAATTCTTTTGATTTGAGTTTGGATCAGCGTATTTGCACTTATTGTTTGAAAAAATTAAATGAAAATAGAATGCCTGCAAGAGCAGTTTATAATAATCTTCAGTTGATAGATATTCCTTCTGAATTGATGGATCTAAATACTTATGAATCTATTTTGATTCAATGTGTCCATCCTTTTCAGGCTATTGTTCGCATGGAGCCTAAGACAGGGAAATTGCCTCCATCAGATTTACTGAGAGGATTAAAGGGAAGAGTTGTTTATTTGCCTCTAGATGTAAAGAAAAATATTAATACAATTGGTGTAGAAAGAGTAGAAGAAGATCCTTTAGTTATTCTAGTTAATGGGGTTCCAACAAAGAGTAAGAAAATTTGGCAAGATTTAGTGGATGTTAAAAAAGTCAAGAAGGCAACGTTGTATTTAGTTAAAAACAATGAGTACTACAAACATGTAAGTGTTGGAGTAGAGGAAACAGCTACAGAAGAAGATAGTGATTCTTCAGTTGGTCAAATTGAAAAAGTTGATGTGTCTAGAACTGAAGAAATATATGAACATTATACTGTTCATCCTTTGCATTCCAAAGAAGTAATGGGAAATGCAATTGACTTGTTTCAAATGAAGGCAGCAAAAGGAAGTCCCATTAGTGTATGGGAAGAAAGTTTGGAAGCTCGTTGTTTTCCACAATTATTTCCAACAGGTTGTGGTGGACGATATGATGATCGACCAGTTCAAATTCCTGCAGCTGAATACCGGACTCTAAGATTATATGCAGAAGATCCAAGGTTTCGTCAATGCATTCCATATTTATTTCATCTACTGTTTGAAAGTGATTTGTCTGGGCTTTCTTATGCAGTTAATCATATATTAAAAAGTGGACCTCATTTGCAAAATGTATGTGCAAGGGACTTTATGGAGAAAGTTAATCTGCAAGACAGTATTTTGGAATCTCAGCTAATCAATCTCATGGCATGTCAACGTGGAACCAACGAGTATTGGTTTCGTCGTCATGGAGAATTGAAATGTATGCTAAGAAACTTAGGAACTCCTACATGGTTCCTCACTCTTAGCTGTGCTGAGTATGCCTGGGACGATTTACTTCAATTTCTACGAGAGGCAAATGAAAACATACCAAATATAGAATTGAAAACACCAGGAGAACTGTGTTCTTTAGATCCAGTGAATGTTTGCAGATATTTTAATCATAGATTTGAAGCTATGATGTCTTTTATTACCAACAAAAAAAATCCTCCCCTTGGAGAGGTTTTGGATTTCTTTTGGAGGAAGGAATATCAAGCGAGAGGTGCTCCTCATATACATATGTTGTTGTGGATTAAAGATGCACCCAAATTTGGATCAGATTCAGATGAAACAGTGATGAGTTTCATTGAAGAGTATTCAACATGTGCTGTTCCAAAATCTACTGAAGAAAACAATTTAAGGCAACAAGTTTTACGTTTTCAATCTCATCGTTGTGGAAAGTACTGTCGTCGAAAATTTAAAAACAAGGAAAAGTACTACACGAAATGTCGTTTTGCATTTCCTCGACCAGTGATTTCTAAAGGAAGAGTAAATAATTTGATGTCATCTCTACGACATACTGTGACGAGAAAATCTCCCAAAAACACATATAATTTGAAAAGAAATGAAGAATCTAAGTACATCAACGATTACAACCCAGTGATTTTGTCCATGTGGAATGCTAACATGGATATTCAGTTCGTTGCTGACAACTCTATTGCTGTGGCTCGATATGTGACATCTTACATCACCAAAAAAGAAAAGACAGAACTGAAGGAAATGTGGGAGGACATTTCACATGAAAAGAGTCTAAGCAAGAAATTATACAGTTTCAGTCTGAAGATGTTGTCGCATCGAGAAATTGGAGCATATGAATGTTCTGATCGGTTATCATCAGCAAGTCTCTATGCCAAATCAAGAACAATCATTTGGGTGAGTCTTGGTCTTGCTGCAACACGAAACCGAGTTTTGAAATCTGTACAAGAAATTGAATATTTGGCGGAAAAAGAACCAAACAGTACAGATATTTTGAAGACAAATATGTTGGATACATACTATCCAAATAGAAGTACTCACCTTGAGAACACATGTTTGTATGAAGTTCTTCAAAACTACAGTTATAAGAGGAACATCACAGAAGATATCAATAATGGAAAATATGCACTCATTGGCTATGAAGGATGTCTAGTGAAGCAGAAAAAAGGCCATTTGATTAATCATCGAAAATTGAGTTGTGAAGTTCCAGACAAAAGAGAATTTTACTATTTAGCTCTTTTGCAACTCTTTAAGCCATGGCGTACAGAAGAGGAACTACTTGGAGATTTTCTCTGTTATGAAGACTCTTTTAATGCAACTAAGGATACCATAGAATGTCCTATTTTTCTAAATTATCTGCAAATGTTGAATGAAGAAATGGAGCAAGAAACCACAATTGCTGAAGAGATAGCTAGAAACAGTTCTCAAGATAGTCAGAGTTCTACTTCATTGAGCCAGGATCCACTAGGAGGACCAATTATCCAAAATGAAGCTGCCACTGCCATGGATGAGGTGGAAAGAGCTATGGAACAAGCTCAAGAGGATGGAGTTAACTTAGAAGATTTGGTAACGCAACTAAACATTGAGCAGAAAAAGATATATGATGAAGTCACAGAGCAGATTGAACATGGATTCAGACATGAGAAAAAAGAGTGCTCATGTATATTATTTGACCCTGTCCGACTGTATGTAAGTGGAGAAGCGGGGACAGGAAAAAGTTTTCTAATTAAAGCCGTTGCAAGTTATCTGCAGAAAAGGACTGATTCACCACTGTCTTGTGTTGTAACTGCTCCAACTGGTCTGGCAGCACATAACATTAAAGGGATTACTCTACATCGTTTATTGATGCTGCCAGTTGAACATGATAATAAATTGCATTACAACAAGCTATCTGGAGATGCGTGTTCTGAAGTTTCAAGAGTCTTGAAGAAAATGAAACTTCTTATCATAGATGAAGTAAGCATGGTCTCAAATCTAATGCTTGCTTTTGTGCATTTGAGAATGCAAGAAATTCTTAAAACAGACTATGATGTGTTATTTGGAGGAAAACACATTATTGTTTTTGGAGATCTATTGCAGTTGACTCCAGTAAAAGGACAACCAGTGTTTAAAATGCTCACGCATGAAGATACCAGGAAGTCCCTTGGAAGCATTGGAAATGTTAATATATGGCTAAATTTTAAATATGCTGAACTGCTTCAAAATATGCGACAGGCCAAGGATGAAGATTATAAAAATATTCTACAAGATGTAAGAATTGGAAAAATGACTGAGAAAGGGAAAAAAGCTTTGCATAGTCGATTAATTTCAAATTTGTATGCAAATGAAAACATTCTTCCAGAGAATATTTTTAAAAAAATGACTGAGAAGAAATCTGGGATATGTTTGATGCCAACTCTGCAAGAATGTTCCATCTTCAATCAAAAAATGTTAGACTTAGAAAATGAAGAGATTGTGAAACTGGAAGCAATAGATAAAATAGAGCATATGGGTGCAACAATTGTTTTGTCAGAAAATTTGAAAACTAAATTGCATTCATTGGAGAAAAGTATTTCAAAAACAGCTGGTTTTGAAAAGACTCTGAATGTGTGTTTAAATTGTCGTATCATTTTGAGAAGGAATTTAAATGTTGAAAGCGGTCTGGTAAATGGAGCAATGGGTTATGTTGTTGATTTTGTGAATTACAGAAATAGAGATGGAATTGAATTTTTAAAAATAAAATTTGATGGCATTGAACAAGTACAACAAATAAGTCGTTGTTCTGCTAGATTTTTACTTGTAAAAGACTTATATGTTCGCCGAAAACAGTTTCCTGTTTGTTTGGCGTATGCAGTGACAATTCATAAATCTCAAGGTTTAAGTGTAGATAGTGCATTGGTGAACATTGGAAGATCTGTGTTTAAAGAGGGTATGGCATATGTGGCATTATCTCGAGTCAGAACTTTATCAGGATTGTACTTGATTGCGTGTGATGAGACAAAGATTTCTGCCGATCTAGATTGTGTTAAAGAATACAATAGGTTAAGAAGAGAGTATGCTCCACATTTGCCTCAATATCCTCTGTTTGAAAAACGTGTGGTAGGCCGAAAAAGAAGAAATGAGGATAATTGTAGTGAGGTAGTTGCAAAAAGACAAAAAGTAGAGAAAACTGTAATTGAAAACAGGAAGAAAAAGAATTGTGGAGAAAATGTTGTTGGATTTCAGTTTGAAAACAGTTCTGGTGTCAACTGCTATGCTAATGTAGTGGTTAATGTTGTTTTTTTTCTTAAAAGTTTACAAGAACAGATTGTTGAAAATCGGGATCAAAGATTGTGTGGTTTATTGAATTCTGTGTTTCAGAAATGTAGCAGTGTTACAGCACAAATAGAAAGTGTAACAGAAATTCGAAATATTTTAGATTTGTGTTCTGGTCAAGATAAATTTTCACAGAACATTCAGCAGGATTGTCAGGAATTTTTAATGTATATGTTTGGTGTTTTGGAAGATGAAGGTGTAGATGTAGATAATCTTTTCAGTCTTTCTTATCAATGGCAGCATGACTGCCACAATTGTAGTTTATCAAGTACTACTACAATAGACACTGAAAGATTTATATATTTGACTTTACCAGACTGTAAATCAGTGTCTTTTAAAAATCTAGTTAAAGCAGCAGATCATAATATGGTGTGTACCCAATGTAACTGTACAATGCTGTCCACATTATTTATACAAAGGTATGGGCAGTATATTATTTTAGCTTTCCAACGATGTAGACCTGATGGAACTAAATTGACAACTTCTATCAAAAATTTTGTGGCTTCTCAGTTATCAATTTCTGGAAGGACCTTTACAACTGAAGCTATTATTTATCATGATGGATCTTCGACCACCTCAGGACATTATACATGCTACTTAAAATCTGAAAATGGATGGAGTTACTGCAATGATTCTCATTTAACTTATAAACAACGTTTGCCTTATGACTCTACAAATTCTTATCTAGTGTTTTTAAAACCAAAGTTTTAGTAAAGGGAATTGGCCTTTGAAGACGGGAATAGTTAATAAAAGTTAGTTAGTTAGTTAGTTAATCTAATATTTGAAATTATTTATCTCATGTAGATACTTTAAGTGGATCTCAAAGTAAAAAATACTGATATATCTGACACAAATTGGCCGTGAGGAAAATGTAAGATATGATGTTGTTAGAAGTTGATGAAATCGAAGTTATAGAGCACAGCAGACTTTTTTTCACCAAAAGGACCTTCACTATCTGCAATCTCATGTAGATACTTTAAGTGGATCTCAAAGTAAAAAATACTGATATATCTGACACAAATTGGCCGTGAGGAAAGTGTAACATATGATGTTGTTAGATCTTTTTTCATAGGAAGTCGATGAAATGGAAGTTATAGAGCACAGCAGACTTTTTTCCACCAAAAGGACCTTCACTATCTGCAATTTGGTGTCACGGAAAAGTAAGTGAATCAAAGATTAGTGTACTTATATGAGATGTATGTTTGAATGGGTTTTTTTAAACACAATCTTTTAGATTGTGTTTTTTTTTTCCCGCTGTTATATGATGAAGACTTTGATCTCACTAATTTAAGTGAAATTCAATATATTCTGAGAACAGCAAAAATAAATAATGTAACATATTGTAGAAGTTATTGTGTAGTTTGCATTGTGTAATTTATATTGTGTTCACATTGTCTTATACTCATTTTCTTTTTCACCCTTATTTACCTCTCTTTACTAATTTACACTCTTTTTTCATCGCTGTTTCTTTAGTGCACTTCATTCACAACTTCTTAATCTAATAGGAACTGTCTGCATTTCCTCTGTTCCTTCCACCACTTTTTATCTTTTTCATATTCTCACAGTACCACTGCTTTAGTTTCCTAACCCTCTCTTTCTTTTTCTCCTTTTTTTTTCTTTCGCATCCATTGTACTGTAGTTCACTTAGTTCTTCCTTTTGTCTTTCTGTGTACTTACTCTCTCACTCCTGTTTTATCCATCGTTCTATACTAACTTCATTCCTTTCATCCCTTCACTCTGTTACTTTACTTCACTCACTCTCAATCATCTTCTATTCCTCTTTTTTATTTATAGTTTCTCAATCAGACTTCTCTCCTTTTCACTCATTTTTCTTTTATTTTCTTATCTTTACTGATTTTGATTTGATATCTTACATTCTTTTAGTATCTTATTTACCTTTAGGAATTTGTTCTCTTTCTATTTCTTTTTCCTTTTTTTTTCTCTTTCTACATTACTTTCTTTCTGTTTTTGTATCCTTCACTATTGCATCATTTCTTAGTAAACTTTTGTAGATTTTTAAACCTCATGAACTGTTGTTTCTATTTTATTATATATTTTTAAGAAATTATAACGTGTTTTTTCTTTTATCTTTCATAGATACAAGTTTGCATTGATTATATGGTAAGTGTGTTTACAAAATCTTTTTTGTTATCACCTTTTGTTTTATTTTCACTATTTTTCTGTCACCCTACCGCACCCCTATTTCCTTACTTTGCTTCCCTCACTTATTCTTTTGTTCCATGTTTACTTCCGACCACATTCAATTTCTTTCAGTACTTCTGCCTATGCACACTCCTTCACTTACCTTTTTTACTGGTTCACTTAGTCCCTTTGTGACAGTCCTTCTTTTACTCTCTCTCTTGTTTGTCTCTATTACTCCCCATGTGTTACCCTTATTCACTTACATGTACCCTCTTTCACCCCTTTTTACTTATATTCACTGATATTTACTTTCCCTCAATCACTGCTATTCTTTTCCTCTGATTCCGTCACTACCTGACATTCCCATACTTAACTGTCCTTCTTTTTACTTTCAACATCCATTTACAATCTCCCTTAACCTCTGCTTTAGTCTTCTTCCTATTTCTTCTTTCTTTTGCTCCCTTATTCATTTTTCTTTTCTCAGTTACTTCCTTTTACACTTTTTATCTGTCTTACTATCTATTACACAGTCCCTCCTTCATTTTTTTTTCTTTTTTTTTGTTAGTGCGCTGACGGTACGCGCACCGGTGCGCGCACCGAAAGCGAAATATAAAAAAAAATATTTTAAATTAAAAATATTATCTCAATATACATTATAGTGTTCATTTTTACAAAAACATACTTTAGCAATTCACTAAAAAACACATAGGTATGAGTCTGTATAAAAAGTTAGGAATTAGCATTAAAAAAACCTATGAAATTCACTGAAAAAACCAAAGGTTTCACACCAGTTATAGTTAGGAATTAGCATTTAAAAAACCTATGAAATTCACTGAAAAAACCATAGGTTTCACACCAGTTATAGTTAGGAATTAGCATTTAAAAAACCTATTAAATTCACTGAAAAAACCATAGGTTTCACACCAGTTATAGTTAGCTGGAAATTTTACTGATATAAAACCATTGAAATTCCCACGTTATAGTTAGTCGGACTCACTATAACTTGCGCGTGCAATGCACTGCTGATGACATCACATATTACATCACTCATGACATGGTCAGTGACATCACTCATGACATCACTGATGACACCATCCTTGTGACACAGTGACAGACCTCCTTTCAGTGTAATGTAACCCATGAAACACATATTCAAAAATAGAAACTAATATTTTCAAAAAAGTGGATATACCCATACCAGTTACAACAACCAATTCAGTAATACCACCATCTAATACACATCCACTCATGTGTATGTATATGGGTTATTAGATATTTTTATTAGTATCAGTATGAGTGTCTATATGGTTTGGTGGGGGTATTACTTAGCACATAGATGCATGAGTGACTGACTCTTTGTTTGTATGTGTTTTGAAGACAACATATGTACAGGACTGTATGGGTGGATGAGTGTCTATATGTGTTTGTTAGTGAGTGAATGACTGTCTCACTAGTGTCTTTATCAGTAACTACATATGTTTTAATCTAGTATATATGAATATTGATGTATATAAGTGAGTATATGTGAGAGTAAGAGATTGTAAGAGTTCCTGTTTAAATAAGTATGTGTTTCTATAAGTGATTGTTTAAGAGAATAAATATGTGTAATTTTAAATAGAAGTAAGGTGGAAGTGTGTGTATAACTCTATATTCAAATAAATGGATGTCCAATAGTTTATTTGCACGTGTGAATATGTGTGTGAGTAACTTTTGGATGAATGTCGGTGTGTAACAGGATGTATAGGTGTATCACTTCATATGATGAGTGAGTATATGTATGAGTGACTATATAGAACTGTTGGTGAATGAGTGGATGTGTATATAGATAGTGGAATTACTGAATTGCTTGTTGTAACTGATATAGGTATCTCCATTTTTTAAAAAATTTCAGTTTCTATTTTTGAATATGTGTCTCAAGGGTTACATTATAGTGAAAGGAGGTCTGTCACTATGTCACAAGGATGGTGTCATGAGTGATGTCACTGACCATGTCATGAGTGATGTAATATGTGATGTCATCAGCAGTGCATTGCACGCGCAAGTTATAGTGAGTCCGACTAACTATAACGTGGGAATTTCAATGGTTTTATATCAGTAAAATTTCCAGCTAACTATAACTGGTGTGAAACCTATGGTTTTTTCAGTGAATTTAATAGGTTTTTTAAATGCTAATTCCTAACTATAACTGGTGTGAAACCTATGGTTTTTTCAGTGAATATATATATATATATATATATATATATATATAAATATATATATATATATATATATATATATATATATATTTTTTTTTTTTTCAAAATGGCGGAGGATTTGCGCGAAGCAATGATGAAAAGATTAAAAGACTATGAGAGTGGCATAAAGAAACGTAAACAAACCAAACCGAACAGGATTACCTGACAGGCAGAATACTAACCTTTGCGAAAAAGTTCAACGCAACAAAGAAGAGGCTTGCTCAGGGGACCCTGGCTACAACAGAAACTGTAACTTCTGAATCAGACGTATCGGTGTCAGAAGACGAATCATCGAGAAGTGAAAAGGGCAAAATGAAAGGACCAGCTACCACGACTGCGGTCCCTTTTTTAGACAAATACCAGGGCTTGAAAGAGACACGACAACGCCCCCAAGCCCAAACGCCACAGAAATCCCAACAAAAAAGAGGAAAACAAGGTGGGGCAGGAGGGGCAGGAGGAAATACGGAAGTGGCGCAACCAATGGTAACTCGCAGCAGGGGCAGGAGAGGGAGATGGTAAAGGATGAGCAAACCATAGTGAAGGTCTCCGAGAGAAAACTCAATGCCCATGAAGAAAATGTCCTGAAAAGAGGACTAACTTTTTGTCCTACGTCAAAATTCGACCCGGTGCAAACACGAATAGACATCTTTAAGTTTGTAAGGAAGTTAAAATTGCAAAAAATATTTGCCTTGAAAACCCAATCTGGAATAGAAAGGCCTCTTGAAACAACTGGGGCCACTGGTACCACTCTCAGGGATAATGACTTACCACTGCTCGTGATTACCCATGACCTGGCTGAAGCAGGGGATGTGCCTGGCACAATGGAGGTACTACAGAGAGAGGAGATTGTTCAAGTCAGAGATCCCAGTGACCTGAAACGCAAATCTAGATTTTTACCTCATGCCACACACGACGCAATAGACGTCTTTAATGATGCTATCCTCCAGGATCTGGAGAAAATGACCAATAAAAATCTGGAATTGAACAGAAAGAATTCAAATATTTCCCGGCTGGAATGGGAAGCAATCAAATCACTGAAGGAGGATACATCGATCGAAATTAAGCCCTCAGACAAGGGGGGGAACATAGTGATCTTCAGTAAGACCAAATACAAACAAGAGGCCCTGCAACAACTGCAGGACAAGAACTGTTAAACCATCATTAACAGGAAAGACTTTGTAAAGTGCACCATTGACTATCACGCTCTATTGGAGGGATGGAGGGATGAGGGGATGCTCAATAAAAATGAGTACGAGTATCTACATTGTGAGCACCCAATAATTCCCACATTCTATCACCTCCCTAAGGTGCACAAGGACACAAAAGATCCACCGGGGAGACCTATTGTCTCCTCAATAGGAAGTCTTCTGGAGAACACTTCTAGGTTTATAGATACCTACCTGGCCGCATTTGTGAAAGATCTACCTTCCTACATCAGGGACGCCCAAGACTTTATAAGATTGATTGACAGTATCGAGTGGGAGCCAGACATGCTTCTGATTACCCTCAACGTCGCCAATCTTTACACCTGTATAGACCATCAGGAGGGTGTCTCTGCGGTGAAATGGTTCCTTGGCATGAAAAACATAAAGTACCATCGACACAACTGTATGCTTTTACAAATGGCAGAGTTTTGCCTCAATAATAACATCTTTCTTTTTGCAGAAAACATGTACAGACAGATCAGGGGGACCGTCATGGGCACGTGCTTCGCCCCAAGCTACGCAAACTTGTTTGTGGGCTGGTGGGAGAAGCACGTGGCCTGGGGGGGACCAACGAAAAATGGTTGGACCGGATCATGATCTGGGCAAGATACATAGATGATCTGTTTATCGTATGGTGGGGCGATAGACCCTTGGCTGAGGAGTATATTGCGGCTCTTAATGATAACCATCTTAATTTAAGATTTACCAGCACCATTAGCGACACATCTGTATATTATCTTGACCTGGAAGTCTTCGTAAAATGGAGCTCCTTACAAACGAAATTGTATCGTAAGCCCACAGCGGGCAATACCGTATTACATACGGATAGCCACCATCCAAGTAGTATGATAAGGAACATCCCCTTTGGGGAACTACTCCGCCTAAAGAGGAATTGTTCAGATTCTGAAGATTTCTCACAGGCTCGGGATGAAGCTGTATGCAGGTTTCGAGATGGAGGGTACTCAAAGGCATCATTAGCGAGTGCAGTAAGTAGAGCTGACCTCCTGGAAAGAAAAGATCTGATGAAAACCAAAATAAAGGAGGTAGAAATGGAGGGAACTACCAGAATGATAACCACCTTCAACATGAGATCTAGTGAATTGGTGGCAATATTCAACAGAAACTGGCATATTTTAAAAACAGATCCGGTAATGAAAAATATGCTACCCCCCAGACCTTCTGTAACCTATAGACGATGCAAATCTCTAAGTGATCATCTGACCAATAGCCACTTTGAAGACTCCCCCAAAGCCTCAAATAAAAAACCTATATGTGGCTTCTATCCTTGCATGCACTGTAAGGCCTGCAAGTATAGCAAGAAACGGACGAAGTATGAAGGGAGACCCAATGATCCACGCCCTATAAGAACTATAACAAAATTACTGAATTGTAATTCGGAATATGTGATTTATTGCCTGGAATGCCCATGCTCCAAGAGATACATTGGCAGTACAATCAATCAGGCCAAAAACGTATATTGGAGCACATGCGTGCCATAACAAATAGGGATAAAAGCTACCCCGTGGCACGCCACTTTGAAACTCACCACAACAGCAATAGGGATCTACTGTCGTACTTCCTCATCGACCAATTGGATAGGAAGGAGCGTGGGGGTGACAGAATAAGATCGCTACGGACATTGGAATACAGGTACATCATTGACCTCCAAAGTATGCAACCAAGAGGTTTAAACAATGATGAAGAATTATGGGTACACCAGGAATGAGAAAGGGGAGAATGTGAGAATGTGAGAAAAATATACAGTCTCAGGTTGCTATTGCTCTACATCTCTTTTCAATAGGAAAGTGGAATACGAACTGTTCAGCTGTGCATGAGTATTTGCCCATATAGGGCACAATCGCAAAGCAGGGATTTGTGTGCATAACACCTAAGCCCATACAGGGCTAGACTACTTATTTGCATATTTACATATAAACAATTAAGGGATAGAGGAATTAAGATAAATTTGAACATTGATGAATGCAACATCTAATGGTTTAATTCCAAGAACACCTACAACAATGTAAATTCTGAAAATAATGTGCATTATATAAATTTTGGATGCCCCTAATCTTAATTAACTTTGAATTAGGAGGGCATTTTTTAACAACGAGCACTTGGAAATAACAATGGGGAAGGATGTGATTATGATGCAAATGTTTTATTCCTTCCAGGTGTCCCCTTAAGGTAAAATGATATTTATGCGACGAAATGAATTGACATAATATCAATCTGGATATTTCTGTGTTTTTAAATTGCACGAGCACTTTTTATACACCATATAACCCGCCATGTAAAGTTTGAAAAATGATGCCTAATACGATGTTGCATATTGTAAGATGGCCGCCGACCAGGCGGGATCTAGTCTATGATGTGGAGGAGGTGGGGATAAAATGGTGTTTCTCACTCCAATCAGGTTGACACTGACGAAGCCCTAGTGGTAAAACGCATTTGTCGAGGGGGCAGGGGGTCTGCCAATAAAATTATTTTCTGGACAAAAGACTTTGGAGTGCCGTCTATCTTTCGTTCGAAACAGCGAAGTTTGGCGATGGTCATGTGATCAAGGCAGGGATCTGCCGAAACGCGTCGTGAGGACTGGTGTTGAAATAAACTGAAAGAAAGCACTAAGAAGGGTCTGCCTCATTTTCTTTTCTGACCCTATGGGAGTTGGTAGCTGAAGCGAGCAATTCCGAATATATATATATATATATATATATATATATATATATATATATATATATATATATATATATATATATATATATATATATATATATATATATATATATATATATATATATATTACCTACTGGCGGTCGCCAGTAGGTAGTTATAGTTAGGATTTTTTTCAATGTTAAATCTGAAAATTCTATTTGGAATAACTTTGGCGCTGGTTGACGAATCTGCCTGAAAATTTCCTCAAAATGGCCTCGCGGCGTTCCGGTCCTTCCCTGAAAGTTTGGGGGGGATTCGTCAAGCGGGGGCCGAGATAAAAGGGGGGTCCCAAAACGCGTTTTCCCCATGTTAATTTCCATAGGGCGGTCGATTTCACTTTTAGCCCGAACGGCTGAATGGATTTCCACCAAACTTGGCAAAATTGTAGGGACTGGTAGCCCGATGTGCCTTTGCTATGTCTCAAGATATGTGCTCCAGTGGATTTTGAGTAATTAAGGTTCAAAAAAATATATATATCTATAGCCGCGCTCCGGTACGCGCACCGGTACGCGCACCGGGCGCTTACCGCGACTTGCGCGCAGAAAGCTGATTGGCTCTGGGGTGTCTGTAAACATTCTAAACAGTCCGGAGCGGCCGCCATCTTGTGTCTCGGTAGGATCGAGACACGAGAGGTGGCCAAAACAAAGAGGGAAATGACCATAAGGGGGCAGAGTAGACCCCCCTTGACCCCCTAGGTTTGATGTGGGGGCCATAAAAGGGCCCTGCGGAGCAAAAAAAAAAAAAAAAAAAAAATTTGATTTTCGCGGGGTGAGCGCCCGGTACGCGCACCGGTACGCGCACCGGTAAGCGTACCGGGGAGCGTACCATGGGGGAAAAGAATGACAGTTTTAAAAGTAGCTGTTTAAAAAAAAAAATGTTTTGTTGGTTTTTTTTATACATACACATACATATATATATATATGCATATATGTGTATATGTGTGCGTGTAGAGAGAGGTAGAGAGGTAGAGGTGTAGAGGTAGAGAGGTAGAGAGGTAGCGGTAGAGAGGTAGAGATTAGTAGAGAGAGAAGAAGAGAGAGGTAGAGAGGTAGAGAGGTAGAGAGTAGAGAGTGAGTAATAGAGAGTAGAGAGTGAGTAGTAGAGAGTAGTAGAGAGCAGTAGAGAGAGTAGCAGAGAGTGAGTAGTAGAGAGTAGTAGAGTGAATAGTAGAGTGAGTAGTAGAGAGTAGTAGAGAGTGAGTAGTAGAGAGTGAGTAGTAGACAGTAGTAGAGAGTAAGTAGTAGAATGAGTAGTAGAGAGCAGTAGAAAGTGAGTAGTAGAGAGTAGTAAAGAGTGAGTAGTAGAGAGTGAGTAGTAGAGAGTGAGTAGTAGAGAGTAGTAGAGAATGAGTAGCAGAGAGAATAGTAGTGAGTAGTAGAGAGTGAGTAGTAGAGTGAGTAGTAGAGACTAGTAGAGAGAGAGTAGTAGAGAGTGAGTAGTAGACAGTAGTAGAGAGTGAGAAGTAGAGAGTGAGTAGTAGAGAGTAGTAGTGAGTAGTAAAGAGTGAGTAGTAGAGAGAGAGTAGTAGAGAGTGAGTAGTAGAGAGTAGTAGATAGTGAGTAGTAGGGAGTAGTGAGTAGCGTGTAGTAGGGAGTGAGTAGTAGAGAGAGAGTAGTAGAGAGTAGTAGAGTAGTAGAGAATGAGTAGTAGACAGTGAGTATTTGAGAGTAGTGGAGTAGGAGAGAGTAAGTAGTAGAGAGTAGTGGAGAATATTCCAAAGTTTGGCACAGCACCACTTTCACAATGAGTCCAATCAAATCATATCACTTAGAGTCCTTATTGAAGCGCTGAATCTTGGTGTATATTCAAATGCTTTTATTTTCCTTAAGTTTATGTACCACAGCCAGCCGAAAGGTTTCGTTCTGTACAACAGAACTTCTTCAGGGCGTTCTTATTTCCTTCAAGTTATGTCGGTATCCAGTTGTCATATAACTAGATATTTCTTCCAAATGTTAGACGAGACATAAGTATATTCTTATTCAAAGTGACTAGTTATCAATTTTACCCACACAATTCGGGCAGACTTGAGTAATTTATAGCATCCTCAAAGTCAGTCTTTCAAAAATTCCAAAGTATAGGACATGATAATCCAAATCCAAATGTTTCTCAAGAAAAGTAATTTACAATCGTTCGGAATATCGGTGTTTGGGCAGATATGATCCAGGGACCCCCAGTATGCAAGGGGAATTAGTCCCCCCTCTACAAACGCGCCAGTGGCCTGCATTGCAGAGAGGTGTAACAAGGGTGTGGCCTCATTACACTTCTCTGCAATGCAGCTCCCTCGCGCATACTGGAGGCTCCTGGTGGACCAGTTGACCCCAGGGACCCCCAGTATGCAAGGGGAATTAGTTCCCCCTCTGCAAACGCGGCAGTGGGCTGCGTTGCAGAGAGGTGTAACAAGGGGCATAATCTCATTACACCTCAGCAATGCAGCCCCTGGCGCATACTGGAGGTTCCAGGTGGGCTAATTGGCCCCCAGGGGCCCCCAGTATGCAAGGGGAATTAGTTCCCCCTCTTCAAACATGCACGGGGGCTGCGTTGCAGAGAGGTGTAAAAAGGGTTGTGGCTTCATTACACCTCTCTGCAATGCAGTCCCCTGGCGCATACTGGAGATTCCTGGTGGGCTTTCAGGTCTTATATAGTTAGGAATTAGCATTAAAAAAACCTTTGAAATTCACTGAAAAAACCATAGGTTTCACACCAGTTATAGTTAGGAATTAGCATTTAAAAAACCTTTGAAATTCACTGAAAAAACCATAGGTTTCACACCAGTTATAGTTAGGAATTAGCATTTAAAAAACCTATTAAATTCACTGACAAAACCATAGATTTCACACCATTTATAGTTAGCTGGAAATTTTACTGACATAAAACCATTGAAATTCCCACGTTATAGTTAGTTGGACTCACTATAACTTGCGCGCCTGTAATGCACTGCTGATGACGTCACATATTACATCACTCATGACATGGTCAGTGACATCACCCATGACATCACTGATGACACCATCCTTGTGACAGAGTGACAGACCTAATTTCAGTGTAATGTAACGCTTGAAACACATATTCAAAAATAGAAACAAACATTTTCAAAAAAATGGAGATACCCAAACCAGTAACAACAACCAATTCAGTAATTCTACCATCTATATACACATCCACTCATTCACCAACAGTTCTATATAGTCACTCATATATATACTCACTCATCATATGTAGTGATACACCTATACATCCTGTTACACATCAGCAGTCATCCAAAAGTTACTCACACACATACTCACACATGCAAATAAACTATTGAACATCCATTTATTTGCATATACATTTATACACACACTACCATCTTACTTCTAAGGAAACTTACCCATACTTACTCTCTTAAACAATCACTTATAGAAACACATACTTATTTAAACAGGAACTCCTACAATCTCTCACTATATATACTATACTCACTTATATACATCAATACTCACATATACTAGATTAAAACATATGTCGTTACTAATGAAGACACTAGTGAGACAGTCATTCACTCACTAACACACACATATACACACTCATCCACCCATACAGTCCTGCACATATGCTGTCTTCAAAACACATACAAACAGTGAGTCAGTCACCAACCCCTGCAGCCACTTATACACAAAGAGAAACACTGATACAAACATTTAAATATTTAAACAATACTCGCTAATATATGTATTCACTAAGATACACGTAATAAGCCAGTTACCCAACCAATTTTTTTTTAAAAAAACATCCATTTACACACTTATTTAAACATTTATTCTTCCATCGACCTTTACAAATACATATATAAAACAAATTTATTTTTCAGAAAGACACATTCACTGGATGGTGTCATCAGTGATGTCATGAGTGATGTCACTGACCATGTCATGAGTGATGTAATATGTGACGTCATCAGCAGTGCATTACAGGCGCGCAAGTTATAGTGAGTCCAACTAACTATAACGTGGGAATTTCAATGGTTTTATGTCAGTAAAATTTCCAGCTAACTATAAATGGTGTGAAATCTATGGTTTTGTCAGTGAATTTAATAGGTTTTTTAAATGCTAATTCCTAACTATAACTGGTGTGAAACCTATGTTTTTTTCAGTGAATATATATATATATATATATATATATATATATATATATATAAACTAGCAGCCCGCCCCGACGTTGTCCGGGGGCAATGAGGCTTCAGGGCCAACCGCCCATCCAGGCCCCCGCCCGCCCCGGCCCCCGCCCGCCCCGACATTGCCCCGACCCCCTTCCGCCCCTCCTAGCCTCACCTTTGCCTTTGCTGAGCCGCCAAGACACCTATTAGGTACACGGACCAGATGGAAGCAGGGCCAACCGCCCGCCCCCCCTCCTGTCCCGACCCCCTCCCGCCCCGCCTCGCCTCGCCTTTGCCTTACCTGAGCCGCCGCTAATGCTGGTTTTTTGTTGTATTTAGGGACGGACACGGAGCAGATGAAAGCAGGGCCAACCCCCGCCCCCCTCCCACCTCAACCCCCTCCCGCCCCGAACCCCACCTCGCCTCGCCCCACCTCACCTCGCCTCGCCTCACCTCGCCTTTGCCTTACCTGAGCCGCTGTTCCTCCCCGTGCTCCTCACTTCACCGCCGCTCGATGTCCGCCGCTCCTCCTCGTCATCACGCACGTCGCGGCCAGCGCTATGTCGCGGCCAGCGCAACGCCGCGGCCGGTGCTACTTTCAGGGGACTACTTTTTTTTAGTTACATTTTTACATTTACGTTTAATTTTTATTTTTTATAGCCTATGTCCATCTGCACACCCTGGCAATTTCAACGATGTATCGGGTGTGTGGATTGGCGCTGTGGTTCCCGAGTTTACCTGGCTCAAAGGTTTGTGTTCTCTCTTTATAATAGTAGTATAGATATATATAGACTCACCTTTTACGGCCTGTGGTCTACACTAGTGGTTCTTAACCTTTTGACTTATGTGGAACCTCACTTACTCATGGCAACCTAGGGACCTCCACTAAATTATTATTGGAAGGAGGAAACTCCTACTGAATTATTACGTGACATTACCACAAAACAAAACATCACAGATACAGAAACAAGCATTCATCAAACAAATACACAAATAATTAAATATTTTGTTTGATTCACAAACAAATCTAAAAAACCAACATTTTATTTGAATGGGAAGGTTGAAACTTTTCTAAATTTCTATTCTGGCCACTCATTGTCCATGTTTGAAACACTTGCACTGCTTCCATTGATGATTCTGGGAATACTAACATAATTTGTAGCCTCCAATTTTTAATTATTTCCCATTTACAGAATGTTTTAAAACTTTCAGTCATGCAATGTGCTTCTTTATTTATATTCACTTTTCAATCTGTTAACTTTATTTCATTTTTCAAGCAGTCACGGTCCCCTCAGGGATCCCCGGACCACAGGTTAAGAACCACTGGTCTAAACCATGAACTTTCTGCTGTCTACCCCTGCCCCTTCTCTGATAAAGGTTTATCCTTCTGGAGGTTTGGCCATCAGAACCGAATATACTTTTCTAGCTAAGGCCTCGTCGCTGAAACATACTGTGGCAACTTTACCACCCATTTTGATAGTAACCCCTCTCCTTAAGCAACCTTAAAAACCTCTGCTCTTCTCACAACCCATCCCATTGTTTATCCACTTTGAGGGTATATGAAAATCCTGAGACCTCATCTTGTAGAAAACCCTCCTCACCCCATTGCTTGTCTTCTCTGGATTTCTGCACCTTACATGCTTGACACATCTGCTTTAACCTTTGATTGCCACAGCCCATGACATATTTCAAGTAACAGCTCTTATTTGTCCATGGCATCTGCAATATTAACATTTGGAGAGACCGTTGCATCATTTACAAATAGTCATGCCTTTATTTCTCGCTGCTGTGCAAATCCTATGGAATATATAGAAAAGCAGTGTGGCAACCAGGAAAGGCGAAACACTGCAATATGGGATGTTCTGAGCCTTGTTCACCACATGTGTTCAAAGATATAATTCAATCATATTTAGTAGGATTTAGAGGTAAGAGCAATCTAGCTAATTTAAACAAGTTAAACTTACTGCATTTGTAATGTAGCTCACTGTTGGGTGTCTATGGGATAGTTTCACCAACAGCGTGCATCCAATGATTCCAGGGTGAATGGTGCTGAGGGAGACATGCAAAAGGTAAGTAGCAACAGCGATATAACTGCAGCTTCATGGGATCCATCATCAGGAATGCAAGAAAAAACAAAGGTGAAATGGAGGGGAAGCTGATGCGAATTAAAATGAAGAACGAGGAAGACCACCAGCTTGCACAGTTGCTAGGCAAAGTCTAGCTGAAAGTAAAGATTTCTTACACTGCTCTGTCTATCTTGACCCAGAACAGGACCCCTACTCCCTGCACAGTGAGCCTTCAACCTCTTAGAGTGGTCATGAAGTAAATACTTGCATGCATGGATCCCCAGCCTTCAATTTCCAGGAAGCCATGAACCCATGTTTCTTTCCAGTTCTGTAATGTACCCCAATTCTCCTCTCCCCCACACCCTCAATCTCACATAGACTGACTTGAGACATTTGAAGATTATTTGTCAAGTTTGTCCTCATTGGTTCAATCGAACTTTTAACTGAATACCTCCGGGATATAACTTTAAGTTTATTATGGTCATCTTTCTCATCAGCGGGTGCATCATTAGAAGCTACCTAGAGATCCTTGATTAACTATTTTTCTTTCCTATGTTCAAAATTGCTTTGTCCAGATCTGAATGGGTTAATTCAGAAATCAGCAAGGGATCAAAAAATGCTTCAGTTTTTCTTTTGCTGAAAGCAATCTTCTTGGACTTGGTCTTTTGTTGACCCCCCCCCCCCAAAATGTGTAGGTTTACAAAGAATTTGACTTCCCTTTTGTGGCTGAGCGTAAGGGGCAGCACTGTTGGGAAAATCTCAAGAAGAAGGAAAATCCCGGCATCAAGAGTTACAACTTCCAAAATCATGAGTATGGGCCTGATTACGAGTCTGGCGGAGGCGACATACCCTATGTGGCAGAGAAGGCCTACAAGCGTTAGTGTTTCTGGACTAATTACATCCGTTTGAGGCTAGTGTTATTGAGTACATCATACTGGATTCACGGTGGCACTGTTTATGAGCAAACAAGGCCAAAGCTGACCAGGAATAAGGCAAACTATCCTTTGAGCAGCAGGAAAGCACCAGGGATTGCCCGGACAAACAGGATTCTATACTGGCTAGTGCACAGATGGAGAAGCCAAACCTTTGCTCTCTTATCTAAAAGTAAGCTTTAAATTGATTGATGGAAAGTTGCACATGGCAATGGGTAGGCTTGATCATCGGACTGCAGGCCGAAACAGGCAAAATGTGCATTGGATTGGAGTGGAATACAAAGTGTTAGATCTTAACGATGACAACAGTAATCACGTGAATATGTTACTAGGATGGACTAGACTGTCGGATGAGGCAACAGAAAAATAAAGACCTATAGTAGCATTCCCGATGCAATTAATATCGGAATTATGGGACTGACAGAGTCAGTACACATCGATAAACCCAAGACGTTTTTAGAAAACATGCCATCGGAAATGTTTGCTGAGGACAATTTTGAAACAATGTTCTTTGTTGAGCATGCTCACGGGCTCCGAAGCCAGCCACCATGTCCAATCATTGCCTGCATTTTCAAATACTGCGTTGGGGACATTCTTTTGAGGCTTACACTTGTGCTAAGGAGGCTCCATTCATTTCATATTTCTTGACTTCACTGCAATCGTGAGATATCACAGATGAATAGCCCCTGGCTATTTTGCATGTGGAGGCAGGCGGCAAGGCAATATTCTGTACGGATCATAAAGCTGCATTAAAGTTTACAAAGCAGTAACCACAAGCAGAATGCTGGAGAAACTAGTAGGATTTCACTCTGGATGGCAGAGATGAAATTTGGGACCAAATGTGATGAGCGACATCAAGTGATGCCTCTGGCTGAAGACAAAAGAGATAGACACTGGCCATTTTGCTGCACCACAGTTGACCTAGTGAAGCAGGTGAGGATTCATGTCATTAACCCCTGCTAAAAACTTTAAATGCTGGGGAGGATTTATTGAGAATAACTAGGTATCACATCCACAGGGGTCAAACCTGCATTCCACACTCACATGTGTGTAACACTGAGAGCTGTTAGGTCTGTTTTTGGGTTATGTTGGGGGTGTGAAATATATTCACTGAAAGTTGGTACCATCAGCACTGGTGGGACACTGGTAGTTGGTGTTTTCACTGAGGGTGGGTCAAGTGGGGATGGATTTGTTCGGGGGATGCACTGTGTTATGCATTTGTTGTTGGTAAAGTACACTATCTATTGACACTCTAGAAAACCATTCTTTATTTACGCATAACTGGGAACATTGGAAAGCAGACATTTGGAATAATGAGACCCTGATTTAGTGGCATCTAACAAGGTAACTAAGCCACTTGCATACAATCCTATTTGACTTATTTCATAGAACATGAGATGGGCAAAGAACAATAACATGATTACACTGGTACAGCCATATCTGGACAGGGATGACATTTCAATTAAGCTGCTGTAAGAAACATTTTTGCAAGAACCCATCACCAGAGAGGGTCCCAATTTTATATAAGACTAGCAGCCCGCCCCAGCCTTGCCAGGGGCAGAAAGGGGCTGGGGGCTGCATCGCAGCCCTCACGCAGACGCTCCTCCCGGAGCTCATGTTCTCTGCTTTCCTATGTATTCACCCCATAGCTGTAGGAGCTCATTGGAAGCATCTTGTTGATTTGGTATTAGCATGATTCTTAATCCCCTTGGGATACAACGTACTTCCAAATATTTGTTTAGGGTAATTAATTCCCAGGATTTATTTATTTATTTCCTGCTTAATTTCTCCCATCGTCTCAGTTTGCTTTTCATGTCCGTTGTTATTGATGTGTTTTGTTTATCTGGATCACTTGTTGTTGCAGCTTGTTTGTTACCCTTTTCAAACATTGTTGTCAAAAGCTCTTTCCTTTTTGCATCCCTTTTGTCCATGTTCGCCTAGATTTGTTTAATGTTCCTTTCTTGCTTTTGTCTGTTACTGCTGTGCACGCAATTACTTAATGACAATCTGCGTTATGATTTTCAAATGTGATTGAAAGTTTGTGTTTTAATTAGCACTTTGCCGCCTTTTATAAATGCTGGTTTACTTTTAAACTCACAATTGCATGTTTTATATTGCGCAGCCTGCCTAAAAGAAACACATATCTTTCACTATGAACCGACTGGTGATTTGGGAAGGTTTGCTTCGAGTTTTCAGTCTTTGTTGTTTAAATGTAGGCACATACACACAGGCTTACCTCGAGGAGTTTTCCATCAGGTGACGTGTTGTTCTGCTTCATTTACAATTCCTCAGTAATGAATCATTCCAGTCAGCGAGCACCGCAGCCCGGACTTTTAAAGTTACTTCTCATTTGGTTCAGGATGCCAGATTTGCATGGCGCTCATTTAGGTGTGGGGCTTCAAGGCAGAACCACTGCTGTTTTTGTATTTCCTCTCCAATCCTATGTTATCCACAGGATCCCGAAATGAAGTCGCACTCCACTCCGCAGCTCTTCCTGGCGCTCATGTCCTCCGCTCTTCCTGTTGCTGGTGAACGCCGCTCCTCCCCTCACGCAGACGTCCGGCCGGAGCTACTTGCAAGGCACTACTTTATTTTTATTTCTAAATATTTTAAACAACGTTTTTTTTATTTTTATGTAGCCTATGTCCTTCTGCTCCCCCTGAGGTTTTCTAAGATGTCTTGGGTGTTTCGATTGGTGGTGTAGTTTTCGAGTTTACCTGGCTCAAAGGTGCAAGTTCTCTATATAATAGTAGTATAGATTCCCAGAATGATGGAACCCAGCAATCCCCACTTCCCTCTACAGAAATCCCAGAGGCATTAAGATGTGAATTAGAAATGTTAGACCTTCACTACATGTGGAGACAGAAATATAGGGCAGAGAAGGCACATTCATTCTATTCGTCAGTGCATGATTGATCATCCAGGATGTTTTTTGGGCTCTGGACATCATTTGCACTGGAAAGATGCACAGTTATACCACCCCTTAACGCTATCAGAGCACTCACCAATACTATTACAATTTACACACCCATGCTAGGTGGAACTTGGGATCCCAAGGAGATTCCCTTTTTGCGCACTGGATGACTCTGTATTGAGGACAGGAATAGCAAACTCAATTAGTGAATACCTTACACTGGATATAGATACTGTATTGACATGATCCATGTCATGGGATGTGTCCAAATCTGTCATATGAGGTATCATTATAACCAAGCAGGCTGGCTTACTGAAGGCGATTAGTGGTCAGTTATGTCAACTTTAGAAAAAGCTTAAAGCATTGGACGTGGAGTTCTCTGACAACCCAGACCACACAGTAAAAGCTGACATAGATATAAACCTCCTAGCATTTTGAGATGCTGCAGACAGAGAAGTAAGCTTTATGTTGAAGGAGAAAGTATGTGATCGGAAGGCATCTGATTAAAAGTCTGACACAGCTACTCAAAGACCACATAAATTTCAAGGGTGAGGGTTGAGAGAGCGATCCTTATACTAACTACAACTGAAATTTTAGGACTATTCACATAGTATTACTCACATCATCTCAATTACTAATCAACGAAGCACAACTAGCTGTCTATTTAGATGTCAATGGTATTGCCAGGGTAGAACTTGACAATAAACTAACTTTAAATTATCCTGGCCACAGATAGTATCCTTAATGCAAGCACGAGTATGGTCAAAAGGAGGGCTCCAGTATCTGAAAGCCGCATGGCAGAATTCTATACAGCTTTCAACGACCTGCTAAATCTATATTTACTGCCAGTTTACAACTAAGCAATTTACTGGAATAGACTTCCGCCATCCTTGCGAGAAGACATAATGATCCGATCATCAAACAAAACCTGTCAAAGCTCATCAAATTCTACCGGCCCGTGTCCCTCCTCCATTTAGATAGTAAAATACTAGTCAATAGACTGTCACAACTATTGAAAAAACTGGTTTTGCTGGATCAGACATGGTTTATACCCACCAGATCTACTGCCCATAATATATGCACATTATTTGCAGTAATGTACCAGATAAATCTTGTGAGGTCGGAAATTAGGGCCTTTCTGAATACAGAAAAGGCTTTTGACTCAACAGAATGGTATTTTCTGTGTACAGTCTTACAATGGACGGGCTTAGGGGCACAACTACTGATACTGATCAAATTACTGTATGCTCATCTGATCACCCACAAAAAAATCAATAGCTAGATTTCAGACCTAATGTATCTCACCAAAGCCATGAGACAGGGTTGCCTCGTCGTCGCTTCTAGTTTTTATAACAATCTAACTATGGGCATATAAACTTAGGCAACATCATACACACAGAGGGCTGGCCCTCACCAATAAACATTTGATGTGATGAATGTCTACAGACAACATCATGCTATTCATTAAAATTCCAGAGCAAACCTCACGCCGGCGCTCCATGAAGTTAAAAACATTTGGGCCCACTCTTGGATAATAGTGTACTGGAGCAAATCGAAAATGTACTCACGCTTGGAAAGTATGTTATTAGGCAGGACAAATGTATATCTACTCCTGGCAACAAGGCCACTACCACAATATAGGGCTCAGTACAGGTCTTAGAAAAATATTCCCATGCTCAACTCTTAGTAGCTTGGCTGTGAGCAGGCAGGCTTAACTTCAAAGACAGGCATGTAAAGCATCTATAAACACAAATTCACTAAATAATTAAAACACAACACACAATAAAATTCCAACACCAATTTATAAAAATTGAAAATATTTTTATCTTTTATATTACACCAAAATGAAAAAAATCCAATGTAGGGACCGGAGATATTAATTTTGAAAGATTTAGCAGCGTATAGTACATAGGTATTTTTAGCACCTATTGGGGCATCTGGTAGTGCTAGACCAGGTAATAGTCTAAGTTTGAGGCAAGCCATGTGGGAGCCCTGCGCGGCCATCCTTTGCAGTAGGTCTCGGTCAAAGTTTTTACTTTCTGATTTAGAACATTTTTGAAGCTTTTCTTCCCAGTGTCCCTCGAAGCTCTCAGACAGTCTGGATTCAGTAAGAGTTCGCTGGCTTGCCTTTTGACAAGCTCTCGGTCAAACATATAGATGTCTGACCTCTGGAGCTTCCCAGTGGGATAAACCAGGGATCCAGGCGGCTCGCGGTGGAAGGTTGAAGGTGGTCTCGGTCACCTTTTCTACATTCAGACTTAGAATCTTTTACAGAACTTTTTGTTTAGGGGTCCCTCGCTGCCCTTCACCAGGCCTGCTTCGGTGAGGGTTCACTGGCTTGGGTTTCCGCCTACTCCTGGTCAAACTTTGGAAGTCCTACCGGATATTCAGCAGGATGGACCAGGACTGCAGGCCAGTTTGTGGTTTAGGATCACCGGCTTGGCTGGACAGGCCGAGTTGGTCCACTAATGGAGCTTTTTTCCAAAGTTGCTCCAAATGTCTCCAAACGTCCGGAACTTCTTCCTGAAGTTCCTAAAGGGTCCCATGGTGTCCAAAACGTATGCCAAGGGTCTGGAATCTCCAAGATGGTCCTTGAATGTTTGGTACTTCACTTCCCACAGTGCGTCTTGGAGAAAACCCTTCAAATGCAATGGTAGTTCTCCAGGCGGGGGTTTCTTGGTGGTGATGGTCTAGGTGAGCTCTGTTAACCTGTAGCTTGCAGGGAGTCCACTCTTTAGTCCTTTTGAAGAAAGGTAGTCCACATGGCTGTAGTTCCTGATTGAGCAACAGGCGCAATCTTCAGAGTGCAGGGCCTGGTTGGTGTAAATCAAACTCCTCAGCAGGGATCCTTCTTCTCTCAAGTTTCAATCAGCAGATCTGAGAGGCTATATTCTTCTTAGATACTTATTCAAAGTTCTTCGGGTCAACCAGGAGGTCACTCCTGTCTAATGAGGTGCAGAGCAACACCCCAAGGTATTACCACATCCTCAAAGTTGTGGCATTATTTTCTCCCATCAAGCACCATTTTTCCAGAAATTATCATAGCTGATTTTCCAGCAGAGGGAACAGTACTAACTAAACCTGCCGACAGGAACACTTCATCTGCATAGGTTCACTCCCCATACATCTTGGAATTCCTTCCTAATCCCCCATCTGGCTGTACGGCAGATAGAGAGAGTTGATAATGAAACTGGTTTCTCCAGCTTGTCTCCTCCTTCCCTTGAAGATAATTATTTACTACCCCTCCCCCTGGCTCTGGCATTCCTATGTGAAGCAACCTCTCCTCCCAGAATGGCTTTCTAACCCCAGGGTCATTTATCACCTCTCCAAAGCAGCCAGGCTAATCCACTTAGCTTTGATCAATCAAGGCAGAGCACTAGAGGGCTGAATTTTGGCTTACAGACAGAAAAGTCTTATAACTTCTTGTCTGTATATTTTAGAGTAAATTCAACAATACCATATTGTTGGATTATCAATAATATTCTACTGAGTCCTTTAATCCTAGTTCTATGACTAACCTTTCTCCATGTATTAATTAATAACCCCTGGCAAGTTAACCTATGTGCTGGGTATCTTTATTGGTATAAACAAACAATGGTCCGAGACCAATCTATTTCTGAAAGCAATAGGTCAAAACTTAAACAATTTGCGGTGTGTATTATATTCACCAACCTGAACACAATTAATGAAAAGCAGAAAAATAGGCAACAGCAACAAACTCAAACCATATGCAATATTTTAATCTATTGTCGTAATGAAGGATCAATCCACATTATTATGTACATTTTATATACAATGCCCCGTATCGAGAGCGTGCAGTAAAGAAAAAGAAGTGTCAAAAGGGCGTGATCGTGATAAGATGAAAGGAAAAGAAATCACACAGAGTATATAAAAATTATTCTGTATTATTGAGAAAAAACCAGCCAATAAGGACTGGAACAATATGTCCTGGCCACTCCAATAAGTCAATATACAGTCCTTAGTGCTATTCATAAGACATAAGATGTATAAATGTCTGCACTAATAAAGGGGGGGGAGGGGGAATAACATTAGTGGTCCAGGTTTTTAAGTAGGTGTCGACGTTTCGACTCGTCTTGCGGCCTTGCGGTTGGTTATGCCTGGGCCATGCGAGTCTTCTTCAGGACAGATATCACGGGGC
Organism: Lissotriton vulgaris; assembly: GCF_964263255.1. NCBI lineage: Eukaryota > Metazoa > Chordata > Amphibia > Caudata > Salamandridae > Lissotriton > Lissotriton vulgaris. The sequence goes on along the minus strand of NC_141693.1, from coordinate 534,708,150 downwards.
AAGGGATCTCGTAGATGACCCCTTCACAGGATGAAATGGACGTAATTTCCTTCCAAAGTAACTTAGTCCTTATATATCCAATGGAAATATTGTCCAGATGCTCTGTTCTGTGTGTTTGGGGTTCCTATCTTACTCCTAAGACCATGTACCAATACATGTCTTTATACTTGAATTCCAATGTAAAATAGCCAGCTTGTGAATCTTCACCAATATATTATCCTGAGGTAGGCTATCTGTAGTGGCTTCATGGGAAGAGTTAATTTGTGAATCACTCGCCGATTCTGAGGAAAAACCGGCAGCGGTAAGACAGGCAGCGTGGCTAATGTTAGACACGCGTCCAGGTAGAACCCCAGGGGAACCGCTCACGGAATGGAGCGCGGCATTGGGTATCTTTATTGGATTAATGAACTGGGCAATCTCTCCAATGCCAGGGCCTATAAAAATTCATTAAAAAAAAACACTGCTCCTAAATTCCCAAAATACATTTTTTTTATAAGGAGCCTGCTTATACCTACAGGACCTCCATCCTCGGGAAGACCTATGAAAGACTTTTGGGGTTCTGAATATTTCAAAATATTGCAGATTCTCACTTTACAGTGTTCCTAGCACAAACTATAATTTTTGGAAGCACTACAATGTGGGGAGTTAAATGTGTAATTTCACTAACCCCAGGGCATATAAAAACTTTTTTCTAAGGTCTCTCCTTATAAGTACCTAACCCCTACCCCTGGGACACCTAGGGGAGACCCTGGGGGTACCTAATATGCCCAAACAATGTAGTATAGCAATTTTTAAATGGCCCAAACAGAGAAGTCGAATTTGCGCACAATTTTCATTTTAAAAGCAGTCCTGCAACACTGGGGTGTTTTTAAAATGGCTTCAGTAGTGCACACATGTAAGTGCAGAAAGGCTGCTGGCCTTTAAACTGCCATGCCCTATTATATACTAGGCACTTAAAGGTAGTTCCAATCCCCCTGTCCTATTATGTACTAGCGCCTTACAGGGGAGGTCATGCCAACCATAAGGGTACCCTGACCCATAGTGTAGCCTAGTGTATATAGGTGTTTTCACTGTCTTCTTAGTGTTTCTTTCAGCATATGACTGGCACTGGGCCTGGTTAGGCAGAGCCCAGGGCCAGAGTCAGTTACCATCAGTACTAGTCACCGAAAAAGTTGGAGGTGCCCGGGGCACAGGATGACTTTGCAACACTCACTAATGCCAGTCACCTGATGTACATTCCAGACTACTCGCAGGTCTGGAAGGAAGAAAGGAAAGAGGAAAGTGGATGTGAAATGTTATCTGGAAATCATGAATTGTAGAGATAAGCTGGGCCGGCCTTAGGCATGTGCGCACTGTGCACCTGCACAGGGCCGCCAAACCCCAGGGGGCGCCACACCAATATATATCCTGAATATAATAATCCTCTGAGGATGGATACATATTTGCGTGGTGGCCCCAGTGGCAGGGATTTGGTGGCCGCCGGCTCTGTTCCACTTCCATACACTCTGACCCCCATCATCACTGGCCTACGCTCCTCTTCCGAGGCCTCCACTTCCGGGGGGCCCTACCTATGCTCCCTGCCCAGGGCCGCCATGAGCCTAGAGCCGCCCCTGAGATAAGGACAAAATTATCAGAGATAACTACAGCCCTATGGTGACCTTGGTGTGCTTGCAACTAAATTGGTGGGTATGGCTGTCACTGCTGATGGCTGTTATATTATCAATGCACACACCATAAGGAAATGTATGGATGTCAGCTACTGTCTTTCCTGGAATCTCAAGACTTTCCCAATAATGTCCAATGTGGCTTCTTGGGTGATTTTAGTATATAGCGCTTCAACATCAAAGGTGATCAGTAGGTCAGTAGTGATCTTACTAATCAGATTCAGAACATCTTTGGTGTTTTTCAGGAACATAGGTGTTTGTTCCACCAAAGGTCGTAGGAAGTGGTGAAAGAATTTGGAGAGGGGTTCCAATAGGGAGCCAGTCCCCGAAACTATTGGAGGACCTGGCGGAGCAAGGGGGGGACAAGCCTTCGTGTATCTTGGGTAAGGTACAAAAGTATTCCATTTTAGGATCTTTTTTTATGAAAAACCCAGCTTCTCGTTCAGTGATCCATCTCACCGTTGACCAGAATTCTTATCTCACATGACAGTTTCTCATATGGATCTTCAGTCATCAACCTATAGTATTTGCCATCTGAGAATTGTCTCAGACATTCATTTCTGTCATTTTCAGTGGCGAGTATGACTATCGATCCGCCCTTGTCAGAGGGTTTTATCGTGATAGATTCATGTATCATTCATTGCTGCTCATCGCTAATGCTATGAAGATAGGGTATGTAGTTAGATATCTAAAAATGTTAATATGTGGATTTGCATCTCTGCAGGACGATTCCTGCAAAAAGTAATCACTGGATTGTGTTGAGGCACAATGCACTTTGCTCCCGCAGTAAAGTTGGCATCAGTATTACACTGGGCTTAGAAACAGAGAAGAATATGTTGGGCCAATTCCATTTAAAAATCCACAAACCGTTGCACATAATATGGAATAAGGAATTCAGCACAGGAAGTCGGAATAAAACCTCACATTACGAGATCAGGGAGGAATTGATACAAATATTACTCTGATCTACGTTCTTGAAAATACTTTGTTATGATACATGTCTTCTGACATTTTTTTGGTATTCTTTATTGTATCCAAGCTATCAAATTTGTTATGATTGTACCTACAGTTTCCACTTTACTGCCACGGTGAGAAGTTTAACACGGCTGCTATTATATAGTAAATAATCTCTTTTTCGCATTCGCATTATTGTAAACAATACAAGTCTGCATCACGAAGACGGTAAAATCTATCTGCAAATGCCTAACATTTTTATTAGAACTAACTCCAACATAAATCACCAAGACAAATGAACCAAAATTGATGTTTTGACACAAAAATCAAATCTGATTTTTCCAGCTCACGTCTGACGGATTGAATTGTCTGATGCTCAAACATAATAACATATTTACTGCGTTTGAGAGCTCGAAGTGTCAGGTTGTGCATTGTGATTCATAACTCGTGCTACATGAAAACAATTAAGAATTCCGGATGCACCATGTGATTTGTGAGCCAATTTCATGGAGCGTTTTAACAAAGAACTTTTTCTCAAGGAAGCGAAAAGGTAATAATAATGTTGTCATTTCACATCAATAAAAAATCTAATGGAGAAGAATGCATCCAATAATTGTTGTATTCCAGAACAAGGATACATGAAAGGGGCTTTTGTTTTCCATTAATTTTGTAATCGAGTTCACTGAGATGTTTTCAGGCCTGGTAACTGGGATGGTCAGCCCAAAGAATTTTGAAATCTTGGTTAATGTAGGTACCCGCGAAGAAAGAGTTACTTAAAGCAGTATCTGGAAAGTGCACCGCCAGTGTGTACATTCACAAGGGGCTCTTACGACTTGTTAACAAATGAAGGATATACCCAGCTGACAGGATGCTGGCCGGTACCCATTCAGCGGTATTAATACAGTAGCAGGATTCACTTTGCTTCTCAATTTTGAGTAGAGTAGAAAAAAGTAGGCATAATGGGCCTCATTTATGAGAAATGACGCATCGCTGCGTGAAAGCAGCGATGCGTCACTTCTCAGTGCGCACTCCTTGCGACATTCTTGATGCGTCATATTTAATGTATGACGCATCATGTCGCAAGGAGTTACAGATACATCAGTATTTCTGACGTATCTATATGGCGCAAAAGTGACGCATTGCTGGAGTGTGTCACAAAAGTGACGCAACTCCAGCAATGCGTCCTTTCACATGGGGCAAGCCCCATGTGAAAGGGCCTGCGTCAGTCTTACGCCTGCTGTGAGGCAGGTGCAAGATTTTGACGCAACGGTGTCCTAAAAGTGACGCAGTGAAATTTAATAGATTTCACTGCGTCACTTCTACGACCCTTCCTTGCGTCAATACTCCCCCCTTGCATACATTATACCTGGCACAGGTATAATGTGGCGCAGGGGTTTACAAAGTGACGCATCTACCTAGATGCGTCACTTTGTAAATATGGCGCAACAAGGCGCATTTTGTACGCCACTGGTGCGTCACAAAAATTGACGCACCAGCAGCGTAAAAGTGACGCAAGGGCTCATAAATGAGGCCCAATGTGTGGTCATAGCGTTACTACATTGGTTTGCACATTACCCCTACCCCTTCGACTCCAGTCTTTTACTGGAGTTGAAATGAATCCGTTTTGTGTGATGTGATGCACTTTTGCTGGGCCAGTAATGCTGCAAGGCCACATCACACACAGCAGAATATGACAGTGCTTTAAATGTATGCCATTTGTGTACATCTCACAAAAAGCACCTTAGTGATTGGATGTGGCCCTTTTATGGTGAAAAGGTAGATTCTTGCTGTGGCCAGAGCTATATTGTAGATATGGGTATGCAAAGAAGCAGCTGTCTGACTTGATGCTTCACATATGCTTAGCTCTGACCTTTGAGACAGACAGCGTTAGCTTTCTTGTGAGACTACTGTTTTTAAAAAAACAAAAATGGTTTACAAATAACTACAGAGGCCCTGATTATGAGTTAGGCATAGTAGAAATGTTCCCATGCCAGGGTAAATAGCGCACGACTTTAAAGAATTGTCTAATCATGAGTTAACAACCTTATGCAATATTGAGCACATGTATGTAATCCATGTCCGCTATTTAGTGCATGTGCTATTTAACAAATGTGATATTTATCACATGTAAAAATAACGCAGAAGGTAAATAATGACCAATTACAAGTATGAGAAGTAATGAAAAAACTGTTGAAAATGCCACCTTAAAATATCTTCTGTCAAAAGCCAATGGTAAAAACTTCTGAAACTGTATGGAATGGAGGAAGAGCTGTAAAACAATAGAAAAATTAATGGGTACATGCAATGTTTGAGCTGAAAACAATATGCTTGACACACACCATCACACAGGGCCAGACCAACTTAAACAACCATGGACAGGTAAAGCGCTCTCAGCTTGAATGCAGCAGCTCATAGGGCTATTTTGCAGTACACTTACATGAATGCAGCACTGCTAGGCCACTATAACATGCTATGCCACATCCATATTCTGCTACTACAAGTCATGCTGCATGAGGATAATAGACACCAGGCCACCAATCAATGACGTTATTTGGTGCAGCAAAACAGGACAAGAGGCAGGAATAAGAGAGTAAGGCTGGAACCCATGCACGTGAGTCAGCTTCACATTCAGAGGACACTCACACTCAATATACTCATTTTCAACATATACCCTGGAGCCCAACATAGGGATCGGTTGTCATCCCTTCTTTCTGAAAATGCTAGAAGTACTAGAAGTCTTTACAACAGGCACCATACATCAGCCAGTAGGATTGGTGTGTGGAATATATCATTAAACCTTTAGCAAAATACTCTGCTAAGTGAGGGATCCTTTGCAGAGACTAAGTGATCAGCATATACAGTTCCCCCTGGACACTCACACTGCTAATGCCAGCAAAGCAAATATCGGTGCTACAGCAAGATTTCCTGATATTCCGCGGTCAGTGGACTAGGCTCATGTACACCTGGGGGCCTCACATAGACGCTTGCAAGTGTGCTGAAACTGTAAAAGTGAAGCACACTATTTATGTACAAATGCTCTGTGAAGTGGATCTGTGTAGTCTCAACCGGTGTGTTAGGTGCTCTGGACAGAACCAAAATGTTATAGCCCTGTTGAGAACTAATATTATTCATATTATTGTAATTCGTCACCCTTAAGGTACTGGGCAGACAAATCAACCCTTCATTATTAGACTACAATGCATTATGATTGTTGCAGTCCATTCTCAATACATGTCAGCAGCACCATTAAAGAGTTTTTAGACCCTTTCACATCATATACATGGATCAATGCGAATATGTGTATTGAATTACACTGGCCACTATTCACAATGATGGAGATTCTCAGTGAAGGCAACGTTATAACAACCCCATGTACTCCCATTAAAACTCTCATGTCTCTTACCTTGAATTCCTCAGATGTTGAGACGTTCTTTCATGTCTTCCACTCCGGATGTGATGAGGAGGGTCATCATTGTTTGTTCCCAAAGCTTGAGGTAGAGCTGAGGTGAAGAACTGCTACAAGTTGCCATACTTTATTGTTTGTGCATGGAAACTCCCTTAAGTACCAGAATTTCAAGGTTCAAAACCTGTTTTTAATGTTCTCTCCTTCCACAAGGATGTTTCTGGTGTCATTTTCACCATGGCATGGCACATAAGACGATCATGGAGTCTTACCACTTTCTGGCTAGGACTTCAAGCTCAGGATCCATACATTTGTACTTCCTTCTCCTTACTGGTTCCATGATGCAAGAGTCTGGCAGGTTTCTACTTGTGATGACTATGTGATGTCAGAGGATGTAAGTTGATTCTGTCTCTACTATACTTGATTATCCAAGATCTTGTGCACTTTGTATTTTGAGATAGCATCTACCATTAATGGAATATAAGGAAAGTAAGTGTAAGTGCCTAGCCTGGGCAGCTGGATTCGACATCTTTTTTTTAAAATGTTTTTTATTTGTCAACACGAGGGTAAAAATAAATAAAACACCCTATTCAAAACATATATACATCAGAAAGAGTAATTACATAAATAATTGATTACATACAAGGGGATGAAAGCAAAACAAACCCAAAATAAATTCTTGAATATTATTAATTAGACCTTAGACCCACAATCCCCAAATTGTATTAAGTTTTCATACAGAACGAGTAATGCGCTTGCCTGGCGGACTCCCTGGTGGTGGTTGCTTGTCTGCCTCTTCGTCACTCTGTTCGCTGTCGGTAGCCCTGCTGTTTGCCGTTCCCTCGATGGTTGGGAGTTCTTGTAGACTGCCCCTTCGCTCTGTGTCTGTGGTGCTCGACCCTTCCCATTGTTTATGCCATGCCGCCAGCGTGCTGGGTGGGCCTCTGGTCAGAGGTAAACGAGCTGCGTCTTGAGCCGGGTTTTATGGTGCCTCAGTGCCTTCTCCCTTCTGTCCCGTATGGGCTCTAGACTGCAGTGCTTCCCCCCGTGGTATCGCTTATGGTTTGGCGTACCTTTGTTAATTTCGTGGTTGTCCCGCTCAGCATGTGCGCGGTGTCCTATGTGGGGACAGCCTCGTGTCCACTGCCACGCTCCGGTGTTCTAGGGCTCCGTTCGATTTAATGTTTAAATCCGCCAGAGGGTGGGGCCGGGGTTTTATATCCCATCCTCGTCGCCATTGTGGAGGTTAGATTTAACCACACGGAGACCCAATAAGTTTAAGAAGAACTTTATTACCGGAGCGCCGGGAAACACGTCTACTCCCTTACGCGGTCGGCGCCAACACACAAGATGGCCGCCTTCCGCTTCCTGTCCCGCCCTTCCGGTTCCGGTAAGCGGAACGCTAGACCAACACCACAGTATCGACTTTTAGCCATTCTTCACACTAGTTAAGCAGGCAGGGGGTTTAAGTCTCGGGAGTCTCTCCGTGTGCTCGTTCACAGAGACTGCGTCAGTTCGCCATATTGTCTCCTCTCCAGCTTCAACATTAAACATGCAAAATTGTGTGACAGTGTCATCTCTGTCCAAATTCAACAGTCACAGTGGAATAAGTCAGCAATGGAGAAGTGTGGCTCAATGATTGGAGCGGCAGACCCTGATGCAGAGGTCTAGCCCGGGACCAGGGTTCAATTCCCCGTCTCGGCGGGTCTTGGGCTCAAAATTCCACGGACCTGATAATTCTCGCCTTGGTGCCTATTCCAATCATGGAGTCCCAGTCTGCAACTCTGGGCAATAGCTTGCTTAATCTCCACAATGGCCCCCACAACGCTAAGGATGCCTGGCCTCCACCTTGGCGGTGCCCAGGAGTGGACGCCTCACAGGGAAAGCCAGGATGGGTTCCACAGCGGTATTCGTACAAGCGCCTTGAGACCCTTGCGGCTGAGTAGTGCGCTATACAAGTATCAATTTACATTTACATTACATTCAATTTACATGCAAAAAAGAAAATTAAATGGAAACCTGGGTGCTTCAGAAACTGAGTTGATAACCAGATTGAACAATTCAGAGAAGCATTGAAACATTTAGTGGCCTGATTGAGAGCTAGAATATTATTTATTGGCACTGATAAATAATAATATCACAGGGTACATTGTTTACTGGGTGTGATAAATAACTCCTATATGAGTTCATGAAGAGTAATGTGCAGTTTTTCATGTTTAATGCACAATAATTCAAATGATACAGTAAATACCATATGTTAACCCCTTTTAAATTTCAACAGGTTCGACCTGCCGAAGTGTAACTAAGGTTGAGGTATTTAACACATCCAATAATTATCGGAAGAGTTAAATACATTCCAGTATGTAAGTCCAACCAGTACGTACGCAGGACTTTGCGCATGGGTCGGAATATTACGAGGAATTCATAATCAGACACATAGTGTTGGCAAACACTTTTATAAGGCTGCTCTTGTTTCAGCTAAATGCTGCACTACTGCATAACGCATTGCTCACAAATACTGTACCTATTGCAAGGCTGTTGTACTTGGATTAATACAAAAATGAATAGCAGCATCTGTTGGTGCAACCTGTAGGTAGGAACAGGTGTAGCTGTGCAAGCAAACATTATACACATGAATTCAGGAATAGCTATCCATCACAACTTTATGCTGAGTTAGAAAGCAATGTATTTGTTCATTTGTGTGATCATGGATGACATAATTCCATTCTGGACTGAATGACGTCTGGGAAGTGAAAGTCAGTTATTATAGCAATGTGACAGAAGGATCAAATTTGGATAAAATAACTGCAGTGGTGGCTGCAGATTGTGTTACAAAGAAGTGTTTAACCAGGTCCTTATATCACAGTTTGCACAAACATGTAGTTACAAAGATGGAAAATCCAGGGAGTCAATAACATCAAAACATTTTGTTTGACATGTTGAAAATGTCTTACAGTGAGAAGAGTTTGTATGATAGGTTTATGATTTAATTTGGAAATCTATGAGATGTAGGTTTGAGAAGCAGAAGACACTTGAAACTTTTGGAAAGGAAAGAAGAACATACATGAAATAATGAGAGTGATGGATTGCCCCTAATATCTCCAATAAGTGACTCAACTCATGTCTGCAATTTGGAACTGAGCAGTGCTGTTTCCTGCAAGTTGAGGACACTTTTAGTGTAAGAAATTGGGTTATTAGTGAAGCAGGTGGAAGCCTCGCCCAAATAATAAACACAATTCTTGTAAGGGCGAGCCACAAAAGTCAGCAAATAAACCTGTGCTTAACCCTCTGGTATCTTGGCACAAAACCAAACAGACTTAACTTATAGGTAATGTGTAAAGTATTTAGGAAGCATTCAAATAGTAAAAAGTGAAACCACAACACCAATACAATCAATCTTAAACAAATTTAGAAAAAGAGAGTGAATTTTAATAAATTGAATGACACAGAAACTACAAAAATCCAACAAGTACAAGAGCCGTTATGATTTTTTAAAGTTTCTAGCAAACATATCGCTAATAGGATGGCGTGGCCAAGGAGGCCAACATGGCAGACACATCTTAATGTCTTGCTGAGCCTAGCCCCCAAGATCTGACATTAATCCTGACCACTGGCTGCTATCGGCAGTATGGGCAGCAGGGCACACCCCGAGAAACAAAGTAGCAGTATCCTGGGTGCTTTCCTGGTGTCTCTGGCGTTGGGATGTGGTGAGGATGAGTACCTGGACTGGGGCCTCTACGGCAGCATGGCATGAGGGAGCAATCCATTGTGAGCCCACCCTACTGCTCAAGATCGCCTGCATAGAACTAGCCGAGGTGGCAGAGACCCGAGGGAGTCTACCCCATGGACAACTGGACGTGAGCAGGTGTCTGTGGCACTTACGGTGTGTTGCTGGGAGACTGCTGTGGGAGCACACCCCACCCGTTGGGGTTCTCACTCTGCTACAACCCAGGTGCCGGACCAGTGCACTCCCCCTCCTGCACGGCTGCCACTGCGGAGGCCCTGATGTGCCATGGGACTGGCGGCTGCTGCTCCGACCATCCCAGAGCTGAAGTGAACAAACCCGGTGCAGCCCTCTGCGGCAGTTGTGGCTGGGGCCAGCCGAGGCCCCGAGGGGAGTACCGCCCCAGCAGGAACTCGCAGACATCAGTGGGTCTCTCTCCTCCCCCTTACTATGTTGGCCAGCAGCAGACTGCACCAGTGTTTTGTGTCGGTCGGGCCGGGATGGTAAAGCCCCTGTGGAGGATGATGATCCGGAGCTGGTTGGGGTTCCGAAAAGGTACTGTGCTGGTGCCTGCGGGCAGCAGTATCCACCTGGAGTCTGGCTGTTGGCCCCCTAATTGAATTGCTCACCTGTGAGGGATGACTTGGGATCTCTGAGCCTTGGGCTGGCGGAGGGGTCCACTGCCTTTTGTCTGCTATGCCTGTGTCTCTGCCATCGTCCAGCCTGCCCACCAGAGGCCCCGGCCTTGACTTCAGGGCTTGAACATTCTTTTCCTGTCTGGGCAGTACTGCCTAACCCTGGCTGCTTCAGGCCTGACTGGGGGCATGGTGGTAGGTACTGGAGTATTGTGGCCCCTCATGGGAGGACTGCATCTGTGGGATGGGCACCCACAGGTGGTCCATTAGTTGTGGGTCCCCCCTTCTCGCCTCCATTGACCATCTGCCCTTGCTGCTGTGGATTTCTGGGCCCTAGATCAGATGAGGGGCCTCAGTTTCCTGGGCTAGACTGCTGCCTGGTGCTGGCGCCACTGCTGTTGACTTCCGGGGGTGCCCTTGGGTGGCTGTTGCTGTTGTTGGTATCCGAGGATGGAGACCATGGCTCTGCTACCACCTTGCTGTTATCTAGAGCCGGGTGTGGGGAGCCACGGACCTTAATATCACTTGGCTCTGCAGGGCTACCCCCAGTGCCCCCCTTCTCTCCATGGCCCGGGGGCCACTGTAACTGAATGGGTCCTTAGGGCATGCCCCCAGACTGATAAGTAACCTACTTCGCTGATTGTGGCTCCATACCTTGTGACTGGTCTGGCAGACTAGGCACCTGGGGCTCGGCCCTCTCACACTTACCTCCCGTGCTGATGTCAGTGGCCCAGAGGTGATCCACCCCGTTACTGAGCTACCAGCCTCTTTTCTTTCCTCCTCACCAAGGACAGGTCCTCCTGCTTGGTACCCACACAGACACCAATGAAAATAAATCAATTTACTGCTGGCTCCTCCGATGGCTTTTCAGGACGGCCGGAAGGTGACAGGCCCGGCCCCTCAACTCCAGACCTTACCACAATACTACAGGCCATTCGGAATTCACAATCAGCGGTGGAGAAAGAGATAGTGGAGGTTCGCATGGATGTGGCCGTTCTGTGCCAGGACCGACGTAATGTCAAGGCACGACTCACAGAAGCCAAATCCCAGATCTCCTCCACTGAAGATGACATCTCGACTCTTAAAAAACAAGTATCCACTCTACTCACAAGAATGGCGGACCTTCACAGGCATGAATGGGATGCCAAAAACTGTTCCCGGTGCAACAACATCCGCTTGAGTCCTGGAACAGATGATAGGGGATGACCCCAAAGAAATGGCAGAGGGGGAGAGTTGGATAAAGTCTTGGGTGCCGGCTGATCTTCTATCTTTGTGGTTTGCCACAGAAAAGGCACATTGGGCCTTGATCCTCAGTCCTCCGCCGGGGGCTCCGCCTTGCCCGAATCCTTATGTTTTGTGACAGGGTTGCGGTCCTTCTAGACAACAACCAGACCTCCACTTCGGGGACACAAAAGTACTTCTCATCCCGGATTTCACCTGTGAGGGCTAGCAGTGTCGACGATCGTACACTGAGGTGAATCAGAAGCTGTAAGCTGGGGCACCAATATCGCCTACTCCTCCTGACATTGCCTTTGGGTTATCCAATTGAACAAATCACACTTCTTTGACACATTTGATGCCACCTGGCAACGGCTTACGGAGGAGCGCCCACTGCATATCCCTGCTGTTTCCCCCTCCCGGCACCAAGAGGCAGCTGGCCCCTTGGGAATGCAGACTCTACCGAAACCACGTAGGCAACACAACCGGTCATGAAGGGGGCACAGGATGGGTCTCTCACTGTCACCAATAGGGTCCTCCTGGAGACCCCCCACGTCCTCTCAGCAAACTTTAAACCCCCCCTCAGGAGGCAAGGAAGAAGACGTAGCGGCTAAAGAACAGGGGGCATCACTTTGGCACTTGACTGCCCCCCACTCTGACTCCGATCTGCCCTGCAGCCCTGTCATTTGATAACTAGCAAGCTTTGCTACTCCTTGTTCTAATAGAGACTCCTCTTTTCCCTGTATGTACTGGTACAGTGACACAGAGGAGGCAAGGAACTGTGTACACCTCCCCCTTTGGTACCTGACCTATCTGAGGAAGAGTGCTGGAGGCGGACGCACACATCCCAGCTCTCAAGAGGGGGGCAGCCTCCATACTCGCCATATGTCTCTAGACATGGTCGCCAAGCCTTGAACCCCCTCAGTCCTGCCTGGGGCAAGAACTTGGTCCTGATGATGATACCTGCTCCTAATCTTTCCACTGTCTCACTTGCCCAGCCACCAAGGGGCTACGTTGACTCCTCTGGGCCCAGTAGGCCCTCCTGAGGGCTAAGCAGCTTCCTCTTATCTGCTCCACAGCAAACTATGAAGACCTTTCTATGTTAAGTAGGGGTGCTCACACACCCATCAAGACATACAGAATGTTATTATGCACATTGGTTTTTATTGTTTACTTTTTCCATAGGGCGACAGATGCTCCTGGGTTAGAAGTATGGGGAAGGGTTGGCGCTGGGGGGTGGGGATTTGTTTACACACTGTTAGTTGTCTTTTTGATTAACCATTTTCTTTTCCTCCTTAGGCTTTAGCACACTCACACGCTGTATTTTTATGCGCAGTCGTGTGTTAACATTCCTTTATAACACCCCACTTGCACACCTTGCAGTGCTTCACAGGGCTTTTTGGACCCTCCCCTATTGGAGTGAACTGATGCACATCCTCCACACTGACCCTAAAATCACACCCATATGGCCTCCCGAGTTATAACATTGAATGTTAATGGCCTGCTAGACCAACTGAAGCGCACGGCGTGCTCACCTTTGCTCACTGACATCACCCAGAAGTCCTGTTGCTGCAGGAGACCAACATTTTCGAGGGACCTTTGCCCTTTCCTAGCTCAGAAGGTCTACAGCAGAGTCTTCCAAACATGGTACTCACGGAAGGGCGGGGGTTTCCATTTTGCACACCGCTTCTTCCTGCTGGTGGTCAGAAAAGTAATACATAACCCGCAGGGGAGCCATATCACCTTGGATGGCACGCTAGAGGGACAGGTGGTCCTACTGGTGTGCAACTACATACCCGCATCCCGCAGGGGCTCACAGTGATAGGAGGCTATTTTAACGCTGTGCCTGACCCTGAGGTCTGATAGCTCCGGCGCACCCGTAGCTTCTTTGGAATTGCCGCCCGTCATCTCACTGACAGGGTCGTGACTTGAGGGCTTTGTGATGCTTGGATATTTTGGCACCCTCGACACTGGCAATTTACAAACACCTCAGTGGCTCATCATACCCATTTCCAGATAGACTTGGCCTTCTTGCCAGCCCCCGATTGCCAGAGGCTGGCCCAGATTCAGATTCTGGCCCATGGTATCTCAGACCACTCCCTTTTAATTCTGCACCAGGGTCACCCTATGGTGGGCCAGCTACCTTTGTGGTGCAGAAATGCCTGTTACTTCCGGGGCAAAGAATTCACACGCCTCCTCCGCTCTGAGCTCTGGTATTTTTTTTTAGACCAATGCTGGCTCTGTGGCCAAAATGGGAATGTTATTGTCCGTGAGTAAAGCTACAGTGCGAGGCCTTGCTAAAAGTTATATCAGGGGTGGGGAACAGGACCGGTTGGCTCTGGTTGCTCGACTGGAAGCGCAGGCTCTCCAGCTGGAGTAACAGCTGGAGGCTGACTCTAGGGCGACCGTCTCTCGCCATTTGAGCCTCATCACTAAAGACATCCCGTTACACTCCCTGGAAGCAAGCAAATACCTCTGAAGGGCCACAACGGCCAGAATTTGTGGTTGGGGGGACAAAAATGGGAAGCTACTCTACTGGCTGGTCTCTCATCAGCAGACCAACAGGATCATTCCCGAAGTCCTTGATGCACATGGTCAGCCTCTGCATTTTCTCCCAGAGATAGCTCAGACCTTCAATCAAACATATCTGTTTTATCTGTTGAAGTTGTGGCCAGGGACATGATTGTAGCACAGGCCTTCCCCCTTTTCTGCCTATCCCACCCTGAGGCCCGTGCAATGGATGAGTCCCTTACAGTGGAAAAAATTGGAGAGGCGATGTCCGGTAGGACGACGGGCAAAACTCTGGGCCCTAATGGTTTCCCCATGGGGTACTATAATGCATTCCGGAAAACTCTCAACCCCTACCTTTTGCAGCTCGACCAAGAGGCTGGTCAAGTTGGGTCCTTTTTGGATGAGTTGGACTCAGCTACCATAGTGGTGATACCTTAGATGCAGCCCCCTCCACTTGTGTTCAGAATACCAGCCTATATCACTCCTGAATTGCGAAGGTAACATTTTTGCTGCGATACTGGAGAACTGGCTTAGGGTCGTCATCGCAGGACTGGTGCACCCAGACCAATGTGGCTTTATGCCACTCTGGAGCACGAGACACTGTATCCAAAGGCTGTATGTGGCCCTGGCCCTGGCACCATCTTTGACTGCCCCAGACTTAGCTTTACTTCTTATTGATTTCTAGAAGGCCTGCAACGCAGTGGACTGTAGCTATCTCCAGTCAGTTCTGTCCTGGGCAGGCCCAGGGCCCAGATTTCAGGGCATGGTCTGAGATCTTTCCACCAATCCCACCGCCCTTGTTCGGGTAAACCGAATTCTCTCTGAGGCCTTCCCCAGAGAGCGTGGGATAGACAGGGTTGCCCTCTGCGTCCCCTCCTTTTTGCTCTGGCAATAGAGCCCCTAGCTACACACTTCTGCACGGATCCCCACTTCACTGGCTGGATGTGGGGTATAGGCCATGAAGACCGCATTGCGCTGTGTGTGTGTAAGTCTTCTGCTGCTTGAGCAGTTTGAGCAGGCATTCAGTCTGTGGATTAACCACTCTAAGTCCGTGTTGGTTCCTTTGGCACTGACTAGGGACTGTTTTGACTGGTAGGTGATGATCCCCCTGTGTCGGCTTAGCTTTAAGTACTTGGGTACATGGGCAATCTTACACCCCGACACAAACCTCTGGCATGAGGCCTCACTAGGTGGTGTACGCTCCCCCTCAACATATGAGGCCATATCTCCCTCTTCAAAATGATGATTCTCCGGGTGCTTCCATTATTTTTGTTAGAATTTATCACTTCACCTACCCCGCACTTAGTTCTCGGCCCTTGATAGTGCAGAAAGTCATTTTTGTGGCAGGGCTCTCGGCCTTCCATCTCCCTTGAACACTGTCAACTGGGGCCCCATGACGGAGACTTGGGTATGTCAAATCTCTATGTCTCTATGTCGACTACCTATCCTCTCACCTGCTTGTCATTCGTGACTGATTCATTTGGGTGGTCAGCCCCTCCGACCGTGTGGAACACTCCCTTTTAGACTTCTCTCATCTCTGAGCCATGCTCTATGGGGCCTCAACTTCTCTTTCATCGCCCCAGATGACCCAGGTGATGCTTCTTGCATGGAGGGCAGCCATGCAACACGTGCAATGGGAGAGTAAACTTACGCAACAGACACAGCTTTGGCATGGCACTTGGTTAAAGATAACAGCGTTTCTTAACGGCTTCCGCTCCTGGGACCTCAATGGCATCACAAGTCTGGGGGATGTATGGTCGAGGACGCATAAGCGGTCCTTTCACGATCTGCAACAGGCTTACAACCTCACATGGGCTCTGTCTTATAAATACCTTCAACTTAGACATGCCCTTCAAACCCACTCCCGCCCAACGGATACCCTTTCGGAGTTTAACCCCCTGGAAGTCAAGCTATTAATGGGGAGCAAGGAGGGATTTCCCAGATTTATTGCACACTCATTATCAATTCCCCCAGAATTACGATAACTCACCACCTCCGCTAGACTGAGTCTCATTCATAAAAATTACCTTTACTCTGTATATCTCTCTCTCCACTCCATTTACACTGAGCAGACCTCTGACACACCTCAACATGTACCACGATGCATAGCTGACCAAGCTGATATTTATCACATGGTGTGGGCCTGAGACGCCGTGCTCCAATGTTGGACGTGGGTGACCAGGGAGTTGTCAGATGTTCTGGGCTGGCAGGTTCCCTTATCCCCCCTGCTGGTTCTTCTCGGGATGTTCAAGGGCTCCGGGGTTACAAGAACCCAGAAGTCTTTTCTGGTCTGGCCCTCCTGGTGGCGAAGTGCGATTTGTCTCGCAATAGAGGGTCTTTAGACCACCCGCTCTGTCAAAGTGGAGAAAGGGTGTTGACTGGTGTGCGGAGCAAGAGCGGGTGGTATTTGAAGCACATGGCTGTCATCAAAAGCATGGAAGGGTGTGGGGGAAATGGCTTCAGCCGGTTGCTTAGTTGGTTACATCGTTATGCAGGCGGGCTTTACAGAAATGCTCTGTCTAAAAAAAATGACTGAATGTTTTGCCCTGTATGGATTGCTTACCTTTCGCAATGTTGTATCGTGTGTGTCTTGCTCTACTGTTTCACCAGTGCTACCGCTTTATAAACACAATAAAACTGGTTTATCCCAAAAAAATGATCGTGCCAAAAAGCACAAAGCACCAAGTGGGGGTGTCTGGTCAAGCTGCACCGGGTCAAAGTCACAAGTTCAGTCTGACTGTGACAGAGTGTCAGTAGATAGAGTGACCAGATTTGTGCCACTGAAGATTTTTCCTTTTATGAGTCCAGGTCCACGTAGGGAGCTTCAGCGGAGCTTCTTGTTGGTAGTCAACGAGAAGAATATTGTCGGTGCAAGCAGCAGATCAGGCATTGCGACGGTGGCTGTTTGGCATTCATCACTAGAGCTTCACATTGGCGGTTAAAGCAGAATGGCGTTGTTAGAGCTGGATGTAGGGGTCATGTAAAGGGAAGGTAATTCCTAGAGATTTGTGTTGGCGGGCACCGCAGATGGTTGGTGGATGACAATAGGTTTCCAGTTGTCGGCCTGAAAAGCCCAAAAAACTCTCATCTGGGGTAAAGGACTTGTGATTTGTAAGCTGGAAGAGTGCTCTTTGACACCAGCCAAGGGTCTAGGACCTGGAGAGCTCCACTTGGAGACTAGGACTCACTCAAGTAGAGGCCAGCCACAGGACCCAGGTTGGCACCGACATGTTTAGCTGTTGCTGGTCAGCTGGACAGTTGCAACCTAGGCATCTGGAAACATGTAGCTCAAACAGGAGGCCAGCCAACTGACATTTGCAGTCACATCTTAGGTTCAAGGCAAACAAGTCCAATATTCCTTCTTCAGACAGCAGAACAGTCCTTTCTCTGAGTCTTCCACTGGTCGAGGAGTGTTCTGTTGAAAGCATCTGAAAGTGCCATTTTATCCTGAGTGCCAGCCTATGGGTGGGGGATGCTCCCTTTGTCAAACCTTTCCCCTTTCCTGGGTTCGGCTCCAAATAATCTAGGGTCACAAAGAGTAGGGAGGTCTAAGCGTGGGCTTCATTTGTCAACAGCTGAGCAGACAGTCCTTAGAAGTCAGGAAGTGGATAAGTACGATCTGAGGCTTTCCTTTGAAGCTCAGGAAGGGCTGTGTACAACCCAGAGTACACCCACCAGGACATCCTGCCCAGGAGACAACACCCTACCCCACACCCAAGGCTTTTTTTGTCTTTATGTTTGGAAGGAATACAGGACAAACCACAGGAGAGTCATTCACAGTCATGTGTCTCTGGACACTGACAGAATGCTGCATTTGGTTTAGGCATAAATGGCAACATTTTAAAAGTGGCCTTTTCAAAATTGTAACTTAAAATCTGACTTACCATTAGCAAAGGATTTAAAAACAATTCAAATGAGAAGAAAAAATATTTTTCTATCTGGTCCCATACTCAGGTTATCACTTGTTAACTGTAATAAGGTAACCCAGTGTTAGCCTACAGGAAAGTTAGCCTTACAGCTGTGAAAAACTACTTTAGGAGTTTTCCTTGTCAGGACATGTAAAACTTAAGTACACATGTTCTATCTTTTACATTTCATGCATTCTACCCTATGAGCCTTTAGGGCCTACCTTATTGGTGACATATAAGTATTAAAAAGGAAGATTTAGGCTTGTTTTTTCCCCAGGTCGAAATGGCAGTTGAAACTTCACTACAAGCTGCTATAGCAGGCCTAAGACATGTTTTATAGTGCTATTTTAGTGGGTGACACAATGTGTGCTGCATCCCACTTCTAGCATTGAATTTATAGGCCCTGTTTACATGTAGTACAATTTACTAGGGATTTATAAGTAAAATAAAGGTGCCAATTGAATCTATGCTAATTTTACCATGTGCAAAACCTTTGTCACTGGTTAGCGGGGGAAGTGCACAGTCCGAAAACCAGCAAAAACTAATTCAGCAACAAGAAGGGTGAAGGGAAAAAGTCAGGGGGAGGACCACTCCAAGGATACCACGTCTCACAAAATGTAATGACAAGATGTACCACAGTATGACATTGGCCCTGTTTACATCTCACCTCCTTTTCTGTTGGTGTCAAATATTCCAATTAGCTCTGGTTTAGCAAGACACTGTTAATTATGATCCCATATTTTGTTGTTATCATTTCTATTGTTAAATGGATTAAAGTGGAAATGATAATGGAATGATTGACTGCTAAAACTAAAGCAACCTAAAGGTCTTCTGTTAGCATTATTAAAAAGCAACTGATGGCAATTCATCCATCTACACTACTACCACAATATATAGTTGGAAATGTCCATAATAGGATAGTTCACGAACTCTGGAAAAAATAATAAGCCGGTGTCCACTGATTGAGCATTAGAGTATTTTCAATGCATTGGAATGAACTAAGCAGAAACATGGCATAATTAGTCGACTAAAGACTATGGCCATATGTATCAACATCTCCATTTGCGATTCTCAAATAGCGATTTTTTGCGAATCGCTATTTAAGAATCGCAAAATGCTATGTATGTGGGATTTGCAATAAATTTTGCGAATCGTACATATTCCTTAATTGCAAATCTTAAATTGCGATTTGTAATTAAGGAATACCTCCCAATTCATTTCTATGGGCCTAGAGGTGCATAGGAATGAATGGGAAGACATTATCAATTTGCGATTCGCAATTTGCGAATCGCAAATTGAGAATGCAATTTCAAGGGTGCAGGGGTGTCAAAAGGATAGCCTGTTGCACCCCTGAAATAAGCATGGGTGCACATGTGGCACACATACATGCCCTAAGGGCATGTATGTGCTTCACATAGCACTTTGAAAAATGCCAAAAAGTGCATTTTTCAAAGAAATCGCAAATTACCACCAACTTGAAGTTGGTGGTAATTTGCGATTCCTTAAGGCCAAATTGCACTTTTTGTTCTTGCATTGCATTTAAGGAATCGCAAAATTTGCGATTCCTTAAATGCAATCGCAAAATAAGGAATCACAAATTTTGCGATTCCTTATTTTGCACGCAGATTTGCCTAATACATACCATTTGGCAAAATTGCGATCGCAAACGCCGAATTGCGAATGCAATTCTGCTTGATATATATGGCCCTATTTTCCAAGTAATCAGTAAAGCAGAAGACCATAGCAAAAACATTAGCTCTCCAACAAAGACCTACTAATTTCAGGACCTCCAGCAATTGATAGATAATCCGACTCCGAAAAAGAAAAATATTTTGCCTACCTAGAAGAAAACAACAATCTTTATTGTCAGTGAGCCCACATGACAACACTGCGGAATACTGTGCAATAAATAGTTGCAAACAATACACCAGACCCTCAGAAAGAAATCATACAGATAGGCCAGCCATAATGAGAAACCCAGGGCAATTTCACTACCCATTTCCCAGTTAGAAAAACCCTATGGGCAGAACACCACCAACCAGCTCCTGAATCATTTCAGAGGTACATCCAACTGTTTGCAACACCCACCATTGCAGCTGGTGCGATCTTAACATTAAAAACACTGACTACAGAGGATATACTACTTGTTGGATACCATGGAATGATAGTTTACAGATAATTCATTTTGAATTATGGTCTGTTATTTTCATATGTTCCGTGTTGACCCATTGTCATTTTCCCTATGTTAGCCTGAGCAGGTTGCAGGCTGCACTCTTCTTTGCACACGTTACTATACAAACGTATTTTGCTTTGTGCCACTCTGTACTTTCACACAGAAATTGCTGTTGTTTTTGCATTCTGTTCTTTCCTGGGATTTAGTCTGTTCACCATAGACAAGGTCAAACAACAATGCCCCTTGCTATTCTGTACTGATAAGGCTATTACACCTGGACAAAACACACAAATGAAGCAGTTGTTCGAGAACACATTATTTTTGTCATATAGGTATTCACAGACATGCAAAACACACACTTGGAGGGAGATTTTTCAGAGAAGAGATCGTGACTATGCCTGAGAAATTTCATCTGTGCATGCTAAGGTATGTGGTCCACTGCAAACACCCAGAGATCTTCTTATATATAATCACACTGCTTCTGTAGAAGGGGAGGGGGGGGGCTAGTCTAACCTGTCTAAAATCATGACAGCTCCTTTTATGATGAAAGGATTACTTACTATGCTGACTGCATTTGTGTTAGGCATCCTCTTACTTATTGTGGAACATATACTGCATATTAGAGGACAATGGTTAAAATAAATACTTTAAACTTTTCTCTTGTCTCTGTTGAATCTTATTGTGGACAAGTACGAGTTTGGGAGCCAAAAGGTGTGTCCTGAGAGGGTTGGGAATGTTGTGTTAGGTGTGTCTAATCGGTTGTTCCTCTGTGAGTGAGTAGAAGGGGTAGTGAGACACTAAAGCTGGTCAGTCTCAGGCTCATGGGTACTAAGGTGATAGGATTACTCAGTCTCTGCCAACTAAGGTTCTATTGTCCCAAGCGGAGTTCTGTGACTCCACAGAATACATGCAACATTATCTTATAGTACAAACTCATAACAAATGTAGGAAAAGGTGAGCAAGGCAAAAGGTAAATATTAGTAATGTTATTGTAATGTGGAGAAGTGTGGCTCAATGGTTAGAGCGGCAGACCTTGATGCAGAGTGCTGGCCAGGGACCAGGGTTCGATTCTCGCCTCGGCGGGATCGGGCTTAAATTCCTCTGACCCGATATTCTTGCCTCAGTGCCGAATCTAAGCATGGGACCCACGCTGCAACTCTGGACAATAGCTTGCTTAGTCTCCACAACGGCCCCCGATACACAAGGGATGCCTGGTTTCACCATGGGATGCTCAGGAGTGGACACCTCACAAGGAAAAGCCAGGAGGGGTTCCCTTGTGGTAGGAGTACAAGCGCCGGGATGCTTACGGGTTACTGTTCGCGCTATACAAATACAACACACAGTCGGAAATTCAACTGAGATGTGGCCCGGAAAGGATCTGACCAAAGATTGGAGCCTTTCTGGGCCGAATCATAATAAGGCCCTAAATATTCTCAGTACACAGTGCAAGTGTTTATTATCTGAAAAGGAAAACTAAGACACATTTATTGCCGCTGTGCAAACTTTTCTACTGCTGGAGATTTGCTGCAAGGTTCTTATAATTTAATTGGTGACAGTAACAATTTACTACTCTGTCGCATTTCTCAAGCCATCGGCATTCCCGCCCACCCAATCCAGAGTTGGGGGAAGAAACTGAGAACTCACTTGACCTTTTGTGAGACTTATGAAGCTTTGGAAAAATTATCATAAAAGCATAAAGGTTAGCTCTCAACCAGGGCACATGCACATAACTCCCTCTGTGTACTTTTCCATAATGGAAATTCTGTCACTGTCCTGAGTTCTGAATCACTATTAGGCCTCTTTTCCTCCCTGTCTCTGTAGCTTTCTTTTTTCTTGAGGTCCCTTTCTTCCACCTTTCTCTGTATTTTTGCTTGTTTTTTTCAATTACATCTTTAATGTGAGCTGCTAAAGTTAAAAAACCCAATGCCTTTATTTTATCAGTGTTTAAATCCACTTTGCTATTCCTCATCACATTTTTTAATTTTTAATTTTGCTTATATCGGCCTCACACTTATTAGCCAATACTCAGCTTTTCATGAGCCCCATTTGCACATTTAGCTGCTTTCTTGATAAAATATCACATTTCATTAACATTATATGACAAGCCTATTCAGATCAATTATCCCCAGTAAAAATTTTCCACATTCAGTTTTCAAAAGACAAACATCAATACTTCTCTCTGGAGGAATTTCTTTGATCACAACTGTTAGACTTGGCATCTTTGCATTGGTTTCTCCTAACATTTTGCCTCTACCTCCTCTAATTTTGATGCTGTGCTGAATTTAGTTTCTGCTGGCTTAGATGCTTTGGCCACTTTGCCACTGCTGATCAGTGTCAAAGTGCTCCCTGTGTAAATTGTTGATACAATTGGTTCTCCCTGATTGGCACATCTGATTTACTGGTAAATCCCTAGTACAGTGCACTGAAGTGTGCCAGGGCCTGTAAATCAAAAGCTACTAGTCGGTCTGCAGCACTGATTGTGAACAACCCTGGACCCTGTTTTCAGGCAGGTCGCTCCCCACGCCGCCCAGCTCCACTGGACTGCGCCCTTGCTCCAGTGACCAGCCGCTGCTCCTGAGAGTGTTCGAGGCCCGCCTCCACCCGCAGGCTACCACCTGCGCCTCATCCCTGGTGGCCCGTGGTAGGCCTTAGGTTTGCTTGTGCCCGCTCACTTTCCTGCCTGTAACCGTTTTTTGGTACTGTGCGGTATTGCTTTGTGACTGTATTGTACTGTTTTGGTATTGTTTTGCATTTGCTTCTGCCTTGTTCCCTGCCTTTGCCTGTGCTTGTTATCTCCGTTCCCTCACCGATACCGCTCCCCGCCGCTGCACCCCCTGCGGCCCCACCCCCATGCCCCTATTGGCCCACTCCCCCCTCCCAGCTGCTCCTCCCTCCCACCTTCCCTTCTTATGGCGGCCGCTGGCGCGCCGAAGGTGCGCCAAAGGCTAGCCCTTCTGCGCCTGTCCGCGCCTGGACCGTGCCCAGCACCAGAACCCCTAGACCCCGGAGACCCCCTGTAACCGTCTGCACTCCGACGACAGCACCCTCCACGCACTCAACCACGGACGACAACACGCCTGCTACCGGGCCACACCGAAGCGCACCCATGGACCCTTCTCTTGCCGGAACTGCAGCCTCACCAGCATCCAGCCCACCAAACCGTCTAGCAAAGTTCCCAAACACCTCCAATGCATCCTCCTCAACACCCGCTCCGCTCGCAAATACGCCATCGAACTTTGGGACCTACTCGACTCAACCGCCCCCGACGCCGCCTTCCTGACGGAGACCTGGCTGAACACCACCTCAGCACCAGACATCGCCATCGGCATCCCAGAAGGCTGCAAGATCTCCCGCAGAGACCGCACCAATGGAGCGGGAGGGAGAATCCCGATCGTCCACAAGAACACCAGCAGAGTCTTGACCAACACCGACGACACCCTCAACACCGCCGAGCACCTGCACTTCCAGATACACACCGACCCCAATACCACCCTCAGAGGAACCCTCATCTACAGACCACCCGGACCCAGACCACAGTTCAGCGACTCCATCGCCGACCTCATCAGCACCCACGCCCTCGCCTCCACTGACTACATCCTCCTCGGGGACCTGAACTTCCACCTCGAGAACAACAACAATGCCAACACCACCGCCCTAATCGACAACCTCTGAAGTACCAAAAATTATTTATCAAAACCCAATTGGAGTCATACTTGCAACTAGTCCCATACCCATTACCAATAATCCGTCGGTTGGCAGTGTAGAAGGTCCAATCGTTTATTATAACAAACAAACTCTGCCAGAGGAGCTCCTTGCGACCTAACCTCACGAGGTCCGCCAAGAAGACTACTGGCACATTGTCAGAACATCACATATATACTGTTACATTTCGAAACTGTTACCCAAGATGGAAAAATACAACTTGGTACAGGTTGGTGCAGAAGGAAAGACCATATATGGGAGACAAAGCTCTCTTGGTTTAGCTCATCCTTTATTAGCACGGACACACGGGTGACTCCCTTCTGCTAACTCCGGGAGAGTCTGTACCGCACCCCCAGGAATGTGCTTATCCAGCCTCCTCCTTCTACCTATAACCTTGACAGGCCTAACGAGCTGAGACAGCAGTTCGCAACAGTTGGGCTATATCTCAAGGGAACGGCTTCGGTGAAAGGCAAGGATAGGGCTTGTTAATGCAGAGATCGAGCGAGACCACAAAATGGCGTCGGTTGTGTCAAGCAAGTGCGAAAACGTGTAACGTGGTGTATGTTAATTCCTAAATTACCGCTTTTCGTGTGTATATTAGTATTTGCGTGCTTTTAGTAGTTATTCTAGATGCATCACGCTAATAAACAAACAATAGTTATATGGTTCATGGGACCAAAAGTCAATTCCGGTTATTCACCTCGCCAACCTCGGACTCAGACATCACCCACCCACGCCAACGGGACACACGCTTGACCCCATCTTCTCCGCAAGTCCCCACGTCTCCTTCAACCACACCACCGAACCCCACTGGACCGACCACAGATGCGTCCACTTCACCTTCAGGAGACCCACCATGCACCACTGCACCCAACAGATGCCACGCCGTTGCTGGGGCAAGGTCACCGAAGACCAACTGACCACCACCCTCGCCCTAAAACGTAAGACCGAAGACCCCACCTAAGACCCCACCGACCCGGACACCGCCGCCCTCAGCCTCAAACAGTGGAATAATGACTGCGCCAACACCCTTGCCCCACTCAGGACCCCCACCGCCAATCTCTCCGGCAAGAAAGCTACATGGTTCACCGAAGACCGCCAACCCTCCAAGCGCACCTGTCGAAAACTGGAAAAGAACTGGCTCCGCGAACGAACACCAAACAGCCACACGGCCCACAAGAACGCCTCCCGCAGACACCACCAGCTCATCAGGACCGCCAAGAGGATGGATTTCAAGAACCGCCTAGACAACAACTCACACAACAGCAAAGAGCTCTTCAACATCGTGAAAGAACTCTCCAACCCCGGCTTCAACACTAACGACATTCCCCCCTCTCAAGACCTGTGGGACTCTCTGGCCAACTTCTTCCACCGCAAGATTGCTGACATCCACAACAGCTTCAACGCCACGACCCCCACATCCACCGCCGAGCCCCCCATCCCTGCGACCACCATGCGCACCAGCTGCCTGATCACCTGGTCCAACGTCAGCGATGAAGACACCATCAAGACCATGAACTCCATCCACTCCGGATCCCCGTCTGACCCATGCCCACACCACATTTTCAACAAAGCCAGCTCAGCCATCGCCTCCCATCTCCGGAAAACGATAAACATCTCATTCAATACAGCAACCTTCCCGGAAAGCTGGAAGCACGCCGAGATCAACGCCTTACTGAAGAAACCCAAGGCGGACCCCAAGGACCTCAAGAATTTCCGGCCCATCTCCCTGCTCCCGTTCCAGGCAAAAGTCATAGAGAAAATTGTCAACAGACAACTGACCCGATACCTCGAAGACAACAACATCCTGGACCCATCCCAGTCCGGCTTCCGCCGCAACCACAGCATCGAAACCAAAGGAGAAACAGCCGCCCTCATCCTCCTGGACCTCTCAGCCGCCTTCGACATGGTCTGCCACCGCACCCTAACAGCGCGCCTCCACGACGACTTGAATCCAAGAGGAGGCCCTGGCCGGGACCACTTGCTTCCTCTCAGGCAGAACCCAGAGCGTCCACCTCCCACATTCCCGCTCCAAAACCACCGAGATCATCTGCGGTGTACCGCAAGGATCCTCTCTCAGCCCAATCCTGTTCAATATCTACATGGCTCCACTCACCCACGTCGCCCGCCAGCACAGTCTCAACATCATCTCCTACGCCGACGACACCCAGCTGATCATCTCCCTCACCATTGGCCCTCAAACCGAGAAGCCAACCTCCACAGGGGAATGAAGGCCGAATGGATGAAGGACAGGAGGCTGAAGCTGAATTCTAAGAAGAAGGAGATCCTCATCCTCGGATCCACCCCCTCTGCCTGGGATAACTCCTGGTGGCCCACCTCACTGGGAACAGCCCAAGCACCCACCAACCACGCACGCAACCTGGGGGTCATCCTCGACTCCACCCTCTCCATGACCAAGCAGGTCAATGCCATCTCCGCATCCTGCTTCAACACCCTCCGAATGCTCCGCAGGATCTTCAAGTGGATCTCCTTCGAAACTAGAAAAACCATTACCTAGGCCCTCGTCACCAGCAGGCTGGACTACGGAAACGCCCTCTACGCAGGAACAACAACCAAGCTCCTGAGACCGCTGCAACGCATCCAGAACACCTCAGCACGACTGGTCCTCGACATTCCCCGACACAGCCACATCACCCCCCACCTGAGAGACCTACACTGGCTCCCCATCAACAAGAGGATAACCTTCAAACTCCTCATCCACGCACACAAAGCCCTACAAAATGCCGGACCAGCATACATCAACGAACGACTCCGCTTCTACACCCCCACCCGCAGCCTCCGCTCAGCCAACCTTGCGCTCGCCACGGTCCCACGCATCTGGAAAATAACCGCAAGGGGCAGATCCTTCTCCCACCTCGCCGCCAAGACCTGGAACACCTTCCCCACCAACCTTCCACAGACCCAAGACCTGCTGACCTTCAGAAGACTTCTCAAGGCCTGGCTCTTCGATCAGTAGCGGCTCCCCCCCCCCAGCACCTTGAGACCCTCACAGGTATGTAGTGCACTTTACAAATTCCTTGATTGATTGATTGATTGATTGATTGGTTGTGCCACCCACATGAGTAGCTCTGGAGAGGTAACTTAGACCTGCCACTGCAGTGTCTGTGCACAGTTTGTTAATTGCCATTTCGACTTGGCAAGTGCACCCACTTTCCAGGCCCTAACCTTCCCTTTACTTACATGTAAGGAACCCTTATGGTAGGCCCAAGGTACCCCCTTGGGCAGGGTGCAGTGTATGTGGAAGGTAGGACAGGGTGTGTGTGACATGTCCTGATAGTAAAATTCTGACAATTTCGTTTTTCATTGTTGAAAGGCTATATTGCCCCATGGGATAGAATGGGAAATGCTTCTTAACATCTTACAAGTATAACTTTCCACTGGGACAAGATGGAGAAATAGAGTTTAGGCTCTCTGAACTCAGAATTTAATACCACATATTTTAGTAAATATGTTTTTTAAATTGTGTGTTTGAAAATGCCAAGTTTCGAAAGTAAGATAATAAGAGTTTGTGCTGCACACACCTGGTTGTGTAAATTCTAACCTGTTCAATATTTTTACCAAATGTTTGATCAGAGCATGCTGGGAGGGAAAGAGGTGGCTAACCTCCGTGCTGTAGGCAACCAAATAAAGCAAGTGTACCTAATCACTCAGCCCTGCCCGCACTGCTGGGTGCAAAACTAAGTTTGCTCTAGTGATTCTCACACAATCATATAACTTGACCTTCATTGTAACATTTTAATTGAACAACAACCTAAACTTTTCACACATTACAAAACAATCATTACGTGCGTGCTTTCTATTACAATTTTGGTAATGTACTGGACTATAATGTCAACAATAACATAATACAAAAGCTGAAACAATTCAGAAAAATCAATGACGTTAATTTATTTGTTGACTGTCCAAATGCATTTCAGGATGCATGATCCCTTCTTCAGGGGAACTATAAAAATGAAAGAAAGTACAAAATCACAATAAGAAAGCACAACCATGGTGGAACATGTCACAATAAAAACTGGTGGAATGCATCTGCTAAACCAAATGTTGTGTAGGTACCTAGACAGGTCTCATTAAACTATGCCCACCTCACCTTCACCAGTGACACACAGAACACGCAGGGTTGGTGTGAAATAACTCACGTGTTGCAAACAAAGACAGCTTACCAAAATAAAACAACGTCAAAACAACCCAGAATCTCTTCATGTGTAAACCTAAAAAAACACTGTAACCACAAATCAATTACACAATTAGTAACTGTGGATTACCAACTGTCTGTAATCATAGTTGCATGGAGTCAATAATACGCAAATTACATGGCTGTAAAATGAATACCAGCTCTTTCTCCAATATGTGAAATTATCAGCGCCACGGGCCAGAACTGTAAGGAACCTCTACAAAAAGGAGCACACAAATGAAAATTACCAAACCCTCTATAAATGCAATAGTTTAGTAAATATCCAAAAAAGAATGCGTCACATCATTGCGCAATACCTCATTGCTTGTGAAAAGCGCTGTCCTGGCTGCGATACAACACAATAAGAACGACTGGCTTTAGGAACGTACCTTATACAGCTGATGCCAGACGCCTCAGAGCTCATAAAATGTTGTATCTGTGCACAAAACAAGATACAGAAGGAGCTCCTAAACGCACAATAATGGCATGTGCCTGTGCTCAAACATTAACGTACCTTAACCAAAATGCTTGTCTTTGCGATGTAACCTGATGCAGGAGTTCTCCCTGCTGCACTTTGGGAACACACTTTGACTTGTACACAGTTACGGGCCAGCTGTGATAACAAGCCAGTGAGGCTTGTTATCACAGCCTCCCCTTGTTCTATCAAACTTACAGGATAGGGACTCCCCTCTCTCTGTTTTTTCCAGGGTGGATGACCCTTGCCCTGAAAAAAGTCCAGGACCTTTACGGCCGACTCAGGACTGAAACATGTTGGCAATAGGGTTATAGGACCATAATACTCCCATTGACCCAACTTTTAATTATTTTAAAAACCCTGACAGACCCAATAATACAGGGAAACTGGGGCCCTGTCTGAGGTTTTTTATCTTTAATCCCCCTGGTCTTCATTTTCACAAGAGCTCCCAACACTGTGGTTGAGCCCACCCCGACTTGTAGGCATCGGGTGACCCGATGATGAAGCATGACACCACTAGGGTGTGTGAGGGTAAATAAACAATAAGGGTTTGCTTCCTTTCTCACCTCTTGGTGAAGTTAGGCAAATATCCTCATACATGATACTTCCCTCCTCGCAGTTAGGTATTCTTTTCTCTGACCACATGTTGGTCTATTGGAGTATTTTTTGTGGTTCAATGTCTTGACATGGGAGGTTATACTCCAACTTAGGATCCTCACAACCATCCAGGCACTGGCGATTCCTTCCTCACAGCCATTTGTATACACGTGAGATTTCTTTGCACCTGGATAGGGCCTGTCTCCTTTGTGCAATGCTGTCCCCACCCTCTGTGGTCATACTGCACAAGTGAGGACAGAACTGGTTTGCACTGGTTTCTAAGACCTTTGCACAAAGAGAACAAATACATTTTTGGTTATAAGTATTAGACCTAAAACCCCAGAGAGTTAGACTGCTTTTGGCATCAATTTGAACCATTGCCAAGGAGAAGAGCTGGCGAAACTGGAGGAGGACTACTGTCCGTTTACTATGTGCTTTCTGGGGTTGGCCCGCAGTAGCTGTTTCTGCCAAGGAAAGGACAACGAATGTGCTGTGTACTGTTTCCCCACGGCTTGAGGAAGATCTCCAAGGGCTGGAGTAGAGCTTGCCTCGTATTCTGAAGTCTCATGGACACAAAGACTTCACCCCCAGGTCCCCTGAACTTCTTTGCTGGATTTTCTGACCTGCCAAGAGGGTCCTGTGACCGTTTTGGGCCTCTGGAGGTTGTTCTGCTGTCAGGAGCTGGAATAGCAACACAACCACAAGAAATTCGACTTGCTAGGGTGAGGGGGGAGGGGGGTTAAACATAAACAAAATACATGAGTACATCTTTTTTCTTTATTTTAAATTCTGGCTTGCACGGTGGTGGTTGAATTATATTGTTCTGTACTTGAAAGTATGCAATGGCAGTTAGAGCTATCAGACTAGGTACACTGAATGTCAGGGGTCTGAATACTATCAGCAAAAGACAGCGGGTAGCTAGGAAACTCCAGGTGCTTCTATGTGATATTATTTGTCTCCAGGAGAGGCATGTATTACGGGCCAAACGGAAACTCTTAACTGAGTTGGGGAACAATGTCTTAGTATGTACTAAACAAACGTGTACTTCCCGTGGTGTGGCAATATTGGCAAAGAAACATATTGCTGGTACAGGCCGGATATTAGAGGATGGCCTCGGTCGATGGACTACAACTGAAAGTGTTGCTGGATCTTTAAAATGTACGTTATGTTCCATATACGGCTCTAATTTTGATGAATCTGCCACTCTAGATTTTCTTAATGTGGAGTTAGCGATGTGGCCTTCCCCTGTAATTCTATGTGGGGATCTGATATATAAATTTACAACCAAATTTGTTGCGCAACGATAGTTATCAGTATATAGGTAGAAAACCAAAAGTGTTTAAGTCATTACAGGCACTATGCGATGCACACGGGTTGGTTGACTCATGGTCTTATCTCAGGGGCAGTGATCCGGGCTACACTTTTTTCTCTACACCTCAGCAGAAGCTAGTGCGGCTAGATTATTTCTTTACTCCACAACATATGTAATCTGACGTGCGAATACAGGTGTATCCAAGAGTTACATCTGACCATGGTCCTGTGGTTCTGACTTTAACTTCTACTTGTGCAGCTAGTAAGTCCCGGGAATTTTCTTTTGATCGCAAATTGTTACTGGATACAAAATTCCACGAGTATATGTTGAATTGGATTGTAGTATTTTTTTATCCACAATAGGGAGAGCACTGAAATGGGGTTTGTATGAGATGTGTTTAAGGCCGCTTTCAGGGGAGAGGTTCTTAGTTTTGGGTTACATTTGCAAAATCAACGGCGGTTACATCTACAGGTGTTGTACCAAGGTCTTGGAAAGGCTGAAGAGGGGCTGGGGCAAGACATACACACATCCAGAGACACTTATGAATCTGCAGCGGAAGTGGCTTGCTGTAAGGCGAAAGTAAATCTCCAGTGGAGCCAAGAGGCGGCTAAAACATATACTGTTAAGCGACAGCTGCTCTATGAGTTGGGGGAGGCAAGTGGCAGGTGCCTGTAAGTCTGTTCGGGCATGTGGGCAAGTTCCTATCCGAGATAGTGGGAACCCCTGCCCAGCTTTCACTCATGCAGATTCTACTGGGGGTAGAAACGGGCACTGGCTTGGTCCCTGCGCCTTGTAATATCGTTTATTTGGTTTTTGTAGCCACAGCTGTGCTTGGATTATGCATAGCTTCGTGTTGGCTGCAAAAAGATGCACCCTCATTTGAAGCTTGGCGGGCGAGGTTCCTCTTTATCTTTATTATCGAACATAGTTTATATGCCCTGAAAGGGAGGCAGAAAAGGATACTGGGGAAGCAAATTTGGGGGCTGGTTAGTTCCTATATAGAAGTGGATGGCTGAATATCCCTGATTCTTTTTGTATCTATATGTATTTTGTTTAATGCTTTGTTAAGATCCAAGACATTCTGGTTCTGAAGTCTGTATAAAGTATGGTATAGCTGAATTTTACCCTTTGTAATTTCCTTCGCCTTGCAATCTGTTGATGTGAAATATTGTTCTGTACTCATGCACTTTCTCTCAATAAAAAAAAAACCACAAGAAATTCGACGTATCACTCACAGACTCTCTATTAACTTTATTCCTAGTGATGGGGCCTTGACTTGTGTTCTTTTTTAGAATGCTTTACATTTCACACCCCAATACTAGGTTTCCAAATGTACATTGTGCTCAGACTTTTATACATTGGAGATTGCATGTTGACCTGGCTGAGAAATATACATGAAGGATCATGCTAATGTATGTACACCTCTATGGAAACAGGGCCCAAGTGGGTGGAATTATGGACCCCGGGTTTAAGGACATAGCAACACCCACTGACAAAAGAACTGCAGACCCTAAGATGGGAAGTGGGGTGCATTTAGAGTGGCTCTCTGGATTCTGAAAGCCATGCATTCAGCAAATGTTTGTCTGAAATAGACTGTAGGCATTCTCTGAAAATGTTTCCCTGAAATAGACTGTAGGTGCTTCTCTGAAAATTTTTCCCTGAAATAGACTACAGGGTTTTCGTTAACTTGATGACCAAGGGAATAATATCTGCATGTCAATCTTTTTATAATGAGGCCTAATCAGGGATTTGAATACATTGGGTAGGCCTACATTGGGCCTGTCAGACTGTGGCACCGGGGAAACAGGGAGGTGCAATGCTGATGGCAAACCTCCCCCTCAACCCTATTGAAGCTTCATGAGGGGATCCCCTCCATTGATGCTTCAAGAAGGGACGCCCTGGTGGAAATTTATCATAATCAATTACCACACAGTTTCTACTAGGTCCAGTG
Source organism: Lissotriton vulgaris (assembly GCF_964263255.1). Lineage (NCBI taxonomy): Eukaryota > Metazoa > Chordata > Amphibia > Caudata > Salamandridae > Lissotriton > Lissotriton vulgaris. The sequence goes on along the minus strand of NC_141693.1, from coordinate 534,675,728 downwards.
GTGGCTAATGCCTTTTTAGGTAGCTGGTAAATATTTGATTACAGTCTGCTGGGAACTATAAAACTGAGAAAATCAACTGGTTGTATAGGCACAAGAGGGCATCATGCAAAAGGGTGGGACAGAAGTAAACAGGCAGCAAAAGAGAAACACGAGCGGGCACAAAAGAGTGACGATAAGTACACAAGAAACACATCTAGAAGACACAGCAAACTCTCATATATTGCTCTTAAACAAAAAGAAAAATGTAGTGTGTAAAAAGGGAGCATTGGAAGGGCACAAATAAGGCATCTGTGCTCCAGGGGACAGAAAAATATAAGAAGAGGAAGGAAAGCTCATTAGAGTCATAATGAAGCAAACCAATGGTAAACAATGGGAGGGCTCTAAGCTTGCAGTAAGCTAACAATACATCTGGTAGCAGACAGGGCATCCACCACCTGGAAGGGAAAACCTATAATGACCCATTCACACAATTTTCTGAATGTCTCTGACCTTATGTCATCACCTAATGTCCAGGTCTAATTGTTATGCAAATTAAAAATACAGTCCACCAAGGAAAATAGTGTTTGCACATATGATGGCATTTTGTGGCCCTGATCAGGATGGGCAGCGTATCCAGCATTGTAGGCAACTACAATTTGTACAAAAAAAAAATAATTACCACCTGCCGTCAATTTGTAGTGTTAATGCTAATGAGTTGGGGCAAAAAATCCAGCAAAAAATTGCAGGTGCAAATTACATAAATGCGCTGTTTGTGAATGCACAAATTGGGGAAGACGTACTATTTGCAAGTTATTTCTCATTTGCGTAAATGGGTAAAACCAGGGAAGTAGCTTGGTCAGTAAGATTGGGAGGGGGTTGATCATCATAGCTCCCAACAATCATGCTATCATATATTGTTAATATACAGAAGAAGGGTGGAAACACATTGCCTTACTTTGATGCTCTCAATTTGCCCCAGCACCATCATGGAGAATGCAGTGCATAATAAGACTTAATTCTGTATTATCCATTCTTTTTACACCCTTGTTGGTGCAGCCTGTGCTGTGTAACTTTAGACATGTGTTTCTGGATTCATTCCGTTATCAGCAGAGAGCAATAAGTTATTTTGGCGCTGCTGGCAATGCTACCCAAAGTCTTCTCAGGTCTCTGCATCACTCACTGGGCGCAGGTGCATCAACGCAAGTTCATCAGCTCAGTAGCCCAAGGGAGCCTCTTCAAATAGAAGATGGGTGGGAGCACACTGTCTCACATCCCAGCACTCAATTTGCCCCAATGTATCATGGTAAATTCAGTGCATGATATTACTTACTTTAGCAGTAGTCTTTAATTTGTCATCTTTGTTAGTGCAGCCTGTGCAGCGTAAGTCAAGCAGGGCACATGAGATGGGCTTTGGGGCAGTGGAAAGAAAGAGAAATGCAAATTGGTAGGAATACTAAATAGGAGAAACACAAAACTTTGTAAAATAACCAACCTTTTTGAGGAATTTAAAAAAAGAGATGAGAGACCGTGTGTGTGTAGTAGTAGTACAAACTTTGGGCTTGAGGTAGGTAAATAGGATTTACCGATTCTAAAATACCAAATTTTACCGATTCGGTATTTCCGAATCGGTAATTACCGATTCGGTAAAATAGGGAAAGAGTCAAGGGTGGCAGGGTGTCACTTTGACACCCTGTTGCACCCCTAAATAGTGCTTGTGTGCACGTGTGGCACACATACATGCCCTAAGGGCAAGTATGTCTGTCACATGACACAGGTGTAAATGCACAGATTTGCATTTGCAGAGGTATTTGTTATTTACCACCAACTAATAGGTGGTAATAGTTGGTGGTAAATAACGAATCCTTTAAGCACAGAAGCACTCTTCAAAGTGCTTCCTACATTTCATTTACCGATTCGGTAAATACCGAATCGGTAAATGATGATTATACCGATTCGGTATTTACCAAATCTTTAAATTTGCCACCTACATAGGAAAAGCCTATTACCGGTCGGTAACGGACGATTTCGGCCGTTACCGACCGGTAATAGCCTTCCTACATCTGGCCCTTTATTCGGTAGCCAAGTGCCATCAAAGTGTGAATAAACAAAGCCATACAATAAATACATCGAAGTACATTCTAAAACATGACACGACTCAAGCTCATTAAATGACAAATACTTTTCAAAAGTCCATTCCTATGATCATTGTTTACTAGCAAAGCACATGCAGATATCAAACCGGGCTATGTGCAAATCAAGCAGTAAAAACATAGAAACACATACATTTTATCCTTTTGTATAAAATAAGCATTGTTAAAATTAAATAAAAGTTAAACAAATTAGCCTAGCCACTAGACGTCACAGTCTGTAATCTGGCACGTTTTTGCCAGAATGCCTTTGGAAATGTACTCTTAGCAGGAGTAGTGTCACTCTTTAAATTTCTAAAACCCACTAGGTGTTTATTCGTCTACAGATTACGACATGTAGGAATAATCCATTTCCATCTTGGGCTGAGGTAGCTAGGCAGAAAAATAATATATGTATCTTATCCTCATTTTCCAGAGCACCCACCGGACAAATAATGGCGACTAAATCTGTATTTGGCCATGTCTGAACTGGGGTGGCTTGGTGAGCAAAATAACTATGGATTAAACCAAGATCTGTGACTGGGGGTGAATGTTTTGCCATATTGCAACATTCCGTCCATCATCTTGTGCGTTTTTCTGTTCACCCTATATGGGAAGGGTATGCCCAGACGTGGTTCCCTTGCTAACTAAGCCACTGGAGTCAAGCTATCCTGGCTGAAGACAGCTGATAGCCAGAAACCGGTCCTAGGATGCTTGATTCTGGTCCAGGGAAGACATGGCTTGGCAGTTTGGGCTGGACTGTTCCCATGAGGCACAGGGTCAAGACTGATTTGCATATGGCCATGTCTGAACTGGGGTGGCTTGGTGAGCAAAATAACGATGGATTAAACCCAGAGCTGTGACTGGGGGTAAATGTTTTGCCATTGTGCAACATTCCGTCCATCATCTTGTGTGTTTTGACTAAATACGTCTGCCATTAATTGGTGGGGAATCTCAAGGGTAAGGTGCTGAATCAAAAATGAATATAGGGGCTTTTGGCTAAGGGGGAAGAAACAAAGTCTAAAAATTCCTCAAAACAGGGGAACGGTTTAATATCTAAAATCTATTTGTCAATGTGCCAGTTCACTGGTTGGTTATATAGCCATCTTTAATACAAGTCCAGTAACTAGGTTTCACGATGTTAAGGTCTGCTTTGCACATTTTTTTCGGGTTGGTCAACAACCTTAACAGGCTCAATTTGCTTAACCAGTCAGAGACAAATTTGACCCTGGGTATTAACTTGGCATCTCTGACAGAAATCAGATCGGCAAGGCAATCTCTAAATTCCCTTAGCTTGGGAGTGACCCATAATCGGACACAATAAACAAGTGGTCTAAGGGCAGCCAGATGTGCAATTTTTGTATCCTAAATTCAAGAATAATGGGGTTAACGGTGTGCTGTTGGGAACAGAAACCGACAGCCTAACAAACCTATTTTTCAAAACAGTAAGTGGGGGGACATCAGTGCTGCCCCATGTCTCAGCTCTGTACAGAGCTTCCCCTTATGCCTTGCTATCATATACTTCCAGGGCCGGTGAGAGTGCATGAGAGCTTGTTTGCTTGTGCAGCATATGAATCACATTTACTTTGTGCTCGAGTAGTAGCGTGCTTTTACTTAACTGGTCTGTCCACTTCATATTCTCCTTTACGTTAACCCCAAGATAATCAAAGTTCTTCACTCTTTCTGGTGTTTCCCCACCAACCCGTATGGATGAGTTTTTTAACACTCCCTTCCCAAATGCCATGTATTTGGTCTTGTTGGCATTAAGCTCCAAGCCCCTTGCCACACAGAAAACAGTAAATGTATCAACAAGGAGCTGGACACCCATCGGTGTCTTGGAAATGAGAAGGGAGTCGTGAATAAAAGAATCAGTACCTTATTGCTATTCTGGGCAGGGGAATCATTTCTACAATTCATCAGAATGTTAAGCACATCATCTATGTAGAGGGTAATAATAATAATAATAATAATAATAATAATAATAATAATAATAACGTAATTTTATAAAGCGCGCAGCTGCCCCAGCAAAGGGGCGTCCCGGCTCTAGAGGCAAAAAGCAGGGCAAAGGCAGCGGCACAGTCTAGGCAGGAAACAGGAGGGTTTTGATGGCCTTACGGAAGGGGAGCAGACCATCCAAATGGCGAACATAGGCAGGGAGGGAATTCCACAGCCTAGCCGCCGAAAGGCAGAAAGACTTCCCCCCGGCTCTGGCCAGCTTCACACGGGGAACCACAGCCAACAACTGCTCAGAGGAGCGAAGCTGGCGGTTGGGAACATAAGGAGTTATTAAATTAGATAGAATCTCAGGAGAAGAACATTTTAAAATCTTAAAAGTAAGACAGAGTGCTTTAAATTCGATCCTTTTTTGAACAGGCAACCAATGAAGTTGCCTGATGGCACCTGACACGGAACAGAATCTAGAGAGCCTAAACAGGACCCGTGCCGCTGCATTTTGGACTCTCTGCAGACGAAGAACGTCCGCCTTGTTGGCCCCTAACAACAGAGAATTCGCATAATCTATGTGTGAGAGAATGGTGGCCTGAACTATCAGTTGGCGAGTGGCAGAATCAAAGAATCCCAAAATGGGCCTAAAGCCACGTAGGAGACCAAAACAAATGCCAGCCACCTTTTTGGTGTGGTCCTGAAACCCCAGAGTAGAATCAAGCCAGATCCCCAGATTTTTTTACAATTGGCTTTGGAGTTGGCGCGTTGCCCATAGAAGTAGGCCACCACTGTGAGCTCCAAAGATCCTTATTTTTGCCAACCAGCAGTTCTTCCGATTTGCTAGCATTTAATTGAAGACAATTCGAGGTCATCCACTTCCAAATTGCCTTAAGTCCAGTACGAAACTGCACCGGACCACAGACTCATCCATCTGAGAGAGCAACCACCAATTGCGTGTCGTCGCCATATGACACTAGGGTCAAGCCGGCTTCACGCGCCACTCTTGCCAGAGGCTGGACATAGATGTTAAATAAGCAGGGGCTCAAGGCAGAGCCCTGAGAAACCCCCTGCTTGCTAGCATGGACATGCGAAAGACAAGGGGGCGAAGTAACCTGGAACGCCCTGTCCACAAGAAAGGAACGAAACCAATCCAAAGCAAGGCCTACTACCCCCGCCTCCTCCAGTCTGCATAGTAAGATCTGATGAGAGACAGTATCAAACGCGGCGCTGAGATCGAGCAAAATCAGCGCCGCTGTTTGACCCTTGTCCAGAATCGACCGCAGATGTTCACAGACTGCCAAAAGTGCGGTCTCGGTACTATGGCCCGGGCGGAAGCCCGCCTGAGACAGGTCCAAGGTGCTATTACTTTCCAGGAGGCACGCAAGAGTGTTATTAACGTTAGCCTCCGCTACTTTTGCAGCCCAAGGAAGGAGAGATATCAGTCTAAATTTAGCAGGGTTAGTGGAGTCAGGAGAAGGTTTTTTCAACAGGGGGACCACCCTGGCAGATTTCCAAGCAAGCGGAACAACCGCCAAAGAAAAAGAGGAATTGATCATATGACAAAGGGGAGTAAGAAGAACCGGAAGGCTGTCCCGGACAAGATCCGGACGCATTGGATCCAAGGGGGAGCCAGACTTGACCCTACTACTTAGGGAAAGCATCTCCCCCTGGGTGATAGTAGGAATAACCGATAGTGTGTTAGTAGGCTGGTGAGCGGGGCTAGCAAATTGCTCGACAGAACAGCCAGGGAACGTTTTGTAGATATTTTCCACTTTCCGGACAAAATATTCAGCCAGAGCTTCACATTGCTCACTAGAGGAGAGCGCGTGGACAGGGGGATTTTTCCTACTTTTAAAATCATTCAGAATTTTAAAAACACATTTAATAGAGTTATTACTTGCCTTGATTTCGTCGGTAAGATAGACAGCCTGAGCAGAATGAATTGCTTTATGATAGGCCTTAATCCCATCCCGGTACTGTCTTTTAGCCTCTAGGTCGTAGTTCTTTCTCCACGCCCTTTCAAGTTTTTTACAGGCACTGCGCATGACAGCCAAGGAGTCACTATACCAAAGGTTGGATCTAGAACAACGACCAACAGACCGCTTCACCGGGATGAGAGAATCCAGGGCACCAGTAAGCCAGTCACAAAATATTTTATAAGCCAGCTCGGGATCTGCACTTAAAGTTGGAGGGCAAGCCTTTAAGGCGGCAAGAAGCTCCTCCAACTTAAGTTTTTGCCAACAACTTCAAAACGTAGATTTCAAATTAACTCTGGGAAGCGGAGTGGGAAGCAAAAGGGAGAGAGGTAATAAACAATGGTCTGACCAATAGACTAATGAGCGTAGGAGCAAGGACGTACCCTTGTCGTACTCCCCGTTGAATCGGGATGCGTTTAGTTCGTTCTCTCACTGGCCACACCGTACCTGGGTACATTTGTTACTATACAACTGGGACATGAGATGAATCAGATTCTCTGGAACCCCCATCTTATTTGGGACAAGCCACAAATTAGTATGTGGAATAAGGTCCAATGTGGCCCTAAGATCGATAAATGCCACATAAAGTTTCTGCTGTTGCAATAAAATATATTTCCAATGCAATGTGGCAGATCTAAAAATTTGGTCTGAAGGTCTCATCTTTGAATGGAATATGGCTCGGAAGGCTGACATAATGTTGTTTGCATCTACCCAAAGTAACACTTTGTCAAGAATTTGCTTGTCAAAAATCTTCTAGGCATTGTCATTTAGGATAATTGCCCTGTAATTTGAGGGTGTCCATGCATCACCCTTCTTGTATGTTGTAACAATCTCAGCCCCTATCCAGGAGGCAGGTACCTCACCCCCACATGGAATAGTATTAGTAAGCAGGTTAAAATAGACTGTCCAAATCCGGGGTTCGATTTGTATAGGTCCCCTGGAATTTTATCTGGTCCTGGTGCCTTAGCAGTTTTTAGAGAAGAGCTGGCACTAGCAGTATCCTCTAGCTAAAGGTGATAGCTGGGCCATAAGGTTCCAAGTTATCATTGCAGAATGAACCAATGGTAAATATTAGGTTACGGCAAGGCCCTGAAGTATCACCAACCTTTTTCCTCGTAGAGGTCAGAGAAGTGGGATACTCATTTATCAGTTGGTACATGATGTTGGTAACTCTTTGTGTTATCGGCTCTAGTTTGAGTCACTGTATGCCAAAAGAGGCTATTATCGTTTGTTTTAACTGCAAGCAGCATGTTCTTCCAAATTCTATCATCCCAGATCTTTTTGGCAAGGTTCAACGCTGCTTTGTAAGTGTGATTAGCTTGGGCAATTAGGGCCCTATCGCCGCCTAAAACAGTGCATCTTAAGGAACATTTTGCTTGCTTACAAGTCAGATCATACCAATTGATATCTTTTCCCAAAACTGGCTTCTTAAGGGCCATGTCCTTATAAAATACCAGTTGCAGCTCTTTGAAGAGTAAAGTAGAATATTTATTCTCAGGATTGTGCGTGTGTGTTTGTCAGTGTGTGCATGAAAACATTCAAGGGGAAATCCGACAGACAACTCACCATACCAGACCAAAGCACCTGTAGCCAACTATTCATCATAAAATAAATATGTTAAGGGGTTGTAAGACCCAAACCCCCCCCCCCCGCTGACCCTACACACCAAATTAAAACTTGCACACCTGCTAATTGGCAAACTCTGATCTGTTGTAAATTTGCAGGAGTGTTATTTGCTCCATCAAAATGTGGCCCTACAGTGTTCAAACCCTGTGTCTTGAATACCTATTAATCACATACTCGTCAATCAATCAATCAATCAGGGGTTTGTAAAGTGCTCTACTGACCAGTGGAGAAGTGTGGCTCACTGGTTAGAGGAGGCAGACCTGGAAGCAGAGGTCAGCCCGGGACCAGGGTTCAATTCCCGGCTCGGCTGGGTCTTGAGTCCAAAATGTCCACGGACTCGACAATTCTCACTCCGGTGCCTACTCGAACCACAGGTTCACACTCTGCGACTCTGGGCAATAGCTTGCTTAATCTCCACAACGGCCCCTCGCGGCGGGATGCCTGGCTTTCACCTTGCGGATGCCCTGCTGGGTATCTCACAGGGGAATACCAGGACGGGTTCCCTAAGCAAGCGCCGGGACGCCCCGTTGGGGCAGCTGTGTGCTATACAAGATACACTACAGATACACCAGTTAGGGTCTCAAGGTGCTGGGGGAGGGGGGGTGCGGCTTCACTAGGGTCATCTGAAGAGCGAGGTCTTGAGATCTTTCCTGAACTCGAGCAGTGTAGGGCTTTGCCGGAGGTAGAGAGGGAGGTCGCTCCAGGTCTTGGCTACGAGGTAGGAGAAGGACCTTCCACCTGCTCTGGTCCTGTAGAAGCGTGGGACGGTTGCCAGGGAGAGGTCAGCTGAATGGAGGTTTCTCTCAGGGCATTGAAGGAAAGATGGTTGTTGAGGGATTGAATTTCAATATTGTGGAGGGCCTTGTATGCATGCATGAGCAGCTTGAATGTTATTTTTGTTTCGACTGGGAGCCAGTGGAGATCGCAGAGGTGTTGGGTGGTGTGTGAAGTATCCTGTGAGACACGTTCTAGTGTCCCGCAGGAAGTTGTATTGCCAGCCACTCCCTCTAGGGCTGGGCACACTGCACCCCCACACCCATCCATCACGGGTGAGCGAGTGACATGGCCCCGTCAATAAAAGGGCCCGTGCTCGAGGCCAGTTTACTACACTACAGATCCAGGTGTCCGTGTCTGTCTTTCCTCGTCATGTGGGCTTGAGGCCCAACACCACAGTGTGGGTGTGCCGGGGGATGTCAAGGATAGGTCTAGCTGTGGTGTTCTGGACTGTCTTTAGCTTGAGGAAGAGTTTTTGTTGATTCTGGTGTGGAGGGTGTTGTTTTAGTCCTTGTCTATAATACTCTACTGTTAAAACCACAAGAAAAACAACTGTTTCTACTTGCGCTTTGTTTAAGTCCTATGAATAACTCCCTGGTTGCTAAGCTCCCAGCAGTCAGTATGGCCTGGCTGTGAGCTCATTGACTCGTTCTCCAATAAATATCATTTCTGGGTGCGGATCCGCCAAGGAGAACAAGTCCTATGCTGACTTATCTTTTTTACTAAGGAGAACTATTCTACCTACACATTTTTACTCCTTTGCAATTTTAATGAACTACAAAATATTTGTAATTAATACCTTTTAAAGGAGAAGCCGTATCTTGTGATTTAATGTTTTACATGTTTGCGAAGATTTTAATTAATCATGCAATAAAGTTATACCACCTTATACCACAAGAAAAACAAAAAACAGTCAGGCATTATTTTTAAGAAAATGGTTTCAACAATTTGAGTCAGAATGGAAAGAACTCAAGCATTTTTCCAATTAAAGTGGATGCATTCTAGTGTACCACTTAAACGCATAGTGAAATATGTGAAATAGGTTTCAGGTGACCTGTACTTGATAAAACATATCAGCACCGTAGAAACCTGATTGGCTATGCCCCTTGAGAAGTAGCACATTTGATGTTGATGTAAGGGAATTCTCTGCAGCTAGTAATTTACAGAATCGTACTTCTCGTGAAAACAGCCAGATGTGCCCTTTTTGGCATCCCCTTAGGAAAAACATTTTTTACTTGATTTTGTTTTGAATTAGTTCAACTACATCAGCAACTATCGGATAATGTTTAGGAAATTAGGGGCATATTATCAAGCCTGTGCGCTAAAATTATCGCCGCTTTATCGGCCGAAAACGGCCGATTAAGCGGCGATAATGGGCTTGATAATATGCTCTATGGAATTCCAATCGAAGCACATGTTAGATGTGAAGACATCTAACATGGGTTTCGATTGGAATTCCACAGAGCATATTATAAAGCCCATTATCGCCGCTTTATCGGCCGTTTTCGGCCGATAAAGCGGCGATAATTTTAGCGCACAGGCTTGATAATATGCCCCTAAATTCCTTGTTTAACTGCTAATATTTCAGGTAATTTTATGCCGCCCAAAAAATAAACTGCTAATGTTTGTGCAAATATCACTAAAATTAATTCTTCATATTCAGATTTTTCCCCATAAGATTTACGCTTTACGAAAAGACATAGGTAGAAAACCTCCTGATGCAAGCAATTGATTCCGTACAAGAAACTGGCAATTTAAATACAATTGTGAGACGTTCTTTTGTGAAAGCAACGTTTTCAGGTTTTTTTTTACTGGCAAAGTAACTGGAACCATTGCGACAACGGAACTCTTTAGAATGAGGTGCTGACGTCATTCTTTTTTGGTGCAGTGGTTCACCGGCAAAAATATGATCTACCTAAAGTGGTTATAATTTCGTGTTTTAGCCATGTTCATCTGCAATATTTTATTTTACATTTTCTTTGTAGCAATTGACAAACTGTAAACCTAGGGGCATATTACCAACAACTAGCGATAATTTTTGTCTCTAACTTGTTTAGAGACAAAAATTATCGCCGCACATCGGCGATTTTTATCGCAGATAAACCTTGCTATTAGCAAGGTTTATCGCAAATGCGATAAAAAACGGCCGCAATGCATGAATATCGCTGAAAAGTCAGCGATATTCATGCATTATCGAGCAAATGCTCTTAGCCATGTTATCCACCTCCCATTGGATAACATGGCTAAGAACTGCTCAGGGCAGGTGTTAGCTTTTGGAGATATTCCCGCTTAGCGCGAATATCTCCAAAAGTTGGTAATAGGAGATAGCGATGTTAGCGACTGTTTTCAGTCTCTAACATCTTGGCACGCCCACTTTGCATCTCATTAGTGATAAATATCACTGACATGCAAAGTGGGGCCCAAGATGGTCGCTATCTCCTACTAGCTGTCGCTAACTGGTGTTAGCGGCAGCTTGGTAATAGGGAGATAATTTTATCTCCGCTTTCTTGGCTTTTAAAGCCAAAAAAGCGGAGATAAACCCCCTTGATAATATGCCCCCTAATTTCTATTATCAACGTTCACGATGTGTATAGAAGAGGTGTGGCTCCGCGGCCTGACGCTGGTCTGACGCTGGAATCTGGGGATCACGGTTCGATCTTTATTTACAAATGTGAATTATTATTATATGTGTTTTGTGCGTATATATGTTTGTGTACATAGGTATCGCCAGGATTGTGACCTATTCCCCCTATTCCCCCGGCCTCCAACTACCACTCATTGCCTTCTGATATGTGGTGAAGACAGTTGCTTCAGGGGGACTAAGGTGAGACAATGTAGTCCGAAGCCTATCTCATTCCATGCTTTCTCTTGCCTCCAGGTGAGAGTAGGAAGTTTGATAAAGTGGTACTTCCTTAGTAGTTTTCACCCAATTCCCTGTCCCAAAGCAAACAATTATTGTGATTGGAACTTTTAAGTGCTTATGAAATACACCCGTTACTATTTCTCCTCTTCGTCTACGAGAAGCTGGTCTCCTGAAGGTAATTCAAGACTGTCTTATGTTTCATCAGGAGGCACACCCCTACACAAGATTTGAACTCTCAGCTTGAAAGCTGCGGGAGAGTGTGAGACCCCCTCCAAAAGTGCTCTGTAGGAAAAGGCAATACCTCCCAAAACGCCCCCACCAACAGTTTCACCAGAGGCACATAGTCATTTCTTCGTCTGTACAGAAACAACCTTAGCCTTCACCATACCATCCAACTTAATGAAAAATATGGAACACTGGTTGGCTAATGCTCATCCAATTCGCGTGCAATAATACATAACTAAAGGAAGTTAAGGGATTGAATAATTGCCCACCCATAAATGACGTGTAATCATTTTTTTATTAAGAGGCCCTGCCAAGTGCTGCAAAGAAAATCTGTATGTGCATTTTTTTCTCAATCACATCTTGGGTAGATCTAACTTTGGGACCATGGCAAATGGCCAGAAGAAATCACTTTTGTGACTTATAGCGACTGGCAAGCCCTCTCCTAAATTCAGGCTATGACCCAGCAAAGGGGGATTGGATTGCAACCCTCCTCCAGTGCTCACGTGGTTATCTGAAGAACATTGTAATGGTAGAAGTTGAATTGAGACTTCAGTTGTAGAAGATACACTGTGAAAAAGTGGAGGTATGTAAGGAGAGTTGGCAGAGGTGTCTGTCATGATTGTTTGGTCATCTCATCCAAATCAACCTGCATCTGTAGCCTTGTCCTGCTCAGCCCTCTGTAAAAACACTCTTTCAAAGGTTCAAACACCAACCAAGACAATGGCACCAAGGGTGTAATTTAGAGAAAGGCAGTAAGTATCAGAACATGTGAGAAAAATATGTGTCTATCATGTCCACCCTGGTTGTAACTCTCTCTGGGTTTAGAGGTGGGGAAATCACTTTGTCCCTTGGAGACTGGCCAACTGCTGCTTGAACATTGGTTTAATCATTTCTTGAGCATACCCCAAAGCAAAGTTATCAAAATAGTATCTTAATTGCACTTTTGTATTTTCCATAAGCACAGCTATCTCCATATATAGTGAAAATATATTTTTGGGGCGTATCACTGTAGGAACATGCCAACACAAAATTATTACATTTTCAATTTTTTTAATACTAGACATGCTACTTTGTGGGGAAACTTATGGATGACAAACTTAATATTTAAAAGCAGTGTTCCAATAAGGTTTCTTTGATAGGTTTGACTTGTTTTAAACCTTTGGAAGCCAGGTTACACATGAGGCCAGTAGCTATTTTCTTTCTTGTCAGCCTAGTTCAGAGGTCTTCAAACTGTGGGGTGCGCCCCTTTGGGTGGGAGGGGGCGGGGGGAGCCAGACAATGTTCCCGGAGTGGCATAAATGTCTTTTTAAATTCTTGTAAAATGCCTGTAAATGTGACTTTCTTTATTTATCTCTTTTCCAGGCTGTCTTCATTGACATCCAGCAGGTAAAGAACATATAAAAGTATGGCAACTGTAATTCTTGGTGCCGTGGTGGCAGGGTCAAAGAACTGGCTCTGTGGCTAAATACAAAAGAACATTTTCTGTAAGTATTTTATTGTTTTTTTTCACATTTAGTCTGCAGCATATAAAATAATGCACCTACAGTAAACGAAAAATAAATTCATCTTAAACTTATCTTTTGGGACACTTTATTTTATGCTATAAAACCTCAATGTATTAATGCGATCACTGCAGATGTCTGTTTGTGAGAACAGAGAGTCCAACAACTGAATCCTGTTTCGCACAGTGCAGAATCGTGATTTGTGTTTTTTTTAATGGTGGAAGAGGTGTGGGTGGAAGAGGCGTGGCGCAGGGGCCAGGGTGCCTGACTCTGGACTACGGGGTACACGGTTCGATCCCCGATGCCGCCGGCAGGTTGGTCCAGCACCATGTGACTCTGGGCAAAAGCTTGCTTAATCTTGCTGACGGCCCCCAGCCCCGGGACACCACTTCGGAAGTAGCTGTGTGCTTTACAAATACTGGTATTTCATTTCACAATGCTTTAAAGTCCCAGCCTGTCACAAAGCATTGTGAATGTGCAAGACATTATTTAAAAACTGTATTATACACTGTATATGCAAGGGTGTTTGAATTATGTGGTTGGGAAAAAAGAAATTATGTGGCAGGGTTGACTAAGCTATGCAGCGAAAAAAAAGCCAACATAAGAGGCTTAATGCAGCACATTTTGTGATAGTGTTACTTCAGTATTTTATCAGTTTTACATAGTTTGTGCCGAAAATGCAGTGGCAGGTGGGCCCAGGAGTGTGAGGCCTCAACTAAACTCCAATTAGTATTGATTTACTATATTTTCTTGCTTATGTTAGTGCCCAGTGCACCATTATTGTGCCAGTGTTGCTTTGGGCCTCAGACCAATGGGCTTAAAGAAGGGAAATTTGAAGCAGAGAGGACACATTACGTTAGGCCTCAGAGAGATGGCAGAGCAGGGAATGGGGCAAGATGGAGGTCTGAGGGGCAGAGAAGACCGCCACTCCCCAAGGCAGTAAATTTCATTCCTAAAGCAGGTGCAATGGCACTGGGGCCAGGGGTGAGAGTCCCACTGCATAACAGTTATGACTGCTGTCATTTATAAAAGAGGATTGGGGGTTACTTTTCTTCCTAGCCATAGAGGTGAAAGCACCATTGCTGTAAAATGGTTGGCAACAAGCCAGAGCTCATTTTATTCTGAAAGGTATAGAGAATAAGTTCTCAGGCTGGAGTGATGGACATGCATGGTGGGGAAGGGATGAAAAAGGCATAGGACACAATCTGCTATTCAGGGCTACAGCTATCATTAGTGCAAAAGGTGCTGTGGCATTGGGTCACAGGAGTGTGAGGAGCTCACAACACCCCAATTATCAGGAGTCGTGTTTTGCTTGATATATTTGCTCTTTTATAAGTCTCACATTTAGGGCTTGATTAGGATCGCGGTTTTCCCGCATCCTCCTGGTTGGCGGAAGCCACCTCTGGCCCGGAGGATGCGGGAAAACCGCTGCGGAGGCACAGAAGACCCACCGCCAAATTAGGATGGTGGTGGGTCTCAAAATCCGTCCGCTGCTTTTCCGCCGCGGTCGCCTTCCGACTGCCAGCTCTAACATGGCTGGCGGTGTCTGTCAGACACCGCCAGCCATATTAGGATAGCGGAAAACGTATGCTTTGGTGACCTGACCTTACCTGGTCAGTCCGGTCGCTACTCCTGCCGCGTGGCTCACCCCGAGTGTGGCCGTCCTCCTCCCGCTGCCGCCGCCGCTGCTAAGAGTAGTTTTGTGCCCCTGTTAGGTCTGGCCCCTGCCCCTGACTTTCCCTCTGTGCCTGCTTCGTTTTTCACATTGTATTCTGTATTGTTTCATTGCCGTTTTTCTCGTCCCTCCTCGTGTTGGTTTTTGTTGCCCCTTGTCGCTCCAGTTCTCCCCTGTACCTGGGTGCCGCTGCCCCACCCCGCTCCCTGCTGCTGCTCCCCCGCGGCCCCACCACCGCTTCCTCTAGCATCACCGCATCGTTCCCCCCCACTCGCCACCCCGCTCCCGCCTCCCAGCTGCTCCTCCCTCCCACAAGACTACTTTAGGCGAGGCTCACGGGCAAGGAGCTGTGACCTGACCTGACCTGGTCAGTCCGGTCGCTCCTCCTGCCGTGTGGCCCACCCCGAGTGTGGCCGTTCTCCTCCCGCTGCCGCCGCCAAGAGCAGTTTTGTGCCCCTGTTAGGTCTGGCCCCTGCCCCTGACTTTCCCTCTGTGCCTGCTTCGTTTTTCACATTGTATTCTGTATTGTTTCATTGCTTGTTGGACCTGGGCCTCTTGGCAGGGTCATCCCTAAACTTTTTGCCTTCCTCCAATACTCTCCCTGACCTATTTTGTTTGGTTTAATGACTCTGGGCACTTTACCACTGCTGACCAGTGCTAAAGTGCATATGCTCTCCCTACTGTAAATTGTACATGTGATTGATGTCCATTATTGGTTCATTGGATTTACTGTTAGTCCCTAGTAAAGTGCACCAGGAGTGCCAGGGCTTGTAGATGCCGATACTGCTGGTGGGCCTGCAGCGCTGGTTGCGCCACCCACCGAAGCAGCCGTAAAGATGTGTCTGGGGACTGCGACCGCAGAACCCGCGTGCGGTCTCGTACTGTCACGCTAGCTGGGCAAGTGCACCCACTTGCCAGCCCCTGAACCTTCCCTTGACTACATATTAGTCACCCCTATGGTAGGCCTGCGGGCAGGGTGCGTTGTAGGTGTAAGGTAGGACAAGCCCTGATGTGTGTGGCATGTCCTAGTAGTGACTTACAACCAAAATCGTATTTCACTATTGAAGGCTACCTGCTTCCGTTAGGCCAGACTGAGCTGCTGGAATTATTACACCCTATAATCCCAGCAGGCTCAAGGAGCATGGTAGCGAGTCGTGTTTAGTATGCCTGAACTCAGGATGATAAAATATTTCTTGTAGTCAAGTTTATTTTAGTATCCTGTGTTTGCAAATGCTACTTTTAGAAAGTTAGCATTTGCTTGCCTAACCATTTCAGCCGCCTCTGCTGGTATGTGTATCTGACTGTCTGGGATGTGTGAGTGACAGGGCGGGAGGATGACAGGTGGTGAATGCGCAGATTACACCTTAGTGGGAGGTAGGAGTGGCTCTTGACTCTGGATCTTGCTGTGCTCTGCCACCACAATGCCGGCTCCACCCTCCTGGGGAGCGACTGATGACTCAGCCGACATCTGGCCCAGGAAGGGCGAAGCCCCATCAACAAGGTACTCTGGCTGCCCCTGTCCGCACAATGCTGGCTCCACCTCCTGTGGGGCGTCTGATGCGCCTGCCCCTCACACTGAAAGCAGAAGCCGGATTACACCCACCGGAGTACTCAAGGACTGAAAGTGGCTATGCAAAGGCCCCCCTGGCCTGCGAGAACAAAAGAAATACCGTATAAAAGAAGGAGCCCTGCTCCTTGAAAGTTAGATCCGGTTTGGGCTACAGAAGGAACTCTGCCCGACGAGAAGGACCGTGAAGGACAAGGAAGGGTGCTGTCTCTTGCCTGTGTCTGGTGCCTTGCTGCCGAAGGAGAGGAAAAAGGAAAGACTGCGAGAAGACTTTTGCTTTACAAGACTTTGTGCCAAACTCTGCTGAAACGATCTCCAAGGGCTTGCTGTGAACTTGCCCCCTGACCAGCGCCCCAGGACCAGTGGGCGCTACATCCTGAAGAAAGCGACTGTGTGTGCTGCTTATCGCTGCAGTACCGACGGAGGAATCTCCTCCAAGGCAACGACATCCCCCTGACCACCGTGACCGGGGCCCAAAGCAACAGCGAGAGCAACGTGAGGTCCAGCCGCCGCTGGCCCGAACACCGTGACCGCAACTGCACCGGGAGCCCGAGAGCAAAGTGAAGGAGGACCTGTCCGGTCCGAGCTCCCGAGTTGACTGCGCCACGAGCAGCCAATCCACTTGCAAAGACGGACAGTCGCCCTGTGAGAATCCTCCTGGTCGGTATCCTGCCCGACATCTCAGCTGTGAGCGCACAGCTGCCACCGGCACTTGGCTGGGTACGTCCTGCACTTGAGGACCGTACTGCCACTTGCCGCCACCACACAGCCGCCGCCTCCAGGGTCGGAGCGAACGACGAGGAAAGGACCGTGCCGCCACAGAACACCGCTGCCCCGGATGACCCGTGACCTGCTCGGCTGAGAGCCGCAACGAACAGCGACCCCGGGAAGGCAACGCGACGTGGGACAGCTCCCCTGGAAGCCGCCCGCTCCATAAGAACTTTGTTGAACCGGGCAGAAGGCCCTAAAGAACGCTTATTGCTAGAAAGAACTGTGGCAACCTGAACTAAGTAACTTGGAACCGCTATTTGAAAGTTTGATAACTGTATTCACCAGCCTGCTTGAAATTTATATAAAGATATATATTTTTACAGAATACAGTTTGGTCTCATTGTGTGGTGGGTTGGTTGTGAGGGTGTAGTATTGCAAATGTTTAACCCTATGTGCCCCAGAGATTAGCCTAAGACTGCTTAAGCCACACTACCTAGAGGGTAAGCAGAGGTTGTCTTGACGGTAGCCCTCAGCCCTGACGAGGAAGAGAGAGTCCCTGCTTGTCGCTAGTGTTGCACTGCGCCAACTAGAGCCTCCCCCTTCCTACATTGGACGCAGCGGTGAGGACTTTCGAATTTACATTTGCAGTGTTTATACCTTAGCTTCTGACCATTGCACAGTGATTGCAGTCCAGTTACTTAGCCACAGACTTTTTTTTGATTTAAGTTTTGCAAGAAGAATCTCTATGTGTTTTTGAAGTCATGCCTGTGTCAGTGAAAATGGAAAAGGCACCATCCATTTCTTCTATTGACTGTGATTGGGAGAAACTAGAAAACTATACCGGGAAACAGCTCAAGAGCTTCTGCAAAAATTTGAACATTTCCATGACCGGACTCTCCAGAAGGGAGCAGTTCCAAAAGGCGCTGAGGGCCTGGGTCAAGGCAAGGAATGCCCCTGGAAAGGATTTTGAATTTGGGGATGCAGAACAGCAGCTGGAGGGACCCCTGACTCCAGAGTGGAGGGGTGCAACCTCCCCATTGGGTTGCAGTGTTTCTGGCCGAGGTCTGTCGCCAGAGGAGCTGACGGACAGACAGGCCACCCGAGAACATGAAATAAAACTGGCGGAATTAAAAATCCAACTGGAACTTGAGACCAAAAGAATGGCCCTGGAAGAAATGAAAATGGAGCTTGCGCATGACTTAAGAATGAGGAAACTTGACTTGGAGCTCGAGGGGCTTGAGGCCAGGAGGGCTTCAGCCCAGCAACAAGAAATGTGTGTAGCTCAGAGATTGAGCTTTGCTGAGTTGGAGGTGGAGTCCAGCTCAGATGGTGGCAGCAACCTTCAGGTATCTAGTGCTGACAGCATAGTGCGCGCACCTAGAGATATGGCACCTGACTTGGAGGGGGTTAACTTACATCAGGAGGTTCAAGGGCATGAGGTAGCTCCAGAAGTGCGCAGCGACCCTGAAGAGAATAGGGTGACTGGCGTAGGAGTTCATGGTCCTAGTGGTGGGAGGGATTCCCCCATGGTTGAGGTCCTGGTGGGTGAGTGTAAGGACCACCCAGAAGAGTGTGGGTTGTGTGACAGAGACAGTCCGCTACTGTCTGGCCAGTCTCAGAAGGATGGTGTGGAGTATGTGTGTGAGGCGCTGGATGGTGAGGTGAAGGATAGTTTGGTTAACCCTGCTAGGGGGCTGTGTAATCCAATTGTGGGAGAGCATACTTTAAGTCCCAGTTTTCCAGAGCTATGCCAACACCTGTTTGAGAGTGAGTTCTCTGACCCCAGGGAGCTCACATTGGAGGCAGACCTTGTGGTGGATTCCAGGGGGTCTGGAGAGGCATTGGGGTATGATCCTGTGGGGAGTGGCTCAGGTATCTTCCAGCCCAGAGTGGTGGAAGTGGCGCAAAGTAGCCCAGCTAGGTCCTGTGGTAGTGAGAGGGGTGTAGGGCCTCACGTCCTGTCCTTGAGGGGAAGGAGTGAGAATGGGTTTTGTCCCGGTAGTGCCCAACCTCAGTCTCAGAGCCTGGATGGTTCTTTAAGGGAACACCAGGTGGGGAGCCTAGGCTGTCCGGATGAGTCACCCGCTGAGGGGGATCCCCCAGTGGCTAGAGAACGTGGAGGCTCTGTAAGCAGAGCTTCAGTAGTTCTGGTGTCTGGCAGTACCACTCCAGTTGGGAGGGTGCAGAAGTCCAGAAGGAGGGGCGAGAGGGGGAAACAGTCCCCAGTGGAAGAACCAGTGGGTCAGGGGCCAGCCAGCAGGGCTGCGTCCCCAGTGAATGACCATGGGGACACCACTTCTGTCCTGGGGGATCTTCCCGCACTGTCAGATGGACAGGGGTTGGGAGATCTGCGCCAGGCAGACTGTCGCACGGCACATGAGCTATGTGCCACCCTCAGGGGGGGCATGCGTGCTCCCCGGGAAGTCCTGGTGCGCCAGGCAAGAGTTCAACTGCAGTGTTGGGTCCCTGAGTTGGAGAGCCAGGTTCAGGTGTTGTCTGACCTGGAGGGCAGGACCACTGTAATCAGTGTCCTGGCCCATTTCACTTCTAGGGGTACCACTCCAGTTGGGAGTGGGCAGTACTCTGGAAGGGGGTGCAGAGGGAGGAAGTCCTCGCCTCTGACCCCGGTTCAACTAGAGGGTCTAGACCCTAGGTTTAAGGGCCAGGTGCAGGGTGTCCCCCCTGACCGGGTGCCCCAGTTGCAGGATAGCACCCCTGAACTGGTGGGCGAATTGTGCAGATCACCTGCCACAGGTGCCCTGACAATTCTGGAAGGGGGTACCACTCCAGGTGGGAGGGTACAGAGCCCCAAGGAGGAGGACCGGGTGTGGGAGAGCCCACCCCAGTTTTTGGTTCAGCTGCCGGGTACAGGCCTGGAGCAGGTGGGTCAGTGCCAGGATGTCATACCTGACCTGACAGGAGAGAGAATGGACAAAGGGTGCCAAGCACCTGGGGCTACTGCCCCCCACTCTCTGAGGCCACAGAGGTTTGGGAGCCCTGAGAGGCATGAGGCCTGGGTCTCAGCCCTGACTACTATCAGTGGCCACTGTGATTTGATGACTGTCTGTTGGGACACGCCTGTGAGCAAGTTAAGGTTAGAGGCTGCACAGGTGGTGTCCACAGAGGAAGAGAAGGGTGCCCCATGGAGTAGCTGGGTGGACCCTGAGAGTATGTACAGAGGATTTAAAATAGGTTCTGATTGGCGTAGAACTGGAATGTGCCCCTGCTGTTGCGGGCCAGGTCCATGTTCTATCGCCCCAAGCAGGGAAGCCCATCACAGTGGTGATTGGTCATCCCTGCGTTTTGGCTGGAAGGGGGTTGTGTTGGACCTGGGCCTCTTGGCAGGGTCATCCCTAAACTTTTTGCCTTTCTCCAATACTCTCTCTGACCTATTTTGTTTGGTTTAATGACTCTGGGCACTTTACCACTGCTGACCAGTGCTAAAGTGCATATGCTCTCCCTACTGTAAATTGTACATGTGATTGATGTCCATGATTGGTTCATTGGATTTACTGTTAGTCCCTAGTAAAGTGCACCAGGAGTGCCAGGGCTTGTAGATGCCGATACTGCTGGTGGGCCTGCAGCGCTGGTTGCGCCACCCACCGAAGCAGCCGTAAAGATGTGTCTGGGGACTGCGACCGCAGAACCCGCGTGCGGTCTCGTACTGTTACGATAGCTGGGCAAGTGCACCCACTTGCCAGCCCCTGAACCTTCCTTTGACTACATATTAGTCACCCCTATGGTAGGCCTGCGGGCAGGGTGCGTTGTAGGTGTAAGGTAGGACAAGCCCTGATGTGTGTGGCATGTCCTAGTAGTGACTTACAACTAAAATCGTATTTCACTATTGAAGGCTACCTGCTTCCGTTAGGCCAGACTGAGCTGCTGGAATTATTACACCCTATAATCCCAGCAGGCTCAAGGAGCATGGTAGCGAGTCGTGTTTAGTATGCCTGAACTCAGGATGATAAAATATTTCTTGTAGTCAAGTTTATTTTAGTATCCTGTGTTTGCAAATGCTACTTTTAGAAAGTTAGCATTTGCTTGCCTAACCATTTCAGCCGCCTCTGCTGGTATGTGTATCTGACTGTCTGGGATGTGTGAGTGACAGGGCGGGAGGATGACAGGTGGTGAATGCGCAGATTACACCTTAGTGGGAGGTAGGAGTGGCTTTTGACTCTGGATCTTGCTGTGCTCTGCCACCACAATGCCGGCTCCACCCTCCTGGGGAGCGACTGATGACTCAGCCGACATCTGGCCCAGGAAGGGCAAAGCCCCATCAACAAGGTACTCTGGCTGCCCCTGTCCGCACAATGCTGCTCCACCTCCTGTGGGGCGTCTGATGCGCCTGCCCCTCACACTGAAAGCAGAAGCCTGATTACACCCACTGGAGTACTCAAGGACTGAAAGTGGCTATGCAAAGGCCCCCCTGGCCTGCGAGAACAAAAGAAATACCGTATAAAAGAAGGAGCCCTGCTCCTTGAAAGTTAGATCCGGTTTGGGCTACAGAAGGAACTCTGCCCGACGAGAAGGACCGTGAAGGACAAGGAAGGGTGCTGTCTCTTGCCTGTGTCTGGTGCCTTGCTGCCGAAGGAGAGGAAAAAGGAAAGACTGCGAGAAGACTTTTGCTTTACAAGACTTTGTGCCAAACTCTGCTGAAATGATCTCCAAGGGCTTGCTGTGAACTTGCCCCCTGACCAGCGCCCCAGGAACAGTGGGCGCTACATCCTGAAGAAAGCGACTGTGTGTGCTGCTTATCGCTGCAGTACCGACGGAGGAATCTCCTCCAAGGCAACGACATCCCCCTGACCACCGTGACCGGGGCCCAAAGCAACAGCGAGAGCAACGTGCGGTCCAGCCGCCACTGGCCCGAACACCGTGACCGCAACTGCACCGGGAGCCCGAGAGCAAAGTGAAGGAGAACCTGTCCGGTCCGAGCTCCCGAGTTGACTGCGCCACGAGCAGCCAATCCACTTGCAAAGACGGACAGTCGCCCTGTGAGAATCCTCCTGGTCGGTATCCTGCCCGACAGCTCAGCTGTGAGCGCACAGCTGCCACCGGCACTTGGCTGGGTACGTCCTGCACTTGAGGACCGTACTGCCACTTGCCGCCACCACACAGCCGCCGCCTCCAGGGTCGGAGCGAACGACGAGGAAAGGACCCTGCCGCCACAGAACACCGCTGCCCCGGATGACCCATGACCTGCTCGGCTGAGAGCCGCAACGAACAGCGACCCCGGGAAGGCAACGCGACGTGGGACAGCTCCCCTGGAAGCCGCCCGCTCCATAAGAACTTTGTTGAACCGGGCAGAAGGCCCTAAAGAACGCTTATTGCTAGAAAGAACTGTGGCAACCTGAACTAAGTAACTTGGAACCGCTATTTGAAAGTTTGATAACTGTATTCACCAGCCTGCTTGAAATTTATATAAAGATATATATTTTTACAGAATACAGTTTGGTCTCATTGTGTGGTGGGTTGGTTGTGAGGGTGTAGTATTGCAAATGTTTAACCCTATGTGCCCCAGAGATTAGCCTAAGACTGCTTAAGCCACACTACCTAGAGGGTAAGCAGAGGTTGTCTTGACGGTAGCCCTCAGCCCTGACGAGGAAGAGAGAGTCCCTGCTTGTCGCTAGTGTTGCACCGCGCCAACTAGAGCCTCCCCCTTCCTACATTGCTGTTTTTCTCGTCCCTCCTTGTGTTGATTTTTGTTGCCCCTAGTCGCTCCAGTTCTCCCCTGCACCTCGGTGCCGCTGCCCCACCCTGCTCCCTGCTGCTGCTCCCCCGCGGCCCCACCCCGCTCCCTCTAGCATCACCGCATCGTTCCCCACCACTCGCCACCCCACTCCCGCCTCCCAGCTGCTCCTCCCTCGCCCGCCCTCCCCCACTCCATTTATGGCAGAGTGCATGCGTACGTGCAGCGAGCGCGCCAATTGTGCGCCGAAGGCTTGCCAAAGGTAAGCCCGTCCGCGCCTGGACCGCGCCCAGCGCCAGAAACCCTGGCCCCCGAAGAGGCCAGCCCGCCCGCCGGACTTACGACACCGCCACCCTCAACGCACTCAACACCGGCCGAATCCCCGGCTGCCACTGAGTCACCCCAGGACGCACCCACGGACCCTTCACCTGCCAATCCTGCAAGTTCTCCTGCATCCGGACCTGTACCGCACCCGCCAAGCTGACCCCCAGCAGCAACCACCTGAAGTGCATCCTGCTCAACACCCGCTCCGTCCACAGACACGCCGTGGAGCTCTGAAACCTCCTCGACTCCACATCTCCAGACGTCGCCTTCCTCACGGAAACATGGATAAACACCTCCTCAGCGCCCAACATCGCCATCGCCATCCCGGACGCATACAAGATCACCCGGAAGGACCGCGTCAACCAGACAGGAGGAGGCATAGCCATCGTCCACAAGAACACCATCGGCATCACGACCAACTCCGACGACACCCTCACAGCCGCCGAACACCTGCACTTCCAGATACACACCGACCCCAAGACCACCCTCAGAGGCACCCTCATCTACAGACCCCCACAATTCAGCGAAGACATCGCCAACTTCATCAGCCCGCACGCCCTCCCCTCCGCTGACTACATCCTCCTAGGGGACCTAAACCTCCACCTAGAGAACAACAACGACAGCAACACCACCACCCTGCTGGACAACCTCGCCAACCTCGGACTCAAGCAACTGGTGACCAACCCCACCCACTAGGCCGGCCACACGCTTGACCCCCGTCTTCTCCTCCAGCAAGGACATCTCCTTCAGCCACGCCACCGGACTCCACTGGACAGACCACAGCTGCATCCACTTCAGCTTCAGAAGGACCACGCTCCACCACCACCCGCAACAGGTTCCCCGCAGAAGCTGGAACAAGATCACCACCGACCAGCTAGCCACATCCCTGAGCCAGAACCCTCCCGCCAGCTCAGCGAACCCCAACCAAGCCGCCAACAACCTCACAAGATGGATCACCAACTGCGCAGACGACCTCGCTCCACTGAAGACCCCCCCGTCAGACCCGGCAACAAGAAAGCATCCTGGTTCACCGACAAACTCAAGAGCTCCAAGAAGAACTGCCGTGCCTTCGAGAAAGCCTGGCGCAGAGACCCGACAACAGACAACATGCCCACCCTCAAGCACGCCACCCGAAAACACCACCAGCTGATCCACACCACCAAGAAAACCGCATTTAAGGAACGACTAGACAACAACGCCCACAACACCAAGGAACTCTTCAACATCGTCAAAGAGCTCTTGAACCCTAGCGCCGGAAACATCAACATCACCCCATCACAAGACGATCACAAGACCTCTGCAACTTGCTCACCGCGTTTTTCCACAACAAGATCGCAGATATACACAACAGTTTCAGCACTCAGCCGACGCACCCCACGACCGCACCCACGCCCCCCATCAGCACCCTCCGCGCCTGGACCCCAATGAACACCGAAGACACCATCCGCATGATGAACTCCATCCACTCCGGATCACCAACAGACCCCTGCCCGCACCACGTCTTCAACAAGGCCGACTTCATCATCGCACCCCATCTCAGAGACATCATCAACGCCTGCTTCGACACCGCCACCTTCCCAGAGAGCTGGAAGCACGCCGAACTCAGCGCCCTACTGAAGAAACCTTCAGCGGACCCCACCGAACTCAAAAACTGCAGCCCCATCTCGCTTCTTCCTTTTCCTGCCAAAGTCATTGAGAAGACCGTCAACAGACAGCTGGCCACCTTCCTTGAGACAAATGGATCCCTCGACCACTCGCAGTCCGGTTTCAGAGCCAACCACAGCACAAAGACCGCCCTCATTGCAGCCACCGACGACATCCGAGCCCTGCTCGACAATGGGGAAACAGCGGCTCTCATCCTCCTGGACCTCTCCGCAGTGTTCAACACGGTCTGCACCGCCTCAGCAACGCCGGAATACAAGAGAAGGCTCTGGAGTGGATCATCTCCTTCCTCGCCAGAAGAACACAGAGGGTCCGCCTCCCCCCGTTCAGATCAGAGGCCACCGAAGTCATTTGCAGTGTACCACAAGGATCATTGCTCAGCCCCATGCTGTTCAACATCTACATGAGCCCCCTCGCGGCCATCGCACACCAACACAACCTCAACATCATCTCCCTCACCAACGACCCCGCCACCGCCAGAACCAACCTACACGAAGGAATGAAAGACATAGCTGAGTGGATGAAGAACAGCCGCCTGAAACTGAACTCAGATAAGACGGAAGTCCTCATCCTGGGATCATCACCCTCCGCCTGGGACGACTCCTGGTGGCCACCTGCCCTGGGCAGCGCACCCAAACCGACGGACCACGCACGCAACCTGGGCTTCATCCTGGACTCCTCCCTCTCGATGACCAGACAAGTCAACGCCGTGTCCACGTCATGCTTCAACATCCTACGCATGCTACGGAAGATCTTCCGGTGGATCCCCACCAAAACCAGGAAGACGGTCACCCAGGCGCTCGTCACCAGCCGACTGGTCTACGGTAACGCCCTCTATGCCGGAACCACAGCCACACTTCAGAAAAGGCTCCAGCGCATTCAGAACGCCTCAGCATGACTCATCCTGGACATCCCCCTACACAGCCACATCTCCGGACACCTGAGAGACCTGCACTGGCTCCCAGTCAGCAAGAGAATCACGTTCCGACTCCTCACCCACGCACACAAAGCTCTCCACAACCAAGGCCCCAGATACCTCAACGACCGCCTTACCTTCTACACTCCCACACGCCAGCTGCGATCGACCAGCCACGCCCTCCCCGCCATTCCCCGCATCCGAAGAGCCACAACAGGAGGAAGATCCTTCTCCTACCTGGCTGCCAAGACGTGGAACTCCCTCCCCATCCACCTCCGCCTGACCCAACACCACTTCTCCTTCAGGAAGCAACTCAAGACCTGGCTGTTCGAGCAGTAGCGGACCCCCCCTCCTCAAGCGCCTTGAGACCCTTCGGCTGAGTAGCGCGCTATACAAATGCTTGATTGATTGATTCCACGGCTGCTTTTCCGCCGTGGAAAAGCATATGGAGATTGCCTTCGGGGGCCCGTTGCGGGAACCCTTGGTGACGGGGGGTGGGGGGTGCACATGAGGGGTACCTATGGTACCCCCCTGCATTTGCATGGACAAAGCGGCAGGCACCGCGCGGTGCCTGCTGCTTTGTGCACGCAAATGCCGTGCATGCTTTTCTAACACCCACCGCAATGTTAAAGATTGAGGATGTGACCGCCACCCTGGCAGTCACATCCTAATCTGCACGGAGGGACCTCCGCAGCCCCTGCGGACGGTCCCTCCTACTCTATGGTGGCGGACACACTCAGGTCAGTCCGCCATCGTATTCGGCTCAATAGTGTGGATTATGAACTACAGAAAAAGTACGCCTGAAATGGTAATACTGCTCCCTGCACTCGGTCCTGACCCTTCTGCTCCCCTAAGTACTGTTTTGAAAACATTTTGCTCAGGGAGGCTCACAGCAAAAGAGTTTGAAGACTTTTGGTGGCCTGGTGCATGGTGCAAAATGTGCTGCAGTCCACAGGTGACATTAAACATACAATCCCATAGGTTTATTTTTCTGCACAATAGACTATAGCCTTACTGGAAAGTTAAATATGTCAAATGGGGATCTGTATATTTTATCATTGCTTAGCACTCCCAGCACTCTCGGAACTTCACAGCTGTCTCCCAGCAATACCAGTGTTAGATCTGGAATTCCTAGGGTGGTCTTCCCCAGAATTGTTCTACTCAGCTTGTTTTTGAGGCGAAAGGTACTTTAGAAAGGATTTATGCTCATGTTCTCCTTTTCTTTTCTCTGATCCCTTTAATATAGAGGCCTTGTCCTTGAATTTACACGTAATTAAGTAGAAGACAATCGTGTAAATTATTTATATTGCATTGATTGTGAATAATTAAATGAATGATCTTGAGGAGGCACACACAATGTTATTTATTAGTTCAGAGAATTATTGCATATGTCTACTGTGAGACATTTCTTATCAACAACTAAACGTACTTGAATAAATAATACAGAACAACCAAAGAAAGAAAAAAGCCATCAATAATCTGTCAAAAAGTCACCTGCCATTTTTGGCCACTGAGCTTGAATTTATCACGATTTTTTAAATTCTGTCAAGGGACAAAGACATCATTTATTTCAACAGGAAAGCATGCAGTGCATGCTAATTCGAGTGACGCCCTTGCCATTCACTTTAGTTTCGAAAGCAATATCTTTGATTATTAAGTGTTGGATCTGGCTAAACGTTAGATTAATTATCGACCAAATGTGCATAATAAACCTAATAGACAGACGAAAGCTTACTTTTGCCTTATGATAAGAATGTTCCTTAAACACGATTTTCTTAATACAGAAGGCTTCTATAATTTGATTGTACAGTGTCATGTTATGTTGGAGCATGGACAAAAATAGACACTGCAGATGGTGTCAGTGCGTATCATTGGTTTTCAACATGTGTCAAAGATTGTCTGCTGGCTACGTCACGTGTGCAGGTGTATCTGAGATGATAAAGGTCTTATAGGGCATGTGTGGGAAGAGGGAATGAAATATATGTCCTCGACGCTTCCCTAATGCAGGAAGAATGGCTATCACATTTGGCCACTGGCATTCGGTCAAAATAATCCTGAGTGACCTAAAACCTCTCCAACTATATACCGGTTCAACAAAAGAAAAATAACTTCTTACCGACTTCTCCACATTTGAGATAAGTGTAGCTGGCTTACACCCTTTCCCAATGTATACACATCTAGAATTGCAAAGCAATGACCAGAGCATACATTGGGCAGATTCTGACTTCATATTTTCCCTGGCAATTCACTGTAAGCTCACATCACACACCGCATGTTTGTCTTTTCTTTCTGGATGGACCCCCAGATATCTGATGCCTTCTGAGGACAAATTTAATTGTTCACCAGTTGCACACTTTTATTTCATATATAATCTTCACTTTATGTGTTTGTGCGACTCCCTCGTTGGTGTCTTGTCTAGGGACACTTTCTGAAAATACAACATAGATGAGAGCAGAAGTGCTGCTCACGATTTGAAGGAATGCACTTCTTTTATGTGGACATTCAAGGTCCTATTAGTTTAAATCCCTTCTATTCCAAAAATCAAAGTCCATACGCATTTTTATATTTCCCTTCTTATTTTTTACTTCTTAGTGATTATTTCACATTATTTTCCAAGTATTGACAATTTTCATACTTCATGCATTTCACATTAAACCCAATGCATTTCGGGTGCAAATGAACCCTTCGTCGGGGGTTTCTAAAGGAAAAACAAAAGAGCAATTTTTGAGCCCAGAGCTACGTTTACATACATAATTTTCATTCACAAAGTCTCAGAAAGTAAACATTGTCACTATTCTTACTGCCTTCGTAACGGTAACCTTATCCAATAGACAGTCTAATAGTTGTGCGCAATATTTAAGAACAAAGAGACTACAAAACTTAAGCGCAACATAAGTCCAAAAAGTTAGTGTTATACATCATAGTTTATCATGCGGAACGGCAAGCGTTCCGTGTCAGTTACTTACAGAAATGCAATGCGGTAGCCTCGTACATCCTCTCCTCCAATGGCAATCGAGTTACAATCGCCATCAGAGTTCTGTTCTATTTAAGCTACTCTGATTGGTGGATAATTAATCACGTGGTCGCAACTCGATCGGAAAACCGAGGAGTTCTATTAAATGAACGTGATATTCAAAATATTGATGGCCAATTATATTGCAACATTACGCAATGTGTTCCTAATATTGTCTTATATCAAACAACCACCTACGTGATCTCCATGGGTACATTGCTACATACTGCGTAAATTCTATCTCTAAGGTCTTTATGATATTCACTACTCGGCGATCTCAATAAAATAGAAAACCGAGTGGAAACCAGTTCAGAGTGATAGAAATTGGAGTGGAAACTGAGTAATATGGCCGCCATCTTAGAGTGGAGTGATATACAGGAGCTAAATACAAAGATATCAATAGGCATAACTATATGACTGCTTAGTGACTGTGTTACTCGCATGTTAAACCATAATGAATTGTTCGACATATAATCTAGAGGTAAACAAATGTTGTAGCAGAACATCACAAATTCAAGTCTCATCAATTATAAAAAACATGTCAGTTCCAGTCTGTCATTGAGCCCATCTGGCTGCAGGCTCCCCATTTTTTTGATCCAGAAATACTCAGATCTCAGTCTCATTTTATGTGTGTCCAGGCCTGGACGTGCTTCCACTACTTCCAACACGGTAAACCTTAGTTGGGAAATGTTATGACCTGCTTCTGCCCAATGTCCTGCCAAAGTTGATTTCAGATTCTTTTGCCTAATATTGCTTTTGTGTTCTGTTATTCGTATTTTAACTTTACGCTCAGTCTGTCCCACGTATAACTTTCCACGTGGGCATTTAATGCCATAGATCACTCCTTTTGTATCACAAGTGCTAGAATGTTTAAGTTGAATCGTTTGACCCGTTCTAGGATGTGTGAAGGATGATCCTGTCATCACATTATTACAATGTGTGCAGTTTTCACATTTGCGCATTCCTTTGTGGGTTGGTTTATTGGATTCATTTTCTTCTTGTTTTAGCAATTCTTTTAAATTCTTTGGTCTATTGTAGGCAAACGTTATTTGATCTGCAAAGAGAGGTTTTAAATCAGGTTCTGAAGTTATGATGGCCCAATGTTTCCTCATAATGTTGGTTATTTGTGAAGCTTGTTTGGAATATTTTAGGACACACACTGTGAGTTTCTTGTCAGTTTTGTCTTTTTTTGTTAGTAAAGACTCTCTTGTCATGGTCATGACTTTGATTTTAGAATCCTGTAGTAGTTTACTTGGGTATCCTCTCAATTCATATTTTTGGATCTGCTTGTCGATAATGTCAGAAACATCCATGGGATCTGATGTGATTCGTTTGTAGCGAATAAATTGAGATAAAGGTAAATGTTCTTTTAAAGCTTGATGGTGGAAGCTTAGGTAGTGTAACCCGCTGTTGCGGTCTGTTTCTTTCACATGAACATTAGTGCCAATTTTACCCTGTTTTATCGATACCTTCACATCCAGAAAAGATAATTGATGTTGATCAATTTCATGTGTGAATTTGATTCTTTCGTGTATCAAATTTAGCCTGCTGATGTTGACCTCCAATTCTTCTCTGTTGCCTCGCCACATTATGAATATGTCGTCTATAAAGCGTTTATAGACTAACAATCCTTTCTTCCATTCTGGTTTGTTTAAGATGTGATCGTTCTCAAATTTGGACATAAAAACATTCGCGTAGGACGGTGCCCCAGCAAATCCCATACTAGTTCCACTGCATTGTGCAAAGAATTCTTTATCCCATTCCAGGTAGCTGTGAAATAGAGCAAAGTGTAAAATTTCCATGAGGAATTTTTTTTCTGAGCCTTCAATGTCATTTCTTAGTAAGCACCATTCCATGGCTTCAAGGCCCTCATCATGAGGGATCGAGGTGTATAGTGCCGTGACATCTATTGTGCTTAACCAGATCTCGTCATTCTCCGAAATTTTAACTTCCTGTAGTATGTTTAAGAATGCTGTCGTATCTTTTATGTGGGTGCACCAGTTCTGGACTAGTGGTTGCAGAAACCAGTCTAGATATTGTCCAATCGGTTCCGATAAGGACCCACATGCTGAAACAATGGGCCTGAATGGTGGTCGGGTAAGGTGTTTGTGCACCTTGGGCAACATATAAAACTGTGGCCTTCTTGGATATTTTATATTCAGGAATTGATAAGTCTTGTTGGAAATCCATTTCATTTCAAGTGCTTTATCTAGTATCTCTTTTAATGTGACCGCAAAAACTTCAGTTGGATCCATTTCAAGTTTCAAATAAATGTTTTTGTCTTGTAAATGTTGGTTCACACTTTCCTTATAGAACGATGAGTTCATTACTACCAGGGCTCCCCCCTTGTCTGCTTTCTGGATGGTGATTTCCTTCATTTCTTTCAAAGTTTTTAAGGTGTTCCATTCTTTCTTAGAGAAATTGCTCTTATTTCCACTCTTGTAATTGATATTTTTAATTTCTGTGTTAACTGCTCTTTCATAAGTGTCAATTGTCTTGTGTGATATAGGAGCACAGAATGTACTTTTGACTTTAAATTCTTTCACGGTACTTTCCTCTTTCTCTGTAGGTGGAAGAGTGTTGAAAAAATTCTTTAATCTTAGAGTCCGAAAGAATTTAAACAACGATATTTCAGTTTCTTCTGGGTTTGATTTGTACACTGGGACAAATGTCATTCCTTTGTTCAACAGATTCAATTGAGCCTTAGATAATACAGTATCAGAAATGTTTATGGTAAGTTCTGTTTCTTTTTCTTCGAGCGCAACTCTCGTTCCGCTTCCGACTCCTTTACTTTTTCTTTTTCCCCTTTTGCATATGTCTACTGTGAGACATTTCTTATCAACAACTAAACGTACTTGAATAAATAATACAGAACAACCAAAGAAAGAAAAAAGCCATCAATAATCTGTCAAAAAGTCACCTGCCATTTTTGGCCACTGAGCTTGAATTTATCACGATTTTTTAAATTCTGTCAAGGGACAAAGACATCATTTATTTCAACAGGAAAGCATGCAGTGCATGCTAATTCGAGTGACGCCCTTGCCATTCACTTTAGTTTCGAAAGCAATATCTTTGATTATTAAGTGTTGGATCTGGCTAAACGTTAGATTAATTATCGACCAAATGTGCATAATAAACCTAATAGACAGACGAAAGCTTACTTTTGCCTTATGATAAGAATGTTCCTTAAACACGATTTTCTTAATACAGAAGGCTTCTATAATTTGATTGTACAGTGTCATGTTATGTTGGAGCATGGACAAAAATAGACACTGCAGATGGTGTCAGTGCGTATCATTGGTTTTCAACATGTGTCAAAGATTGTCTGCTGGCTACGTCACGTGTGCAGGTGTATCTGAGATGATAAAGGTCTTATAGGGCATGTGTGGGAAGAGGGAATGAAATATATGTCCTCGACGCTTCCCTAATGCAGGAAGAATGGCTATCACATTTGGCCACTGGCATTCGGTCAAAATAATCCTGAGTGACCTAAAACCTCTCCAACTATATACCGGTTCAACAAAAGAAAAATAACTTCTTACCGACTTCTCCACATTTGAGATAAGTGTAGCTGGCTTACACCCTTTCCCAATGTATACACATCTAGAATTGCAAAGCAATGACCAGAGCATACATTGGGCAGATTCTGACTTCATATTTTCCCTGGCAATTCACTGTAAGCTCACATCACACACCGCATGTTTGTCTTTTCTTTCTGGATGGACCCCCAGATATCTGATGCCTTCTGAGGACAACCAGACCCTCTTTCTTCTTTTCTCTCAATTACGTTCTCCCAATCATTTGGTCCTGTAATCATAGAGCCTAGTTCTACACTGTGATGAGACTTTCCACCATCATCCTCCCAACAATCACCAAAAAACTATAGGCCTAATTTAGAGTTTGGTTAATGAGTACTCAGTCACAAACATATTATAGATCCTAATGAGCAAAACTGGTGAACTAATTGTTCCTGGTCACTCTTTGAGATGTCAAACTCTTCATTGACTCTCTGATCCTAAAGGGACACCTCCAAAGGCTGACTGATGTATCTGCTTGTTCCCCACAACTGGAAAAGTTTCCAACACAACCTGAACCATGGAAAGAATCCCCTCCCAAAGGCTTTGCGAATATTCTTAACTAAGACTTCTACTGACTAGATGGACATTTTCCTGGAAGCTCAGCACCCTGAGGCCCAGTTCACTTTGGAAACCCTTCTTACCAAACAATCTTCATGCATTTTTTAATGCCATTTTTTAGGTCTGGCTTGACAGAGCAGCTGTGTGCAAGAGCAGTTGCTTAAAATATGTGCTAGATTGTAATTTGGGTCCGTCCCCTTCAACAATTGGTTTGTTTAGATTTGGTCTGAGTGAAATTTACAGCAAGTCTACGTAATTTGTGTAATTTCACAACTGTCATGAGGCTTTGTCATTTATTCCTTAGATCACTTGCAGAGTAGTTCCTTTTCATCATCATACTTTAGCTGATGGGAATATCATTCTACTTCCTATGGAGCCCTTGCATTGGAATGCTGGCATCTTATATGTAATTGTTTATGTCATATATACTTTAAATTTGGAAATGAATCCTTATTATGCACTGCAGCAGGCTATTTTTAACAACTCCAATGTGAGGCCAGAACTCCAATAAACTCTCTTTTCCTCTGTGCCCTTAAACAGGCTTTTCAAATGTGAGGATTGGAAGGCGAGCCTGGAGCTCCAACCATCTCCCTTCACTTCTCCTCTGCTGCGATGCTCCAGCCTCCTTCCTTCTTCCCTCATGCCCCTCTCCCCTCTGGCATGAACATCAATTAGGGGTTGCAAGGTCTAGCAACTTCTTCTTCTAGCTAGCCCTGGCTACCCCAGCAAAGTTTTGTGACCACCTCTTAGAGATCACATCAGCAGCACCATAGTCATACAGTGGTACAAAAGGAACCGGTCCTCTGAAGCTTGTTTACGGTCCAGGGAAGACATGGCTTGGCAGTTCGGGCTGGACTGTTCCCATGAGGCACAGGGTCAGACTGATTTGCATATAGCCATGTCTGAACTGGGGTGGCAGAGTGGGCTAAAGAACGGTGATGGATTAAACCCAGATCTTTTGACTGGGTGTGAGTGTTTGATTGAATCAGATGCTCCGTCCATCACCACCCCCTTTTGTACCGCTTTTGGCCGCCATAAGTGTGGCAGGGTAAGCTCAGACGTGAGTCCCTTGCTCACTTTGCCATTGGATTCAAGCAAGCCGGGCTGAAGACGGCTGGAATGCCAGAAACCGGTCCTCAGAAGCTTGTTTCCGGTCCAGGGAAGCCATGGCTTGGCAGTTCGGGGTGGACTGTTCCCATGAGGCACAGGGTCGGACTGATTTGCATATAGCCATGTCTAAACTGGGGTGGCAGAGTGGGCTAAAGAACGGTGATGAATTAAACCCAGATCTTTTGACTGGGTGTGAGTGTTTGATTGATTCAGATGCTCCGTCCATCACCACCCCCTTTTGTACCGCTTTTGGCCGCCATAAGTGTGGCAGGGTATGCTCAAACGTGAGTCCCTGGCTCACTTTGCCACTGGATTCAAGCAAGCCGGGCTGAAGACAGCTGGAATGCCAGAAACCGGTCCTCGGAAGCTTGTTTCCGGTCCAGGGAAGACATGGCTTGGCAGTTCGGGCTGGACTGTTCCCATGAGGCATAGGGTCAGACTGATTTGCATATAGCCATGTCTGAACTGGGGTGGCAGAGTGGGCTAAAGAACGGTGATGGATTAAACCCAGATCTTTTGACTGGGTGTGAGTGTTTGATTGATTCAGATGCTCCATCCATCACCACCCCCTTTTGTACCACTTTTGGCCGCCATAAGTGTGGCAGGGTATGCTCAGACGTGAGTCCCTTGCTCACTTTGCCACTGGATTCAAGCAAGCAGGACTGAAGACGGCTGGAATGCCAGAAACCGGTCCTCGGAAGCTTGTTTCCGGTCCAGGGAAGACATGGCTTGGCAGTTCGGGCTGGACTGTTCCTATGAGGCACAGGGTCAGACTGATTTGCATATAGCCATGTCTGAACTGGGTTTGCAGAGTGGGCTAAAGAACGGTGATGGATTAAACCCAGATCTTTTGACTGGGTGTGAGTGTTTGATTGATTCAGATGCTCCGTCCATCACCACCCCCTTTTGTACCAATAGTCATAAAGTGAGCACAGATCTCGGAGCCATGTTTAATTTTACACATCCCACCTCCTGGTCTGCCCTGAACCCTTTAGCAGCCAACAGAATGCAGCTGAAGAGCTAAAGGTATGTCAGTTGGTTCAACCTGCCAGCCAAAATCCTGGCCCCAAACCTTTCAGATACCTCCTATATGTGGCCGGGTAGGTATGGGCAGGCCAAGTCAATGGGGCCTTGTTCCTCCTTCAGGATGTCACCTGGACGAGGCAGTGGATTAAATGTTAAACCCTCCACATGTAAATGCAAGTTTGAATCTTTATTGTGACAGCCATGTGCTTGGTATTCCTGTGCAGCTATCAGGAAAACAAGAGACCCTGCACAAGTGGCATGAAACAACCGAAAGGGCTGTGTGAAATGCATGTTATGTTGGGTATTTGTAAAACGCACTGTCATCCTTGAGGTTATCCTGGCACTGAGCGCTGCCTGGGGTAGGTTGATTACCTATGCACATCAAACCCACAAATTTGAGCTGAATCCTGGTGACAAGACTCTTATGATTATGTATTAAGGTAATCCCAAAAAATGTCCTAAAGCCGCTATATGTGTGCCGTTGAACTATTCGAGGAGGCTAGATTGTGTTTGGCTTCTATGTGCGCATGCATTTCAAAATCATACACGCTTTATCCACATTGCTCTTTCAAATGAAAATATCAGGATTTCTTCAGCCTGTTGAAAGTAATGCTGTGAATTATCAGACTTGTGGACTCGTGTGAAGGAGCATGTTGATAAATATCTTACAAAGGAACAACTCAGCATTTAGTGCTTCTCTGGCCAGCCAGGGGCAATGATAGTGATTAATGAAGCAAATCTCCAAAATTGCCTTTCTCTTAGTTACTACCTAAAGCACCTCATAGCTCTGCTTATAATAACACAGAGGCACACAGTGTTCTGCTTTTCATAATAACAGCATTGAGAAAATATGACGACAAATCATGGCGACCAGGGTAAATTGGTATACGTGCATAGACTCAATACCCTTAATGTTATACAGTCAAAACCTTAGATATGAAAAGTATACTTGGAAGGTTTGCAAAAAATGAGTCCAAGGGCACCTCAAATAATTTACTAATTGCATTAAATATAAAGTGGTGCAATACATGCTGTGGAGAAGAAAATCAGCAAATTAAAGAAAGGCGCTCAGTGTAAATGAAAGTAAGATGGCAAAGAGGACAACACAACTCAAACACAGCTCCATTTGACCATTAGCAGTAAATAGGCAAACAGCTAAACAGTTATGGGTCTACTTGTAAAATAGCAGCCTTGTATCGAATCATGAAGACTTTAGATCAACCGATTGTAGGTAGCTGACGTTTTAGCCACCAAGCAGAAGTCATTGGGTCATTATCAGGACAGAATTTAGATTTTTCACAGCCTGGTGGGCAGAAAATCTATATTTTATTAAGGACACAGAGGCCAAGATTATGCAAATCTCCTTTATTGAAACAGCTCAGCAGTAACAATAAAGAGAATTAAGAACTTCAAACAACATTCCATGAGTATGCAGCCATCTTCCTTCTTTGTCAAGTGCTGCGAACTAGAAGTAAACTCGTAAAAAACAAGACTTCGAACTTGATGTGGAATTAAGACATCTTATTCTGGAAGAATAAAGACACAATAGGTCAAAAGGTAAAATCCTTAGGGAGGGTTTATAAGAGGAGGGATAATCTTGGCCTCTGTGTCCTTAATAAAATCCTGATTTTGTGCCCACCAGGCTGTGAAAAATCTAAATTTTATGGCATGACATGGAGGTCAACATTATGCAAGTTTAAAGTGAAGCAAGTACATTATCAATCACATTATTTTTACAGAAAAGAATGGTGGATTCGCTATTTTGACTCGCACATCAACATTAGTTCTCATTAATCAAAAGCCAATTCAATTTCACACACACTGAACAGTACGAAGTGCTGCTTGGCGTTGGATGCACATCCACCTAGGGCATCAAACCGCGACCACCTTCCCAAATGTAAATTCGGAATGGAGGTCACCACAACATGAAAAACACACCAGTGCACTTCCAGAACAGTCTCTTTGATCCCTTCGCTATTTTAGCGTTTCATCAATAATCCATATCCTTGGTCAAAAGTCAATTTCACAAAACCAGAAGATGTAAAAATGTCAAGCCTTTATTTTGCCCACTTTATGGTCCACAGCTGACGCGCGTTTCGCCCCCTTCAGGCTTTCTCAAGGCTGTCAATCATACATGTAACAAAAAAGAAAAAATACATATACTAAGTACTAAGTGTTATCTAAAGAATCTTGGACATATACACTTAGTTAGTCACTTTTACATTTTACTCATGCCGCATATTTTTACCTAATGACCATCTTGAACATTCACCATGTGAATAGATCGTGCAATTGTCAACAACCCCATAAACATGGAATTGCTGAGGGTATCATATGATGTACTAACTGCACTGGTGTGTTTTTCATATCAATCACATTATTGATTGGTCCGAAATAACATTTCTTAAACGTGCTTTCATTTGACCAGTCAGTGACTCTAAAGATATCTTGGAGACCTCCACCTAACATAAAGGCTTTAGAAGAAGTGTGCACCAATAATAGAAACATTAACACCACACTCACTTCTTTAACCCATCTAGCCAGCATGGGAGATGAAACTGCATTATGAGGTGATCTGGGAGAAATCAACCGTTGAGTTTCAACTCCTGACAGACTTACTGTCCTTCTTTCAAACTCTTTAGAACAATTAACAACACATAGACTTTCGATAAGAGGAATGAAAGGGTAGAAAATAGATGAAGACATAGTATTGGTTCTTTTCTAAAGGTAAAAACAAAGTCCTTCAGGCTGGTAAGCCCTGTTAGTAACATCCGAGGTTCGCCTGAAAGAAACCAAGCAAAGTAACACAGTAAGCTTATAGGAACTATGGGGCATATTATCAAGCGGGGCGATAGACAATTTTCGCCACTTTAGCAGCCGTTTTAGGCCGCTAAGCGGCGATAATACTATCGCCCTATTAGCAAGCTGTCGCTAACAGCAGTTAGCGACAGCTTGTAGGCGATAGCGAGCGGTTTGGGGCCCACTTTGCATGTCAGCGATATTTATCGCTAATGGCATGCAAAGTGGGTGTACCCAACTTGTTAGCGACTGAAAGCAGTCGCTACCATCGCTATCGCCTATTACCAACACAGGCGTAGTGATGGAAATATTTGCGCTAAGCGTGAATATCTCTAAAAACTAACACCTGCTTAGACCAGTTCTTAGCCATTAAATCCAATGGGAGGTGGATATAATGGCTAAGACCCTGTTAGCGATAATGTGTGAATATCGCTGTATTCTCAGCGATATTCACGGATTTTGCCGCTATCGCTGGGAATTTTATCGCTTTTGACATAAACGTTGCTAATAGCACGTTATCTCAGCGATAAAATGCTGTGATGTGCAGCAATAAAAATATTGCCGTTAACCCTACTTAGCGATAAATATCACTATTTGTTGATAATATGCCCCTATATTTGATAGAGAGGTTAACGTTAAGACGAAATAAGTTGTAATACAATTCTTACATCCCGTAAGGCTGAATGTTTAGCAGTTTTGTCCAACTGAGACATCATCAACTAAAGAATG
The DNA here is from genome assembly GCF_964263255.1 of Lissotriton vulgaris. NCBI lineage: Eukaryota > Metazoa > Chordata > Amphibia > Caudata > Salamandridae > Lissotriton > Lissotriton vulgaris. The sequence continues at coordinate 534,637,356 of NC_141693.1, read as the reverse complement.
ACCTGCAGCTATTGGTGACCTATACACATTAACAGTTCTATAACTTAGGCCAGAAGCAAAAAGTTCCGATAGGTAGTTTAGTGCGTGTACTAAATCAGTCAAAACGGGAACGTAGTGTCGTTGAAGATACCAGCGAACCCATTTATTCCAAGCCAGTTGATATGCCTTCCTTATTCCGGAGGCCCAAGACTCAGACATGAGTTGGAAAGCATCTGGCGAAAGGCCATGGACTTGCCATTGTTGCCTGAAATCTTCCAGGCCATCAGATCCAATAGACCTTGGTCTATGAGAGGATGTGATTCACTGTGAGAACCCAGGAGTAGTTGCTTGAAAGGAGGTATTAGAAATGGGAAGTTCAGAGCCATAGCCAAAATTACAGGGAACCATGCTGGAGACCTCCAAAGGAGGGTTATCACGGCCAGAGACCAGATATTAACCTGACCTGGCCTCCCTAATTAATCTTCTAGTTATATGGTTAGAGGTAGCATCTCACTTTAACTGTCCTCAATATTTACCTTTTTATCTCCTGACCTTCTGATACTTCTTTGTGGTATATGTCTATAGGGCGTGTATTCAGAGCAGGTCATTAAATTGCCCTTGGGTCCTCTGTAAATGTATGTGTTGTAGGGAAGGCATCCACCCCCTACTGCTTGAGGGTCTGGCTTCCAACTGAAGAAATTCATTAACTGAGTATTCATTCTGTCTGCGAAAAGATCTGTACCAAAGGGACCCCATTTGTCTTGGATTGTCATGAATATCCCTCTGTTTCAAATCAAATCAAAGATAGCTTTATTCGATTTTTGAAAATAAAAACCATAAAAGCACGTTTTAAATACAATTTAAAAACATTTCCTTACATTTGTACATTATACATACGTCTAAAACTTATATAATTTGATAAAAAACCTGTAATATGGTAATTCCAGAGAGTGATACATATAATATATAATAAATTAAAAATGTTCAATTCATCGAAGCTCTACATTTTACTACATACTTCAGGAACTTAGAAACTGCTACCACAGTGACTTCATCTTGTAACATATACAGTTTGATCAGGGCTGGTCTGCATTGCCTTAGTCCCCACATTTTTAGCAGCGGGACCAGATGTCTCTTTCTTCCCCATTCATAATATTTACAAAATAAAATGCAATGAATATTTGACTGGATTGAAATATTGTCACACGGGCAATTAATCAATTTGGCAGACCAATCGTTTACAATTGCAAATGATATCAGTCTGAAGAAGCAGTCAGTTCTCATCCTAGTTAATAATAATCTTGTATAGGCAGAGTGTAGTGGTGATAGGTATGGTTGTACGCCTACTTTGCACAACAGTAGGCGATGGTGGGAAATACTTAACTTATTTCCTTCTAAATAAGATTGCCTATCTTCCAACAAACCTAAACAGCATTCTTTAAGAGCTTTTTTTGTAATTAGAGAACAAGAAATGGGGTTTTCAAACAGTTCTGAATGGCCTATAAAAGTAAAAAATTTACTAACATAGGAAAGCCACACTATATTTCTCGAGGCTGCTAGGTCCATGCAATTTCTGATAACGTCCCTGCTAAACACTGTTTCACTTGAGGTCCATATCTTGTGCCAAAGCATTATTGGACTTATCTTAATTACATCAGTGATATGGACCCGAGCAAGTTCCTTGTGGCAAATAGTGGTAGAAATGGATCTGGGCACTGCTAATAAGTATCTCAAAAAAGCATTCTCGTTAATTTGGATCTCTCGAAAATCTGCCATACCCCAAATTCCTGCACCATAGGTCGCGGTAGAAACGCATTTCGCTGCGTAGATGTTGAGCAGAATCTGGACCGGCTTACCGCCCAATTTTTTTGCGAATTTCTTTACCGCGCCTATTTCTCGACAGAAGGCCAGATTGCGTGTATTAATGTCTGTGCTCCATGATCCCCTACTGTTAAAAATAATGCCCAAATAGGTAAAGGTCTTTGTCTTTGTTTGATTTAAAAAAGCATTGCAATCTACTTTGTTTTTTGAGGTACAACACATAGTAAAAGTTTTCCCCACATTTATCCTAAGTCCTCTTGTGCCCATAAATGAGGAGAATCCAGTTAGAGCTTTCTGCAGACCTAGCTGTGATCTTGACATTATGACAGCGTTGTCTGTATAAAGTAATACAGGCACTGCCATACCATTGATTTTGGGGTAGTCTACATCCAGCTTAGTCAAATGATCTGCCACTCCGTTTATATATAAATTAAAAAGAAACGGGGCAAGGATGCATCCCTGGCGGACACACTTTTTTTATTGGAAATTTCTTAGAGCATTTTCCATTTTTCCCATATCGGACCATTGCCCCCGCCCCTCTATATAATTCTTTTAGGAAGTCAAGAATATTCGGGTCAATTCCTAAGTCTATAAGTGTACTCCATAACACGCTGTGACTTAGGCAATCAAATGCTGAACTTAAGTCAACAAAAGTCATGTATAGATTGCATTTTTTTGCCACCGTGTATTTACTTGTAATCAAGGCCAGATTGAGGCATTGCTCTACTGTGCCTAGCCCCGCTACAAATCCATATTGGAATTTAGAAAGGACTCCCTTTTCTTTTGCCCAGGTATGTAGTTTGTTCAACAGAACTCTTCCTGCTACCTTCATCATTGAATCAAGTAGGGAGATTGGCCTGTAACATTTTGGGTCCATTCTATCTCCTTTTTTTAAAGATAGGAATTACAATAGCTTCCTGCCATGTTGTTGGAAAACCTTCTATGCTGTAACAATTAAGAACATTTGTAAGGAGGGGGGCCCACAATGAAATGTTATTTTTAAATATGTCGATCGGGATGCCATCCGGCCCGGGGGCATTAGAGTTTGCACTTTCCTGTATGGCCTGTTCTACTTCTGGAAGTGTAAAGTGTATCTGTAGCGGGAGTGTATCTGTAGCGGGAATGTATCTACCGGGGGTCCTTGCAAGTGAATCTCATTTATCAGCCAGGGGTCGAGATTATTTGGTTCATCCAAGTCATCTTTTTTATATAAATCTGTAAAGTGACTAATCCAGACATCCTCTGTTATAGCAACCTCTAGGAGGTCTGTCTTCCTCTCCATAAAAAAGGGAGCATTCACTTCCCTCCAAAAGGCCGTGTTATCCCTCAGGGTACTAGCTTTTAGTAACGCCTCCCAGGCAGCATCTTTCAATTCCCTTTTTCATTTCTTAATTGAATGTTTATATGCCAGTCGAGCTGTTCTAATTTCTAATAAATCTTTGGGTACCCTTTTTAATGTATCTTTAAGGGTATTATGGGCTTTAGAACATTCAGAGTTAAACCAACCCATAATCTTAACCCTATCATCATCTCTTTGCTTCCTTGTCAAACTTTTCTTAATTGTAGATGCTATTTTTCCAAAAGCCGTTTTTACTGTACATGGATTGAGAGGTTCTTCGAGGCATATCATAAATTGATCAAGATCCTCCATAATCAGATCTTTCAAAAAAAATGTTGGGTTTACCTTAGACCAATTTATAGAGTATCCATTTGTACATGCCAGAGAAATCGAATGACAGTGTAAAGTTTCCATCAGGTCCAATGTCTGACTGGCCCTAGGACCTACATCAAATTTTGCACTGATCGGGTAGTGATCACTCATAGCGATATCCTCAGTTTTAAAAGCCATTGCACTTCTATGGTGGCTATTGGACATCAGCATGAAGTTGATTATAGAGCTTGGAAAGTGGGTTGAAAATTAACCATTGGCTCAGTGAGCTCATGGACAAAACCTAAGTCCCAGTTGTGCATTAATTTGTTTATTAGGTTTCCAAAGTGAGTATGTTCAAAATGTGTGCTTGGTTCGCCTTTAAGGTTTGTTATATCACAAACATTCAGTCCACTGTGGGTGTATAAATGGCAATTAAAATCACCCACCACTATAGCACATCTTTCCACTTTGTCCCTTCCCACTCCCCAATTCAGGGCATGTGATAGCTCATCCATATATTCTGTTTGATCCTCCCTCACAATATTATTATATAAATTAATCAACAAGAAACTCTGGGCCCCTGTCCCTTTTACTGTGAATACCTGGATTGAGTGCCTAATTTTATTGTTTTTCTTATCCCACTCGAGATCTATTCTCTCTACTATCATATTTGCCATATTTGAAACATACATGCAGAGACCACCTGAGCTCCTACCTTTACCAGTCTGTAAAGCCGGGGTAAAGTTAGTGCTAAAACCGTCTAAATTGGTGGCCTCCTGATCCCAACACTCTTGAAGACATATTAAGTCGAAGTTATTAACAAAGGTCAAAAAGGTTGGGTCTGCGGCTTTCTTAGAAAGACCCGCAATGTTCCAAGTTACAATAGTCACAATATCCCTTGAATCTGTTCTACTTAACCCTGTTTGTGTCTGGAATATACTCCCATTATTTCCTGCACTAGCTCCTTGGGCTACAAAATTATTTGAATTACCATCCAATAAAGCTTGCTCATCTCTCCTGTCATTAGCTAGAAAATCAGTCCTCCGAGAAACGTTACTTAATACTAATGGGGGCGAACTGGGGGGTACTTGATCGATAAGCGGATCAGTGATATTATTTCCTAGTTTGTGTGTGGATAAATGATATGTCCTCTCATTTGTTTGGTTGTAGGATCCCCTATGGGCTATGAGCGTCCTGGGATTTATAGCATCTATATCACTTGGTACTAGGCTTGGTAATGGTCAGTCTACAATTTCTAGACAATTAAATCGATTGCTAGTTGGTATGCCCCTCCATCCCTCCATATAGGATTGTTCTCTTCGTGGATTCCAAGACCAAGCCTCCCAATCCCTTCTCCTGTTCCGGGGGTCTACTTGACTCCAATTCCAGTCAGAGTCTTGATTCCAGTTATACGGGGGTTCTTGGTCGTAAACATACGTCGGAGGATAAAAGAAGGATAGACGATTTGCCTCAATTCCTTCTTTTTTTGCCAGAGTTGGCCATGAGCAGATATAATCAACTGTACCTGGGTCGTCAAAATTTATGATAATACAATCCCCCTGTGTTCTTTTCTTTACTGCTCCGATCCAGGGGACCCTGCGCACCATAGAAATTCTGCTGCTGCGATAGGGCGGGAGCGGTCTATTTGTACTAAGCCATTGCTGTACTTTATTTTTTAGGGACCAGGTGGATTCTTTCACATTTTCAGAGAGCTCTGGAACCCCTGTAAGGACCACTGTAAATGGGCTTGCTTCAGATGGAAGATCAATGGTACGCCTAAACCTCCCTCCCTTTTTTTTATCTCCATCGAGTTGTGGTACTGGTGTCTTGGGTGGCATTGGTTTCTGTTTTTCTACCTGAGTAGGGCCTTTTGGGATATCAGATATTATCTGTGTGTTATCTTGAGCTACATTTGGTTTTTCTTGTACATTGGGCACATTTGCTGATGTTTTAGTTTTTAATGGTGGCCCTGAGTGTTTCTGTGTAATGTTGCCTTTAGTACTCCCCGCATTAGTGGCTACCAAAACTTTCGAATTATTCGAATTATGTGGCAAAATGTTCAGCTTGGCTATTTGTTTTTCAATATTCATTAAGGTTCGCTCCATTGGTAACAAATGGATCTTAACCCCTTGCATGCTGATGACGAACCCCAGCCGTCATGCACTACGTGCTCGGTGCTGATGACGGCTGGGGTTCGTCATGGCCCGCCCCTGTTCATTTGTTTACCACATAGCGGCGGAAACGGGCCAGCAGCGAAGGGGTTAAGGAGCTCCCCAAAACTGGCTAGCAGCTGTTTGTTTGTTTCACATAGTTTACACCCCCCCCCCCCACTCGTAGCATCTAAGTTTCCGGGCATTGGAGAGAGGTTGATTATAGATGTATTTGTAGTATTTGGGTCACTTTGTGTAGGTGGAGTCTTTTGGGCCCTTTGGTTCTTTGAAGCGGCTTTAGTAGATTGTTTTTTGGGCTCTTTCTTTTTCTTATTATTACTTTGTTTTGGGATGGCTCCATGCCTCCTTCCCATTTCCTGCTTTTTGGGGGGTTCTACTTGGGTAGGACTCATAGCTAAGACTGGGGTTTTCTCTAGATCTTCCCTTATCTCTTAATCCATTGATAGTTGCGATGCAGATAAATCTACGATATTAGGCATACTATGAATATCTGCTGGAATTTCCAACAACAATGGTCCGTTTGCTCCTGACTGAGTTGGGGTTCTAGCTGATGCCAAGGGGCCCATTGAGGACCTTCTTGCTATGGCTAGGCCTTGCGATACCCTTCTTTCCAACAGGATGATGCCCTGATCTATAGCTTCATTGGCCCTTGTAATGAATTGATCTATCGGGCCTGTGATCTGGGCTGCACCCTGTGCTGTTTTGCTCCTACTTCCTCTAGTGCTCATAATAAGTAACGGAAGTCAGCGTATGTATACAAACAGGATTCCCCCGCTCGACCGGGATGACGCTGATTTTAAGCGCCTCCTGGCGCGGAAAGCTGTCTCTAGATGCCGCTAGGGCTGCTGGGGATTGTAGTTGTTCCGCTCTGCCCACACTCCACTCGGCGGCCCGTCTCCACGGTGACACAGGGAGTAAGGCGGCGGGAGGCGGGCAGGCAAGACCCCAGTCCACGGTTCCCCTCTGGGCAGAATGTAACAAGTGAGGCAAAAAGGACCAGATACAAACAGGATATCCCTCTGTTTCATTTCCAGTTGCTGGAATCCCTGAAAATTCTGGAGAACCAGTCCGCTACCCTATTGTTCAAACCAGGGATGTGTTCCGCTGTGACGGACAGTGCCCTGTTCAGACAATAGCCTGAGAAAGCTTTGAAATGGACTTCCCCTGTTTCTTTGCCTTTGAGGGAAGAACAGCTGGTTTGCTGGTATTTTGATCCTCTTCCCAGAAAGTGTTTTGAGGTAGACTGCCCATGAGGGGGGGGGGGGGGGGTGACCCCGCATTCTCCCAGCCCTTCCAAAAATGTTGTCTTGGAAGACTTTCTTTATGTCACGTTGCAACTTTTAAATGGAACTAAAGGCACCGACATACTTGGCCATGTCGCAAATAAAATCCTCTTCAAAGAGGAGCCCTTGTGTGTCCCTCCTTGTTTGCCAATTCAATACGTTTAGGGTCAATCTTGAGGAGAACTCCCTTTCTGCATTCCTTAGAAATTGCAGTGTTTGCATTACCAAGGAGCCAAATTGTTCATTGGACCCACTCACGTAGTTCCTTTGGGTCAATTGGTGTACCATATATGTCCAATATTTTAGTTAGAGGTCCAACGATGTTGAGGAGATGGTCTTGACAGGACCTTAGGCTCTTTTCTATCCTTTTTTTGGTGTAAAACTTTTATTGACAGTCATCATCCAAGTAACAGCAGTACATTTATACAATAAGCATGACGTGTGGTAAAAGAGCATTATGTACGCTTACACAGCTATTCAGCCGACAACCCTCCGGTCCGGCAGCGCATGGTGAGGATGATATGGCAAAACTTTAGGATGCATTTTTCGGAGCCATGAAGTCTTACTTTTTAAGTCCATTTTTTGTTTTGTTCCTTTTTATGAAAACAGAAACCAAACCAAACGTAGTGGCTCATTTGTAGTGAATAGACATAAGGCAATATGGAAAAAGAGTTACTAGTAGAATACGCCGACCCCCAACACCCAGGCCATTCCCCTTCCCCCCCAAGCATAGTGTGAACTGAATTCTTAACAACAAGGTTACATTTCTAATCCCACCCCACGGCACCCTACAGGTTAATCAATCATTTCCTCCTCATCATCTGAGTCTTCGTCTTCATCCTCCTGCAGCGGGTCGCACAGGGCCCCTCTGTACCTATTCCATGCCTCCCATACCTTATTCCATTTCTTTGGGTTCGCTCTAAGTTTATAGACAGTTCTTTCAGTTAGCATCAATTTGTCCATGGTCTTGCACCATAACGCCAAAGTAGGTATCTCCGCCACCCCCCATCTCTGCGCCACATCGCGCTTAGCCACCATTGTACCAATTGTAACCCACTGCAGGTGTCTGAAGTTAAGATCAGTGCCCTCCCATATATTCAGGAGACAGAGGCGTGGCTCTGGTGTGAGGGAGGTATCAAGGGCCTGTGAGATTGTGCGCATGACCTGTTGCCAATACCTGGCGACGAGAGGGCAACCCCACAGCGTATGTAACAATGTGCCGTCCTCCCCACATCCCCTGAGACAGTGAGGGGAATCAGCCCTGTGTATTTTATGTAGGGTGGTCCTTGTATAGTACACTCTGTGCAGCACTTTTAACTGTATGAGCCTGAACCTAGCCGACACCCCAGCCTCCCTTGGAGACGCCATAGCAGCATTCCAGTCCGTCTCATCCATAGCTCCCAACTCATCCTCCCACTTTTCTCGCAGTTTCTGTAGGGGGTCTGGAAGATTATTCATCAGTTTGCGGTATGTGAGTGAGGTGGCCCGTGATTGTAAAAAATCCGTAAGAAGCCGGTCTTCCAGGGGTGAGGACTCTGGGACCGTAGTCCCTGGTTCCAACCCCGCCAGGAGATCGTGCCTGATTTGGATGTATCTGTATGTTTCAGTGGGGCCTAGGGCATATTGCTGTTGAAGTTGCTCGAAGGGAATCACCCCTGCGGATGACCAGAGATCCCCCACCGTAGAAATGCCTATATTATCCCACTGGGTGAACCCCTTACTGGTCCTGAGGCAGCCCAGTTTCTTGGTATCCCAAAGCGGGGTAAGCTTCGTGATGATCCCCTTCTATTGTAGCCTAGTGAGCGCCTTGTACCATAAGGTGACTGTATGTTTACTAGGGCCAGTCAGGTCTTTGAGGAGACTTGGGTTGTATAAGGGGGCCAACAGACTTTGCGTTCCCAGTTGGGCCCTGTCAGCCAGGTATGCCGGGTCATTGTGCGGTGCATGGAGCCACTGGTTAAGTACCTTGAGTTGAGATGCCCAGTAGTAGAGCTGCACATTTGGTAGTGCTATCCCCCCATCGTACCAACCGCGGTTAAGTTTAAGGTGAGCTATTCTCGGAGGACGCTCACCCCATAGCAAGGTGGTGATAACTGCGGTGATTCTATGAAAGTAGGAGGGCGGGATTACATCTGGGGTATTTTCAAAAACGTACAGGAGGCGCGGAAGCGCCATCATTTTAAACAGGGCGTTTTAAACCAGGAGCGTGAGTGGCAGGGACGACCAATGTCGTACGTCTGCCTTTAGACGGAGGAGGGGGGGTGCCAAGTTCCGGTCGTAGAATACGGCCGTATCGTTGGTGACATGGATGCCCAAGTACTTGAAGGAGACATCGGTCAACACTAAAGGACAGTGTTCAGGGAGGACTGGCCGAGGGCCCTTCAGAACATAAAGGACCGATTTCGTCCAGTTGATCGTATAGCCGGAGGCCGAGCCATGTTTATCGCAGAGTGCCAGTAGTATCGGAACACTCGATTCGGGGGCAGATAAGTAGACCAACATATCATCGGCATACAATGATATTCTATCTTCCCAGGCCTCCGTCCATCTAATACCCTTCAATAGTGGTGTCTTTCTGATGACAATCGCGAGAGGTTCAAGGACCAGTGCGAATAATAACGGGGATAGGGGGCAGCTCTGGCGAGTCCCACGCACTAGAGGAATCGCTCGTGAGATGTGGCCATTGGCCGCCACGTGGGCTACTGGGTCCGTGTAGAGTAGTCGGACCCACGATAGAAACTTCGGTCCGAAGCCCATCCGAGTCAGAACTGCGAACAGGTATTGCCACTCTACCATGTCAAAAGCCATTCTGGCGTCCAGTGACAAAATGGCCGCCGGTTCTTTTAGGGAATGTGCTCGTGCCAGTGCGCCGTGTACTCTACGGAGATTTAGCGCTGTACTCCTGTGTGGCATAAAGCTGGATTGGTCAGGGTGGATCAACTGGGAGAGATATGGAGTCAGCCTATTAGCAATCAATTTCGCTAGGATCTTCGCCTCTGCATTAATGAGTGAGATCGGCCGATAAGACGTACAGTCCTCTGAAGGTCTGCCAGGTTTTGGGATAGCTACTATCGTCGCCAAGCGTTGGTCTAAAGGCAGTGTTCCGGTCTCACGGCAGTCCTCAAACATGGCCAGCATTGGCGGGCCCAGTGTGTCAGACATCGTTTGAAACCATTCGATTGGTATCCCATTGGGGCCCAATGCTCTGCCTGTATGCAGTGCACCTGTCGCCATACGGAGCTCCTCTACCGTGAGGTCCGCTTCCAGCTCGGTCATCGCCTCCGGCGATAATGTCTCCAATTCTACATCTTGGAGTGCTAATTCTGCCGCCTCTGCCGTGACCACCACCTCTGGAGTGTATACCCCTTGGAAGTGGTCTGCTAAGAGGTCGACGATTTTAGGAGGGTGCGTGTGACACGTCCCTTCTCGGTCCCGCAACAGCAGAATGTGCCTGCCTCCGTCCTGTTTCTTGTCCAACCAGGCCAGCAATTTGTTGGCTTTGTCGCCCACATCATAAACTCTGCATGCAGTCGACTCTATATGCTCTAACACCCGTCGACGGAGAAAGTCGTCATGTCTTTGCTGACAAAGGGTCAGCGCGTGTCGAGTGTCGTCTGACGGTGCGGTCATATGAGTTACGTTAGCCTGTTCTAACTGCAGTTCCAGCTCTACCGGTTCTTGTTTTTGTTTACGTTTATGATCGGTTATGGTCGCGATTGCCTGGCCCCTCAATACTGTCTTGTACGCCTCCCATAGTGTCGTCGGTGAGGACACCGAGCCGGAGTTCTCCTGGAAGTAATGCTTGGTGGCGGTTTTGAGGGATTTTCGGATCAGAGGGATTTTAAGATAACCGGGGTAAATGGGATAGAGTCGTTTGCGAGCCATGGTTGTGCTTTTCTATCCTTTTTCTAGGGTCTATGGCACCCTTTGCTAGGAAAGACACAACCTTAGGGTCCAGTTCAGGGGTCATTACAATTTTGTCTGGAAGAGATGGGCGGGGGCATTCAGACCCTCAGTCTGGATCTCACTTTTTTGGGAATCTCCCTTCTCAGCCAAAAACGAATGTAATCTGCTACATGTTGGCAGGGTAGTCATTCAGGGGAAAGGGGATGTTTGATTAAAAGGGGGTCAAACATATCATTCCCGAAAGTGTCAGTCAGTGAGCCTGAGGCTTTGCTTGCCTCTTCAGTGTTTCCCAAAGTTCCGTCTCCCAAGTCTTTAGTTTCTGTGTCAAAACCTGATGAGCATGAGAGATTTATCTCTGCTTCATCTGGATCATCACTGTCAATATGTATGGGGAGCTCTGGGCCTATTAGTTGCCCTTGCGTGATGCCTGAGGCATCGTTCTGGTCACCGCCTGAGAAGCGTGATTGAGCTGTCTTTCCTGTCTTCTTTGTCTTTTTAGCACTCTTAGCAGGTCGTTCTGGTGCAGTTCTTTTCTTTGCGGCCTTATCTGCCCCTTCTTTTGCGCCAAAGGTATGCGCGGTGCTAGTAGAGGGCCATGCCCTTGATAGAGATTCACATTTTTTAGTAATGGTTTCATTAAGTGAGTCCACAAACTTGGTCCATGACGTTAGTGACCAAAGACTCAATCTTACCTTCCAGACTGAGCTCAGGATTAGGAGATATTATTGGAAATAAATGGTAATAGTTAAATAAACGTAATATTCAAATTATGTTAGAAATTATATTGTGTTTAACTCTCTTGTAGATTAAATAGTTAGTATGGAAGGTTTGTTTCCTTGAAATCTCCCACGTCAAGAGCGTACGTGGTTGCGCCTAATGCCTTTTCCTCTAATTCCCTCTCCCTTCCGCGGTACGCAGTGGAAGAGGAGCGATCGTCGGGTAGATGGTGGCCCTCGGAAGACCTCATGAGTATCTCCGGCCCAGATAAGGTTGGAATTTGGTTTTTGCAATCAGCAATATGCACGAATGGGGCAGTACGTTAAGACCTGGAGACAAATCAAAACTAATATCAATAACCCAATGTGTACCCTTTTGTGGAAAGAAATGCATCAAAATGTAAATTTGTCCTTCTATAAATACCTGCAAAAAGCTCTTGAAGAATTGTCACTTGCTGAGATTTGGGAAATGTCTTTAACAGTACAAAGTTTGAAGAATTTAATTAACAAATCAGTTAAATGTTTGTCCCTTTTAAAAGATAAAGAACTGTTTATTAAGAGATCCCATGCATGGATGCTAGTTCAGGAATATACAACTCTCAAGGTTCAACCATACTTAGAAATACCATGGTCTGCACAAACCAAAATCACTTTTATGAAAGCACGATTTGGGAATTTACCTGGATTAAAACATGTAGTACCCTGGTTAAGACCATCTAAACCGATGATGTGCAGATTATGCAACCTATGGGACGAAAGCATTTTACACTTTGTATGTGTATGTACAGTAATGATGGAGGAAAGAAAACGATACTTGACAGAGGTGTTCGAACCTGTAGACATGCTGTGGTAGATTGTTTTAGACCAACTGATATTAAAATGAACGCCAATTTTACAAAGTTTTTAATTCTTGTAAAAAAGAAGTTGGATACTTTTGAGGTGCGCACAGGAATTATAGAAGCCTGAGGTCTATTTTATGATATTATACATGAATTATGAACTACCAACTGTTGAGATTCATAATAAGTTCTGGAAAGACTATGATCCAATGTAATGTCTAGAAATTATGGAATTTGGGAAAACCTATTTTAGATTGTTAGAATCTTTTAAAATGTATTGGTCTGTATTTTAAATTGGTGTACTTTTGAATGCAGTAATTGTACGATTTTTGTTAATCATGCGAATACATTTTTACCTTACCTTACCACTTGAAAAACAATCAGTGTTCAAACAGACACAGACTCAGAGTGTTTGCTGCTATTATTTTGCTATTATTCTGCAGTTACCTTAGCTACTGCCCAACATTTTTAACCCTGACTCAGATAAACTGATGTGTAATTCTTTTTGTGCAGGATTTTATAAAACGGATCGATTACAGGTTCAGAATCATTTCTTCCCTTACACTGGCATGAAAAGAAGCAGCAGATTTGTGAATAGTCAGCCAGCAATTAAAAAAGAAAAACACAGAATGAGTCAGACCATTTCGGCCGTGGGCTCTCTTTGATGCACATCTGCCTACAAAGTAGTCTGCTTTTATTTCATTATTTTTCCTGATATTTGGAATGGGTTATTTTAGTTAATTTTTGTATGCCAACTTTAGACTGATCCCTTTTTATGGTTAGAAATAAACAAAACATTAATTGGTAAAGCCAATAGTTCTCACCTATGCTTGGCAATATGTTCTAACCGTGACGTACACAAGTGTGGCTGCTGTTCAGAATCGCTAAAAGTTAGTGTGTCGCAGAGTGAAGTTGAGTGCCGTAGATTGAAGTACATAGAGTGGAGTGGCAAGGAGTAGAGAAGAGTGGAATGGATTTGAGTGGACTAAAGTCAAGTGAATTTAAGTGGATTGGAGGGTTGAGAATTTTATTCGAATGGAGGGGCATCGATTAGAGTGGATCACACCAGGGGGGCGTGGTCTAGCGCCACTGCAAGATGGCAGCTCAGGCATGAGCTCCGCTCGAAACGCAGAGCTCTCCTGCTAATTAAAACCTTTGTTTTTACTTCTTGGTGCAGACGGATGCAGGCATTTCTCTCCTGAAAGGTTGTAGCGGCATATGATGCTGCTTTGACCGCGTTTTAGATATCAGGTGAGCTGCGAGCAGCATCGGCAATTTCCTCACATTCGGACGTGAGCAGCCGCCATTTTGCATCGGCCGCCGCTCACTAAAATCCCTTCAAGCCTCGCTGCAGGTAAATGGACCTCATCCGACCTTTTAAACGCTCGGCAATGTGATTCCCAGCTGCATCTATTTAATGTGTACTCTCGCTCCAGGAATTCATTAACTGTTTTTTTTTTTTTTTTCGAGGGAAGCTCTCCTCAGCACATTATTTACCTCATGAAAACGCTCTTTCTGCCAAGAGTGGATATCAGTTTATGAATAAAACATCAGGCTCTGCACTATATTATGTGGAGTTTCCTCATGATTATGATGTTTTTGCCTGCTGACATACATGTTTTTCTTTTCTGGCGTACAGGTTATGGTTACTTTTTGCCATTCTCTCCAGTACTTAACAGTTTATAGGCATTTGATTTACTAAATGCCCACCAAAGTTGTGCTGTTATGCAAATGAAGTATGTCATACCTCTCTGTTTTTGCTTTTTCTGCCTCCTTCAGTAAAATGTGCTCCTCCTGAGTGTATGGGTAGACTAAAATCATTATTAAGAATCACATCCTACTCTTCACGATCTTCCAGAATGGCTAATGAAGCTCCACTTTCTGCTAAAGCTATGTCTCTAGGCACTAAACCTAAAAGAGATGAAAATGACCCTCCTTCACCCATCCTATCTTCTAAAAATCTCGTTCTGGACACCATTTTAGATGAGGTGAAGGGGTTGAAATCTTTTATGTCTACAACAAATGCGAAACTTCAACAGATAGAAGACAGATGGATTAGTGTGGAAACAAAGGTTCTGGACGTGGAATAAAGCATTAGTGAGCTTCATGATGTGTCTACTAAGATTCCAATCTTGGAACAGGAAATACATTGTCTTAAACTCCACACTGAGGACCTTGAAAATCGAAATAGACGCAAAATCCTACGCCTATATGGCTTGCCTGAGAATATTGAAGGCACGGACATGCTTCTTTTCCTCAAGAAATTCTTATCAGAGCTACTAGAACTCCCTTCAATGCCTTCCTTAAATACTCAGCGTGCTCATAGGCTAGGTCGTCTTCAACCTAATGTCACCAGGCCTACAGGAATTATTATGCTATTTTTGGAATTTACTGATCTTATGCGTGTCCTCTCGGCAGCTATAACGAAGCGTCGTCTCATTTGGTCAGGTCATACTATCTATTTATCACAGGATCTTTCCTAATACATGAAGGAAGGAATTTTTGGCTCTTCGTCCTCAAATGAGATAGTTAAATATTCATTATGGCATTCTTCATCCATGCCTTTGTAAAATTACTCATGAGGGTTCCTCTCATACTTTTGATGATCCTTCTAAACTAAGAGCTTTTCTTCTTACTCTGTCTCAACATTCAGCTACTGGCTCGTCTCCTCATTTCTTAATCTCTTGTATCTGTTCCTTCTTTTTTCTATGATGGCTGTTCAAGATTCTATTCTTTCTATCTCCATCTCCGTTGTTTCATCTTCCGTCTGTGCAGTTGCGCCCCATGCAGCTATCTCTGATGTTTTCTCTTAGATCTGGATCTCTTTCCTTGATCTATCTTCTCTTTTTTCTATTCTTCCTTTTTTTATTTCTTTTCATTCTTCTCGTGGTTGTTTCTCCCTTTTAATTACATTTTATATATTGCATGTGTTCATCAATGCTGTTTATTGTCTTATGATGTATTTTTTTCCTCGCTTATATTTGGTGTTTTTCTCCTTACAACTGTTCCCTTCTAATGTGTCATCTCCTTCCATGTACCACCCTCCCCACCCTCCATTATGTGTAACTTTGTCACGTGGAATGTTTGTGGTCTTGGTCATCCCTTCTAAAGGCGGGATGACCATTTATCAAAATTAAATGCTCAGGTTTCCTTTATTCAAGAAACGCACTGTAATGATGCTAATCGCTCAAATTGAAGTGACAATGTGTGGGTCAAGTTGTGTGTTCTCCTTCTGTTGGCAATAAAGGGGGTGTTGCAATATTGTTTCATAAATCTTTACATGTACAAATTTTGTCTACTCACAATGATACTGATGGACGATGGGTAATGGCTAAAGTTGGTACACAAAATAAAGAATTAGTTCTTTTGAACATTTACGGCCCTGTCAAACCTGACTCTGAATTCTGGAACTCTATCAAGATTTTACTTACTTCTATTGTTTGTCCGAATATTGTAGTTGCTGGTGATTTGAATCAATGGTTAGACCCCTATTCAGACAGACAATCCCAATGTAAATTTAAACCGGATAAAGCCCACAAAGCATTGCATTCTGCCATTGCCTCTCATTCATTATTTGATACTTGGAAAACTTGTAACACTGATTCTCTTGAATTTACTTTTTTTCGAATGTTCATCAAACTCGTTCTAGGATTGATTACATTTTGATTAGTAAATCCCTTCTCCCATCGCTCTTGTCATCAGACATTGGATCCATTTTTATTTCTGACCATGCTACTGTCCTTTCTGCTTTGGACCTTTCCTTAAGTTCACCCAAATTTAGCAGATGGAAGTTAAATAATTTTGTATTGTCTGATACCCCTTTCATTACAGAAGCTGCTAAATGTATCAATTAATTTTTTACACTTAATAACCCTTCTGACACCTCCACTTCTAACAATTGGGATGCTTTTAAGGCTTCTTTTCGAGCTTTCACTATCTCTTTAGTTGGAAGGAAAAAGAAAATCACTCTAAATAAATATGCAATGTTATTATATAAACTTAAAGTTTTGGAGCACACATATTTTACTTCCAAATCCCCCTCAACACTTCATGAATTGATTAACGCCAAATCTGAGCTTAATAAGTTGGCTACCGTAGATGCTTGTAATATTCTTCTTAAAATTAAGTCTAAATATCATGGGGGTCAAAATAAAGCTGGCAAGATGTTGGCCAACTATTTAAAAATTAAATCTGAATGCAAAAATATTGGACCCATCTTTTCTGAATCTACTAATACCCTTGCTTCATCAGATGAGGAAATTGCTCCTTTATTTCATGAATACTACCAATCACTATACTCCGATGACACAAATCCCTCTCCTCAAAATTTAGATACCTTCTTTTCTGGCCTGCCTTCTCCCCCTTCCCTATCTGAGGAATTTGATTTATTAAAGAGAGATGTTACTTTACAAGAAGTAACTGACTCTATTAAATCTTTGAAGAAGTGAAAAGCACCAGGACCTGATGGTCTTTCTGTGGAATTTTATTCAGCTTTTTCCTCTATTTATATTCCCAAACATTTGGCACTTTTTAATTCCTTTATTGCCGAGTCCAAAGCCTCTGGTTCTTTTATGGAAGCTTTGATTGTTCTTATCCCTAAACCTGTCAAAGTTCAATCCCTTTGTAAAAGTGACCGCCCTATTTCATTAATCAATTATGATTGTAAGATATTCGCAAAAATTCTTGCCACCCGTCTTGAAAACTAAATCCCCTTCTAGCAGCGTTGTCCCTGGATGCCGAGAAGGCTTTGACCGAATGAATAGGCAATTCATGTTTAAAACACTTCAATGGTTTGGATTTGGCCCAACTGTTATCTCTTATATAAAATTGTTATATTCTCACCCTTGTGCTAGTATTTTTGTAAATAACAGTTTCTCTAAATTTCCCTATCTAGAGGCACATGTCAAGGTTATCCTCTTTCTCCCTTGTTATTTGTTCTATGTCTTGAACCCTTACTTGAACGTATCCGTGTCATACATAATTCTCTAGTAATCAAAATGTCAGCATACGCTGATGATGTATTAATTAATAGGTCTAATTCTACTACTTCCCTTGCTCCCGTTTTAGAAGAGGTTAAATTATATTTGAGTATCTCGGGATATAAGATGAACTTCTCAAAAACGGAGGTACTACCGATGAACTCCTTATGTTATCAATATATGTTTACTGATACTAATTTTACTTGGGGGGCGATTCCGATTCGGGAAAAACCACTCCGAATAGCCGTACGGACTCCGTACGAATCGTACAGAGTCTGTACTAATCAATTACCCGTATGAATCATCCATCGGAACCCGCTGTACGCCACATCTGTGCGGTTCGCGGCTGGTTTTTCCGAACCAGCAAGTACAAATTGTGTCGGGTACGCACCGTACAATGCTTTTTTTACGGGAGCCTAAAACGTCCGGAGAAGCAGAGTTTGCTTCGAAACAGGTACAGAACGCCCCCCCCGGGTACGGTGCGTACACCCCATGATTGCTGGGGTACGATGTGTACCCCTGCGATCATGGGGTGTATGCACTGTACCCCGCAATCGCAGGGTGTACACACCGTACCCCATGTTCGCTGGGTGTACGGTGCGTACCCCTGCGATCATGGAGTGTACGCACCGTACCCCGCAAACGCAGGGTATACGCACCATACCCCATGTTTGCTGGGTGTATGGGGCGTACACCCTGCGATCGCGGGGTACGGTGCGTACACCACATGATCGCAGGGGTACGCACGGAATCCTGCGATCATGGGGTGTGCGCACCGTACGGTGTGTATGTGAATGTGTGCTTTTCTGTACGAATCGCCCTTACCTGACGTGGACCGTACGAATCGCGTCCTCATCCCCCGGTCCGGATCGTACTTGTCAGTTCGTACGGCATGTTCACGATTCTTACGTAGAGGGCTCTGGAAAAGAATCCTACGGGCGATTTTTTTCCCCGAATCGGAATCGACCCCATAGTGTCCTACCAAAATTAAATACCTTGGTATTTGGTTTTCCGCTACTCTACCGGTCACAATTAAACATATGTTTAATGCACTAATTAATAAGATTCGATCTCTTTAACTTTCCTGGTCACCTCTTAATTTGTCTTTGTGGGGTAGACTTGACACCATTAAAATGATCATTGTGCCTCATATCCTATATACATTATCAATGTTACTTTTCGTATCCCTAAATCATACTTTTCAAAATCAATTCCATTTGTACTAAATTCCTTTGGAATAATAAGCTTCCACGCATTTCCCTTGACAAGCTTAAATGCACCAAATCTGAAGGAGGTGTGCGATTTCCTGATTTCAAATCTTATCATTCTGCATTTTTAATGAGACAATTTTTTGCCCTTTCCCATGAATTTTGTGACACTCCTATACCTAGATCGATTTTATTTGAAAGATCCTTATTAGAAGATTTTTCTTTTAGCAATATAATTTACATGTCTGCACATTCATAGCTAATAATCCTATTTTAAAGTACTCCCAAAATCTATTATATAACATTTTTGCTGACGGCCTTGACCCTCTTCAATGTTTTTTATCCTCTACTATTTAGTACAAAAAATACATTAAATACAAAAGTAAATCATTCTATTATAAACATTGGAAGGAGAAGGGAATTATCTTTGTCCATTTATAATAGAGTAGTGATAACTCCTGTTTGTATTTCCAAGTTCTCCCATGCCTCATCTCCCTTATGTTGGTCTTGTTCTAATTTTACTGGGACTTTAAAGCATGAAATTTATGATTGCGCTAATGTTTTCAATTTTTAGCGTTATATTTGGTTTACATGTATGAAAATTTTCAAATGTAATATAATGTTATCATTGCAAAATGTTTTTCTTGGTTCATCTTCACCAGACTTTGCTGATTGCAATTTTATATTTTTATTGTTCGACCTATTTATAGCATTAGCTTTTAAAGTTATTATGTCTTGTTGGAAGGATAATTCCAAATTATCTGCATTGACATGGTGGAATTTCATTTGTGATGAACATAGAATTGCTACTGTCTCTTCTTCCACTTTAACCCAGAAAATTAAATCTGATCTTCTCTGGTTACCTTTCACAACTTATCTTGCTTCACATGCTTAACTACTTTTTTACCTTTTCTCTTTTTTATGTTTTTACTATCATATTTCATCATATGCATTTCTACCACCTACTTATTTCTCTTTTATGTTCTTTCCTTCTTCTTTTCTTTTATCTCTCCCCTCTCTTTCTAGCAATATTTAATACTAGTGTATTTCCAATTTTATTTGCTCATATAATATTTGTACTTTGTTTTATTATTCTGATAACAATGTTATCTTTTTGTTTTCCTGTTTTTCTTGAAATGCTGAAAAATCAATAAAATTCTTAAACACAAAAAAAGAGTGGATCACACCAAGCAGAGAAAACCGGACCTCAGCTTTTGCTAGTGTGAGTCTGCACGCCGGAGGAAAAAAGAGGTCCTTTCATCCCTCCTATCCAGTAATCTCTCCACCCTTTAAGCCTTTCATCCAGCGTCCATTTCATCTGTCTATTCATGCTCCCATCCGAATGTCTTTTCATCTAATCCATCCTTCCTTTTTTTTTAAACCTTTTAATTGGATTTTATTAATATGCATGTCATACAATAATCACACTTATCCTTCCTTTACAATTTCATCCATCCATCTATCCATCCATCCATCCATCCATCCATCCATCATTTTACCCACCTTTATCAATCACCCATCCTTTCACCTTTCCATCCAGGTTTCCATCCATCTATTCAAACATTCATCCTTCAATCCATTCTTAAGTGCACCCGCCCATGCAAATATAACTTTACTCTTCCATCTCTGAAACCTTTCTCCTTTGTATCCATCCTTTAATTGACCTCTCCTTCTTGTCGCAGTTTCTTCCTTCTATTCATATTTCCTATATTTCATTCTTCCTTTCTACCCTCCCTTTCTCTTTCCCTCGATGTTCCTCATTCTTTTTCCATCTGTTATGGTTTCTACCCCGCATTTAGAAAAGAAATTAAGCAAGTTTTTTATAGTGCGAACTCAAACCAAAGGTATTGGAGCACTTTACATGATTTATTACAATATATTTTTTTGTATGCATGGAGAGATTCATTGATTTGCCCAGAATCACAGGATGTTAGGCTGACCAGAGACTAAAAACCCATCTCCTAATTCAACAGCTCGAGTATTAAGCCACAACCCCAACCACAAGAGCGGAAGCATCTTCAATATTATATACAACGTGATGCATGAAACAACCATTGACAAAGTCAAAAGTCTTGGCTTCTTGTAGGTGTAATGTTACTTGTTTTATATATCTGGATGCAATGACAGAAGCAGCAAAATATCAGTAGGGTGGCACACAATGCGATGCACATATTTTTAGCTTAATTGCATTTAAGCCACACCCTTAATTGCATCGGTTACGCCACTTTGAAAGATCCCTGAGCATTTTCATCCCACTCAAAGCCCTGGTCTACACGTGCGGTCAGGTTCTTGGCGCACATAGCCTTACTCTGCCCCACACAGAGGAAAATAATTAGAGGGAACATTGCTGCCAACTAGTCCTTAAAGGGTGCCACAAGTCAGCCCCTATGATTCGTACGTAACTACATCCCATTCAGATCTGCATAATATACTATCAAAATGTTTTACAAAATATTCTGGCGATATCCCAAATGTTTTTCATGCAATCCGTGATGCTTGTCTTCATTGTGCCCATATTTAGATTATTAGGTATAATTGTGCAGCAGAACCCATAATCTATTTCTTTTGAAAATAGAGAAACAGCAACATCACTGATTCCCTAAATTAGCATTAAAGTAGAGGGATTCATTTGATATAATGACCTTTACAATTCTTCATATATGGTTATGAATTGAAAAATCAAAAATAAATCAGAAAAGGCATAATGAATTAATCACAACAATTGTCAAAAATGCAAATACTGAAAGTACCTATTTGGAACAAAACCCCATTTATACCAGCTCAGGTCATGTAATAACATGATATTCTCTTTTTAAAAGTACCTTTTGTGTTTATACCACAGTTTCCATGTGCAGTAAACGTTTAACATACACACTTTATGTCCACTAAAAAAGCTAACCACATTTTTAAATGTTCTTTTGATATGGAAATAGCGCTGTTTTTCTACATTTGTGTGTGTTATTTATCTAATTAACTAAGTATCTAAAAGCGGATGAGTTCCCGCATGGCACTGCTGATCTTGAATCTTGAATTGACTTACCCAGCTGGACTGCCATTCCATCGACCTACATCCACCCGGCCGGCCCCCACCGGCCTCCACTGCTATACCCCGAAGGCTGATGTTCCTGGTACTTGCAATTACCCAGTTGCTTGACATTCCCTAGGCCCAATACTACACCACCTTAACAACGCACTGAGCTGTGCGGTCTTAGTTTGTGGTGGGGGGACTTGGATGACTTGGCATTGACACCTACAGAATTAAGTGACTGAGACTGTCGGGGAAAAGAGCACACAGGCTGGGGAGGTGGAGAATACGGTGATGGGCCGGCAAAAGGGTATGGAAGTAAAACGGAGTGATAACCCGGAGGAAAGCACGAGCGAACTGACTGGGGACGTTGGGGAATTATGCAGTCTGGTAAGGAGAGAATATCCGGACCAACGATAAAACACACAAAGAAAATACAACAATCTAGGGTATCAAAAAAGCTTAAATCAAATACAGTTGGACCAGATCAAACGCTAATCTCTCAAATAGCTAAGATGTTTGAGAAATCAGGCAAAATACCAGAGAGATTTTCATTCATGAAGGATCCACTGGGGTGTTGATAACAATGCAAGCAGATGGGAAAAATAGAAAATTACAGACCACAATCAAACCAACAAGCAGCGAAACAACCAATAAACAGGTCATACAAAACGGCCTTCAATACGGGATATATAACTCTCAAACCCAGCTAAACAAGCAAAAGGGGAATGAATTTCAAATCACGGATCAAGAGCTACTAAGGGTAAATATAACTCCAGGGACAATATCAAGGGGAATCACAAAAAATAAATATATTTGATCCAACAAGGGTATCAGAGGTAGGAACACTTCATTGTGAAATGGAGATATTGGATGAAACAAGTATATCTGAGGTAGTGAACAAGGAAATAAATAGCTTTGTAACCAACACCAACTATAATAAAAAAACCGAAGTCAACCCAGCATATCAGGAAAGTAGGAAGGAAGATGAACAGTTAAGGATACCTATAGAAGTAAATGTAGAAATCAAGAAAAAGTTACATATAGCTCCGGAGGAAATCTCGCATAAACATCTGAATAACCACAATCATAAAGTTAGGGGAGATATCCAAGAAGACAATGACCATCACAGAATAAGATATGGTAACACAAAAGGGGGGGGGGGAGACACAGGGAAGAATATAAAAAATGATTCTGATGCAAAAACAAATGATTGCTTGGTGGAACATGTATCTGCAGGAAATATGTGTCAGAATTACACGACAACACAAAATATCGCTGAAAAAAATAACTGTCAAAATGACAGGACAACACAAAATAACCAATTGGGAATAAAACAACAAAATATTGGGATAAGTTGGGATATTTTCTACCAAACGTCGACTCTCACTTTGGAAGCATTACAATATCAATCCAGTAAAATGGACATACAAATTGAACTCTTAAAAATGATGGCAAAATCAGTTGCGGGGATTGCTAAAAAAACTTGCTCAGCTAAATGGATTGATAATTAGAGCTCAGAAAGAAAATGAAAAAACATCTACGGAATGTATTTATTCACCAATTATAGACAAACTAGCAACAATACCAGAGGTTTTGAACAGTATAATAGAAGACACTAAACACAACATTCAAATAAAAAATGGAAACAACTATGAAAAAAAGAAAGAAAAAATACTCAAAATATCAAAACGACCGATAAGTTGGATAACAAACCTATCAGCCTCACAGAAAATCTTGAGGGTCCAGAAGTTATACCAGTAAGAAACTCACAGACTATATTTGGCTGGGTCTCTGGTTTCTGTGGTTCTGCTTTGATTTTGGATTTAGTTTGATTATCTGAGAGGGTTGTTGACTCTTGAGATATTTTCTCCTCTATGTCCTCCTGTGTTACTTCTATGATTTCACTCATATGCTGATTCTTTGAGTTTTTTTCTACTATGTGTATATTTATGGCTTGGCAGGGTTGAAAGTGCTTGTAGGTTTGACTCAGCAGGAGATATTGGTATGGTTGACTATCAACACTGTTGGCATTAATGAAGTTATAATCTGTATTGTAGCGTAATTTTGCTTGTTGAGTCTTACAAATATAACGTGAGGTTTCTTTTAGGTTTCCCAAAATCCAGACATCTTCTACATTTAAGAGGTTGTTTGTTCCTCTTTCCTCATCACTATATTTTAATTTTTTCAATTCTGCCTTTCTTGCGCGCTCTTTTGGTTGCTCTAGCGTGCTCCTCCTAGTGCTTTCTTCCCCCCTGCTGTACCTCGCTATGCCAAATGCCAGGACAGAACTTCCCTTGCTTCCCCCCTCTAGCCGCTGCTGCTGCCTCTGCTCACTGTCTCTGTCGCTCGTGCCCCGGAACTGAAATCTCAGTCTACCGGAGGCACGTCGGCAGCGCGACTTTGCTTCCCTTGCAGCGCTCCACTTCTCCGGCGAGAGGCACACACCGGGACCCTCCAACACCTCGCCCGCTCCCGCTTCTGCTCCGCCGGTTACCTTGGGACCTTGATCCGCTCTACCGCCAATCCGGAGCCTCCCGCCACTCCACTCTGCTCCGACGGTCTTCCGAAGGACCCACTCCAACCAGAGAGGCGCGCTGCACACCTCTGTGACCCCGCCGACAATGGCGGAGCACCAGGCTTCGTCCTTCACTCCGAAGCTCCCGGATAGTGGCGATAGTCCAACAAGGAGCACCATACCATAACGATCCACAGGTAAGAAACTCTAATTCGATGCAAGACGGCACTTTTCCGATTGTCGTAGTTTTTTTACTTTTTTTTTTCGAAGCGGTTTGAACCTCTATGAGCCGCTATATACCGCTATATCTTCCAAAAGTCCATTTTCCATATATATGCAATTTTCTCGTTTCTCTACTCGTTTCTCCGCATATTGTGTTCTCGCCTTCCAACCTTACTGCAATTTTCACGGGTGTGTCGGGAGCTCTCCGACCGAGCTTCCTACTCGGCCGCCATCTTCCCCCGAGCCTTAATTTTATTAATATAGTGAAATCTTTCTACAGTTTACGGAATAGAAAGTTCCTGAGTCAAGAGCAGTTCCCGAAAGGTATCACTCCGAGAGTGAGCAGAAAAAAACAAAAAACATCACTTAAAGGCCACCTAAAGAGTAATCAGGAAAAAGAAAAAGAAGGAAATAATTGGGAGTTTACTCAAAAATCCAAAATCAAAACAAAAGTCACTCCCTCTCTCAGGTCCTACTTTAAAATCCAGCAGCAAGTGTTGGACTCAGAACCCTCTACCTTTACCTCTCTAGAATCTCAAGGAGTCTCAGAAATTTTGGAAAGTGAGAAAGAGGTCACAACAACCAAATTTATAACCAAACCACTGGATAGTCGGTTCTTAAGAAAAGAGGAACAGCGAGCTACTCCCATTCTAAACGTAAAACCGATTACAGGCAGTGGAAAGAAAGGAAGAAAACCTCGAACTAAGAAAAGAAAAGCAGCAGAAAATATAAGTTTGGAAGAGATTTGGAAAATCAAACAAAACAGCACGGAAGAGAGAGTGGGAAGTCATATGGCGGAGGGAGGTGCAGACCTTGCTGCTGCAGTAGCAAACACAACAGAAGAGATAACGGAAGAGGTTGTTTCTTCCGCAGCAGCATTAAACACAACTAGAGAGGCTGAGGATGATGACTTAAGAACTGTGGAAATCAACAAAGATACAACAAAAACTCACACAGATGAACTACTCGAAAAAATATGGATGGAAATGAAAGAGAAATTTTCCATATCCGAATCAAAACAGAATAAAATACAGGAGGTTTGCGAGAAGCTGGACTGCAAACTAAATGCACTAGGCGACAGAGTGACAGCAGTAGAAAATGAAGTTACTAGTTTGGATAGAAGGGTGGAGAAAAACAGAAAGGAAATAAATTCCTTGAGACTGGAAAATAAAACCATGAATGAAAAATTGGAATCCTTGGAAAATCAAGCGAGGAAAAATAACATAAGGATTCTAAATGTGCCAGAGAATCAAGAAGACAAAGACATTAAATCATTTGTAATTGCACTTTTGATGGAATATTTCCCTTGGGCAGACAAAGATAATCTTGAAAAGGATATACAGCGAGTACACAGAGATCCGTATGGAAAGAGTAAAGAAAGGAAAAATCCCAGAAAGATCCTAGTTAACTTTAAAACATATACGCTGAAGGATAAGATCCTGGGAAAGGCTTTGAAAAAAGGGACATACAATAAAGACAGTTGGAACTTTAAAATAAGATCAGATATGTCAAAAGCCTCTCAGACCAGACAATGGGAACTGGGAAACTTAATGTCTGAGCTGCAACAGCTAGGTGCCACAGTGCAAATGAAATTCCCACCCTCACTACGGATTATGTGGAGAAACAAAATGCGAAATTTAAGAGAGCCTGATGAAGTGAAAAATTTGATAGAGCTAATCAGAGATCAAATACGTTCTGAAGAACCTTTGAGCTAAAAAGTTCACATAAAATCACATGGATCATGTAAATTATATAAATCTGTATATCTTGTATAAACACTGACACGGGGGAAAAAAAAAAAAAAAGAAGAGAACAGACAGAAAATATATATCGAGAAACATAAAGAAACAGATCTAAATACAACTAAGGACAGGACGAAGAATAGAATAAAAATGAAGAAGTTATAAACCAACCAACAAAATTCTTTTTTGTACATAGATAGAAATCACGGAGGTGTGATCGGGAAGCCAAAAGGGTTATGAAGATAACCGGAAGAGAAGAAGAGGGAGGCTTCCCCGGGGAGGGCAAATGTAAAGCACAATTTAGAAAACATAAAAATATACAAAAAAGGGTGGGGAGCAAAATAGGGGAAAAAAACCAAAAAAACCCTCATCTGCTAATACTTAAAAAATTAAAACAACTTGGAGTGAACCATAAATTCATAACAACTAAACAGATAAAATGGGGAGTGCATGTAGGGATGTAAAAATCCTATCGTGGAATGTAAACGGGTTGAGGACAAAAAGCAGAAGGAATAAAATTCTGGAGTATATTAGAACTGAGAATAGTGAGATAATAATATTACAAGAAACTCACCTATTAAAAGATGAATGGGATCAAATTATTAAGAGCTTATGGTGGGTAGATACATTAATATGTACAACACAACAATGTAACATTAAAGGAATTGCGATAATTCTTAAAAAATCCCTAAAAGCTAATATAATCAGTTCAGAAGTGGATAATAAAGGAAGATGGGCTATAGCTAATATCAGAATAGGAAATTCCCCCATTACTATTGCAGGGTACTATGGTCCGAATTTGGACGATGCGGATCCGTTAAAAAAACTATACTCACAACTGCTACTAGTCAACTCCCCAATAATATTGGGAGGTGATTTTAATCTGGTAATGGACTTAAAATTAGACAGATCACCACCAAGTAGACACACATACTTAAAGAAAATGAGACAATGGATCGTGTCCTATAAAAGAGATCTTAATCTGGTAGACATTTGGAAAAACAAAGGGGAAAAATCACACCCGTTTACACTACATAACAAAAAACTGGGACATAAATCCAGGATCGACTTCTTCTTGGTTAGCAACAACTTATCAAAAGAAGTGAAAAAAGTATCCCACTTACCAGCTCATCTGTCAGATCATTCAGCAGTGCAATTAGTTTTACAATTTACAGAAAACATAACTGAAAGGAGATTCACAGTCGAAAGAACTTTGTTGGAAGACGAAGAAATTATAAAGGAACTAGAAACAGAAACAAATATCTTCTTTGAGTTAAACGCATCTGGTACCTCAGAACAAATAACGTGGGACACTTATAAAGCTGTCATAAGGGGTAAACTCTTGAGTTTAGGGGCACATAAAAATAAACAGCTAAAACAAGAGATCTCAGACTTGGAATCAGAGATCAGCTCCCTAGACATTATCATATCCAGAGAACAAGAGGAAGGAAAAAAACGAGATCTTCTTAATAAAAGACAAACTCAAAAAGATAAAATAGATCAAATTTTGGAAGACAGGTTAAAGAAAAAATGGGATTCCAGCAAGTTAGCAAACCATGAGTTTGGGGAGGGTTGCGGAAAATGGCTGGCATGGAAGCTCAAAACGGATCTAGCGAAAAACAAAGTTGAAAGTGTTATTCCCGATGATCAAACAACTCCTACCACTGATGAAAATGCTATTAGACAGGAATTCTGGAAATTCTTCAAAGATTTATACACGGAAGATAAAACTCCCTCGGATCAAATGATTAACTCATACCTTAAAGATGCAGCACTTCTTAAACTTGCAGAGAACGAAAAAGAAGAGCTAGAAAGAGAGGTTCAAGAAGAAGAAGTGGCAGAAGCTATCAAAAGGTTAAAAAAGGGAAAAGCAGCAGGGCCGGATGCCCTACCAAATGAACTATACATAAAACTGAAAACCGCTGTACTCCCCCATATAACCAAACTAATTAATCTAATCTTAATACAACACAAAACAATACCAGACTCCTGGAATGATGCCATAATTACAGTAATTTTGAAACCCGGTAAAAACCCTCATAAATGCGAGTCATACCGCCCAATATCATTATTAAATGCGGACTATAAAATATTTACCAAAATAATGGCAGCTAGATTAGGGAAAATAATCGCAAAACTATTACATCAAGATCAAAAAGGCTTCGTTAAAGGAAGACACCTACATGAAGTAACACAAGAACTTCTAATCGCAATAGATATCGCCACAACTGAGAAAATCCCACTCACCCTACTCACTGTTGATGCCGCAAAGGCTTTTGATAGAGTCAATTGGGCCTTTCTTGAGAAAGTTATGGTCAATAATAATTTTGGACCTCACTTTATCGGTATGGTAAATCAAATTTATAAACATCCAAGATCAAAGGTCCTAATCAATGGCAGGTTAACAGAAAATATAAAGATAACTAGAGGAACGAGACAGGGATGCCCGCTTTCTCCCTTATTATTCAATTTATATATTGAACCATTGGCAAACGAATTAAGAAACAATAACAAAATCACTCCATTCAAATACGACAC
This sequence comes from Lissotriton vulgaris, assembly GCF_964263255.1. Lineage (NCBI taxonomy): Eukaryota > Metazoa > Chordata > Amphibia > Caudata > Salamandridae > Lissotriton > Lissotriton vulgaris. The sequence goes on along the minus strand of NC_141693.1, from coordinate 534,608,758 downwards.
ATGGGAGAAAAAAATCGCTTTATATGCAGATGATCTAATGATCTTTACTGACAATTATCCAAAAGCCAAAACTAAAATAGAGAAGTCTTTGAATAATTTCGGGATAATTTCAGGCTACTTGGTGAATGAAACGAAGACAGAGGTCATGACATGGAATACGACTTTTCAAAGCAACTATATAAAAAACGAAATAAGGTACTTAGGAATCCTAATTAATCATGATATAATTAAGACTGCAAACAGAAATCTAACCAAAGTTGCCGGAGAAGTAAGAAAACTCCTGGAGGCATGGACCTCTCTACCGTTGAGTCTGATTGGGAGATCGAATATAATCAAGATGACTATCCTGCCAAAGTTTACATTCCTATTTAACGCGATACCAATGGAATTTGGAAAACCAGATTTAGCTCGAGCACAGAGAGACTTAACAAGCTTCATATGGGCAGCTAAAGGATCGAGAATAGCATGGAAAAAGATCAGGAGGAGCAAGAAAGATGGTGGGTTGGCTAGCCCCAACTTGGTGAAATACTGCAGAGCTTTCCAATTCAAAAATATCAAAATATTATTAAAAAACCACGAATATTATCCCGCTTACTTCAAGGCAATCTCAAAATCAGAAGATAATGCGCTGTTTAAGTTTGGACACCCCAAATATTTAAAAAAAATAAAGCTAAAGATATTAAGGGATGCAGCAAAGTTGTGGACACAAATTAGAAGTATCCTGAACATATCATATTACAGTAAGTGGGCTCCTATTTGGGACTCTCCTGGAACCCCAGAATGCTTAAAAGACATTCTTGCATTGGCATTAAAAAAAGCTGACATCGTATATTGGGGACAAATCCTAAATGGTGCAAACTTAAAAACATGGATAGAACTACAAGAAAAATCAAATAATACTTTATCTAAATTTAAATATTACCAAATGCAAAGCTGGTCTAGAACTCTGCCTAGTATTAATGGTAACGAAAAACTGGAAGATGACATGATCAATACAGCGCGACTACCTAAGGAAGTAGCAAAGTGGTATTGGGCTTTGATAATGGCCAATGATACAAATAACAACATGGAAACTCAAATATGGGGGAAAGATATTGTAACCACAGAACTGGATTTAATTTGGGAAAAATCAGTAGACAAATGCTGGTCTAACTTGAAATCTGCCGCTCTGAAGAGGAATCATTTATACACTATTCATAGGGCTTATTGGACGCCAAAAAAACTCTCCAAATTTAAAAATGCTGGAATAAAGAAATGCCCAAAATGCGGCGAGGAAAAATCTGACGACATCCACATGTTCAAAAATTGCCCTCAACTGAAGGAGTATTGGGACCAAGTCGGTAAGACCCTGAGTATTATCCTGTCCAAACAACTAACTGTGAGTATTACACTTATTCTTTTCGGGATATTAGACCCAAGTTATGAAGGGGGGCTTACTAAGGAGCAGGAAAATCTTCTCTTTGTATTAATAGTACTCGCAAGGAGAGAAATCTGTACAAAATGGATAGGAGTCTCTAGCCCCACTCATACAGAATGGCTGAACTCGGCAATAAGAATCAACAAACTTGATAAGCTAAGAAATGTGAGCAAAAGATTTAAGTTTTGGGATAGTTTTGAAACTTTTGTTAACACCAAATAAGATCCAAACTTAAGTCCAATGATTAAAGCGATACATCTTCTGGTGGACAAGTATGGTACTTGCCGAGTAGCCAAGTTGGCTAGCTCCCTCCCCCGATTCAAGCCAGAAGCTTTGATATGCAACGAGTAAAGGAAACTCCTCATACCATCTAAAAGTCAAAACTCCCCAGCCTAGAGAGAACAAGGGGCAGTGTCGGAAAAGAACAAAGAGGCAGACACCTGACACTCCATAAGCATACAGTAATCGCAAGATGAGGACAAAAAAAAAAAAAGAAACTCACAGACAAAAACTATAGTACAAGGCGAAAGCTCTCCAACACTAAACGTACAGTGATTGGATCAAACAAGGGATGATACTATTAATACTGAAATAAGGGCAGAACAGGAATGTAAGGAACATGACACTGATGGCTTCACTATGTTGTCAAAATGTCAAAGGAAAAAATTACGCAAAGCAAGAAAAAACGTAAAAACAAATAACTGTGCTACAATACAATTAAATGAAAATCAGATAACAACTATAGACGTGAATGGACATGAGATAGGGAAAGAGAGTGATGTAATGAAACCAGACCAAGACCAGATAAAAACCCTAGATTTGAACAGGCATGATATAGATCTACCAAAAGAAGGTAAAAAGGTTGCATCACTTAATATGACTGGAAATAACAAATACTTCCCATTATTTGAAAAAAAACGAACAAAGGGAAATGTTCCTGAAAAATGCGCTAAAACAACGCAAAGAAGGAAAGATCAAATTAAGCAGGATGAAAACAGCACTATGAGGAATTTAGAGTTGAAAGGCAAATTGATGAATATATATCAAAACATACAGCAGAAAGAAAGGAGTAGATATGAAGATAAGGAGGACAGAAGGGACTTAGAGATTGAGCTACTCCAAGGTGAGGAGGAAGAAGATACTGGCCCATTCATCTATAGTCCACAAAGAAGGAAGGACAAGATCCCTATAAAAATAATAATAAAAACCACTAATCAACAATATCAATCCGCTGATGAAAAATCAGAAATATCCGCTAGATCTTATATGAGTGAGGAAGACAAAAGTTATATAAAAATGACAGAATGGGACCATTTGGTTATTGAATGCAGTGAAGGGGTAAAAAGAATTACCTACAAAACAAAGCAAGTGAAGGAAAAGGATCCTCAGTATAATCAGCCACTAAATAATAAAGTTCAACTTATTTTTAAACCAGAATTCGAGTCTAGAGGTAGGCAAGACACATTAAATCGAGGCAATATACTCAGATTATTCAAGTCAATTCCATCCCTCTGTAAAATAGTGAGCAAGGATATCGACTCTATTGAATTTATGTCAGAAAAAAAGAGTCTCCAGGCTCCAACGCTAATTACAATAAACTCTCTGGTAATAGCAGAACTGATTCCTACCGAACAACAGGCATTCAAAGCCTGGGGTATATTAATTACTAAACAAATCCCAAAGGTTTATCCAACGCCGCTTATTACTGAAGAAAATGCCCAGCAGATGAAAACAGACAGGCAAATAGTTCCAGTACTCAAAAATGCACAGGGAATTTCCCCCAAGAAAGTGGGGGAAACTTTGCCTCAAAGGAATATGGGTAAAAACTCAGAAATAAATGAAAAATGGATCACCAAGTCAGTACATAATAATAAGGAACAATGAGCTAATTAAGTATTAGGTTCCCTTAACCCAAAGTAGATGAGATGGGTCTAGTGCGAATGTGTTCATGGAACATAAACAGGTTGGGAACAAAGATTCATAATACACACATAGATTCTATATTGTTCCCGTCTCAAATTATTTTCTTACAGAAAACGTGGGAAACCAAACCATTTGTTTTACATGGATATATAGGTCATTTTGAACATGCAAATAAAAACCATAAATTTGGGCGTCCAAGCGGGGGGCTAGCAACATTTATTTCGACTGATCTACAGGTTGAGCACGAACGACTCGATTCAAAAAGTGTGAATATTTTAATAATCCAATTGAAATATATAACAACTAACCAGAAACTAAAGTCCTTATATCTGATTAATGTATATATACATCCAACTTGCATGAGTAGGGAATCAACTTGTGGAAAACTTAATAACCTTTTAGTGGAATTAATGTTGGAAGACCATTTAGCAGACTATATCATGACTGGGGACTTTAACCTTAATTTAATGCCATCCTTTATAAGGGATGATATTTGTCAATCACAAGACTATCAATGGTCAATCCTCCCACAGGACCTAGAAAAAGAAACTAAACCCTCTAGTAATAAAATTGGTACACTATTTGTTAAAGACATGGAAGGATGGGTCTACGAATTCTTAATGGTCGATTCAAAGAAGACACGCCACCAGCATATACATATTTCAAGAACAAGGCAAGGTCAAGGATTGACTACACAATGACATGACTTAATATTTTCCAGAACATTATCTCATATCAACTAGGGAAAGTTACGGATAGTGATCATTGCCAGCAGATAATAATAATCAATATTAAGAATAAGGTAAACCAATCATACCAAACTGTCCCGGGACACATTGGAACGGTGAACTATAAAACACTGATTTGAACTGTCCAGAATAAGGATGTGACTAATGAACAAGTTAGGCGAATAGTAGAGATTTGCTTCAATGAAAGAACATTTGAAACCTTGATAGAACAGTGGGTAAAGTTTACTAGGATGCTTGTTAAACCCCAATCTCAACATCAAAAGTGATGGAATAAAAACAATCAAAATGAGGAACGAAAGGAAAAGAAAATATACATAAACCTTCCATATACAATAACGAAATTAAAAAGATCTTGAAATAGGATGATAATGCAAATTAAGAAATCTGCCCCTGGTGAGGAAATATCAGGCAAATTGAAAGCTGTAAATCAAAACCTTAGAAAACTAATATGGAATGAGAAAAATCAGGCAAGACAAGTATTCTGGGCAAAATTATTCCATGCAAGCAAACAGACAAATGCAAGAGAGTTCTGGAAAATCATAAACGGTCTAGTTAGACCAAATAAAAGGGTTGTTTCCTCTGTTCTAACTGAGCAAGAAAGGGTGACATTCCTTAGAAAACATTTAAACCAGAATGGTATAACAACAACAAATATTGAAATACAATCTACAGATAGCTATAACTGTGATATAGAAACACCAATCATAATAACAAAAGATCAACTAAAAAAAATAATTAAAAAACAGAAAGATGGAGCGCCAGGACCGAATGGTATTCCTTTTGCTCTATTTAAAGAGAATCCAGATTTATGGGCAGCATACTTAGAAAAAGTTTTCAAAGAAGTTATCGAGAAAGGCGTCATCCCGGAGTCATGGCAAGGGTCATTAATTACACCAATTTACAAAAAAGGGAACTGGGCGCTCCCGGAAAATTATAGGCTCATTACCCTACAAGACACAGATGCCAAGTTGTTTGCGAGGATTCTGCTTACTGAGTTAAATGAATGGGCAATAGAAAATAAGATTCTGCCACTGAACCAAACTGGCTTTGTCAAAGGCTCGGGTACATCTACAAACATTCTGGCATTATCAGTTCTAATGGACAAGTCAATTAGACTCAAACAGCCCTTATATCTATGTTTTGTAGACTTTAAATCTGCCTTTGACTGTGTCCAAAGAAACTTACTGTGGAAAAAGCTCAGAGAAAAAAATATTTCAATGTTTCTGCTGAAAATGATCCAGCTTTTGTATAGCAAAACCTGGGTTAGGGTGAGGATGGGGGATGGCCAAACACTATCGAAGGAAATCCCAGCAATCGAAGGCCTAAAACAAGGTTGCGTACTGGCCCCACTTCTTTTCAATTTGTTTTTGGCAGATTTAACAGCGAACCTGGATGAATTAAACGCACACCCTCCGAAATTAGCTGATAAACATATCTCTAACTTGCTGTATGCCGATGATGCCATCCTTTTAAGCAACACAAAAATTGGGCTACAGCGACTAATCAATGGAACATGTATCTACGCAAAGGAAAATGGGATGGTGATAAATGAAATTAAAACAAAGATCATGGTAGTCTCCAGGAACAAAAAAATAAGACAAAAACATAAATGGTACATGGAGAACACTCAACTTGAGCAAGATGAAGTATATAAGTATTTGGGTGTACTGTTTGATGAGAAGGGTAATTATCAACCGCAAAAAAGAGATATTCAAAGGAAGACCAACTCTTTGACTGCAGCATTTAGAATCTTGCAGAAATCATTGAGCAACGTTACATATGGGCCTCTCAAAGATTATAGGGGCAAGACTGCTACCAACAATTACATATGGCAGTGAATCACTAATGGGAAAGGATACTGAAACAATAAATAATACTGTATCTAAAACATATAAATCACTATTTCACCTGCAAATTAATGCCTCACCAGTGCAAATTAGACTGGAGTTCGGTTTAACCAACCAATATAATGCGAGGAAGGGACATTTAATTAAAACCTGGAATCAGATTAAAAATGATCACGATAACAAGATATCGCAGTTATTATGGAAAGAGATAAATATTAACGCAAAGTCAACAGCATGGAACGATCTTAAAAAAGCGATAGAAGAGTTTGCGGTTACCTCAATTTGGAACAACACTATAAATAATGTATCGTTCAAAAAAATAATCAATAGAACTACAAACCATCTGTCACTCGTAAATGACAAAGATAGTTTGACAAAAAGAAAACATGCCTGGACAATAATAAATGGATACAAAAAAAAGAAGGTACAAGACATTTTGGAAACCCCGTGGTCAGAAAAAAAAAATCCTTCTCAAAGCAAGATTTGGAATACTGCTGGGATATTGCCACCTCCCCCGTGGAAAACCACTGAAAGGTGCACTCTATGTAGACTATGTAAAAGTGGAGAGTAGAACATTGTACACCTGCTATGCATTTGTCCTGGACTCCAAAATGAAAGGAAATCTTTACTGAAACTCCCTTTTAACGTACGTGGAATACGGTCATGTAGGCAAGCCTTGAAATGTTGTCTCCAATCGAATGACATAGGTATGAACTCTACCTTTGTAAAGTTCCTACAAATAGTAAAAACAAAGGGGTACATTAGGATGGCGGACAGACCTGCGTCAGTCCGCCGACCCGAGGTAGAGGGACCGTCCGCATGGACAGCGGTGGTCCCTCCATGCAAATTAGGATGTGACCGCCACCCTGGCGGTCATATCTCGTATCTTTAACCTTGCGGCCGGTGCTGTTTGAAGCAGCCCCCGCCGCAAGGTTAAAAATGCATGTATTGCATTTACATGCACAAAGCGGCAGGCACCGCGCGGTGCCTGCCGCTTTGTTCATGTAAATGCAGGGGGGTACCATAGGTACCCCCCATCCCCTGGCACCCTGGGGGACCACAACGGGCCCCCAAACTGAAAAGACCACATAAAAGCATGTTTAATTGCTCTATCCTAATATGGCTGGTGGTGTCTGATAGACACCGCCACCATATTAGAACTTTTCCGCCACGGTCGGAAGGCGACCGTGGCGGAAAAGCGGGGGACGGTTTTCCAATCCGCCGATGAGCCCCCAGCCATCCTAATCTGGCGCGGGGACTTTGGAGGCATTGCTGCGGCGATTCCGCATCCTCCGGGACGGTGGTGGCTTCCGACGGCCCGGAGGATGCGAAATCACCGCAATCCTAAATCGGCCCCAAAATTAGGAGACTAAGCGCTAGATGTAGGTAATTCCCATTTACAGACTCTTAAATACAGAATTTTACCGATTCGGTATTTAAGAGTCTGTAAATGGGAAGGGGGCAGATGTAGGTAATCTTAAAATCTGAATTACCGAATCTGTAAAATTCGGTATTTACCGATTCTGTAAATACAGAATCGGTATTTCCCATTGATTCATATGGGCTTTGAAGCCCATAGGAATCAATGGGAAATACCGATTCTGTATTTACAGAATCGGTAAATACCGAATTCTGCAAGGGTGCAGGGGTGTCACTCTGACACCCTCTAGCACCCCAAGTACAGGCTTGTCTGTGTGTCACATTGCACAGGTGTGCATGCACAGATGTGCATGCACACCTGAATTCAGTATTTTACCACACAATAGGATTGTGTGGTAAAATACCGACTCTTAAGGGCCTGTGGCACTGTAAACTGTGCCACCTACATTTGTAATTACAGAATCGGTATATTTACCGATTCGGTAATTTTTACCTAATCGGTAATTTTCCCGAATCGGTAAATATACCGATTCTGTATTTTTCAGACCCCTACATCTGAAAACCCTAATACCGGTCAGAAACGGCCGAAATCGGCCGTTTCCGACAAGTATTAGGGCTCCTACATCTGGCCCTAAGTCTTACATGAAGTAACTTAATGAACTTTAATGAATTTTATGAAGAAATTGCTTTTATTGGTTTTAGATACTAAAAGTATATATTTTAATAATTGTAAAATTGTAAGATTTTAAATAATCAAACAATAAAGATTACTTTTTATTTGTGTGTGTTATTAAACCCTTGACATAGCTTCATTGTTTAACCATCTCCTGGACTCATCGAGTACTTTACAATGCTGCAAGTAAAATGAAGTTTATGGCTTATTGTTTTGCTGAATTCTTCCCAGGGTATCTGAGGGTGCTGCAGCACCTGCCACATCCATAGTTCCAGAGCCATCACATGCTAATAAAGAGAAATGCACACAAGTGCATAACATAAGTTTCACCATCTCCCACGTGCTGTGGTTCCCACGGGATGAACTTGAATCTTCTAATCAGTTATTTCTTCAGTCCCATGTTTTCCAAAAGCAAAAAGTGGACGTTGGGCATTTTCCATACTTGTACCCTCCACATGGAACTACATTCCACTTGACAAACGTTTTATTTCACTTCTGTTTAAAAAGACAGTGGACAGCATTGCTATTCAACTCCTACCTCACTTGAATCAGCTGTTCTGGTTAGTTCAACCCTGTGTTTAACCTAGCCTCAGCTTTTAGAAACCCTCTTTAAGAATGTTATAACATATCTAAGCATGGGCGAATTTTGTGGATTCGCGATCCGCGAATTTGCAAATTCGCGATCCGCAAAATTCGTGAATTTGTGCTAATTTGCGGATTTTTTTTTTGCGTGTTCGCTGGGTTTTTTGCGTGTTTGTGGGGTTTTTGCGTGTTCACGGGGATTTTTGCGTCTTCCCGAGCCGCTTGCATAGCGAAGTTACCCATGCAGTCGTTTATGGGAGAGGGAGAGAGAGATAGATATATAGATAGATAGATAGATAGATAGATAGATAGCGAGAGAAAGAGAGAGGGAGAGAGAGAACGAGAGTAAGAAAGAGAGGCCGGATCTCTGAAGGGCCAGATTCCTGAGTTGCCCCTACAGAACATACAGCTTTTTATTTTTAGCAAAATGCATATGAAAATTGTGCTGTAAAGGTCTCTTTTTGTTTAACCCCTCCTGACAACTCAAAATGGGTGTATTTGCCATCCTCTCCCTTCTTCCTGTTTTTTATATCTGTAAGGGCTTCCTGATGAGGTTTAATTCCTTGGACAGGTGCCTGCTTCAAGGGTCAGAGCAGGGTCAGAGAATAGTTGCAAGTAGGCAACGAGGCGCCAGGAAGCAATTAGCAGCAGGTGTCCAAGTTGAAGTTAATTTGTTTGTAACCCTTTTGTAAAAGGTTACAAAGAAATTAGGTTCAACTTTTGCACCTACTGCTGTAACCCTTGCTTGGCTGAAAATTCGTCCCCGCTGATTCGCAGATTTTACCGCGATTTCGCGAGATTCGCGGATCGCGAAATCGCGGAAAATCCGCAAATTCACCTGCGAAACGGATTTTACGCCCACCCTTAAACATATCATACCGTGTTATGGTGGAAGGAGTTAGACAAGATATCATACTCTTTTTGTGACCAAAACAAGCTGTCATGTGTTGCTTATCTTAAAAAACACAGTTTCCTAAAAAAATTTATTTACTGGTGTTCGAAAAATAAAATGTCTACCACCAAGGCAGGTCCACCTGTAACTCTCATTCTGATTACCTTTGTATCTGGCACAATAACTAAGCAAGTTGAACACAGACTTCTGAAACCTTTGTAGAACATTCAACCATCAACAATAACATTACAACCAAATACCTTCACCAACACCAGTACCAATAGCACAGTCACCATCAACAGCAAGACCACAATTCCACTAATGTAATCAAAATCACCAAGAAGCACCACAAGCACCAAAAGCAGTATCACCAATATCACCACCACCACACCACATCCAACAATATTAGCAGATCGCCAATCCATCACTATACCACCACACCAATTCCATCAAATCTACCACCATAAATACCAATACCACCACCACCAATCATTTGGATTTGGATTTGGAGGGGTATTTGTAGAGCGCTAGCGTTCGCTCCGAAGGGAGCATCTTGGCGCTGTAAAAACCTGGGACCAGATCAGAGGCAGGGCGGTGAAGGGTTAGATGGCTGCTTTAGTCCAGTCGTCAGAGAGATTAAAAATCCACGTTTTAAGGTGCTTCCTAAAAAGTTTCTCCTGGGTCTGAAGTCTGAGATGCCTCGGCATACTGTTCCAGGCTCTAATAGCCAGGGTGCTGAGGGTTTTTCCGCCTTTGGACATCAGGTTGAATTTGGGGGGGGTCAGGAGGTTTTCTTGAGAGGATCTGAGAGTGCGACCCGGGAGGTAATGAGGGAAGCGTTTCGCCAGGTAGACTGGGCCGGATCTGTGGAAGGCTCGGAAGGCGACAACGAGAATTTTGAAGAGTATTGAAGAGAGTCATGCCAACAGTCTCAAAACCACCACCAATAATACAATACCTACCAATATTATTTCAAAACTAATAAAACCATCTCCCCAATATACCACTTTTAATTACACAACAAACAATATCACCACCACCAATTCCACACTACCACCACCATTAACACTACCAAGCGTTAGCAAAACCAATAGGGCTGGTATTAATGTTTCTTTACACGGGAACATAATTTCACATGTCTGTGTTCGCATGCATTGAAAAATTACACCTAGACATTTTGGCTTTGCCAATGCCTGTTTGTACAGTCCACCCGTCATTCCCACCAAAATCTACTGATGTGCGTCTCCACCAAAAAGTCATATTACTGTGTACCACTGGCTACTACCTCCACACAAAAATTCGATGTAACCCTAAATACAAGCATACAATTTCAACATTATATCAACAAATATAGTGGGCAGGGGTAAAAAGGAAGGCAGGAGAACTCACTGAGGTCCCAGTAGGAATCAGGACGTAGGGAGCATACAGGTATGCTCGGGCTTACAAGAAGAAACCTACAAATCCGGTATACCACCCAGAGTTTTTGTTGTGTTAGGAGAAGGGAGTATATACGTTTTACAAGTGCAAATCATGTCAATCAGAAATCCTAGAAAGATGAAATTCAAGATGAAATTCAAGAATCCACTGAAAAAAGTGAAATCCAAGTTACAGTGGCCATCTTGATACTGGGAGAAGCGGTCTCAAGATAACATAATCAGAAAATACACATTTATATCTCAGAAAATGGTATCCTGACAAGATCCATGGGCTGAGTGCCACCACTGAAGCATCAACACCTAAAGAGACCTTGGCCGGGATTAGAAAGGGGAGCACAACTATGGCTAGGCAAAGTAAGAGAACGAATTGAATCAGGGAAAGATATACAGTTTAAGAGAAGAAGAGAGAGGAGAGACATAAGAGAAAGTACAATGATGAACAAGTACGAAATAGCATAATTATGCTACAAGGGAAGTGGATTGAGAAAAAAAGAGAGAGAAAGAGAGAGAGAGAGAAGTGAAATTGGGAAATGGACGAGTCAGTGGCAACGAGAGTGAGAATAGGCTGTAAACTAAGTGGAAGCAAAAATAGATAACAAAGGAGAGACTGAGAAAAAAAAAGGAAAAGTGGATCTAAGAAATGTATGAAACATTAAACAAGAGAAAAGAAAGCGAGACAGTGAACAAAAGCAGAATGGAGAGTGACAGTAAAAAAATAGATAAGCAGTAAAAAGAGAGCAAGAGAAAGAAAGAAAAAATGAAGAAAATAGAAAAAGAAAGAGAGGGCATACTGAAGAGACAAGAGATTGAGAGACGGAAAAGTAAAGCATGTGAATTAAAAGGAAGGAAATAGGGGGGATACACATATATTGTGCAAGGGAAAGAATGATAGTGAACGAAGACCAAAAAAATGAAAGGAACTGAAATAGAGAGGAATTCACACAACGAGAGTTACCTTAGACTTACACTTCTCTATCCAAAACTGGAGTGCTAGCCCACGAAAACTGCTACCAAGCATCTTACCTAACTTTGCCAGTAAAACATGTCAAAGCCAGGTAAAAAAACATGACCCAAACATCCATGTTGCCATAGCGACATAACACCTCTTGATTCAGGAGGCGATGCAGAGCCACAATCAACAACCCTAAAAAATTGGTTTCAGTGTGAAAATTGTGTTAATATGTCCACAGCCACTCAGGGGACAAAGCTGATGACTGCCAACTAATGTAGCTTTTCTCATTTGTGGCTCAGCACAACTCTCGGTATTTGTTTCTCCTCTTTTGAATAGAGAACCATTGTTAGGTCCCAGGAAGGTAGAACATGAGGGCGGGATGTATAACATCTGTCCTTGCTATTTCAACTTCATTGATCCTAAAACAAGCCCTGCTTATCAAGGTGTCTGTCTCACCAGACTGGAAAAGGAGACTCACGGTAGCAGGCTGATGCTCGCTTGACTTGGTGGATTCTTTTAGAAACTGTTGCCAGCGACGGCAAACAGACTACGTCCATTTTAGCAGGTCTAGGTTGGCAAACATTGCCTGCAGCTGACTGCTGCATCAGTTAAAGGACAGGGGGATATTGGCCGTGTCTGGTTGAAGCAGTTTGTGGCTCAGTTTGCAGTTATTGGACTGGTCCGGTTAACATACGTTCTAACCTTTTTGTGATCAATGCTTGAATTTAGCTGCCCGGTCTGACTCGTGTGTGCAAGTGTAGGCTGTTATCACTTGTGGCTGAGTTCAGCTTTAGGCTGACCCATGTCCCACCTGCAGCTCTTGCTAGGGTGCCATGTGGTCAATCAGTCTGGCAGTTTTTGTGCAGTCTTTATCAAAAAGAGGGAGGTAAGACAGTTGATCATTTGATCAACGGACACGATTTACCACACAGAGTGGTGGAAGGTCCAGTAACAGCTTGTGTCCGTATCTAGCACTAGGAATACAATAGGGGGTTGCTTATCTGTTCCTATGGAGAGTTAGGGAAGAATTAACTGGCGTGACCAAAGGTGTTAGAGTAACACCCTGGGGCATCCATTTTGTTGGATGTAGTTGCCTCACACACCCAGAAGGGTGTCATGCTTCATCATAGGCGGTTGCTCCTCGTCGGGGAGGCGGTGCAATCCCCGACGGACCCCGAAGGGTCAAGGACTGAGTTTTGGCGAGGAGGATGCAGCAGCAATCATGAGGACACCATCCCTCTTTGGCATCGACATTGAACCAGCAACAGGGAGCAACACCACCGAGTGGCAATCCCTGTCAGACTTGAAACGGGAATGGATAAGGATAACTATCCACGGGACAATGATGGCTCAATATTTCAAGGCCAAAATAGCAGCCAATGGATTGATCGTTAAGAACTTCCCCAGAATATTCTGGGAGGACGGCCAATTTAAAGTGGAATGGTCGCAGGTATCGTGGAAGTGCACCCACGACCTTCTCATTCTCATTGTTAATACAGCGAAACGATTAGCAGATGCACTTCTAGTTCAAATCCAAGCAGCCGAGGCCGCCCTGAAAACCGCGGTACAAAATCCTGGCTTCAAAACTAAACTAGCTGAGATTAATAAAGAAATGGCTGAACATAAAGAATATCTCATGAACCAGAAGATAGCCAAACTGCAAAAGGACATTAAAAAATTCTCGAAGGAGAAAGTCTATCCATATTAAAGGGACGACTATGTCCCCTCAGGCACTAACTACAATTCAGATTCTAGCGCGAATTCCTCTAGAAGGGGCTCCAACAGTGGCTCTGATAGCAGTGGGGACAATACTCCTGCACAGATGCCCCCTAGGGCCAAAAGAGGAAGGGGACGGGGACAAAACAACTTCTCTAATTACCCTAATCAGGGACAACCAACGGGTGCCCCGTTTTGGCAATACCCTCAATTCCCCCATTTCCAGCCCCCGTTTGGCCCACAATACCCCCCATTCTATCCCCCTCAGAACTCTACACACCCTCCTTTTTTAGGCAGAGGTTGGGGCAGAGGGCGAGGGCGAAAAAGAGGGAACGTACCAGAAAAGAGAGTACAATGGGAGGATGCACGCCCCCAAGGGATGGACACGAGGAGCACGAGCCGGTCAGGACCACAGTAAGCTTGGTGGTTAATCTATCTGACCGTCTCCTCACACATGGTGAGGAAGATGTCCTACAGAAAGGTCTGGGGTTCGTCCCCACACCTAAGATCGATCTATTTCAGCAGACTAGGGAACTCAAATCCTTTTTCAGGAAAATTAGGTTGAAAACCTTCTTTGAAGGGAAGCCCTGTGAACCCGTGGATGACTCTGGATTACACAATCCATCAACCTTCACACCTCATAACGGAATGGTTCCAAATGAGGTTCTCACTTTTGAACAAGCTGTGCTCAAAGACATTTCTAAACTGAACCGGAAAACACCACACTGCAACATCTCTGGTAATGAGATGGCCGTACTGAAATCTTTGGCGGATGACCCGCTTATTACTATCAAACAGGCTGACAAAGGGGGCGCCACAGTGCTTATGAATACTAAAGACTACGAGTTGGAATGCACCAGACAACTGAGCGACAATAGATACTACACGCCCATCGCTAATGACCCAACCTTGCGCCTGCAAACCACGATAACAAGCTTGGTTACAAGCGCAGAGTGCGACCAATGGATCACTAGAAAAGAGGCAGACTTCCTGGTCAAGAAGGAGCCAAGGGTACCATATTTCTATATCTTGCCCAAGATCCATAAAGCAACAAGACCGGTACCAGGGAGACCCATAGTCTCAGGGATAGACTCTGTCTTGGAGCCCCTCTCTCAATTTTGCGACCACTTCCTCCAACCCCTTGTAAAAAGCATTCCTTCTTACGTCCAGGATACCACAGACGTACTACGTATTCTGGACAATATCCAGAATATAGGAGAAATTGATCTCTTGATTACCCTAGGTGTAGAGGCCCTCTACACGAACATTCCTCAGAGGGCCACTCTAGAGGTGATTGAGGAAAGACTGGGCCTGGAACCTTGGAACTCAAACACTCCACAGACTTTCATTATGGAGTGCGCCACCCTAGCACTGACTGAAAATTACTTTGAATACAGAGGCAAATACTACCACCAGACCCAAAGGACATCTATGGGCAGTACTTTTGCCCCTTCGGTGGCCTGTCTGTATATGGCCAAGTTTGAGGGACTGCATATACACCATTTGACCAATCCTTTCAGGGATAACATCAAAATGTGGAAGCGCTTCATTGATGACATTCTGATTCTGTGGAAAGGCCCACCCACGTCACATGAAGCCTTCCTAGTTTGGGTCAACTCATTAAACCCTCACTTACATTTCACCATGGCCTCCTCACCCAAGGAGATCGCCTTCCTTGATTTAACAATAAGACTGGAAGAAGGGTCCATAAGCACGACCATGTACCGCAAACCCACTGACCGCAATAGTCTTTTACACTTCAAGAGTCACCATCCGAGGGCCCTACGTACTAATCTACCCTTCGGTCAATTTCTACGGATAAGACGTAACTGTAGTAAGGTGTCTGATTACAAAAAGGAGTCTGCAATCCTCTCGAGGACCCTACTTGACAGGGGCTACCCAAGACGCGATGTCCTAAAAGCTAGGAAACGCGCCAGGAACAACAACAGGGAAGCCCTTCTAGAAAGGCAGGAAAGAGTCCCGGTTGAGAATCAACCAATCACATGTGTGACAACATACACTCCTCTTTCCACCAAAATCAGGAACACTACCAGACGTCACTGGGATATCCTCAACACTGGGGACATGTCCCTAGAAGAACCAAGGTTCGCTTTCAAGAGATCTCAAAACCTGAAGGATATCCTAATCAGCACTAGACCTAAGTGTATCAGAAAAGAAACACAGCACACATTGTGGCATCTACCCCCGGTTACGGGCCACTATCCTTGTGGAATGTGTGGGGTTTGTAGGTACACCTTGACACTCAAGACCATCCAGCTCTCTGAGACCTTCAAATGGGAGATCAGACACCACACCAATTGCAATACATCACACTGTATATATATGCTCAAGTGCCCGTGTGACCTACAATACATCGGGATGACAACCCGTCCCGTCAAAACCAGAATCATTGAACACCGCAGCAACTTCCGCTGCAAGAAGACTCATACAAAGATGTGCAAACATTTTGTAGAACAAAATCATGATGAGGATTCTATGAGATGGGTGGTACTAGAAGCCAGCCCCAATTGCCCGAGTAATGCTCTTTTCCGGAAGGAACAGAGATGGATCCATCGACTGTCTTCAGACAAACAGGGGCTCAACGAAGATATTCCGTGGCACTCACTCTAAACTGTCCAGCTTCCTATACTGCACCATGGGTAACCTATTACCGTGTACATAGGTCGCACCCCTGACAGGGTCCCACCACAAGAGTATAAACATCATTTTCTATTAATTTCCGTTGCTGGTACCACACACCACATACCGTGACCCACATGCCATACACGGCTCCCTGTACGTAGGCATATCACATTACAACACACCGCCACTTCCTAAGCTCATCCCTGACACTGTATGTTCAGGACGGCTCCTGTTCCCATCACAACATGGCCGCCGTGTATTCAACACACCAGACCGGGCGATTTTCGAAAAACGCTTTTTTACACATAAGTCGGCAGGTATAATCCTATGGCAACACGGGACGTCTCCTGTCCCCTGGACTCCCCCGCTCCGTGCCAAATAGAGTTAAGATTAGGCACAACAAATTAAAATCAACTAGCGCTAAGCGCACCAGCTCACCGCCTTAAGATGGCCGCCATAAACCACCCTAAACCACGTGACCTGACAGAGGAGGCGGAGACGCGTTGTCACACGCCGACCTGTCAGTATGGTTTAAATTACCCCGGCCGCCGAGCTCACACATCTACTCGAGCTCGGCGGAGAAGGGTAGGTCTAACAGCGCGGACATAGGAGCATGGAGGTGAGTCAAATAGGCGGAAAATAAGCGGAGGGTGACAATATGGAGGTTTTTAGCCTTTCAGCCTAACTCTTCATTGAAATGTACTAATACTAGTTTTAGCAGTAACCCACAGGCGCAATTTTATGCTCTACCTCCAGCTAAACCCTTGGGCTCATCCCTGATGTTTTGTCCCGCCGACCCCTCATGTGGCACATAGTCCTTGACCATTAGGTAAGTGGGGCAAGTGGGCTTCCCCAACCTAGAGCTCATTTGGTCACAGTGTGTGTGTGTTTTACATATAGCCACAGTATATTACAAACAGTGCCTGTTACACTAAACCTGCTCATTTTGCACTAAAGGAGCCGTGCATTTCACCTAAGCTGCTGCATTTTTACCCTCCTTAACTACTTTTAAACCATTGTTTTTAGCCATCACCCCACCACAACCCTCCTCACTGACTCAGCAGTTGTGTGTGCTCTCCACTTTGCACTTTGCACACGCAATTTACAAGGCATGCAGTGGTTGTGTTCATTGTCACACAGCACTTACAGCATGCCACTTTGTTTACACGCCCTGGCATTGACGTGACTTGTTTTCTAATGCAGATTTGTATTTAATCATTGTTTCCTTTTTCTCTGTGTATAGGCATAGGAGAACCCACAGAGGTAACATAAACCACACACATGACACTAGCATGTTTTCCTTCACTTTGTTAAGGTCCTGATGAATCGCGGGTGACTATACCCACAGCGAGAAACATGTCGACCATCTTCACTCTTAGTCTCATCTAGGGTCACCCGACCTAACTTGCTGACACCTAGTGAGCTAACCCCAATTTTTAACTGCAGCCAGGGGACCCCCAGAATAAACTGAATTCCGGTACCCCTTGCTACATTTTAATATCCCTCACACCATTACACCTTGCCCTGCCCACACACCCCCACCTCACCATAAGGCTGTTGGATAAAAAGATCTCCGCCAAAGAGCCCCTCTTTGAGGTGAGCCCGTCGGGGATTGCACCGCCTCCCCGACGAGGAGCAACCGCCTATGATGAAGCATGACACCCTTCTGGGTGTGTGAGGCAACTACATCCAACAAAATGGATGCCCCAGGGTGTTACTCTAACACCTTTGGTCACGCCAGTTAATTCTTCCCTAACTCTCCATAGGAACAGATCAGCAACCCCCTATTGTATTCCTAGTGCTAGATACGGACACAAGCTGTTACTGGACCTTCCACCACTCTGTGTGGTAAATCGTGTCCGTTGATCAAATGATCAACTGTCTTACCTCCCTCTTTTTGATAAAGACTTGAGCACGGTTTCGACCGTGGGAGTCCCCTCTTGGCGGGTTAGTCTGTTCAAATCCCCCAACTATTCGACCCTACCAAAATTGGATCGGGTCCCACTGGGTCCATAACCGATTACGGTGTTGGAACCTCCTCTCTCTCTCTAGAGTCCTCCCTTCTCTTCCTCTATTTCCCAATCACTGTGGAGGACTCCACCCCTCCGGGACCAGTCCCCCTTGACCAAACCATCATGGAGGGTCAAGGACTGAGTTTTGGCGAGGAGGATGCAGCAGCAATCATGAGGACACCATCCCTCTTTGGCATCGACATTGAACCAGCAACAGGGAGCAACACCACCGAGTGGCAATCCCTGTCAGACTTGAAACGGGAATGGATAAGGATAACTATCCACGGGACAATGATGGCTCAATATTTCAAGGCCAAAATAGCACCCAATGGATTGATCGTTAAGAACTTCCCCAGAATATTCTGGGAGGAAGGCCAATGAAAGTGGGATGGTCGCAGGTATTGTGGAAGTGCACCCACGACCTCCTCATTCTCATTGTTAATACAGCGAAACGATTAGCAGATGCACTTCTAGTTAAAATCCAAGCAGCCGAGGCCGCCCTGAAAACCGCGGTACAAAATCCTGGCTTCAAAACTAAACTAGCTGAGATTAATAAAGAAATGGCTGAACATAAAGAATATCTCATGAACCAGAAGATAGCCAAACTGCAAAAGGACATTAAAAAATTCTCGAAGGAGAAAGTCTATCCATATTTAAGGGACGACTATGTCCCCTCAGGCACTAACTACAATTCAGATTCTAGCGCGAATTCCTCTAGAAGGGGCTCCAACAGTGGCTCTGATAGCAGTGGGGACAATACTCCTGCACAGATGCCCCCTAGGGCCAAAAGAGGAAGGGGACAGGGACAAAACAACTTCTCTAATTACCCTATTCAGGGACAACCAACGGGTGCCCCGTTTTGGCAATACCCTCAATTCCCCCATTTCGAGCCCCTGTTTGGCCCACAATACCCCCCATTCTATCCCCCTCAGAACCCTACACACCCTCCTTATTTAGGCAGAGGTTGGGGCAGAGGGCGAGGGCGAAAAAGAGGGAACGTACCAGAAAAGAGAGTACAATGGGAGGATGCACGCCCCCAAGGGATGGACACGAGGAGCACGAGCCGGTCAGGACCACAGTAAGCTTGGTGGTTAATCTATCTGACCGTCTCCTCACACATGGTGAGGAAGATGTCCTACAGAAAGGTCTGGGGTTCGTCCCCACACCTAAGATCGATCTATTTCAGCAGACTAGGGAACTCAAATCCTTTTTCAGGAAAATTAGGTTGAAAACCTTCTTTGAAGGGAAGCCCTGTGAACCCGTGGATGACTCTGGATTACACAATCCATCAACCTTCACACCTCATAACGGAATGGTTCCAAATGAGGTTCTCACTTTTGAACAAGCTGACTCAAAGACATTTCTAAACTGAACCGGAAAACACCACACTGCAACATCTCTGGTAATGAGATGGCCGTACTGAAATCTTTGGCGGATGACCCGCTTATTACTATCAAACAGGCTGACAAAGGGGGCGCCACAGTGCTTATGAATACTAAAGACTACGAGTTGGAATGCACCAGACAACTGAGCGACAATAGATACTACACGCCCATCGCTAATGACCCAACCATGCGCCTGCAAACCACGATAACAAGCTTGGTTACAAGCGCAGAGTGCGACCAATGGATCACTAGAAAAGAGGCAGACTTCCTGGTCAAGAAGGAGCCAAGGGTACCATATTTCTATATCTTGCCCAAGATCCATAAAGCAACAAGACCGGTACCAGGGAGACCCATAGTCTCAGGGATAGACTCTGTCTTGGAGCCCCTCTCTCAATTTTGCGACCACTTCCTCCAACCCCTTGTAAAAAGCATTCCTTCTTACGTCCAGGATACCACAGACGTACTACGTATTCTGGACAATATCCAGAATATAGGAGAAATTGATCTCTTGATTACCCTAGATGTAGAGGCCCTCTACACGAACATTCCTCAGAGGGCCACTCTAGAGGTGATTGAGGAAAGACTGGGCCTAGAACCTTGGAACTCAAACACTCCACAGACTTTCATTATGGAGTGCGCCACCCTAGCACTGACTGAAAATTACTTTGAATACAGAGGCAAATACTACCACCAGACCCAAGGGACATCTATGGGCAGTACTTTTGCCCCTTCGGTGGCCTGTCTGTATATGGCCAAGTTTGAGGGACTGCATATACACCATGAGACCAATCCTTTCAGGGATAACATCAAAATGTGGAAGCGCTTCATTGATGACATTCTGATTCTGTGGAAAGGCCCACCCACGTCACATGAAGCCTTCCTAGTTTGGGTCAACTCATTAAACCCTCACTTACATTTCACCATGGCCTCCTCACCCAAGGAGATCGCCTTCCTTGATTTAACAATAAGACTGGAAGAAGGGTCCATAAGCACGAACATGTACCGCAAACCCACTGACCGCAATAGTCTTTTACACTTCAAGAGTCACCATCCGAGGGCCCTACGTACTAATCTACCCTTCGGTCAATTTCTACGGATAAGACGTAACTGTAGTAAGGTGTCTGATTACAAAAAGGAGTCTGCAATCCTCTTGAGGAACCTACTTGACAGGGGCTACCCAAGACGCGATGTCCTAAAAGCTAGGAAACGCGCCAGGAACAACAACAGGGAAGCCCTTCTAGAAAGGCAGGAAAGAGTCCCAGTTGAGAATCAACCAATCACATGTGTGCCAAGATACACTCCTCTTTCCACCAAAATCAGGAACACTATCAGACGTCACTGGGATATCCTCAACACTGGGGACATGTCCCTAGAAGAACCAAGGTTCGCCTTCAAGAGATCTCAAAACCTGAAGGATATCCTAATCAGCACTAGACCTAAGTGTATCAGAAAAGAAACACAGCACACATTGTGGCATCTACCCCCGGTTACGGGCCACTATCCTTGTGGAATGTGTGGGGTTTGTAGGTACACCTTGACACTCAAGACCATCCAGCTCTCTGAGACCTTCAAATGGGAGATCAGACACCACACCAATTGCAATACATCACACTGTATATATATGCTCAAGTGCCCGTGTGACCTACAATACATCGGGATGACAACCCGTCCCGTCAAAACCAGAATCATTGAACACTGCAGCAACTTCCGCTGCAAGAAGACTCATACAAAGATGTGCAAACATTTTGTAGAACAAAATCATGATGAGGATTCTATGAGATGGGTGGTACTAGAAGCCAGCCCCAATTGCCCGAGTAATGCTCTTTTCCGGAAGGAACAGAGATGGATCCATCGACTGTCTTCAGACAAACAGGGGCTCAATGAAGATATTCCGTGGCACTCACTCTAAACTGTCCAGCTTCCTACACTGCACCATGGGTAACCTATTACCGTGTACATAGGTCGCACCCCTGACAGGGTCCCACCACAAGAGTATAAACATCATTTTCTATTAATTTCCGTTGCTGGTACCACACACCACATACCGTGACCCACATGCCATACACGGCTCCCTGTACATAGGCATATCACGTTACAACACACCGCCACTTCCTAAGCTCATCCCTGACACTGTATGCTCAGGACGGCTCCTGTTCCCATCACAACATGGCCGCCGTGTATTCAACACACCAGACCGGGCGATTTTCGAAAAACGCTTTTTTACACATAAGTCGGCAGGTATAATCCTATGGCAACACGGGACGTCTCCTGTCCCCTGGACTCCCCCGCTCCGTGCCAAATAGAGTTAAGATTAGGCACAACAAATTAAAATCAACTAGCGCTAAGCGCACCAGCTCACCGCCTTAAGATGGCCGCCATAAAACCACCCTAAACCACGTGACCTGATAGAGGAGGCGGAGACGCGTTGTCACACGCCGACCTGTCAGTATGGTTTGAATTACCCCGGCCGCCGAGCTCACACATCTACTCGAGCTCGGCGGAGAAGGGTAGGTCTAACAGCGCGGACACAGGAGCATGGAGGTGAGTCAAATAGGCGGAAAATAAGCGGAGGGTGACAATATGGAGGTTTTTAGCCTTTCAGCCTAACTCTTCATTGAAATGTACTAATACTAGTTTTAGCAGTAACCCACAGGCGCAATTTTATGCTCTACCTCCAGCTAAACCCTTGGGCTCATCCCTGATGTTTTGTCCCGCCAACCCCTCATGTGGCACATAGTCCTTGACCATTAGGTAAGTGGGGCAAGTGGGCTTCCCCAACCTAGAGCTCATTTGGTCACAGTGTGTGTGTGTTTTACATATAGCCACAGTATATTACAAACGGTGCCTGTTACACTAAACCTGCTCATTTTGCACTAAAGGAGCAGTGCATTTCACCTAAGCTGCTGCATTTTTACCCTCCTTAACTACTTTTAAACCATTGTTTTTAGCCATCACCCCACCACAACCCTCCTCACTGACTCAGCAGTTGTGTGTGCTCTCCACTTTGCACTTTGCACACGCAATTTACAAGGCATGCAGTGGTTGTGTTCATTGTCACACAGCACCTACAGCATGCCACTTTGTTTACACGCCCTGGCATTGACGTGACTTGTTTTCTAATGCAGATTTGTATTTAATCATTGTTTCCTTTTTCTCTGTGTATAGGCATAGGAGAACCCACAGAGGTAACATAAACCACACACATGACACTAGCATGTTTTCCTTCACTTTGTTAAGGTCCTGATGAATCGCGGGTGACTATACCCACAGCGAGAAACATGTCGACCATCTTCACTCTTAGTCTCATCTAGGGTCACCCGACCTAACTTGCTGACACCTAGTGAGCTAACCCCAATTTTTAACTGCAGCCAGGGGACCGCCAGAATAAACTGAATTCCGGTACCCCTTGCTACATTTTAATATCCCTCACACCATTACACCTTGCCCTGCCCACACACCCCCACCTCACCATAAGGCTGTTGGATAAAAAGATCTCCGCCAAAGAGCCCCTCTTTGAGGTGAGCCCGTCGGGATTGCACCGCCTCCCCGATGAGGAGCAACCGCCTATGATGAAGCATGACACCCTTCTGGGTGTGTGAGGCAACTACATCCAACAAAATGGATGCCCCAGGGTGTTACTCTAACACCTTTGGTCACGCCAGTTAATTCTTCCCTAACTCTCCATAGGAACAGATCAGCAACCCCCTATTGTATTCCTAGTTTTTGTGCAGTCACATTCAGAGGTCCCCGATGGAAAAAACAGACCAGGATTGAAAAATGTGCTACACCCTTCATTTTAGCAATACCATTTATGCTATCATTTATTATACTGTAAGACGTTGTTGTTCGTGGAAATTGAACCACATGATGGAGATGGTCCAAATCCTGGTTTGCACCATCTGAAATAAAAGTACACCACCACCAATCTTGTTACTTGCCAATAGAGTTTTTTTTTAGCATTCTACAGGATAGCATCTCAGATCAAATACCAACAACATCTGGCAGAGTAAAGGCATGTGTTATTACAAACTCTAAGTAAGGCACAGAGCCGCTTTTTCAGTGGAACTCCATCATAATGAACGTTAAAAACATGTTTTCTGTCCTATATGAAGTTTGCATCAACCCATTTCAGTACCTCACTAGAACATGCAATTGGGGTGTATGAAATAGCCAGAAAAGCTCTTATTTAATCAAAAGGTGTACGTTAGAACACAAAGGCGGAATTACTCTGGGCACGTGGTGGCATTTCTGATGGAAATACAGTTCCTGTGGTACCAATCACAATGTGCGATCGGGGTACCTTTTAACCTATGAGGATTACTTTTTAATTTCGATTCGCTCTATCTATGTTTCAATATATTAAAGATAGCCAGCATCATCATTCACATTTAAATTACATTTCTATCTGACATTTAAATTCGGACTTTTTTAATATATTTTTTTATAAATAATTGTGAAGGTTCCCACGTCCATGTGGTATATTATTAATATGATTAACCACATATTTCTTTCAAACTATTTGAAGAATATCATAACGATCCTCAACTATAAAAATTGTCACATGAGAATCAGATTTGTAGACTCAATGGCTTTCATTTCTCGGGATTCCTATGTTAACACCACTTTTCCTCACATCTCCCACAATAATAATTATTTCTCAGGTATGTCTGTAATGTTTGCATCTTTTTTCCGACGTTCCTATACTGTGTGCTACGCGGATGTTCATTGTACATTTCAGAATTCAGGTTAATGTTCATTAAAGAGTTAAGTTTCACTCCCTGTAGCCCGGATCTTCGAGCCTGCATGATCTGATCCAGTAATTCCTGACAATGAATGCAACGTGAAGTGTTTTCAAGCTATATTTCTATGTGTATTCTATACCCTTAAATTGTATCTTTATTTCAAGTGTAAGGGGACACAGAAAACATTATTTATATAATTCAACCTTGAACGTGTCACAGCTTAAAAACAGTAAATGTGGACCTAATTTTTCTTTTGTAAAATAGTTGTCACAAATTATGCTTCTGTTTTAATTATATGTGTGTAATAACAGTGATTCAATATTTATTATGGCAGTTTTTGCGCAGATATGGTGACCAGGATGGCCTCTTGGTACTTTAACAGAAAAGTTGTCAGCAATTAGTAATCGCACATACGTTGGTGGGAACAACAAGGTCTTCGAAAAGGGAGCTGGAACGATTTTCTAAGTGGGAGTGCTGACTATTGGTGACATAACATTTTTTATAATAAAAAACCTTTTTAAATGGATGAGAACAGTGAGCGTAGCAGATGAGCCATGAGTCTCCCCTCTGACATGTTGGAGATCTCACTTTTCTTAAAATATGGGTTCTTGTGTTGGATCTTGAAACTGAAGCATTATCTGTAATGTGTACATTCTTCAGCTAAATGTTTTCTTTGTGTAAATAAATCAATTGACTCTATTACCCCTAGCCTAGGTCCCCTGTGTCCTTGTCCTATTTGTCACTAATGAGGTATTTGTACCTCACAAGACAGAAAAAACCCAAGAAGAATGCTATGTATAAGCCCCTCCCACAAAGCAGCAGCCTATTTATCTAAACTCACCCAGCATTCCTCTTGTTTTTTTCTGTCTTGCAGACAGGGATGAGGCAGACTCTGCAGGGCTTAGTCTGCCATCATGGGTTTCCAGTGACGGATGGTACCAGACCATCATGGCGGACTTGGTTGAATGTTTGCATCTCTCCTGCTGTGCCACGCTTTGGCAGGAGAGATGTGTTGATGTTGGCTGGTTTGTGAGTACCAAAAAATCAGAAAAATCAGGTTTTAAATCAATCACCTTGATGGAGCATGATTTTTGCGAATAATCATGTTAGATCAAGTATGCTCATAAGTGTGTCAATAATAAACATAATTAACAGTGTGAAAATTACTAACATTGGATACTTTTAAAAGTACAATGTGAAAATGTACAAAAAAAGCACAACAGAAGCTGCAACGTTTAACGTGCAGAAAGCATGGAAAATAAGAAGTGTTTTTACATGAACTAAAATGATACGAGGGAGAAAGTTGACAAATGTGCTAAATAATACTTATAAGTAGAGTTTTGATAAATATTAATAATGAAAATGTTTAGAGTAAAATGTTTCATGATTATGTTTTCTTCTTTATAAGAAGAGAATAATTGATTGGGTAATAGGTCACAATTTAAAATTGGGTTACTGTTTTGAATCTAATTAGAATAATGAGTTCTCAATTTCTGTTTTCCTTATGTATTTTCTTTATTTCTCAAACAGTAATGCCTGTGTTTTATTTCTCAGAAAATCGACGATTTATGCTTTTCTTATGTAGGCTTCAAACCCTGCTAGAGTTATTTTCCTTTTGTTGAAATAGGCCTCAGAAAGAATGTACTTCATCCTTCCTTATTTCCAAAATGCTGATTTATTTGTTTAGTTATGCACAGCATATCACTAGAATTTCCTTTCCACAGTTAAAATATTTCTTTCCATGAATAATTGTGTCAACCATGTTGCAAACTGATGTGGAAGCAAGCTGAAGACATGAAGAAATGTTAAGTTCTTTTCCTCCTTCCATGGAGTGATGACATCTTTCACTTTAACAATAGACTGTCTTGTTAAAGTTCCGGATGACATAGCCTAGAGAATTATGACCTCATGAACTGAAACAATGGAATTGTGTAGAACAGTGGAAATGAAATATTTGGGGGTTAGTTTATGAACATTTTGGGGTATAATTATTTCTGTGGGAAAATAATTTGGCAGTAGCTATTTTTATGAGAAGAGTGACTTCCTTGCAAATGGTAGACCTGACATGCTAGATTTTCTTGAACAAGATCTATCCTGAGTACCTGGCACGTCATTGGCTGGTGATGATGCTCCTGCTATACCTTTTCGGCTTAAGGGTTAGCTCTTTAACTATTGCATGCTGTGCATTCGTTCATTGATTCTAGGTTGGTATGAATCTTTTATGCATTCTGATATTGCAATGTATTATTGCCTTTGTTTCTCTCTCTCTGTATCCCCTCGCATTTGTTATTGAATATTTGATGTCTTTGTCGTAAACTATATTTCTATATTGTGATTTTACCTGTAACCCTGAAATAATATTGAATTGCCATTACTAATGTGTTTGGTGTATTGACCATTCATATTTTGATGATTTTGATAAAAGTGAATTGATAAGTATACAGAGTTTGTCTTATTAGTGATTTATTTTACATTGATGCATACTGTGACTGTTACGTTTGGGTAGTCTTTTCCTTCATTACAGGTTCTCATGAAGAAAATAGTATTCGTCTCTTATTATCTGAGTCCCTGTTATTAGCTCTCCATAGAGCTGTCAGAGGACCAGATGTTTGTTAGTGGCTATTGAGTTTCTATAGGCCCAAACTCTTAGATGTAATACAAGTTTCATCCATGATATTGGAGATACTGTGAAGGAGCTGGGGGTTGATCCAGCTTCCGCTGGATCAACCCCCAGCTTGGACCCTTGAAATCCTGGGCGCTTGACAGGTTGAATGGATCTTGGCTGCAATTTTCTGAATGGAGAGGAAACAGAAAATACGGGTCATGTATATCATCATATGTCAAGTTCTTTATTTTCAGTAAATGATGTGAAGTTGGATTAGTTTTAAAAGGGTTTATTTTCTAATTAAAGTTGAGCTTTTCTGAATATACATTAGTCAAATATTAATCAGGTTACAGAATTGATAATTGAAAAATATAGTTGTGCAGATCACATAAAATAACGAATCCCTATTCTAAGTCATAGGGCACAAATGATCTCAGTCAGAACCAAAAATAAAGGCAAGAGTGAGATTAGCATGATGCTAAAAATAAAAAATAAATTAATGATTGTAGAATTTCCCATAAAGAGAAATAAAGCATAGAAAAAATAAGCTTAGGCAAATCCAATACGTCAAAGCATGAAGCTTAGGTTTTAATAAATGTCAAAAGAGCACAGCCTGTCATTTCTGCTCTGAACCTCAGCTGATCTACCTCCCTTTTCCTCAACTCTGCTCTCCTGTCATTTGCAACTCCTCTCTCAAGCTGAATCTGTGCTCTTCTAAAACAAATCTCATCCTCCTAAACTAGGAACACATTTTCAAAGCACTAATTAAAAGTTACAAAAAGCATGTGGTCTGTTCTTTTCTCCATCCAATGGAAATTCAGCAATTGTATCATGTCATCCATCACGCGTGCTGGCTATATTCTTTGTGGCAACAAATAAATCTTTCCTACAGCACATTTTCTCCACATTTCGAATCTTATTTAAAATTACCTAATTTCCTAACCTTCTAATAATCAACTGTTTATTTTAACTAAATGAATGGTCAGAACTTTATTTAAGTAGGAAGTTATAAGAAACTAAATGTGACAATGCATTTTGAAAAACATATGTTTTCTGTTCTCTTTGGCTAATTAATGAATGGGACTCTGTTTAGTTGGTAACATTTTACCAGCACCAAATCCGAGCTTGCATGCCAAAACCGGTCCTAGGATGCTTATTTCCAGTCCAGGGTGGACCTGGCCTAGCAGTTCAGGCTGGACTGTTCCCTTTGGACGCAGGATCAAGACTCATTTGCATATGGCTGTGTTCAAACTGGGATGGCATGGCGAGAAAAAAATGATGGCTTTAGGGCCAGATCTCTGTACTGGGGTGAAGGTATGGCATTGTTCTGCATTCTAAACATCAATTGTTGCTTTTGTAATTTATGTGAGACATCTTTATTTCACAAAAGACACATTCTACTGTTATCGTAAACATCAAATTGTCCTTGACTAAGCTGCATTTATACAAACCATTAATTTTAGTTAGCTGTCACTGTTTTCTGCACTTTTAAACGCATGCTAAAGTTAATACTGTTAGAACTGGGGGTCTCTAGTTGGCAATGGTTTGCACCTTTGTCGAAAAAGGGACCCTTGCTTCTAGTCAGGGTAAGGGGGCTACACTCCTAAAATAAGCCCTTCTCAACCCTGTGGCAGCTAGGCACGAGCAGGGAGGCTTATCCCAGTGGTAGTATATAAAGCATTTGTGAACACATACAGTAACACAGTGAAAACACTACAGATGGACACTACACCGGTTTTTATAAAAATAAGTATTTTTTATATAGATTTAACAAAAGACCCAAACGACAAAAATCCACAATACAGTATTAGGAAAATGACTTTAAAATGATAAAAATAGCTTAGTTCAAAGTTGATGGTAAATGCGACGCGTTTCTCACAAAGTACCTTTGTATGCGTAACGCAAGATAAGCAAAAGGTTTGCAGGGAGATCGATGCATTGGTACCTTGCTTCGGGGGAGGCGATGCGTCTGTTCCTCAGTGCTTGTGCAAAGTAGGCGATACGTCTGTCACTTACAGGAGAGAAGGTGATGCGTCGATCTCGGTTTGAGTTCCGGTTAAGATGCGACAAGATGGCGCCTCGTTGCGATGCAACAATCCAGTGCAATGCAACAACATGGCTTCTTTGATGCGATGCGATGATGTGAAGGTGATGCATGCACATCCCGATGGCCTTGCGGCGACTCGGGAACTTCTGAGCCGCGACAGGCCTTGCGACACGCTTCTCCGATGATGCGACGACGACCCTTGAGATGACGATACGCTTCT
Source organism: Lissotriton vulgaris (assembly GCF_964263255.1). Classification (NCBI taxonomy): domain Eukaryota; kingdom Metazoa; phylum Chordata; class Amphibia; order Caudata; family Salamandridae; genus Lissotriton; species Lissotriton vulgaris. Next base: position 534,579,537 of record NC_141693.1, on the reverse strand, counting down.
CCGGTAATGCAACGACAAACAGCTGCAAAGGAGACGCACTTCTCCGGTGATGCGACGGCAACAGCTGCGTTGGCGACAGACTTCTTCTTGTTGCATCACTCTTCCTGCTCCTAACAAATTCTCAGGCTTCTGCAGCCAGAATTCGTAGCAAGGAAATTCAGGGGGGAGCTGGTGGTGAAGTCTTGTGTCCCTGAGACTTCAGCATGAGGCAAGCTCAATGAAGCCCTTGGAGATTCTTCTTCAAGATTTTGAGAGTTAAGTAAAAAGTTCCTTCTCCTTTCCTCTGCAAATAGGCTACCACTGCAGGCCAACCCCAGAAAATAGCACACAGGCTCAGGGGCAGTCAAATCCTTCAGCTTCTTTTGGGTCCTCTTCTTGGCAAAGGTTCGTCTTGATTCCCAGAAATGATCAAAAGTCTTGAGGTCTGGGCTCCAATATTTATACTAGTAAACCCTTTGCCCTCTGAAGGCAGAGGATGCCTATGCCTGGCCAAAACCAGTTCTGTGCAGCTTTCTGGCAGAAGGTGGAGATAGCATTGTTGAAAGCAGACCTGGTCCATGTAGACGAAAGGACATCTCCTCCCCTTACTATCTATTCTATGAGGGCTCAGGGGAGTGAAAAGAAATCTCTGCCCCTCACCCTCAATGCAGCCAAGGCCCTATTTAGCCCAGCCCTGACTCATCAGACTGCTGGAGCCCAAGCCCTCCTGTCGCTCACAAACCAGCCATGCAACTAGCAAGAAAATACATACTGTCTAAAACTGGTATTTTCAAACACAGAATGTAAAAATCACCCTCACTAAAAGATGTTTTTTAACATTCTGAGTTCAGGCATACTAAATTCGTTTTTTTCTACCATTTTACCTGGGTCAGTTAGGATTATAAGATGTTATAATCAAATTGCCCAATCTGGCCTATAGGGACAGGTTACCTTGCAATAGTGAAAAACAAAAATGGCTGTAATTAACAATCAGGACATACCACACACATCAGAGCATGTCCTACCGTTTACTTACAATGCACCCTGCCCTTGAGCCTACCTTAGGGGTGGCTAACATGTAGAAAAGGGAAGGTTTAGGGACTGGTTAGAGGGTGCACTTACCAAGTCGACATGGCAGTACCAGACTGCACAAAGGCTCTGCAATGGCAGGCCTGAGACACAGTTTACAAGCTGTTTCTGTGGGTGGCACAATTAGTGCTGCAAGCCCACCAGCAGAATTTGATCTACAGGCCCCGCGCACACATGGTGCACTGTACTAGGGTCTGACAAGTAAATCAAATAAGCCAATCACGAAGTCACTAATCCATTACAACACTTTACAATAGGGAATACTTGCACTGTGGCACTGAATAGCAGTGGCACAGTGCCCAAAGCATGTAAACCAGCAAATATATATAAAAAACAAAGGAGACAGCAGCAAAAAATGGAAGGGAGACTCACGCCAATGGTACCAGGTCTAACAAATACAAACTACACATTGATGCTGCACACGTTTAAGAATTATTGTAAGTTAAAAACACACATTTTATAGTTAAGACAGAATGTATACTAGTCACATTAAGTATAAAATATTTTATTTGCATCTTTTGGCATTCTAAAAAACATGATTGATTAAAGGGGAAGTGTCTAATTAAAGGCCTTTGAACATCAACGCCTCGTGTTTTCAGCACCAAATGTGTACATGTCAAGTTTGAAGCCCAAGGCAGATTGTCATTAGTAGTGATTCATTTTCAGGATTTTTTGTTTCTCACAAAAGCAGCTCTGCATTTTCATTTCTCAGCCTTTTAGGGTGGATTGACACTCCCTGCATGACTAGAGGGTAGCAGGGCACCCTTGATATATTTTCTGTTGGTAGTTGGCAGGAGGTGGAGTGACTCTCCTTTTGGGAAGCGGCCTGCACATGCTCGAGAAAAGGAGTTTGCGCATGCACATTGAAATGCTGCTTTTTGGGCTACAGTACTGGCAATAAGAGCTTTAAAGGTGGCGGTTCCAGGTAGATACGCTTAGCGGATTCCTATTCTATTGTTTTGGAGATCGTTGTGAGCCATATTGTTTTCTATGCCTGATCACTGTATTTGGGCTATTAATTATGGGGAAGCCCTTGTACAAGAAGGAGCAAGTGGTCTCTTCTTCTACTTCAGATTCCTCTTCTTCCTCTCCTGTGAGGAGGAGGTCTGGAGGTTTTTTTTTTTTTTTTTTTTTTTTTATTGGTTTTCACAAAATCGGAATCTTAACAAGTTACACAAAAAAGATAAGTTCATGTCCCCCCCCCCCCACCCGCCTCCCACATTCCATCTTCATTACAAATCAGTGGCACAGATACTTATAAACAAAGAAGAGAGAAAAAATAAAATAAATAAATAAATAAATAACAAATGGTGTAACGCTGGTAGAAAAAAAATCAATGAGAGAATATGTCTATAAAAAAAAAAAGAAACAAGAAAATAAAGGAACGAAGGAAAATAAGAAAGTAAAATGGAACAGAATTTTGTACGTTTCTAATGGCCCTTCTATATCTCAACTTCCGCCTGCCCTTGTTGGTCAATCCATTTGGAGAATGCCCCCCAAACTTCGATGCCCATCTTCCTTTTTCTTCTTCCCTTCTTAGCATATACAGATTTTTCAAGATGATATGTGGCAACTAATCTAGCCAGCCATTGTGCATAGGAGGGGGATTCTGAGTCTAACCATCCTGAAGAAATGCATATCCTCCATACTGCCATTGCTACAAATATTAGCCCTTCTTCTTTTACTCTCAGAGAATCAGATTGAGTGCCCAGAAGAATAGTAGTAGGGTTCAAAAGGATTGGTTGGTTTGTTATTTTGCTCAGTAAGTTCTGTATTCTGAGTAGGGTAGAATTAATAGTTGGGCATGTTGCGAATATATGTATAGAGTCTGCCCCTACCTCAAAGCAGCGCGGGCATAGTGTGCCTCTCCCAGATCCCCATTTAATAATTTTGCTAGGTGTCATATATAAGAAAAATATAGTTTTAAAATGTTGTGCTTGTAGTTTGGCCGAGATAAGGATTTGCTGTGATTAGCTCAAGGAGTTAAAAAATATACTTTGAGGGGAATCAAGTTTAATATGCCATTTAGAAGCAATACTTTCTAGATCATCAGGGGTTTCCTTATTTATTAATTGATATATACTTCCAATACGGGTAGAAGCGATATTCTGGAGAGTGTTCATAAGCTCAACCTCGGCAAATCCATTAGCTCCTCCCACTTTCCTGGCAAGATAATCATAAATAGCCATATATTTAAATAGATCTTGACTCTTTAATTTGAATCTAATCTGCAAAGTTGAGAAAGTCTCAATTCCCCTAGTTGTTATAAGGTCCCCTAATTTTGTGACCCCTGCTCTGTGCCATTCAGATAGATAGGATGAGCTAAATATGGCAGGTAGATTGTTGTTATTAATTATGGAGGTGTAATAATTATATCTACCCAGTCCAAATGTTTTCCGTATATGGCGAAAAACTTTGTAAGAATTCATTAGCGTCTTGAATTTAACGCGGTTGTAATATCCATAGGCTGTTTCTCGAACTAAACAGCCCCATTGTTGTTCCCCTAGCAAGGACCAGAAGGGTGAGGGCAAAGACGAATCAGCTCCACAGGTGGATTCTCTTAACAAAACTGAGCTGTATTGAAGGACTGCCGCCCAGTAGTATAGGATAATGTTAGGAAAAGCCCAACCCCCCCTGTCTTTTGGTAGCATGAGATGTTTTAATGCACGTCTAGGTTGAGCGTATGACCAAACGAATTGTGTAAAGATTTGTTGAAATTTAAGTAGATCTTTTTTACTAAACTCAAGAGGAATACAGCGAAAGAAATAGAGTAATTTGGGAAAGTAGGTCATTTTGATAACGTTGCACCTACCAACCAGCGTTAGATGTAGATTATCTATTTTTTTTAGTGCCTTCTTAGTCTGTACAGCAAGGGGAGCCAGATTAGCTGCTACTATTTCCTCCAGTTTAGGTGTTATTAATACTCCCAAGTATTTGGCCTTTAATACCACTCTTGTATCAGCCCAGATGATTTTATTATTTACTAATATCTGTGTTTTGCCTTTATTTAAGGCATACCCAGATAATATTCCAAATTTATGGGCCTCCCTTTCTAATGCCTGTATAGAATTGACAGGGTCTGGAGTAGTGATGGCGAGATCGTCAGCATAGGCCAAAATTTTACAGTTATTTTGAAAGTATGTTATTGGAGAAATGTTATGATTCTTCTCTATTTGTTTGATGAGAGGGTCTAGGTAGAGCGCGAACAGTAGTGGGGAGCAGGGGCAGCCCTGTCTGGTACCTCGCGAGATTTTAAAGGGCTGTGTCAAATGTCCATTTATGACGACGCTTGCAGTTGGGTTGTAATAGAGTGCCTGTGCCGCCTGCATGAACCGACCCCCAAATCCCATACTATCCATTACTCTCCAAAGGAATTGCCACGAGACCCGGTCAAAGGCTTTTTCGGCGTCAAGTAGTATTAATGACATCAGGTCTCCAGCGGCTTGAGCAGCGTCAAACAGAGTAATAACTCTTCGGACATGTTCAGTGGTCCCTTTCTTTGGTATAAAGCCATGTTGCCATTTTGAAACAAGGGGTTCCACTACTCGAGATATTCTAGAGGCTAATACCTTGGAGAAAATTTTTGAGTCGCAATTGATAAGAGTTATTGGCCTGTAGGAGCTCATGTCTAATGGAGATTTGTCTTTTTTTGGAAAGATAGATATTCTGGCACCAGACCAAGAGTTTGGAGGTAGAGTGCCATTGAAGATGGAAATAATTACTTCTAAGAATATATCCTTGATTTGGCTGGCAAATATTTTAAAAAATTCGACTGGAATGCCGTCAGGGCCAGAAGCTTTTCCGTCAGGAAGACTTTTGATGGCATCTAGAATTTCTTCCCATGTAGGGGTGAGGTCTAGTAATTCACTTTCTTCTGAGCAAAGCTTATTTAAATCGATCTCACTAAGATATTCAAGGATCTTTCTATCTAGATCATCGGTCAAGCAATCATTCTCTTCCTTGTATAACTTAGCATAGAACTCCTGGAACTCATGTCGTATGCCGCTAGGATCGGAGACCTCAGTGCCTGAAGATGATCTAATTTTGTGTATTTCATTAGAGGTAGTTTGTTGTCTCGTCCTGACAGCTAAGTGATGCCCAATACTGTCACTACACTCATATGTCTGCTCTCTTACTGTTGCCAACTTAGCTGTTATTTTACCCATAAATACCAGCCCTATTTCCGCTTTAGCCAAGATCGCCTCTTGCTGGACTGATTGACAATCTAGTCCTGCATGGATTGTTTGAGTTAACTTCATTTCTATTTTTCTTAATTTTTCTTGAAGTTCTTTAACCTGGGCTTTTTCTGCTCTGTTTTTATGAACTGAGAACCTGAGGGTCTCCCCTCTAATCCCGGCTTTTAGGGTATCCCATACTATCATCTGCGAAGTAGAGCCAATATTACTCTCCAGGAACTCTGGAATCCATCCTCGCATATGATTAATATAGCTTGGATCGTATAGTAAGGCTTTCTCAAAACTCCATCTAGAGGCCTCTCTTGCTTGCCCAAACTCTCTTATAGTAAGAATAATGGGATTATGATCGGACATAAATCGGGGTGCTATATCCATGGTGAAACTGGCAGCTAATGATGCGGAAACAAAAAAATAATCAAGCCTAACCAATACTTGGTGCGGTGCCGAATAAAAGGTGTATCCAGGTAATGAGGGATTTTTGCTCGCCCAGCTATCTATCAATCCATGAGTTTGTAAAAGATTGGTTAGGGCTTGGAAGACTTGGGGTTTCCTTCCTTTGTATTTCCAGGTTGTGTTGATATCCCAATTACCTGGTAGGTGTATGTTAAAATCCCCACATAACACTATCGGGGTAGGCCAGTGTGCTAATTCATTAGAAACCTGATTTATAACCTCGGGATCATCAGCATTACTCCCGTATAGTGAACAAAGAGTAAAAGAGGTATTCTTGGGGAGTTGAATCTGGGTGATAGCCCACCTTCCTGATGAATCTGATTTGGTTCGCGGGTTGTTAATAGCAAATTTTCCATCAGTTAGAATTCCAACCCCCTTTGTTTTAGCCCCTTGCGTGGTGGCGCCTATTAGTTTGAACCCCATCGTGTTTAGCAGATGTTTTTGAGATTGTTCAACGTGGGTTTCCTGTAAACATACTATATTCCCCCCAAGTGTTCGTAAGCCCATAGCCACCTTTTGTCTCTTTGAGCTATCATTCAGGCCACAAACATTAACTGATACAATTCGCAGTGGATCTAACCTAGCCATTTAAAGGATGTTGGAATGATCCTCTGTTTTTCATAGAAAGTTTAGTGTGTATAAATGTGTGCGCAATAAGTATCTCCCTGTGCCTGCGACAACCCTGCTCTCCCCTCCCTCCCCACCCCCCATGAACCCCCCCCCACCCCCCACCCTCCCCCCTTATGTGAGCAATCAGGCAGAGCCTGAGTGATGGGGGCCAGTCATGAGCCATGGCCGCCAGCCATACCGATCATCTGTAAAACAAAAAGTGTCCATGCTAGACAAAATACTCAGATGATCCGTCGTTTAAAGTTACTATCCCTATATAGTGGAAGATATAGTGGGAGATAGCAACATATTAACTTCAGAAATCAAGTTAGGTCATTCGTTAATTTGCCCCTTTTTGTCCTTTCTTTCGTTTGATCTCTTCTAGATACTCTTTGGCTTTGATCTCTGAAGTAAAAACCTTGGTAGTACCATACAGGATTACTTTCAGTTTTGCCGGGTTCATTAAGTATACCTCTGCCCCTAATTGTTGTAAGGGAGAGATCAGCTGTCGCAAATGCCATCTACGCTCGACAGTTTGATGGCAAAAATCAGGTTTAGAAAAAAATGTGATCCCGTGAGCTCCTTTTTTTTGAGTTAGGTCGAGCCTTATCATATACCAGTTGTCTCAAAAGAAAGTTGCCAAAGTATACAAGGAATACCCGGGGCTGATTTTCAGTCGTATTCCCATTCTTGTATTGCTTCCTCAAAAAAAATGGAAATCTATGTGCTCGTTGCACTTCATGGTCCCAGTCCCATTCTGAGTGTTCTGGAAATGAATCTTTCAGCAATTTGACAATGAATTGTCTGGGGTCTTCCCCCTCCTTCCCTTCAGGAATCCCCAGCAGGCGCAGGTTGTTCCGGCGTTGCCTATTTTCGCTTTCTTCCATCTTCACCATTAGGTCTGTAAGACAAGCAGAATTAGAATCAGTGGCTTGTTTGGTTGCCACTGCTTCTGTCTCCAAGTGTTCAGTCCTGGCCTCAACCATGCCCACTCTCTCGCTGATGTCTATGCAGGTCTTGTTCAGCTGTCTAAGACCACCCTGTAGTTTCTTCGCTGCTTTTTTGGCTGCTCGGTTTTCGCCTCTCACCTCCTCCTGGAAATCTTTGATCGAGGTAAGTATGGCGGCAAGTGAGGGTTCCAATACCTCATTTGATTTAGCTTGTGATCTTCTAGGGCTACGCCCTTGTAATGAGTGTGACATGGGTGGCTCATCGTTTTCTAGATGATAAGACATCTGTGAGTCCGAGTAGTCCCATTTGAGTTGACTCCTTCGTTTGCTCTTATATCTTGGTTTTTTAGGGCGGATGATTGTGCCAGTGTTGTCACGGGAGGCCTCACTTTCCTCTTCGCTAGTACTGTCTTCGCTTTCTTCTTCAGTCTCACATTCCCCTGAAGAGCTCGGAGTGCTGTCTGATACTGAATAAAAGGCCTCTTGACCAATTTCCGGGGTCCATGGGGCAGCGGCGCCAGGAGGAACTTCCAGGCTTCGGATAACCGTCTCCGTCTTCGTGGGATGATCTTTGGTATCCAATTTCTCAAAGGGAGTACAAAGGGAGTTAGCATTATTTCCTTCGTCTAGCTCTGAATGTTCACCTTCCGTTGGAAGTGGGGTTAAAAGGGGATCCGGCTGGTTAAGGGGGCCTCGTGTTTGATCAAACTCTTCCGTTGCGGGTTGCAGCGATTGAGAGGTTTGCTGAATGTCAGTCAGATTGGGAAGGATTTCTAAATTTGCTAAGGCATTGTTAGAGTCCAAAATGACAACGAGTGTTTGATCAATGTCACCATGATCGCTATTCTGTTTAGCGGGATCGTCAGTTCTGATGGGGCACTGCGTGTTTTTTATATTGCTTTTGGTCGTAGTAGCCTGGTTTTTAGCCGCTAAAAATATTTTGGCTGGGGGAGGAGAGGGATGCGCCAGACTGGTATCTTTATTGCTTCTGAAATCTTTGCTGGTAGTCCCAGCCCCAGCCCCAGCCCCTGCCCCAGCACCACCCCCTGCCCCTGCCAGGCAGGAGTTCTTTTTTGTCCCAGTAACACCACTGACCTGTTTGGGCTTAATCTTGCCAGTGTCCTCTCCTGCTACAGACTCCTTCACTATGGTGGGTGTCTTCGCTTTTAAGCTTTTTTTTCCTCCACGGGAGTTCATCCTTATGCCTTTCTTGTCAGAGTCTGCTTTCTCCGAAGCTCTGAACTGCTCCCAAAATCCAAGCAGAGCAGTAAATAAAATGTAGCCCAGCACCAGGAAAGACGCTTCCCACAAATCAAATCGACGTTTGTTGGCTCGTTTCACCGAGCGTGCAGAAGAAGTCTGTGTCCCAAACCAGCGGCTGCTGCCTGCGAGGGTAATGCGTGTTAAGGGGTTTTTACATGCAGCTGTGAAAACCTGCAAGCCCGTCCGGCCGTTTGCTTCGTGGCGTGTCCTCGTTTTAGCAATCTCCTCGTGAAACCCCGTGTCTCCGGGTAAATCCTGAGGCGATCTCCACCTTCCGTATACTCGATGTGTCCGTATCTGAGGACCCAGCATCACGGATCCGCAGGTCAGGTAGCCGATCACCTGAGCGTTTCTGTTACCGGCGTGGCGTGGCGGCCGCGCACACTGGCTTACGCTGCCTCCATCTTTGCTCGTCAAGTTTGCCGACTGGAGGTTTGGATGAGCACCTGAAGCGTTTAATTAGAAAGACTTTGCTCGAATTGTCTCCAGTGAAGAAGGGGCGACAAGAGTAATTTCAAGCTTATTCTCCTTGGTCTCTGGTGTTAGATGAAGTGACCTGTGAACCACACGAACAAAGGGGGAAGTATACAGGCAAGGAGATCTTGCCTGAAATATTGACACATGTAAAATAAACTATGGGGTTTCAGGAGGAGGTAATGGCTCAAACTTCATCTTCTGGTTTATTGAGGGAGTTTTAGAATGCCTCAGAGTTGGGTTTTCCAGTTTATCCTTTCATTTGGGAGGTCTTGACCAGAGAATGGAAGGACCCGGTCAAGGTTATGTTGCTCGCCTTCATGTCAAAGTTATACCCCCTTAAAAAATGAAAGATGATTAAGGGCACACCGAATAAGAAGGTCAATTTAGCCCTCACAAAGGTAAATCTGCACTCTCAATTGGTGCTGAGAGCTAGTATTTATGGTTCTAATGTCGCTCAATCCTCATTGACAGATATCAAGAAGTTGCTTAGTGCTGTTGATGACTCTTATGATTGTTCCTCTTTGCTGGATCACATGGAGAAACAAGTTGAATTCGTGTCTGACATTGTGTTTGATGTGGTGCGGGCCTCTGCTCTGATCGGGGTGCTTGTATTTCTACCAGGCGTAATCTAGTCCTTAGGACATGCCTTTTCCTGGGAGAGTTACAGATGATTTTGAATCTGAAGTCCCTTAACAAATTCATTCAGACATTGCCATTCAAGATGGAGACTTTGCAGCAAGTGAACCCTCTGGTCATCAAGGACCATTTTTTATGGTGTACAGTCAAAATATCGAGTTTTTAATATCGATTGGCAATAATATCGAGTAAGAAATATAGAATAGACATACTATCGACTAGACAGAATATAGACTACCAAAATATCGAATAGAATAGTATTAATATCGAATAGAATAGCATTAATATCGAATCAAAAATATAGAATGGACAAAATATCGAATTGACAGAATATAGAATACAAAAATATTGAACGGACAGAATATAGACAACAAAAATATTGAATTTGAGGTAAATAAGTTAATATTATTTTTAATATTTGCTTAATATAATTCTGTAGCGGGTTGTGGGTTTATAGGGGAATAGGGTGGGAAGTAATTACATTATAATTAATTAAATATGTTATTTTAATTATTGGTATTTATTTTGAATTAATTATTTATAAATTAATTAAAATATAATTGGTAATAATTTTTAATTGATTTATTGCTAAATATGTTAATGTTAGTAATTTATTTTCTGTAGCGGGTTGTGGGTTTATAAGGGAATAGGGTGGGAAGTAATTTAATTATAAATATGTTAATTTTAGTAATTTATTTTCTGTAGCGGGTTGTGGGTTTATAGGGGAATAGGGTGGGAAGTAATTTAATTATAATTATTAAATATGTTAATTTATTTATTGGTATTTATTTTGAATTAATTGTTAATTAATTGGTAATTAATGAAAATATAAGTGGTAATTAATTTTAATTGATAAATATGTTAATTTTTGTAATTTATTTTCGGGTTGTGGGTTTATAGGGGAATAGGGTGGGAAGTAATTTAATTATAATTAGTTAAATATTTTAATGTATTTATTGGCATTTATTTTGAATTAATTGTTAATTAATTATTAATTAATTAAAATAAAATTGGTAATTCATTTTAAATAATTGATTGATTGATAATTATGTTACTTTTATTAATTTATTTTCTTTAGTGGCTTGTGGGTTTATAGGGGGATAGGGTGGGAAGTAATTTAATTGTAAGTAATTACATTTTTTAAATTATTATTTTTTGATCTAATTTTGTAATAATTTAAAATTGTTAATTAATTTATTGTTAATTGGTAAATAATTTGTATTAGTAGGTAATTATTAATAATAATTAATTTTTATTTGTTTTTTTAATCGATTAATTAATATATTGTATAAAATTGTTAATTATTTAAATTAATTTGTAATTGGCATTAATATTTATGTTATTTTTATTTATATATGAAGTAATTAGTTTCCCTACTGTTGCACTCACTGGAGTGGGAATAGTAATTTTTACCCTCCCACTATCCAATGTTTTCCCTACTGTTGCACTTACTGGAGTGAAAATAGTAATTTTTACCCCTACGCTATCCAACACTTTCCCTACTGTTGCACTCTTTGGAGTTGGAATAGTAATGTTTACCCCTACGCTATCCAACGCTTTCCCTACTGTTGCACTCTCTGGAATGGGAATATTAATTTCTACCCCTACACTATCCAACGCTTTCCCTACTGTTGCACTCAGTGGAGTGGGAATAGTAATTTTTACCCCTACGCTATCCAACCCTTTCTCTACTGTTGCACTCTCTGGTGTTGGAATAGTAATTTTACCCTCCCGCTATCCAACACTTTCCCTACTGTTGCACTCAGTGGAGTGGGAATAGTAATTTTAATACTCCCGCTATCCAACGCTTTCCCTACTGTTGCACTCAGTGGAGTGGGAATAGTAATTTTAACCCTCCCGCTATGCAACGCTTTCCCTACTGTTGCACTCACTGGAGTGGGAATAGTAATTTAAACCTCTACGCTATCCAACGGTTTCCCTACTGTTGCACTTACTGGAGTGGGAATAGTAATTTTTACCCCTACGCTATCCAACGCTTTCCCTACTGTTGCACTCTTGGGAGTGGGAATAGTAATTTTTACCCCTACGCTATCCAATGCTCTCCCTACTGATGCACTCACTGGTGTGGGAATAGTAATTTACACCCCTACGCTATCCAACACTTTCCCTACTATTGCACTCACTGGAGTGGAAATAGTATTTTTTACCCCTACGCTATCCAACGCTTTCCCTACTGTTGCACTCACTGGAGTGGGAATAGTAATTTTCACCCCTACGCTATCCAGCGCTTTCCCTACTGTTGCACTCTCTGGAGTGGGAATAGTAATTTTTACCCCTACGCTATCCAACGCTTTCCCTACTGTTGCACTCTCTAGAGTGGGAATAGTAATTTTTACCCCTATGCTATCCAACGCTTTCCCTACTGTTGCACTAACTGGAGTGGGAATAGTAATTCTTACCCTCCCACTATCCAACATTTTCCCTACTGTTGCACTCACTGGAGTGGGAATAGTAATTTTTACTCTCCTGCTATTCAACGCTTTCCCTACTGTTGCACTCATTGGAGTGGGAATATTAAATTTCCCCCCTACGCTATCCAATGCTTTCCCTACTGTTGCACTCACTGGAGTGGGAATAGTAATTTTTAATCTCCCACTATCCAACGCTTTCCCTACTGTTGCAGTCACTGGAGTGGGAAAAGTCATTTTTACCCCTACGCTATCCAATGCTTTCCCTACTGTTGCACTCTCTGGAGTGGGAATAGTAATTTTTACCTCTACGCTATCCAATGCTTTCTCTTCTGTTGCACTCACTGGAGTGGTAATAGTAAATTTAACCCTCTCGCTATCCTACGTTGAAAATATTGTATATGTTTTGTTAATAATTTGTATATATATATATATATATTCACTGAAAAAACCATAGGTTTCACACCAGTTATAGTTAGCTGAAAATTTTACTGACATAAAACCATTGAAATTCCAAGTTATAGTTAGTTGGACTCACTATAACTTGCACGTGTAATGCACTGCTGACAACGTCACAGACTACATCACTCATGACATGGTCAGTGACATCACTCATGACATCACTGATGACACCATCCAGTGAATGTGTGTCTTTCTGAAAAATAAATATGTTTTCTATATGTATATGAAAAAGGTCGATGGAAGAATAAATGTTTAAATAAGTATCTAAATGGATGTTTTTTTAAAAAAAAATGGATTGGTTAACTGGCTTATTTAGTGTATCTTTGTGAATACATATATCAGCGAGTAATGTTTAAATATTTAAATATATGTATCAGGGTTTCACTTTGTGTATAAGTGGCTGCATGGGTTGGTGAGTACCTACATGTGTGTGTATATGGGTTATTAGATGTTTATTTTAGTATCAGTATGAATGTCTGTATGATTTGGTGGGGGTATTACTTAGCACATAGATGCATCAATGACTGATTCACTGTTTGTATGTGTTTTGAAGACAGCATATGTGCAGGACTGTAAGGGTGGATGAGTGTCTATATGTGTGTGTTAGTGAGTGAATGACTGTCTCACTAGTGTCTTTAACAGTATATGTGAGTATTGATGTTTATAAGTGAGTATATGTGAGAGTGAGAGATTGTAAGAGTTCCTGTTTAAATAAGTATGTGTTTCTATAAGTGTTTGTTTAAGAGAGTGAGTATGTGTAAGTTTCCTTAGAAGTAAGGTGGTAGTGTGTGTATAGTTGTATATGCAAATAAATGGATGTTCAATAGTTTATTTGCATGTGTGAGTATGTGAGTGAGTAACTTTTGGATGACTGTCGATGTGTTACAGGATGTATAGGTGTATCACTACATATGATGAGTGAGTATATGTATGAGTGACTACATAGAACTGTTGGTGAATTAGTGGATGTGTATATAAATGGTGGAATTTCTGAAATGGTTGTTGTAACTGGTATGGGTTTTTTTGAAATTTTTTTGTTTCTATTTTTGAATATGTGTTTCAAGGGTTACAGTGAAAGGAGGTCTGTCACTCTGTCACAAGGATGGTGTCATCAGTGATGTCATGAGTGATGTCACTGACCATGTCATGAGTGATGTAATATGTGACGTCATCAGCAGTGCATTACACGCGCAAGTTATAGTGAGTCCAACTAACTATAATGTGGAATTTCAATGGTTTTATGTCAGTAACATTTTCAGCTAACTATAACTGGTGTGAAACCTATGGTTTTTTCTATGAATTTAATCGTTTTTTTATATGCTAATTCCAAACTATAACTGGTGTGAAACCTATGGTTTTTTCAGTGAATTTCATAGGTTTTTTAAATGCTAATTCCTAACTATATATAAGGCCCCAAACCTACGTTTTTTTCTTTGAAGTTCAAAAATTTGGTTAATAGCAAATGTCTATAGCTATGAAATGTATTTATATATATTTATATATATTTTGTATGTATTTATTTCTATATTTTATTTGTATTTTAAACAAAATTTTTTTGACCCTGGAACGCTCCCGGGGTGCACCCCGGTGAGCGCCCCAGAGAGCGTAGTCTTTTGAAGCGCCCTGGGGCGCGCTCCGGAGAGCGTCCCGTTAGGCCAATGTCACGAACGAAAACATCATCGTGACGTATCGCGTAGCCGCGTCCGCGTGATACGCACGGCGTAAGCGCACCCGGAAGCACTCGAGCGAATACGATCGCGCAATGTAAACTTCCGACGCGCTTACGCGACGCGACCCGGGGCACGCCCGTGGGCGCGTCGCGTAAGCGCGTCGGTCATGTGACCTGAAAATAACACTTTTAATTGGTGCAGAACACTTTTACTTTCATATTGATGAAATCCCTGGTCTTGTGACCTGAAAATAACACTTCTCATTGGTTCAGGCCTTTTTTTTCCCAAATGATTAAAGACCCCACCTTTTTTCCTTATTCTGACTTTGTCCTTTGACTGAGGAAGACCTGATTGTACCTCTCTGTACCTTTTGGATCTATAGAATGGCTTCAGTAGCAGCAGCAGCTGGTGCATCTGCACCACCACCACCACCACCACCACCACCAAGAGGACCACCACAACAGTACATTGGTGGTCAAGAAGAGGAGAAGGAGGAAGAGGAAGAGGAGGATGGGAGAAACTGGCTGCCTGAACAAAATACTCCATACAAGCCCAAGTCACACATTGTATGGGAGTTTTTTTCACTCCCAGAGGGAAAAAAGAAAGTGAATGCGGCAAAGGCGACTTGCCTTATCTGTAAGGAACAACTCTCAAGGGGCAACCCAAACAAAAAGTATTCCTTTGGTAACAATACCATGATTCGACATATGATCCGTAAGCACCCTAACAACTATTCTCGTGCAGAACTCAGGGAACTGGCCAGTAACCCCCCCAGTCATCAAGGACCACCTCCCAAAGAAACGAACCCACTTCATCGGGACCAGAAACATCAGAGATGATGCCTTGTATTCAGCAACGATTTGCTGATTTTAAAATCACTTGTACTGCATGTGGCAAGCTTATCGCCTATGGTGAAAAGAGCGTAAAGCTCATCGTCCTTGCAGGTGACAATCACAAGTGCCCCAAAAAGAAGTAATTTTTTTCTTTTTTTGTTTTCTGCTCCAGTTGAGCCAGTTTCAATACCCTTTTTTTTGTTTCTCCCCCTAAAAACAATACTAAAAAAATATAAAACTGTTTTGAAAAGCCAAAAAAAGTACAAAATGTTCAAAAAACATAAAAAAATATAAAACAACAAAAAGAAGAAAAAAAGAGTTATTTTCAGAACTACCTCCAATTTATAAAAAAAAAGGCTTCATTTTTAAAAAACTCTGTCATTCTTTTTTCCTCATGGAACGCTCCCCAGTCCGCTCCCCGGTGCGCGTACCGGGCGCTCCCCCCACGCAAAACGAAAAAAAAAAACATTTATTGGCCCGCGGGGCCCTTTTAAAGCCCCCACATCAAACCTAGGGGGTCAGGGAGGGTCTACCCTGCCCCCTTATGGTCATTTCCCCCTTTGTTTTGGCCACCTCTTGTGTCTTGATCCGACCGAGACACAAGATGGCGGACGCTCCGGACTGTTTCGAATGTTTACAGACACCCGAAAGCCAATCAGATTTCCGTGTGCACCTCGCGTGTCGCGCCCGGGGCGCTCCCCGGTGCGCGTACCGGGGCGCTGCCATAGATATATATATTTTTTTTAACCTAAATTACTCAAATTCCACTGGAGCACATATCTTGAGACATAGCAAAGGCACATCGGGCTACCAGTCCCTACAATTTTGCCAAATTTGGTGGAAATCCATTCAGCCGTTCGGGCTAAAAGTGAAATCGACCGCCCTATGGAAATTAACATGGGGAAAGCACGTTTTTGGACCCCCCTTTTATCTCGGCCCCCGCTTGACGAATCCCCCCCAAACTTCCAGGGAAGGATTGGAATGCCGCGAGGCCATTTTGAGGAAATTTTCAGTCAGATTCGTCAACCGGCGCCAAAGTTATTCCAAATAGAATTTTGAGATTTAACATTGAAAAAAATCCTAACTATAACTACCTACTGGCGACCGCTAGTAGGTAAAATATATATATATATATATATATATATATATATATATATATATATATATATATATATATATATTAGGGGTGGGCGGCCAGCTACGCTCCGTCTGCGGAGTGTGCGTAGTGCCGCCTACTCCGCATTTTGCGGAGCTGGCGGAGCCAGGCGGCACTACGCACGCTCCGCAGACGGAGCGTAGCTGGCCGCCACCCGCCTCCCTCCCGCCCTCCCTAAATACTTTGAAATAAAGGAATGAAATAATTTAAAAAGCACTTACCTTGCCGCCGCTGCCCGCCGCGTCCCCGGGGCTCACTATCTCTTCCGTCTTCCGTCCGCTTTACTAATGCGCATGCGCGGGCGGCCGCGCATGCGCATTTTCACGAGAAAATGCGCATGCGCGGCCGCCCGCGCATGCGCATTAGTATAGAAGATGGAAGATAGCGAGCCCCGGGGACGCGGCGGGCAGCGGCGGCAAGGTAAGTGCTTTTTAAATTATTTGATTCTTTTATTTCAAAGTATTTAGGGAGGGCGGGAGGGAGGCCGGTGGCGGGGCTGGCGGCCAGTGGTGTTTGCGGAGTGGGGCTACGCGGAGTGCGGAGGTGGGCGTAGTTTCTCGCCCACTTCGCGTAGCTCCGCGAAGCCCCACACCACGAACTCCGCCCAGGGTTAATATATATATATATATATATATATATATATATATATATATATATATATATATATATATAAAATTATTTATAAAAAGTTTAAGTTACAATAATTATTTATTAATTTTAAGTTTATTTAAGTCTTTTAAGTATGTTTAAATTAATTATATTTATTATTATATTACTTTTAAATTACTTTTAAGACATTTAAAAAAGTTGATATTTTGACTGTCTATATTTTTTACAACAATATTTTGGAGTCGATATTTTTGTACTTACCTGTTTGAAGATAGGAAGTCGATATTCTGGCATTCTATATTTTTGCCACGATATTTTGGCAGGTCATTATTTTGCTCCTCGATATTCTGTCAGTAATCCATTTTTTATGTATACTGGATCTCCAGGAAGCGTACTACCATGTGCCTATCCATCCCAGCGATCAGAAGTACCTGAGGTTTTGCATTCGGACCAGCATTTTCAGTCTCAGGTCCTGCCCTTTGGCCTCAAGAAGGCTCCATGAGTCTTCACCTAGGTGGTAGCTCCACTCATTGCTTTGGTCCACATTCAGGGGATTCACATCTACCCTTATCTGTCTGAATGGATTCTCCATGCTCCTTCCCAGACTTAGTTGTGTCAGGGCTCGATGTGGATTGCAGGAAGGCCCCCAGACATGGGTTCCTTCCCAATCTGAAGAAGTGCAGGTTAGTCCCGTCCCAGGATCTGTGTTTCATTGGGGCCAGATTTCATACCCATCTGAACAAGGTCTTCCTGCCAGAGGCCAGGGTGTTGGTCTTGCAGTTCCTGACTCTTCAAGCCTTCAACAGTCAGTCCCTTCCAGTAAGGTTTAGTTGAAGTTCTTGGGGCATATGGCAGCAGCAGTGTTCACTGTTCTGTGGGCCAGGTTCCACCTCCGGCTGTTTTAAACTCATCTGTAATGCCTGGTGGCACCCTGCCTCAGCATACTACAAGGTTCAGGTTTCAGTGACTCTGGAACTTCGGCTGGAACTTCAGTGGTCCCTGGAATCCTCCTTTCTCTAAAAGGGGGTTTGTTTGCAGCCGGATCCCTCAAAAGTATTAACTATAGATACCGGCACGTTTGGTTGGGGGGCAACTCTGGAGGATAGGCCTGAAGAGGCCAGGTGGGCCCTCCAAAATATCAGGCCTTCCTCCAACTGGAGGGAGCTCAAGGCAGTTTTCCAGGCTCTCTTGGGGTTTTGTCATGTTCTGAAATGTTGCAATCTGGGGTTGTATTACATAGGGTGCCCTAGGGGCGCAACGGGCATGTGCGCCCGCTTTGCTCGCCCCGGGGCACTTTGGTATTATAGAAGGGGGTGCAGATGCTTGTGCATCCTCTTCTATAATACGGATACCATAAGAGGGTGTTCCCTCATTTGCATAGGGGCATGCCCTATGCAAATGAGGGAATACCTTTGACTCTGTACCCACGTCATATTACAGACACAGAGCTCAAGAAGCCCGCAGGAGGTGCCCTGACAGTGCGCCATTTAAAAGGTGGAGCACTGTCAGTGCACTCCCTGAGAGCAGCTCTCTTCAGGGGTTAAAGGGGTCCCATGGACCCCCCAGAATCCCCTTACAGGAGGGTGCGGTCACTGACTACACCCGCCTGCAAGAGGATGTCTAATCCCCCTTGAAAGTGCAAACGGGTGCCGCCTGCACAGTGAAAACACAGAGCAACTGCTCCGTGTTTTCACATGAATGCACTGCCCTCAGGGCAGTGTGAGTTCACCACTGCCCTGGAGGCAGCGCATTCACCATAGTAGGGCTCATTTTCAATGTTTGCCCTCTACGCACCTTTTGAAAGGTGCACCGGGCGCAAACAATGATAATGTGTAACACAGCCTCTGGTGTTCCAGATTTACAATATGGTGACTGTGGCTAATCTCAACAACCAGGGGGTCCAGGTCCTGGTCCATGAATCAGGTTGCAGCCAAGTTGTTTGGTTGGGCGGAGTGCCACCTAATGTTCCTTCGTGCAGTTCACATCAGGGTAGTGGAAATTGGGGTGGCAGATTCTCTCAGCAGGGTTTTCCCATCATATCAGGAACTGTCCCTAACTAGAGGAGCCTTTCCACCCATTTGTGCCAGATTTAGGAGGACAAGTCTGGATCTGTTTGCCTCCTGCACCAACATCCAAGTTCCCCGCTTTTGTGTTTGAGGCCCTCAAAATGGGGCTTGGGGGCTGGATGCTTTGCTATCCTCCTGGCCTTGGTCTCTGCTGTATGCCTCCCCACCATCCCTCTGATTTTCAAACTCCTGGCAATGTTGTTGGGGGAATCCAGGGACATGATTGTGGTAGTTCCCTTTTGGCCTCATCGGCCATGGTTCCCTTTTTGTCTAGTCCCTTGTGGTTCAGAGTCCTTGGTTCCTTCCTCTCATCCTTTCGACTCTGCAGGTGTCCCATGTTCTCACGCTTCAGAGGCTTCACCTCTCAGTGTGGAATTTGAAAGAAGGGGATTACAGAACAAGGGATTACCTAGATATCTAGCTATTGCCCTTCAGCAGTCTAGGAAGCCTTCTACCATGAAGTCGTAGGGTAGGCACAGGGGTAGCTGTCATTTGTTTTTGGGATGGGTTTGAGAAGAAGCTTTCTGTGTCTACTCTGAGGTTGTAGTGGGCTCCTATTACAGCATTCAGGCATGCTTGGGGCAATCTTACTGATTCTTATGGCTTGTTTCATGAAAAATTTCTCTATCTCTATGCCTTTTTTACATCCTGTATACCCTTTATGGGACTTTCCTTTAGTCCTTATGGCTCTGATTTCCCATCCTTTTGAGCCTTTAGATTCAGTAGATGTAAAGTTTCTAATGATGAAATTGGGCTTCTTGGTTGCTATCACGTGTGCTAGTCTGCTGGATAAATTTGGTGCGTTGTTGGGTAAGAAACCATTTCTTTCATTTTGTGATGATGCTGTTGTGTTGTGTTTGGACCATTTTTTTTCCAAAGGTTTACTATTCATTTCACAGGATATTGTTTTACCTGCTTTGATGAAGACTGTCTCTCTGGGAGATTTTCAGTGGCTACTGTGGATGTGACAATGGCTTTTTGGATTTATGTGTCTCGATCCAAATCCTTTCATCTTTCGTATTCACTTTTTGTTTCCTTTGATTCCTCCAATTGAGGTGAAAGGCTTCTTATCCATTAATCACTCGATTAAGCAGGTGATTTCCATGGCGTACTCTTAGTAGGGGTCGCCGTATCCTGATGGGGTTCAGGGGCATTCCATTCTTGGGATGTCTGCCTCTTAGGCAGAAATTCATGGGGTTTCTATTTGCAGACATTTTTGGGCAGCTACTTGGGCTTCTCCAAATTATTTTGTCGGCCGGCTTATGGTTGCTTTGGTATTCCTCAATAGATGGGATGAGGACGAAGAGGATATGGGGGCAATGTCATATTACCTACTGTTATTCTTCATTTCTCCTGGTCCTATTATCCTCGTACCATTCGTCATGTCCCTCCCACCCTCCTGTCAACCTGGCCTCCTGTTGTGGAGGCTTGGTATTTCAGCAGGAATGTTGGGTGAGTATAGCTTTATAGGCTACCACCTTGTGGGAAGGGCATATACATAGGATTCTACTTTTTTTCTGTGTGTGAGGTGAAATACCTCATTAGTGATGAATGCGATGAGGACAATAGAACCAGAAGTAATGAAGATTACCAGTAAGTATTATGACATTAAAGGTAGCCACTTCTTGATTGTGTATCACAAATTAAACCGTCTGTTGTAAAGACAGATCTAACTAGGGACTACTATTTTAATTTAGGGCTTGGTGGCCAGTCCATTGGCCAATGAGGTGGAAGGATGTCATGCACAAGGTATTTCTCGCCCCACATCGATCCGGAAGATTGCACCCTCTAGAATTCCTCTTTCTGATATTTCTTTTTCCCAAGCCACTCTTTGGAACTTATTAGTAACAGATGTCACAGGGTACTGATGTGCTTGCCACCACCACCTCTGTCCATTTGTGAGTGACTGCACCCTCTCAGTCATTGATCTCCGAGGACGGGGGAGGCGAATAAACACATTGGTAAGTGTCGTTAAAATCGAAGGCGGAGACTATAGGGTGTCAAACAAAGTAGGAATGTGGGGCGGATTGGGAGCCTAAATGAATCACTGCCATATTATTCCCGGACTAGCCGCATTCCTCCTTATGCATTTAATAAATTAGAGGTACTAACCTTATTTTTATGATCAGCCCGAACAAGCGCACTAGCCTTCCCCTTTAGAGAGCGATGGTTGCTTCATGCGCAGCCCACCGTCTCCTAACGGGCCGGGAGAATCCCTGCCCTCAGCCAATGCTTTCGCTGCTGGAGCAGCGTTTGGATTTGCTGAGAGCCAGGGGTTGCCAGCCACTCACGCAAGACGTTGAGAAGGCCATTCCAATGCTCCAGATCCCGGTGCAGGAGCAGACAGCAGAGGTGGCGCGGACCCGCCCAGTCAGGTACATTTAACTTTGTTTTTTTTAACTTTATTTTTAAACCCCCTGCAGCCCCCACCCCGCGCGACCCCCCGTGACCATTGCGAGCCAGGACTACTCTTTACCCTCTACCCCCGCTCATTTCTCGTTAGCTCCTTTCTCATAATTCTTCTCTAAGGGCTACATTTCTTGGCTGTGGGAGAGATATGGGGGAGGGGCTTATGGTGGGCAGTGTCTCACTCCTCAGGTCGTCCTGTCCCATCTTCTCACTCGGTGCCCGTTGCTTTTCCAGTGCCGCTGCTCGCATTTCGATCGTCACCGTGCTTCCACTCCATACACAGGTAGGTCAGTGAGCCATTGGTGACAGTCTTCACATTTATGATTTGCGTAACTGTTTGGCTTTTAAATATGGGATGTGGGCATGGCTCTGGCTCAAAAGACTGAATAACACACTGGCATGGTGGGTGCTTGGGAAGTTGGGCATTCCAGAGTCCGCCGAGTCAAATTAGCGGGCGGGCTTGTTAGTGGCAGTTAAAACATTAAGGGCTTGGCTTTAGCTTGTAAATCTGTGATGTGGGTCTGGGTGGCTCAGTGGGCCGTATTACACCCTAGTGCCTGCCCGAGTGCCCGGGCATTCCGGAATACAGGTACTCCATAACAACAGGGGTTTCCTGTCCTTCTCACGCTGCGTGAACTAAACAGGGCCAATCTAGTGCTCTGGGAATGTCGTGTGAGAGAAGTAGGCACCACAGACGCACTCCCTCAATGGAACACAAGCAACTTTGCTATTCCACTGCCTAAAGTTGCATTAATACTTAGCTGCGGTTACGCCGTGAAATAGCAAAGCTGCTCACATTTCTTTAGTGAATAATTACATTTGACTCACCCAAACTATAGGGCTTATTTAGTGCCCATCTTCACATTTATGATTCGGCTTGTAAATCTGGGATGTGCGCCCAGGTGGCTCAGTGAAACCCTAGTGCCTGCCTGTGCATTCCAGAGTACGGGCATCCGTTTCGGCCAAGTTGACAATAAACATTTATCGGAAAATTTCGTTCTGGGGGCATCTGAAAGATGACGGGTTGATCCTGATGCTTAACATTAAACTATGCAATCTCTCAGTTGTGGAAAACAAGCAGAGCAGAGAAACAAATGAAATGAGGGAAAACTGCATGGCCGACTTCAGAGCAGGTGTTTTCAGAGGGAGGGAGCAGTGGCTGTCAACAACCAGCATAAGCCCTCACCAGTCATTCAGCAGACGGCCTTGCTTTCTCCGAAGTTGCATTTTATCTGCAGTTTCTCTCCTTCCTGGCTGCCCCTCCAAAACAGCTTACATTTGTGAACTACTTGCTCTGTGTGTATTAAATGGTTGCTTTTCTACCAATGTGATTAAATGCTTTCTTGCGTTTTGACACAACAGCTACATATAAAAAGTTATGAAGCATAGTTACACAAGGACACACGAATAACACAGCCTTTTTTATTTGCAAGTGTTTCTTACGCCTAGTAAGTCAGGAGTAAACATATACTTTCACTATATACATTTATGATGCACCACACCACATATTTTCATGGTCACTCATGCCTTGAGCTTATCCATTTCAATTGTACACCAGGACATGATACTGGCTCTGACCTTTTTCAGGAGGACAGCTTGACTGGCTGTCACAAAATGTCTTGGCAGGGTGCTTTGTTTTTGGATGTTGCTGACTTGTGTTTATTTGTTATATTGTTGAAGTATTATTTCCTGTTACCTACACGTGTCATGAATTGTATGCAATAATGTCTTGCTATTAGTATTTCCTTTCCATTACAGCCTCTCATTCAGGAACCGTGTATGTCCCTATTACTCCCCGACCGTTCTCTGTTGTTCTTTTCTTACTTATCCTAAGTCTGAAATTCTGTAATCTGTATGTTTTTGGGTGTCATCTTTGTCACCGCGAGATCAGGGTAACTCAAGGCATCAGCCAAGACAGTTTTCTGTTGCCAAGGCCCGCGCTGATCCTAACATTTCTTCATCCCCTCAATGAGACTTACAGTGCCTTTTTGTGTGCCCTACTGCCTTTTTATAATTTTTCCTTCCTGTCTCTTTGTGTCCAGTCCGACAAAGCACAATAGCTTGTATTTCCTCAGAAGATTTCATTTGTAAAGGTATATCAATAAACACATAAATCTGTGAGATACTCAGCATAGTTATCTCAAAGTCTGTTTTGAAGTTCTGTGGTTATACTGAATAAGCAGCTACACTTTTACAATTGCCTAATTAACCTTATTGCTTCTCAGATTTGCTTGAAAATACACCATTTGCCCACTCTTTTTTTTCAAAATTCTCTTGGGTGGAGAACCCCTTTTTATAATGGTCAGGCTCGCTCGCTTGCCATAGGACCCTTATCCCGAAATGTTTCGCCTCACCACTTTCAAATGTCACCAGCTGCCACTAGTACTAACTTGCATTATTTATATAGCTCCTGATCGATGCTGGGTTTTATAAGCGCTATATAACTTACATCTTCTTGAATTAGACCCAGGGCAACTAAATAATGGAAGAGACTATTTTTAAAATGCTATGTAAACACAGTCATTGAGTTAGTCAGGGATGATGGGATGACCATGAGCAGACGCCTCAGCACCAGCTTAGATAAAAACACAACCCCAGAGAGGAAGATCTATGGCAAAAAGGAAGCACAGTGTGGCATGATAAAGGAGTGGAGATGTGGTTCCGCAGCTTAGTTGTTTCTTTACCTACCAGTGACACCTGATTTCTGTAATCTATTTTCAACAAGACACCCTAGTCACACTGCTCGCTTTCCTCTATACAGCACTTTCATTTGATACACCCCTGCTACAATAAAAATTATTATTGTTGTTTGTAAAGCTCCTTTCTTCTGTAAAATGATTAAATATGAGCCCTAACACTATATACACTTATGAAGTGGTTATTTCAGAGTGAAAAAGGTAAAATAAATACATGCAGCGTGAAGGAAGTGTACAATGCCTGCCAGTACTGAAATGGACTTGCCCTTGATGAGACACGAAGCATTTCTTTGTGCTTCCGCGGCTGGGTCTTAAACAGTAGGCATTTACAAGAGAGGGATAAAAACACAGCAACCTTGGCTTTTATTTAATGTGAATCGGTTTCTTTTTTTACATTGCTGACAATATGACTTTTCATCACATTGCAGAATTTAAAGGCACTTTCTCTAAAGTGTGCATCTATCAGTGACACTAGACATAAAGACATTGTGGAAAGGGTACCTATTTCATCTTTTGTGCTACTACAGCATAGATGTTATTAACGTTGAAGTTTCTAAATCACCACGGGGAATATTATTGAGGAACCGCAGTAATCATCGCAAATTGCGCTTAGCGCGATTTGCATTATCGCCGTCTATTGCCGGTTCAAATCGCCGTGTTAGCGGCGTATTTGCAACACTTTCCTGGCAGGCGATATGAAGCCCGGCGATAGATGGTGATACACATCAATAGCGGCGGAATAGAGCGAAATGAGAACAGTGCTAATGAGAATGTTGTAAATAGGGAGATGTGGACTTAACCATGCAATCCAGCTCCCATTTAACTTATAGCCAAATCGGGGTTTTTGCAAAAGTAGAAATCCGGCGAAAACCGCGGTTAGCGCGGCTTCAATTATCGCTTCGCGTGTTTGGGGCCAGGTTGTAAATACCGCTGTGTTTCCTTAGCTACTTTTTTCATGTTGGTTTTCGAGGGAACGCCTATTTTGCATCTGATTAGCGATGTATATCGCTAAGATGCGAGGCGTCTCGTACACAGCAGCTAACATGCGCTAATGCATGTTAGCACCGCCTTGATGATTGTGCGATGTGTATATCGCCACTTTGCCGGCGCTATGTGCCGGGAAAGCAGCGATATGGCCCTTGTTATTATGCCCCCATATAATCTAATATGCGGCACAGAGTATCTCAAATATTATGTTTGGATTGAAACAAAGTGCACTTGGCATATAGGCATACACTTGTACATACATTTGAATGAAGCATTAATTGAAATTTGTAAAACAAAGATTAGCCTTTTGGGTTAATTTAATCGAACCTGGGACTGTTTTTAAACATCTCCTTTATGCTGGGTGAAAAAGGTACATTGAAAGCCCTCCTTATTGACCATTTGGCTGCCAAATTTCCTTCAACTACTTCCTCGCTCCCTCTTGTCAGTATTGTGCTCATTTTCAATCTGTTCCGGTGCATCTGTTCGTCAATGAAAAGGAGACAATGTAAGAAGCTGTACTATCCAAAAACAGATATGGGTCTTAGCTTCAATAGTAGCTGTATATCATTGGCATAATGTAAAAATATCTAAAAACAGTTGATTCACATAATTAAGTAACCCAAATAAATATCGATATAGAGTGAAAAATTTAAATCTGTGTAGGGTACTACTTCTGATCGCGTTAAAGTAGACCGCATTCAAGGGTCTTCAACCAGTAGATCGTGAGCTACTGTAGCCCTCTATCTACCTTCGAGTGGCTCACCTATGTGCATCCCAGCATATCAAATTGGAAAGCTTTTGCTTGGTTGAATTAATATTCATAATACAAAATTGAGATTATACAACACTAAAAATATTAGTAGCTCTCCATGTGTTTCATTAGACATAAGTAGCTCTCAGCACAGAAAAGTTTTTTAACTCTGAGTCTAAACCTTTACAGGACTTTTAACTAGTCTGTTCGTGTTAGAAATTGGGTTTCTGGTTGGCGGAGGTATGCACTCTGTACAAGCAGGAACCACAAACCACAAAAACACATTAACCTAAATTAATCTGTGCTCACCCTTTGGTACCTTGGTACAGAGCAGCCAGGCTTAATTTAAGAGGCAATGTTTAAAGTATTTGTGCAACACTTAATACCGTAAAACAGTGAAAACACCACACAAAAATAATCCACACCAATTTAGAAAAATAGAGCTTAATTTAATGAGCAGAGCAAGACCAAAACAACAAGAGAGATGTGTTGGTTCCTACCAGTGCAACAACAGTAATGTGTGGATTATGGTGGATACAACAAACAATAAAACACTTCCAAGGGACAGGGACTGGTTTGGCACCACTTGGCAGGCAAGGCAAGTCTCACTGTTGGCAAAGTCAATGTGCTGTAGCAGGGTTGTTGGAAGTATTTGATTTCCCTGAGATTTCAGAACAGGAGACAAGCCAGCAAACACTTTGAGTGACTTTGACTCTGGGGTGAAGAGATACAAGTACAGTCCTTTTCACTCCCAGGCAAGGAGGGAGGCACATAGCAGGGTAGGCACAGCAAAACAGGAGTCCAGCAGAGTCCAGCAAAGTGACAGTCCTTTCAGACGCAAGCAGTCCTTTTTTCTGGCACCACAGACGCACTCCCTCAACGGAACATGAGCAACTTTGCTATTCCTCTGCCTAAAGTTGCATTAATACTTAGCTGCAGTTAGGCCGTGAAATAGCAAAGCTGCCCTCATTTCTTTAGTGAATAATTACATTTGACTCACCCAAACTATAGGGCTTATTTAGTGCCCGTCTTCACATTTATGATTTGGCTTGTAAATCTGAATTGTGCGCCCAGGTGGCTCAGTGAAACCCTAGTGCCTGCCTGTGCATTCCATAGTACGGGCATCCGTTTTGGCCAAATTGACAATAAACATTTATCTGAAAATTTCATTCTGGGGGCATCTGAAAGATGGCGGGGTTGATTCTGATGCTTAACATTAATCTATGCAACCTCTCAGTTGTGGAAAACAAGCAGAGCAGAGAAAAAAATGAAATGATGGAAAACTGCATGGCCGACTTCAGAGCAGGTGTTTTCAGAGGGAGGGAGCAGTGGCTGTCAACAACCAGCATAAGCCCTCACCAGTCATTCAGCAGACGGCCTTGCTTTCTCCAAAGTTGCATTTTATCTGCAGTTTCTCTCCTTCCTGGCTGACCCCTCCAAAACAGCTTACATTTGTGAACTACTTGCTCTGTGTGTATTAAATGGTTGCTTTTCTACCAATGTGATTACATGCTTTCTTGCATTTTGACACAACAGCTACATATTAAAAGTTATAAAGCATAGTTACACAAGGACACACGAATAACACAGCCTTTTTATTATTTGCAAGTGTTTCTTACACCTAGTAAGTCAGGAGTAAACATATACTTTCACTACATACATTTATCATGCACCAAACCACATATTTTCATGGTCACTCATGCCTTGAGCTAATCCATTTCAATTGTACACCAGGACAGGATACTGGCTCTGACCTTTTTCAGGAGGACACCTTGACTGGCTTTCACAAAATGTCTTGGCAGGGTGCTTTGTTTTTGGATGTTGATGACTTGTGTTCATTTGTTATATTGTTGAAGTATTATTTCCTGTTGCCTACACGTGTCCTGATTTGTATGCAATAATGTCTTGCTATTAGTATTTCCTTTCCATTACAGCCTCTCATTCAGGAACATTGCCTGTCCCTATTACTCCCTGACCGTTCTCTGTTGTTCTTTTCTTACTTATCCTAGGCACAAAATTCTCCAATCTGTATGTTTCTTGGTGTCATCTTTGTCACTGCGAGATCAGGGTAACCGAAGGCATCAGCCAAGACAGTTTTCTGTTGCCATTGGCCCGCGCTGATCCTAACATTTCTTCATCCCCTGAATGAGACTTACAGTGCCTTTTTGGGTGCCCTACTGCCATTTTATATTGATTCCTTCCTGTCTCTTTGTGTCCAGTCCAACAAAGCACAATAGCTTGTATTTCCTCAGTAGATTTAATTTGTAAAGGTATATCAATAAATACTTAAATCTG
Organism: Lissotriton vulgaris; assembly: GCF_964263255.1. Taxonomy (NCBI): domain Eukaryota; kingdom Metazoa; phylum Chordata; class Amphibia; order Caudata; family Salamandridae; genus Lissotriton; species Lissotriton vulgaris. The sequence goes on along the minus strand of NC_141693.1, from coordinate 534,551,522 downwards.
TGAGATACTCAGCACAGTTATCTCAAAGTCTGTTTTGAAGTTCAGTGGTTATACTGAATTAGCAGCTACACTTTTACAATTGCCTAATTAACCTTCTTGCTTTCTCAGATTTGCTTGAAAATACACCATTTGCCCACTCTTTTTTAAAAAAAAATTTGTGGGTGGAGAACCCTTCTTATAATGGTCAGGCTCGCTCGCTCGCCATAGGACCCTTATCCCGAAATGTTTCGCCTCACTACTTTCAAATGTCACCAGCTGCCACTGGTACTAACTTGCATTATTTTTATAGCTCCTGATCGATGCTGGGTTTTATAAGCACTATATAACTTACATCTTGTTGAATTAGACACAGGGCAACTAAATAATTGAAGAGTCTATTTTTAAAATGCTATGTAAACACAGTCATTGAGTTAGTCAGGGATGATGGGATGACCACGAGCAGACGCCTCAGCACCAGCTTAGATAAAAACACAACCCCAGAGAGGAAGATCTATGGCAAAAACGAAGCACAGTGTGGCATGATAAAGGAGTGGAGATGTGGTTCCGCAGCTTAGTTGTTTCTTTACCTACCAGAGAAACCTGATTTCTGTAATCTATTTTCAACAAGACTCCCTAGTCACACTGCTCGCTTTCCTCTATACAGCACTTTCATTTGATACACCCCTGCTACAATAAAAATTATTATTGTTGATTGTAAAGCTCCTTTCTTCTGTAAAATGATTAAATATGAGCCCTAACACTATATACACTTATGAAGTGGTTATTTCAGAGTGAAAAAGGTAAAATAAATACATGCAGCATGAAGGAAGTGTACAATGCCTGCCAGTACTGAAATGGACTTGCCCTTGATGAGACACGAAGCATTTATTTGTGCTTCCGCGGCTGGGTCTCAAACAGTAGGCATTTACAAGAGAGGGATAAAAACACAGCAACCTTTGCTTTTATTTAATGTGAATCGGTTTCTTTTTTTACATTGCTGACAATATGACTTTTCATCACATTGCAGAATTTAAAGGCACTTTCTCTAAAGTGTGCATCTATCAGTGACACTAGACATAAAGAAATTGTGGAAAGGGTACCTATTTCATCTTTTGTGCTACTACAGCATAGATGTTATTAACGTTGAAGTTTCTAAATCACCACGGGGAATATTATTGAGGAACCGCAGTAATCATCGCAAATTGCGCTTAGCGCGATTTGCATTATCGCCGTCTATTGCCGGTTCAAATCTCTGTGTTAGCGGCGTATTTGCAACACTTTCCTGGCAGGTGATATGAAATCCGGCGATAGATGGCGATACACATCAATAGCGGCGGAATAGAGCGAAATGAGAACAGTGCTAATGAGAATGTTGTAAATAGGGAGATGTGGACTTAACCATGCAATCCAGCTCCCATTTAACTTATAGCCAAATCGGGGTTTTTGCAAAAGTAGAAATCCGGCGAAAACCGCGGTTAGCGCAGCTTCAATTATCGCTTCGCGTTTTTGGGGCCAGGTTGTAAATACCGCTGTATTTCCTTAGCTCCTTTTTTCATGTTGGTTTTCGAGGGAACGCCTATTTTGCATCTGATTAGCGATGTATATCGCTAAGAAGCGAGGCGTCTCGTAGACGGCAGCTAACATGCGCTAATGCATGTTAGCACCGCCTTGATGATTGTGCGATGTGTATATCGCCACTTTTCCGGCGCTATGTGCCGGGAAAGCGGCGATATGGCCCTTGTTAATATGCCCCCATATAATCTAATATGCAGCACAGAGTATCTCAAATAATATGTTTGGATTGAAACAAAGTGCACTTGGCATGTAGGCATACACTTGTACATACATTTGAATGAAGCATTAACTGAAATTTGTAAAACAAAGATTAGCCTTTTGGGTTAATTTAATCGGACCTGGGACTGTTTTTAAACATCTCCTTTATGCTGGGTGAAAAAGGTACATTGAAAGCCCTCCTTATTGACCATTTGGCTGCCAAATTTCCTTCACCTACTTCCTCGCTCCCTCTTTGGTCAGTATTGTGCTCATTTTCAATCTGTTCCGGTGCATCTGTTTGGCAATGAAAAGGAGACAATGTAAGAAGCTGTACTATCCAAAAACAGATATGGGTCTTAGCTTCAATAGTAGCTGTATATCATTGGCATAATGTAAAAATATCTAAAAACAGTTGATTCATATAATTAAGTAACCCAAATAAATATCGATATAGAGTGAAAAATTTAAATCTGTGTAGGGTACTACTTCTGATCGTGTTAAAGTAGACTGCACTCAAGGGTCTTCAACCAGTAGATCGTGAGCTACTGTAGCCCTCTATCTACCTTCGAGTGGCTCACCTATGTGCATCCCAGCATATCAAATTGGAAAGCTTTTGCTTGGTTGAATTAATATTCATAATACAAAATTGAGATTATACAACACTAAAAATATTAGTAGCTCTCCATGTGTTTCATTGGACATAAGTAGCTCTAAGCACAGAAAAGTTTTTCAACTCTGAGTCTAAACCTTTACAGGACTTTTAACTAGTCTGTTCATGTTAGAAATTGGGTTTCTGGTTGGCGGAGGTATGCACTCTGTACAAGCAGGAACCACAAACCACAAAAACACATTAACCTAAATTAATCTGTGCTCACCCTTTGGTACCTTGGTACAGAGCAGCCAGGCTTAATTTAGGAGGCAATGTTTAAAGTATTTGTGCAACACTTAATACCGTAAAACAGTGAAAACACCACACAAAAATAATCCACACCAATTTAGAAAAATAGAGCTTAATTTGATGAGCAGAACAAGACCAAAACAACAAGAGAGATGTGTTGGTTCCTACCAGTGCAACAACAGTAATGTGTGGATTATGGTGGATACAACAAATAATAAAACACTTCCAAGGGACAGGGACTGGTTTGGCACCACTTGGCAGGCAAGGCAAGTCTCACTGTTGGCAAAGTCAATGTGCTGTAGCAGGGTTGTTGGAAGTATTTGATTTCCCTGAGATTTCAGAACAGGAGACAAGCCAGCAAACACTTTGAGTGACTTTGACTCTGGGGTGAAGAGATACAAGTACAGTCCTTTTCACTCCCAGGCAAGGAGGGAGGCACATAGCAGGGTAGGCACAGCAAAGCAGGAGTCCAGCAGAGTCCAGCAAAGTGACAGTCCTTTCAGACGCAAGCAGTCCTTTTTTTCTGGCACCACAGACGCACTCCCTCAACGGAACATGAGTAACTTTGCTATTCCACTGCCTAAAGTTGCATTAACACGTAGCTGCAGTTAGGCCGTGAAATAGCAAAGCTGCCCACATTTCTTTAGTGAATAATAACGTTTGACTCACCCAAACTATAGGGCTTATTTAGTGCCCGTCTTCACATTTATGATTTGGCTTGTAAATCTGGATTGTGCCCCTAGGTGGCTCAGTGAAACCCTAGTGCCTGCCTGTGCATTCCAGAGTACGGGCATCCGTTTTGGCCAAGTTGACAATAAACATTTATCTGAAAATTTCGTTCTGGGGGCATCTGAAAGATGGCGGGGTTGATTCTGATGCTTAACATTAAACTATGCAATCTCTCAGTTGTGGAAAACAAGCAGAGCAGAGAAAAAAATGAAATGATGGAAAACTGCACGGCCGACTTCAGAGCAGGTGTTTTCAGAGGGAGGGAGCAGTGGCTGTCAACAACCAGCATAAGCCCTCACCAGTCATTCAGCAGACGGCCTTGCTTTCTCCAAAGTTGCATTTTATCTGCAGTTTCTCTCCTTCCTGGCTGCCCCCTCCAAAACAGCTTACATTTGTGAACTACTTGCTCTGTGTGTATTAAATGGTTGCTTTTCTACCAATGTGATTACATGCTTTCTTGCATTTTGACACAACAGCTACATATTAAAAGTTATAAAGCATAGTTACACAAGGACACACGAATAACACAGCCTTTTTATTATTTGCAAGTGTTTCTTATGCCTAGTAAGTCAGGAGTAAACATATACTTTCACTACATTCATTTATCATGCATCAAACCACATATTTTCATGGTCACTCATGCCTTGAGCTTATCCATTTCAGTTGTACACCAGGACATGATACTGGCTCTGACCTTTTTCAGGAGGACACCTTGACTGGCTTTCACAAAATGTCTTGGCAGGGTGCTTTGTTTTTGGATGTTGCTGACTTGTGTTTATTTGTTATATTGTTGAAGTATTATTTCCTGTTGCCTACACGTGTCCTGATTTGTATGCAATAATGTCTTGCTATTAGTATTTCCTTTCCATTACAGCCTCTCATTCAGGAACATTGCCTGTCCCTATTACTCCCCGACCGTTCTCTATTGTTCTTTTCTTACGCATCCTAAGTCTGAAATTCTCCAATCTGTATGTTTCTTGGTGTCATCTTTGTCACTGCGAGATCAGGGTAAACGAAGGCATCAGCCAAGACAGTTTTCTGTTGCCATTAGCTCGCGCTGATCCTAACATTTCTTCATCCCCTGAATGAGACTTACAGAGCCTTTTTGGGTGCCCTACTGCCTTTTTTTTTTAAGTTCAGTAGGATTTTATTGAATTTTGACAATGGAGAAATACAGAAATACATACAAAAAAGTGAAAAAATAAGTCATTAAATTACATGGAAGCGAATAATAACAATCATAAATATGTAGTCACCAATAAAATACATCGCAATATAGTATCGTCAATCAAAGGATAACTCAATAGAGGGTGGGGGGAGGAAGGAAGGGGAAGGGAAGAAGGGAAAGGGAAATATACAATGCATAGCATAATAACTTAGATAAATAGAGTTACCAATAACATATTAACAATAAGAAAACAAGAATCATAACCGTACATATGAATCTATAGGCGACAAAAGGATTGAAAATGTGAAGAATTATGATGAACACCTTGTAACGATAATTGAGCACCTCTTCTTGTAAAGATAATCCAAGACCACCAAGCATGGACTGAAAGAGAAGTAGCATCCTTCCAACAAAAAGTGATTGATTTTAACGCAGCCGAAACCAAAAAATTAAATAACTTTGCTTCAGTATCTTCAAGGGGCACACTCAAAGCAACAGATTTACATATGATCAAATTATAAGAGGGCAAGTCAGAAAGAGGTAACATTTTCAATATCACATTCCATACTTCAGACCAAAATTTCATAATAGTAAGACAATCAAATAACATGTGACGTAAAGAACCAGGATGTAAATTACAATGCCGACATAAGTGTGATGGTAACAATTTAGCTTTAAATAAACGTAATGGAGTCCATAAAGAATTAAATAAAATATAAGCATTGGTTTGATAAATTGACACTGGTAAACATCCAGAAATACAATTAGTCCAAATTAATGACCATGAATCAGTTGATATAGACAAAGATAGCTCATTATTCCAAAAAGTGGAAATTGTATCAACATTGGAGCCTAAAGAGACGGTAAATTTCTTATAAAATACAGAAACTGCTTTAGAAGACAAAGAAACAGTATTGACATAAATAAAAAAAATCAGCTGTAACTGTAGAAGGAATACCATTTGGGAAGGAATCTAAAATAGAATTACAAAGAAATTGATATTTTAACAAATCTGCTAATGGCAAATTGAATTTTGATTGGAGTTGAGTAAATGGAATAAAAGCATCATCTAAGAAAACATCTTTAAGATAAAAAATACCTCTAGCAATCCAAGAAGACCAAAAAGAGACATTCCTATTTAATTTGATTAAGGCGCTGTGCCATAGGGACAAATGCACCGTAGAAAGTAAAGGGGACGCAAAATTGCAGTCTAAATCATTAAATATTAATCTCGACGATTTGATTATGGAAGAGGAATGTATAATCTTAGAGGTAGGAGACATGGTTAACAAGGAAGGTAAAGGAAAAGGTTTTACAAGGGATGTCTCAATATGAAACCAAATAAGAGGATTAACAATAGGTGAAATATTAAACCATAACAAGCTTTGTTTTAGGATAAATGCCTTATGATACAAAAAGAAATCAGGTAAGGCAAAACCAACTAGGCATTTGGGAATCTTTAATTTTTTATAGGCAATACGGGGAGGCTTATTATTCCAAAGAAATTTAGATAATAGTTTGTCAATATCTTTATAAAATTTGAGTGGGAATTGAGTTGGTATCATAGCAAGAAAATAAAATATTTTAGGGGCAATAGTCATTTTAATGGACTCCATTCTCCCCCACCAGGAAAGATGAAGGGAAGACCATTTGGAAGTTTTTTGCTTAATATACTCAAGAATGAACTCACAATTTAATTTCAAGGTAGCATGGAGGGATGATGAAAATAATATTCCAAGGTATTTCAACTTACTCTTTTGCCAAACAATATCCGGTGAAGGTAACATATCAGGAGTACATAACATATTTAACGGAAAAAAATCAGTTTTACTAACATTTAATTTATAACCTGACACGGTTGAATACTTAGAAATAATATCAAGCAAAAATGGCTACAGATGAAGCAGGATTACTAATAAATAATAACACATCATCAGCATAAGGCAAAGTTTTAACAGTAACATCATTGATAGTGATACCATGAATGTTTTCACATTTACGAATGAAATGAGGAAATGGTTCAATTCCCAATAAAAATAAAAGAGGGGAGAGGGGACAACCCTGACGAGTTCCTCTAAAAAGGGAAAATTGGTTAGAAATCTGGCCATTAATAAATAATCGAGCAGTGGGAACATAGTATAAAGCAGAAATCATACGAATAAAAGATGGTCCAAAATTAAAAAATAATAACGTTTTAAATAAAAATTGCCAATGAATTTTATCAAAAGCCTTTTCTGCATCTAATGCCATAACGCCAGCGGGGACAGGAATTGTGGAACTTTGTTCAATAATATGTAATAATGTTCTCGTATTGTTAGCAGAGTATCTATTTTTCATAAAACCAGATTGGTCGGGGTGGATGATAGAATGAAGGACAGGAGCTAACGTAGAGGCAATAATTTTAGCATATAATTTACAATCCTGGTTAATCAAAGAAATGGGACGATAATTAGCAACTAGGGTAGGGTCTTTATCAGGTTTAGGAAGTACAACAATTAATGCTTCAGAAAAAGAACCCGAAATGGTACCTGATGAAGAAAAATGAGAAAAAAATCTGGTACAAATAAGGTAAAAGATGATGTTGAAACTCTTTATAGAATTCGGCAGGGATGCCATCAGGACCAGGGGATTTATTCTTTGGAAGCGATTTAATGGCAGATAGGATTTCATCATTAGTAATAGGCAAATCTAACCCAAGTTTATCAGAGGGAGAAATGTGAGGTAAATCAGAATGTTTTAAAAAGGCATCAAATATAGACTCATCACAAAAATCTGGTTTATTATATAATGTGGAATACAAATTAAAAAATTCTTGAACAATATCATTATGGGAAAGTGCAATTTTACCGTGAGGACCTTGAAAGGAGGTAATCTGTGTTTTATCTCTTTTAATACGTAAATAATTAGCAAGAAGCTTACCAGACCTATTGGTGTCAAAGCGGAATTTAGCATTGGATTTAGAAAGCTGAATCCCAGCTCTTGTACTAAGAATAGCATTAAATTCATATCTTAGCTTTTGTAGCTTTAGTTTATATTGAGGATCACTAGACGTAATAAATAGACGTTCAAAATGAGCTATTTGTTTCTCTAAAGATTTAACATTAGAATTAAATTTCTTATTGCCCTACTGCCTTTTTATATTGATTCCTTCCTGTCTCTTTGTGTCCAGTCCAACAAAGCACAATAGCTTGTATTTCCTTAGTAGATTTAATTTGTAAAGGTATATCAATAAATACTTAAATCTGTGAGATACTCAGCATAGTTATCTCAAAGTCTGTTTTGAAGTTCAGTGGTTATACTGAATTAGCAGCTACACTTTTACAATTGCCTAATTAACCTTCTTGCATTCTCAGATTTGCTTGAAAATACACCATTTGCCCACTCGTTTTTTTTTTTTTAATTCGTGGGTGGAAAACCCCACTTATAATGGTCAGGCTCGCTCGCCATAGGACCCTTATCCCGAAATGTTTCGCCTCACTACTTTCAAATGTCACCAGCTGCCACTGGTACTAACTTGCATTATTTTTATAGCTCCTGATCGATGCTGGGTTTTATAAGCACTATATAACTTACATCTTGTTGAATTAGACACAGGGCAACTAAATAATTGAAGAGTCTATTTTTAAAATGCTATGTAAACACAGTCATTGAGTTAGTCAGGGATGATGGGATGACCACGAGCAGACGCCTCAGCACCAGCTTAGATAAAAACACAGCCCCAGAGAGGAATATCTATTGCAAAAACGAAGCACAGTGTGGCATGATAAAGGAGTGGAGATGTGGTTCCGCAGCTTAGTTGTTTCTTTACCTACCAGAGAAACCTGATTTCTGTAATCTATTTTCAACAAGACTCCCTAGTCACACTGCTCGATTTCCTCTATACAGCACTTACATTTGATACATCCCTGATGCAATAAAAAATATAAATGTTGTTTGAAAAGCTCTTTTCTTCTGTAAAATGAATAAATAAGAAGCCTAACATTATATGCACTTATGAAGTGGTTATTTCAGAGTGAAAAAGGTAAAATAAATACATGCATGCGTGAAGGAAGTGTACAATGCCTGCCAGTACTGAAATGGACTTGCCCTTGATGAGACACGAAGCATTTCTTTGTCCTTCCGCGGCTGGGTCTCAAACAGTAGGCATTTACAAGAGAGGGATAAAAACACAGCAACCTTGGCTTTTATTTAATGTGAATCGGTTTCTTTTTTTACATTGCTGACAATATGACTTTTCATCACATTGCAGAATTTAAAAGCACTTTCTCTAATGTGTGCATCTATCAGTGACACTAGACATAGAGAAATTGTAGAAAGGGTACCTATTTCATCTTTTGTGCTACAACAGCATAGATGTTATTAACGTTGAAGTTTCTAAATCACCACGGGGCATATTATCGAGGGACCGCGGTAATCATCGCAAATTGCGCTTAGCGCAATTTGCATTATCGCCATCTATCGCCGGATCAAATCGCCATGTTAGCGGCGTATTTGCAACACTTTGCTGACAGGCGATATGAAACCTGGCGATAGATGGCGATACACATCAATAGCGGCGGAATACAGCAAAATAAGAACAGCGCTAATGAGAATGTTGTAATAGGGAGATGTGGACTTAACCATGCAATCCAGCTCCCATTTAACTTATAGCCAAGTTGGGGTTTTTGAAGTAGAAATCTGGCAAAAACCGCGGTTAGGGTGGCTTCAATTATCGATTCGTGTGTTTGGGGCCGGGTTGTAAATACCGCTGTGTTTCCTTAGCGACTTTTTTCATGTTGGTTTTCGAGGGAACGCCTATTTTGCATCTGATTAGCGATGTATATCGCTAAGATGCAAGGCGTCTCGTAGACAGCAGCTAACATGCGCTAATGCATGTTAGCACTGCCTTGATGATTGTGCGATGTGTATATTGCCGCTTTTCCGGCGCTATGTGCCGGGAAAGCGGCGATATGGCCCTTGTTAATATGCCCCCATATAATCTAATATGCGGCACAGAGTATCTCAATTAATATGTTTGGATTGAAACAAAGTGCACTTGGCATGTAGGCATTCACTTGTACATACATTTGAATGAAGCATTAACTGAAATTTTTAAAACAAAGATTAGCCTTTTGGGTTAATTTAATCGAACCTGTGACTGTTTGTAAACATCTGCTTTATGCTGGGTGAAAAAGGTACATTGAAAGCCCTCCTTATGACCATTCGGCTGCCAAATTTCCTTCACCTACTTCCTCGCTCCCTCTTTGTCAGTATTGTGCTCATTTTCAATCTGTTCTGGTGCATCTGTTTGGCAATGAAAAGGAGACAATGTAAGAAGCTGTACTATCCAAAAACAGATATGGGTCTTAGCTTCAATAGTAGCTGTATATCATTGGCATAATGTAAAAATATCTAAAAACAGTAGATACATATAAGTAAGCAACCCAAATAAATATTGATATAGAGTGAAAAATGTAAATCTGTGTAGGGTACTACTTCTGATCGTGATAAAGTAGAGTGCACTCAAGGGTCTCCAACCAGTAGATCGAGATCCATTGTAGCTCTCTAGCTACCTTCGAGTGGCTCACCTGTGTGCATCCTAGCATTTTAAATTAGAAAGCTTTTGCTTGGTTGAATTAATATACATAATACAAAATTGAGATTATACAACACTAAAAATATTAGTAGCTCTCCATGTGTTTCATTGGACATAAGTAGCTCTCAGCACAGAAATGTTTTTCAACTCTGAGTCTAAACCTTTACAGGACTTTTAACTAGTCTGTTCTTGTTAGAAATTAGGTTTCTGGTTGGCAGAGGTATGCACTCAGTACAAGCAGGAACCACAAACCTGGCCAAGGTAAGTCAGATACGTACCCTAAATTAACCTGTGCTCGCCCTTTGGTACCTTGGTACAGAGCAGTGAGTTAGAAGGCAATGAAGTAATTTGTACAACACTTAATACAGAAAACAGTGAAAACACCACACAAAAATAATCCACACAATTTAGAAAAATAGAGTTTAATTTAATGAGCAGAACAAGACCAAAACAACAAGGGAGATGTGTTGGTTCCTACCAGTGCAACAACAGTAATGTGTGGATTATGGTGGATACAATAAACAATAACACACTTCCAAGGGACCGGGACTGGTTTGGCACCACTTGGCAAGCAAGGCAAGTCTCACAGTTGGCAAAGTCAAGATTTCAGAACAGGAGACGAGCCAGCAAACACTTTGAGTCACTTTGACTCTGGGGTCAAGAGATACAAGTACAGTCCTTTTCACTCCCAGGCAAGGAGGGCAGCAGGTAGCAGGGTAGGCACAGCTCAGCAGGAGTCCAGCAGAGTCCAGCAAAGTGACAGTCCTTTCAGGCTCAAGCAGTCCTTTTTTCTGGCAGAGTATCCTCAGGTCCAGAAGTATACTGAATTGGTGGTGTCAGAGGTGCAGTACTTATAGTCAGTTGTGCCTTTGAAGTTGGGGAGACTTAAAAGAGAGGCTTTTGAAAAGCACAAGGTTCCTGCCTTTTGTTTCCTGTCTCCAGATTCACTTCAGGTGGGTATGCAGCTCTTTGTGTAGGGACAGGCACTGCCTATTTCGGTGTGTCTGTTCCTCCCTCCCATCCTGCCCAGGGTGCCCATCAGGATTGTGATGGCCCATCAGCCACACCTAAGCTCCCTTTGTGTGTGGCTGTCTGGAGGGAATGCACAAAGCCCAACTGTTACCCACTCCAGATGGGGGAACATCCTTTACCACACGTATTTTACTCCGCAGTACCCTTTCAACGCGTCTTTTACAACGCAAGTCGTAACCACGACTTGCGCTGGAGGGCGCTACAGGACAAGGAATAATTTAATTTACTATCCAACACCTTCCCTACTGTACGTAGGCTGGTGTTGGAATAGTAAATTAAAAAATTCCTAGGTCCGCACCCCTACAACACAAGTCGTGTAAATAATTGGGTTGTAAAAAAAGCGTGGTAACGGTACGCGTGGTAAAACCATGCGTCGTACCATCGTACATCCCTCCAGATGAGTATTACAGGTAGAATTTACAGGAGGGCTAAAGTGAGAAAATGCAAACTTTCTAAAAGTGTTATTTTCAGACTTGCAACTTAAAAGCCAAATTTACCATAAATTGTGATTTTAGATTAGAAAAGACTATCTTTTGCCAGTTTGAAATTACACTTATACATTGTAATAAGGTGATCTCAATGTTAACCTATGGGATAGGCCTTGCAGTAGTGAAAATCTCATTTAAATGTTTTTCACTAATGTTTTTCAGTGCATGTAAAACTTACATGCATATCTCCTACTTTTTAAATACACTGCATGATGCTCTAGGGCTATCCAAGTTCTACCTTAGGTGTGAGTTATATGTATTAAAAAGGAATGTTTAGGCCTGTCAAGGGGTTTGACTTGTGTTTGCCTTGTTCACCCTAAGATGGCAGGGTTTGCCCAGACGTGGATCCCTTGCACACTTTGTTTCTGGATTCAAGCTAGTCTGACTGATGAGGGGTGTTACCACGAAACAGATACTAGGATGCTTGTTGCGGGCAGGGAAGACCTGGCTTGGCAGTTCGAGCTGAACTGTTCCAATGAGAAACAGAGTGAAGACTGATTAGCATGAACTGGGGGTTGCGAACAGAGCTAAAGAACGATGATGGATTCAACAGATCTAAAAGTGACTGGGTGTGAGTGTCTGAAAAGTTTCAGTGCACCGTCCATTATCTCCTTGTGTTTGAAGAGGTTCAACTTGGAAGGTCAACATGGCAGTTCAAAGCTGCACACACAGGCTCTGCAATGCCAGGCCTGAGACATGTTTAAAGGGTTACTGGAGAGGTTTGTACAACCAGTGCTTCAGGACCAGTAGTACATTTAATTTACAGGTCATGGGCATATGTATTGAACTCTACTTGTGGCTTATAACTAAATTAAATACTTCATTTGTGAATAGGCCATTGTTACCATGACTGCAGCAGAGAGCACATACACTTTAGCACTGGTTAGCAGTGATAAAGTGCCAGAGTCCTAAAGATAGCAAAAATGAAATTATCAAAAAGAGGAGGGGGAGATAACATGTTTGAGAGTGACCCTGCAAAAATGCCATTTCAACAGTTCCAGATCAAGTGTACTGTTGAGTTTTATGAATAGTTGAAACTAACCCATGACAATACATTCTATGAATAGAGTTAGGCTCTTTTAAATGGGAAATTATCCTGTAGTCATTCAGTGACATTTAATGATGAGTTTCCACTGCCCATTTAAGATGGGCTGGAGAAGAACGTTCCTTCCCCCATTTCCCACCTACTGTGTGAGTTGATTTATCTTGTGTTGGAAGCACGTTTTTCTTATGCAAGGTATACGCCCTCCTTGTGTAATTGCCTCCCTTATTCTTGGGCATCCCAGGCTGCTCCAGGATTTCCTCCTTTACTGCACTGCTGGGCTCAATAGCTTTGGGATTGATTCCTGGCCTCCTGTCATCTCAGGCAAGTCTTCCCTCCCTTTTCCAAAATGTTTTAACCTTAGGCAGGCCCCTTTTCACTCTTTTCAGAACCATAATTGTACATTTGATTTCTAGATACTGGGTGCTCACACGCCCGTTCTGATGATGATCTCATATTGCCAGAGCTAGAAACACAGTCGACAATAGATGTGTATAGACTCTATGCCCCAAACTGCAATAATACCAAAAATGTGTCATATCTTTTTATGTGTGATGAACATTTTCTTCTTATATCACTCATCACATCACTTTTTTTCACTTATGTGTGAGCACTGGATCTATTTACAAAAAAAACTAAAAATACATAATAATAATTAAAAAAAGCAATTGCTGAATTCATTTCTATTTTTGTCATACCTTGGGTACTTGTGTGATGTGTCTTAAATCAATTAAGACATAGTGTTCTCTCATTTTGATGGATGTCCTAGTGACTCATTGCTATAGTGTTCTCTTATTTTGGTTGATGTCCTAGTGAACCATTATTTTTTCACTATGTAGCATGATCCCAGGTTCTCAAAAGGTGCTTCACTATGTAGCATGACCCAAGGTTCTCAAGGGTTTACCCTTGTTTATAACACTACTCATAATCGTAGTTAGCATCTAATCTCTCACATTCTTCCTGCTACACCTTTCTAGCTGTATCACTTTCTAGATTACCTTATTCAGCCCCTCAACCATTTTATTTGCTTCAGGATGATATAGAGTACATATCTTTATGCTTAATCCCTCTTTCATCTAAAAATGGTATCCTCTCTCTCTGTCGGCTAATTGTAGCCCATTGACCAAGAGTAAAATGTTCGTTAAACATTCCATGTCAATTGCTCTCATTTAAGAAAGCATTAACATTTTCATTTCATTTCAATATAATTACCAATTATTATAACTGGCCATCTTGAGTATGTATCTATTAGGGACAGCAAATGTTAACACTCGTTACCCCCTTGCGTTGGTACCACTATATTCAGGGCAATACTCTCTGAAGGTTTATTTGGAAACCTACTCTCTACCATGGGCTGACTCATTGCCTTAAGAATTTCGTCACTCAAACTACCTTCTATGCACTCTCACTGAATGCTCAACTTTTTCTCTAGCCCTGGCTACCAATAATCATGTCATAGTATTGCCTTAGATGTACTGATAGCTATGTGTTGGGCCTGTCCTTCTCTGCAGGATCACACCCAAACCTTTCTCCTTTACCCTCCACTGTTTGCTGAATTTGTTTTGCTGGCCTTAGGACTCTGCACATTTTACCACTGGTAACCAGTGTTAAATGGATGTGTCACCTCCTTAAAACATGGCAACATTGCCTTATTCCCAATTGGCATATTTGACTTACCTATCAGACCCTTGTAAAGTGGCACTAAATACGTCTGAGGCATATAAATTACATTATTATGGGTAATAAGCTGTAATTTCAAAATGGGAACAGGTAACATTTCATGTGTGGTGTCTATGGAATTGAAAATGAAAAAACTTTACTGGATAAAGTCGGGTTTTAAATTCAATTTTGAAAATGCCACTTTTAGAAAGTTAGTATTTCCTGCCTTACCTATTTAGTGCCTGTAGCCTGTCCCTGGTGCAGATGAATGGGTATTGCTGAAAGATGGCCTTTGTGTATTCCTCCTAGATATTTACACACAATAGACAGCTTAGGTGTGCCTCCCATGGGCCCACACAGGCAGGATGGGAGGAAGGAGCTGGACCCAGACATATTTACACTTGAATAGACAGTGTCCTGCTTCCATACAAAGGTCAACATACCCACTGTAGTTAGTCTGGAGCCTTGGCAGGAATGGCAGAATGCATGGGGACTCCAAAGGAAAACCTCTAGCAGTTTCTCCCACCCCCGCCCTCTAGAGAAAGTGCACCATGTATAAATATTGAACCAGAGCCATAGGGAGATAACAGGCTCATAACCACCTTAAGAAGCACACAGATCCAACAGGAGCAAGCCCCTGACACCAAAATGGTGCCTATGTGGTCCGGGACCCTTTTGTGGCCTCAGAGTGGGTCATCTGAAATTTTTGCTTTCTACGCAATTCTGAACGGGCCAGTTGGTGCTGAAAGTGAAAGTGAAAAATTTGTTATGGTTTAGTTAATTAAAACCAAACAATGTTCCAAAATACCAGATACATAGTGCCATTAAAAGCACACAGACATATAAACAGGTTAAAACTTTTTGTTACATCCATTTCTTTAAACATTCAATTTGAACGTTCAAAAAATGCTATGAACATGTGATACTTTTTATACAATATGTTAGAATTAATTCATATATAGAGCCGCTAGATGGTACAATCACGACTGTAGGGTGGCAAGAATCTCCTTGGGAGATGCAATTAAGAATAAAAACCTGGAGGCTATTAGATCAGCCAGGAAGTAATATAAGCAGTGCATAGCCAAAGCGAAAAAAGACTGGGATGAAGCCCACTGGAATAAGCTAAAAAGTGCAAGCGACCAAAATCATTCTAGGTTATTCTGGCATATAGTCAAATGGGGACATGACAGGCTAGAAGAGGCTAGTACTAACAATGTCCCCCAGGACGCCTGGGTTAAATTCTTTAGTGAACAGTACGCTTCCAGAGATCAGACAGTAGATAGTAGATGCCTGCCTTTCCTACTAGCAGACAATGACATTTTCACGCAGAGCGAAATAGTGACTGCCCTTAAAACTGTTGGAAGTGGTCGCGCCCCTGGTATTGACGGGGTTCCAGCAGATGTTTTTTTGAATGATACTGAAAGATGGTGCAAATACATCCATCTGCTAATAAACTATATCACCAGAGGTGCAGATATCCCAGTAACCTGGCGGGGTGCTGTAATCATCCCGGTATACAAAAAAGGAGATCGAGCTCAGCCCTGTAATTACCGCCCTATTAGTTTAATAGATACTATTCAAAAAATAGTGGGGCAAGTAATCGTTAATAGGTTGCTCGATTGGGCCGATGATAACAACATTCTATCTCCCTTCCAGGCTGGATTTCGTAGGGCAACCAGCACTGTGGATCAAGTCTTTCGTTTCCAACTGATCCAGTGGAGGACCGTGGTGCTAGGCGGAGGCAGCCTGTATGCAGCATTCGTTGATCTGCGGGCTGCCTTCGACCTGGTACCAAGGGCAAAATTGTGGGAAGTACTTGAGACACTAGGGGTCCCTGGGGATTTGTTGACTTTAATTATGCAATTGCATGAGGGCAATTATGCCAAAATTCGATGGGGTGGGTATGGAAATGACACTGCCGAATTCCCCGTTGAGCGCGGGGTTCGGCAAGGATGCTCAATGGCCCCTACTTTGTTCACCCTTTTTATCAATGGTATTGTTTCCCGCATGCAATCTCGGCCAGTGGATGCTCCCTTTCTTGCAGGTGAAAAAGTCCCTATTTTAATGTTCGCCGATGATACCTTAATTTTATCCAAAACCCCAAGTGGTCTGCAAAAAGCATTGGCAATATTTGATGAGTTCTGTGTAGACCACGGACTGGAGGTGAACGCGTCCAAAACAAAACTCATGGTTTTTAATCCACACAGAAATTTTAAATCAAAAATTTCCATGAGTGGTCGCATTCTGGAAGTTGTAAAATCCTTTACTTATTTGGGGATCCTCATCTCTAATGACAATAAGTGGCAGCAACATCTTAATATTGCTACATTAAGGCACAAGCAACTAGCTGGCACTATTATCAAGGAACATCGGAAATCACTGACTAAACCTATCAAACCACCCTTGATAATATATGAGGCAAAAGCAATTGGGTCTGCTTTGTATGGTGCGGAGTTATGGGGGCATGAAAATCTCCAGGAACTCCAAACATCAGAAAATAAATTCTTAAGGTTATTGACAGGTACCCCACAGAGCAGTCCGCTATTGCCCCTGCGTTATGAGCTAGGTAGGAGAGAAATTTCGGAAATGGCAAAATTACGCCCGATTTTATACTGGCGTAGGCTCTGGACTACGCCAGAGCTCTCCCACTACGCGGACGGGTTCATAGATGTTATCAAAACTGACCGTTATAATAAAATCAAATGGTTTAAAACATTAAAGATTGCATTGTTCGATTTAGGACTAAATGCTTTATGGACCGATCCAGCTGGGGCTTCATTTCCCTCTAAGTCTACTTTAAAAAACATTTTTGGGGAATATGTTGTTAATAGGAGTATGCTCAGTACTAACAGTGGGTCCATGACCATCAGTTTCCTAGAAGTTAAGATGTACCCTATTTATGAAATGTATTGGGATTACATATCGAACCCCATGGACAGAAAACTGCTCTTCCAATTGAGGGTAGGTTTGCTCCCCCTCCGTAATTTAACATCTAAGTGGAAATCAGGGGGTGCAGCAATTTGTCCAGTCTGTGGGGTAGGAAAAGAAACTCTTGGTCATTTTTTGTTTTCTTGCCCAGTATATTCTGCCCCAAGGCGAGCTTGGTTGGCTCCTATGTGTAGGAACTTAGGCACAAAAAGTAGCATGGTAGCGCTGCGTATTGTAAAATCCACTTCTGTAAATTGGATCATAATTGCCACCGCAAAGTACTTGGGGTGGGCGTGGGTTATAAGGCAGAGATTGCTGGTAAGCTAATTACTCACTGCCAAGTTGATCAGAGACTGCTAGACACCTGTCTATTCTCTGTAACTGCTTACAAATAGTTCAGAGACTGCTAGACTAATGTTTATTCTCCGTAAACCTTTTATTTAGCTGATCAGAGACTGCTAGACTTGTGTCTATTCTCTGTAAACGCTCATTTAATGTATCATCGGTATGAAATTTTAATGGTATGAACTTTTGAGGATTTTTTACTGTCATTGTGATTATCATTTTTGGTATTCTTAATAGTAATGAACTTTGCACCTGTATCTATGATGCGTTATAGTTTTTAAATTGTGTAATGTGCTGCGTCTAAATGACTCTGTTAATTTAATTTTTTTTTATTATATGTTTGTATGTCTGCTTTTATGAGTAATACTCGAATAAAGCACTTTTGAAATTGAAATTGGAACGGGCCAGTTGGTGCTGAAAGTGAAAGTGAAAAATGTGTTATGGTTTAGTTAATTAAAACCAAACAATGTTCCAAAATACCAGATACATAGTGCCATTAAAAGCACACAGACATATAAACAGGTTAAAACTTTTTGTTACATCCATTTCTTTAAACATTCAATTTGAACGTTCAAAAAATGCTATGAACATGTGATACTTTTTATACAATATGTTAGAATTAATTCATATTTCTCTTTACAGTACTGTTGTTTTTAAAAGAAAACAGACAACAACCACTAGACCCCTCTGTGACCAATTTCATTGTATTAATACTTTATTATAACTGATTAAAAACTTGCTTAAGTAGCAGATAAGTGTGGGTCGCTCTAGTCAAAGCATTTTAATATGGCAGTTCTGCAGGAGTGGATGCCTCTTTCATTAAATTGTGTTTTCAACAGTTGACAGAGTAACAAACCTGATGCTGGTCAAAAGCATATTAGATGAATGAAATCCTGAGTTGGAGACCCACAGAGAGTGTATGCTTTTGAGCCCTGATACTTCTAGCGAAGCAGGTCTTCATTGGAGGGCAACTTCCCCATACGTAGTTCTAAAAATGTTGGGGCATATTAGCAAGGGACATATCACTAAAGCGGCAATATTTTTATTGCCCTATCAGCAAGCTGTCGCTAGCAGCAGTTAGCAACAGCTTTTAGGCGATAGCGACCAGTTTGGGGCCCGCTTTGCATATCAGCAATATTTATCGCTAATGACATGCAAAGTGGGCATACCCTAACTATTAGCAACTGAAAGCAGTCGCTAACACAACTATCGCCTATTAGCTAAGCAGGCATAGCGATAAAAAAAATCACGCTAAACACGATTTTCACTATAATCTAACGCCTGCTAAAAACATGACTTACCTGTTTATCCAATGGGAGGTGGATTGTCAGGTCAAGCCCCCATTGGCATTAATGTGTGAATATCGCTGGATTTCCAGCAATATTCACGCATTTCGCCGCTATCGCTGGATATTTTAGCACAATGGAGAAAAACGTTGCTAATAGCATGTTTTCTCCGCTAACATATCCAGCGATAGGCAGCGATAAAAAAAAATGTGCTAAGCTCATTTTGCGATAAATATCGCTATTCCTTGCTAATATGCCCCATAGTTTTTAAGCTTTTAAGATATGCTGCTGGATCTGATTTGTGTAGGAATGCAATACCATCCATGCGTGGGCTCGCCGACTTAACAATGCTTTATCTTCTAGTAGAGAGTGCTTTTTACCAACTTCTTCTTGATGAGTTGAGATGAGGCCAGAGGTAATTTCTGCTGCCAGAGGAAAGCCGTCCTGGTGATTTGTAGCGAGGCCTGTAAATGATTTGCGTAGACAGACTGAGGGTCACCTTGTAGGGCTTCCCAAAGTGCGTTATTGATCTCAAGCACTCAATTAAGCCAGATCCTATACCAAGTTTTAATCACCTCTTACATTCTGTATAATTGTTGTTGTTGCAACCCAAACTCTAGTCGAACCTGGGCCGCTGAAGGGTCACATGGCAAGGAAAATACCCTTTTGTATACTCGTATTTGAAGGCTGTCCTAAATCGCGGCATTGTTGCCATGCTGAATAACACTTCCATACGCAATGGTTGGCAGCAGTTTGGCTTTGATGACTGCTAGTAATGGGGTGAGCAGTGGACCTTTTAGAGTTGGATAATCTGCAGAACGCGAATATTAGGGAGTTTTCCTTTTTTGTGGGACCTCATTCTGTTTAGGAAAGGAAAGTCTTTGATCAAAATATAGCCCAAGATATTTATAACTGATCACCACTTCCAACCTCACATTATTGATTGTGAACGTCTGTTGTTTATGAAGACTTAAAGTTATGATCATGACTTTTGCTTTTGTGATATTTTTTTCCATTAAGTTTGTTTTGGCAAAGTCAGCTAGCTCATTAATTGCTCTTTGCAAGCCGATTCGCATGTGGCTTAGAAGCACAATGTCGTCTGCATAGGATAGGTGTGTTAATGACAGTGTACCCATATGCAGTGAGTTAACCACATCTAGCCTTGCTGTCAAATCAGTCATAAATAGATTAAATAAGTGTGGGGCTGGACACAACCTTGCATTAATCCCTTGCTAGTATAGAACTTCCTGGTGAGCTTTCTGCCATCAGCGATTTTTACCTGCATCCTGGTGTCGGTATATAGATCCATTATTGGTTTCAGTATGGATTCTGGTAGACCCTGTTGCTTCAGTTTGCCCCACAAAAGGCGTCTACTGACACCGTTGAATGCTGCCTTAAAATCCACAAAGCATACTTGCAGCTTTTCTCACTGCCACAAGCTTTTATCAGCAATTATCCCTAACGCCAGTGCATTTGTGATCGTACCTTTGCCTTGGCGGAATCCCGACTGGTTGATGGGAATTATTTTATTTGCGTCGGACCAGCTTGTCAAGCCTGCCAAAATCAAGGAGGCATAGTATTTGGCCTCGGTGTCTAGTAACACTATCAGACGATAATTGGCAGGGTTAGAGCGCTCTTCTCCTTTAAATACTGGATTAATTATTGAGCCTCTCCAGCTTTCTGGGAGGCAGTTAGTTGTGCCTACTAGGCGAAACAGACAGTACATCTTTGTTGCCCAAAAATAAGGATCTTGCTTATAAATTGCTTGGGGTACTCCATTCGGGCCCGGGGCCCCATCAAGCTTACTTTTTGCTATCATCTTGGAGATTTCCTCTTCGGAATAGGGTAGGTATGGCTGTTGTGCTACCCCATCACATGTTGTGCTATATCCTGTTGTTTTGGTGGTTTTGGAGAACGTATCCTACCTTTTACTGTGCCTATTCGGGGTCACAAAATTGTTTGATCTACCTTAAAAATGGTTTCAAGGGAATGTGTCCCGCCCTTGTTGAAACTGAGAATGTGGTGATTAGGTGTTGTACCCAAGCAGGCTCTGTGACAAAAGTCACTTTTATGACTTTCTTTGTTCTGGACAGAAAATTCACTTGGTCACAGAAGGCTCTGACATTCGATTGCTTTGTGTTATAGAATAGTTTTGTCCAAAAGTTGTTATGTTATATTCTCTTGTCCTCCCAAATTTGTTTTTTATATTTCTTCTTCAGTTAGCGTACTTGCTCCCATGTTATAGTGGATGCACTTTGTTCTGAATTGACCTCATAGATCTTCTTAGTTGGTTCCTTAGGGTTCGGGCAGTTTGACTTAGATGTCTTTTGTGATTTGTCCTTTTTTCATTTTGAGATTTTGTCAATGCCCCTGGCTGTGATAGACTTGCTAGAAAGGTAATCCAGGTATCAATTGTCAAGCTTTTTTGTGATTCAAGGGTCACCATCAGGTTTTTCGTCCTCAAGGCTATGTGCGGTAGTAAGCTATTTGTCCATCGCAGTTGCTTCAGGTTTATTGTTGATGTGGATCCCTCCACGGTCGGGGCCACTATGTGTCTTAAAAATGTTGTTATTAATTTGAAATGCTGACCCGAGTGGTCACTCTCGGTTGTGTATTTGATCAAGAACCTTACTGTTTGCGCTAAGAGTGGAAGAGTTACTATTGTGTAATCTAGAACGGCACTCAAGTGGGAGCCATGATATGTGCAGGTTGGTGGTCTATCGTGTTTCAATTTGCCATTTAGTACACGTATCCCTAGATGTTTGAGGTCTGTTACCAGTTGTTGTCCTACATTGTCAGCTCGTTTTGGGATGGAGGAGGATTGTGTTTGAACTGCCTTGATCGCGTTTGCTGCACTGATGTTATCGTCTTCCTCTGGTGTGTGTAATTGATTTGCGTTGAAGTCTCCAGTAAGGATTATTTC
Organism: Lissotriton vulgaris; assembly: GCF_964263255.1. Classification (NCBI taxonomy): domain Eukaryota; kingdom Metazoa; phylum Chordata; class Amphibia; order Caudata; family Salamandridae; genus Lissotriton; species Lissotriton vulgaris. Next base: position 534,529,697 of record NC_141693.1, on the reverse strand, counting down.
CAAGGTTGGTTGTTCAAACGAGTTCTGCAGCGGTAGCAATGAGTTTTTAAAATAATAATTTTTTCATTTTATGCTTCGGTGTGCATAAATATTATTAAGTATTACAGTGCTAACCACTAACTGGGAGCCCAATTTCATTTTTATTATATGCATGTTAGATGTAGTTGTTGATAACTGGACCGAGGACATGTTTAGTGCTGTGGAAATATAAACGGCGAGGCCGCCTTTAACTCTACCATATTGCTGCATTTGTGTCACATTCACATGGTGAAGGATCTGCCCTGGGACTTCCACTGGGGCTGTCAGCCATGTTTCTTGGAGGGCAATGATTTCATAACTATCGCAGCTCTTGGGTGGTCTATTTTCCTGCAGGAATCTCTTTACTCCTGCTATGTTTCATGACAAGAATTTGATTTAGGAAAATTCTGGTGTGCATTGCGTTGTTGCATGACATTCTCCTTGTAGGTCTTGTCTTTGTGGTCGTTGTTTTTTTTGCAACATTTGTTGTTGTGAATTTTTATCATCTGCGCCTATTGCACCTCGTAGGACAGAGAAAATCTGGTTTTTACTTGGAATATTGTTTGTGGATTTGTTTAATGATAGGAGAGGTGATGGGTAACGTTGTTTCAAGGGAGTAGAGAGAGAAATACCCCACTCGTCAAACTTCGAGGCCTCTTTTAAGATGACTGAAACCATTTCTTCCATTTCTCAAGTTGCTAGGGTTTTTGCCCTTCCAATGTTATTTGCCTGGTCGATAAATTCTATCGCCAATAAGTCTGTGGATGTCAAATGTTTTAAAGTTGGTATAAATGCCATGAGGCGCAAGATGTTCCCTGTATTTAGGTAATCTTGTGGTCCTTGTAAGGAATAGTGTGGTGTTAGAAAGATCCTGTTGTTTGAGTTTAGTTTCAGTTTTTTTTGTGAGTAAATTGTAGGTGCCAGTCTAGGGCTTTGATTTCTTACCAGCTCATCTGGTTCATTGCTGCTCGCTTTTTCGCTTTACAAATGTAATTTTATCAGTATGTAGTCTCTCTTTACTTTGCTTGATTGCTGGTCCTTCTTTGAATTGGTGCTGATACTTTGTCACTAAAACAGCTAATAAATGTGAAGTTCTGTCCTCCGCATCCTTTGTGCTACAGCATTGGTCACTTGCAGGGAGCACCAGCCCGAAGCACTGACCCGACCGCTTGCAATGACAACAGGATCTTCACACTACAACAATGACCCTCCATGATGGCAGGCCTGCTCTTCACACTAGGAAACAGAAAGGTAGCGCTAGCAGGATAGATATATTACATTTCCAGGGGATGCAACGTTTTTTTTTGTAGCCTCACAGGGACTAAAATCACTGTTTAAGAATGAATCCAATATATCCAATAAAAAAAAAAATATTCACTATGTGAGGCATTGCTGTGCTACAATCAAAAACGCAGAGACATCAACTAGCGTTTATATCACCATATTTACTTTTTAAATGTTGTTTGCATAATTTACTAAAACTTTCAAAATGTATTTTGATGCTACACATCAAAGGCAAAAAGTATCAGAGGAAAACATTCAAATATTGGTGAACATTGGGGCCGCAATGACAGACAATACACCATTGTGGAAAGGTGACAAAGAGTTGCCGTCTATAGGTCACCTATGCCAAATAGTGATAGACCTGCTCAAATGGTGCACAGAATAATTGCATACATGTATAGCTCAAATGCTGTTCTACAACATCATTTCAATTCACTGTTGTTTCTTCTCACTTTGCGTAGGTCATCCTGGGGGGTGTGGTCGATGCTTTTTGGCCTTGCAATGCAAAGCATCGGCACCTCGCGGGCAGCGCCACCACCAAGCACTGGCCCAACCACTCGCAATGAAGACAGGATCTTAAGCCTACAGCAATGCCGTATGTGACGGAAGGCCTCTCCTTGTACCCCCTGCACTGTGAACCAGACTCTTTGTGCTGGATTAAGAGGGTAACTATTCAGTGGGACAAACCTGGTCCCTGTATCTAACCTGCACTCCATTGCAGTTGGCGTAATCTTGTGACTTTCTCCCTGTCTTGCGTGACCAATTAGCCACAAGTGGCGCTTTGGCGCAATTTTCACAAAAATATTTAAAATTGCATATCTCCAGATCTACTGATTGGATATCTGTTTGTTTCATCTTGTTTTATTTATTAACAAATACTCTATGTGTCTAAACTGTTAGGGGATCCTTTTGTGGTGTACTTCCACCATGTTACTGTTTGAAGTGTTGCACCAGGGCTTTACACATTGCCTCTGAGTTAAGCCTGGCTGCTCTGCACCAAGCTACTTGAGGGTTGAGCACAGGTTAATTTAGACTTTTCTTGTGTATTCACCATAAGAAGAATTGTGGTTGCTGCTTGAGAAGGGGTTCCCCTCAACCAGTAGCCCACTTTCTTACACTATGTAACCTTTATGACCTAACCATAACAATTTATCTCCTAGGTTTATGGATTAAAGATGTTTGGTATCCCTGAAAATCTCCCCTTCGCCCACTGACAATTCCTCTCTGTCTGACCAAGTACATTGTCTTACTCTCTGCACTACAGTTCTTTTTTCTCTTCCCACATTTGTTAGATGTGTTTACACACTTCCTGTAAGAGTATGTCAATCTCTACTTCTCTCCCCTATTTCTCATCCTGCTTGGTTCTTCCTATAATGGCACATATCTTTACCCCTACATACAACTCCCATTCTTCTATATTACTTTCATTCGGACATCTTGTATCAACTAATCTTACAAGCAGTCACCAATTATATTCTTTGCCCCATGATATATTCATTTTCAAAATCATATTTTGAAGTGCTAGTACCCATTTGCAAATTGATCAGATATTACATCCATTCATTTCTTCATGAACATCTGTCTTAGGGCTATATGATCGGTCTCAAACAAAATGTCTTTTTCTTTAACACTCTATTTAATCTCCTTACCATCCAAAATACAGCTAAAATTTCTCTCAATCATGGAATAGATGGAGTCTGGCTATTTCAGTCAACTGGAGATAAATGTGATTGTTCTTTCTTCAGTGCCTGCACCTTGTAACAATACTGTGCATAGCCACTTAGTGGGAGTGTCTTTTGCCCCTGTATACATTTGTTTTGGGCCAAAGCTCTTTTAGCATAGAGCCTCCTGTAACTTGTCTTTTACTATGTCAATCTCGTTTTGATTATCTTCGTCCCACTTGAATTCTACTCTGGGCTTTCATAAACCTCTCAAGTTCTCAGTATTATTATGGAAGTTGAGTAAGAATTTAGTGTGCAATTCCACCATGTCCAGAAGATTTAGCAAATCCTATTTTGCTCTTGTTGCTACAATTTTCCTTACAGTGTTCACTAATTTGTCGTCCATGGTTCTCTCTTGTTTAAGTCGTCTGTGTCCTAAGAAGTTAAACTTTCTTTGATAAAATGTGCATTTCTCACTTTCAGTGTGAGAACATTCAAGCATTATCTACCTAGCACATGAAACATTCTGTTGTCATTCTCTTCTTGCTTATTGTCAGAGACTAGCAAGTTTGCTTTGTATATTTTCACACTTTATATATTCTTCAGTACACTTTCCATAATCCTTTGGAAAATTGAGGCTGCCAAGATATAACCAAATGACATTTTCAAAAATCTGTCAGTTCCATTAGGTGTAATTAATGCACCTAAACCCTTGCAATTATCATGTTACCTCGCCTAGTGGTACTCTGGCACCAAGTCAATTGCTGACAAAAGCATATCTATTTCATGTTCTTCTGCTCTAATGGTGTCAATTTGCCTAGTTCCTCTTTCACCCACCACGTGCAAAACTATATCATCAGGTTTACATTGTACGTCATTATCCTTCTTTAAGGCTTTGGTGACTTGCACACTTCAGCAAAGGGACCTTTCCTTTCACAGTGTTTACACGTAACTTTGCCGGGTAACATTCTCAATTGATGACAAATGGTATTGTATGCCACACCTCTAACACCTTGCACTTGCCTCAAATGTCATCTCTCCTTTTGGTTTATGAGCCCTGTTCTCCTGATTGTTGATTTCATTCATTAATTTCCTCCACATATCCTAGACTGTGTTTAGTCTATTTTGCAGTTTGCAGCAACTCACTTAGCTGGCGATTGTCCATTAGCCATAGTTAAATGATCTCTAAATCTCTCCTCCAGATTTTCCCAAAATTGCAATCTGTCTCTATCTTTTTCTGTGCTTTTATATGCTCCTTTCTACCTACACATTTTTGGGCAATTCAATATGTTCCACACACACTGGTGTAAAGTGGAAATTCTTTTTTCCAATTTTCTGACTTTATGAGAGGTTCCTCTGGAGAGAACAAAAACAACAGAAATTGTGCAGTGTTTTGCATCTTGAATAGAGATATGTGGACTAAAGTTAGAGGCCTATGAAGCAAATATGTGTTATACAATTACCATGGCAGAAGACACACTTACCTGGCACACGCAAAAAGCACCAAGAAACAGAAACAAACTTGGTATTCAAGATAATACGCGACCCCCCAATGCCTGGTTTCAGTCTACTTTCAATGCTCTCTTTCCATTTATGTTATGTTTTGTAGTTCTGCTACTTCTTTACTTTAAATTCCTTTTAAGCACTAACAACGTCAATTAATTCAGATTTTTGTTTTTATGGGGCACACAGCAATACCCTCTGAAGCAACACAAGACATTACAATATAAATAGAGTAGAATTTTTTTTTTCACTCAGTTCCAGTCGAGTTTCCATTCCTCTGTCATTCCACTCTCCAGTTAATGACTCATGCTGCTGCCCAACTCACCTGTCTGTCCTCCACTTGTCTTTCCATAGTGGTTCTTGATGAAGTGAGCTGCGTTGAAATTCTGCCTTGTGGTCCACTGAACTTCCCTTTGTGTAGACACCCAGGCTGTGCATTAGATGTCAGTTCCCACTCTGCAGTAAAGCAGAAAACTCAAAGGGCTGAGAGTTGCCACACACACTGCACTGCCCTCCTCAGGTGGTGGCTGGGAGCAATGGCACAAAGCAAAGGAAAATGCTCATGTCCTCACATGACATGTTGCAGAGCCCTTTGCTAAGCAATTGAAAACAGGCTAGACATGCATTACTCAACATTACTTTTCAGCACAGCTTTTTGCTGAGGATGAAATTCTGTTGAGCATTTCGGGTCTGGTGCCCATAATTCACTCTAGTTGCACCAACATGATGTGGTGGCCAGAATTGGTCACCACATCATGTCAAAACTAGTAAAGGTGATATCTGTCAATAAATCACTGAAGCAAGGTCCAGAGTTACCATTCACAAAATTTCTATGCCCGGATTCATTTATAACTGCTGCTAACTTGCAGCTTAGATGACCAGACTTCAGTCACTCCAAACGTGCACTTATTGGCGGAAGTGAAACCCCGTGACAGAGGAACCCTCTTAAATTCCATCTTGAGCTCAGACCAGGGACACGCTAGTGGAAGTACAATTCTGTGGTGTTCTGGAGATTAGTGTTACGGCATCCAGTTTATTGCTAGTGTGAAAAAAGAGATCAAAGATCAAAGTAGACTTGAAGTAAGTTGCATTGAGAGTTTACTCCTTGATAAATGCCCCTCCCACCTGTGCTGGTCCTTCAATTACAGTCTTCATTCTGAAGGATCTCAGACTATATCTTGTAACTGAAAGTCTCCGTCCTACAGTCTGCAACCTTCCCTGACTACCTCAATGGCCACAAATACTCTTTTTGATCTCCTACAACTGTTACTTTATGTTCATTCTCTTAACCTGCTAAAAGCCGTTGCGAACTGCATACTTGATTTTATTTCCACTGTCTGAAAACTAACATACAGTGTCAAATGTAAGCTATGCTCTGTATTTAATGTTGAAAAAAAAGTTAGAAAGGAGTTTTTTTTATTTATTTCGAGACAGCAGTAATTCTGCTGTTGCAAAATTTACAAATTAACTTTGCGTCTTTTCTACCTTCCTTTTTCTCTTTTCCGTTACTCTTTCTGCTTTAATCGTCCCCCACAGTTAAAAATGTTTCACTGTATGTAACACATGTTTCAAATGTTCTGTTTGTTTTAGAATCATCACTTATTTTGTTCCTAAATGTTTTGCTCTAACAGAATCAGGATCATATTTGTATTTTGAATGCATTTAATATTCATGGTGTAAATAATTTATTTATCTATGTGTCTTTATATGTGTGAAAATTTGCTCGTTTGAATCCGATTAATTCCATAATTGGTTTGGAATACCTTGTTGAATACGATTAATAGCGTGCTCAACTTTTCCGCAAGTGTGGTCAAAAATATAGGTAAAAGAGGCATTTTTTGGTGTATACTGTATTTAATGTTAGTACTGTGAGTGTTGTATAAAACCTATATTGCTATCACTGATGATCCTTTTTGTCAGATGCTGTGTTTGACTTTTTGCGAAAAGGTGCAGAATGTGTCCAAATCATGAAATAAATGAATGAAAAAGCAAGGAGCGGTTAAATACCTAACTATTTCTCAGACTGGAGAAATTGTGGATATGATACATAGACCTTGTCATATAGAATGGTAAATTTATAAATATTGTGTGCTTACACTTTGTGCTATTCAGTAGGTAAAATGTTCCCTTCGAACAAGGATTGTTTATGAGCCACCTGTTTGTTTTGTTCCCGCGCAAGGACGTTTCTGTGTGGCTCAGTATTGATTTAAATAATTGAAGAGTCTGAAATATCTCTGCACTTCTAGTGACAGTTGCGTTTGTCTCACTTATTCCTAAAATTGGCAACCACTTCATGTGATTGTTTCATTGGATGGGATAGTATAAAAAAGTACAGGTCCATTTCCTCATTATTTGCTGGATAAAACGCATATAAAATTCAGATATGAATGAGTGCCTTTTTGTTAATTAAAAGCAAGAACATAAACATACACGTCAAAAATCCCTCGGATTTTAATTATGTTATTTCACAGCACAGGCAAAACGAAACTGCTTTTCCTTTACCTTTAAAATCTAAGAAGGATCGGTCCCAAAATGTATTTTTCCCATGTATTTTTCCACAGGGAAATTGAACAGCCATACTGCATAAACTGAATGGAATGACACTAAATTTGGCAAATGTGGCAGAAGGCAAGACCTTGGTCGTGCTTTTTGTGATTTGGTGTTAATCTGTTCAGTTGTTTTTGAATAAAGGTTCAAAAACTATGTATATTTAATGCCAAAGAAGATCTGCAGAGCCAACAGCTCTTGAGATAAGATCTGAATGGCTGCCACCATATGAATAAAGATGTGGTGGCAGCTATTTTAGGACTGGTGGACTCAGTCCCTTGCCCTACAAAAAAGTATTTAAAAAACATATACTAGTGTCAGGGTAGGGATATCATACCCTCTTGGTTGGTGGGGGTGCCAAAAATGGCATTTTGTTTTATTGGGGCAGCACTTGCGAAGCACCGATTAAAATAAAAAGACTGTGATTTCCCGTCTTTTTATTTGAGATTCCTCGGGGTGGGCCAGGGGAGACAGTGCATTTTAAATGTTTGGGGAGAAGGCTGTTGCGCGCCTCCCCCCCCCCCCCCCCCCGACCAAGCTCTCATTAGATCCTGGGGACCCCATCCCCCAGGACCAATATTTTTAAAATAGGGAGGGGGTGCATTGCTAACTCCCCAAACCTCAAAGAGGCCCCAGGAATGTAATCCCCAGGGCCTCCAATGTGCTGCACATGTGGGTGCCCAGGGAGGGCCCCTACTGAAAAGTTCAAAACTGGCCAACTCCTGTGAAGGTGCCAAAAGAGTCAACCCCAGTTGTTTTATAAAAATGTTTTAAAACATGTTGCTGGCTCATGTGTGTCCCATGGAGCCACTTGCAGGGAGCTGGTGGGAATGTGTGGGCACTTGGTCTGCTCCAGTGTCCAGACAAAAAAAAAAGATGTGGGTATCCAAGGTGCCGGGGAGTGAGGTATTTACAGGGGATTGAAAGTAAGTGCCTGAACTGTGCCCAGGCACTGTTCCCAACCACATGCCACTCAAAGAGATTGACTTCTTACTTTGCTTTAAAAAGAAATTGAAATTCTCTGAAAAAATCAGCAACATTAAAGGGATGTCATAGTTAGGAAATGTAATAATATATTATTTCACATTTTAAAAAACCTTAGAAATTCATTGAAAGAACAACGGTTAAAGAGATGTTATAGTTAGTTGAAAATGTAAGTTATCACATATCATTTTAAACAAAAGAAAACATTGAATTCACCAGTTACAGTTACCTCAAATAACTTAACTCATGGCCTAAAGTAATTATAACTTGTGCCATCGTCATGCACTGCTAATTACCTCATATATGACATCACTCATGATATGTTCTAAGACACCACTGATGACATTATTGCCACATCTGAAATGACATAATTGATTACAACAATGTGCCTAGTGGAGGCATGAGTGGGTCTATTGGCTTTAATAAGGGGTCAGGATATCAACCTATATAATGCACAACTATTGTTTTTGTCAAAAATCACCAATTTGTTATCCAATTTACATTTCATAAATTCAAACACTAACATGTTAAGCAAAGTGATTGTCCTAAATTTTAAAAATACAGTTTTATTTAAAAGAATATGAACATGTCTTAGTAACTTTCTTTTAACATTTTCAGGCCACAAAATGCAACCATAAAAACAACTACAAGAGGGGCAGGCATATAGCTTCAGCTCAGAGTGCTCTGATTAAAAATCTGATAAACTCTCCTGAGGTCATTGATGTATTGGCCGAGGAGGCTTACTTTTTTTTTAATGTTGCCATGGGGCTGCTGCACTCTCCATAACAACCCAGAAAATGAAAAAATTAGAGTAGTGAATAATAAATGCCAGTCATTTATTGTTCATTTTACCATTTTTTGATTATATTTTTGTCTCAAAATATTTTATATTTTTGCGTGCTCCGGTGCATACTCAAAGCACCTAACACTAACTGTTTGAAAAACATTTTTTACAAAATTGCCATTTTAGCTTGAGGTGTGGGTTCCCTATGGGACCCCCCACACCAGTTCTATGGGGGCAGGCTATGTTTATCCTGTCCTTGTATGTTTTTTAAAACTTTGCTCTAGCATAAGGGATTGAATCCTGAGTCCTAAGATGGCTGCTTCCACGTCTTTCTTGATGTGGTGGAAGCCAATCAAATCCAAAGTGAAGTGTGCGGTGGGCACAGAGTCACACAGACCTCCAAATAACAGTACCTTGGAAAACGAAGTCTATGAATGATGCATGGTGTTGTGGATTTGAGGCGTTGGCGCCGAGGTCGAGGTCTGTCCCCTGGTTACCATGAGGAAGGCGAAGCGTTGAGTCAGTGATAAGGCGAGTTGTAGAATTCAGGACAGGGAGGTCATCGGCGTCTGGGGTGAGGCGTCAGTTCCATTGAGGCAATGCAAAGTCAAAGAGTTTGTGAACTCACCCTTATTGGTTATCGGCTCCGCAATAACAGGATGCAGGCGCTGGCAGTGTTGGAGTTGGTGCGAGTGCTGGCATTGGGAAGGCCGATAACTGCAGGCGGACGCATGCTTCGGAGCTGCAGTGTAGACATGCGGTGGGTCATGCCCTTCACGAGCGGTGCCCTGGCCTCAGTGCAGGTTTAAACGTCACTGGTCGTGTCGCTGACGGAGTAGGAGTTGTTTTTCTTGCTTAGAGTACCAATCACACAATTCTCAGGGCCCAGGCACTGGAGTTGGCGCTCTTGTGAATGCAGGAGTCCACACAGGAGTCCAGGTGCTGGTCAGTGGGTTGCAGGTGAAGTCTTTGTGTCACTAAGACTTCAGAACTTGAGGCCGGCGCACACAAGCCCTTGGTGATTCTTTTTCAAACAGGTTCACAGCAAATTTCCAAACTTTGTTCTTTCCTAGGCAGAATTAGCAACTTCAGACCAACCCAGCAATGCACACAACAAAGGGGCAGTACTCCCCCTCACAGCTCTCCAACTCTCCTCCTTGGCAAAGGATCCTCTTGAGTCCAGAAGTGATCTAATTCTCTGAAGTTTACAGTCCAATACATATACCCCATTTTGTCTTCGTTCTCTTTGTGGCAAGGGTCTCTGAGCCCAGTCTAACCCAGTTCTGTCTTTTCTGGTTCAGCTTCACTACTGGAGGTGGAGACAACATTCTGCAGAGGAGACACTGCCTATTCAGGTGCAAGTGAAACTCCTCTCACCCCTCTAAATGCAGGCAAAGTCTATTCACCTCAGCTATGAGTCACCCAGGAAAGGCAGGACACACCTCAACCCCCCCTTGTGGCTGTCTATAGTGAATGCACATCCCCAGCTCCTGTCACTCCAAAGCTAGACAATCAATACGCAAACCAGCGGAGGCACACAGAATAACTGAACAAGAAATGCCTACTTTCTAAAAACATTTTCAAACACACAATTTAACAAGCATTTGCAATGCAATAGGTCTCGCATTAGGAAAGTTTGAGCTATTGGTCTTGTAAATGACATTTTTTTATGTGTTGGTTTTGAAAATAGCAAAATTATTAGCTTTGTCATTTACAAAGCCAATAGTTATAACTTTTGCAAATGTGACACCTATAATCTGGGGTTGCGCTGAGTGATGCTGTGGTGGTGCTGAGTGGTGCTGTGGTGGTGCTGAGTGATGCTGTGGTGGTGCTGAGTGGTGCTGTGGTGGTGCTGAGTGATGTTGTGGTGGTGCTGAGTGGTGCTGTGGTGGTGCTGAAACATGCTGTTGTGGTGCCGAGTGGTGCTGTGGTGGTGCTGAGTGATAATGTGGTGGTGCTGAGTGATAATGTGATGGTGCTGAGTGATGCTGGGGTAGCACTGAGCGATGCTGTGGTAGTGCTGAGTGGTGCTGTGGTGGTGCTGAGTGGTACTGTGGTGGTGCTGAGTGATGCTGTGGTGGTGCTGAGTGGTGCTGTGGTGGTGCTGAGTGATGCTGTAGTGGTGCTGAGTGGTGCTGTGGTGGTGCTGAGTGGTGCTGTGGTGGTGCTGAGTGGTGCTGTGGTGGTTCTGAGTGATAATGTGGTGGTGCTGAGTGGTGCTGTGGTGGTGCTGAGTGATGCTGTGGTGGTGCTGAGTGGTGCTGTGATGGGGCTGAGTCGTGCTGTGGTGGTGCTGAGTGGTGCTGTGGTGGTGCTGAGTGATAATGTGATGGTGCTGAGTGATGCTGGGGTGGTGCTGAGTGGTGCTGTCGTGGTGCTGAGTGATGCTGTGGTGGTGCTGAGTGGTGCTGTGGTGGTGCTGAGTGATGCTGTGGTGGTGCTGAGTGGTGCTGTGGTGGTGCTGAGTCGTGCTGTTTTGGTGCTGAGTGGTGCTGTGGTGGTGCTGAGTGATAATGTGGTGGTGCTGAGTGATAATATGATGGTGCTGAGTGATGCTGGGGTAGCGCTGAGCGATGCTGTTTTGGTGCTGAGTGGTGCTGTGGTGGTGCTGAGTGATAATGTGGTGGTGCTGAGTGATAATATGATGGTGCTGAGTGATGCTGGGGTAGCGCTGAGCGATGCTGTGGTGGTGCTGAGTGGTGCTGTGGTGGTGCTGAGTGGTGCTGTGGTGGTGCTGAGTGATGCTGTGGTGGTGCTGAGTGGTGCTGTGGTGGTGCTGAGTGATGTTGTGGTGGTGCTGAGTGGTGCTGTGGTGGTGCTGAAACATGCTGTTGTGGTGCCGAGTGGTGCTGTGGTGGTGCTGAGTGATAATGTGGTGGTGCTGAGTGATAATGTGATGGTGCTGAGTGATGCTGGGGTAGCACTGAGCGATGCTGTGGTAGTGCTGAGTGGTGCTGTGGTGGTGCTGAGTGGTGCTGTGGTGGTGCTGAGTGATGCTGTGGTGGTGCTGAGTGGTGCTGTGGTGGTGCTGAGTGATGCTGTAGTGGTGCTGAGTGGTGCTGTGGTGGTGCTGAGTGGTGCTGTGGTGGTGCTGAGTGGTGCTGTGGTGGTTCTGAGTGATAATGTGGTGGTGCTGAGTGGTGCTGTGGTGGTGCTGAGTGATGCTGTGGTGGTGCTGAGTGGTGCTGTGATGGGGCTGAGTCGTGCTGTGGTGGTGCTGAGTGGTGCTGTGGTGGTGCTGAGTGATAATGTGATGGTGCTGAGTGATGCTGGGGTGGTGCTGAGTGGTGCTGTCGTGGTGCTGAGTGATGCTGTGGTGGTGCTGAGTGGTGCTGTGGTGGTGCTGAGTGATGCTGTGGTGGTGCTGAGTGGTGCTGTGGTGGTGCTGAGTCGTGCTGTTTTGGTGCTGAGTGGTGCTGTGGTGGTGCTGAGTGATAATGTGGTGGTGCTGAGTGATAATATGATGGTGCTGAGTGATGCTGGGGTAGCGCTGAGCGATGCTGTTTTGGTGCTGAGTGGTGCTGTGGTGGTGCTGAGTGATAATGTGGTGGTGCTGAGTGATAATATGATGGTGCTGAGTGATGCTGGGGTAGCGCTGAGCGATGCTGTGGTGGTGCTGAGTGGTGCTGTGGTGGTGCTGAGTGGTGCTGTGGTGGTGCTGAGTGATGCTGTGGTGGTGCTGAGTGATGCTGTGGTGGTGCTGAGTGGTGCTGTGGTGGTGCTGAGTGGTGCTGTGGTGGTGCTGAGTGGTGCTGTGGTGGTGCTGAGTGGTGCTGTGGTGGTGCTGAGTGGTGCTGTGGTGGTTCTGAGTAATAATGTGGTGGTGCTGAGTGATAATGTGGTTGTGTTGAATGATGCTGGGGTAGCGCTGAGTGATGATGTGGTGAAAAAGAGTCTAACAGAGGACAGAAGGGCCGAAAAACAAGGGAAAAACGAGTCTAACAGAGGGCAGAAGGGCACAAAAAACGAGTCTAACAGGGGGCAGAAAGGCACAAAAAACGAGTCTAACAAAGGGCACAAAGGCACAAAAAACGAGTCTAACAGAGGGCATATGGGCAGAAAAAAAAGGGAGAAAAGAGTGTACCAGAGGGCAGAAAGGCACAAAAAAACGAGTCTAACAGAGGGCAGAAAGGCACAAAAAAGTAGTCTAACAGAGGGCAGAAGGGCAGAAAAACAAGGGAAACAAGTATATAAATAAACACATTTTGGATTAATAGGACGAGACCTAAAAAATAGCCTGCAAGAGGCTTGGGCCGAGGTCACTGTGACAGCACACCGCACAGGTAGTTTTAACAAACACAGCTGGTATGGTTCGTCAACCTTTGCGTGACAAATCACATCCTCACGTTACTTTTAACACTATCCTTCCAAAAGCCGTATCCAACACCCACTAATCTGCTTTCTGCATCACATACATTTGTATCCCGGGACATTTATAAGCATGCCCCGTTCAAACTCCTGTCTCAGACTAGTTCCAATCCCTTGCAATTTGCAAGGCACGAGGGAAGGCCTTGTCAATTATGAAGAGTATAAGAAAACATTTACATTATTTACATAAATAACGGAAACAAATATAAAAACAAAAACATATTAATATGTATGGGGTTAGAATTGCACTCTTCTTTACTTTTGCTTCCACCCACTAACTACCCATTTGATGCCCTCCATTTATTTAACATCTTACCATGCCTGGTCCAGTTAATATTTCTAGAGCAAAGAAGTACCGTGGGAGCCTCATCCGTAAAACAGTTATGTATGTTATTCAATTGTCTGCTACGTTGAGTTCAACCTTATGCAAAATACATTGAATTAGTCGTTTTTATTGCTTTTATTTCAATTCAAATTGCAAATGGCGCAGGTGAAATGACCTTCCATTTGACGTGCCTCATGGGGAAACGAGCCCAAAAGAGCCACACGCATGTTTCCCCTACTCCCCAACTCTCATTCCCCCACACCCCCAAATCCCTTCCTGAAAGAAAAGGCACACAATTGCACAGAAAGAAAAAGGTAACCTCACAGTTCGAGTTGTGGTAAGCGGGGTGCAAGTGTGACAAACGAATGACGTGCCCACTGTGGAAATGTGGGACACACCCACTGAGGGACCTGGCTTGAAATCAGTTCATGTGGAAAATGTTCTGGTCCTACCCACAAGATGGCACTGTTGGAACAAGTTGAGAACCGAGAGGTCTGGACATCAGACGTGTTTACTAATTTGTCCTTGGTTCTTATTCTCTCTTGTGTAAGTCGTCTGTGTCCTAAGAAGTTAAAGTTTCTTTGACAAAATGTGCATTTCTCACTTTCAGTGTGAGACCATTCTAGCATAATCTACCTAGCACATCAAACATTCTTTTTATCCTTCTCTTCTTGCTTATTGTCAAAGACTAGCAAGTTTGCTTTGTATATTTTCAGACTTTATATATTCTTCAGTACTCTTTCCATAGTCCTTTGGAAAACTGAGGCTGCCAAGATATAACCAAAGGACATTTTCAAAAATCTGTCAGTTCTATTAGTTGTAATTAATGCACCTAAACCCTTGCAATTATCATGTTACCTCGCCTAGTGGTACTCTGGCACCAAGTCAATTGCTGACAAAAGCATATCTATGTCATGTTCTTCTGCTCTAATGGTGCCAATTTGCAAAGTTCCTCTTTCACCCACCACTTGCAAAACTATATCATCAGGTTCACATTGTACTTCATTATCCTTCTTTAAGGCTTTGGGGACTTGCACACTTCAGCAAAGTGACCTTTCCTTTCAAAGTGTTTACACATAACTTTGCAGGGTAAAATTGTAGTGTAATTCCTATATTCCCAATTGGCTCTGCGCATTGGAATAACATAAACAGCAGTGAAGACGTAGGGCTGAGGTCATCTAGGTCTCTACTGACTATGTTAGACTTAATTAGTTTTGCAAGCTAGCTCAGAGGTCACTAGAAACGTTCTCAAATGTTCAGGAAAGGGTTAACCGTCCTGATTTAGACAAGAAGGGATTAGCTTCTGACAACCATATAACATGATAACTTTGCTCCCACAGAATAAAGAGTGTATCTTCAGAGTCGTGTGAAACAATAGACAGCTATTTCACTCAGTCAGTCGTGCATGCTTAGTTCCACCAGATTGCAGAGAAATAGAGAGACGGGCGTTTTCAATAAAAGGTGTTATTTTATTGAGCAGTCTTCTTTCTCATGTAAGAGAAATGAATTGCCACAATTGCAATACTTATCATAAAGTAAAGTGCGTACAGTAAAAGTAGTATTATGAAATAATACTGCAAAAGCATTGATATGGTTTCTTAGCCATATGATACTTTAAAATGGATAAAATATATACATACATAAAAACATTGACTAACGAACTCAACTGGTGCTTCTTAGATACGCCTAACCCAGTGTACCTGACCTAAGCCTAATACGTGGGAAGGAGTAAGTAAGTTGCAGTTTTGAGTTAAGTTAAGTTTTGCCAAGTATCGGAATCAAGAATTCTCTCTAAGGTTTTAATCAGCTCCGTACCTTGGTTATAGAATGAAGGAGGTCTTGTATTTCGCTTCTCAGGACTCGATCTCCCAGAAATCCGCGAGGGTGACTTGGGAACACCGGAGCTGGATTTTCTCGGCTGGAGAAAAAGACAGCGTCTCTCTCAGTGGGTCAAGGGGAGGGGCGGTCTCCGTCGGCTCTCATAACAACTGGGCTCCTGGGCAAGTAGAACGTCGCGCTGCTCACAACCACTGTGTATTTGCTTAAGGCAACGTTGGTATATTTATACCTGAAAGGTGCCGGGTTCGACGTAAGGTTGGACATAAGACGTCACCAAGAACTAACAGTTCTTTCTGGACTCTAGGAGTTCTTGTGCAAATCAAAACAAAAGCAGGGGGTTTTCCCGGGCTGCTGGAGGCTTGGTTTGTTTAAAGAACGCGTTGTGCTTTCTAGGAGTCTATGGGAGTAGCTGTGCGGTGTTTTGGATTGCATGGGCTATTACTGAATATAGATATTATTCTTATGCCTTTATAAGGATATTATTAGTTATAACCACATACGGGCATGAATCGTGAATATCGAATTAGGGTTTCTAGATAGAAATACAACAAAATTCTCAATTGATGACAAATGGTATTGTATGCCACACCTCTAACACCTTGCACTTGCCTCAAATGTCATCTCTCATTTCGGTTTATGAGCCCTGTTCTCCTGATTGTTGATTTCATTCAATTATTTCCTCCACATATCCTTGACTGTGTTTAGACTATTTTGCAGTTTGCAGCAACTCACTTAGCTGGGGATTGTCCATTAGCCATACTTAGTGTCTTGCCTTTCTTTGCTACAACCCAACATAAATGGATCTCTCCTCAAGATTTTCCCAAAATTGCAATGTGTCGCTATCTTTCTCTGTGCTTTTATATGCTCTTTTTTACAGTCTACACATTTTTGGGCAATTCAATATGTTCCACACACACTGGTGTAAAGTGGAAATTCTTTTTTCCAATTTTCTGACTTTATGAGAGGTTCCTTTGGAGAGAACAAAAACAACAGAAGTTGTGCATTGTTTTGCAACTTGAATAGAGATATGTGGACTAAAGTTAGAGGCCTATGAAGCAAATATGTGTTATACAATTACCATGGCAGAAGACACACTTACCTGGCACACGCAAAAAGCACCAAGAAACAGAAACAAACTTGGTATTCAAGATAATACGCGACCCCCCAATGCCTGGTTTCAGTCTACTTTCAATGCTCTCTTTCCATTTATGTTATGTTTTGCAGTTCAGCTACTTCTTTACTTTAAATTCCTTTTAAGCACTAACAACGTCAATTAATTCAGATTTTTGTTTTTATGGGGCACACAGCAATACCCTCTGAAGCAACACAAGACATTACAATACAAACACTGTAGACATTTTTTTTTCACTCAGTTCCAGTCGAGTT
Organism: Lissotriton vulgaris; assembly: GCF_964263255.1. NCBI lineage: Eukaryota > Metazoa > Chordata > Amphibia > Caudata > Salamandridae > Lissotriton > Lissotriton vulgaris. The sequence goes on along the minus strand of NC_141693.1, from coordinate 534,512,998 downwards.
TCCATTCCTCTGTCATTCCACTCTCCAGTTAATGACTCATGCTGCTGCCCAACTCACCTGTCTGTCCTCCACTTGTCTGTCCAAAGTGATTCTTGATGAAGTGAGCTGCGTTGAAATTCTGCCTTGTGGTCCACTGAACTTCCCTTTGTGTAGACACCCAGGCTGTGCATTAGATGTCAGTTCCCACTCTGCAGTGAAGCTGAAAACTCAAAGGGCTGAGAGTTGCCACACACACTGCACTGCCCTCCTCAGGTGGTGGCTGGGAGCAATGGCACAAAGCAAAGGCAAATGCTCATGTCCTCACATGACATGTTGCAGAGCCCTTTGCTAAGCAATTGAAAACAGGCTAGACATGCATTACTCAACATTACTTTTCAGCACAGCTTTTTGCTGAGGATGAAATTCTGTTGAGCATTTCGGGTCTGGTGCCCATAATTCACTCTAGTTGCACCAACATAATGTGGTGGCCAGAATTGGTCACCACATCATGTCAAAACTAGTAAAGGTGATATCTGTCAATAAATCACTGAAGCAAGGTCCAGAGTTACCATTCACAAAATTTCTATGCCCAGATTCATTTATAACTGCTGCTAACTTGCAGCTTAGATGACCAGACTTCAGTCACTCCAAACGTGCACTTATTGGTGGAAGTGAAACCCCGTGACAGAGGAACCCTCTTAAATTCCATCTTGAGCTCAGACCAGGGACACGCTAGTGGAAGTACAATTCTGTGGTGTTCTGGAGATTAGTGTTACGGCATCCAGTTTATTGCTAGTGTGAAAAAAGAGATCAAAGATCAAAGTAGACTTGAAGAAAGTTGCAATAAGAGTTTACTCCTTGATAAATGCCCCTCCCACCTGTGCTGGTCCTTCAATTACAGTCTTCATTCTGAAGGATCTCAGACTATATCTTGTAACTGAAAGTCTCCGTCCTACAGTCTGCAACCTTCCCTGACTACCTCAATGGCCACAAATACTCTTTTTGATCTCCTACAACTGTTACTTTATGTTCATTCTCTTCACCTGCTGAAAGCCGTTGCAAACTGCATACTTGATTTTATTTCGACTGTCTGTAAACTAACATACAGTGTCAAATGTAAGCTATGCTCTGTATTTAATGTTAGTACTGTGAGTGTTGTATAAAACCTATATTGCTATCACTTATGATCCTTTTGTCAGATGCTGTGTTTGACTTTTGTGAAAAGGTGCAGAATGTGTCCAAATCATGAAATAAATGAGTGAAAAAGCAAGGAGCGGTTAATCCCTAACTATTTCTCAGACTGGAGAAATTGTGGATATGATACATAGACCTTGTCATATAGAATGGTAAATTTATAAATATTGTGTGCTTACAGTTTGTACTATTCAGTAGGTAAAATGTTCCCTTCGAACAAGGATTGTTTATGAGCCACCTGTTTGTTTTGTTCCCGCGCAAGGACGTTTCTGTGTGGCTCAGTATTGATTTAAATAATTGAAGAGTCTGAAATATCTCTGCACTTCTAGTGACAGTTGCGTTTGTCTCACTTATTCCTAAATTTGGCAACCACTTCATGTGATTGTTTCATTGGATGGGATAGAATAAAAAAGTACAGGTCCATTTCCTCATTATTTGCTAGATAAAACGCATATAAAATTCAGATATGAATGAGTGCCTTTTTGTTAATTAAAATAAGAACATAAACATACACGTCAAAAATCCCTCGGATTTTAATTATGTTATTTCACAGCACAGGTAAAACGAAACTGCTTTTCCTTTACCTTTAAAATCTAAGAAGGATCGGTCCCAAAATGTATTTTTCCCATGTATTTTTCCACAGGGAAATTGAACAGCCATACTGCATAAACTGAATGGAATTACACCAAATTTGGCAAATGTGGCAGAAAGCAAGACCTTGGCCGTGCTTTTTGTGATTTGGTGTTAATCTGTTCAGTAGCTTTTGAATAAAGGTTCGAAAACGATGTATATTTAATGCCAAAGAAGATCTGCAGAGCCAACAGCTCTTGAGATAAGATCTGAATGGCTGCCACCATATGAATAAAGATGTGGTGGCAGCTATTTTAGGACTCATGGACTCAGTCCTACAAAAAAGTATTTAAAAAACATATACTAGTGTCAGGGTAGGGATACCATACCCCCTTGGGTGGTGGGGGTGCCAAAAATGGCATTTTGTTTTATTGGAGCAGCACATGCGAAGCAGCGATTAAAATAAAAAGACTGTAATTTCCCGTCTTTTTTTTTAGATTCCTCGGAGTGGGCCAGGGGAGACAGTGCATTTTAAATTTTTGAGGAGAAGGCTGTTGCGTGCCTGCTCCCCCCCCCCCCCGACCAAGCCCTCATTAGATCCTGGGGACCCCATCCCTCAGGACCAATATTTTTTAAATAGGGAGGGGGTGACCTGCTCACTCCCCAAACCTCAAAGAGGCCCCAGGAATGTAATCCCCAGGGCCTCCTATGTGCTGCACATGTGGGTGCCCAGGGAGGGCACCTACAGAAAAGTTAAAAACTGGCCAGCTCCTGTGATGGTGCCAGAAGAGTCAACCCCAGTTGTTTTATAAAAAAATGTTTTAAAACATGTTGCTGGCTCATGTGTGTCCCAGGGAGCCACTTGCAGGGAGCTGGTGGGAATGTGTGGGCCCTTGGTCTGCTCCAGTGGTCCAGACAAAAAAAAAAAAGATGTGGGTATCCAAGGTGCCGGGGAGTAAGGTATTTACAGGGGATTGAAGCAAGTGCCTGAACTGTGCCCAGGCACTGTTCCCAACCACGTGTCACTCACAGAGATTGACTTCTTACTTTACTTTAAAAAGAAATTGAAATTCTCTGGAAAAAACAACAACATTAAAGGGATGTCATAGTTAGGAAATGTAATAATATATTATTTCACATTCAAAAAAACTTTCATTGAAAGAACAACGGTTAAAGAGATGTTATAGTTAGTTGAAAATGTAAGTTATCACATATCATTTTAAACAAAAGAAAACATTGAATTCACCAGTTACAGTTACCTCAAATAACTTAACTCATGGCCTAAAGTAATTATAACTTGTGCCATCGTCATGCACTGTTAATTACCTCATATATGACATCACTCATGATATGTTCTAAGACACCACTGATGACATTATTGCCACATCTGAAATGACACAATTGATCACAACAATGTGCTTAGTGGAGGCATGAGTGGGTCTATTGGCTTTAATAAGGGATCAGGATATCAACCTATATAATGCACAACTATTTTTTTTGTCAAAAAACACCAATTTGTCATCCAATTTACATTTCATTAATTCAAACACTAAAATGTTAAGCAAAGTGATTGTCCTAAATTTTAAAAATACAGTTTTATTTAAAAGAATATGAACATGTCTTAGTATCTTTCTTTTAACATTTTCAGGCCACAAAATGCAACCATAAAAACAACTACAAGAGGGGCAGGCATATAGCTTCAGCTCAGAGTCCTCTGATTAAAAATCTGATAAACTCTCCTGAGGTCATTGATGTATTGGCCAGGAGGCTTACTTTTTTTTCTATGTTGCCATGGGGCTGCTGAACTCTCCATAACAACCCAGAAAATGAAAAAACTGGAGTAGTGAATAATAAATGGCAGTCATTTATTGTTCATTTTACTGTTTTTTGATTATATTTTGTCTCAAAATATTTTATATTTTTGCGTGCTCCAGTGCCTACTCAAAGCACCTAACACTAACTGTTTGAAAAACATTTTTTACAAAATTGCCATTTTAGCTTGAGGTGTGGGTTCCCTATGGGACTCCCACACCGGCCCTATGGGGGCAGACTATGTTTATCCTGTCCTTGTATGTTTTTTAAAACTTTGCTCCAGCATAGGGGATTGAATCCTGAGTCCTAAGATGGCTGCTGCCACGTCTTTCTTGATGTGGTGGAAGCCAATCAAATCCAAAGCGAAGTGTGCGGCGGTGGGCACAGAGTCACACAGACCTCCAAATAACAGTAACTTGGAAAAAGAAGTCTATGAATGATGCATGGTGTTGTGGATTTGAGGCGTTGGTGCCGAGGTCGAGGTCTGTCCCCTGGTTACCATGAGGAAGGCGAAGCGTTGAGTCAGTGATAAGGCGAGTTGTAGAATTCAGGACAGGGGAGGTCATGGGCGTCTGGGGTGAAGCGTCAGTTCCATTGAGGCAATGCAAAGTCAAAGAGTTTGTGAGCTCACCCTCATTGGTTATCGGCTCTGCAATAACAGGATGCAGGCGCTGGCAGTGTTGGAGTTGGTGCGAGTGCTAGCATTGGAAAGGCTGATAACTGTAGGCGGACGCATGCTTCGGAGCTGCAGTGTAGACATGCGGTGGGTCATGCCCTTCACGAGCGGTGCCCTGGCCTCGGTGCGGGTTTAAACGTCACTGGTCGTGTCGCTGACGGAGTCGGAGTTGTTTTTCTTGCTTAGAGTACCAATCACACAATTCTCAGGGCCCAGGCACTGGAATTGGCACCCTTGTGAATGCAGGAGTCCACACAGGAGTCCAGGTGCTGGTCAGTCGGTTGCAGGTGAAGTCTTTGTGTCCCTAAGACTTCAATACTCGAGGCCGGCGCACACAAGCCCTTGGTGATTCTTTTTCAAACAGGTTCACCGCAAAGTTCCAATCTTTGTTCTTTCCTAGGCAGAATTAGCAACTTCAGACCAACCCAGAAATGCACACAGCAAAGGGGCAGTACTCCCTCTCACAGCTCTCCAACTCTCCTCCTTGGCAAAGGATCCTCTTGAGTCCAGAAGTGATCTAATTCTCAGAAGTTTACAGTCCAATACATATACCCCATTTTGTCGTTGTTCTCTTTGTGGCAAGGGTCTCTGAGCCCAGTCTAACCCAGTTCTGTCTTTTCTGGTTCAGCTTCACTACTGGAGGTGGAGACAGCATTCTGCAGAGGAGACACTGTCTATGCAGGTGCAAGTGAAACTCCTCTCACCCCTCTAAATGCAGGCAATGTCTATTCACCTCAGCTATGAGTCACCCAGGAAAGGCAGGACACACCTCAACCCCCCTTGTGGCTGTCTACTGTCACTCCAAAGCTAGACAATCAATACACAAACCAGCAGAGGCTCACAGAATAACTGAACAAGAAATGCCTACTTTCTAAAAGCATTTTCAAACACACAACTTTCCAACATTGGTCTCAAGCATCTGGTCACTGCATCGACCCACACAGCCGGATATAAGCTCAACCCTGTTTTCTCCGCCAGCTGGAAAATCAGCTACAGCCACACCACGAACTCTCCTGGACAGACCACCACTGCATGCATCCCACCTTCGCCGCTCCCACCATACACCTCCACTCTCATCACCCCCGTCACAGCTGTGGCAAGGCCACCAAAGAAATTATCATCAACTCCCTCAGCACAACCATTCCGCCAACAACTACTGACGCCAACTCTGCAGTATGCAACCTCCACTAACGGATCTCGGGCACCTCTCAAGAAGAGATCAGGCAAGCAACACACCAAGAAAGCCAGCTGGTTCACTCCTGCCCTCCACAAGTCTAGATGTACCTGACAGAAGAGCTGGAGGATAAACAATACCCCGGAAAACCACGCAACCTTCAAATCTGCCATCAACGCACAAAACCCCTTCTTAAAACCATTAAAAAAACAGCCTTCTAAGACAGAATCAATGCCAAAGCACACAACAGCAAAGAACTCTTTACCTTCGTCAAGGAGTTCACCAGGCAAGACAGCGAGACCACAGGTGTCCCATTCTCCCAACCATTTCACGTTTCTTTTGCAGGCAGGCTTCTGCTCTGAAGCAGGGCAGGGGAGGAGTGGTTTGCCCACTCCTTAGTGCACAATAAATGTTTGATCAGCACTCTTGGGCCACCCAAGCCAGTCATGCACACTTTCCCCTTCTCCATGCAGGCTGCATTACAGCCTGCCCGGAGAACATGCCCACCCCTCCAGGCACTGGCTGAGCGCAGTATCACAGCACTCAGACTAATCACAATGCTGTATTGCAGCGTTGTGATTGGCCGAGGTGAGGGTCCCTGGCTGCCTGCTTCCTGTTCCTGTCCGATTCAGGGGCAGGAGAACAGGAGCAGCGAAGACACTGAACCTGGACTCAATCTAAGTTTAAAAGAAAAAATGATTACGCTCCTCACTGCCTCGCATTTTCCGTTCCCGCCCGACAACTCCGTTCCACCTATCGCACCCTAGCCTTCGTTCCCAGGATCCACAAGACCAGAACCGGAGGAAGTTCCTTCTCCTAACTCACCACCAAGAACTGGAACTCCCTGCCCTTCCACCTCAGGCAGCAATGTCACTGACCCAATTCAAGAAGGACCTCAAGACTTGGCTCTTCAAATGATCCTCCACACCCATAAGGAACAGCAGCCCCCCTCAGCACCTTGAGACCCTCATGGGTGAGTAGTTGTGCTGCACAAACCCCTAATTGACTATGAGCAGGAGTACCATGCCTGGAGCAAAGGGAAGTTATTAGTCACGCCAGCAGCAGAAGTCTAAGGTGGCTTCTCATCTTGTGACAAGTGTAACGTCATTTACGGATACTGAAGCAAGCAGTGGGGCCTTTAAGAAGGAGTTGGTCCCAGAGTGCTCCCTCTTTGTCCCAGGACCACAGGGAGGTCAAAATCTCCGGAAGCTCTGGACCTGCAGCAGAATCTGCATCATAAGCAAACTTACTCCCACCCACACCTAGAGAATACAATGGAAATTAGAGCAGAAGAGAACGACCCCCCCCCCCAGAAATTAGACTGAGTTGCTGGCATTGACCCCTTGATAGGTATTGATCTTGTTGGCAAGGGGCTGGCTGGATGGGGAGCGGACCTGCTGCTGATCCTGGACCATGCAGCCCCGCCCTGGGTTGCCTGGAGTGGTTTATGAATGGGGGATTTGCTTGGAGGCTTGTCAGGCCAAAGGTACCCCAGCAGCGATTGTCCGTTATGTGGTGCCCTGGAATTGTATTAATTATTTGTCTTAAGAACCCCTAGTGGGGAATGAGAATTGTGGGCGCCCAGGGCCTGCCCTCACAGGTTAGACATATGGAAAGATCTCCTGGCTACAATGCATGTGTGAAGCGTTTAGCACTTGACTAAGGAATCCGGGATGAAATGTAAAATGTATTTTAGTTTATTTGTCTCAAGTCAATTGCTGTACCATCTGAGTGTGATCCTAGTTATTTTACTTGTGTTTATATCGAGCATTTTATGACTGCCACATCATTCGGTAATGTCGTTTACCTTGATTAAATAGCTACTCATGGAGATACCAGACAATTTGAGTATGTGTCTCTCTCTTACCTTGGGGATGGGATGGGTATTTGGGTGGCGAAGGCCTGCGACTTGCATGTTCTGCGCAAACTAAGAAAGTGAGTATTTGAAAGGGAACATGTCTAAACATTAACTAGAACTTGGAAAGGGGAACAGCGCTTGAGACACTTGAAGGTTAATGACAATGGAAACGCAAGCGCACTAAATGGAAAAAAGGGGATGGAACTCCTAAAAGAGAGCTATGATGCGTAAAAAGGACACGGCTAAAATGAATAGGAAAACTGAAAACTTGTGTGGGAAGGAAGGGCATTCAGATAAAAAGAAAAACAATGCTGAAAATAAGACAGTGCTAAAACAGGGGAGGCAATAAAAGAACAAAATAATTGAGAATATATAAAAATGTGAATGTTTTTACTTATGTGTTTTGAAGTGGAGTGGATTTACGTGGTTTGTTGTGGAAATATGTGGTATGTTGTGCAGTGAAATTATGTAGATAGAAATTATGTGGAGTAGGATTGTGAGAGATGTGGGACAGTGAAGATGTGGTATGGTATTGTGGTGGAATGTTATGTATTGAAGGTTAAATATGTGGTGTGCAATTTAATTGTGTGGTGTGATGCAGAATTGTGTGGTGTGAATTGAGAGAGCACTAGAGGGAAAGCACCTCCCACAACTGCTGAATTTGTTGCACAGGCTAAACAAATGGGCGATGAAGAACCCATTCTCTCTTTCAACATGGCCTATTGGGCGGCCTCAATATGACCTGCCATGGCCTTAATGTTGTTCTTACTCTGGCTGCAAAGAAGCTTTGCACTGATGGTGCCTCTGCTGCACCTAAACTTGATGTACTAGTCAAGGTAGTTAAGATAGTCCCTCAAAACAAAAGATGTAATAATGGGTATTGTGGTCTTTTAAGTCACTTTAGTGTATTTGAAAATAAGAATGTTGGAAAAATAAAACATTTTTTAGCATTATTGTTTCTCTACCTTGTTTATTACATTTTTCAAGAGGCAAGACTAACGTATTCTGTCTTTAGAAAATCTTAACATTGGAGTTATTCATTTCTCTATGTATTAACACCGAGCCTATTGCTGCAAGCCTGTTCCATCAGCTGATCTGTGCTCCAACAGAAGGGATGGGTAAATAAAATCCTTTAGCAGCCTGGGGTGTGGAAAAACATTTAGCTGAGTAATTATTTGGGGTCTGCTCACACGTTATTGACTGCATGTGTCTGGCCTAACTGAGTGTTTCTTGTTCCCTACTTATAAAAGAAGTTCAGGTTTTCAGTGGTAAAAGCATGGAGGCTGATGCCTAGGAGCTGAAAGACCAAAGCTGTGCTAAACCCCTACTTGAGAGCAGAAATGTAGACAACAAAATGCCTGGAATAGGAACATGAGAGTGGAAGGTGCGAGGCTCTGTTAATTTTGGAAGGATAAGGGGGCAAGCCACACCGAAAACCATTTGTGTGTGTAAAAGGCCGCTTTATTGAAACAGGTGCATATCACAATTTATTTAAACTGGCACTTTGCCTTAAAAAACTAAAACCTCTCTAAACATCAAATTATCTGACCCCCTGACTTTCCTCCCCCCACCCCTATGATTCCCACATGATAAAACACCCACCCTGCAACATACAATGCATACATTTCAATACATATAAAAACTCCTACCCTCCCATGACCTACAAACCTACCTACCTTCCTGCAACTGTAACTAACAAACCTCTAATGTAAACTTCCATCCTGCTTAACGTTTCCCTGCTCCTGTTCACCAGCTCCCCCAACTTAACCATAAACTACCAAACTCCAGCCAAACTTGGCCAACTTCAAAAACAACTCCGCCTGCACCTGTTCCAAGCGACAGCACATATATAGAAAAACCCCTAGGCACCTGTCCCAAAACGGCCCTTGCTGCCAAAACACCTACCCTAACATCCTCCCCAAAAGAAACCCAAAGCCCAGGGAGGGAGGGCGGGGACAAAAATTCCTGCACTAAGCGCTCCCAGCCACCAGGTCACCAGAACCTGAAATGGTGGCTGGGGAGGCGCCAAAAACCCTTAAGTAGCCTTGGGCTATCTTTTCAACATTGGGCTGCATTTGGGCTATTCCCAAAGCAGCCCAAAGGCACAAAATGGCTGCGCCCGTCTGGCTATCACTCTGTCCAATGCCTTCACTTGGGAGATGAGGTGTCACATGAATTGCAACAGCGTCAATTGCATTTACCTCTTGATATGCCCATGTGACATGTACTACATTGGGATGACGACCCGCCCAATTAGGACACGCATTTCTGAACACCGGAGCAACATCCGTTGTAAAAAGAGTAATACTAAGATGTGTAGACACTACCTTGAGTTGAACCACACACCTGACTCACTACAATGGTTGGTCCTGGAAGCTAGTCCCAGAACATCGAAACAGAGCTTGTTCTTTAAACGCTGGATACATAGGCTATCATCTGACAGTAGAGGGCTCAACGAGGAAATACCATGGAGTGCCTTGTAAGCTGCATGCTCCACATGACACCACAATGAACCCTTGAGAGCACACTACCCTTGTTCTCTGCATGCATCATGTGACATACAACAAAGTGACTACGACAAACTTACACGCCTGATTTATACCTCTTGGGTAAAACCTGCCCCCCGACCCCCTCCCCCTCTGGGGTGCTCCCCTAGGGACACCGACCCAGTCTCTCCAGCTAGAGAGCTCCACTGTATCATGGCCGACTGCCTAACACTCCTAGTCATGTGATCTTCAACATAGTGAGGTTAGCCACACTGACTAGAAAACCCCAACTTCGTTACTCATGCCCCCTAAATGTCGACATACGTGTTTCCACACCGGACACGTTATATGACTCAAGGGCAATTTTGCCACTCAATTAAGCTACGTACACGAGAATTGGTATACTAAGTGCAGATGACTCGCACACTAATATTCTAAATCAACGATCTACTAGTGTCCGCGAATATCACTCCAGCATGTATGACAAATACACACCCCAGCTGTAAGGGGCCAAGGCACTGGCCCGAGAGAGGCTGACACTCTACGATCATAGGGACAGCGCCCCAGTCTAAGAATGCCGCCATGATCCCCCTGCTAAACAATAGACACAGCTTTCTGCAGAGTCACGTCTCCACGTGACTGCGGGAACCTGTACTTTAAGCGAAGCCACCGAACCGCAAACCACCACCTGTATCCAGCGGCGAGGTGTAGGTGACAGAGAGACGACACAGGAATAACCAAGTAAGTGCCATAAGTCCATCCTGACCGAGCACCTAGGCAGAAGGCACCACGGACCCTCCTTCTTAACTCCCGCTCCTGGTTATACCTCTAGAGGGGTGGGGGACCTACTACGAGGTATCGCTTTGAGTTCCACGGGGCTCTGCTTCCGAGACCACCGACATCAGGGCACATAGCAGTTCTTTGACAGCACACTTGGGGACAATCTTCCACTACTGGCGGTTCATAGACACGGGTGACATTCTCTCCCAATGCCAGCGAACTGAGCCCAGCTATTGCAGGCACTACCTATACCATGGGGATAATAACGTAAGGGAGGACATCCGTATTGCACCGGTGCAGTCCGCCACGGGGTATGTGTTTCTTAAACTGCTATCAACATGTTACTATAACAACACGCTACCTGGCAACACCCCAACACCCACCGCACCCTTCAGAGATAGTCGGTTGCGGTTTTAGCCAGTCAACCGATACCCGGGTACGCAGCACAGCACCGCCCAGTTTCTGTGCACCAGAACCCTGAGTTCCCAATACGGGCTAACAACTCAGGTTCCACAAGAGCATTGTGTCATTACCATACTTCAGCCAGCCATAAACAAGGGTGACACAGAGGTGAGAATACCCCGGCATTAGTGTAATCACAATCTACCAGAAGGTGAGGACCCCCCCTTTTTGGGTTAGATCCATTTTGAAATACAGAGGCTTCAGTAGGGTAAGGAAGTGATCGCTAACCTGTATCTACTCTTTGTCTGTTGTGACACCAGTAGCCTGTGACATACACTACCAGTTACAGGCCCTAAACTACGGTTTCCTCCCATGACCCGCCAGATACTTGATGGTTCAACACGCTGTATAACCCACCGGATACTGTTGTTGTCTGTATACATAACCAATTAGGTGAGTTAGAAGCTATACCACCTTACCTTGTTGACGCTATTTGTGTGTTTTGTTTTTAACCAAAAGGTTTTTACAGTTTTTACAGTTGTCCACAGGATCATGCCCACCACATTGCTCACTAAGGATTTGCACGAACACTCTTTCATTTTTGTTGAACTCACATGCTAGCAGCACCTGATCTAGCATGGCACTAGGAAAGTACATTATAACCCTTTGTTTTATTTCCGTCCCTATTGTGATTTGCTCCTTTTCTCCCAATCCAGGTAGATGCAGCTCAACAAAGGTATCACACAGGAAACACCTATTTTTCTATGAGCGTATTACACTCAAATGTTTTCTAAATATTAGCATTAACCATACTGACGTAGACAGTCGATACCAGAAATATACTTTCTACTGATAGGTCCTGAAGAATCGCTAGCCATTGCACTAGAGTGAGAAACATGTTGACCGACTATAGCACACACTAAACTGTGACTCGTGAACCTGGAAGCATAACATTCCAGCGAGTACCGGATAGTTTTCAATTTTAAGTAGAGCAGGGGACCCCCAGAATAAAGTCATTCCTGGTACTCCTAGCTTTATTTTAACCCACACTCACACGTCTACGCACTTCTAGCCCCAGACCCGTACTTCATCTAAACGGCATTTGGATAAAAGATCTCCGCCAAAGAGCCCCTCTTTGAGGTGTCGCCCGTTGGGTATTGCACCACCGACCCAACGAGGAGCAAGCCCAGATGATGAAGCATGACACCTGAAAGGGTGTGTGAGGGCATTACATCCAACAAAATGGATGCCCATCTGTATTACTCTACGAGGCCCTACAACATCCTTCACATCACAGGGACACGTACATTCCTTAAGCTTAGGAACAGCCCAGTTTTTTTTGGTAATCACAAAATGGCTGCGCCCGTCAGGCCCCCAACCCCCTCCCAATCTCCCTGGGGGGCAGACCTTGCGGTGCTCGGCTGCCCCCCAAGCCCCGTTGGGAGGTATGAGGGGGCAAGCCACACCGACAACAAATTTGTGTGTGTAAAAGGCCGCTTTATTGAAACAGGTGCATATCACAATTTATTTAAACTGGCACTTTGCCTTACAAAACTAAAACCTCTCTAAACATCAAATTATCTGACCCCTTGCCTTTCCTCCCCCACGCCTACGATCCCCACATGATAAAACCCCAATCCTGCAACATACAATGCATACATTTCAATACATTAAATATTACACAATCTTATCACATAGCATATAAAAACTCCTACCCTACAATCCTACCTGCCTTCCTGCAACTGTAACTAACGAACCTCTAATGTAAACTTCCAACCTGCTTAACCTTTCCCCGCTCCTGTTCACCAACTCCCCCAACTTAACCATAAACTACCAAACTCCAGCCAAACTTGGCTAACTTCAAAAATAACTCCGCCACCCAGGAAAAGGCGGGAGGGTAGGCGAATACACCGCCTCCCTCTTTTTCTGACCCCCCTGCCCCCTAGCCTTAACTCACTGCCACCTCCTTGTCACCTATCTGCCTAGCGGATCTATCCCCTCAAGATTTGTGCACTCCCAGCAACCTGCCCAGCGCTTCTCGCAACTCCAATAAATACAGATCCATACCCAGCTGTGAAAGGTGCACTCCGTCGCCACTGAACAATTCCGGCGCATCATAACGAATGTCCCTATGCCATATTCTTGAAAAACTTAAAAGCCGACAAAACCTCACCATCTCCACATTCACCGCCCTCCTAGCCTTATCCACTGCTCTATTGTGCACAGCACCCCTCCACACCAGACGCGGAAAAAACTCCGTTCAGACTACTGTGCACCTTGACCACTGCTTCTTAATCTCCTCCAAATCCCTACTCATGGCCCTCATCAACACCAGTCCCGTCTCGCTGACCATGTCTTCTCCCCTAAATGGAGAATTAAGACATCAGGACACCTACCCGCCACCAACATCCAGTTAAGCGTTGCCAACAGTTCCCTCCAAAGCATTCCCCCTTTTCCTTTCCAACACATATTAAAAACATTAGGATTAAACCCAAGGTTCTCTCCAAAATTACTGGCACAGGCCTGCACCTGGGCCCGTTTTACAAATGAATGGCCCACGATCCACACTGACATATCCCTGGCACGGGGACCCGCACCGAACTTGAAATGAAAAACATGAGTAAGTACAGGAGCAACATAAACAACCGCGCCATGGTTGGCTAAACACGCAGTGCCTGTAGTGCCTGTAGCAGTCGGACGACCACCTGCCCAAGCGCATGATGTCCCCTCACCCTCACCCTCGGCTGTGTGCCTCCGACGCTGCACCGATCCGAAAGGAATGCGTGCCATAGCTCCTCCTGTCCAAACCCAACAGGGTTAAAACCTTCCACAATATAGCCAGGAGCTGCGAGCCTGTAGCCGCACGCCCATCAGCATGCCCGAAACTAACCCACGGAATCTCCCCCACAGCCAACGAGACAAAGCCAGGCTAGACCATCCTCAACCCCGGGCACGTGTGCGAAAAGCCATATCATGCCGCAAGCAGCCCAGCACACACTTGCAGCAACTTCAGCACCTGTGCATCCCTAGCCGACTGCTGAATCACCACCTCGACCACAGCCATGTTATCCACATGGAATGTCACTCACCTGTGGGCCCACAAGTCCCCCCGAAGAGGGATCACCACCACCAAAAGGAAGGGCTCCAGAAACGAAATGCTCCGACCACCCCGCCTACTCAGGGGGCCACTTTTCCGCACCCCACCTCCCCTGCCCATACATCCCAAAGCTGTCGCTCCCCGCCGCGTCCAAAAAGATTTGGACATCCCAGACAAGGTCATCCCCCCTCTGCATGGGGATCCCGTTAAAATTATGCAAAAAGAACTGCCACATCCTCAGGACTCTGCGAATACCCACGGACAGTTGTACGTGATGATGCAGTGGCCTCCTCCCGGCCAAAGCCCTGCCCAATCTCCTACAGAAAATCCACCCCAACCGTACCACTCTACTAGCGAAATTGAGGTGACCCAGCAGCACCTGTATTTCCAAAACCGTGACTTTGTGCCGTGCCAACATAACCTCTAGCAGCCCCAACATTTGCTGCTTCTCCTCTGCTGGTAAACGGGCCTCCATTGCCCCCGAGTCGAGCTCAATACCCAAGAATGACAGTGCCGTGCATGGCCCCACTGTCTTCTCCGGTGCCACTGGCCCGACCAACTGCCCCTTTATCTCCTGAAACCTGTCCGATGCAATCTGGCAGTCCGCGGAGCCTAGGGTGCCGACCAAGAAAAAGTCATCCAGGCAGAGCGTTACTCCTTGGTGACCTATCCATTCCGTAAACAACCATTGTATGAACGAACTGAAGCATTCGGACAGTGCGCAAGACATCGAGCAGCCCATCGGCAACGCTTTGTCCCCGTACCAGCGGCCGTTAAACTGGATCCCCAGTAAGCCCCAATCATCTGGGTGGACGGAAAGCAGTCGGAAAACCGAGTTGATGTCTCACTTTGCCATCCTCGCTGTTGCGACCGTGGTCACCACCAAGGACATGGCTGGGTCAACAGAGGAACATGACACCGTGGTCTCCCGCTCATCAATGTAATCATTTACAGCCACCTTTGGGCCACGACTAATGGTGAATGAGGCAAAACTGACCCTTTTCCTTCTTTAGTACAAGATACAGGAGTGTGACCCATATACCTAATTAGGACTGGGTAATGAAGATGCAGTCAAATAACAGTGTCCCAATAGGTGATAATGAACAGTCAATTAAATATGCATGCACATCGCATTGCTAGCAAGGAAAAAAGGAGAACACTCTTTGAATTTTAAGACAAGGTAGTAAATCATCTTGTTTTATAGTGTAATTTCATGGTCGGTATTATACAGTCATAAGCAGCACTGCATAAATTCAATTAGGTGACAACCAAAGAAAACTTGGTGCTCTACAAAAAGTGACTGTGGTGAAGGTGTAGAGTCGACTCTACAGCTTATTAATAGGGGTACTTCTCTAATGT
The DNA here is from genome assembly GCF_964263255.1 of Lissotriton vulgaris. NCBI lineage: Eukaryota > Metazoa > Chordata > Amphibia > Caudata > Salamandridae > Lissotriton > Lissotriton vulgaris. Next base: position 534,497,611 of record NC_141693.1, on the reverse strand, counting down.
GGTTCAAATAATGAAAATGAAATTTTGTATCTGTGATCCCACTTTGTCACATGATCTGAACCACTCACTGTAGATTACTTGCACCTCTTCACAGTGCGCCGTTTCTGCTGTTCACTCTCCCACTTGCGTCGCCACCTTCACCACAGTCACTTTTTGTAGAGCACCAAGTTTTCTTTGGTTGTCACCTAATTAAATCAGCATTCCATGGGAGGCGCAGTCCTCCCTTCACCTTGGCGCTATTGGGCCGTCCCCAGCCCTGCCAAGTCTGGAACTCCGCGACGCACATCCTGGAAAACAAAGGCAGGACTGGTGTGCTGGGTCCCTTAGTCTGCACCTTGCCCTTTGCCCCCATAACACCCCCGCCCCCATAGCCCTGGCCACCCAGGCCCTACCTACCGACCTAAGGTCCACTCCCTCACCCCCGTCGTCCTCCCCCTCTCTCCATGCCATGCCCCCGACCCTGGTCCTCCCTCATATGAGGAAACCCCCCCAACATTCCCATTTCCTGAGACTCCCCTCTCCCCTCCCCCTTCTCCTGCCCCCCACCATGGGGATCCCAGCACCCCCTCCTCCCTCCGCGCCGCACCCCCGCCAGACCCCTGAGCCTCCCTGACACTTTCTGCTCAGGAGTCAAAAACATCAAACCCCTCCCAGTCCTGGTTGCTGCCCTCTGGGTCTACCAGCAATGGGGACATCCCCCCACCTCTGCCCGCCATCCCACACTCCCCCCAGGCCCCTCCGCTACTCCGCCCTCCCTCCGCTCCCCCTGTGCCCCCCCTTCCGCCTCGCCCTGCAAGGAGACCCCTTCCCACCTCCCCATCCACCTATGCCCTTTCAAGGCACCCCCGTATCTACCCCCCACCCTCTTTCCGTGGGCTGCCTTCCTTCCTCGTGCGTGGCCCCTGCTTGATGAGGCTTGATCCGGGGAGGGGCTCTCTCCCCTCATCGCGCACTCCCTCAGGCCCATCATCCCCTGCCCTTCAGACACGGGGGTCCGATCCGCTCCTGCCTCATGTGTGGGTCCCGCCCCCCCCCAGCGGCTGCTCCCACATACGGATGGCCCACTATCTCCAGTGCCTGGGGCGGGGAGGCGCTCCCCCGCACCTCCCCCATGCTGCCGCAAACGCGAGAGCCCCCAGGTGTCACCACAGGGGCCCTCGGTGCTGACCTGGTGCTCTTCGGCCCTCCTCCCGCCCCACAGAGACCACCCAATGTACCAGGGCGGTCAGTATACTCCACTGCGGGCAGTGAGGTGACGCAATCTGCGCTCCCCCACTGATGCTTTCGCCCGCCCGAGGCCTGTGCCCCCGCCCCCCACACCCAGACCTCCCACCTCCAGGGCCGCACCCCTGACGGCTCACCTGCAACTTCGCCGACTTCTGTGGTGGCGAACAGGCCAAAACAGCCGACCGCCACCCCCGCAGACGCACGCCTCACGGGTCGTGCTCCCCGCGGGGATCCCACCACCAGCCTGCCTCACTGAGCAGGTGGATGGCTTCTAACACCCGACAATCCTCACTAGCCATCACAAATTCGATCGCTCCACCAAAACGCGCGCCAACCAACACCAAGGCCTCAGCCCACGACAAAGATTCCTGCACTACAGCGCTCCCAGTCACCAGGTCACCAGAACCTAAAATGGTGGCTGGGGAGGCACCAAAAACCATTAAGAAGCCTTGGGCTATCTTTTAAACATCTGGCCGCATTTGGGCTATTCCTAAAGCAGCCCAAAGGCACAAAATGGCTGCGCCCGTCTGGCCCCCAACCCCCTCCCAATCTGCCCGGGGGGCAGACCTCTTGGTGCTCGGCTGCCCTCCAAGCCCCCCTTGTGCAGCTCCGGCGAGGGGACATGTACATAAACATGGCAGAAAGCAATGGGTGGAAAGTAACAATAAAAAAGCAGACAGGGTGGCAGTGCTGATAGAAGTCCGCAATGGGCAGAAAAAGGAAAGCAATCATTGAAAAAAAGACGAACACAAAAGAGGAAAGTACGAGGCTCTGTTCTTCTGTGCAGCTCCGGCAATTAACGCCTTCGAGACAAAGGGATTTCTGCAATATACCAACCCTGGGCATTAACTCTAACTATACGGCTCTCTGGAGTATTCACAAAGCGAACTGCAGAGCTATACAAAACTTAAAGTAAATTAAAAATACCTTCTTAAGAAGTAGACCAGATTAATTCAATATGTTTGGATGTGTAGCATTCTGCTCTCTTCATTAGTGTAGATGTGACATAGAAATCAATGAGCATCACATCTCAGACGATAATAATAAATAATCCACATTTGTAAAGTGCGAAAAATCACCCGCAAGGGTCTCTAGGCGCGGAGGACCGTCTGGAAGATTAAGAAAGCTATTGCCCAGAGTCACATGGTGCTGGGCTAATCTGCCGCCGGAGCTGGGGATTGAACCTTGATCCCCAGATTCCAGAGTCAGTCGCCCTGGCCACGGCACCACACCTCTTCCCCTGATAAAGTGCCTTAAAACGAACACGAAAGGGAAAAGTGCCAGGCTCTGTTCTTTTCTGCAGCTCCGGAGAGGGGACGGGTACATAAACATGGTAGAAATTGATTGGCGGATAGTAAAATAAAAAGCAGATGGGGTGGAGGTGCGGATAGAAGTCTGCGATGGGCAGAAAGCAATAATTAAGAAAAAAGCGAATTCTCTTGAAGAAAAGATAAGGAATGCAAGCGCAAGGAACCTGTAATGGGCCGGTGTTCCTCAACCTTAAACGGAAGTGAGGTATCGGCTGAGCGAACAAGTTAGGAGGCAGACAAGAAGAGTGACACTGCAGTGAACCTATGGTAAGCAGGAGGCGGGAAAAAATAGTTTGTATTGAACACAGCTGGTCTTGCAGACAGCACATCCGAGCTGCGTAAACTCACCTTAAAAATGAATAAAGCTTGACGGAGTTCAGCTGACGGTCATGTATTTATAAGGAACAAAATGGCCCCAGCCGTAAATATATAAATAAAAATGTAAGGAAGTTGCATTAGACAGTTTTGTGACCTTACAGATGCTGTCTGCCAGTCGTACATGCCGTTATGTTATTGCTTATGTATTTCATTTTAGAAGTTGAATTATATATTTTCCCAGTGAAGCTATCAGGTCCCACTGGACTTTTCTCTGAGTAGAATCGTGTAATAGAACAGAACAACCCGAATTCCAATCATGACTTTGCAGAAGGCATTCATGGCTGTTCACAAACAGGAATGAACTTTGAAACGCACAGGAATGGTGAAAGACATTTTAATTCCATTCTCCTGGCATTTATATGCCCTTCAATTTTATTTCTGGGTCACCTAATGGACATAAGACATTCTCAGAAATTCCAAAACAGATTTCAGTAAAATCACATATTTCTAAACTCTTCAAAACCTTGTTGCATGAGAACCTGTTTCTTCACTTCCACATAATATCCCAGACAAACATTATTTACTTTGGGTACCTCATTTTGCCTCTTATTAGTTGTTTTTCACACATTTCATGTTCATCTATTTTTCTTTAATGAACCAATCGAACAACAAATTTGTACTCCTTTGTTAACTGAGTCAGTCCAGTTGTGCATTAGATTTACAAAAGGGGGTGGTGATGAACAGAGTGTCTGAATTGAGCAGACCACTCTTACCCAGTCCAAAGATCAGGGCTTGATCCATCACCGTTATTTATCTCACTGCCCCATCCCAGCTCAGAACCTGGCTATATGCAAATCAGTCTGTCCCTGGCCCAGTGCATCATGGGAACAGGGCAGACTAAACTACCAAGCCAATTCTTTACCAGAAAGGAGACAAGCTACCGGGGACCGGTTTCTGGCATTTCAGCCTCTTCGGCCCGGCTTGCTTGAATCCTGATGGAGCAGTGAGAAAGGGACTCATGTCTGAGTATACCCTGCCACACCTATAGTGGCCAAAATCGATTTACAAAAGGGGGTGGTGATGAACAGAGTGTCTGAATTGAGCAGACCACTCTTACCCAGTCCAAAGATCAGGGCTTGATCCATCACCGTTATTTATCTCACTGCCCCATCCCAGCTCAGAACCTGGCTATATGCAAATCAGTCTGTCCCTGGCCCAGTGCATCATGGGAACAGGGCAGACTAAACTACCAAGCCAATTCTTTACCAGAAAGGAGACAAGCTACCGGGGACCGGTTTCTGGCATTTCAGACTCTTCGGCCCGGCTTGCTTGAATCCTGATGGAGCAGTGAGAAAGGGACTCATGTCTGAGTATACCCTGCCACTCCTATAGTGGCCAAAATCGATTTACAAAAGGGGGTGGTGATGAACAGAGTGTCTGAATTGAGCAGACCACTCTTGCATTAGAGCACTGTGTACCGGTATGAGCGACTCAAACATGTGGAGGGGATGAGAAAGGCAGGGGCCGTCATCGGCCCCGCTGCAGGTATGGCGGGGCACCGGCCCCCCTCACCTGCTTTCCATGGTGAGTCGCCCCCGCCTCGTCATCATGACGCGGTGGGCGCGCCTTATCCTGGATTGGCCCAAAAGGGCTCCCAAGTGACCCGGAAGCGATTGAATTGCTTCTGGGTCAAAGGGGAGCTGAGGTCAGGCCGGTTAGAACCAGCCGGGCTAGTATGGGGTTTAAAAGGCCGGGGAGCGCAGGAGTCGGTCTCTTTTTCCCACGCTCACAGGTGTGCCCCACCCAGCCTCTAGGAGGTTGTAATCCGTTTCTTTTCTTGAATTACAGGTCGTGGTCATAAGCGGCAGATGCAAGCGTTTTCGTCTTCTTTTATTCCGGTGGACTGGACAGTGGTCGGCGTTTCTTCTTTCTTTTGTCCATCTACAGATCGTGTTGGATGGTGCGAGCCGGCGGGGACGTGCGGCAGAGTGGGAGCCAGCGGATTCCTTGTTTCCCAGACTGTGTGGAGTGCCAGCTTTGAGCAGTGCTTCTCGGATTAAAGTAAGGCGCACGCACGCACGCGCTTTACACTAAGGCGACGTTCGACAGAGCTCCAATCCCATTCTGCCCAGTAGATAAAAGCAGAGGTGGCGCGTTGCCACGATAAAGAATAGGCACTGTGGCCTTGTGGTTTAAAGCGCCTTTAGTTATTTAATTGCAAAAACACAGTTGATGGACAGAATGCAGAACAATGTCTTACATTCACCCCAGTACAAAGATCTGGGCCTAAATCCATGTTTTTTATGCACTCCACACCACCTTAGGTCAGACACTGGCTATATGCAAATCAGCCTTGACCCTGTGCCTCATGGGAACAGTCCAGCCCGAACTACCAAGCCATGTCTTTCCTAGACCGGAATCAAGCATCCAAGGACCGGTTTCTGGCTATCGGCCTTCTTCAGCTTGGATAGCAGTACTCCAGTGATGTGGAGAGCCTGGGACTCACGTCAGAGCATACCCAACCCACTCGGGTGAAAATTGCAAAAAACACAGTTCATGGACAGAATGCAGAACAATGTCTTACATTCACCCCAGTACAAAGATCTGGGCCTAAATGCATCGTTTTTTTGCACTCCACACCACCCTAGGTCAGACACTGGCTATATGCAAATCAGCCTTGACCCTGTGCCTGATGAGAACAGTCCAGCCCCGAACTACCAACCATGTCTTTCCTAGACCGGAATCAAGCATCCAAGGACCGGTATCTGGCTATCAGCCTTCTTCAGCCTGGATAGCTTGACGCCAGTGATGTGGAGAGCCTGGGACTCATGTCTGAGCATACCCAGCCCACTCGGGGTGAAAATTGCAAAAAACACAGTTGATGGACAGAATGCGGAACAATGTCTTACATTCACCCCCGTACAAAGATCTGGGCCTAAATCCATCGTTTTTTTGCACTCCACACCACCCTAGGTCAGACACTGGCTATATGCAAATCAGTCTTGACCCTGTGCCTCATGGGAACAGTCCAGCCCGAACTACCAAGCCATGTCTTTCCTAGACTGGAATCAAGCATCCAAGGACCTTTTTTGGGCTATCAGCCTTCTTCAGCCTGGATAGCTTGACTCCAGTGATGTGGAGAGCCTGGGACTCACGTCTGAGCATACCCAGCCCACTCGGGGTAAAAATTGAAAAAAAAAAACAGTAGATGGACAGAATGTCGAATAATGTCTTACATTCACCCCAGTACAAAGATCTGGGCCTAAATCCATCATTTTTTTGCACTTCACACCACCCTAGGTCAGACACTGGCTATATGCAAATCAGCCTTGACCCTGTGCCTCATGGGAACAGTCCAGCCCAACCTACCAAGCCATGTCTTTCCTAGACCGGAATCAAGCATCAAAGGACCGGTTTCTGGCTATCAGCCTTCTTCAGCCTGGATAGCTTGGCTCCAGTGATGTGGAGAGCCTGGGACTCACGTCTGAGCATACCCAGCCCACTCAGGGTGAAAATTGCAAAAAACACAGTTGATGGACAGAATGCAGAACAATGTCTCACATTCACCCCAGTACAAAGATCTGGGCATAAATCCATCTTTTTTTGCACTCCACACCACCTTAGGTCAGACACTGGCTATATGCAAATCAGCCTTGACCCTGTGCCTCATGGGAACAGTCCAGCCCGAACTACCAAGCCATGTCTTTCCTAGACCGGAATCAAGCATCCAAGGATCGGTTTCTGGCTATCAGCCTTCTTCAGCCTGGATAGCTTGACTCCAGTGATGTGGAGAGCCTGGGACTCACGTCTGAGCATACCCAGCCCACTCGGGGTGAAAATTGCAAAAAACACTGTTGATGGACAGAATGCAGAACAATGTCTTACATTCACTCCAGTACAAAGATCTGGGCCTAAATCCATATTTTTTTTGCACTCCACACCACCCTAGGTCAGACACTGGCTATATGCAAATCAGCATTGACCCTGTGCCTCATGGGAACAGTCCAGCCAGAACTACCAAGCCATGTCTTTCCTAGACCGGAATCAAGCATCCAAGGACCGGTTTCTGGCTATCATCCTTCTGCAGCCTGGATAGCTTGACTCCAGTGATGTGGAGAGCCTGGGACTCATGTCTGAGCATACCCAGCCCACTCGCGGTGAAAATTGCAAAAAACACAGTTGATGGACAGAATGCAGAACAATGTCTCACATTCACCCCAGTACAAAGATCTGGGCCTAAATCCTTCTTTATTTTGCACTCCACACCACCTTAGGTCAGACACTGGCTATATGCAAATCGGCCTTGACCCTGTGCCTCATGGGAACAGTCCAGCCCGAACTACCATGCCATGTCTTTCCTAGACCGGAATCAAGCATCCAAGGACCGGTTTCTGGCTAAAAGCCTTCTTCAGCCTAGATAGCTTGACTCCAGTGATGTGGAGAGCCTTGGACTCACGTCTGAGCATACCCAGCCCACTCGGGGTGAAAATTGCAAAAAACAAAGTTGATGGACAGAATGCAGAACAATGTCTTACATTCACCCCAGTACAAAGATCTGGGCCTAAATCCATCGTTTTTTTGCACTCCACACCACCCTAGGTCAGACATTGGCTATATGCAAATCAGCCTTGACCCTGTGCCTCATGGGAACAGTCCAGCCCGAACTACCAACCCATGTATTTAAAGCGCCTGTCTAGTTTGAATTTCAGCAGTGCTTTAGTGTTTAACACAATAACCGTCGGGCATTTAGATAAAAGTCACAATAGATTAGAGGTCGAATTTCTAAGAAAAGTTTTGGCATCTTGTGATTCTGGGCAAATCATTGTATCACCCCAGTGCCCCAAAAAAGAAATTGTGTGTCCAAGGTGGGGGGGGTAATTAATAGGTGGTTCATTATTTGAATAATAACTGTTGAAAACTGGGTGGGTTCTCGGCAACAACACTGGCACCCTGTGATTCTGGGCAAATCACTATACCTCCTCAGTGACAGAATAACTCATGTGTGCAGGGAGGGGGGCATTTAATTGGTGTTTAAGGGCCAATTGCACCCTAGGAGCAATTTGAAGGTAGGGCATCATCTAGCAAGATAATTGTATGTGGCACCTAGGAGTTAATTCAGTGAATACCACGACTGTATGCTTTGAGGCTAAGATTTCTATTGTTTGTGTGTCCAGAACATACGCTAACCTTTTTGATTTTCATCATGGGAGGACACAAGGGATGCTCTTCACACTAAGCCAGCAAGAGGCAAAGCAGAGGACATCGCTCTAAGGTAACACAGACAGGCCTGCACTTCACTGCTTCTGTGGGCCGCCGGGCTACAGTTTACTCGCCCAACACCCAGGCTAGCTGGTGTGGCGCGGCTCCAGTTGCGTGGTGCTTACGGCCAGTTTGTGGACCTCCAATGTGCACATGTAAGAACCTGGACAGGTCCCATTTAGGTAACAGATAACATTGTGCTTGCGGTGTTATTGCCTATCAGTGCATACGTTACCTTACATTTGTTGTCTCAGGAGCCATGGCCAGTAAACGTGACGCAAAACGTTCCCGCATGGAACACATGTTGGAATCAATGATGCACAGGATGGCGACAATGGATAGGAGATGGGGAAAGGTAGAGCAAATGGGGCATAGCCTTGCAGAGCTCAGACAGAAGGTAGATGGGCAGAGTGGCCCAGCAGGCAGGCCCAAGCGAACCATAGTGCCCCCAAAACCCAGAGGGGAATTGGACCCACTCCACAGACGGGCTAGACCCAGGAAGGGGAAGAATCAAGATCCCATACCAAAGCAGCCTTTAGGGGAGATTCCTTCGGGGGAAGGTCCCTCAGGGGCTCTAGTGACACCGGTGAGCCCCACACCCGCAAGTGTCTCATTGTTCCCTGCACCTACCCCGCAGGTGCCTACACCAAGTTCAGTGCCTCCCGCATCAATCCCGGTGGTTCCGATGATAATCCCTGTGGTGCCCACACCTAGCTCTTCATCATTACCGGTTGTTCCTGCCCTGAATCCAGTGGCCCCCACTCTGGTCCTAGCACCACTAGGATTTAATCAGGTACCGCTGGAGTTAGCTGCTCAGATAGTGGCAGCTCTCCCTTGGTTAGAAAGGGGGGAATGTTGCCATCCTCAGTGGGGTTATTATTGCTGCCCCAAGTGGGGTGCCAGGCGCAGTGCCAGGTACTTCCATTTTACCCCAACCAGCGCCACAGGAGAGCAGCACCGAAAAGGACAAGATGGCGGAGCCAGCGGGAGCTGGGGCAGTAGGTAAGGAATTGTTAATGCCACCGATGCATGTGGGTGTACTACACACTAGGAGGGAACATCTGGCTAGGCATGTCACACGGAAGGTGAAGGAATTGGTGTGGTCGGGTGCTTACATTAATATGTTCTCCTTGCTTGTGGATAACAGGGAAATGGAGTATGCCAAGAAGCAGAAGGATTGGATGCTCCCTAGTGAATGGTGTGTTGACATGTTGAGATTCAGGGTGGAGGAGACTTTGAACTACTCGATTCGGGCTTTCTCTGTGTTTATGGCTATAATAGCGGAGCGTTCGCCTAACCTGCAAGAGAAATGGTGTGTTACCAGAGCAGGGTTACTATGACTCATGATAAATATGGGGCGTAGGTTGGAAGGAATATGACATGAATTTCAGGAAGGCTAAGGAAATTGACCCATCACTTACCTGGGACCGGGCTGACTCAATCTCGTGGTTGGATCAGTTTGGCCCTGGACAGCCGGGCAATGCAGTGCAAAACTGGAACAAGGGTCACACTTCCCAAGCCCCTCAACCCTTTCAGCCTCCACAAACCGGGGGCACGACACCTAGTCTGGGGAGCGGGGGGACGGAAAGGGGTATGCTGGGATTTTAATAGATGTACATGCACCAGGGCCCAAGGCACTTGTAAATTCAGACATGCATGCTCCATATGTAATCACCCCTCTCACTCAGAATCAAAATGCCTCAAGAAAGGTAACACATTCTCAGGAAATAGGGGAAGGAAGAAACAGGAATAAGGAGAAGGTATGAATGGTAACACAGTCACCCAATGACGTTCTGCCTACGACTCCTTGGTTAAACAGGTACCCAGACTATGTCACGGCTAGGATTTTACAAGAAGGTTTTTTGTGTGACTTTTGGATTCCGGCAGTTGATTACACAGGGACACCAGAGTGTAAAAATCAGCTGTCTGTAAGGACCAATTCGGGGGTAGCGGCAGTAAAAATTGCAAAAGAACTGTGCCTGGGCAGAATAGCGGGTCCTTTTGATCACATCCCTGTGCACAACTTTGTCTGCTCGCCCCTGGGGGTGGTCCCAAAGAAAGAGAAGGGGAGTTCAGGTTGATTCATAATCTGTCGGCTCCTAGAGGCAATTCACTGAATGACGCCATCAATGAAGAAATCTGTAGTGTGAAATATGCCTCTTTTGATCAGGCAGTGGATATGCTGAGGGTTCTGGGACCAGGGGCCTTGCTAGCCAAATCAGATATTGAATCTGCCTTCTGGCTACTGCCTGTACATCCTGTAGATCACCACCTTCTAGGCTTTTCATTCCAGGGCAAATTCTACAAGGATATGTTCATGCCCATGGGCTGTTCTGTTTCCTGCGCTTAGTTTGAAAGATTCAGTTCATTTTTGGAATGGGTTTTGAGACAGGCAATGGGGCACCAATATGTCATGCATTATCTGGATGACTTTCTCTTTCTGGGGTCGGCGGGCTCCCGGGAATGCGCTTGGGCATTGCAGGAATTTTGCGTGCTCATGCGTGCTTTTGGATTCCCTCTGGCGCCAGGGAAGACGGTGGGTCCAGCAACCACAATATAATTTTTAGGCATTGAGTTGGACTCTGTACAGGGGTGTTTCCGGTTACCTAAAGAAAAAATATTGAAATTTAGAGCAGCACTCCGGCAATGTTTGGCAAAAGATAAGGTAACCTTACATCAGTTGTCCAGTTGAACTTTGCACTGAGGGTAATACCTATGGTACAACCATTCTCCCGTTCCATCTCTCAGGCCATGACAGGCCCGCAGGAAAAACACCATCACACAAGACTGTCGTCTGAGTTTCACCTGGACATGCGGATTTGGATCGCATTTATGGAGGGTTTCAAAGGCAGGGTAGTGCGGCCCGGTCCCCCCACTACTTCAGCTGAGTTAGGTTTATGGACTGGTGCTGCGGGTAGTGTGGGATTTGGTGCCATACTCGGGAGCGAGTGGGTAGCTCAACATTGGCCGGCTTGGTGGGTTGAGGGTGGTCTGACAGCCAATATAGGTTCCTGGAACTCTTTCCCATCTGGGTAGCACTGACTGTTTGGCCTCATCATTTTCATAATCAATCTGTGATTTTCTGGTCAGACAACATGACAGTGGTGGACTGCATCAACCAACAGGCTGCCCGGTGTAAAATGATCCTCCGCCTGTTGAAAGAGTTAGTGCTATTGTGTATGAAGCTGAACATACAGTTTAAGGTTAAACATGTCCCGGGGTGCTGAATAATGCTGCTGATGCACTCTCTTGCTTCAAGATGCATGTTTTCAGGGAACACCTACCGTCTGCAGAGGCAACACCAAACACTTCCCGGATGTACTCCTGCAGATTGGTGCCCCCAGCTACAGAACCTCATGGCAGCTAGCCTAGGGCCCAGGACCAGGAAGGCTTACGAAGGGGTGCTTTGGTCTTACTGCGCCTTTTTGGGGCAGGATTGGGCGGATAGCTGGCATAAGTCAGGGGCATTCCTCCAGCATTTAGACACTTTGAATAAAGAAGGGCGCTCTGCGGCGACAGCCAGGTGACATGAGATCTGAGTCTCTGTTCCTGGCTGTGGTTCCCCGAGTAAAAAAGGCCTGCATTGGAGGCCGCTCTTTCAGGCTGCGAGCTCCGCAGCTCTGGAACTCTCTTCCCTTGACACTACTCAGTACATCTAATCTACTGGCTTTTAGGAAGGGCCTTAAAACATGGCTCTTTGCCCGTTAGTGCGCTTTCTCTCTATTGCTGGATCTCCCTTATTCCTCTGTATTGGTCCTGTTTTGTTGTTTGTCGTTTGTCTTTTCTGGTCGCTAATAAAAGCGCCGGGAAACTCCATCAGAGTAGCCGTGCGCTATAGAAGACCAACTTAACATTAACATTAACATTAACATGTGGCAGTGGTTTCTTTCTTTGTGCAGATCAAGGACACCAGGGTCCCCATGAATAGTTTTATTATAAGGAAGGCACTAAAGGGGTGGCAGCACCTCCAGGGGGCCGCTCCTGACACAAATCAGCCAATTGGCTTGGAGTGGCTGACATCACTGCTAACAGCCCTGGGTGACATTTGCAGTCAGTTCAATAGGGAAGGCATTACTATTCAGAGCTGCTTTGGCACTGGCCTGTTATGGGGCATTTAGGGTGGGGGAACTGGTGGCGGGCAACAAACAGGATGTACAAGGTGGGCTCCAGCTGGAGCATGCGCGGATACAGGGAGACACTTTGCTAATAACCATTAAAAAAACTAAAACTGTTCAGGAATCCCATGGCGAAGGGATGGTACTTCACCGGGCACAAAACAATCCATGCTGCCCAGTGATGCACCTAGAAGCCTTCCTCCGACAGAGGAATAGTGCATTAGAGGGGACATTATTAATGCATGCTGACGGTACCCTGCTTACCATGTTCCAATTTAAAAAGGGTATTGGCCATGGCGATCGACAGGACAGGTTTGAATCCAAAGGACTTTGGGACTCATTTATTCAGGATAGGGGCTGCCACAGAGGCCACAGCTAGAGGGTTGCATAGCAACAGGGTGAAGAGAATTGGAAGATGGTCTTCTAACTGTTACAAGCGCTATGTGTGGCTACACATGTTGTGAGGGTAGCAATGAAATTGTGGACTGATGCCTGTCCTGTTTGTTTGCTTGCATTTCAGTTTCTCGAACCTGTCACACAGGGGGGAAACTGCAGTTGGCGCATCGTCAGCAAGATTCTTCACAATGGCGGCCACATCCACAGGACAAGGGACCATATGTTGTATGGATCATTCTTATATACGGCGTATGAAATCTGTTTTTCTTTCAGGTAATTACAGGCAAAGAGCTGAGCAGGATGGTTTCAAGGTTTCTTTCCATGGTAAAGGGGGTCTCTGCCTCAGTCAGTTTAGGGGTTTTGTTTCAGATCTGTTGAGTAGACACAGTCTTCCACCTACAATAGTTATCTTGCATTTGGGTGGTAACGATCTGGTAAGTCTGGGGAGAAGGATCTTGATGGAGGACATAATCTCTGAAGTAGGCTGGTTAGCTAAGGCATGCCAAGGCTGCACCATAGTTTGGTCTCAGATGATACCCAGATTCAAATGGAGGGGGGGGGGGAGATTCTGTGAAAGCATTGAATCACTCGGTAAAGAGGATCAACAATAAAATAGGGAAATTGTTCAGGTCCCCTCAGTTACAAAACATAGCGCATGGATGTGTCAGGGGGGAACTGTGGTTTTTAAAAGACGGGGTACACCTGACTAGGCAAGGTAATGAAATCCTATTGGAAAATATAATGGCTTGGCTAGGGAGTGTCAGGGCTGGGCATGACCTTTCAGTGTAGGAGGATAGGGGGGGCCAGATAGTCGTTCAACTACGCTGGCCTGTGGCGGGAAGGTCATGATTGGTGAGCAGTAAATTTAAGGTCCTTAGGGGGCAGCTCAATTCTTGAATGGGGTCACCCAGGGGGAGGGACAAGTGGTCTCTCCTAGAATTCCAGGGGGCGGTACATCCGGTTGGCTGGATGGGTGCGGTGGAGTGGGGAGTCACTCTTTCTTTAGGCTGGTTGGCATCAAAATACATGGGCCAGCATGCACCATTACATGTAAATGCATGCTGATGTATAGCTAGCCAATTTCAGAAAGGGATTCCATTAAAGAAAAGCCATTCCCCAATGCATAATTGTCTCTGCACACTCTTGTGATACCCCGACAAACATTTCAGCATTTTTTATTTGAAATTTCAACATGGCCAACTGTCATTTTAGAATGTTAAATGAAAAGTGAAAATATTAAAGTGCAGTGCAATGCGAAAACAAACTGCAAGTGGCCTGATAGCTGTTTGCGGAATCCTATCCCTCATAACAAAATGTAAATGAGTAAAAAAAAAAATTAAGAAAGAGAGTACGATGGGCAGCAGCATTGTGCCACTCAGATGAAAGAAAAATGAAAACGTGGAGCATGACCAGGCGCATCAGAGAATGAAGAGAGGAGTAAATAGAGAGCTCATAGAGAGGTGTGGGTGATTGGATATTAGGAGGAACAAGTAGGGGACTGACAGTATTTCCACCAAATAATTATAAAAAATATTGTGCCTCACACATATCACATCAAAAAATATTGTGATGTCAAAAACATCATGGGATAGAATGTAGGAGGTAAGGATATTCTTTATGAGGTATCTAATATCTATTTCTTTTTTAATTTAGCTGCATATAATATAGTTTTATTTAATATAGCTGTATACAATTTCCTTTTCCAATTAGTTTGATAAATATTAGTCGTTTTAATATTATAAAGCATTAGCATTATAATAGTGTTTGTGGTTCATTTATTTTAGTATAGTTTTTCATTTTTAATATAAATTGGAAATTGTTCATTTTCTAGTAGTTTGTTGGGGATTAGAGCCGTAGGTTTTGTCAAATGTAAATTATTATTTTGAATTTCTAATTACATTTTTAGGTGTTTTTATTTTTTAATGGACAATTATTTATTTTAAATTTCTGTTCAGTTTTAATTACTTGTTAATTGGTTATTCTGTTTGTGCATTAATTTGTGCTAATTAATACATTTTGCATGTCTTTATTATGCTTATTCTATTTATTTTATTTTATTAATTTAATAGTAATCCCTTTTGATTTCAATGCCATTTTAGTTATTTTTAAATTCATTTTAATTGGTTTTAAATGTAAAATATTGTCATTTTTTATTATAGTATGATTTGTATTATAATTTTTTTTTTTTATACCTAATGCATGCAGATGGTCTTTTAACTAGGTTTTAATTTTTGGTTTATATTTACATTTTTTTTTATTTAAAAAACTAAGGAATGACAGTCAATCTGACCCATCCAAAGTCCAACACTTTCCTTGTAGTTGCTTAGATTGGATAGAGAACAGTAAATGTTACCCTCCGAAATCCAATGCTTTCCCTACTGTTGCCCTATTTGGAGTTTTTCAAAACTTTCCCTACTGTGTTTTTGCTTGACGTAGGAATAGTATATTTCACTCCTCTGAAGTCCAACGTTTTCCTTACTGTTGCACCGATTGGATGTGGAATAGTAATTTTCACCCCTCGGTAGTCCAAAACTTTCCCTACTGTTGCATAAACTGGAGCAGGAAAAGTAAATCTCACTCCTATTAAGTCCAATGCCATTCTAAAGTCCAGCTCTCTGCCTACTTTTTATACAGTGGAGGGCAACTAGTAAATATGATCCTGTCCAAAATCTAGCACTTTCCCTACTGTTGCTCAGATTGGAGTGGGGCTAGTAAGTGTCACCCCTGCAAAGTCCAACATGTTCCACACTATACCTACTTTAGAGTGGGAATAATAAATCTGACCCACTTAAGTAGCCCTTTAAACATGTCTCAGGCCTGCAATTGCAGAGCCTGTGTGTGTAGTTTGAACTGACATTTCACCCTTGCAAAAAAAAAAACTTTTGCCAGGCCCAAACCTTCCTTTTTAATACATATAAGCCACCCCCTAAGGTAGACACTGGACAGTCCTAAGGGCAGGGTGCAGTATATTTAAAAAGGGGAAACATACTTTTAAGTTTTACATGTCCTGCTATTAAAAAACTCTTACGTTAGTTTTTCACTTCTGCAAGGCCTATCTCTCCTATAGAATAACATGGGGATTACCTTATTGACTTTTATAAGTGTAATTTTCCAAAGGGAAGAGATAACCCCTTCAAGTTTGGTGTCTGTAGAATCACAATTTAAAATCCTAACTTATTGTGAAGTCGAATTTTAAATGTCACTTTTAGAAAGTTCCCATCATCTTGATGTACCCATTTGGTGCCTGCAGCCTGTCTTTGGTCACATGACATGGTGTAGTTGCCAGTTGATCTTTGTGTATTCCTCTTAGACAGCCACGTACAATAGGAGCTTAGGTGTGACTGAATGGGCCATCAATGGCAGGAAGGGATGGCGAAGCTGGGTCCAGCTTCACTTACACCTGAATAGGCTGTGCCCTGTCCCGCCACAAAGGGCTGCAGACCCCCTGTAGTTAGTCTGGAGACAGGGCAGGGAAGGAACAGCATCTGTGCACTTCAAAGGAGTGCCTCTAGAATCTTCCTCCCACTGTAAATGCACAAACTGTGTATAAAAGAAGGACCTCAGACACCACCAACCCAGTATACGTCTGGACCAGTGGATACTCTGCCAGGAAGAAGGACTGCTGTGCAGCCGAAAGCACTGCTACTCTGCTGGACTTCTGATTTGCTGTGCTGACCTCTTACCTAGGTGAAAAAATACTGGACCGACATCTCTTGAACCTAAAACCCAGAGTGACTCCAAGGGCTAGTTGGCTGACCTCCTGATCTGAAGCCTCAGCAACATAATAGGCTTCCAACTTCCTTGCACCTGCACGTGGACTCTGCCATCTGAATATCTACCCTGCCAAGTGGACCACCTCAGTCCTGGACCCTTGGAAGTGGGCCTAAAGGGCCAGCCAGAGGAACAAACGCATCTCCTCTACTAAGCAATGCATCCTCAAGCAGAACCGATGTATCTCCTTGGCCAAGTGGTGCATCCCTGAGCAGAATTGATGCATCACCGCTGCTGTGTGGATTAGACCCATGTAAAGACCTGCATTGCCTCCGCAGTCCTTGAAATAAATGCATTGCACCAACGGCGCAACTCACCCACAGACCAGGTCCTCAAATCTCTCTCAGAGAGCAGTCTTTACATATCGCATCTCCTTTGAACTGACCTATCGCTAGTTGTGTATTGCATCCCAGATGCTGGACTCCACATTGGAAGCCCCATGAATGGGATCCTCAATAATGACACAACAGAACCTTTCAACACAACGTAACCGCATCTCAAAACTAAGGCATCGCTTCGGCTGTGCGACGCATCTTCGACGCAGATACATGTAACGCTCCACTACCAGGATTTAAGGTACTCTATTCAGTGGGCTTAACTGGGCCCCTGTAGACAGGCTGTGCTCCTTCACCATAGGTCTAAACATTTGACTTTGTCCGGGTCCGGAGCGATCAGATATACCTAGTACTGCTTTCTGCTTTTTACTGCTATTTTCACTAAAAACTCTAAAATTCAACACATTGAGTTCTACTAATTGAATTTTTGTCATTTTGGTCCAGTGTTATGTGTTAAAAAATTACTCTATGTTTCTGAAACTGTTGTGGGCTCCTCTGTGGTGTGTTTTCACTGTTTTACTGTTTGTAGTGTTGCACAAATACTTTACATATTGCCTCTAAGTTATACCGGACTTCTCTGTTCCAAGCTTCCAAGGGGGTGAGTACAAGTTCATTTCGGGTTTGCTTGTGTCTTACGCTGGCAAAGATTGTGGATGCTGCTTGACCAGCCAACAACCCATTTTCTTACAGAAAATTCTTTATTCGTTTTTGTTAATTTATTTTTAATTCAAAAGAGTTTATTGGATTTTCTGTGATACAAAATATAAACAATAGCAAAAGCACACACTACATCTTAATAATTTATTTTTCTAAATTTTTATTGAATATACTTTTATTTGTTATCATAATATTTTTTATAATTTATGTTTCAATAATGTTATTTTTCAAATAACACGTTTATAATTTTTGCTTTTATTTTAAAGTATTCCGTTTTATTTTATGTGTGTAAGGTCTATATTTTTGGGATGAGTGTACTTTTTAAAGTGCAAATAATATTTTTTAAATTATGTATTTCAAAGTTAATATACTCTATAATATTTAAAATTCCTTATTTAATATGTTTGTTGTCAATATTTGTGATTTTGCATACGAGTTATGTACATAGATATTTGTGTTCTCAATATTGTTTAGGCAATATTTTTGTCGCTGATGTTTCTGTCAGCAATATTTTGTCAGTGACCATGGAAAGACATACACTCCTGTGGAGAGCTGAAATGCAAGCAAACAAATCAGCAGAGGAACGATAAGGGAGACAGCGTATCCAATCTTAACTCCATGAGAAAGACATGCTCTTGGATGAGACAACCTCAAGTACAGAGAGAAAAGCTATTGAAATAAGAGCGGAGACCTAAAATAAATAATAAAAGGAAACTCATCCAATAGGCAAGGAAAGGCAAAGCATCCAATCAAAGCCCCCTAAGTATATTTTACGTATTGGAAACAATATTTCTGTGGCAGACGGCTAAAGCCAAGACCTACAAAAATACGGCTCTGGTATTTAGATATCCATGTATTTAGCTGCTGAAAAAATACATCTAGAGTTAAAATGTAGATAAGAGCACTAACATTTTCTGTTGGTCGGTAGCTGAACAGCAATCAATTTCCTATTTAATTAAAAGGTCTCATCAGGACAAAACACTGTTGCATCATCACCTGATCATGCATTGACAACAGATAAGCAAAGGTTAGCGCTGTATATGCTGGTAATGGGTTTGATCATCTTGAAATCAGCTCAGTTCTGGTGTTACTTCAGGTGGTAGTTATCATCATTTTTGGAAGTGCATTTTGCTCTAAAGGGGAAGAGTGCTGGTAATTCCTGTTAAATTAACTTTTTTTATCAATTTGTAAAAAAAGAGTACTGGTGCCCACAGCAGTGCATTACAAGACCGCTATCGGGGCAATACAATGTTAGCACACTGAATACCTAGCGCTGCATAATTTTGAAATCCCTTCAGGCCTCTTTATTCCTCCTTCACACACTGGCTACACTTTATCTCACTCTTGCAAGTCCCTGCTTTCTCCCTTTATGTCGGCTTTTGCGCCTTTCTCTTCCCTATTTTTTCCTGTTGCGTTTATCCCTCCCTTGCTCGTGGTCAATATCTGATGCGGAAAAAATTATTGCAGGAGCCCACAAATAAGTGCTGATTGCACCACCAGCAATCACTGGCTCAAATTAAGCACTGTTAATAATTTAGCTGGGTAGATTTGATTGCCTGATGTCAAGTTCTCCTCTGCAGTGGGCAGTGTCTACTGCTAATGCATAGTAAGTGCATATTACCACCAACAATATTCCTATCGCAGGTAACATATTTCTGGGCTTCATATTTAAGCAATTAAGTGTCGGGAGACAAGATATACATTAGTTAGTTATTATGGACCTAATGAAGATGATATTACTCCTCTGAATAATCTTGGTCTCACACAAGCAGACTATGATTCAGCTCTTATCTTGTGTGAAGAATCCAAGGTACTTGTAAACAATAAATTAGATAGGTCCTCCCCCAAAACGCAGATAGCAGTCCTGCGTGTTAAAGCTTATCTCCTAGCTATGCTGAGAAATCGTAATCTTTTTGACGTATGGCGGAAAAAATGGGTGAGAGAAGGGAATATTCCTTCAACAGCAAGAAGAACGCACATTATTCCAGAATAAATTATATGTTTATGGAGCATCTCGATCTTGACAAAATCAGCTCAATAGAATATCTACCCATACATATATCTGATCATGGTGCCATATTCCTGAAATTAGAACTCCCCCCAGAGCCATCTCTGAGGAGGTGGACCTTAAATAGAAGATTTATTTGGCAACCCTCAACTCCTGGTTTTCTGAAGTTAGAAACTGCCTCTTTCTTCCATTTGAATTTAGGGTCGGCAAGAGTACATGTGGTCAGGGACACTTTTAAGGCCTGGTTGAGAGGGACACTAAATGGAGGGGTTGTGGGTTGGAACATGGCCGAGAGGAAAGAATTAGCTGACCTAGAAGCTCAGTTAGCGGGGGCGGAGATTGATTTAAAGGCGAGTGGTCCTTTTGGGGTAGGTAACAAAAATTTAATCATGAGAGTTTAGGAGTTGCAGCTGAAGTTTAGAATCAGGTCTGAGGAGATCCTGCCCCCAAAATGGGAAGCTGGCAAGATGAGGGACTTCGAGCAGGGGGAGAATTGTGGCAAACTCCTTGCAATGAGGAGCAGGATTGATAGCGCTAATAACTAGATCACCAAGATTAAAGTTGGCTCTCAAGTTGTAGAGGTTAAGGGTAGTATAGAATAAGCCTTTGCACAATTATTCCAGGAACTCTATCAAGAGGATCTTCAGGTTGCAGAAGAACATATTGATGGGTGGCTCAAAGAAAAACATCTCCCTACATTATCTGAGGATAGCCAGGGATTCCTCACATCAGAAATAACAGGATCTGAGATATTAACTATCTTAGAGGCTGTGAAGAAAGGGGAAGCAGCAGGCCCGATGCTATTCTGATTGAGGTCTACATGATTTTATGGGAGGAAGTTATCCCGGTATGGCTGAAACTGTATAATGGCATCTTAGACGGTACATCTCCCCTGCCTGATTCTTGGAGTGATACAGCTATTACGTTGATTTAAAAGCCAGGGAAGAATCCAACTCAATGTCAGTCATATCGGCCAATATCTTTACTAAATGTTGACTATAAAGTCTTCGCTGGAATCTTGAAAAACCGGCTTAGTAAAATCGTAGGCCCATCAGATCACATGGATCAAAAAGGTTTCCTGCCAGGTCGACAGATGTCTGATCTAGTACATACTTTAATTGGGTCAATTGACCTGGCTTCATCACAGGATGTCTCTCTTTCAATATTTACTTTGGATGCAGCCAAGGGCTTGACCGGGTGAACTGGCACTTTTTGGACAGTGTCCTGAAAACCTTTGGTTTTGCTGACAGATTTAGGGAAGTGTTGAAAAAAATGTATAAGTCCCCCAGAGCTCCGATTTTGGTCAATGGTAATCCTTCCCCAGTAGTCAAGATAGGGCGCGGTACGAGGCAGAGTTGCCCGCTCTCCACCATTTTATTTGATCTATACATAGAACCACTAGCTCAGAGTATAAGATTACATCAGAAGATCTTCCCTTTTGAAATAAATGGGTTTGTACAAAAGTTAGCACTGTATGTGGATGATCTGATGTTATTATCATCTAATGTTGGCACCACACTTTCAGAGCGTGTAGTTGAAGCACACATTTTTGGGAGCCTATTAGGCTATGAGATAAACAATGAGAAAACTGCGACTATGGCCTGGAATATCGCTGATCAGGAGGGGAACTTTGCAAAAGAACTTAGATATCTAGAAGTTATAATAACTCAGGACCCCGCCCAAATTCCTAAAATCAATCTAGATAGAGTCTCAAAGGAGGACGATGTCCTATAAAAAAGATGGCATTGTATCCCATTGTCACTCTATGGGAGAGTCAATTTGATCAAGATGTGTATCCTTCCAAAATACACTTACCTTTTTAGCAACATCCCCTTAGAATTTGAAAAATCTGACATACAAAAAATCCAGGGCAAGATAGCTTCCTTCATCTGAGCAAGTAAAGCGGTTCGGCAATCCTGGAAAAAACCTAGACACAAACTTCAGCGAGCTGGGGTGATCCTACCAGATTTTCAGCTGTACTGTTGGGCCTATCAACTAAAGAACTGCAGGATGTTCTTGCTCTCTCCGGATGACTCATTGTTAGTCTGCATGGTCAAAGCCATGTTAGTAGGAGAGGAGGAGTTTGGCTACATGTACAATGTATAATCATTTTAAAGACCCTGCGTATGGTGGCCAGGTTGTGGTTGGATTGCTTAGGACTATCTTAGTATAGTGAATGGGCCCCAGTCTGGGAATCTCCCGGTACACCAGAGTGTCTTTTGGAGGCTCTTGCCTATCCATTAAAAGAGGCAGGAGTTGTATATTGAAGAGACCTTGTACTGGACAATACATGTCATTCTTGGGAACATTAGAGTCGTCTTACTAGCAGTACCCTGTCTAGATTCAAGTTCTATCAGCTCTCTTCCTGGTGCAAGAGTCAATGCTGGCCACTATTGGAAGATAACAGTATGGAAAACGAACTACAAGACCCAGCCCCTAGGAAAAAAGAAGTGGTGCAATAGTACAATCACCTCTTGGCAGCAACAGATAGAAAGATGGAGCAGCCATACAGAGTCTGGGAGAATTACTTAGCGAGGGAGGAGCTGGAAACCTTATGGCAAGTATCTTTAGATATCCTGTACACAATGATTAAATCTGCTCCCATCAAAAGAAATCACATTTTCACACTTCACAGGATCTACTGGTCTGCACTTAAGATATCCAAGATAAAGGGTGGTGGAGAAGCCAGGTGTCCAAGATGTGGCTGCCAGAATACAGATGACGTCCACATATTCGTTTCCTGCCCTAAGATACAAGAATATTGGACAAATGTGGGTTAGACTGTCTCCAGGGCCCTGGGTAGCATCGTGGAGGTAAGCCCTTCTCACATAATATTTGGTTTTGTCCCTGCATTGAGGGGAGTATCAGACCCGACATGGTCCCAACAAAAACTGGTGTTTTACGTGCTATTGTTGGCCAGGAGGGAGATCTGTAAATTGTGGCGCCAGACGACACCCCACACTTGCAATGCTTGGTGGAATTCTGTTAGATACTTTAGAATGTTAGTTAATGCTTATAGAGGAAAGCCAGATAAGGGGTTGTTTTGGAATCTTTTGGATGATGCAGCTTCTCGTTGAGTTTATGGATAGGACAAGGATCCAATGATTAAAACCTCTGGTCCGCTCAGGTTGCATGTTATGGGTATCCCCTGTAAAGAACATCAGCTGAGAGTGGAACCACCAAGCTAATATGCACCAGAGGTGGTACAGGTCGAATAGGTGCTACAGCTATGGAGGTCATATGAGGTGAGTCAAAAAAAATGAAAGCATGAACCCTGATCTATCACATTTCACATTAGGTTACTTAGGCACACCTACAAAATTCATAAGCAGGATGTACGTGAACAGTCTGCGGGGCAGATTTACAAGCCCCTTGCACCACTTTTGCCTCATTTTTAACATGGAAAAAGTGACACAAAAGTGGTGCAAGGGGCTTGCAGTCTGCCTCTGCATATATGTCTAAATTCACTAAGCTGCATAATATATGCACATATTCAGCTTTAACCGTGGAAAACTAAAGTCCAATAGATCATATACTAAATTGCACATGCAAAAGGCCTTACACGATTAACCATATGTTTGGACATGATACTCAGATCAACTATCTGCTTCAGAATTACTGCCAGGAATAACCTCCTGCAAAGCAACAGGGATAACACTCACAGCCGAGTAAGCAGCCTACTGTAATGCTTTAGAATTTCCTTTCGGGGAAAATACTTTTGGGCAGTAGTCTAATATACACTGAACACAATGTGTAGCAACCATCCGAAATTGCAGGGTTAAAGTTAACTATCAAATAGCAAAAAAAATTACTGCCCGGTTATAAAAATGCAGCTGGATAAAATTGCTTTATAATTAGAGACACAGGCAAAGGGTTACTGAAGGATAAATACTCCTGCATTATTGACTAAGCTTTTAGTGGCTATCTGTAACCAGCGATTTCTGTTGCAGAAGCTGGGTAAGGGTTTTTTCAAGGGGGCATTTTCTAATGTATGTTTGCAATTGACCCTTCTTTTTATCTATCATTTTACCCATCCTTTCACCCTTCTATGTAGCGTTACTTTTCCCCATCTTTTTGCCCTTCCATTTATCCTTGCTTTTTTAGCCTTACTTCCTTTTATACATCCTCCATGTTTCTTTGCACCCTTTCCTCCAAGTTTTCTTTTCTTTTCTTTTCTTTCATATCTCCAACATTCATTTGATGGTTCCTTTTTTCCTTTAATTATTCATTACTTCCTATCAACCTATTTATCATCCTATCCTCCCCCTTACTACTTTCTGCTTTAATTTACCACCTTTATTTTTTACACTCCTTATTTTTTTCTTACCTTTCTCACTCTCTTATCTCAGTCCACCTTCTGTCATATTTGTCCGTTTTCATAAATACTTTTTCTCCGTTTAATCTTCTGTACTCGACTCTTTTAGCAGCACCAGTCTCACAACTTCAGCCCCATTTTCATTTATGAGCCGTTGTATTGAAACCTGCAGAGGGAGGAAGCCTATGAAGAAAGTAACATCTTACTGGGACTCAACCCATCAGGCTCAATGCTCCCCCCTTAGCCTACTGTAGCTACTGTAGTGGGGAGTCATGATACACTCTTTGTAAGGATTTAACTCCTGGCTAATATTGTCTCCCCCTCCTCCCGGATAAATTAAGTTCTGCTTTTAACTTTGATAGTAGCAATTTGTTTAAATCTTATGTTTGATTCTCATATTTCTTGTCACCATGAGTCTGTTTTTTATATATTTTAAGTTGCAGTAAGTTGTATATACAGTTTCCTTCATGCAAAGGAGATACTTTGGAAAAATGCTAATTAAAATGAAGTGATTATAAGTTCTAATATATATTGTAAAATGTATTGCAGAATAAATTAATATAGACAGTATGTAATTATGATGCATTTCCATACTGCTGCACTGACGAATTGCGAAATATTTATTTTAAATGGAACAACTTTGTAGCTGTTTAACTATCAAGATAATTGCTTTTTTGACAGTTAGCAAAATGGCTGTCATGCGTGTTATTATGTATCTTGCTCCACTCCATGCCGCTGTAACCACCAGACTAGATTTAGATTATCTGAATTGTCTTTTCCCCATGTGGTGTTCACCGTCAAGGAGAGGGTTCAGTTTATAGACGAGTTTAGAGAATGGGGAGGTCTTATACCTTTAAGGCTGCTTCACTTGCTGCATAATGGTGTATGGTGTTTTTGATGTGCAAAAGGGTAAGTTAATTGTGTGACATTTTTATTAGTGATGTGAGTTATAAGTACTCTTGCTGATGTTCAAAGTGTGTTCCCATGACAAACAAATGTAATTTTTTTGCATAAAAGCGGGGGCGGCTGGCATGTCCTGAGGGTGGCGAGGCGGGTGACAAAAAACATAATTTCAAACTCACCTCAGGCCTCTTTAATCCACCTCCACACACTGACGTCACTTTATCTCACTCTTGCAAGTCCCTGCTTTCTACCTTTGTGTCCGCTTCCCTCTTTTTTCCTCTTTTTCTCTTCCATCTTTTTTTCCTGTTGTGTTTATCCCGATTTGCCCCCACCAGCAATAACCGGCTCAAATTAAGCACTGTTGATAATTTAGCTGGGTAGATTTGATTGCCTGATGTCAGGTTTCCTTTGCAGTGTGCAGTGTCTACTGCTAATGCATAGTAAGTACATATTACCACCAAAAATGTTCCTATCGCAGGTAACATATTTCTAGACTTCATATTTAAGATGTGCAATATGAAGCATGAGCCCTGATAATGCTGAAATTCTCTGATGCATCTAGAAAATCACGCAGCAAGGAAGGACTCTCATATTCAGCTCCTGAACTTTGGAGTCTTTCTAGCTCAAAGACCAGCCTCCTCTGGATTGTCTCTCTAATCTTGAATATATTTCTGATTCAATTAAGAACGGCTCGGGACACCATGTCCTTCAGAAAAGGCTCACTATTTACATCTTTCTAAGACACATATTGGACGGACACCCTGGATAGATCAAATTCTCCTTTGAAACCAACAACATTTAGGCCCACCTTCTACTTATCTCTAGCCATAACCCTCAGTAACCTACCTCATGGGCATTATTTTCTGCTTGTTAACACAATGCTCTGTGTCTCTCCTTTTACATTGCCTCTTCTCTCTTCTTCCTTCCTCTCCTAACTCCTTCGCCCTTTGCTTGAGCTGTTTCCTGGTTTAAGTTTTTCTCCTTATGTGAACATATCTCAAAGATATAGTTAAGGTTCTTGGTACAGCACTGCTGTACATATTCAGTGAAATTGTACTGAAAACAATAAATAAGTAAATAAAATGATTTGAACAGAGGCAATGTCTATTTGTGTTGTGCAAGATGTAATGTCCTGTGGTCATTCCATATATCTAGTATCTTTGGTGCATGGCCTCAGTAGTCTCCGCCTGCACACTGTACATTCATGGGCTGTGTTAGAAATGGGGATCTCTAATTAGCATTGGTTTGCACCTTTGTCCAAGTAGGACCCTTGCTTCTAGTCAGGGTAAGGGAGTTATGCCCCTAGACAACATCTGCTCTCCCCCTTGGTAGCTTGGCATAAGCAGTCAGGCTTATCTCAGAGGCAGTGCGTAAAGCATTTGGGCACACAGACAGTAACACAGTGACGACATAGTGAAAACTACAAATGGACACCACACCAGTTTAGAAAAATACGAAATCGTTATCTAAACCAAACAAAACCAAAACAACAAAAATCGACCATACATATGTCAAGATATCATCAAAAATATGTAAGTCACAAAAATAAGGCTTGTAGTAACACCTTGCTTCCCCTGGGGTTATTATGATGTTGTGACAGATGGAAACCCTAAAGTACGCTGCTGACTGCGCTGTGCGCAGGCAGGGCATTCAGTCGCAGGGGACCCCCAAGAACAGTACCTTCACAACACAATGAAAACAAGGATGGTGCATGGCGTCGGGGAGGTGATGCGTCATTGGTGCCAGGCGGCATCAGCCTGTATGCACTTTGCCTAGGCAATGTCCTTTACACTATATATAAGACATGAAAATGGGTACTGAGAGGTAGTTTGTGCAAAACCTGAAGTGGGCTGCGGTGTGTTGAGAGTTGCATAGCACCTACGGGATGACTGCAATGAATCCTGCAGCTATGATTGGGCTAATTTTTCTAAAAAAATGTTTTTAAACATTCTGGCAACAAAATTACAATGTGACACTTTCCAGTGTACTGACACTAGTTGTCAAAACCAGGCTCTGCAGATTAATCTCCAAATTTACAAATCCAAACTGGGGGCTCATAGAAGTGTTCAGCAAGTTTCACCCAATAACCTAATCAGCTCAGATTTCTAATGTTGCGTCTAGCAAGTGGAACGCAAAAGGACTTCAGCATCCCGCATACGAGTGGCAAGCACTACATGAATGCTTCAGCACAATGCATTGTATAATGAATTATAGATATACTGTAGATCTATTCTAAGAGATTTCTCAAATGACTTCAGAATCGAGTTACACCATCAAATAATCACTCCCCAAAGGGGATATTTCTGCATGAAGGACTTAGACTAACTGACAAAATTTGGAATCCAAATTGGTTTCTGCTTAATAAGGTGGGTAGCTTTAGCCGGATTGGTGAGCTCTCTGCTGTTTTCATGAATAACTCTAAATTGTTGCCCTGCACTGTGCATGCTTTCCTAGATACATTGGTTTCAAGCTCTTGAACAAGCAATAACATTTTAGAAACTCTGCGAAGAGGTAGCCGGGGATTTCAGCAATTAAAGGTGGCAGCTATTTTCGTTTCTCACACTTGTTTAAAAATATCTACAATATTCTTAAACATTTGTTAAATTAAAAAATATATATTGATGAAAAGATTTGCAAACTATATCTCCTTAGCAAAGGACATTGGTATAACTTGTTGTAATGATGTTTTGGCTGTAGCTTGTTTTTTTAACTACTGGGGGTTAGAAGAAGAAAAATAGCACAGGCAAAACTCTGTGTTTGTAATTAAGTATTGGCAGGAGACTACTCTTGAACTATCCATGAACTCGGAATAACTGGATTTCACTGACTAGATCTGGCCCATTTTTGAACAACGCATCAGTAGATATTGATCTTCATTCCAATCACCTTTTGTGTGTTTGCTGTAATGCCCAAAGTGGGCAAGGTTATTACCAGACATGGGTCAGTTGCTCACTCTGCCATTGGAACATAGCTACACTGGAGCAAAGAGCCCCAATCAGGCTAAAACCAGCCATGGGTTGCTTGTGTTCTGGTTCAGAGGCGTCCTGGCTTGGCAGTTCGGATTGGACTGCTCCTAATGAAGCAGAAACAAGATTGGTATTCATAAACCTATGTCTGATCTGGTGGGCAAAAGAACACTGTGTCGGAATGTTACCCCAAGCGATTGCCAGTGGTTAGACTTATTCCTCCAATCCCCTTTTGTGTGTTTTATTTTATTTTAAAAAGTAGCCTTGAAGTGATGCTTTGCCTCCCCTTCACATTTGTGGTTTCACAGCGCCCCACATCTGTGGGCTCTTTAGCACTCCTTCCTTCCATCGTACCCTACAAAAATGTTGTCCTTTTTCATGTTTTTCATGACAAGTTCTGAACTCCCAAAAGACACTCAGACTCTCACAATACTGCACGAGCATGATTTATTAGACACATAAAAAAGACACAGACACACAAACACAGACACACACACACATAGATAAATACAGGAGCGACCCGTGCAGGTAAGAGCAGTGGGGCGGGGATGGGGGGTGAGGCAATAGACAACAATGAACGAAAATATGTTAAAAAAAAACACTTACTTATGTCCCCCCCCCTATAGACATAGAAGGCATGTTCATGAGATGAGTTTTTCATGCAATTTTGACGCATGTAATGTAATGTAACTGGGTACTTGTAAAGCGCGCTGCTACTCCACAGACTGTCCAGGTGCTGAAAGACCGCTTAACAGGCTGAGTGTTCTCTGTTCTCAAAGCAACTGACTTGTACTACTGTTGGAATAGCCAGGTTGTCAGTTTCCTCCCAAAACAAAAGGAGGTCCGTGTCTGTCTAAGAAAAGGTGGCAGACTGTTTTCCATATTCGGGATGCCACCACTCGAAAAAAAGCTGCCACCCATGCGAGAGTGGGAAAACTTAGAGATGGCTGACAGGTACTGAGCACAGGACCTATGGGTCCGTCGAGGAGCATAGTGCAGAATCCTTTTCCTGATATAAGGTCCCCCAGAGTCGTGTAGGGCCTTAAAGCCCAAGACAAAAGTTTTAAACTAGATCCTCTTATGTTCCGGATGCCACTGCAGAGATCTTAAGTGGGGGGTCATATGTGCCCTTGGGCCAACCATAAGAATAGCTCTAGTCGTTGAATTCTGGATCACCTGCAGGTGACCTAGTAGATATTCCGGTAAGCCTAAGTATAGGGCATTTGGTAGTCCAGTCTTGATACAATCAGGGCCTGGACTACCGTCTTCCTGAGGGGGACCGAGAGCAGGGGAGGAAATTCTTAAGCATTTTTGGAAGCCCAAAACAGGTGGCGGCCACAGCTTGAATTTGATTCTTCATGGACATGTCCATATCCAGCCTAACCCCGATGTTTTTTATGATAGTTACTGAGGGCGTCGGGGGGACATGTCCTGTGGCCACCACTGGCACCACGCCTCGCACGGATTGGAACCGAAGAAAATAATCTCTGACTTTTCGGGATTATACTTTAGTTGGTTCCCTCTAAGCCAAGAGAACACCTTCATTAGGTAGGTGTCTATCTCGCTGCCTTTGAACAGCCCTTCTCTCGGTGAACAGAAGTTGCGTGTCGTCGGTGTAAGATACAATTTTTGCGCCATATTCCTTTGCTAGAAGCGCAAGGGGAGTCATATACACATTAAAAAAGGACAGGCTCGAAATTGAGCCCTGGGATACTCCAACTTTCATGGGGGTGATGGAGGCCGAGAAAGGGGGGGACAATACTGTTTGCTGATTGGCACTTAAAAGGAGGTGTACCATTTGAGTACTGTGCCGCCAATACTGCAGTCCCGAAGTCTTTTCAGGAGTTGCTCATGGGGCACAGTATCAAAGGCCGCGGAAAGGTCTAATAGCACCACTACCACATTGCCCTCACTATCCAAGGTAGTTTTGATAGTTTCAGGGACTTTTAGTAAGGACGTCTCAATACTGAAGTTTGCCATGAACGTTTACTGACTTGGATGTAGTAAGTTGTTAGCCTCCATATATTCCATAGTGACTATGTTTACATATTTCTCCAAGAACTTGGAAAAGAAAGGCATCAGTGGGATTGGCCTGTAATTACTTGCTACCAATGGGTCTGCTGTAGGATTTTTTAAGAGCGGGAGAATTCTTGCATGTTTCCAGCTCTCAGGCATTAGCACCTCAGACAAGTAGGTGTTCAGAACCCGGTTGACAGCTGGGTTAATCACTTCAGCAATTGAGTACAGTACTTTCACTGGAAAGGGTTCACAGGAGAACCGGATTTAAGAGCCTTCATTATCTCGAGGGATTTAACCAACAAGATAGGAGGGAACTGTAAGAGTGACGCACCTAAATTAGGATTAGCTCTGGAGGGAGCAGCTGTGTTTTCTTCCTCTGCCGGGGGCAGCACCATAAAAGAGTCTTGGATAATTGTAATCTTATTGAAAAAATAGTGAGCTAAGCAATTAGTCCTGTCGCTGGTAGGGGTAAATAGACTGTCCATTGCATTAGGGGATGTAAAGTCTTAATGATTTTAAACAATTCCTTACTCTTGTTTCCAGCCTGTTCATTTTGGTGGATAGGAAAAGTTTCTTTTCGGCGCAGACTTTGGAGTAATGGACTTTCAAGACCTGTTTGTAAGTGGCTTTGTCAGAGGAGTCAAAATTCCTCCGCCATACTCTCTCAAGGCATTTACATGCACTTTTACTTTCGTTGCACGCACTGCATCCCCAAATGCGATGCAGTGCAAGCAACGAAATTCATTTTATTTATTAATATGTTTACTTACCTGTAATCCTCCATAATCCCTAGATTACTACCGCCCACCCTGCCTCTCCCCCTCCCCACATCACCGCCCGGCAGATACTCCCACCACTGACCGCTACTGGTAGCCAGTTCTCCAAGAAGAGTACATCGCTCTCAAGCATTCCACTAAAAGGAATAGGGTGTAACCTGAGTGAACTGTCCAGTGCCTCTGCAGTGAGCTGATTAAAAGGGCTGAAACTGAAAGGACGGGGCTTGTAGTATGATTGAGGTCTAACAGAATCTTTAGGGCCTCTAAAAGTAAGCAAGAAATGATCCGACCATATTATGGGAAGAGGCACCTCCTTTTTCTATACTGGTCGTTGAAAAAATCTTGTCTAAAATGTGGCCTTTTTCATGAGTAGGAAGAAAGACATAGGGACCAGGTTGAAAATACCTAATGATTCGCACAGCCTGGAAGGCTCAGTTTCTGCAGGGTGATCCATATGGATATTAAAATCTCCAAGTATCAGGCAATGCCTGTATTTAGCAGCGATAGGGGCTATAGCATGACCAATTGACTCTAGGAATTTTCTGGCCGATCCTAGTGCCTGGTAGATTACAACACCGGCGACAGATTGGTGGGCCAACATGGTTAAAAGGAAACTAAGGCCCTCGGCCCCCTCTATCTCTGCAGTAGGGAGTAAAGAGCAGGAATAGATGTTTTTGAAAATTATGGCCATATCCCGCCCCTGCCCCCGGCTTATCGTTTCTAAGGATTCGATACCCCGGGGGAATCGCACTTACAATAGTAGAGTTGGAGCTGTGTTTAGCCAAGTTTCCATAACAAACATAATGTCAGGGTTTAGGTCAGGTAAAAGGTCGAAGAGCTGGAGCTCATATTTTTTTAATGACTGGGTGTTTAGAAGGATAGTCTTCAAAAAGCTCCCTTCCCCTAAGGTCCGATCTGGGTGGACGTCATTATCAGATTTCTGTGTAACCTCAGCACCCGTTGTTCTGAGGGGAGAGGCTGTCCAGCTGCAAAGTTTGCAGGCAAGGCAGCCCCGATTGTACAAGAAAAGAAAACAGCGAACCCAAATATAAACACTAAGTGTATATGTGACGCACATCTAAGAAAGAAACAAAAGCTTCCCTCATAAATATCCCCACATGAGTCCAATGTTTGAAGAATTATACTCCAATGGTGTGCACCACCACCTCTCCCACTGTTTCAAAAGAGCAGTCCTCATGACCAAGGTAAAAAAATCACAACTGTGGGTTGAACCACCAAGTTCAAGATCCAATAGAGTAATTTGATCCATCCAATGTTATTTTTTACTAAATGTCTTTATTCTTTTTTTTGTGGTGAAAAAGCACCAAGCAGCCAATGCATTTCGTCCTACTTCAAAAGGTCGCGAAGTTCAAAATATATATAACCTTGCAATAAGACTATACCTTGGGCAAGATCCTGGACGTGGACTGTTGGTATCCGGTGATTTGAAAACCCCGACGGCACAGAAGCCATTTACCCTCTGGATCTAGAGGGTATAGTCTGATTGCGAGGTTATCGATACTTTGAACTTCGCAACGCAAATGCACTTAGAATAAGAACAATATACCTGATTATTCTATCATCTAATGAGCCCTGACGAAGTCCTTTTGAAGTAGGACGAAACACGTTGGCTGCATGGCACTATTTTACCCAAAAAAAGAATAAAGAAATTTAGTAATATAAAATTGGATGGATTAAATTACTCTTTTGGATCTTGAACTTGGTGGTGCAAGGCAGTCAGCATCGTCTGAAAGAGAAAAGTGGGAGCAGCAGCACACACACATTCCGATGGCCAATAGCCTGGAACTGCAATACCTTATATGATGGTTGAAATCCTGTGAGTGCCCAGCAGCAATTCTGGCGCTGGTGGCCTCCGGGATGCTGACGGGCACAGTTCATATGATGGGATGCAAGGGCTATAGGTGTGAACTTTCAGTGCATATGATGTCCCTTTGGAGGCACATGATAGCAAGTGGGGCATTGAAAGAAACATGCATGGCACAACATGGTACATCAAAAACATACAATGCACTTAAGGGGCATGTTTCAGCACTAAGGAGTCTCACACTTAAGGGACATTTGTCAGCCCTATGGGGACTTCCTCAAAGAATTTTCTTTATCTCCAATGCTAGGAACTTTTTTCCTTGCTCATCGTAGCAGAAGAGCCCATAACTTTGATGGATGCACCAGACCAACAGCAATCACTTGAAATCTTCACATTTGAGGAAAAATGATTGAATCCTTGATCTGAAGACCTTGCATTACCCTTCAGACTCGAACTCCAGACTTTTTAAATGTGAGCAGGCACCACTCTGATATTAGAATGACGAGACATCAGAGGATACATTGTAAGCCTTTTTCTAAAGGCTCTGTTCCTTATCTTCATTTGTCCTTCTTTCTACCCCTATTGCTACCAGATAGAGACAATATTAATTTTTCAGCACATTTCTCGTTCGTATGCAGCTGCTACTTTTGGAATAAACTTCTTTTGTGTACGGAGCAACTTATGTATTCATTGTTTTGCTATGTGCTTGCTGTTTTCTACCATTTAAAGAACCCCATGCATGGTAAATGGTTGAACTTGGCTTTGATACTAACAGAAGAGCTAAGATTCCTTTAGATATCCTTTGGCTCATTTCTTTTGCAACACAACTTAGTATGGTGTAGCGAAAGCTCGAATGCAGTGCATTAAGCTTTGAAGCTTTGCTTTTTTCCATCTCTATCTAGACAGTTACTTCCCTGAACCAAGGCCAGGTTATTACCACTTTGCCAAATACAATTGAAGGATTGAGGGGAAGAGGCAGTCATTTGGGGCCGCTTCCTCGACCTTAATGACAAATTGCCTCTATATTCTTGATATGTGGCCAATGTCTCTTTACGAGATAGAGGTCTCTTGCCAGTCACCTTCCTGGCTTTAATAGTGAAAAGTGAAACACACATCCAAGTCCCAAGGAGTGGGTAGCTGGTGTTAATTTTTCAATACTTTTCTGCAGGGGGCACCTTTTGAAGGAAATAATGAGGGGTTCCCCGGGGCATAATACCTTAAGCAGGTCTGTGTCCCAGGTCGTACATCATATACCTGAGTTATGTTTTTTGATTGAATCTTTTCAATAGCATACAGCGATTACTTATTGCACTAGGTCATCAGCGTAGAGTGATACAGAGAGTAACCCGTCGCCCAGCGGCAGTCCCCATACCTGTCCGTGTAGGCAAAGGGCGACTGCTAGCAGTTCAATGGGCAGAGAAAAAAGTAGTGCGGTTAATGAGCATTTCTGTCGGGTACCCCTGTGGATTGCGAAAGGGTAATAAATCAAAGTTCCGTTTTTCACCCTCGCCAGAGGTTGGGTGTAGAGTAGTTTCACCAGTTTAATAAATCCAAGGCCCAGTCTGTAACTGGGTAAAGCTGTGAACAGGAAATCCCACTCCAAGGAAACATATGCCTTTTCAAAGTCCAGCACCAGGCCTCCAGAGTGTGGTCAATCCCGGGGGGGTGTACTCCATAACCCTAAAGAATCTCCGCCAGTTAAGTGAAGTGGTCCGAGTTGGGGCAAACCCATTTTGGTCAGGGTGTATAAGTGTAGTAACCAGAGGGGCCAGGCAATCAGCTAATATTTTGGCCAGCATTTTGTATTCTGTGTTGAGTAGTGTGAGAGAGCGGTATGAGCCTAAGATTGAGGAGTTGCAGTCCGGTTTGTGTAAGTAGATTAGTAGTACCTCACTAAGTGAGGGTGGCAGACAGAAGAGCTTCTTCATATAGGTTCTGTAGGGAGGGAGGTCTGCTTTATAGAATTCGGTCGGGAGACTATGCAGACTGGGGGTCTTCCCTCCGGTCAGGGCTCATGTGGCCTCCTGTATTTCAAATGGGGTAGCAGGGCCATCCAGTTCAAGTTGCTGGTCAGGGGATACGGTGGGTAAGGATGTGGAGGTTAAGAAGGAGTCAATGGTGCCTGAGCCTGCGGGTGGACCCGAGATGTAGGTGTGGTGTCTCGCCATTTCAGCATGGACAAATGTCTGAGTGCGAAGAAAGGTGCCAGCAGCTGAGTGGAGCACCAGTCTGGATTACTTGTGAACAAGCCATGCTGGAAGTGAGCCAGCCTTGAATGCTTCTGCATGAGTTTTGTCTGTGTGGGCAGTATAATTAAGACAGCAAAGACACTCCAGAAGCATAGCATGTTCATGCAGCACCAGAATGAGTCTCTTCCTGTGTTCCGGGGTCAGGATAGCTTGTGATTCATGGACCAGCAGGCCACTTTCAATACGGGAGATGTCCTTCTTAAGTTTCTAATTCGCACTCCATATATACACTGGTAACTGATAATGGCCTCAAAAGCCTCCCATTTAGGTAAACCAGTTGAGGCTGTGTTAGCAATAATCTCAAAATGTTCCTCTGTGGCTGTTCCCAGTGAGGATAAAAAAAACAGTCTTCTAGTACTGCCGGCTGCAGCCGCCATATAGGGCTCGGAGTGGTCATGGCATCCCAATTCAGGCGTAAATGATGAGGGTTGTGATCTGAGTGGGTACGGCCTAAGTAATCGATGTATTCAATGTGGGGAAGGATGTCTGGAATAGCCACTAGGTGATCTGTTAGTACATGTAGGTTACGGGGACATGGGTAGAAGGAATAAACCCTAGTATGTGCATTGCTGAGTCTCCATATGTGAGACAGCCTCCAGGCGGTCAGCGTCTGTTCGTGGCGAGTGCACAGGGGAGGGGAGATGGAGCAGTCTATGTCTACATCCAATAAACTGTTGAAGTCTCTACCAAGAAGTTATGGTGTCCACTCCAGCATGCAAAAACCCCAGTTAATTTGGTGAGGAACCCATGTTGGTTGGAATTGGGTGTGTAGCTGGAACCAAGAAGTATTGAATGAGCCTCAAGATGCCCCTTTTCCAGTACATAATGGTCCTCAGTGTCTACAATTGATGTATGCACAGTGAAGGGGGTAGTAGCTTTAATCCACAGTAGGGCTCCTCTAGTGTAGGTGGAGTAGTTTGTGGAGAACACCTGCCCTTCCAACATTGCTGCAGTTTTGCCGCTTCAGTCAGGTGGGATTGTTACAGCAGCGCAATGTGTGCAGAGCAGCAGCATGATTATGAATAAACTGCATACCTGCGTGAAGGAGTATACAGTCCCAAGGCATTTTATGTAAGCATGTTCACATTAACCATGTGAGGGGAGGGGGAGGCGCTGCTGCAAGGGGAATATATTGTCCTCTCTGTGATACCAGAAAGGAGCAGGCACGGAGAGAGAGGGTAACTAGGACTAAAACCATTGCAGCAATTAAACAGCCAACAGATCTTACCATAGAGGTAGATGGGCAACATACTTCCGACCAAACTTTGTAAGTGTATGTGTCAGTGGTGATCAACTGTCTAAATGGGATTGTGTGTCACTGGTAAGAGATGGAGGTCAAAGAAATCCCTTATTCAGGCCCATCATATTGCAACCAACCGTACACCATACATACTGAAAAATAAACAGTGATGCAGGTCAGTGTACTTATGGCAGCATTTCACATTCTCCATGCAAGCGAGAACCACATACTGGCATGCGCAATGAACAAAACAAAAGAACAATGGGAGAGAGGGGAAGGGGGGTGGGGGTGTGGAGAAGAAAGGAGGTGGGTGGGAGTACATGGATATCCATAGCTGCCAAGCTCAATTAGACCTTGGCTATTGGCTATACATCATAGCAAAAGTGAAGAAAATGTCCCATACAGTACACATCAGGGTTCAGCCAAGGTCCTCTGCAGTTCAATACTGTCACTCGGGGAGGTGTAACAGACTCTGCTTGGTGGACAAGGCTGATGAGAATCAGTTGTCGCTGGAAGACTTGGATATTATTTAATTACTTCATCCAGGTCTGACAAGAGTGTCGGTTCCCACATCGTGGTAACGACCTGGAGGGTCATACATCGTTCTGGTAAGGTCAGCTCCAGGTCCTAGGTGTTGCGTGGTCATGGGGAGCAACCTTGACGGCGACGCTCACAACCTCTCTAAGCAGGAATGGCCATCGGTGCAGGACTGTGCTCAGCAGAGCCAGAGGGAGCAAGAACAAAGTTTTGTATCCAGCCCCAAGCAACTCAAGTGTTCGTGAAGAATGATGTCTGGCCATTGTGTATCACACAAAGACTTGCCGGGAATAGAAGTGAATATATAACCTCCTGTGTTTGTAGGCACCACTTAACTGCAAGGAAAGAATTCCGTTGTTGCTGTACTGTCAGAGTACAATCAGGAAATATAAATATTTGTGCATTCTCTAAAGCCAGTTCCAGTCGCGATACTGCAATGGGCATATCACCATGGGGGGTGGATTCGTTCCCAGAGGTGGTCACCACATCAGGACCCTTTGAGCCTGCTCAGTCATAAAGAAGGGAGACAATGCAGTTGGGGGAGAATGCTGTGTAGCCATTCCTCCATGTAAGAAACCAGGTCTGGGCCTTCCATGTTTTCAGGCAGTCTGACAACACAAATGTTGTTTCTATGCGAAGGCCCTTCAGCATCTTCAGATCTTTCCTCCAATAGGCGTACCTGCTCCTGCAGGGCATGCAATCCTTTCTCAGTCTCCCACTCCTGACACTGTACTTCGGATATAGTTTGCTCAGCATTTCAGACTTTGTCAGCCAGATTACAGTGGTCTGCATGTAGTAAAGTTATGTTTGTGGCTACCGTGTCTATCCTTTGTTCCAGCGAGGTGCAAGAGTTTTCGATAGCCACCAGTACCTCATCCAGTTTGCTGTCTAGGGACGCTGAACCTGCGTCATGGTCTGTTAGAGTTTAGCACATGGTGGATGGCGAGGAGTTCCTTTTAGAAGGTTCAGGGGTATTTTGGGGGGCAGAGAGTAGGCGGCCCATGGCAAGTAACAAGAAGTGCAGGCTGTGGTGGAGATCCCAACCACATCAGGGTACTAGGCCTGAATGCGTGTGCCAGGCAGTTGAAGCAGATCATCTCAGCATGGGCAGCCCAGTTTGTAGCTTCAGTGAATAGCGGCGGAATGTGAGGTGAAATATGCTCCAGGGTAGGCTCTAGTGGGAGTGTCTCTTCAGTGGAAGGGGAGAGGCACCAATAGTCACTGGGGCCTGCTTGCAGTTCCAGTTCCAATGGGAGTGTGGAGCACGAGCAGCCCCACGGGCCTGGCCCAAGGGCATACTAGGATAGCTCAATGAGCCCAGCAGGTTAATTATGTGGCAATATGTCAGGTTTCATGTAGTAGTCCAGAGAAATCATGATTAGCAGGTGAAAAACAGGGTGGGAGCACAAGCAGGACTCAGAGCCAATTACACATCAAGTACTCATCTGCTAGCAGGTGTTGCAGGGGGCTTTATGTGGTCAGAGCCCATGCCATTGGGCAGGTTGCAGGTCCCCAGAATACCAGGATGTGGCATTATTGTGGTGAAGTGACAAGGCTCTTAGGCCATTGGGTGCCAGAGCCAAAGGATTTAGAGTGGGTCGTGGTGAAACCGGATTGACTGAGATACTCGAGGAATAAAGTAAGCTGGAGGCTCTTGGCTGGAGGGAGGTGAGGAGCGAAGCTGGGACTGCATCGGGACAACAGTACTGGCTGCTGTCTTTTAACCAGACTACCGGATAGTCCCAGAGGGACGAACTGAGACACATATAAGTCCCCAAAGAAACGTGTCCTTCGGCTTTCGGTGCTTCCCTGAATGTGTTAGGTTAAATTGCCATAAACAGAATCACAAAGTCAAGGCTGTGACTGGGCTGATAAAGTGTGGGGCTGTAATTGACTTGACACAGAGCATTGTGGGGCCGAGAGGAGAAAGTGAGGGATCCTACGAGTCTAATGAGAGTCCAGAGCAAGTTAGATAATTTGATTAAGTGAAATAACAAACTGTCTGTCTTCATTCAGATCCCTAGCTGCTCGCACCGTGATATAAGTGTGCTGATACTGGAACTGTGCTGAGAGTCTGTACCATCCTGATTTTAATGCTCTTGAGATCTTGGGGGTAATGTACGGCTTTGCTTTTCTGTAGAGAAACTTGACAAGTGCTGGAACCTTTTCCAAAGGACTTAGTCGCCAGCTACAGCGCCGGGGATGACATTGCCAAGTGGCTGGCTGCCTATGAGGTCTCCTTAAGAGCCCATCGGATACTGGAAAAACACTGGGGGGGGGTGGCTTGTATAAATACATGCCTCCTGCAGGAAGGGATACACTTTTGGCCCTAGAGCAGGGAGAGCAGACCCACTACCCCACCATGAAAGTGGCGCTGATCAAAAAGTTTGGGCTGACTCCGGAAAAATACAGACAGAAATTTAGGAGCAGCCATAAACTAAGCACACAGAATTGGGTGTATTTTCTGGACCACGCAAAGAAGGCACTAGAGGGTTGGGTACAAGGCAGCGAGGTAGGGGACTACGAGGGGTTGTATGACCTTATCCTCAAGGAGCACCTACTCGAGAAATGTTTTCCGGAGCTGCGACAACACCTGGTGGACAGCAAGCTGACCAGCCCCCGGAAGCTTGCTGAGGAGGCAGACATCTGGGCTAGTACCCGGGTGTCCTCAAAGGGGACTGGAGGGGATTCCCGAAGGACCGGACAAGGCGCTCCCCAGAAGAAAGAGGGGGAGATAAAAAGAGGGAGTTCTCAAAAGGCCCCCAAAACAGTTTCCAGGGAAAGGGAACAGGATTCACCCCTAAGGCTAACCCGCCCAGAAACCCTCATCCTGGCCAAAGTCAGCAGCCAAGGGTTGTGGTGGCGTTGGACACTATAAGGGAGATGTCAAGTGCCCAAAGAGAACACCCCCTCCCACTGGAGGAAAAGCCCCGGGAGTAGCTAGTGTAGTGCTCGGGAGGAGTTGCCCTTAGATAAGCGGGGGAGTGGGCGGGTGTCACCTTAGTGTCCCTGGGAAATCGGGAGATGGTTCCTACGATCCAGACGCCCCCAAATTCTACTAAGTATGGGCAGTGGATCACCATCAATGGCCAAAGAGGGGAAGCTCTGAGAGACACAGGAGCCAGTATGACTATGGTAAGAAGTCATCTGTTGTCTCCAGAGCAGGCGATTCCACATGTACTCCACCCCGCCGCGATGACTGACGGCAGAATGGGCCACTACCCAGTGGCCGAGGTTCCATTTGAGTGAGAAGGGTTTGTAGGTTCACTTCGAGTTGCCGTAAGCCCTGCCATGCCAGTAGATTGTCTGTTGAGGTATGATATGGAGCACAATGCTTGGAAGGAGGTGGAATACCGGACTCATTCTGAGATGCTGGGTACACCTGACTGGGCCTGTGCTAGCACAAGGTCCGCGACTACCCGGAGGGGGTGTTCGCTTGGGCTGGAGCCTGGAACAAAGGCCCAGCCAGCTGCCAGAAAGGGAAGGATTCGGGGACAGGAGAAGCCTGCCTCGGCATCCACACCCCGTGAGACAGATAGGCCACCTGCGGTGGTGGACCAGGAGTCCGCGGAGCGGGATGTTATCTCCCTGGAGAACCTACCTATCCCTGCCGAGTGGCATGTGGAAGGAGGGCCTACCATGGATGAGTTTTGTAAGGGCCAGAAGGAGTGCCCTACCCTTGAGGGACTGAGGCGACAGGCCGAAGCCCAGGCAGCAGGGAACGTTACTGGGAATTACCATATTTACTGGGAGGATGGACTCTTCTACAGTGAACCTAAGGCACCCGTGCACGGTTCATCATGGGCCTTGGTTGTCCCTCAACGTTACCGAGCCTTTCTTTTAGAATTGGCTCATGAGATACCCTTGGCAGGACACTCAGGACAGGACAAGAACTTTGCCTGGCTTGTTCCCCACTTTTATTGGCCTCAGATGAGGGTGGCATCCGACACGCACTGTTGGACATGTGTGTCTTGCCAAGCCAGTGGGAAAACAGGGATGAAGCTAAAAGCTCCCCTGGAACCACTTCCTGTCGTTAGCACCCCCTTCGAAAGGGTGGGCATCGACATTGTGGTGCCATTGGATCCACCAACTTCAGCTGGTCACAGGTTCATCCTGGTTCTGGTGGATCACGCCACGCGATACCCAGAGGCAATACCTCTGAGGATCATTACTGCACCTGCAGTGGCGAGGGCCCTCATAGGGATCTTTACCCAAGTGGGTTTCCCCAAGGAAGTTGTGTCCGACTTACATGCGGGCTATGTGGAAGGAGTGTGGGGTTACCTACCGGTTCACCACTCCTTATCACCCACAGACCAATGGTCTGGTGGAAAGGTTCAACAAAACCTTGAAAGGCATGATCAGAAGTCTGCCTGAGAGCCTGCGGAGGAAATGGGACGTCCTCCTACCCTGTTTGTTGTTTTACTACAGGGAAGTTCCACAGAAGGGAGTGGGCTTCAGCCCCTTCGAGCTTTTGTATGGGCACCCTGTGCGTGGACCTCTCAGCCTGGTGAAAGACGGATGGGAAAAGACTCCCAGGAAGCTTCCCCAGGATGTGGTGAGCTATATGCTGGCCTTCCGGAGCCAAATGGCTAAGTTGTGGAAGCAAGCTTCTGACAGCTTGGAAGCCATCCAAGCAGTGATGAAGGAGTGGTATGACCACAATGCTCACCCGGTGGAATTGGAGCCTGGCCAGAAAGTGTGGGTGATGGAACCTGGAGAGCTTAGTGCCCTCCAGGATCGCTGGACAGGCCCCTTTGAGGTAATGGAGAAGATGGGTAAGGCCACTTACTTAGTGGATCTGAAAACCCCCAGACAGCCCCTACGGGTGCTTCATGCCAATCGTCTCAAACCCCACCATGAGAGGCCCGAGGTCATCTTAATGATGGTGACTGATGGAGCAGAGGAAGCGGAAAGCGAGCCTCTCCCTAATCTCTTTTCGTCTCAGGAAAAGGATGGGTCGGTGGAGGGAGTGATTCTCTCACCATCCCTGACTCCTGAACAGCAGAGGGACTGCCGCCAGGTCCTGGAGCAATATTCCTCGCTGTTCTCCCTTGTCCCGGGAAGGACCCACCTGTGTACCCATGACGTGGACACAGGAGACAGCCCACATTTGAAGTCTAAGATCTACCGGCTGTCAGACAAGGTGAAGGCCAGCATCCGCAGTGAAGTCACTAAGATGCTGGAGCTAGGAGTAATTGAACCTTCTAGTAGCCCCTGGTCCAGTCCGGTGGTTCTGGTACCAAAAGCTGCCCCACCGGGCACCACTCCAGAACTAAGGTTCTGTGTGGATTACCGGGGACTGAATTCAGTGACCAAAACTGATGCTCAGCCGATCCCTAGGGCGGATGAACTCATTGACTGGCTGGGAGCTGCCCAATACTTGAGTACCTATGACCTCACTTCCGGGTACTGGCAGATCTCCCTTACAGATGGCGCAAAGGAAGGGTCAGCCTTCTCCACACCTGAGGGCCACTACCAGTTCTGTGTAATGCCCTTTGGGCTTAAGAACACTCCTGCCACTTTTCAGCGGCTGGTGAACGGGGTCCTCTCTGGAATGGACGCTTTCTCTGCTGCTTATCTGGATGACATTGCTGTCTTCAGTAGCAGTCGGGAGGATCATTTGTGTCACCTACAAGCTGTTCTCCAGGCCCTGAAACAAGCTGGCTTGACAATCAAGGCCAGTAAATGTCAGATCGGGCAGGGGTCGGTTGTGTACCTAGGCCACTTGGTGGGCAGGGGAACAGTGCAGCCCCTCCAGGCGAAGATTGAGGCTATCATGGCCTGGGAGCCCCCCAAGACCCAAACCGAGGTCCAAGCTTTCCTGGGCCTCACAGGATACTACTGACGCTTTGTGAAGGGGTATGGCACTATTGTGGCCCCTTTAACTGAACTCACTTCCAAGAAGCAACCCCTACGGGTAGTTTGGAGGGAGGCTTGTCAGCAAGCCTTTGAAAAATTGAAACAAGCTGCTCCAGTTCTAAGGGCCCCGGATTTTTCCAAAGAATTCATTGTCCAGACAGACGCATCAGAGCATGGCATTGGGACAGTGTTATCGCAACTTAATGAAGGTCTGGATCAACTTGTTGTCTTCCTGTCCAGGAGACTACTTCCCCGGGAACAGAAGTGGAGTGCAATTGAGCGGGAAGCCTTTGCGGTGGTATGGGCTCTGAAGAAGTTGCGGCCATACCTTTTTGGCTCGCACTTCCTGGTTCAGACCGACCACCGACCCCTTCGTTGGCTGATGCAAATGAAGGGAGAAAATCCCAAGTTGTTGAGATGGTCTATCTCCCTACAGGGAATGGACTTCAGGGTGGAAGATCGGCCTGGAGTGGACCGTGCCAATGCAGACGGTCTCTCTAGGTATTTCTGCCTTAGTGATGAGGCCTCCCAAGGGGTTGAGTAGCTCTCCCCACTTTCAGCTGCCTCCTAGTACTTTCCTTTTTTTTTTATGTCCACTAGAATTTTTGGTGTTGTCCAAGAGGTTAGGTGCGTCCTTGTCCCTCTAGAATCCTTTTAGGCCTAGATGCCCCTCTTTTATCATGAAAATCTAGTTCTACAAAATGGTGGCTTGTAACTGCCACAACTGTTCACCTCAGAAAAACGGTCCCATAGGATAACATAGGGACACTCTAGAACGTACCAGCTGGTTCTAGTAGCCTGAGGCTAGCCTATATAAGGCCAGTATCAGGGCAGCCATTTTAGAGTGACCAGTGAGTGCACGGGGTGGAACTGGTGAGGAGAGAGGCGGCTTTGAAGAGGAGGATAGCGCACTATAAGGAGTTGGATCGACCTGTGGGCGGCTGATCTCCTGTACTAACCTGACCCCTCTTGTGTTGACCAAACCCTTCCAGGGCAGTCCACATTTAATTTCCCAAAAGTCTCCCGTGTACTCTTAATGCCCCTGGTGCTCCGTACTGTGTCGCTACTGTGGAGCTGTGGAAACCTAACTCTGAGGGGACTTCCATAGTGGCTGAGGAACTTGACTCTCCCAACGAATTGCCTGAGACAAGTTAACCGACCCATTGGATCGAGGACTCACCGCGAGTGGGTCTTGTGGGGCCATCTGACGTCCCTGTGGTGCTGAAGTGCCCCTCTCCGGCCGGGATTCTGTCCGTGTGCTGATAGAGGCGGGACCCGGCTGAGGCTCCGTGACTTCTGAAGGAAGTCTGACGCGGCATTGGAAGAGGTGGGCCAGCGTTGAAAAAGGGCCGGACATAGGCGGAGACCTTCCTTCGTGAGTAGACGGCAGGGAGGAGCTGCCGGGAGAGCTGCCTGATGCTGCGAAATCCAACATGGTGAAAGTGGAAAGAGTCAGCTGTGGCCGGACAAACAAATCAGATCGGCTGGAGGTGAAGCCGTTCCCCAGACCCCGGACCGCAGTACTGGGTCGTGGTGAAACCGGATTGACTGAGATACTCGAGGAATGAAGTAAGCTGGGGGCTCTTGGCTGGAGGGAGGTGAGGAGCGAAGCTGGGACTGCATCGGGACAACAATACTGGCTGCGGTCTTTTAACCAGACTACCTGATAGTCCCCGAGGGATGAACTGAGACACATATAAGTCCCCGTAGAAACGTGTCCTTAGTTTTTCAGTGCTTCCCTGAATGTGTTAGGTTAAATTGCCATAAACAGAATCATGAAGTCAAGGCTGTGACTGGGCTGATAAAGTGTGGGGCTGTAATTGACTTGACACAGAGCGTTGTGGGGCCGAGAGGAGAAAGTGAGGGATCCTACGAGTCTAATGAGAGTCCAGAGCAAGTTAGATAATTTTATTAAGTGAAATAACATACTGTCTGTCTTCATTCAGATCCCTAGCTGCTCGCACCGTGATATAAGTGTGCTGTTACTGGAACTGTGTTGAGAGCCTGTACCATCCTGATTTTAATGCTCTTGAGATGTTGGGGGTAATGTACGGCTTTGCTTTTCTGTAGAGAAACTTGACAAGTGCTGGAACCTTTTCTAAGATTGTAAAGTGTATGTAATGTTTACTTAATGGTAGAATATCACTCAGTTCCTTTCATTTGAGAAAAGAGAAGGAGATATTGTTAATGTCAAATCGAGTGCGGCACAATCTAATAATTGAATGTGTAGTTATTAAGAGTACTGATACTGAAATCTGCTGGAAGCCATAAAAAGCAGAGTTTTATAAAGCAGACCGTATTTTTCTAAATTG
This sequence comes from Lissotriton vulgaris, assembly GCF_964263255.1. Taxonomy (NCBI): domain Eukaryota; kingdom Metazoa; phylum Chordata; class Amphibia; order Caudata; family Salamandridae; genus Lissotriton; species Lissotriton vulgaris. The sequence goes on along the minus strand of NC_141693.1, from coordinate 534,453,214 downwards.
GTGTAGTGTCTTTCTTTTCTTGTGGATGGACGCTGAGTCACTGTAAGGGTGTGACGCAAGCTTAACACTTTTGCCTTTAGGTTAGACCTTTCCACTCTGTGCCAGGCTACCCTATGTTGACTGGTGACCCCAGGTCCAACAGTGGTACAGAGTGTATATTCCTCAGTCCTGTTAAGAGGGAGGTGCTCTAATAGAAAATATAAGTTGGTCCACGCGTTGTGACCCACCTTTGACTCTGGGCCTCTGTTGGAAATGGCCCTTTTTGCAGGGTTATCGACAAACTTTTTGCTTCTTCCTCCTATTTTTCCCTGAACTGTTTGTCTTGGTTTTAGGACTCTGGGCACTTTACCACTGCTAATCAGTGCTAAAGTGCATATGCTCTCTGTGTAAATTGCGTTATGGATTGGTGTTTCCATGGGGGCGTGGCTTGGACACCGATGTAGGAGGCAGTGGCTCTTGGAGCTCCTCCGCAGCCGCCCGACTCCCGCAGGCATCCTGACAATGTTCCTGGTGCCCCGGCACCGGAACGGGCTGAGAACAACATAGAACCCTAACGAGCAGCAGATCGACTCAAATTCAGGACCCTCCCGCGACGCAGGATAACTTTTTGCAGAGCGAGGGGCTGCCAGCGTTACTCAGTGACAAAATGGCGACCGGAGTACGAGACCAGCGCGCCTGACCACGGCTCCCCTCTGGACGAAAGAGTGCCTGTGGGGGCCCAACAAAACGAGCGGTGAGCGCAGGACACTTGCCCACACAGGCCCACAGTGAGGGGGAGCGAACAGATCCCCCGTAGGGGAGCTCCACAAACGATCAGGCAGTGGAGTGCCTCACCATAAGATGGCGGCGCCCGTGCTGTACCTCGAGGCTCAGTGTTTTGGTGCTTGGAGAGCAGCATGAGGGCCTGAGAGGACGATAGCCCGGCAATCCTACGGCGGCGAGGGTGCTCAGCCTACGACGGTGATCTGAGATCGCCCACGGAAACTAGTGGACAACTACTGACTGCAGGCTTACCAAGGGACCTAGCCGAGACACGTGGAAATGGCCTAGAGCAAAGTGCCCACAGGCGAGGCCTACTGGGGGCCCACCAAGACCCCGCTGGGGGCTGCGGAGGTAAGGGGTGAATTACGGTGAAGGATGGAAGAGGCCTCCTGCTCTGCCGGCGAGAATTGAAGTCCTGAGCAGCTGAAGCTACTGATCGGTGGGAGACCGCCGTCGGGGCACCCTGGGAGACAGCACCCTGGCTCATGTTCGCGCCGAGGAAGAACGGCACACAAAACCAATGAGTCACCAGCTACAGGAGACCGACGGCCGGAGGGGGACTACGGCGCTGCATAGATTAGCTGCTTTGCGGGAGCCTCTGCAGGAGTGGTGCTACTGCTTCGACCACTGACATAGAGGCCCAGTAACGCGGCGCCAGAGAGGGTGCTGAGAGATCGGACACTCACGACACTACCCAGGATGGGCAGAGTGAACAAAAAGAAAGGGTTTGAGGCCTTGCGGCTGGATGACCCGGGACACTCCGTGGAAGATGAGGAATCGGCACCGGGAAATAGTGCTTCCGCTCAGGGACGAGATCCTTCCTTGGGCGACATCATGCAGGCCGTCATGGCCTCGGGAAAGGCCCTGGAGAAATGCATGGACTCCATAGGATCTGACCTCTCCCTACTGAAGGATGACCACCGGAAACTCAGGGAACGAGTGGCGTCTCAGGAGCAGACCATGAAAGACATTCCGGACTCGGTTGATGCCTTGCGAACGCAGCTCAAAGAGGTGGTGCAGAGGGTCCAAGTGCTGGAGGTGAGAGCAGAGGACAGTGAAGGGCGCTCCAAATGTAATAATCTCCGCATAATTGGGATCCCGGAGTGAGAAGAAGGATCAGATGCTGTGCATTTCCTGAAGACTTGGATAAAAGCGGAGGTTGCACCAGAAGGTCTATCCCCCTTCTACGCGCTGGAGCGGGCGCATAGGGTCCTGGCATGACCACCAAAGCCGGGGCCCAACCACGCCCGATGGTGGTGAGACTCCTACACTATCGTGACTGCGACTTTATCCTCCAGAGAGCCAGGGAGTTGCAAAACCTGAGAATCGGCAACAGTAAAATAATGATTTTTCCTGACTACAACAGGGAAGTGCAGCGCCAAAGAGCTTCCTTCATGGCGGTGAAAAGGAGGCTGATGGCCTTACACCTTCCTTATGCAATGCTGTTCCCTGCTAGATTACGGGTAAATGCGGATGGAAATACACACTTTTTCCTCATGTCTCAAGCCGCATGGGATTGGCTGGAAGCTCGCGGATCGTCTGGGGAGAGATCAATAACTGCGAACTCGCCTCGACGCGGATCCCCTGCCACGGTACCAAGACAGTGACCAAGCTCCCCCACACAAAGGCGTCCAGAACGTAACAAAACGGTTTTGGCGGTGGCGGCCATCAGTCAGGGAACCTTTAGCCCTGCCAGCAACGCCTCGGAGCCTACGAGAAGTGGAGAGCAGAGCCCCAGTTCCAGCAGTGTTCACGGGCTCTCGGAGACCGAATTACCGGTTGTAACTCCACAGACAGCGGATGGAGTGTTTGGCTGATGGAACAGTTACCCGACCATCATGACTTTGTGAGGTATTGGGGTGGAATACTGGGCCCCGGACTGGATGACTTATGTGCCTGATGGGGAGATAGAGCTGACGGAGAGTGCGGAGATATTAATGGTGGGACCAGGGTAGAGAAATGTTCACACAGGAGTGGGGAGGGGCTCGAGGGGACTCCTGAGATTCTTGAATCAGAGTTCCAGACCGCCTGAACTGATTGGACTTACTATGTACTTATTGTTTGGATGGGGATGCCGCGGTGGATACCTGTCCTGGGGAGGGGGATTGGGGATATTTGAATTGTTCTATTTGTGGGGTTGAAATTAGGGGACCTAGGCGTGTCAGGGGGAGGGAAGGGATGGAACACGAAATACAGCAATGGGACACACACTAGGATACACATGTCTCACTTGGAATGTAGGGGGAATGCATACCATGCATAGGCGACATAAGGTACACTCCTTCCTGACGCGTAGAGGGATACAAATTGCTTTTCTCCAGGAGACCCATCTCTCTGCAAAGGAAGGGAAGGCGCTCCAACGCTGCTAGAGGGGCCAAGTTTACTAGACCACATACTCAGCATATGCGAGGGTGGTCCTAATTTGGGTAAGAGCTGGAGTTCCCTTTCAATGCACCTCGTTTATGATTGACCTAGAGGGAAGATACGTGGTGCTTCAGGGGAAACTAGATGGTCGGGAGGTAACTTTGGGGTGTTTGTATGCGTCTAATGCGGACCAGCCAGCCTTCTTCTCATTGCTGTCCCAGAAATTGGCATCAGTGTTAGTAGGATCTTTGCTACTGGGAGGGGATTTTAATTGTGTCACAGACATTGATCTAGATCGCTCACCCCCACCTTTACCAAATGCACCAGTGGGTAAACTAGCAGCGGCACCCGCTACCTGGCAACGGACTTGGGGGTTGGTTGACACCTGGAGAGCGCAGCACCCCTTAGATAGGGATTTTTCCTTTTTCTCTGCCCTTCATGAACTGCACGTCCGCCTGGACGCATTCCTATGCTCCCCTGAAGTGCATGGTGAAATTAGAAAGAGCGAATACCTAACTCGCACTATTTCTGACCATAAGCCGCTGGTGGCCCAGCTGAAGTGGACGCGGTTGCGCCCCAGAATCCCTACCTGGTGACTGCGACCAGAAGCACTTGAAGATCAGGTATTCTGTACCACTATAGCCACGTCCATTGAAGATTATTTTCATCTTAATGCAGGGTCTGCGGGATCGGTGACCAATGAGTGGGACGCCTATAAGACAGTGGTGCGAGGAAGTTGTATATCGGCGGCGTCAGAGGCCCGAAAGACACTGTTACAAGACATTAAACAGGAGGATGAGCGTGCGAGTGGCCATCAAAAGTATGGCACGGAATAAAACGCCGGGGTCTGGCGGCTTTCCGGTGGATTTCTACCTCACTTATATGGACCTCTTAGCGCCGCGGCTGACATGGCTCTACAAGGAAGCCTAACGGTTGGGCAGACTGCCAAAATCCACCAAGGAGACGATCATTATACCGTTATTGAAACCGAGAAAACAACCCTGGGATAAGATGGCATATTGCCCTCTATCCATGCTAAATCTGAGCAAAATCCTAGCGACTAGACTTCTGCCCCACATCATGTCCACGCTGATTCATGCTGATCAGTCCGGGTGAATCCCGACCCGCAATACAACGCTTAATATAAGGCGGCTCCTGCATGTTCTGCAGGCCGACACCTATGAGGCGGACACCGCATTGATATTTGCTGTAGACATCGAAAAGGCTTTCGATAGCCTGGAATGGGATTACCTCTTCCATGTCATGCATACGATGGGGTTGGGACCGGATTTTGTGAGCAGGACAGCCTTGTTGTATAAAGATGCCACAGCCAGAGAGCGAACAGGGTGATTTCTGAGGCATGCAAAGTGGGTAGGGGTACTCGGCGGGGCTGTCCCCTTTCCCCGTTGTTGTTCGCTATGGCGATGGAACCTCTTGCGGCGCACGCACAACTGTGACAAGCATTCTGGGGACTGGACGTATATGGACAGGTTCACCATATCGCACTTTATACGGACAACTTATTAATGTTTTTGGCAGATACGGGAGAAGCCCTGTGAGGTGCAAAATCTCTGCTGAGAGCCCTAAGTGTGGTAGCATGGCTGAAAGTCAACTGGACGAAGTCGTGCCTATTCCCGACTCGCGGTCATAGACAATGCCCGCGATCAGTAGAAGGGGTGAACTGGGAAGAGGGACGCCTTCCTTACCAGGGCACGGTGATTTACCACGAACAAAAAGACATCCTAGATGGAAATGTGGGGAAGGTGATTAGGAGTACCAAGGCCAATTTTGAGTTCTGGAGTACCCTTCCTACATCTGTAGCGGGACGAATGGCACTCCTAAAAATGGTGACCCTGCCGCAATTACTCTACTACTTTAGAACTCTCCCGATATGGGTTCCGGCGAGCTACTTTAACAGACTTCGGAGAATGATCAGTTCCTTTCTGTGCGGTTCAGGTATGCGTAGGGTGGCACTTGGGATGATCATGAGACCCCGAGCAGAGGTGGGACTAGTGGTCCCGGACTATGAGACATATTACTTAGCTGCCCAGCTTCAATGGCTAACGCAATGGGTGGTGAGGGCCAATAGAGAAGAGGGGGAGACGGGTGACACAACGGGCCCCTTACTGGTGCTGTCTCATATAGTACTGCGCCTCCCACTTGGGGATATGCAGCTTACGCAGGAGTTTGCCACAGCGCGTACATGCTGGCACAGATATCTAAAACGAGGGGGTATTGCAGTCCCTTATGCACCCAATATTCCATTGAAGGTGTGTAAGACATTGCCACACGGAAGAACCTGGAGTAGATTGGAGATATTGGTACAACAGGGTTTAACAACCATAGGAGACCTATATGAGGAAGGCAATCTGCTGCCTCAGAGACTGTTTCAAACTGCCTAGGGGGGACTTTTTGGTGCATGCTGCGCTCACGACAGCGATCCGAAAGCATTGGAAAATGTGCCTAACAGAGCGGCCCACCTCTATGGGCTGTCAATACATTGTGGTCGCTGCTGGCACAGTAAAAGCGGACTCATGTTTATACAGGCGCATGACCCACAAAGCCTTAACACCTATGGTAGCCTTGAAAACGAAATGGGAAGCGGACATAGAAATGGATATACCTGACCCGGCATGGGGTGGAATATTGGAAAGAGCCTGGAAGAGTATGCGTAATGCGTGGTTCCTGCTGGTGCATTTTCACATTTTACATAGGGCATACCTGACTCCGCCCCGATTACACAAATTCTTTCCAGCCCAATATGCGGCCTGTCCAAGATGTAATCAAGAGGACACCGATTTTAAACACATGTTATGGGCCTGTCCGGAGCTCGATTACTTCTGGCAAGGGGTGACGACATTGTTGAGGGACGTTAACGAGAGGGACATACAACCCACTATGGTGCACTGCATCCTTCACTGGTTTCCCCACACTTCAAAAAACAAAATCACTAGTAAATTTTTAGACCTGGGTTCCCTCTTAGCTGAAAGAACCATCACCTCTCAGTGGAAGGTGAATAAAGGCCCCAAAGTAAATAAATGGAAGCAGGAGTTTAGTAAGTGGGCCCGATGCGAGGGGGAGGTCTGCATGCAAATGGCACATAGAACAGGAAATGATCAGGCATTAGAGAGGGCGAGGGCCTGGGAGAGGTTGGCCTTAGAACTCACACTCCCGGAAGACGAAGTTGGAGGGACCCCTGCACATAGCCCTGAGACGCACCCCCTGTAGTGGAGTGAAACAAAAGTTAAGTCGCTGGCTACTAATTGATCACTTAAAGCTGCCCCACACTGAGCAGTGAGATGTCTCTTATCATATAGTAACTACTGGTCCAATTGCGGGATAGGAGTAAAGCAGACAACCCTTTACAGCCAAATGGGAGCACACCATGACACATCTAGGGGGGGAGGGTAGAGGGGATTGTTGTTGGGGGGAGGAGGGTGGGAGGGGGTTCGGGAGTTTATAGTTAGAACAGAAATAGTGGTGGGGGTACTCGAGATGGGTACTAGTTAGTCACGTCTCGGGGGTCCCCAGGACCACCTCAATGACGCAGAACACAGCAGGTGTGTGTGCACAAATTTCACTGATATCTATGAGCAATAAGGGGGTGTTGGCCGAAGGGCAGATTGTAGATTAAGTTTAGTCTAGAATTGCTCTGCGAGACTACAAGCAATGATATAGGAAGATGTCAGATTTACCGTATGAAACCATGCCTTACACTGCACACAGTTATGTAATCCTACATATACAGGCTGCTACCAATGAACCCTTTGTAATCTTGGTTCCTTAGCAGCTTAGAGGAAGAAATAGGGGGTTAGGAATTGTGTCTCTGAACTCTTTCAGCGTGTCAGGTGTTAAAAAGGAAGTTTTACTAACCTCGCAGACCTATTCTTCGTACTTGTTCAAAACATTTTCATCAAGATGTAATGTATTTGTTATTAAGAGTAATTGACAATAAAATATATTTTTTTTAAAAATGGATTGGTGTTTCCATGATTGGATATTTGATTTACTTGTTAGTCCCTAGTAAAGTGCACTGAGTGTGCCAGGGCCTGTAAATCAAATGCTACTAGTGGGCCTGTAGCACTGACTGTGTCACCCACATGAGTAGCTTAAAAAGGTAACTCAAATCTGCCATTGCAGAGCGTGATTGCAGTTGGTAACTGCCATGTCGACTTGGCCAGTGCACACACTTGCCAGTCCCTAACCTTCCATTTTCTTACATGTCAGGCACCCCTAGGGTCGGCCCAAGGTACCCATGAGGGCAGGGTGCAGTGTATATGAAAGGTAAGACATACCCAGGTTTGTGTGGCATGCCCTGATAGTGAATAACAGCCAATTTCGTTTTTCACTATTGCAAGGCAGACAGAATGGGAAGTTTCTTTATAACATTTTATAAACATAACTGGCCCTGGGAACTAGGTAGGAAAATAAAATGTCGGATGCCTGTACTCAGAATCTAAAGATGCATCTTTTAGTGAAGGTGATTTTTATGTTCTGTGTTTCAAAGAACCACTTTTAGAAAGTAGGTATTTTCTTGCTCAGTCATCCCATGTGCCTCTGCTGGAATGTGGATTGCCTGTCTGGGTTTTGGATGACAGAAGGCTGGGGGAGCAGGAGGGGCTCCAGATAGTCTAGGTGGGTCAGGAAATCAACACTACTGCTTGCAATGTGTTTCGAGGGCACCGCTTGTAAAGTTACAGGACGTACGGCCCTCATCCCACACCGCAGCCTTGGCCTACCGACGTTGGCACCATTGACTCCTATTCGTCAGCCGACGACAGCGTTTCGGCAATGAGGACGCCGCTGCTTGCACCATGACGAGCACTGCCTTCATCTTGCACCCCGACCCTGGACTCACCGATGACCCCATCCGAAGCCGCCACCGAGCCGCTGCTCGCACCGCGACCTGATGGCAATGCACGGTGCACTTCGCACCGCAGCACCCGCAGCATCTGCCTGCAGCGCAAGTGACTTCAAGGGCCTCGGTGCCCTGCATCTCTAACAGGTACTGTTTGCGGGTCTTCCCAGCACCACAGCAGGTCCGCAACGCCACGACCAGCCTGAACTGTTTGGATTTGTTTACTCACAACGCCGTGATAGCCCCGGAAGGAGCTATCGACATCAAGGAACTGTTTTTAAAGCGTATTTTGATAACTGTAGATCTTTAAGTACTGTATTGTGGATTTTTATCGTTTTTGGTCTAGTATATAAAAATAACGGATATTTTTCAAAACTGCTGAGATATCCAACTGTATTACTGTTGGTTATGGGCAAATGTTTTACACACTGCCTCTAAGATAAGCCTGACTGCTCGTGCCAAGCTACCAAGGGGGTGAGCAGGAGTAATTTTAGGAGTTTAACTCCTTTATCCTAACTAGAGTGGTGGTTTCTGCCTGGCTTTTGCACATGTCCTAGCCTGCCCAAAATCCCACTTCTAACATCCTCATGTCCTGCACAGTAGTGAGCTGCAGCCTGTTCCTTAAGGCACCCAGACTTCCTCTGCTTGGGAGTGCTTCACAGCGGACCAGGCCCATGTTTTTTGGAAAATTGTGGTCGCAGGATACACCATTGCAGGGGCCAGCTGCCTTGTGGTAGTCCTGGGTGGCCCATAAGAGGTGGATCTATGTGGCCGCACCGCCGAGCAGGAGAGAGAGGAAGAGTGGCAAGATGGCATCACCACTTTTCCCCCGCAGAGCAGGAGGCCAAGTGAGCGCCAAGTCATGAGACGGTGCACGCAAGTGTATACGACTCCATCTGGGCCTATGAGGGATGTCGGCCGGCCGCGTAAGTAGGCTGGTCAGCAGCTTCAGGCGCAGAGTCTCCTAAGGGAATCCCAATTTGGCACAGCATCCGGCAGCTTAGGGCCCAGCTATTGACACCAGATATGGGTAACTGGAGGCCACTTACCTTGCGGTGTAGTATTCAAAAATCCTTCTCAGGGATCTCACTGACACTTAGTCCTTTTAAACCAACAAAGCAGAAATTGACACAGAAGCTGAAAAATAAAAGATCATATTTATTAACCTCAAATTAGGTGAGACTACGTCACACAGAAGCCTTGGCAACTGAATGAGGCAGTCTAAGGAGTACAGAAAGCTGGGGCTTTATATATGCTTAGGGTTACATAGTAGGCATAAATGCAAGGGGCAGTTCTGGCTCATGAAAGCATGCAAAATGACTAAGATGGGCATACAAGATCTACTTGCTCAACAAAGTGGGAGGAGAGTTACTTCTCCATACAGCAAAAATAGCCTGACAGTTATACTAGAGAAGCAGGTGCATTCTACTAGCTAGGCCCTTCTGGGCATGTGCGAAGTGGAAGATGCTGAATATAGTTTGTCTCTAGGCAGATTTCAAGAGCCGTTAACACTGAGGAAGAGCAGAACACATGGCGAGCACATGGCAAACAAAATGGCTGTCAGAAATACAAAATGGCTTTCACAAAGCAGATAAGATAACTTCTAAATACAAGGTGGCTTCAGCTTAATGCTAACCCATTGCTGTCAATTTACGACAGATGACCGTTTTAGCATTAGCTGAAGACATTCCTATGATCCAGTAGGAACATATAAAAATATTAAACATTAATTTTCATAATTTTATCAACTTCCTAATTCATTGCTAGGTGGGCATTTTCCATTCTAAACATTTCATTAAGCTTGTATGAGCAGGAATACAAGGGAAACAGAGCATTTAGTCATCATTAACATTCAGATAGCAGTAGAAAGTAATGACCACTATAGAATGATCATTTTTTCTAGTCCTAAGCAAAAGCAAATCCTAAAATCATCTAGTAACCATTTTTAAGGTCTCCTATTCATTTCAGTAAGTATTATAAACACAGGTGAGACAGTGGCGATCCTTATCAATGCTCTCAGGTGAAATGGGAATACCCTTTATCAGGGTTGAGGCAGAACACTACTTTAAAATGATGCCAGCAGAAAAGTAAGAACAGTCACACAAATTCACTTCGGGTGGACCATTTTGGATGCTATGGGCGGAGCCACTAGAGGCTATTCCTCTTCCATGGCAATTCAGTCAAATGGGAACATATCCAACATCCACTTTATACAATTTCACTGGAATCACTTGTGCAACTATGACAAAGTCCATTCTAAGCCTCTTTATTTGGCTTCTATTGTCCATCAAATATGCTGCCATTGTCTTCTTAAAATGTCATGTTCAGCTACATTCTCAGGCTCCAACTCTCGTATTTCAGTGTCAGAGGACACTCGGGCTGCTCTTTCATTTTATTTTTCCTTTCAACATGGTACCACAGTGTAGTGCCTTTTGCCAATCTTGGATCCCCCAACTGCCTGTACAAGTCACCTGCACGCACAAACACCACACGCACACCCCCCTCAAGCAAACACGACCCCAACACCCCCAACGGCCCGTACAAGTCACCCGCACGCACGCACACAACACGCACACCCCCCCAAGCGAACAGGACCCCCAACACCCCCAACGGCCCGTACAAGTCACCCGCATGCACAAACACCACACGCACACCCCCCTCAAGCGAACGTGAACCCCAACACCCCCAACGGCCCGTACAAGTCACCCGCACGCACGCACGCACACCACATGCACACCACCCCTCAAGCGAACGCGACCCCAACACCCCCAACGGCCCGTACAAGTCACCCGCACGCACAAACACCACACGCACACACAACGCAAACCCCAAAACCAACACAAGGACTATTCAAACTAGTCGCACAGCAACACTAAACATGTCTCCTGTGTACACACCATTGACAAACAAAGTTCTGGCCACAGCCAAACAGAGGGCACAAGTCACACCCCCCCATATAACACACACACCACCAATTCAAACTAAGCCACACCCACAAATGGACCAATAAAAATGGGCACACATACAACCCAATATCCCTTGCAACATACCTACTTGCAAAAAGAAGAGCCTGCCAGCACATCACCAACTGCACCCATTAACCTTCACATATACAACCTATTACATATACACCCACATCACACCCTTCACAATCAGACACACACACCCTCTTACATACACACCATCACCCTCTCAATCACACACACCCCACAACATGACCACACAAAAGAATCCATAGTTCACCAACCCGGAAAATGAGATCCTTGTAGATGAAGTCATCCGAGTCAAGCCCCAGCTGTTTGGCGCATTGGTCAGACAGACCAGCATTGCTGACAAAACTCGCATGTGGGAGAGGATCGTTGACAAGGTCAATGCTGTTGCACCCATCAGGCGCACCAAGGCGGAATGCCAGTCCAGGTGGTATGATCTGCGGAGGATGGGCAAGAAGAAGATGGACCTGGACTACGCTGCTGCACACCACACTGGCGGTGGTGATCCCTGCAGACCTCCAGTATACCATCCCTGGGAGGAGAAAGTCATGACCCTGCTGCCACCGTTGGGAGTACACGGAATAGAAGGAGTCATTGATCCTGGTCAGTACACAACAAACACATGTAATATGGTGGAACTTACCACAGTGCACAGCAGTATGGGGTTGGGTGGCCATGAGTCACTGCTGTGCAAAACTGTATGGGGGTAGTTGCAAGGGGGAGGCAGAAAGGGTGGAAGTCATAGGGTAGGAGGCTGCTCTCATCCCATATGACCCAGGTACACACACAAGCACCATGCTGAATGCACAGGGAGTGTGAAAGTACAGACAAGACAGCACACCACACAAAACTATTTTTACCATGTTCTTGAGACATGTTTTGTAGATGCATCATTTGGTGACACAGTAAGGCAGTGTAGCAAGCGAGTGAGGCCAAACCACCTGCCTCCATCCCTCTGTTGCCCTCTTCCATCTGTCTGTCTCCCTCCCTCTGACAGTCTCCCTGTGTCTGGCAACCTCTGTCTCTGTCCCTCTGTCTCCATCCCCCTTTAACTCTGTCCCCCTCACTCTCCCTCTGTCTGTCTCCCTACCTGGGTCTGGATTACACACCCTGTCACCCTCCTCCCTCTGTATTACGCCTTCAGTTATCCTCCCACGGTCAACTCACCCCAGTGACCTGGGCACACACAGTCACACCCCGGCACTTCATAGGTCCATTAAAGAACATACACCAGAGTGTTGAGGGATGTTACTCAATTACCAGCAGTAATGTACCAACTGCCTGCGACACACCCAGCATTTGCAGGTGACACAGTACTGTTACAGGATACACAGTCTGTAAAGCTCTGTAGTAGACAATGGGCCCTGGTGTAGTCAGAACAAGGCACTCCTGTGAACATTGCAAACAAAAACTCCAGGACCAGGTCAGACATCCTTTGTAGGAACCCTCAACCACGATCAAGGTAGCATGTCTCATGAGGGCACAGCCAAACCACCAAAAAGATGGAAGATTGCAAATGACATACCAACTACTAGCATGGCCCGTCACACACACCCCGTACAGAAAGTAATCCCATGGGGACAGGCAATGCAGTGCTACACTATCACAATGGTCATGTACCACAACTAAACAGTTTCACATATGAATGCACATACAACAATAACATGCACAGTGCAGATGCTCAAGTCCATTGTTCCTTTCATACAATGCACTTGGCCCAACATATGAACGATGTGCATGCACTTAAGTCCCAACATGGACATGTGTATTGCCAAGGTGATGCCTCTAGGACAAGTGCCACGTCCTAAAGCCATGATGCAGAAGTGGGTGTACAGGTCCTGGGGGGTTGGCATTGCTTGGCCATCACGTAACAGCAACAACTATCCAAAGTACTGGAATGTATCAGTAAAAAATAAACTCTGTCTCTTACAAGAACCTGCTGCATCTAAACTCTGTGCATGCCTGACGCAGCCATAAGGATTGACACTGTATCCTGAATGTAGCGTTAAACAGTGCAATGCTGTATATGTGTTGTGCTGGCAAGACAAGACACAGCAATGGCTGTGTCACTCATTGTCAAGAGAATGGAAGAAGGAAAAAATACTTGACCACATGTCTATTTGCTACCACTACATACACAACTGAACAATGACAACAATGTCAAGCTTGTGGAACTGTGATGCTGATAATGGATAAAAAATATCTATGGTTCCTGCATTTACTGTGTCTGTCTCTCACACACACAGGGCAACATGTGGAAACCACCCACAACCAGGGGGGAAAAGGATCCCAGTCCCAGGCTCAGCAGGACCCTCACTCCACCGACAGCAACGCCACTCAACGCACTGTGGATGACCCCAACCAACCTGGCCCCTCTGGATCCCAAACCCCTGCAGCAACTGTCCCAGCTACATCTGTGCCAACCACCGGACTCATTCCCACCACATCCCAGCAGACAGGTCAGAGCCCTGCCCATGATCCAACAGACAGCCAGTCTGAAAATGAGGGACAATCTTTGACGGGCACCCTTGAGGTGGCAGACAACATCCACCCTGCCAGGACTCGGGGGTCCCGTCGATCAGATGTGCTCACAAGTGCAGGCCGTGCTCGTTTGGGTCAGGGTGGTGGGAGTGGCGCAAGGCGGAGGCGAGATTCTGGCCAGTCAGCTGCAGGGACCGGTCTGACTGAACTGACTACCATCCTGGAGGCATACCGGCGGGACACCAGGGAGGTTAGCCATGTAGCGGAGACCCTCACCGAACTCAAACAAAAGCAGGCTGAGCAACATGCCAGGCAAGAACAACATTATGGACGGGTGGAGGCAACACTGGCTGAGCTCTTGACGGTGCATCAGGACATGAGTCAATCACTACGTCGGATTGCTGGCCACATGCAGCACCCTCCCAGTGTCACCAGGCCACAAACATCAAGGCAAAGTGCAACACCAGCCACAGGGAGTGAGGAGGAGGAGGAGGAACTGTCTGACGTAGCTTCCCATGCATCGGGTCCCCCAAGGAAGAAGGGTCGTCCACGGCTAAGACGTTGAGAGGCAGTGGGTCATGCACGGCCACATCACACCACACCCAAGAGACATGGGAATGGTGTGTGTACCCGGTGGCTAATCCACTGGCTTTGAGGGAAATGTAGAATAGGTCTGTCAAGGTAGTGTACTGCCACGTTACTGTAAGGAAGGCAAGGTGTGCTGCTGTGGTGCTGGCAAGGTAACACTGTCCATATTTTGGTGGAAGGAAGGTGTGTGTGTGCCCTATGAGGCACATTACCTGGTTGTACGTCGACACACTGTCATGTGTCTCTGCATAGTCTTGCCAGTATGTGTTGCACACACAGGCAGATGATCCGTCATGGGTGAGGTTGAGGTCTTCAGATACCAGGTGGATGATTGTCTGGTGTTCCCTGTGTGTAGGATGGCTGGAGCATGCTCTACCAATGGCTTGAAGGAGGGGTAATCTGTAGGCGTGTGTGGTCCTGGATCTGGGTAGTGTGCGCAACATAGTGGCTGTGTATGCAGCAGCAGTAATGAGTGAAGCGTTTATGGCTGAAGTTGTGCGACAACTTGCAAAACAAGCACATACCACAAGGGCATTGTCAAGCCACTAACTCACATGTGCGGCCAGGCTGGTCCTTAATGTCCCTGCGAGAACACCTTCTAGGCCCTTATTGGAACAGCTCCATTGGTTGCCCATACGTCAGCGAATCAATTTCAAGATTTGCTGCATTATACATAAAAGTCTTTATGGATCAGGCCCCCAATATCTGAGTCAGAAATTCCAAATCCATAAACCGTAACGTCTCTTGCGATCCAGCAACCAAACCTTACTAAAAATCCCTTCCATTAAGAAGGCCAGACAGGGTGGCCGAGCACTGTCATACATAGGACCCTCCACCTGGAATAAACTTCCTTTCAGTCTGAGACATAATGCCAATCTTTTATCATTTCGGAAAGCACTCAAGACACATCTCTTCTATGAAACATAGCTCCCCTCACATTTCCTACTGGTCACCTTTTCTGGCACCAACAGCATATCTGGTAATATAAGCAAATCAAGCGCGGAGATACCCCTTCGGGGGTCTTGTCCAGCGCTATAAAAGAAAACAAATAAAATAAATAAAGCAGGAGTGTCTGCGTCACTCAGGGTCACTGCAAATTAAATGACACAGTAATCAGCAAAGATGACAGTCACAGGACCTGGCCCCTTAGGGACAAGTCGGGCACAGGACACACACCATCAGCAAGTGTAGTCTACATGTACTGTGTCCAAAGCAAAACAGCAGCTACACACCCATCTACCTCACACACTAAACTTAAGACTCAACCTACACCATCCATGTTGTCACAGTACACGTAAACACCTATCATCAATGATCCTACAATAGTTCATATATTATAAATGCCCATTAGAAGGCCATGTGCATTGACATCAAGGATGCACAATATTTGTTTGGAATGACATGTCATGCACAGCATAATGATTTACCTTGTGAGGCCATGGAGCAAAATCCAACATACATGGTCAGTGCCATTGACCAGTAGACAAAATAAGTCATTGAATGATCTCACCTGGAATGCAGCTGAAACATTCGCCACTAGACTGCCAGGGACTGGCCGTACCTTACTCCATCAGAGTGGTGTGATGCTCAAAGGGTTCCACCTCCAAATAGCCCCTTGGTCTGAGTACAAATGACAGACACAAAAGGGTGATCAGGCCAGGGAAGGAGAGGATGGGAACTGCAGGGAGGGAGACCTGAAACAGAGGCAAACAAGCATTAGGAGTACAATCTCATGTCACAGACACTACAAATACCACATGATATTCACTGTACCAGTCACACCTGTGAAGTGTACCGACTGTAGCCAATTAGAGATCAGTCATCATGTTATCACCTAAGAGCAGATGCCGTAACACGGACACATGAAACCTAGGACAGCCTGACACCTATTTCAGTCTTGTGTAAAGGTCACAAGTCTGCTACGATGCAATGAGATTTGTGTTCACAAATAATCATTCACAATGTATGATGATGTGTCCCCTGCAAACACATGTAAACATATGGAAGTGGTACTTACGCAAAGTGTAACATCTGTATATGTTCATGTGTACCCGTAAGGGCCATGAGGGCAGACTGTACATCACCCACAACAGCTGTCAGCATCACATATGATGAGGAGGATAATCACTTAATTGCAATACAGGCACTCTGTAGCAGGTATTTTGCTATAGTAACTGTGCCTCACCATGGTAAACATGACAAGCTGGTGGAATAATAGTCAACACCAATCAATGAGGAGCCAAGCCACATAAAGAACCCGACCGTCGTACATAAATGCTGCACGGGACAAGAGAATCATGGGAATGACCGCACCCTACTGGTGGCACAGAATATTGAACATGTGCATCAGCACACCATTGTGATGTTGTCAGCCCAACATACATGGCATCAGGTCAATGTAAACAGAACTCATACTCACAGTGAAGGCTGGTGTAGCGGTAGTCACAACCTGCAGTGAGGTAACGACACAACAGCGACATGACATACTGCAACAAGGGGTACTGCATCCATGCGAACAGAATCACAGGACAGTTGTCTTAACATGTGGAACTTTCACTGGGCCACACCTACACAACATGGTTGTTATGTACCAAACTGAACTGGTCCACAAGGTGGAGGTGATGATCTTGATACCTTGTAATGCACACAGTGAGGCTGCAATCCCCCACAGAGTCTGTGGTTGTGACCTCCCACACAATGTCAAACCATGGTATATGCAATGTCTCAGTGTCAATGTCAACACACATTGATGCTGCCATCAGAGTCTAAAACAACTACAGATGACTGTCAGGTGGGGTGACTATCCTGTCATGGGAGTGGGCCTACATGTAATAGGAAACATGATGTGGTTACATGTATGCATGGTCAAACAACATGCGCAAGAACATGTACCACACTATTGAAAACATACCAACGCTAAACAGCCTTATATAAGTCCTTACCCAAATAGACATTTCCACATGTCCATGCATGCTCCCTTGATTCCGCTGACGTTGCAATCATGATAAGCAATAGCAGGATGACCAAGATGGCACCAGCGGACAACAGGCAGGGCGAGCTGGGGATGAGAGGCACACAACGGGTCAAGTCCTGTACAATGCCATTCTGACATACTCATGTTAATTAGCCTGATGTTGTAGTACACTTATACATTCCAAGTACACACATAGCACATATGTGTGTTGTATTACATCTGCACCTGTGTGACACTGCACATCAAACATAAAATTGACATTGCAAACAGTCAGCTGCATGCACAGCATGCTACACATGCAACTCTAAAGTTGAGCTTTGGACAATATTCACCTATGACTCACCATCATTAAAAAAAAGAGGTTGCGGATGAGGTGACTCCAGATATCATCTTCAACCTCCTCATCACTCGCATCCTGACCAAGGCCTTCGTCCTCAACGGGCGGATGTTCCAGCTCATCAGGATCTAGGATGAGTCGCACAGCCTTCTCCACTGCCATGTTATGCAGCATGCAGCACACAATGAAGATGTTACACACCTTGAGTGGGGTGTATTGGAGTGCACCACATGTCTTGTCCAGGCACCTGAACCTGCTCTTCAGGAGTCCAAATGTACGCTCGATCACCCGCCTGGTCTTCCCATGAGCATTGTTGTACCGCTGGTCTGCAGCTGTCCTGGGATTGCGTAGGGGAGTCATTAGCCACGGCATGTTTGGATATCCTGTGTCTCCTGCAAATTGACATCATGGAAATGAGTGTGTAATATGATGCCGTTCATGAAGTAATGACATACTGACATACATGGCTAACAGAGTACACCCACCAACTAGACATGCCCGATGGTTGTGCAGCTGCAGCATCATCTGTGGTATCCTGCTTCGCCTCATGATGAAAGCATCGTGGCACGATCCTGGAAAGCGAGCACAAACATGTGAGATAAGCATGTTGGCAAGACACACCACCAGGGCATTTATCGAGTGGTAGTGTTTCCTGTTGCGGTACGCTTGCTCCTGAGCCTATGGTGGCACCAGAGTAACATGTGTACCATCAATTGCACCAATTACATGTAGCATGCGTCCCAGGGCATAGAATTCCCCCATGACATCTGTCAACTGTTCAGGAGTAGGGAATGTGATGAATTCATCAATGTGCAGCAACATTGCATCCAATATATCACTTAATACCCGGCTGAACATTGTCTGTGACATCCCTCCCACATCAGCTATGGTAAATTGGAACATACCTGTGGCAAAGAAATGTAGTGCCGCCATCACCTTTACCTTGGGTGTCAGCGCAGTCTGATACCTATGTCGTGGTAGCAGGTGTGCTTCCAGTCTGTCCGTCAGGTCCTGAATCAACTGTGCTGGGAAGCGGTAACGCCGTATGCAATCACGTTCCCTCATGGCATCCAAGTCTGGCAACGGCCTTTCAAGAGGGGGGTGCCCTGCAAAACATTTTCCGGTGAAAAATTGTGTACAACTGTCAGACAAAGAAAATTACAATGTACATGGCACAAGCAACACTGCTCAACACATCAATACAATTGTGAGTGTGGCATGGGCTACACACACAGGAAACATGTGACAGCTCCAAGCCACTCCTACATGTAAAGTACAAGACCTGTGGTTTGTGGAATGGATATGACATGCATACAAATGATCTGATGGGAAGGTCTGAGTGAGCGGGACAATGTATCTGGTCAGTCACACACGTCACGTGATTTGCATTAGGAGGTTGTCTGCACCTCCAGACAGCTGACAGCAATGCACACACCCACAACACATGCTCCATCATTTGCACTGATCAGACATATTCTCTTTGCGGTGTGACATTTCCAATAGTCAAGCATAGGCATCATCAGACAGCATAAATTTATCTTATTGACTATTTGTGTATGATGCCATCACACATATGGACGGATCATTGGCACAAGTGGCATGGTGTGCGTACATTGGAAACCCTCTCATCACAGCAAGGACACATCATTTATGCTCCTACAGCAGATATACTTAACAGTATGAACAAGTTACTTACCTTTTGTAACAAATCTTCTGTAAGTAACAGTAGTCTGCATCAGATTCCTACCTTGGAAAACATACCCCAGCAAGAACAATGCCTGTGGTGGGTCTTGAAAATAATGATCACACAAGAAAATCCAGGAGGACGGAGCGGCCAAATAAGACATCCCTCCGGACTTGGCTGTCCAGGCAGTATTTTTTTCCAAACGTGTGCATTGAGGCCCACGTAGCTGCCTGACAAATGTTCTGCAAGGGGACTCCCCGACCCAGGGCAGTAGTAGCCACCGTATCCCGAGTGGAATGGGCCCTCAGCCCAACATGAGTCTACGTATTTGGGAAGGGGTACCAAGCCTTAATACACCAGACTACACACAGAGAGATGGTCTGCTCGTGTACGGGCCTTCACTTTACAGCAAACACGTGACAGACTAAAAGGTGTTCATCCACCAGGAACTGTTGTGTGCGATCCACATAGTATGTGAGCACACATTTTGGGTCCAGACGGTGTAGCTGCTCCATCTCCTTTGGGGGATGCGTAGGCGGGAATAAGGTGTACAAGGTGAAAGAGTGCCCGATGTGGAAGTCCGTGTCAAACTAGTGCTGGAAATAGGGTGTTTTCTAAAACGCAAACTTGTCCGGATGGAGTGAAAGGTGAGGAGGTTATGTAGAAAGAGCCTGAAGCTCATTCACTCTCCTGGCAGAGTTGATGGCAAAGAGAAAAGCAGTCTTCGGAGTAAGAAGGTGGAGAACAAAATTGTGCAGTTGCTCAAAGGGAGCACACATCAGAAATGTAAGAACCATGTTGAAGTCCCACTGAGTCATCACATACGGAACATGATGAAACGTGTGTCTGATGCCTTACAGAAAAAAACTCACAATAGGGGACTAGTACAAAGAAGGTTGATCAGTCAGCCTTAGAATGGGTGAAAGGCCAGGAACGTAGCCCTTGACAGTGGCCAGAGTAGAGCCCTGCTGGGCATGAGGAAGGAGGAAGAGATGAAATTCATGAAGAGGTGCAGAAAGAGGGTCCACAGCCTTTGATGTGCACCATGCCACAAATCTGGTCCACCTGCAGGCGTATTCCAACTTTGTGGAGTGACGCCTGGCAGCATGGATGATATTACAGACTTGAGGATGAAAGTCAAATGGCCTCTACTGTCGCCGCTTAATCTCCAAGCATGGAGGTGGAGACTGTAAAGGTACGGGTGGTGGACCGTCCTCTGCTGCTGCAACATAGGGTCCTCCAGGAGAGGCAGGTGAACCGTCTGGTCAACTGACATACTGAGAACTCGAGATACCAGTACCGACATGTACATCCATGTTGCGCAGCTAAGGCCAAAGTGCAGCTGGGAAACTGTAAGTGCTTTTGGCCTAACGTGAACCGCAGGTAGGGCCGGTGGGCCGGCAGGATGGGGATGCAGAAATATACATTCTGCAAGTCCACTGCTACCATCCGGTCTCCTTGGTCAAGGGCAGGTAGGACCTGAGCCACTATCAGCATTTTGAGTGTCTACTTCCGGAGGAAGCCATTGTCGTTACATGTGTCCAAGATAGTGGGTAGGCCCCCATTGGCATTCCTAGGGTAGCAGTAAGTAGTCGGAGTAGCAGACACACCCTATTTTGGGCCCAGAAACGGGGATGATGGCCTCCTTGGCAAAGAGGGCTGTAACTCCTGCATGCTGCAGTTGCCAATGATCTCCACATACGCTTGTGTATTGCGGTGGCATGGCTTCAGTGGTTGCATCAAGGGTGAGGGAATAGCCGCTTGGGATGATTTTCTGCACCCACCTGTCAAAAGTGACAGTGCACCAGTGGTGGAGGTGTTGCCGAACCATGCCCCCCACTGGTGTCACATGGCCCTGAAAGTACAGAGTAGGGGTGTGTGTAGGCAGCTGTTGCAGGGGAGGTGTGGACTGACCTCCCCGTTGTCCACGACAGCCGCCACAGCGGTTACCTCTGGCGCTACCGCGTTGGATGTTAGTCAGCATTGCGTGGCTGCCAGAACATGTGTGTGTGCTACTTCCTTGGCCACAAAAAGAGCAAAGGGTACCAGTTTGCTGGTGCAGGGGCAACAGGCCCATCGACCTGCCCGTAGCCCTGGAGTCCTTAAAATGCTACAGCGCATGGTCTGCCTTGTTGCCAAAAAGGCAACTAACATCAAAGAGCATGTCCATGAGTGTACTCTGGACATCGGGTACAAATTGGTTGGACTCCAACCAGGCTTTGCTACAAATTGGCTCTGTGGTTGCCATCACCCTGCCCAGTGAGTTGATGTGATCCAGCCCACACCGCATCAAATGCCATGCCGCAGCTTCCCCTTCCACAAGGGCTTGTGCAAGTTTTGCCCGTACCGACAACAGGAAGCAGTTCGGCAACCGTGTCCCATAAAGAGTGGGTGTAGCGGACAAAGAGGGATGTGACGTTGGGAGACCGCAGTCCCAGACTCAGGGAGGATGATACCATCTTGCCGTACTGCTCATACCTCTTGGATACCCTGTCTGGCGGAGCAGATGGAATGCGGTGTGTGATTTGGAGGCATGGATGCCCAGGCTATCTGGGGTGGGGTGGGAGGACAGGACACATGGGTCGTCCAGTGGCGGGTGTTGGCATCTGCCCACGTGCATATCTACAGCCGAACCTGCATCGAGCCTGGACCTAGTGCACAAAATAGCATCAGTCAATGCCTCATGACACGGCTGCAGAGGCTCAGCCAAGCGTGATTGCACTTTAAGGACCTCAGTGAGGAGGTCAGTCCTCACGGCTGTGACAGTGAGACGAAGGGGCAAGGCTTTGTCAACCCACATCAACACCACACTGCAGGTCGGCCCCTCCTCAAAAGCCACTGTTGGATTTGTGACAAAACCAGTGTCAGACGAGGTGTGCAGACCACTCGCATCCCCCAGTCCACCTGTCCATTCATCTTGGGACTGACACTCACGTGTCAGTGGGTCTTCAGACCAATCCCAATACTCCTTAACACCCATTCCATGCTTATCAGGGTTGTGAACAGATGTGGCTGGCTACTCTAATTTATAATCCCCATGCAACATCAAATGCAGCATTTGGCTGCGCCGTTCCCACACCAGAGCCGTTTAAAGTGTGGTATTGGGGACGGCACCACCCGAGGACAGCGCCAAGGGTGAAACCTGGGGGACTGTAGACGGTGAGTGCGTGAGGTCAACCAGCCAGGACCAGAAACAAGTTTTGGATCCAGTCTGGGCCAGCGGTGCAGGGCCAAATGCGGCGGCGCCGTCTGAACCAAAGCACCTGTTGGCATTGGACCAGTAGCACCAGTCCCACTAGGGACCCCAGACGTGTCCGCTGGGCCCAAAGCCGCCCCATTGCCCATCGGAGGAGTGAGGGACATCATGGCCATGAGGAAGCGCTCAAACTCATCCTGCGTTCCATGCTGCTCAGGGACCGGAGGTTGTGGGTCAGGCTCCGACGCATGCCAGTCTGACAGAGCTGTGGGGGTGGTGTCACACAAGTCCCCTGCCACATCGCACGTGCATCGTGGGGATTTGGAAGAGCGATGACCTCTCTGACTTCTTGTGTTTTGCTGACGACATAGCCACAGAGGAGTGATGTTGACTCCCGGAGCTCTGATGGCTGAAACCCCACACCTGGTCCCTCGACCTCCGTCCAGACCCTGACCTCTTGCAGTGCAGGCCAACTGCTGGAGTCAAAGCCGCTTGCGGGACCACTCCCGCCTAGCCTCCAAAGTCAGGGCCCAGCAGTCGGGGCAGCTCTTGTTGTCGTGGTTGACGTGAGGACATTGGAGACACCGACGGTGAGGGTCAGTCACCGACATCAGTCGGTCGCTATCCTCACAGGCTTGACACCGGACATCCCCATTGGCACCGTCCAGAGTAGAAAATTCAAGTAAAGTCATCAAAAGTAATTGTACAAGGTTTTGATTTTGAATAACTTAGGTGACACCTATACCAGTACTACGCTCCTGGTGTGAAAAAATCGGAGCTGACGTCAGCACACGTAGGTGAGGTCTGAGTACTCAGACAACGTCATAACGGCGCACACAATGCCAACGACACACACTAAGCCACAGACGTCGCCTACCGACGCACAAGGTTACTGCTAAGCACAAATTTGCAGATCCAGTCTGACGCTTGTGGATATTGTAAGGGGAGGAAAATTATACTGACCTGTTCATTTCATATGCTGTCAGCATGCACAATGTCACATGTGGCACACACATGATGTGGTCACACTGGGTCATGCTGTGCTTCAATTTCACATCTGTGACAGTGGGCATGTCAATGTCATGATGTGACAGTTCCATGTAGTCAATGGTGTGCACTACCAGTGTTGATGTGCATCACAATATGTTGCATATGTTACTCAGGTGATACGTGTTGTATGTTTGTGAACCACATGTGCAACATGATAATTGATATGTCTCAAAAGCTCTTCACACATCAACTGAGCCACAAGAGGACATTTCCTGTGCTTCATCACTGTCTGCCACACCTAGGGCCTGCTGATGGAAGGATGCCATGCAGATGTATACATCCAAATGGTCAGCATGAGTGTACACTACATCCCTGCCATGTGATTTGCTAGGTTCACTCTCCCAATGTTGACATGTATGAGGTCATGGATGCAGCCTACACAAGTATTCAATTGAGCATGTCTGACGCACTGTACCCCAATGTTACGTGCGTGTGTAGGCCTCGTTTCCACAATGCATTGCAGACATACGCGAGCAGAGCGTACCCCAATCGTACGTGCGTGTGTAAGCCTCGTTTCCCAATGCATTGTACACATACGCGAGCAGAGCGTACCCCAATCGTACGTGCGTGTGTAGGCCTCGTTTCCACAATGCTTTGTAGACATACGCGAGCAGAGCGTACCCCAATCGTACGTGCGTGTGTAGGCCTCGTTTCCCAATGCATTGTACTTATACGCGAGCAGAGCGTACCCCAATCGTACATGCATGTGTAGGTCTCGTTTCCACAATGCATTGTAGACATACGCGAGCAGAGCACACCCCAATCGTACATGCGTGTGTAGGCCTCGTTTCCCAATGCATTGTACACATACGCGCGCAGAGCTACCCCAATCGTACGTGCGTGTGTAGCCCTCGTTTCCCAATGCATTGCACACATACGCTAGCAGAGCGTACCCCCATCGTACGTGCGTGTGTAGGCCTTGTTTCCCAATGCATTGTACACATACGCGAGTAGAGCTACCCCAATTGTACGTGCGTGTGTAGGCCTCGTTTCCCAATGCGTTGTACACATACTCGAGCAGAGCGTACCCCAATCGTACGTGCGTGTGTAGGCCTCGTTTCCCAATGCATTGTACACATACGCGAGCAGAGCGTACCCCAATAGTACGTGCGTGTGTAGGCCTCGTTTCCACAATGCATTGTAGACATACTCGAGCAGAGCATACCCCAATCGTACGTGCGTGTGTAGGCCTTGTTTCCACAATGCATTGTAGACATACGCGAGCAGAGCGTGCCCCAATCGTACGTGCCTGTGTAGGCCTCATTTCCACAATACATTGTAGACATACGCGAGCAGAGCGCACCCCAATCGTACGTGCGTGTGTATGCCTCGTTTCACCATTGAATGAGTTGCATTTGCGAGTGCAATCGCACCGTACTTGTGTGTATATTCAAAAAAATACATGGAAAACATCTAGAGCAACAGTGGTAGGATTAGAATGCAGCCAGGTTGTCATGGTTACAGAGATTTGAGAGTGTCCTACAGGTGATCTGGAAAATTCAGTTGGGCAAAAGTATACAATGTTGCAAAAGTTGTTGTTCAGCTCTGGCTCACTTTCAAACTATGCATATGTGTGTCATGGCCTTATGTGTCATCGGATTGGATGGAACATAGGATGATAACTATTGTGGCCTATCACACACTACTCCTTGCACTCACAGACCCTCAGCAGCACAGATATAAGGCAGCATGTGGCTGAGGGAGGGCACTTGCCTGCACAAATTTGGAGTGGTAAACACAGCTGCTGTCTCTGTATCCTCTGAACCCTGATTAGCTGAGCATGGAGAGGGCATCTGCATTCAGTGATGCTGAGAACAAGGCCCTGCTGGATGCCCTCCTGCCCAACTACAGCAAGCTGTATGGGAGACCAGAGGATCAGGTGAGTGATGTGCATGACCTTGGAGTGTGCACATATTGTGTGTGTGACACTGCAGCCATTGTGTAGGTATGTTTCAGAGATGCAATGTTGTTTTGAGGGAGTGCCGATGTGCACAGTATTGTCTGAAGAGGGTTATTTGTTGTAGTGGGGTGTGTGACTGGATGTCACGTGCTGCAGTGCAGCCTGATGTGGCAGATGTTGCTCAGTGAGTGCCATGCTGAATGAGTGTTTTTCAACCCTTATGTCATCTGTAGCCTTGCAATGGCATGTAGTGTATTTCTGTTTTCTCACAGGCCACATCCTCCAGGACAATGATGCAAGTGTGTTCATCATCCTATAGCCTGTTGTCCTCAAGTATTTTGGGCATATGTGTGTCTTTGGGACATGGACCCTATGAGAAGGGTGACATCTGGCTGAACATCGCCAGGGCTGTCAGGAGAGAGGGGGGGCCTCGCAGGAGGCTCAGAAACATCAAGAAGAGGTGGCAGGACATCTGGTGCTGGACCCGCCACATCGCATCGCCAGAGTACAGCTGAAGCTGAAAGCACCACACCGGCATGGCGGCACCCGCCACCTCACCTCCAACATGCTCCAGGTCCTGGAAGTGGTGTTCTCAGACCTCCATAGGCAGTTGCAGGGGAGACAGCAGCAAGAAGGGGGAAGGTACATGTCTGTTTGTTGTCATGTGTGTCACATGCTACCTACAGTGCTCCCAGGCATGCTAACACTCCCACAGTTGGAGTGGTGTTGTCAGACAGCCACTTAATGCATTGACATGAGAATGGCCAAGTTTCAGGAGATGCTTTTTACATGCCTCGCCCTACTCCACATTTGCCCAGCTCTGTGCCAACACTTTTTCTTTCACAGGTACTCCTAAGGTGCTATGTGTTAATATGCAAATTCCTTAGCACATCATCATGCTGGAGTGAGGTCTGTGACACCTGTTGTTACCTTTCATGTAGCACCACATGTGCACTGGGTCTGCCCTTCTACATATTTTTGCACTGATTTTGAGTATCAACATGTATTTTCTGCAAGAGTCAGCCTCAGGGGCCTTGGTCCATGGTGTACTTTCTATTTGTGATGTCTTGGCTACAGGACCACACTGTACATGTGTAATTATTTTGGCTTGTGCATACTCACACTGTGCAGTGTGTGTGTGCATATACTCAAAATGTGTTGCATGTTGTTATGAAATCCTATAGATGGTCAACCAGACAATGTGACTTTGTGTGTAGACATCTGTCATGCCAGTGTGAGGTGAAGGTGTACTTGGCTCCAGTTCCCAGGATGGCTTAACATGGCAGTTCATGTACGACTTTTAGCATGTGGCACAGGGGCGGAGCAATTCGACTATCACCAGGTCTGGTTTTGTGTGTCAGTGTGGGAAAATGAACAGTGACTGATCATCATCTATCTGGTTGTCAGGCAGTCGGTCATCAATGTGTCTCTCTCATACAAGTTGTTGCCTTGCCTGTTACTTCTACCCTAGTATACAATGAACTTAGTTTCTCTTCATATTGCCCAAGACTATGCTTGGCATTGTGCATAGTTCAGTGGATTTGGACTCATGATGCAGGCCATGTTTAGAAATGTGTGCTATTTTCTTAAAGCTGATTTGTCAGATGTGTACAGGAGACTGATATGTATTTCTTATTCTCCTTGCCAACAGCATCATCACCACAATCTGGAGGAGACACAGACACAGACCACACAGAGGAACCCAGCGACAGTGCCACATGCTATGAGGAGTCGGAGGGAGCCAGTGGCACGGAGGGTGAGGAGAGTCTGCAGGACGGACCCCATGTGACCGACACATCCTACCATGCGGACGGCTCAGAATCAGACTCTCAGGAGGAGGGGGAATATGCAGAAATGGCCTCTTCTTCACCTTTGGCTGGCCTCTCCTCCTCCATTACCTTCTCCACCCTCCCACTTGTTAGGGTCCCTAGGGTCCATGCTAGCCCCCGTGTCTCCTTTGGTCCCAGCACCGCAGCACCTGCCCCTGTGTCCCCTGCTGCCCTCAGTGCTGAGTCTGTGGACCTACTCCAGCAGCTTGTAGTAGGTCAGACATCCATGTTGACTGTCCTCCATGGACAGACACAACTCATTACACAGTTGTTGTTGTTCATGGAGGGCATGTCATCTGGCATGTTTGATCTACGTCGGAGTGTGGCTGCCATAGAGTCAACACTGACGGCAGCTATGTCCACCCTGCAGCATCTGCCCCCCCCCTCCTTCTGACCCATCCACCTCAGCCTCTCCCATACCTTCCAAAAGTACACACAGACGCCACAGGTCAGACACAACAACAGACACACCCAGCACACCCACACGGCAGAAGAAACTCAAATCACCACGCACCCAATCTCAAGGGGATGTAGGCACACCCACAGGGAGAGGGGACAGACATACCACACGCATCCACAGAACCACAACCACAGACTCACAACCCTCTACCTCCACCCCCAATGTGTCCCCGGGTTCAAGTGGAAGTTTTACAGAACTGGCTGAAGTGTGCAGCCAAGTTTATATTGCTACATTCTGCACATCACCGGCCAGTGTGGATTAATCCACACCACCTGCACCCACTACACCTGTCCTTCCCTCCCCTGTCCCTGCGGTGCAGGGGGATTCCACAGATGATGCCCCCACTGTTTCCACTGCGGATTGAACTCCATGTGCAGGCAAGTTTGGGTATGTCAACATCCATTGTGGCACAATCTGTTTTGATCACTTGTTTGGACTGGCTGTTGGCCTTCAAAGAGCAAGGACTCTTATTTGCATTTTCATTTTGGATCCAGCTGAATAAAGCTATTTATTTCTGTTTCTGTACTTTAGTTTGTCTGTTAATGTCTTTGACTGCTGTGTGCCTGGGAGCTGGTGTGATGTTCAAATTTGGGTATAGTAACATGTTTCTATTTCTAGATGGTAATGAGGTTACCAATGGTATGTTCCAGGTTTTACTAATGGGGGTTTTAGCCATACACACTGTTATGCTGGGCACTGGTTGGGGTCTTAGCCACACACACACTGTTATGCTGTGAACTGGTGGGGGTCTTAGCCACACACACACTGTTATGCTGGGCATTGCTGGGCACTGGTGGGGGTCTTAGCCACACACACACTGTTATGCTGGGCACTGCTGGGCACTCGTGGGGGTCTTAGCCACACACACACGGTTATGCTGGGCACTGGTGGGCACTGGTGGGGGTCTTAGCCACACACACACACTGTTATGCTGGGCACTGGTGGGCACTGGTGGGGGTCTTAGCCACACACACACTGTTATGCTGGGCACTGCTGGGCACTGGTGGGGGTCTGAGCCACAAACACACTGTTATGCTGGGCACTGCTGGGCACTGGTGGTGTTCTTAGCCACACACACACACTGTTATGCTGGGCACTGGTGGGCACTGGTGGGGGTCTTAGCCACACACACACTGTTATGCTGGGCACTGCTGGGGGTCTTAGCCACACACTGTTATGCTGGGTACTGCTGGGGGTCTAAGCCACACACACACTGTTATGCTGGGCACTGCTGGGCACTGGTGAGGGTCTTAGCCACACACACACTGTTGTGCAGGGCACTGCTGGGCACTGGTGGGGGTCTTAGCCACACACACACTGTTATGCTGGGCACTGGTGGGGGTCTTAGCCACACACACACACTGGTATGCTGGGCACTGCTGGGGTCTTAGCCACACACTGTTATGCTGGGCACTGCTGGGGGTCTTAGCCACACACTGTTATGCTGGGCACTGCTGGGCACTGGTGGTGGTTTTAGCCACACACACACACTGTTATGCTGGGCACTGGTGGGCACTGGTGGGGGTCTTAGACACTGTAATGCTAGGTACTGCTGGGCACTGGTGGGGCTCTTTGCCACACACACACTCTGATGATGGACACTGCTGGGTATGTTTTGTACACATCACTTACACTTGCACTGAGACTGCAGACTTATGTCCCACACGTCTGACTATTACACTGGTGAAATGTGGTAGCATACTGTTCCCCGAAATCAATGACGTGGGTGCGGCACGTCTGACAATTATACTGGTGATGTGCGGTCGCATGCCGCACCCCAAAATCGATGACGTGGGTGCGGCACGTCTGACAATGACACTGGTGATGTGCAGTCGCGTACCGCACCCCAACATCGATGTTGTGGGTGCGGCACATCTGACACTTACACTGGTGATGTGCGGTTGCGTACTGCACCCCGAAATCGATGGCGTGGGTGTGGCATGTCTGACAATTACACTGGTGAAGTGCGGTCGTGTACCGCACCCCGAAATCGATGGCGTGGGTGCGGCACAACTGACAATTGCACTGGTGTTGTGCGGTCGCGTACCGTACCCCGTAATCGATGACGTGGGTGCGGCACGTCTGACAATTGCACTCGTGATGTGCGGTCGTGTACCGCACCCCGTAATCGCTGACGTAGTTGCAGCACGTCTGACTCTCACACTGGTGATATGCGGTGGAGTGTGTCGCTACGTACCCCGACATTACAGGCGTTTGATAGGGATGTGCGCTTGTGGCACCACGTACAGGTATGTTTGATTTAGTTGTACTCACCGTCTGCGCCGTCGTCGGTTTCTATGTACGAGGTGGTGGGCGTACAGGACTGGTATGACACGGACGATGGGGTTCATGTCTTGTTTGTCGCGTACCGGGGTGCGGGTTGGTCCGGACTCGACACGGATCGTACTTCCTGGTACGGATGACGCGGTCTATTTACGTTCGGACGTAGCGTGAATCATCATCCGAATGCCATTTGTATGGACTTTCGATTTGTATGTTGATGTTTACTAGTTGAACGGAGTGCTGCTTTGGATTGAGATCATACTTGCAGATTTGTACGGAGACGTGTACGGATACGATTTGTGCATGAAAAAACGCTTCGTACGGTAATTCGAAGCGCTTTTTTCCGGATCGGAATCGAGCCCTATGTGTGTGAATGCAGTTCAAAGTCAATCTAGAGACAGAAAGCTGTAAAGCACTTATCCCCCTGTTTGTAGTTAAAAGAATAACTTCTGCCGTTTTTTATACATTTTTCAATTATAAGCAGTGTGCAATATGCTCTTGCAGCAAAATAAAGGTCAGCTATTTGTTTTATACCTAAAAATATGCATTTACTGAAGCCTAAGGCACTTTACAAAACTACTCTAAATGAAAAAAAATGCAGTTTAAATAGTGCTTTTTACCCAATTTCGACTTTGATATTTGGGGCACTTAAAATGAACATCCTATAATTTTTTTGCATAATATTCATTATCAGAGTGTTCATTACATAGCCCAGGAGTTAGAAATTGAAAATAATAATTTATACCTTTATAAAAATGAGTTTTGTTTACGCCTGCGCAGAGTGATATTTCACATGCAAATGCGGTACAACACAACTTAAATTTAATTTGAATGCTAGGAGGTCACAGTATGAGTATTAAGCTTTATAAATATTAACAAATGAATTTAAAAGCACTTATTGTTTACATAATTTTTCATAATTAATATATATTTTTTATTTTTATAAAACCAATCATTTTGATAATTCAACATAGGAAAAGCAAGCTCCATCTCTTGCCTATCATATTCAGACACATTCATTCATAAGCCTAAGCACAGAAGCCTAACTTGAAACATGACAAAATTTGCGCCACTTTTTTTTTTTAAAGGACAATTATTATTTAGCAGAGAAATCAATTGCCACAATTGCAATACTTGTTATAAAGTAAAGTGCGTACAGTAAAAGGAGTATTATAAAATAACACTGTAAAAGCATTGATATGGTTTCTGAGCCATATGATACTTAAAAGGTATAAAATATAAACAGTTACATACAATGATAAAAGTTTGACTAAACGTACTCAACTGGTGCTTCTAAATACGCCTACCCCGATGTACCCAACCTAAGCCTAGTACGTGGGAAGGAGTAAGTGAGCTGCAGTTTAGTTAAGTTCGTTTTTGTCAAGAATCTGACTCAAGAATTCTCTAAGGATCTAATCAGCTCTGTACCTTGGTTATAGAAATGAAGGAGGTCTTGTATCTTGCTCTCAGGACTCGATCTCCCAGTAATCCGCAAGGGTGACTGGAAACACTGGAGCTGGATCTTTTCGGCAGGAGAAAAAGACAGCGTCTTTCTCAGTGCGTCAAATGGGAGGGAAGGCTTCCTTCGGCACTCGTATCAGCTGGGCTTTGGATAAGTAGATAGCCGCTCTGCTCCACACCACCATGTGTGGCTTAAGGCAAACGGTGGTATATTTATACCTGAAAGGTGCCGTGTTTGACGTAAGGTTGGACATAAGACGTCAATAAAAGATGTCACTAAAAACTGGCCGTTCTTTCAGTGCTCGCAGGAGTTCTAGGACAAATAAAAACAAAAGTATGGGGAATTCCCAGGTTGCTGGAGGTTTGGTTTGTTGAAAGAACTCGTACTTTCTAGGAGTCTAAGGAAGTAGCCCTGCCGTATTTGGTTTGCATTGGCTATTACTAAATATGGATTTGATTCTTATGCCTTTATAAGGGTATGATTTGTTATAACCACATAATGGCATAAATCAGTATTATTTAATTAGGGTGCTAGATATGATTACAACACCCACTCCACGTATAATGGCCATCATTACTAAATACTAAGCAATATATAGGTATGCATGTGTTTTCCAGCCCAGCCCAAAATACATCAAATGCATTTGAAATGGTTTAGATACACAAAAATGAGTATTATACTGTACGCTTTCAAGCCGTGGTATCACTCAGATAATGCAAATATAAATATCAGCTGAATGAATTGCGAAAATTACTTTTATATAATGGCTCTTAATACAGAAGAGAAGGTTGAGACCATTTCATCACATATTTATACAAGATTGTACATGTGCTAGAGGCTGATTCAAAATATTGTCTCTGGAGTCTCTAGGAATAGAGGCTCTGTTCTCTAAGAAAAGTTCTACTTTAAGCAGAGTACCTTGTGCCAAAAAAAGGTAAAGATTTTGGAAGTTGGGAAAAATAATTTTTCCTTCAAGGCAAAACATAGTTCCAAGTGTTTTCAGCAGTGTTGTTTATAAAAACTGAAGGCCGATTCAGAGTTCAGGGAATGCTGTGTACTCGCTATTTCAATTGTTATTCTCGTTGTTAGGAGAGAACATTACCTCAGATAGACCATAAAAAACGCGTCTACCACAGTAGGTGAAAGTTGGGCCAACTCTGAAAAAGTTGAAATAGTGCATATATGAGATGGATTGCCATCATCGGTGTCTAGATCAGCAATGTTCACAGAGGATTGTACCTGTGTGCTACCGCTTTCATCTCGTACTTCACCGCCACCTGATCGTAATGGTGAAGTCTCAACGAATGCCATCATCAGAATCGGTAGCCGCTGGGGACAACACGTGGCATGAGTCGTTACCGGACAAAGCAAAGCGTCGACATCCATTGGAACTGTTGATGGTAGTGTAAGACAGACGTCCAACACGCATTCTTCTCCGCATAGCAGACATCGAAGCACAGGTAAGATGCAATTTTGCCAAATCGGTCTGAATGAAAAAAACCAGGTAGTATTCATATCTCTCAGCCGGGCCAATCCGAGGACCTTAGTGATACGGTCTCGGTATCGTATTGCTAGGATCGTTTCTTCCATCGTAGCCTGAGTTTTGTCTGTGACTTGGCTTGCCATATCGGAGCAGAAGGAACAAAAATAAAATTCCTGCTACGAGTCCCAAAATAAGAGGCAGGCCACCAAAAAGAGAGTGCACAAAATTCGGGAAGATGCCCAGAACCGTTTCAAAAGGTGTTAACAGTCCTGAAAGTATTGTCTTAACTACATGTGCGATGCCACTGGTATCTGACATGTTTAAAATTTGGCTTAACATTTCTACGAAATGCATGGGGCAGTTTGTCGATAATAGAGTATGTATCTCTGCCGCTGTCCTTGCAGCTTGCAGGTCATACGTCTCTTTGGACGAGGTTAAAGGCACAGTTGTCTGTAAAAGAATAGACTTCATTCTGCTTAAAGTATCAATTCGAATAGAAGAGATATTTGCAGAATGCCGCCTCCATGTCTGGATTGCTGTTTGGATACAATACTTGCATACAACAAATGACCATGGAAGTAACACTCACGAGATAGGGTTTTCCTGGCATCATGCCACAACAGCTGTGGTCACTTAATATAACGTAGCTACCATTGGAAAGTTGTCTGAAAAAGGGCTCTATCTGTGTAGCTGGGGTGCCGTGCAGATGACATGAAAGGTTGTTTGATGAGCCTTCGCAGGCTCCATGCAAGTTTATACCTTGACATAGAAGTGTACCGCTCAGTGATGTTTTACAATTATTACCACTAAGAAATACCTCTTTCTTGCCCCCACTCCAACATCTATGTGTATAAGGTAAATTCCAGGTGGATTTGATATATCCTTTACCCAACCTTTCATACAGGCCTGCTGGTATATACTCTTGGCAGTATTGAAACTGAAAAGTTGTTATCGGGATTGTAATGGTGCCATGTATTATCTATTCAATGACAGGTCTTTCTGACAATTTCAATGGTAATCTCTCAAGTTTTTCAATGCTCAGTACCGTATAGTCTGCTCCTTTCTGTGTCAACGAGATTTGTCTATCAGTAAGGTTAAAGATAGAAAATAATGACGTTATATTGATTAGACGCCATGGTTCGTGACCTGAATGGAGGTTTTGTAACGTCCAGCCTAGCTGTACAATAGAACGCAATTGGGACTGACCATGTTGTAACATTATCATATCCTGTTCTATTATATCCATAGCAGATGATACAATGCTGTCCAGTGAATAGATTCTGGAGGACAGAGTCGTTAACCCATTGTCCACTACAGAAAGTGTTTTTTCCAAATTAATACGATCAATTTCTCGTATTTTTTCAGCAGTTTCAATTTGATTTAGTTTCCCAGCTTCATTGTAAGCTTCGTATATACCGGCGTATCTGAAACATTTTTGACGCTGTTTGCTAGGTCCCAGTATGAAATCTCGCAAGTCAGCACCTTCTTTAAGTAAGGTTAAGTGTTGCTTAATTTTGGGAAGTGTGGATCTCTGTAGCCAGTCGAGGCACAGTTTTCCTGCACTGTATGTTGTAACTATCCCTGGATGTTGTCTCTGGGAATATCTTGGGTCTGGCCTGTTCTGTTTGAACCCCTGTATTTTGTTCAGGAATCTATCATGACAGTTATTAGTGTCTGTGGGCCAGATCAACCATTTGTTCCAATCAGGAAGTGTTCTGATTTGTTTTAAAATATAGGCCACGTCTAACTCTTCATCTGTAGTGGTGTTTCTATCAGGCATTGGCTTTGGTATAGACGGGTTGTGTAAATCTTTTATCTTGGCTAAACCAAGACAGGTTGTTTGCTGAATTGTGCAATTCAGGATCATTATGTGTTCTGGGATCATGCAGGCTCTGAACAATGCTTCTAAACCTTGTACCTGCCATTCTTTTGCACCCCAGATGGTTTTTGTCTCAATGTTGTTTTTCCAAAATTCAAAACCAAATGTAGACATTTTTTCATAAAATTTTTCAGAATAAATCAGTTTAGTGTTTGTCAACATGTTTTTCACTCCTGTCTTATTTAATATTTTAAAATAGAATGTTTCAGGATCAGTGACATTAAACCCCGAGAAGTATGGGAATATCTCATAAAATGTTTTTGAGCTGCCTTTTGGTGGGGCTGGACAATGTTCCCATTGATTATAACTGAAAATATTTCTAGGATTTGCAGATTTATGCAGATAATGATGCCCAAAGTGGTTGAAACAGTACATTTCCTCATAATTCGACAAACCCTGTAAATAATCATGTGCTGTAAATTTTGCTGACATTTCTAGATCTGACATCATATTATTAATATTTTCAAAGTCCCAATCATCAGAGAAAGTACTAGGTGATACAAAGTCACCTAAAGAAATCTTAAATTGGTGTGGATATTTCAAGAGCTCAACCGGGCCAATACATTTCATAGTCAGTTTTGTCCCATGCTATACCACCAGGTATAGGGATGGCTGTGATGTTCACTGATGACAGTTCTCTTTTTTCGATGTGTGATGATCTGTGTGGTTTCAGGACCAAGTTGATGTTCTGACTTGCTGTGTCCATTGTATTATATTTTCCATCAATAAATCTACCCAAACTTAAAACCAAGATGAGCCATAGAAGGAGGAAAAGTACGCCTAACACAATCCATAATTTAATCCGTTGTGAAGTTAGATATGTTTCTCTGAGTTGATGAAAGAGTTCTGTGATTTTTTCTTTGAATGTTTTTGTTGCTGGCTTGTCTCCATGTTCACTTGGATCATCAGAAAAATCATCAAAGTTGATAAAATCGCCAGATGCAATTCTGTCAGTTGGTGGGATTGCTTCCGGATTTCCATTGATCTTTGCATTTTCTTTTGCTACATTTGTATATTCCGAGGCTACATCGTTGTAGATCGGCGTTTCATGGTGAATTGTTGCAATTTGGGTTTCAAGAGGCACAAGTTCCATGGCTTTGTTGCATAGTCCTTTTTTAATCACTGCAGGTTTGTCAAGTGTGATTAGTCTCTCAGTTTGAACCTCCTGGATTGTAGCAATATTTGGTCTTCTGCTATTTCTTGGGAGTCCACTAGGCCTACTACTTATTATTGGCCACATGATTGTGGTTTCACCAGGACAATTGATACAACTCGGTTCTCCTTTTTTCCAGCAAGGGTCGGTAGTACTACTGATCTTATTCCGCTGACAGCTAAGACAGGTACTGCTTTTCTGTAAGAAGGCCCAAATTCCTTCTTCACCGCAATCTTTTCTCTGACCAGATCCCAAATCTTTGGAATCCAGACAGGTCTTGCTGGGACAGGTGGTTTTTCTTCAGTGGTAGTTGGATTTAGTTTTTCGTTACTCAGACTTTTTCTTGTTTCATTTAAGTCCTGTAAAACAGCCAAACTATCTTTGATATCAAAGGCTTTTTGTTGCACCACTGAAGTCTGACAATCCAAGTCCTGAATGATCGTTCCGGTACCAAATAAAAGTTCTTACGGACTGATACCTCCTAGAGAATTTCTTGGCATATTATTAAGACTAAGTTGGACACTTATTAGATGTTTGACCCACCCATCACCCGAACCTAATACCCTCGCTGTTATAGATTGCTGTATGTCCCGTTTTTTTCTCTCCATTACCGCATTTCCCTCGGGATGGAATGGACTAAATTACTGCAATGCAATGCCCATGCTGGCCATGGCCTCCTTGTAAGCCCGAGAGCTAAACGCAGGACCCTGGTCAGAATGTAGCATGCCACTTGCATATGTGCCGATAAAGACTCGCAAATCATTTATAACAGTTCTGGCATCAGCCGAGCGCTGGGGGTCGCATCTAAATGAATCATGTCTTAATATTTATGGGACCGCATTTTTCCGTCTGGATGTCTGCACATAGATAGCCTGATGCTGTCTAATAGTGGTGTCTGGGCTGGTGTCTGGTCCGGTTCATAACTGCGATCTCTGTTGCAGTCCTGACAATTCATTGCAAATTATAAATTTCTACGCTCATCCTCGGCCACCAGTATTGTGATCGTAATTCTATTAGAGATTTTAGGATCTCTTGGTGCCTCAGACCCAATCCCATGTGTGCTTCTTGTATTAAGAAGACTCTCTGGTTCGTGTTTGGAATTACTCTATCCTCCACTCTAGGGATTTGAGCAAACGGAACAGAGTTCGCATCAATTATGTATGTATTGCCGAGTGGATAGTTTAGCGGTAACGCCGCATAATTGCCTTCCAGTGAGGCTTTTACAGCAAGCAGCGTTTCGCCATCTATTCGTTTTTTTGTATGCTTTTTTGTAGCTACGGAAGCCGAGTGATCAGCTGCCGCTGTGGCTCTGTCAGCCAATGAATTCCCTGCAACGTGAACGCCATCACGTTGAAGACTCTGCGTATGTATCACGTGAGTCTTTTGTAGTTCTTTCTGCAAAAGAACAACTTGTTTCCATAGTTTTTTATGCTTTATTGTGGCCCCTTTCTCATCTTTGTAACCGTTTTTTTATCCAGGTCTGCATGGAATTATTCTAAGATTGGACGCAGAAATGCGAATCACACACTATCAGTGTCGGGAATTCCCGATCAGCATTTTCAAGCGCCATCTTTAGAGATCTTATTTTAGCTCACTGAGCTGTAGAGTTTCTGAGTGATTCAGTTTTAGTGACCATCGGTCTGAACTTACCTAAGCGCCAGCGACCTTTAACAATCGTGCATGCTGCATTGTAAATCTGTTTTTCCACAACGTAGTGTTGGGCAAATCTGTCCGTGTAGATTACACAGGTGTACTATTCCCGAGGCAGAATTACGATCGGCAGAGGGCATTCATTTTCATATTCCAGATATTCTATTTTTTTCATTTTCAGATCAAATGCCTGTGTCACGTCTTCTGTTGCAAGAGAAGTTTCCCATTTTATCCATTTTTGATCTAGAGCTTTAGCATTAGGTTTGCCTGGTATTGTTACCGCCTCAAGGGCTGATACTGCTGTTAAAACAGATATCCTTTTGCCCTGGGCTAGGGCTCTTTCTTTTGCTACAGAAGTTTGAACCGCAGTTAGATTTTTTTCAGTTGAATTGAATTTCATTTCAGCTTGTGTGTACAAATGTGATTTGTAAGCTATTGGTACCGTTTCTCCCTCATTAGAGGTCAGGTATGTGAATCCGCATCTTCCTGGGATGACTCGGATTACAAGGTTGCGTTCATTTGCGCATGTTTGCAGTTTTGTTTTAGTTAACATGTCTGTCTGTAAAGATCTTAAAATTTCTTTGTGTTTTTTTTAGTCCAATTAATTGGTTTAAAATCAGGTTTTATTAGTTCGTAGAGAGGTTTAACCCTCTCTGCATAATTTAGAATGTATGTTCTTCCGAAATTCAGGAAACCTAGTATTGATTGTAAGTTCTTCAGCGTTTTTGGAGCTTGGAGTACTGCACACTTCTCTAAGAAGTTGTCTGCTAGGCTTTCGCCTTCACTTGATAATTCATATCCTAAAAATAGGACAGTTAGATGGGCAATTCGTGATTTTTTAAAGTTAAATTTGTACCCTTCAGCTGCGAACCAAGTATTATGGTGTTCACTCTTTTCAAGTGAGTCTCCAGGTCATCGTCTGTAAGATAGATGTCATCGACATAGGATAATGCCTCATCATCATACATTTGTAGTAACTCTGTTACCCTGGCTGAAAATAATCCTGGGCTGTTCTTGAATCCCTGTGGGAGACGACAAAATTGTTTTGGGTCCCCATGCTGGAGAAAGCGGTTAAATATCTGCTTTCAGGTGCTATGTTTTGACAGAAGAAACCATTTGAAATAGCTAATGTCGTTTTATATTTTTTGCGCACAATGTTATTCATTAGTGCTGCACTGTGTGAGTTTTGTACTGCAAAAGTTTAACAGCAGGAGTTTAGATGTCTGTAGTCCAAAACTAGACGATGTGAATCATCTGGCTTGGAGACAGGAAACAAAGGATTGTTCATTTGTGAGGTGCATGTTTCAATCACCCCCTGATATTCAAGTTGATCTAAAATTTCTTTTACTTGTTTTTTAGCTTCTTTCTTAACAGGATACGGCCTCTGTGCAGTAGGTTGATTTTTTAACTGGATTTTATGGTGAGGAGAATCCTCATCCCATCCTACATGATTTTTATATAATGCTGGGGCTTGGGCCACTGCCCATTTTCTAGCAAGTGTGTATTTTTTATGAATTGGAATGTGATTTGAGAAGGCAGGCAAAATAATTTCTTCGCCATGTGGGTACTCCCTGACAAACTCTGGTGGCCAGTCTTTCTCTGCTAGAAGGATATTATAGCCTTTAGATAGATTCTCCGAAAAGAGACCTTTTATTTTCCTAGTTTTATCTCCCTCTATATGTAATGTTATTTCATATAGTTTATGGGGCACGCTCACTCGTGTGTCTGCAGTTTCCACTTGAATGTATTCATTCGTGTCCACTGTCTCCAGAAGATTCTTCAGGATCTTGCGAGCTATGCTCACTTCTGCTGCGCTGTCTAGCATTGTCTGGGCCCACTCTCCGTTTTTCAGTTGTGTCCTCCGGATTCTCGGCATGTTTTATTTTAATACTGGCTACCTTCTTTCTGGGAAATTGTAATTTTTAACTTTGATGACAAGGTTCTTTGTCTTTGGCCTTGACGTGCTCTTCTTTATGTTCTGACCGTCCTCTTCTTTCTGATTTCTTTGATGAAGTCCGAAAAGATCGAGAGGAACGTGTATCAATATCTTGATATCTGTCAGGTTTTCTTAAATTGTCCCTATTTCTAAGGTTGTATCTTTTTTCAGAAGGCTCCCTT
This sequence comes from Lissotriton vulgaris, assembly GCF_964263255.1. NCBI lineage: Eukaryota > Metazoa > Chordata > Amphibia > Caudata > Salamandridae > Lissotriton > Lissotriton vulgaris. The sequence continues at coordinate 534,413,713 of NC_141693.1, read as the reverse complement.
TGAGGAGACTTGCCACCCTCTTCTGGAGATCTATTTCTTCGTTGGGGAGACCTTCCTCTGGACTGAAATAGTTTTTCTCTGGGAGTGGTTTGTTTGTTACCCTCCCACTTCTTCTTTTGAGAATTGAGATTATTTTTAATAAATGTTTTTAAGGATTTTCAATTACTTGGGGTTTTAGTCGGTATGTTGTACCGTCTAATGCTAATTAAACTAAATACATATACGCTCTTGTTAATTCTTTTATTTTAACTAAGAGTTCTTCGCTTGAAATTTTTTCAATGTCGGGATTTGGTGTGTAGCTGGCTAGAACTGGCCATGTGGCTCCTGGTCTACCTAGTGGACCGAGCCTGGTAATGTGATTTTGATGTTTTAGGGCGCCATTAAACAAGAGCAGGTGCTCTTGGTATGTTAGTGGAATTTCAACTTTCTCGAAAGGAGAGTATTCCGCTGGAGAGTCCGCTATTTTGTAGTAGTGGAACTCATGTGTTGCAGCATGTGCTGCTGGAAAATTTATCCAGGAATAGAATACCTCTGTCTGCCAAAATGTATGTGCCTCTACCACAAATATGACTGTACCACCTCTTGATGATACTCCATTTTTTATAAGTTTTATAGTTATGGTTTTTCCTATATTGACCGGGATGATTATTGCATCATGGTCGTTATCTCAGACGAGTGTGTCGTCCGCTACGAGTTGAACTGCCAAAGCAGCTCTCTCCCTTTCGTCCTCACTCTCTGTCATTTTACTGACTGAAAGTTTTGCAGAGCAATTGTTTTAGGAAACAAAGATTAGGTGCACAATATTTTAGAACACTGTATCCTTCAACGTTGACTATACCGTAAACTAATACATAGGATTCTCATCCTACTAAGTTTCGGCGGATATTAACCTTTCACCCACTCCAGACGTCTATTGGAGATTTTACAGGGAAAAGGGGTCTGTGTGAAAAAGCACGACTGAGTTACTCTAGTATCTTTCGTTAGATTATCGCCTTACCAAACGTTGGGCGCCATGTAGTGTAGTTCCTATTTTCCCAATAGGCTCTGCGCATTGGAATAACATAAACAATAGTTTAGACGTAGGACTGAGGTCGACTAGGTCTCTATTGAATATGTTAGACTTAATTTAGGTTTGCCAGCTAGCTCAGAGGTCACTAGAAACGTTCTCGAATGAACAGGGAGGAGTGAACTTCCCTGATTAGACAAGAAGGGATTCAGCTTCTGCAACCGCATAAACATGACAACTTTGCTCCCCCAGAATTAGGAGTATATCTCCAGAGTCGTGTGAAAACAATAGCTAGCTATTTCACTCAGTCAATCGTGCATACTTAGTTTCACCAGAGTGCATAGAAATAGAGAGACGGGCGTTTTCAATAAAAGGTGTTATTTATTGAGCAGTCTTCTTTCTTATGCTAGAGAAATGAATTGCCACAATTGCAATACTTGTTATAAAGTAAAGTGTGTACAGTAAAAGGAGTGTTATGAAATAATACTGTAAAAGCATTGATATGGTTTCTGAGCCATATGATACTTAAAAGGTATAAAATATATACAGTTACATGCAATGATAAAAGTTTGACTAAACGTACTCAACTGGTGCTTCTAAATACGCCTACCCCGATGTACCTAACCTAAGCCTAGTACGTGGGAAGGAGTAAGTGAGCTCTCAGGACTCGATCTCCCAGTAACCCTCAAGGGTGACTGGAAACACTAGAGCTGGATTTTCTTGGCAGGAGAAAAAGACAGCGTCTTTCTCAGTGCGTCAAATGGGAGAGACGGCTTCCTTTGGCACTCGTATCAGCTGGGCTTCGGATAAGTAGATAGCCGCTCTGCTCCACGCCACTGTGTGCTGCTTAAGGCAAATGCTGGTATATTTATACCTGGAAGGTGCCGTGTTTGACGTAAGGTTGGACATAAGACGTCAATAAAAGATGTCACTAAGAACTGAAAGTTCTGTCAGTGCTCGCAGGAGTTCTAAGACAAATCAAAACAAAAGTATGGGGGATTCCCAGGTTGCTGGAGGTTTGGTTTGTTGAAAGAACTCGTTGTACTTTCTAGGAGTCTAAGGAAGTAGCACTGCCGTATTTGGATTGCATTGGCTATTACTAATATGGATTTGATTCTTATGCCTTTATAAGGGTATGATTTGTTATAACCACATAAGGGCATACATCAGGATTATTTAATTAGGGTCCTAGATATGATCACAACAAAAGCAGGGGCTTTATATATGCTTAGGGTTACATAGTAAGCATAAATGCAAAGGGCAGTCCTGGGTCATGTAAGCATGCAAAATGACTAAGATGGGCATACAAGATCTACTTGCTCAACAAAGTGGGAGGAGAGTTACTTCTCCATACAGCAGCAAAAATAGCCTAACAGTTAAACTAGAGAAGCAGGTGCATTCTACTGGCTAGGCCCTTCTGGGCATGTGCGAAGTGGAAGATGCTGAATATAGTTTGTCTTCAGGCAGATTTCAAGAGCAGTTAACACTGAGGGAGGACAGAGCACATGGTGAGAACATGGCAAACAAAATGGCTGCCAGAAATACAAAATGGCTTTCAAAAAGCGGATAAGATAACTTCTAAATACAAGATGGCTTCAGCTAAATGCTAACCCATTGCTGCCAATTTACGACAGCGGAGGAAATGGCCCAAATGACTCACCCCACTCAAAGAAAGGCAGGCACCGCGGCATCGGTCCCCCTGCTTTGCGAGTCTTCTTTGCAATGCGGGTGGTGCCCATGTGCTCCAGTACATCAAATTGGCTATATATTGCTCGGCTGCGGCAGATGAATGTCTCATCAGGAGTGCAGTAGTACGGGACATTACAGCAGCATTGTGGTTCTAACTGATGGCACTAGGGAGCAGGGTGAGTGAAGGATTCCAAGGTGATTAGCGCGGAGCCTTGTTAAAACGTCACTGCCATCTTTGCTGCATAAGCCACCCCCCATGATATAACAGAGTTATCATAATTTTGTTATACTATTTTGTCAAGTATTGGTTTAGTGCTGGCCACCATTGCTACACTACTGAAATGCATTCTCTGTCCTTAGAACTGAGGGGCCATCATTTTACAGTATATGTTGTTTTATTGGTGTTTGCTACTGCGTCCTAAGTAGTATGTTTGGTCAGTGTTATGCTTCAAAATAGTTTATGTGAATTAGAGTGAAAGTAAATTATTCCAATTTTGCAACATCTTTCTGTTGTATTATGTTTGTGAAATTGTGTACTGAAACATCTTTCTGTTGTATTATGTTTGTGAAATTGTGTACTGAAAGCCCTTTCCCACTATTGGAGTGTCAATTGTTTATTGTTAATCTTGGGTGTGTTTTTTTCTGTATATATGCACCACAATCCAGTTGGTGCCTTAAGATGCAATTCTGTTTTGCAAGATGGTCTACTAAGCTTTTGCTAACTTTATCAGTATGTTCTGAGGGTTTATGTTGTTGTGGTGAATGACAGTACTGCTGATTTGGAACCACTTTGCAGCTGTGAAAGTGAAATGGTCCTAATTGGCATGTTCGTTGTCTGAAAAAGACTTAATATGGTTACTACCGGGGTGTTGAATGTTTGAGGAATGGACTTTCTGTAATTTATTGATTGAGACATTGTATGGTGATTCTTGGAGTTGGACGATAAGTGCATCCAGAAAAAGAGATTTTCTAAACCAGAGATATAATCCACATCTACACCAAAGCTGCTGCACATGCATGTGTGATTGTTGGAAAATGGCCCTTTATGCAGGGTCACCCCAAACGGTTTGCCTTCCTCCTCCTATTTTTTGCTGAATTAGTTTTGTTGGCCATAGGACTTTGTTCACCTTTTGACTGCCAACCAGTGCTAAAGTAGATGTGTTCTCTCCCTAAAACACATTAACATTGACTAATATCCAATTGGCATATGAAATGTACTTATATGTCTCTAGTAAAGTGCATACATGTACCCAGGGCCTATAAATTAAATCCTATAATTGGGCTTGCAGCACTGTGCCACCCACTTAAGTAGCCATTTACCATGTCTCAGACCTGACATTACAGCACCTGTGTGTGCAGTTTACAATGCTATTCTGACCTTGCAAAATAGACTTTATGGCAGGCCCATAGTCACCACTAAGGCAGGCCCTGCACAACCCAGAAGGCAGGGTGCAATGTATTTAAAAGACAGGACTTTTAACTTTACGTTTTACATGTCCTAGTGGTGAAAAATTCTCAGATTCGTTTTTTACTACTGTAAGTTCTATTTCTCCTATAGGATGACATTAGGATTGCTTTATTACATTTTATAAGTGTAATTCTCAATTGGGAGGAGAAAAACCCTCCAGGTCAAGTGACTCTGGAATCACAATGTAAAATCCAAAACTATGCTAAGTCAGATTTTAAATTGTAATTCTGAAAATGGCACTTTTAAAAACTTGCCATTGTCTTACTTTAGCCATTAGGGGGCAGATGTAGGTAAATGTGAAATACCGATATCTTAATACCGAATTTTACTGATTCTGTATTAAGAAATCGGAATTTCCGATGTAGATAAAAATTCAGTAATTTTTACCGAATTGGTAATATTCGAAAAGATAAATACCGAATCCTTAATACCGATTGGTATTACCGAATATGAATTTTCAAATCGGTAAATACCGAATCGGTAATTCAAAATTCCTGCAATTGAGGAATCAGCCAATCCTGTGCATCCTATTCACTCCCAACAAGGAAGTGGTCACACCCAAGCAGGGGAGGCAGGCTGCAGGGAAAGACAAACAGGAGCAACTTTTCTACCTGACAACAAACACCAGAATGGCCAGCCAGGACAGGGAAACTGATGGTGCAGAAGGGAAAAGAAAAATGAAATTTAGTGAGAGGGACTTGGAGATTTTAATTGAGGATTTGTTAAAGGAACACACCAAGCTTTTCGGCAAATAATCACTACAAGTGCAAGAGTCACAAAAGAGAAAAATATGGATTGGCATCCAGGACCTCATCAATGCCATAGGTGTGACCCACTGTGACGTGGACGACCTAAAAAAGAAGTGATATGACCTCAGGAGTATGGCGTAGAAGAGGATAGCAGATCGGAAAAAGCAAGCAACCCTGACAGGTGGAGGAAGAAATAGAGCCTCTGCACCGACTGCCCTGGAACTGCTTGTGGAGTCCACCATTGAGCCTGAGAGTGTCAGTGGCATCGGGGAAGCAGACAGCTGGGCCAGAGCTGCAACCAAACAAGGTAAGATTTATGCACACTAAGCTGCACCCCCCTCCCTAACCCCATTCCCAAATGAGGCAGTGTGAATCCCACTCCACTCAAGTACAGGTTTTACTTAACACCAGCAATGCATTATGGGAGATGTAGTCAGTGTAACACCTATCATAACAGTCAGCCCACTGAACCGAAAGGCATGTGACGCACATCAGGGAAAAGCAAGCAGAGGACAGTCAGATTCATTGGCAGACATGACATTTATTTGTATGCAAATGCTGCAAGACAAGTGAACTAATATACAATCTGTCTCCACAAGCGAGACATCGGCAGGGCTGTGCCAGGCAAGGCAGAAAAGGCACCCCGGAGAGATAGAGCAGAGGAGGAGGATGTCATTATGCCTGCGGGGCATACCAAACCACCACCACCGTCAACACCACCACCATCAACACCACCACAAACACCATCAACACAGGCATCACGACCGGCATCACCAGCAGCGTCACCAACGCCATCACCTCCAAGAACCACAAGGTATGCAGTAGCCAGCCTCCAACAGATGGAGTTGTCCGACGAGGAGTACAGGGGGGAAGAACAGCCAACGGTGCCACACGATGGCAATAATGCCGGTACACTGTCCCCCACAGAGCGACCACACACAGGTGCCAGACGCCGCAGGGCTAGGGCACACAGTACACCTTTGCAGTGCTAGGGAGTGTCTATGCAGGTCTGAAGGTGAACATGTTAAAGGTGCAGCGCCGGCAAAAAAAGGAAATCTGATCAGTTCAGCGGCAGATGGGGCACATGACAGCACACTTGCAGTGCATAGATAAGGGCATCTGCACAATGAACACAACACTGGCTAAGGGAATGAGGGACATGGCTGAGGGCATGAGGGACATGTCTGACTCAGTGAGGCTGCTCTGCAGCAAGATGGATGATGACAGAATGTCAAGGCGCAGGGAGAGGCATAAAATGGAGAACTACACCATGGCAGTGAACCACCTCTCCACTGCCACTTCTCTGCTCTGCAGGTGCGCAGTGGTCATGCAGGAAGAGATGGCACACTGCAGCTGGGATGTGGTAAGGGGGCTGGTGACAGTCACCACTGCACTTGAAGTGCTACAGAATAATCAGACTGCCAATACTGGTGCAGGTGATGTGGCGGACAGTGAGGAAACAAATAGCCGCAGTAGTGAAACGCCCCCTGTTACGGAGTTCAGGAGGCGCAGCGGACGGCAAAGTGGTGGCACAGGCCAGATTTCCAGTGCGGACAGTGTCTAGAGAGGTAGCAGCCATTTTGTGCGTGGGAGCAGAAGGTAATGCCAGGCACACTTGTGTTTGATACATGGGTGAATTAACCCATGATGGCTTTGTAGGCTGTTTGGAATTGGGACTGCTATGTTAAGCGCTTCATGATGTGGTGTAGTGACATGCTATTAAACTACCTCACTCACACACAATTACTGGCTGTGTCTCCTTACTTACCTAGAATTAGTTCCGTGTAATCTCAGCCCGTCTTTGTCTCCCATCTGGTGCTGGTGCCGCTCCTGCAGCGCTGGGCTCTGGCTGTGGACAGTCATCTTCATCGTCCTCAGAGTCGGTCAAATCGACTGCTGTCCCTTTCTTAGTTGCAAGGTTATACAACATATCACATGTAGCGATGATCTTAGCAAATGATGGGTCAGTACTGACGGGCGCCCCCGCTTTTGTGGAGGCAGCGGAACCTGCTCTTCAACAGTCCAAACGTCGGCTCCACCACATTGCGTGTTGATTTGTGCGCTTTAATATATCGTCCTCCACTTGGGGTTGATAAGGGGTGAGGATGAATGCCTACATGGCATATGCGCATTCACTTAGGTGAGAAAGAAAATGCCATTAATAACAAACACCAACACATTCATCAGCAGTATACATCAGGGTGTGTCACAGTGATTTACCTAGCAGGTATCCTTCTCCAAATTCTCCCCCAGCCAGACATGTGTATATCCCACTGTTGCGGAATATGTAGGAGTCATGGGTGCTCCCAGGAAATTTTGCCACAATGTCCGTGATGATGTTGGCCGCATCGCAGATGACCTGCTTGTTGATGGAGAGGTGGATTTTCTGTTACGGTAGATGTACTCGTTGGATTCAGGTGGGCAGATGGGTATGTGTGTCCCATCAATTCACCCTATCACATCTGTTTTTGTTTTCATTAGTTTGGCCTGTATGGTGGGGAAGCTTATGTAGTGATGCATCCGTTGCATCATGACATCCAGGAAATTGTTGAAGAACCGAGACAGGCAGCTCTGCGAAACACTACCTACCGCGGCTATCACCCCCTTGTAACTTCCTAATGCCAATTGCTGGAGGCTACAGAACACCTGGACATGTGGTGGTATAGCATGCACCCTTGGTGTAGGATGCTCCAGGCGTGGGTGCAGGTCCCATATCAGGTCCAGGATAGTTTGGGGGTGTAGCCTGTACCTATCATGAATTTCTGCCTCAGTGTGTTGAAATAGTGTGATGCGTTGTCTGTATATACGCTCCTCCCTTCTCCAGATCCTCATTCCTGCTGCCTGTAGTCGTAGCCGCCTTGCAATAACGTAGAGGGCTGCCATTGTGTTGAGACTGTTGCATTTTGGGGCTGTTTAAATGCTGTGCATATGATTACCACCTGCTTTGAGTCAGTGATAATTACCGACTCTTAAATACCGAATTTCAAGAAATTCAGTATTACCGATTTTTGGTACACCTCTTTTACCAATTCTTATTCACCGAATCAGTATTTGGGGTTTTCGGTATCTCCGATTTGGTAATAAGGAATCAGTAACTGGTTTTCCTTATTTTACCGATTCCTTATTACCGTATCCATTCGGTATTACGTACATTGCAATCGGCTAAATACCGGCTGGTAACGCTGAAGTTTACCGAATTTCACAGTTACCAACTGGTATTTCGCCACCTACATCAGGCCTTTGGTGTCTGCTGCCTGTCTTTGATCACATATCTGAGTTGGGTGGCAGCTAGGCTTTGTGTTTTCCCCCTAGACAGCCACACACAATGGGATCTTAGGTGTGACTTGATGGGCCATCCTGGCAGAATGAGAGGGAGGGACCTGGACCCAGTCTCACTTACACCTGAGAAGGATGTGTCCTGTCCCCAAAAAAAGGGCTGAAAACCCCCCTTTAGTGAGTCTGGAGCCAGGACAGGAAGGGAAGACATATCTGCATTTCAAAGACATGTCTTTGAAGTCTCCTTCACTTCAAAGGCACACCAGGGTATAAGTACTGGACCTCAGACACCACCACTTCAGTACATATCTGGACCTGTTGATACTCTGCCAGGAAGAAGGGCTGCTGTGCTGCTGAAGGACTGCTACGCTGCTGGACTGCTGATTTGCTGAACTCCTTCTCTGCTGTATTGACCTGCTGGCCTGCTGCCTGGGTGAGAATGACTGGACCTGCATCAAATGACTCCAAGTGCTAGCTGGCTGGCCTCCTGATCTAACATTTTAGCGACATAAAAGGCTTCCAACTCCTGCACCTGGACTCTGCCATCTGTGAGTCTACCCTGCCAAGTGGAGCCACCCCAGTCCTGGACCCTTGGAATGTGGGCTTAAAGTGTTTGCCAGTGGAACTGATTCATCTTCTCTGCTGAGCGACGCACCCCAGAGAGAACCAACGTATCTCCTTGGCTGAGCTGCACATCTCTTAGCACAACTGACGCATCACCACTGTTACCTGGATGGGACTGTTAGAAATGTGATCCCTGGCTTGCCAGGGCTTGCGCCAAAGTCAGTCAGAGACCACCATTCCTAAGTCAGGGCAAGGGAGTTACACACCAAGATAACCCCTGCTCACCCTCTAGGTAACGTGATGCGAGCAGCAAGGCTAAACTTGGAGGCTATGTAGGTTAAGTGTTTGCGCGCGCACCCAGCAACACCACCCAAGGCCCACCACAAAGGAACTCCACAAAAGGTTATATGTAAAAATAGCCTTTGTATTATACCAAAACACATTAGATAAAAACACACACTTTACAATGTGCCAACAGGCACAGGCAGAATTTACAGGGGATATGTACAAGACAGGGCCACCTGGACCACTGTCAGGAATAGACACTTTTAGAGCTTAGCACTGGGTAAAATTAGCACTTAGAGCATAGAATATAAAATCACTGTAGCACAAATTAGCACACAACCAGTAACTACTGGTAACAGGTAAGTATCACCTACGCAACCCTAACCACCTTAGGAACAGGTCACGCAGGGAACCAGGAGCTCACTAGCACCACCTGTACTAGCAAGATCAACCACCTAAGTATCACAATACCTGTAGGGGTATAAGCACATGACACATGATGCATCACAACACATTCAGAGGTGTAGGGAAGGAAAACACATGATGCATAATATACATTCAGAAGTGCAGCAGAACACAATTGCGCAGAACTCACATTTAGTCACCACCTGTGACTGTCCCTAGGCCAACTGGCCTCGTTGGGGCTAGGACGCCCTGTGTCCCAAAGTCAGGGGGGCCTAAACGTAGCAGCTGCCCACTAAGTGCTGGGCAGCTGTAAAGCAAGGATGGGGGCCAACACGTTGGAGCCTTGTAGGCTCTGCGCCACTGACTGTCCCCATAGCCCCTCTGGACCCTAAACAAAGGACTGGCCCCCTTGGAGCCTCGCTGGGCTCAAGAAATTAATATGGCCCACAAGAGCCTCTCTGGGCTCTAACCCACAAAGGTGCGGCTACCACGGAGCCTCTCGGGGCTCCACAGAAACAACAATGGGGCCCTGGAGCCTCAGGGCTCCTAATTACAAATATGGCCCATCGTTGGAGTCCTTCTTGGACTCAAGAACAAGTAATGCTCCCGGACGTGTGAGCCTCCTAGGCTCAAAGAAGGAATGCCCTTGGGGGTGGAGTCCCCTACTGGGGACTCTAAGAATCACCAAATGCCCCCAGGAGCCCCCTCGGGGACTCAGAAGCACAGGGGGAGCACAGAGGAACGACCCGTGGGGACGCCTGCACTCACCGGCTGGGTGGGAGGCGGCGTCTCCTCTCCTGCAGCATCTCCTCTCGCGGCTCTCCTCTCCTGGGCCTCTGGCCGGACTCTTCCTGCTCCGGTGCGGCGTGGTGGAGCCCCCCTTCACAGGGGCTCCTCGTCAGCGCTGGGGTCTCGGCGGTGTCTCCCTCAGGTGCGGGGCTCTCCCAACCTCACGGGAACCCCGCACTATCTCTGGCCGCACTTCTCATCCTCTCCCCGAGGCTGTGGGGTGGGACTTCCTTTAAGGCCGCGCAGCAATTGGCCGGCCGGCCAACCACTTCCGGGTCGTCGTGGGCAGTGCAGCAGCCCTTCTCAGGTACGGCAGGCAGGGGCTGACTCAACCGAGGGGTAGGCTCCCTCGAGGTGACTAATAAACGGGGCAAATCAATGCTGGGTGAGCACCAGCCAAGGCAATTAAGGCGCCCCCAGGCGCCAGAGGGCAGTCGACGCGCTCCCAGGCGCTAGAACAAAAATAAAGCGCTCCCAGCACTAGGGGGGTAATTACAGCGCTCTCCCCACGCTGTAGGCTTAAAGTTGCAGCAACAAGTCCTTGCACAGTTCAGGAAGGTAGGCAGGGGGCAAGGCTGGGCCAGGGGCCAGCTCACTGGGCTCTCCAGGCAGGAAGGCAGTCCCAAGTGGCAGTTCCTCCAGGCAAGCAGCAGCAGCCCCCCTCAGGTAGGATCAGGCAAGAAGAACCTTTTCATGGGGTCACAGCCCCTCTTTTATACACCTTTTCCCTTTGTCTGGCTTCAGGGTGAGGGGAAAAACCAGTCACAACTGGTTTGTGAGTACTCTTGATGTGCTCAGCCCCTCACTCTATTCACTGGCAGGGTTAGGGACATTGGACACACCACAGGGGGCGGAGCTAGCATTGTGTGGGGAAAGCCCAGCCCTATTCAGGACCCAGGTGCACTCCTCCCCAGTCATCAGCATGCTAATCTCCACCCTTACCACCGGGCAGACCCATCCAGACTCCTGGAGCCAGGCTCACCAGCCAGCTCCAGCCAATCACGTAGGCACACTCACTGCACACGCACACCCATGTCTAGAAGTGGCACTTCCACACTAGACACATACACGCCGCACATATCATTGCGCAGCATTCAATCACACGAGTCCGCACATACCAAACTCGAGCCTGTACACCTCACGCATCAGGAACTACCAGGGACACAGACATTCCCCATGCATTCCTATGGGAGGACAGGCCAACCTTACTCCACGCACTCAGAGGGCACACGCACTTTCCACTGGGACACAGTGAAAGTGCGCAGAAACCAAAAATCACTACCACCAATTCACATATAAAAAAGCAAAAAGTTTAAGGCTGAACCTGCCAGAAGGACCAAGTCCAACAGGGACCTATCACAAAAGACTTGAATCAATGCTGCCTCCTGTGTCTGTGTCAGATGGATTACATTTGAAACCGCTGCTGTTTGATGGTTTACCCGACGAAAAGCTTCCCACATCCCTCATCTGTGGCAGCCTGATGGATAATTCCAGAACTTCGCATTCATGCTTTGTGCCTCACGCCTCACCATTGGACTTTGAATCGCTCACTACATTGACAGGATACTTGGCCTTAACTCATTGGGACCTCACACTGCAGACTTGTTGCATCTTAGAGTCGGAGCAGGGGTATGGGGGGTATCCAGGGTAGAACCTTTACAGGTAGAAGAGAATAATTTTCTGAAAAAATTATTGTGTCTCCCGTCATCCACTGCTAATAATTTGGTCCACAAAGAACTAGGACTAAATCATTTAAATGACCTATTACTGTTGAGACCTCTGACACTATGGCGTTCGGTCTGGATGAAAGACGAAACCTCATTTAATAGGGCTATCATTGAGGATTGTTTACGTCTAGACTATTTTCTCAAAATCCCATGGATTAAATACACAATTGAATCTTTCTCTAATGTGTTTGGGTTAAACGTTACATTAGATCACTGTTCTGCTTCGGATCTTTCTAAAGACAGTCTGAAATCAATCTTTTTAAATCACTGTGCTGAAAGACGAGCCACGGATGATCTCAAACTTTCCACCTGTATACGCTACAACCATTTGAACGAATTTGTGGGCCTACACCCTTACCTCTTTCAGGTAACTAAAGGGCAACATCGGTTTGTTCTTACCAGGATGAGGATGGGTACGGTCCACCTATTGGTTGCATTCCCTGAGATTAAGATGCGCCCTACAGGTCCATGTCGGTGCGACAACATTTCAGAACAAAGCACAGAGCACTTTCTACTTATATGTAACCTGTATAGTGAATATCGTAAATTCTTTCTAAAACCTTTATTTATTAAATTTGGAGCAAGAACCATCAAAGCGGCAATGAAATTACTTTTTAATTTGCATCACCCTGACATCTGTTTTTATACGGCTAGTTATTTACTCAAGGCAATTAGTTCTAGGAAAAGCATGAATTTTTAAATTAATTTTTAAAATAATTTATTCATTGGAACCTTTTTTTAAAGTGTGTTATTTGATTCGTTATATGTATCATACTGTATTTTTTGCGGATTGCGATTGCAAAGTGTATTTTCATTCAACATGTATTATATGTATGTACTTTTATGGACATGATTTACATGTCTCCGAATAAAGTTTTGAAATTGAAATTGCATCTTAGAGTCAACACATCGCATCAGCTGCACAATACATTGTCTACAGGAATCCACAGAATGCTCTGCAATCAGGAATAAGTAACTTTGTTTAGAGGGCGTAACAGGGTCCCTGTATTGGGCCTGAGCTCCATCATGGTCGGCCTAAACTTGTGACTTTGTCCTGGTCCGGCATGAGCAGATATCCCAAATAGTGCTTTTTAGGTCTCACATGAGACAGCGCATGCGCTGTGTCTTCGAGACATTTAGTAAGTGGCTTTTAAAAGTGCCACCAGAGGCTTTTGCTGGCCTACAACTTGCGTTCACAAGCTTGTGCACGTGCACAGCTTCCATCTGTATTTTTTTTTGTTTTATTGCTGTAATCAGGCACCTCTGCTTGCACTATCCGCCTACCTTTTTCCCCTCCCTCCTGGTCAGCTTCATTTGTGTCTTCTAGCTGTGAATAATGCTCCTCTGCTCGCACTCCCCCTCCCTTCTCCCCCTCCTCCCCCTCCTCTTTGTCAGTTTCATTTGTGCCTTCTATCACTGTGAATGCTCCTGCTTCCACCAGGCACACACACCATCAGTCGTCAGTGCATGCTTTCACTAGGCACACACACCTACCAGCCGTTAGTGCATGCTTCCACCAGGCATACACACTATCAGCTGTCAGTGCATGCTTCCACCAGGCACACACACCACCAGCTATCAGTGCAGGTTTCCACCAGGCACACATACTACCGGCTGTCAGTGCACACTTCCACCAGGCACACACACCACCAGCCGTCAGTGCATGCTTCCACCTAGGCACACACCACCAGCCGTCAGAGCACACTTCCACCAGGCACATACACCACCAGCCATCAGTGCACGCTTCCACCAGGCATGCACACCACCAGCCATCAGTGCATGCTTCCACCAGGCACACACACCACCAGCCGTCAGTGCACTCTTCCACCAGGCACACACACCACCAGCCGTCAGTGCATGCTTCCACCAGGAACACACACCACCAGCCGTCAGTGCACACTTCCAATAGGCACACACACCACCAGCTGTCAGTGCACACTTCCACCAGGCACACACACCACCAGTCATCAGTGCACGCTTCCACCAGGCACACACACCACCAGCCATCAGTGCACGCTTCCACCAGGCACACACACCACCAGCCGTCAGTGTACGCTTCCACCAGGCACACACACCACCAGCCGTCAGTGCACTCTTCCACCAGGCACACACACCACCAGCCGTCAGTGCACGCTTCCACCAGGCAAACACCACCAGCCGTCAGTGCACACTTTCACCACACACGCACCACCAGCTGTTGGTGCATGCTTTCACCGGGTACACAAACTATCAGCTGCCGTCAGTGCACGCTTTCAGCAAGCACACACACCACCAGCCGTCAGTGCACGTTTCCACCAGGCACACACACCACCAGCCATCAGTGCACACTTCCACCAGGCACACACACCACCAGCCGTCAGTGTACACTTCCACCAGGCTTACACAACACCAGCCGTCAGTGCACGCTTCCACCAGGCACACCCACCACCAGCTGTCAGTGCATGCTTCCACCAGGCACACACACCACAAGCCGTCAGTGCATGCTTTGCACACACACCACCAGCCTTCAGTGCACGCTTCCACCAGGCAAACACCACTAGCCGTCAGTGCACACTTTCACTACACACGCACCACCAGCTGATGGTGCATGCTTTCACCGGGCACACGCACTATCAGCTGCCGTCAGTGCACGCTTTCAGCAAGCACACACACCATTAGCCGTCAGTGCACGCTTCCACCACGCACACACACCACCAGCCATCAGTGCACACTTTGCTTACACACCACCAGCCGTCAGTGCATGCTTTCACCGGGCACACACACCACCAGCCGTCAGTGCACACTTCCACCAGGCACACACACCACTAGCTGTCAGTCCACGATTCCACAAGGCACACACACCAACAGCTGTCAGTGCACACTTCCACCAGGCACACACACCACCAGCCATCAGTGCACACTTCTACCAGGCACACACAACACCAGCCGTCAGTGCACTCTTTCACCGGGCACACACAGCACCAGCCGTCAGTGCATGCTTTCACCAGGCACACATGCCACCAGCTGTCAGTGCATGCTTCCACCAGGCACACACACCACCAGCCATCAGTGCACGCTTCCACCAGGCACACGCACCCCCAGCCATCAGTGCATGCCTTCACCAGTCACACACACCACCAGCCATCAGTGCACACTTCCACCAGGCGCACACACCACTAGATGTCAGTCCACGCTTCTACCAGGTACTCACACAACCAGCTGACAGTGCACGCTTCCACCAGGCACACACCACCAGCCATCAGTGCATGCTTCCACCAGGCACACACACCACCATCTGTCAGTGCACACTTCCACCAGGCACACACACCACCAGCTGTCAGTGCACACTTCCACCAGGCACACACAACACCAGCCGTCAGTGCACTCTTTCACCGGGCACACACACCACCAGCCGTCACTGCACGCTTTCACAAGGCACACACACCAGCAACTGTCAGTGCATGCTTCCACCAGGCACACACCCCACCAGTCATCAGTGCATGCTACCACCAGGCACACACACCACCAGCCGTCAGTGCACGCTTCCACCTAAGCACACACCACCAGCCGTCCGTGCATGCTACCACCAGGCTCACACACCACCAACCATCAGTGCACGCTTCCACCAGGCACACACCACCAGCCATCAGTGCATGCTACCACCAGGCACACACACCACCAGCCGTCAGTGCATGCTTCCACCTAAGCACACACCACCAGCCGTCAGTGCACACTTCCACCAGGCACACACACCAATAGCCGTCAGTACACGCTTCCACCAGGCACACACACCACCAGCCATCACTGCACACTTCCACCAGGCACAAACACCACCAGCTGTCAGTGCACTCTTCCATCAGGCACACACACCACTAGCCATCAGTGCACGCTTCCAACAGGAACGCACACCACCAGCCGTCAGTGCACACTTCCACCAGGCACACACACGCCCTGCCGTCAGTACAAGCTTCCAACGGGCACACCCACCACCAGCCGTTGTTTCACGTTTTCACCAGGCACACACACCACCAGCTGCCTGTGCAAGCTTCCGCCAGGCACACACACCACCAGCCGTCAGTACACGCTTCCACCAGGCACACACCAGCCATCAGTGCATTTTTTCACCAGGCACACACACTACCAGTCGTGACACACCACCAGCCGTCGGTGCACGATTTCTCTGGACACATGCACCACCAGCCATCAGTGCACGCTTTCACCAGGCACACACACCACCAGCCATCAGTGAACGCTTCCGCAGGGGACACACACACCACCAGCCATCAGTGCACGGTTCCAACAGGCGCACACACCAACAGCTGTCAGTGCATGCTTCCACCAGGCACACACACCACCAGCCATCAGTGCACGCTTCCACCAGGCACACACACCACCAGCTACCAGTGCACGCTTCCACCAGGCACACACACCACCAGTCGTCAGTGCACCCTTCCACCAGGCACACACGCTGTTAGACGGACCGGGAGGGTCGGCCGAGAATAAGGGGAGAGGTCTCCGGGGAGAGCCGTCTCCAGCGATCGTACAGACGAGTAACTTCCCCCCCACAGATGTACACCACACACGGATAAGGTTTAACGTTCTTTATAAGCAATTCTTTAAGTACGGTGAAATGGTACAAGGAGGTCTGGACTCAGGGGTCCCCTCGGTTCTAGTCTCTCGATTGGGAAAAGGGTAGCGGGACAGTCTTGTTACCAATCTGGTAGATGAAATAGCTCACAATCCTCGAGCTCGGCGTTCTAGATGATCGGGCCGCGGCGGAGCCAGCAGGTCCCGGGATGGTTGAAGTTAGCGACGGTCCGCGGCGGAGCCAGCAGGTCCCGATGAAGGTGGTGGTTACAAACGGTCCGCGGCCACGCCAGCAGGTCCCGACGACGATGAAGGTTTCAGAAGGTTGCGGCAGCGCCAGCAGGCAGGACAATAGTTCACAAGGTAGGACTACGGCAGCGCCAGTAGTCCGTCAAGGATGAGTTCTTCACTGCGTCTCTCGACTCCAGGATACAACTGCCTTCCTGCTCTGGAGCTGCCCCAGTTATAGGTCTGGTGCCCTTTGATGTCCGGACCCTCGCACTTGGAGGTCGGGAGGTCCGGGATGAGGGAGTCCAGACACCCAGCAGGGGGGTGGAGCCAGCGCCCGGGGGAGCGGGGTGCGATCGGCACCTGGCGGGGGAGAGCCATCGATACTTCTTTCTCCCATCAACCTGCCAAGTGGGCCGTTCACCTCCTGGGGGGATGGTGGTGCCGGGATGTCGGGGCCTGGCCAGGCCTAGGGTTAGGGTTGATCTGAGGCCACGCGGCCTCGTGGTGCAGTGTCCAAGATGGCAGCCGGGCCGGCCGAGGGAGCGGGAAGGAATTCGGCCCCATGATACAGAGATGTCCGCGGCAGGAGTCCCGCATGGGACGGGGTGCGGGTTGCCTTTGTGGGTAACATCTGGAGGACCGGGGCCCGGGTCCTGTCATGTGGGGAGGAGGCAAGCCCCTCACGTGGCCTGTCCAACATGCGTCCCCCCCAGCTGAAGGCGGGGAGAGTCACCCATCCTCTTGGGGACTCTCCTCGTCGAGGCGGAAAAATCTTGACAGGCCATCTGCGTTGGCGTGGTCTTGGCCGGGTCGATGTTCCACGGTGAAGTCCATCCCCTGCAGGGAGATGGACCAACGCAACAGTTTTGGGTTTTCCCCCCGCATCTGCATTAGCCACTGCAGGGGCCGATGATCTGTTTGCACCCGGAAGTGGGTGCCGAAGAGATAGGGTCGGAGCTTTTTGAGAGCCTACACCACTGCGAAGGCCTCCCTCTCGATGGTGCTCCAGCGTTGTTCTCGGGCCAGGAGACGTCTGCTGATGAAGGCCACTGGTTGGTCAAGTCCTTCGGGGTTCAACTGGGAGAGGACTGCCCCAATGCCATGGTCGGAGGCATCCGTTTGGACGATGAATTCCCGACTGTAGTCGGGGGCCTGGAGCACAGGGGCAGTGCACATGGCGGCCTTCAGTTTCTCGAAGGCCGCTTGACAGTCTGGGGTCCAGTTGACCTTCTTTGGGTGGTTTTTGGAGGTGAGCTCCGTGAGGGGCCCCACAATGCTGCCATAGTCCCTCACGAACCGCCTGTAGTAGCCTGTGAGCCCCAAGAAGGCGCGGACCTCGGTCTGGGTGATGGGGGGCTGCCAAGACTGGATGGCAGCGATTTTGAGTTGCAGCGGAGCCACCAGACCGCTTCCCACCTGGTGTCCGAGGTAGGTCACGGACCCTTGGCCAATCTGACACTTGCTGGCCTTGATCGTGAGGCCGGCGCGTTGGAGGGCCTGCAGGACCTCTCGGAGGTGGTTGAGGTGGTCGGACCAGTGGCGGCTGTACACAGCGATATCGTCCAGATAGGCGGCGCTGAATTCTTCGAGTCCCGCCAGGACCTGATTTACTAGCCGCTGGAATGTTGCTGGAGCATTCTTCATGCCGAATGGCATGACCTTGAAGTGGTAGTGGCCATCAGGGGTGGAGAAGGCAGATCGTTCTTGGGCTCGGGGTGTGAGACCGATCTGCCAGTAGCCCGCTGTCAGGTCGAAGATGCTGAGGTAGCGGGCAGCTCCCATACGGTAGATGAGTTCATCTGCTCGGGGAATGGGATGTGCGTCGGTTCTGGTGACCGCATTGAGGCCCCGGTAGTCAACGCAGAACCGGAGCTCCGGAGTGGTGCCGGGGGCGGCGGCTTTGGGGACCAGTACCACTGGGCTGGCCCAAGGGCTGTCTGAGGGCTCGATGACCCCGAGCGTGAGCATCTTGGACACCTCCTCTTGGATGCAGGCCCGTACCCGATCTGGTACGCGGTAGGCCCGATGTCGGACAGGGGAACTGTCTCCCGTGTCTACATCGTGGGAGCACCAGGGGGTGACCCCTGGGGTGAGGGAGAACAGAGCGGCAAACTGCAGTAGGAGGTCTCGGCAGCCTTGACGTTGCTCCTGGGTGAGGGCCTCCGAGAGTCGGACCCCATCCACGGAGCCGTCCTTCTCTCGAGTCCGTAGGAGATCAGGGAGTGGCTCGGAATCCTCGTCGGCTCCGCTGTCTGTTGCCATTAGGAGGCTGAGCTCCGAGCGCACAAAGTGGGGTTTTAGTCTATTGGCGTGGAGGACCCGGAGGGGGTTCCGTGAAGATTCCATATCGATGAGATAGGTGACAGGGCTCTTGCGCTCGACCACTTTGAAGGGCCCTGTCTATTTGTCTTGCAGGGCGCATGGTTCGGTGGGAGACATCACCCATACCTGTTGGCCGGGTTCAAATTTGATGGAGGAGGCATTTTGATCGTACCACCTTTTCATGTCTTCCTGGCTGGCCTCCAAGTTCGCTTTAGCCATTTCTCTGAACCTTCTGGTCTGGTTGCGTAGGGTCAGGAGGTACTTGAAAACATCTGGAGGGTTCTTCAGAGGGGGCAGTTCCCAACCTTCTTTGACTAGGCTGAGCGGCCCTCGCACCGGGTGTCCATATAAGAGTTCGAACGGGCTGAAGCCGAGGGACTTCTGGGGAACTTCTCGATAGGCAAAGAGGAGGCACGGCAGTAGCACATCCCACTGGCGACGGAGGGGCTCTTCCAACCCCCCAATCATCCCTTTGAGCGTGCGGTTGAACCGCTCAACTAGGCCGTTTCCTTGAGGGTGATAGGGGGTCGTGAATCGGTAGGTGACCCCACACTGTTGCCAGAGGGATTTCATGTATTTTGAGATAAAGTTCGTGCCTCTGTCGCTGACGACTTCTCGGGGGAAGCCCACCCGGGAGAAGATTCCCATCAAGGCCCGGCCAACCACCGGGGCTGTCACAGTTCGCAGGGGAACAGCCTCGGGGTAGCGGGTGGCGTGGTCCACCAGGACCAGGATGAACCGATGTCCTTGTGCTGTACGGGGGTCCAGGGGCCCCACAATGTCTATTCCCACCCTCTCGAACGGGGTGGTGACCACTGGAAAAGGTTGCAGAGGAGCTTTCAGCTTGCGGCCGCTCTTCCCGCTGGCCTGGCACGTGGGGCAAGACCGGCAGTGCTGGAGTACGTCATTCCTCATCTTTGGCCAAAAAAAGTGGGTCACCAGGCGACTGTAGGTTTTGTCCTGACCCAGGTGACCAGCCAGGGGGACATCGTGGGCCAGGTTTAGCAAAAGGTCTCTAAAGCGGAGGGGCACCACTAGCACTCGACTGGCCCCTAACTCTGCGATTCTCTGTTCACTGTACAGCAGGTCATTGTCCCAATAGATCCAATGGGTTCCGGCGGTATCCCCGGCGCTTTGGGCGAGGGCTTGTTGGCGGAGTCCCTCGAGGGAGGGACAGGTCTTCTGCTCTTGACGAAACTGTTCTTGGGTGGGCCCCCCTTCCTGACGCCACTGAGCCAGGTCGGGAAGGTCCTGAAGCTGGGCGAGCCCTTCGGGGGTTTGCTCGGGAAGGTCAGTACGGACGGTGTCTTCGACTGGAGCGACCGGGGGAGGAGGTGCCGGCCATTCGGGTTCTTCGGGTCTGGGGATGGCACGGGCGGCCATGGACCGGGTGGTTACGCACGCCCAATCCGGGAGACCCAACATCCCCAGGTGCTCTCTTCTCTCTACGGCGGCCCACGGGGAACTCTCCAGATCATTTCCCAGGAGGCAGTCTACGGGGGCATCATCTCGGACCGTCACCTTCAACATGCCAGAGACTCCTCCCCACTCGAAGGGGACGCAGGCCATCCGACAGAGACTCTCCGAGTTGTCGGCTGAGTGGACAGGGCAGAGAACGTTCGGCAGGATCTGTTCTGGGGTCACCAGGTGACAGCGGATGGCTGTCACACTGGCCCCGGTGTCACGTAGGGCTTCGGCCCGGCGCCCATTAATGCTCACCCACTGACTGTACTTCCGGGTGTTGGCGGGTAGGGGGGCCCGCGGGACCATGTCTTTTCCCCCTAGGCATGCTAGAACCATGGCGGCCGGTTCCCATTCTGGGTGTTCTTGCTCATGTTCCTCGTGATCTTCGGAGATTTGTTCTTCCCCCAGGGCGGCGGCAGCCATCTGGCGGGGTCTCGGGCTCTGGTTCTGTGGACAGTTCGGGTCATTGGCGTAGTGGCCGACTCGCTGGCATCGGTGACACGTGACATTGGCTCTGTACCCCGGGCGCGCCGGGGTGTTGCCCCGGTTGGCCGGGGGTGGAGTGTTGGCAGCGGGAGCGGCCGGGGCGTTGTCTCTTCCTCGTCCCTGGCCCCCTCCTCCTCCTCGGGGACGGTGCTGACCGTGGTTGTTCCGGTTCTGTTCATGTGGCCCATTCCGGCCCACTCGGGTGATTTCCCACCGGTCACCCTCGGCGGCGAGCTGCCGTGGATCAGTCAATTTACTGTCGAGGAGGTGCTGCCTGAGCTCGACGAAGCAGTTGTTAGATAGGTGCTCCCACACCATGAGATTGAAGAGTTGCTCGTAGGTCGTTACATTGCTTCCCTTGATCCAACCCTCGAAGGCTCGACTGAAATAGTTCACGTACTCCACCCAAGTTGTACCCGGGATCCGGGTGCAGTCTTGGAACCTCTGGCGGTACATTTCGGGTGTGAGCCCATAGCGGGTGAGGAGGGTAGCTTTCATGTGGTCATAGGAGGTCATTAGATGGTCGGGGAGCTGTAACAGGGCATCGCGGCCCTCATTGACGAACCTCCCCCATAGGCCGGCTCCCCAGTCGCTTCGGTCGATCCGGTGGGAGGTCATAGCGATCTCGTAGGCCTTGAACCACTGCTGTATGTCGTCATCTCGGAAATATTCTCGCACGACATCCTTGGGGATGTGTACTTTCTTTTCTGTTGCTCCCGGGGTGCGCGGTCGCTCGGGCACTCCTAATTCTTTGTTCTGCTTACGTAATTTGATCTCTGCTAGGTTGCGTTCGTGTTCATACGCCAGTCTCTTCTCTTCGAGCTCTCTTTGTCTCTGTTTTTCTTCCCTTTCTTCTCGGAGCCGTAGATGTTCTAGGTTCAGTTTTTGTTCGGCTAATTTGAGTTCGCCCTCCATTTTGAGCCGGGCCATTTCTAGTTCATGTAGTCTGCTTTTCTCTCGCTCTTGGATTTCGTTTTGCGAAAGACCCGTTCTTCGCTCCTCGGGAGCCGTGGCGTTTTTCTCGGCTGCTGTGATATTTTGGTCCGGGGTTCTGTCGGCCCCGGTTTCTGCCCATGACTCAATGGCGTGCTTGAAATCGTCCTTAGTACTCAGACCGGTGGTAGCGATACCTAGTTCAATGCAGAATTGCTTCAACTCACGATGGCTGTACTCTTCCAATTTCTCCATCTGGAATTTCTCGGTGGATCCGTTCTCTTTGGTTGTCATCGTGGTTTTGTCGTAGGGTGAGCTACTCTCTGTACGATTACGCGTTGATTCGGATCGCGCCGCTGGCCACCAATGTTAGACGGACCGGGAGGGTCGGCCGAGAATAAGGGGAGAGGTCTCCGGGGAGAGCCGTCTCCAGCGATCGTACAGACGAGTAACTTCCCCCCCACAGATGTACACCACACACGGATAAGGTTTAACGTTCTTTATAAGCAATTCTTTAAGTACGGTGAAATGGTACAAGGAGGTCTGGACTCAGGGGTCCCCTCGGTTCTAGTCTCTCGATTGGGAAAAGGGTAGCGGGACAGTCTTGTTACCAATCTGGTAGATGAAATAGCTCACAATCCTCGAGCTCGGCGTTCTAGATGATCGGGCCGCGGCGGAGCCAGCAGGTCCCGGGATGGTTGAAGTTAGCGACGGTCCGCGGCGGAGCCAGCAGGTCCCGATGAAGGTGGTGGTTACAAACGGTCCGCGGCCACGCCAGCAGGTCCCGACGACGATGAAGGTTTCAGAAGGTTGCGGCAGCGCCAGCAGGCAGGACAATAGTTCACAAGGTAGGACTACGGCAGCGCCAGTAGTCCGTCAAGGATGAGTTCTTCACTGCGTCTCTCGACTCCAGGATACAACTGCCTTCCTGCTCTGGAGCTGCCCCAGTTATAGGTCTGGTGCCCTTTGATGTCCGGACCCTCGCACTTGGAGGTCAGGAGGTCCGGGATGAGGGAGTCCAGACACCCAGCAGGGGGGTGGAGCCAGCGCCCGGGGGAGCGGGGTGCGATCGGCACCTGGCGGGGGAGAGCCATCGATACTTCTTTCTCCCATCAACCTGCCAAGTGGGCCGTTCACCTCCTGGGGGGATGGTGGTGCCGGGATGTCGGGGCCTGGCCAGGCCCAGGGTTAGGGTCGATCTGAGGCCACGCGGCCTCGTGGTGCAGTGTCCAAGATGGCGGCCGGGCCGGCCGAGGGAGCGGGAAGGAATTCGGCCCCATGATACAGAGATGTCCGCGGCAGGAGTCCCGCATGGGACGGGGTGCGGGTTGCCTTTGTGGGTAACATCTGGAGGACCGGGGCCCGGGTCCTGTCATGTGGGGAGGAGGCAAGCCCCTCACGTGGCCTGTCCAACACACGCCACCGGCCATCAGTGCATGCTTCCACCAGGCACACACACCACCAGCCGTCTGTGCATGCTCTTACCGGGCGCACACACCACCAGCCGTTTATGCACGCTTTCACTGGGCACACACACACACAGCCATCAGTGCACGCTTCCACTAGGCACACATACCACCACCCATCAGTGCACACATCCACCGGGCACACAAACTACCAGCCGTCAGTGCACTCTTCCACCAGGCACACAGCCATCAGTGCACACTTCCACCAGGCACACACACCACCAGCCGTCAGTGCACACTTCCATCAGGCACACACACCACCAGCTGTCAGTGCGTGCTTCCACCAGGCACACACACCACCAGCCGTCAGTGCACGGTTTGCACACACACCACCAGCCTTCAGTGCACGCTTTTACCGAGCACACACACCACCAGCCGTCAGTGCATGCTTCCACCAGGCAAACACAACCAGCGGTCAGTGCACACTTTCACCACACCCACCACCAGCTGTTGGTGCATGCTTTCACCGGGCACACGCACTACCAACTGCTGTCAGTGCACGCTTTCAGCAAGCACACACACCACCAGCCATCAGTGCACGCTTTCACCACGCACACACACCACCAGCCATCAGTGCACGCTTTGTTTACACACCACTAGCCGTCAGTGCACGTTTTCACCGGGCACACAAACCACCAGCCGTCAGTGCACGCTTCCACCAGGCACAAACACCACTAGCTGTCAGTCCACGATTCCAACAGGCACACACACCACCAGCTGTCAGTGCACACTTCCACCAGGCACACACACCACCAGCCGTCAGTGCAAACGTCCACCAGGCACAAACAACACCACCTGTCAGTGCACTCTTTCACCGGGCACACAAAGCACCAGCCGTCAGTGCATGCTTTCAGCAGGCACACATGCCACCAGCCATCAGTGCACGCTTCCACCAGGCACACGCTCCCCCAGCCATCAGTGCATTCCTTCACCAGGCACACACACCACCAGCGGTCAGTGCACACTTCCACCAGGCACACACCACCAGCCATCAGTGCATGCTTCCACCAGGCACACACCACCAGCCATCAGTGCATGCTACCACCAGGCACACACACCACCAGCCGTCAGTGCACGCTTCCACCTAAGCACACACCACCAGCCATCAGTGCACACTTCCACCAGGCACACACACCAATAGCCATCAGTGCACGCTTCCACCAGGCACACACACCACCAGCCATCACTGCACACTTCCACCAGGCACACACACCTCCAGCTGTCAGTGCACTCTTCCATCAGGCACACACACCACTAGATATCAGTGCACGCTTCCAACAGGAACGCACACCACCACCCGTCAGTGCACACTTCCACCAGGCACACACACCACCAGCTGTCAGTGCACACTTCCACCAAGCACACACACCACCAGCCATCAGTGCACACTTTCACCATGGACACACACCCCCTGCCGTCAGAACAAGTTTCCAACGGGCACACACACCACCAGCCGTCTGTTCACGCTTTCACCAGGCACACACACCACCAGCTGCCTGTGCACGCTTTCGCCAGGCACACACACCACCAGCCATCAGTAAACGCTTCCACCAGGCACACACCAGCCATCAGTGCATTTTTTCATCAGGCACACACACTACCAGTCATGACACACCACCAGCCGTCGGTGCACGATTTCTCTGGACACAGGCACCACCAGCCATCAGTGCACACTTTCACCAGGCATACACACCACCAGCCATCAGTGAACGCTTCCGCCGGGCACACACACCACCAGCTATCAGTGCACGGTTCCAACAGGCGCACACACCAACAGCTGTCAGTGCATGCTTCCACCAGGCACACACACCACCAGTCGTCAGTGCACGGTTCCACCAGGCACACACACCACCAGCCATCAGTGCACGCTTCCACCAGGCACACACACCACCAGCTGTCAGTGCACACTTCCACCAGGCACACACACCACCAGTCATCAGTGCACCCTTCCACCAGGCACACACGCCACCAGCCATCAGTGCATGCTTCCACCAGGCACACACACCACCAGCCTTCTGTGCATGCTTTCACCGGGCACACACACCACCAGCCGTCCATGCACGCTTTCACCGGGCACACACACAAACAGCCATCAGTGCACGCTTCCACCAGGCACACATACCACCACCCATCAGTGCACACTTCCACCGGGCACACACACTTCCAGCCGTCAGTGCACTCTTCCACCAGGCACACACACCACCAGTCATCAGTGCATGCTTCCACCAGGCACACACACCACCAGCCATCAGTGCACGCTTCCACCAGGCACACACACCACCAGCCGTCAGTGCACGCTTCCACCAGGCACACACACCACCAGCCATCAGTGCACACTTCCACCAGGCACACACACCACCAGCTGTCAGTGCGTGCTTCCACCAGGCACACACACCACCAGCCGTCAGTGCATGGTTTGCACACACACCACCAGCCTTCAGTGCACGCTTTTTCCGAGCAGACACACCACCAGCCGTCAGTGCACGCTTCCACCAGGCAAACACCACCAGCCGCCAGTGCGCACTTTCACCACACCCACCACCAGTTGTTGGTGCATGCTTTCACCGGGCATACGCACTACCAGCTGCCGTCAGTGCATGCTTTCAACAAGCACACACACCACCAGCCGTCAGTGCACGCTTCCATCACGCACACACACCACCAGCCACCAGTGCACGCTTTGCTTACACACCACCAGCCGTCAGTGCACGCTTTCACCGGGCACACAAACCACCAGCCGTCAGTGCACGCTTCCACCAGGCACAAACACCACTAGCTGTCAGTCCACGATTCCACCAGGCACACACACCACCAGCTGTCAGTGCACACTTCCACCAGGCACACACACCACCAGCCGTCAGTGCAAACGTCCACCAGGCACACACAACACCAGCCGTCAGTGCACCCTTTCACCGGGCACACACAGCACCAGCCGTTAGTGAATGCTTTCACCAGGCACACATGCCACCAGCCATCA
The DNA here is from genome assembly GCF_964263255.1 of Lissotriton vulgaris. Taxonomy (NCBI): domain Eukaryota; kingdom Metazoa; phylum Chordata; class Amphibia; order Caudata; family Salamandridae; genus Lissotriton; species Lissotriton vulgaris. Next base: position 534,387,310 of record NC_141693.1, on the reverse strand, counting down.
GTGCACGCTTCCACCAGGCACACGCTTCCCCAGCCATTAGTGCACGCTTCCACCAGGCACACACCACCAGCCATCAGTGCCTGCTACCACCAGGCACACACACCACCAGCCGTCAGTGCACGCTTCCACCTAAGCACACACCACCAGCCGTCAGTGCACACTTCCACCAGGCACATACACCAATAGCCATCAGTGCACGCTTCCACCAGGCACACACACCACCAGCCATCACTGCACACTTTCACCAGGCACACACACCTCCAGCTGTCAGTGCACTCTTCCATCAGGCACACACACCACTAGCTATCAGTGCACGCTTCCAACAGGAACGCACACCCCCACCCGTCAGTGCACACTTCCACCAGGCACACACACCACCAGCTGTCAGTGCACACTTCCACCAAGCACACACACCACCAGCCATCAGTGCACACTTCCATCAGGCACACACACCCCCTGCCGTCAGAACAAGCTTCCAATGGGCACACACACCACCAGCCGTCTGTTCACGCTTTCACCAGGCACACACACCACCAGCTGCCTGTGCACGCTTCCGCCAGGCCCACACACCATCAGCCATCAGTACACGCTTCCACCAGGCACACACCAGCCATCAGTGCATTTTTTCACCAGGCACACACACTACCAGTCGTGACACACCACCAGCCGTCGGTGCACGATTTCTCTGGACACATGCACCACCAGCCATCAGTGCACGCTTTCACCAGGCACACACACCACCAGCCATCAGTGAACGCTTCCGCCGGGCACACACACCACCAGCCATCAGTGCACGGTTCCAACAGGCGCACACACCAACAGCTGTCAGTGCATGCTTCCACCAGGCACACACACCACCAGTCGTTAGTGCACGGTTCCACCAGGCACACACACCACCAGCCATCAGTGCACGCTTCCACCAGGCACACACACCACCAGCTGTCAGTGCACGCTTCCACTAGGCACACACACCACCAGTCGTCAGTGCACTCTTCCACCAGGCACACACGCCACCAGCCATCAGTGCATGCTTCCACCAGGCACACACACCACCAGCCGTCTGTGCATGCTTTCACCGGGCACACACACCACCAGCCGTCCATGCACGCTTTCACTGGGCACACACACAAACAGCCATCAGTGCACGCTTCCACCAGGCAAACACAACCAGCGGTCAGTGCACACTTTCACCACACCCACCACCAGCTGTTGGTGCATGCTTTCACCGGGCACACGCACTACCAACTGCTGTCAGTGCACGCTTTCAGCAAGCACACACACCACCAGCCGTCAGTGCACGCTTCCACCACGCACACACACCACCAGCCATCAGTGCACGCTTTGTTTACACACCACCAGCTGTCAGTGCACGCTTTCACCGGGCACACAAACCACCAGCCGTCAGTGCACGCTTCCACCAGGCACAAACATCACTAGCTGTCAGTCCACGATTCCAAAAGGCACACACACCACCAGCTGTCAGTGCACACTTCCACCAGGCACACACACCACCAGCCGTCAGTGCAAACGTCCACCAGGCACACACAACACCACCTGTCAGTGCACTCTTTCACCGGGCACACAAAGCACCAGCCGTCAGTGCATGCTTTCAGCAGGCACACATGCCACCAGCCATCAGTTCACGCTTCCACCAGGCACACGCTCCCCAGCCATCAGTGCATTCCTTCACCAGGCACACACACCACCAGCGGTCAGTGCACACTTCCACCAGGCACACACCACCAGCCATCAGTGCATGCTTCCACCAGGCACACACCACCAGCCATCAGTGCATGCTACCACCAGGCACACACACACACCAGCCGTCAGTGCACGCTTCCACCTAAGCACACACCACCAGCCATCAGTGCACACTTCCACCAGGCACACACACCAATAGCCATCAGTGCACGCTTTCACCAGGCACACACACCACCAGCCATCACTGCACACTTCCACCAGGCACACACACCTCCAGCTGTCAGTGCACTCTTCCATCAGGCACACACATCACTAGATATCAGTGCACGCTTCCAACAGGAACGCACACCACCACCCGTCAGTGCACACTTCCACCAGGCACACACACCACCAGCTGTCAGTGCACACTTCCACCAAGCACACACACCACCAGCCATCAGTGCACACTTTCACCAGGCACACACACCCCCTGCCGTCAGAACAAGTTTCCAATGGGCACACACACCACCAGCCGTCTGTTCACGCTTTTACCAGGCACACACACCACCAGCTGCCTGTGCAAGCTTCCGCCAGGCACACACACCACCAGCCATCAGTAAACGCTTCCACCAGGCACACACCAGCCATCAGTGCATTTTTTCACCAGGCACACACACTACCAGTCATGACACACCACCAGCCGTCGGTGCACGATTTCTCTGGACACAGGCACCACCAGCCATCAGTGCACGCTTTCACCAGGCACACACACCACCAGCCATCAGTGAACGCTTCCGCCGGGCACACACACCACCAGCCATCAGTGCACGGTTCCAACAGGCACACACACCAACAGCTGTCAGTGCATGCTTCCACCAGGCACACACACCACCAGTCGTCAGTGCACGGTTCCACCAGGCACACACACCACCAGCCATCAGTGCACGCTTCCACCAGGCACACACACCACCAGCTGTCAGTGCACACTTCCACCAGGCACACACACCACCAGTCGTCAGTGCACCCTTCCACCAGGCACACACGCCACCAGCCATCAGTGCATGCTTCCACGAGGCAAACACACCACCAGCCTTCTGTGCATGCTTTCACCGGGTGCACACACCACCAGCCGTCCATGCACGCTTTCACCGGGCACACACACAAACAGCCATCAGTGCACGCTTCCACCAGGCACACATACCACCACCCATCAGTGCACACTTCCACCGGGCACACACACTTCCAGCCGTCAGTGCACTCTTCCACCAGGCACACACACCACCAGTCATCAGTGCATGCTTCCACCAGGCACACACACCACCAGCCATCAGTGCACGCTTCCACCAGGCACACACACCACCAGCCGTCAGTGCACACTTCCACCAGGCACACACACCACCAGCTGTCAGTGCGTGCTTCCACCAGGCACACACACCACCAGCCGTCAGTGCATGGTTTGCACACACACCACCAGCCTTCAGTGCACGCTTTTACCGAGCACACACACCACCAGCCGTCAGTGCACGCTTCCACCAGGCAAACACCACCAGCCGTCAGTGCGCATTTTCACCACACCCACCACCAGCTGTTGGTGCATGCTTTCACCGGGCATACGCACTACCAGCTGCCGTCAGTGCATGCTTTCAACAAGCACACACACCACCAGCCGTCAGTGCACGCTTCCATCACGCACACACACCACCAGCCACCAGTGCACGCTTTGCTTACACACCACCAGCCGTCAGTGCACGCTTTCACCGGGCACACAAACCACCAGCGGTCAGTGCACGCTTCCACCAGGCACAAACACCACCAGCTGTCAGTCCACGATTCCACCAGGCACACACACCACCAGCTTCCAGTGCACACTTCCACCAGGCACACACACCACCAGCCATCAGTGCAAACGTCCACCAGGCACACACAACACCAGCCGTCAGTGCACCCTTTCACCGGGCACATACAGCACCAGCCGTCAGTGAATGCTTTCACCAGGCACACATGCCACCAGCCATCAGTGCACGCTTCCACCAGGCACACGCTCCCCCAGCCATTAGTGCACGCTTCCACCAGGCACACACCACCAGCCATCAGTGCATGCTACCACCAGGCACACACACCACCAGCCGTCAGTGCACGCTTCCACCTAAGCACACACCACCAGCCGTCAGTGCACACTTCCACTAGGCACATACACCAATAGCCATCAGTGCACGCTTCCACCAGGCACACACACCACCAGCCATCACTGCACACTTCCACCAGGCACACACACCTCCAGCTGTCAGTGCACTCTTCCATCAGGCACACACACCACTAGCTATCAGTGCACGCTTCCAAAAGGAACGCACACCCCCACCCGTCAGTGCACACTTCCACCAGGCACACACACCACCAGCTGTCAGTGCACACTTCCACCAAGCACACACACCACCAGCCATCAGTGCACGCTTCCATCAGGCACACACACCCCCTGCCGTCAGAACAAGCTTCCAATGGGCACACACACCACCAGCCGTCTGTTCATGCTTTCACCAGGCACACACACCACCAGCTGCCTGTGCACGCTTCCGCCAGGCCCACACACCATCAGCCATCAGTACACGCTTCCACCAGGCACACACCAGCCATCAGTGCATTTTTTCACCAAGCACACACACTACCAGTCGTGACACACCACCAGCCGTCGGTGCACGATTTCTCTGGACACATGCACCACCAGCCATCAGTGCACGCTTTCACCAGGCACACACACCACCAGCCATCAGTGAACGCTTCCACCGGGCACACACACCACCAGCCATCAGTGCACGGTTCCAACAGGCGCACACACCAACAGCTGTCAGTGCATGCTTTCACCAGGCACCCACACCACCAGTCGTCAGTGCACGGTTCCACCAGGCACACACACCACCAGCCACCAGTGCACGCTTCCACCAGGCACACACACCACCAGCTGTCAGTGCACGCTTCCACTAGGCACACACACCACCAGTCGTCAGTGCACCCTTCCACCAGGCACACACGCCACCAGCCATCAGTGCATGCTTCCACCAGGCACACACACCACCAGCCGTCTGTGCATGCTTTCACCGGGCACACACACCACCAGCCGTCCGTGCACGCTTTCACTGGGCACACACACAAACAGCCATCAGTGCACGCTTCCACCAGGCACACATACCACCAACCATCAGTGCACACTTCCACCGGGCACACACACTTCCAGCCGTCAGTGCACTCTTCCACCAGGCACACACACCACCAGTCATCAGTGCATGCTTCCACCAGGCACACACACCACCAGCCATCAGTGCACGCTTCCACCAGGCACACACACCACCAGCCGTCAGTGCACGCTTCCACCAGCCACACACACCACCAGCCGTCAGTGCACACTTCCACCAGGCACACACACCACCAGCCATCAGTGCACGCTTCCACCAGGCAAACACCACCAGCCGTCAGTGCACACTTTCACCACACCCGCCACCAGCTGTTGGTGCATGCTTTCACCGGGCACACGCACTACCAGCTGCCGTCAGTGCACGCTTTCAGCAAGCACACACACCACCAGCCGTCAGTGCACGCTTCCACCATGCACACACACCACCAGCCACCAGTGCACGCTTTGCTTACACACCACCAGCCGTCAGTGCACGCTTTCACCGGGCACACAAACCACCAGCCGTCAGTGCACGCTTCCACCAGGCACAAACACCACTAGCTGTCAGTCCACGATTCCACCAGGCACACACACCACCAGCTGTCAGTGCACACTTCCACCAGGCTCACACACCACCAGCCGTCAGTGCAAACGTCCACCAGGCACACACAACACCAGCCGTCAGTGCACTCTTTCACCGGGCACACACAGCACCAGCCGTCAGTGAATGCTTTCACCAGGCACACATGCCACCAGCCATCAGTGCACGCTTCCATCAGGCACACGCTCCCCCAGCCATCAGTGCATGCCTTCACCAGGCACACACACCACCAGCGGTCAGTGCACACTTCCACCAGGCACACACACCACCAGCCATCAGTGCACGCTTCCACCAGGCACACACCACCAGCCATCAGTGCATGCTTCCACCAGGCACACACACCACCAGCTGTCAGTGCACACTTCCACCAGGCACACACACCACCAGCCGTCAGTGCACACTTCCACCAGGCACACACAACACCAGCCTTCAGTGCACTCTTTCACCGGGCACACACCCCACCAGCCATCAGTGCACGCTTTCACCAGGCACACACACCAGCAGCTGTCAGTGCACGCTTCCACCAGGCACACACACCACCGGCCATCAGTACAAGCTTCCACCAGGCAAACACACCACCAGCCGTATGTGCACGCTTCCACCAGGCACACACACCACCAGCCGTCAGTGCACACTTTCACCAGGCGCACACACCACCAGCCATCAGTGCATGCTTTCACCAGGCACACGCACTACCAGTCGTCACACACCAGCAGCCGTCAGTGCACGCTTTCACAGGGCACACGCACCACCAGCCGTCAGTGCATGCTTTCACCAGGCAACCACACCACCAGCCGTCAGTGCACGCTTTCACCGGGCACTCACACCACCAGCCATCAGTGCACGTTTCCACCAGGCACACACACCACCAGCTGTAAGTGCACGCTTCCACCAGGCACACACACACCAGTCGTCAGTGCATGCTTTCACCAGGCAACCACCCACAAGCCGTCATTGCACGCTTCCACCGGGCACACACACCACCAGCCATCAGTGCACGCTTCCACCATGCACACACACCACCAGCCATCAGTGCACACTTCCACCAGGCACACACACCACCAGCCATCAGTGCACTCTTCCACCAGACACACATGCCACCAGTCATCAGTGCACGCTTCTACCAGGCACACACACCACCAGCCATCAATGCACGCTTCCACCAGGCTCACACACCACCAGGCATCAGTGCACGCTTTCACCAGGCACACACACCACCAGCCATCAGTGCATGCTTCCACCAGGCACACACACCCCCAACTGCCAGTCATCACATACTACCAGCCGTCGGTGCTTCCTTTCACCAGGCACACACCACCAGCCGTCAGTGCACGCTTTCACCAGGCACACGCACCACCAGCCGTCAGTGCACGATTTCACCAGGCACACACACCATCAGCCATCAGTGCACACTTCCACCAGGCACACACACCACGAGCCGTCAGTGCATGCTTTCACCAGGCACACACACACCACCTGCCGTCGGTGCATGCTTTCACCGGGCACACACACCACCAGCCGTCAGTGCATGCTTTCACCAGGCACACGCACCACCAGTCATCAGTGCACAATTTCACCAGGCAGACACACCACCAGCCATCAGTGCACACTTCCACCAGGCACACACACCACCAGCCGTCACTGTATGCTTTCACCAGGCACACACACACCACCGGCCGTCTGTGCATGCTTTCACGGTGCACACACACCACCAGTTGTCGGTGCACGCTTCCACTAGGCACACACACCACCAGCCTTCAGTGCAAGCTTCCACGAGATACACACACCAACAGCCGTCAGTGCCCGCTTCCATCAGGTACACACACCACCAGCTGTCAGTACATGCTTCCACCAGGCACACACACCACCAGCCGTCAGTGCACGCTTTCTCCGGGCACACACACCACCAGCCGTCAGTGCACGCTTTCACCAGGCACACACTCCACCAGCCGTCAGTGCAGCAGGCAGGCTCTTCTCAGAGTTTCTTGTTAAATATGTGTTTGATTCCTGGGAGGGAGAGGTTCGAGTTTCCTTAAACCATGCTGAGTATGCAGGTGCAGTGCATAAACTCCTGTGTTAGTGAGTCATGCTGCCTGGGGCTCACTCACTCTTGTAAATTGCGCCTGCACCAGACTTTTTCTCATTTGCAAAGTTCGGCGCAAGCGCACAGCTAGGCAGCTTCCACACTTCCATGACTGCTTCCTACTACCAGAATGGAAGCAAACATTCAGAGCAATGAAAACAAGTTCATTAGATGCAAAGAACTGTTAACAAAAACCTTGTCCAGCTATTGTAGATCTGGCAACTTAAATAAACAGAAATACAAAACAAACAAGCATTGTCATAGCCAATAGGTTTCGCTTTTTGCACCCTATAAGTATTAAGTTATGCAGCAGAATTTGCATGGCTTAACACTTATAAGGTCCCAAATGCGAGACCTATTGGCCATGCCAATGCTTGTTGCTTCTTGCCACTATTTTTCTTTAAAACTGGGAAATTCAATATCTCTAGTTCTACTGATTGTTTTTTGCTGTTTTGGTCTTGTTTTATTCATCTAAATTAGGCTCTTTTTTTCTAATCTGGTGTGGAATCTTTTTATGTGGTGTTTTGACTGTTTTGCTGTTTGACATGATGCACGAACAATTTAAAAATTACCTCTAAAGTTAAGCCTGACAGCTCTGGGTCAAGCTACCAGAGGGTGAACACAGGGTAATTTAGGGTTTGCCTGCTCCTTACTCTGACTAGGATTGTGGTTGCTGCTTGACTAGGGCTCATTACCCATTCAGCAAACAGCTCAATTTCTAAATGTGATTTAAACCACATCTAAATCAAAGCTGCTGTACATGCATATGTGATGTCAACCACAACATATTCAAATAGCCTTCTACTCAGGGTGAAGTAAGCACTGATTTTTGCTACTTTCACTGAGAACATGAAAATCAATGCTTTGACATGTATACACTGCTTTCAGAGAAGAAGGGTCTGGACAACTCACCATTTGTCACCATTATCAGGCCAATTCACCAGGTTAAGTGTGTCACTCACAGGCAGTTAGGTAATCCTTGTAAGAAGTATGACCATTATTCTTGGAGATATAGGGACAGTGAGACCGGGTGCAATTGCAAGCTAATTTAATTGCTAAATACCTAGTTTTAAGCCCTCACTTTCAGGGTGTATGAAAGACAATAATTGAAGACTTTCTCTTTGTAGGGTAGAATAACTAGTTCAGAGCGCACATATCACTTGCAATACATATAATGTCCATGCAGTGTTATTTCTGTACTTAAAATGTACGTTTATTATTAACAAGTCAATGTGCTCTATTTGTTTAAGAGGTACTATGGCCAGACATTATGGAAAATTAATGTGCTCCCAACATCAGAGAAGACATTTTGACCCCAAATGATTTTCCATGTGCCCATATATCCCTAAGAATGTGTGGTCTGATATGCCAAAATATTTTTCCTTTCTGTGAGGAAATGTGTTGACACACAAGGGCCTGAGTTCTCATGGACAACATTGGGCTGATGTAATATCTTGGAGCAGTAGTTCAGAATGTTTCTGCTATGCAAGATTCTGAGTGAAATGCAAAAAGTGGCGACTCTTCTGAGCAGAGGACCTGTTTTCGATAATGAGGCTGTGCTAGGGTTAAGTCAAGTTTAAGAGTGCTGAGAAATGATTAAATATGAAGTGGGAAATATCTACCCAAAGCATTCATATGTTTAGAGTAGATTTGTCAAGTTTGAAGTTAGTTTAATCTCTGCCTGGTGAGCAATCTGTGAATGTTGTATTCACAGCCCCAGCCCATCTGTTTCCCCCACCCCTCCTTCTTGTTCCTGCACCCACGTTTTTCCCGCCGCTGCCCCCTGCGACCCCGCCCCCTCGCCACCCCGCTCCCGCCTCCCAGCTACTCCTCCCTCCCTCCCCGCCTTACTGTCCAGCGGCTGCTGCTGGACATTAGGAACGACCCCTGACCCTGCTTGCAGGCCAGGTCGCCCCCCCTACTGCTGAACAGCCCCACCTGTCTGTCAGCTCGCCGCTGCTCGGAGCGCAATTTCGACCCTTCTGTGCCCTGACTGCCACTACCCGCCGCTGCACCTTTTGACTGTATTGTTATTTGGTGTCTTTCCTCCCTGTATTTTGTTGTTTTTTGTACCGTATTCACAGCCCCAGCCCATCTGTTTCCCTCCACCCCACCTTCCTGCACCCCCATTATTCCCACTGCTGCCCCCTGCAGCCCGCCCCGCTCCCACCTCCCAGCTGCTCGTCCCTCCGTCCCCGCCTTAAATGGCAGCCGCTGCGTGTCCGCGCGCATCAGGCACACCGCTGGCGCGCCAAAGGCGCGCCAAAGGCAAGACTGTCAGCGCCCGTCTGCTCCTGGACCATGCCCAGCGCCAGAACCCCTGGACTCCACGAATGCCAGAGAGTCCACCTCCCACCCTTCCGATCCGAAGCCACCAACATCATCTGCGGCGTCCCCCAGGGCTCATCCCTCAGCCCAACGCTGTTCAACATCTACATGGCCTCCCTCGCACAAGTGGCCCGCCATCACAACCTCAAGATCATCTCCTACGCCGACGACACTCAACTCATCCTCTCCCTCACCAAGGACCCACTCACCGCCAAAACCAAACTCCACGTTGGAATGACGGCCGTCGACAACTGGATGAGGAGCAGCCAGCTGAAGCTGAATTCGGACAAGACGGAGGTCCTCATCCTTGGACCCACCCCCTCAGCCTGGGACGACTCCTGCTGACCAACCACAAAGGGAACAGCACCAACACCCATCGAGCATTAACGCAACCTAGGCTTTATCCTCGACTCCTCCCTCTCCATGTCTAAACAGGTCAACGCCGCCTCCTCCTGCTACAACACCCTCCACATGCTCCACAGGATCTACAAGTGGATCTTGACCGAAACAAGGAGAACCGTTACACATGCCCTCGTCAGCAGCAGACTGGACTACGGCAACGCACCCTATGTAGGAATCCCAGCCAAACATCTACGCCAACTACAACGCATCCAAAACACCTCCCCCCGACTGATCGTCGACGTACCCCGCCGCAACCACATCACCCCCCACCTGAGAAACCTACACTGGCTCCCCGTCGACAAGAGGATCACCTTCAAGCTCCTCACACACGCACACAAAGCACTCCACAACGCCGGACCAGCTTACCTGAACAGCAGACTCAGCTTCCACACCCCCACCCGCCAGCTCCACTCCGCCAACCTCGCCCTCGCCGCCGTCCCCCGCATCCAACGTACAACCTCCGGCGGCAGATCCTTCTCCTATCTCACCGCAAAGACCTGGAACACCCTCCCTATCCACATACGACAGACCCAAGACCTATTCGCATTCAGAAGACTCCTCAAGACCAGGCTCTTCAAACAGTAGCCCCCCCCCCCCCCCCCCCCAGCACCTTGAGACCCTCATGGGTAAGTAGCGCGCTTTACAAGTATTCTGATTGATTGGTTTATTGATTGATTGTAGAAATGTGTATTTGCCTGTTTCAGTCTCCCAAGAAACATTAATTATATCTAACAACTGGACAGTAAACTGGAGAGGTCTCAATGGGCAGGGTAGTCAGGAAACATAAAGCTATTATCACAACAGGCTCTTGCAACATGATCCCTCCCGATCCTTGAGTAAATACATATACAAACAGCTACATGCCACATAAACCCTCAGATCAGTCACTTGACTGCAAAAGCCTCCAAAGACATTGTAGGAATCCTTAAATTATTCTCATTCCTAATCATAAAAGATGGACTGGAATGCTGCCCAAGCGTTTGATAGTAGCTAAGATTAATTCAGCATTTATTTCTTCCATCACTGTGTTGTTTGTTGCTGCAGGTGTCCTAAGTGCAATCTGAATGCACAGAGTTCGTTCCCAAGCTCATTGTGTCACAAGAATAAATCTATATCTCACAAGGCCTAAGTAGGCAGAAAGATGTGTGGGATTTCTTGTGTTTCTGCTTGGAATAAGACCCAGGGTGGCAATTCTGGCCAAAATGTTTTTAGTGGAGCAAGACCAACACTGCTTTGCACAAGTCTGATCTCTGTGTCGAGTGCCATTGTGGACACAAATGGATAGATTGGAATGCAGTATTAAAAATGGTAAGTGTCTCAGTTCAAGCATTTTTACAATCACTGTGTTTGTTGTCATAGCAATCAGTCAAGCAAATATACTTACACATACACATTCACACTCCTCTAATTCAAACATTTCTAACTCAGTCACACTCATTCACACATTTCGACTTCTCACTCAAATCCCTGTCTCTCACTTTCATTCCTCTCACTCTAACTCATCACGCACCTCACCCCTTACAAATATACTCCCCACACTTTTCACCTGCTAGTACAATTTGCCTCCCTTGGGGTACTGAAGTTGCTTATCTATCACTTCACCTGGTAATCATCCCCAGGCTGAGGTCATGCCCTTGATATCAGTATCTGGACCCTCAGAGCATGATATCAGTGCTGAAACAGGGTCAGCACCATCATCCCGGCCAGGCATGCTGTCCTTTCCTCCACTCAGCCGTGCATGTTCTGTGCTACATTAATCCTGTGTGTCAATAGCATTGAGACAACCCCTGGGCGGAATCCCTTACAGAACCCCTGGTAGGCCATGCACACAACTTAAAATCTTCAGGAGGCAGTTGAGAGAAAAATATCCTGGTTTAAGAATCTATGATGGTGGGATCATGTGTATATCATGTTTGACCATGCTGAATGTAACAGAAGATAACAGTTCTGGATGGTAAAAAAAATTTGTAACGCAGATAGTTCTTTCAAAACATCGTGAGGCACTAAGCATCCTATGGCAATATGAGACCAAACGAAAGCAGTTCAAACTGAGGTGATGCCTTCACTTTAAATCAAAAAGGCTGAAATGCTTCAAGTTGTGGTTTGTAGCAGGTTTAATGTACAGCTTGCAGATTAGAGACCTCGCCAACAAAGTAGCTACAACCAACTGCCAAACTTCAATCATGAACTTTCTCCCTGCAGATGCTTACATTCTATATTTCTACAACATTCCCTGTCAACAGGAACTGCAAGGAGATACCTACTTCAGAACACCACACCACCCCCCCTTAATAACAGCAAAAAAGAGAAGATAAAGAAAATATCAAATATACCATTAAAGAATAGAGGTGCACCAAATTGTCAAAAAGAACCAAACACTTTAGCGAACACAATCTTGCAAACGAAGAGGGACCTTCTGAATAGGAAGAAACCTCCTCCCTTCCTCTTGTGTTACAGGAACATCAGCACACATTGTTTCTTGAGGTTGACATTTGGCAATTCTGTTCAGATTACATATTCCATGGTCATTGGTTTTGACCGCATTGCTAAACTGTTTAATGAACTTCATGGGTTGTCCAAATGTGGACTTATCGACCCCATTTCTTGGTAACTTAGCCCTGATCCAGTCACCAACCCCTACAACTGTCTTCTTTAATGCTTTCCTCACATCATACTTCTCTTTCCTTTTTTCCATCTTCTTCATCTCCCTCTCCTTCAAACCATCTGTACCATCAAACCCACCATCAGCTTCCTTCCTTCTAGAAGCAACCCACAACAGAATCACCTCCATGTTGGCTTCTCTCCCTTGGAACAACCGAAAGGGTGCCTCACCTGTAGTAGTATTTGGGGTAAATCTGTACTCTTGCACCTTTTTTAGAGCCTCTTCCCATACAAAGCTGCTTTCTTATGCTTGATACCTCTCTCCTGTAAAAAGTCTTCCACTACCTAAGAAGTGAACTAGACCCCATTGTTTTATAAAATCGACAAAGGGAAACCTTTCCTTCCAAAAAGATCCTCCAGCAGGTTTATTACTGCTCCTGATTCAACAGAGTTAACTATCTTTACCTCTGGCCATTTTGAGAACATACGATCCTGAGACTTCAACTTAATCAGACCTAAAATGTCCATTGCTTTGTCTACCCTTGAGCCACTAGCTTGATCTCTGATCACCATGGGTGTGTCCTGCACTTCAGAATTTTGTCCCTACATACACATTGAAAGCAATCTTGCGCAACTCTGTCTAAGTGCACATAGCTGGCTACCAGTACACCTCTCTGATCCTCTCCTTGGTTTTAGCAATGCCCATATGACTTGTGGGAACATGAGCCACAAGTTTGTTTCTCAAACACCCATGAACCCCTAACTTACTGCCACGCATTAGCAATCCATCTTTCACAGCCCAATCGTCTTTGACATGCCAAAATCCTGTGAGATCCTCCTCACAATCTTATTTCTCTCCCCTTTCTCCTTGTAACTTAGCCATAACTTGTTGCAAAGTTCGATCATTAACTAGGCTTTCCTTCCACAAAACGTCTTAAAATAAACCTTCACTAACCATACAGACATCTACCTCCTCATCAAACTCTTCTTCTGCAAAAAGATTGCAATCCTCAGACGAATCAGAACTCTCAGTAATTTCACACAGCCTTGAAAGACAATCAGCCAAAATGTTCTTAGCACCAGGTAAGTATGAAACCTTAACCTCAAATTCTTACACTTCCTTATCCTATGAGAAACAAGATCAACACCTTTCCAAAAAACTGATTTTAAAGGCTTGTGGTCAGAAATTACTTCAAATCACATACCCCACAAGAATTTTTAAAGTTTGCATACTGCCCAGTAAACACCAAGTGCCTCTTTCTCCACTACAGAGTAATTACATTAATCTCCCCTCAAAGGTCTGGATATCAACAAAATGATTTTGTCAGATCCTTCCACGTTTTGCTATACCACAACACCTAAACCCCTAGAACTGTCGCCAGTCATCACATATGAGACCTTGGAGGTATCAAAACTAGCCAAATTGGGTGCCTCATTCAAATGTTTCTTAATCACATCAAACTCTTCACTACAATCAGAGTAGAAATCCACACCGAAGCCGGCAGACTGTAATAAGTTTCAGGCCTTCTTCCTTCATAAAGTCAGGGACATTTTAACTGAAATTGACAACATGCCAACTAACCAGTGCACCCAGAATTGGGATCTAGTCCCCCGTACCCCGACAAGCAACTTACCTCCCTCCGTAGTTTGGAACCCAGCCTCCCTGTCACTCCTGATGAACAGTGTCAAATCAGGCTCTCCAGCAGACCCCGGCCCTCTAAGGATTTTTCGAATGGCCCTTCCCAGGTTAGAGAGGGAAATCCTTGATCTAGTTACTCGCTTGCTGGAGACAGGCTGGCAGGCATGCAAGCCAGGATCACCCCCTACTGAAAAAAACAGGGGCCGATGTAGATAATCTTAAGAACTAGAGGCCTATCTCCCAGCTCCTGTTCTTGGCGAAAGTAGTAGAACAACATGTCCTTAAAACACTCTTGTCGTTTATTGAGGAACAACAGCTACTCCAGGTGCAGCAGGTTGGTTTCAGGGCCCACCATAACACTGAACTGGTGATGTTGTCACTGCTGGACGAACTTAGGCTCATGGCTGACAACAATAAATCGAGCCCCCTGGTCCTGTTAGATCTGCCAGCGGCATTCAATACTGCCAATCATGCACAGCTTCTGGCTCTAACAGCCAATTTGGGCATTCGTTCGATGGCACACCAATGGCTTGAGTCCTTCTTGTCAGGGCTGTCCCAAAGGGTCCAACTGGGCGAGCAGGTGTCGAACATTGGTGCTTGGATCTGTGGTGTCCCCCAGGGCTCAGCACTGTCCCCTCTCCTTTTCAACATCTACCTCCAGCCACTAGTGGCCGCTCTGGTCCGCATGGACTGCCAAGTTTTTAACTACGCAGATAATGCACAACTAATCCTCCAGATTGATACTGCCCTCATGCCCACGCCTGTGTGCAAAACATACTCAGACGCACTGTGAGCTGGATGACAGCTAATTCACTAAAAATCAACCCTGACAAAACTGAGGTCCTTGTTATACCCTCTAAAAACAATCCCTGGAATTACCTCTTCTGGCCACAAGACCTTGGCACCACCCCAACGCCAGTTCCATTTAAAAAAAGCTTGGGCATCAAGATTGATACCAATCTCTCCATGGCAAATCAAGTCTCTGCCGTGGTCGGAACCTGTACGGGCTTAATGAGACAGCTGCAGAGACTTGCCCCCTTCTCTCATCTGCCACGCTACAGATAGCTGTGTCAGCTATAATCGTGTAAAGATTGGATTATGGTAATGCCTTATATTTTGGTCTCCCCGAGAAACTTATCAGTAAATTGCAGGTGATAATGAATGATGCAGCTAGGTTGATTTTTAGGCTTCCCAGATAGGCCCAAGCTACCCCCCTACTGCAGCAGCTGCACTGGCTCCCCATTAAACAGACAGCAAAGTTCAAAGGTCTCTGCATCGTTCATAAAGCCATTCACGGCCAGGCCCCAGCTCACATCAAGGAGCACCTAGGGAACTATGTGCCGGGATGTACACTTCGATCGTCCGAGGCCGGCCTTTTGGCCTACCCGTGGTTCAAATCCGAATCTAAAGGTGGCAGATCCTTCTCTGTTCTAATTCCTCAACTTTGGAATCGACTGCCCGAGAAACTTCACAAGGAACCCGCACTCCTCCCTTTCGGGAAGCTTCTTAAGAGTTTTGTGTTTAGGGAGGCTCTGGACACCTCCTAAAACCCCTCCAAGTGTTGCCTCCGTGACTGCTGGTGGGTTTTGGCCAAAGCGCTAAGAGACTTGCTGGTGATTATGTGCTCTACAAATATCAGTTAACATAACATACATGCCTGTCCCAAAACAAACTCACATCCCTTTTTTAATAAGCCAAGCAGGCATTCTGTTTTCTGTGCAAAGTTAGGAACAAACTTATTGTAACATTCTGTCATTCCCACACATTACACCAATTCATCCTTATTTTTAGGATTATTTGGATTGGAAATGGCATCTACCAACAAGGGCTTAGGCTTGATTCCCGACCCAGAGACCCCAAGGGCCGTGTGTAGGTAATTTCTATTTACCGATTCCTATAAACCGAATTTTACCGATTCAGTATTTAAGAATCGGTAAATAGTATGTAGTTAAAAAAATCTGTAATTTTTACCGATTCGGTAATATTCGTTATTACCGATTCGGTATTTACCGAATCGGTAATAAGGAATACCTTCCCATTCATTCCTAAGGGACTGGAGGCCCATAAGAATTAATGGGAAGCCATTCACTATTACCAATTCGGTAAATACTGAATCGGTAATAGGGGGAGCATATTCAAGGGTGGCAGGGTGTCACATTGACACCTTGTTGCACCCCATAATCGTGCATGTGTGCACATGTGGCGCACATACATGCCCTAAGGGCATGTATGTCTGCCACATGGCACTTTTAAAAAAGCACAACATTGCTTTTTTAAAGGCATTCGATATTTACCACCAACTTATAGTTGGTGGTAAATAACGAATCCTTAAATCAAAAATGCACTCACTTGAGTGCTCCATACATAGGATTTAAGGATTCGGTAATTTACCGATTCAGTATTTTAAGGATTCGGTAATTTACCGATTCCTTAAATTACCGAATTGGTAAATTACCAAATCCTTAAATCTAGCCACCTACATTAGGAAAAGCTAAATACCGGTCGGTAATGGGAAATTTACCAATTTTGGGCCATTACTGACCGGTATTTAGCTACCTACATATGGCCCCAAGTGCCCTAAATATTCAATCTCTCCAACATCAAATTTGCATCTGTCCTCCCTTAGAGTCTGGCCAGAAACCAGTAGTTTTTCCAAGACAGCAGCCAATCTCTCATCATGCTTCATTAGATCAAGTCCATAAACCAGGACATCATCTTGATAAACCTTAATCCCATCAATACCTTTCAGAACACTTATCATCACCCTCTAAAAGACTGAACTGCGGAAATTAGTCCAAAAGGCAACCTGAGAAATTTGAAGATCCCGAATGGTGTGATGAAAGTTGTGAGATCCGGAAATGGCAGCTGAAATTTGACCTGATGATAGGCTGAGGAAAGGTCCAATGTTGAAAAATGCTTTGCTCCACCCAGAGAAGACATTAAGGTAATATTAGTGAGTGGGTAAAGATCAACCACCACCACCATGTTCAGCTCCCTCAAATCAATGCATAGCCGCGCTTCACCATTGGCTTCGCAAGTCATGACCACGGGAGAAATCCATTCAGTTGCTTCCACCTCCTGAATAATTCCATTCTTTAAATGTGTGTCCAATTAGTTTCTCATGCTATCTTTAACCAACAAGGTAAAAATCCTAACCTTTGATACTCTGGGAACAGTGCATTACCTTAGTTTTATATGATAGACATAGGGCCAGATGTAGCAGCCCAAATACAGGTCGGTAACGGCCGAATTCGGCCGTTACCGACCGGTATTTGGTGATTGGGATGTAGGGGCATCATTTTACAGATTCGATAAATTTACTGAATCGGGAATTTAGTGATTCTGTAAAATACCGAATCGGTAATTTTACCGATTCGGTAAAACCCAGATGTAGGTAGGACTCTTCTGAGTCCCAAAGGCCTTTCAGATTCGGTATTTTACCACCCAATCCAATTGGGTGGTAAAATACCGAATCCTGGTGTGCACGCACATGTGTGCATGCACACCTGTGCAATGTGACACACAGACATGCCCTTAGGGCATGTCTGTGTGCCACATGGCACACAAGTCTGGAATTGGGGTTCTAGAGGGTGTCAAAGTGACACCCCCTGCACCCTTGCAGGATTCGGTATTTACCGATTCGGTAAATACCGAATCGGTATTGCCCATAGATTCCTATGGGCTTCATGGCCCATAGGAATCAATGGGCAATACCGATTCGGTATTTACCGAATCGGTAAATACCAAATCCTACCGATTCGGTAATTTTCAATTTGGAATTACCTACAACTCCCCCCTTCATATTTACCGACTCTTAAATACCGAATCGATAAAATTCGGTATTTAAGAGTCGGTAAATATGAATTACCTACATCTGGCCCATAGTTCTTAAGACAACCCAACTTTTTCTCAACTACCTCTGGAAACCTTTTGCCCCAAGTTTCAATTCCCCAACTCACTGTTTCAACTGTTGGTAACTGTTTTAGGCACACTGAGTGGCACACATTGTGATACAAGTATACATCAAATCACGCTAGTGAAACCGACTAATTAGAGACTCTCCTTTCATCAAGACATACATTTACCCAGGGGTAATTCTTCCCTTAAAATTATTTGTGCCCCAAAATAACCTAAGAGGTCAATGGTTTTACCCCATAACCCCTAGGTTTGATATCAGGCTTTACTTAGGCTTTACTAAATTCACCTTTCCTAACAGTTGCGTGTCATAGAATTCCTTGGGGATGAGCGTACTCTTAGCATCCCAGTCAAAAATCAGGTTTACTGACTGGTTATTAATTAACACACCTTCAAATGAACATTCGTTAACGTTGACAACATCCTCACTAGATTGATCATAAATGTCTGCTTTCCTGACTTTCTTTTGCTCTTTGCTTGATTCGCAATACCTCAAATATTGACCCTATTTCCCACAGTAAGAACATGTGACCTTCCACCCTGGACACTCTTTTTAGTTCACCATATGACCAGAATTCCCACATTTGAAACATTCATTTTGAAAGGTTTTGAAATTGGAGGTTTTCGTTGACACAGTGGTTTTGTCATAATTGTTTTTGAAAGGTTTATCAGAGAATGTGTTACTCACCTCTCTGACTACTTCACTTTCACTCTTTCCCACATTGCTTTCTTTAGGTATTGTGTCAACTAAAGCTTTTGAAAGCCCATGCTTTTCTACAATTGTGATAACTTCTTGCATTTAATGATCGTCTTTTTGCCACAAACTGTCCTTAGCTTTGTCAATAATGCATCCTAGCATTAGTTGATCCCTTAGTCTTTCCTCTAAGGTAGCACCAAAAGAACAAGTGAATGCTAATTTTCATAACATGGTAATGTATTGCTCTACAGATTCTTCTTGTCCTCTGCATTCTCTTTCCAAAGTGATAACGTTCCAACACCATGCTCAGTTTGGAAAGATCATGCAAATCCATCTTTCTGATGCAAATCTCATACTCATTCAAATCTGAAGCTTCACTGTCTGGAAGCTCAGGGAGATGTTCAAACAGTTCCTTTCAGCGCTCAACAAAGTAGCAAATACTCTAGTATTATTAGCAAACACCTGCTTCCACTTTAACCAAGGAATCGTAGGGTCACCTGGAGAGGATAAGAAACACATAGGAGCAGCAACATTTAGCATTTTGTAACTCTAGCTGTACCCCTCTTTTGAGATGTAATAAGATACGAAACAACTACAATCCTCTTAACAGTCGCATGAAAAGTACATCAATCAAATTAAAAGGATAAAAGAGAAGAACAACTGTAATATTCCCTCAGAATAAGATTCGTTTTTTTAAAACAAGTTCATGAACAGAAAGTGATGTGCATGTCAGAATTGAAGAATAATGCATGGTGGAATTTTTTTTCTCCCAAAAACAGTTATCAAAATAATCAGATGTTTATACAACGGTAGGGTATGTTACCTCCACTGATGAAAGAGACAGATGAGGAGATAAGCTGTGCACATCAGAAGGTGCACAACGTGCAAATAAAAGCTCCTGTAACCTCCAACCAAAGCACGAGATCAATTTCAGAGGGATCCTGTTGGACTTGGCCTTTTTTGGCTAAAGTTCCCTAAACTTTTTTCTCCCCCCCTAGACCTTTTACTGACATGGTGTTGCCAACTTAGATGCTTTGGGCACTTTGCCACTGCTGATCAGTGTCAAAGTGCAAGTGCTCCCAGTATAAAGTGTAATGGTAATTGGTTGTCCATGATTGGTATGTTTGACTTACTAGTAACATCCCTAGTAAAGTACACTCTGTGTGTCAGGGATGGTAATGCAAATGCTACTAGTGGGCCTGCAGCACTAATTGTGCCACCCACACAAGTAGCCTTACAGAGAGAACTCAGGCCTGCCACTGCAGTGCCTGCACGCAGTTTGTTAAACTACCATGTTGTCCTGTCAAGTGCCCACACTTGCCAGGCCTTACCCTTCCCTTTCTATGCACATCAGCATCCCTATAGAAGGTCCAAAGTGCCTCTTGGGCAGGTAGCAGTGCATGTGAAAGGTAGGACATGTACTGAGGTGTATACCATGTCCTGGCAGTGAAATACTCCCCATTTCGTTTTTCACTGTTGAAAGGCCATCTTCCCCATAGGACAGAATGGGGAGGCTGTGTAATATGTCTTCCAGCCTATCTTCCCAAAGGCTTAAGATGGAGAGGGGAAATTTAGTATGCCCGAACTCACAATGTAATGACACATCTTTTTATGAAGGTGGTTTTTGCATTGAGTGTTTAGAAACTACTCTTTTAGAAGTGGCTGGTTTTTTGTGCTCTAACACTTCTGTGCGTCTCTGCCTGGTTGTGGATTGGCTGTCTGGATTTGAAAGTGATAGGATCTGGGATTTTCTTGACCCAGGGGAGGAGGTGAGACAGCAACAGGCTGACCTGCATCTGGAATGTAGGGGGAGGAGTAGCCCCTAGAGGTGAAGGGGACTAGGTTGCTGCCATAAAACAATGGTCCCATCTCCTGCTGAGTTATTGAGAATCCAGACCCCCACTAATCAAAGGAAGAAGGTTTCACTGGCAGGGGGCACCCAGAACTGGTTTGAACATGGGTCAGTGCCCCCCTGAAAACAAAAACTTCAAAGATATTTAGGGGTATAACTATGAGAGCTGAAGCCCTTGAACGTTGGAATGGAGAAATTGAGTGATGAAGACTGTAAAGGATTGAACCAATTCGTGGTCAAGAGGAACCTCTGTCAAGGATGAAACAGCTGAAGAGACTGAAGGAAAGGACTGACCCTTACTGTGTGTTCTGGGGCTGGCCTGCAGTTTCCTGCTTTAACCAAGGAGAGGCTAAATGGACTTTGCTGTATGCTGTGTCCCCCTGCTTGAAAGGACTTTGCTGTGTGCTGTGTCCGGAAGTAACTTATCCCTAAGGGCCCAAGGTGAGCTGGCTGCCTGTTACGGAAACTCAGGAAAACACAAAAGTTTCCAGGAGAGTCTCAGTGATGCTGTGTGCTTGTGCTTTTTGCCGCCTGAGACCCTCGTAAGAATTGCCCTGTGACCATGGGCACCTGGAGTCCAAGCGAGTCTCAGCAATACTGTGTGCATGTGCTTTTTGCAGCATGATTCCTTTGTGAGGATTGTCCTGTGATTGTGTGCACCGGAGTCCAAGTGAGTCTCAGTGAAGCTGTATGCGTGTGCTGTGTGCAGCCTGAGACCTTCATGAGGATTGCCCTGTTATTGTGCACCCAGAGTCCAAGTGTGTCTCAGCGACGCTGTGTGCGTGTGCTTTGTGCAGCCTGAGACCTTCTTGAGGATTGCCCTGTTATCGTGTACCTGGAGTTCAAGTGAGTTTCAGCGATGCTGTGTGTGTGTGCTTCTTGCAGCCTGAGACCTTCGTGATGAGTGCCCTGTTATTGTGCACAACCGAAGCTCAAGAGTGTCTCAGTGATGCTGTGTGCGTGTGCCCTGTTGCAGCCTGAGATCTTCGTAACACCAGCAGCCCGGACCGGCAGTCCCAGAAGAACTCAGCCACCGGCCCCAGCCCACCATTGCCAGAGCGGGACCTCGAACAAACCCTGTCGTGGGAGGGCCCGAGTTCCACTGCCCGGAATCCACAAAGTTGCATCGTAGGCCCAAGTCGTGTAAGGAGGAGAGGAGAACGAGGGCAGCCCCCCGGGTAACATGTGTCGCTGCCTGGGGCAGGGTGCGGGCTCAGAGAGGGACGCTCTCTGCCTCTCCCATTCCTGCAGCGTGAACCTCTGCTTCGGCTCGTATCGAGGCCCATACTTGCCAAGGAGTGGCAGTACCGGGGCCAGAGTGCAGAGCTGAACTTTGGTTTACATCATACCCGTGTGGGGGCATCTGTTGACGGAATCTGACCGCAAGTAAGTACGAGTGGCGGGGAGACCGCCTAAAGGACTGTGATTGGTCCTGGAGTGTATTACTTTTTGCATAATTTCTACATTACAAACTACCTGATTGTTGTAATAAGCATTGCATTATTTCTGCATTAAGAACTACCTGAAGTGTATTACGCATTGCATTATTTCTGCATTACGAACTACCTAATTAGTGTATTACGCATTGCATTATTTCTACATTATGAACTGCCTGATTGTTGCATTACACGTTGTACTATTTTTACATAACGAACTACCTGATTGTTGCATTATGCATTGCGTTAGTTTGCATAATGAACTTCCTGATTTTTGCGTTACGCATTGCACTATTATGGAAATATAAACTGCTTTATTGTTGCATAATGAACAACATTATTTTTACATTGCAAAGTGCCTGAATCTTGCCTTACGAACTGGCGCCAGGAGGAACATTACAAATATGCATATATTGGATTTATATTGTGTGGTCTCATCGTATATCTTTTTATAAACATTTATGTTTGTTTTTATGAAAATCGTGTGGAGTCCATTTGTGGTGTCATCATTGTGTTACTGAGAGCGTGGTTGCAAATACTTTACACACTTGCCTTGAAGATAAGCCTGGCTGCTCGGTCTAAACTACCAAAGGGGGCGAGCGGGGGCGAGCGGGGGCTATCTGAGAAGGTGTCCTTCCTTTCCCTGATGTGGAAGCAAGGGTCCTTTTTTGGCCTAAGGTACCTACCTCAGCCAACTAATGACCCCAGGTCTAACAGATCCAATGTGCAACTAAGCTGTGCGCATCAGCGTAACATAAGAGGATGAAGGGAATCAACATGCAAATAAGCTGTGCATATCAGTCCGATGAAAGAAGAGACCTAGAACTGCTGCCGATGCTGAGAAGCACACCTTAATCAAGATGGCCACCACACACATTGCGTTAAGCACACGATGCGTCGTTACTGTGGCTCCTGCAGACATCTCAGGTTTCTGTATCGTGAAGAGCAATTCCCTCATCTCAAAATGGCATCCCTGCATGTAATGCCTTGTGTGACGTGCATTGTCACGCGAGGTGAAAAGTCAGGCAAAGGCAGGTTGTGCACAAGACCCCCTCATTCACCAGTACCTGTGTGTTAGGGCTCATACCAAAGCCCAAAATGTAGTAAGAATGCCAAGCAGCTCCACTTGACCTCAGGACACAGACTCCGCTTGCTTCAATCCCCACAGCTCCACTCGACATCAGGACACTGACTCCTCTTGCCTAAAGTCCATGACGGCAAGCTGGCGCACTGGCTCCTGTTCCGAGTCAGACAAGAAATGACTTTCTTGAGCTGGCAGCGGACATAGAGTTGAAGACTCCTACCAGAGGTGAGCCACCAAACTTTGCTTCATTGTAGAGTAAATGCTGAATATGCTCTCCGTGTTGAGGTCTTTTGTACCTAGAAAGGTTTTTGTAGAATGTTCACAAAAATGAGGTAATGCCTTCACCTTAAATCAAAAAGTCTACAACGCTTCAAGTTGTGGTTTGTAGCAGGTTTATTATACAGCATGCAGATTAGAGACCTTACCTACAGAGTAGCTACAACCAAAACTGCCAAACTTCAATCACGAACATTCTCCCTGCAGATGCTTACATTCTAGAATTCTACATGATACCCTGGCAGCAAGAACTTCAAGGAGATACCAATGTCAGAACACCACACTAACCCTATCCTCCCTCAATGAAAAGTACACAAGGATAAACCTTCGACATATGCACTAAGGGTGTACTGGAACTGTGGAAAACTTCAACATTATTGAGCAATTAAGCAACAACAGACTGAGAAAGACAAATGGCAGTGCTTAATTTGAGTCAGTGATTTCCAGTGCTCAGCACTGGTACTTATGATAGTCTGCACCACGGTGGCACTGACAGTCTAATTTAGAAATGAGCACAACAACCTTTGATTTGATTCTGGGATTTATATAGCGCACGAATGCCCAAGGGCGTCCAGGCACTATGCGGAGGAGAATGCCAGAGTTCCAGTTGAGGATGGATTATTTTAGTTTGAAAAAAGCCAAGTCTTTATCAGCTTTCTGAATCCGAGCAGAGTTGGGCAGCTTTTAATAGTTATCGGGAGTGAGTTCCATCATTTCACTGTACCCAGGACAAAGCTTCTTTCACCCCAGCAGGCTTTTTTAAATGTTGGCGTCTGAAGGAGTTTGCTCTGTGCTGAGCATAGGTGTCTAGGTGGATGGTACCAGGTAAGGTGTTGTTTCAAAAAAGCTGGTCCTTTTCCGTGTACAGCTTTGTACACCAGACATAGGGATTTGAAATCTATTCTTTTTTTCATAGGAAGCCAGTGGAGTTTTTTCAAGCCTTCTGAGATGGACTGGAATTTAGGGATGTTCAACAGTAATCTTGCGGGTGCATTTTGTGCGTGCTGAAATTTGACCATGTGCTGTTTTTGAAGGCCTGGGTATAGGGCATTTCTGTAGTCCAGTCTAACTATGGCTAGACCCGTCACTAGTGTTTTTACTGCTTCAGGTGGGATGAAGGTGCGTATTTTGTGGATTGATTTTAAAGTTAGAAACACCAAGGAGACAACTTTGTTGACCTGGTGTTGGAAGCTCAGTTTGTCATCAAAGACGATGCCTAGGTTCTTCACTTTTTGGACTGGGGTAGGGTGGCCTTCCATACTGGGGGGGGCACCAATTCTGTGACCAAAAGGAGGTATCAGATCCCAATAGGAGGACCTCTGTTTTGGTTCCATTAAGCTTTAGACAATGTGTCCTCATCCATTGGTTTATGTGGGACATACATTGTCTAAAGCTATCATCTGTTTCTTCAGGGCTACTTAAAATGGACACCACAATTTGGGTGCCATCTGTGTAAGATATTAGTGTGAAGCCAAATTGCCTGATGATATTACCTAGAGGGGACACATAAAGGTTGAACAGGGTGGGGCTTGATGAGGAGCCCTGCGGCACCCCGCATGGCAGCGTAAACTGCTCTGAGCAGGAGACACCGGTCTAAACATATTGGTATCTGTTCTACAGATAGGATTTGATCGGCTTTTGTGCAGCGTTCTTAACTCCTACCTCTTTGAGCCTTTTGATTAAAATGTCATAGTTCACTGTGTCAAAAGTCGCCAATAGCTTCAACAGGATCAGCACCCTTGTCCAGTATTGCCTGGATCTCCTCTACTTCCATAATCAGGGCAGTTTCTGTGCCATGCCCTCATTGGAAGTTATACTGGTGAGGAAATATAAATTTTGGTCGAATTGTGTTCCCTAGCGCGTACCCCACCATCTCCATGTACGAGTTAAAGTGCATGTAACTTCCCTCCTGTGCCAGCTATGAAGACGCAAATACATTTGCGTCCAACGTTAACATGTCCTCTTTCAGACCCACCCTGAATGGATTGGATAGTCCGTTCCTAAGTATGTTATGCCAATGTCTTTTTGTAGTGTACTCTACATGTTTTTCAGCTCTGGCAAAGTAGGCCCAGAATCTCTGCCATCGAGCCTTTTCCTTCCTTCTGACTCTGAAAGCCAGGCTGCCCAGGCTGCCCCTGTACCCGTGAACTCTGCCTTACTTCTAGCGCGGCCCAACACGCTTAGCTCAGCCTGCTGCCTGCCAAGACTGACTTCAACCTTCGAGTTATCTGTTCCGTTCCTCGAAAATACATTCCTGCCTACTAGCTTCAGTAAACATTCCCCCAGCTGCAGAGCCAAAGGGCCGGCCTGTCTCCGTGCAAGTAATTCAAGTAATTCATAGCCTCTGTTACCATGCTCCCATGGAAGGCCCATGCCCCCACGCTTCTCATGCAGACACTCAGGCGCTTATACACGCACTCACAGTCAGTATAGAATAGCTTCTACCCCAGAGACCTTTCCGCCCAGATAGCTCAGTTCCTAAACATCAGATATCAGATATGATAGAAGCACAAGTTGATCTGACATGCTAGACTTCTGTCTCTTTCCGTCAGTGCAAATGTCAAGCCCCCTGCACCTTCCAGTTTCACGTCAATCACACGTCATGCAGCTGCGCGCGCATCCAAGCCTCTGATTTCTGCTGACATTGCAACTTTCTGCTTAGTGCCACCCCTTTGTGACACCTATCTGTGACGTTTCTAGCACACACCTTCAGTCACGCCTAGTCCACGCCTTCTGATTACGCACTAGTAACACGTGGATGCTGTTATCTTGTCTACTCTCAGCTGTTACGCCTACTCTGTTACTTCCTATGATGTAAATTAAGTATATAAGCTATGTATTGTCAATTAAACATTGCTCTATCCCTTCTTCCACCCCTGCGGTGGGAAGAACATGATATCCTGGTCTTGACCATTCCTTTTTTAGGAATAAAACCCCTAAGAACTCTAGCACCACGGACTCTGTCTTCTTTCTTTCTGATTGAGTTATTATTGATTAAGTACTTACCTGCATAGAAATTAAGACGGTAAATTATATATTTACATCATTTTGGCGCCCGAATAGGGACCCCTCCCCCACCTCATGCGCCGGTTGGTGCGTTGTAAGCTCTGTCCCCTGCCATCAGCTAGAAGGAAACTACGCGTACCGGCAGGATTTCCTGTATCTCCCTCTGGCCCACGGAGGTGACGAAGACTACGATCAGTACCCAGACGAGGCGGTGAGGAGTGCGGAGGATCCCGACCAGAGCCTAGCCGAAAGAAGCAAGGTCCGAGGTGTCAAGAGACCCACCAGTTTTCCGAAGTTTTCCGAAGTTTTCCGAGGTTTTCCGAAGTTTTTCCGAAGTGTCGAGTCCAGTCGAGTTTTCCGAGGCCTTCTGTTTCCGTGCTTCCCGGTGAGTACCATTGCTGGGACGTATCTAGACGGGTTTGGGTACACAAGTCCGGTCTGCACTGTTTTTAGACAGTGTATCTGTACTGTTTAGCAGTACATCCGTTATTTCAAGTTTCTGCACCGCTTTAGCAGTGTATCTGTGCTGTTTAGCAGTACATCCAGTATAGGGGGTAGTCATATATGTTTCATAATGTCTTTTTCATGTGATTAATGTCGTGGTATGAGTGTGATTGTTTCTAATGTGCATTAATGTGCTCTTGTATAACTAGCTGTATTCAGTATCAAGTAGCAAGGATCGAGCATTCAGTATTAAGTAAACAAAATGCCGTTTTTTAACAAGTTAAAACAGATAGGAACTAGGAAAGGGATACTAGAGGAAGAAATTCCTATCCCCCCTAGGGACACCCCAGGTAATTTTATGTACCATAAGCATGGCATAGATGCCATATTATATCTAGATTTATGGGCTGACTATACTAAACATCTAGACGAAAGACACAGATGGCCCTTTACCGGAACATGGGATGCCGAGTGCATCATGAAGGTAGAGGAAGCACTATGGAAAAAGAAAGCCAGACAATCTCAGAAAGACGCCATAGAGTTTTGGCGTAAGGAATCACATAAGCGTGCTGAAAGAGCACTACGTAGAGAAGACAGACTTAAAGAATCAGACAAGGCCCAAGAAAACGAGTTAGTTATCGAGGGGATCCGAGTAAAAACAGAGCAAGTAGACCGCGCACGAAATAACCTCGTAAACGGTATGTATCTCGCGGCTGAGGGTTCGCCTGAGGCCATTTCAGAAATACCGAAAAACCTGCCATCACCATTGGTTCCAACTAAAGTAACTCATAGGACCACTAAAGACATATTCCTGAATTCCTATCTAGAGGATGTAGCACCCGCTTACACCAACCTGCCTGTTCGCGCCCTGCCTACCGACAGGGACGGGGGTGGTAACCCGCTCCAAGATCATATTCTGCCAGTATCGCGACAGGTTTCCCCTGTTCCACCAGCTCCACCACTTCCCGTACCTAAAGTTGATCTACCGAAACCACGTCTACCTGATCCCACTAAAAGACAAATTCAAGTTCAGGTACAGACTCCACAAAGAAATAATGTTCAAGCTTCCGCCTCAGGGGGTGCGACCGGGGGTCTTCACACCCCGCCATCGACACGCAGGTTACCGCTCGGGGACTTGCGAAATCCTTTTTCGTTCGCATCACCCCGTCTTGACATGTTTAAAGAAAAAATTTCAGTTTGCAGATATGATCCAGTACCCGGTAAAGACGATATAATGGTGATGGCATCACTACGGTTAAGATCTGCTACTGATTTCCTGCTGTGCTATGCAGGAATGAAGGAGCGCCTAGATAGAATATATGAGTTTGTTCAGACTGGGAAGGACCCCGACAGTATCAAGGATGCCATGGAGCATCAGAAAGTTGACGTTCAAGCACAGATACTACGTTTTTTTATAAATTGCCTAATAAGAGAACGAGATAGGCCTGGGACCGAACAGAGTGAATTAGATGCACTAAACAAGTGGGGTCAAAATATATCTGAAGGAAAACACGACAAGGGGACTTGCATAGCCAGTATGTACAAGAAAATTAGAAAAGCAGTGGTAGAAATACACCAAAAAGAGAAAGAAAAGGCTTCCTCCGAGGGGGAAGAAGAACATGAAGAACCAGAAAAAACTGCAGACACTATAGCATATGTAGGTAAAGGAACTTACCTTAGGAAGGGTATCCGTCCAGAAAGCAAGAGAGTCCTCTTCTGTGCCTTAACAAACCCGAATTCTTCTGAACATCAGTTCCAGGAAACTGATAAAAGGCTTCGAGATCGAGTAGGGTACCATGTACTAAATTCTATGGATGAACAAGAACTAGCCCGGTCAGCCATATCATGGGCCGAAAATCCAGACATATATAATGATGACACCGTAGCGCAGACATTTCTGAACCTCTCACCAGACGAGCAGAAATTAGCAGGTGTATACATGATTCAGCACCTCCTTACAAAGTACAGAAATCAGCATTCTGACCCAGGTCCCTTACCCGAATTATTAGAAGCACTACTCATGGATAGATGGAGAGGTTTAAGTACCAAATTAATTCAAATAATTCTAGAACAACGTCATACATATGACACTTTCATAAGCTCCGAATATGTCCCCGCCCCACCCCCAGAAAGGAAAATGTATCATATGGAACGTCGGCATGGCATTGAAAGTCAGAACCCCTTACGAGAAGTACATCCAGTTATGGGTGAAGATCGTACCTTGAAACGCGTGTATGTACACACGCCACTGACTAAGTTAGAACTGTTAGAAATGAAGAAACTAGTACCCTGCCACGATAAAGACCCTGCAGGTTTTCACAGAGAGCTTAAAGACATGTTACTGATGGGAGATTACACGTACGAAGATATCATGAAAATGTTAAAAGTATTACTGCCCACGGGCATCTACGAGAAATTAAAGGAAAAAGAATGGGAGGTGGGAGACAAAAAGATTGCATGGGCAGAAATAGAAGATGAAGAGAACAAACGGGTCCCAGGGGTAGGCCTTGGGGAGAAAACTAAAGCACTACCAGGTCTGATAGTACAGGTTCTGCCGAGATTATTGACAACTAGAAAAGAAGACTGGGATGCAATCT
Organism: Lissotriton vulgaris; assembly: GCF_964263255.1. NCBI lineage: Eukaryota > Metazoa > Chordata > Amphibia > Caudata > Salamandridae > Lissotriton > Lissotriton vulgaris. The sequence continues at coordinate 534,357,503 of NC_141693.1, read as the reverse complement.
CAGCATGTAAACAGAAACCCGACGAAGATACTAGTGACTTCTATTCAAGATTCGAGAAATGTTTCATTATTAATAGTGGTCTTAAACCAAGTAGCGAGTCGTACCCGCATCTTTTTGTATCCAAGTTAGTTGAGAATTCCCTGTTAGCAGTTAAGAATCGTGTATACAAGGTTGAGAGTACATGGCAAGCAAATACGCCATCACAGATGTTACAAATGTTACAATACCATCAGAACAGAATTAGAGAAGAACAGGATCAGGAACAGAAACGTATGAAAGACACGAAAATGAAAATGTTAGTAGCCCAGTCGGTCCATACCGACGGAAATAGAAAGGGTACGACCCAGACAGGTCACGCCGCAGGCCCCGTAAAGGGGACATGCAACTATTGCAAGCAGCCAGGTCACTACGTACATGAATGCCCAGTCCTGAAACATAACATAGCGACAGGTAAAACTAAAGAAAGACCACATCCGCCTAGACAAGACCATAACCAGCATCAGTCTTCACAGAATATGCAGCCCATGCAGAATACACAGCCTACGCATGCGTCATCACCTACAGCACAGACAGTAGCGGTATCACAGCCGCAGCCCATTGCCGCGTCTCAGCAAGTTTCACAACAGATGTACCAGTATGCCCAGTCCGCTTACCCCGATTATCCACGATATACATGAAACAGCCTAGAGAGGGAGGGTGGCTTGCCTCTTATTGAAATTCCTGTAGATCAAGAAGGTCCTTATGTACACAGTCAAGTATTAGGAAAAGACAGAAAGTTTTTAATTGATACAGGGGCAAGTCGTACCACAATCAGTCATGAGGAAGTTCCAGGGGCACCCCTCTCAGGCTCACAGAATGTTTCCCTTGGTTTTTCAGGAAAGCCCATTGTAAATGAGGTATCAGAACCAGTCCCCCTGGCTGTGGGTCCATTATCACGTGTTACAGACTTGTTACTTACGAAGTCATGTCCAGAAAATCTGTTAGGAATTAAAACATTGAAGGCTCTAGGAGCCATAATTTGCTGTTCTCCGGAGGGAGTTAGACTCTTTCTGCGGGATTTCAAGGGTCATTATATGTTGCGTGAGTTTGATGTCAGATTGAAAAACGTACCAGACCACCTGTGGGCAAAAGGCCCAACTGATGTAGGTTGTATGCACATTACCCCATACCGTGTTACACTCAAAGAAGGTGTAGTTCTACCTCGAATCAGACAATACAAGTTACCACCCGATGCTGTAGTGGCTTTACTGGAAATCATTGAAGAGCTCATTACCCAGGGAGTGGTCGTAGAGACCGACTCCAACATCTGTAATTCACCCATCATTCCGATTCTCAAACGTACTGATCCCAATGCACCGCTGGTATATCGGCTGGTGATTGATCTAAGAGAACTGAACAAATGCATTATTCCACAGTACCCTGTGGTTCCCGACATCTCATCCTTATTGACTGCTATTGATTCAGAAGCAACGTTCTTTACTGTAATTGACCTCAAGAACGCCTTCTTCAGCGTGCCTATTGATCCAGAGAGCCAATATCTCTTCGGATTCAGTTTAAATGGACGCAGTTTCAAATTTTCACGCGCACCTCAGGGATTCACAGAAAGCCCCAGCATCTATAGCCAAGCACTGAAAAGACAACTTGATTGTATCACAATGCCAGTTAATACCGCTTTACTGCAATACGTCGATGATCTGCTGATCACCGCACGAAGTGAGTCCGAATGTGAACAAGCATCACTGACAGTTTTACATTTCCTGGCAGACAAGGGACACAAGGTGTCTCCTTCGAAGCTACAATTCTGTGTTCAGCAAGTTGTGTACTTGGGTCACTTGCTGTCCAAAGTGGGGAGACAGCTCACTCCCGATCGCATTCAGTTAATTGCAAATATGCCACAACCCCAGACACAAAAGGAAGTGCGGGCCTTCATAGGCCTCACCTCGTACTGCAGACAATGGATTCCTCAGTATGCATTTCTAGCTAAACCACTCATTCAGTTAACAACGCAGGAAGCAGCGACTTCGACTGTCCTTCCTTGGACTCAGGAACATACACAAGCCTTTGAGGAATTAAAGAAAGCATTATGTCAAGCACCAGTTTTAGCGACACCATGTTACAGCAAACCGTTTACACTTTTTGTTACAGAACGTGATGGTACAGCATTGTCTGTCCTCACTCAAGACCAAGCAGGTTCACATAAGCCTTGTGCTTATTTTTCAAGTACGTTGGATTCAGTAGCCCAGGCACTCCCTGCGTGCTTAAAGTCAGTAGCAGCAACAGCATTAGCAATCAGACAGAGCGATTCAATTGTTTTAGGACATCCTTTAACAGTTCAAGTTCCACATTCTGTAGAGGTTCTTTTAAACAGAACCCAGACTCAACACTTGACTATAGCACGACTGACAGGTTATGAATTAACGTTATTCCAGCCACACATAGAAATCAGACGCTGCAGCATTCTGAACCCCGCAACACTGTTACCTACAATTATGACAGATCCAGCCCCGCATGATTGTATAGAGATCATTAATGCAGTAACAAAGCCACGACGAGACTTAACAGATGTCCCACTGACAAATCCAGACCTGACACTTTATGTGGATGGTTCATGTATGCGAACAAGTACAGGAGAATTAGTGGCCGCCTATGCAGTAACCACTGAAACCGAAGTCAAAGAAACACATCGTATTGACACACTGTCCGCTCAAGCAGCAGAGCTCATCGCTCTGACCCGAGCCTGTATACTAGCCAAGAACAGAAATGTTAACATATACACAGATTCCCGTTATGCGTTCGGAGTCGTACACGACTTCGGCATGTTATGGCAAGAACGGGGTTTCTTGACCTCTCATGGTGCCAAGATACAACACGGTCCCCTCATTCAAGCACTATTAGAAGCAATACATCTACCCTCAGGCATATCAGTCATGAAGTGTAAAGCACATACTAAAGTTACAGATTCTGTTTCCCAGGGTAACGACCTGGCAGACCAGACAGCAAAACATACAGCATTGACTCACACTCAGACAACTGACATGACCAAGACAATAGGACCGACAAATTGTATGGCAGTCAGGGATCCCGCACTAGATGTTATCGATATTCAGACACATGCTACCCCAGATGAAATAAAGAAATGGATTGAACTAGGAGGGATCCAGACAGATCAAGGTTGGATGACGAAGGGAAAATGTACATGGTTTCTCCCTGACTCTATGGTTCAAGTCATAATTAATACCGCACATAGTCCAGCACATCTAGGAGAAAAAGCGATGTTAGACAGCTTACAGAATCTCTGGAGCAATAAACACTTACGAGCAGCAGCAAAACAGAAAGTGCGTACCTGCATGATCTGTTGTCAGTTCAATCCAGGTAAAAGCGTCCCTGTAGAGCAAGGTGGATTTCATCCTCCCGATCATCCTTTTGAAGTCCTCCAGATGGATTATATCCAGATGGACCGTTGTCGAGGATTTAAATATGTCCTCGTAGTTGTTTGTGCACTCTCTCGTTGGACCGAAGCCTACCCAGTCCCAGACTACACTGCTCCGACCACTGCCAAGCAGCTGGTTCGTGAATTCTTCCCACGGTACGGCATGCCTCGTGTCGTGTACTCAGATAACGGTCAGCCATTCTCATCTGAATTAATGAAGCAGGTTTCCTTGCTGCTAGGATATCAATGGAAATTCCATTGTGTCCGACATCCCGAAGCCGCAGGCCTTGTAGAAAGGCATAATCAGACACTAAAGACACGCCTTGCTAAAATATGTCAAGAGAAAGGGGTCGACTGGATAGTCGCCCTGCCAGTGGCACTGTTCTATATGAGAATGGTCGCCCATTCGAGATCAGGACTATCCCCGTACGAGGTGGTCTTTGGTAGACCACCAAATATGTGGGGGACGCCCATTCCTAAGAAAATTACTGATGTTGATTGCAATATGTTGACAGATTACCTTGCCTCCTTGATGTCTGCACTCCAATCATGTCGTTCACAGGTTGCCGCAGCCTTCCCTGACAACACTGATGTAAAGCCGCATGATGTCCGTCCAGGCGACCTGATTCTCATAAGGAACTTCGACAGGAAAAGTCCGCTGGAGCCCCGCTGGAAATCGCCGAAGACCGTTCTACTTACTACAAGGACAGCGGTGAAAGTTGAGGGCCGAAAGGGGTGGATCCACATGAGCCATGTTAAATTATGCAATGGACTGAAATCCGACCCAGGCTCGTCCACCCCTTCCAAAGACTGTACCAAGCCCAGTGACTTTGAAGTTTCCAAACGAGAGAAAACTCCCCAAGAGGAATATAGACTCAAGCTTCGATCTAGCAAGTCAGACAGTTTAATTGTTTAAGTCCTCCCCTAGGTGAATCGGTTAAATAGTTTCTGACATGTATCCCCTAGATCGAGATAGAGAGAGAGAGAGACAATTCAAGAAACGTACATACTGTAAATCACTGCGTAGTCACTGTATAGTGACATTATTAATCATGTTTTTTCTAAGTATTCTAATAATCGTTGCAAGTGTACTTCTCCCAATCTATTGCCCTATTTTCAAGCATGAACAATCTGCTTACAACGTTTCTGCTGAACATTCTTTTAGCGAGTTACCTCCACACGAACTTTCTTACAGACTTGCGCTGCGCAACAACACATTCATTAGTATGTTACACCACTCCCATCAGACTAATAACGCTACAAACTGCTGGATATGTGGCCGACTCCCTCCCTACCAGAATTACAAGGGAGCTCTGCCCCTCTTTCCGTACCCGTTCACTCACAATGGCTCCTGTGGTGCATGGTTCAAAATAATTAATTCCTTAGATCCTGATATTGCTGTCCTCGACGGGAGCTGGGTTTGGGGAAACCTGAACTTAGTCCTGCTCAACGTCTGTTACCCTGATAAGGAGGGACTCCCCATTAGAATAGGAACTGATCTAGAAAATGAAGTATATGGATTAAGTAATTACACAATTAGCCTTATGATTCTTACTGTTGAATCCGAAGCTGAACCAGCTCTGCCCGCTATGTCAGTATTACCAGTTACTGGTGAATTATGTGTCAGAAAGAAAGGTTCGGTACACTTAGGTCATAGTAAATGTACTACTGTGGTCGAATTCAGTGATCATGGTAAATCATCCTTTAAAGCTACCCGTCATTCCTACTTTGTTTGTGGCCATACCGCATACATACGCTTACCTCCAGATTGGGATGGTACCTGTTATATTGCATTCCTTCTGCCACCTGTTTTTCTAGCCCCTCCTGATTACCACGGAAACACAAATCTAGTAAAGAATAGAATGCGAAGAGATCTCCCGCTTGTCGATTATACAGAAACGGCATGGGAACAATACACCGATTTTAATAAAGGATTCTTTTTCTTTTTAGGCCCCGTCCAAAACAGTAAATTAATACGTAGATTAACTAGAACCCTTGAAGCTGTAGTACATGAAACTGCCTCCGCCTTAGGTAACCTAACAGAGGAGCAATCTGCCATGCGGGTTGTTGTCCTTCAGAATCGTCTTGTTATTGACGTCATCTTGGCAGACAGAGGTGGAGCCTGTAAGGTCATCGGGTCAAGTTGCTGTGTTTTCATTCCACAAAACGCGCCATCCGTATATCAAGCTATTACACGTCTGCATAAAATTGCAAATCAGATGCATCAGAATCCAGGCACCTGGACTTGGTCCGGTTGGTTCTGGACAACGTTAACCGCTTGGGGATGGAAGATCCTATCCTTCCTAGGCTTTGGCCTTGTCATAGTATTCAGCTGTTGCCTGTGCCTACAGTGTGGGCCGGCGATATGTGGACTATGTGCCACATCGTGCATTGAACATTCCAGTTTTCTCTCAAACAGACAACGGAAGAGAGACGAACAAATTATGTTACAAGAACAAACTGATCAATTTATGATGATCGATATATCATGAAGGGTCCGTAGGGAACAAGGAGGGAATGAGGAAATATACATTTTGGTCGAATTGTGTTCCCTAGCGCGTACCCCACCATCTCCATGTACGAGTTAAAGTGCATGTAACTTCCCTCCTGTGCCAGCTATGAAGACGCAAATACATTTGCGTCCAACGTTAACATGTCCTCTTTCAGACCCACCCTGAATGGATTGGATAGTCCGTTCCTAAGTATGTTATGCCAATGTCTTTTTGTAGTGTACTCTACATGTTTTTCAGCTCTGGCAAAGTAGGCCCAGAATCTCTGCCATCGAGCCTTTTCCTTCCTTCTGACTCTGAAAGCCAGGCTGCCCAGGCTGCCCCCGTACCCGTGAACTCTGCCTTACTTCTAGCGCGGCCCAACACGCTTAGCTCAGCCTGCTGCCTGCCAAGACTGACTTCAACCTTCGAGTTATCTGTTCCGTTCCTCGAAAATACATTCCTGCCTACTAGCTTCAGTAAACATTCCCCCAGCTGCAGAGCCAAAGGGCCGGCCTGTCTCCGTGCAAGTAATTCAAGTAATTCATAGCCTCTGTTACCATGCTCCCATGGAAGGCCCATGCCCCCACGCTTCTCATGCAGACACTCAGGCGCTTATACACGCACTCACAGTCAGTATAGAATAGCTTCTACCCCAGAGACCTTTCCGCCCAGATAGCTCAGTTCCTAAACATCAGATATCAGATATGATAGAAGCACAAGTTGATCTGACATGCTAGACTTCTGTCTCTTTCCGTCAGTGCAAATGTCAAGCCCCCTGCACCTTCCAGTTTCACGTCAATCACACGTCATGCAGCTGCGCGCGCATCCAAGCCTCTGATTTCTGCTGACATTGCAACTTTCTGCTTAGTGCCACCCCTTTGTGACACCTATCTGTGACGTTTCTAGCACACACCTTCAGTCACGCCTAGTCCACGCCTTCTGATTACGCACTAGTAACACGTGGATGCTGTTATCTTGTCTACTCTCAGCTGTTACGCCTACTCTGTTACTTCCTATGATGTAAATTAAGTATATAAGCTATGTATTGTCAATTAAACATTGCTCTATCCCTTCTTCCACCCCTGCGGTGGGAAGAACATGATATCCTGGTCTTGACCATTCCTTTTTTAGGAATAAAACCCCTAAGAACTCTAGCACCACGGACTCTGTCTTCTTTCTTTCTGATTGAGTTATTATTGATTAAGTACTTACCTGCATAGAAATTAAGACGGTAAATTATATATTTACATCACTGGGAGAGATCCAATAAGTCTGCAGAGGAGATAAAGGTCGTTAGTTGGGAATTGAGATTTTTTTCCAAAACCTTGGCCAGGAAAGGATCCTTGCTATTGGTCTGTAATTGCTAATGTTTCTGGGATCTAGATTGGGCTTTTTCAATAAAGGAAGAATTGACACTATTTTCCATGCATCTGGAAAGACACCTGAAGTGACCATTTCTTTGAAGAGTATACTGAGTTGCAGCCGCGGCCGGTAGAGGGAGTCCCAGCTGGGAGGTGACGTGGGGAGGGGGAGGGGCAGGGTGGGGGGTAGTAATGCATGGATTACGGACTTTAACAGGTAAGTAAACATATAAATACATAAAACGAATTTCATTGCGTGCACTGCATCGCATTTGGTGCAACGAAATTCGTTTTATTTATTTATATGTTTACTTTCCTGTTAAAGTCAGTAATCCATACATTACTTCCCCCCACCCTGCCCCTCCCCACGTCACCGCCCGGCCGGTAATCCCACTACCGGCCGCGGCTGCTAAGTTGTTCGCTGATTATATCCGGTGCCATATGAAATATGTTGGGTGGACAGGGGTCCGAGGGTGCTCCGTATTTTATTGCTTTGATTGCCTGCAAGACTTGTTCTATACTGGGTGGAGCAAAGGAGTCCAATACATTGATGGGGCATAGGGGGTTGTGGCGGGAGTGACTGCCATTCTGTCATCCCAGTCTGTGAGGGATTCAAAGATGGTTTGCACCTTGTCCTTAAAATACCCTGCACGTTGGTTGCAGAATGCTACACTAAAGTCAATTTTTTGTGGTTCTGGGAGTGTAACTAGTTTCTTTAGTGTTGTTAATAGTGCTTTGCTTGAGTTGCCTGCCTGCTGGATTTTATCTGAAAAGTATCTGATTTTCTAGTCCAGTATCATCTATTTATAGGTACTCAGTGATTGATAGTATGAGGTTTTATCGACTATTGTGTAATTCCTTCTCCTCCCGTCTCTCAGCTTTTCTGCAGATCTGTTTCTGTTTGCACAAGGCTTCACTAAACCAGGGCTCAGATTTCTTGGTGTGCTTGCTGGTGACGCTTTTTTCCGATGCTGGGGAGTTCACTGCGGATTTGATCCAGTTGGTGAAACTGCCAGTTGATAGGTTTGCCTAAGGTTTTACTTCAGGTTTGGAAGATTCTAAAGTACATTGCAACTGTTGGGGCCTATATTCCTCCAACTACGTCCTTTAATTATCTTATGGGATATGTGCGGGCTGGGAATGTGATGTGTGGTGGTTACGGTGAACAGGATGGCTCTGTGGGCTGTCCATGGAATTGGCAGGACCTCTAGCAGGTTAAGGTGGGGATTGGATGGGAATAAACCATCCAGAGTGTGACCAGCATTGTGTGTAGGATGCATGACTTTCTGTTCCAATGAGGCATTGGCCATCATCTCTATTAACAATGCTGTGTTGTGGTCTCCTAAATTTTCAAGGTGATAGTTAAAGGCACCTAATATACAGTAGTCCTCTGAGTCAGAGCTTGATTCTAATATTGGGCTGATGATTTCCTCAAATTTGCTTTTACTTGTCGTGTAGGAAGGTCTATACAGTAGTGTACCATTGAAGGTGTAGTTAGCACTTTAGGTGATTCGAAAGGAAAGTAGTTCACCTTCAGAGCTACTTCCTGTCCGGGACCATTTTACATCCAGAGAATTAGCTATGATCGCTAATCCTCCCCCCTACTTGTCTTGTCTGTCATTTTTAATAATTGTAAATCCTTGAGGTATGAGTAGGGCCAGGTCAAGATCAGAGGTGCCATTTGCCCATGTTTCAGTGATGAATGCCATGTCAACTTTGTGTGCGGTCAATAGTCTTGCAAATTCAATGTTATGTTTTACCAGGGAGCGGGCGTTGATGAGCAAACCTATAATTGTCTTTGGAGCTGGTGTTTGTCCACATGAGACATTTTTATCATTGGGACACACCTTAGTATTCGTAAAGAGAAACTTTGCGTTGCAATGAGGGCTTTATTTGGGCTCTTTGGATAGGTCGAGCTGATGGCAGGGAGATTTTAGATTTTAGACTCAAGAGAGTGATATTAGAATATGTCAATCTTTCCCTGCATTCGATATGTTACAGACAGGGTTTTTGGCCCTGGGCCCGGTCTAGGTGTGGACGGGCGCTGACGGGCTTGCCTTTGGCGCGTCCGCTGCTGCATCCTGATTTAATGTGAATGCAGCAGGGAATTGACGTGCAGGCAAGTTACTGTCCCCTTTGACCCGGAATTCAACCAAAGTACTTTTGGTTCAGCCAGCCCTCCACAACAACCAGCACCAGCCGCAGTGGAACAGGGCATGGGACGAAAGAAATGTTGGTAAGTGAGTTTAACACTTACATTAGTAAGTTAAAATGCAATAAAAAATTCAATAGAAGTTTTTAAAGGTGCAGAAAAGTCCTTAGTGCATGTCTGGAGATGCCTAATAATTGCTAAAGTGCTAGTGCAGTATAGATCGGTGGAATCAGCATGGAAATGCGGCACAAACCTACTGCTGTTGTCTGCGCGTCAGCTGCTGCTTCCTGTTTTTATGTGAATGCAGCAGGGAATTGGCGCACAGGCAAGTGTCTGCCCCCTTTGACCCAAAAGTCAGCTGAAGTACTTCTGGTTCAGCCAGCCCTCCACAACAAACGGCACCAACCGCGGTGGAACAGGGAATGGAACCAAAGAAATGTTGGTAAGTGAGTTTAACACTTACATCAAAGTTAAAACGCAATTAAAAATTGAATTAGAAGGTTTTTTTTTAAAAAAGGTGCAGAGAAGTCCTTAGGGCGTGACTGAAGATGCCTAATAGTTGCTAAAGTGCTGGTGCAGTTTAGATCGGTGGAATCAGCATGGAACCGCTGTTTATTATTTCAAGATACATTACAAATGACTATTACCAGCGCTTAAGCTATTCTTATAGCGTTTAGAGCCTGGAATAGTCTGAATAGTCACACTTTTAGGAGTCTAATGGTTATAGTTGTTTTGGTACTGTGTTGGGCTTCGCTGGCCGGAGCAATGTGGGGTGCAAGCTGCAGTGTCCTCCTGAGGGGGGCCAACATTTATTTCTTTACAAATTAAGCACTGCCAAATAGAACTTAGAACTAGTCACGTGTCAATCTACCCTATACATTGGAACAGTTAGACATAGTCATGTGGCGACCACACTTTTCCGATTGTCTCACATACCCTATATCTTTGTGCACTACCTAATGAACCCTAAGCGTTGACAATATACTAGGAAATATATTCATGTCTTGCAAGAAACCAATCTGTTTTTACTTATTTACAAATTCTACCATCCCGGAGGGAGCAACCAAACATTCATTCCAGGTGCTTTAGCCTGAATGAAGGACCTTAGAAATCAGCGCTGCTAGAATTGCTTCCAAAGGAGATAAAAATGTCTGATTGCCATACGCTATTGGAAGATTAACACAGTATTTCCTTTAGTACATTGATGACTTCTAAGGTGAAATTAGTTTGTAAGAATAATGGTTTTATTTAATGTAATGTTTAAAGAAGATTTAGGACTTTAATTTGTAGTGGCCACCTTCATGTGAAATGTTTGCAAAATGAGGGAAATTCAAATAAATCAAACACATTTTAACTAGGAAAACATTAAACAATGTATTGTAAATGCGCCCCTTCAAATCTCGTTCCCCTGAAAAATGGCCACATTCTTTAATACAGTAGTTTGAAGTGCAATACATAACATCAAACCACCACACACAATTGATAGAAATTTATTTATTTCCATTAGATCTTGGCATTTTGTCTGACTTTGAAAAAATACTCCTTTTTCATTTATCAATTCTAGGGGGCATATTATCAAGGGGGTTTATCTCCGCTTTTTTGGCTTTAAAAGCCAAGAAAGCGGAGATAAAATTATCTCCCTATTACCAAGCTGCCGCTAACACCAGTTAGCGACAGCTAGTAGGAGATAGCGACCATCTTGGGCCCCACTTTGCATGTCAGTGATATTTATCACTAATGAGATGCAAAGTGGGCGTGCCAAGATGTTAGAGACTGAAAACAGTCGCTAACATCGCTATCTCCTATTACCAACCTTTGGAGATATTCGCGCTAAGCGGGAATATCTCCAAAAGCTAACACCTGCCCTGAGCAGTTCTTAGCCATGTTATCCAATGGGAGGTGGATAACATGGCTAAGAGCATTTGCTCGATAATGCATGAATATCGCTGACTTTTCAGCGATATTCATGCATTGCGGCCGTTTTTTATCGCATTTGCGATAAACCTTGCTAATAGCAAGGTTTATCTGCGATAAAAATCGCTGATGTGCGGCGATAATATTTGTCTCTAAACAAGTTAGAGACAAAAATTATCGCTAGTTGTTGGTAATATGCCCCTGTTTCTTGCAGCGGAAATAACACTTAGTCCATAAACCAGTCAAAATATATCCATAAGCGCACCTTCATTCAAAGCTGACATTAGTAAGATTTAACCTTTTTTACATGAGACTTAAATCACCAATAAACGAATTTAGTACAACAATATTTATCCCATTCTGATCATATCATTTTGCCCTTCATTTGTCATTGGTTCTTCAATGTAAGATATCATGCAATGCAATGATTAATTCTGTAAAGGGCATGGTTTGACTGCATTAACAACCACATTTTCTTTTATTACCCGTTTTAATATCGTCCTCCTTGTCCACGAGCAGGGGCTCAGGAAAGATTAATATTTCCCACATGACTGCTCCTCAAATAAAAAGCTTGAGTTTTGATGTACAGATAACCGACAAATAACAGCAAAAACAGCAAATGCTCAAGTAGAAAGGGTGTCGCAGAATCAATATTCCTACCAGTATATTTCTATGAATACTCTTTCATTTTGTGCCCCATTACATTCAACCTTACAGAATGTGCACAAATAATTTGCTCTTGGAACGTATCCTAAATAACGCTTCTCATTTTTTATTACATTAGTCCCATGGTCACAGTTAAGAAGCACAAATCAAGATTACTGAGCTGTTGTTGTAAGACCTCTGTGGAGAGTTAAGTGCAGAGTAATTAATTTGTTATGTATGGAAGCCTCTAATAACCACATTTAAAAGTCTCTACTTACAGTCGAGTTGTGGGAAACGTTTTCAGTTGAGTTGTAATGTCACAATGCCTCTGCAAGAGAGAGTAGAGAGTGTGAAAGACAAGGGACTGATTACAACTGCTGCTTAAACAATGAAAGGGATAATTAGATTTCCAGCACCTGTGGCTGGTTTCTCAGAAGATTCAAACAGTAGATAAAAAGGGCACATTCATGACAATGTGTCTATTTGTTGCATTTGCTGGTGTTCATGACAAGAAAGCGGGCACTTATCTATATGTTGCCGTCTGTTTTTGTATTTGACGTAGTTAACCACTTAAAATAAATGAATGCATTTTGCAACGTTTTACACCTCCATTTTGGCATGCATATTATCTTTCAAAAGAAAATGCAAAGACACCAAGTTTTTTAAGAAGGTTGGAGGTATGACTATAAATTATAGGAAATAAAATACCCCAGAACATAAGTCACAAAGTAATTGCAAGTAACCTTAGAGTGTACTGACTTTATAAAGGATCTTGGCCTTTGACCAAGATGCTATATATGACTTGGGACTCCTGGGTGACTCACATTGTCCTTTGAATGTGTATAGGGTACTTTATCCCACAGAAGTTGTAACTGTTAGACCCCATACTTACCATGACGTGGAAATATTTGGTATGTTCACTGTGTGGGGAAGTACTCATTGTTTTGATCCATGAGACCATCAATTATTTATCCTCCTCAGAAAGATCCTGGTCAAAGGTTGTGTTAAAACTCTGACAGAAAAGAAACTGTAGAGTCAAGATGTTGCCTACTCCAGATGGGTGAAGCTTTAGGAGATATCTGAGCAGATATAGAATCCTCTTAAAAATGTATTGTGTTAAGGCTGATCAAATAATATGTAATTGTTATAATTTCCATATCTGATATTTCTAACATCTGATTCTACATGATAGAGGATATTGCTTATTGTACTAATTTCCTATTTCTTTAATCTGTTAGCAGAATGAAATCATTTTTATCTGCTCAGCCATTATCTTTGGCCAACCGCAGACTCAGGAGGCAGATTGTGTTCTTGATGATTTGGACCACCTTTGTGATGGATCCTTTTTCATTGCAAGCCCCCATATTTTGATGATGTTTGGAAATGAGAGATGGTCTGTGGATGTAATAGTGGTAAAATCAACAAACACATTCTTGTAAGAAAACGTCACAGGTGGATTAAAAAAGCCATGATGTAGCCACTCCTAAACAGGTTGAACTATGTATTGATCGAATTCTTGACTACTGTACAATATCAAATAGTGAACCTCAATAGCATTTTGTGAAGTGTTTGGAGTACACTGAGTCTTTAGAGTGTGGCGTGGAACTGAGTTGTTCTTGTGTGAGAGGCAAATGAATCCTAAGGGCAATGAACAGATACTGATAATTAGGCATTTCTATGTTATAGATATGTGTGATTTTTGATACTTTTAACCCTGAAATATCAGTATGCTGGCAAGTGACCACAAGTTTGTGTGTTGCAGCCCCTTTCTCTTTTGTGATTAACCAGTGCTTTGTATTATCATCTCTTTTGCTTAATAAACAGGAGAACACTACCCCCTTTGTAGTTAACCAGTGTTTTGTAATTGTCATCTCTTTTTGTTTAATAAACAGGAAAATCAATTAAAGCATTCTCGGAAGGCACAGCCTGTTGACCAATCAGTAACCCTACATAGAGTTAAACGTTATTAGAACACTGGAATGCTGAGAGCTCCATTCACGATAATGGAATAGTAGACAGACAATAATGGCTGGTATAAACCCTCTGCTCCAACATTACAGAGTTTGACTTTCTATGGTTCCTAGTTTAAGCTACAACATTCTACTTTCTGTGGGTGGAATGTTCTAATAGCATTAAAAGTAATTTGCCTCAGGCTATGCATGTTGTCCCTGGTTATAGGTAACCAACTGTGGCCTACAACTCAGACAGAGGTCTGTTATAGCTTGAAATGTGTGTGAAATGTCTTTATTGTATGCTTATGTTCCTTACTCCCCTAACCATACTTCTGCTGAATCTTTCACCGCCATTAGGAGGGGTGGATATTAGGGCGTCCAAACTCCTCTGTAGCAGCACAATTAGGACCATTAATGGACAGCCAACTCAAAGGTTTGAAATCAGATTTATATAGACCATGGTGTAGAAATAAAGAATAGCAACTGGAAGACTGAACCTCCTAAAGAAGTTAAGTCGAGTGAGGATTATGCAAACCAAAATCTCAGCAATTGAGACTCAAAACAGGAGAAGTAATACCTGATGTTCTGAAAAAGCTCTCTGATTCTCCCTACCATGCATTTAAAACATTAGTCACAGTCAAAATTAAAAAATCAATAGGACTTAATAATAGATGCCTACTGATATTTGAATACATTTGTTTATTGTATGAAAGAATTAAAATTCATTAAAATAATCATTGTGTTAAGGAATTCAGTCAAAAATATGGCATTAAAGCACCAAGCATTTAGGCAAATTTTTGTCGAGTGGTTGTAAACTAAGAATTTCAGAGTCCCACTAACCTTTAAGGCAGAAGGATGGTTCAAGTTCTAACAGCTCTGGTCCAACAAGAATGGAAATTTCAGACTTAAAGGACATTAGAGGCAATTCCATTAGCTTAAAGCTAAAGATATAATAGAAAATGTGAAAAATAGAAACGGTTCAACAAAGAAGTCCAAAGTAAACAGATCGCTCAGCATAGCATCCAGGTGCAAGAAGGAAAAATCGGAATGGCGGTTTTTGCTCGACTTTTGGGTTCTCTTCTTTCATAGGTGTTAGAAATGGGGGTCTTTAGTTGGCAGAGGTAGGTACCTTTGTAAAAATAGGGACCCTTGCTTCTAGTCAGGGGAAGGGAGATACGCAAACTAGATAACCTCTGCTCTCCCCCTCGGTATCTTGGCACGAGCAGACAGGCTTATCCCAAAGGCAATGTATAAAGTATTTGTACTAACACTCACAGTAATACAGTGCAACACCACAAATGGACACCACACCAGTTTAGAAAAATAAAGTATCTTTATCTAAACTTGACAAGACCAAAGTGACAAAAATCCAACATACAGATATTCAGACAAAATGTCTTTCAAAAGGATATTGCAAAAATAAGCTTGCAGAAATTAAAGAGCACCAACTGGGGCTATTGCGAATTCAGGACAGAACGAAATCCAAAGAACGGCACTGCTAGCGAGGATGGCGGCATTGGGTGAGGAGTCACACATACCCTCAAACAACAGTACCTTGAAAATGATGTCGATGATGATGCACAGCGTCGAAGATTGCCGATGTCGGCTCCGGTGATGAGGCGATGTCGGCAAGATTCTCAAGTCACCCTCTGAGGTTATCGGCGCAGCGATAACAAGATGGGGGCTCTGGCTTAGGCAGAGTCGATGAGCGTGCCTGCGTCGGGCACGGACGATCACTGCCGGTGTCGGCGGGCATCGTAGGGCGTCAGAGCTGCGGAGCAGGCTGGGAGATGTGTCGTTCACTTCATGAGCGGCACCCCAGGCTGCGCTGCAGGCCGCAGCATCACAGCAGTGGTGTCTACAGCATCAAAAACAGGGTTTCTTATTTCTCTTGGATTTCGTCTAGCTCCCAACAGCAACAACAACCTCCAGAGGCCCAGCACAGTTACAGGCACCTCCTGGCAGGTCATAACTCCCAGTAAGGAGGTTCAGGGGAGCTGGGGGTGGAGTCTTTCTGTCCCTGCGACTTCAAAATAGGAGGCAAGCCCTTGGAGACTTTCCTCAAGCAGGGGCCACAGCAAAGCCCTTCACCTTTCTTTGGCAGAAACAACACCTGCAGGCCAACCCCAGACACACACTGTCTGCAGTACTTCTCCTCAGTTTCTTCAGCTCTTCTCAGCAAAGGTTATTCTTGATTCCAGAAGTAGTCCAAAGTTCAGGGGTTTTTGGTCCAATATGTATAATGTTAAAATCTAGTTTGCGACATCAACATTATCGGCGCCATCTTGTCCCACTTCAGGCTCATATGTGCGCGTAAGTAGCAGCCATTTTGAATGTCATGGCCTCTCTGCCCACTGCTGATAGCCAGCGCGTCTCTCTCTCTCCCTCTAACCTCGCAAGCACCCCCCGCACGCTGACAGCCCCCGCTTTCACATGCTTGGACCATAAAACCTTCCTTTCAGTGCGACCCTGCCTCGGAGTCACATCCCGTACCCAGCCAACATCTCCCTCCATCCCTTTCATGATCATACATCCTTTGATGAACCCCACTTTCCTCTGTGCCCGATTGTCCTGCTCATTCCCAGGCCGCCACCTGGCCCTGCGGACACAGTTTATTGCCCCCATACAGTTGAAAGCCTCTCTTCAAAGGATCTACAACTAATCAAAGCCCCCAACCCATGAGATCCGATCAACCGCACACATTCCGGGAACCGGCAAATGTCCAGCTGCCCGACAGTCATCACCTACTGTGACCGGGGTGGGGACTTCTACTGTAAATAAGTGTGGGAACGGGCTTGAAGCGGGGATTCCGAGGATGTCTTTCCGTACTTCAAAGTATTTACAAGAATGTGCCACATGTAATAAACTGTAATAAAGACCATAAACCTGTGTATAAGAGGCGAGGCCTCAGAGATGCGTTTAGAGCACCTCGAGAAGATACCCTGTTGTCTGATTTGACGTGTTCTGCTCCGTCGGAATAAACTCCTGCTTCCTGCCTTCCAGTCTCCAGCGCCTGCCTCTTTGTTTGATAATCTTGAATGGTATGAGAGGCGGCTAACGCCGGGCAATTCTTAAAGGTTTTTCGGTCGACATCGGCCCTACCTTTCTACAATACCACAGAAATGTCTTTGCTCTCTTTGTGCAAGGGGCTCTGAGCCCAGTTCAAACCACCAGTTCTGCGGGCACTCTGCCAGTGCACAACATCATCCTTTGTTAGTGTGGGCCTGGGTCCCGGACAACCACAGGGGGCAGAACCAGCATTGTGGAAGGCTGTCACAGCCCTATTCAGGTACAGGTGCTATTCCTCCCAAATGCAGAGTGGGCCTATTCAGCCTAGTGCTGACTCACCCAGACATCTGGAGCCACAGCACCTCCCCAACCCCTGTCACTAACAAAGCCAGACAGTAAATCCAAAACCAGGCAGAGTCACACAGGAAGGTTGAACAAGAACATAAACATTTTCTAAAAGTGGTATTTTCAAACACACAATTTAAAAACCTTCTTCACTAAAAGATGTGTTACTACATTCTGAGTTCAGGGGTACTCAACTCAATTTTTCAATCTTATCCCTGTGGGAAATATGCTTGTAAAAAGCATCCCCCATTCTGTCCCATGGGGCAAGATAGTCTTTCAACAGTGAACAACTAAATTGGCAGTAATTCACTATCAGGACATGTTACACACATCAGTACATGTTCTATCTTTCACATACACTGCACCCTGATTAGGGGGTTACCTTGGGCCTACCAAAGGGGTGTCCCATGTGTAAGAAAAGGGAAGGTTAGGGCCTGGCAAGTGGTTGCACTTGTCAAGTCGACATGGCAGTTAACAAATAGCGCATAGGCACCGCTGTGGCAGGCTTGAGACATCCTTTCAGGCCTATTCATGTGGGTGGCACAATCAGTGCTGCAAGCCCACTAGTAGCATTTGATTTATCAGCCATGGCACACTCAGTGCACTTTACTAGGGACCTACTGCTAAATCAAATATGCCAATCATGGATAACCAATCACAATAACAATTTACACAGGGAGCACTTGCACGTTGACACTGATCAGCAGTTCAAAGTGCCCAAAGCATCCAAGCCAGCAAAAACGAAATCCAGCACAGCATCAAAAACATTGGAGGCAGAGGCAAAAAGTCAGGGAACACCACGCCAAAGATGCCAGGTCTAACAATAGACTTTTAGTAATGTTCAGTGGTGTGGCATCACACCACCACAGAAAGACTACCACATGTCCACGTTCACATCATGTCACCTGAGATGATTAAAACATCAAGCTAGTTTCCCATGTTAGTCATGAGGAAACGAAGGTTCGTGAGTCCTCACAGGCTTAACATTGGTGGAAAAGAAATACAGAGCTGCAACTTATAGCCATAGTTGAAATTCTATTCCCACAGGAATATTTCATTGTGCACATTCTAAAAGCATTCAAGAATGTCAGGGTATCGTTGTGTACAGGACAAATATGTAACATTTTACTTGAAAACAACGATCCATTGTATTAAATCAGGAGAAAGGTCAGCACTCAATAAAAAAGAATTGTATAAAGGCCTTTAAGTTAGCATTGCACTTTTGAACAAAATGAGGTCTGACTTTACTTTAAATATAAGGAAACGAAATCAAATTAAATTAATAAAGTAAATATTTAGTAAGGTTGGCCGGTTAACTTCGCTCCACCGGCGGAGCTCACACAATTTGTGGCACTCCATGCTCCACTTGGAGCGTGAAGTTTACTAAAAAAAATCTGCCTTTGCCATCAGAGCGGAGTTAGTCAGTGTGCGTGGCTCACCCAGTGAGTATAACATAACAAGGCACGGATGCTTAACGTGCCATGAGAGGGAACCTCTGTGTCTTCTTGATGGCCTAGCCATGCACTCTGCATGAGACAGCTACAGCCCACCTAGATCTAGCATCTGTGACGCAGTGCCAAATACCGACGGTGGAGCTGGGACAGCCCCTTCCCGCTGCACCTTGGAAGATGTGCGCATTAGAACTTTTGCGGCTCCGGGGGCTCGCGACTATGATCCTGGGAGCATGCAGGGAGCAGACTCGCATTTAGAAGCAGTGGTGCTGGGGGGAGAGCAGCAACCCCCACTGGGATCGGGACCCTGTGCTTCTCTCGCCCGCAGTGAGCAGTCTTCGACAGAGGAGAACAACGAGGGGAGGCCTGCCTGATTCCAAAATGGCGCCCGTAAGGTGAGGGAGCACCAGAGACAGCGGCAAGGGCAGGGGGGAGGACGAGGAGGACTGGCCACTTTTGTTGCCCCACTCGATGACCGATATCGCCCAGCTGCCACCGATATGCTGCCAACTCACCTTGCAAGCTGCCTTTCCTTAAGATGGCAGCCAGAGGGTAATTTCTTGCAACAGGCCCAACTTCTTGAATGAGAGATTGAGAGCTGGAGACAAGATTCCGGGTAACATTTTACGGCGGGAGCCGCTGCCTGCCTCGACGCCATACACCGCACTGACACTATGCCACCAAAGCAGCAGGTCATCTCTGACTGCAGGATTCCACCGGCTCCTAGAATGGCACTTCAGGGGCCACCTATCAAGTTCAGGCAAGAGCCGTGCCTTTACCGGGGCCCATGATGGAACTTTTTAACTATGCTGAATCTAGAACCTTCTCTATGTACTGCGGTGCCCGAGCAACCTTTGGCCGATGACCAGTGGAGCTTCCCTATGCAGCTAAAGAGGAGTTTGGCTTGGGTTCACCCCTCGGCCGTCACCTACCCAGCCGGACGTCGGACACTGTGTTTCCTCGTCTCCCCGTTGTATTTCTTATCCCCTCCACCCTATGTTTATGCTATGCTTTTGTAACTCATTACTATTCTCCAGCACCTATTTGGCCAACACCTACACAGCTGGTCTTCTGTCATTCTTTTCCTCGTCTCCCTGTCTGTGTCTCCTTCCCTCCCCCTCCTCCTCCCTCTTTTGATCCATTGATTCAAACTGATGTACCTATGTAACCCGCAACTCGCTGATTCAACTGATGTAAATGATAAAAACTGTTTGTACCTACCACGGAGCCTGAGCAACCTTGGCGGATGCCCAGTGGAGCTGTCCTATGCAGCTATAGAGGAGTCTGGTCCCTTGGCCGTCACCCACCCAGCCGGTCATCTGACATTGTTTCTCCTCGTCTCCCCGTTATGTGTCTCCTTCTCTCCCCCTTCGATGGAACAATGACGACACCCCTGGGCAGATACCAAATCTGTTTGTACCTACAGCGGAGACCGAGCAACCTTGGCCGATGCCCGGTGGAGCTGTCCTATGCAGCGATAGAGGAGTCTGGCCCCTTGGCCGTCTCCTACCCAGCCGGTCATCTGACATTGTTTTCCTCCTCTCCCCATTTGTGTCTCCTTCACTCACCCTCCCTCTGTGATTATTTGATTCAAACGGTTGTAACTATATAACCTGTAACTCGTTGATTCAAATGATATAACTATGTAGCCTGTAACTTGCTGATCCTCATGTAGAGCGCTCTGATACATCCGGGTCTAGCCAGCACTATATAAAACTTTGCAAATAAAAATAAATAAATAAATAAATAATTAAAATAAGGTGTGGTGTGTGCTGCTTTGTCTCATGGGAAGAGGAGGGAAC
Source organism: Lissotriton vulgaris (assembly GCF_964263255.1). Lineage (NCBI taxonomy): Eukaryota > Metazoa > Chordata > Amphibia > Caudata > Salamandridae > Lissotriton > Lissotriton vulgaris. Next base: position 534,336,950 of record NC_141693.1, on the reverse strand, counting down.
TAGAGGAGAATACTTCACCACCATGATCATCATATTAGGCCACATGGAGTGGAGGGGCGGAGTAGAAACCGGAACAGAATGCTTGAACCAGGGATTGTGGAGCATGCACTATATCAGTGAGTGCGACTGCAAAGGCAACTGGGGATGTATGTGATTGTGAACAGACAATTGATGATCACTGTGAGGGAAAAATGTCCCACATTTAGTGACTGTAGCCCTGAGACACAGTGGGCATCAATGCAAGTGTGTGTGTTTACTGTTTTCCTGAAACTCTGCCAGCTGTAACGGTTTGTAGTGTATTATCTGCAAGTTATCCGTTTAATTAGCTTTTCTAGGCTGATTGGTGAAGGTTTGCCAAATTGTCAAATAGAGGCAATGTGAGCAACTGCACACACAGCTTAAGTGAATCTGTCTACCCCCTCTCCCTCCTTCCTCCCCTGCTCGTACAAGCTGGCATGCTTCACACCCTCACTCGAGGCCAGGGCTCCTCTTACACGTGCACCGTATAGGCTGAGATTGCTTGCTTTACTCAACACAGTTCACTTTGGCCCTCAAGATCTCTCAAGCAAGGTCTGAAATTTACACAAATTGATGTACTGTGAAATGGCTGCAGCCCCGAAACCAGAGGTCTTCAAACTTTTGGATGCCGAGACCCCCTGTCAACATTTACAGGCGTAAGCACCCCCTCCTGACAAACATTTCTAAATCTCAAGGCAGGGCTACTGAAATTATGAGGCAGGCGAGGACCAAATTATGCGACAGGCTTGACTAAATTGTTTGAGTAGAAAATGTAAATAATGTTCTGTGATGCTGCGTATTTTGGGATAGCATTGCTTTATTATTTTGAATTTTTTAAACACCGTAACACTGAGGAAAGATTTCACCCCATCAGTACCAGTTTATAACCAAAATACAGCAATTAACATCAGAAAGATGTCTAGTCAACCTTTGTGTGAGGGCCTCCCACTCCGCAGGAATACGCACTGCCACATTAGAAACTCACCGCGAGCAGCAAGGGTCCCTTCAAACCCTGGCAGTCTTGTGCAAAGTTAAGCAGTTTACCCATGCCCCTTTCTTCTCACCCCCTCCTTCCATCCCTCTCTTCTCTCCTCTCCCAACCCCGGATCCCTCTCTCACATTGCAGACAGATGGTTATTAGCCCAAGGACACCATTTGGTAACAGTAGCGCACTACAAATGTAAATAATAATAGGCAGAAGCAGGGGATCCACTAGACCCGAACTTCAGGGGGGGGGGGGATTTAACACACCCAGCCAGGGCTGGCCCGAGCACTGGTCGCACACGGTACAACAGTCTTTCCACCTTCTCCATGAATTCCCTCACTACCACTCATCAACAATACACCTCATCTCTCTATAGCACATGTCTGACAAAATACTCATAGTTTACTCACACTCAGTTCTGTGATGTGAATAGTACATCTTCTTTGTACCAGGTACTTTAACCTTCTGCACTGTGTGGGTGAAAGAGTGCCCATGTGACTGCACGGTAAGCAATGCAACTGTGTGAGAGTAGGGTAAAATGAGTGACTACAGGGTGAGTGAGGTGACCATATGAATTTGGGTTTGGCTGTAAGTGCAGAGTGGGACGAATAAGTGCATGGTTAGTGATGGCCTTGTTTGAGTGAGCTACAGATTGAGCAGTGAGGGGGGACAGGTGAGTGCAGTGTCACATGAGTGCAGGATGAGAAGTGTGCTCGTGTGACTGCAGGGTGAGGTACAGAGTGAACAATGCAAGCACATTTATAGTGCAGAGTGATCACTGTGAGAGCAGGGTGAGCGGGTGAATGTTGTGAGTGCATGGTGATCAGTGTGAGTGCATTGTGATCACTGTGAGTACATTATGATCACTGTGAGTGCAGGGTGAGCGGGTGAATGGTGTGAGTGCATTTTGATCAGTGTGAGTGCAATGTGATGGCTGTAAGTGCAGAGTGGGACGAATAAGTGCATGGTTAGTGATGGCCTTGTTTGAGTGAGCTACAGATTGAGCAGTGAGGGGGGACAGGTGAGTGCAGTGTCACATGAGTGCAGGATGAGAAGTGTGCTCGTGTGACTGCAGGGTGAGGTACAGAGTGAACAATGCAAGCACATTTATAGTGCAGAGTGATCACTGTGAGAGCAGGGTGAGTGGGTGAATGTTGTGAGTGCATGGTGATCAGTGTGAGTGCATTGTGATCACTGTGAGTGCATTATGATCACTGTGAGTGCAGGGTGAGCGGGTGAATGGTGTGAGTGCATTTTGATCAGTGTGAGTGCAATGTGATCGCTGTGAGTGCAGGGTGAGCGGGGGAATGTTGTGAGTGCATTGCGATCAGTGTGAATGCATTGTGATCACTGTGAGTGCAGGGTGAGCGGATGAATGATGTGAGTGCATGGTGATTGGTGTGAGTGCATGGTTATCAGTGCGAGTGCACAGAGATCAGTGTGAGTACAGGGTGAGCTGGTGAATAGTGTGAGTGCATGGTGATCAGTGTGAGTGCATGGTGATCAGTGTGAGTGCAATGTAATCAGTGTGAGTGCATTGTGATCGCGGTGAGTGCATGGCGATCACTGTGAGTGCATGGTGATCAGTGTGAGTGCATGGCGATCAGTGTGAGTGCATGGCGATCAGTGTGAGTGCATGGTGATCAGTGTGAGTGCATTGTGATCGCTGCGCGTGCAGGGTGAGCGTGAAAGTGAAGGCGAGAATGAGAAGTGAGTTGTCTGAAAGCAGGGTGCATTCCCAGAAACTTGAAGTGTAGGGTTTCAGATATAAGTTAAACTATTGCTATAATGGCATTAATCAGGGATTGAGGGTAGAGGAAATAAATAATGTGCTGATCCTGCAACAAACTTCCAGTCTTATGATTAGAGTTACCAGCTCATCATTTTGATGGCCCAGAAATAAGCAGTCACCTAAAGCTGTATTTTTAGCACTTATCTGTGAATACTTAGAACAGCAAATATAAATAGAAAGCACTTTTAATTGTGTCACTTTTAATTGTGTTCTAGGGCTGCCTCAATGATCCATGACTGAAAATTAAAGAGAACAAAGACAGAAAAGTCACATAACTAATTAATACATACTTTTGTATTTATAACTATATTTAGTGTCAAGAGCAGGCATTTTTCTTTTGGCAACCCAACTTTATATTCCTTTTCGTTAAATGCATTCTCACGCTACAGCAGTAAGTGTAAAAATACATATGTAAGGAATAGGCAGAGTGGGGACCCAGGGGGTACTGGAACAAGAAAAAACGTTAAGCCTCTGTAACCAGTTTACAAAGGCATGTAAATATGCTAATGGTCTTTGAAGACCTGTGGAAAACTCAGGCGTGCAGGAGATAAGACTCCAGACACTGCCCAGCAGAGCCCTCATCAGCTCGAGTTTCACTGCAGCAGCCCGGGCTGAGACACAGGACGGGGGAAGAGGGGGACTGAAGCCCTGGAGGCCAGGGCAGAAGTGTGACTGTGAATGCGCGACCCCCTTCACACCACTCCACGGCCCCCCTGGGGTTCGCGCCCCACAATGTGAAGACCCCTGTCCTAAACTCTTGTGTGGCACAAGGGTGGCAGCTACCTCCCCAGACCCACAGCCTGCACTTGTTTACTCTGTCGCATGGCCTTGGGTTTACGTTCTCCTGTCCACACAGTCACACTAACAAGCACTGGCCACAGGCAGCATGCGACCAGCCCCAGCTCTCAATTCTACCCTCCGAGTACTCCCCAGAATTAATTGATACTGGGGGATTACAAATAGAGCCCTTCAGTCACCTTGTAAATGAGCAATTACTGGGGGTTTGATTCTCCTGCTAACTCCTTATTTACCTGTAAAGTTTCATGTGGTGGCTGCAGTTGCTTTTAGCCGCAGAACTCTCCAGATTGTACACGTTCTACTAGAAGTATCAGGCTGCATTCTGCCGCAGGCGGAACTCCACAGAATCTCGCGCAGTTTTCACATAACTCAGCTGAATGCCGCAGAGTAGAACTCTGTGAGCCCTGCTTACCCCAGATACTTATAAAGAACTTCCACAAAATATTATTTCATGTATATGGCTAACTTTAAAAGTACCTTACCACCATAAAATGTTATGATATTCATATAAATACACGTTTTTCAAATGTAATTCTACTAAAATTGTTGCAAATATTTCATAAACTATAACGTTTCTATATCAGTTTACAAAATCTCAAGCCTGTACTTCATTGTTACACATTTTCGAACCAACTTTTCAAATGGGTGCATACACAGCAAAAACATGAAAAGCACTCGGCTACTTCGCATAGTATCACAATTCTCCATTAATATACGTTAATAAGCAACATGTGCATTAGTAATTCATCAGTGCAACTTGTGTATATGTATTTGTGTTACAACATAAATGTGTTTTCTTCATCTCACATTTTAAAGCACTCTTTTACAATGTTCCTACTATACTTGTCTCTGTTTCATGTGCCACTGTGTCTAAAGTGTGCAAGGTGCACTTTCAACCTTTCATGTCTTCTGTGTATAAATGTGTTGTAAATTATGATTTTTGAAATTATGTTCGAGCAGGTCATTTACCAACCAGCATAACCTTCGCGCTCGCCCTCACCTCCCCTCTTTGTAACACTCACCATGCTGCATTCCCATTCAGCCAACTAAATAACCAATATACACTTCTGTCTTGTTGTGGTCATTTGTTGGCCTCAGTTTTTATTTTGGAATACAGTGACAATATACATAACTTTTGCATTTTGCTGTTTTAGTCTTTTTTTGCCCTTGCGGGTAATTTTTTCTTTCGGTAGGTTGGATTTGGGCTCCCCTTGTGTGGAGCGGAGGGGTAGCTTCTGTCCTGGGAGTTAGGCCATGACTCACTACCTTTCCGGTTCTGGTTGTGCCCTGCCATCCGGCGGGGGCTGGGCTGCGAGCGCCGTCTCCGGTTTTGCTACCCCCATTTTTCGGCAAAGCCGCCTCACCCAGACGTGAGGCATCTGAAGGTGAGTGGTCTTACCCTCTGCCCTTTGGCCTGCTCCCCCAGCCGTGAGGCATCCCAAGGTTAGTGGTCCCGTCCTGGCACACCGCCCTCCGATGTGCCTCATTACCAACCCTAATCCGCGTAGGTCTCTGCCACGCCTGCCCCTATGCCTCAGCCTGCGACATTGCTGTTCCTTTGGTGTGGGTGGGTGGGAAAATTCTGCTCCATGTGCTGCTCCCCCTGTTCCGACCGTGGACCTGGAGCTCACCTGGGGAGAAGCCTTATATCCCCCCCTTTCCTTTGTTTAATGGCCTGCCTGTTGGCTAGGCCCCTCATTGGGGGGTTTGTACCTCGCTTCCCACCCATTGGCCCCAGCAGTACCCATGGGGAGGGGGGGAGCGGCGAGCCTTGGCTGTTTTTGGACCCTGGCTGCTTGCGTGCAAAATCTGGCACGCTGAGTTGTTCCTGGGGGAGGAGAAAGGCACGGCGACCATTATGCGCCGGCTCCCAAGCCCCCCCTTCATGGCGGCATCCTCTGCGATAAACTCAACAGGCGCTATTATGCCAAATTCATCCACATTTCTAAGAAAACAACTCTGTTTCTAAAGAATTTGTGTTTATCAGGAAACAGACAGGACAGAGGATTAATCTATTATTAAAAAGTTGATGGACAATTTTAGGAGGGCAAGAACAATAGTAGGTGTTGGTGAATACAGAAGGGGATCCTTCAAGTAAACCATTAAAACATTAAATGATCATGGATTTCAGTATTCTTGCAAGTGAGAATATTAAGTACATATTCTTGACGAGGCACTCTTTCTCAGTATACATTTTCCATTGCTTGTCTAGCTCATTAAATGTTCTCATTTAGGAGCCAAACGCTGATGTTGTTTCTTACTGCCCTGGGTAAATACCGGATCATCCCCATGTGTACGCGTATCATCACACCAGGTAAAATGATCTCTCCAAAGGCGACTACAGCTTATCCAGCCCAGTGTTTACTTCTTGAAAATCTGTATCTAAAGAAATACAAGAAAAATAGGTCAAAGATGTAGGCTGAGCATGACGTATCACCTTTTCACGATAAGAACACGAAATAGGGAACACCTGCTTCCAAGCATTAGGGGTGTAATCTGTCATAGGTACAGTATGTGAAATATTGATCAATTCGCCCAGCTAGCTTTTTGTTTTGTACAAACAAGATAAATAGGTCAACTGTGGATAAAGACACAGCTCTACCAAACCTCCGTTTCACAGGCAAGGACTCACTGGTTCGCTCTCTATATAACTCAATATTTCAACCAAAAAAAAACTCAATTTATTTTACCCAAAATGTATATTTTAACAAAATTAAAAATGAAATGTAAAAAGAAAATAACATTGTAGTTAAATCTCTAGTTTCAGCAAAATAGTCTCCTTCATCCCCATGCAGATGTCCGCAATATTCATCAAATGGCATGCAGATATTTTTAATCCCAGTCGTTGAATTGTAACCTTAGCAACCACTGAATTGAATACGTTTAAAACACGTACCTATTATTTTGCAACTATTTTAATATCATATAGCAGGCCAATTGTATTGTCACCCGTGCCACCTACAGCTCACGCAGACAGTACTGCATCTCGAAATGTGATTGACAGAATCAAACAGCCCTACTATTAGGTCTTTTGGTCTCTGAATACCACCACAGCCTCCCACGGGCCAATTTTGGGTTCTTTTTCACCCATTTCCCGCCTCCTCGTCATGTTCCACCGCTGAACAAAATCTCATTTGCAGCCCTTGACTCCAAATGAAGCGTAAAAAAAATAATAATAATCGAGCACAAAATGTGCCCACCCCCAAGGAACCAGAGTACATATCAGAGCTCAGGTGGCTCCCAGTTACAAACGTGAATATTGTTGTAAGTAATATAACATGTTTCTTAGCTCAAGCCGCTTTCCGACTGCCTCATAATGAATCACCTGGAACCACGGGATGAAATTCAGCTCTGCTCATGGGGTAGGTTTAAATAGTATCCTCCTCGCTTTTGTCTGTATGGCGCACTCGGCTCCATGACTTCTGCTGCCCACAATGCAACAATGCAGATATGAAAGTAAAATGTGCATGTTCTAAGACTAGATTTTCTTGGAAGCCATTTGTTTTTCGCTAGTCCCAAGAATACATCTGTGTGCCTGCCTTATTAGGGTAGGCGAGGGCCATGCGAACACAAAGGGCAACGACAACAGTACGATTACTGTGGTCAGTAGAATTCTGAGACCAATTTTCACAGAGCTTTAGACAATACATCAGGCAGACAAGGGCTCAAGTGAAAAATAAACAGAAAGGCTGGCAATTTAAAAACGTGAACAAATTAAATGAGTGGGAGAAAACAAAGCATAGCCTTTCATGAGAAGCATTCTCTAAGCCAAATTGTTTGTCTATTAGATAGCGAAGAAGGTTTTCATGTGTTTCGCTATCACACACAGAACATTTGTGGCTTTCGCAGAATCACACAACGCAGGTGTGCCAAGGGCCGCAGCAGTGCAAGATGCAACACAAACCTTGGATGGGTGCAACATGATACCCACATGCAGAGCTTCTGTATGCGCACACAAATAGGCAAAGTTTAGGGTGCATTGGTGCAGCATTACCAGTTTACTTTATATGCAGATCAGGACTACCGCATGTGGAGAAGTGTTGCAAAAGCTCCTACGAAATTAATAATTATAGTACACACAACAGTCAGCGAAAGATTCCCCCCACTCACATAAATAAGGGTACAGTATTGCAGGGCCGGCTCTAGGCTCATGGTGGCCCTGTGCAGGGAGCGTAGGTGGAGGCCCCCGGAAGAGCCGGGGTTTAGAAGGTGAAAGGCTCAGCCATGCAGGGAGCAGCGGAACACGAAGACGTGTGAAGGCAAAGGAAGGGGCTGAGCGGTACAAAGTGAGCCAGCCAGAGACAGGCTGGAGCGAGGTCGGAATAGACATTAATAAAGCCAGTGGCGTAACGAAACGTGAGGGGGCCCCCCTGCAAAGCACAATGAGGGGGCCCCCGAGTGCCCGACGCACCACCTACTACTTTGCCCCACCTACAAAAATAAGCCGTCACCTAAAGCCGTATTTTGAGCACTTATCGATGCGTACTCCGAACAGCAAATATAAATAGAATGCACTTTAATTGTGTTCTAGGGCTGTCTGAATGATTAGATCCATGACTGATAATTAAAGGGAACAAAGACACAAAAGTCACATTACAAATGAATACATACTTTTTTATTTATAACCCTATTTAGTGCCAAGACGAGGTCATTCCAGGCTCTTTAAACACATAGCTGACATTTTTCTTTTAGCAAGCCTACTTTATATTCCTTTTCATGAAAAGCATTCTCACACTACAGTATTAAATGTAAATTTCAAATGCAAGGAATAGGCAGAGTGGGGGCCCAGGGGGTACTGGAAGAAGAAAAAAACTAAGCCTCTGTAAGCAGTTTACAAATGTATATTGAATGTGCACCTCACAGAGCATACAGCTGACTGTTGTGGTGCACTGTAGCACCCAAAAACACTTTACAATAATGTACACCACATGCAGACATGTAATAGCGCTCACTGGGTTGAGCTTATGTAGCACGTAGCTCAGAAATACCATACAGTCTGGCTAATTTAGAGATGACCCTAGCAACAGTTAATTATTAACTCAATATACATTAAAATCGAATATTTCCTGCCACCCAAGAAATTCTTATTGTTTTGGGGCCTGAAACAGTCCGAACTGTCACTCTTGTAAGAGTGTGAATGTTAGTACTTGTGCTGTCACTATCACTGGCTGCAGTTGGCAGGGGCAATGTGCAGTGTCCACATGATGACAGCCCTGGCATTTATTTTTTATGCAAATTAAGCACTGCTCCAAATCTGGTGGTGGGCAAAGCACTAGGTCAACACGGTGCCCTTCTCTGGGGTGGTTGCAATAACTCCCGGCAACACCGGCACTGGTATCCTAGAAGTAGGAATAACAGGTAGCCCATTCCCTAGATCCGCCATCTTAAGAAGGCGCAGAAGGCAGCTTCCTTCATCATGATACACATGCTTGCACTGGCTGCCAATGTGAGGATTCCCCGTTCTCCTCGCGGGTAGTCCCCCTAGTGGTAAGGACCCCACAGGGATTCGCATACGGAGTGGCCTAGATACCTGGTGAGAGAAACCACCAGGGGAGTTCAGGTTATGGGCTGATCCAACTAATCTGAAGGCAGGGTGTTTCGAAGACCTTTTAGGGTTTTGTGGGAGCGCTTGTTTCTCTATGTGACCCCTGATCATATCCGAGGCTCTGGGTGATCGCCCAATGTGTTTGTCCCTGTGGGAGCGCCCTGTACCTCCCTCAATACATGAGTGTTTAGCACTTTGCTTTGGCATCCATGGTGGGGGAGAAGGGGAGAGGCACGGGTGCAGTGGGAGCGTTCTTCAGTTCCTGGAGGACTAAAACTCCAAGTTCTAGTTTAGTTGTTCGGAGGTACTGTACAAGTGAGGACTTGCACTGCACACACCCCACCTCCTCCTCCTTCACCACCAAAGTATCTACTTCCTAGGTATGTGGCAACAGTGTGTTACACCCTGATCTAAGGCATCATTGTAAGAGGTGAAGGTGGGGATGCAGAGACTACCCAGGGAATGGAGGAATTAAGGGGGTGAAAAAATGTTTAAAGCGAGAGGGGCTACAGGGATAAAGGGTTTAAGAGATAGGGATTTAAAGGGGTAGAAAGAATAGGCGTGCAGGGGCTCAAGAGGAAGAAGCTGCGGATGGTTTAATTCCCACCCTACCCACCCATCCACTGAGGCTTCTCGGCACCACGGACCACTCCTGATCGGGCTCGGACAGACTCACCTGAGGCCTGGCCTACAGCTTCAGTGGCAGGCGAAAGCGGGCAGCAGAAGAGGACAAAGGCAGAGGCTAGTAATAATTAAATTATGGCTGGGGCGCGGCACGGTGATGACCTTTCTCAGTAGTCTGGCTGGGTTCTGGGATGCCTCACCTCACTCCTCACGTGCACTTTTAATTGTGCTGCTGCGCAATGCGCATGACTGTATGATATTGGTCACCAGTCCCACCCTATGCCCCACCCTGAAGACGCACAGACAAGGAAACATCTGTTGAGCTGCCAAGATTTCAGATTGCCGTGTGTGACATTTTTATAATTTCAGTGTAATTATGAGTGACATTCAACAACTATGAGTGACACTTTCTCGCAAGCAAAATCACGCAATGAAGGCAAGGGAAACAAATATCAGAATCTTCGCGCTCCTAATAAAGTAAATTAAATGAGTGGCACAACTTTGCAGACAGACTAATGACTGCTGAGTTTGGTGTGCCCTCGGATCTCTGTATGACTCGGAGCACTGCACGCATCAGGTCTTGGCCCCATGAGCAGAAGGCCTCAAACCGTCCAGCATTTATTGCACTACCCCTTTTGGCTGCAGGCCTTACTTTCTATGTATAATAGACTGCAGGTTAATTCTGTGTGTAGCAGTGGGAACCATAGAGTGTACAGCTGTGTGAGGCTGTTTGCGTGAAGGTGGCTTGCATCTGTGTGCACAGTGTAGCTGTGCACAATGCTATGTGCATGCAGGAGGCTTGCAACTGTGTGCCCAGTGTAGCTCTGCACTATACTGTATAGATGCAGTAGGCTAGCGTCTGTGTGCACAGTGTAGCTGTGCGCTATGGTTTATGGGTGCAGGAGGCTTGCGTCTGTGTACACACTCTAGCTGTGCACGGTGCTATGTGCATGCAGGAGGCTTGCGTCTGTGTGCACAGTGAACTGTGCGCTATGCTGTATGGGTGCAAGAGGCTTGCGTTTGTGTGCACCGTGTAGCTGTGCATGTTGCTCTGTGCATGCAGGAGGCTTGCGTCTGTGTGCACACTGAACTGTGTGCTGTGATGTATGGGTGCAGGAGGCTTGCGTCTGTGTGTACTGTATAACTGGGTGCAGCAGACCTTAGAGATCACGGCTCAGGCCGCATCTCTCAGACTCTGCCTACATGCGACAGGATGTCTGTGTACAGCAAGCTTCAGACTGCATACAGTGCGCCCAGGCCCCAAACTCTGTGCAGCACCCCTCAAATTTATCATCCAGACCCATGGCTCTGACTCTGTGTGCACAAGACCCCTGTCTCTGACTGTTCGCTCCAGTTTAAGGCTTTTGCTGCTCAGCAGGCCTCTGGCTATCTAGCGAAACAGGCCTCGTAGTGCTTAAATTTAGCATTGTGAGGTTCAGTCTCCAAGTATACTTTTATTTTACTTTGCCATTTTGTATAGCGCGAACAAGACCCTATGGGGTATCAGAGCGCTTTATAATTACCCCTAGGCACACATTTATTTGAAATTAATATGCAGCTGTATTTACATATATCTGCAGCCTTAGTACTTTTAATCTGTTCGAAAAGCACCTGGCTGCCAGTAAATACAGGTAATCCCGTTCCCGCTTTCAGTATTGCTGAAATAAAATATTTTTAAATGTCCACGGTCTGGATCACATTTTATTCCAAGTCAATTCAGAAAAGCACGCCTCAACACTATATTTTCAGCAGTGAGCGAGGGGAACAAACCTGAGACCTGCAATGGACCACTGATCACTCTTTTCTAAAGTGTTTCTCTACTATTAACGTTTTAAGGACATTGCAGATGCCCCAATAAGTGTAAATCAACCCTATTACACTGAAAAAAATTAACACACGTTACCTCATTGTCTTTAAGCCTAGGAGACAGATCATTGTCTTTCACACTGGAACAGACATGGCATGAATCGGGTAGTCGAACCAACTTGTTCAGGCGATTGAGGAATGAAGATTACTGGCCTCTCTGTGGCGAGGACGGTCTCTCTGCAAATTAGTTTTCCGTGGCACGAGAGGGGCAAGGGGGAGGGTGGCTGTTTGATTTTAATTGCAGCTCTTCTGATAGCTGAACAGGATGCGGCGGGACGGTGCAAGCAGGCAGCTCTGCTGCGAGCGCCATACTTTTGCGCAAATAGCTCTAGCCAGCCTCAAACAAACGGAAGCAGGATGTGACGTCAGCGGCGCGGGCGCCAGGAATCAATCACCTTTTCTGACAAAATACTCTGGCACTGGGGGCGGGGCACACCATTTAATTCAAGAGGAGGCCGTGCATCCTTTAATTTATGAAAGAGGCTTGGGGGCCGCCAGTGATTATAGTTATTTTGGAGTTTGGAAATCCTGCCAGGGGGCCGCCAGTGATAGATCCGAATCCGATCCTCGGCTCGGTCGGTCGTCGTGGCGGCCCCTCGGGTTTGGCGGCCCTGTGCAGGTGCACAGTTTGCACATGCCTTGGGCCGGCCCTGAGTATTGCAGCAGCAGTGGAGTCCATGTATCTTCAAGTCAAGCAAGTGCTGCACAACAACATCAAAGTAAACAACTTTTACTCTCACAAGTGCAGACACACACACATCCTTTGTCTTTTCTGATCACCTCAAAATGTATGTGTCTGATTGAAAACATTAGTAAAACACCCACTAGCGTGACCAACTGGCATGGCTGCAAAGTCAGGACGGTGAGTCGAAAAATTCAGGACAAAGGGTCAAAATTCAGGACAAAAATTCTGGACAGAGGGTCAAAATTTAGGACAAAATTTGGGACAAAAGGTATGTTTTACAGACACATCAGAGGAGGTCACACAGTTGTATATAGGTAAGTAAATAGACAACCAATATAAGTAAAAGCCAAAATAAGTTTATATTAGGTTGAGACACTTGTACACTTCACAGTTTTTCAGTATGCGCGCAGTTTTGAGCAAATATGCGGGCTTTTTTGTGGTAATCCATAAAATCATAATCTAGATATATGGTTACTGCACTGGTCGCCTAGTCTGATATTTTGTTTACAGTTCATGGTCCTGAGCAGGCATGCTTGGTGAGAGATGTGGCCGGGAAGATCTTCTCAGATGGACTTTGTTACTAGCATCTCATATCTGAGTGCCATTGTGAGATGTAAAGCAGCACGCATTGTAGCTAATTGGGACCTGCAGTGCTGAACTAGAGTGCAGTCCTCTGAGTGGCCGGCTTTATGTGTCAGATCGCTTCACGTATCCCATGTCTGTTCCGCTGGTGAGGACTGGTTTAGGGGCTGGTATAGTACTGAGTGATGGATAGGGCCCATAGCGGACAGGTCTTGTGTGAGGGTGAGGGCATGAAGCAGGAAAATGTAGTTATTAACCAGCATGTATGAGTTGTAATTGGCTGCACACTGCTGAGTGTTATGGTATTATTGTGGGAAAGAGCAGTTAGATATGAGTTGACATTACTATATAATGCCCGATTACTATATATCAGCCCTCTATATTTTACCTGTATATTGGAATAGTATACTGCTTAGGATGTTTAATTTGTGTGAGCTGTAAACTGCAGATTCTCATTGATGCACAGAAGTGTGCTAGAGACTAGAAACTGTTTATGTTGTTGAAGGAGGCACTGTATTTTACCTACAGAATGTTTGCCATTGAAATGGCTGCAAAATAATGATGAGTGGACTCTGGGATTAGTTTATACATTAATCACAAGAGTTCAATTGTAATTATATTTATATAGTGCTTGCTACCCCTGACAAGACTTCGAAGTGCTTTTCGGTGAGTAGGATGCTATCCAGAACCAAAAAAAGGATTAGTGGGAAATTAGTATAGGGAGATATGAAATTAATTTGAGCGATGTAAATGTAAGTTTGTTATTTGTATTGAAAAGGATAGCAGAGGGATGCAAGAGAGAAGGTTTAGCATTTATATAGCGCGTGCTACCCCTAAATGCGGTGTCAAGGCACTTTTTGTTTGTAATTCAGTAGGCCCTTGTCTAAATGATCCTTCACAAGGATGGCCTGATTATCCAGAACTTGGTTGGAACTACATATATTCTGAAATATATTGACATTGTTTGTGGTTATCTCATTATGGAATCAATAGGAAGGTTAGGTAAGTAGTAGAGTCATCTCCACCCTTCCCCTATACTTCCATCCAAAAGAAAGCTTTAATTATTTTTGTTTATTGAACCCATGGACAGAGTGTTGGTTTATATTTTGTCCCTGTTTTGGATTTTAAGTGGACTCATAGATGCTGATGTAGCAATGTCGTTTGTGAAGGTACCCTCCATGACAGATTTTATAGTTGTGTTGAATATGTGTTTATTATATATATCAAAAACAAATAGAAAAAAAGTATTTAAAAAAAATTCTACCTACATGCTAGAGCCTCTGTTATTTAACTTTGGATTAATAAGCCCCAGTTTGGGGGATTGTCTCTGCAAAATAAAATGTCTACTGGCCACCATATCATGGCGGTCCGCTGGTATTTTGCTTTTGACAAAAGTACCTCTGCTGCACTGGTAAAAGCTCGTATGGCAAAATGCTGTCTGCAGACATGGTCGAGATCTCCAAGCATGGTCGACAATTCAAGGTTGCTGAGGAAGGGCCTCCACTGATGCAGCAGGCTGCCTACCATACTTTAAAAGATCTCCAAAGTACCAAGATAAAACTGTTGATTACAGTGAACTGCTGGGACCCTTGCATTAGTTTGGTTGGCCTGAAAAGGTACCTACAACCCGGTCTCCTAATCCACACAGTCCAACATTGACAGATTAAGTCGTCATTGCTTTCAATGGGCACATGTTGCTTTTTCTTTAAAAAAATATAATAATCATACATCTTGATCCCCTTAAAAACGTTTTAATCATTAATGTACTCCTTTCAGTAAATTGGGTTGTGGATTTCGGGCCACATGCATCAACCTATTTAGGAAGTGCAAACGGTGCGAATCGGTAAATTCGGCCGTTTGCGATTCCTAAATAAGTTTCTGGGATGCATCATGCATTTTTGTGAAATTCGCTATTTTTAGCGATTTTCAAAAATGCGATTGCTTTTAAGAAATCGCAAATTTGCGATTCCTTAAAAGCAATGCATGATTGTTTTTCAAATTGCGAATTCGCAATCAGGGGGTGCAAATTACCACGAGGGTGAACCTCGTGGTAATTTGCGAAAAAGTATTAAAATGCTCAAAATTGCATTTTAAACACTGTCATGTTACAGACACACATGTCCTTAGGACATGTGTGTGTGAAACATGCTCTTTAAAATACATTTCAGGGGTGCAGGGGGGGGTTCTTTGGACCCCCCCTGCACCCATGGAATGCATTAACATTTTGCGAATCGCTAATTGAAATTCGCAAAATGTCAATGCCTTCCAATTGATTCCTATGGGCCTGTTGGCCCATAGGAATCAATGGGAATTGCAAAATCGCAAATTAGAATTCGCATAATATTTGCGATTCGGTAAAAATTGCGATTTTTACCGAATCGCAAATATTATGCGATTAAATTCATGCATCTCATTTTGCGATTCCTTATTTGCGATTCCCTAAAAATCGCAAATAAGGAATCGCAAAAACCTTACAATGATGCATGTGGCCCTTCATGCGTTGTCTGTTTTACCATTGAAGTTGTTTTGGTTCCACTAAAGTACAACATTTACTTTAAGCGAAGCATGTTTCTTACTTTGAGGGAGTTTATGCACAGCCTGCCCATCAGTTTGCAATCCAATTTCTTATGCATCAAGTCATAGCTGCTTCCAACATTTTCATTAATTTCTATTGATAGCCTCACATGCCTTTCGCTGCATGACTCAAAAATGATAGCTAGCAAATGCCCGCCCAGAGTGCACTGCAAAACCTGCCCAAGTGAACACAAATGAAGATCAGACAGACTTCAAGGTGTGGTAAATACAAGCGCCCATTGTCATTCTGTATGTGACAATCAGCCACAGTCAGAATGACAATGTGCCAGTTCTCAGTCTGTGCAAAGTCAGGGAGGGGCAGCTGCAGCCGCCACAGTTTAAGAGAGACGTGGGAGCTGGCCCCGATAGTGAGAACATTTAAAATCTTAGGGCTTCTCCAGAATTATGGACAAATGGGGTCCGTAAAAGGAATGATAAAGGACAATGGGTATCATATGCAAATAATGGACGGTCCGTGAAATTTACGTACAGTTGGTCACCCTAACACGCACATGACATGGGAGCACACCACGTTCACATGGTATTTGGCTGCAGCAATGCAACCTTTCTTCACATGCAGATCCTAGGATGTTGGGTACCTAACTCACAGGGTTAGACAGCACCCATATCGCATCTGTTGCCCACCCATTATTTGTAAAACACACTACTGTCAGTTGAAGAAATAGAGAAGTTTGCCCTATGCACGTCTGGAAGATCATCCAGAATTGAGAGGTGCTGGAGATATGTCAACCCAATGCTCAGAAATTCGATATATGTCCTGGGAAAAGAAGAAAGGAAAGGGGGGCCACTCGGCCCCCACGAACGTATGGCGGGACCCGGCTCGCCCCCTCCTCTGAATCATCGGTGATGGGGCGTGCCTCCATCCTTTGGCGGGACGCAGCTTGATGACGCGACCAGGGGCGCACCATCACCGATTGGTGCAGGCCCCCGGGGTTGACCCGGAAGCTGCAAAATGCTTCTGGGTCAAGTGGTGGGGACCCAGGAGGTTTAAAAGGCCTGGGGAAATTGGGAGGCACCCTCTTGCACCCGCGCTCCCCAGTCTTGCTCCTCGCCCCTCTGCCGGGGGACAAATAATTTTTTGTGTTTCTTTTTCAGGATTGCGTCGCAAGGATCGCTGGGAGGCAGCATTACGGGAGGAATCGAACTCGCTTGTGTCTTACTTGCCTCGGTGGGGGTCCGCGAACGGGAGGACGGGCATATCTCGAGGCGCGGCAAGCTCAGGTTTTCCCAGCATAGTGAAGCAGTACCAGGTATTTAATTGAGAGCGTTCGCTGGAGAAACGCTGGGTGGCTTGCGACGCGCGGGAAGAAGGTTTCTCCCGCTTCCTCAGAAGTGCAATAACCTGCTTCTGAGCTCACCTGGGCAAGTAAAAGCGCGGGCAAGTGTTTAAACTTTAAGAGCGCTGGGGTGTGATAGCGCTGCCGAGCGTGGGCCAAACCGGGGGGATGTATTAGTTCTCGGAGTGTAGAGGTGGTGGTACGGAGTAGTGGAGGAAGCGAGTTCTAGATTCTAACCTCATTGCCTGAGAAGGATTGAGCCATCGATCTTTCCCTTTTGAAGCTGGGGGGCTCAAGCAGTACATTTTTGGCATTACGAGAAGGTCTAGAGCCTCCAGAGATTTTAAGTTTATTCGCCAGGTAACAAGAGGGGGAAGTCTGCAAGGCTTTGTGGGTGATACAGGCAGTCTTGTAGATTGATCGTGCCTCGATGGAAAGCCAACAAAGAGATGACAAAATGGGCATGATGTGGTCACTTCTTTAGGCCCCAAGACAGAACGAGCCGCTAAATAGAGAACAGATTTAAGAGGGGAAAGGTGGGATTTGGGAAGGCCAGTAAGAAGAGAATTGCAATAGTCCGATCTAGAGAGAACCAGAGATTGGATCAAAGTTTTTAGGTCTTGCTCCGGAAAGAAACTTCGAATCCCCAAGAGAAGGCACAGTTGGTATTGTGCATTCTCTGCAATGAAATTGATATGGTAGAGTAGATTGAGCCTTTTGTCAAGTATGACACCAAGGGATTTTGCGCTGTTGACAACAATGGATTTATTGTTAAGTAAATTCAGCTGATCCATCAAAGATTGAACAGAAGGATGAGAGAGTGAGGTAGAGAGGAGGAGGAATTTAGTTTTGGAAGGACTCAGAATGAGTTGATGAGCTTACATTTAGTTTTGAATAGAGTGCACTTCCAGACAGCCATACATCAGGGAGTGATGGGGAGAGTACGATACGGGTCAGGTGGCAAACTCACCGCCCCACTAAGGATGGATACTGGGGTACGTCAGGGCTGCGTTCTGGCTACCTTTCTATTTTGTTTATACATAAACGATTTAGAGAGCTATATTAAGAAGGGCAACGTGGATGCGCCACTGGTGGGTCGCAGGTCATTACCAGCGCTATTATATGCGGATGACTGCGTATTGATCTCAAGAACTGGGTTGGGCATGCAGCGGCCTTTAAACAGTTTTAACAGTTTTATGAATGATCTTGGCCTGAAAACAAATGTGGTAAAGTCACAGTTTATGGTGGTGGGAAAATCCCCCAAAATCTTAAAGACATGCCATATAACAAATGAAAAATTGTCTTATGTTTCGAATTTTTCATATTTAGGGATCTTGTTCGATCAGAGAAGTTCTTGGGGACATCTAGTTGAGGCCAATATCAGGGGCTTCACTAAAAATGTAGAGGCCATTTTTAGATTTACCTAAAAGTTAGGCTCCAGACCCACCAAAGCAATCATCGACATCTATAAGGCCCGTACGTGTTCTGTTACTCTGTATGGCGCTGGAGTTTGGGGCTCAGGTAACATCAAGGGCCTGCAGAGAACACATTTATGAAACCACTCCTGACAGTTCCAACAAGCACAGCTGCCACCATTTGCCGCAGTGAATTGGGTGTGATCCCATTGTCATTCCGCATACAATTGGCCCCTTTAATGCTATGGCATCGCATTTCGGCAAAAGAAGAAGCAGCTCTAAATCGTGCCATTGTTTTAGATTGTTTCAAATTGGATCACTTCTGGAAAATCCCTTAGATTTCATAATATAGTGATTTCCTGGATAAACTGGGACTTCTAGACTGCTTTGAATGCCCTAGTAATATTGCCAAAATAGGACTGAGCTGAAAAAAGAAATCTTATCTCATCTGTACTTAGTCAGAGCTAATCTGAGGTGGGAAGAAAAGGGTTGTTGACCATTCATTACTGATTTGTAAACCAGGCATTGCGCCATACCTCTCTTTTTATTTTAATCACACCAAAATGTTTTATTTGATAAGATCTAGGATTGGTACCTCCCACCTTTTAGTGTCATATCCACGCGACGCATATTGTGATCCCAACCTGGAATTGTGCCCATGAAACTCAAAGTCAGTCCAGTGTACCTTGCATTCTTTGTTTTTTTGTAATCTTTATAAAGAACTAAGACATGCTTTCTTGAAATCACATTTACGATTTTTAAAGATTTGTAAGTGTCAGGCCGTGTTAAATCAACTGTTAAAAGACAAATGTATTTGTTTATTCGTGTACAAGTATATTTCCACAGCTGTCCGGCAGCGGACTCTTGTAGGAAAATGATCATAATGTATATGGATTATATTGTTTAGATCATCATGCTCATTTATGGGTCTTTTTTGCTTGGAAATATAACATGATATTGTCTTACATATAATTTGAACTATCTGCAACTACCACTATCATGAACTCATGATTATCTGTTGGTATTTTATCTTATCATGAATTGTTTGATGAAATGTATTTTATTTTCTGACGTTTTCTTTTATGGCTGAATTTCAGCCAATTAAATATTTTTGATGATGATGAATAAAGTTGAGAGTAGAATTGAGGATTGAGATATTGTTTGTGGAAGACACCTTAAGGAAGATTTGAGTGTCAACCACATAGAGATGGTAAAGGATCCCTGATTTACTTAGGAGATTACCCAGTGGTTCCAAATAAAGATTAAACTAAGTGGGTGCCAGGATAGAACTTTGAAGAACACCTTGACCTACCGCCAATGAAGACGAAAGACTGTTCACTATTTTGATCATTTGAGATCTGTCAGAGAGGAATGAGGCAAACCATTTAAGCACTGTGCTTTCCAAGCCCATTCTCCGTCGAAGTGTTAAAGAGAGTATTGTGATTAACAGTGTCAAAGGCTGCAGAAAGGTCTAGAAGAATCAGAAGACAAGACTCCCCCACATAGAGTACACACGCGCATCGTCAAGCACTTGCAGCAGGGCTGTTTTGGTGCTGCAGTTTTGAATGAAACCAGACAGGAAATTGTCAAAAAGATTATTATCCTTAATGTGAAGGGAACGTTGTTTAGCTACACATCTTTCTGTGATTTTCGCACAATTTACAGCAAGGATCTTTCCTTAAAACTCCAGATTAATGCAGTTACTTCCTCATGTTTCTTCCATCTCCGGAGAATCCGAAAAATTTGCATATTCCTGACCACTGAGGCCCTCATATTAGTCATCATGGCATTGGTTACCTCCCGCCTTGACTATGCCAACGTTCTTTACGTTGGCATTCTAGCTTACCAGCTTCGCCAGCTTCAACTGGGTTCAGAATCAAGCGGCAAGACTTATTTTCCATCAACCTAAACATAAACATGTCACCCCTTTGATGAAGAGGCTTCATTGGCTCCCAGTAGCAAAACACTGTATTTTCAAACTTGGCTGTACCATCTTTAAGTCACTAACTGGTCATGGTCCTGCTTTTATTGCATCTAGGATTCATCGGTACTCCCCATCTCGTAACCTCTGATCCTCACACCACAACCTTTTTTCCGTCCCTTCTTTTAAACAGAAAAGAAACGGTGGCCTAAGGTTTTAATTTCTAGCACCCAAACTATGGAATTCTCTTCCAGTTGGACTCAGGTCTATTTCCTGTTACTCCTCTTTTAGGAAAACTTAAAAAAACTCACCTGTTCCGTCAAGCCCATGAATAACATCTGGATACAGTCTCCCTCTTTTGCTCATCCATTCACAGCGCCATGAAACCGTTTGGTGTCTGTGCGCTATATAAATAATTTTTACATTACATTACAAAATGGAGGTTAGTGTTGGGACAGAAGTTGATGGGATCATTGGCATCAGCGGAAGGTTTTTTAAGAAGTGGGGTGACCTGTCCTGTTTTAAGAGCAACAGGAAGGGAGCCTTGGCTGAGGAAGAGGTTAACCAGACCGGTCCAACAGGAAAGAGTATGTATGTTGAAACCAATGGCAATGTCACTAGGGGTGGAGTCAAATGAATGGTTAGAGGGTTTCGTTTCGAGGATGAATTTGAGGAGGGAATCTTCAGAGATGATGTCAAAGTTCTGCCAAATGACTAAGATTTGTGCTCCTCTAGGGGGGGTAGGATGAATGACCTGATCCACCAGTGATTTAACTTTTTCATCAAAGAATACAGCAAATTCTGCTGCTTTCTTTGGAGAATCGTCACGCTTGGTGGTTGAGGGAGAGTAGTTTAGATTTTTGATGAGGTCAAATTTCTTTTGGTCTGTTTTTGGCTGAGTCGTGGAGGGTTCTGAAGTACGATGCTTTTTCATGGAAGATGTGTTTATGGTATTTTGATCTTGCTGAACGTAGAATAGAAAGATTAGTGGTGGCTGGAGATTACATCCATTGAGAGGTAAGATCATTGGCCTCCAAGTGAGGGTCTAGCCTTGGGAGTGATGGCATAGCAAAATCAAAAAGAGTGTCAAGGTCAATGTTTTCGGTGTTACGAAACCAGGTAGTAGTCCTTTTAGGTTGGCCAAGAGTTATAGAGTGTGATAGGTGAAGAGAGAAGGAGATGAGGAAGTTGCCAGACCAGTCTACTTGAAAAGGGATAGCAATAGTAAGTAGGTCTGCTATAGATATAACAAGGTCCAGAATGGAGCCCTTAGAGTGTGTTGTTTCAGTGCAATGTTGGATAAGATCATTTGCTGAGAGAAAAATGGCAAGCCTATTGGCAACAGAGTCTTCCAAAGAGTCCCAGTGAGAATTAAAGTCTCCCACGAAAATCTGTCTGTCGCTTTGAGAGTATTGGTCGCTGATGAAGTAAGTGAGTGCCTCCAAAAAAGAAGATCAGTCACCAGAAGGGTGATAAATAGCATTAAATCTGAAGGGGGAACAGTGTTGCACTTGAAGCTCCAGCAACAGGCATTCAAATGTATGGAATGAGCTGTTAGGAAAAGCCTTAAGCTGTAGGGAGTTTCTGAAGATGAATGCAACACCACCCCCAACTTTGTCTGTTATGTCATTTCTAAAGAAAGAATAGTCGGTTGGTAATAGAAGATCAAACATAGTATGAGAGGTGTCTTTGAACCAGGCCTCATTGAGGAAGAGAATGTCAATGGAGAGTGATGGTGTCAGAGATTTCCAGTTCATGTTTAATTGCAGATCTGCAGTTGTGGAGCAAACAGCGCAACTCTGATGAGACTATTTTGGTCACTGGGGAATTTGGGCTTTTAGGAGTAATAGGGATAATGTTCTTGTAAGAGGGTGCAAGGGTAGAATGAGGCTGGTGATTAATTTTGACAGAATAGATGATCGGAATAGTGCACAGAGTAGGCTTTCTTGGAGAGGAAAGTGGAAGGGGGTGGCGTTAGAAGTCTTGTAACTAGCCAGTAAGTTAGTAAGTTAGCAATCGTCTGCAAAAGACAAATTGTGATTGGCTTTTTTGGGGCGCCGCAGCACCATACTCCTCTGGAGGTTGGGGTAGTGAGTATTTGCCAAGGAAGAAGAATTGAGATCAAATTTAGGAGGAGACAGGTGAGGAGCGAGGAGGGAGGGAAGAATGCGGGGAGGAGAAAGAGGGGAGTCATAGAAAGGCAGGTGGCTTGGGGAGAAGAGAGGTAGGGGTTGGAAAGGTCCCGTAGGCTAGGAGAGGGGAGTGTAAGGGGAATGATAGTAACAACACAACTATTAACTATCACCCTTCTACAAGTGTAACAATTCATACTATTTCAGGCCCCAAAAACTGTAAGAATGTCTTTGGTGGCAGGTAATAGTCATTTTAATGTATATTGATTTATTAATTAACTGTTCTTGTGGTCATCTCTAAAGTAGCTACACAGCGCCACCTTGTGGCAGACTGTCACAAGTGCTGATTTACACTTAAACATTTACATATTGTCCACTACGCTCCCAAACACACTCCAGCACTTCCTGAGATCTGAATGGTTAGATTACTGAATTTGCTTGTATAATCCTTTTTTGCAATCTTAATAACTTTGTTTCAGAACCTATTAGCAAATTTACACTAAATGTAAAAGAAAGGAAGTTCAAAATTCAGGGTAAAAGCCATCTGACTTTGATGCAAAGAAGTCAAACATTTCAAAAGTTTAAGGGGGGTCTTAAAACTAGAGACTTTTGAATTCGACATGTGTTTTTAGTTACCATAGTTTGTTTGTGCAAAACATGTGAATCAGGTGAAAAAAATCTCTAATTATTAATAGCACAGTGGCCTTCTAAAATGTTGTGCCTCTGCATGGGTTAGTGAGTATACTCTCAGCAATTAGTGAACATGCCTCGATTATGTTTATTTTTCATAATATTGGAGATTAAAGAAAACATTTATAATTGCTTGCGGTGACCAGACACTCAACTTTTGCTTGTGTTGGACCTGACATCCTTAGGGTAGTCTCCCCCCAATGTTTTGCCTTTTGCCTCCACCTTTTAGCTGTATCTTTTGTTTGACTTAGGACTCTGGGCACTTTACCACTACTATCCAGTGCTAAAGTGTATGTGCTTCTCAACTAAAACATGGTGATATTGGCATATATCTCATTAGCATATTTAGGGGCATATTCTCAAGTATGTGTGACAACCATCGGAAAATTAACTTAACGCAACTTTGCATATCACAGTCTATTGCGAGAAAACAACACCGTCTTAACGTTCAATTCCCAACCCTGCGGCACCATGATATAGTAGCAGAATAATGCGTCAAATTACCGCATAAAATTCAAAGCGATGCACAAAAAATGTGAAACACAAATGCCCAAAAAGTTGCGATGCCCCTAATCGCGATACAAAAATTTGCGACAAACAGTGACAGGCCTGCATTTCCCACGTGTCATGCCGGAATATGCACTATAAAAGCAACAAAACAAAACACCAAAAACAAATCAAACTGAGTAGCACCATTGATGCACCCGGACCGAGTGCAGAGGACAACCGAAACCCACAAGACCCACGGAGGACCAGCCAGGAACCTCTTGGTCGGGGAAGGGCAAGGAGAAGAGGAAGAGGAAGTCGGGTTTCAGTCCGCAAGAAGACCGGATCAATGTCACAGAGGTGACAGAACACTACCAACAACTGTTCTTCACCTCCACTGCGGCACTGCAAATCCAAATGGAAATATGGCAGACCATTGTCAACAACATCAATACAATCGGAGTGTGGAGGAGGTCAATGGAGGAGGCGAAAAGGCACTGGCATGATGTGCAAAGCCAAACCAAACAGAAACTCGCTGCCATCAGGAAGGCAGCCAAGGTGACTGGAGGTGGGAATCCTGTGTTACAGGAGGAGCTGGATGAGCTGGAGGAAATGGTGGTCACAGTCACCAGTGTGGAGATGGTGCAAGGAGTAGGGGGTCTGGACACAGCTCGATATGACCTGACCCAACAGGGTGAGTAATGATCAGGGACTGGGGGACGGAGGGAGATGGATGCCAGGATAGCTTGACTCCAGTGGTGTAGAGAGCATGTGACTCATGTATGAGCATACCCATCCCACTCGGGTGACAAATGCAAAAGTAACAGTTGATGGACAGAAAGCAGAACAATGTCATACATTCATCCCAGTACAGAGATCTGGCTGAAGACGGCTGATAGCCAGAAACCGGTCCTAGGATGCTTGATTCCGGTCCAGGAAAGACATGGCTTGGCAGTTCGGGCTGGACTGTTCCCATGAGGCACAGGGTCAAGGCTGATTTGCATATGGCCATGTCTGAACTGGGGTGGTGTGGAGTGAAAGAAAAACGATGGATTTAGGCCCAGATCTCTGTACTGGGGTGAATGCATGACATTGTTCTGCATTCTGTCCATCAACTGTTGTTTTTGCGCAAGCCCACTAGCAGCATTTGGATTTAGAATCCCTGGGCACACTCAGTGCACTGTACTAGGGTCTGACACGTAAACCAAATCAGTCAATCATGGAGTCACTAATCCATACATCAATTTACAATAGGGAGAGCATATGCACTTTAGCACTGATCAGCAGTGGTAAAGTGCCCAGAGTCATAAAACAGCCAACAACAGGTCAGACAAAATACAGGAGGAAGGCAAAAAGTTCATGGATGACCCTGCAAAAAGGGCGAGGTCCATCAGTAGTCAGTACCTAAAATAACGTTATAGAAATATTTTAACCATGCTCTTACACATGTCACTAAGCTGAAGGCACATGCATTTCGGAGTAACGCGTAATATGCATTCCATCTGTTGAAGCATCTAGGCCTATTTTTAGTTAGTAAAAATGCAACATTTCTATATCCATCATTGTACACTTTCCCAGACCTTTTTAAAATGTTCAGGTCGATGCGTAGGTAGCTTATTTAGTAAAGGTATTTACTTATTATTTTGTTACTTTACTGATTAATCTATAATGTTGGTAAGTGGATACTTGGCAATATAAGTTGTATATAAGTGTAGTACAGTTCCAATGACTATCCTGGTTGTAAAAGACTCACTGGCTAGGGTCCTATAATGATGTAGAGGGACTTTAATGGCTTGTGTAACTTTAAGCATAAAGGCCAAAAAGCTCTCCGAAGGTACCATCCACTAATGATCGAATATTCTTAAATAAAAGAGAAACAAAAAGACAAATGTTTAGATCACAAGCTCAAATTAAACCATGATAGGTCCTCTGCCACACCTTTGTCCCCAGTGCAGCTTGTAACATTCCCATGTTCTAGTGAAGTATCGTTGCTGACACTTATGGACAACAGGGCTGTTTATTATGACTTCCTGTCAATAATGAGTATTGGTAACGAATAGCTCTGACTGTTCTGCTAGTTAAAGAATTGATGCTATTAGTACCCTGATCAAAAACAGGAGAGCAGCAAGGGGTCCAGTTCAACCATGTCAATGGAGAAACCAGCACCTCATGTCAGCTCTGTCTATCTGCTTCATCACGCAAACTGTGCCAAGTCTATCTTTGAAGGTTTTTGCTGCACCCCTACCACAGTGTGCTGACTACTCCCTTTCCTTCCATTGCGTAGTTCCTATAAAACTCCATAGGGTTCGGACAGCATACACTGTAGTATTGGTGTCAGACTTATTCTAAACATCCCCACCGTGTATGTTGGCCTCTTGTATCAGCTAGCCCACAGTGCCACTAGAATCTCCTCTTATCAAGGAGATAATAGTTCTTGGCAGCCATCGAACATGACAACCCTGATCCCTCAGGATCGTGGCAACAATGTACTATTTTTCGCTCAGTCACTCATGCTTACTTAGTCTGTCTTAGAGAGATACACAGAATAAACAGGCTGGGCTTTTTCTATGGGTATTTATTGAACAGTTGTTATTCTGGTTTAAAATAGATGAGCTGCAACAACCATTAGACAGTAAATTATTAGCAGTACTATAAAAGTAATGGATGGTAAAGTTCCACCATCTTGGGTAATCATGAATACAAACAAGCATATGAAATACATGATAATAAAAGGATGTGTACTCCTACTATGATTCCCTAACTAGATGTACCTAAGTGTACCTAGCATTTGTGTAGGTGTCTAAAGTCAAGAATCCTTCTAGGATAAAGTCAACCCCATTACCTGAAGTTAGAGACTGTGGGACCCTGTCCTGGTCTCGAAGTGGACACCCCGCAAGGGATGTGTGTAGACCACTGAGAGCTGGAGTGTCTGCATGTTGGAACCTCAGCGTCTCCGGTCAGTGTGCTGGCTGGAAGTCCTGGTCTCCTCTGCCTATCTTAGCAAGATGTATTGTATATATACCCATAGGTCTCCCCAGGGTCCTACCTCACTGTATTACTGTGTCGGACTTAGGATGAAGTTGGGCATGAAACTACATACATAGATATTATACAGGAGATGGTAGTCCTGCTGCTCTTCCAAGAATCCTCATGCATAATGTATGAGATTTGAAACTAGGGAAAACCTGCGTTCTGAATGCAGTGTTGTATCTAGGTAAAAGGTCAGTCCCTGTAAACCGTCATAAGTGTAATGTAGGGAAGAATATCGGTAAAGGGTCACAATGTTACCTGGGCCTATATCAGGGTACCTATATGGAATATAACACTTCTATGAAAGGCGAATGTAAGCCCTAATGTAGCTGAAAAGAAGGAAAAAAACATGTGCTTTGTTTATTTTTTCAAAGTGATCAGTGGGATTAAGGCTGGCATTACCCTTTCAGAAATGCAAGGGGAGAAAAGGCTGTAGTGCTAAGAATCCCAGCCATCGCCTGCCATAACTTAAATACTTCACAAGAGACAGAAGGGAAAATAGGGTAGGGAGAAAGAGAGAGGATACAGGAGCACTTTCTGTGATAAGCTCACAACATTCCACTCTTGGTGCTGTTAAAACCTATGAACTCTGCTTTTATCAACAAAACTCAAACCAGTTTTTCTCTTAGAAGCACCATATTTCAATGTTGATAAAAACGACCTGCAATACAATGCATTCATACTTTAGATTTTGCACACCTTACCGTGAGATTAAAGGCTATACACATACACTATGTCACCTAATGTTCCTAAAATTTGTTTTGATAAAACTATTTTGCACTACTATTTGAATATGCAAGACTGTATACGCAACAAAATTCATCTTGTGCTTTTTATAAAAGCAAGGTCTAATGACACAATAAAACTGCAGCAATAGTTAAGCAATACAACAAAACAAAGAACAACATATCAAGGTTCCCATATTCATTATGATAAAGAAAATGGAAAATATTAACAAAAGGAAAGTAATCATTCATTCAAATAACTTTATTCAATTCTTTAGAATCATAAAAGTTTACATATATATATAATAAAAGGCAATTAAAAAGAATGCCGAGTCTGGTGGCTCAGTGGACTAAAGCAGCCACTATAGGGGCCAGCGTTCAACCTCATGGCCACAGGTTCAAATCCTGGTGGGTCCACTCAGCCTTTCATCCATTTGAGGTCAATAAAATGAATACCATTCGGTTTGGTAACAATAATCATTAGTTATTCAGTGCCAGGACACCTTTGGGTAATCGTGGCTTTACAAATGCACCTGTCATGTTAAAAAACATTTAAAAGTTTTGCAAATGTTCCATTCCATAAATCTTGGTTTGCCAGCAAAATGTTACCAGCTTTAAAAACATCATATCCTTCCCCAACACAATTTGTACAATTGACTAGTTCTTGGTGGTGCCTACAATAAGTATAAAATGTAGGTGCCTTTCACAGTTCATAGCGTTTTCTAATTGTAAATGCAGTTTTAATAAAAACTAAGCACTGCACTTGAAATTGCAGCCGTAGATAATTACCTCAAATAGTCAAAACCCTCTGGATAGGAACAGGGCCGAAAAGATTTTAGTATTAGCTTAATAAAGCGTGCTCTTTGGTCTGTAAGAAGTGGGCAAAATATCATAAAATGCATTGTAGTCTGTTTGGCCAGGTTATTACAGGGGCAAGGGGCTAGTCTCTCACACCAGCCTGTCTGTTTAGGATAAGCCACTAAAAAATGCAGTGTACCCCACCGAAATCTGGTCAATAAATAACAAAAGTGTGCATGCAGAGTAAAAGTCAGGTAAAATTGCAAAGTAATCATTGCTACTCTGTAATACAAGAGCATTATGTTCACTTTACACATACATGAATGCAAACAAAGGGCAGTATACCTTTTGCATGCATTTGTTAACATAGATAATGGAAATTAATACTACAATAAACATTATTTGCTATAAATGCAATGCCCCATGATTAACTAACATTATTGGTGTTTTCTAAACACACACATAAAGCAATGTAAAGTTTAAAATTACATGCACGTAAAACATACAGAAGTCAGTAAATGTTAAATGTACTTTTATCGATGTTCACAAGAGATGTGTATATACATAGAAAGCAAAAGGAACTACAGTGCCAACAGAAGCCCACAAAAATGAAAGCACTAACACAAATCAACTCAAGAATAATTAGGCCACAAAATGAACACCCAATAAAATAAAAAGTAAAAATCATTGCAGAAAAGAGCATTTCATAGACCTATTTGAACAAACTTATTGAAAGATGTAAAATGATCCAAATATTCAGTAACTATAAAAACAAGAATTAGAAGTATTAATTTCTATAGCTCTTATCATACTAAAGAAACACTAAGGTATTTCTTTTCAGAGAAACAAGAATGCAATTCTAATGTATCAAGTTAAAAAAAAGTTTTTAAAGTGAAACATTTGGCTCCTTTCGTAAGAAAGCATGGAAACAAATTGACAATATTGAATTATATTTTGAAGAAGAAAGTCACACCAGAACAAAAAATTGGTTTATTCTTTACATGAAAGACAGAAATTATGATGTTCTTCATGGAAATATAATGCCAATATAACAGGTGAAGGATATAAAAAGGAAGGGACAAGCAGGGAAGGAGAAAATGCCCATTAAAGCTGAATATTACTACAATGGACATATTGCTCAATTTGCAAAATTCATAAAGTGTCCTGATAACTAATCACATTATTTTTTTAAAGCTTTTAGTACTAGCAAAGTCATGAAACAATTAGAATTGATACATTGATCCGTGTTAATTTGCTAGTATAGCTGGATTAAGACAAATCTCTCTGGGCGTGCCTTCGGTGCCCACAAGGATGGCTGTGTCTTGTTAATGTTCAGAGGCTCTGGAGGCAATCAGCTCATGGTAGATCCTCAACAGCCACCCCCATGTGCCTGGAAAGTGGCTAGGGGGAATCGAAATGCCTGAGGAGGTGGAGGGACAGTTTTATTAATGCTCTTATCCAGCACATCGTACTAGACTTTCCTGCTGTGATCCTCCTTGGTGCATTGGCATCACCACGCTCCCCTACTCTTAACCAAGACGATTATGCCATTCTTGATCTTTTAATAAGCGTAGCAGTCAGACAGATCACTATGGACTGGATATCTGTCAACCTTAATTCTTTCGATACTTGGTGTGCTTGTGTAACTTATATCCAGTGATTAATTTGAGCCTGTGGTTTCTGGTGCTCGGCACAGCACATAACTGTCAACACTGGGGCTTATGACAGTCTGCCACAAGGTGGCACTCTCTGGATAATTTAGAGATGACCCCAACAACAGTTCATTAGTCATTGAATATACATTATAAATGACTATAACCTGCCGCCCAAGCCATTCTTATAGCTTTGGGGGCCGGAAATAGTCAGAATTGGCACACTTGTAGGAGTGTGCTGGTTAGTGGTTGTGTTGCTACTATAATTGGCAGCGTTGGTAGGGGCTAGTGTGGTGCAAGCTGCAGTGGCCTCCTGACGAGAGCCCTGGACTTATTTTTTTTTGTGCAAATTAAGCGTTGCTTATATCGGTTGTGCACATAATTTCCAATTCTTCGTGCTAGCGCCCAAGAGGACATCCATTTATATTTGGTGTTCATTAGGCAGGGGATCCTTGTATATAGATTGCCCAACCTCAAAGGTTCCTCCCCACAACTTAAGCATTGCAGTCATCTTCACAATGCGATAGCTAGTCTACCTCACAGTTAATTCATCACCTCCTTTCCACCTATCCTTTTCTCTTCTATACTTTGAATCTCTTTATTTTCTGCTCTGTCCTATTCTTGTTCTTTTGTCTCTTGGGTATTTTTTGTAACCTTACAATGTAATCTTAGCATGGCTCTATGTCAATTTGATTTGTGCCACTGCATGATTGTATTAGTCATCAATCTCAACTCATTGCTTACTGCATTTTTATAAAGAACCTTCCTGTATTGTTTATATATCTACTCTGGCGATATAGAGTATGTATGTTTAGCTGTCAATACTGGCAATTAATTTTCTGTTATGTGAAGTTCTTGTGCAAAAGGCAGTATAGCTGAAACCACTTCTAACACATCGAATCAAACCATATTATACCACCACTTTCCCAACTTTCTCTTCACGTTGATATGCCTGCATCTATTCGATAAAACAAATTGATATCAACATTTCTTTGGAGTGAGGACGGTACACGACTTTAAAATAGAGGAATATCGTGTTTATCTCGTTGACAGGACGAGTGGAATTAGTTTTACTGTGACTCTTTCAGTATCCACGCAATTCTGGGTCATTGAA
The DNA here is from genome assembly GCF_964263255.1 of Lissotriton vulgaris. Lineage (NCBI taxonomy): Eukaryota > Metazoa > Chordata > Amphibia > Caudata > Salamandridae > Lissotriton > Lissotriton vulgaris. Next base: position 534,306,220 of record NC_141693.1, on the reverse strand, counting down.
GTTCATTTACAGACCATGAGAGGTCCAGCACACGTAATACTTAGTGACCCTACAAAGTCTCTCCTCTTAGATAAGTGTAGCACAGCTCTAACTATCCTGATGGAACCAGAGGGCAAAAGATGACTCTGTGCCCTGTGGATCCGAAATAGAACACATTAATCGTGATTCACTATCATTAAAATATAATTTTTAAGTAAGTAGCTGAAAGAGAAGAATTAGTGTCATGCAGTTTCTGTATGGATGTTCAAAGTGATGAGAAGGACAGTCGACCCAATTTTTTGCAAAGGTTCCTTTGTGTAAAAATAATAATGATGTTACATTATCACATTAACAATTGCTAGGATTTGACAAAGCGCGAGGGAGAAGGTATTGGATAGACAGGGAGAGATACAAAAAAGGAAAGAGATCGACTGTGAATTTAAAATCGAGAGGGTGTTGTGTTTGCAGATCAAGTAGACAAAATATACGACGCAGAAAGTAAGACTGTTTCTGGGAAAGTTAATCCATTGTACATGTTGTGGGGGAGATGTACACTGGGGAAAAAATAGGAAATTGAGGCATCTGGAAACCTAAGTTATAATCCCAGCTTCGCCAAATGACCAAAGGTCATGTGAAAGTTACTTTTCTCCTGTTTTACAGCACAGCAGTGACAGAAACTCTGCCACCTCTGCCGGTGTGGCTGCCATATGTGGTGGGCGAGGTCAGGGCCTCGCGCGCAGCGCTGACCGAAGGAAGAGACACACACACAGAGTAGTAGGGTATGCCGGAAAGACCCCGAGCGGTCTTCCGCGCTTTTAATATATACCTCGGGGCGGACCCGTTCCGAGGGTGCGGGTGTGCATGTGTGTGTGTGCAACAATGTAGGTGAGAGGCGGGGTGGCTCTCTACATCCCTCCTTCAATTTAGTTCACAAATAAACTTTCCCCACACCGTGGCTAAGGGGAAGTGCATATAAAGTCTCGGAGTCTTTGGCTTGGCCCAGGATTGGGCCGCAGGTGGTATCTGTGGTTGGTCCGGGCAGGAGACTCAACAGCCCGGCCGGGGTTGTTGTTTCATCTCGGGAAGGAGAAGTCCCCCTAGTTGCGTCACTGCGGGGCACACCAAGGTGACGCCTGTCTTCTCCTGGCTGGTCACGGCTCGGGAGGGGCACGGAGTTTTGGGCCCCTGTTCTTCCATCATCCGGACCACCTGTGCCGACATCGATGGCTTCGTCGGCTTCCTGGGGGGTGCCAGCCGGCACTCCTATTCGTTTGAAACAAGACACATTCCTTGTGACAGTCTGGTGGCCGAGGCGGGCCGTCACCATTGTTCCTTGAATCTTCTCCACGACCCATCTCTCCGGTTCAAACGGGGTTCTAAATTTCCACCCAGGGTGCCGATCTTGTACCACAACCAGGTCTCCTTCTTGCAACCCTGGGTTTCTGGCATGCCTTTTTTCGCTTGCTTTCTGGTTCGTGACTGTTCTCCTTGCCTGGATGGCATCACCATCTCTCTCTTCCGGGGTCCATGTAGAGGACGCAGGGATGTTGCCTCTTGGAGCTCTTTTGAACAGGACATGCGCCGGTGCGCAGTGAGTGGTGCTATGCGGGGTCTGTCGGTATGCGCTCAGGAATTGATCCAACGCAGCTTCCGGATCTCTGCCATCGTTGACGGCGATGCGGAGCGCCCTGTTGAGAGTCCGCATGAGCCTCTCCACTTCGCCGTTTGCTTGCGGCCACAGCGGTGTGATCTTGCGGTGTTTTATCCCTAGGCTCTCCAGGTATGTTTGGAACTCTCGCCCTTGAAAAGGGGGTCCGTTGTCCGACTTCACCTCCTCCGGAAGTCCCATAGCGGCAAATACGTGGTCCAACGCTTTCTTGACCGGTCCAAATGCTGTGGAGGAGAGCAGCTCCACGACGGGGAATTTTGAAAATGAGTCCACGACGACCAGCGTGTGTCGGCCGTCCGGGAAACTCCCGAAGTCTATGCTCAGCTGGGTCCAGGGTGCTGTCGCCGCTTCTTCAGTGATGACTGGGGCTGGGGCCGGGTCTGACCCCGTGATGGTGCAGGCATGGCACGAGCGCACCATCTCGTCCACCATGCGATCCATGGCTGGGAACCATACTTTGCTGCGTAGTCTGGCCTTTGTTTTGGCAGTTCCTTGGTGGCCCGTGTGGGCGATCACGAGGGCCTGTTGATGGAGGCTTGCTGGCACCACAATGAGATGCCCTCTCAGTATAACGCCTTCATCACCGACGCTCAATTCATGGCGGATTTGCCAGAGCTGTTGTCGGGCATGGCTAATCTCCGGACGAAGTCCTTGAGCTCCTTCCAGAAACCTCGTCCAGCTTCCCGTGTCCAGGGCAGTCTTGACGCGGATCAGAGTCTCATCTTCAGCGGTGGCTCTTCCCATCTCCTGCAGGGTGAGGGTCTCCGGGCAGGCAGCCACGGACACCATGTGGACGAACTCTTCCACCAGCAGGCTATCCGCCAGTGGGATTGCTTTTCTGGTGACGTCCGGATGCCTGGACAGATAGTCCGCTGGGTTGTTGGCGCCGGGCCGGAAGACTAGGGTGAAATTGTATCCTTGTAGCTGTACGGCCCATCGTTCAATCCGCGGCGGGGCAAGCCTGGAGGACCCGGCGAACAGGGGCTGGAGTGGCTTGTGATCGGTCACGATGGTGAAAGGTTGGCCACAGAGATACAAATGGAAATGTTGGCAGGCCCACTTGATGGCTAGCGCCTCTCGCTCAATTTGAGCATATCGCGTTTCAGTGTCCGTGAGAGCCTTGCTCGCATAGGCGACAGGTTTCCAGTCGTTCTGGCCATATTCCTGCAGTAGAACGGTGCCGAGACCTACGGGGCTGGCGTCCACGACGAGTTCGGTCCTCCTGCGTGGCTGGAAGTAAGCCATCGTGGCCTTGTCCAGAAGGCTCGCTTTGATTTCCTGGAAGGCTTGGTTTGCTGCGCCAGTCCATTCCCACTCATGGTCCTGTCTAGTGAGTGCGCGGAGTGGCTCGGCCAGGTCGGCTAAGTTAGGTATAAATCGGCCACAGTACGTGGCCATCCCGAGGAAGCTTCTCACCTCGGTGGGGTTTCTGGGCGTGCTGGCATTCCGCATAGCTTCCGCCTTCTTTGGGTCAACTCGGAGCCCTTCGCGCGTGAACCGGTAGCCGAAGAAGTCCACCGCTTCTTGGTAGAACGAACACTTTTCCTTGTGTAGGGTTAGTCCATGTTCCTGTAACCTCTGTAAGGCGGCCCTCAGATGTGCATGGTGTTCCTCCAGCGTGTTTGAGTAGATCAGAATGTCGTCGCTCAAGTTGATGACCCCACTCAGCCCGGACAGAACTTCCCTTATCGCATTCTGAAATACTTCGGCCGCCGATGACACTCCAAAACTTAACCTCTTGTATCTCCGGAGTCCGACATGTGTGGAGAAAGTCGTGATGTATCGGCTGGTCTGATCAAGTTCCAACTGGTGGTAACCCGCGTTGAGATCCAGTTTGGAGAACCACTTCGCCCCGTTGAGGTCGGCGACGATGTCGTCCATCGTGGGCGTGATGTGGCGCTCCCTTTTCACGGCAGTGTTTGGCAGCCTCATGTCGACGCACAGCCTTATGGCACCAGGCTGCTTGGGCTTCGGGGCAACCACCAGTGGAGACACCCACGGAGTCGGTCCCGACACCTTCTCGATGACATCGAGGTCTTCGAGCTTCTTCAGCTCCTCTTCGACCTGAGCGCGGAAGTTAAACGGCACTCTTCTGTGACGCAAGGCAACGGGACGGATGGTGGTGTCTATGTGTAGTTTGATTTTCTTGTCTTTGAGCTTTCCGAGGCCGCTGAAAAGCGCAGGGAAGTCTCCTAGTATGGTATTAGCGTGTGATTGGTGGACTTGGTTGGCGAAGAAGACCAGCCCGAGGTCTTCCGCTGTGTTGCAGCTGAGTAGCGTCCCTTTTTTTCCTTCAGTTACATGGAATCGGGCCTCCGTTGTGTACTCTCCATTACGAATAGTGGTGCTGATGACACCGCGTAGTGGCATGGGTTTGGTGCCTCCATACGTGTATATCCAAGCGTTCGTCGGGGCTAGTGTGGGTTTAGGCGACATCTGTTCATACTGGTCCGAGTCCATGACATTCACGGAGGCTCCGGTGTCAATCAGCGCTCTGATCTCAGATCCTTCCACAGAGATCGTGCACATGGGTGGTGGTCTCTTCCGGGTGGATATCCTGCTGACATAGGATACTACATACACTTCATCATCTTCTTCGTCCTCATAGTACGGCTTCCGTTCTTGGGCCTGCGTGTCGGGCGGCGGGTGTTCTTGTTCCAGCGACAGCCGTCTCACTCTGGATGTTATCGACCGAGATCCATGTCCGCCTCGCGCCCTTTGGGCGTTGGGCCTGTATCGTCCTCCTTGGCACACCGCGGCAAAGTGGTTGAGCCTGCCGCACTTCGAGCACGTTTTTCCTTTCGCGTTGCACACAGCGGTCGCTGCATGGTCTCCCCCACAGTAGGCACACTGAGCGTCCCGGGTCTGCCACTGTCGAGCTCTACCTCCCGCCGGTCTCCTCTGTATCCCGTCAACAGTTTCTTCCTTAATGGGCGCCATTTTGGGCGCGGCTTGCGGGGCCATAGGGGACCGGAGCGCCAGCTCCATTTCGTCTGCTCTGGAATTCGACAGTTCATGGGAGCGGGCAAGGACGAGAATGGCATCCAACGTGATGCCCGGTTGTCTGAGGATGAGCTTCCGTAGAAGGTTAGATTTGCAACCTACTATGATCTGGTCCCTGATTTCTTCACGTGGTTCTGTAAACGGGCAGCTGCTTGCCAGCCGGCGCAGCCTCGCATAATACATGTCCACTGATTCGGCCTCAGTTTGCCATGCCCGCTTAAACTTGAACTTCTCATAGTCTGTGTTGACCTGGGGGTCAAAGTGGGTATTCAGCGCGGTCACGGCCGCGTCGTAGTCATCGTCCTCGCCGGTGTTCGGGAGAGACTCGAAGAGGTCATAGATTTCTGGGCCTCCATACAGGATCAGAAGTGATCTTTTCACTGCGTTATCTGTCTCTCTGGTGCCTCTGAAGTAGAGGTTCAACCGCCCCAGCCACGCCTTCCATCGCGGCGCCGCAGTTGCTGGGTCCGCAGTCTCGCTGAATGGCGGAAGCGGGGCCACTCCGGTGTGGGCATGGCTGACTATGCGAGTGTCTGCTCCGCGCCGTGGAGGTGGGCGTGGCGTAGTGGTATGTGCGGCCGTCCACGTGGGCGCACCCCCTGTGGCGGCGTCGCTCATGCTGTAGACCCTTCCCTTGGATCACGTCCCACCTGCGCGGGCCGTGTAACATGGAACGGAGTTGGGACGGTGAGCAATGATAGACCAGTTGCACTTGCCAATGCTTGATGGCACCGTTGGTCCCTGTGTGCTGACGTGCAATGGTCCGCCGTGATGTTGTTTAATTCGCCTTTTCCCTTTTTTTTTTTTTTTTGGTATTTAATTTCCATTCATGAGAGCCCAGGCGCGCAGGACATGGCAGGATGCCGCAGAGGGCCAGGCACGCGTTGGAGGCACCACGTGATCGTGCCTCGGGGCTGACGTGCGGCGTCTCCCCTGTTCACCCCTCCCCCTCCGGGGCAGCACGCAATGGAAGCGCACTCGCGCTGGATGCAGAGCGGGGCAAACCCGCGGACGGCAGCAGGCACAGCGCGGGGGCCGGGCAAAGGCTGCGGGGCGAGGCACTCACCAGGCGGCTCCCGCCAGCTGAACGCGCTCCGACCAGGGAGGCGTGTGGGCGTGGAGCCGACTCCGAGCAGGTACAGCAGGCCGGCGGACGAGCTCCACGGCCCAGGAAACAGCTGAGCAGGGGCGGCAGGCAGCAGACAGCAGGTGAGGAGCGGACAGCTCCGGCAGGGCGGCCAGGCACACGTGGGAGTGGAACCGGCCTCGTCGCCAGTGTGGTGGGCGAGGTCAGGGCCTCGCGCGCAGCGCTGACCGAAGGAAGAGACACACACACAGAGTAGTAGGGTATGCCGGAAAGACCCCGAGCGGTCTTCCGCGCTTTTAATATATACCTCGAGGCGGACCCGTCCCGAGGGTGCGGGCGTGCATGTGTGTGTGTGCAACAATGTAGGTGAGAGGCCGGGTGGCTCTCTACACCATAGTCACTGTAAGTGCAACGACCACCTACATTTTTACACCCCATAAAGACAGCATAACGACACGTGGCAGGGTTGGGTGGATAAAGGACGGTGTTAAGCCTCAATTTCTTGAGGCAATGTACCCCAAGATAAGGTGCAACACAGCATATAAAAACTACAGTCAATTACATAAGGGCAGACTTAATAAATGAGTTCTTGCGCTGAAAAGGACAATTTAGAATGATTTATGACAAAAATCCAATAGGGTACAATACATAAATCATAAAATGCAGGTGCAAAAATACAATAGGGCAACGCAGAATAGTAAAGAAAATCAAAAATATTCGAAGTCCTAAATAAGCAGTTACGTAAAAAAGAGATTGGACAACATGCCTCGTAGCATCAGAAAGGCCTTTAAGATGTGGCTCACCCCGAAATTGTAGGGTTTATATTGAAAGTTTTGAACATAATGAAAACTGAAGGTTCATCATGATGAGAGCACAAGAATACAATTTCAACAAATCATAGCATTAAAGTATTAAGCATTATACAGTAACACATAGCCTTACCACCTGAGCTCTTTCACACTACATTAATATCAGTACACTGTTAGAATGACTGTAATCTAGAGAGCAGGCAGAAGGAACCTTGAAGCTTGAATCATTACTGATCAAATGTGAGAGAGAGTTCTATTGGGAAATAAACAAACAGGATTTTGATTGACAGAGTGCAGCCAAAATAATAAACAGTGTGTCATGTCCATCACCCCATCCACGGTTTCATGGACCCCACCATCTGTGAGAACTTCTTTCTGAATTTGTATCATTATGGCAAAGGAGGTCTTCAGGTATTTCACGTATATTCCTCTGTCTGTTACACTGACTTCAGATCTAAAGTTTCACCTTCATGCACTACAATTCCCAGCAGCATATTGGTGGCGGCCATCTTGGATGATCACAGTATAAAAGAAAGGTGTGCCTGACATTTCCTGCTCAGTATTAAGTGGAATCAAGGAGACTTACAGTCAGGTGTTGAAAGAGGTTTTCCAGGCCTCGATCCATCTCAGGAGATATCATCTGAGGGGAAAAGGTTCTGACGTGCTCCATGGTTACCAGAAGGTGAACTCTTTTACCGTGGTCTGTTTTACAGTCGATGAAGGGTGCTGTCCTTGTTGCACGGTAATTCAGGTATAAGTGGGGATGCACCCTAATCAGAATTTGACAAAGAAACAGTTGCCTAAACGACGCAGAGGGATCATAGCTTGCCATCATTTTAGACTCATTTTCATCTCAATCAGAATTAGCTAGCTGAGACATTTAGTTTTGTGAAGATTGCACAGATATTATACAAGGTATAGCTATTAACGAACAGTGATATATGATTCACAACGTGAATACTTCAAGTTGAAAGGCAGCTCATCGGGAATTATTCGTAACACTAGAGAGGGACTCCAAACTATTTGATTTTCAAAGTTTAGTAGGAAGCCAAAGATTGCTTTAGGATAGACATTGTGGTGAGTCTGAGTGTAAATCCAATATTGTTTCAAAATCTATTATCTTTTTGAACAGTTTTCATATATATTTTAACTTAGTTATATGTAGCGCGAACCAGGCGCGCAACACCCATTGGACTCACCGGGCTTCAGCCCCCCCGTCGTGTGTGGCAGCCCGGGATGAGACAGATCCCGGGCACACACAGAGCTGCACCCGAACGTTTCACAGGTCTTTAAAAGACCATTTGAATGTTAATTAGGCCTTGCTGTTGTTTCACCCCTTGTTGGAGGCCCTGCAGCTCCCCTCTCCCTACTGATTAACCCTTTTGATGCGGCGCAAATATCCCTCCCCAGTGCTGCGCTGTCCATTGGAACTAGTGCTGAATGGACGTCCAATGGTCGTGCGCAGCACTGGGGAGGTAGTGCACGCGACGACCGTTGGACGTTCGCAGCACTGAAGGGGTTAAAGGTTCAGCCCGCCCCAAAAAAATTTCTTAGCCCCCCCCCCCCCGAAATTTGGCTCTAGTTGCGCCTTTGGCGCGAACTTGACCCGGTATCGGGTATCAAAGCGTTTTACATAGCACCTGTTGTATTACATGAGGACACATTCATTATTGTTAGGCATACGTGATTTGCCCAGAATCACAGGATGTTCAGCATCATTGCCGAGACTCGAACCTGGTTCCCCAGATTCGAGGTCGACGCCCTAGCCCTTAGGCCAACTCCTCTCATTCACACTTCAGCATCCACAGCAGGAGGTTTCCTCCAAAACAAGTGCTACACAACACAGCTCCTGAAGGCTTACAAGTATTAGAAGCTGTACACTCTAGTGCGGATGAGTGGAAGCAGGTAGAATCATTGTCCAACCCTCATTCTTTTTTGTCATTCCAGAACTCCCTCTCAGTTGTTACTTTCTCCAAAATCCTCACCCCTCACTTGGACATTCCAATGCATTGCTTCCGTTCCAGAAACTATCAGGGAATTGAACTTGCCTGGAGGTGGGCCAAATTAAGCATTGAAAGCTCCTGAGGATCACCATGCTTGTGTCACAATGAATATGCAGGATGAGACATTAATTTTCAACAATATGACATTGAGGCCTTTCTAAAGCATATTTAGTATAATCCAAGAAAAGGCACTTAAACAGGTCATATAAAAAAACTTTCAAAAGCAATAATATCATATATGTGTGTACATATGCAAATTTAAGTGTATATCTATACTCCTCATGCTGTTAATAATGCACAATTTTATGAATGTAAAACAACATCTATACACTGTAACCCGAATGACACATTATACAAGCTCCCATTTCTTTCATGGGCAAGAGATGACTTAACGAGATATTGTTATATTATATAATTTATAAAGCGCGATAAACACCCCAAATGACCCCCTGCCACTTTAGAAAAAGCAGCTGGGGATCAAAGATCCACTAAAAGAATGAATTTCTTATTTTCTTCTTGAAAATATTTGGGCAAGAATCAGTCTGTAAAGAGATAAGAAGATAATTCCACTGATTTGCTTCAAGGTATGAGGAAGAATGTCTACACAGCTGGCTCATTTTGGTTTGCATAATGCAAACTTAGTGAAAAAGGAGAGAAAAGCGTGGCTGGGGTAATATGGCTGAAATTAATTCCAAGTCCAGTTAGGAACAGAGTTGTTGAGAGCTTTGTGCAGCATACAAAGAGCTTTGAAAACAGACCGCTTCCTGTTAGGGAGCCGTTGGAGGTGCTACAGAGGACATGTCATCTGGAGGTGGCAGTTGAGGTAATCAGGGATTCCCAGATAGAAAGTGCTGCCATAGTCAATTTGTGAGGTCATGAGAGTTTGTGCATCTCTATTCTGGTCTTTAAGGGAATAAAGGAATAATTTTCCTAAGCATTTGGGAGGTCCACAAAGTAAAACCTGTTTTATCACCTTTGAATTGGAACAATGATCCTTCATCCAGGAAGCCACTGCTCTCCGGCAGAAATTATCTTTGAGTGAAGGTAGGTTAAGCAGAGTTTCCAGGGTTGTTATGCAAACATTTAATAGTGTTGAACTCACTAACAATTTAGAGCCATACCATTTCAAGACTTAATTGCGGACACCAAGTTGGAGCAGGCCGAGCAAGAGGGTGAAGTGGGAAATCATATTGAACACATCCAACATGTCTAATGGGACCAATACTGCACAGAGGCCATATTCAAGGAGTAATCTTAAATTATCTATGACTGCAACAAATGCATTTTCGTGCTGTGGAGGAGGCAGAAGCCTGATTGGGATGATATAAAATACAGTTAGATTAAAAAAATTAATAGAATTGTTTGTTTACAGATATTTCCATACTTTTTGAGATATAAGGTAACATGGAGATATAATGGAAATGACCAAGGATATGTGGGTTTGCAGATGTATCTTTAAGGAACTGGATAACAAGCACTTGTTTCCAGCTATTAGGAACTGTAGCAGAATAAAATGATAAATTGTATACTCCAGTAACGGCTGGGACTGACATACCCGAATCCAAAATGTCTCTTAAGACATTGGTGGATAGCTCTGAGAAATTAGTGAGGATAAAAGTGCAAGGAAAAAATGGTTAGGGTTTTTGCTAGGGGAAAGAGATGAGAGTAGGTTGAGGAGTGAAGTAATTTTATCATAAAAGATAGTGCAGAACATTGAGCTATAGAGATTGTAAAAAAATCTTGATGCAATTATTGAATCAAGAAGATTCTGCATAGTAAATATAAATATCTCAAACAGAGTGCCAGAGGATTCTATTTTGATTGCATAGAACAAAATGTGTGCTTCTCTAATACACCAGTGTGGTTTCTTTTAGAGCAATTCTGTATGTTTCCTTGAATGTACTGCCACAGGAAAAGCGCCAGTGCCTTCTGAGTGCCTATATTGATACCTGGCATCTTTCCGTTCTTCTGTATACTGAAGAGCCGAGGGGAGTGGTGGTGGGAAGAGAATGTTTTGAGTGGGGTAATTTGATTGAGGACATCTGCTAGACACCTGTTATAGTGTTCTACTGAGGAAGACATTTCTCAAGAGACCCTAAAAGGTGTCGCTTTTAGGGCAGAGGTGAAGTAATAGTTGTTAACATTGGACCAAGGTCAAATTGGTGACTTCTTATAACTAGAGGCAAGCCTGTCTATTTTAGAAGGGAGGGGGAGAAGAAGTGCCATCATATAATGATCGCCCATATTCAAAGTATCTCCATGAATGCTATGATATGACTATGGTTTTTAAGGATAGGGTTCAGCAGGTACTCTGCCCTGCTGGTAATATTGAGGATAATCTTGGTAAGTCCAGGTGCTCTTAGGGATTCTAGAGGTCAACTGTGTCAAGATAGGCCAACTCTTTGCTGTCAAAATGTAGGCTGACTAAGCTTAAAAAGTTGGTATATTTATTACAAATGGGGATAAGTATTCGGAAAGGGATCTGTAGAAATTGGATCTAGAGCCCAAGGGAGCTAGAGAAAAGCACAAGGGAAAGAGGTAGCGGTATTCAAGTTGAAGCTAAATAGCAGAAATTCTGTTTACAGAAAACCAAGCACATCGAGTAAAGTAGAGGTGAGGGAGGAGTCATAAATAATGGTAAGGCTGTCACCTAGTTTACCGTGTAGTCACAGTGAACCATGGAGCAGCCTGCAGGAATAGCCGCAGTGACACCAGAGGTGGAGGAGTTGAGCAACCATGTTTCAATGGGGAAAACAGTTGCAGAGTAACAAGAGAAAATTAGATCAAAACATTGAATTAATGTTTAGGCCAGGAACTGACATTGATTAAAAAACAGTTGGCAATTGGTAAAGTGGGGTGCTCAGAGTTTTGTGCTTAAAGGTTTTGAAAGTGAATGTACTTATTGGTTTATGTGAAATGATCTGCCATTGGTATAGTCACTGCTGGAACGGAGAGAGTGCGCAATCTACAGGAAATAGAGTGCATTAAAGAAGAAGGTGAGCTCAAGGAATTCCTACAGGTGTTACCTGATATGTAGATAGCATAAAATTCTATGTAGATATATCATAGCTGAAGAGGAAGGCTGGCATAGGAACTGGGGTTTCAGGTGTTGGGTGAGGTGGGTGCAGCCGGGTTTACCTTTGATGTGCCAGGAATGCACACAGGCAGCAGTGCTCAACAAGTAGGCCTCCATGGAGAGAGGGGCATGGCCTGAGAGGCAAAAGAGTGCTTACCACAAGAAGAAAAGTAAAAAGTACAGGAGGGGAAATCAAAATGTATAACTAGACTGCCAAGCCCCCCATTAGAGTTCCATAGCAAGACCTCCTCAGATGAAATGTATCCGATAATAAAACTTTAAAATGTTTTAAGTGGAAGGCCCAACAATATATCTGAAGGTCTGGCAAATTTAGTCCTCCATCGCATTTCTTTTTCCGCAACATTTTCCAGGAGATTAAATTGGCTTTATTATTCCAGATAAAACTATTTATCTTGCCCTGTGCAATCCTCATCCATTTAGACTCAAAATATAAGGGGAGCACATTGAACAGAAATATATATTTCGGAAGAAAATTTATTTTTATTGAATTAGTTCTACCTATAATCGATGGAGGAATATGGGACCAGAGTTTTAGAAGTTTGCTAGTTTCTGTAGCGATTTTTGTCCAGTTAGTTTTTGCCATAATATCTATATCTTTGGTCATTTGTATACATAAGTACCTCATTTCAGTCTCCTCTAGTTTTTACAATATTGTGTCTAGGGAGGTGTTCCATGCCATTATCTCAGATTCATCCTCATTAATAAATATCCAGACACTTTCCCAAAATCTGTTAGCATATCAAATCAAATCAAAATAGTCTTTATTCGATATTTTTCAATCATAAAAGACATTTACAAATACAAATTCATCCCCCACCCCATAGATAATAAGATCCACATTTAGTTAATCATTACAACTATATCTAAAAAGAGCTTACTAGCTCATACATGATTACAAAAGATTAAATATCACATTTAAAAAAGTTAAAACAGTATTAAAAAAGATAATTCATTCAGTGCTAGGTATATCGATTTCTCAATACAATTTTCAAAATCGGATAGCAGCATATAACAACTGGCCTTGGGATTATTCCAAACTCATTTTACGGGCGCAAATTATCCACATCCAGTGTAAAAATTTCGTCATGGCTATAACAACTGGCTGAGAAGTATCAGTTCTTAAGATCCTAATTGGCTCACTAGCAGTTTTGAGGCCTAACTGAACACAAATCGGTTTAAGCCACGACTTTCTTGGTACATTGTATTCAGGGAAGGCAAACAATACATGCCCTATGATTTCCCTTTGATCAGGGCAAAAGGGGCACACCGAACTTTGGTTCCCACGCCATTTTGCAGTTAAAGTATTTAGTGGTAGTGTCCCCACCCTCATTTGGTGATACTTCTTCCGGTCCCCAGGAATGGTAATCCAGTCCCAGTAGGGTTCTACGGCCGGTGCATGCTTGAGCTCTAAGAAGTCAGTAGTAAATGATAATTCAATATGACGTCCAAATGTCTTAGCCTCAACCATGTTCCAATACAGATCACAAAGTATTTTCTTGGGTGGGAAGACATTCCCCACAGGGTCATCCCATAATGCAGATCGGCCCATAGCCATATAAATTATTTTAACCTCCCGCATCCACTGGATTTTATGAGACTTATCCGAGTCTCTAACCTCAAAGAAGCCCTGGGCATACTGCAGGAGTTCCGGGGTTACCCATAATCTCCTCCAGTAGGCAACTGATCTATATTTTGCCATATCCTCGAACCTATGAGCTCCCAGATCGTAGTGGAGAGGTATCGAAGGAATGGATACTGGTAAACCAGTGATATTACGAGAGTTCTGCCCCATAAAGGACCGCTGCTCCCACCTTAGCATTGAGAATCTTTAAAACAGGAGTGATAGGCCTGGTATGTGATGAATAAAATTCCTTGGTGAGTGCTCCTGCCAATTGTGCATGCCTCGTAACCAGCTGATTGGTGTGCTGTTTCCAATCTAATTTATAATACAGGGTGATGCCCAAGTAATTAAAAACTTGGGTCTGTTCAAGTTGGACCCCATCCATGACCACCTTCCCTCTGACATATTTCAGTTTGTGCAGAACCATGAATTTTGTTTTAGCTGTATTAATAACAAGGCCATGATCTGCACAAAACACTTCAAAGACTCCAATAGCCTTCTGGAGTCCCTGTTGTGTCTTTGATATTAACAGGGAATCATCCTCAAACATCAACAGGGGGATCAGTTTTCCGGCCAACTTAGGTGCGTCGGTCGGTTGTTGTTCAAAGTACCTGATCACCCTGTTGATGTATAGCGAAAATAGGGTTGGGGCTAGTACACAACCTTGGCGTACTCCCCTTGTAATGGGAAATTTGTCGGTTACGCTACCCTGCTGGTTCCATCGGACTTGGGCAAAATTATTCTCGTGCAGTCTAATTAAGAGAGATAGAATTTCAATTGGGATGCCCTGTTCCTGTAAAGCTTTCCACAACTTAGCACGAGGGACCAAGTCAAATGCTGATTTAAGATCAACAAAGGCTGCAAACAGCATACCCCCCCCAAGTAACACTACCCTCCAGTATATTAAGACTAATGTAAAAACTTGGTCAATGGTGCTAGTATGACAGCGAAACCCTGCCTGTAATGGTGACAAAATATCTTGCTTGTCTATCCAAGCATGGATACATTGCAATACAAGCCTCGCCACTACCTTTTGAATGCATGCAATAAGGCTAATAGGCCTATAATTTCCTGGATCCGAGCTTTCCCCTTTTTTAAAGATTGGGATAATCTCGGCTCCCTTCCAGGTCTCTGGGATAGGTGAGCCCCTTGCAATGCCATTGGCTAGCAGCTGGATATAGGTAGCCCAAAGGTCCTTGTCGTACATAAATAGATCAGCAGGGACCGAATCCAGGCCTGGGGCCCTCGCTTTTGGGATGTTGTTCAAAGTTTTTAGGACATCAGTTTTAGTGAAAGATAGATAGCTAGTACTCAGATTTATATCCAAAGGTACTTTGCAACCATCTTCTTCGATGTCCTCCAAAGCAAACTGGGAAGCATAGTGGGAAACCCAAGCATTTGGTGACACATGATTCGTGGGTTCTCCTCTTTTGACCCCCTTCCCAATTAACAATATCCCAGAAAGTGGACATGGATCTTTCTTTGCTGGCTCTCATGAGGTCATTCCAATAACCATCATTCCATTCGGTTTTTGCCCTGATTTGTGTTGTTTTGTACATGACACGGGCATCCTTTCTCTTCCTTATATCTTTTGTTTTTACTGCCTCTGACAAGGCCCTGTAGGAAACCCTGCAGGATTTGTCATACCATTGATCCTCCTTCCTTGCAGGCCTACTCTGTTTCTTAGTGACCTTTTTTACAAAGAAGGATCTCAGTTTGCTAAAAAACTCGTCGTGGATCTTGCTAACGTTAGATACCGGAGCCTCATCAGCGGAGTTACTCTTTAGATCTGTAATAGCCTGGGTAGTTAAGTCCCTCATAGCTACAAACACTCTCTTAATTGGTAACACAGTTAGACCATCTAATACGTCTGTAATCATTTGAAAGGGAAAAGTGCACATTATCCCTTTGTACTTCGCTATTAGATAGATCAAACAACCTAAATAACAAAACTAGTGGGTCATGATCACTTTCGGCCCGCGGCTCTATCCACATATCGATAAGACTAGACCAATTCTCCTTGTTGATAAGAATGTAGTCAATGCGACTATGTGATATACTGTTATTAAAGGTAGGGGCACCCAGTGTATCTGAACCAATTCTTCCATTAGTGGACCACAACCCATGCTCCACACATAAACCTTTTATTTGCAATGCGGCCTCTGACCACTTTTTTATAGGTGGTAGGAACAGCTGGGGGATTTTCCAAATACAGTCTTCTTCCAACGTAAGGTCCATATCATAATTATCTAGAGGTTCAAAACAGCAGTTAAAATCACCTGCAACAATAGTGTTGCCGTTCAAACAATATTGTTTAAAAAGAATATCTAGTTGATCAATTGCCTCAGTGGCTTTCCCGCCTGGTAGGCCCCTTGAATAGATGTTAAAGATATAAAGATCTTTACACTGATGTCGCTGGAGTTTGACTAGCAAAATGTCAGGGGTATTTGTAACCAACTGGATGACAGAGTACCCACTATTTTGTTTTACCCATGTCACCAGTCCCCCCTTTGCCCTACCCCGTAAACTCGGAGTAGCCGAGATATAAAAATGTAGGTAACCTTCCTTTGGCTCTGGGGTTTCCTGCCAAGTTTCCTGGAGGAGGATTATATCCTTTGTATCCAGAAAAGCTAGCCAGTCCAGAGATGTAATTTTACTTTTCAGACCTGCAACATTCCATGACACCAGGGTAAAATGAGCAACAACATTGACATTAGGTTCTTCCATGCTGGTAATTTGGCTATCCCTATGGTTTTGAGGTGGAATGTTTTCATTCATGCAATTCTCATTTACCACCAAGTTAAAAGATGTTTTAACATTTTCATTAATATTGTTATTAGATACAGGTGGATCATAGAAATCATTATTTCCGTATGAACCCTCGAAAATACTTTGTTTACTCATTAGGTTTGTCTGGAGTGTGGAGCTATCATTTTTCGAGGTATTCAACTGAACTATAGCAACTCCCACTTGATTTTCACATGGTGGGATAGAGCATGCAATGTTATTTCCCCTCTTAAGTCAATCACACTCATTCAGCCCTGATAGGGTCTCATATCTGTTTCCCAATGGCAAACCCCATTCGTTAACTGGAGCCATTATTCCTCGTCTGTTTCCTATAGTATCCCATACTGGCCTCTGGGTCTTTGGAAATGTTACATTTTGTTGTTCGCCATAAAAGAATTTTAAAGTGAGGGGAACAACAGTCCCACTTCTTCTTTGTGGCGGAAGTATATTGATCAACACATTAGGTAGAACAGCCGGATGGGAAAAAGTCACCGCTACACAGTCTCCTTTGAACCTTTTTGGTCTGTTCCCAATCCAGGTAACCCTTTTCACTGTCTTGATTTCGCCCGCTAATTGCTGTTTCCCTCCAGGCGCCATCTGCATGTTCCCTGTAAGCCAATGCAGCGCCTTACTGGTCAATGAAGTTGAAGTTTCCAATTGGCCTGTCGCCAAGGGTGGGACATCAGCCAACACCAGTACCACAGGAGAGGCTTCTTCTATAAATTGAAGAGGATCTTTTTCTTGGCGTAATGCAGGCATGATATTTGGTATTAATAAACCACCATCTGTTACATCAGGGTGATTGTTAGAGCTTAATTGGACCTGAGCCGGGTGGTTACATGGCATCGAGCCACACCCCTCCATTGTTGTACTCCCAGGATTTTCTTTGGTTGCCTGGGCTGCTTTTGTCACTAGTATTGCCAATTTATCAACCTCGTCCACTACCTTAGTCTGGGTTGCGCCCATTTTTTTTATTTCGGTGGTTAATTTATTAATCTTGGCGACCAGAGGCTTGATGATAGTTTTAATTTTAGAATCAATCATATCAGCTATCTTGAGAAGCAGTTCATCATCCATAATGCATTTAGCACTGTCAGCCCCATACTCCGTGCTTCTAGCCTTGGTTTTCCCTGGAGGGGATGCCCTTTTCTTCCTCAGACCTGATCGTAGACCTGTTCGTTTTGGCTGAGTTCTTCTAGAGGTTCTGACAGGTCGAGTTTCCTCTTCAGAGGAGGAAGAGAGGTTATCGTCTGTGATTTGGGCACACATCTCACGATCAGAATTGATATTTTTTTCTGGATCATTTGCAGCAAGATTTTCCAGGTCAACTACCGGGGCATTACTTTGGTCATCATTATCACCTATATAAGTGGTATTAACTATCTGATCAAAGGGAGCATCCAACAGTGGAGTTTCTGCCTGTGAAGATAATGGAGTTGGGCTCAGGAGTTGGAGATCAGGAGACTGGCTTAGTCCCAGTGACTGTCTCCTGTTACTGTTTATTTTTGTAACCACTTGGACCAGATAGTTATCCATTGTTTTGGAGGCGATTGGGGCTAGTTTTTTAGGCATATTGGACATTCAATAAATAGGTACACTTGAGAGGGATATATTGAGTCACAAATGCTGCAGGAACGTGCAATGGAGAGAAAAAAAGTATGAGGCTCAGTTTGACTTCCAATAGCAGTAGCGAATTAATAGATAAATTCCTTACTTCAAATGCAGGGGGTGTGGCCCAGTCCAGTCGCGGACAGTCTCGGACTGTCTAAGACTGTCCGCCCTTTGTCCGGGCTTAGTCCGGCGCGTTCCGCGCGAGTCCTCGCTTGACGATGGCTCTGACGTTGTTTTATGCGCCTCCTGGCGTGCTGGCTAGTCGCGTGAACGATTTCCCCCGTGGGATCCTGGGGATTGCAGTCTCTACCGTCTGACCGGCGGAGCCAAGCCCGGCCGGTCGTTTACAACAATGGGGGGACGGAGCCAAGCCCGGCCGCTGAACGGGAAACTGGGGGCACAGCAGAGAGTCCGATGGCAGGTAACAATGAAAATGTTAGCATCTCCATAATGATGGGATAAGCGCCTACAAGGTCTTGTGTAAATATCATGAGGTCGTTGGCGTACATAGCCTCTTTCTTGACCAAGTCTTGATACTGAAAGCTCTGGTTTTCTTTTCAAGTTTGGGCATCCCAAATATCTTAAAAAGGTGCGCCTTCGGGTTCTGATTACAGCATGCAGACTATGGTCACAGGTCAGAAGACTTCTTGAAATTCCTTATTATTGTCAGCTGGCCCCAATTTGAAATTCTCCGGGAACCCCAACATGCCTTTTAGACTCATTGTCATTGCCTCTTATTCAAGCTGGAATAGAGAAATGGGGACAACTGTTAGGGGAAAAAACACTATCTCTTAGGACCACCTTGCTCAGGAAACAAACAACATTCTATCAAAAATATTTAAATATCTACAACTAACAAGTTGAGCCTGTGATCAACCACACGCAGGACAGGCCATGGACTGGGTCAAAAAAATCAGCGATACCAACACACAAACAAAAGAGATCTCAACCTGGTATTGGATGCTGATACAGGCAGAAGACGGCCCTAATACCATCCCTGTGGCAAGTATCAATGGCTACTTTATTGTCCTTTGTCAGGTATGCTCCATTAAGAAAGAACCATTTGTATACCTCCTACAGGGTATATTGGTCACCTCTGCAGCTGTCAAAATAGGAGAAGGGAACAGCCTTTGTTCAAACTGTGACAGCGACAAGGCTGACGACAGACACATGTTTTGGCAATGTCCGGGAGTTCTACTCTTTTGGCAAGAAGTGGGTAAGATACTGTCTACGCTATTGAAAAGAAGAATTGAGGTAAGCCTACCACTTATTGTTTTTGGGGCTTTAGAAGATAATGACCTTGTGGGGAGAGCCTGGAAACTCCAAGAGCAACTTTTACTTTCTTTAATAATTATAGCACGCAGGGAAATTTGTATTAAGTGGGTCTCAAAATTACCCCTGACCTGTGCTGAATGGTTAGCAACCGCAGAACGCATAAGTAAATTTGATCTGCTTAGTGGCCCATCAAATAGAATTAAAACTTGGGAGCCATTAGTTACATATATAAGGGGACTAGCACACACATATTCATGGTAAGATTGTGGTCCAATGATTAAGACACTCGCCTCCAGAAAGATTTTAGGTGGGTGACCCTTATATCTTTCGCAATAGAGCAGAAGGTACATCAGGAGTAAATCTGTCTTGCTGGATGTGGGCGCGGGGCTTTGATACCATTTAACACCTGATCACATACCTTGTAAGATGTCGCATATTATGAGGACCTTAATAAAAAAAAGTGAAAAATAAATACATGTATAACTAGAGCCCAGCCAGTCCTCATATAGGTGCAACATTCACTAAGAATCTATATCTGTTGGAACATAAAATTAGTTAAAAGTAATATGAGAAAGACAAACCATAAATATAGTAAAAGTAGTGTTCTAGCATGTCAGAAAGAGGATAAAACGGTGGGGGACACAAAATAGGTGTAGGTGGAACTAGGCACCTCTGGGAAGGTTACAAGGAAAATAAATGGTGACTGCAGCTCCCACAATTCTGCAGTGCATCTGTCATTGAAGGAAGGCAGCTGAGCCCACATAGTGACATATTTAAGTACTTTGCCACCTTTGCTGGCAGTTATCACCATCAAGGTTATGTACCCTGGCCTTGTGAGCTTCAATACATTGCTAATAGTGACTATGCTAATTTAAGGAGTAGGCTTTAAGCACATGAAAAAGGCATTATTTGACTGTGAGTGCCACAGCTGTCAGTCTACAGCAGTGCAGAGCTGCAATGGCAGTGTACATTCAATACTAGTCAATTCAATTCAATTAAATCTTTATTTGTATTGAATTAGCTAAAGTCTTAAAAAAGGGACAGTTAAAAAAATTCATAAAAAAAGAAGACCATGATGTGAGAAAATCGGCATATGTTGCAAAGAACGCCAACCTGTTCAAAGATTAGCTGGAACGGGGCTTGCCTAGTGGCTATACCTGAGGTATGGTTTAAAGTGCTGACATGCAGCTTGGTGCTCTGAGGTTTAAATAGACGTATGAGTGTCTTTGTGTCACAGGAGCACATGGCTTGGAAGATGATGATATTAAAAAAAAAGCTTTAAAAAAACTATTTACCAACTGACACCGTGCCCCGCTTGCAACTACTTGATCAGGAATACCTGTGAGAACCAAATGTAATTTAAAGTGTGGGCATACAACAGGTAGTTAAAATGAGTGTGTATTTGCTACTTAGGGGTTGCCAGGCACTAGATTTGACTAGAAGACCCCCAGGACCTATTTCAAAGTACGAATGGCCAAGAAGGATAGAAGCTGATGATTATCCCCTTGCGTGCTCGTGACAGAACCGTTCCGTCACGAGCCTCGGGTCGGCTGTGCTGGTGACGGAACGGTTCCGTCACGGCCCGCTCGCCGCGCCTGCGCGGCGCGAATTCGGTGCCTGCGCTGAGGGTTCTATTGGGCGGGCGAGGCCGTGACGGAACCGTTCCGTCACAAGCACAGCCCACCCGAGGCTCGTGACGGAGCGGTTCCGTCATGAGCACGGGAGCGCCGCGCGGTCCCCCTCCCCCTTAGCACTGTGGCGGAATAGCCGCCTCAGATAAGGGGTTAATAGACGTTACCCTGCTAACATATAACCCGCTTAAGCCGTTTACTCAGGAGTATCTGTGTGGGCAATGGTAAGTCAAGGTGCAAGCATGCAGCAGCTGTTTAACATGCGTAGGTGCTATATGATGATTGCCAGCCATGTGACTTCACTAGCGACCCCCTCGGGAGCTAGGGGAAAGTGCAAGTGACCAAAGAAAGAAAATAAGTTAAAACATCACTGCACTATTGATGAAAACCGGCGGGCATTTTTGTTATAAGGTCCAAGGTGCCATTTCCAGGATAGGGTTTGACAGGGTACTGGCTAGTACCCTGCCCCAAAGGATTTCATACTTTTGTTGGTGGCTTTCCCGGGGAGCCCTGAGGGCCATGAGCGAGCTAAAAATTTAGAATTTGAAGTTGAATTTTATTAGAAAGAGATACAGGGGCTCCCAGGGGATCCAACATTTGGAAGAATGGAAACATGTGGCCAGCCCCCAGTTGACAGGCATCTTCACTTGGCCACGAGACACCAGTTTACTTGTTTGGACAGTTATCATTCAAATTTGTTTAAAAATGTCATATAGCTGCAGTTTAATATAGGGTTGTCTGGCTTTAGACAGACTATAATGGCATGCCTAGATGCACGGATTCCTTTCCTTTTGAATAGGAGCCTAAGGAGGCGCCTCCTCAAAATGGACAGCTCGGACGGAAGCAGAAGATTCTTGGGGCATATTATCAAGGGGGTTTATCTCCGCTTTTTGGCTTTAAAAGCCAAGAAAGCGGAGATAAAATGATCGCCCTATTACCTAGCTGTCGCTAACACCAGTTAGCGACAGCTAGTAGGAGATAGCGACCATCTTGGGCCCCGCTTTGCATGTCAGTGATATTTATCACTAATGACATGCAAAGTGGGTGTGCCAAGATGTTAGCGACTGGAAACAGTCGCTAACATCGCTATCTCCTATTACCAACTTTTGGAGATATTCGCGTTAAGCGCAAATATCTCCAAAAGCTAACACCTGCCCCTGAGCAGTTCTTAGCCATATTATCCAATGGTAGGTGGATAACATGGCTAAGAGCATTAGCTCGGTAATGCATGAATATCGCTGACTTTACAGCGATATTCATGCATTTCGGCCGATTTTTATCGCTTAGGAGATAAACCTTGATAATAGCAAGGCTCCTAAGCGATAAAAATTGCCGCAGCTCGGCGATAAAAATATCGCCGCTAAACCAACATAGCGATAATTATCGCTAGTTGTTGGTAATATGCCCTCTTGTTATTTGCCGTGCATAAACGGCAACCTCTGTTTCTGGAATTTTCATGCTTGTTTTTCCGCTAGAGATCGTGGGGACCAATCAGGCGACACCGCAGCAGTTTAAGTTCTAGGTGTAGCGGAGAAGTGCAGGGTACGTATGGTGCTCGCAATTGTTTAAAGTAGCTATTGATGACCATCCAGGCATGACCTCTTTTAGCAAGCTGCTTTCTAGCCTTTAAAAATGACATTTTAGCCGTTGCAGAGTTCACTAGTTTTTTTAAGACAATATATGAGTTTGTCAGCACCCACAGGTTTTCAGGGCGCAAATTCTTTAACGACTGATCCAAGAATTAATTTAGACTGCTGCTGCTGCCCTCCTTATTGATCGCTAATCACAAGATGTTATTAAGGGTGTTGGTTTCAGATTGTCTTAGCTTGAAGCAGGCCTTGACTATAGTTCTCTGCTGCACAATAGATTGCCTTTTAAAGCCAAACAACAGCCAAATTTGGCTAGCGGAGATGTTTCTATTAAATTAAATACGTAACAGTAGATTTTTGTTTGGAGTTTGTCCAATAAGGCTGAGTCATGGTCCAAGAGATCCTCGCTACCATATGTCAAGTTGGCAGAATGTTTGCAGCCATAACTTTCTGCAATGGATCAAATGTTGGGCCTTTCAGCTTCTTATGCACAGTGGTAAAAGCAGCAATGTGGGCATTGCTCCTATTTTGTAGAAAGCAGGAACGTCGCTGGAGATCCAGTGGGAACACACAGGACAGGATAACTCATAAACGCTTTTGAGGGAATATAGGGCGGAGGTTATAAGAACTAAGCAGGAATTCTTCTAAAACCTCACCAGGGCTCTCACTTCACCGAAAGAGCTCTTTAACATCGTCGACTCCCGGATTACCCTGAAGACCCCTGATCCTGTCATCTGTTCGCAACAGCTATGCGATAACATAGCCGAATTCTTTCATGACAAAATTGCTGGAATTGTCTCGGCCCTTGAGCTCCAAAGGATTCCTGCATCTTCCCCTACCCTCATATCTCTCAGACCCCTCCCCTCATAGGGTCTTTTAGACCTGCTAATTCGACCTTGCTGTCTAGCTTTCCCTTGCTCTCCTTACAGGAACTGGAAGTCCTCTTGGCTAAGACCAAGTCTGGTTCACCCCTTGACCCCTGCCCTCTCCATCTTCTCAAACAATGTAAGGAAACTCTTTTGCCCCCTCTACTTCAGATCATGAATAGTTATGTTATAGGTATTTATTGTGCGCACAGCTGCTCCAGCAAAGGAGCGTCCTGGCGCCCTAACAAAGTAGAACATGGCACAACTGAAGCCGAAACAGAATAGGGGCAGCTAAAAGGAGAGACTAAAACAAAAATGTTTTAATGGCTTTCCGAAAAAGCATTAGATCCTCCAGCAGACGAATTTCCACCGGGAGGGAGTTCCAGATGGTTGCAGCTTTGACACAGAAAGAACGTCCACCGGCACGACAAAACCTGAATCAAGGGACCACGGCGAGAGCCTGGCCCAAGGAACGCAGAGCGCGTGTTGGAACATAAAAAGACAGGAAGTTAGACAAAATCTGGGGACCTATGCCCTTCAAAATTTTAAAAGTCAAACAAAGGACCTTAAAATGGATTCTCTTCCTCACTGGTAACCAATGCAAGGAGCGGAGAACATTGGAAACAGGACAGAATCTGGGCAGGCCGACTATCGCTCTGGCTGCGGCATTTTGTACCCGCTGTAGGTGGGTAATTTCTGCCTGATTGGCCCCCACCAGGAGGGAGCAGGCGTAATCCAGGCGAGAAATAACTGTAGCCTGGATCACCAGCTGCCTAGTTGGGGCATCGAAAAATTTAAGAACGGGTCTTAAACCTCGAAGAACGCCAAAACAGCAGGCTGCTGTTTTCTTGGTATGGCCGACGAAGGTAAGGCCAGCATCCAGCCAGACTCCCAGGTTCCTTAGTTCCGGAACCGGAGTCGGAGTCGGTCCCAGTTCTGAAGGCCACCATCTGTCACCCCAGAGCTCCACTCTCTTACCGACAATCATAATCTCTGTCTTGGTGGCATTAAGCTGGAGACAGTTCGCCGTCAGCCAGCTGGCCACCGCCTTCAGTCCATTCTGAAACCTGGGGGCGTCTTGTTCCGCATCCCCGCTGAGAGTAACCGCCAGCTGAGTGTCATCGGCATATGAGACCAAAGTCAGGCCCCACTGCCTAGCGACCTCAGCCAGCGGTCTCACGTACAGATTAAATAACGTGGGGCTCAGCGAGGATCCCTGCGGAACCCCCATGGCCAGAAGCTGGAATTTGGACTTGAAGGGAGGGATAGCCACACAGAAAGAATGATTGTCGAGGAAGGAGCGGAAACACTGTAAAGACTGTCCCCCAACGCCGATCTCCTCTAGCCAGTTCAACGGAATGCTGTGGGAAACAGTGTCAAAGGCGGCGCTGAGGTCTAATAATACCCGCGCCGCCGTCTGACCAGCATCCAGCACCGCTAGTAGGTGCTCTACCATAGCAAGAAGGGCCGTTTCCGTGCTGTGCCCAGCACGAAAGCCATTCTGCGTAGGGTCCAAGGCATTGGTCCGGGCAAGATGATCTGACAAGGCCAGGTTGACATGAGCCTCCGCAATCTTTGCCGGCCAGGGTAGCAATGAAATGGGGTGATAGCTTTCGGGTTTCGAGGGGTCCAACGAAGGCTTCTTAATGATTGGAGAAACCACCACCTGCTTCCATTTAGTTGGAACCACTCCTGAGTCCAGTGAGAGATTAACTAGGGAACACACTGCTGAGCGCCCCAAAAAGGACTGTTCTCTAAAAAGAGCGGGTCTTACTGGATCCGACGGAGAGCCAGATTTAATCTGCCAGGCAAGTTTATTAAACCCCTCCAAGAGTAGTGGGGGAAAAGAGTGCAGGGTAGAGTGGCCTTGAACCCCATCTAGGACTCCCAAGACAGTCCCCGTACTGGGGAAGGCCCGGTAGATAGCCTGGACCTTCTCCAAGAAAAAGGAAGCCAAGGACTCACAGTGGAAAATGGACCCCACTGCCACAGAGGAAGTCCTTTTCGCCAAAAGATCTTTAACGGCCTTGAATATGGTCTTGGACGGGTTCGAGCTGTTGCGGAATTCCGAGGCATAGAATGCCGCACGAGCTCTACAAATAGCACGATGGTAAGTCTTGACGGAAGCGACATATGCGGCTTTCAAATCAGCCCCATAAGACTTCCGCCACGCTCTTTCCGCCCGTCTACAAATACCCTTCAAGGCACGTAGCGCACTATCATACCAGGGACTCGACTCTCCAGCGCTTACTTTACTTGAAACAATAGGAATCAAAGAGTCCAATGCCTTGGAGATCCAAGTGCAAAACTGGTCATAGCCCGTTTCCACATTATTCAGTGGGCCTAGCGGCTCTTCCGCTAGGAGACGGTGCAGGTCGTCCAGCCTAAGTTTATTCCAGTGCCGCCTGGAGACCCTTCTGACCGATGGAGTGGGAGGGGTCTCAGGCAAAGGGTACCGAATGGTCACCAGAAAATGATCCGTCCACCCTAGAGGGGAGATGGACATAACCCTAGCCTCGTCCAAGTTGGTGAAGAAGGGGTCCAAAATGTGTCCCCCTACATGGGTGGGCTGAGATACCTGTTGGGAGAGCTGAAGAGCCTCTAAGTCAGCAAGAATACTGCTCACCGTCGGGTTGGTCTGAATATCAAAATGCAGGTTCAGATCGCCCAGGACGGAAAAGTTAGAACATCCCATGGCTAGTGTACTAACAGCATCAGGAAATGTGTTTCTGAACACTACATCGCTACCAGGAGGACGGTAGACAACCATCCCAGAGAGCGTAAACTGAGGGCTGACTAAGATCTTGAAAGAGGCGCTTTCACAGCCAGCGATGTTAAGGCCCGTCCACTTACAGGTAAAACAGGACCTGACTATAAGGGCTATGCCACCACCTCTCGTAGGTCGATTCAAAGTGTACATAGAGTACTCAGGGGGACAGGCTAAGTTGATGATGGCCGCGTCCGTGTCCTGAAGCCAGGTTTCTGTAATAGCGAAGACGTCAGCGGACTCATCCTCAATTAGGTCATAAATGGCTTGATGATGTTTAGCCACCGATCTGGCATTCAGATTCAGCACCCGCAGAGTGGGCACAGAGCCATTAGGCCGGGGGGCGGATGGAGTGCCCTTCTGGTGGATAGACACCGGGGGGTCAAGCATCCACCTATTGCAGGGGCAATGATAGGGACCACAGAGAGGATAGACAGGTGGTAACACACATCTATGAATGGCCTGACCAATAGACCATAAACTCTCTCTGGAGTAGGTGAGCATCGCGACTCACGTAGAAATGCCTTGCCTGACACGGTCCTCCTACCCGCAGCGCCCCGCACGGCCTTAGCGCGGACGGGCGCAGACGGGCAGGACTCTGGCACGACTCAGGCTAAGTGAAAGGCGACCCCGCTGCGCGATCCGCTGTGCTGGGGGAGGAGCTTTAAGTAGGAGAACCTAGCTGGCTCCTGCGCAGTAGAACGCACGTGAGTACTGGCGCCTGTAACTGACCCCACACCACTCCAAGATGGTGCCGGAAATGGGCTCTCACCCCAGGAACCGGACCCGCTGAAGTAGCGGTGCTGGTCACAATTTAGAGTGCAGGTAAGAGGGTTTTAAAATCAGGGGATACCAACACAAATGAAAACAAATAGATACTGGGAAGTTATTTTAAAAGCAAGTATCAGCGCTAAAGCGCGCGCGCCACTGCAGCCAAACGCTACCTTGTCAAGACAGAGCCTCTAAAGGACTCGCCTTAAGTAGGAGAACCTAGCTGGCTCCTGCGCAGTAGAGCGCACGTGAGTACTGGCGCCTGTAACTGACCCCACACCACTCCAAGATGGCGCCAGAAATGGGCTCCCACCCCTGGAACCGGACCCGCTGAAGTAGCGGTGCTGGTCACGATTTAGAGTGCAGGTAAGAGGGTTTTAAAATCAGGGGATACCAACACAAATGAAAACAAATAGATACTGGGAAGTTATTTTAAAAGCAAGTATCAGCGCTAAAGCGCGACGCGCCACTTCAGCCAAACGCTACCTTGTCAAGACAGAGCCTCTAAAGGACTCGCCTTAAGTAGGAGAACCTAGCTGGCTCCTGCGCAGTAGAGCGCACGTGAGTACTGGCGCCTGTAACTGACCCCACACCACTCCAAGATGGCGCCGGAAATGGGCTCCCACCCCAGGAACCGGACCTGCTGAAATAGCGGTGCTGGTCACGATTTAGAGTGCAGGTAAGAGGGTTTTAAAATCAGGGGATACCAACACAAATGAAAACAAATAGATACTGGGAAGTTATTTTAAAAGCTGGTGTTATAGGGCCCTGAGAGATGGCATTTTTCTGTCCCAATGGAAGAAAGCGGTGGTGAAGCCGCTCTTGAAGAAGCCGTCGTTGGACCCGGAGGTGCTTAAAACTTCCGCCCCATCTCTCTGCTCCCAGCCCCGGCAAAGATGCTGGAAATCCATCTATACCAGCATCTCTCTTCCTTTCTGGAATCCTCTGGTTTCCTGGATCATTCGCAGCATGGTTTTCGGAGGGGTCATAGCACGGAATCCGCCCTGACTGTGGTGCTTGATAACATCGGCACCACAGTTGATAAGGGTGGAAGCACGTTGCTGATCCTTCTGGATCTTACAGCTGTGTTTGATAACCTGTCTCCCCTCGTTTTAACATCTTGTCTGAGGGAGATATGGGTGGAGGGGCCCGCATTAAGCCTGTTGGCCTCTTTCCTGGACCAGAGGGAACAGAGAGTGAAGCTGGGAGAGTTCCTATCTCCATCCCTGCCGATGAAGTGAGGGGTTCCACAGGGGTCGGCGTTAAGTCCGACCCTGTTCAACATCTACGTGACCCCCCTGGCCAGGCTCATTAGAACTTTTGGGATGGAGGTAGTGTCATATGCTGATGACACTCAGATCTTGCTGTCCCTCGCCCAGCCTGTCAGTTCCTCTGCCTCCAAGTTCAGACTCTGTATGGAGGCAGTCGCCCATTGGATGAATAACAATTCATTGCGGCTAAACGGCGAAAAGACGGAGATCCTTGTGTTCGGCGAGAAGGAAGACATCTGGTCGGCGGAATGGTGGCCCGGATCCCTGGGGGCGTATCCGGCTCCAACTCTCGCAGCACGAAATCTGGGGGTTATGATTGACCCTTCCCTCGACATGGCCCTCCAAGTAAAGCGGACCATCTCCACCTGCTGGGGCATCATTGGAATCCTGCGGAAAATCAAGCACTACATGTCCGTGCAGGCCCGGAAACAAACTGTGGTAGCTTTGATAACATCGCGGCTTGATTATTGTAATGCTTTATACGCGGGAGCCAATAAAGGCCTGTTGCAAGGTCTTCAATCGGTGCAAAATGCAGCGGCGAAGTTTGTATTGGACCTTCCTAAAAGGTCGTCAGCTACCGCTGCCAGGAAATCTTTGCACTGGTTTCCTATTGATGCCAGGATCTCATTTAAAGTGCTGTGCTTGGTGTTCGGCGCCTTAAACAGAAAAGAGACGGGAGGTGTAAAAGATCTCCTGATTCCTTATGTTCCTGCCAGGAACCTTCGTTCCTCCTCGAAGCTGCTCCTCACCGCTCCTCGAGTGCGAAGAGCTAAATGGGGAGGCAGAGCCTTTTCCAATCTGGCTCCAAGATGGTGGAACACTGTCCCTTTAGAAATTAGGATGCTACCCTCAATACAACCTTTCAGAAAGGCCCTGAAAACATGGCTCTTTGGCAAAGCTTATCCTTAGCTCCTTGGTTTCACCTTTTCGTTACTCATTTTCTTTGTAGGTGCCTTGATGCCTCCGGGCAAAGTTGCGCATTTATAAGTTTTATTTCATTCATTAATTCATTGTAATGGCTCTGAGCTGTTGGCTGGATGTCTCCATATCAACCAGTAGAAACCCTTGGTACTTGTATTTATTTACTGCGTTTGTGGTGTGTGTGCTGAGGTGGCAAGTTACATGTTTCTTAGTTGCATTGTTGACCATCAGCACTTTAGTTTTGTTTTGATTAATGACCAGGGCATTTTGGTTTGCATTTTGGTGAAGCGTGATTATCAGCCCCCGAAGGCCAACTTTGGTCAAGCTGCATAAGACTACATCATCTGCATATAAAAAGTGGTTCAGAACGAAGGTGCAGAGGCAGCGGGAATGCTTGTTAATTTCATCAAGAGCAGGGGAGAGGTCAACCATAAACGAAATAATGACAATATATGGGGCGAACACACACCCCTGTTTTAAGCCTTGATAGGTGTATCTTCTCCTTGACAGTAGGGAGCCCTCACCGATGTTGGAGCACACCCATGTATGACTGTGTAAAGTTTAGATAATTCTGAGCATGGGTGAAAGAATATTCCAAGATTTACATAATCAAACGCTAATTTGTACTTAACAAAGCAAAGATAGGTAGTACAATGCAGCATTCCCATTTGACCCAGGACGGGTGACAGGACTAGGATGTTTGTAATCGTGCCGGATCCCCTCCAAAAGCCGGATTGAGTTATTGGAATTAATTGAGTAGCATCAGCCTAGGCGGTTAGGTCGTGAAAAATGAGGGATGTGTAATATTTCACTTCATTGTCAAGTAGTGTTATGAGTCAGTAATTTTCTGGGCATGTTTTATCCCCTCCCTTGTGTACTGGGGTGATAACTATCCCACGCCATGAGTTGGGTATGTTCCCCATGAGAACTTTGTTGGAATAAAGGGATACAAGCTTCCTTGCCCAATGCGGTGGATCTTGCTTGTAGAAAGTCTGGGGTATTCTGTTTGGGATGCCGTCCCTCCTGGCTTTGTTAATAATATGTACAATTTCTTGTTGCAGCATTTGTGCACCTACTGGGTTGAAGGAAAATATGACTTGCTAGCGAGGCTTCTGAGACAGTGATGTATTTCAAAGAAGCTGCAACGTTTCTTAATGCCAGAGGGATGGTGGTAAATGTGTAGCAGCATGTACGCTGGAGAATGGTGAGCAGCCTTCTTGATTACCCTTATGCTATTAGAGTCAGACTGATCAAGCTTTTGCATCACCCTTGCACCATGCAGTGGGGCACAAGGGCACAAGGGCAATGCAAAACCTAAGTAAGAGTTATCAAACCACACAAGACCACCTTCCATGGCTCTGCATGGCCTCTATAAATCTTGAGTAAAGCAGAGCAGTGCAAATCACAGTCTTTTGTTACTTTGCCCCGTGAGGTGCTCCATTGGTAGAGAGTGGGTGTTTCTACGACCCACCCAATGATTTTGGCACATTCCCAGATTTAACATTAGTGGTGGGCCTGGGAATGGGTCAAAATGCTACACCCCCCCAGGTGTGGAGTAATGAGGAGACATTTTTATTCCCTCGATTTCTTTCCTCTTTCTGCAGGCCTTCTTTGTGTATTTTAAAGCTTCCCATGTGCAGCTGTCCTCGCATGAAGGCTCTCCCCAGAGCATTGTGTGCGGGTGCTGAGGCTTGCCCCAGAAGGCCTTGTGTGAGCAGTGTCCCCGATTTACATATATTATCAGACCACCCATTGGAAAGACTGCAGTATAAGTGCATCCTGCTGCATCCTTTGCGTAAACGAGAGCTACCGCTACCAATCTCTTCAGGACTGGAACATCATCCTCCTTGTTTGACGCTCTGAAGATATTTCTTGTGGGGTTTGCGTTACGCAGCTTCTCAAGGTCTGTTTTCTGGTGATTGAATTGTCCTTTGTATTCTACGCGCTGGGGTACAGAGAGTCTCTAAAGGTGGGGTTTGATTATTAGTGTGTTGTAATTCATTATAGCTGCAAATCACGTGTTGTGCGACCTCCTCCTCTTCTATAAAGAGCTGGCAAGCCTGAAACCAAATGGAATAGGTGATTACGTATTTTTGAGAACTATATTGCTGAAATTGATGCCACTGATTATGCACCTGCAAGAAGGAGGGCTCTTTTATTTATTTATTTAGGTGTTGCAGCGCAAAGAGTATTTGACAATTTACCCACAGCTCCTACGCCTGTGGAGGAAAATGCACCTTCGGGTGTGTACTTGGAAGAGAAGGAAAGGATGCATAGACAGTATTCCGAAGAGTCAAGTGTGCTCTAGAGAGACACAATTTGTTCAAGTGCATAAAATCACATGAGGAAACTGTTGAGGAAAATATTGCCACTTTAAGGGTTCCAACTTTGAAATGTAAATTTGAAAATAATGTAGATAATTACATTAGGGACCAATTTGTATTTAATTGTTTTTCCAAAAGGATTCAGGAGAGGTTGTTGATGTGCAAAAACCCCACGTTGATTGAAACTATAGATATTGCGAAAAGCATTGAAAGGTTGATCATTATTATACAGGTCATGTCAAATCAGGGAGTCAATCAGAGTGGTAATTAGGGAGGCTTGTCACCAGCGAATTAAATATCCGATAACTCTTCCATTTGTACTATCAGTAAGTGTAACAGGAATAGAAATGGGCATAATGCATGTTGTTGGTGTGGGTCCCAAAAGCAAATAGGAATTTATCCATCCTGTTCACTCCGGGGAAGAAATGTAATAGGTGCCGCAAAGTAGGTTACTTCCAAGCTGTATATAGCGGTTCAGCAATTGGATCAGACAAAGTGAAAATCAACAATGTTAATGTGTATGATTACTTAAGAAATAGGTTTACTAAATCTAAATGTCACTACATTTAAAACCTATAAGGCACCCCTATAGCAGGCTTTGACAATGTGATGACCAACTCTAAAACGCCTGAAAGTAACCCTATTGTGTTTGGTGTCAGAAATTGTGGAAGTAGGATTCCACCCCTCGGAAACAAGCTGTGTGAGGTCCCTGGTGTTCCCGGTACCACCCTTCTAGTCCCGGGCAGCCCACAAGGGTTGCTGCCGACCAGAGACACATTTCTGCCCTCCAGCTGCTGAGCCAAGCTCGAGCATGGGAAGGCAGAACAATAGGCATCCTGTCACAGGGAGTGTGACCACCTCCCATACAAGATTTAGTGTATTAGGCCTGGGAGGGTACGTTTGCCAGCGACCAAAAGTTTGCAAAAGGAGCACATTCGGTGTCCCTGTGCATAGCCCAGTTCAAACCAGTCCTGGGAGCCATTGGCTCCTGCTCTGGCCAAAACTGGACAAAGGACATGGGAGTAACCTCCCCACTGTCCAGACCCTCCCCTGGGAGGGTCCTCTGAATCTGTCCAACGCTTTTCCGTGGGTACAAAAGGGCTTACCTGGCTGTGGGGCCCTAGATTCGACATGGACAAGAATTTGAACCAGAAACCACTGAACTTCGACCAACTTCGACACTCTGGACTTCGCTAGACATCGTTTGGGCTTGCACTCCATCCAAAGCATCGTCTGTGCCTGTGCACCATACAGGCTCCATGCAGGACCTATAGAGCATCAAGGACAACTGTAGATATCTCAATTGGAGTGAAGGAGTCACTACCCTGCAACTGCAGGCACCACATCACAATTGACCGGTCTGCTGCTCCTGAGCTCCTACAGACTCTGAAGGCTCCAGCAGCACGGGAGGTTGGTTTCCAAGTCCCTCGAGGTCCGAGCTGTCCTCTTACCAAGTTTGAGGTCAGAATCCCTAGTGGGTGCTGCACTATCAATACCCCTGTGCACTGCATACATTTGCAAGTGCATATCATTGTTGGTGTTTCTAAAATAAGTGCACTGGGCTCTGAGTAGCCCCAACCTCTGGCACCATTCCCTACAAAGAACTCCAGCCTCCTCACACCGAGTGCTCCATGGGCTGCTGCTTTGCAAAACTACTCGAGGTTACCTTATGACTCTAGTGCCTTCAACCTGTGGGTCCTCTTGAAGGTCAACACTGCTTTCCTGGGCTCCCCTGGGTGCTCTAGGCCTGCCTTTACTCCCTTATGTTTGGTGAGGCTCCTGGACTTTTCTGGTCTGAAGCATAACCTTTCTTGTCCTTCCTTGTGGATTGCCACTGCCAAGGCTTGTTGGTGCTCCAGCTGACACCAATCCCTCAGCACTTGACATCATTTGTGGGATGGCACATGCCTGGCTCCTGGTTGTTCTCGACATCGCCTGGTTCAGGTGGCTGAAGAGTCAAGAATCCCCTCAACGTACCTGAAGCACCCGACATTGGCGGGCATTCATCTACCAAGCCCCCAGTCCCTCCTAGGTGACCCAGACTCTGTCCCCTCTGCTTTCAGGTACTCTTCAACAAGAATCCACCTTTGGATTCCGACGGACAGTTTTCTTCTTGCCAGCAGTGGCTCTTCTTTGAAGCCCACAACAGAGCTCGACAAAGGTATTCGATGCCACTTCACACCTATGCACCCGGCATCCCTGGGATAGGTAACTCTGGTACTACGGTATCAATGGGTGGGGTGGGCTCTCCAACCTCCTAATTTCCACTGGGTTTTTCGAAGTCCACTTATAAGGGCCCTTAAACTTTAAAACTGCAACCACGACTCTCGCAGAGAATTGTACGGCACACATGGTTGTGTTCCCACACTGCACTTGTAATCTGTGGGGTCCCTACTTACTCACCTTGGGTGGTTCCTTGAGGCCCCAGTGATTCTACATCCTCTAGACACTGTCTTGACTCGAGTCGTCCTTCTTATGCAACTATTTTAGTAAATGGTTTGGTCACCACCCGGAGCCCACTGTGTATTAGTGCTCGTTACTATTGTTTCTGTGCTACAGGATTGTGTGCTTTGTGATTATCTGCAAGTAGCAGATACTTTATCGTGCTTAGACGGTGCTATATCAATAAATACATATTTTTTAACTACTATGTGGTTCTCCTTTCATTTAACCAATACTATAAGGTTGCATTCTGGTAAAATAAGCAGCTTAACATCCTTCAAGACTAAGCTTGAAGGCTACTCTCCATAGTTACCACTTGGATAGCTTTCTAAGATAATCTTCGACCTCTTAAATCACCATAAGGGTTGTTTGTACTGGTGCAAGGTGCCCACTTTAAGTAGTGGACAGCATATACCAGGCCAACTTCTCACACCTAGTATATCAAGTAATACGTGTTGACTTGGCTGTCGATCTCTTGTGAACGTTTTGAAGAATTTGAAGGATTGACTGTTGATCTGTTGTGTATGTTCTGAACAATTTGAAAACAAACACATGAAGAATCTTTGAAAATAAAGAACATACATTGATCTTCTTATATGGTGGACATGGCACTAAGACCAATCACAACAGTGCATTGCAACATTGTGATTTGCTATTGGGAGCCTGGGAGCTGGGTGCTTCCTGCTGCTTCCTGTATCCAGCAGCAGGACCGGAGCAGGAAGAAGAGGGTGGAGGAGAGGCAGTGGTCGGCCATCACAGCTAAGTTTTTTTTAAAGTTGTTATTCGCCCCCTCACCCCTCTGCCCCTGCCTCACCACCCAAGTCCTGTAGCAGCCACTACTGCTCTAGTATGCCCTTGAGAATTAGCAAACCTCTGCATTGAAGGAGTATATATGCAGTTTCTGATCTGAGTTGTATGTACCCTTTAATGTGCATAGAAAGGCCAAATCTCAGAGTACATTTGCGTATATTGCAACACATCAGGGGCATCAGGAACAAGGACCACACATACCATGTAGCACGCCATTTTGTGGAGGTCCATTGGGGTAGAAAAGGTGACCTTTGTTATTTTGACTTAGATGTGTTATCTAACAGTGCCAGAGGTGGGAATAGGGAGCAGTGCCTTAGACAGTTAGAATCCAGGTACATCCTCAAACTG
Organism: Lissotriton vulgaris; assembly: GCF_964263255.1. Taxonomy (NCBI): domain Eukaryota; kingdom Metazoa; phylum Chordata; class Amphibia; order Caudata; family Salamandridae; genus Lissotriton; species Lissotriton vulgaris. Next base: position 534,271,539 of record NC_141693.1, on the reverse strand, counting down.
AACAGCAAAACTCTAGCAGGGTTAAATATGGAAGATGATATGTTCATCCATCTCTAGGCACAGGATTGTGTTTTGATTGTGATATTTCACTAGCGTTGTCCATTGGTAGGGTATGTAGACTTTCTGTGTAGTCATGCCATGCACAAGGGGACTTTGGTCCCATTGAATGATGTTAGCAGATTGCACTTAATGAGTATAGCACATTTTAATTTTCAACATGTGTTCACATAGTTTTTGTAGTCATGTCTTATGTGCTTGATCTTGAATTTTGACAATTAATACCATATTCTGAGCATCAAGAAAGGGTATTAGTGTGGAGGTTACAAATCTGCTCAATTTGCAGTCTGAGTGTAGTCATGAAAATAGCACACTGGGGCATAATCCCACAGTAGTGTCTAGACGTGTGGTGTAGTTTGCAATCAAGCTGCCTAATTCATCAATCATTTGTTATATGTGAGTGGAATAGTCTTTAATTCAGTAACTTTGCACAGATTTATCATACATTTGGGAGTAGTGGTGGCCTACAGGGCAAATTTCTGCAGTAACATTGAATAAGTTGGGGGCAAGTTCACAACCTTGCTGCTTGATGTATTAATCATGAGTCTAAAGAAAGCATCATTTTGATCTCTTAATTCAGCAACTTTGCACAGATCCTACTTTTAGAACAAAATGAATGTTGATCAGAATGTGGTCAATAATTGAGTTATTGAGAAATCTGAGCACCATGTGATGTGCAATGATTTGGGGTGAAATGTTTGACTGCAATTGTTGTGACACTGAGGTCATTCATTCATTCATTTATTTTATTTCGGTCATAGACCAGAAAAGCAATATCCATGATAATACAGTACAAACAAGTTAGTTTGGTCATGTCTAAAAGCAGTACATAAAAGAGCATAATCACAAATATAGTAATATTAAAAACAGTGGTCAGATCTATAAAATTATACAGCACCATTCTAGCGTTACGGTTAGATGACCTCTGCTGATGCACTGGGCTATAGTGTGGGGCCAAAGGATGACCCTCTAAGAATTTAGCAATTGAAAAAACTGTAGCTGGGGACATATCACCTCTGCAAATTCTCGCTGTTACCCTGTAGTAATGGATCAAAGGAAACTGCTTAGTGGAACTATCCAGAGCCTTCTCTGCTTAAAGTATTTTAAACAAAAAACAATATATGTTCTGTTGTTTCCTTGGATTCTCCACATGCAGGGCAGGAGTTCATACTCTTGTGATTAGCTTTCCATTTACAAGTAACAGTTGCTAAAGGTAAGGTGACTAACCGAAATCTGATATATAGTGCTTTTGTGAATGGGAGGGGTCAATTTCATCAATGTCTTTCTCTAAGAGAGAGAATGGCTTGAATTCTAAAAAGGACTCCGTCTGTTTTCCCAGGCCAGGCTGGCTAAGTAATTTGGACCCCAAAAGATCACAGTACATTGCCTTCAGATTCTTTATTTCAATAGGGAAATCGAACTTTGACCTGTCCAATACTTTTCTAAGCCTAATGAGTAACATGTCTGTTTCACAAAGGCCAGCCACTGGAGCTATCTCCCACCATGGGATCTGTCTGGCACATCTTGAAGACCCTCTGTGTAGTTAACCAATTTGTGGGTCGACCAAATTTGGAGCCTATACAAAACTGGTTTGAGTCTAACTAGATGGGCTGAATGCCTAATTCAAATTTAAAGACTAGGGGGTGCTTTGGGGAATTTTGAGTACCATTCTCAAGAAATTGTTCTCTGCCACTACCAATCAATGTAAGTTAACGTGGTCCCACAATTCTGCACCACAGATACAGCTACTGCTTGGGCCATCCATGTTTCAAGAATTGAAGAGACTGTGTGGATAGGGGCATTTTTTGCTAATTGTAATAGTGCTATCTCCCTGTGTTTTAGGATAAGGGTGCTTTTTTAAACTTAATTTACCTAGGAGTTAGTTCTAGATAGATGCACTACTAATGTACTACAAAATGGTATACAGATGTCTACGTTTGAAGGTCTACACCTCTGCCTCTCCTGTCTTTTATATGATGAGAGCTGTGCCTCAACTGTGGGGATCTCTGCGAATGAACGTATATGTTTTAGTGGTAAATATGGGAGGGAGAGATGGGACTATCCAAAAAACCAAGACTACTTACTACTAAACTACAAAAGGGGAATGGTAAAAGGAGGAGTAAGGAGGGAGTAAGGGAGAACTAAGGAGGGCTTAAGTGAGGGACAAGCACCAACCCATAAATACAGTAAGGCCATTGCAATTTATTACTACAGCCAAAATACTCCCAAAATCATTGTTAATGTACTCGAGCTCAGAGATGGACTAAGTCCAGCACCACCATGACCAACCACCGCAACACCCTCCTATAGAAAATAATGGAGGTATGGCCTTAAAATAAAACCTCATAGGAAACAATGTTAAATTTAATTCAATTATTTAAATTATTTAAAAATATACATTAATTTTATTTAAAAAATCTATACATAAAACATATTTATCATTTTATTTTTAAATATTTTATAATTGTTATTTCTAAAAATGGATGTAACATTAATTTGTATTAAACATAATCACATTACTTTTAATTAATTCAATATATTATTTAAAAATGTTGCTATATATATATATTTTGTTGTGCTTCAGGTGGGAATTTAAACATCTGAAAAAATAATGTATTGATAATAAAATTGATGCTGTAACTTTTTATATTATTCTTCATTTAGAATAAATAGTAAAATTAATCAACATTAACATGAAGATACAATATTTTAAAACCTATTATTATGGAGGTCTTTGCAAAATCTGAGGAATGTGGAATACAATCAAAAAGTCACTGCTCCTACTACTACTAGTAGTAGTAGTAGGTAAAGTTTATTTTATTAATCAAGGATTACAGTAATAAGTATAAAACATCACACATAACATAAACAAACTCCTAAAATGGTAAACTTGTACAATTATATCATACAGGTGGACAATTTTAATGCATTAAAAACTCTGAGCATAAGTTTGTATGTATACTACAACTTCAAAGCAGTTTGCCTGCAACTTAATCCATATACAGTCGGCCTAATATTATCAATTATAAAGCTGCTTTTTAAGTTTTGACCAATAGCATCTCTGGCCTTGGTATTCATACCATTGACCAAAACATTTCGGACTTTCTTCCATTTTATTGGGCCTACTGTCTTTTCTTGCCTGATCCAATAAAGTGCTAATGCTCCTAAATTTGCAAGAATGCATAAAGGTTCATATGGCTTGTACAAAGATTGATTATCCTAGAGGAAACTCAAATACCTAAATAGATAATAAACTTTTATGTATTTTCCTTTAAGTGCATAAGAATAGATCATAAAATCATACAGTTTAGGCCTTTATAGTCCTGATCTGAAAATGTTATCAATATTATTATTGCATTGTCTTCTTTGACTCTAAAACAATATCTAACAGCTTCCACAGTTGATCTTATTTTTCCTTGTTAAACAAGCACCGTAAGTGTTTTTTCCTTAAAGACACAATTTAGGACAGATACATATAATATACATAAGGTAGTCAGCTGCAGAGCCACAGAGATGACTATTTTTCCTTTAAAAACTGGATTCCATTTTCTTTCAAACGCCCTAATCTTAATGTATAACACTCTAAACCCTCAAAATGTTTCTTTAGCATAGCCAGGCAAATGTTATCCTAAATATTCTTGGCTCTGAACAGAGTAGGTATTGGATACTATGTCCATAAGATTGTATTTTCTGACTTGTGCCAGGTCCGAGTACCACTGCTTAGTAGTAAAGGTATCACGGAGAAGGATTATCCAGGCTGATCAATTCATTTGCCCCAGTGTCTTTGGATCAGGTCAATCATAAGATTCTAAGCCCACCTGTAAGATGTGCAACTCCATATCCTTATATATAAATTTACCCAGCTCTTGGTAAATTAGATGTTTTAGTGAAGTTGCATCTGCTTTTGCACATTCGCAGATATAATTCACTGTGCTTCTACAGTGGAGTGATGTTAAATATTTTACGCCTAATTCCAGTCGTATAAGACAGTGAGAAATTGCTGTGCATGGGTGTAATATATTACGTACTCATTGCTCAAAGAAATGACTATGTAGTTCATAACAAGACCTCAAGGTATCAGAGTGCTTTCCTTGAGCACCAGTTGCGTTACAGATGAACTCATTAATTTTTGTCAGGCATGGGGAGATTAGGTGATTTGCCCAGAAACACAGGATGTTGAGCATCCCTGCCCAGACTCAAACCTAGTTCCCAAGCTTCGCAGTGGACCGTCCTAGCAGTTAGGCCACATACTCTCCTCATTGCGGGAGATGCAAACAGTAAATATGGAACCAATTTTATGTTTGATGCTTTAAGTGATGGCCTAATCGCTTTTCCTCCAAACATATTTGTGAATCTTAGTACCGGTCTGGTAATTGTTGTTGACTTTGATTTCCTGGTAGCCAGGTGGTTTGACCATGATAACAGTTGAAAGTCACTTTCGAGGTAGTCACATTGTTTTACTACTTTCGTTGAAGTGTCATCTAGAATCCACCCCATGGCTTTAGTTTGCTGCCCAAAGGTCATCATTTTAGTTTTGGACAGATTGGCGATTAGTCCATTCTCCGAGTTGTAGCCATGTAATTGGTTTAGTCAAATTCTTTTGGTGTCTGTGACAGGATCACCAGATCATCAGCGTAGGGCAAATGTGTTACTTTTATACCTCCTAATTTTGGAGGAATACCCTGATCTGACTTTAACGACTTGGTTAGGTCAGCGATGTAGAAGGAGAATTATAGAGGGGTGAGAATACATCCTTGTCTAAGGCCATTCTCAGTGAAAAATTAAGAAGACATAGTATTGTCAGTAGTTCTACCTGTAGGTATGTTTCAGTATGCAATTCAATAATAAAGTTCAGGAGGTTAATATCTATTTCCCACATTGTAAGCTTATCCCACAGCCTTTGCTGATTCACTTTGTCAAAAGCTGTGGTATAATCCTTGAAGCAGGCGTATAACTTTGTTTTCTGTAAACATGCTTTCTTCTCAAGTAGGCCCAATGTAGTAATATCATTAACTTTTGAACAGCCTGAGGGTAAACCTGTGTGTGTTGATGGGATTAAGGACACGTCTTCTGCCCAAAGACTTAATTTATTTTGAAGGTGCTTAGCAAACAGATTCCCTTCAAAGTCTAAGAGTGCTATTAATCTATAGCTGGTTGGATCTTGTTTTGGACCTTGTTCATATATCGGATGCATAAATACCCCATTCCAAGAACATGAACCTTTCCCATACTTAGTTACATGCGAGAAAAGCTGTTCTAGCAATGTGCTTCAAAAAGTGGCATCTAACTTGGCCAGATCTATCAGTGCACCATTTGGTCCGGCTGCTGTGGACGAGCGAGAACATTTTATTAGCTTTAATATTTCCTCCTTTGCGATATCCGTATATGTTACAATTTCTTTTAAAGGTTCGAAGGAGCAAGTGATTACTGATTTATACAGGGACTTTATGTGAGCCTCCCATTTATCACTTGGGATATACAGATCATCTGGCTTCTTATACGAGCTTGCGGTATATCCCACCAAAGATCAAAATACTTGTTAGTTTCGTGATGAAATGGCTTGGAACAGTTTTGCATAGGTGTTAACTTCACTATCCCATTTTATCTGTGTGTTCCGGTCTTAAATTCCCTCTTTCATATCACGATCCTTCGACACAGGATGTTTTCGGGTATGCTGCACCAACTTATGATACACTCTCTTTTTCTCAATTAATTGCTGCTGAGCATGAGATGAGATAAATGTGTTTGGTTGTGGATTTTGAAACTCTCTCGTCACAACTGATAGTATGAAATCTAATATGATTTACCAGATCTAATCTTCACCACCTGTTTTTAGTTGAGCAAGATCTTTTTAAATAGATGATGCTAAGGCTCCATCCAGATATGACGCATTGTTTTTTAGCACATTGTTTTAGATGAGCCTCTTGCCATTGACAGCAATCATTCGTCTCTGCTTGCCGTTGCCTAGGCCTTCCCCAGATCATATTTTTTCTTTACTACTAACCATTGAGGTAATTGAAGGGCGTGCGTAGGATGAAAAGAGTCCAAGGATTGACAGTAAAATGTTCAAAGTTCTTTATTAATCAAATTTGTAAGTAGGTTCAAAACAGAAAGTTCAGCCAATGCGTTTTGTTCTCATAGAGAACTTCGTCAGGGCTTCTGTATAAACTTGATGTTATTCTAAGGGTAATTACCTTCCCAAAGGGAAAATAGAATAGTTTGGCAAGCTTTGTATAAAACCACATAGAACCTGAACTGAGTGGGAGCCAGGTGAGTGCTTAGTGTTCACTATGAAGCTTAGTTCCATTGGAGGTCGCAGTCCCACTCTCAAATTAATAACATCCAGTTGGGCTCATCAAAGATGTAGACGTGTCGTGAGTTTGAATAATAAAGATGCATACACACAATAAGGTAGATGCTCCAGGCAGTAACTCTGGAGCAAATGTGGGAAATTTCCCAGCGGCCAAATAGGGCCCGAAAGTCCGGGGACCAACGTCTGAGGTGTCGATAACCATTGAGGATCATGATCACTCTCGGGCCTTTGAATGATAGCATAAATTTTGCATAGATGGAAATATGAGTAATGAATAAATGTATAATCTATGACGGTGAAGGCAACATGTCCCAATAAGTTGGTACAGCTGACTGATCTTCTGCCATCCTTCCATTTAGTGCGCTATATCCAAAGTCTGCCAAAACATTATACATAATGCTGGTTTGGGCATTGAAACCCCTTTGTTTTTCCTGTAGTCTAATTTTTGGGTAAGGAATATTCCCCCAGATGTAGGTAATAGCAAATTACCGAATGGTAAATACTGAATTTTACCGATTCGGTATTCACTATTCGGTAATTGCTATGTAGGTAAAATGTTCGGTAAAAATACCGAATCGGTAAGATTCGGTAATTACCGATTCGGTAATTACCGAATCTGTATTTGCCATTGATTCCTATGGGCCTTGAAGCCCATAGGATTCCATAGCAAATTCCGATTGGGTAATTACCGAATCGGTAAATTTACCGATTTTACAAGGGGGACAGGGTGTCACTTTGAAACCCTGTTTCACCCCTGTTTCTGGCTTGTGTGCCATGTGACACACATACATGCCCTTAGGGCATGTCTGTGTGCCACATGGCACAGGTGTACATGCACAGATGTGCATGTACACTGGAATTTGGTATTTACCATGGAATAGTATTCCATGGTAAATAACGAGTCGGTAAGGGCCTGTGGCACTGATTACAGTGCCACCTACATATGGATTTACAGAATCGGTAAATTTACCGATTCGGTAATTTACTGATTCTGTACATTTACCGAATCAGTAAATATACCGATTCTGCAAATATGAGGCCCCCTACATGTCAAATCCCAAATACCGGTCGGTAACGGCCGTTACCGACCGGTATTTGGCGACCTACATCTGGCCCATTATGACTCAGATATGGGTCCTCGATGGTTGAGAGCTGATTTGCTGATGGCAGTGAGTAACATTTCGTTAAAGTCCCCGGTAATAATTACAAATAGTTGACCGTATGTTTCCATTATTTACACCAGCTCATCTAGCATCTATGTTTGTTTTTTGCAAGATGAGAGGGAAAGTAGATATTTATGATAAGCTGTTTAGCTGCAGATTTATTTATGAATAAGACTGCCAATATATAGTCTGTGGAGGTTTTTATTTTTAGACTCTTCATACAGAGTTTATTATTGATTGATATTACCAGCCCTTCGACTTGATCTTTCAAAAGCATTCCTTTTTGCTTTAACCTCTTTGCTGTTGCGGACATTCTGCCACGGTGCTGAAAAAAATGTCATGTGCGCGGTGTGGACTCACTGGCCATGAGATTAATCGCACATTGGGATCTGTTTCCCTTGTCCTAATTTGTAATCTTGGTATTACCTCAGGGCCTTCATAAAGCAGTCTGATTGTTGATGTTAATTTGAAGCACTCTGGATGCCTATAAGAGGTTCTGAGCATATGTATATATTTTACTTTTTCTGGTTGCTTAACCGCGATACATTAGTCCGCTAAGATCTTATAAAGGCCAGCATTCTTTGTGGCATTTCCTGTGAGGCCCACGTTGTTCTATTAGTTGTGCTACTAGTTACTTTGTGATCATATTTGTCATTTCTCTGACTCTACCCCCTATTTTTAGGGGGTAAGGATATACAAATTTAGCTTTTGAGTAACTTTACACTTGTAAGTGGTGATTAGTTGAAAGCAGCAAAGTTGCTCAGAAGTGTAAGAGTAAATTTACTTGTAGTGGAGTAAATCTACCCGTGTAGTTTTATCATTGTGAATAGGCCCAATAGTCATTATTCTGCACCTTTTTCCTTTTTAGCCCATGCATTTAATTCATTTGAACCAAAAGTGACACCAGACTGATCGCATATAGGTTACTGTATGTAGGAAATCTCAACCAAATGAAATAAGCAAAGTATTCCATGTTTGTGAAATATCATATCCTTTAACCACAGTCAGATTCGTCATGCATTTTACAATTCAAATTCAGTTAGGTGTGATACTTTCGTTGAAGATGTCTTTTGTTTCTAGCATCATATTGCTATCGGTCTCCATTTGCAGAGTTTGAGTAGAATATTACTTGAGTCATATTGTCATGTCTGTGTGTGTGTGAAGAACTAAGCAACGAGTCTCATCATTGTAAAGTAGTGAGTGAGTATCGATTGAAAATGCATTCAAAGGACTCTCACTTATGTGTACTGTATTCAGTCAAAAGTCAGCGTTCTGTATGCTGTCTCAATCTGTAACTTGTGTTGGTGTGACTCATGGCATGGTGCCTACACTCCTTTAAAAATATGCCCTGGATCCAGATTGCACTACCACATGATATGGACCTGTTTTAGGGAAGTAGATAAAGTAAGAATGTATATATTGTCAGAAGGAAGATGAAATGGAAATTTCGAACTCATAACATCTGTTTGGCATGGTAGTTGCTGTGAGAGGTCTCCCTCAGTGCCTAGTTTACAATCAATAAAAGCTTAACTTTTTTACTTCTGTAGGTGTATTTTTCATGCGCACCCCTGATCCGTATTAGTGTGATGTATAAGAACATTTTAATGGGCCACTTTCTTGTTCCAGCTGGCACTGTACTTATCATGCATCACTGCTCGCTGAAAAATAATGTACTTCCATTTCAATGGATGAACACATCAAGGTGCATTTTCTCTTATTACCTCCCTTGAGAAGATAGCAATTTTTAAATAACAGTACTGTTTGTGCTTTATTGAATATTTCTTAGAAAAATATGGTCACGTGGGGAATGAGAGACTTACAGTTTAATTTATAAATGGACGGTTTTGAGGCGTCTGCCAAAACAACAGATGTCCTATCTGCCCACATTCTCCCTCCTCTTGTGAATGTATTGACACCCTTTTGTCAGTCATGTCTTCAATTAGAATGCCATCCGAAGGGTCACTCAATTAAGGACAGCACCCTGCCTCTCCTTCCCCCCCAAAAACAATTATCATTTTTTTTGAATTTCAAGAAAATTTTATTTGATATTACAAAGAGAAAAGCAAGGTGTCAAAACAAAGTACAATGAAAATATATAACATTGAGAATTATGATAAATAAACCAAGCATAAGGTTGTAAATAGTATCAAAAGGAAAATCCGGGCAATGGAATGAAAAAAGGAAAAGGCATATAAACAACAATTATCATTTTTAAGCGTGACCTTTCTGTCCGGAGCATCTTTTGAAACCAAGGTGGCACCTTGTAAACGTCTCCTACACCTTGGATGACAACTCGTAACGCCTCAGGAACATGTATTTTGTGAGTCCATTATGTGGACAGCAATGCCACCATGTCACCTTGGCATGGTGTAGCAGCAGTTCAATTAGTTTTCCACAAAAGAGCTTCTATGATGTATGTGGATGTTGTTTCAAGGAAAAAGTACCGACCACTTTGCAGACCATGGTGCAGCCGTACTCATTTTTAGCGCAATGCATGAGGGGAAGAAAGCAGCGCAGAACCATAGTTACTAAATATGGCCTGCTGCTGCATATATCATCTGTACTGGTGCACAAACAGGCTGCCTGTTGACATGCATGCTTTTTTGCACCATAATGCAATTATCTGTGCACCATATCTAGCATAGGTGTTGTAGTGGATGTGCAACCTATCCTATGCCTAGAAATTTTCTAAACATTCAACAAATTGTATATGTGCTGTAGAGTGCAGCATATATGCACTGTGCAGAAAGCTTGGAGAAATGAAAATGAGCTGACAAGCTCTGGTTGATGCACCTGCGCCCAGCGAGTGATACTGAGTCCTGAGAAGAGTTTGGGCAGCATCTCCAGCACCCCCCAAAAAAGTGTTGCTCTCTACTGAAGAGGGACAATTATCTTGAAACACGTGTCTAGAGATACACAGCACTGGCTGCACCAACAAGGGTGAAAAACTAAAGCCTGACACCAGAAGAAAGTGTTATCATGCACTGCGTTTGTTCTGATGCATCAGGGCTAACTGAGTGCGCCCACCCCCCCTCCTATGAGAAATGAAAACATTTCTTCAACTGTGTGCCTGCTTCAAGGAGATGTTACTTTTTAACAGAAAGCCCAGGTTGGGCTTTTGGGTAATACCTTTGATTGCTTTCAGAATCAGTGCAAGTGCCACCCAGGTAGTAACCCCTGAACGCAAAGAAGTGCAAAGTGCAGTTGCTCAGAGAAAAATACACCTCTCAAGCTCAGGATATATTTTGTGTAAGAAAATAAAATTCCTTTTAGACTAAGCGCTGCAATGCATCTCTTAAATGGCTTTGCACTGCACAAAGAGCCACATGTATCAACATTTGTAATAGCGATTACCTTATTGCGATTTTCTGCAAATCGCAATTAGGTGATCGCTATTACAAATGTATGAAACTCCAAGAGTTTCACATAGTGATTCTTAGGGGTCGCAAATCGACCTACCTCATTAATAGTATTGAGGTAGGTCGTAATTTACGACCCTCTAGGAGTCACTAAAATCACGGGGATGGTGGCCTGCTGGGGACAGCAGACCACCATGTCTGTGATTACTTATAAATAAAGTAATATTATTAAATGAAAATGGACTGCGTTTAGAAAATAAATAGAAACGTTTTCTTTTCATTTTTTAAGAGTAGGCAGTGCTCCATGGGACCACTGCTTGCTTTAAAAAAAAGGTTTTTGCATACATTCACAAAGGGGAAGGCGTCCCCACATTTGAGAATGGGTTACAACCTCCTTGAAGAAGTAGGTGGAAAATGCTTTTTTTGTGACCGCATTACGGTAACACAACAGTCCCACATATCGATGCGACTTGATACTAGGAAGGGACGCCCTAAGCACTCCCCTTCCTAATAGTGAATCGCTAACCCATTTTGCGATTTGGTAATAGGTTACTGAATCGCAAAATAGGGTTTGGTACTTTGGGAAAGCCATTTTTCCTGTTCAAATCGGGCCGTTTGTGACCTTAAAAAGGGTACATTCATGTGGACCAGTGTCTTACTAAATCTGCCCTTTTATTTGGTACCTGGCTGTCGCCACAGTATCTGTTGTGATTGTGAACAGTCCCCATTCTTCCTACACAACCTTGGATTTTGAAGAACTGTTCTTAGAGACGAAGTTTCAGCATTCCCCACAGGAATGCTGAAATTTTTTTGGATGATGAAAATGTTTATTGATGGTTCATGATAACTTTGAAGTGCTAATCAACATACCTTTTATCACTTGACCATAAATAGGCCTGTCTTTTTCCATCAAATAAAGAAGAATATTCAAAGATAATTTTGAAGAAACGTTTATGAAAATGCCTGATCTCCCAATTTCAATCAGTTAACACATCTTTATTACAATATGTGTGTCCAGGGCTATGGTAGCATTTTTGCTATGTCAAGGTATGTCTTAATTGCATTAGCAATAAGGCTATTTGATATGCACCGTCCCCGACAGCTAGCTAAAATAACTGTATCCATAATGGCAATCAGCACAGGAGGGCGTTCATTTAAATAGAGTGCATGCTGCTTTTTGGTTGGCCTGTGATGGAATTCATACACTCCAAAGACAGGAATGATATGGCAACATCTGTGACATGAGCAACCAGGGACCAGCAAGGTCAACCTCAACAGCTGCAGCATCCGATTGATCTTTGAAATGTTTCAGTATTTGTTTGAAGGGACAGTGACAGCGTGGAGGGGAATTTCTGGCATGGATTATTATAATGTAAAAAAAATTCTAAGGACTGATAGCAAGGGCTTTTAACGATAATTTAAATTTTTCTGCTGACAGTTAATGCATAGAATGATGTGGCTTTATATTACCTCCCTGTATATTTTATATGACAAAATGATAGACTGGAAACTCGTAGGGGGTTGGCAACTCAGTTGGCCAAGTAAGATTCGTGCCAGAATTATTTGAATTAAAAAAAAAATAGGAAAAATGGTGGTTTGCATTGAATGTAATAAATATTACGACTCGTCAAGCAAAGGAGGCATATAGGTTCACTCCGGTAGCTCCTCAAGATGCTATGCCCCTTCAAGGAGAGGTTTTGTCAGATAGGAGGTTTCAAGAATGGTGCGACACATTTGAGCTGAGGAAGGAAGGGATGCAGGAGTCTGAAAGCTGCACTCCTCTCACAATGAACCTTTCAGAACAATACCAGGTGGGCTAATGGAACCAACCCAGAAGGTCATTGTGAAACCCTAAGCGGCCAATGCTCACTATTCCGAGTTGCAGTGCAACCAAGGTCAATACCACCAACGCATGTTTCCCTTTTGACTCTACTCAGGGAAAATGTGAATCTTGAATGTTATTGACTGCTTTCTGAATCTGCTGTTGATGCTCTTAGAGAAATGGGCCGTGGAGCGGTTTCTGTCCACATTTGCGAAAAATTAAAGAAACCTTAAAAAAATATCTTTTCAAATTTGCTCAGAGGCAGGGAAGGGTTTTCAAGGCAGATTTTATTTGGTTGCGCTGCTAAGGGATCAGATAAATTCCAACCACCGGATTAATGGGCTGCCATGCGCCAATACCAGCACCTTTGCCCCATGGTGCATGGGTGCCTGCATTGCTGGGATGATTACTTTTGAACAGGAAGGGAAACTTGTCTGTACAAAAATAATCACAAGAGGCTTTTTCCTCTTTCTAAGTGTTTTGCGGAATGCAGCAATCATAGAAAAAGGAAAAACAAGGAGAAATAAGGATATTTCTCCTCGTTGCACCTCCCTTATGTCTCCCCAGGGGAGGCGTGAGCTTTTGGCACTTCCTCAGATTTACGATTTCACGCACATCTGGGGCAGTGTGAAAAGGCCATGGATGTTGCTGGGAACGCCCCCAGCAACACCCCTTGCATGCCCCTTTGACGCAGGACACTGCGTTAAAGGGACTGATATTTATCAGGCAGCATTAAGCCAAAAAAAGTGGCTTAGTGCTGCCTGATAAATATCACGCAGGCTTCTGCGTCATGGAACGTCACAAAAAGTGACGTTCCGGAGGCGCAAGGAGTCTCTTAAATGAGGCCCTAAATATGGAGATTCGAGCCTCTTTGGCAAGACCAAGATCAGCTGTGATTTTACAGAGGCTGAAATCTGTCGTCTTCCTGGCACCACTGTGTCTAGCACCCTACAGGATGCAGAGATGAATATGTTGTTTAATTGGCGGATGACTGAGTCTGCCTGTTGAATCATCCTTAGGACTACACACCAGTGTCTCATGTCTGAGTCCGATACGTTTTGAATCGCTGTTAGAGTGATTCAGTATACCACATCTCACCCTCATCTTTATGAGAAGCATTATCACCTTCATTGTTAAACACAGACACATAACCTTAATTATCAGGCACTTTCCCCTTATAAGTAATGTTTGAAAACGGTTATGGGTAAGAATGATGTGCAGTAATTTATGGAGGCGAAGTCTTGACTGCCAGATCTTCCAAGGCATATGTCTCTTATTCTCTCTGATGATACTGGTCTGCTGCTTGGATTTGTCAACAAGGCAATGGTATGCAAACCCCATCTCAATTGCTAAGATGGCTAGATGAGTGGGGAATGAAAATACTCATGCAAAACTATAGAAAGCAAGGGAAGATGATAGCATTTCTATGGCCACTCATCCTGTAGGTCGTCGCTGACCCACTTATTACATCACCACGGCTCTGGACATAACAATCTCCACTGGACAGTCATAAATTCACTCTTAATAATTATGTCTTTTTCAGGGACCTCTTCTTTTACAAGCTCTAAGCACTCAATTATATAAACACTGTTCTTGAGTAGAACCATTATAGTTCGATGTATTTTTATTCAGACATGTTTCTCATTTATAACCAGTTCATAATTTTCATCTGTACAATGCCTTTAGATGCCTGACCAATGGGAGCACTCGACCCCACGGTCACAACAAGGGAGTACTATTTTACTCTGAGTCCAGAACAATTTCGGACCTATAAATAGATTTTGGAAACTGCTATGTGCCCTGAGCCCTGATGAAGTCCAGTTTTACTGTTAACAGACAAAACACATGTTGGCATGACCTAAGGTGTTGTCAAGCAAGTGAATAAATCTATGTACAGATGAAAATTATGAACTGGTTATAAATGAGAAATATGTCTGAATAAAAACACATTGAACTCTTACTATTCTACTCAAGAACAGTGTTAATATAATTGAGTGCTTGGAGCTTGTAAAAGAATTTGTACCATGAGAAGAAATGTTCTTCTTCTGTTGAGTGGGGAGTGGGTTGCTCTCCCTCCTCCTGAAGCACCAATATTCCAATAAACATATGGACAACAATCGACCCAACAGGAGTGTGCGCCGTTGCCCAGCCACTGTGTCTCATTTATTTCATTTTTCAGGAACCTAGACTGCTGTCAGGACTACAGTCGAGGTAGTGACAATAGCCCAAGACATTTTGGTGGTGGCGTTGACTGGAGTTAGGCTGTTGGAGAAGAAACTGGAAGTAGTGGATGTTGTACCTGTGGTGCTAATTCCCAGGCTGAACATTCTATTGCTTTGGCTTTTGTTTGCTGAAGCTGCTTCTGAGAGTCTGCATATGAGCTTGATGCTGGCTAAAGAACAAGGGGAGGTGTTTACTGGCTGAAAGGGATAAATCAGCAGGAGAATATGAGCTGTTTACTGTACAGATTATGGTTGTGTTGCCCCCTAAGTTTGGAATTCCCACAAAACAGTCACACTATCAAGCCACAAAGGTAGTCCCCTTGCTCGAAATCATTACAGATGAACTGCCTACACCACTGTGCAACATAATTAATGTCCCCCCATCCAAGGGGCTTCTGCCCCTACAAAGCTCAAAACTCAGCAAATCCCTAGTATTAAAAAAGCCACATGTGCGGACATCCTTCAAGTCGCTTTCATGTCCTTGCTAAATTAAGGATGCCCTTTACTCCTCCGACCAGCTATTGTCAACCTCCAGACAACTAATAGTTAGTACTATAACTTACCTCTACCTGTGGGTGGTAAACTAGGGACAGCCAGGAGCTACCTGTCCCAAGCTGTTAGCATCTGCAACGGGCAGAGGTCCAACTCCATTGTTTTTATATACTCACTCAGTGATGCTCAGATCCATCTCATTCCCATTTCAATAAGGAATATGCCTAATCTGATGTGAAACCAGTGTGTGAGGGGAATAAAAGGAGTATTCCCTAGTTTCATGTTGAAGTTCCCCCGAGGTTTCTATGAAGTGCCATGTTCTTACCCAGTTTGCGATTTTCTTCAATACAGCTATGAAGCAGATCGTAATAGTGGGTAGATCAGTCTTTATCTATAACATGGTCTATGTTTTAATCTACTCTCAGTCACTTGTCATCTCAAACATTATCGACAATTCAACATTCAGGTGGGTGAAAAATTGGGTCTTGTTCATGTTGGGGGTAATAGAATCTTGCTAATATAAGATCTACCCCACCTGAGAACCCCTCCAATATGGTATATCCCCCCTTCTTTAATATGTGAATTTCAAACCTTGTAAAATACTCCCAAGGCACTCCATGCCAATGCCTGCCGCAAGTGAACTGAATATACTGTGCCTACCAGCTACCCAGCCACCTCTTATGCAGTTTCCCAGTTTCTGCCCATACTGAGGTGTATCTCCTGCAAAAATGTGACATGAATCAACTTTTGTTTCAAATATGATAGCATCCTCTGTCGCTAAGCTGGTGTTTCCAACCCCCTCACATTCTAGGTGAGAAATGAATGGGCCAGATATACGACCCTACCGATTTGCGAGTCACAAATTGCGTCATTTTGTGATTCCCAATTTGCGACTCTCAAATAGGAATGTACAACAGTGTCTCAGACACTGTTTGCGATTCCTAATGGGGTCGCAAATTGCCTACCTTATTAGTATTCACGAGGAAGGTGCAATTTGCGACCTAATTAGGAATGGCTAGCACTCCCAGGGATGGTGGCCTGCTGGGGTCAGCAGATCACCAGTGTTTTTTAAAATGCAGCCTGTTTTCCTTAAAGAAAAATGGGATGCATTAAAAAAAGGAAAAATGAAATGTTACTGTTTCATTTTTTAAGAGTAGTCAGTGGTCTGTGGGACCACTGCCTGCTCTTAAAAAATATTTTCAATGCCAATCACAAAGGGGAAGTGGTCCCCTGGGGACCCCTTCCAGTTTGCGAGTGGGTTACCACCCATTTGAAATGGGTGGAAAACTGCGATGTTTTACAGCTGCAATTGCGGCCGCAAAACAATCTTACATTGAACTGCGAGTCGCTATTAGGAAGGGACAGGACTTCCTAATAGTGAGTTGCAAACCCTATTTTGTGAGTCGGTAATTGTTTACTGACTCGCAAAATAGGGTTTGTACATAGGGCAGACCTATTTTGCGGTCACAAATTAGCCGATTTCCGATTTGCGACCTCAAAAAACGGTCATACATCTGACCCTATGAGTGTTGGGCTTGTTTGTGTATCTAGATTTGGGATCTTATCACACCTTTTTCCTTCCAAAACCGCATTACATTCATATGCACTGTTGTGTTTCTTCCTGTCCTGTCGGCTCTGTCCATGTATAAATGGCTCCAACTTGATACTTGGTCCACCTACAAGTATAACTGTGATGCTGGTTTCTCCAGTAAAACTAAACATTGTGTATTTTAACTATTTCGATCTCCTCCCCCAAGGCGGTCAAAGAGGTTTGTAGAACTACTTTGCCAGTCTAGGGGTTAGAAAGTGGTAGAGGTCTCTAGAAGGGTCTGGGGGCAGGGGCTTCTGGAAGAGTCCAGGGTGTTCTGGTATTTTCCCTGCTTTCCCTGACCTGGCTGTTACATTGACGAGAGGCAGTGCCGTTAAGGCTACAGTGGGCAGCCCATCACAGCCCATCCAAGGGAAGAAGGTGTGAATCACCACTCCCACCTCCCAACCCAGGCAGCTATCAGTATGCAGAGGGGAGGGGGGAGTCTACAGTGCCCAATCTAAGCGTAGGCAGGAAACGGTCCACTTTCTAAAAGTGGGATCCCTATCATAGTAGTGCCCAAACCCCATATATCATCGGAAAGGGTTCCCCGCCCTGAGTCCACAAGAACAAACTTGACAGACTTATTAGGTCCCTGTCAGAAATGATCCCATAAGGGGGTTTCCCAATGCTAGCCTATGGAGAGTTAAGCCTTACTGCAGTTGCAGGGGCTTGTGGCAGATATGCTAGCGTCACAAGGTTTTAGGGGAGAGCACCTGCACCTCATCACTATTCATCAGTGGTGAAGCGCCCAGAGTCCTAGGTCCAACAAAAAGGTACCGTGAAAATGGAAGGCGCAAGTGCAAAAAGGTAGGGAAAGACCACCCTAAGGCTGAAAGGTCCAAAACATGCCCCCCCCAGCTGAAAGTGGGGAGAACTACCCAACCTCTAGGAAGGAGTTCTCATCACTAAAGCAGAAAAACCTAGAGAGACCGTCCGCATTGGCGTGATCTACTCTGGGTCTGTGTTCTACCCTGAAGTCCATACCCTGAATGGGATTGGACCACCTCAACAATTTGGGATTCTCTCCCCTCATTTGCATGAGCCACATGAGGGGCTGGTGGTCAGTCTGAATCAGGAAGTGGGAGCCAAACAAGTATTGCCTCAGCTTCTTCACAGCTCAGACCATCGGAAAGGCATTCTCTCTATAGCAGTCCACAGCTGTTCCCGGGGGAGTAGCCTCCTGGAGAAGAAAGCCACTGGTTGGTCCTGGTCCTCCTCATTGAGTTGCGAAAGTACTGCCCCTATACCGTGCTCTGAGGTGTCCATTTGGAAAATGAACTCTTTGGAGAAGTCAGGGGCCCTGAGCACAGGAGTTGTGCATATGGCCTGCTTTAGAGAGTCAAAGGTTTTTTGCAAGCCTCTGTCCAAATCACCTTTCTAGGGTGTTCCGTAGTGGTTAGCTCAGTCAAGGGGGCCACAATGGTGCCATAACCCTTGACAAAGCTGCGCTAGTACCCTGTGAGGCCCAGGAATGCCCTGACCTCAGTCTGTGTTTTGGGAGGCTCCCAGACCAGGATGTTTTCAATCTTGGCCTGTAGGGGCTGCACCTTGCCCCCGCCCACCAAGTGCCCTATCAGGCATTTGCTGGCTTTTATAGTCAAGTCTGCCTGCTGCAGGCCCTGAAGCACTTCCTGGAGGTCACTCAGATGGTCCTCCCAGCTGCTACTGAAGACAGCTATGTCGTCCAGGCAGGCAGCAGAGAAGGCCTCTAAACCGGAGAGGACCTGGTTCATCAGCCACCGAAAGGTGGCAGGAGCGTTTTTCAGTCCAAAGGGCATCACTCTAAACTGGTAGTGGCCCTCTGGGGTGGAAAAGGCGGCCCTCTCTTTGGCTCCATCCGTTTTTATGGCGATCTGCCAGTACCCTGATGTGAGGTCAAAGGCACTCAGGTATCAGGCAGCCCCCAGCAGGTCAATGAGCTCATCTGCCCTAGGGATAGGATGAGCATGAGTCTTGGTCACAGAGTTCAGTCCTCTGTAATCCACACAGAACCTAAGTTCTGGTGTGGTGCCCGGTGGGTTAGCTTTTGGTACCAGAACCACCGGACTGGACCAAGGGCTGCTGGAGAGCTCTATCACCCCCAACTCCAGCATCTTACTGACTTCACTCTGGGTGCTGGCCTTCACCTTGTCTGACAGCCTGTAAGACTTGGACTTGACAGGGAGGCTGTCTCCTGTGTCCACATCATGGGTACACAGGTGGGTAATCCCAGGGATAAGGGAAAACACTGTGGAGAACTGCCCCAGGACCTGGTGGCAGTCCCTCTGTTGCTTAGGAGTCAAGGATGGGGAGAGGGCCACTCCCTCCACCGATCCATCCTTCTCTTTGGAAGCAAAGAGGTCCGGGAGAGATTTCTCTTTCCTCTTCCTAGGCCCCATCAGTCACCATCAGTAAGGTGAGCTCAGACCTCTCTTAATTGGGGTTTAAGGCGGGTGGTGTGTAGTACCCTGTGGGGCTGCCTGGGGGTTTTAAGGTCCACTAGGTAAGTGGCCTTGTCTTTCTCCTCAAGTATCTCATAAGGGCCTGTCCAGCGA
The DNA here is from genome assembly GCF_964263255.1 of Lissotriton vulgaris. NCBI lineage: Eukaryota > Metazoa > Chordata > Amphibia > Caudata > Salamandridae > Lissotriton > Lissotriton vulgaris. The sequence goes on along the minus strand of NC_141693.1, from coordinate 534,251,986 downwards.
TCCTGGAGGGCACTAAGCTCTCCAGGCTCCCTGGCCCACACCTTCTGGCCAGGTTCTAGCTCCACAGGGTGAGAATTCTGGTTGTACCATTCCTTTATCACCGCCTGGCTGGCCTCTAAGTTGTCAAAAGCTTGCTTCCACAACTTAGCCATTTGGCTGCGGAAGGCCAGCATGTAGCTGACTACATCATGGGGAAGCCTCCTAGGGTCTTCTTCCACCCATCCTTCACTAAACTGAGAGGTCCCCTAACAGGGTGACCGTACAAGAGCTCGAAGGGGCTGAAACTAAGCATGGGCGAATTTTGCAAATTCGCGATCTGCGAATTTGCGGATTTGCGAATTCGCAATCCGCAAAATTTGCGAATTCATGCGAATTTGCTGATTTTTTTATTTTTGCGTGTTCGCGGGTGTTCGCGGGGCGCTTTGCGTGTTCGCGGGTGTTTGCAGAGCGCTTTGCGTGTTCGCGTGTTTTTATTTTGCCTGGTTAATCACTGCCACCCTCTCGTTTTTTATGCCCTTCTGCCCTCTGTACCACTCGTTTCTGTGCCCTTCTGCCCTCTGCCCCACTCATTTTTTGTCCCCTTCTGCCCTCTGTCCCACTTTTGTGCCCTTCTGCCCTCAGCCCCACTTAGAATGGCGCCGGCAAGCTGCCAGCGCCATTCTAAAATAGCTACAAAGAGCTTCAACAGGAAGCACTAATAGATAAAGTAAAGCAAGTGCTTGAGTTGAAGGTCAAATTAAGTTACACAATCATTAATCACCCCAAGTTTGGGGTGATTAATGATTGTGTAACTGAATTTGAGCTTCAACTCGAGCACCTGCTTTACTTTATCTATTAGAGCTTCCTGTTGAAGCTGACTTTGTAACTATTTTGAATGGCTCTGGCAGCTTGCCGGCGCCATTCTAAAAGAGTTACAAAAGTCAGCTTGAACTTTTGACCCAATCCGTTCCGCTCACTGATTTTGCGGGAAATTCGCGAATCTCGCGGATTGCGAATTTACCGAAAATCCGCAAAATACGCGAGCGGAACGTTTTTCCGCCCATGCTTAGCTGAAACCCACCCCCTTCTGCAGTACCTCCCTGTAGGAAAACAACAAAAAGGGCAGGAGGATGTCCCGCTTCTTCCTCCGGCACTCAGGCAGACTCCTGATCATGCCCTTTAGGGTCTTGTTAAACCTCTCCATGAGAACATTGGTCTGTGGGTGGTAAGGGGTGGAAAACTTATAAGTAACCCCACACTCCTTCCACATTGCTTGCATGTAGGCAGACATAAAATTGGTGCCCCTGTCGGACACCACCTCTTTGGGGAAACCCACTCTGGTAAAAATCCCCATCAGGGCCCGGGCCACCGCAGGTACAGTGATGGTTCTCAGAGGAATAGCCTCTGGGTACCGGGTGGTGTGTTCCACCAGAACCAGGAAAAACCTTTGACCAGAAGAAGTCGGTGGATCCATAGGCCCAATAATGTCGATGCCCACCCTCTCATAGGGGGTGCTAACGACAGGTAGTAGTTCCAGGGGAGCCTTCAGCTTAGCCCCTGTTTTCCCACTAGCTTGGCAGGTCAGACAGGTCCTGCAGAATATATCTGAGGAGATCCTCATCTGTGGCCAATAAAAATGTGGGACAAGCCTAGCAAAAGTGTTATCTTGGCCCAAGTGTTCTGCCAGTTTTATCTCATGAGCCAATTCCAAAAGAAAGGCCCTGTAACACTGTGGGATCACTAAGGCCCTTGATGACCCATACACAGGAGCCTTGGGCTGACTGTAAAGGAGCCCATCCTCACAGTAAATATGATACTTCGCAGAGGCATTGCCTGCTGTTTGGGCTTCGGCCTGTCGCCTCATGCCCTCAAGGGGGGGGGCACTCCTTCTGTGCCTGGCAAAATTTCCCCCTGGTGGGCCCTCCTTCCACCTGCCACTCTGCAGGGGTAGGTAGGTCCCCGAGGGAGCAACGTCCCCCTCCGTGGACTCCGGTGTGACCTCCTCAGGTCTCCTATCCATCTCACGGGGTGACCGCCACGGGGTGGGCTTCCCTTGCCCTCAGGTTCCTCCCTTTCTAGCAGCTGGCTGGGCCATTATTCCAGGCTCCAGCCCTAGTTGACTCTCTTCCCGGGCAGCCCTGGGCCGTGTGGTAGCACAGATCCACTCTGGTAACCCCAGCATCTCCACATGCGCTTTGAGCTCTACCTCCTTCCAGGCAGTGTGATCAAGGTCATTCCCTAACAGACAGTCAACTGGCATGGCCAGGATCACAGCAACTCTTAAAAGGCCTGAAACCCCTCCCCACTCAAATGGAACCAATGCTACGGGATAGTGACCCTCCCTGTTGTCAAAAAAGGGTTAGGGTTACGCACTCCGCAGTTGTTAATGTGTTGCAAGTTGTGGTGTGCTCCTGAGATATCACTCCCCAACAAGGTGTGGTAATCAGGAAACAGTCTGCGACACTTGAGATAAGTGCCGTCTCTCTGGGCACAACCAATTGGACGTAGAAACGTTCTGAAGAATTGTAATCAAACTTCAAAAAATGGTAGTTTCCATCATCGTTTATTCCATGTTATATCCACGGGAAATAGTTCAAATATTTAGCAAATTGCTGGTTTGACATCCTTAAACTTCCCAAATGTACACAGGAATCATTGAGGATTCACCCAATGCATTTCGGACTAATTTATAGTCCTTCGTCAGGGGTAGTAATGTAAACAAAAAATATATGTAGGATCATTGCAAGTGTCAAGTTGCACAAACACGTTAAAGTCAAATATCTGATAATAACTAACACACTGTATAGTAATGACAAATTCAGCCAATATAATGTGTTGAATGAAATGAAAAATACATAAAGACCCAAAGTGGGCAGTGTAAAGCAAAATAAAGAAACGCCACAAAGTGGTATGAAGGTAGTTAAAAAACAGTTGACATAAACCGCCAAGCAGAGTGTGCCATAAGTATACCATATTAGCCCGGGGTGTTTCAAAACAAGTGTTACCAAGTGAAAAACGAAATGATAATGCAAGAGGTGAGAGTGAGTTGAAACAAATGTGGCAGCCACTGGGAGGAAGTTTCTAGACGAGTAGTGAAACAAACTGACATCGCCATCATCCACAGGAACACCATCCGTATCACGACCAGCACCGACAACTCCCTGACCGCCGCGGAACACCTGCACTTCCAGATCCACATCGACCCGAAGACCACCCTCAGAGGCACCCTGATCTACCGACCCCCAGGACCACGCACCCAATTCAGCGAGGACATCGCCGACTTCGTCAGCCCGCATGCCCTCCCCTCCGCTGACTACATCCTCCTGGGGGACCTCAACTTCCACCTGGAGAACAACAACGACCGCAACACCACCACCCTGCTGGACAACCTCGCCAACCTGGGACTCAAGCAACTGGTGACCACCCCCACCCACCTCGCCGGACACACACTCGACGCCATCTTCTCATCCAGCAAAGACATCGCCTTCAGCCACGCCACAGGACTCCAATGGACAGACCACAGCTGCGTCCACTTCACCTTTAAAAGAACGGCGATCCACCACCACCAGCCACAGGTTGCCCGAAGAAGCTGGAACAAGATCACAGCCGACCAGCTCGCCGCTTCCCTGAGCCAGCACCCTCCTGCCAGCTCAGCGAACCCCAGCCAGGCCGCCGACAACCTCTTGAAGTGGATCAGCAACTGCGCGGACGAACTCGCCCCGCTGAGGACCTAGCCCAGCAGACCCGCCAGCAAGAAAGCCCCATGGTTCACCGATGAACTCAAGAGCTCCAAGAAGAACTGCTGAGCCCTCGAGAAAGTCTGGAGAAGGGAACCAACACCGAACAACCTGACCACCCTCAAGCATGCCACCCGGAAGCACCACCAAATGAGCCGCGCCGCCAAGGAAACTGCATTCAAAGACCGGCTGGACAACAACGCACACAACAGCAAAGAACTCTTCAACATCGTGAAAGAGCTCTCCAACCCCAACGCCGGAAACAACGACATCACCCCTTCGCAAGACCTCTGCAACTCCCTCGCCTCCTACTTCCACAACAAGATCGCAGACATACACAACAGCTTCAGCACTCAACCAACGCACGCCACGACCACAGCATCGCCGCCCACCACCACCCTCCGAGCCTGGACTCCGATCAGCACCGAAGACACCATCCGCATGATGAACTCCGTACACTCCGGATCTCCGACCGACCCCTGCCCCCACCACGTCTTCAACAAGGCCGACGCTGTCATCGCACCCCACCTGCGGGACATTATCAACACCTCCTTCGACACCGCCAACCTTCCCTGAGAGCTGGAAGCACGCCGAACTCAGCGCTCTACTCAAGAAACCTACAGCAGACCCCACCGAACTCAAGAATTACCGCCCCATCTCACTCCTCCCGTTTCCAGCCAAAGTCATCGAGAAGACCGTCAACAAACAGCTGGCCGCCTTCCTCGAGACGAATGGATCCCTCGACCCCTCACAGTCTGGCTTTCGAGCCAACCACAGCACCGAGACCGCCCTCATCGCCGCCACCGACGACATCCAAGCCCTGATGGACAACGGAGAAACAGCGGCCCTCATCCTCCTAGACCTCTCCGCGGCATTCAACACCATCTGCCACCGCACCCTAGTGCAACGCCTCAGCACCGTCGGAATCCAGGAGAAGGCACTGGAATGGATCGTCTCCTTCCTCGATGGAAGAACACAGAGAGTCCGCCTACCACCGTACAAGTCAGAGGCCACCGAAGTCATCTGGGCGTCCCTCAAGGATCCTCGCTGAGCCCTACCCTGTTCAACGTCTACATGAGCCCCCTCGCGGCCATCGCACGCCAACACAACCTCAACATAATCTCCTACGCCGACGACACCCAGCTGATCCTCTCCCTGACCAACGACCCCGCCACCGCCAGAGCCAACCTGCACGAAGGGATGAAAGATGTAGCCGAGTGGATGACGACTAGCCGCCTGAAACTGAACTCAGACAAGAAGGAGGTGATCATCCTGGGCTCCTTGCCCTCCGCCTGGGACGACTCCTGGTGGCCCCCCGCCCTGGGCACCGCATCCAAACCGACTGACCACGCACGCAACCTGGGCTTCATCCTGGACTCCTCCCTCTCCATGACCAGACAAGTCAACGCCGTCTCCTCGTCGTGCTTCAACATCCTGCGCATGCTACGAAGATCTTCTGGTGGATCCCCACGGACACAAGGAAGACCGTCACCGAAGCCCTCGTCAACAGCCGACTGGACTACGGCAACGCCCTCTACGCCGGAACCACCGCCAAGCTCCAGAAGAGACTCCAGCGGATCCAGAACGCCTCGCCCAGACTCATCCTCGACATCCCACGAAACAGCCACATCTCCGGCCACCTGAGAGAACTGCATTGGCTCCCCGTCAACAAAAGAATCACCTTCCGTCTCCTCACCCACGCACACAAAGCCCTACACGATCAAGGCCCGAGCTACCTCAACAACCGAATCAACTTCTACGCTCCCAAACGCCACCTCCGATCAGACAGCCATGCCCTCGCCGCCGTCCCACGCATCCGAAGAGCGACAACAGGAGGAAGGTCGTTCTCCTACCTGGCCGCCAAGACCTGGAACTCCCTCCCGGCCGACCTGCGCCTGACCCAAGACCACCTCTCCTTCAGGAAGAAGCTCAAGACCTGGCTGTTCGAGCAGTAACGGCACCCCCCACCCCCCAAGCGCCATGAGACCCTACGGGTAAGTAGTGCGCTATACAAATGTCTTTGATTGATTGATTGATATGCCTAAGTACAACGTGGTGCACAAAGTAACAAAACGAAGTTCAAGAAAAAAGTATCGTGAATCACGAACGGAATGCACCGTACAACAAGGTGTGATTAGTTAGATGAAAGTGCTGACGGATAACGAACAGAACTTACTTAGGACCAAGATAAACAGCATATCAACGCCGTTCAGCCATTGTTGCACCAATGTGTTTGTTAGTGTTGAAGAAATAGAAAAAATTCAAAGCATGGTGACAAAATGTCAACATAGAAAGAGGACAAAGTTAGTAGTGGCCATCTTGTAATGGTGTGTAGTCAAGAACCAAAGGTTACAAACGAATAAAAGTAAAGGAGTGTGTAAGGGCACAGCAAAAATTGAGAATAAAAATAATTATAATGAAATCTGTTGGGTAAGATACATGTAACAAATATAAGAGATATAAGTGAGTACGTTGTTTATAGATAACACTAAAATTCCATCCGATCATTTAGACCCCATGGTTTGGAGGATTTCAAAAATGCTATCCAATGATTTTCTCTTTGCATGAGAAAGTTGTTATTGTCCCTGTCATCGTGCTTAGCAACTACTTCAACAGCAGCAAACCGTAGTTGACTGATACTGTGTCTGAGTTCTTTGAAATGAGCTGCTACAGATGATTTAAGGTTTCCAGTCCTGATGTTACTTTTGTGCTCATTGATTCTTGTTTTCAATTTTCATGAGGTTTTCCCCGTGTAGATCAATCCACTGGGACATTTGATTATGTACACCACATTCTCAGTATCACATGTGGCATTGAGTTTGAGGTTGATGCCGGTGCCTTTCATCGGATGTTTCATGACTGACCCTTTGATAAGATTATTGCAGTTTTTGCTATTAAAACAAGGTTGGTTGCCTTTGTAAGAGGTTGAAGTTGCTTGTTTGGGTTTAGTGAGGATTTCTTTTAGGTTGTGACCTCTTTGGTATGCGAATAATGGTGGACCTTGAAAAATATGTCTAAAGTCAGGTTCAGTGTCTATTATTGGCCAATGTTTAAGAATGGATGCCTTGTATGCTCTGGAGTTGACTGAGTATTTAGATACGACAATAGGTCTTTTGGTGGCGTCCTTGTTTTTGAATGTCAATGTCTCTTGACGACTCAATTTATCACAACGTTCTTTTGCATTTTTGAGGATGGTTTGCGGATAGCCTCTTTGTTCAAATCGTCTGATCATGGTGGTAGCCTGTTGTTCGTATTTGGTGGTCTCAGATACAATCCGTTTAACTCGGAGCAGTTGAGAAAATGGTAAGTGATTTTTCAGAGCTGTTTGGTGGAAGGATTTGTAATGTAGTGTATTGTTCTTGTCGGTAGACTTCCTGTGCAGGTCAGTTTCAAGATGGTCTTTGGCTCGGGTGATTTTGACATCAAGAAAGGTGATTGATTCTTGGTTAAACTCATGAGTGAATTGGATACGATCATTGATATTATTCAGTTGTAGTAGTGCGTTGTTCAAGGATTCACGATCTCCTTGCCACAAGACAAAGATGTTGTCAATGTACCTTAGGAAAATCCTGGCATGTGTCCTCCAGGGATGAACGTTCAGTATATTATTTTCTTCGAAATACATAATGAATGCATTGGCGTAGACCGGCGCAGCGCAGTTGCCCATAGAAGTACCGGACAACTGCACAAAATGCTGGCCCTCCCATTGGAAGTAGCTCTGATAAAGCGTGAAATGCATCAATTGCATTATAAAGATTTGAAAGTCAGTGTCCAAGTCAGAATGCAATAACATGTTCTCAATAGCTTCCATGCCCAAGTCATGCGGTATGCTGGTGTAAAGTGATTTTACATCTATGGAACATAGCCAGATAGGATCATCCTCTTCAAAGGATATGTTGCTGATGTGATGCAAAAAATCTGTGGTGTCCTTGACATACGTGCGTGACTGTTGAACAAAAGGTTGAAGATATTTATCTATCAGTTTTCCTATGGGTTCGTAAATGCTTCCGCGAGTTGAGACAATCGGCCTGAATGGAGGCTGTGACAAGCTCTTATGAATCTTAGGCAGCATGTACATGCTAGGAGTTCTAGGATTCTTGGGAGTCAAAAACTTCAAGGTCTTCTGATTGATGATGCCATTCTCATGTGCAGCTGACAAAATGTTGAGTAGAACTTCCGTAAATTCTTTAGTAGGATTGTATTGAATGGGTTGATATAACATGGAATAAACGATGATGGAAACTACCATTTCTTGAAGCTTGATTACAATTCTTCAGAACGTTTCTACGTCCAATTGGTTGTGCCCAGAGAGACAGCACTTATCTTAAGTGTCGCAGACTGTTTCCTCCCTGTTGTCAGCCATCACAACTGGATGGAATGCGTTAGGAAGTATTTGCTCTAGGGACACCAGCTAACTCCTTACCATAGTCATGCTGGCACCTGTGTCCCTCAGGGCCTCCACCCCCTGACCATTGAGGGTGACCCACTGCCTATACTTAGTAGTATTGGAGGGCATATGGACCTTAGGAACTATCTCACTGTCTCCAAGAGACACTAGGACAAGCACTGCCCCCTCACTCCCATTGTCTAGGGACAGCTCCTCCCCAAGGGCTACACTAGCCACTCCGGGGTTTTGTACCTCCAGGGGGAGGTGGTGCTCTCTTGCGACACTTGGGATCCCCCTTGTAGTGTCCAATTTCACTACACTCATAGCACCGGGCAATTCTGGGCTGCTGACCTTTGTCAGGATAAGTGTGTTTTTGGTGGCCAGATTGGGGCTAGGACCCAGACCCAGACCCCTTCCCTCGTGAATTGTTTTGGGGGCCTTTGGAGAACTCTTTCTTTTTATCTCCCCCTTCTTTCTTCTGGTGGGAACCCTGACCACTCCTTTGGGAGTCCCCCCAGAACCCTTGTTGGACACCCTGGTACTAACCCAGGTGGCCACCTCCGCTGCAAGCTTCCTAGGATTGGTCAATTTGCTGTCAACCAGGTGTTGGCGCAGCTCTGGAAAACATTTCTCTTGAAGGTGCTCTCTTAAAACAAGTCATACAACCCTTCATAGTCATACACATTGCTGCCCAACACCCAGCTCTTAAAAGCTTTACTAGCGTAGTCCAGGAAATATACCCAGTTCTGTGTGGGAAGTTTGTAGCTATTCCTAAACCTCTGCCTATACCTCCCAGGGGTAAGACCGAACCTTTTAAGCAATGATTCCTTCATGACAGAATAGTTAGTCTGGTCTTCCTTTTCTAGGCAAATTAGTGTGTCCCTAACTTCTGGAGGTATGCACTTATACAAACCACCCCCCCAGTAACTCTCTGGGACCCCATGGGCTCTTATGGACACCTCATAGGCCGCTAACCACTTGTCAATATTATCTCCCACCTTAAAACTGGCCATCATATCTTTAGGCATAAAAAACTTGGACTCACGTGAAGCTTCAGTAGGTACGCTGCCACCATTCTTGTTGCTGTTGGTCCCTACATGAAGGGCTAGAAATTCCAGTTCCTTCAGGTTGAGCTCATGGGTAAGTTTCCTCTCCTCCATGGCCCACCTTTCTTTCTCACGCTCCCTTTCCAACTTGGCGAGTTCCAATTTAAACTGTCTCTCCTCTCTTCTTTCCTCCAATTCCTCTGAGGACAGGGTCCTTACTGACACACTACTGCCTGCCCTGGAAGGCACCCTTGTACCTGGTAACAAATTGCCATTTTCCACCAAGGGCAGTAGGTCAAGTTCTCCTGCGGCGCCGTGCTCCAATCCCTGCCAGTCCCCATCTCCTTCTGGGTGGGCCGTGACCTATGCCCTCAAGGCTTTCTGAAGCTCTGCCTTCTTGGCGCTTCGCTTGAAGGGCACCCTTTTCTCCCCGCAGAAGTCTTTGAGCTGCGCCGTCGTGTAAGCTTCCAGGTTGGCCAGCTCAAATTCCATCTTGCAGGTAGGAACTCAGACGTTTGTAGAGAAAACCAATGGGACTTGGCAAATAGGACTTTGCAAAAGAGCAGCCAGTCAGAGAGAATTTAAAAATAAAAATGCCAATTGGAGAGGGTAGACAAAAATTCAGTGGAGTCAGATGTAGGGTTGTGATGTATACTGAGTCACTGCGAGGTGTTACACAAGCACAAATTCTATCCCACCGCTCGATCACAAATGTTAGAACTGGAGTCTCTAGTTGGCCGGGGTATGCACCCTAGTCCAAGTGGGGACCAACGCTTCCACCAGGGTAGCTTGGCGCAGAGCAGGAAGGCTCAACCTCAGAGGCTATGTAAAGTATTTGTGCAACACACCAACAGCTCACAGTAAGACACACACAAAAGAAAAAGACATTACACCAATGAATTATTAAAATACAAATATCTTTATCTCAGTTTCAGGCCGATCAATAATCAGATAACTCCAGGTTCCAGGCCTGGCCAATAATAAAATGAATCCAGTTTCCGGGCACGATCAATAACCAATAGAACTGAATCCCGTTGCTGGGCAAGGTCAATAATTAATAAAAAGGAACCCAGTTCCCAGGCCTGATCAAATCACCAAAAGATCATATGTGCCAATAGCTCCTATGGGTAATGTCCTTCTAATAGGGTTCTTTTGTGTGGGAAATATTATAGAATTCTCTAGCAGTTCTTATGTAGTCCAGCAATCATAACAAACAGTGTAGGGATTCCCAATTAGCTCACCCTGATCGTATGGGCGGCAGTGGCTTTTAACCCTATGGGGGTAACACAATGCGAAGTTAAGGGGCCTTAGTTGTCACACAAAGCGGGGGCCGGTTACCACTTCAGGGTTCCCAGTTTCCGGCCCGCAGTCCCCCAATGACAGTCCATGCAGTCGGCTGGCAGTATCAGTTCTGTTCTCAGCAATGCCCCCAATACAAAGCAAGTTCACCACCTTGGCCCGTGTTCAGTTGACTGCCCCACGCGGGTGCAAGCGGGCCCGCTCCCGAATGCTCACGGGCCCCGGCAGCCTTATCACTCGCCGGGGGCAGTCCGGACCCTCACGTCGCCACCCAACTAGCCTGTAGCCCGCCCGCCACGTGTTACTTGGGAGTTAGGGCAAGTGAGGCACCGAGAGGAGCTCCTCTGTCCTCCAGGTGCTCGGGTCCCGGTGCGGCTGCAGGGGAGTGGGAAAGCCCTTCAGTTATTCCGCACGGCCTTGCTTCTGGGACGCCCCTCATTGCCGGGCAACACTCCGGTGTCTCCACCAATCACAGCGCTGCCCCACTCTGACATCAGCAGGGCATGGCGCGGGTTTCCTGAGTTTCCCAGGTCGGCGGCGGTGATTCCTGCAGAGCTTCTGGGGTACACGGGTACGCAGTGGGGGTAATTTTAAACAGTGCTTCCCTACACAGCGCCCAACAACGCTCCACAGCGCAGCCAGGCCCCGGGCCGACGGTGACTTCACGGGCACACATCGCTTTCACTTTCTGCACAGCGCATTCGAGCCCCGGGTGGCAGTGGTGATGTAGGGGTGATATAAGTAGTTTCACACACCCAGCGCTTCAGCTCCTGCACAGCGCCATGCAGTGCAGTCAGTAGATGAGGGGAATAAAAAGTTGTTGTCTTCATGGGTCTCCCTTGTTTTTCTCAAGATGAAAACGACGTTGTTGTCCTCATGAGTCTGGCAGAGGCAGTCTTTAAAAGGCTGTAGACCCCAGGCAGTTCTTATGGATGCTGTGGAGACACCCTGGAGATGTTATTTTCCAGTTCTCTCCTTTGCAGGGCAGGATCAGCAGGCAGTTGGGCAGCACAGCAGGTTGGGGGCAGCAGTTCCTTAGAGCAGTAAGCCTCCTTCCCAAGGGTAATCCTCCAGCGCAACAGTCCTCACTCCAGCAGAGGTTCTTCCAGGTCCAATGGTGCAACAAAGAAGTGAGGCCAGGACCCTCCCTTATATATCTTACAGTCTAGGGGTTTGAAAGTGGTAGAGGTCTCTAAAAGGGTCTGGGGGCAGGGGCTTCTGGAAGAGTCCAGGGGGTTCTGGTATGTTCCCTGCCTTCCCTGACCTGGCTGTCACATTGACGAGAGACAGTGCAGTTAATGCTACAGTGGGCAGCCCAACACAGCCCTTCCAAGGGAAGAAGGTGTGAATCCCACCTCCCAACCCAGGCAGCTATCAGTATGCAGAGGGGAGGGGGAGTCTACAGTGCCCAATCTAAGTGTAGGCAGGAAACGGTCCATTTTCTAAAAGTGGGATCCCTAGCATAGTAGTGCCCAAACCCCATATATCATTGGAAAGGGTTCCCCGCTCTGAGTCCAACAAGACCAAACATGACAAACTTATTAGGTCCCTGTCAGAAATTATCCCATAAGGGGGGTTCCCAATGCTAGCCTATTGAGAGTTAAGCCTTACTGCAGTAGCAGGGGCTTGTGGCAGATATGCTAGCGTGACAAGGTTTTAGGGGCGAGCACCTGCACCTCAGCACTGTTTAGCAGTGGTGAGGCGCCCAGTGTCCTAGGTCCAGCAAAAAGATACAGTGAAAATGGGAGGCGCAAGGGCAAAAAGGTAGGGGAAGGCCACCCTAAGGCTGACAGGTCCAACACTGGTGGTGAACCAACAGCTGGAATTGCCCAAACAGTGTAAAGCCACCTCCCACAGAGCATTTCCGGGCGCCTCTCAATTACATATCTTCAGCCAAAATGAGATTCTCTCCAATGTGTTCTCAGTTTCACAGAGGACCGTTGATTGCTCTATGCCCCCGCCACAACAAAAGGCCCCAGTCTCCTCCAACTTCAGGGTCGCCAATAACTGCAGCAGCTGCTCTTCCGTGGTCCTCTGCTCCCACAGTTCTTCTTGGAGATGACTGGAGTCCTGTGAGTGCTGCTCACTGTCTGCTGCACAGTACAGGACCATCGGGTAACCTCCTCTGCAGTGCACTTCCAAACTCTTGAGCTGAGCCCAACTACAGCTAATTCCATTGTTACCATCTTGCTGAGTGGTGGGTCATTCAGCGCCTGTCACATACAGGCATGATTCACTTCCAGGAAGCTTTTCTGATGATCCGACAGTCTGCCATCTAGGGGTTTACTTTATTCTTGCAGTTATTGTGGCTTGAAGGTGTTCAAAAGTGATAAATGTAAGGAAGCACCCTTAGGGGTTAAGTCTATAGTTTCATGTAATATAATAAAAATGTGATGCTCCCTAGGTTTTTTTTTATAATTGAATTTTTGTGGTTGGAAAGTTTATAAATAATACACAGACACGTACAAAGTGATGTCTTTAACACAATGTTTGTTGACCTTGAACCTTTAACCAAGCCAATGTGTGTGGCCCACTTAGGGGGTCAAATGTCATTAGGTAATGTCATCAATGGTATGTTCCATTTGCATATGTACATATTTGTAAATTACTGAATAGTATTTACTAGTGTGTGTTTAATAAAGGTTCTTTTCCTTTTTCTAAAGAAAAGCACTGACTGAATAGTCATTTATTGTGTGTTATTGCGTGCCAGCAAACGTGATGACTCGCCCACACCACTTTCCCTGAGTAGGACTTGGACTGCTCTCCTTCACTACTCTGGAAGAGTCAAGTGCAATAATGGGGTGCTTTTTCCCATTAAGGATAATTGTGAACCTATTACTTGTGCATGCTACACAACGAATAGCCGCAATTTGCTACATTGGTGCACAGTGCTGGGATAATAGTACCCAGTTACGGTACGCATTGATAACTTCATATAAGTTCAGTTGTGGCACACATTACCAATGCATTAATGCACAAATATCAGAATGCAAGGGTCTGAGAGAGTTTCAACGGTTCGGTTGTGTGAACTCTGGATGTTGGAGAGGAAAACCCCTGCACATATAAGTCACGGGAAATCCTTGATTGTTGGTTAATATATTAACTGTATGTGTTAGAACCAGTTTGCATTTTTTTTAAATGATGTGATTACGGGGTGGGCTTTCACACACAGTGTTCTCAATAGAGAGTTCCAGGCTAGAGTGTCCTTTAAACCCCAATCCAGTAATACACGCTAGGTCTGTATGAGAAGAGCTCTTCTCTATAGTTTTAGGGGCTACAGAATTTACACACACCATAGATCTGGATGGGTCCTGCTTCTTTGGGTGTAGGAGGTGATTGGGGTCTCCTGAAAATTCTCATGCTTGCGATGGGCAGTGCAGATTTCCAGCGAGGAAGCCCACCATGAGTCATTCTTTGTACATTTGCTCCCGCCATTGGTGCAGATCAGAAAGCACTAAAGGGTAGGATGGGAGGGTACCCAGGATTAGTTGACGCTCCTATGGGTTCCCGCCAGGAGGCGGAGAGGTCCCAGAAATCTTCCTGCTGGGGTGGTGCTAGTAAGTTGTAATTCCAATGGTCTGCATTGGTTATCTGGTGAAGAGGCGGAGCTAGCCCAAGGTGGCCTATAGTGGTGGGTGATCCTATTGTGGATGGTTTCCGAGCCCGAGGTTGAAGGTGTAGTGGCTGACCCTGAGGAGATAAGAGAGAAGATCGGACTCCTTAGATTCCCAGAGTGGGTTAGTGGTGGACCCTGAGATGTTAGGGTAGGGAAATGCCTGAGAACAGTGAAAAAATGTATCCTAGGACTGTTCCTACATGTACCTGAGGCGGTGGTTGGGGTGATGACCAGCTGGATGTTGAATCAGGTAGGCACAGTCCGTCAGATCCCAGGACTGAGGGTGGAGGCTCTGTAGCTGGTGGTTGCTGCCCCAGCATGTGTGAGGTTGTGCAGAAGGCGTTTCCTTAAGCAAGCCCAGGCCTAGTGCATAGCTGGTGAACCAGCCTTGGGGCGGATCCCTGATGCCCCTCGAATTCCTAGGTTGCAAGACATTGGTTTGCCTAGTGGGTACAGGCCCCAGCATGCTTTGGTGCTGCAGCAGGTGTGTGCACTCACAGTGGGTAGCCAGCTGGTCAGGTGAGCTCTATCATATGTGAAGGGACCCTGTACATCAGCCTGGGATTGTGGTCGTACTTCTGTCTGGGGATTGCTCTAAGCTGTCCCATGAGCAGTTGATGAGGACTGTACCCAGCAGACTTCTGGTAGGTGCCCTTTAGGTGTGCCAGTGGGATGGATGCCCATGGCAAGGGTGTACAGAAAAATGGTTGCGCTAGCAGTGGTGGTACCATGTGGTAAGGTAGGCCCTGTCCAAGGAGGGGGGGCACATTGCTTGTGTAGGGGGTCGTGTTGCCATGTCAGTCTAGGAGGTTTACTTTAGGCTGTCAGACAAGCAGCTGTCGAGTACTAAAGCTGGCATACTCCAGCGTCGTGCTCTTCAGGTGTGCTAGCTTATGGTACTGCTGTAGACCCCTTGGAATTCTTGGTCCTGAGTCATGAATGTTCCACTTAGTGCCATGCAGTGGGGCTGGAGGGAGACCATGGGTGAGGGGTTCCTGTGGTTAGAACGGCCTAGGGTGACTCTAGTCTGGGAGCACTCTGTGATTGGGGTGGGATCCTCTAAGGGGACACCATTATCCCAAGAGGGTGTGGTGGCAGGGTAGATGTCACAGTAAGTACTCTGGGTGAGGTTCAGCAGCTCAGTAAAAGGGCTTGGGTCATGACTCAGTTGAGTGAGCTCACTGGGTACTGGGTTGTGTAGTCTCCAGAAAGGGGAACAGCAGTGGCCCGTGGGGCAGGTTTTAGATGTGTTGGCATTAGAGCTGAGGAACTGAAGCCTTGTCAGAAATAGTGTGGTGGATACAGTGTTGCCTGACCCAGGGCAAGGGTGGACTTAGACCTGCTCATTCTGAGTAGGTGGTTAGTGTCCTGGACGTATCCGATGTATGACCAAAGGGTTCTCCTTGCAGTCTGAATTCCCTATAGAGATAGGTGGCCACATAGTTGAGATAGGTGGATAGCCTTACCATAGAAAGCCCAGTGGAAGGTCTCAGTGGTAGCAGACAACTGGCGAGTGGTGTGTCTGGTCAGAACCCATTTCCACTTGTAACCACTGAGTAGGTAATCGTACCCATGTGTGATGACTATCCCTTCCCTACTTTCAGCTGTCGACGGCCTGTGTTGCAATTAGGTTCCAGCCATTCAGCATGCCAAGATTCATTTTTGGGTCATCAGATTTTGGATTTTTAATGTGGGTGAGTCTAATTATATGTGTCTCACCCATGGTAATCATATGGCATATGGACTGCACATGCTTACTGCCAGTGTCCACCTGTAAAGGTAAGGCCGCTGCGATGCAGCAAGAGTAAGGAACACTTGGCTGGTTACACGTGAGCCAGTGTGCACTGATGTGAGGTCAGGGTAATTCATCAAGCAGAGCAGAGAAAAGGGGGCACAAAATGCATTTTCCCCTTGGAATTTTGCATAGGGATTTTAGACGCGACCTAGTGCTATTGCTAGTGCTAGCAGAGAGTGTTTCAAATATGTCTGCTATGGAAAGGGAGCCAAAAGAGTGCAGGTAATGGAACAGATGAGACTGCACTGTAAAACTTAAAAGCACTATGGTGTACAAACATTGCTTAATAGGGAGTGTTTGACTGCTATTTGAGTATTTAATTAAAAAGTAAAATACAAAAACAAAGCATTAACAGCAGATTGTGAAATGGTTATAAGTAATTCAGTATGAATCCAAGGATCTACCACCAATTTACATGGGGGAGGCATGCTGAGCCCAATGATGGATCCACAGATCTGCCCAAACAAAACTACCAGAGTTGGCTTCTTCTAAAAAAACATGGAAAGGGTTAAAAATTAGTGACCATTTAATTGGTATAACAAAGTTAATACATGATTTGCTAAACAAAGCAGTATCAGTGGAAGGCGAGTGGAAAGGGTAGATAATATTGGAACTTTTATACTGAAAGTAGATTAGCATTACTATGATGTGGGATTTGCACTAAAAAGAGGTATTAACTGACATTAAGAGAAGAGTTGGAGAACAGCAGTTGAAGAACAGCAAAGAGATTTTACTGGTAAGTGATTTAGGGTATATAATGTAAAAAAACGTTATGTAAATAAATTATAACTGTTTATAAGCTGAGAGAAAATGTGTACTTTATAATAAAACAAAAAATCGAAGGAAGGCTAGGTGAGGGCATTGAATAAAAACATAGTGACCAGCAAAGTATACTTATTTTATAAAGAATCTATGAATTAATGTGTTTGAAATTATAAATGCGTGCTTTATTATAGTATGGAAGTTAATAGTATGTAACTTGTACTCACTGACACGATGAGGCAGCCAATGATACACCCACTTACACTCCTAGAAAAACACTTATGTGCCCTCCTGCCATATAGCCAGATAATGACTGATACACTGAGTCACACATTTGCAAACCCATTTACACACCCATTTACTCACCTACACATGCACTTACATAATCATGTTCACACCCATATAGGCACTGTCAGAGCTACTCCCATACTGATACAGCTATTTCCGTACCCAGCAATCACAGTCAGTTACACACATACTTACATACCCATACACCAAGTTGTACACCCAGTCACCTACCATTGCAGCGACTCACTCACAGATTTATAAAACCATACAGCAGTCACACTTCCAGTCATAAAGCAACAGAGTCACTTACACACACATTTACAAACTCATACAGTACGTATGTATCCACTACTAATAGAGCCACTTGCTCACGCAGTTACATACTCAAACACTCACCAACAGGGTCCATTACTAATTCATACAGACACTTACATACCCATTTGGACACCCATATAGTCACTAACACATCCAGTCACATACCCAGACACTCAGTTGGCCGTAGGAGTCTGAGCACTTTATCACTGCCAGACAGGGGTAAAATGCATGTGCACTAAAAATTGTTTGATTGACTTGTCTATAATTGGTATATTAATTTATTTGTAAGTTCTACTAGAGTGTACTTTGTGCGCCCAGGGACCGTAGAGTAAATTGCACTAGTGGACTAGCAGGACTGATTGTGCTTCTCACACCAGCCGCCCTTTATATATGTCTCAAATCAGCCACTGCAGAGCCTGCATGGGCAGTTTGCACTGCTTGTCGACTTGGTATTTAAAACCCCTTGCCAAGCCTTTAACTCTCTTTTTCTTACACAAGTCACCCCTAAAGTAGGCCCTATGTAGCCTATTGGGCAGGGTGTTATGTACTTAAAAGGTATGACATGAAATTTTAAGTTCTGCATGTACTGATAGTGAAAAACTACCAAGCTCATTCTTCACTAATTTGAGGCCAACCCCTCTCATAGGATAACATTAGGGATTCCTTATTAGACTTAATAAGTTGAAATTCCTGATTGGAATGGAATGACACACTGATATAACCAATTATGTAGTTATTCACTCGCTTATAGTGTGCAATCTAATAGTATGTAATGTAATGTAAATGCAGTCTGTATTTGTTTTTTCATACATCGACTTATCTTGAAAGAGGAGGATTTACAATGATAAGAAAGGAAGAGAGAAGAAAAAAACGGAAGAAACAGTACCATGTGAATAAAACTGAAATGAAACAAGGACAGATGGAGATAATCTAGTGGAAAAAAGACCTGCTGGTAAGAGAACTAAGGAGTTTCTTAAAACAGTATGTGCTAAAATGCAAAATTTGGAAAACGTTTCAATTAAAAAACCAGGTTTAAAATCATGGCACAAAAGAAGGAGTAAGTGACACCTAGTTTAGCAAAGAGACAGAAAGAATTTAAAGAAATTCGAATAAGAATGTTTACAAGTAGGGTAATACAAAATTTGATATGAAACATGAGGTAGAGTAAGAGAAGAAGGGAAGCATTGAGGCAAAAACAACTTATTGAGAATGTGGTTGGTAAAATATTTTCCCTGAAGTGCACGCTATTTACCTTAATACTGAACAGATTTAGAGTACAATGACATTCTCTATGAAGTAAAAAGCCCAAAAAAGCCTCATTGATAAATGTAATTTTTGCAAACTTTTTACTGGAGATTTGAAGCATATGTTTAGTATTGAAGCTTTCTTTAATGAAAAAAGCTACTTACAAGAGAATGCATTAGTGCATGTGGTTGAAACAACTGGCCGATGCTATGAGGTAAAAGATGGTACTCAGTTTGCAAAAGAGAAGATGGCTCCTATAAATGTAAAGGAATAGATAGCTAAAGAAGTACAAGGGAGTCTTAGACATGCCCCTGTGTATAAATGGAACTATGGTAGTATTTGTAATGTTCACCAGAAATCAATTGATATATTAAGAGATAAAATTGCGATTTTGCAAGTGTTGGATCCATGGAAAGTCACAAAATATTCTAATTTACATTCACCTTCATTGGAGTGCCTATCCATGAAAGTATGCACAAGCACCTTTCAACCTTTTCAAATGTTGGCTGTTCATCATTCAAAGATGTGAAATTTAGTTAGAAGGCTCTACTTTGTGAAAAGTCCTGCATTGTGTTTGGAGAAAAGAACAAATCACTTTTGTTTGATACAGTATCAGAGGTTGAAAACGTTTCTGAAAATATTCATTTACGTTGCTTTGGCCCTGAAGTGCACCCTAGCCAAAATGAGGGGTTGGCATGTTCAGGTATAGAGGAACAAAACACACATATTAGTACTGATAAGTTTAGACAAGAAATAGCAAAGTTTAATGTAGTATTTACAGAGGAACCAAACAATATTTTTATTTGTTCTAGGCGCATCAACTACAATGGCCACATTTGTAATATTGATGTGTTTTTGAAAATTAAAGAAGAAAACAGAGAAAAGTGGCTAGGATTTCCAGTGTATTTATTCATGGGAGAATGTTTTGATTTGTTGAAACGCTAGATCATCTGCAAGAATTGCTATGAGAAATTGCAGGACACAAAGTGCTTGCCAGAGCAATACATAATAAATTAGAGTTGGTTGAAATTCCAGAGGAACTTAATGCTCATGAAACAAAACTGATAAAACCTGTACTCCGATTTCAAGCAACAGTTTATATGGAACCAAAGAGTGGGAAACTACCACCCACCGAGCTACAGCAAGACCTTAAATGTTTAGAGAGAGATTTGGGAACTGCTTGTTATTCTAGTAAATACTGTCCCCCACAAAAAAAAAAGAAATCTGTCAGGAACTAGTGGATGTGAAGAAGGTGGAGAAAGCTATTTTCTTCCTAAAAAAATATGATGTGTACTATAAAGATGTAGATGTTGTCAGAAATGAAAGCTGTATGGAAGAAGAAAAGTTGACTTCAAGTGGATAGAAAAAGTGAATAGAAGTAGATCTGAAGAAATATATGAGCACTTCAGTAGCCATCAATTACATTCACAAGAGGTTATGGGAGATGTTATTAAACTGTATCAGATGAAACAAGCTGAAGAAGCACCAATGAGTGTGTGGGAGAAGTTTAGAGGCTTAATGTTTTCTTCACTTATTTCCAACTGTAGTAGGTGGACGTTATGAGGACCACCCTATACAAATACCTGCAGTTGAGTGTAGGTCAACAAGATTATATTAAGAGGACCTCAGATTTCAACAACGTATTCCATATGTATTGCATTCTTATTTGAAAGTGATTTGTCTGGACTGTCATACTCTGTTAACTATATTCTTAAGACACAAGTTAATCTACAAAATATGTCTGCAAAAGACATTGTTGACAATATTCCTGGAAAAGATGATAAGTTGGAGTACAATTTGATACATTTGATGGCATGCCAACAGGGGACAAGAAGTATTGGTATTGTAGTCATGGTACACTTAAGTGTATGCTACAAGAGGTAGGTGCACCAACTTGGTTTGTAACTCTGAGTTATGCAGAGTATGTATGGGATGACTTTTTGAGAGAATCAGACTCTAACATTAAAGGCATCAAATTGAAGTCACTAGGAGAACTTTTCTCTTTTGATCCTGCAAATCTTTGTAGGTATTTTAACCACAAATTTCAAGGCATGCTGTCCTTCATCTGCAACGAAAAAATCCACCTCTTTGAGAAGTTACTGATTTCTTTTGGCAAAATGAGTACCAAGCAAGAGGTGCATCTCATATTCACATGCTGTTGTGGGTAAAAGATGCACCTACATTTGGAACCGACATAGATGAGTCTGTACTTTCTTTCATAGAGGAGTATGTTACATGTAGTATTCCTAAAGAAACAGAGGAAAAAGGTCTAAAGCAGCCAGCTTTGTGTTTTCGATCACATAGATGTGGAAAGAACTGTTGGCGGAAGTACAGAGCAAAAGGAACTTTTTATGCAAAATTTTGGGGGTCATTATGATTGCGGATTTTCCTCATCCTCTGGGCCGGCGGAAGCCACCGCCGGCCCCGAGGATGCGGAAGATCCGGAGCGGACTGACCAAAGACCCACCGCCAGATTAGGATGGCTGGTGGGTCCTGGTTTCCGTCCGCAGCTTTTCCGCCGCGGTCGGATTACAACCGCGGCGGAAAAGCTCTAATATGGTGACGTGTCTTCCAGACACCGTCCACCATATTAGGATGGCCAGTAAAGTATGCTTTTCCGCGGCAGGTTTTCCGCTGCGGAAAAGCATTCGGAACTTCACTGCGGGGGCCCGTTGCGGGCCCCCTAGGTGAAGGGGGTGTGGGGGGTGCACATGGGGGGTACCTATGGTACCCCCCTGCATTTGCATGCAGAAAGCGGCAGGCACCGCGCGGTGCCTGCCTTTTTCTGCATGCAAATGCAATGCGTGCATTTTTAACATTGCCGCGGGTGCACCTTGAAGCTCCACCCGCCGCAATGTTAAAAATAGAGGATGTGACCGCCAGGGTGGCGGTCACATCCTAATTGCACAGGAGGGAACTCCGCATGCCATGCGGAGGTTCCCTCCTGCTCTGGGGTCGCGGACGGACGCAAGTCCGTCCGCGATCCTAATCGACCCCGTTTGGATTTCCAAGAGCTGTTATCTCAAAAGGAAGAGTGAAAATGTTTATGTCTTCAGTAAAACATACACATAAATCACCAAAAACACAACCTCAGGAGAACAGAGACTTTAAAATATATTCATGACTGCAATCCTGTGATTTCGAAATATGGAATGCCAATATGGATATTCAATTTGTGGCAGACAGCTCTATAGCTGTTGCTTTTTAAGTTACTTCATATATAACAAAATATGAGAAGACAGAGATGAAATATGTGTAAGAAGAGATTTTCACTGAAAAGTCTTTAAAAAATATATTGTACTGCTTCAGTTTGAAGATGCTTTTGCACAGAGAAATTTGATCCTATAAATGCTGTGATGGGTTAAATTCTGCTAGTTTATATTCTAAGTCAAAATGAATTGTTTGGGTGAGTCTAGGGCTAGCATCAAGTCCAAACCGAGTTTTGAAATCTTTCCCAGAAACTGAATATTTTGCAGAGTTTGAGCCAGATAGTGCAGACATTGGGAAAACATGTAGGATACTTACTTTCCAAAAGGGTGTTTGGTGTGACATAGGTCAGTTTAATTCACCATAGAAAACTGAGTTGCCAGACTGCTGAAAAAAAGCGAATTTTTCTATTTGGCACTTTTGCAGCTGTTTAAACTTTGGTGTTCTGAAACACAATTACTAGGAGAGTTTGACTTCTATGAAGACTCTTCCAATGCTACAAAGGATACATTTGAATGCTTAAAATGATGCTGCTATTGCAATGAATGAGATAGAGACTGCAATGGAGCAAGCAAGATAGTAAACAATTGATTTGGCAGATTTAGTTGGACAACTAAATGATGAGCAAATGGGCATATCTATGGAAGTGAAAGGTACAGCTGAGCATGGATTGCCTCATGACAAGAAAGAGAGTGCATGCTCAACAGTTAAGCCTATGCTGATATATGTCAGTGGTCAAGCTGATACAGGTAAAGGTTTCCGAATATAAGTTCTTACTGCTTTTCTACAGAAGACTACAGACTGTAATGTATAATATGTGGTTACATCACCTACTGGATTAGCTGCACACAATACCAAAGGTATTACTTTACATCAACTTCTGATGCTGCCTGTGGGACATTACAACAAACTAGAATACCAAAAGTATCCAGTGAAGCTTGTAATAAAGTGTCAAGATTGTTGAACAAGTTGAAACCTTTAATCATCAATGAGGTGAGCATGGTCTCAAATGTAATGCTCGTGTTTGTGCATTTAACAATGAAAGAAGTTTTAAGAATGGATTATGATGTCCTATTTGGAGGAAAACATCTCATTGTTATTGGAGTTTTACTGCAACTTACTGCTACATGATGAAACTAGGAATTCTTTGGGAAGCATTAGTTAAATTTCCAGTACAAAGAATTACTTAGGAATATGTGACAAGCATCTGACATTAAATATGGAAATATAGAAATATTCTGAAGGATTGCATATTGTTCAATTGCATCTTTCTATATAGCTAATGTGACTATCAGACTTTGAAAACTCAGGAAAAAGAATTAGCTCTTTATTGGCACCTAAAGCCAAATATCTATATACAGGAGACGCAGAGTACGGCCATCTTCACTCTTTTAAGAACATTGTAAACCCCTTCATGACCCTTTTATTCAGAATATGACATAACTTGTTTGCTGTACTTATAGATTTTTGTTTAAGGATAACAGTAAGAAATGCCCGGTGTTTTAGTGAAACTAGCAGTTGGACAGAGGTACTTCTATTGGAATTGGGCAAAAGATAGTTAATGGAAGTACCTCAGGGGAAACCTCGGCCTAAAACATCTAATGCCATTATCAATTATTTAACTAATGTGGTGGGTTTGATTGAGAATGAAATAAGTAATGTGGAGGAAAGGCTTGCGGCTACTAAACAGATTGTAAGTAGAGCATCCCATAAAGGAGCAATACATATTGAGGAGACAATCTGTCCTGAGGCTTCTGGAAAAGGGAAACCTGAGAAGAAATGCCCTCAATGTTCAGAACTACCCTGTGTATTTAATAAATCTTTAGAGCTAGATGAACTATCTACCTCACAAGATAAAAGCCCACCCCCCCACTAAGAAAAGTAAACAACCTGGGGACCCGAGTATAGCAATTCCCATAAACCATAAGATAAGTCACAGTACTCTAAAAAGAAAAAAGTGGCCAAAGCAAAAGAAACAAATTATATTGGTATCCTAGAGATGCTCCTAAATAAGCTATATGCCAAACTAGAGAATGTTGAGCAGAGAGTCATAGTCGAGCTCGCTGAAATTAAGGGCAGACAAATGGCACTAGAAAGTGCCCCCACAAATGCATGGAGGGAATTGGCAGAGGATATTGCTAGTGGGGCCACGCCATCAGATACTAAACCCCCGGACAGGCTACGCCCCAAGGCAATACCACATCTTAGATCAAACTGACCCCCTGCACCGTTAGCGCAGAGCATAGAGCCGACCCAAAATATGGAGGCCACATGTGGGTATCAAAGCACAAAAACACCAATAGTATGGAACCACACCCCAGAGATATTACACCTTCCCCCTGAGGCAACACCATATATTATAATAACTAAAAAGGAGCTCTAAATTACTCCCTCAAGCTAAAGTATCCTGGACAGAATTAAGAAATAATGTGGTGCATTGGATAGCTAGTTTTCATTTAAACATTAGGAGGAAATGATAATGATGAGACATGTGAACTGGGTGAGACCTACAGAAAAAGAGGGTACTGGGGACTACATAGTTATTAATTTATGACACCCAGAGGTGGCAAGTTTTTCACTTAAGAAGATCCAATCTAGACAAGAGTACATGATCAAACGGGAAGAACGAGTGGCTGCTGTCCCGTTAGGTTTTTACTAAGAGCCCCCTTCCTTACTTGCCAGTCCACCCACCTACAGAAGGGCCAACCCGGTACATACACTTAGTATGGTCGCAAAGGAAGCCTGTTTTAACTATTATGCACCACTTTCTAGTTTACTTGATCAGGATTGACAGAATGAACAAGGGGAGATAAAAGCAAATTACAGTGAGATAAGCCCAAAGGAGTATACTATTGATGGACAACCAAAAGAAGCCACTGTAATAACTACCCAAATAAAGATAGATCATAGAATATAGCTGGAATACAAAATTAGCTCAAAGATTAAGAATGGCTAGATAGCATAAAATCACTTCCTCTACTATGTCTTCAGGAAACCTGGCATACGCAAGAGCCATATATTGATGGTTTTGTAACTGTCTCATCCCCAGCTATACCATCAATATCTGGGCGAGCAAAGGGAGGTTTGGCAATTTTTAACTCTACCACAGCACCAATAGAACTTAGAAAGACTCCCATACTTTCAACTGGTTTTCTTACTAATGGGGAAAAACCAACCCTTTATTGTGGTGAATTTTCATAATAACATTTTTAATGCTGCTCGTTACAAGGTTGTGAACGAGTTTGAGAGGGCAATGGCTAAAATTATAAAGGGGATGGACCCCTCATACATATGTATCTTGTTCAGGGATTTTATTATCAGTAAATGTAGTTTCTCAGAAATGCTTGTTTGCGGATTCACTGATATAACACAGATTAATTTACATCATTTCCCACATGATAGTTCTGGAGAAAAGCTAAACGAGCTCCTGTGCAAACATATTCCTGAAGTTTTAGTATCAAGAGGGGAAGAGGGATTAACACACATTCAACCTTCCAAGGTAGAGGAAATCCACCATGCATTGATCACATTGTAGTGTTCATTACTGGCCTTTAATACTGTCGTCTACCAAATAGTGAATTCACTAGATTTAGTGATCACGCTTCACTGACCCTGCCCATAAATGTTAAAACAAACTGGCCTGAGGACAAATTACTGTTGTCAAATATAGTGGTGGCCATGAAGGACACTATTAGCGTAAAATGGACGGTGGTTAATGAAGATACTATGTCGTCTACCAAATAGTGAATTCACTAGATTTAGTGATCACGCTTCACTGACCCTGCCCATAAATGTTAAAACAAACAGGCCTGAGGACAAATTACTGTTGTCAAATATAGTGGTGGCCAGGAAGAACACTATTAGCGTAAAATGGACGGTGGTTAATGAAGATACTATGTTGCACGAGGTTGTTAAAGATAACAAAGAACGTTTCTCCATTTGTACTGCTATTAACTCCTCCCCTGATATGATTATGACCACCTATGAGAGAATCACAATGGCAATAGCCAATAATTTAAGAAAAGGCAGCACTACAAAAAAGAGACAGGCAAAAGGCTGGTTCAAACATGACTGTACATGGGCAAAACAAGAGTTAAATATTGACATACACAAAATACCTAGAGATAGGACAGAAAGTAAGCTACTTAGATTACTATATAAACAAGCCCTAAAACGAAGGAAGAATGAGGTACAAGAGGAGGCCTGGTTGAAACTGAATCAAGCGGCAGACACCAGGGATTCCCCCCTTTTCTGGAAAGTGATAAATTCACCAATGTGTAAAGATGAACAAGACCCCATCATTGAAACAGTCATTGCCCGAACGATTGGCTTACTCATTTCAGATGAATTTTGAATGCATTTACTAATATTACAGAACATGTCAAAATGTAAAATATCCCTTGGGTCAAACACGAGTGGTACTACCAGCCCTGGATGTGTCGTCCGGCCAACATACACAAGGTTTGGTGGCCCCACGCAGCTCTGGGTACCCTGCTTGAAAATGTTTCCATGAGTTAGAATTAAGAATCAAATAATAGAACGAAACATATCCTTAACCTATAAAATAATACATCGGCAAATATGGTATGGAAGAGTCCCATAAATGGTACCCTCATGAATTAAAGAAAAATAACAAACTATATGTGCACATTAGATTTGGCACAAAATAAAGAGCAAACCACACTTGGTGAATAGTCTATTAATATTTGATTTTGTAATTTGAAACCATTTATTGTGACCAGTATGAATGATAAAATAATGTAGGACTAGACGTGCACGTTAAATATGGCACAAATAAAGAGCACACCATACTAGCCAAACCGTGCATTTATTCGTATTTCTTTGATAGAATGCAGCTATAATGCACGGGAGAATACAGCTACACAGCGATAATGTGACCGGGATGCCGCATTAGAAATTGAGATATTTGAGGCATTACGGTAAATAAGCACGAACATACGCAATGACGCGATGCGTAGGTCAGGTGGAAATGTAGGCGGAAGTAAACATCTTGGCCATACACCATTTGTGCATTACGTAGATTGAGTAAGTGTTTGGCCACTATATAAAACCCAGCCCCTAGCAGCACAAATTCTTTCCACATCAGAGAAGAATGCGACTTGACTACGATACAGGTATTTAAACTGAGGCACGATAGTCGAACGAATCCCCGAGGGCGAGACACGGGCAGAAAGGGGCGGCGTAGAAGCTGCATTTCCTTAGCGCCGGGGACAGAATTTGATTAAGCGTTGTGGGTGATGTATTATCGTTGCATTTAAGGAAGTGGCTGATGGAATTGAAGTCCATACCCCTATTCACCTTTATACAGGTTTAGCCCACCCTATGTAACAATATACTGCATGTGAGAAGCGAA
Organism: Lissotriton vulgaris; assembly: GCF_964263255.1. Lineage (NCBI taxonomy): Eukaryota > Metazoa > Chordata > Amphibia > Caudata > Salamandridae > Lissotriton > Lissotriton vulgaris. The sequence goes on along the minus strand of NC_141693.1, from coordinate 534,224,936 downwards.
GTGTGGCTAAAGATTAGTCAAGGCGAAAACATGGCTAATAGTCATGAGGTTAGTGGACTTAATTCTCCCATAACCTCTGTATGCAGATTATGTAACCAAGGCCCAAAATAGTTTTTTTTTGTATATAAAACGACAGCCTCATGAGTCATTGTTATATATCTTTACCACAGAATCCACCGTACATGGTGACCTGAGACTGTTTTCCATAATGGCATTATCGGTCTCCATTAGAGACAATGAAGCTAAAAGATAGAGTACGGGTGATTAAGGACACGCTATGGGATACCATTCACAGGTATGAAATTTAATACAAACCAGATGGATATTTTTGGCAATCTAAATATCTGAAAGTTAAAAGAAGGCTTTCTATGTACATCTTTTCAGAATAGACAAACAAAGTATAGCACCTAATCTGGAGAGTACAAGCGGTGGTCTTCTGGATGTGATTTTATTAAGGTAAAAAGAATTCCTTTAGAGATCAGGTACTTAGTATAAATAGAACCTGAGAGTAGAATCTGATTAAAATCTTTATTTACCGAATAGCTCCTGTGGGGGCATGGAAGCAAGAAACACTTTGGAATCTTGCCATGGAGTAACTGGTATCCGGCAAGTCTCGTGTTTTTAGGTATGTGAATTCATGAACATCTGGAGAGTGCATTAGAAAAAGAATATGATGGAAAGTGTGGTATGGAATGCATGAAACATTATGATCCTTCAGGACTGTGGTTATCAATAGGAAATTGATTTTGGGGGTAAAGATGATTAATATAAGGTATCAAGTTCTTTGCAGTAAGGTATCTAATGTTGTTTTGGGTGCATTCTATTGATGATGAGACAATAGAAACTTGTTTAATAGTTGGGCCCATATAGGCAAATGTAAGCACTGGGCAGAGTCGTGGGGTTTTAATAAATTTAGGTATGTAATTATAATAGATAAATGTGATTAATATGTTGGATGACATTGTGAACTGGGGAGTAAGAATTGCCAGGTACACTTTATGTAACCATACAGTAACAGCTTTAACAAAAGAGAAATGTTCCTACTTGTAAGAATAATAAAAAGAGAACAATTCAGAATGGACTTGATAAAATGTAGTGTAATAATATGAATGAACATAGCTTGAATAGTGTTGTATAGTCAGTGTATAATAGCACAGCCTGAACAATTTTATTTAGCCGATGTGTAATTTTGTTTGATCCTTTTTTATTTCTGTTTAGATAAAGTTGTCCAATCAATTTATGGGTATGAAAGAGACAGAAAATGTAGTCTTGATAAAGGTGGTACACATTTAGTTATACACAGAAACGTGTCGACGCATCTGTTAAAAATCACACTCAAGGAACAATGTGCCAGAACAGATCTACTGGACTCTGGTGTTGCTTATCTTGATTCCTATGAATTGACAAATCGATGATTGCATATGACATCACAAACTTTGAGTCTCTTTCTTGTTTTTTAATTGTATAATGTATGCAAATGTTTATGAAATAACATTCTCGCTGTATTGTTTTTAATGTTTTTAATGTTTTTAATTGATTTTGGATACTAATAAATATACAGACTGTGATATTGAATTGTTCAGGTTTGTTCACAACTATTGTGGAGGGGTGATTTATATTTAGGACTTTATATATAGATGAAACGAGTGACAACTAAAGGGTGAGGTATGAAAGTGTGTATCCAGCATGCATGACTAGGAGTTTGATTGTTTGACCCAAGGGATATTTTACTTTTTGACATATTTTGGGCCATTCACTTTTAATTCTACATAATATTACAGAACAGTCAGCATCTACAGCTAGGATACCTCTTCAACAAATTTGGACGTTGATTAGGATGGCGGACGGACTTGCGTCCGTCCGCCACCCCCGAGGTGGAGGGACCGTACGCAGGGGCAGCGGCGTTCCCTCCATTGGAATTAGGATGTGACCGCCACCCTGGCGGTCACATCCTGTATATTTAACATTGCGGCGGGTGCTGCTTTAATCAGCACCCGCCGCAAGGTTAAATATGCATGCTTTGCATTAGCAACCACAAAGCGGCAGGCACCGCGCGGTGCCTGCTGCTTTGTACATGCAAATGCAGGGGGGTACCATAGGTACCCCCCATGTGCACCCCCCACCCCGACACCCTGGGGGCCTGCAAGGGCCCCCCAGAAGCTAATGTCCACATGCTTTTCCACGGCGGAAAATCCGCCGCGGAAAAGCATGTTTACAAACCCATCGTAATTTGGCTGGCAAATTACGGTCAACGCCCCGCGGATCAGCAGCATACGGACCTGCCGTCCACAGCTGAACCCACCACCATCATAATCTGGCGGTGGGTGTTTTGAAGGTCTGCAGCATTGATTCTGCATCCTCCGGGCCGGCGGTGGCTTCCACCGGCTCGGAGGATGCGGAATCACCGCAATCATAATCGACCCCTAGGTTAGCGGAGGTAACTATAGCAATTAGGATGATGAAACAGTGCAAGGCCCTTGGACCCGATGGGGTTGTGGCCGATGCATATGAAAAATACACACAGTTATGGGCACCTACTTTAACCCTGGTCTTTAATGCAGCTGCTAAAGGTTGCGTCCCCAAGACATAGACAGATAGTATAATCATCCCCATTTTTAAAAAGGGTAGTTGAAGAGACACAAGATGCTACCACCCCATATCCCTCCTAAACTAATCTGTTAGGATCATGGGGTGAATAGTCCTCGGAAGATTGGAGAATTGGGTCAACGATAGTAACATCTTGACTAAAACCCAATATAGCTTTAGGGGGGAGATGGGGTTGGTAGATCAGTGCATACATTTGAATCTAATTATTGACAAATATATGATGGCTAAGGATGAACATATTCACTTATGCTTTGCAGACCTAAGCTTGCCCTTTGACTGTGTAAACCATGCTAAATTATTGGAAATAATGATTGATATGGGTGCCCCTGATGATATTGTCTCATTCTTATCACAATTATATGCAAGACTGACATCGAGAGTAAGGTATGGGAGGGAAGGAGAGTGCACCCCAAACGTCACTGTGTCTAGGGGAATAAGGCAGGGCTGTGTAATCACACCCCTTCTCTTCTCACTATACATTAATGGGATTGATAATACTCTCCAGAATCTGAATACTGATGCCCCAAAAGTAGGTTCACGACCGACCCCGCTGCTCTTGTATGCAGACGATGTTGTTCTAATATCTAGAACTGCTAATGGACTGCAAGAGCTGATCAAAGCGTTCGCCTCATACATGGAGCAGAAAGACCTAAAATTAAATCTCACCAAAACGTTTGTGTTGGCCTGCGGTCAAGGAAGGGCAAAGAAAAAGTCCACCTACATAAGGGATTACAAGCTAACAGAAGTCCAGAACTTCTCCTAACTAGGTATTTTATTTTCTTCTAATAGTAATTGGGGTCCTCATTTCGACCAGCCTAGACTTAAATTTATTAGAACCATAGAGGCGATCCTTAGATTTTGTAACAAGATAGGTAGCAAACCTATCCGTGATATGCTTAAATATACAGCAGTGAAAGCCTACCAGTGACAACCTATGGCTTTGTAGTCTAGGGTAATGCAATTCTTAATAGATGGGAGAACACGCACAATGTTTCTTCAGTGATCGTTATCATACTGTAGCATGCTCAAGGGATATCACTCTCTGACCAAAGAGTGTATTATTCAATCCCACTGTAGCATCCCCTGATAGGATCCGTCCCGCTTAGCACAGCAAAAGCCCCAATGGCTTGGGGTTGATCTGTTTTCCAATTTCAAACATGGATGAAACACAGAATACTTTTCTGTGGATAAGCGATGTTTAATCATTATCTGTCTCTTTAGGATTTGGTTCAACTCATCACTTGGCCTCAGCAATAATATGTAAATCAATTACATTGTAAGGAATAACCATCCATCCCTCCCTCCATCCCGATGCATTTCAGACAATAAACCCTTCATCGGGGGTTGTTCTAGAGAAATGCATGTAATCATAACATGAGAAAACCATCCAATCATACAATCCGTAGTCATCCGACACCCACAGGTGCAGTGATTGGAAATTTCGGGCTAACGCAGTGACATGCTTATAAGCCACTCAAACTTAGTGTCTAAAATCATAAAACAATAAACATGACCACAAGGTCACAAAGTCCATGCAGTGAGCATGCCTATTTGTCCATGCAAATTGAAGGGCACATGCCTAAGTGAGTAAATCAATACGATAAATAGCACATGACTAAATCATGCTATAACAAAACATATGAAGTAAAATAATGCAGCAGCTTATAGAAAACAAAAACATCAGATCGTAATCATGCTAGTACCCCCAAGGTAGCTTACAACCTATTTAATAGGTGAATAGGTGAAAAATGTCCTTAACTGCGCGTGAAAATGTCTACCTTACAACAAGTACCACCAGGTACCTCACAAAACGTATAGATCATGCTGTGAACATCATCCTTTATAGCGCTTGAACATCTGTTCCTCTAAGAGCCGTGGTTAAATGCAACGACATACTGACTCTTACAAGCGAATCTATCCAGCCGGTAAAGTTACGGTAAAGTGACTCCGGCACCGGATCCTTCCCATCCCCCCTCATTAAGCGTGGGCTGATTCGGTCAACCCTAGTTCCTCATTGGTTGAGGGAGGGGCTGTCTGCCTCTTTATTTTGTGGTTTTCTTACTTGATCCCATTAGAGAAGGGTCTTGATCTCTCGGAGCTAGGTCCTGTCGGAGATCCCTGCAGGAAGAGATAGGTGTTCTCGCTTTAAGGCCGGGTTTACTTTTGTCAGGCTCCTGCTCTCCTCTTCCTCGGCCTCTAGGTATGCGATGAGAGGTATGACTGAGAAGTCATTTGGTTTGCTGAAAAGTCTTTTCTGGTGCTTACTTAACAGTGGCTGTGCCTTACAATAAGCTCTGGAAAGCTGCAAGTAAAATAGAAGCAACATGTGCCCTTCCACATAACATTGCAACCAGGAGAGGCCTATATATCACCACGTTTGACTCAGATTTCGAGGATGAAGATCTTGAGCAGCTAACAGAGGAGACTAGAACAGTGAATTGGAGACGGCAACTGGACCACATTGCCAACAATTACTTTTCAAGGTAATTGATATGTGAAAGTACAAATAAGATAAAATTTACAATGCTTGTGGGGGGTGCTAGGTGGTGCACGACTGCGATGGCTGTGCACCAGTGAGGCTTCCGCCGAACCGTGCGGAAAAACCTCCATAAACCCTATCCTACATCACAAATGAGATCCTGTTCACACACCAAGGAGGAGCGGAAAATCCAGTAAGTACGGCGATATGTGTAGGAAGCTGGAACCAGGTACCAGGAACAGCAAGAAAGAACCGCCTCATTATAGTACGGGTGGCCGCGACGGGAAGCTGGAAGGCTGAGGCGGTGACTGCAGATAGGAAAGGCCGGTGCGTACTGGGCCGCTGCCGCGCTAGGACAGAGCGCTCGAACATAATTGCGGAGAAAGCGGATTGCCCGCCGGAGGTCAAGGGTGCGGGAGAGAAGAGGCAGAACACCCTGAACGGCAGCCCAGAGTCTGAAGCCGGCTAGAACGGTGACCTGCACTGAGAAGTCCCCCGCTCCCGTTGTGCAACATCGGTGTCGGGCACAGTGGTGCGGCCGGCCCAGGAACCGGCAGAAGTGGGGACAGTGCCTGGAACCCGGACCCGGTGCACAGGTACACATTAAGGACTTTCGCGCTGGCGCCATAGGACGTCCCGCTATGCCATCCCCTTTTATGTGAGGAGTAGAGAGCCGCCATCTTGACTGCAGGGCAACATCACCCGGGAGCAGGGCCAGAGCTGGGGACGGAGCGCCCGCACTGTGGACCAGCGGAAAGGGACAGAGTGGTTGGGGCACAGCTGAATGAAGAGCGAGCTGCGCCACAGAGGGCAGAGAAAAGCGGTAGGAACGATACTGGGCACAGCACGGACACTGTCACACGTTCTTTATGCTTTGAAAGCCACTATTTGGGGGAACTCACCACGCCTGAAACTACGAGCCAGCTGTTTGCTGCTTATATACGTGACTCAGGGCAGGTAGTGCGGGGCAAGAGAAAGGATCTCCTATACAACCAGGCTATAAAACAACATATTTGCTGCAATACAATCCGCGTTGACCACGGTGGCGGAGGCTGGCCGAAAAACTGGATAATCAGAAGGGGCAGATTGATCTGCGGTCTTCAAACTCACCCAAGACCTGAATCTCCCACCGACGACGAAGTAACTACGGGGAAGTGTGACTAAGGCCGAGTTAAGATCTATATTGAACGGTACCTACCCTGAGTGTCTTACCAACCGACCACCATGGGTCTCAATGACGCAAAACAAGCGAAACTAACGTTTGAATCCCGCAGAACACCCGGGGCCCAGTCGGCGGGCCAAGAGGACTCGCTGCCGCCGGAAGGGCCGGATGAAGCTGGTAAACCCTCCTACTGGGGATGAAACAAAGCCTATCCTCTACAGATGCTAAGATTGGTACCATGAACGCCAGAATGGATACAGTGGTGAATAAACTTGAACAGCACGACCAGAGGATTACGGAGGCTGAAAGCAGAGTGTCAGAATTGGAGAACGGAGCAGTGTCAAATGGAGAGCAAGTACTTCAGATAGATAAACTCCTCAAGATAATTGCGGACAAAAATGAGGATTTTGAGGCCCGCTCGAGACAGAACAATGTACGAGTCCTTGGCCCTGCGTAATCCACTAACACAGGCTGACTGGAAGACTTTATGGAGAAACTGATTATAGATCTTTTCGTCAGGGAAGCCTTTTCAGTGCACCTAATCATAGAGCGGGCCGATAGATCGCTGTCAGCACACCCTCCACCGGGGGCACCACCGAGGCCAATCATAATGTGTTTCCTTAACTACAAGGACAGGGATACGGTGCTGCGTTTGCTATGAGAACACCACCCTGACTTTTTTCATGACTTTACGCAGGCCGTCCAAGAGGCCCGGCGAAAGTTCACTGCTGTAAAAAAGAAGCTCCAGACATAGGCCATGCCATATATCATGATGTATCCAGCAAAGCTAAAGATCCTACATCTCGGAAAGCAACACTTCTTCACGTCCCCGCACCAGGTGGAGGAATATCTCAAGCGGACCCGACGTGCGGCATCTAGAGAAACGGAGACAAGGCCACGCTCCAGGTCCCAGTCTCCAATGAGGAATCCTTAATGATGGAGAGGACTCTGTTTATTGGTGATGGAACAGACATAGCCGACATCTGATATTGAACTGCTCCGAATTGGTGATGCATTACAATTGTTAATGATTGTACAAATTGCTCTGCCCGGACACTCCCACCGTCCCATGTGAACTGCCCACCCGCTAGGTTGGGGCAGTGGGTGGGTGAAATAAAAGTGGGGAGTGGGCCCCTAGCGATCCTCACATGTGGGAGAGACCCTTTATCTACCACTAGTTGGAGAAAGTAACTGACTGATTGTTACTGTTAACCTGTTGGGGGGAATAAGGTATATGCTTGGCAAGTTGGGGAAGCCGATGTTGGGGGGGTGAGGAGGTATTATTCGAGAGAGAGAGAACAGATGTTTATTTTCTTAAAAACTTGATTTTGCACAGAGGTACAGGTAATATCCACACTTTTTGGAAATGGCAGACACTGTAAAAGGTACGGACCAACTTATAGTTATGACCTGGAATATAAGAGGGCTTAATAATCCCAGAAAAAAAGAGGCAGGTTTTGGGGTATTTAGATAGACACAATGTGGGAGTAGCTCTGATGCAAGAAACACATTTAGACCCTAGGACTACCCCTCAGTTTGCCGCAAAGTGGGCATCTCACAGATACTTTGCATCGTATTCGGGATACTCCAGGGGAGTAGCTATATTGATTAAGCGAGGAGTGCACTTCCAACTGGGTGGTTTGGAGTCAGACCGTAAAGGGAGATACTGCCTACTCTGGGGAAAACTGAATCAGGATGATGTTACTATAGGTAATTATTACGGTCCCAATACAGATGACACGCATGCCATGCTCTAATTGTTGGGAAAAATCCACATGCTAAGCACAACATATCTTATATGGGGAGGCGACTTTAATACAGTGGTAAACCGACAGCTAGATCGCTCACGGGCGACCCCTGCAAGCTATACAGACACGCAGCGCACATTGAAAAACTTACTAGAATCCCACCTTCTGCTAGATGCGTGGAGATATACACACCCTGAGATGCAGGAGGGGACACACCACTCTGCTCTGCACGGGACCTGGAATACACTGGATTACATTCTCATTTCCATAGGCATGGCACACTGGTCAGTAGAAGCGTCACACCTGGCCAGGACATATTCCGACCACTCGCCGGTGGGGGTCTCACTCCGTACTCCGGTCACTCAGTCCCCATATCTGGGTTGGCGGCTCAACCCTATGCACCTACATGACCCAGTCTTTAGAAAGGAGATGAAGGAAGACATCCAAGACTTCTTTGAAAGAAATAAGAACTCAGTGTCGAGCTTAACGATGGTGTGGGAGGCCATTAAGGTCATGGTTATTGGCTGGTGTATCTCCAAAGGGGGAGGCATCTTGAGGGACATTCGCAAAGACCTCAATAAGATAGAGGAGGGCATCAAGGACCTAGAGAGACAAATAGCAACGGATCCAGGGAACGGGAAGTTGAAAGCGGCACTGTGTACTAAAATGTCTGAATATGAGACTGCAGCAGACCGGGAATGCAGATTCAGAGGGAAACATCACAGGGCCCGGATCTATGGAGAGGGAGATCAACCGGGGAAGGCTCTAGCGAATGAGGTACGGACGCCTAAATTCTCTAACTATATTGCACAAATGCAGGATGGCCAAGGTGTAGCTTATAGGAGTCTCCCGGACCAGTTGCAAATATTCACTGATTACTATGCTACACAGTAGACCTCTCAGAGATGTCCCCCTAAATTTACAACAATACTTTGAGGACACCTCACTAGCGTGGCTGGGAGATACACAGCGTAAGTTCTTAAATCTGGATCTAGAGGTAGAGGAAATGAAATGAAAAAGAGATTTCTAAAGCGCACTGCGGCCAAGCGGCTTCCTGGCGCTAGGGGCATATCAGTATCAACAGAGGATCCCAAAGAAATTAGCCGGGGAAAGCCTGAAGAAAAAGAAAAGTTTTGAGGGCTTTACGAAAGTGGGAAAAAATAGGGATAGAACGAATAGAAAGAGGGAGATTGTTCCAGATCTGGGGAGCCCGCACAGAGAATCGGGTGCCCCCAGTGCGGGATTTGCGAAAGCGTGGGACGTGAAGAAGGGAAAGAGAGGAAGAACGAAGAGAGCGGCTGGGGGCATGGGAAGAGATTAAAGAGTTAATGAAAAGCGGGGCAGAACGAGAGTGCGCCCGAAAGGCCAAACAGGCAAGTTTAAACTGAGACCTAAAATGGACAGGAAGCCAATGGAGGGTCTTAAGGGCCGGGGAGATGTGGGAGGATTTAGGAAGACGAAAAATGAGGCGGGCCGCCTGGTTTTGGATAGCTTGGAGACGGCGAGTTTCGTAGGCAGGAATGCCTACGTACAAGCCGTTTCCATAATCCAGGCGGGATGTAATCAGGGCCGTGATGATGGTTTTGAGGGCGTCAACAGAAAAGAACCGGGAGATCTTACGAATAAGGCGGAGGGAAGAAAAACAGGAAGACACAACAGAGCTAATTTGGGCATGCATGGATAGGTCATTGCTGATCTTAATGCCCAAAGTCCGAACAGAGGGAACTGGGGAGGGAGGGGGGCCAAAAGAAAGGGGCCAGTGAACGGAGGACCAAGGATTGGACGAGCCAACAGTAAGGACGAGCTCTGTCTTGTCGGGATTGAGCTTCAAATGATTGAAGCTCATCCACTGAGAAATGAAGACAAGAGTGGAGAAGAACTTAGGGAGAGAGTCAGCTAGGGATGAGAGATCAAAGACGAGCTGGAGGTCGTCTGCGTAATTATACACCGAGACCCCCAGCTCAAGAAGGGAGGAAACAAGAGGGCGGATGTAAAGGTTGAAAAGAAGGGGGGAAAGAGAAGAACCATGAGGGACCCCACAAGTGACCGGAAGGGGGGAGCAGAGAAGTCAGAGAGGTGAACTGCCTGTGATCTGCCCTGAAGAAAGGACGCGATCCAGGAGAGGGCCGTGCCCTGGATGCCCGCTGCGCTGACACGGCCGAGAAGGATGGCATGATCGACCGTGTCAAACGCAGCGGACAAGTCCAAAAGGACCAGGGCCTGGGGGAGGTTGCTGTCGGCCTTCCCCTTGAGTTCATCCAGGACCGCGAGGACCACACTCTCAGTGGAGTGGCCTGGTCGAAAGCCCGCCTGGTGGAAGGCCAGGAGATGGTTTTCCTCAATGTAGGCGGAGAGGCAAGATGTCACATAGCTTTCGAGAATCTTCCCTAGGTAGGGGAGAAGGGAGATCGGCCTGCAATTAGATGGAAGGGAGGGGTCCAGGCCAGCTTTCTTCAGGATAGGAAAGACAATAGCAGATTTAAAGGAGGAGGGAACACAACCCAAAGCCAAGGAAGAATTGAGAAAGGTAAGGGGGGGACGGGACAGCTGGTGTAAAGGGTTCTGAGGATCCGTGCAGGAGCACAGTCCGCAGGGGAGCCAGACTTAACCTTGACAAGCAGGTCAAGGAAGAGCTCAGGAGAAATTGGGTCAAAGTGATCCAGAACAGAGGGAGGCAGATGAGAATGATCAGGCGAATCAGGCCGGGGCACAATAGGAATATTGGCCTTGATGGTGATGATTTTATTAATAAAGTAGTAATTCAAAGAGTGGCAGAGAGATATTGAGAGGGGGCAGGAGAAAGAGAAGCGCGGTCAGAGGTGGCAAGACTGTGCACTAGTGAGAAAATCTCACGAGATTTGTTGGCCGAAAGGGCCACTCGCTCAGTAAAATATTTGGATTTGGCCGCTAAGATAGCTTTTTAATAGTTATTGAGGAGGGCTTTGTATTTGAGGCGGAGGGTAGGGCAGTAGTTGCGTCGCCAATGACGCTCCGAGCGCCTGAGTTCTAATTTCAGGGATTTGAGGTCGCTGGAAAACCACATGTGAGCATCATGGCGGCGAGCAGATTTAATCTTTTTAAGAGGAGCGACCTGGTCACAAGCGGAAGAGAGCCAAGTGTTGATAGCATCCGCCTGACTTTCCAAAGGCAGGTCAGTCAGGATAGGAGCAGATGACGACAATAGGGAAGAAAGATCATTAAGATCAGTCTTGTTCCAGCTCCGAGCCAGGATGTTTTTAGGCAAGGAGGCTTTCTCGGCTTGGGCCAAGTGAATGGGAAAGGAGATCATGAAGTGATCCGACCAAACACAGGGAAGGATAGAGGTGGCCGAAAGGCTACAGCGTAAGGACCAAATTTGGTCCAGGATATGACCGTGAGTGTGAGTAGGGGCCAAAACGTGAGGTGAAAAATTAAGAGACCGAAGTGTGGCAGAGAAATCTTTGGAGGAGGAGTCCTCCCTCGGATCACCCGGCCAGAAGTTAAAGTCCCCGAGCAGGAGCAGCGAGGAGTTATTTACAGCCAGAGTGGCCAGGAGGTCCTGCACGGTAGACACAAATGATGGCATGCTTTGAGGGGGGCGGTACATGAGTACCACCGTAAGAGGAACCGGGAGGTTAAGGGAGCGAGCCACCAAAAAATCAACACTGGGTATGCGGGGGTGCGGAAGAAGCTGGAATTTCATAGAAGAGCGAACTATCATCGCCACACCACCGCCAGTTTTTCCGTCGGGGCGGTCAGCGCGAAGAGCATAGTAAGTACTAGGGAGGATGGCAAGAAGATCCGGGAGTGAGTCAGATGAGAACCAAGTTTCAGTGAGGAAGAGGAAATTCGGGGAATCAGTGTCCAAGAGGTTGAAGAGGGCAATTTGATTTTTAACAGCAGAGCGAGTATTAAGAAGGATAGCCGAGACGGCAGGAGAACCGGAAGTGGTGACAGTGACAGAGGGCGTAGGAGAAATAGAGGAAAAAAGAGTGGGAGAGACAGGACACGGACAAGAAGGGTTGGGAACATAGATACCGTGCGAAGATAAGTGTTGAACCACGGAGGGAGAAAGAGGGACAGGGGCAGAAAAGGATAACAGTTGGGCAGAGGAGTACGCCAAAGGAAGGGCAAAATCTGTGGCCCCTGGTCCCGGCCCGTCCCGGACGGGCGCAGACGGGCTTAACTTAGGCGCAACTTCGTCGCGCCTTCGTCGCGCCCGCTGCGCCCGTCCGCTGCGCTGCCGGGACTGGCCAGCCATAATGTAGGGACACATGAGGGGGAGTGGCTAGGGGGGAGTGGCCCAAACGCTGCACCGCTGACCCAGAGCCGCCCAAGATGGAGAGCTCGCCCGTCTCAGGAGGAGACGATCAGCGGGAGGCGCTCTGGGTGGCGTGCAGAAGGGAGAAGATGGAGGCTGTTAAGAAATGCTGCCGTGCGCAGGAAGTCCAAAGCGCAGCTGAGGGGCACAGCGAGCGAGCGAAGACCAAGGTCAGAGGGCGATTAAAAGTTAACGTTGCTCCCGGCGAAGCCTTGGGAGTTCTGTGTGCTAAATGATCGGCGCGATGTCCACAGTGCGCCTGAAGTACTGGTCTGGGGGGGAGGGGCCCAAACGCTGCACCGCTGACCCAGAGCCGCCCAAGATGGAGAGCTCGCCCGTCTCAGGAGGAGACGATCAGCGGGAGGTGCTCTGGGTGGCGTGCAGAAGGGAGAAGATGGAGGCTGTTAAGAAATGCTGCCGTGCGCAGGAAGTCCAAAGCGCAGCTGAGGGGCACAGCGAGCGAGCGAAGACCAAGGTCAGAGGGCGATTAAAAGTTAACGTTGCTCCCGGCGAAGCCTCGGGAGTTCTGTGTGCTGAATGATCGGTGCGATGTCCACAGTGCGCCTGAAGTACTGGTCTGGGGGGGAGGGGCCCAAACACTGCACCGCTGACCCAGAGCCGCCCTAGATGGAGAGCTCGCCCGTCTCAGGAGGAGACGATCAGCGGGAGGCGCTCTGGGTGGCGTGCAGAAGGGAGAAGATGGAGGCTGTTAAGAAATGCTGCCATGCGCAGGAAGTCCAAAGCGCAGCTGAGGGGCACAGCGAGCGAGCGAAGACCAAGGTCAGAGGGCGATTAAAAGTTAACGTTGCTCCCGGCGAAGCCTCGGGAGTTCTGTGTGCTGAATGATCGGTGCGATGTCCACAGTGCACCTGAAGTACTGGTCTGGGGGGGAGGGGCCCAAACGCTGCACCGCTGACCCAGAGCCGCCCAAGATGGAGAGCTCGCCCGTCTCAGGAGACGATCAGCGGGAGGCGCTCTGGGTGGCGTGCAGAAGGGAGAAGATGGAGGCAGTTAAGAAATGCTGCCGTGCGCAGGAAGAGGAGATAACCGAGGCAATAATGCACATGCAAACAGGGCGGGCGCCAGGCTCAGATGGACTGCCAGCAGAATTTTATAAAACGTATGTACATACGCTGGCTCCCATATTAAAGGCAGTTTTTTATGAAGGGTTAGAAGAAGGCAGACGACCCCAGACTATGCTAGAAGCCCACATCATTTCCTTATTAAAACCAGGTAAACCCCCGTCCCACTGTGAGTCCGACCGACCCCTGTCATTACTCAACTGTGACACTAAAATACTAGCAAAAGTGTTAGCCACTAGGCTTAATTTGTTAATGGAACGCCTTGTATTGCCAGATCAGGCAGGTTTTGTTCCCAACTGGGCTACATCCAATAATCTCAGGACCTTGATGGCTGTCCTGCAAGACATCAACCCCCACTGCTCAGCGCTTGCTGTTTTTTTAGATGCCACTAAGGCATTTGATTCAATAGAATGGGACTATTTGATGGAGACGCTAGCATACATAGGAATACCACCACCATTATTGGGATGGGTGTAACTGATATATACACAGGCGCAGGCCACAGGAATGTTAAATGGAGCCAGATCAAAGCCCTTCCCCATCTCAAGAGGCACGAGACAAGGCTGCCCACTCTCACCTATATTATTTGCCTTGGAGATTGAGCCGCTAATGGCAAAATTACGTCAACACCACAAAAATAGTGCCTTGGCCTACCTGACTAGTCAACTCCTTGTCTCGCTCTACGCGGAGGACATGACCCTATCTGTAAAAATCCTGCATGATAACCTGAACCCAGTGCTACGGGAGATAACTAAATTCGGTGCCTTATCTGGTATATAAATTAACTGGAGTAAGTCAGCAATTTTCCCGCTAACAGACCAAACTATCCAACATCAGCTGGACTACCCATTGGCGTGGGAAACGGATTAATTCAAAAATGTAGGCATATATGTAACCAGGGTCCAAGAAACTCTAATGTGCACCAATTATGGGAAAGCCATTGACAAAGTAACAGACACCATAACTAAATGGATAAAATTACCCCTGTCGATTGCCAGGCGTATATCACTTCTAAGAATGGCGGTACTGCCAAAGTTCCTCTATTTATTTATAAATATTCCTTACCACCCTGGCAGATTCTTCTTCAACACACTGCGGGCACAAACAGTTAGACTCATATGGGGAGGGGGACAGGTGAGACTCAACTTAGAAACGCTAATGCTTCCATATCGGCAGGGGGGGATATGATGTTCCCAACTTTGAGCAATACTATTATTGTGCGCAGGCACATTTTGCAGCCTATTGGTTTCATCCCCCCCTTTATGCCGCACCTAGCAGTGGGGGAAGGGTACATGTCCCAAGTGCCCCCGGAGGGCTACATCTATGCTTCAGTGAAAGAGCAGAGAGGGACCCGTCCACAGTAGATTGCACTGTAGAAGCATGGAAATGGCTAGCACGCAAAATGGTGGTGACACTGATGTATACCCCTAAGGTGAAACTTAAGAATAACCTTTTATTGACGGTTACTTGCGAAGGGATATGTAAGCGACTATTGCATAAATTACAATATGAGACATTGGGGGATCTATACATTGCAGGGAAATTCTGTACTATAGAACAATTCTTTGGGGAACGCACACCTACGCATATGGATACATTCCTATACACTAGATTGCGTCAATGCCTGAAAGTTATTACCCCAGAGTTTCCGGATGAACCAGATACGTTCTTGCCCCTTCACACGCTGATGCAGGCAGACAAACCCAGGCATGTTATATCCACACTGTACAAAATGGCGCGGGTCGCAATACCGCCTAAACCGATATGGGCCAGAGCTCAGTGGGGCAAGGATCTGGAGACCCCGCTCACAGATAACCAATGGAAGACCTGCTGCCAGCAGACTGAAGCAGTGGCGGGTAATAGCAGGTTACGACTAATTCATTACAGGTTCCTACATAGGCTTTACTACACACGGCTAAGTTATGTAGAATTCACCTGAGAGAGAATGATAGATGTGAAAGGTGTGGTAGGGAAGGAGCAGATTTTATACATTTGGCATGGTGGTGCCCACAAGTGGAGGTGTTCTGGGAGGAGGTCTTTGTAGCAATGTCGGAAATGCTAAGGATACTAATGACCCCATCACCGCTAATAGCGCTGTAGGGCAAACAATCACCACACATAAAAAGTACCAAGCGTTAGGAATGCTACTGGTGAAAAGACAGGTAGCATGTTGTTGGTGGCGGGGGCGTGCACCTAAGTTTAAGGACTGGATAGAGGAGCTAACCAGCTGGCAGGAACATTTACATGATTACGCAGAGCTCCTACCTACGAAATCCAGACCTAAAGACATCTGGAGCCCGCTGACGGCTTATCTACTAGCATAGGGGCAATATTGTGGAAGAGGTTGATGGAGAGGAGGAAGTGCAGGTGGAGGAAAGTGTAGTGGCATGAATAGATTGATACAATTACATGCATATGGGTAGCCCCTGATGAGTGAGTCAGGGGACGTGTAGAGAATGTGGAGCTTACCCGAAGAAATATTAAGTGGAATGCGACGCAAGGGCACAATTGAGAACCACTGCATACCCTGCATGGCAGGCAACTTTCTAGATATGGACACTTACAAGTATTGTATGTCTGTGGATACAGGTAGTGACTAGGACATGTCCAAATAGATATTGGTTGGATACTTTGCTGGGGAGAAGAGCAAAACGGGACAGATGAGAAGAAGATTGGTAACCAGGGGTTGGGAGGGGTGGTGGAGGGTTCGAAATGTAATTTTGATGTACGACAGTTATGCCAAATTGTACTGTACCAAATGCTAATAAAGGTTTTGGAAAGAAAAAAAAATAAAATAAAAAAAAGAATTTATAATGCATGTTTAAAGTTTCATAGTATAGCAGCTTTTATGGCCAGTTATTTTATTGTTTCATTAAATTGTTTAGTTGAACATTTATATGTAAGTAATGTTCACATCAAACATTGGTTAAATCACCAACAACATAAAAATTAAGCACTATTAATACTTTCCATAATGTGAGCGTTCCCGTTTTTTTTGGATGCATCACGAAGGGGTTGTGACAACATGTTGGGCAGTAGGAGTACGACTGCTGCTGCATCGCAGTGAGCGAGCATCTGTAGCAGAGGTTCTGCTGACACGAGAAGCTTCTTCACTATCTTAATGTTCAGCACCTTCTCCACTAGCTGTTCGGGCAGCTTGTAGTGACTGGAATGAAGAGGAACGACAAGCCGCTAGAGATGACCCCACTAAAGTGGCCTATTTCCACTTGGAGATTGACTGTCCGTCCCAAAAAGGTTGTAGTGGCATGAATCGATCTCCCAAGGGAATGGGTTAACCAATCTATCAATCTATGTTGCAGTGCTTCTCAGTCTACACCTTTGACTGATATTATTATCTGTCAGTTGTAAAGATAATTTCTCAAGAGCTTTGGTGAGGCAGTCTATTTCTGTGTCCATTATTTCATGTTTTTTGCCATTTGATGGCTGCATTATTGAAGTTAAATGAAATGCATTCTGCATTTGTTGCAGTTTTTTGCTGGCAACTTTTATTTGCTTATGTTGCAGATGTTGAACTTGAGGAATGGAACCCTCAAGCACACTAAACAACTGGGTATTTGAAGCTCTATTTTCTGCCAACAATGCTTGGTTGTCATGAGATGCCTCCCGATGACGTGTGTGAGCATGCATTGTGACACAACTGGCTGAACAATTGGACTATGAGACTGTTGGAAATCATCCTCATCCAATGATAGTGGCTGTGGGGAGAGGGGCACACTGCTACAGTGGCCATGAGGTATAGTTGGATGACTCTATGTCAATGGGATCTTTAATCATAACGTGTGAGTCATCCTGTCCCATAACATTTTGGCCATAACTTTTTCCTCAGTTTGATCTGTTAAAAGAATGGACCTAAATGTAATTGTTGTATGAGTGAGAAGCACTTCTTACTATTAGCAATAATGTATTAAATACTTTTCTAAAACTGACAATAGTGACTGAATTATTGACCCCATGTACCATAATGCCCCCTTGATGGTTGTGTAAAGTTGACTTGCTAAAAACTCTGTATTATGTTATATAATTAATGCATGTAGTAGACAGTTTTAATGCAACACCAGTGCAAATAAAAAATATCACACTTTGAGATGTTCAGGAGCAGATGTTTCAATGTTGGTAATGCCAACAGCTTCTGACTCAATGGTAGTCTCCTCCAATGACTCCAGTGGAGTGAGTGGGGGATATTGGAGGGGCTACATACTGTTGCCTGGTACTCACTCAGCTGAGTCATAACCTTCACTTTTATTTAGACCTGAGGTCATACCACGTATTTCATTTTTTATCAATGGAGAACTGCGTTACTCCAACATCATTAATGTTTAACTGCACCTCCTGCCACAGTTTTGTTTTTGCACCTCCAGGACAGTCATGTAAGTTCTCCCAAACAGGAGGTCATGCTTGTTTCAGCACTCTTAAGTTAAACATGTCAAGTTCTTTCTCAGAGAACTTGAGTTTCTTTTTTTGCCCCGCCTCCTTCTTAGGTTTTGAAAATCACTTACTATTAGCTATCATTAATTAAATACATTTCTAAGACTGACAATAGAGTGAATTATTGACTACTTGTCCCATAATGCAATATGATAGTTGTGTAAAGTTTACTTGTTAAAAACTCTGTATTATGTTACAAATGTCATGCACTTAGAAGACAGTTTTTAAGGCAACACAAGTGTAAATAAAAAATACGAATATATGGCATTACAGCGCAAACAATTCAACACATGTTTTTACTATGCAGTTTTTACATCGCAACTACCATTACTTCACATGCCCTTACAACGCACTTTTAAAAACTACCATTACAACGTTTTTGATTACAATGCATTGTATTACAACGCATAATACTTTTAGGGCAACAGTAGCCTAAGTGTTGGATAGTGTAGGGGTAAAAATTACTATTCCCACTCCAGCGAGTACAACAGTATGGTAAGTGTTGGATAGTGTAGGGGTAAAAATGAGTATTCCCACTCCAGTGAGTGCAACAGTAGGGAACGTGTTGGATAGTGTAGGGGTAAAGATTACTATTCCCATCAACCCCAAAACCCATACCCACCCTAAAACAAAAAATCTCCATTACTTAACTTATAATGCGTTGAAATGGCATGCATTGTAATGGCATGCGTTGTAATGGTATGTGTTGTAATGGCATGCGTTGTAGTGATATGTGTTGTAGCATGTGTTGTAATGGCATGTGATGTAAAGGCAGTTGCATTGTAACAGTTGCATTGTAAAAGCCGTGTGATGTAATGACTATTGTAATGGATGTTTCCCCAAAAATATTATAATTTGAGATGTTCAGGAGCAGATGTATCAATCTTTGCAAATACCAACAACAGCTTCTGACTCAATAGTAGTCTCCCCCAATAACTCGAGTGCAGTGGGTGGGGGGACAGTAGAAGGTCTACATCCTGTTGCCCATGGACTGACTCAGCTGAGTCGTAACCTTTACTTTTGTTTGCGACCTGAGGTCATACAACCTATTTAATTTTTTATCAATGGAGAACTGCGTTACTTTTTTGCTGCACCTCCTGCCATATTTTTGATTTTGCACCTCTAGGACAGTCATCTAAGATCTCCCAAACAGGAGGTCATGCTTGTTTCAGCACTTTTTTTTTTTTGGAAAGACGTTTATTAAGTACTATCAGATATACACTGCGTCACGCCAACAACCCGGAGGCAGGCCGCTATTCGAGTATTTCATCAGGCAATCACATTACATCAAATACAGCTATATACACGCAAAAGTCACAGCTGTGAAGGATAATATCATGACAGTACGCTTAATCAGTTATCAAATCTATTCGTCTTAATTTTTGTAAAAATTTTTTTTTTGAACAGTGTTAACTTCAACTCGTGCGGTATCTAAACTATAAAGGGGGTATTCTACCATTTATCAGTGCTGAGCCTATATCAAACCTGGTGCGCTATACAGCAAACACTGCCGAGCCGTCTAGTTGATCCGGAACAAGCCCCAGTGTCTGAAAATGAGAACAATCTATTACAGCAATGCTCAGTCTTCAAGAAACGGCCACATAGCGCCTCTGCAACACCTCTGCGTCACACTTTGATGGCCAGTTTGGCCTGCCTAGGGGCAAAAAGGAGGACATCAATACCAGCAGTCGAGGCCACAGCCCGCGGGCATAACAACTTGCAGTAGCACAACAGCAACGACAGTCTCAGGACTCCTCAGTGTACATCTCTAACAGATAACATTGCAGTGGAGCCCATATATCGGAGGGTCTGGATGTGACAGGCAACAGCTCCGAGTAGGTATGCAGTTGTTCCTGGCAATAAACCAAATCATTCACCCAATCCTTGAACTTGGGGGCTCTCCCTCTCCCCCACCTGCATGCCACCCTTCTCTTGGCCAACAACATAGCTAGCGCTACATATTTGCGGTGAGCTGCCTGAAGCGGTTCCACACATCCCAGCAGTGCCAGCACCGGAGATGGATCCATCAGTGCATGTATCATTTTGGAAATGGCTGTAAATACCTGTAGCCAATAACGGTGAACCTGGTCACACCCCCATGCAAGGTGTAAAAAATCTGCGTCCCGAGCCCCACACCTATCACAATCAGCAGTAGCTCGCAATTGAAATCTGTGTAGCTGTGCAGGTGTGTAATAAAGTCTGTGTATAAATTTGTAGTGAATGATCCTGTATCGACTACTAGACGATATGCGCTCCGTCTGCTGCAAACAGAAAGTCCACTGTCTGTCTGTGAGGGTAGTGCCCAACTCCTGATCCCACTTCTCTCTGGCTGGTACTTCAGCTAGGAGAATATGTTGTAGTGGGACAAGGACAGGCGGTTCGTGTGGAAAGTCAGGTGTCACCGCCTGCAAACCGCGCCGGAGTCTGAGATAATAAAAGACATCTAACGGTGTGGGATGGTGACCATCGTAGAGCTGGTCCCTTGAGCGAAACTTGCCATCATGGTACAGATCTCCCCATGTTCTAACACGTATTTTCTTTAGCAGTTTCTGAAAGCCTGGCTCTTGTAAAAGCGGCATTTGTGGGTGATAGACCAACGGCAACAGGGGGGCGTATAGCAACTTCAGGTCTAGTTTTAAGCTGATATGCTGCCATGCAGTAACAGTGCTTAACACAGTGTTAGGGGTTTTATCCCTGCCCTCCACAGCGGAGTAAAGCGCCCCCTCAATAGGAATGGGATGCGCCAGCCAATGCTCAGCCGCCAATTGGGGCATGTATCTAGGCTACCTTATCCAGAAATAAGCAAAATGGGCCTTGGCCGCGCGGTAATACAGCTCAAAATCCGGGATTCCAAAGCCCCCCTGTGAGTAAGGCCGAACGAGGACTTCCCATTTGAGTCTCGGCGATTTCCCGCCCCACACTAGGCGCAGTAATTCCGTGCGCAACAGTCGAAAAAAATACCTCCCCGGGTGGAATGGTATGTTCAAAAAGAGATAAAGTAACTGAGGGAGTATCACCATCTTAACAAGCGATGCCCTGCCAGCCATGGATAGTGGAAGGGCAATCCACCTGGAGATGTTATCACTAATCTTGTCCATGACAGTGCCATAGTTGGCACGCATCAGTGCCTCCCTGTCTCTCTCAATTCGTATCCCCAATACTTAAAATCACCCTCACACCAGGCAAGCGGATAATCTAAGGCGAACTTGTGCGTTGAGGCTGTAAGTGGGAATATACATGACTTGCTCCAGTTAATCTGGACACCGGAGAGGACCCCGAAGCGCACAAACTCTCTAAGGATAGGATTCAAGTTCATATCTGGGTGGCGAACATAAAGCGTGATGTCATCCGCATACATCGAAACCAGTATTTGCCTCTGAAAGCACCTCAATGCGCTATCTCGGTGATGTTGACGCAACTTGGCTGCAAGGGGCTCAGTGGCTAAGGCAAATAGTAGCGGGGAAAGGGGGCAGCCCTGTCTTGTTCCCCTGGAAATAGTAAATTCAGGGGACAGTGTGCCGTTAATGAGGACTTTGGCCACTGGATCTGTATACAATAACCTAATCCAGGATATGAAGATGAGCGGAGCATAGTCCCACTCCAGCGAATCAAACACCTTGGTGGCATCTAGAAAAATGGCAGCCATTGGCAAGTCCTCATGAACCGAGTCAAAGATTTAAAAAAAGGTGCAGAGGTTGTGCGATGTCGCCCTACCCGGAACAAACCCAGCCTGATCCGGGAGGATCAAATCAGGCAACAGAAGGATATTAATTTGGCAAGAATTTTTACGTCGCAGTTCAATAGCGACAGGGGCCTATACGAATCACATCGGGTAGCTGGTTTCCCAGGCTTGAGAAGGGATGTTATCAGGGCGACCCTCATGGAGGCGGGCAGGTGGCCTACCTCCAATGCGTCCTCATACACTTCGCACAAAACCGGCGCCATGAAATCTATATATGTCTTGTAGAATTCAATAGGAATTCAATAGGAATGCCATCCAGGCCAGTGGCCTTTCCGGAACTCATATGCATGATGGCCTCTTTCACTTCGTCCAGTTCAAATGGGGCACTAAGGAAGGCACGCTGTGAATCACCCAACCAGCCCAAGGACACGTCCTCCAGGTAGTCATCCAGGGATAGTTCTCCAGACCGGGTTGAGGAGTACAAAGCACTATAATGCCCCACAAATTCGTTCAGTATGTGTGTGGTGTCTCTGAGGAGAACCCCTTCCGCCGCTTCCAATTCAAGGATGATAGTGGGTGTGCGCATAAGTTTGATCGTTGCAGCTAAGGCCCTCCCAGGTCTCTCGCCCTCCCCATACCTTCTGGCCACCCAGTGCTTATGTCTGAAGTTCACTTCTCGCGTAGCCTCATCCGCGTATTCCGACAGTTTATCCTGCATGGTTGCTAACGCTTCGCTACCAGGTTCTACACAGAGAGTGGCCTCACCCTCCCTAAGTTCTGACTCCAGAGTTTTCAGCCTGTTCTGTATCACTTTAAGCACCCCAGACCCCTTCGAGATGCAAATACCCCGTAGTGCACTCCAACTCCCTCAACCACCGCTGCAGAGTCCCCAGCCGATCAGAGCACCCCCTGCCAGTGAACCCACAGCTATCAACTGCTTCCTCCGTCCGGTCCGCAGGGAGGCTTCTTACCAGCAGCGGTATCTCGTTAAAGCGGGTCCGGGATGCAGCAGGAGGAGTCGCCGCCCGCCGCCGCAGATGCACTCGGGAGCGCTGCCCGTGAACGGCGCTCAGGCCTATGCACCTCGTGGTGCGCTCGGTGTCGATTGTCCGCAGGGGCCGCCGTCCTCAAGGCTGAAACTTCAACTCGCTCCCGTTTCGAAGCCGAAAGGCCCTGAAGCACCAAAATTTCACCGAGTGTGCATCAGCACACACTCAGTGACCGCAGGGGGTTTTCGGACGGGCCGGATCAGGTCAACAAGGATAAATAACGGATGTTAGCGCCAGGCTGCTGGAGCCTCACGGGAGTGCGGCCATTCAGCTTGTGCGCCCTCTAGCGCCCCCCTTGTTTCAGCACTCTTCCGTTAACAATTTCAAGTTCTTTCTCAGAGAACTTAAGGTTTCTTTTTCTGCCTCTGCCTCCTTCTCAGGTTCTTGGCTTCCAATTGCTGGTGTACTAAACTGTGGCTTGCTCCTCAAATTTGCAAATTGCACTGGACGCTGTGCATCACCTCCTCTCTGTCTGCTTTTCAGGATTGAAATGAGAAGCACTCGCTGGTTTTGAGGTAATTTCCCAGAAACAGGGAGTGCTTCTTTGTGTTTTCTGTCAAATTTTGCAACTGATATCACAATTTGGATAATTGCAAAATGCAGTAATCGAAATAAAGAAAAATGTCTCAGAATATGGCCACAACTTGATCGTAGATTCTATTTTTGCAAAAAACTTAATTAGGAAATCACGAATCCAAAATGTCAAACAAACTGAGCCTAGGAAACAAAAACCTCTGCAAGATACTTTTCAGTGTTGAAGAAAATCAAATGAACAACCCTTTCACGCACATACTCAAAATGAAGAGCAAGCACATGGGGAAGAGGGTCCAAAAGAGAGAGAGAATAGAAGAAAATGTCTGGCTACATGGGCCTTGACTCCTGGAATCATACTGAGCCTAGCCACAAACAGGCACATGTAGCCAAAAAAACTAAATTTGGCAGGAATACAAGGCCACCCACAAGCCCTTTAAAACAGAAAAGGAATACATGGGAGGGACACACATAGCTCAAAATAGTACTACAATGTTACTACTAGTAACAAAAGCATAATTTAAGCCTAATTTAGCCACACCTTACCGCTAGCATTGTTTTTTTCTTCCACTATAAAGAACTACTAATTGAAAATAATAGTAAAATAATAATAATAATAATAATAGAAAAATCACGCACACACCTGGCAATCATCACAAGTGGAAACACATAAAGACAGCCCAGATTCAGATGCCTTATGTTTTTTTTTCTACACATCGTAGACTCAGACACCATCTATAGTTGTATTGAGTGTCATTTATTGTTGAGGGTGTTTGTGTGTGGGTTTGGGAACATGCAATGTATTATGATATGTCTTTGAGTATGTGTAGGTTAGGGTTGGATGTGAAATGAGTCATTCATTTTTATAATTCATGAACCATTTCTATATTTCTAATGTCCTATGTATATGCGTCTGTTGTGTTTGCAAATGTGCTTTCTATGGATGTCTACAAGTTGTTTGACTATATGCATAAAGGTATGTCATTTATTGAGTTATTAATGTATTTATTTATTTTGTTACACTGTTACAATGTGATTTGAGTGGGTGTTGTAGCATCTGAATTCATTTCACTTAAAAAATTGTTTGCAATTGTGCTTGAAGTGTTAATCCTGACTTCATTGATTTCTATGTAACTCCATTGCTTTACCTGTGATTAACTATGTGTGGTGTACAACATTCTCCATGCCTTGGCTGGGGTAGATTTTAACCAGTTTGTGCTGTAGTGCTATTAGAGTAGATGGGGGTGTAACTTTAGTAAATAAAACTCACGAAAGAGTTACCCTTGTACAAGGAAAAGGGACAGGGTGTACATATAGTAACCAACAGACAAGATTCCTTTCACCTAAGGCTCATATCAATCTAGATAATTTATTTTACAAACTGGCAAAACCATAGGTCAACATTAGAATTTTAAGAAATGGGATTACAAAGCTAAACGGTTCTATGTAGAAAAAACGGAAAATAAAAATATAAAAATAAACATCAACGTTGCAAAATATTGTGATACTATCAATCACAAGCCAGTAAACACATCCAAAGAAAAATCTGTTCATTAAGCAATTTCCTTAGCAATTAAGAAAACTTCATTTTCAAATACAGAATGTAATTAAAAATACATTATTTTAAAGTCTAGTGCAAAAAATCTCTAATGTAACATATCTCATGAACACATTCTAATACACAAAGACACTGTAATCATCAATATAACACTGCTTATTTAAAACAGATTTTATATTTAAAAACAGTTTCAAGGTTAATCAAAACTGTAGAAAACTGTTGATGTGGCGTTTCGTAAAAGATCCAACATTTGTCACCTTCTTCAGGACAATCATTAAACAATTTAATTTCATCACTAAAAAAAGAAATAGTCATTTTAGTATAGAAATTACTTATGTTGTTACAATAGTACATATCACAGCAACCAATTGTCAATTTTTTAACAAACTTAAAACAGCTTTGGAAATACCACTCAAAAGAAACAGCTCCTTGACCAATAACATTACAAGGGACAAATGTTGCCGATTTATAAAGTGTGGTACAAACAGCACAATCACCAATACTATTACAAGACACCGATTTTGCTAATTTGCAAAATGTGATTAAAACCCAGAGGAGTAAACATTCATTAAAAGGATGTGAAAAATGTGACATGACCCAAACTCATAATTTTTGGGTTTAAAAACATAACTTTTAAAAATTGGCGCAATACGAAAAACAATTGTTACATCCCCTAGATTAGGGAGTAACGATTCCTAGAACAATACAAAACTGCTTCTCTCCAAAGGATTGCTGATCGCGGATTAGGTTCTGTAAATGGAGAAACTGTAAAAAAAGATGTTATATCTATTAAACAAAACCTTTAACACCTAAATCAATTAATCTCACCTTAGATAATGGAAAAGTCTGTATAGTGAAGTTTATCTTGCCATTAATCTACCGAACTCCAACTCATATCCAATTGTCTCAATTGATTGGATACTGTTGAATATCAAAAACAGAGCTCTGAAAAAAGGGTAAAAAGAAGGTATTTGTAGATGTCACTATTCCCTTCTAATACATGAGACTGTACAAAAGATGTTATTGATAGTCGCAAGTCTCAAAGATATAACCCAATCAGGATATCGAATTACATCACCCAGCAGGGACCAGGGCAGCAATAATGTAGATACTGCAATATGTAAACTCAAGAAATCACTTTATTTTGTGATGCTAGTGCAGTGGCGAATATAATCATAGTAAACTGTAAAATGCACTACAGACCTGCGAATGTAGGTCTTATCATAATTAGTATTCCGCAAGAAATATGCAGTGTTCAATGAACTAAACATCAAAATGCTAAATAAACGGGGCCCTAGAAGTCCTCTGACTAAATAGACTACCAGCCTGATTCATGAAAACCGGATTCTGCGATTCTCAATTAGCGATTAACTGCGAATCGCAATTAAGAAATCGCAGAACGGTATTCATGATGTTTAGCGAGAAAAAAAAGTGAATCGCACGCAGCCGTAAAAAACGTTTGCGATTATCGAAAATCGCAGAAAAATCGCTATTTCCGGCTACATCCGTGTCGGATTTGCGATATCGCTAATTGCGAGATCGCAAAAAGCGAGATCGCAAAATCGCGAGATCGGGAAAACGGAAAGTCGCATTTCGAGCACAGTGATGACATCACAACCAGGAAGCAGCCAGTTTCCACCCCCATTAACCACAGTGAGGCAGACCTCGAGGCAGCCACAGAGACAGCTCCTGCAATTCACCTTGGATTACCACTTCCAACTACACTGCAGCTATGGCTGAGGAGGCAGTACCTGGGCCCAGCAACACCACCGGGCGCAAGAGAAAACTAAAGTTTTCCGAGCAGGAGTTGGAACACTTAACTGAAGGGGTGGTGGAGAACCACTCCAAACTGTTCGGAAGGGAGTCACGGAGGGTGCCCGAGCAGGAGAAGCGCAGGATCTGGGTGGGGATAGCGGCCGCTGTTAACTCTGTGGGTGTGGCCGACAGGTCACTCGATGAACTTAAGAAACGGTGGTATGACCTCCGAGGTCGTGCCAAGGAGAAGGTAGCCGAGAGGCTTGGAGAGTCCCTGGCCACTGGAGGGGGAGGACCTACAGTCCCTCCAAACACCCCCATGGAGGATCGAGTAGAAGACACGCTGGAGGCTGAGGCGTGCATCGGAGTCACCCGATTGGACTCATCCCGCCCCACCCAAGAGATCCAAGGTAAGTGGCATGCAACTGCGACCCTGTCCCCTATGAATGGGCATGACCATATAGCCTCCCATAATGTTCCATAGTCATGCCATCGGTGCACATCAGGTAATGCCCTAAAGCATTGTGGGACATGTAGTGTGGCCACAATGTAGAAGTACCCCAATGCAGCCAGACAGGTTCAAAAGTACGCAAAGCCATAGGCAGTCAGGGAATGTCACCCAGCATGCATGTAGCAACTGCACGTGTGACAGATACATGCAACTAATGAACATTCACTTCCCCTCACAGGTGGCGCAGACAGCAGCGACAGCGAGAGGCTGCACATAGATGAGGAAGCACAGGATGACGAGGAGGTGCCGTTACAAACACAGCCTCCTGCGTCTGCCGCAGCAACAACCCCTGCTGCCCGGCCCACTACCAGTGTGCCTCCAGCCCCTGCCGCAGCAACAACCCCTGCAGCCCGGCCCACTACCAGTGTGCCTCCAGCCCCTGCCGCAGCAACAACCCCTGCAGCCCGGCTCACTACAAGTGTGCCTCCAGCCCCTGCCGCAGCAACTACCCCTGCAGCCCGGCCCACTACCACTGTGCCTCCAGCCTCTGCCGCAGCAACAACCCCTGCAGCCAGGCCCACAACCACCGTGCCTCCAGCCTCTGCCGCACCAGCAATGCCTAGCTTGACTCCACCAGCAGCTGGCGCATCAACCTCAGGTCCCGCGACAGCAGCGACACAGCGGCCGCCCACTGTGTCAGGCCAGCAGAGCAGGCGTGGCAGGGCTCGCCTGCAGACCAATGCTCCCAGCACCAGGAGGGGAAATGGACAGCAGCTGCCGAGCATGAGTGTTGAACGACGAATGCTCCGGATTCACCGGCTGCAGGCACGCCGGCAAGGGGCCCATACAGCTGCAGCTTTATAACATTGGCCGCAATGTGGCAGGTGTGGGGGACCGGATGGACCGCATGACGGCAGCCATGGCAGGTGTGGGGGAGGGGATGGCCCGCATGACTGCAGCCATGGAGGCCAACACAGCTGCAATGATTTCGCAGTGCAACACAGCCCGCCGCCGCCGCCACCGTCAGGTACTGACCCGGCTGACGGCTTACACCCGGTCAAACTATGTTATTGGCAGTGCCACCTCGCAGCTATCGCGCCGGTCCCTGGCGCAGCAGCAGCAGCTCATTCAGTGCTGCGAGGATGTGGCCAGGGTACTTGAGCACCTGACTACTGCCGTGACGGCACTTCACCCTGCTCTACCTGCCACTGTTGGGGGTGATGATGCCAGTCTGCCTCACACATAGGGGCGCTGAGACGCATCACCAGGCCCACTGCAGGGACACGTGCGTTGGCTGAGGAGGAGCCGGAGAGGCTCTTGGGTGCTTCCCGCCGGAGGCGCACCTGACTGAATAGTACTTGTACAGGCACAGGCTGAACATAAGCCTGCCCTGTGTATTGGACGCAGCAGTATGCTGAAATACTGTTTGCAATGGAAGGATGGAAACTGGAACCATTATTGTGATTCAAACAATAATATTTAATTTAGCATCACACATTGGCGTTGTGTCATTATTAAATTTTGCATGCAATTGTGATTTGTGGGGTGAGGGGAGAGGGTGCATTAGAAACTGTTCATTGTGATGTGGTTGCGATGTCTGTGGCCTTCAGCTGGGTTCTCCCCGCGTGCATGGCGCACATGTGCAGGTGGCCGGTCGCCCCCTTCCGATTCACTGCCAGAGATGTCGACAGGTATCCAGCGCTTGGTAGCAATGTTGTGTAGTATAGCACACACAGCCACAATGCGACAGCACACTTCAGGACTGTAGTACATGGCCCCACCTGTCTTGTGAAGTATGCGGAATCTGTTCTTCAGTAGCCCAAAAGTTCTCTCAATGCAATTCCTTGTGCGTATATGTGCTACGTTGTAACGCCGTTGCTGTGGTGTAGCAGGGTTGAGGTATGGGGTGAGGAGGTATTCACGCAGGGCGTAGCCACTGTCACCTGAATGAGAGGAGCAGAGGGTGAGTGCCTGTGCAGCGCAGCTACTTCATCGCACTGTGACATTGTGGGCAAAGTGTACTTACCAAGTAGGTGTCCTTCCCCAAAGTCTCCCCTGGCCAGTCGTGTGTGGAGGCCGCTGTGCCGGAATATGAATGAGTCATGTGTACTCCCCGGGTACTATGCCACTATGTCCGTGATGTATGTCTTTGCATTGCAGACCATCTGGATGTTGAGGGAGTGGTAGGACTTGCGATTGCGGTACATGTACTCCGTTGCAGCTGGTGGGCAGATGTGGATGTGGGTACAGTCAATGCATCCTATCACGTGTGGGAAATGCGCAACATTGTAGAGTTGAAGCTTGGTCTCATCCAATTCCTGTTGGCTTGTTGGAAATTTCATGTGGTGGTGTAGCTGGGTCAGCATTGCGTCAAGGAAACTCCCTAGGCAGCGGGACATGGTCGGCTGGGATATCCCCCCAGCAGCCGCAACTATCCCCTGGAAGCTCCCGGAGGCCAGGAGGTGCAGGCTACACAATACCTGGACATGTGTTGGCACGGCATTGGTCCGCCTTGTTGGGTGCTGCATCAGGGGATCAAGGTCCTGAATTAGCTTGATGATCATTGCCCCATTCAGGCGGTACTTTGCATAAATTTGCTCTCTGGTTTGGCCCAGCAGGGTGCCCCGCTGGCGGAAGATCCTGGCCTGGATTCTGCGTCTCCTCCATGCTGCTCGCTGTAGCCTTCGCCGCCTGACCACCATGTACATTCCTGGCAGTGTGACGCTCCTTATGCTGATGCTACTTCTCCTTTAGTGTGTTTGGGCAGGCCAGCACCAGTTGCTGATAGGCCAACGGTTTTTCAAAAACATTTTTACTATGGGTTTGATGGTTACCACCTGCTTTGGGTTGTCCTTAAATTGCGCCTCGCAAAATGCGATTTTGGGGGTTTTCGCTATTTGCGATTTGTCATGAATCCCGATTGCGAGGAATTTGCGTTTTCGCTATTATTTTCGCAGAATCCGTGATTTCTCGCTATTTCCGAATCGCAAATGGTCTACTGCCAGGATTCTACGAATCTTTTAGCGATTTCGCAATTCTGTGTTAGCGAATTCACATTTTTTTATGGTGAATTCCGATTATGGGAATTGCGCCCGCAATAGCATTTTCGCAGCTACTGCGAGCGCAATTTAGCTTCATGAATCAGGCTGATAGCAACATCATGTCCAAAAGTATAAATTACCGTTATTCCTGCGACCATCCGTATCCCAACCCACTGTTTCGGGATCCGTTATTTATAAAAATACACGCTATTTACGCGATCTATTTAAAGTTATGTGATTCGGCTACGTCCCCATCAGGAGAAACTTAAATATAGAGCAAAATAACATATTTGTATTTTGCATAATAATACAAATTTTGCAAAATTTTGTCACAATTACACAAAGCCAATTATATGAATTTCGCACAACCCTACTTCTGACTTGTTTCACGAATCTGCATGAAATTTGACAAGAGGAACACGTCTTCCCTTTAGAGATGTAGACTTAGGTACAATTGGGAGATTTACATATTGTTAAATAACATTCCACATTATCCAAAATGAAACTCCCTATTCCATTGATGTGGTTGAATACAAACCATACCTCTTTGAAGATAAAGCTTTTTTGTGTAGGTAGCTATCGTAGTGATGTCAGTCTGTTGAAACATTGTCATGTTTACTTGCTTTGAGAGCAAACCAATCTTTCATATTTTACACATATTGCAGCCAGCATTTTCTGTTATTTGTGAGCCCCCGCATTAAGGAATTGGTATAATCCATTTTCTTACATTAATCAATGACCCAGGTATGTGTGTCTCTACATCTGTAAAGGAATCTGCAGCACAGGACATTGTTAAGAAATTTTTGAATGCCACTTACTATAACATGTTGTTGGGACGGAAAAGTCGTCCCTCGCATGGCAATGGAAGTGTACCCCTACCATGAGTTTCCCACTGTACTGATGTCTGAATCCCTTATGCTGATTTTTGTGGTCAGTGGAAAACACAGATCATGTATGTGCGTTATTAGATGGCCCTGTCTTCAGATAGCAGTCTTGTTAAACCGGGAGTGGTGCCCAAAGCTTTCCTCTCATATTGGTGAAAGGCTACTGCCTTTACCAGGAGTCAAGCAGCATAAGCACGGTGGTGGTAGAATACCATGGACCGATCAATAGGAATCAACAGGTCCTTTTTACCTGTGTCACTGGAGTGAGGCCTACAGGCTCACTACTTTAATGTTCAACTGCTGTGTACTTAACTCATCCTTGGCCTGTATCGGTTTGGTGTATAGTGCTATGCAGTGCATGTATGGTATATATGTGCTGGGTGTAAGTATACCTGTGAATGGTACAATACAGGGATAATGCAGGAATGTGCAGTGCATGTATGTTATATGCATGTGCCTTGTGTATGTGTGCCTGTGAGTGGCACAATACAAGAAGGATGTAGTGCAGTGTAGTGTGAGTATGCTGCAAACATGTGCTGGGTGTATGTGTGACTGTGAAAGGTACAGTACATGGTTGAGAGGGATGAGAAACAGAAGGAAAAGGAAAGAGAGCTGGAGTGGAAAAAGACAGCCCTGGAGAGACAGAAACTTATGATGGCAACAACTTCAACTCCATCATGGATAGGTAATTCCACACTCAGTTCATGCCAGGTTGTGGCCAAGGTTCCAAAAGATCTTGTGGATTTGTATGTGAAAGGTCAGAACAGTTTTGAATAGTTTGTGAGTTTTAAGGTCACTTGTAAAGTGAAGGTGTCTAAGGCAGATATCTTAATGTGGTGCATACCACTGGAAGAGACAGCCTTCACTATAAGGATGCTTGTGGCAGGCAGGATGGTCTCTGAGTGAATGAAGGAAGATCTGATTAGGTGGTTTGGGTTGAAGCAAGATCAGTGCATTTAGAGATTGTGGGACTGCAAAAGAGCTGGTCTTCAGTGACTTTGCCCCAGCAGCGGCGGGGCATCTTTTGGGTGCGGTGGTGCCTGGTGTGCTTCCTGAAGGTGAAATGGATGCAGCGATGGTCTGTCCAGTGGGGTTCGATGGTGTGTCGAAGGAGATGTGGGGGCTTGCGGAGAAGATGGGATCAAGCACTTGGCCGGCGGCGTGAGTGGGTGTTGTCACAAGCTGTCTTAGTCCAAGGTTGGTGTTGTTGTTGTTCCGGAGGTTGAAGTTCAGGTACCCGAGGAGGATGTAGTCCGTGGAGGCGAGGGCGCGTGTGCTGATGAAGTCGGCGATGGAGTCGCTGAACTGTGGTCGGGGTACGGGGGTCTGTAGATGAGGGTTCCTCTGAGGGTGGTGTTGGGGTCGGTGTGGATCTAGAAGTGCAGGTGTTCAGCAGTGCTGAGTGTGTCATCGGAGATAGTCGAGATTCTTATGGGGTTCTTGTGGACGATGGTGACTCCTCCTCCTACTCCGTTGGTGTGATCCCTGTGGGTGATCTTGTAGCCTTCCGGGATGGCTATAACGATATCAGGTGCTGAGGCAGGGTGCAGCCAGGCCTCCGTCAGGAAGGCGACGTCTGGGGAGGTTGAGTTGATAATGTCCCAGAGTTCGACGGATTGTTTGAGGAGGAGGATTCTGAGGTGGTTGGGTCCTTTGGTTGGTGGTTTGGCGGGCTGGATGCTGGTGAAGCTGCAGTTCCGGCAGGTGAAGGGTCCTTGGGTGCGCTTTGGGGTGGCCCGGTAGCAGGTGTGGTCTTGTCCGTGGTTGAGTGCGTGGAGGGTGCTGGCATCATAGTGGAATCGGGCGTCGTGGCAGCCAGGGGCTCTGGCACTGGGCGAGGTCCAGGCGCGGACGGGCGCAGACGGGTTTGCTTTAGGTGCGCCCGCTGCACGCGGCTGCCATAAGAATGGGAGGTGGGAGGGAGGAGCAGCTGGGAGGGGGGAACGGATGAATGGGAGCGTGGGGCAGGGCCGCAGGGGAGGCAGTGGCGAATGGGCACAGGAGAAAGGCAAAACAAGCACAAACACTGAAAACAAAATACCGGTCACAAGCAAGATACCAAAATACAGTCACAAAGCACAATTAAAGTGGGAAGAGCAAACCTAAGCGGGGGACGGGGCCGCAGGGGATGCAGCGGCGGGACCAGCGAGGGGACAGGAGGCAGAAGGGCATGGGGAAAAGGCAAAATAAGTGCAGGCAAAGGCAGGAAAATAAGTACTGAAAAGCACCGGCAAAGGCAGGAAAACAAGCACTGAAACAAAATAACGGTCACAAGCAAGGTATAAGATTAAAGTTACAGAGCTCAATTAAAGAGGGCAAAAAAGCAAATCTAAGGCCTACCACTGGCCACCAGGGATGAGGCGCAGGTGGTAGCCTGTGGGTGGAGGTAGGCCTCAAACTCCCTCAGCAGAAGCAGCTGGGCAGAGACACAGGCACAGTTAGGTGGAGCTGCGCGGCTTGGGAAGCGACCTGCCTAGAACAGGGTCAAGGGTCGCTCTCACTGCCTTGCAGC
The DNA here is from genome assembly GCF_964263255.1 of Lissotriton vulgaris. Lineage (NCBI taxonomy): Eukaryota > Metazoa > Chordata > Amphibia > Caudata > Salamandridae > Lissotriton > Lissotriton vulgaris. The sequence goes on along the minus strand of NC_141693.1, from coordinate 534,191,649 downwards.
GGCCGCCATAAGAATGGGAGGTGGGAGGGAGGAGCAGCTGGGAGGGGGGAACGGACGTATGGGAGCAGGGGCGGGGCCGCAAGGCAAGCAGCGGCGAACAGGCACAGGAGAAAGGCAAAACAAGCACAAGCGCGGGCAAAGGCAGGAAACAAGCACTGAAACAAAATAACGGTCACAAGCATGGTATAAGATTAAAGTTACAGAGCTCAATTAAAGAGGGCAAAAAAGCAAATCTAAGGCCTACCACTGGCCACCAGGGATGAGGCGCAGGTGGTAGCCTGTGGGTGGAGGTAGGCCTCAAACTCCCTCAGCAGAAGCAGCTGGGCAGAGACACAGACACAGTTAGGTGGAGCTGCGCGGCTTGGGAAGCGACCTGCCTAGAACAGGGTCAAGGGTCGCTCTCACTGCCTTGCAGCGGCCGCCATAAGAATGGGAGGTGGGAGGGAGGAGCAGCTGGGAGGGGGGAACGGACGTATGGGAGCAGGGGCGGGGCCGCAAGGCACGCAGCGGCGAACAGGCACAGGAGAAAGGCAAAACAAGCACAAGCGCGGGCAAAGGCAGGAAACAAGCACTGAAAACAAAATAACGGTCACAAGCAAGATACCAAAATACAGTGGTAGAGCACAATTAAAGCGGGAAGAGCAACTTAAGTGGGGGCAGGGCAACAGGGGACACAGCAGCGGGAAGCGGGACCGGCGAGGGGACAGGGAAAAGGCAAAACAGGCACAGGCAAAGGCAGGAAAACAAGTATTGAAAAGCAAAGGCAGGAATTATTAAATCTTTCTAACGTTCTGTTAGCGGATATGAGTAAGGGGTCTAAGTTTAATGCAACAATATCCTCAACCTTAGGAGATAGAGTAACACCAAGATATGAACCAGTAGCATTTAATGGGATATCAGTGGGTTTACCCTTTTCCGAATGTATAATCTGGGTTTTTGTAATGTTTAGCTTATAGCCAGAGACTTTCCCAAACTCATTGGCAAGATCAATTATTGTGGGTAACGCAGAGGAGACATCAGAAGTGACAATAGCCACATCATCTGCATACGCTAAAACTTTATGGTCAACTTCGAAGAGACGGACAGATGGAATATTAGGTTCCAGAATAAGTCTACTCAAGTAAGGTTCTAAATATAACGCAAATAAGAGCGGGGAACAAGGGCAACCTTGTCTGGTCCCTCTAGTGATAGGGAAGGGTCTCGAATGGTCAATACCTAGTCTAATTATACCCTTGGGTCCAAAGTAGAGTGAGCGCACCGCTAAAATGAATTGTGGGGGAAACCCTTTTCGCTTCTAACACAGTCCAAAGGAATCCCCAGTCCACTCTATCGAACGCTTTTTCAGCATCGAGTAAGATAACCCCGACTGGGGACTCCTTTGCCTGTGCCCAATCTAAAAGTGTGATGACACGCTTAACGTGATCAGTAGTGTCTCTACCTCTGATAAAACCATGTTGAATATGAGAGACCAGACTGGACATTACCTGATTTAGTCTATTTGCAAGAATTTTAGAATAAATCTTACTGTCTGCCGTAATAAGAGATATGGGTCGATATGAGCCTAAATCTTTTGAATCCTTGTTTTTCTTTAGAAACACCACTATGATAGCGGTGGACCAGGAGTCAGGTGGTTTTCCTTGAAATGCTGAATTAAAAATCTTTACAAATTCTGGTTTCAGCATATGTCTGAATGTCCGGTAAAATTCAAGAGGTATCTGATCAAATCCCATGGCTTTGCCTGCCGCGAGACTCAGAATAGCATGTTCAATCTCATCACCGCTTATTGGACGACTGAATAGGTCAATCTCTCCAGACCCCAATAGTAGTTGGTTGGTACTATGAAGATAATTTGCAGGATTTATAGTCTTATCTACTTCATTGTTGAGGTCATTATACAATGTTTTATAGAACTCCAAAAACGATTCTAAAATTCCTTCCCTACTTTCTTGAAAATGACCATTCATGTCATTAACACCCTGAATTTCATTAATAGAAGATTTCTGACGGAGGCGTTGTGCTAAGATTGTACCGGTGCGCTCACTATACTCATAGCGTTCAGTTTTGTATTGCTTAAAATCTGATGCTACTTTATCAGCAATATGGGTCCGAAGACCAGAACGTTCAATTACTAAACGTAATTGCGCATCTTCTATACCTATGTTATTCTTACATGCGGTCGCGAGATCCATCTCAGCTAGCCTGATCTTGTTTAGCCTCTCCTTAAATTCTGTTTGTATTTTTTTCCTCTTAAAGTTTGCAAAGCTAATTGTTTCTCCGCGTACGATTGATTTAAAAGCATCCCAAACCACTGGTGGGGAGGCCGTGTCGTTAGTTGTTTACACTTGTCATTATTTGGACGAACTAACGTTATCAAGATGATGATTTTTCCAAAATTTTTGTATTTTTTTCGTACCATTCCTTTATTTTTCTCCATGTCCCTTTTCAATAGAATAGATAGAATGGTGTCTAGGTTCCTGTGGGGGTACCACCGCGCTAGAAGATCCTTAAAATGGTGTACTCTTCCATTAGATTGTGGTGGTCTTGGGCTCCCGAACTTTAGAATGTATTACTGGGCTATTGCTTTGAAAACCTTTCGGGTATTGCTTTTTCATGATTATGTATCAGAACCAGCCATTGCACCTTCTATCTTTGAAATGCTTCTAGGTACCCATGCGCGGCAATGCCTGCTGAAAGTCATTGAACCCAGTTACTATAAAAAAACAAAGTTTAAGGTGGTCCTTGCTGCATTTTTAATTTGGAAGCAAATGAACAAAACCCTACGTATAATCCCAAAATTGAATTATTATACACCTTTGTCTGATAATAAGTTATTATCCGTAATCTTCCAAGATATGGTAATCTACCGATGGCATGTGAAACAGATTCATCTACTTGGTCAATTGTATCAAAATGGGTCCCTTATGTCCTTTTCTAAATTACAAGAGACATTTGGTTTGTCTGAGAACGATTTTTTTAAATACCTACAGATTCGTAGCTTCCTGGAAAAAAAAAATGTGTTACTTACCGATACTATGGAAACTATTGATATCTTAGAAAGTTCTAGGAAGAATAGCCGTATCGGTATTATTTACCAGTTAATGAACAATAGGGTGCAGAACGATCTTGATCATCATACCCTGAAATGGCAGAGAAAGCTTTGTATCGAAGGAATTGATTTGGTAAAAGTGTTCGAGATGAGTAATAAGACACTAATTAATAGTTCTCTTAAGAGTCAACATTTTATGTCCACCTTAGATCTGTACTACACACCTGCAAAACTGGTAAAATGGAAAGCTCTAAAAGGTACTAACTGTAGCCGTTGTGGAACCTTAGCAGCCGACTCAATTCACATGTTTTATAGTTGTTCTAAACTGGCCGTTTATATAGAAAAGATTGAAAAGTTTTTGACTAATGTGTTACATGTGCGGATTATGCTCCATCCTACTATTATCATTTTTGGTGTTTATTTTCCCTCTCGGAATCTAACGATAGATCAAGAACATTTTATGTTTATGGGAATGTCTATTTATCGAGCCTGTATCACTTCTAGATGGTTGGATGTAGATCCACCAACTTTTGAGTTATGGTTGGGAAAGCTGCTAAATGTTTATAGATTGGATAAAGCAGTTTACAAACTGAAAGGATTCAAAAAGAAGACCTTTGGTCGGAAGCTATGGTCACCAATTGATAATTGGATTTAAAATGTACAATGGTTGTTTTTTGTAAAGAATTATGTTGGATTCCTCACTTCGTTATATCCTTGTATGTATTACCTCTGCCAGAAAAAAAAAAAAAAAAAAAAAAAAAGAAAAGCAAAGGCAGGAAAACAAGCACTGAAACAAAATAATGGTCACAAGTAAGTTATAAGATTACAGTTACAGAGCACAATTAAAGCAGGCAAAAAAGAAAACCTAAGGCCTACCACTAGCCACCAGGGATGAGGCACATGTGGTAGCCTGCGGGTAGAGGTGGGCCTCGAACTCCATCAGCAGAACCAGCAGCTGGGCAGAGACACGGGCGCAGTTAGGTGGAGCTGCGCGGCGTGGGAAGCGACCTGCCTGGAACATGATGTATTGCATGATTGGATTGAGTGGTCGGGATGGAGACCATGGACTTTCAGTCCCTCAACCACTTAATTGTGACAAGGAAACTAAAGGAAGAGTGCTCTATCCCACTTAGGCAATACCTGTTTGATTTCGCAGAGAGGGGCTCCAAAGAAACCTGCAGTGTTGGCTTACAGGTGATTAGCTAACAGCGTTCCCAAAGTGTACAACAGTATGGTTCTAGACCAGAGGGGAAGAGAAACACTCCACAGACTAATTCCAAACTGGAGGGTAAGGGCCAGAGTATTTCCCATGGGACTTGAGAGGGCCCTAAAAAATGGAAATGGGAATATGTGCCAGCAAAGGAGCATCTTGAAAAGGGAGGACAAGGTGGTGACTTGCTTTAAGTGCCACAAGGTGAGACACTGCAAGAGAGATTGCCAGGCAAAAGACTGTGACCCAGTAGAACTTCTGATAGTAAACATGTTATAAGTAGGTGAGGGAGCCGAAAGGGTGTAGTCGCACTCAACCTATTAGTTTTTGGCAGCTGGGAAAGGCACACAGATACTCTGAAACACATTCATCCTAACATAATAGGGTTTGTTCAGGAAGTTAGTATCAATAGGAGGAAAGTGCCCGCCCCTAGGGACACTGGAGCCTTCTGCAATATGGTTGAGAGGAAGTACCTCAAGCCTGAGGAGATACTCTCTGAGACCAAGGATACAGAGTTTGTAGAAAGTGGTAAGGGAATGGAATGTCCGCTTTCCAGCATTGACTTTGAGCTCAATGGTACGGTATCTGTGGTCGATGTCAGGGTAAGAGAAAAGCAAGGTGATTTGATTGCGATTGGCTTGGTGCCAGGACCAGAAGCCTTTATGTCTTATATGACGGCAGCTGTGTTGACCAATGCACCGACTGCACATCAGTCTTAAAGTGAAACTGGGATCATTCCTGTTACGCAGAGACCAGGAAAAGGTAGTTTTGCGGAAAAAAGGCAGACACCAGGAAGGCAAAGGCTGTGGGGGTTCATCGCCTCTGCTCAGAGGGACGGGCATAAGGCTCCAGAGTGGACCAGTTGCTGAAGTCTTGTCACTTTAGATGCAGGATTTGCTAGCTGCTGGAGGGCTTACCATGGAAGCTTTCCGCAAGGCACAGACAGAGTGCCGTACACTGGTGGGACTTTGGAAGGAAGCCCAGGAACAGGTTAGCAAAGGAGTGGTTGGTAAACACTATGCTGACTGGGAGGATGATCTACTTTAAAATGAGCCAGGAACTAGCATGTGACTAGTGGTTCCATTAGTGCACACAAACTTCCTCAGTCACTGGCTTATAATGTACCCTTAGCAAAATATTTAGGGATTAGAAAAACCTAGGATAGGTTGGACCCTCTTTTCTATTTGCCAGGGATGCACAAAGATGCACAAAGATACATAGGAGTTCTGTAGAACTCGTCTAATTTGCCAGATGAGTGGCAAGACAAGAGGGAGGACAAAGGCACCATTAGTGTCTCTACCAGTTGTAGGTATTCTATTTGAGAGGGTGGAAATAGACTTAATCCCACTTATTAATATAGAGGAAACGAAGTTCCAGCAAGACCCTTTACTTTCAAACTCCTGGTTCTCTTATGAAGGCATTAGACCAGGTGTCTCCAACCTTTTTTGCAGTGAGAGCTACTTCTGATCAATGAAAATCATCTTGAGCTACTAAAGGCCAAGCAACTTGTGCATTTTTCCCAAATAGCCCGCCCAGCTTTGTTGACTTTAAGCCTAATTTTCATGGAGCCAGTTACTATGTTTGATCCAAATACAATGATCACCAAAATATTAATTAAAATGCAGCTCGAATAAAAAACAAATAGGAACATCAATCTCAACATGGTATTGCATGATTTTCTCAAAGGCAGGGTAATCTAGTAGCTTTAGGAAGCAATTCTGAAGAAGCAGCCCACATTTTATCAGTTTACTGAGCTGTTTACAAACAATCCTAAGCTTTATATCTGAAGTGACACATTACAGAATTCTGGAATAGACAGTCAATGATTGTCTTTCCCGATTTTAAAGCCGTTTTAAAATTGTCTTAAATCATAATTTTTTTTTTAATTTGTTGTAAGTATTTTAAGTACCTTGAGCATAATAATTGTGACTCCCTGTCCTGATTTAGCCTTCTCTAAATTGTTTTTCATATGGGTAACAAAACAAAAGGCCTTCCAGGTCTGACATTAATACCCATTCATATTGCAAATGCTTATCACTCAAACGATATGGGACTGTTCATCAACACAACAGTAAAACAATGTTGTGACCTTCATTTGCTCTGAAAGCATTACAACAGAGAAGTGGAATGCTATGTGTTATTACACTTAGTGCACTAGTTAGGAAAAATAATAAGCATTCTTTATTTTGATAGGATTCATAGGATCGTAGCTGAAAGCCTAAAATAGAAAAGTGTAATGCTGTTCGGTGTTCTAATAACAGTTAGTGCCCTTGCTATGAAAAGATAATAAGCATTATTTTTTTGCCGTGATTCATAGGAAAAAAATAATGCTTATTATCTTTGCATAGCAAGTGCACTAACTTATTAGAATAACACAAAATGACATTACACTTTTCTATTTTAGGCTTTCAGCTAATATTCTATGAAACACAACAAAATAAATAATGCTTATTATCTTTACTTAACAAATTCACTAACTAATAAAACTGAACAACATTACACTTTTGTATTTTTCAAGACTAATTAAGGCATGACTATTACAGAGACCAATATGAAAATCAGCATGCCTCGCCCTGCCTGCTCCCCTCATAAATAAAGCTCAAGGGAAATCCAGCTTTTTAAACAATATTTGCTGAAAAAGCGACTGCAGTCGCAATAATGTACCTTGGAATCGCTCGAGGGAAGGCCCATCCTCCTCTCTGGAGTTCGATGGCAGGACTTTGCCAGGAGTCAGGCTGTGTGCTGGGCGTTGCTATCAGACATAGCCCAAGTCCCACAGCCACTGCCTCAGGCCAAGACTCCGGTGCTCGGCTACTGCGAGGGAAGGCTTCTTCTTGAATCGCAGAGGCCCTAGAAAAACGGCAAGCCGAAGCAAGTTTGTTCCTACACGGAACAATGGTATCTCTGAGCACGTATCTGTTCAGCGTAGGACAGATGCCGCTGCTGGGCTAAAATAAATAACGAAGAGGCCTGGCAACAAAACTAAATGATCTCCACAATGGAGAATATAAACATCGAAATATGTTTTTTTCTCAAAATAATGCTGCGAGCTACTCAAAGGGGGCCGACGAGCTACCAGTAGCTCGCGATCGACTGGTTGGAGACACCTGCATTAGACAAAATATTACTTGACGTATTACCAACGCCCACTCGGATGGGGCCCCGGGCCCCAATGGGCTCCCGCAGGCGCTGTTTAAAGCTGATCCCACGCTTTGTTCTGAACATATGGCCCCACAATTTTTGCATTGCTGACACATATACGATATACCAGAATCATGGAAAGGAGCAATAATTCACCCAATGTTTAAATGAGGCAGAAGAGCCAATCCTAAAAACTACACGATGATAGCACTCCTAGGCTTAGACTCCAAGTATTTCGCCAGCCTCCTGTTGGAAGATCTGTTGTCCTGGGCGCTAAAAACTCAGCGGCTGCCATTTGATCAGACTGGCTTTGTGGCCAAATCGGGCACTACTAGCAACCTATTGGCCCTATCGATACTTATGGAGAAAGCAGCATCCTTAAAAATGCCATTGCACTGCTGCTTTGTTGACTTCAAAGCGGCTTTCGACCTGGTGCCCAAGGACCTGTTATGGCACTAATTACAAAAATGGGGAATCCCGAGTGACCTGTTAAAATTAATAATCCAACTTCATTCAAACATCTGGATTCGGATCAAACTGGGTGACGGGTCACACGTCTCAAGAAAAATACCGACTTTCTGTGAAGTCAAACAAGGGTGTGTGTTGGCCCCTCTTTCGTTTAATCTTTTTATCTCTGACTTATCCCATCTATTGGACAAGGTCACCTCTCATCCCCCTTCACTTGGTGGATCCCGAATTAGTAATTTGCTTTATGCAGACGATCTAGTTTTATTCAGCCACACGAGGGTCGGTTTACAAAGACTTCTTGACCAGCTGCTTTCTTTTACATTAAGTAATGCTCTGGAATTAAATCATTTAAAAACGAAAGCTATCACCTTCGGGAATCGGAAGCAGCAAACCGGTGGGTGGTTCTTTGACAGCAAAAAAAGTTAAACTGTGACATCATATAAATATCTGGGTATACACTTTGGGCTCTTTTGTAAAACAGAAAGAAGCAGTCAAAGCAAAAGCATTGTCCCTCAAAGCAGCAATGATGAAAGTTTCGGCACAGTTACTTGGCCCAAGTTTATCCTCCCTCCTGACAGTCATGAAGGCAAAGATTACAAACTGTTTAACCTACGGCCAAGAAATAATGTTGGGGAGCAACTCGTTAATGCTGAATAAAACAATAACCAGAATCTATAAACAAGTCTGGCACCTTCCGAAATCGGCCTCTCCGGCTCAGATCAGGCTCGAGCTCGGCCTTCTGAACCATGAGGGCGTCGGTGCAGGTGCATTCATCAAGTTGTGCCACAGACTGCGTAATTCAAGGGAAGGAAGCCTGGAGACCAAGTTGTGGCAAGAAATATCAGCGGGTCACCCCAGTCAAAAACATCGATGTTTCCTTGAAACTGCTGGACGCCTCAGACTATTGGGGAACCAATCCGCCCCAGCAGGCACTTAAATTGTCCATTAAAAGAAGTGTTCGCCTCTGGTCTTTTCATCAGGACAGGGCACAATTGTCTAAACAAAAACATGCCTGGCCGATAATCACTGAGCTCAAACCCAGGTCAGAGGCCCCATATCTTTTGAGCACCTATGCAGCTGTTTGGAAGAAAAGATTTATAGCCCTGAGGATGGGCGAAAGGCCCTTTTTAAAACACTTGCCTGCATGACGTTGTTCAAATGAGGACGCTAATTGTAGGGGCTGCGGTCATTACACAGAATCAATTGAGCATGTGGTGTGTGTTTGCCCAGCATTTCTCAAGGACAGAAGGCGGTTGTTGAAAGGTGAATGGATCAAGAACGGCTTCGATCATGCCGGCAAGATATTTTATCAGCAATGAACTCCAACAACACAATGCTCAATGTTAAGTTCGCAAAATTTGTTTTCCAAATTGCAAAAAAAGCAACTCTGTAGGTTTGCAGGAACCATCGCCACAATCTTCAATTTCATGACCGGTCTGGGACCCCCGTCACCTATTCAACTCCAAGAATCTTACCAGTGGAGCCATTGTATGCTTTACTGAATGTTAGGGGTGGGTTTTACGCTCACCAACAATGTCATTACATTTTTTAACATATTTTAGCTGCTTCTTGTGCAAAAATAATAATAACAATAATTATTTATACATACTATTGCATTTTGTTAAACAACTTTCATTTTTTGTTGCATTTAATATGAAACGTATCTTTTGTTTGTTTTTAAATTGTCATGATTTTAAGTAATCGAACAATAAACAATAATAATAACCTGACTTAATTGGTCCATTTGATCTTCCCCACAGTCAGGTAACAAGTAAATCTTGGTTTTGGTGCATCATGCCTCCAGGTACACAGAAGCCGTAATTCTAAGGAGCATGACTACATGACTGGTAAAAACAGCTCCCTTGGAGATCTTTTCTTGCTTCACATTTCCAAGGTCGGTAATTTCTGACTGGGGATCCAATTTCATCTCATCTTACATGAGAGAGATGTGGGATCAAGCTGGTGTAGCATACCACCTCTCCATAGCATATCACCAACAAACCAATGATTTGGGGGAGCTGTTTAACTAGACACTAAAGAGCATAATGGGAACTCTGCACACACAAGGAGATGATGGACGGAAAGCTGAAACTTTTCAGACACTCACCCTCAATCACAGATCTGGGTTAAATCCTTCATCATTTTTTCAGCTCAATTCGCCACCCCAGTTCAGACACAGCTGTATGCAAATCAGTCTTGACCCTGTGACCCTGTGCCTCATGTTAACAGCCCAGCCTGAACTGCCAAGCCATGTCTTACCTGGACCAGAAACAAGCATCCTGGGACCGGTTTAAGGCTAACAGCCCTCATCAGCCAGGCTAGCTTGAATCCAGTGGCAAAGTGAGCAAGGGACCAACGTCTGGGCATACAATGCCAACTTAGGCCAAACAAAGAAAAGACAAGGAGATGATGGATGGAGCGCTGAAACTTTTCAGACACTCACCCCAGTCACAGATCTGGGTTGAAACCATCATCGTTCTTTAGCTCACTTCGCCACTCTAGTTCAGACACATCTATATGCAAATAAGTCTTGACCCTGTGCCTCATGGGAACAGTCCAGCCCGAACTGCCAATCCATGTGTTCCCTGGACTGGAAACAAGCATTCTGGGACCGGTTTCGGACAAACAGCCCTTATCAGCCAGGCTAGCTTGAATCCAGTGGCAAAGTGAGCAAGGGACCCACGTCTGGGCATTCCCTGCCAACTTATGGAGAACAAAGCAAACACAAGATGATGATGGACAGAGAGCTGAGACTTTTCCGACACTCACCCCCGTCACAGATCTGGGTTGACTCCATCATCGTTCTTTAGCTCACATTGTTACCCCAGTTCAGACACAGCTATATGCAAATCAGTCTTGACCATGTGCCTCATGGGAACAATCCAGGCCGAACTGCCAAGCCATATCTTTCCTGGACCGGAAACATGTATCCTGGGACCGGTTTTTGGCTCTAATAATGGGAACTCTGCCTGATAACCTCAGATGGAAGTGGGATCTTCTCCTGCCATGTCTCTTGTTTGCCTACTGAGAGATTCTGCAGAAGGGGGTAGAGTTCTGTTTCTTTGAGCTTCTGTATGGACACGCAGTGCAAGGTCCACTCACCTTAGCCAGAGAAGGGTGGGAAGGGCCCTCAGAGTCTCAACAAAAGGAGGCAGTGGAATATGTGATTGGCTTCCAAAAGTTGTCGGCGTAATATGAGTCAGAAAAAGAAAAACATTCAGGCCAGCCAAGCGGTTATAAAGGAATGATAGGATCGAAAAGCACCACTGGCTGGGTATCAGGAAGGCCAGGAGGAGTTGGTGCTAAAGTTTATTTGTCCAGGACTTTGAAGGACAAATGGTGTGGGTCACACAAGGCAGTTCAAAAGATTACTGAGGTTAACTACTTAGTGGACACAGGTGACACAAGGGAATCCAGGAGGGTGTTCCATGTGAAAAGACTGAAGCCTTACCTCCGGAGAGATTACACAATGATTAGCATGACTATGGTAAAGGAAATTGAGGAAGACAGTGACTCTCTTTCTGACTTGCTTCTGAGTGATGATGGGTGGCAGTGTAGACGGGGTTTGGTTAGCCCCTGAGTTAATGCCTGAGCAGCAGAGGGACTGTAGAGAGGTGTTTGGTTGGTTTGCCAACCTTTTCTCGCTGACTCTAGGGTTGACACCTATCTGTGTGCATGACATAGACACAGGTGACAGACTCCCTGTGAAAGGCAGGATGTAAAGAATGACAGACAGGGCGAAGGGATGCATTAAGGCGGAAGTTGCTAAAATCATGAACCTAGGAGTCATTGAGAGATCTTGTAGTCTGTGGTCTAGTCCGGTGGTTCTAGTACCAAAGCAAGATTCTACTGACTTGCAGTGGTACTGTAGACTACCAAGTCCTCAATGTGGCAACCAAAACTGATGCCCATCCAATCACAAGAGCAGATGAGCTTGTTGATTGTTTAGGTGCTGCAAAGTTCTAGAGCATCTTGGATCTGACCAGTGGATACTGGCAGATTAGTTTGGCTCCAAATTCTAAGGAGAAGAGTTAATTTTCTATGACTGTTCAAGATGATGGCCTTTGAATTGAAGAATGCCACACTCACTTTTCAGCACTTGGTGAAAAATGCTCTCGCAGGGCAGGAAGAGTTCTGTGTGACCTACCTAGATGACATTGAAGTGTTCAGCAATTCATCCAGGCCACCTGAGACACTTAGGACAGATGTTGGGTAGGATACAGGGCAAAACTGGCCAACAAGGCTACTAAGGGACTCTGAACGTTATCGGGCCGGAAAAAGTATGAGCCGTCGCATGTTTTCCGACCGACTCATACAGATGTACGAGCAAGAAAATACGATGCGAGAAACGTGAAATCGCTGACCGAAACATTTCCGGGTCCGAACCACTCCGTCCGTCTCGTCAGTAAGCAAACCGTGCCATGGAGGCGATTTCCGACCGAGCCAGTATGATGCACGATTCAGACAGACGGCTTGAGTCGGAGCCTCGGACACATAAAGCTGACTTCGGAGGTCTGTGCCAGACCCCCCTTCACCTGTAGGCGTACGAGTCCATCACAGGGGGTGACCCTACACATGCATGTACGGTGCGGGTGGCACAGACGAGTCCCCACTACAGTGGGAGCCCTTGTGCACAACGCACCTTTTTCGTCAATGGGAGCCAATGTACGCACCGTACAGCAGGCTCCCATTGCCTTCAATGGGGCTCCGAGCGACCTGGGTCCATCAGCGCTTGTTCACATCATACTTGGACGCTCGGAGACACGGAGAACAAGTCGGTCGGAAGCCCTCCGGATCCGAGTCGGACAGACCCTTCTCTCAGCAAGATCGAAATCGGCTCCTAAGTGTGAGGTGGGGCTGTCCTCTGTAGTCTACCTTGGGCATGAGATGGGGAATGGGAAGATTTTCCTTCTCAAGACTCACCAAGGAGTTCTTCCCAATCCTGTCTGAACACTAATGATCGGTAGTGCTGGAACCACAATTTCCATCATGCTGCACGGTCTGGATGTGACAAGCATGCATGACTACATTTTGATTTTCTTGATGGCCTGATAAATCAGATCTGATGATTATTCTTGGATGATTATTCTTGGAATTCAGGCAGTCATGTTGTGGAGGAAGACACGGTCGGGTAAGGGTGCATATTGCGCCACTCAGGTTTCATTCGAGCCAGTGGCTCGTAAATTGTAGTAAGCTGTGAGTTCACGGTTTACAATCATTCTTTTCTGTGCTTTGAGCTTCACTTGTTTTTATCTCCGTTGATGAGTTTACTTTCCTTAAGCTCATGCAGAGGGAAAAATGAGTTCAAGCTACGTTTCACCTTATCTTTGTTTTTCCTAACTGTTTGTACTATTGGATTACGTGCTGGGAAGAGGCAGCGAGGGTTGTGGTTCATGCGTCTTTAAACAAAATGCTCTCTTGTGAAGCTTCTTGAGTCTGGGAGTACTATGAAAAGTGAATTCAGACTTGACCAAACCCGCTTGAGATGGCCTGGAACTGAATGTTACAGGGAGTGCTTCCTGTTCCGCTAAGCCCTGATAACTGTTGCGAAACCTACCACAAGTATGTCAATGCTATAATTGAACTTGAGATTTTTTCCTCCTATTCCATGTGCGTCCTGCATGTGGAAGGAATGCTCACCATTACATAAGACTTATTTTGAGTACATAATGGAGATGCTATGGGTGGAATAGCATGTTTATGTATTTGTCTGTGTTTATCTGTTTATGCATATAGCAGGGGGATTCTGGCAGACCCTTGGAATAATATCTCTCACCTCCCCTGTGATGCATGCCTGCCCAAGCAAAGGGGTATGTAGGACTTTGCAAACAGTATCTAATAAGATCTTATGGTGGTGACAACTTTTGTAAACAATTGGTCTTTCTCCTCTTCAAATAGCGGTGCGTACCAACTGGAATTTCTTGGCCAACACAGCAGAACATTCCAGCTTGCTACGGGCATGACAGGTTGTTTACTTTTCTTTTACAGGTATTGCCATTTCATTTATGTGTGATTAAGGTTTAGAGAGAGAGAGAGAGAATATGGAAAGAGCTGGTTCTGAGTAGTGTTCTTATTTTTACATGTCTCCCTTCCTGCTGATCCCTCCTTTTCCTTCCCCCGCTTAATCACTTCAATAGTCTGTACTGACTGAGCATTCAGACTTGAAGCCAGTGAGAGGTGGACCCATACTGGCATCACTCCAACCCTGAGGATACAGCAATACAAGACTCCTATTGGATGACAAGATTCAGTCTGTGATTGAGTGGGAAATGACTGAAGTGAGGGCCTTCTTAGGACTGAAGTGAGGGCCTTCTTAGGACTCACCAGGTATTACAGGAACTTGGTGGCAAACTATGAAAGTATAGTTGCCCCATTGACTGCTTTGACCTCCAAGAATCAGCCCAGGAAAGTGATATGGACTGAGGAGTGTCAGAGGACATTTGAGGAACTGAAGAAGGCCCTATACAATGCACCTGATTTGAAAGCACCTGACTACAGTCAGCCTTCCATTGTACAGACGGATGCCTTTGACAAAGCAGTAGGAGCGGTGTTAGCTCAACTGTATGACAAGGGTAGAGAGTCCTTGGGACCCTTTATTAGTAGGAGGTTACTACCCACAGAACTTGGCAGCTTTAGAAAAGAAATGCTTTGCCATTGTGTGGGCTTTGCGTAAGAGCCACCCTTATTTTGTTTGACTCTAAGATTGTAGTGCAAATGGATCATAAGCCACAGAAACGTTTGATGACTATGAAGGGAGAGAATTCCAAGTTTTTGAGATGGGCTGTTTTATACAAGGGTTAGACTTTGGGGTGGAGTACAGAGCCAGATTGAGCCAATAGAATGCTGATAGGCTTTCCTGACAATTGTATCGATCTAACCACCCAAACCACTCCAGGTTAGGGATTGATTTGGTGTGTTCTTATTTGAGAGGGGATTTTTCGATGGATCAAAAAGTCCTGCATATGATAATGGATGTGCACCACTCCCCTGAGAGACCCAACTGTACTGATGTCTGAATCTCTACTGCTGTGTTTTGTTGTCAAAAGTAAACACAGATTATGCATGAGCACAAGCCGTGGTCCATGCAGCTAACAGTGGTGGGGCGGTGGAGCCAGGTAAGAGGGGATTTCGAGGGACAATGCAGAGGGAATCTGAAATAAATAATTCATTTTCTCTCTGCATCGTCCCTAGATATCCCCCTTACCTGGCCCCATGGCCCCACCACTGTTACCTGCACGGACTGCGGCTGATATGCACCATGATATAGGCTAGCATCATGAATTGGGTCATGTGGGACCTGGAGAGGCACCCAATACGCTATCCTCATAGTGATGAATGTCTACTGCCTTTACCAGGAGCTAAGCAGCATGGGAACGGGTGTGGCAGCATACCATGTAGTGATCAGTAACATTTAACAGGTCCTTTATACCTGTGTCACTATAGCAAGGCATACTGGCTCACCCATTTAAAGGTCTGCTGCTGTGTGCTAAAGTCAGCTTTGCCCTTCATCAGTTTGGTGTGTAGTGCTGCACAATGCATGTATGCTGTACACGTGCTAGGTTAATGTGTGCCTGTGAATGGTACAATACAGTGATAATGCATTACTGTGCAGTGCATGTATGTGCTGGGTGTATGTGTGCCTGTAAGTGGTACAGTACATGGAGGATGTTGTGCAGTGTGGTGCATATATGCTGCATACGTGTGCTGGGTGTACGTGCGCCTGTGAATGTTACAGTACATGGCTGACTCTGGGTTCCATTTTGAGAGACCCAGGGCTGCATGGTGAAACATGAGGAAGTAGAGAAATCCCCTCTGACAAATTTGTGAATTACTGCATTCTTACAAGCTGGTTGGGACACACTACAGAGAGTACACTTCAAAGGATGTTCTTTGAGTCAGAGAGAGGGCACAATGAAGGAGCCTGTGAACATCTCAGGAAGGAGATGGGGCTGCTAAGAGAATTATAAAAAGTAAGCCTAACCTTCTGATGCACATATCACAGCGGCTGACATCCAGGTGTGAACTCCTAGCCACTCCCATTGCTGTGTTGTGTGACTACCAACATTAGAGTGGCTCCTGCTGTGACTGTTTTCTGGAGGAAGTGAGTTTAGCGGCGTGGGTGCTTCAAAAGGAAACAGACCTTCAATATAAACTTCAAAGATGCAGACTCTAACTCACATTTGGTGTCTGTAAATGGACTATTAGAAGGGGAGCTTGAGACCCCCAAAAGTATCAACTAGCAAGCAATCAGCTGACTGTGTGAGGAGGGTAGGTGTAAAGAAGATAACTTCAATCCAGGATAAGTAGTTGAAGTAAGTCTTTATTGGATAGAAGTAAACAGACCTCCAGCTCCTTCCACAGCTTCCTCTGCACCGTCTGCTAATCATATCACAACAGTCCAACCTCCTAGCAACATGCCCACAATTCTGAGAAGTAGAGATCCCAACAGTAAGCTTTGCAAGACTTTTACCCGAGATCAGGACTAGGGTCCAAGGCAAGCTTGTCTTCCAGCTGGGCCAGGAGACATCACTGAGGGAATCCAAACAATCACACTTTCTCTGGAGCCTGGAGCATCAGTGCCTGCCCGCTTGTCAAGACTAGTGGTATCAGGATCCATGGCGGCGCCTACCTGACAATTAATTAAGAGACATTGCTTGTTTCGTGGAAAGCGGGCGCTATGGGAACTACAAATCCCATGATCCTCTATGGCCCGGACTGTATATGATGACATCAAGCGCATGCGCCTGCGCGCGTTATTCTGTGGGGGAGCTGAGTTTGCTGATGCCGGTCGCTGGCTGAGAGGTTCTGTCCTTGCAGGAAGAGCAAGAAAAGACGCGGCAGGTAAGACCGCTTATCCAGTCTGTTCTGCGCCTAGAGCTGAACACCGAGGTAATCCGCCTCGTGTTGCAGTTTCTTTTGTGGATTGTTTCTCGAATTAACACGGAGGTAAAGCAACCTCGTGTTCTTTGTTAATGTTTTGAGCCACATTAGGAATGCTGGTGGGAAGCGGAACACGGAGGTAATTTCCAGCTTCGTGTGACCGTTTTTTTGCTGCTCTGAAGCTAGTGTGCAGCTTGTATTGGTCGTCGTGTGTGGTCTGGACTTATTACCCAGAGCGTTGGTGGTGGCCTCAACCACAAGCTACCGGTTGTTTTCCTTTGCAAGACTTGTTATTTGCATTAGTGCGGAGCACGGAGGTGGTCGCAGCCTCGTGTTGCCATACACTTATTTCTTGATGCAGTACCAGCGTGGGTAAAGTGTTCTTAAGGCCTGCCTTTCAACTTGCCGCTGCTGTTCATTCATATACTCCAATTGTCTATGGAGATGCTGTACGTTTTGCTTTCACAGCTGGGGAAAGCATAATTCAACGTTTCTCTTGGGTGCTTGCTTTTGTGTTCTGTGGTAAGGAATTAAGAGGGCCATCATATAGACCTACACAGTGTTTATTCAGAGTAGGTGTTCATGATATGCTTTTTCTCTTACAGGGAATGGGAGAACTCTATCCATAGCTTGTTGTGTTTATGAAGGAAAAGGTTTACTTCCTTGTTGAATTCAGATATGCATGTGTTGCGAGAATTCCTGAGTGTATTTATTGCTATTTCTTTATGTCTTTCAGATCCCTTTTCCCAGCTGTCCCTTTCCTTTCCCTTCCCTTTATCCCTCGCCTGATCGCCCGAACACCCTGTATATTTTATGTTCAGTGTGTTGGTGATATCAGGAGGTGGAACCTTATAACCAACAATCGGATCCTGCGGAGCGAGTTCTGACAAGTGGGCTCTGTGAGGAAGATAAGGCTATTTGAGGAAAACAGGTCCAATGGGGATGTCCTGTTGAATGGATTCCCTTAGTGAGGTGTGAGGAGATGGCTGCTGCACTGCTCAGGTCATTGCCCATGTGCAGGGATAGTTGACAACCATTATATGCCAGAGGAGGGCTGCCATGAAGGGAGCCATGATCATCGATGTGCCAAACAGGACATTATCCATGAGCAGTAAGGAACCTGCAACCTCCTATACGATGAGGGCCCGCTGCGAAGAGATTGCCGTAATGAGTGGCCCATCACCTGTGAGTGGTGGAAAACCAGCGACCCGTATTTTAGGTATTCTACATTGAACAGATTGCCATAGTGAGAAAGCTGTAGCCCTTGTGTGGTAGTGGTGCACTGGTGACCCCATTGCCAGGAGGGGCTGTTGTCAGGAAATATGCTGTGCTGATCATGTCAGAGCGTGTGTGCAGTAGAGAGACAGTCACCCCGAATACAAGAGGGAGGGAGCCACCGGCACCAAACAAGATATGTGTCCTGGTCGGGATAGTCAAAAGATGAAAGAGGCTGCCATGGGCTCCCCTACGGACCTGCACCATGCCTGAGGACTAGAGTCTGGACCTCTGCACTATTTCCTACCCCTCCAACTAACCATGGGGAGGACCAAAGACATCTCCAGCTTGGATGAGCCATGAAGAACCTCCTTGTCATGCCTCATTTCCAGCTGGGATGAATTGGAGGTATTTACCACACCTGGTAAATTACTCAACCCTGGGAGAAATAATGTTTACTGTGTGGTACATACCCCCACCCATACTCTGCACAACTTTAAATGAGGGACTCAATATTTTCCCAATGATTATGCTTTCAAACGGTATACACTCAAAATATTGAGTTTTAAATATCGATTTGCATTAATATCGAATAAAAAATATAGAATGGACACAATATCGAATGGACAGAATATAGACTACAAAAATATCGAATAGAATAGCAGTAATATAGAATTCAAAATATAGAATGGACAAAATATCGAATGGACAGAATATAGACAACAAAAATATAGAATGGACAGAATATAGACAACAAAAATATAGAATGGACAGAATATAGACAACAAAAATAGAGAAAGGGCAGAATAGAGACAACAAAAATATCGAATGTGAGGTAAGTTAATATCAATTTTTTAATATTATCCCATTTTTAAAGCGTTTTTATGTTAGTATATGTGTGAAAAGTGTATATTTATTTTATAATTTATTTTAATTAATTCATTTTAATGGTATTTAATTTTTGTGTAATATAATTCTGTAGCGGGTTGTGGGCTTATAGGGGAACAGGGTGGGAAGTAATTTAATTATAATGAATTAAATATGTAAATTTATTTAGTGGTATTTGTTTTGAATGAATTGGTAATTAATTGTTAATTGTTAATTAATTAAAATATAATTTGTAATCCATTTTAATTAATTGAATAATTGATAATTATGTTAATTTGATTATTTATTTTCTGTAGTGGGTTGTGGGTTTATAGGGGAATAGGGTGGGAAGTAATTTAATTATAATTAATTTGTTTAATTTATTTGTTGGTATTTATTTTGAAATAATTGTTATTTAAATTTGCAATTGATAATTAATTAAAATATAATAGGTAATTAATTTAAATTAATTGATTAATTGATAATTATGTTAATTTTATTAATGTATTTTCTGTTGCAGTTTGTGGGTTTATAGGGGAATAGGGTGGAAAGTAATTTAATTATAATTGTTTAAATGTTTTAATTTATTTATTGGTATTTTTTAACTAATTGTTAATTATTTTTCAATTGTTAATTAATTAATTGTAAATTGATAATTAATTTGTATTAATAGGTAATGCTTTTTAATAAATATTGTTTATTTGTAATTTTAATTGGTTAATTAGTATATTATATTAAATTGGTAAATATTTTTTATTATTTTTTAATTGGTATAATATTATATATATATATATATATATATATATATATATATATATATTTTAATTAATATATGAAGTATTTACTTTCCTTACTGTTGCACTCACTGGAGTGAGAATAGTAATTGTTACCCTCCCGCTATGCAACGCCTTCCCTTCTGTTGAACTCTCTGGAGTGGGAATATGAATTTTTTTCCCAACGCTATCCAACGCTTTCCCTACTGTTGCACTCACTGGAGTGGGAATAGTAATTTTTCCCCTCCCGCTATCCAACGCCTTCCCTACTGTTGCACTCTCTGGAGTGGGAATAGTAATTTTTACCCCTCTGCTATCCAACGCTTTCCCTACTGTTGCACTCACTGGAGTTGGAATAGTAATTTTTTCCCCAACGCTATTCAACGCTTTCCCTACTGTTGCACTTTCTGGAGTGGGAATAGTGATTTTTACCCTCTTGCTATCCAACGCCTTCCCTACTGTTGCACTCACTGGAGTGGGAATTGTAATTGTTCCCCCTACGCTATCCAACGCTTTCCCTACTGTTGCACTCTCTGGAGTGGGGAATAGTAATTTTAACCCTCTCGCTATCCAACGCTTTCCCTACTGTTGCACTCACTGGAGTGGGCATAGTAATTTTTTCCCTATGCTATCCAACGCTTTCCCTACTGTTGCACTCTCTGGAGTGGGAATAGTAATTTTTACCCCTACGCTATCCAACGCTTTCCCTACTGTTGTACTCTCTGGAGTGGGAATAGTTATTTCTACCCTCTTGTCATCCAAAGCCTTCCCTACTGTTGCACTCACTGGAGTGGGAATAGTAATTTTACCCCTATGCTATCCAACGCTTTCCCTATTGTTGCACTCTCTGGAGTGGGAATAGTAATTTTTACCCCTACGCTATCCAAGGCTTTCCCTACTGTTGCACTCACTGGAGTAGGGATAGTAATTTTTACCCCTAGGCTATCCAACATTTTCCCTACTGTTGCACTCTCTGGAGTGGGAATAGTAATGTTTACCCCTACGCTATCCAACGCTTTCCCTACTGTTGCACTCTCAGGAGTGGGAATAGTAATTTTTACCTCTACGCTATCCAACGCTTTCCCTACTGTTGCACTCTCTGGAGTGGAAATAGTAATTCTTACCCCTAGGCTGTCCAACGTTTTCCCTACTGTTGCACTCTCTGGAATGGGATTAGTAATTTTTACCCCTACGCTATCCAACGCTTTCCATACTGTTGCACTCTCTGTAGGGGGAATAGTAATTTTGACCTCTACGCTATCCAACGCTTTCCCTACTGTTGCACTCACTGGAGTTGGAATAGTAATTTTTTCCCCAACGCTATTCAACGCTTTCCCTACTGTTGCACTTTCTGGAGTAGGAATAGTGATTTTTACCCTCTTGCTATCCAACGCCTTCCCTACTGTTGCACTCACTGGAGTGGGAATTGTAATTTTTCCCCCTACGCTATCCAACGCTTTCCCTACTGTTGCACTCTCTGGAGTGGGGAATAGTAATTTTAACCCTCTCGCTATTCAACGCTTTCCCTACTGTTGCACTCACTGGAGTGGGAATTGTAATTTTTCCCCTTATGCTATCCAATGCTTTCCCTACTGTTGCACTCTCTGGAGTGGTGAATAGTAATTTTAACCCTCTCGCTATCCAACGCTTTCCCTACTGTTGCACTCACTGGAGTGGGCATAGTAATTTTTTCCCTATGCTATCCAACGCTTTCCCTACTGTTGCACTCTCTGGAGTGGGAATAGTAATTTTTACCCCTACGCTATCCAACGCTTTCCCTACTGTTGTACTCTCTGGAGTGGGAATAGTTATTTCTACCCTCTTGTCATCCAAAGCCTTCCCTACTGTTGCACTCACTGGAGTGGGAATAGTAATTTTACCCCTATGCTATCCAACGCTTTCCCTACTGTTGCACTCTCTGGAGTGGGAATAGTAATTTTTACCCCTACGCTATCCAAGGCTTTCCCTACTGTTGCACTCACTGGAGTAGGGATAGTAATTTTTACCCCTAGGCTATCCAACATTTTCCCTACTGTTGCACTCTCTGGAGTGGGAATAGTAATGTTTACCCCTACGCTATCCAACGCTTTCCCTACTGTTGCACTCTCAGGAGTGGGAATAGTAATTTTTACCTCTACGCTATCCAACGCTTTCCCTACTGTTGCACTCTCTGGAGTGGGAATAGTAATTCTTACCCCTAGGCTGTCCAACGTTTTCCCTACTGTTGCACTCTCTGGAATGGGATTAGTAATTTTTACCCCTACGCTATCCAACGCTTTCCATACTGTTGCACTCTCTGTAGGGGGAATAGTAATTTTGACCTCTACGCTATCCAACGCTTTCCCTACTGTTGCACTCTCTGGAGTGGGAATAGTAATTTTGACCCTCCCGCTATCCAACGCTTTCCCTACTGTTGCACTCTCTGGAGTGGGAATAGTAATTTTTACCCTCCCGCTATTAAATGCTTTCCCTACTGTTGCACTCTCTGGAGTGGGAATAGTAATTTTTACCCCTACGCTATCCAATGCTTTCCCTACTGTTGCACTCTCTGGCGTGGGAATAGTAATTTTGACCTCTACGCTATCCAACGCTTTCCCTACTGTTGCACTCTCTGGAGTGGGAATACTAATTTTTACCCTCCCGCTTTCCAACGCTTTCCCTACTGTTGCGCTCTGGAGTGGGAATAGTAATTTTTACCCCTAAGCTATCCAATGCTTTCCCTACTGTTGCACTCTCTGGAGTGGGAATAGTAATGTTTACTCCTATGCTATCCAACACTTTCCCTACTGTTGCACTCTCTAGAGTGGGAATAGTAATGTTTACCCCTACGCTATCCAACGCTTTCCCTACTGTTGCACTCACTGGAGTGGGAATAGTAATTTTTACCCTCCCGCTATCCAACGCTTTCCCTACTGTTGCACTCACTTGAGTGTGAATAATAATTTTTACCCTCCCGCTATCCAACGCTTTCCCTACTGTTGCACTCACTTGAGTGTGAATAATAATTTTTACCCTTACGCTATCCAACGCTTTCTCTACTGTTGCACTCACTGGAGTGGTAATAGTAAATGTACCCTTTCCGCTATCCTACGGTAAAAATATTTAATTTTTTTTTTAATATTACGTTCATATATATATATATGTATATATATATATATATATATGTATATTTATATATATATATATATATATATATATATATATGTATATATATATATATATATATATATATATATATATATATATATATATATATATATATATATATATATATATATATATATACATATACATATATATATTCACTGAAAAAACCATAGGTTATAGAACATATATAGTTAGGAATTAGCATTTACAAAACCTTGAAAATTCACTGAAAAAACCATAGGTTATAGACCATATATAGTTAGGGATTAGCATTTACAAAACCTTAATTTACTCGCACAAAACCATAGAAATTCGCATATATAGTTAGTTGCAATAACTATATATCGCGCGCCCGCAATTCACTGCTGATGATGTCACATATTACATCATTCATGACATGGTCAGTGACATCACTGATGACATTATCCAGTGACTGTATGTTTCTGTAAAGTTAAAATATGTCTTACATATTAAAGAATGAGTGGATGTATAAGTGTCTGGATGAAGCATTTAGTAGGTGCATGACTGACTGTATGAGAGAGTGATTAAATGTGTCTCACTGAGTGCATGGGTTAGTGACTAAACTGTCTTAATTTGTGCATCATTATGTCTGTTGTTCTGTAAACTGCTGCATGTGTTAATCAGTAGCTATATGAGTAACTATATGGGTTATTGATTGGTTGCCCAAGTATTTGTATGGGAGACTGAGTATGTGTGTGGGTGGCTGGGAGGTGTATGACTCTGTGCATAGATGTGTGAGCAGTTGATTCACTAGATGTATAGGTTCAAACGTGCATGTGGAAACAGCTGTATGGGCAGTTGACTGTGTGCATGAGTGTATTGGTGAGTGAATGGATATCTCAGTGCTACATGTCAAAGTAAGTACATATGTAAAACACAGTACATTTGAGAGTTGACATATATAAATAACTGAGCATAAGAGCCAGTGAATGTGAGATTGGCTGTATGAATCATTGTGAACTTGTATCAGGGATTGTATAAGAGTAAATATGTGTTAGAATATGTTTGAAATAGTAAGGTGTGTATAACTGTGTAGTTGAGGAAATGGAGGAGTGATTGATTCTTTTCATGACTGACTAGATGTGTGAGTAACTCCATGGATGAGTGACAGTCTGTGAGTGTCTGTTTACACTGAGTGTATCTAAGGTTATATTAGAGTCTGAAGAGCTTCATCGTATTATCACATGAATGATGTCATCAGTGATGTCATTTGAGTTGTCATCAGTGATGTCATCAGTTATGTCACTGACCATGTCATGAATGATGTAATATGTGACATCATCAGCAGTGGATTGCGGGTGCGCGATACATAGTTATTGCAACTAATTATATATGCGAATTTCTAGGGTTTTGTGCGAGTAAATTAAGGTTTTGTAAATGCTAATCCCTAACTATATATGGTCTATAACCTATGTTTTTTTCAGTGAATTTTCAAGGTTTTGTAAATGCTAATTCCTAACTATATATGTTCTATAACCTATGTTTTTATCAGTGAATTTCAATGTTTTTTTTAATAGCAAATATTAAAAGCTGTCAAATGTCAAGTACGTGATAGGTAAAAACATTTTCGTGTTTATGCACGCTGATGTGCTTTGAACGCTGCCCCCCTCCCCCCCCTCTTTTCTCTTAGGAGTACTCTCTCTTTGCAGATAGTGAAGGGTAGTTAACGCAGGCCTTTGCCCCCGTTGTAATCCGTCGTGCCTGCTTCTGTCTCCATTTGATTGATTGTTATCCAAGCATTTACTGTTTTAGAATTGGTTCTCTTTGGTTCATTCTCTAATTACAAACAAGCACAGAGTCGCAATACTCTGTTTAGTCTTTGCAAATAGTGACAAATCGTTTAAAAAAACAAAAGGAATCGAGCAAAATCAGTAGGCCACTAATGGGATCTCTTTTTGACCTCGCTAAAATAGAAACATTATGAACAACCCCTCATGAGAAATACAAAACTAGTGAGATGAACTGAGCTCCACACCATGATGGCTGCAAGACAGCTCGGCTCCGCCACCCACCCCATCCAAAATAACGACAAACCCTATGCAAATATTATAAATATATACAACACACCAGCAAAGTAACAGGGTAAAACATTTTATTAAATAACTATTTACATAACTATTTTATACTTTTTGTTGCCCGATACGGCTAGCTCAATCGATCGAGCATGAGACTCATACACTCTGATCTCCTTGGCCTCAGTCAAGCATCAATAGTAAGATTTTCATACATGAGTGTACGTTCATGGTTTTGGTCCCTGAGTTGCTTCGATGTCACTGCCTTGCACAAATGGCATAAGTCCTGGATGTTGGGTGCCATAGTTCAGAGTTCTGAGCAGCGCTTGTAACACTGTCTGAAGCTTATTTGCACCTGCTGCAGCTTCACTATTCTCAAAGTAAGTGGGGGCCGTTTGTGGACCTGACTGCATTTGAAAAAATGTGATGCGGTGCCTCCCTAAACCGCTTGACGGAGGCCCCCGAGGTGCGGTGTGATGGCGCCGACTCGGAGGGGGCTGTTGGCTCCGACCCCCTCCCCAAGTCTTGTTGCCCTGGTGTGGCCTGAGATCGCCCCCGACATAAGCGGCGGGCTCCCGGGGTCAAGCGGAACTTTTTGCCTTTTGGTGACTCTTCCATTCTGGACCTTGTCCCACAATCCGTTCGACCTGAAGACACGTCCTGCGGTGCCCTAGTCCGGCCATCACATATTCCTGCGCCAGGAAACGGCGTGGGATGCACTAGAAGGGAGAGGCGGCGCGAACGAGCCTCCCCCACCTCCCCAGGTGGAGGTTTTTCAGGTACACCCCAGCGCTTTACGCAACCAGCTGAGTTGCGCCTGCTCTTGCGGCTACAGCGTATCGCCCACCATCCACTTGAATTGCGCCCACTCTTGCAGTGCAGCGATAGGCGGCTGCCATAGGACTCTCAAAATGGCGTCCGGCTCTTCGGATTTAGGGCTGGCCCACTAAAATGGCCCTGGGACACCTTGGAACTCAGACGCTTGACTGCTAGGGCATGGACCCCATTCCCAAAAGCGTCCCCTCAGCCTTGAAGATTCTACAAAAGTCACCGGGGCCCCCGACTCCCGCAGACTTCCGGTGGTGAGCGACTGCCATGATTGCTCGCGGAATGGCCACGCGGAATGGCCACGACGTAGCCACGGGGTGCTCTCATGCTGACGCCAGCTTCAATCTGAAACATCTAGAAACACTGTAGACTACCAATTCAATCAGTTCCGGTGGAGCCCCAACGTGACCCGGTAGAAAAGAACTCAAACAACCCCCACTTACACTCACCTATGAAAGTCTTACTATTGATGCTTGACTGAGACCAAGGAGATCAGAGTGCATGTCTGTGTAAGGTGATGTACCTCTGGGGAGACAAGGTCCAGAATGGAAGCGTCGCTGTATCGCAAGAGTGGGTGAAATTTAGCCGGATGGCGGGTGAGACGCTGTAATAGCAAGAGCAGGCACAACTCAGTTGGCCGAGAGAGACTTGGCGAGGGGGCAGGAGCCAAGCGCCCCCTCCCAGTCCGCGCCACCACACCGCCCCTGGGGGGCCTCCGTCAAGCGGTTCAGGGAGGCAGCGCAGGCAGCCGTTCTTCAGATCAGTGGCTCTCACCGGCAAGGCTCCCCTCCTTTAGCAGCGATCGTTGGCGCTGTGTTTGTGGCCGGAGGCTCCTGCTTAGTCACCGCCCCGGCCTCTCCATGTCGTAGGCCGCAAGAGTGGGCGCAACTCAGCTGGCCGAGCGAGACTTGGGGAGGGAGCAGGAGCCAAGCGCCCCCTCCCAGTCCGCGCCACCACACCGCCCCTGGGGGGCCTCCGTCAAGCGGTTCAGGGAGGCACCGCAGGCAGCCGTTCTTCAGATCAGTGGCTCTCACCGGCAAGGCTCCCCTCCTTTAGCAGCGATCGTTGGCGCTGTGGTTGCGGCCAGAGGCTTCTGCTTAATCAACGCCCCGGACTCTCCATGTCGTAGGCCGCAAGAGTAATCGCAAGTCAGCTGTCCGAGAGAGACTTGGGGAGGAGGCAGGAGCTAAGCACCCCCTCCCAGTCCGCGCCACCACACCGCCCCTGGGGGGCCTCCCTCAAGCGGTTCAGGGAGGCACCGCAGGCATCCGTTCTTCAGATCAGTGGCTCTCACCGGCAAGGCTCCCCTCCTTTAGCAGCGATCGTTGGCGCTGTGGTTGCGGCCGGTGGCTCCTGCTTAGTCGACGCCCTGGCCTCTCCATGTCGTAGGCCGCAAGAGTGGGCGCAACTCAGCTGGCCGAGCGAGACTTGGGGAGGGGGCAGGAGCTAAGCGCCCCTTCCCAGTCCGAACCAATGAAAAGTGTTATATTTAGGTCACATGACCTAGCCTTACATCATTAGGAACCCAAAAGTGAAATGAACCAATGAAAAGTTTAATTAACAAGTCACATGACCTGTTATGCTTACGTAAAACGCTCCGCGCCGCGCCCCGGATCGCTTCCGGGTAGCTGCTTTTCGCGCCTCGCGCACCGGAGCACTACCGGGTGCGCTAACGCGGCGCGTCATATGACAGAAGGGACAGGCAACAAGAACCATCAGTCAAAGAGGGTAGGGCAAGTTCTTCTCTACCGGGTCACGTTGGGGCTCCACCGGTACTGATCGAATTGGTAGTCTACAGTGTTTCTGGATGTTTCAGACTGAAGCTGGCGTCAGCATGAGAGCACCACCATCTCGTGACTCCGTCGTGGCAATTCCGCAAGCAATCATGGCAGTCTCCCCCCACCGGAAGTCTGCGGGAGTCGGGGGCCCCGGTGACTCTTGTAGAATCTTCAAGGCTGAGGGGACGCTTTTGGGAATGGGGCCCATGCCCTAGCAGTCAAGCGTCCGAGTTCCAGGGTTGCCCAGAGCCATCCTTGCAGGCCAGGCCCAAGTCTGTGGAGTCGACCGCCATTTCCTGAGCTCCGTGGCAGCCGCCTCTCGCTGTACTGCAAGAGTGGGTGCAATTCATCTGGATGGCGGGTGAGACGGTGTAATAACAAGAGCAGGCGCAATTCAGCTGGCCGAGCGAGGCTCTGTGCCGCAGGAGCGGGCGAAACTCAGGTGGCCGAGTGAAGCGCTGGGGTGTAGCTGATAAACCTCCACCTGGGGAGGTGGGGGAGGCTCGTTCGCGCCGCCTCTCCCTTTCAGTGCACCCCACGCCATGTCCTGGCGCAGGGATATGTGATGGTTGGACCACGGCACCGCAGGACGTGTCTTCAGGTCAAACGGATTGTGGGACAAGGTCCAGATTGGAAGAGTCACCAAAAGGCAACAAGTTCCGCCTGACCCCGGGAGCCGACCACCTATGTCGGGGGCGATCTCAGGCCACACCAGAGCAACAAGACTTGGGGAGGGGGCAGGAGCCAAGCGCCCCCTCCGAGTCCGCGCCAGCACACCGCCCCTCGGGGGCCTCCGTCAAGCGGCTCAGGGAGGCACCGCAGGCAGCGGTTCTTCAGATCAGTGGCTCTCACCGGCAAGGCTCCCCTCCGTCAGCGGCGATTGTTGGCGCTGTGGTTGCGGCCGGAGGCCCCGCCTAGTCAACGCCCCGGCCTCTCCATCTCGTAGGCCGCAGAGTAGTCGGGGAGAAATCCCGGGAACGGCGGCATGCATTTGGATCGATGTTGCAGCAGGCTGCCATGTAAATAGTTATTTAATAAAACGTTTTACCCTGTTACTTTGCTGGTGTGTTGTATATATTTATAATATTTGCATAGGGTTTGTCGTTGTTTTGGGCGGGGTAGGCGGCGGAGCCGAGCTGTCTTGCAGCCATCATGGCGTCGAGCTCAGTTCCTCTCACTAGTTTCATATTTCTCATGAGGGGTTGTTCATAATGTTTCCATTTTAGCGAGGTCAAAAAGAGATCCCATTAGTGGCCTACTGATTTTGCTTGATTCCTTTTGTTTTTTCTAACGATGTTTCACTATCTGCAAAGACTAAACAGAGTATTGCGACTCTGTGCTTGTTTGTAAATAGAGAATGAACCAAAGAGAACCAATTCCAAAACAGTAAATGCTTGGATAACAATCAATCAAATGGAGAGGGAAGCAGGCACAACGGATTACAACGGGGGCAAAGGCCTGCGTTACCTACCCTTCACTATCTGCAAAGAGAGAATACTCCTAAAAAAGAGGGGGGGGGGCAGCGTTCAAAGCACATCAGCGTGCATAGACACAAAAATGTTTTTACCTACCTCGTACTTGACATTTTAAAGCTTTTGATATTTGCTATTAAAAACCATTGAAATTCACTGAAAAAAACATAGGTTATAGACCATATATAGTTAGGAATTAGCATTTACAAAACCTTGAAAATTCACTGAAAAAACCATGGGTTATAGACCATATATAGTTAGGAATTAGCATTTACAAAACCTTATTTTACTCACACAAAACCATTGAAATTCCATATATAGTTAGTTGCACTATAACTATATATCGCGCACCCGCAATCCACTGCTGATGATGTCACATATTACATCATTCATGACATGGTCAGTGACATCACTGATGACATCACTGATGACATCTCAAATGACATCACTGATGACATCACTGATGACATCTCAAATGACATCACTGATGACATCTCAAATGACATCACGGATGACATCTCAAATGACATCACTGATAACATCTCAAATGACATCACTGATGACATCACTGATGACATCTCATTTGACATCAATGGTCACATCACTGATGATATAATTCATGTGACAATACAATGCATCTCCTCACACTTTAATATAACCTCTGTTACATCCAGTGTAAAATACAGAATACAATTTTTTAAACCATTGACACACCAATACTAGTTACTACATACGCACTCACTGATTCCTATGTCTACACACACATTCACTCATTCACCCATACAATCATTCGTACATACAATCACTCATCTTTACAACACTATCATATGCACTTATACACCTATACAGACACTCAGACTTTGCCACTCATCCATGGAGTTACTCACACACCTAGTCAGTCCTGTAAAGAATCAATCACACTTCCATTTTCTAATCAATACAGTTAAACATAGAGTACCTTACATTTTCAAACATATACTAACACATACTTACTCTCTTATATAATCATTGATACAAGAACACATTGATCTGCACAGTCACACATCTCCCAGCCAGCCACACACACACTCAGTCTCCCATACAAATACTTGGAAAATCAATCAATAACCCATATAGTTACTCATATAGCTACTGATCAACACATGAAGCAGTTTACAGAACAACAGACATAATTATGCACAAATTAAGACAGTTTTGTCACTAACCCATGCACTCAGTGAGACACATTTAATCACTCACTCATACAGTCATGCACCTACTAAATCCTTCATCCAGACACTTATACATCCACTCATTCTTCAATATGTAAGACATATTTTAACTTTACAGAAACATACAGTCACTGGATAATGTCATCAGTGATGTCATCAGTGATGTCACTGACCATGTCATGAATGATGTAATATGTGACATCATCAGCAGTGGATTGCGGGTGCGCGATATATAGTTAGTGCAACTAACTATATATGGAATTTCAATGGTTTTGTGTGAGTAAAATAAGGTTTTGTAAATGCTAATTCCTAACTATATATGGTCTATAACCCATGGTTTTTTCAGTGAATATTTATATATATATGTATGTATTATTACATACATTTGTATGTTTTTTTTAACTTACATTAATTAGTTATTAATGTTAAAGTTATTTAAGTATTTTAAGTAAGTTAAAGGTAATTATATTTATTATTTCATTGATTTTTAATTATTTTAAAGCATTTAAAAAAAAATCGATATTTTGATTAACTATATTTTTTACATTGATATTTTTGATTCAATATTTTTGTACTTACCTGTTTGGAGATAGGAAGTCGATATTTTAGCATTCTATATCTTTTCCTCGATATTATGGTAGTTCTATATTTTTGACATGGATATTGTTTCAGTGATCCCTTTCAAACATTTTACTCCGTTAGTAAAGGTGTTCTAATTTTCAGGGGGAATCTCGCAGGCGTACATCTTTTCGCATGTCACATTTAGTACATTTTACAGAGCTTGTGTTCTAACATTAAATATAACTCATGAGAGTCCTTAAGTATCAGGAAGACAAAAAAGGCAGTATTTAGAGACTTCAAGATCCTTTGATGCATTGTTTATCCTGATGATTTGAAATGTGTTCCTTTTATGTAAATTGTCATGAAGCAGACTTCTGCGTTAATGGGTCTGTATAAGATAGAGGCTCATTATTATTACTGCTGAAAGGAGCACATAAAAGATCTTTTGGGAGAGGAGGCATTAACACATCGAAGGACAATGCTTTAAACTCTTTATTAGGCTATATGCCTAAAAGTGGTTTTTGTGGAAACTAGATATTAAAAATATATGAACAAATATGTTATGATCTCATTGCAGGAAACGTAATGTTATTACAAATGTAATTTCCTGCCGAGGAGAATTTCAGTAAATTAGTTTTTAATTCTAATTGTTTTCCCTGCTCTAGTCACAAAAAACAAATGAATGGCAACCTCATCACTATACACGATTCTTTCTGAGGTACTTAGAAATGTGCACTTCTACGTGGCGCTTTGAAAAAAATGTATGTGAATACGCCAGGGTGAATATTTAATTTTGCCAGGGAATTAGGACTACGTTGGGCAACACATGTTCTATTAGACAAACCCACACCTACAAACATCTCCAGTCTTTCAATATTCTGGAAGAAAGAGGTAAGTGTAAGTCTGCCTGTGCGGAAATAGAATAAAAAAGGAGAGGGTGGCAAAAACATGAATATGCATCTCGTGCAATTAGTAAGTTGTTGTAAGCCACTGTGCATACAAGTGAGGGACAAGTGCCCCTGGAATCTGACAGTTCAAAAGTGATGCAACCAGATAATACAATGGGAACCAGGGCAAATATCCAGCTATGGAAAAAAACCACAAGAGGAGAAACAAACACAAGAAACCTAAATAAATGAGAGCTGGGAACTCACTCTGAAAACTTCACATAGTTTGGAGATCTCATTAATGTGTAATGTTGCCAGGAAAGGATTAGTTGTCTCTTAGAGTCAGTCAGTCAGTCAAAATAACTTTATTTCGCCGATAGAATAACGGCATGAAAAGTATTCCACAAAATATGCATTTCCAAAATATTAAAAACGTTACAGAATAAAAAGAGACCTCTATTAAAACTCAAATTATAGAATGCAATTAAAAAGGAGAATAAAAACATAGGGGCATATTATCAAGGAACAGAGTTAACATTTTCACCACTTTAGTGGCAGTAAACTGGCGCTAAAAGCAGCGATAATGGGCTTGATAGTATGCCCTTGAGAATTCTAATAGAATTCCATGTTCTGGTGTTAACATGGGCTTCCATTGGAATTCTCTATGGCATATTATCAAGTCCATTATCGCCGTCCTGCAGCTAGAGCAGCGATAATTCTAACGCAGTTCCTTGATAATATACCCCATAGTCAATAAAAATAATTCATCAAAATAAGTTCAAGAATTAATCAAGGTGGCCCTAATCTTACTTATAAGATTCAGACTAGGGAGTTCGACTTCTTGTCTTTATAGCAGATAAGAGGAACGAGGCCAGACAAAAACATACAGAGGGATCCGGTAATTGATGGAAGTAATACAGTACTGGGCAGCATTGTCTATTCTTTAATTTACCTATAAGAGGAAGGATGCATCTATTCCTTTCATTCGTGTACAGCTTGCAGAAAAAAACAGTGTGCAATTTGTTCATGGACACGAAGAGAGGGCATCAATGGAATACGTTTTGGAAGGATAAGCTAGCATAAGCGGGATGTATTTTAATCAAAATCTCATTATTATGTATCTGTGCTGAAGATTAGTTACAAATGACTGGTATGAAGTTGAAATATTACTTATGCTAGAGGCTAAATGATAATGTCTTACTGTGATCAAATTACAGTTGAGGTCATAAAACTTTCTATCAAAATGATCTAATAAACGAAGCTTCAATTCTTTTTTAGATATTGTCAAACATGACTTTGGGTGCTCATTTAAATTATGTAACCCAATAGGTTAACTCAATATCTTTTAGTGGAGTGGTGTGGCTCACTGGTTAGAGGCGGCAGACCCGGAAGCAGAGGTCGGCCCGGGACCAGGGTTCGATTCCCGACGCGGCAGGGTCTTGGGCCAGGGTCACCAGACTCGATAATTCTCGCCTTGGTGCCTACTCCAACCATGGGTCCCGCACAGCAACTCTGGGCAACAGCTTACTTAATCTCTACTAACGGCCCCATCAGCGCTGGGGATGCTTGTCTTCACCTTGGAGATGCCCAGGAGGGACCATCTCACAGGGAAAGCCAGGATGGGTTCCCCAGCGGTATACAGCGCCGGGACGCCCCTTTGCTGGGGCAGCTGTGCGCTTTACAAGTATAGGGCATTTATTTGATTTTATGTACACCATCTAAGTTCAAGCAGTCCGCCAAGATATGTCTGGTTACACTTAACGTTTCCTTCATCCAGACTGAGTGCTACAAAAGTATTGGTGCATTACGAATTTTATCTGTTATATAAGGGACACTCATAGTGGGTGTTGGACTTGGCCCTTTCTGCAGGGTCATCCCTGAACTTTTTGCCTTTCTCCTGGTATTTCTTCTGACCTGGTGTTGGTAGTTTTAGGACTCTGGCCACTTTATCACTGCCGTCCAGTGTAAAGTGCACGTGCTCTCTATGGTAAATGTTGTAAGATTGGTCTACAACTGTTTGGCGTATTTAATTTACCTGTCAGTTCCTTCTAAAGAGGTATCTCATGTATCCGGGGCCAGTAAATTAAATGCTACTGGTAGGCTTGCAGCGCTGATTGCACCACCGACCAAAGTATCCTTTCAAACCTGTCTCAGGCCTCTGCCATTGCAGGGCCTACACGTGCAGTTTACTACCCGTGTGAGGTGGCACATAAAGTGGCTGCCACGTCTGTGGCTCCCCTTTTACTACATATCAGTCACCCCTAAGGTAGGTCCTAGCAAGCCCTATGGGCAGGGTGCATTGTAGGTAACAGGTAGGACATGTGTCTTAACTGTGTGGCATGTCCTGGTAGTGACAGACAGCCATTTTGATTTCTCACTACTGTGAGGCTGCCCTCTCATCGGAATGCTTTGGGCATTCCCTGATATGTGCTTCAGTTGTAATTCCTGATCTGAGAGGAGTAGAGTGGTCAATTACACACTTGATAATTGGCATTATTGATGACTCAAACCATATGTTTTCTTTATAATTTCTGTAAACTGTTTACCTTATTCATTTGAATAAAAAGATAAATAAATAGAATTTGTTAATCTCTTAATAAGAATAAACTTTGAAAACTTACTCAAAATGCTCATTATTGGCTGAACTCAACCTGTACATTATGTTCATGATTGATTTGATTTAGCTTTCATTCATATAAGGTTGCAAAGATCCGCAACCTTGCTGAAGCGGATATAGCACAGAATTGGTGTCCATTCTTGTAAGTTAACGGTTGAATCACTACTGGTGGGTAGATTTGGACTCTTTCCACACAATCACATCCTTCATACAAAATATGAGGAATAATTTTGATATCGGGCAGACAGCTACTGACAGGCCATCGGTGCTCGTCCACCCAACAGACAGCCCATCGGTCTGACCGCAGCATTTTAATGCATGCGGTCGGACCACAGAGTTCGGGGGAAAGACCAAGATTTCGTTGGGATGGAGATCGGAATCCTATCCCTACAATGGAGGTAGTGCCTGTGCAGGCACCGCTGTAAAGATCAGGATGTCCCTTTCTGACTCCTGTCTCATGGTGGTCCAAACTCCATGAAAAGGCAGGCAGAAACACCAGCCTTGCCCCATCACACGTAGGCTACTGCACATGTAGTGCCCCCCACACACCCATACACT
Source organism: Lissotriton vulgaris (assembly GCF_964263255.1). Classification (NCBI taxonomy): domain Eukaryota; kingdom Metazoa; phylum Chordata; class Amphibia; order Caudata; family Salamandridae; genus Lissotriton; species Lissotriton vulgaris. Next base: position 534,156,957 of record NC_141693.1, on the reverse strand, counting down.
GTGTGCCTGGCACACATTGCGTGGATGTGCACAAATTCCATTTTCTACTATAGCATGTGAGGCAGTCCTATTCTTAGGAGGCAGCATAACCCGCAGTTGAAAACAGCACTTTCCCACTGTCGTGCTGGCGGTTTAATCGTAATAGGGTGGGCGGGACAGCCGAATCATTGTTGGATAGTCTACTGCTTGATGCGGTTGCGGTTGGTGAACCAAGCGACCATCATTGTAATTAGGGCCATAGTTTCTTTGCATGTTTTGTTTAATATGGAAGCATATATAACTTTTGGAGTCTACTGCATTACAATATATGAAGTATGTATAAACTAGTTTTTTTGTGAGAATCCCTTCATAATGCTCCTTGTTATTTCCATGGATATTTGTGGTATTTGGTTCACAAAAAATGGGTCCATTTAAAGATGGGAGCCTTACATCTACAAGGTTGGTAATAATATTGAATCATTAATCGAGCTACATAATTAACCATTTTTTTATATTGTGACACATTAATATCGTGATGCAGAAATATTGTGGTGATAAATATCGATTTTTAGTTAAGCAATACAATTTACAAGAATATCTGTGTTAATATTTTTTTTAATTCCTTTGTTTTTGATATTTACAATAATATAATTGGTAAAAATATAATTTGTAATTATCTTTATGTAGTTTAATTCATATTTTAATTGTGTGTATAATTGTGAATATTTTTAATTATAGGTTTAAATTTCAAGTTATTTTTATTTTTAATTTAATTTTTAGTAGTCATTTATAGTGTAATAGTGGGCTGTGAGGTTTGCAGGGGTACAGGGTTCGAAGTTAATTAAGTATAATTAATTGAACATTAATTTATATTTAATATTAATAATTTAATTGATAATGAATTATGTGAATTGTGTAAATATGATATTGGTATATGTCAGATGTGGGTTGTTGTGTTTGTAGGGGCATTGGGTAAAAAGTTAATTAAGTAATAATTGAATTTTTGAGTTATATTTTGGATTCATGTTGTTGGGTTTGTAGGGGTATAGAGTGGGAAGTTAATTAAGTAATAATTGATTAATAATTAATTTTCAATGATTTAATTAATGATTAATTTAGTAAATTGTGTAATTATTCTATTTTTTCAGTTATATTTTAGGTGTGGGTTGTTTTGTTTGTACGGGTATAGGATGGGAAGTTAATTGAGTAATAATCAATTTCCAATTAATTATACATTTTTATTCAAATATGTAATTCATTTATCAATATATAAATTGTTTAATAATTTTATTTTTTATGTTATTTATTAGTTGTGGATTATTGTGTTTGTAGGGGAATAGGTTGGGAAGTTATTTAAGTGTGATCAATGCATTATTAATTTATTAGTAATTATTTCATTGATTACTTAATATGTTAATCATGTTTCAATTTTTATTTGAATTATTTGTTGCTGGGTTTGTGGTAGTATACTGTGGGAGTCCATATATATGCTTTTTAATGTAGTAAGTTTAAAAAAAACAATAATGTGATCTCAAATATATATTTTTAGTAATAGTGATATGTTATATATATGTACATATGAACATATATGCACATATGTATTTTTGTGTGCATGCTTATATAATTATATATTTATTTTTAATAATAAATGTTACATATATTTATTTACTATACATTATACTAATGTTATGTATCAAATTGTTTCATATTTACTATTTTAAACTGGGTATTTATTGATAAACAATATTTTCTCTCTTATTGTTTACGATATTAGTGTGAACAATATTTTGTTTCAATACTTTTGTACTTACCTTGATAAAGAAAGAGAAAGATGTTTTTGTCAATTATATTTTTGACTCAATATTAGTGTGTCAGGATATTATTGTTCATGTTATGTCAGTGATCCAATATACATAGCTCACAATGGCATTGCCAGTTGTTTGTGCCTCAGTCTTCCGCTTCCATTGTCATAACACGTATCTGCTTTTTCCAACATATGAGACGGAAAACCTGAAGAGCAGTTCCACCTGATTAAAAAAGGACTGGAGATGACCATCTGTCTGACAATGATAACCTAATATTACAAATAATAACAATGTAACTGGGCATCTTTTACAATGCAAGGAGGATTCACAGTCCATTCACTGTTAAGGATCCCCCTCATAGACTGACACACAAACCTAAAGCATTAATGTAATAGCACTTGGCTGGTGGATACTCTTCTTGGCTGATTGCCAAATGTGATTGACACTTTCTTCAAACAATGAGTGAAGGGGACGGGATCAAACAAACAAATAGCTGAAGTGGGTTGGTTCCATGCCCATCATAGGTATTTCTTTTTTGCTTGATGACACATTATCTCACTGTGCCCAACCTAAAAAGGTGTACCACTTCAAAGAAAATGATGATTTTCAAACAATCACAGATTCTCAACTATTGTGCCAAAACATATTCAATCTAGGGACACTAGAAGGCCCTACTATCCCACAAGATATATGAGATATAATTGTGGAATACCCGATCTGTATCAAATGCGACATTAAAACAAACATTTCCGTAACACAAATGCATATCATTTAGAAGAAGATGAAGCTTTCCATTTCCTGGAAGGAATACGCTAATACTAGTAACAAGGGCTATACTAAATGCAAAAGGGTAATTTTGAAGACTATATTTCCTCAAGCTAATATTCAATTGGAATGAGCTTGCTGATAGGTAAATAAGCCCGAATCTCTTTAGAAAATTCTAAAGGGGGCTCCCCTAAGTGATCAACAAACGGTCTTGTGGAGGCGGTAGGCAGAAATTGTACAAAATGTACTTTGATGTTTTATAAAAAAAAAGATTTAATTACATTTTAACTGTATTTCTTTCCTGGTATTTTGTGTTTCCAATAATCTTTGTCTATGCCAAACGTATGTAGATAATGAAAAAAACATTTAACCTGTGGAAATGGAGCAAGAGCATAGACATAGCTGCATAAATATGGCTGGGACTGTGGGCAAGCAAAAACAGGATCCAGACATGCAATTGCAGGATATGTTACAGCAGGTTGATCCAAGCAGCCTTGAAATATCACTGATTTCTCTAGATGCTCTAAGGAGAGAGGTCCTATCAGTAGGCTCAAGGGCTACCATCGAGACTTTTGTCACAATTATTAATTGGACCTCCGGCAAAACCCCAAGCACCACACATGATGCTCTGGGAACCAGCCTTCTACCTCTGTCTCATTTGAGTGTCACACAGGTTGAGACTGCGATCAAATGTCCAGAGGCGGCAGTAACTGCGTTTCATAAATCAAACATGTCCCCTCTTTTCAAATCATTACCAACCTATTTCCCCTTTCACCAGTTTAATCCTAAAACCTGACCCATGTGATGTTACAGCTACTGCAGGAAATATTCCTAATCAAAGTCTGTTATTGGTCAGCAATCTTAAAACTAAACACACTTCTACGGTGATGCAATCAGCACTATGCCTTACCTCTGTACTGTATTTCAGCCTTTCCATAGCTAGAGGAAAATTATTTGAAAGAATTGAACCACCATTTCTTCAGTGGGTGTTGAAAGGATGCACAGATGGTGACCAACAAATTCAGACAGTATTGTTATCTTTTTCCCTTTGGAATGTGCGCATCAATGATATTTCCTTTTGTTTTTCATCACATAGGAACCTATCATGATAGCTGTTTGTTAGTACACCACAAAACAGAATTTATGCATTAGATCCCCAGATTAAACAGTTTCTTTAGCCAGATAAATGTGAGTTTGCATCTTTTATCCCACGCAAAAGTAGCACTTAGTGGGATTTTCACGAAAGGTCACTCTGTTTGCATTCAAAATAGAAGTGAAAGCGATCCTCATGGCTAAATTCACGTGAACTCTATAACTGTTTTTCTGTATTGTATTTGATTCCTGTTTTCTATGCTCCATAGTTTGACCTTCGGTCAGCTTAATATATGCTACTATTTGCTTTGTATTACTGTTTTCTCTTAGAACGTGTGATGTTATTTTGTTCTTTCCACATATGACCTGTGAAGCACTCTGTTACTCGTAAGAGTCTTGTTCGCGCTATATAAAAACTTCAAAATAAAAAATAAAATAAGAAGAAGACACAGACAAAGAAGAGCTGGTACCCAAGATCTAAAGCCCTGCTGCAGAGAAAATTGGTACCAAACCCTGCCAGCTGCTTCAAGGTCTCAAAAATCAGGGTTGTGTAGTCTTCTCCTTGCCCTCTGAAGAATCCAAAAACCCCGGAGCTCTGCCAGGCATCGACACTGCTAAGTCTGGTTTGTCAACATGCTGCTCCCCGATGACTCCGACGCAGCACCCACACCAAAAGAGGGGGTCAGGTCTGTCTCTTCACCAAGTTTGGCGACACCATGACCTAATGGAGCTGCACCATACCGGTTCCAGGGATAACGGACCCCCTTCAGCAAACAGCGAGACAATGAGTCCATTCTGGACTGCAACTACCACAGAAGGAAGCACCCATCGTGGGACTTTGAGACCCATGAGACCCATATTGTGAGTGGCCCAGCTGGCCCGAAATTGCCTCTCCAAGTTGCCTGCTCCTGACCACAAGGACCTCTTGATGCATGGCTGACCTAACTGCTCTGCACCTGGCCCACCCAGCCCTTGTAATGATGACCGAGCTGTGCTCTTGTGGTCCTGAGACCCTTTTGACCCCCCCCCCCTCTAGTGGGACCCACCAGACTTCCCTTTAACCTGTTATATTCCAATAATTGTTGTGGCTCCAGTACCAGCCTTAGAGGCTGCAACAAAGGCAAGCGTCCCTAACACAAAAGCCTTACATCTGAGATGGATACAATGGGCTAATTCTCACACTGCAATAGACGTAGAGTACAGGTACGACCCAAGTCTAAAGACACAAGCATTCCTGTGATACGAACAAGAATTTCCTCTCTTGAATGAAATAATGCCTCTAGATCAGATGAATACATAATTTACACTGACGGATTTGCTCAGCCGGCCATTAGAAGTAAACAACAATACAGCGCTGCATGCGCATTCGTTAAAGGACGCATGCAGGATGGAAAATTTCATCCAAGTTGTACAAAAACACAATCTCTAGGAGATTGCAGGCCGCAGCTAACAGAATTAAAAGCTCTGTGACTGGCACTGGTAAATACGGATCGAGAATTCCCCACACTAATTGTGTGTGATTCGTTTTACTGTGTACAGTCGTACAATGAGTACTTACACCATCGGGGTCAAAATGGGTTCAAGGATGAAATAGGTGGCACAATTGAGCACAAAACGCTATGGGAACAGATAGTAGAGTTAAAAAGTGGGTTACCAAGAGCTCACGTGATGCACACATTGAGTCATCAATGTGATTGTGTTCTTGTTGAAGGGAATTCATTGGCTGATGAAGAAGCAAAGGGAGCTGTACGCACAGCTTCTGTAGCTGCAATCACTTGTTCAAAAACGAGAATAGACTGTGAGATTATGATTGCAATTATTGCTACACACAATAAATCAGCACTTCCAAAACAAATTCCACTCAAGTACTCCTACAAGTTAGATGCAAATATCATTCCTTTTGCTCAGATTCCTGGAGTGGGGGATAGAGTAATACCAAACATTGATCGCAGATTAGGCCTAATATTAGCTGCACACGAGGGTCTGGGTTCCTCGCAGGCAGGGGTTACAGTGACTGTTTCTTTTCTGAAACAACGCTATTGGTAGCCAGGATTAACAAAGCAGACTAAAGATTATGGGGCCAGATGTAGGTAGGCCAATACCGGTCGGTAACGGCCGAAAATACCAAATTTCGGCCGTTAACAACCGGTATTGTGATATTGAAATGTAGGAGCCCAAAAAATTCCGATTCGGTAAATACAAGTCAGCAACTTACCGATTCAGAATTTACTGAATCGGAATTTACAGATTCGAATTTACCGAATTGGTAGTTACCGTATCGGAAATTACCGAATTCTTATTTACCGAATCGGTAAATAAGAAATGGGAAAAAAATAGTTTTGAGATGTAGGTAACTTCTAAAATACGCAATTTTGTGAAATTCGGTATTCAAGAGTCGGTAATTACCATGGATTGAAAGCAGGTGGTAACCAGGTGCAGGCCAAAAAAAAGGGATTAGGGACCTCCACCCACTTTTGGAGCACCCAACCCCAAGGGCACACGCCATCCCACCCCATGTGCAGGTGCTGTGTAGCCTACACCTGCTTGCATCTGGGAGTTACCAGAGTGTGATTGCTGCGGTAGGTGAGGTGTCCCAGAGCTGCCTGTCACGTTTCTTCAGGAAGTTCCTAGAGGCCATGATGCAGAGAATGCATCATTACATCTGCTTCCCTGACACACACGCAGAACTGCTCAAGACCAAGACTGACTTTTATCAAATGGCGAATATCCCACATGTCCTCAACGTGATTGTGTTCTCATTAAAGGGAATTCATTGGCTGATGAAGAAGCAAAGGGAGCTGTACGCACGGCTTCTGTAGCTGTAATCACTCATTCAAAAACGAGAATAGACTGTGAGATTATGGTTGCAATTATTGCTACACACATTAAATAAGCACTTATGAAAAAAATTCCACCCAAGTACTCCTACAAGTTAGATGCAAATATCATTCCTTTTGCTCAGATTCCTGGAGTGGGGGATAGAGTAATACCAAACATGGATCGCAGATTAGGCTTAATATTAGCTGCACACAAGGGTCTGAGTTCCGCGCAGGCAGGGGTTATAGTGACTGTTTCTTTTCTGAAACAACGCTATTGGTGGCCAGGATTAACAAAGCAGACTAAAGATTATGGGGCCAGATGTAGGTAGGCCAATACCGGTCGGTAACGGCAGAAAATACCGAATTTCGGCCGTTACCGTCCGGTATTGTGATATTGAGATGTAGGAGCCCAAAAATTTCGATTCGGTAAATACAAGTCGGTAACTTACCGAATCGGAATTTACCGATTCCAAATTTACCGAATCAGAATTTACAGATTCGAATTTACCGAATAGGTAGTTACCGAATCGGAAATTACCAAATTCTTATTTACCGAATCGGTAAATAAGAAATGGGAAAAAGTGAGTTTTGAGATGTATGCAACTTCTAAAATACTAAATTTTGTGATATTCAGTATTTAAGAGTCGGTAATTACCATGGATTGAAAGCAGGTGGTAACCAGGTGCAGGCCATAAAAGAGGTCCCAAAATGCAACAGTGTGACTATAATGGCGGCATTCTACATTATAGCTAGGCGGCTACAGCTACAGGCAGCAGGAGAGAGGGTCTGGAGAAGGGAGGAGCTTGTCTACAGACAGAGGATAACGGTCTTTCAACTCACTGAGCCAGAGATCTTGCAAAGGTACAGGCTACACCCCCAAACCATCCTGGACTTGATCAGGGACCTCCACCCACTTTTGGAGCACCCAACCCCAAGGGCACACGCCATCCCACCCCATGTGCAGGTGCTTTGTAGCCTACACCTGCTTGCATCTGGGAGTTACCAGAGTGTGATTGCTGCGGTAGGTGAGGTGTCCCAGAGCTGCCTGTCACGTTTCTTCAGGAAGTTCCTAGAGGCCATGATGCAGAGAATGCATCATTACATCTGCTTCCCTGACACACACGCAGAACTGCTCAAGACCAAGACTGACTTTTATCAAATGGCGAATTTCCCACATGTCATCGGCTGTATTGAGGGCACCCACATCCGAATATGCCCACCTGCTGCCACTGAGTACATCTACAGAAACAGGAAGTCAACCCACTCAATCAATGTACAGGTAATCTGTGATGCCCACAACATTATCACAGACATAGTAGCCAAGTTCCGAGAAAGTACCCACGACTCCTACATCTTTCAGAATAGTGGATCTACACTCGCCTGACAGCAGGGAAATTTGGAGAAGGATAGCTGCTAGGTAAAACACTGTGACACACCCTGATAGATATTGTAGATGTATGTGTATGTGTGCATGTGAGCAATGGCTCTCTCTTTTACAAATAAGTAACAGCGCATATGCCATCCGCTCGTTCATCCTGACACCCTACCTCAACCCTTCAACCCGAGCCAGAAACGATGCAACGTTGCACACAAATCCACTAGGAACGTTGTGGAACGCACCTTTGGTCTTTAAAAAAGCAGGTTCCTCTGCCTCCACAAAAGCGGAGGGCCACAGCAGTACCCATCACTCATCTGCTGTAAGATGATTGCAACTTGCGCAATGTTGCACAGCCTTGCTATAAAGAAGGGCAAGGAGGTTGAATTGAGCGACTATGAGGACCACGATGATGAACATGCACTGCCTGAGCCCAACATAGCAGGAGTTGTGCCACCAACCAATGGCAGCCAGAGACGGGCAGAGACCACACTGAACTATTTCTGAGTAAGTAAAGAGACACAGACATGTGGAGTATGTACCAAACATACTTTAATCATTGGCACTACACAGGTACTCAAGGCAACAAATATGCAACACAAATGTCATCCATCTAATAATGTTAGTCCAGGCTCACTTTCCCATTAAATGTCGTGGAGTGTGGGCAGCATTAGTCATTTCCGGCCATGCCTACCGGTGCCAGATGTCATTTGCTGGCTGTCATCACTGGGTGTGTGGGTTGTTGGAGCACCATGGAGCCTGCTGCTCCTCCGTGTCTCAACAACAGTGGGGATTGTCATGCTGCTCCTACTGGTGCCTTCTTCACTCTCTGGTACATCTAGAGCAGCAGTATTTGCTGACTGTGCATTTAGTAGCACCTCAACAGCACTTGTAACTGCTGCTGTGTGTTAGTGACTCTTGCATGTTGATGCTTCTCCTGCATAGAAGGGAAGTGGTTGTGGCCAGGCGGTTCACCGCCTTAGTGTGTTGCTGTGCTAGCTGCCTGTCCCTCCGCCTTGTTGACCTGCCTTGGTCCAGTTTTGTGCACAGAAGCTGGACGGACTCTGACATGTCCCGCATCCCTGCAGCCATCTCCCTCATGCCTGATGCCATGTTTTTGTTCTCATCCACCGGTGCACTGATGCCCTTCCCTATGTTCTCCATGTTTGTATTCAGGTGCGTCATCTGGCGTTGCACCAACTGGATGGCCTTCCCCTGCATTCTCTGCATCTTGATCATGCTACCCTCCAGACCAAGAAAGACAATGGGACCCTCCATATGTTGTGCAGCACTGCTAACTCTGGGCCTGCGGCGTCTGGTACCTGTGCCGGCACCCTCTGCGCTGGAGTGCTGTGTGGCAGTGCTTCCTTCCCCAGCCAAGGTTGGAGTGTCAACCCCCTACTGTCACCTGCTGATGTTTCCATTTCCACTAGTGGTGCAACAGCATGCCTCCTGCTTTTTTGAGCTGCAGGTGTTGTTTGCGGCAGTGATGCAGGCATTTCAGGTGAGGACAGTAGCAGAGGGGATTCTGAACGCTCTGGGGAGCCCTGCAGCTGTGGAGACATTTCTAGGTCTTGGGACAGTAGATGTGTTGTTGTTTCACTAGTGTCCGCTGTTAAATTCCCAGCACTTGGGCCTGCCTCCTGGCTGTTGTCCCTCTGTGGTGCAATGCCTTCCTTCTCCCTGGTATGCCTGCGAGATGTCTTGCCTGTCGACATAAGAGCGTACATTAGCTATGTGGTCCTGCCTCAATGCTCATTCAGATTCAGATTCAAAGAGCTTTATTCGATTTTTAAAAGAAAATCATAAAAGCAAACATTACATTACATTTATAAAAATGACCAATAATAAAAAGTTAAAAACAATTATCAATTATAACAATTACTAGTAGGATTTATCAAAACAGGTTAATTCATTGTGGACCGAAATTTCCCGACAGGTTTTAAAAAACCAGAAACTGCATGAATTACAATGTCATTTTCCAATTGCTGCAATCTGATAAAAGCAAGTTTACAGGTACGAATATCCCATTTTTTAAAAATTGGTTTCAGAAAAGTCCTCCGTGGGATTTCATAGAATTTACAAAAAAAGGCACACTGGATATTAGATAATAGGTATAAGATAAAAGACGCCAAACCTAAGACGAGAGAGTAGCATTCGGTAATAACAACTGGGGTTAGATGTAAGATACCTTTGGAGCCCTTCCAATAGAGTAATTTGTTGTAATCTTATGACAGTGTGCTTGGTTTTCTCCATACCCCACCTCTTAGTGTTTAGGTGGTCCATGACCATTTTTTTCAAGGATTTCCTAGATACTAGTCATATGGTCAGTGGACTAGTATAAAATTCCGAGTGACCGAGCTCTGTCATCATATTCTTCACATAGGTTAGCCATTTAATATTACCTACTCCCTCCAGTTTGAGGCACTCATTGATTAGATCACGATTTAATGAGGTCTCAGGGGTGACCCAGATTTTATCCCATAATGTCCAGTATATAGTGAAGCCTCAGTTCACTATGTGCCAAATAGGTAGATGTTGATTCGGGTACGGCCAATAAATGGCAGATGAACTGGTTTTCAATACGCTGAATCTTTTGGCCGTTTTCCATTCCAAAGAGTCCTGATCCATATACAGCTGTAGAAACGCATTTCGCGTTATAAATTTGGATCAGCTCTCTCACTGGTCTACCCCCGATTTTAGCCTCAAACTGGTTTAGGGCGCCTATTGTCCTAGAAAAAGCTAGCTGTCGAGCTGACACAGCGGGCTGCCAACTGCCTTTTCTATCGAAGTGTATACCTAGATAGGTGAATCTGTCTGTGGACTCAATCCACCTACCATCAAGAAAAATAGAACAGGGAGTCCTCTTTGCCCCTGTCCCGCATGACATTAAATATGTTTTGGGAATATGGATTTTTAAACCCCTTTCTGCCATGTAGTTTGCAAATTTGAGGACGTCTCTCTGCCGGCCAATCCTGGTACGGGACATGATGGCAGCGTCATCTGCATATAAAAAGAGTGGGGTTGGTATTCCCAATATAGTTGGATGATCGTGTTGGGATTCCCTAAGGTGTTGACTGATTGAGTTTATATAAAGTGTGAAGAGAAGGGGGGCAAGAATGCACCCCTGTCTCACACTCGTCTTGATGGGATATTTTTCTGAACACTCACCCAATCTGGTGTACCGGACCCTAGCGCCAGCTCCCCTATAGAGTTCTTTAATTAACTGTAGGGTTTGGTTATCCAAGCCCATGTCTGTTAATATTTCCCATAAAAAATTATGGTTGATGCAATCGAAAGCAGAGCTCAGGTCAACAAAGGCAATAAAAAGATGCCCCTTCTTGGCCTGAGTGTACTTCGATATTGTCATTGCGAGATTTAAACCGTGCTCTATTGTGCCCTTCCCCGTTCTGAAACCGTATTGGAGGTTTGATATAATATGATTTTCCTCAGCCCATGTTTGAATCCGGTGTAGCACTATTCTACCTGCTACTTTCATTAATGCATCAAGCAATGAGATCGGGCGGTAGCAGGTAGGATCATTTCGATTGCCCTTTTTAAAAATAGGGACCACTATAGCTTCCGTCCAAGAGGGAATGAGCCCCTGCTGATTTACTTTATTTAAAACATTTGTTAATAGTGGAGCCCACAGGTCGAATTAATTTTTATATATGTCTATTGGGACTCCATCTGGGCCTGGAGCATTACCAGAGGGACTGTCGCTGATAGCTTTTAAAACCACCCGATAGTTAAAAATGATATCCAGCGGAAACACTGTAGATGGTAAGTTATCAGACTGGATAATTGGGAGACCTAAAACGGAGTTTGCATTTTCTGGGGGGGTCACAGTATCATAGAGATGTGTAAAGTGTTTTACCCATATTTCCCCATTAATAGTCTGATCTATGATATCTACATCTTTGTTTGTAAGTATGGGGTATTGACAATTTTCCAGAAAGCGGTATTATCCCTGCTTTTGGATGCATCACATAGAGCTGACCAAGCCTCCTTTTTCAGTTGGTCCTTCCTAAGTTTAATGGCTTCTTTATATTGTTTCCTGGCTAGCCGAATCGTAAGGGATGATCTAGGTAATGTATGCAAAGCCCTTTTCAAGGAGGAGTATGCTTTGGTACAGCTTTTGTCAAACCAACCATGTAGTTTGTTGGCGTTTAGTCGGTGTTCCTTAGTTAAAAGGTTCTTCATCTCGCCCTGAACTTTAATAAAGGAGCTCACGACTTTGACTGGTTCCTCTGTGCGTGATAAGCAGATAAGTAGGTCTGTATGGCAAGCCAAATCCAATTTTAAGAGAAAATTAGCTGGGTTCACCGTGTTCCATTTTAACGTGTATCCATTGGAAGCAGCTAATTTAACTGGCTGGAGGTATGCAGTTTTCTCTTTTAAAGTCTTAGTTTGCCCTCTGAGTATTAAGGTAAAGCAAATGGGATAGTGGTCACTAAAAAGTAACGGAAGGGCTTCCCATGAGGAGATCAAAGTTGCATGGGAGACAGTTAAAAGAGTAAAGTCAATCGTTGAATGACATCTCCTGCCGTTGAAAATAGGGCAAAAAGGAATGGGTGGGGAGCATATTTCATTAATATAAGACAAGTTAAAATAGAATAACATATCATTAAGGACGTTTCCAAATTTTGAATGGATAAAACGGGTGGGGGAGTCTTCTTTATGTTCGGCTAGACCGCACATGTCCGACGAACCATATGGACAAATAGTACAATTAAAGTCTCCCAACCAAATATAAACCATGTTGCCGCGTGAGTGGTCCTGAATGATACATAGACTACATTTAAGATTGTTCATTACTTTATCCACATTATTTTTGGGGATATTATTATAAAAATTTACTATGGTCATGTTTTTAACACGACCACCGCTCATGGTCAGAATCTGAAAGTGATCTGTAGATATGAACTTTAAAATCTTAATTTCTGCTGCCGTAGATACATATGTAGTCCGACCCCCATTATTTCTACCTTGGGTAGTTGTGATGGCAGGCGTGTGGAGGGTCTGATAACCAATTATGTGTAATTCCTCCGCTGCCTATGTTTCTTGGAGGCAAATTACATCATAATTTTGGACAGCATCTAACCAAGGTTGAAAGGAGATTTTGCTAGCTAACCCTGCAACATTCCAGGATATGAAATTTAAATTAGTTTTTCCCATCTGAAGGGTGGTAGCAGTATCAATTGTTTCACTTATATTTGTCATCGGGAAGCGAGGAGATTGCTCTTCCTCGGGCGTTAGGTCAAATCTTTTCTCATGTGAAGATTTTTGGGGTATAAAAATACCCGGCCCAAGTGTAAACTCTACTTCCTGTTCCTCTCTTCTCCTGTTATCGAGGGATTCCTTACAAGGAAGTGGACTCCGGTGTTCGTTTGAGTCAACCGGTAGTGGAGCTGGGAGCTTCAGAGTTAATGTGTGCGCCCTATTTTTCCCCCTATTTCAATTCTGTTCGTCAAGGGAAGTTAAAGCCTCATCATGATTGTATATGGGAAGAGACCAGGGCGGGATATAAGCGGACCTCTGTGCTATCATATAATGTTGTGGAAGAGGCCTATTTCTATAAATGGGTCGCGGGTAATATGCCTCGTGCCTACTATAAAACAAGGGTGTTGAAACTGATGAAAAGGGGGTAAGGTTATTCCTCATCTTGCTGGGTTGTCTGGGGAGCCTCCCGGTGACTAAGGGTTGAGGGTAGAAATAGCTTGGATCTCGGGTGGATATGCCCTCGCCGCCTCTCTCTACATACCAGTCCGTGATGTGAGCCACTGCCCTCCGATCCCTAAAGTTTACAATCAGGATATCGCCCGCAATGTCCTTTGGTCTATGGCCAACCCATGCCAGTCTTCTCACAAACATGATTTTGCCATTTATGTTAGGTGGCAGGGGTCTGTTGTTTATTAGCCAGTGTATGGCCTTATTTTTTAATTCCAGATAAGATTCCCTTTTCCCTGGTGGAAGTTCTGGGACGCCGGTAAGGATTATGACGTAGGGGGCGGAAGCTGGAGGGAGATCTATATGTACTCCCATTTTATTTAAAGTTTTTGTCATCGGGTATTCTCTATTGGAAAGAATGTTTAAATCTTCAGATATTTTTGTAGGAATGGTTTAATTTGGTCCCGTGTTTATTTTATGGGTACTATCTGTTACTAAAGGGATCGGTTTGGGCTCTTTTGCAGTAGGTAGGGATTATAATGTTTCTCTTGAGTTGTGAGCATCCCCCGATGGCTGACCGCCAGGGGGAATGAGTTGTTTAGTTGTCAGCAATTGCTGTGTGAGATTGGCATTTTGAGTGGTAGTTTCAGCCAAGATGTTTAGCTGGTCAGATATCCTCTTAACTCTTTCTGTAAGGGGTAAGAGTAGTGATTTTACTAGATGCTCAAGGTTTTTCATCAGATCATTTGAATCAAAGTACAGGGGTTCTTTTAACAGTGTACCTTTGGCTTTTGAGGGGCTGTGATGAATTTTGGCTGTTTTTGGGGTCTACCCTGATTACATGCTCCTCCCCTTTTTCTCTTTGACGTGCGAAGCTGTCCTGATTGTCTTATCTTTAAATTATTGGTTCTTGATGTTATACTTTTTTCTGGAGGGTTTGGGAGTTCCTCTAATAATAGTTCTAGGGAGATGTCAAGACTATCATTGCTTGCTCGTGCCCCTCTAGTTGAGATCGGAGATGTAATACAATCTTGCAGAAGCAGTGGGATACTAAGATCGTCTGTCAAGGTTAGTTGAGTGGATTGTGGCGGCGGGGATGGAACTGTAACTATAGAGCCCAGGGAAGAATTTTTGCTTGCTAATTCTAATGACAGGCAGTGTTCAGCAATCGCTATTTCATGATCAATTTTTGATGCCGCCTTAGTTAAAAAGTGGTCGAGCGTCCCTTTGTTTAGTCCACCCCCCAGAGAGTTTCTACCTTTAATAGGTCGTGCAGTCATTTTTTCTCTTAATGAGACTGTGAGGTGGATCAAACAGGCTACCTGGCAACAATGCTCGTTAGAAAGTGATTATTATGAACGACTTAATTACATATATTTCAAAGTTCATTTACAGTTGATACGTTCTTACTGTAAGGTTCGTGTCCAGAGTTAGTACATCAGCGAAATAAAATATATAAGGGGGGGCCCACCCCAGAGAAATAAAATATATAAGGGGGGGCCCACCCCAGTCTTGTCCAGCCCCGGACGGCCACAGACGGCCTGCCCTTTGCCGGGGCTTCGCCCGTGGCGCGTCCCGCGGCACGTAGATAACACAGCCCTTTTGTGCGCCTCCTGGCGCTTAGGTGGCTGTGGGCAGGCGGGATGGTCGCAACAGGATTTGTGGTCAATGTAGTACCCCCCGGTCGGCAGCCGCAGATGTTCCGGTGAGTAGCGGCGGGGGTGGACAGGCAAAACAACAGGCACGCCTCTCTGTAGCAGCGCGACCCTGGAGGGCTCTACAAACTGGCTCCTTCTGTCCGTAGGTTTGTTTCTGCTAATTGTCTCCCGCTCCCCTGCGATTACACGGCCCTTTTGTGTGCCTCCTGGCGCTTAGGTGGGTGTGGGCAGGCAGGATGGTCGCAACAGGGTTTGTGGTCAATGTAGTCCTCCCCGGTCGGCAGCCGCAGATGTTCCGGTGAGCAGCGGCGGGGGGGGGGGGGGACAGGCAAAACAACAGGCACGCCTCTCTGTAGCAGCGCGAACCTGGAGGGCTCTACAAACTGGCTCCTTCTGTCCGCAGGTTTGTTTCTGCTAATCGCTCATTCAATTAAATTCTTCTCACTGACACACTGTACATATTGCCTCTGCTTGATTCTGACTGATATGTGTTGCATTACTTATAGCTTGGTGTGCTGTCTGACATGGCATGTCTTTCAATGACTACATCTGCCATAATGCATTGCTGCTGTATACTGCTACTTCTACTGGAGTGGGGTTAACACTCCTACAAAGGGAAGAGGGAAGGTGATGGGTTGGGGGTGATTGCTGTGCATGCTTCTTATCTTTTCTGGTGGCAACTCTGGCTAAGCTGTCTGCATCTCCCAGTCCACAGACGCTCTCGGGTTCTATTGCGGACTCCACCAGCTCCTCCAGCTCAGTCAGGGGAGGTGCACGGTTCTTCCCTCCTCCAGTTTTGTTTGCCTCTTTGTGGAGCTCTGCTATTTTCTTCTGGGTTATGCTCCAGAGGTCGTACCACCTCTGTTTCAGGTCATCAATGTCCCTTGGAGTCACTCCCACAACATTCATTTTGGACTGTATTTCCTGCCAAATCTTTCTTTTGGCAGATTCATCCACAGACAGGGACTGCTTTCCAAACAATGTATGATGTTCTCTCACCACCTCCTCCAAGAGGACCTGCAGCTCCATGGTGCTGAATTTGATTTTTCTCTTCCTCTCTGCTATCACAGCCTCTCCAGAACCTTCTAATTGCTTGCAGCTGCCTGGGTTTAGCCACTTCCTGGTTGGGAGGGGGGTGGTTGCACCTGATTGGCTGACTCATGAGTTTCACTTTTCTTTCCTAGCTGATTCGGTATTTACTGAATCGGTATTTACCGATTAGGTATTTCCCATTCATTCCTATGGGCCAAGGCCAATAGGAATGAATGGGAAATACCGAATCGGTAAATACAGATTCGATAAATACCGATTCGGTAAATTCCGAACGGCTGAATCCGAATTTTACCGAATTGGTAAATTTTACAGATTTTTTACCTACATCCCATTTACATATTCTGAAATACCGAATCAGTAAAATTTGGTATTTTAGAATCGGTAAAATAGGATTACCTACATCTGGCCCTATGTCTTGAAATGTGACATCTGCCAGTATATGAAAGGCTCCACCATAACACGTCCAGCGCAGACACCATTATTAATATCCAACAAACCACTTGTGTGTGTTTATTTGGACCACTGCGGTCCCTTACAAACAGATAGGGCTTAAAAGTATATCATGGTTGCAGTGGATTCCTGCTCGAGAATCCTACGGGTGTGACCCCATTGCTTGGCTGACGCTCGAACTGTTATCAAAGATTTGAGAGTCTTTATAGGGACATACGCAATTGGCACATTACATTCTTACCATGGCCCCGCGTTTAGCTCTTGGGCTTACAAGGAAGCCACGGGGGTTTGGGTGTAGCAATGTGACCGCCGCCTTCGAGTGGGACAAACCGGACTTACTTTTGACCTGTGTAGTGTCTTACCAGGTGAAGCGTCTTCGTGGTAGCACACCGGATACCATCACCCTCAGTACAATGTTTCCGGCCAAATCAGGGACGCTCCAGATCGTCTGCTGCTGCACTTTGGACCTGGTCCTGCTATCGACCTAAAACGAGATCGTGAACTTCGTGAAAGCATTGCCTGATTTTCTATGTTTTTTCTGCTTTTCCCCTTTGACTTCGATAGAGCGTAATTGTGAACAAAATGGACATATTTCACGAACTCTTAAACATTGTAACTTTAAAAGTACTTTCTGTAAATCTAAGTTCTTGGTCTTAAAACGTACATAAAAATTAATACTATTTTTACAGATTGGTCTTGGATATATTCCTGAGAGAATGTGTCTCCTTTATTATAGTACAACAAATGCTTAGCACTACCTTCTGATAAGCCTAAATTATAGGGAACTCCGATATTAAAGTACCATTTTGAAAATGGCCCTTTTAGAAAGTTGGCATTTTCTTGTGTTAGCCATTTGGTGTTTGCAGCTTGTCTCTGGATAACATGACTGAGTATAGTTGACAGGTGGGCTTTGTGCATTCCTCCTAGTCAGCCACACACAATGGGGAGCTTAGGTGTACTGGATGGACCATCACTGGCAGGATGGGAGGGTGGAGCTGGGCCCAGCCCCACTTACACTGCATAGGTTGTGTCCTATCTCCACACAAAGGGCTGCATACCCCTGTAGTTAGTCTGGGGCCAGGGTAAGAAAGACTGAACACATGTGCACCTCACAGGCACACCTCTAGAAGCTTCTCCTTACTTCAAAGACACAGCCGGGTATAAACACTGGATCTTGGACCGCAAATCTTCAGTACACTTCAGGACTTTTGGATACTCTGCCAGGAAGAAGAACTGATGTGCTGCTAAAAGACTGCCAATCTTCTGGACTGCTGCTTTTAAGAACTGTTTCCCTGCTGTGCTGACCTGCTACCTGAAGCCCTTTTGTTTGGGTGTAAAGACTCGACCTACATCACTTAAACCCAAGACCTAAAGTGACTCCAAGGGCTAGTTGGCTGGCTCCCTGATCTGAAGCTGCTGGGACACAAAAGGCTTCCAACAACCTTGCATCTCCACCTGTACTCTGTCATATGTGATTCTACCCTGCCAATTGGTGCAACACCAATCCCGGAAACTTGGAAGTGGGCTTATGGTGCTCTGCCAGCCTGTGGATCCAGCTGAACCGATGCTTCTTCTCTGCTGCATAGTCTAAAACCTGAGCAGAACAAACTAATTGCTGCTGCTACATGGATTAGATGTGTCCAAAGGCCTGCACCTCCTACACAGCCCCATCAGAATTGTTTCTGCATGACTCATTCTCAGTGCAGTTCCTCACATCTCTTGTCAACGACAGCCACGACTACGATGACAACTTTGCATTGCAGCTCCTCATCACCCCGACTGTGCACCACATTCTTGGCGCCACACACGCCCAGACATGTAACCCTCGAGGATGGCGCAGGCCCATGCATAACAGCATTAACGCATCTTGGAACCGATGCTTTGACCGTGTGGATCCTTCCAACACTCTTCAAACCAGAATTCAAGGTTCTCTGTTCAACTGGACTCATTAGGTCCCTGTAGCTGGCCCTCGCTCCATTTCAGTCAGCCTGAACTTCTGACTTTGCCCCTGTCCAGCGTGACCAGAAATCGACAGTTGGGCCTTTGTGCTTTTTGGTGCTATTTTCAATCAAATCTTTAAATCTGCATATCTCTGGTTCTACAGGTTGGATTTTTCACAAATGAGTCATACCCATTCAGCAGGAAAATAGCAACGTTGTAGTAGGTAGCAGGTTTTAAATTTTGGAGTACATTTTCACAACTATATTACTAAAGCATGGTACATTAGCCACTCTTATTAACAGAGCACACCTTCCATTTGAATGATCACTAAATTTCCACAGAAATACAGTTTTAATGATAAAACTATACAGAGGCTAAACAATAATGTGTGGAATTGTGTTTCAGTGAATATTTGTAATATATACAACACCAAGTGTCTTGATGGGATAGAGCCGGTAGATCCACGCCTGGCCCTTTGATGGCCACAGCTCAGGACATCCCCAAAATGACAAGGCCAGCAAAACCAAGATGTAACAACAGATGACTCTGGCTATGGGTGAGAGATATCAAGGAGGGGCTCCTAGCCCACACCATTAAGCTATCTGCCCTGTGTGCTCAAAGAGGCGGGTATCGACGCCTAACACTTAGCGAACATCTAGGAGGAGGAGTCCTGAGTCGTGGGGGCCCAGGAAATGAAGCGACACCAACAGGGAGCCCCACACCCCTTTGGAGAAAGCACCTTCGATACACAAAGAACGAAGGGCAGCCGGTGGCTGACCAGACGGCGCTCACCTTATGCCACCCAAAAGAGCCACAAATAACAAGGTCTTCCTATTCTTTGCTTCTACAGTCACTAGGTAGAGAATGTGCCTGGGACAGGGGCGTCTGTTGGGACCCTGGGGCAGAGTAAACAGAGCAAAGAGGAAGCAATGGAGCAGAGGTGAATTAGGGGTGGAAGCGACCACCACCTAATCAATGGACAATGACAATCTCTGAGTATACTCCTGATCTCCATCCTGACAGCGGAGTCCGAGCACTATGTACGATGCCCGGTGGAGCTGGTCTGTTCAGCTGTTGAGGAGATCTGCCTTAATTCATCCTCTGACCGTCACCTACCAAACCAGACTTTGGGCACAGTGTTTTTTTTCTCCCTGTCTAGCCCACCCCCCATCGTATTTATGTAACTCTGCTTTTTCCTTGTCTCCTATCTATCTATCTGTTCCCATTTACCACTCGTTCTGTCTTTGTCTACTTCCTTTGCACCGATCTCCTCTCACCTGAATCTTTCCCCTTGCACGCTACAACGCCTAGCTCCATGTCCTTTTGTGCTCTTTGAATAAGCACTCCTTCTTCCCTTGTTGGGGAAAGATCTAATAAATATACTCTGGAGTCTCAGAGTACCTGGTGAGAGAGTCCACAGCGCCAAGGGAGCCACTCACAGTTGAGGTATGGTATGGCACCCCTTGCCAAAATCCTCCCTCTCCCCTTTTTGGGGAATGATCCAGTATGTAGGCCTTGGAGTCTCAGAGACCCTCTCTGATAGAGTCCACTGCTCTTAGGGAGCCTCTCACAACAGAGATGGGAAATGATACCACTTCCCCTGGGATCACAGCTTTGACTCGTCTACCTGTTTGTGTCCCCGTCACCATCCCCCTCCTCTTTCCATGCTGTGTCTCTTACCCTCCCCTCCTCTTTCCCTCTTCCATTCTCTGTCTACTTCCCCTGCTCTTACCCCCCCTCCGCAGAATCTCTCCCCTTGCCTGCTTTTTCCCTTACATATATGTTCCTTTTTGTTTGTCTCGACCTTACTTGTAACTATGTTGCCCTGCTCTAATAACTGTGTAACCTTTGTAACGATGTAACCTGCAATAATGGTCTGATACTCATGTAAAGCGCTCTGATACCTCTGAGTCTAGCCAGCGCTATATAAAACCTTTTAAATAAATAAATAAAATCCTTGTTTCCACTATACTTCAGAGGGGAAAAAGTGCTTCATTTGTGCTTTTCCTAAATATTTATTTATTTTGAAATATTTGTATGTTCATTTAGAGGTATTTTAATGTTGTTGTATTAGAAGAAAATGATATCATGCAGCCTTTCCTTTCACTCCAGCAAAATTGTCACATAATTCACTTTCTAAAAATATTCATTCTTTGCCATAAGCAAAAGAAAATACCATTTCCCATGTTAAAAGAATAATAATCAAAATGCCAGAATACTAGACTAACATTTGACCTCTGTCTTTTGAACACACAGCAAATGTGACAGAATAAAATAATATTTAAAGTCATATTTAATCCTCTTTCACCTTTGGAACTCCAGCATGATTACTTAGCTGCCTCTCAGGGCTCAAGGGCTGCGGTAGTTGGACCCCTTCACACCCCATGGCCCCGGTGCATTGCACCAGCTGCACCACTGGTAGCTATTCCCCTGGTTAAAGTAAATATGAAAGCAAGGATCCTCTGGACTAATTTGTGGAGGTTTTTGGGCAAAAAGGTTGACGTTAGGTGTGCAAACGCAGCATTCTAGAGATGTAGGGGCATATTTACAAAATGCTAACGCCACGCTCCACTGTTCCAAAAATTCAGGGATGACCTGTATTTACAAAGATGCAGCATATTCCTGCATTTTCCCTAGCGTTTGTGCTAAATTAAGCTGCCTAGTGCCAACGCAGGCACTGTTACACCATAGTGCAAGGATGGCTGCGTTGAGGGAACGATTGTTTATGTGCAGGAAGGTGTCTCTTCCTGCACATAAACAATTACAAGTGACGATTGAAATTTCTATGTGTGTTGCATTGTGAAGCACACATAGAAGTTGCAAGTGTGCAGCACACATAGAAGTTGCAAGTGTGCAGCACACATAGAAGTTGCAAGTCGTCATTTGTTTAATGATTGTTTATGTGCAGGAAGGGAAACCTTCCTGCACATAAACAAGCATTTATGGTGTTTTGTTGTTATATGTGTGCTGCACAATGCAGCACACATAGAAACAGCAAAAAAAGGAGAAATAAAGCATTTCTCCTTGTTTCACCACGTTAAGACCGGGTTTTCCCTGGTCTTAATTTTGGGGCTGCCTCCCAGTTATGCCACCTTTGTAAATAGCAGAGTCAAATTCAATTGGTGTTACGGTGGAACGCCCACTGCACCACCAATTGCCCACCCCTTTCACCAAGTATAGCGAGAAAGAGAGCCTCATTCACGTTAGGTGGCTTAACGCCACCTTGTAAGTAACACAAAGACCTTATCGCCACATGTACAATGTTAAAAGTGACTTTCCTGTGGTGAGAGGCGCTTGTAATTATGCCCCGTAGATTTCATGTGAAATTTTACATTCTAACTGTACTAACGAATAGAGAAAGGCCAACTGTGCCACAAAATTGCCACATTCACAATTTGATTTTATGTTTGGGATTGTGCCCACATCTGTTTGACACTTCCAGAAATATTATGTGAAGTGCCTGATTATTTTGCGGGTATTCAAAAATGTCTTGTGGGTTGTTTCCCACGATGTAATACATGCAATTTTTTCCTACCTAGAGAGCATAGAAGCAAAGTCCCTGTATTCCGTGCTTCATTTGTAAAATAATAATTTCTAGGGCAAAAAGATTTGCTAAAAAAACCGCAGTCAGAGATTTCGAACGTCAGGGTGCCGAATACCAAGTATTCTTGATTTCACCACATGCCTCTTTAATCCATCACCATATACTCTGTACCTCTTCACCTCACTCTTGCAGAATTTCATTCATGAGTTTTTCCGTCCTTCAATTCCTCTTTCTTTCTCTATTAAGTGTTTTTTCTCTCTTCCTCTGGGTGAAAATCTGTTGAGAAAAAGTAAGTGCTAGTCACCACAAATGCTCACCGTGGGCCCCACCTGCAACCATTGGCTCAAATTAAGCAATGCCCGTCAGTGGCGTAGCTAGGGCTCCCGTGGTGGTCTCTGCATTTTCCACCCTGTGGTGGACGCATTGAAGAGCGGTGGCCGTATTTACTTGAATGTAGAGATAGACATTTGTTCTCGTACACTATTTTTCCCCATGAAAAATAAATTTATGTCACATTTGCACATGTGGAATTTTTTCCAATGACAAACTAACATTTGTAAATTGTACATGCTGTAGTACTGCTTAAGTCTACTTTTGTGTTACCTTTATGAATCCCCTAAAACATGAGAAAAGCGGTCCAAATGTAAGGTTAATTGTGCAGCAGCAGGTGTCCGACTATGTATCCTAGGTCTTTGTTAACAGAGCCTGAAGTTGTTCAGCTATTTATGCCATCTATTTCAGATGACTATGAATGGCTTTGAATATCTTCGCTGTATTCCTTGCCGGGGAGGTGGACAGTATGTCAAACCTTGGGAGGCCTGAGCTAGAAAGCAACCATCCAAAGAGTTGAATATGATCAGCGGGCAGGGGTGGCTGGTTTCAGAGTTCCAGGCAGCTGTGCAAGTGCATTTTTCCTGAGTTGCATATTGTGTTTTGCCCACACAACCTATTTAGAAAATTGAATAGAGTAAAGAAATTGTTCCAAAAATGAGGAAGAAAAAGAAAACTTTATCAGACTTTTCTGCGCAGCAATAAAAAAAAAACTAGTGCAAAATGCAGATGCAAATATAATAATTTTATAGCTAACCCACTCAAGATGCCAGTATCACAATACATTTTTGTCAGGTGACATTTCATGCCCTTGGTGGTAGGAAAGGCAGAGCTTGGCGAAACCACCTTTCATCATCGTTTTGTGAAGGCACATTTCTGGTGGTGGCAGGGTGTGACAGAAATGTTTGTGTACATTTGTTGTATAGTATTTTGTATGTTGTAGATGTGTTCTTTTTGGGGCTGTTGTGTTTTTGTGCTTCATTACTGCAATGTGATATTATTGTGTTGTGCTGTAGCTGTTGTGGTGCGCTCACATTTTGACTGTTTTGTGGGATGAGCCCTGTTATTAGGTCGAGCCTGGGCAGCGCATGCACTGCTCTCCAAGGCATGCTGTGTGCTGGTATGGACTTGAGGCTCCACACACTCTCCATCCATCTTTTCAATTGACTGCTGTGACTGTCCTTTGAAGATGTTGTCTATTGCCTAGCTAATAGGTTTATTAGTCCCTCCTTAGTACCTCCCTGTCTTGTCTTGTAACCTTCCATCAAGACTGGACCTTATACAGGTGCCCTTGCGGTATTGCTTGCATTAGCCCTTCAGGAGAACTCTTTGCTTAATTAATCTAAAGAGCGCTGTGGAACGCCAGCTTTAGCAATGGCGGATGCTTTTTTCTTGTATTTGCAGTATGCTGTGTGCACTTGCACTTTCACTTTCACAATGGGGCCACACGCACTCGCAGGACAGGCCTTTAGCAATGGCGGATGCTTTTTTCTTGTATTTGCAGTATGCCGCTGGCCGCGCGACACGAAGGGGAGATAACGCGAGACAGCGTCTTAGTGCCACATGCCGCGCGAGCAGAACTAGCGCGCCGCCCCCTTTGAAACGGCCAATGGGTGGCAAGACTGTGCCGCGTTTCCTGGGCTGCTCTGCGCTGTTGTGCGTCGGTGGACACGTCGTCGATCTACGTCGATCTAAGGTATGGGTTACTACCAGGCCTCCCCCCGGCCCCGTCCCTGGGCATGACCAGGTTGATAGGGCCCAGTGGTTCGTCCACGGGGGGGGGTTGGTAGTAGCTGGACGGCCGGTTGTGGGCAGCGGGGATAGGCAGAATGGGGCCGAATACGGTCTGTTTTGGGAGGGCAGTGCAGGAAGATGGCGGCGGGTGAGGCGGCTTGGACGTGCAGTCGTGCTTAGCGGCCGTGCGCGGTCAGTGCTGGTGTTCGGGGCCTGCGTTGTTTGTCTCCGTTGCGGAGCGATGGTTGAATGGGCTAGGGGGCCGAGCGAGTGTCGCGCGGTCAGCGTCAGTTCGCGGATGGCTCAACTCCGCCGGAAGCGTGAGAATTTATTTCACTTTGAGCGTTTGCACGAAATAATGGTCGCGTTATTACACAGTTGGCTTCTTCCTAGCAGGCGCGGCCTACAATGAGGAGAGCCTGTTTCGGTCGATGTGCGGATTCCGGTGTGTTTACCTTAACTGTGCCTGCTCGGCTTGGGCCTCTCTCCGAAGGAGAGTCTGTTTGATTCTATTTCGAAGCGTTGCGCGGTCGATCTGCGGATTCCGGTGTGTTTACCTTAACTGTGCCTGGCTCGGCTTGGGCCTCTCTCAGGGGCGGGAAGGTAACTTCACTCAGTATCAGTGCCGATCAGTCAGGTAGGCCGGGTGTACCGGTGCCCTACCAGCACCATGTTTATGAGCTATTTTGAGCCAGCGGGAAGTATATTTTAATACAAATGAAATATACCTTAAATGTCTGCAGTCAACATTATAATACTACTTCAAGGGGTTGATCGCCAGGCCTCTCGGCGTAGCTCCCGTTGGCGGGTCATTTGGGTCCAGGAGCGGGTAAGATTCGTAGACGCACCATCACTAGCCGGCCGCATGGCGGCATCCGGCAGCGTTCTGGCGGATAGGGTTGCCAGCCGGGCTACATGGCGACGGCTGCGGGTTCAATATCCACAGCGAAGGTTAATTCATTGTTGACTCAATTATTGCACGGCCCCTGGTAGAAGTTTGGGGCATGCTCTCGTTCGCGGCATTCGTTGTTGACTTTCTGTAGCTGACTTGGCAAAGTTTGCAAATAAGTGTGGGTTACACTTCCGGCGTAGGGATCGATACGTCGTGGCTACATTCTGGCTTTTCATCCCCCTGCACAAAACGCATTCAGGTGTGCTGGTTCTGAGACCTTGGGCGGGAAATGCGGTTGTCGGGTCGGCTGAGAATTTAAACGCGTGGTAACTACAGTGCCTCGAAACCCCATAGCGCTGTATGGAATAGACAAAGGCAAGGCGTAGCACAATTTAACGGAATCCCCCCCTTTTCTAGCTTGTTTTCCGTTACGCTTGCGTCACAGTCATCGCGTTGCCCCGAGGGTTCTAGGAGGTAGCACAATTTAAAACGGAGTCGCCCTTTGTGGCTTGTTTGTCGTTATGCCTGCGGCCTAGTCTACAGGTGTAGCTCGGTGGCGCAGATGGGGGTCATGTTCTCCGTTAACGTGGGCGGCCCTTGGTAATACAAGGTTAGTTAGCGTAAGGAGCCCGGGAGCAGCATCCTATTGCCTTAGGCCTCGTATATTTTCAATTAAGCTAACAAAGGCAGTGGAGGGAGTATCAGCCCGCGAGACCCGGCGCAGGGATGCAAGCCGCAAACCAAAGGCTTCAGGGAGATACACCGGTTCCACCATTATGCTGACATCACCGCCCTTGGGGCTGATCCGAGTCAAAGGAAAGCTTAGATCAGGGTTTGCTGGGACGTTTCCCGACAGTGCCTTCATGTAGAGCTGCGGGAATCAGTGAGAAAGATATCCAGGTTGATGGGAAGTGTGGAGATACACCGGTTCCACCATTATGCTGACATCACCGACCTTGGGGCTGATCCGAGTCAAAGGAAAGCTTAGATCAGTGTTTGCTGGGACGTTTCCCGACAGTGCCTTCATGTAGAGCTGCTGGAATCAGTGAGAAAGATATCCAGGTTGATGGGAAGTGTGTGACTCGAATATCGACAGAAAACATCTTACTAGAGGGTATTTAATGAAAGCTATACTCATTAGTCTAACTAGGATAACGCGGGGGTTGTGTAGGTCTATTGGGAATAAACACGAGGACAGATTTCCAAACGGTGTCCAGGCCAATCGCAATTAGACAAAGAAAAGTCCAGTTTATATATTCCTAATCAATTTTAAGTGCAGGAATGTACTCTTCAGATGCTGCTGTGTATTCAATGTGTGCCTGGCATGTGTACTATACACTGTGTGTAAATAAATATATATAAAAATAAATAAAGTAAAAAAAAAAAATTTAAAAAAAAAGTTTTTAACTCCATATTGTTCTTTCAGGCGAATCGTGGACCGCGTCACAAGCTTAGCATCCTGGGTTAAAGGAAGGCGGGAAGGATCAGGTAACGACGGTGCGAGGTATACCTTGCAAGGAGGCTGGGGGTGCGGTATGGCGGGCCTCGCCTGAGTAGGGTGGGGGCCGGGCAAGGAAGCGGTACATCGAGCAGCGTTGTTTGCATACAAGGGTGTGTGCTATGAATAGTTTGGATATCGACTTACGCGTTTGTTTTTTCAGATTGGGTACAAGAACGCCGGCAAGGACTGGCAGCAGCTAACTTCACAAGAGTACCAGGTAAAAGCAGGGTTGCGTACATCAGTGCGGGCGGGGTGTCGGGCAATGCGGGTCTTTCTACAGGCGTGCTGGCAACGATCCGTGTGCAGTCAGATAACGCAATATTATTTTGCAGATCCGTCCAGAATCGCGGGCAGGGAACGTAGCGGCTTTCTTAAAGGAGCGCCAGGTAATATACGTGTGGCATACGTCATTTTACGGGTCGCGGGTAACGCGGGTTCTTTGCAGGTGTTCGAGCGGGAAGTTCGCTCATGATGAGTAACACGCGTTGTTTAACAGGTCACGTTCGGATTTCGGAAAGGTTGTCAGCGGCCGTCTTTGAGGAAAACAGCAGGTAATACTCGGGTCGCATACTTAGCCCCGCTGTAGAGTCCCAAGTGGCGGCATTTGACCTTAAAAGAGAAAGCAGCAAATTCCCTTTTATCAGTATTATAGATGTTATGTGCAGGGGGTCCGGTTAATTACCTTCCACTACTGCGGATATCGGGTGGGTAACGCGGAGAGGGTAATGCCGGTTTCGTTAGGGGCACGAGCGAAGAATGATATGTGAATGTGTAGTGCATTGACGTGTAATTTCTTACCCGTAGGGAATCGGAGGAATCGAAGGGGTAGGAGCATTCGCGATGAGCTCCCGCAGTGACGCGTTGCCACAGGATGGGCTGTGGGCGGAATTCTTGGCAGTCGCACAGGCGAAAGGGCCAGCCTGGGCGTAAGGCTTCATTGAAGCGCGCCGGCTGGAGGAGGCTGGCAGGCCTGGGGCACACGATGACGCACCGGGCACTTCGGGAGAGGGGACGCGTCGGTCCACCCGCAAGAGGAAGGGCACCCGGAAGTACTTTCCAGCAACGCCGGCACGCAGAAATGAGACATTGACACCATCCCGTCCCGTGGCGGTGCCGGCCGACACGGCGGTGGTACCTGCTGTGGTACCAGTGGCGGAGATAACTGACTTGGCCCAAATGGGTAAGACAATGGACGACATGTTGGGTTTGATGGCTATGTTTCAGAAACGTTTAGACTCCATGGCGGCTGCACAGGAGAAGTTGGTACCACTTTTAGGGGCAGCAGCTTCTGATCCAGTGAGCCAGGTATGGGCTCAGTCAGGGCCGTCATCGCTAACAGGGCCACCACTGCTGGCCGGACCAACAGCATCGATGCCTGCCAACTTGGGTGTCAACTCTCAGGCTACACAGAGTGTCTCCCCAGCCAGTCAACAGAGTGCTGTCAACAATGTTTCTCAAGCAGTCCCCCCAACTCTCACGTTAACCCCGCAGATTGTGAATGCCATCAATTCCCAGAGTGTATCGGCAGTCGCTCAGCAGATTAGTGTTCCCGCAGTTCAGCAAAGTATCGCTCACGGGTTTCCTCTAACTGTAGCTCCTCAGATTGTCAATGCCCTTAATTCATAGAGTGTGTCAGCAGTGGGTCAGCAGAATATGGCCTCCATTGTCCCTCAGAGTGGGCCCCCCATTATACCTGGGGGGGGGGAGCATTCCAAGGGTCCTTCCCCTATTGTTCTGCAAAACATCTTGCCATTGCTCAGGGTGTATCCGCTTAAGAAGGAGCGGGAGCTATTGATTGACGGTTTTGTGGATGGTTTTAAGATTCCGTACAAGGGGCCCTTGGGTCACAGGGATGCCCTGAATTTGAAGTCAGCTAGGGAATTGCATCAAGTGGTCAGTGAAAAGATCAGGAAGGAGGTGGACTTGGGGAGAGTGGCCGGGCCATATCCTTCGCCCCGCTTCCGAATTTCTTAGTTTCCCCGCTAGGTGTGGTCCCAAAAAAGCAGCAGGGGTCTTACAGACTGATCCATCACCTGTCATACTCAGAGGGCAATTCGGTCAACCACTGGCTGGAGGAGGGTGCGTGTTCAGTCTCTTACTGCTCACTAGACATGGCCATCGATATGGTAAGGAGAACGGGCAAGGGAGCGTGGTTGGCAAAAGCGGACATCGAATCAGCGTTCCGCCTCCTGCCTGTTCACCCTGACAGTCAGCACTTGTTGGGTTTCAGGTGGGAGGGGGCATTCTTTTTCGATCGCTGCATGCCGATGGGTTGCGCGGTCTCGTGCGCCTTTTTCGAGGCATTCAGCTCCTTCCTACAGTGGGCCCTCAGGTACAGGCACGGCATTTCACAGGTCACTCACTACCTGGACGACTTCCTCTTCTTTGGCAGGGACGGTTCTCAGGAGTGCGCTGCTGCCTTGAAGGCCTTTGAGGTCTTGTCGGACCATCTGGGTGTTCCTCTGGCATCGGGGAAAACGGAAGGGCCAGCGCAGGTGCTAACATTCCTGGGCATTGAACTAGATACGATCAAAGGGCAATCCAGACTCCCGGCGGAGAAGGTGTGTGAACTGAGACAAGAGATTAGCGCAATGATGGGAAAGGGCAGCGCAACCCTGGAGATAGTGCAGAGTCTGTTGGGCAAGCTGAACTTTGCCGCAAGAGTCATCCCGGCTGGTAAAGTGTTCTCTCGCAGGTTGGCTAAGGCTACGGCTGGGGTTGAGAAGAAGCATCACCTGGTGCGTCTTGGACCAGGACTGAGAGCAGACCTGAGCATGTGGGATGAGTTCTTAAAAAATTTCAATGGTACAGTGATATGTAGGGCCCCCTGGGAAAGCAGCCAAGGCTTGTGTCTCTTTTCTGATGCATCCGGGAGAGTAGGTTTCGGGATAATATTCAGAGAGAAGTGGTGTGCTATGAAATGGCCTGATGCGTGGCGCAAGAAAGGGGTGACGGCCAATATTACAGTTCTGGAGCTGTTTCCCATCGTAGTGGCGCTGCACCTATGGCCGGAGGGGCTGGGCAACAAAAAGGTGGTGTTCTGGTCTGACAACCTTGCTGTGGTCCAGGCGATCAACGGCCTGAGCGCAAACTGCCCGTTAGTGCTGAGCCTGCTGAGAGAGCTAGTCAGGGCGGGTTTACGTCACAACATCGAGTTCAGGGCTAGGCATGTAGAAGGTGTCAAGAATGTGGCAGCTGACGCTCTCTCTCGCTTTCAGCTGTCACGATTCCGGGAGGCATGGCCGCAGGCAGGGGAGGAGATGACACCATTCCCGGCAGCACTTTGGCGACTCCTTCGGTGGGGGAACGGTTGAAAAGGATGGGCCAACGTTCCTTGGCACAGTCAACCAGGAGAAGATATGCGGCCCAACTGAACACTTTCCGAGCAGTGACACAGTCCATTGGGGTAGCAACTTTAAGCTCAAGGGAGCAAGTGGAGAGTTTTGTCGTGTGGGCTAATGAGACGGGCAAGTCCCATTCTTGGGTGTGCAGCCACTTGGCTGCGCTCAAGCACGAAACTCGGCTAAACGGCGAGGACGACCCTACGGGGGCGTTCAGGATTAGGGCGGCACTGAAGGGGTGGGCACGAGACGAGGTCAGGATCCCGGATAGGAGAGCAGGAATAGAGTTCCCCGCCCTGAAGTGCATGGTGGACACAGTGCCGGCTGTGGCCAATTCGGCATTTGAGGCGCAACTCTTTGCAACAGCCTTCTGCCTGGCTTTCTTTGGAGCCTTTCGGGCCAGCGAGTTGGTGGTGAAATCCAAATCGGATAGGTCTGGGAGAGCCCTGGACATGATAGACGTGTGTGCCAGGGATTCGCTGGTTCTGTGGCTGCGCAAATCTAAAACTGATCAGGCTGGGAAAGGTGTGGCCATAACATTGCATGCATTCGAGGACCCTAGATACTGCCCGGTGACTTTGGTCAGGGAATACCTAAAAATCAGACCCTTGCTGGCGGGCCCCTTCCTGATCCACGCGGACGGCATGCCATTGACCAAGTTTGAATTTGAGCGAGTGATGGAGAGGGTATTGGCCAAGGCGGGCTTGTCAGTGGAGGGAGAAGGAAAAATTTTTTCCAGTCATTCCTTTAGAATAGGGGCAGCTACTGCAGCATACAGGGCGGGGCTGGGTAAAGAAGGGGTCAAACGGGTGGGGAGGTGGTCGTCCTCCTGTTACCAGAGATATGTCCGCCCATGAATATGAAGATGGCAGAATGGGTAGGAGGAGCCATTGTGAGGCAGGCCGTGGCAAGAGATTCATTGGTGTGTCGTTTTATGTAATGTCACTTTTCTGGATTGCTGATACTGTTTGAATTTTCGTTTGCTGTGCAGGTTATTATAAATAAAACAATAATGCCAACGGTGTCTTTTCTTGCAGTTGACTGTTGCGTGTGGGTGATGGGCCATTCGTATGTTACCAGATTGGAACAATGGGCGTCATACAGGAAGTGGGATTTGGCCTTTGCAAAGACACGAATAGAGTGGATGGGCTCCCCGGGAATGAGATGGTGTCAGCTGAGGCGCAGGCTGAACCAATGTTTGTCAGCACGGGGGGGGCCTCCCAACATCCTTGTCATACACCTGGGAGGGAATGATCTGGTGACAATGGGGAGAAGAGCATTAGTAGATGCCATGCAGAGGGATATAACTGGAATAACGAACGAACGAGGGGCCACTGAACTTATATGGTCGGAGGTTGTTCCCCGCAGGGCCTGGAGGGGAGCGCGGTCACCCTTTGCCATCGAGCAAGGCAGGAGGAGGGTGAACAGGGCTATGCAGAATTCATGGAGAAGAGGGGCCTGGGGTTTATTAGGCATGCGCTGATACAGGACAGGACTGTGGGTTACTATGAAAGAGATGGGGTTCACTTGTCTGGGATTGGGATGGATGTTTTCCTCCTTGATTTACAGGAAGCTCTGGCAGCTGCAGGGTGCCAATGATCTTGAGGGCACTGGGTAGCAAGGTAGCTAGGTGGTGGGGGGGCTCTGTCATCGACGGGGGCCTCCTCCAGAGCTGTGGCGGAGTACAGGGCGATCTGGAAGCAGATGGACAGTAAGGGTACCTCTGCGGCAGAAGGATACAGTCAATACCTCTGCCTGGCACAGTAGGGGTGCCTGAGCCAAGAACCTGGAGCCGAGGGGGCCCAGGAAACAGCGTCGGCGCCCCGTTAGTCCTTCGGGCGGTCGGGGGGCCTGAACCGACCGGGGGTGGGCCTCATCGCTCCGCCCTGACAGGGGGGGCGGGAGTAAACAGAAATAAAGTATTAACTTATTGCACTGTCAAGAGCATCGACTTACCGTGCAAGATGGCTAATTAGGCATGCGGGTCAGCGAGGGGCTGCCGCATTGGATCGCCTGTAAGATGACCCACCTTATCTGCTACTTGTTATGCAAAATAAACCTGCACCACCGTTTTCCACATCTATGTCTCATGAGTCTCCTTGGTATGAAAGTTGTATGGGGCTCAAGGTGGAGTGAGCGCTGGCGGTGTGGGCACTATGCCGCTGGCCGCGCGACACGAAAGGGAGATAACGCGAGACAGCGTCTTAGTGACACATGCCGCGCGAGCAGAACTAGCGCGCCGCCCCCTTTGAAACGGCCAATGGGTGGCGAGACTGTGCGAGCGGGGGGCGGACTCAGGGGACATATAATTAGCAGAGCAAGCATTGCTCGGTCTTTTCCTGCCGCGTTTCCTGGGCTGCTCTGCGCTGTTCCCACCCTGGCCCTGACCCAGCAGCAGAGCGGCAGGCGAATTGTGAACAATTAATGGTCTGTTTTGTGTTGCAGGCGGAGTCACAGGGCGATCTGGAAGCAGATGGACAGTAAGGGTACCTCTGCGGCAGAAGGATACAGTCAATACCTCTGCCTGGCACAGTAGGGGTGCCTGAGCCAAGAACCTGGAGCCGAGGGGGCCCAGGAAACAGCGTTGGCGCCCCGTTAGTCCTTCGGGCGGTCGGGGGCCTGAACCGACCGGGGGTGTGCCTCATCGCTCCGCCCTGACAGGGGGGGCGGGAGTAAACAGAAATAAAGTATTAACGTATTGCACTGTCAAGAGCATCGACTTACCGTGCAAGATGGCTAATTAGGCATGCGGGTCAGCGAGGGGCTGCCGCATTGGATCGCCTGTAAGATGACCCACCTTATCTGCTACTTGTTATGCAAAATAAACCTGCACCACCGTTTTCCACATCTATGTCTCATGAGTCTCCTTGGTATGAAAGTTGTATGGGGCTCAAGGTGGAGTGAGCGCTGGCGGTGTGGGCACTATGCTGTGTGCACTTGCACTTTCACTTTCACAATGGGGCCACACGCACTCGCAGGACAGGCCGCGCAGCTCGGCAAAATAATTTTTACATTACTGGGCGCTGCGCTACGGTTTCAGCATGGCACCTGCTTTTACATGTTTCCTTTGTGAGATGGTTTGTTTTTTATTACCCTCTTTTTTCTTTCTTTCTTTCAGTCTCCATATCTGTTCCCTTTTTCGTTCTTTTATTCTTTCTCTCTTTTTTTTCCTTTTCACCTTAAAGTCTTAGTGGGGTATAAGGTTTCAACAATGTGATAACCCCCAAAGTTTGATTTACAGTAAGAGCTACTCTGCTTGGCCCAGAGGTCTCCTTAGTCCCTGCGGTGCGTGACAAAAAACTCCATGTAAATCCATGCTTAGAGTGAGGCATACAGAATACGGACAGCCTAGCACGGCCCTTCCTCTAATGCCCATGTGTCCATGGGCGCCTCCAGGTCATTATGTTTTCTCCCTGGACTTACCAACACTCACTGATCTCTGTTCTGGCTTCCTCTGCTTCCCAGGGAACCCCAAGGAGCTGGTGTTGCACCCCGACCGCGTAAGCTCACTGCTGTGTGTTAAAGACGTGGCTGAAACAAAGGCTGAGAGCTTTCAGGCCGGAAGTCCATTTGTGACATGGCATGTTGGGCACAGAGTTAAAGACACTGCCCTCTTCCTATACAGATAATCTTTGTGTTTGTATCAAAGTTCAGCACCTCGTTTGGGGCTGTAAGAGCTACATAAATGTAACAGTAGTATAATATCCATAACACCGCAATGTATGGTTAGGTTGCGTTTCTTGGCGCTATGGATTGGTGCTGTTAATATTTCCTGGCTCCTTGGTACTCCTTTATGGCAGGAGGGTGCATTAACCATCTGAGCTTTATTACTCACTTTATTTCTACTAGGCGCTATACTGTTTGCCCACAGAGGGATACAGCGAACGTAGGTTGGATTGTCTTCATGGTGTCACGTATGAGCTTGAATGATCCCCCAGAATTTGGAGGAAGGAATTCGTAGATATCTTCTAGCTATTAGAGATACAGCTAGAGGGGCTAGACCTGACAACTTGCTATAAGAAAGAGGAAGAGAAAAGGGAAAGGCGCAAAGAGCGAAAAGAGCGGAACTTCGACAACTGGCTGGACGCATTTCAAATTATGGCATGCATAATTGTAGAAAAATTCCCGCGCTGCGCAGCGGATCTGTGGCTGAATGAAGCAAGCATCCATAATGCGCAAAGGCAATTCCCAGGCGAGGCATGGCTCGAGTACGACAAAGGTTTTAGACAAAAAATGCAGACCCACCCAGAAATGGAGTGGAATGAGGAGGATGTGTCCGGTTTCATCCATAAGATAATGGTAGAGAAGGAAGCTAAGACATGGTATGGCAGGAATGAGCAGTCCTTTCGTGGGCACTCCCACAGGGGAAGGGGCAAACCATTTCAGAGGCACAGGCAATACGGCGCAGGAAAACCCACGCACAACACCGGTCCACCGGCAATATGCTGTAAGTTTGAAACCAACGAATGCACATATGAGGCAGCATGTAAGTTCCAACACATATGCACCACCTGCGGGGGAGGACACCCGGCAGCGGGATGCCGGCGCAGGAAGGAACACAAGGGAGACAGTAAGGATAAGAAGAAATGAGGAGTGGAAAACAGGGGGAACAGGGGACACAGCGGGGCATCAGAACTTCAGGCTAGCACGGTCCCCCATCAAAACACCAGCATTGAACAGACTAGCCAACAGGTACCACAACAAGGCAGACGCAGCATTACTAGTGCAGGGTTTCAAAGAAGGCTTTCCCATCCCTTTCAAGGGCACCCTCCCCACCAGCAGCAAAACAAATCTAAAATCCACGACACAACACCCGGGGGTGGTAACCAAGAAGATTGAGAAGGAAAAGATGCTAGGGAGAATCGAGGGTCCCCTTCCCGCGAAGATGGTGGAGGGTTTGGTGATCTCTCCATTAGGGGTGGTTCCTAAGAAGAAAAAAGGGCAGTACCGCCTAATCCACCACTTAACCTTCCCGGAGGGAGCTTCGGTGAACGACGGGATTAGCTCAGAGATATGCTCAGTAAGCTACTCCATGATTGAGGACGCCATAGACCTAGTGAGGGCAATGGGACAGGGGACCCTGATGGTGAAAGCAGACATTGAGGCCGCTTTCCGCCTACTCCCGGTGCACCTGGAGAGCTTCCATTTGTT
The DNA here is from genome assembly GCF_964263255.1 of Lissotriton vulgaris. Lineage (NCBI taxonomy): Eukaryota > Metazoa > Chordata > Amphibia > Caudata > Salamandridae > Lissotriton > Lissotriton vulgaris. The sequence continues at coordinate 534,121,857 of NC_141693.1, read as the reverse complement.
AGGTTTCCAGTGGGAAGGGAGCATCTACATAGACAAGGCTATATCGATGGGATGCTCAGTATCATGTGCATGTTTTGAGATTTTCAGCACCTTCATAGAGTGGGCACTACACAACAGGCACCCAACGGGAGAAAAGAGCCACTACTTGGACGACTTCCTCTTCATGGACCCTGCAGAATCTGACGAGTGCGGAAGCACCCTGGCAGCATTCAAAGCATTGGCTAAAGAACTAGGGATCCCCCTATCAGGAGAAAAGACAGAGGGGCCGGCCACCAGGATCACCTTCCTGGGGATAGAGCTGGATTCGGTAGCAGGCACGTCCAACCTTCCCCCAGAGAAAGTAGAAGACTTCCGGAAGGAGATCAGGGGCTTGTGCGGTAAAGAGAAGGCAACATTGCGGGACCTCCAGAGGCTAATAGGCAAATTGAACTTCATGACCAGCGTTATCCCAGTTGGCAGGGTATTTGCCAGGAGACTAACACAGCTGACACGCGGAATCATGCAGAAACACCACCAAGTTAGGTTAGGAGCAGAGGTAAAGAAGGATTTAGTGATGTGGGATTCCTTCCTGGCAAACTTTTATGGCACGTTAATTTGGCGTGAGGGATGGATAACTAACAAGCAGATCGAGCTGTACACGGACGCATCAGGTAGCACAGGCTTTGGGGCTATCCTGGGGGACAGGTGGTGTGAAGGGCAGTGGCCCGCCAAGTGGCACAGGCAAGGCATCACAAAGAATATCACCTTCCTGGAGCTGTTTCCCATCATAGTGACACTGACGATATGAGGCGAGGAAATGCAGAACATGAAACTAACTATATGGTCAGACAACAAGGGGGTGGTGCAGACCATTATTAGGGGTTCAGCTAGGTACCGGGACACGCTGCGTCTAATGCGGAGGTTGGTTGCATTGCAGCTGAACGGCAACATGGAAGTGCGAGCACGCCACGTCCCGAGGGTGGAAAACGAAGTGGCTGACGCCTTGTCCAGACAGCAGACTGACAGGTTCAGGAGGCTGGCACCAAGGGCGGAGCAGAGCATGACCCCTTTTCCAGAGCAGCTGTGGAAACTGGCAGGACAGACCTAACAGAGCTGGTTCACCAGGCACTTGCGCCTGAAGCAGCCAAGAGGTACAAGAAGTACACAGAGACAGTGATGAGGGTAGGCGGGATCGGTTCCCTGGGTGACTCAGGTGCAACGCGCAGGGCAGGTGAGCAGTTTATTCAATGGGCATTCGAGCAAATCTATGACAGAATATCGACGGTCATAATATCGACCTACAGAACATCAACGCTGGAATATCGAAGGCAAGTATATCGACACCCTATTTACAACATGGTAAGTACAAAAATATCGAAACCAAAATATCGATGTTAAAAATATCGTAATTAAAAATATCATTTTTTTTCCTGTTAAAAAAATTATAAAATAAAGTAAATAATAATTATAAATAAAAGAAACATATTTAAAGATATTTAATGTTTAAAAGTAATAAATAATACATATTGAATAATATAACTTTAATTAAAAATAAACATAACATATAATATATACTTACCTAATAATACATTTTAATAATTATTTTAATTACTTATAAATTATTAAAGTATACTATAAATTACAAAAATATCCACACACATAAAATAATAACATAAATAAAAATAAACAAATATATTTAATAAATTAAAAACATTAAATATACTTTCAATATTTTTAAACTTAATTAAATACAACAGTATCTAAAATAATACAAAAATATTAAATACGTAAATAAATAAAACTACTATTTAAAGTCCCCCAAAAAACGGCAGTAATGAAAATATTGGATAGCGTAGTAGGTAAAATTACTATTCCCACTCCAGTAAATTAAACAGCAGGGAAAGTGTTAAATAGCGTGAGAGTAAAAATTACTATTCCCACTCCAGAGAGTGAAACAATAGGGAAAACATTGGATAGCATAAGGGTAAAAATTACTATTCCCACTACAGAGAGTGCAACAGTAGGGAAAGCGTTGGATAGCGTAGGGGTAAAAATTACTATTCCCACTACAGAGAGTGCAACCATAGGGAAAGTGTTTGATAGCGTAGGGGTAAAAATTACTATTCCAACTCCAGAGAGTGCAACAGTAGGGAAAGCGTTGGATAGCGTAGGGGTAAAAATTACTATTCCCACTCCAGAGAGTGCAACAGTAGGGAAAGAATTGGAGAGCGGGTGGGTAAAAATTACTATTCCAACTCCATAGAGTGAAACAGTAGGGAAAACGTTGGATAGCGTAGGGTTACAAATTACTATTACCACTCCAGAGAGTGCAACAGTAGGGAAAGTGTTGGATAGAGTAGGGGTAAAAATTACTATTTCCCCTCCAGAGAGTGCAACAGTACGGAAAGCGTTGGATAGCATAGGGGTAAAAATTACTATTCCAACTCCAGAGGGTGTAACAGTAGGGAAAACATTGGATAGCGTAGGGGTAAAAATTACTATTCCAACTCCAGAGGGTGTAACTGTAGGGAAACATTGGATAGCATAGGGATACAAATTACTATTCCAACTCCAGAGGGTGTAACAGGAAGGCGAGCGTTGGATAGCATAGGGGTAAAAATTACTATTCCAACTCCAGAGGGTGCAACAGTAGGGAAAGCGTTGGATAGCGTAGGGGTAAAAATTACTATTCCAACTCCAGAGGGTGTAACAGTAGGGAAAACATTGGATAGCGTAGGGAATAAAATTACTATTCCAACTCCAAAGGGTGCAACAGTAGGGAAAGCGTTGGATAGCGAAGGGGTAAAAATTACTATTCCAACCCCAGAGGGTGCAACAGTAGGGAAAGCGTTGGATAGCATAGAATTTAAATATAACATACTTATAAATAATTTTTATATTTAAAATAATGTATAATTTAATTTTAAAATAAATCTACATCATTTACAAACAATTAATAATTATTAAAAACAATTACATTTGAATAATTAATTAACAATAAATTAACAACAAAGACCAATAAATATTAATTAATAAATATTACTCACCAAATAATAAATATTAAACAATAAAATATTTTTCATTACAAAAAAATATTATTTAAAATAATTCACAAATAAAAATTATTAAACAATAAAATTATTTTTTATACTGGTATATATATTTTTTTATTTTATAAATATGATTTTGGAACTCCGTGGAGATCCACATATTACAAAAATACAGGTTAAACATATCGAAATAAAACCACATATTATCCACCAATTCTACAGTAATATACAAAATGTCATGCCATTCAACTAATACAATTCTAAGAAACATTTAAAAAAATTAAAAATTCTATGGCAAAAGATTTCATTCGGAGGGCAAAAGATTGCATCAATCAAAGATCTAGCAGATAGAATACCAAGCTGAATACATACGGGCTTTACCCACAGCCGACGATGGGCCATTAGTGCTGGACAAACTAATAAAACATGTATGGAGTCTTGGATTGCGCTGTTGCAAAAGTTACATATGTTGGATATGCCATACCATTTGGCCAGTAGTTTATTCACTGTAAGTAGGTCATGCCTGAGGAGAAGCCAAAAGCGGCGCAAGCCATGGGGCATATTCCAAGTAACATAAGGTTGTATTTGTCTTAACAAACAAGAATCAACAGCTTGGTTTGTCCCCTTTTTTTGTAAAATCAGGTTACGATCCCTTTCATAGCTCAACTTCCAGGTGGCATGTTTTAGTGTGAGCTTTAGTTGTTGTGTAGAAAGGTCTAGGAGGGAGACTTCCTGCAAATCCAAGAGTATGAGGGCCTTCCTGTAGTTCTTTATAAGCATTGAATACTCTTTTAGTGGGCCCATCAACTCTTTTTTGATTAGGGATCTTAATGTTTCTGGCTTTCCCTTGATCAGACATATTACCCAGCGAATGACTCCTGCCAAACCCTGTGTCCAGCTGCTTCTTAGCCCGAGTTCCAAACGAAGGGCAGCTGTGCTACAGCTATTATTAGCCGAGATCAAACTTCTCAGGAGAGATCCCTCAACAATGTCTAAGAAACCCCATTCAACTAAGTCGATAAACTCTATACCATAAAGCAGAGTTGGGGGGACTTTTGCCCGGAATGCCTCCAACAGATACCCAAAGTGCCTTTTACCAGTTGATTTATATAGTGCTCTTAAGCCGTTTCCCTGAGATTTTGCCTTGTGGGTGCTGTTTTCAATATGGGATTTATTGCTTAAATTGCTTTTAACAACCTTGCCCAAAAATACGTAAGATGACACTCTTTCTAATTTTTGACCTCCCAATTCCCAGCTGAAGTTTTCTAACCTCAGTTTTTTTCTCCCCTCCATACACATTACCTTACTTTTAGAAATATTAATTTTCAGGAAATGCTCTTCGGAGAAAGTATGTAGTAATTGAAGACGATTATTGAGTCCTTTTGGGGTGAGGTCTAAAATCAGTATATCATCCGCGTACATTAGGCAAGAGATATATGAATCTCCTAAGCGTGGGGCAATGCCTTCACTTGCGGATATAGTATGTGGAAGGTCACTAACGTAAAGGGAAAATAAGAGGGGGGCTAAAAGACAGCCCTGCTTGAGGCCATTTGCGGATGGTATGAGCTGGGATAAGCCTCTTTCCCCTCCCATTAATACTCTGCACCATGTGTTATCGTGTAAGTCTTGTACCAGACCTAAGAGACCATGGGGCATTCCCAGAGCATGTAGCTTTCTCCACAGTAGCTGACGATCAACCTTATCAAAGGCCGTGGAGAAATCTATGAATGCCACATAGACTCCCCCCTTTCTGGCTCCAATATATTTGTCTGTTATTACATGAAGGGCTGCCAAGTTGTCCAAGGTACCGTGATTTTTCCTAAAACCCGTCTGCTCAAGTGGAAGAACACCCGAGTGCTCCACCCAAGTATTTATCCGCTTGAGCAGACATCTTGTGAAAACTTTGCCGATTGCATCCAGTAAGGCAATCTGGCGGTAATTCTGGGGGGATAGGCGATCTCCTTTTTTAAACAACGGCACCAGGATACTTCCCTTCCAGGACGGTAAAACCTCACCTCTTAGTAAGCAAATATTAAAGACTGGACAGAGTAACTTGCACCATTTAGCCCTGTTCTGTTTTAAAACGTTGATGGGCACTTCGTCTGGGCCCAATAATACTTTTTATAAAACATTGATTACCAATTAATTACAAATATTTTCCAACTAATAAGAAATTATTACTAATTAAAAATATTAATTGCCAATTAACAAAATTATTTACAAATTAAATAATTAAATACCAATTACAAAAATTACAAAAATTATTTCCCAATTACAAACATAAATTACCAATTAACAATTAAAAACATTAATTTCCAATTTAAAAAATAAATTATCAATTTAAATAATTAATTGTCAATTAATAATTAATTAAAAATAAAATAAGTATCCATAGCAAAAATATAAATAATTTATTCATAACAATTAAATTCCTTCCCACCCAATTCCCCTATAAACCCTCAACCCGCAACAGAAATAAAAACAACAATTAATTAAAATTAATTTATAATTCCTAAAAATTATTAATTAATTAACCATATTTTAATTACTTCCCACCCTATTCCCCTATAAACCAACAACCTGCTCCGATACTGAAACATAAAATTTACTTAAAAATAACATTATTAATATATAAAACTAATATACATATAATTTAAAAAAATTAAAAAACTTAACAAAAACATTTTACACATACATAATTAAATACCTAAAAATAATACAAATATCGATATTAGTAACATCGAAATTAGTTACATCGATATGTATGCTATTGATATTACTAACTTCGATATTACTTACATCGATATAAATAATTTTCATTTGTGGCCAATTTCGCAAGAATAGAGACGGGGCAAGACCCGGTGGCGTCTCACTACTTCAAGGCAGCAATGAAGGAGTGGAGAAGGAAAGGGGGTCCTAGAAAAGATACCAGGCGTCCCATCGATTTCACACAACTTTATGTACTGCTCGGTGCTTTCGGGGGGTGGGGGGGGTCACAGACGAGTTTGAGGTAGTGCTGTTCCGGGCAGCCTTCTCCACCGCCTTCTTTGGGGCCGTCCGCCTTAGCGAGTTAGTAGCCCCAACGAAATGGGGATCAGCAGGGAAATGCATACAGGCGAGCGATGTCACACCCACAGCAAATGGAGTGGAAATTGTACTAAAATGGTCAAAACCTGATCAAGCGGGTAAAGGAACCAGGATAAGACTGCATTGCACAAAGGACCAAGGGGTGCTGCGCAGTATGTTGCCTGCTCGCCTTCATGGCAGTACGTCCGGGGGGGGGGGAGGCCCTCTATTCAAACACAGAGACGGTACAGATTTAAGCAGATTCCAATTCACGACAGTCATGTGCAACGCACTAGGTAAAGAGGGACTACTTCCGGCAGCTTTAGGGTCCCACTCCTTTAGGATTGGGGCAGCCACGACGGAAGCACTGCATGGGATGATAGAAGCAGGCATTAAGGAGGTAGGGAGATGGAGGTCACAGGCCTACAAAACTTATGTGAGACCTCAGCTGCTTTAACTCACAGGACAGGCAAACCCGTTGCGGGCGAAACCACGATTGACGCATTTTCCTTACCTTAACAGGAAGGAGACCACGCCTGGTATGGGTGGTGGGGCATGAGTACATATCCCGGATGCAGACCTGGTAGCGCGATGGGGGCAAGAAGACAAAAGGGGTGCCAGTGGACACTTGCATCCGGTGGTTCGGCTAGCCAGGGATGAGATGGGACCAGCTGCCGGCGACCCTTGAGGAATCGAGGGCAGAAACAGCATGGCACGCAGACGTACTGATAATACACCTGGGTGGCAACAACCTGACAAAGCTCGGGAAGAGGACGCTCCTGCACAACATACAGAGGGAGCTCACGGAGATTGCCAGGACATTCAGGGGCTCAGCGTTAGTGTGGTCTGAGGTAATCAGCCGGCACAAATAGCGCGGGGCAGAATCACAAAAGGAAGTCGATAATTCCCGCAAAAATTGAATCTGGCGGAGAGCAAATACTGCAGGGCTACAAGCCTGGCGTCAGTAAGGCATGGGCTCATCCACACGGATCGCCTGGAAATATACGCCAAAGTCGGCGTACACCTGACAAGCGATGGCATGGGTCTGTTCTCGAGCAACTTCTGGGGCGCCATGGCATTAGCAGGGTGCAAGTAGCGGGGCACACAGCGTAATCGGAAGGGGAGCCGAAGGGAGACGGAAGCCTCCCAGTCGGTGTCTCATAGAATTACGCGGATTAGGGTTGGTAACGAGGCACACCGGAGGGCGGTGTGCAAGGATAGGACCACTAACCTTGGGATGCCTCACGGCTGGGAGAGCTGGCCAAAGGGCAGAGGGTAAGACCACTCACCTTCAGATGACTCACGGCTGGGTCAGGCTGCTTACCGAAAAGGGGGGCGTAGCAAAAACAGAGACAGCGCTCACAGCCCAGCCCCCACCGGATGGCAGGGCACACCCAGAACCGGAAAGGTAGCGAGTCATGGCCTAACTCCTTGGAGAGAAGCTACCCCTCTCCTCCCCACAAGGGGAGCTCAAAATCCAACCTAACGAAAGGAAAAAGAGACTAAAACAGCAAAATGCAAAAGTTATGTATATTGTCACTGTATTCCAAAATAAAAACTGCGGTCAATAAATGACCACAACAAGACAGAAGTGTGTATTGGTTATTTAGTTGGCACAATGGGAATGCAGTATGGTGAATGTTACAAAGAGGGGAGGTGGGGGCGAGTGCAAAGGTTATCAGCTCTGCAGCAGTAGGCGCTGCTCTGCCAGAACAACACAGGCCCTGGCGCGGACCCCATTGGGGCTTTCAGCATATGCGCCTCAGTTACATCAGATCTGAATCCAAGGGGACCTAGATCGGTGGTCAGCGACTGTAGGTAAACATATGCATTTTATGTCCTCTGCAATCATGTAGGCTAAAAGCCTGCTCCTGGTTAGAGCCGACAAAGGTGTATAAATAGCTATATATGTGTGTGTATGTATTATGCAAAGCAAGTGATTTTGAACTGTCAGTTTATCGTACCACAAGAATTTGTAAATGTAAACAGAAACCCAACGTGGCAGTGCAGGAACGTAACAAGCACTACCAGTTTATTTTTATATTTCATGTTTTTTCAGGTCGTACACTTGAATGCCTTTTATTTAGGTGTTTGTTTTCAAAGCACACAAATAAAAGGCATTGTCATTTACGATGCCAATAGCTTAAACTCTGACAAATGCGAAACCCATTTCATTGCAAACGCTTGCTTTTAACTGTGTTGTTACGTTGCTTTGTCTATTTTATTGTAATGTTTTTTCGCCTATTTTAGAGATGTCCATAATTGCTTCTACATTTCCAGCCAAATTAAGGCCATGCCAGGGAGACGGTTGCACAAGCGAATAAAGATGGCTACCATACTTTGAACTCCATCGCATACCTGCTCAAACAATAGTTTTTACAGACATATAGTTGTTCCATTACTTGGATGTCTTCTACATCTGCTCTGAGACCAGAGCTCCTACATATTTCGGGTCATATTATCAAGAACGGAGTTAAAAATTATCGCCGGTTTAGCGGCAGAAAACTGCTACTAAAAAGGCGATAATGGGCTTGATAAAATGCCCTTGAGAATTCCAATAGAAGTCCGTCTTCTGGTGTGAACATGGTCTTCTATTGGAATTCTCCAGGGTATATTATGAAGCCCATTATAGCCGCTTTATCTGCAGTTTTCTGCAGCTAAACCAGCGATAATTTTAACGCCATTCTTGATAATATGCCCCTTGGTGATCACTGCAGCAGCTTTATGTAGCAGTGGTTGCACTCTGAAAGAGCTTGCCTGTCAGTGAAGAGGCAGTATCATAACCGGTGGCAGTACTTTGTAAAAATATTTCCTCCCTCCCTCTTAAATGGATTTTATCATTGATAATTGGTTTGCTCTTTGCTGGTTGTGGCTGTTAATAATAATTTTCTGAACTCTATTTTGGTCAATGTTTCTCGTTAGGTAAAAGGCATGAATTTACAGCCAACCTCAGTAATAAAATAAGGCTTGCTCGCTTTTCTCCTAAAGGGAATCTTCAATGTTGCAGTTGGTTATCATGTATTATGATACTGAATTAAACCAACTGTTGACCGGAATAGCCTTGACGAAACGCGCACACCATCTTTCATTCCTTCTCAACAAGTGTCTGTTCTTTACTTCAATAATTCTCACATACCTTAAACTTGCTTACGATCATACACTAACCAAATGAAACTCCAATGCAATTAACCCCATAGGGTTACTAATAGATGGCAGTGGTTAGGTACCCAGAAAAAACCTTTAACAAACCTTTCACAACCACATTTAGCAACCCCGCACACTAAGGTTGAGACTCTTATCTCAATGGCCATGAAAATCAATGGTTCCCTCTCCCATCTTCTCACTCCTTCTTTCCTCTTATTTACCTCATCCAAACCTACCCATTATACACGCACTCAGGCCACCTTCTGATTTGTATGATTATCCTTTTATTATTGATTTGTTTTACTGCTTCATACTGTCTGGTATCGCTGCTTAGTATTGCTGTTTAGCTTTTTACATGTGTATTACTTCTGTATTATTTGCTCCTTCAAAAACTTAATAAAATCTTTTGAAATCAATAATTCTCACGTACTGCTTGAGTCTGGTGTGCTCTTTGACCAATCAAGCAAACTCATTGCTATATAATTCTAAATAGTATATAAGCTGTTCTGATAATTGGCTTTCACTTCATTATCCAGAATGCAGGAGGTGGTGATGTAAGTGGCAATAAGAAGGGGGTGGTTTTGAATGGAGAGTGTTTGTGAATATATAATGAGAGATAGCTACCTGTACCTGCCACAGTGTAAGGCTGTATGTCCTGTCTCAGTGTCATAATACTCAACATGAGATGGAGCTTAGAATCAAGGGATGCTGCAGTACTGCAGATTTGGATTGAGACACAGTGTAGTGTAGTTCCTATATTCCCAATAGACTCTGCGCATTGGAATAATATATCCTATAGATTTGACGTAGGAATGAGGTCAACTAGGTCTATATTGAATATACTAAACTTAAATGTGTGTGTGCCAGATAACTCAGAGGTGACTATAAACGTTCTCGAATACACAAGAAGGGATTAGTTTCTGACAACCGCATAAACATGACAACTTTGTTTCCCAAGAATAAGAATATATCTCTCAGAGTCGCGGAAACAATAGATAAGTATTTCACTCAGTCAATTGTCCATGCTTCGTTTCTACAGAGTTGCAGAGAGATAGTGAGACGGGCGTGTCTCCAATAAAAAGGTTTTATTGAACAGTCTTCTTTTTCATGCAAGAGAGGTGAACTGCTACATTTGTTATGCAGACTGCAAAGTATAATGCGTACAGCTTAAACAGTAATACGAAATAATACTGTAAGAGCATTGTATGGTTTCTAAGCCATATAAAAATACATACATAAATAACATTGACTAAAATACCCAACTGGTGCTTCTAAAATACGCCTACCCCAATGTACCTAACATAAGTCTAGTACGAGGGAAGAAGTAAGTATTGTGTAGCATAGGTTTAGTTTTTGCCAAGAATCTACCAAAGGTTTCTCTAGGTTCTAATCAGCTCCATAGCTTGTTTAGAATGAAGGAGGTCTGGTATCTCTGTCTCGGGACTCGATTTATCCAACACCCTGCAAGGGGAGCCGGAAACACTGCAGCTGGATTCTCCAGGAGAAGGGCAGCTTCCCGATCAGTGCGTCAGATGGAGAGTCGACCTCCTTCTGCACTTTCTGTAGCGAGCTGCGTCTGGCAAGTATGTCTTCGAACTTCTCCGAACCACCGTATCTTACTAGAGCAAGTGAAGATATATTTATACCTTGAAGGTGTTTAGGAATGCCATAGTTAGACGTAAAGTCGGGCATATGAATGTCAGGAAAGAACCCTTAGGGAATAGTTGTTCTTTGTAAAGTAACTGAATTCTTGGACAAATCAATATTCAGGCAAGGGGAAGTCCCTGACTGCTTAATCTGGTTTTCCAAGAAGTGGTTGTGACTTTTGGAACGGGTGGAAGTAGCCATGCCTGTATTTGGGTAGCATGGGCTATGCCTAAATAAAGGCTTAATTTCTATGCCTATATAATGGCAATGTGAATTCTACCTATATAAGGGCATGAATCGGGAAAATTCACTCGGAGCTTAAAATGCCACACAACACCCACTCCACTTTTTATGTATGACATTACTAAGTTCTAAACACATAGAAACATATCCAAACATGATGTGTTAAAAACCGACCCAAAATACATAAAAATGCATTGGTACTGGTTGTACACAAAAAGAGCATTTGTGCTGTACGCATTTAAAGCAATGTTTAATTCAAAGCATATAGATGACATTTGAAAGTGCTATCCGAATGAATCACGAAAATACATTTATGAAATGGCTCTAAATTGCAGAAGAAAAAGTCGAGACCATTTCATGGCAGATTATGTAAAATGTTTGAGTGTGGACAAGGTCAAATATTGTCTCTTGTAAGTTTTCAAGGAATTCTAGTTCTCTATGAATATTTCTACTTTAAGCAGATTACTTTGTGCCAAAAAAATGAAAAAATACAAATTTGGAAAAACAAAAGTTTGATCATAGAAAAAAAATAGAGTTCCAAAGTATCAAAAGTCAGTGTTATTGCTTGGAGAAAACATAAAATCTTCTAAGTCTGTAAAGAAGTTGTCTACCATTGTAGGTGAAAGTTGGATTACCTCGTTAAGAAGATTAATCGCACATAGATGTGAAGCATGGCCGTCAGCGTTGGTTGGGTTAGCAATGTTTGAATTAGATGGTACCTGTGTGCCGCTTTTCTCTCGTACCTCACCGTCAGCATTTTGCATCTGTGAGATCTCAATGAATGCCGTCATCAGGATTGGTACAGCACAGTGCATGAGCCATCACTGGTCCAAGGAGCAAAGTATCAACATCCATTGGCAGGACTGATGGGAGTGTGAGACAGACGTCTAATACACATTCTTCTCCGCATAGCTGGCATCCTAGAACAGGTAAGATGCAATTTTGCCAGATTGGTCTGAATGACATAAATCATGTGGTATTCAATTCTCTTAAACAAGTTAATCCCAAAATTTGGACTATGCACGCACAACACTTCATCGCCAGTAGAGTATTTTCCATGGTGATCTGAGTTTCTGCTGTGGATTGGCTTGCCATATCGAAGCCGTAGGAGCAAAAATAGTATCCCTGCTGCGAGTCCCAAAAGGAGAGGCAGTCCGCCAAACACAGAGTGCACAAAGTTTGGAAATATGCCTAGGACTGCTTTAAAAGGTGCTAACAGTCCCGAAAAATTGTCTTAAATACATGTACAATACCACTTGTATCAGAAATGTTTAAGATGCGACCTAACATTTCTGAGAAATGTACAGGGCAATTTGTAGTTTAATAGGGTGTGTATCTCTGCAGAAGTCCTTGTGACTTGCAGCTCATAGGTCTCTTTGGCCGAGGTCAGTGGCACAGTCTTCTGTAAAAGAATGGCTTTCGTTCTGCTTAAAGTATCAATTTGTATAGAAGAACTGTTCAGTGAAGGCCATAACAGCGACTCCTGGTCTGTCTTGGTTTTTGGAAACATGACCCTGGCTGACACAGTTACGAGATAGGCTAAACCTGGCAACATTCCACAGCAGCTGTGATCATTCAACATAATGTAACTCCCATTAGAAGGTTGTTTAAAAACTGGATCAATCACTGCAGCTGGTGAACCTTGCAGGTGGCAGGATAAATTGTTAGAGGAACCATCACAGGCCCTATGTAAATTAATACCCTGACAAAGGAGAGAGCCGCTTAGTGTGCTTTCACAATTTTTACCGCTAAGAAACACTTCTTTCCCCCACTCCAATATCTGTGTGTGTAAGGTAATTCCCAGGATGTCTTGATGTATTCTTTACCCAACCTTTCATATATACGCCTGCTGGTTGTGTGGAGGGAGCACTGGAAAGCCTTAGCCGGGGGAATACACTTGCGGTGGCCATTTTTAGGGGGTGGCGCTCTAGGTCTCCTATTTGCCTGCACCGGAGACTTTATTTAAACAGCTGATGGCGCGGGAGCGCAGTGGACATGCACCGAAGGCGTGCCAAAAGCAAGCCTGTCTGCGCCCGTCCGCGCCCGTCCGCGCCTGGATGATGCCAGATGCCAGATATTCTGGTGGAATTAACCCGTTAACCGCGGCAGTAATTTGACCGTGGTGCAGGCGTTTTCATGCACGGGTGGGGCCGAGTCGGCCATTGGCCGACGGCAGCACTGGGGAGGTAGTGCTGCCGTCGGCCAATGGCCGACGGCAGCAAGGAAAGGGTTAAGCTAGGTGTGCCTTTGTACACGCAAGAAGATTTATTGTCCATCAGCACTCTGGTAAGCCCATGTAACCAGTGCTTGGGGGCTGTTGGGGAGGGGCCTTTTTGTTGTTCTAGCTGTTGATTTGATTCCTACCCTGGGATGCCCCTCTATCACCCACAGCGCCCGCATAGGCCCTCTATGAATCTCCTGTACCTCAACATACGTTCCCTGGCCAAACACCACATGGAAATTTACAATATAATACAGGATCAAGTCCCTGATGTTTTCTTTTTAACTGAAACTTGGTTGTCAGATGGGATGGTGGCTGAACCTGGTTTGGCGCTCCCCCCCGGTTTTAGCATCCTGACTCTAAATAGGGAATCTAGAGGCGGGGGCATAGCCATTATTTTGAAGTCAATTTACAGATGCTCTTTCATTAAGGAGGATGTGGCGGGCAGTGAATTCGCCCGCTTCTGGATTTCTTTCAGTGCTCATTTCACTATGACAGGACTGTTAATATATCATGCCCTGGGGCCTACCACGGAGTTTGAAACTGCTATTCTTGAGGCTGTAGGCTCGCTGCCTTGTCGGCTGTAAATTTCACTGTGATCGTCGATTTAAATTTACATTTTGACTGCTCTGCTAACTCGGAAATCAACAATCTGCTTGCTGATTTCACAGCGTGTCAATTAAATCAGCTGGTGATTGGCTCTGTTCATTGCGCTGGTCACTTGCTCAATCCCGTGCTTTCTAACGTCCCGTCCCTCACTGTGAATACTCCCAGCCCAGTGTGCTGGTCTGACCATTTCTTAGTCTCTATGCCACTTCCTCTGCACGATCCTGTGTATAGAGCTGATCCTACAACATCCTTTCATCGACGGTGGCATAAATTGAATCTGGAGGAGGTTCATGATATCTTGTCACTTAGCCCCCCTGTTTTAGCCAGAGACCCAGATCTGGCATATAAACCACTTTGTGACTGGGTTCTATCTGCCCTGGATTCACTTATTCCAGCTACATGGTCTAAAGGTCGGTGTACTAATTCCAAACCATGGTTCAGTGATTCTTTGGCCACCATGCGCACAACCTGTAAAAGATTAGAACGGGTATGGCATAGGGGTTATGATCTGGGGCCAAAAAAATCTACCAGGACGCCATCAAGACCTATCATAGGGCCATTCCCTCAGCACGGGCTGCCTGTTTTATGGAGGAAATCAAGTCCAGCAAGAACCCTGCCAAGTGTATTTTTAAAATTCTTAACGATCTGAAAAGCAGAAAAGAGTCTGCTGCTTCTGTAATCTCATCTGAGCAGCAGTGTGAGAACTTGGCTGCTTTCTTTGTGAATAAAGTAGAAGTGATTTATAAGTCCTTTCCTGTGTCCACCACAGGCCATCTTGATGCACATGGCTCCCTCCCTATGAATGTTATGGCAACCATCCTCTCTATTTCACAAGATGAGTTCCTCCTGTTAAGCAGGAAAGTCAAATCAGGCTCCCCCATGGATCCTATGAAGCCTGCTCAGTTTAGGGACTCCTTATCTGTGCTTCTTGCCCCTCTGTCTCAAATGATTAACATCTCCTTCACTGTAGCAGTTGTCCCTAAGGTATGGAAGTAGGCGAGGGTAGTTCCTCTACTGAAGAAACACTAATTGGATCCAGATAAATTGGAGAATTTTCGCCCCATATCATTACTGCCTTGGGTAGCCAAAATAGCTGAGGCACATGTTAATAACATTCTTACATGCTTTCTGAAGAACACCAGCCTCTTAGATCTGTCCCAGAATGGCTTCCGCTCTGGTCACAACACAGAAACTGCTCTCCTAGCAGTGACCGAACATCTGCGGACCATTCTGGACGGTGGGCATTCCACAGCACTGATTCTACTTGACCTTAGCGCCGCGTTCAATGCGGTCTCCCCCCAGATCCTCCTAGATTGGTTGGAGGCAGCCGGGGTCATGGGTTCTGCCTTGGAAAGGTTTAGATCCTTTTTGTCAGATAGAATGTTCCAGGTGTCCACTCCTCCCTTTCTCTCCCGCGCCCAGGCCTACAGGCATGGTGTCCCGCAGGGCTCTCCACTTAGCCCCATACTTTTCAATGTTTACGTCCTGCCCCTGGCCACTGGCCAGGGTCAATGGTCTCACCATGATCTCGTATGCTGATGATACACAATTGGTGGTGGCCCTCTCCGATGACCCTATGCAGGGAACGACTACATTTCGAAATGGCCTGGTGGCGGTCGCGGAGTAGATGACCACCAACTGGCTTCAGCTTAACGCCAATAAGTCTGAGGTGTTGTTGGTGGGGAGAGATCAGGGACTGTGGAGCTAGCACTGGTGGCTCAAGACCCTTGGCTGTGCGCCCATTCCTAAGCCAGTAGTAAAAAACCTTGGGGTTTGGATGGATGCCACTCTTAGCTTTCAGGAGCATACTAAGAAGCTAGCAGGTACCTGCTTTGGCCTACTTCGAGGATTGAGACCATTGTTGTTTTTATTTTATCCATCTACCCGACAGATGATAGTACAGGCGACCATTCTATTGTTATTGGACTATGCTATCTCACGCCTGTTATTAGCTAATAAGGCAGAAGCGAGCCGTTTGCAACGCGTTCAGAACGCAGCAGCTCGTGTCCTGCTGAGGCTTCCCAGAACTTGTTCTGTGACTGGGACAATCCGTCACCTCCATGGGCTACCTTTAATCAAAAGGATTGAATTTAAAACCTGTGCTTGACTTTTAATTTTTTTAAATTTTCTTCCCCTGAGATTCTGTCCTATCTTCTGGTACCCTATGTACCTACGGGCCAACTTCGATCAGCTGGGCAACATCTAGTTATGGTCCTGCGAGTGAAGCCTCTCCGAGCTGGCGGACGATCTTTTCGCTGCTTGGCAGTTAAATTGTGGAATTCTTTGCCAAAGCATATGTGTTGTCTGGATAGCTTGACGTCTTTCCGCAACGCTACCAAGAGCTTTCTATTTCCCACGGCCTAATCCCTTACTTTTCATTTCACTGCTATCAGCGCTGGGACACTTTTTCGCTGAGGCAGCTGTGTGATATATAAAAGATTTTAAAATAACATATGTTTTAAGCAATACTGAAAATGGAAAATTGTAACAGGCAGATTGATTATTCTGTGTGTTATCCATTCAATGGCTGGCTTTTCAGCGACAGTAAATGTCAATCTTTCCAGTTTTTCAATGCTCAGCACCGTATAGTCTGCTCCCCTCTGTGCCAGTTTAATCTGTTTATCAGTGAGATTGAATTCTGAAACCAGTGACATGGTATTGATTAAACGCCAAGGCACATAGCCTGAACAAAGGTTTTGTAACTTCCAGCTTAATAGCATTATAGAACGTAATTGCGACTGACCATTTGCAACTACACCAAGTCCTGTTCCATTATGTCTATGGCAGAGGATACTATGCTGTCCAAAGAATATATCCTGGACGACAGAGTTGTTAACCCATTGTCGACTACAGAGATAGATTTATCTAAATTAATACGTTCAATTTCTCGTGTTCGTTCTGCAGTCTCTGCTTGCGTAATCTTCCATGCTTCATTATAAGCAGCATAGATACTGGCGTATATAAAATGTTTATGATGCGGTTTAGTAGGTCCTTGTAAGAAGTCCTTCAGATCAGCACTATCTTTAAGTAAAGATAAGTCTTTTTTTACTTCCTTTAGTGTACACTTGTGTAGCCATTCAAGGCACAGTTTCCCTACATTGTATGTTGTTACTATTCCTGGATGCTGTCTCTGAACATATCTTGGATCTGGCCTAGTGAATGAGAACCCTTGTGTCTTATTAAGGAATCTGTCTTGACAGTTGTTTGTGTCTGTGGGCCAGATTAACCATTTTTTCCAATCTGGATCTGTTATGGTGTGAAGCAAAATAGTATGTACGTCGACCATCCCTTCTGAAGTGTTACTGCTATCAGGTGTAGGTGTAGGTATTGACAGTTCGTTTAAATCTTTTATCTTCTCTAACCCAAGGCAAGATGTCTGTTGGCCAGTGTTATTCAAAAACATTATTTGCTCTGGGTTGATGCAGGCTCTAAATAAAGCTTCTAAACCCTGTGCCTCCCAGTCTTTTGTGCCCAACAGTTTTTGTCTCAATATTGTTTTTTCAAAAGTCGAAACCTAATGAAGACAGCTGAGCACAAAAGGCAGCAGAATAAATTTGCTTGGTATTTGTCAACATACTTTTCATTCCTGTCCTATTAACATTTTTAAAGTAAAATAATTCTAGATTTAAAACATTAAAACCTGAAAAGTATGGAAATTTACCATAAAATGTTTTTGAGCTACACTTTGGAGGCGTAGGACAATGTTTCCATTGGTTATATTTCAATACTATTCTAGGATTTGCAGACTTGTGCAAGAAATGATTATAACAATACATTTGTTCATATTCTGATGAACCTTCTAAGTATTCATGATTAGTAAATTTTGCAGACATTGCTAAGTCTGAAATCATATTATTAACAGTCTCGAAGTCACAATAATCAGAAAAGGTACTGGATGAAACAAAGTCATTCAAAGAAATCTTGAACTGTTGTGGAATCTTCAACAGCTCCGCCAGACTGAAAATGTCATTATCAGTTCTGCCCCAAGCTATACCACCAGGTATAGGAAAGGCTGTGATGTTCACTGATGACAAGTCTCATTGTTCACAATGTGATGAGTTGTGTGGCTTGAGGAGTAAGTTGATTTTCTTACTTGCTGTGTCCTTTTTAACATATCTGCCATTTATCAGCATTAACAAAGTTATTACAAGAGTCAACTAAAGTAGAAGAAAAAGTACACCCAACACAATTCAAGGTTAATCCATGGTGAAACCATATAAGTCTTTTCCAGGTGATGAAAAAGGTCTATTGCTTGTTCTTTAAAAGTTCTTTTTACTGCCGTTGTTTCAGGTTCGCTGGGATCCTCGGAAAACGCAT
The DNA here is from genome assembly GCF_964263255.1 of Lissotriton vulgaris. NCBI lineage: Eukaryota > Metazoa > Chordata > Amphibia > Caudata > Salamandridae > Lissotriton > Lissotriton vulgaris. The sequence goes on along the minus strand of NC_141693.1, from coordinate 534,103,581 downwards.
CAAAGTTAATGAAATAGCCAGAGGCAGTCTGACATCATATTATTAACAGTCTCGAAGTTACAATCATCAGAAAAGGTACTGAATGAAACAAAGTCATTCAAGGAAATCTTGAACTGTTGTGGAATCTTCAACAGCTCCGCCTGACTGAAAATGTCATAATCAGTTCTGTCCCAAGCTATACCACCAGGTATAGGAACGGCTATGATGTTCACTGATGACAAGTCTCATAGTTCACGATGTGATGAGTTGTGTGGCTTGAGGAGTAAGTAGATTTTCTTACTTGCTGTGTCCTTTTTAACATATCTGCCATTTATCAGCATACCCAAAGTTATTACAAGAGTCAACCAAAGTAGAAGAAAAAGTACACCCAACACAATTCAAAGTTCCATCCATGGTGAAACCAGATAAGTCTTTTCTAGGTGATGAAAAAGGTCTATTGCTTGTTCTTTAAAAGTTATTTTTTCTGGTGTTGTTTGAGGTTGCTGGGATCCTCGGAAAACGTATCAAAGTTAATGAAATAGCCAGAGGCAGTTCTGTCAATTGTAGGGATTGCTTCGGGATTCGTTGAAACAGATGGAACCACTCGATTACTTGTTACATTTGTATAGTCAGATGTTGTTTCATTGTAGACAGGCGTTTCTTGATGAACTGTTATTTGGGTCTCAAGAGGTACAAGTTCCATGGCTTTGTTGCATAGTCCTTCTTTTCGCACTGCAGATTCTTCAAAGGTGATGAATCTCTCAGTTTGAACCTCTTGGATAGTAGCCAGATTAGGGCGTATGCTACATTGACGGAGTCCACTTGGCCTACTGCTTATGATCGGTTACATGATGTGGTTTTACCAGGTCGATGGACACAAACCTGTTCTCCTTTTTATCAGCAAGGGGCAGCAGTAATATTGTTCTTGGTCCGTGGATTGCTAGAATGTTAAATGTTAAATGTCGTATACTTGTAAAGCGCACAGCTGACCGAGCAAAGGGACGTCCCGGCGCTGTATACCGCTGGGGAACCCATCCTGGCTTTCCCTGTGAGATGGTCCCTCCTGGGCATCTCCAAGGTGAAGACAAACATCCCCGGCGCTGATGGGGCCGTTAGTAGAGATTAAGCAAGCTATGCCCAGAGTTGCTGAGTGGGACCCATGGTTGGAGTAGGCACCTAGGCGAGAATTATTGAGTCCGCTGACCATGGCCCAAGACCCGGCCTCGTCGGGAATCGAACCCTGGTCCCGGGTCGACCTCTGCTTCCGGGTCTGCCGCCTCTAACCAGTGAGCCACACCACTCCACAGAACAGGTACTGGTTGTCTGTAAGAATGCCCAAATTCCTTCTGGTCCTCAATCTTTTCTCTGACTAGATCCCCAATCTCTGGAATCCAGACAGGTCTTGCTGGGACGGTCGGTTTCTCTTCAGTGGTTGTTGGCTTCAGGAACAGGTTACCTTGGCTTTTCCTTATTTCATTTAAGACCTGCAAAACAGCCAAATGATCTTTAATATCAAAGGGTTTTTGTTCTACCACTGAGGTCTGACAATCGAGATCCAAAATAATCATTCTTGTTCCAAAAAGGATTTCATATGGAGTGATTCCCCCTAGAGAACTTCTTGGCAAATTATTAAGACTACGTTGGACACTTATTAGATGTTCAACCTACCCAACACGGAAGCCTAATACCCTAGATGTTATAGATTGCTTTACGTCCCAGTTTTTTCTCTCCACTACCGAATTTCCCTCAGGATGGAATGGATTGGAGTACTGCAATGCAACGCCCAATTTGGCCATGGCCTCCTTGTAAGCTCGAGAGCTAAACGCAGGACCCTGGTCAGAATGTAGCGTGCCAACTGCATATGTGCCGAGAAAGACTCACAAATCTTTTATAACAGTTTGAGCGTCAGCCGAGCGCTGAGGCCACATCCAAATGAATCTTGAGCACAAATCCACTGTGACCATGATATATTTGTAGTTACCATCACTTTGTAAGGGACTGCAGTGATCGAGGTAAACGTAATCTAATGGTTTGACTGAAATTAACAGGGGCGTCCACGCAGGACGTTTCACTGTAGAGACTTTCATCTTTTGGCAGATTTCACATTCCGAAACATAGTTTCTGATTTGTTTCCTCATGCGTGGCCACCAGTATCGCTGTTTTAATAATGACACTGTGGCGGAGACACCTGCTTGTGCAGAGGCGAGCCCTTCATGTGCTGCTAAGATTAGTCCTAATCTATGTTCCATGTTTGGAATTACTTTATCCCCCACTCCAAGAATTCAAGCAAAAGGAACGTTATTCGCATCAGTTATGTATGAGTATTTGAGTGGAAAGACTTTTGGTGATCTTTTACCACTGTCTTTGTTTGAAGCATTGACAGCTAGCATTATTTTGCTGTCTATTTTCATTTTTGAACAAGTGATTGCTGCTACGGAAGCCGTTTGCCCAGCTGCCTTCGGGCTTTATCAGCCAATAAATTCCCTGCAACGTGAACGCCATCACGTTGATGACTCAGTGTATGTATCACATGAGCCTTTTGTAGTTCTTGTTGTAACTGAACTACTTGTTCCCAAAGCAATTTATGCTTGATTGTGCCACCTTTTGCATCTTTGTAACCGTTTTGAATCCAGTTTTGCAAGTATTCATTGTAAGACTTAACACAATAATACGAATCGCACACTATGAGTGTGGGGAATACACGATCAGCATTTTCAAGCGCCATCTTGAATACTTGTAGTTCAGCTCGTTGAGCTGTACAATCTCCTAGAGATTGCATTTTAGTGACCATTGGTTGGATTTTAGCATTGCGCCTGCAACCTTTAACAATCGCACACGCAGCACCATAAGCTTGTTAGTCACCCCCCCCAGGTAGCCGGTTGGGCTGATCCGTCAGTATAAATTATACATTCATACTGCTCTAGAGGCAGAATCTCAGTAGGCAGAGGACATTCTTGTTCGTATTGTAGAAATGCTTGTGTTTTCAAATAAGGGTCAAAAACGTATTCAACATCTGTTACAGCAAGAGAATTAACCCATTGTATCCATCTCAGATGTAAAGCTTTAGGATTTGGAATGCTCGCTTTTATTACTGCCTCTAAGGTTTGAACCGCTGTCAGAATTTTTTCTGCTGAAGTGAATTTCATTTCTGCTTGTTTGTACAAATTTGATTTGTAAGCTATTGGTACTTTTTCTCCTTCATTAAAGGTTAAGTATGTGAATCCGCATTGTCCCGGAATGATTCAGATCACTAAGTTGCGTACGTTTACTCGTGTTTGTAAATGTTTTGTTGCTAACATGTCTGTTTGTTTTGCAATGAACGTAAAATTTCTGTGTGGTTTTGAGTCTAATTAACTGTTTTGAAATTAGGTTTGATTAATTCGTAGATAGGTTTAACCCTTTCTGCGTAGTTTAGAATGTAAGTTGATCCGAAATTCAGGAAACCTAGAATTGACTGTAAGTTTTTCTGCGTTTTGGAGGTTGGAGCAGTGCACATTTCTCTAGAAAGTTTGCTGCCAGGCTTTTGCTTTCACTTGAAAGTTAATATCCTAGGAAAAGGTCAGTCAGTTCCATTTCTAATAAGGATACCACCAAAATCAGCTTGAGAGAAAAATTTCAGAAATTGGAAAGGTTGCGTAAAGCCAAACTATCTAAATGGTGGGACGGTATTACCTTGAAGAACTATTTAGATCAGAAAAGGATACCTAGGGGATTGAGGATACTCATTCCCCCACTTTTGACGATCTAGAAGAAGATCACTTAAAGGAAAGGGAGGATAATCTGTACGCATCATCATTTACAATGATGAATATTTTGAATCAAAATGCGGACAGAAAAATTGAGAAATTAAGACAGCAAATATCTGATTTAGAAGGAGAAATTAAGGAGATGAACTTACCTGAACTTACAGACAAAAATTATACCATCTTAAAAGATGTGATAAATCGCCATCGACTCCAAATTAAGGATAAGAAATTGAGCAAATTAAGAAGGGATGAACGTGATTATTCTCAGGGTAGGGTTTTTACTTTTGCGAAAGGTTATGATGAGGTCTCTAAACCCAAACCAGTAGGGGTCCTCAAACCACCTAGTGACTTAAGTTCTACCAACTGTAGTAGTTCTAGTGTTTCATCAATTGAGGATCCAGGGCCCCAAGGGGCAGTAGGGGGGGGGCTCCATTAAAGAGTTCTTCTTTTTGCGAGGAATTGCAACGAATCAAAAGAGGGCGAAGGAAGTTACCCACCGAACCAGAAGGGGGCGGAAACACCGGCGCTATAAGGATGGGCACCAGGAGCCAAAACAAAATCAGGAATTAGATCAGTGATCAAGGTCAGAAGGGGAATTAGAGGTTATCAATCTCTCTAATACGGAACTTAATGCCTTTGAAGTGTCTGCGTTAAAGAAAGGTCTCTCTTATTGTCCAATGAATATGCGTGATTATACTGATCTCGAAATAGATTTGTTTAAATTTGCAAGGATTCTCAAATTGAAAAGTTTTTTTTTCAATGTTTGACAAAGATATACATAAAAAATTGCAGAATAAAAATCTTGACATGACAATTGTCGATTTGAACAATGTTCATTTGTTGTTATCGCTGTCGGAAGGTTCTCAGTTAGACATTGATGATGTGGCAGACCTATGTAATGTTACCACTGATTACACTTTCACTAGTGGACTAAGGAACAAATCTAAATTTGTATCACAGGGGACACAATTCATGGCTATTACTATGGAGAAGTTTCATCATATAGAGGATAGACAACTTGGAAACAAATGGCATAATGATAATTTGGTTCAAGGTGAACGTGCGGCATTACGGGATTTGGCAAACAATAATGCGATAGTAATTCGCGAAGATAAGGGAGGAAACATAGTGGTCATGGACAGGACTAAATATATTCAAGAAATAAACAGACAGTTGGATGATTCCACGTGTTATACTTAAGTAATGGGCAACCCGATACAGGAAATTGCTCGACAGATCAATGATAGGTTGTATAGTTGGAAGGAGGAGGGATTGATAGACAAGGCAGAGTATAAATATTTAAGAGTTGACCTTCCCACCTCCTCTTTCATATATACTTTACCAAAAGTACATAAATCAAAAGTGGACCCGCCTGGAAGGCCTATAGTGTCTAGTATCGGGGGTCTAACGGCACATCTGTCAGAATTTGTTGATAGTTTTTTCAAACCTCTTGTGGTCAAGCTTCCCTCTTATATCCGTGATACGATGGACATCTTGAACAAACTTCAGGATTTTAAATGGGAAGAGGGGATGCTATTGGTAACATTAGATGTGGTGGGTTTATACACTTGCATCAAGAACTACAGAGGCGAAGAGGCATTAAGACATTTTTTGAGCAGTAGAAGTGCAAGTTTGAGACAGCATTCTAACATGTTATTGGAGATGAGCAAATTGATTTTAACTAACAATTATTTTCTTTTTGAGGATAATTGGTATCATCAGACGAGGGGTACAGCTATGGGCTCCAGGTTTGCTCCCTCCTATGCCAACCTCTTTATGGAGTGGTTTGAGAGGGAGCACGCCTGGGGCCGCACAGCCTCAAAGTTGACAGATTTGGTCCTTTTTTGGCCTAGATTTATCGATGACATCATACTAATTTGGAGAGGTTTGGTGACAGACTTACAGGAATATCTGGATTTTTAAATGCCAATGATTTCAATGTTGCCTTGACAATGAATTGTAGTGACAAGCAAATTGAGTAATTAGATGTGGTATTGATGGCGCAAGGTGACAGGATCAATAGTAAATTGTTTAGAAAAATCACAGCCACTAATTCTATACTGCGGGCTGACAGCTTTCATCCTGCTTCAGTGATCTCTGGAATCCCCTATGGAGAAATGGTTCGGGTGAGAAGAAATTGTAGTGGTGAAGGGGATTTCAATTAAGAACTAGAGAATTTACAGAACAGGCTGAGGAAGAGGGGTTATCAAGCTAATAAATTGGCTATAGCTAAGGATCGCATCTTTCGATTGGAGGGAGGGGCAACTTTGACTCAGAAAATCAGGTCAGGAATAGAAAGGAAGATTACATTTGTTATAACTTACTGTGCCCAAAAAGACCTGATAAGGAAAGCACTTGGCAAAAACTGGGATTTACTTAAGTGGGTACCTGGTTTGACTGCCTTAGTGGGGGACAAACCTACTTTGACTTACAAGAGGGGGATGAAGATCAAAGAAAAAATAACCAGGAATTATGTTCGACCTGATAGAATAGTTTCTTTAAACTGGTTACCACTACCCCCTAAGGGAGTCTACACCTGTGGTTCATGCAATATTTGTGATATTGGAATGAACAGGACAAAATGTTTCCAGTATAATAGTGGCAAGCGGCATTGGATAAAAGAATTCATTAATTGCAAAAGCGTGGGCGTAATTTATGTCATAGTGTGTTATTGCATCAAGGTGTACATTGGAAGTACAACACGGAATTTAAAAACAAGAATCCAGGAACATAGGAGAGCAGTACTTAATCAGTATAACAGGTCACCCCTATATGTACACATGGAATAACACCACAGCAATAGACAAGATGTCACGAAACCACCTTCCCACAAACTCCATTTGAACATTGTGAAGGGACGTTCTACTTTGGTAAGTAGAATATCCCTCAAAGAAACCCACCCCTGTCCCGTGCAACCAGCACTCCAATAACCTGGAAAGCAAAGGGTTAATATATGTAGTGTTATGTTTCACTTGAGGTCTATTACATTGCTTATATTTCACTTGTAGATGATTGCATTGCTGTATTAGGCAAGGGTGTCGAAAATAATGCTAAGAGGAACGTTTGTGCAGCACATTCTGAAACTTCAGCTTAACAGAAAAAAAGACGCGCGTTTAAAAAGGACACGCATTTCTTGGCGCGCAGTGCAAGTCTGACACAGCGCTCCTCTCACGGAGCGTAGAGCGGCTCAGGGCATGGCACGTTGCGGTCCTGAACGTCCCGGGGTGTGGCAGGCCTATAAAAGCCACATCCAGGGTTCTAGAAGCTGCTTAGTCTTCAGGGCATCACGGAGACATCGCGTGCATCGGAGCTCTTCTGGATCAACGCTGAAGGTGCCGGTTCCAAGAAATCCTCAGGGACTCTTCTGCTGAACAGAGAAATGAGGAGCTAAGTACTTAAATATACCAAGGCGCCCAACGCTAGCTTTTTGGACAATTTTTGGACAATTTTCTATTAGTAGAAAATCTCGGACTAATTCAAGATTTGTTTCTTGTTACAAGACTTTAGCGCATGTAATGTAAAACTATGATGTTTTAGCGCATGTTGTGTAAACTATGATGTTTTAGCAAAAAGTTTAAAGAAAGGTTTTGGAAGTGATTTTAACCCTAAAACCTTCACAGAGAAGTCGTTTTGATCTACAAGAGAATGAAGAGAAGTGAGTAAGTTAACGCTTACAATATTTGCAGGGAAAAAGCAAGTCTAAGGAAAGTGCAAATAAATTGTTGTTTATTTTTAGGACTCACTAGTAAAGTCTGGAGGCGGACAAACCAACCACCTTTGACAGAAAAGCAGCAATCCTTCATCTGAGACACCTAAGACGACGACTTCCAGGACGCGAAGCCCAGACTGGTAGATCGCAGGTAGGAGATTGCGTCAAGCAAAAAGAGATAGTGAAAGGAGTTAGAAAGTGAGAGTAAGGGACAAGGTTTAGGACACTTTTCTAAGGAACTTCTTGTATTTTCGCAAGTCGACTACAAGAACACAAGTAGCGTCAGATCCGGCCTCTCTCCCTGACTGCTATCCATCACCCTAGTGTATGTAAAGGAACCACAGGTTGTAAGGTAGGGTTCTGGGAGATTGGTCCATAGCGTATCTGCAAAACCGATCAAGCACCTTACAGGTAAGGTTGGTGTTCAACTCAGGTAAGAGTGCTTGGTCACCTCTGATAGAAGACTAAGCCCACGAAAACGGATTTGCCCAGATCCTATGGAAGAATCTCAGCAGATCACTTTGCAGGATTTAGCTACAGTGCTATTAGAAATTAGGGCAGAAAATGCAGACTTAAGAAGAGATTTAACTGCGATCCAGAATAGATTACAAGCACCAAGTCCACAAACCTCGACCTTTAATTCTGATAAAAAATCTTATTTAAAGCCATCAGTCTTTCAACCAGCTATGCAAACTTTGTATAGTGGGAATGCTGCCCCCAACACTTCAGCCAGTACTCAAATTCAGGTGGTCACTCCAGTAGCGGTACCTTTAGCACCTCCCGAGAGATTTTATGGGGATTGTAATAAGTTTACGATATTTCTAAATCAGTGTCAATTACATTTTGTGGCAAAACCTACAGTGTTTCCCGGTGACTCATCTAAGGTCGCTTTTATCTTGTCCTATCTAGGGGGTGATGCTGCCTTGTGGTCAGTGCCATATGTGGAAAGAAATGATCCAATGTTAAATGATTTTAGACGTTTCAAAAGGGCCATGAAGAAATTATTCGCTAAACATGTTTTTGTGCAATATGCAGACCATGAGTTGTTAAAGCTAAAGCAAGGGTCTTCTGATCTTTTGCATTATATTTCTATCTTCAATAGGTTGGTCATTGAAGCAGAGTGGCCAGAGGAAAAACGTGTGTCACTATTTTATCGCGGTTTACGCAAAGATTTAAAGGATATGATAACAAAGATTTTAGACCCACCTACAGATTGTGAAGAGTTCATAGATCTAGTAGTAAAACTAAATCATAGAATTTCGGAAAGAAAAGGAGAAAGAGGAAAGACTGATTTTAAAATGATGGTCTTCAAAGAGAGGGGAAATTTAAGAACCGAATCTTCCCCTGCTAAGTTAGATCCAGTGGAACCTATGCAGATAGGCACAGTTAGAGGACCTCTCACTAAGGATGAGAGAGAAAAGCGCCGGAAATTAAATCAGTGTATGCACTGCGGAAAAACTGGACATTTTATAAAAGACTGTCCAACACGTCCTGTAAGACCTAAAATCAAAACTTCAGAGGTAGCAATGATGCAGCAGTCGGAAAACTAGCTTACTCGGTAGACAAAGAGGTCGATCTATCGAGTTCACATATCACCTTGGCCTACTTAACTCCAACTGCCTCTCATTGTCATCTCAGCATGCGTATTCTTCTTCAGTCTCAAGTGAATAAGGATCGGTCTTGGTCCATAGATGTTTTGATAGATTCCGGGGCTACTGGTAATTTCATTGATACTCAGTTATTCCAGAAGTTGGGATTACAACGAATAGTCAAAGACTCCCCAGAAGTAGTTAGAGCAGTGGACGGTAAGGAACTCACCTCAGGTCTCATACAACATCATACAGAAATCCTAAAAATGACTTGTGCTGAAAAACATGTAGAAAACATAACATTTGACATAATTGATGCTCCTCAATTTGGTTTGATTTTGGGGATCCCTTGGTTAGTGTTACATAATCCTTATATTGATTGGACTAACAGGAGTATTTTATTTAAATCTGATTATTGTCATGCTAAATGTTTTCAACAATTCCCAGGTTCTGAGTTGTTAATACAAGGTTATGATTTCCCAAAGAATTCCAAAAGTGTTTTAGTAATTGCTGGAGTACCGGAAGAGTATCAAGATTTGGTTGATGTGTTTGACAAGAAAAAGGCCAATACCTTACCACCTCACAGAGATTTTGATTGTCAGATAGATTTAGTTCCCGGGGCATCATTACCTTGTAGCCGAATTTACGCTCTAACAGAGAAGGAAAACGAACATCTACGCAATTATCTGGGTGAATACTTAGCCAATGGGTTTATTAGACATTCCAAGTCTCCTGGCTCTTCTCCTATTTTCCTTATTCCAAAGAAAGGGGGAGAATTGCGCCAGTGTATTGACTATCGTGCCATCAATAATGTGACAGTAAAAAATCGATATCCCTTACCTTTAATTCCAACCTTACTTGATCAAATCAAAGATGCTACCATTTATACAAAATTGGATCTGCGAGGGGCTTATCATTTGGTGCGAGTCCGAGAGGGTGACGAATGGAAGACAGCATTCAGAACTAAATTTGGATTATATGAATATCAGGTAATGCCTTTCGGACTTTGCAATGCCCCAGCAGCATTCCAGTTTTTTATAAATGAAGTGCTAAGGGACTTTTTGGATATTTGCTGTATTGTCTACATTGATGACATTCTCATTTACTCGAAGGATAAATCTGAACATGTAAAGCAAGTACGAGCCATTCTTCAACAGCTTTTACAAAATTCTTTATTTGTAAAACTCGAAAAGAGTTTATTCCATGTAACCACTGTAGATTTTTTGGGATACATCCTTAGTCCGGCTGGAATAGAAATGGACCCAAAAAAGGTTCAGGCAATAATTGAATGGCCCAGTCCCTCCTCTGTGAAACAAATCCAGAGTTTCTTGGGATTTGCAAATTTTTACAGACGATTCAGACTTTTCGCAAAAAATTACTCCCATCACAAAATTATTGGGCAAAAATACAAAATTTGAATGGACCCCAGAAACTGAATTAGCTTTTCAGGATCTAAAAAATCAATTTGTGACAGCTCCAGTTCTAAAGCATCCTGATCCCTCTCAGCCTTTTATAGTAGAAGCTGATGCCTCTCAATTTGCTATAGGGGGGATTTTGTCTCAAAGAAGTACTAATACTGGACAATTGTGACAATTGCACCCCATTGCATATTACTCTAGGAAATTATCCCCTCCAGAACAAAATTATGCCATAGCTGACCGAGAATTATTGGCCATAAAAGCTGTATTCAAAGAATGGTGACACTACTTGCTAGGGGCTCGTCATCCTGTAACTATATACACAGATCATAGAAATTTACAGACACTTAGATCCGCTAAAGCTTTGACCCCCCGCCAATTGCGTTGGACTTTGTTTTTCAATAATTATGATTTCATCATTACTTACCGCCCAGGAAAAGAAAACAACAAAGCCGATGCATTGTCTAGAATAGGTTTAAGTGATGATTTGAATGTTAAAAAAGAAACATTACATCCTATCATTTCAGAGGAACGTTTTCAGATAGGTCTTATCGTCTCTGACGTATTGACTGACATAGAGAAAGCCCTAGAAAAGCAAACAAAAGAAGAATGGAATAAGCTTTACCCTTTGTTGCAATGGAAAGGAAATATGTTATTCATGAATGATCAAGTATTTGTGCCTAATGAATCTTTACAGTAAAAGGTTTTACAGATTTATCATGATTCAATGTTATCTATCCATCCTGGGGTTACAAAAATGTACCAACTCATTAAAAGGCGCTTTTGGTGGCAGAACATGTTAACTGACATCCAGAAATATGTACAAACATGCACAGTCTGTAGTCGAAACAAAGCAGTTCATAAGTCCCCACATGGTCTACTTATGCCTTTACCAGTTCCACCTCAGCCTTAGCACACTGTGTCTTTAGATTTCATTGTGGAGTTACCTCGTACCACTTCAGGCTTCACCACCATTCTCACAGTCGTGGATCACTTTTCTAAATATGCTCATTTCCTTCCTTTAAAGAAACTCCCCTCAGCTTTTGATTTAGCACACATTTTTGTCACACAAATAGTCAAACTGCATGGGATACCATCTGTGGTACTCTCGGATAGGGGTTCACACTTTGTGTCACATTTTTGGCAAAATCTAGGAAAATCTTTAAATATGGAAGTGCGCATGTCATCTAGCTATCATCCACAAACTGATGGGCTAACAGAACGAACGAATCAGACAATTGAACAATTTTTACGATGTTTGTTAACCACCTATGAGCAAGAATGGTCAGAAATTCTATGGGCTGCTGAATTTGCTTACATCAATTCAGATCACTCCTCAATTGGTATGTCACCTTTTTTCTGTGTTCATGGTTTCCATCCAAAAGATATGTTGGGTGTTGATAGAAAGGTTTTAGACACGCCGGCAGTCACTGAATATGTAGATCATTTGGTTTCTATTCAACAAAGAGCCCAACAGCATTTAGTTCTTGCAAAAGAAAATCAGAAGAAATTTGCTGACAAACATCGTTCTGAACAGCCCACCTATTCAGTAGGTGATAATGTTTGGTTGGCTACTAAAAACTTAAGATTGAAAAGTCATAAAGCTTTCGCCCTCGATTCATAGGACCTTTCACTATAGAAAAAGTTGTCAATCCAGTCAGTATGAAGTTGAAATTACCAAGCTCGTATCAAATCCACCCAGTTTTTCATGTCTCGCTGCTAAAACCTTGTGATCCTGAAACCCGAAAAATGACTCATCCTCCAGAAATCGAGATTGATGGTGATTTAGAGTATGAGGTAAAAGCAGTTCTAGATTCTAAAAGAATGAAAGGCAAGTTATACTACTTGGTGGATTGGAAAGGTTACAATCCAGAAGACCGTTCGTGGGAACCTCTTGAAAACCTACGAAACTCACCCAAAGTCCTGAAAACTTTTCATAACAGATTTCCAGAAAAACCAAAGCCAGTCCCGACAGTGTTAGGGGGGATTCTACGGGGAGGGTACTGTCACGAAACCACCTTCCCACTAACTCCATTTGAACATTGTGAAGGGACGTTCTACTTTGGTAAGTAGAATATCCCTCAAAGAAACCCACCCCTGTCCCGTGCAACCAGCACTCCAATAACCTGGAAAGCAAAGGGTTAATATATGTAGTGTTATGTTTCACTTGAGGTCTATTACATTGCTTATATTTCACTTGTAGATGATTGCATTGCTGTATTAGGCAAGGGTGTTGAAAATAATGCTCAGAGGAACGTTTGTGCAGCACATTCTGAAACTTCAGCTTAACAGAAAAAAAGATGCACGTTTAAAAAGGACACACATTTCTTGGCGCGCAGTGCAAGTCTGACACAGCGCTCCTCTCACGGAGCGTAGAGCGGCTCAGGGCGTGGCATGTTGCGGTCCTGAACGTCCCGGGGTGTGGCAGGCCTATAAAAGCCACACCCAGGGTTCTAGAAGCTGCTTAGTCTTCAGGGCATCACGGAGACATCGCGTGCATCGGAGCTCTTCTGGATCAACGCTGAAGGTGCCGGTTCCAAGAAATCCTCAGGGAATCTTCTGCTGAACAGAGAAATGAAGAGCTAAGTACTTAAATATACCAAGGCGCCCAACGCTAGCTTTTTGGACAATTTTTGGACAATTTTCTATTAGTAGAAAATCTCGGACTAATTCAAGATTTGTTTCTTGTTACAAGACTTTAGCGCATGTAATGTAAAACTATGATGTTTTAGCGCATGTTGTGTAAACTATGATGTTTTAGCAAAAAGTTTAAAGAAAGGTTTTGGAAGTGATTTTAACCCTAGAACCTTCACAGAGAAGTCGTTTTGATCTACAAGAGAATGAAGAGAAGTGAGTAAGTTAACGCTTAGATTATTTGCAGGGAAAAAGCAAGTCTAAGGAAAGTGCAAATAAATTGTTTTTTATTTTTAGGACTCACTAGTAAAGCCTGGGGGTGGACAAACCAACCACCTTCGACAGAAAAGCAGCAATCCTTCATCTGACACACCTAAGACGACGACTTCCAGGACGCGAAGCCCAGACTGGTAGATTGCAGGTAGGAGATTGCGTCAAGCAAAAAGAGATAGTGAAAGGAGTTAGAAAGTGAGAGTAAGGGACAAGGTTTAGGACACTTTTCTAAGGAACTTCTTGTATTTTCGCAGGTCGACTACAAGAACACAAGTAGCGTCAGATCCGGCCTCTCTCCCTGACTGCTATCCATCACCCTAGTTTATGTAAAGGAACCACAGGTTGTAAGGTAGGGTTCTGGGAGATTGGTCCATAGCGTTTCTGCAAAACCGATCAAGCACCTTACAGGTAAGGTTGGTGTTCAACTCAAGTAAGAGTGCTTGGTCACCTCTGAAACAAGAATTCAGATTCCATGGAATACAAAAAGTTGAACAGACTTTTAGAAGAGGAGACTGGGAGTTAAGGATCAGACAGATGGAAGCAAGATGGATTTGTAAATGTAGAACTGTAACAGAAAGTTTGAATACAGATTCAGAAATACATTATTTTTTGTCACGAGTATGCAATGGCCGTGTATCATGTTTGAATCCGACATGGAGGGATAATGGAGGGTACTGATGTGATGATTTCCTTATATGCTCCCTTAGCATTTTATCATCTCAAAGGATCTTTTCAAAATTACAATGGGATGTGCATCCAAGGTAGTTACAGGCTTTTTAAATGAACATCTAAACAATTTACAAGGATATGTTTAAATACTTAACCACATCGCTGCTGTGCATTTTCCTCTCCTGTGCTGCTTGAGGGTAATTCCCATTGTTCATGGCGAGCTCAGCTCGTCATCAGCACAGCTCCACTGCATCAAAGGGGTTAATATATCTATCGGGCTCAATGGGGAGGTAACAGATAATAATCGTTTGTGGGCTTTTGAAGTTGTGCTGAGGAAAATACTGAGGAATCCTTTATTGAATAGATATCAAATTTCAGGTCAGACAGGATCAATAATCATGTACATAGGGTGTGACGAAAATGACTGTAATAAGAAAAACACTGATGGTGGATCGTGAACACTTATCAGGTTCTAAAGACCAGTAACATTGGTGTTATGATCATTATGAAGGTGCTTTGGGAGCTGGGGAATGGTTGATATACGGCGCTTTCGCAAAGCGTGGACAATGGAAGTGCTTGACATGCAAATGTGGAAATATGCTGACTAGATAGGGACCCGGACTTGAATTTAACACATAGATGTGTGTAGGCTCGACGAGGATTGGTCGATAGAAATTACAGGATATGAGGGTGTTCTGACAGGAAACGGAATAGTAGTGAGCCGGGATTTATTTGCGATACACGTGAACTCGTTCTGGCTCAATGGTGATTGGCCATCACCCTTAACAGGAAATAAAGGTTTTCGGAACAACAAACTCGCAGGATAGTGGACCTGATGGGAAACCAAGTGTCTCTTTTTTGGATAATGTGAGAGCGCCAGTATTGTACAATGGTAAGCTCAACAGTGATTGGTTCTCATACTATATAGGAAGTTAAGGTTTCAAAACAGGAAATAATGATTACAGTGGACCTGATGGGAAAAAAAGTGAGTTTTTTTAACAGCGTGGGAGCAGCAGCTTTTAACAAGAACGGGGATTGGTTGAGATTGCATTGAAATGGGTGGTTAGAAGATAGCGAGAACGTACTCCGGATTTATCAGGATCGGGAGCCGGATGCTTTGATGCAGATGCTGACGCTATGGAATTACTTTGGAAGGTGAAGAAGAGACAAGAAGGGTCGAGGGGGACGATTATTGTAGCCTTATTGAGGACGTGATTTTACAGATTTCCCTTTTGCTTCCCCGGGGACTTCTGTTGTAGAAACATTGACTGGCAGCCCCTCAAGACTTAATGCTGGTTCAGGAGCGGGGACGAACATTGATTGGATATAGTTTGAACAAGGACATTGAACATGTCAGGTAAGAACCTTTTTCCAACATGCAAGTTTAGGATGTTTCATGTTAAGTTTTTAAGAGAATCCGATTAGATATTCTGTCCTATATATGTTTTTTCAGATGGACATTGCTTTTTATGGATAGGCACGATTGACAAGCGATTGAGGAACAACCTGTATAATACGTTTTCATCAATTTTGGTAAGATATCAATAATCCAGGAAAGAGATTAGATTATGGGTTTTTGATATTAGCATTAAACAACCAAAATGTATTATTCTTCTTTTTCTAGTTTTAAAGGAAGTGTTGAGGATAACGGTTGCTAGGAGCACTACTAATGATTATTTGGAAGTGAAGAAACAGGTGTTATGTGATTTTTCCGAGATTATAGCACAAGGTGAGCTGGAGTTTAGATGCATTACATTACACATTGGGAGATTGATGCTCATGCTGGTTGTACATGTTTTTGTTCGCATACTACAACTACCTTCCATGTCGGAATCAAATAATTTGTGGGGTAAATCTAAAAATTCTTATGAATTATATATTCTGAATATTTGAAATGGATAATATTATTGGCAACGAAGGTGTTCAATTGGCAGGGTGGTATTCTTACAAGACGCATATGAGTTACTTTATCAGGATACATAGTTTTGTGGACTTTATGATAACAGAGGATTTGTCAGTACTTTTTGTAAGTTGTATTAACTAATGAAACACTAATGGAATGTTTTTGATGATGAATCAGTGTACAGTTTCATTTATTGTTTCTTTTTTGTTTCTTTATTTATTAATTCATTTTATTTTATTTTTTCTCTCATTTACAGCCCTGATGATGTCCCAGTTGGGGACGAAACGCGTTGGCTGTTAATTTGTTAATCTTGATTCTCATGTAAATTTATGTCATATCATCTGGAAGCTGACTGGACTGAATATACACATCGGAATAAAAGAAAAATCAGAAATTGATCTTCGTTTGTGTTGATATATAATTGCATACAATGTGGACATTTGAAAGTGTATGAATAATTTTGTTTTTGGATGAACATACTCCCTTCAATTGTGGGTTTTTATCCAAGGAAAAGGACTTTTAAATGGGCAATTCGTGATGTCTTATAATTTAATTTCTACCCTTCAGAGGCGAAGCCCAATATTATGGTGTTCACCCTATTCAAGTGCCTATCCAAGTCATCATCTGTTAGATAGATGTCATCGACATATGATAAAGCATCATCATCATAGTTTTGTAGTAACTCTTTTACTCTGGCTGAGAATAACCCTGGACAATTCTTGAATCCCTGGGGAGATGACAGAATTGACGCTGTGTCCCCATAATTGAGAAAGCGGTCAAGTACCTACTTTCTGGTGTAATGTTTTGACAGACGAAACCGTTAGAAATATCTAATGTGGTTTTGTATTTTTTACTCACAGTTATTCATTAGTGCTGCACTGTGTGCATTTTGTACTGCAAAAGTTTTGCAACAAGAGTTCAGATGCCTGTAATCCAAAACTAGACGGTATGTATTGTCTGGTTTGGAGACAGGAAACAAAGGATTGTTCATTGACGAGGTGCATGTTGCAATCACCCCTCTGTATTCAATTTGATATAATATCTCCCTGACTTGTTTTTTTGCTTCTTGCTTAACTGGATACTGCCTTTGTGCTGTCAGTTGATTTTTTTAACTGGATTTTATGATGAGGAGAATCCTCATCCCATCCTACATGATTTTCTATATAATGCAAGAGCCTGGGTTACTGCCCATTTCCTGGCATAGGTATATTTTAAATGAATTGGAATGTGGCTGGAGAAAGCTGGCATAATTATTTCTTCACCATGTGGGCACTCCCTGACAAATTTAGGTGGCCAGTCTTGCCCAGCTAGAAGAATGTCATAACCCTGAGAGAGTCGCTCCCAAAAGAGTGCTCTTATTTTTCTAGTTATGTCCCCCTCCATCCAGACTATTACTTCGTATAACTTATGTGGGACACTAACCCTGGTATCTGCCATTTCAACTTGGATGTACCCGTTCAAGTCCACTGTCTCCAGATGATCCTTCAAGTTCTTGCGAGCGATGGTGACTTCTGCTGCGCTGTCCAACATTGTTTGAGCCCATTCCCCGTTCTTGGGTTGTGTCCTCAAGATCCTTGGCATGTCTGATTTTTAGACCTGCTACCTTCTTTTTGGTAAATTGAGTTTTCTTATTTTTTGGAATGTGTTGATCGTCTTTGGACTTTACGCATTCTTCTTTGTTTTCTGACCGTCCTCTTCTTTCGGATTTCTGTGATGAAGACTGAAAGGTACGAGAGGAACACGTATCAGTATCTTGATATCTATCAGGTTTTCTCAAATTATCCCTATTCCTGAGGTTATACCTCCTTTTAGAGTGCTCATTTTGAGGAGACCTACCTCAGGATTTAGAACGCTTCTCTTTAGAAGTTTGTTCAGTGTTCTCCCACTTCTTTTTAGGAGGAGTAGGAGTGTTTTTAATAAAGACCTTTTCAGGAGTTTCTGACAGTTGAGGTTTAACTGGTTTCCCACCCAAGCTGTCTCTGCCTAATTCTTCATAGTATTTTTAATTATTCTGGCAAGTTCATGTGGTTGCTGAGCTACATCAAATTCGCTTTTGGTGGATCGCCACGGATGCTGCTTCACCTTTAATATTAGCTAATTTTATTGTTGAGACCTGTTTGAAATCTTTCAGCAAATTCATTCCTATATTGGATCTGCCCCGTAATTATTTTGAATCTGTTTCAGGACGTCTGATATTTCCGCCATAGATGGGACACCATGTGTTTCAGTGTAGATTTTTTTAAAAAATGTTTAAGGTTTTATATAGCGCTAGCTCCCCCCAAGGGTATCAGAGCGCTTTACATCAGCAATGGAAGTACACAATAAAAACAATCATGGTAGTTGAACGAAACGGGTTATACAGGTGTTAAAACAAAAAAAAAAATACAGGGAATCATTTAGGGAAACAATAGTGATTATAGGAATAGAAAGAGAAGCAAGTTGCAGGAACCAGAATGTTATTGTAAATAGTAAATTTAATAGTATGTCAAGGAGGATTTAAAGGACATAGTAGGTAACGGGTGGTAAAGAGAGTGGGAGAGAGGAAAGGAAGGTGGCAAGAGAAAAATGGGGGGTGAATGGGGGAAGGGGGAGTAGTCTAAGGAGGGAAGAGGAGAGGTAGTCAGAAAGGATATCCGGGATTTAGTTACCCCAAAATGTAGTGAGCAAATGAATTTTAAGGTCTTTTTTGAATCTGGAGTAGTAGTGGTTGCATTGAAGGTCTTTCGGTAGGGCATTCCAAATGGTTGGGGCCTTACCAGAGAAGGAGCGGGATTTTGAAGCAGCTTTTTTGAGTAGGGGGGATGAGAAGGAGAGTGTTCGGGCACAGCCAGCTTTTTTAAGTTTAGTTGAGAGGTAGTCAAGTCAAGTCAAGTCAGTAAATTTATATAGCGCGCTACATACCCAGAGGGTCTCAAGGTGCTTGAAGAGGGGTGGGGAATTACTTCTCGAATATCCACGTTTTAAGTTGCTTTCTGAATGCTAGGTGGTTTTGAGTGAGGCGAAGGTGCATGGGAAGTGAGTTCCAGGTTTTGGCCGCTAGGTAGGAGAATGATCTTCCTCCCATGGTGGTTTTGTTGACGCGGGGAATAGCAGCGAGGGCTTGGTTGGAAGAGCGCAGCTGGCGGGAGGGGGTGTAGAAGGAAAGACATGTATTGAGGCATTCGGGTCCAAGTTCGTAAAGAGCTTTGTGTGCGTGGGTGAGGAGGCGGAAAGTTATCCTCTTATTGACGGGGAGCCAGTGGAGTTCTTTCAGCTGACCAGAAATGTGTTCTTTACGCGGGATGTCTAATATGAGTCTGGCTGATGCGTTCCGGATGCGTTGGAGTTTTTTCTGAAGTTTTGCGGTGGTACCGGCGTAAAGGGTGTTTCCGTAGTCCAGGCGGCTTGTAACCAGTGCGTGGGTGACCGTTTTTCTAGTTTCGGTGGGGATCCAGCGAAATGTTTTTTTGAGCATGCGAAGAATGTTGAAGCAAGATGAAGAGACGGCGTTGACTTGTCTGGTCATCGAGAGTGAGGAATCCAGGATGACGCCTAGGTTCCGTGCGTGATCCGTCGGGATGGGTGCTTTTCCAAGGGCTTCTGGCCACCAAGAGTCGTCCCAGGCGGAGGGGGAGGTGCCTAAGATGAGGACTTCTGTTTTGTCTGAATTTAGTTTCAGATGGCTATGCTTCATCCATTCAGCTACCTCTTTCATTCCTTCATGTAGGTTGGTTTTGGCGATGTTTGGGTCTTTGGTGAGTGAGAGGATCAGTTGAGTGTCATCAGCGTAGGAGATGATGTTGAGGTTGTGTTGGCGTGCGATAGTTGCGAGGGGGCTCATGTATACGTTGAAGAGGGTGGGGCTGAGTGAAGATCCTTGTGGCACGCCGCAGATGACTTCAGTGGACTCTGACTTGAATGGTGGGAGGCGTACTCTCCGAGTTCTTCCGGCAAGGAATGAGGTGATCCATTCCAGTGCTTTTCCTTGGATTCCGATGTTTCTGAGTCGTTGTAACAGGGTGTTATGACAGACTGTGTCGAAGGCTGCGGAGAGGTCGAGGAGGATGAGGGCGACTGTGTCTCCATTGTCCAGTAGAGTTAGGATGTCGTCTGTTGCTGCGATGAGTGCGGTCTCAGTACTGTGTTTGGCTCGGAAGCCGGACTGTGAGGAGTCGAGGGATTTGTTGGCTTCGAGGAAGGCGGCGAGCTGGTTGTTGACAGCCTTCTCGATGGACTTGGCCGGGAATGGAAGGAGCGAGATGGGGCGGTAGTTTTTGAGTTCGGTGGGGTCAGCTGTGGATTTTTTCAGAAGGGCGCTGAGTTCGGCGTGTTTCCAGCTTTCTGGGAAGGTGCCGGAGTTGAGGGAGCAGTTGATGACGTCTCGGAGGTGTGGTGCTATGATGGAGTCTGCTTTGTTGAAGATGTGGTGAGGGCATGGGTCTGTGGGGGATCCTGAGTGGATGGAGTTCATCAGGCGGATGGTGTCCTCAGTGGAGATTGGGTTCCAGTCATTAAGGATGTTCAAGGGGGGTGAAGGTACGGCAGAGGGTTGGGTGGGTTGGTCTTCGAGTTGGTTGTCGAAGCAATTTTATAGGAGGATCTGCCTTCAATGGGGAGCCACTTGAGGGCAGGGAAGATGTGGTCTAAGCGTTTACAGTTTGTTGTTAGCCTGGCGGCGAGGTTGAGAACGGATTTGATGGGGGCCAGGTGGATTTTGGGGGTACCAGAGAGAAGGGCATCACCATAGTCTATTTTGGATAGAACAAGAGATTGGATAATTAATTTGAAGTCTTCAGCTGGTATCAAAGGTTAGATGTTTTTGAGATGCCGGAGAGTGGAGAGTGCACTTTTTGCTGAGTTCTTGACATGGGAATTTAGTGTGAGTTTATTGTTGATGTCTAGTGATTTAACTGAATCAGTGAGGGAGAGAGAGCAGTTTAGAGTATTAAGGTTGGCAATCGATGTTTGGATGGGGAGAGGGTTGTTTTTGGGAGAGAAGAGGATGATCTCAAATTTGTTATGGTTGAGTTTCAGATGATTGTTGTGGAACCATGTTTGGATCTTGGTTAAGGCCGTGTTAAGGTGTAGGATATCAGCATGGGATTTTATTTTATAGTACAATTGGGTGTCGTCAGCATATAGGTGGTAGTTGATTTTTTCTTGTTTGAGTATCCGGGTAAGGGGTTCCATAAAGAGGTTATAGAGAGCTGGGGAGAGGATGGATTCTTGAGGGAAACCAAGGGAGACAGAGGTTGGGCTAGAGAGGCAGTTTTGAATTTTAATTTGTTGGGTTCTATGTTGAAAGTAGGAGGTGAACCAATTAAGAACAGTGCCATCGAGGCCGAAGCTAATTTTGAGTGTATTGAGTAGAGTTGGGTGGTAAACTGTGTCAAATACCGCAGAAAGGTCAAGAAGGATGAGTAGGTAGGTCTCGCCCTTGTCCAGGGCTAGGTGAATATCATCAACTATGTTAAGAAGTGCAGTTTCCATGCTGCACCCTTTGCGGAAGCCAGATTGAAGGGGGTCAAGTAGGTTGAAGGTGTCAATGTGTTTGTCCAGTTGGAGGAGGGCGCATTTTTCCAGGGCTTTGGAGAGGAGGGGGAGGTTGGAGATGGAGTGGAGATTATTAGGGTCGTTTGGGTCAGCTTTGGGATTTTTGGGGATGGCAGTGCTTTGCCTGAGTTGAAGGGAGATGAGCACACTCCCTGTTGAGAGGGAGGTGTTGATGATGTTGGTCCAGTAGGGGACGAGGACATGTTTGAGATCTTGGATGACTGCGGAAGGGAGAGGATCTTTGGTGTGGGAGGAGGGTTTGATTTTGGCTAAAATGTTGAAGATCTCCTGTTTAGATACAGGGTGGAAATTATGCCATGAGGCGTTATTTTTAAGCGGAAGGGAAATGGGTTCTGGAGGGGTAAGAGAAGGGAGGGGGTGAGGGGGTCAGGGAAGTGTTCAAGGGGAGAGGTGGAAGAGGTGAAGTAATCAGGGATGGTTATGGGGTGAGCGAGGGTAGAGTATCGAGGAATTCCAACTTTTGGCCCACTAACATGGGAGCGCCTCCTACTAAGTCCCCCGTGGTTAAAAGCCTAGGCATTTTCATCAGCGAAGATCTCTCGCTAAAAAGACAGGTCGGAGCGGTGGTATCTTCCAGTATTTTTCAACTGAAGAAAATAAAAAAAATCGCTCGTTTCTTTTCTTCAGCAGCTCTCACACAGATCGTCCTCTCCTTGGTCCTGTCCAGGCTGGACTTCTCTAACAGCCTTTACCTTGGCCTCCAAACTGGTGAGCTTAAACGCCTCCAGCTTGTTCAAAACCAAGCCGCCAGGCTCCTCCTGAATATATCCAGGAGGCAATCCATCAGACCTGGCCTCAAGCAGCTACATTGGTTGCCAGTTGAGCAACGTGTGGCCTTCAAGGCTGGATGTATTCTGTTCAGGTCCTTGAATGACTCTGGCCCTTCATTTATCAGAGATCTATTTAAAAAATACTGCCCCTCGCGTCACCTTCGATCTACCTACAAATCTCTTCTAACTGTACCTCTATTCAAAAGGAAACGCCTCGGAGGCAGCTGTTTCGATCACCAAGCTGCTGTTCTTTGGAACTCTCTTCCTCTCCACATAAAACAGAACGATAACATCCTCAGCTTCAGACAATCCCTGAAAACCTGGCTGTTTTCTCAAGCTTACTACTGATAGCACTGCTCTATTCCTTGACTACCCTGCCTGGTTCCTCTTGCAGCGCCATGAAGCCTCCGGGCGTACGAGCGCTTAACAAATCCCAACTAACATTAACATTAACATTAACATTAAAGAGAGGTCAATTTTTGCAATTTTTACACAGAAAAAGTTGGCAATTTCTTCACATTTGTTAGTGGAGACTACCGGGTTAAGGAGTGCCAGGGCGTTTGGTTTCTAATAATGTTGAACAGTTCTCTAGGTCTGTTTTTGGCACGAGAGAGTTGAAGACGAAATAATGACTCTTTCTCTGAAAAGATGTGTTTTTTGTAAGAAGATCTCGCAGTTCTAAGGAGGACAAGATGGGATGGGGAGGGGTATTGTCTCCATGTTCTTTCTGCCAGTCCCAGCGAGCGTCTTTCTTTCTAAAGGTCTAGTGTAAACCATGATTTAGAGGGGGCATTCTTTTATGTTTTATTTTTTAGAGGGGCAAGTTGGTCTAACACTTCCATTACAGTTTTGTTGAAATGCTCCGTGAGATTATTAGCATTTGAAGAAGGGGGGTGAGACTAAGTTGGGATTGGAGTTTATGTTCCAGTGCGCCAGGAGGGATTTGTTTAAAATGTCTAGCTACAACAATATCTTTATTTATTTTTATAGGGGCAGGAGGGGCTGGGAGAGATATTGTGAACAGAATGAGATGGTGATCAGACCAGTCGATGGGGATGATGTTGGATAGGGATGTAGGATCTGGGTTGGAGATGATTGTGTCTAGAATAGCTCCTTTGGTGTGGGTAGGGGAGAGGCAAAGTTGCTTGAGGTAGCTAATCTCAATGAGATTATTGATGAGGTTGATTGCCGGGTTATTAGGTTAGTTCCAGTGGAGGTTGAGATCTCCTAGGAAAAGGTTTTTGGTGCTGGAAAGTAACGATTTAGTTAGGAGGTGGGAGAATTCTTCGGCAGAGGGAAGGGGTTCGCGTGGGGATGATAGATGTTATGCATTCGTATAGGGGGGCATTTCATTTTGAGATCAACCCCTAAGTATTCGAAGGTTGTGTAGTCAGTGTTATTAATAGGGGAGAGTTGAAGTTCTTCTTTAAAAATTATTGCTGGGCCACCCCCTATGTTTTCAGGTCTAGCTCTTCTGAGGATAGAGTAGCCAGGAGGGGTCAGAAGGTCGATGATGGGTGTTGAATGGTCTTTGAGCCAAGTTTCAGTGAGGAAGGCGATATCGATGTCTTCATTAAGAATGGTTTCTGAGATTTCAGTTGCATGTCGGACAGCTGAACGGCAGTTGACGAGCATGTAGGTCAGGGGTTTTGGTTTGGCAATAGGGGGGAGTAATTGAATTACTAGTGAGATGGGGGGTCTCTGGGAACTAGGAGGCCCAGGGATTCTGCTGTTCCCCAAAATACCAGGGATTTTGCAGTGAGAGAGGGAGATTCTTTAGGTGGGGGGTCGTTAAGGTAGGTGAGGCAGAGGGTAGAGAGGTCAGGGGCGGAGTAGGTGTTAGAGGTTTGAAGGGGTCTGTGAGAGCAGGAGAGGAGTGGTGTTGTTAACCCATGTTTAGGATCTAAGTGTTTTCGAGGGTTAACATAAAGGTGGGGCAGGAGGGCGGGAAGTGGGTTTGTAGGATTTGAATTGATTGAAATCTTTTCTGAGGAGGATAAGTTCGTTAGCTAGGGTAACGAGATTATCGTCCAAGTTACGAAGTGTCTGGCTAAGGTTAAGAAGGGGGAAGGTGGGAGTGGTTAGAGTGGAGGGGGTGTTAGGGGCAGAGTGACTAGAGAGATGAGGTTGACCTCTTGGTATGAGCGGTTCATCTGGGGAGAGTATTGTGGGTAGGTCTATGTTTAAATGAGGGGTGTGGGAGGCCAGGGGAGGGGAGGGTAGTATGGCCTGGTGTTGGGAGGGAGGGATGGGAATGACTTGCAATGGCTTGGAGGGGGGTGATGGGGAATGGGGAGGTGAGGGGAGCATGTGAGGTATAAAAGGGGATGTGGTATCGGCGTAGTGGGTGGGTGAGAGGTTAGAGGTGGGGGGGGCAAGACCTTGGGGGAAACGGTTATTAGGGGATGGTTTAAAAGGGGAGTGGGGTGTTAGGGGGTGATCGGGAGTTGGAAGTGGACGGTCATTTGGGGATATGGGAATTTGAAGGAGTGGGTTAGCAGAGAAGGGGAGGGAATGTTTCCAGGGAAGTACGTATAATGGTGCTGCAGAGGGGGATGTGTCATTATGGGGGGAGTGTCATGAGGGAGTGGTGTTAGTCTCTGGGAGGTGGAGGTGAGTTGGGAGTAGGTGTGAAAGGGAGCTAGAGTTGGGAGAGGGGAGAGGAATGCGGCAGGGCAGGGTTCCGGTGAGGGTGACATAGAAGTGTCATTTGTGGGGAGGGTGCCAGGGCATGGACGTGGGGGTTTTTAGTCATTATGGGCCGGTTTAGAAGGGGAGGAGGGGTACTGGGGAGGTAGTTTGGTGTTGGAGGCGGACGGTCATTGTGGGGTATGGGAATATGGAGGAGTATATTAGAGGAGTGGTGGGGTGAGGATGTCAGAGTGGAGGGTGGGCTAGGAGTTAATGGGAAGGGTGAGTCAAAGCGGGAAGGAGTGTCATGGGGTAATAGAGTGATTCTCTGGGAGGTGGGCAGATTGGGCATGGATGGGGCAGGAAGCTGGTCTCGGTGGAGGGGAAAGTATCACGGTAGGGGAGAGTTATGGTGAGGGTGCCAGAGTAGTAGTTGTTGTAGGGGGACTATTGTTAGGGAGAGGTTTAGGAGTTGTGGCGGTTGAGGGGTGCACTGAGGGATTGAGAGGGTGTTGGAGGGGTAGAGGTTAGTGTCATCTGGTTAGAAAGAGTGCTAAAGAGGAGTTCGAAGATTGTGAGGTGCTGTTCAGAGGCTTGGATTAAGATATTTCCAGTTTTGTAGATGGAAATGGTTATATCACCAGGGAAGAACGAGGAAGGAGAAGTGGCAAGTTTAAAAACATTGGGGGATTCTGAATGCAATAGATACTGGGTGGTGGGGTAAAAAGGAGGGGCGTTTGGTGTTGAAAATATAGTTCGTTTTAATGGGGATGTTGGGCTGTGATAGTTGTCTTCAATAAGGGTTTCGGGGTGTCGTTTAAAAAATTTATGTTTAAGATTCTTTTTGGCATTTTTCTAAAGGTTGGGAGGATATGGAATGGTCCAGGAGTTAGGTCTGTGTTTGGTGAGGGCAGCTTGTTTGTTGGTTGGGGTCAGAGGGGGGGTGTGCATTGGTTAACAGATTGTTAGAATTCTGTGTTTCTCATGAGGGGTAGTATCAGGAAATACTGCCTCGATTTGAGCAATTTATTGAGCTATCCAGAATGGAATTTGTTCCCGTTTTGCGGGTAATTTACCAACGACTGAATGTAGAGTCTGTGGTGTAATTTTATTTATGTTCCCCTGGTAAGGGGTGTGTTGTGGAATACTTATTGCCATTTTTACTGTGAAAGTCCGCATGACATATTGAACCAATTGTCTATAGATTTTGATTAGCTCTTTGAGTTGAACGAATAGTTCCACATCTGACATTTCTTCAATGGCAGGATGTGGTGTATGGATGGCTAATACCGGCCCTGTTGCTCCTGGTCTACCTAGTGAACTGAGCCTGGTAATGTGATGTATATGTTTTAGGGCGTCTTTAAACCAGAGCGCATGCTCTTGGTATGTTAG
The DNA here is from genome assembly GCF_964263255.1 of Lissotriton vulgaris. NCBI lineage: Eukaryota > Metazoa > Chordata > Amphibia > Caudata > Salamandridae > Lissotriton > Lissotriton vulgaris. The sequence continues at coordinate 534,077,315 of NC_141693.1, read as the reverse complement.
TGGAATTTCAATGTCCTCGAAAGGAATGTATTCCTCTGGTGGTTCATCGTCTTTGTAGAAGTGAAACACATTTGTTCTTTGATCTGCTTCAAGGAAGATTATATAAGAATAGAATACCTCTGTCTGGTGATATTCGTGTGCATCTTTCACAAAAACTACCCTACCACCTCTTGATGATAGGCCATTTCGTATAAGTTATATCGTGATGGCTTTCCTTAAAGTTTCTGGAATGCTTATAGCATACTCGTCGGTCTCTTGGAGACTTGTAAAGTTTAAAGCTTGTACTGCATTGTCGCCTGTAGCTCCACTGGCCCCGGGATTATATTTGTCTGCCATTTTGTTGACTGAAAGTTTGCAAAGCAAGTTTCAAGGAAACAAAGATAAGGTGCACAATATTTTGGAACATTGTATCCTTCAACGTTGAAAAACCAAAAACTAATATATAGGATTTTCATCCTACTCAGGTATGGCGGATATTATCCCTTTACCCACTCCAGACGTCAATTGGAGTATTACGGAAAAAGGGGTCTCTGAGAAAAGCACGGCTGAATTACTTTAGTATCTAGCGTTAAATTAGTGCCTTACCAAACGCTGGGCGTCATGTAGTGTAGGCTCTGCGCATTGGAAAATTATATATCCTATAGATTTGACGTAGGACTGAGATCAACTAGGTCTCTATTGAATATACTAAACGTATTTTGTGTGTGTGCCAGCTAACTCAGAGGTCACTAGAAACTTTCTTGAATACATAAGAAGGGACTTGTTCCTGACAACCACATAAAAATGACAACTTTGTTTCCCAAGAATAGGAATATATCTCTCAGAGTCGGGGAAACAATAGATAAGTATTTCACTTAGTCAATCGTGCATGCTTCGTTTCTACAGAGTTGCAGAGAGATATTGAGACAGGTGTTTTCAATAAAAAGTGTTTATTCTACAGTTGTCTTTGTCATGCAAGAGAGGTGAACTGCTACAATTATTATGCAGACTCCAAAGTATAATGCGTACAGCGTAAACAGTAATATGAAATAATACTGTAAGAGCATTGTATGGTTTCTAAGCCATATACAAATACATACATAAATAACATTGAGTAAAATACTCAACTGGTGCTTCTAAAATACGCCTACCTCAAGGTACCTAACCTAAGTTTAGTACGAGGGAAGAAGTAAGTATTGTGCAGCATAGGTTTAGTTTTGCCAAGAATCTATCAAAGGTTTCTCTAGGTTCTAATCAGCTCCTTACCTTGTTTAGAATAAAGGAGGTCTGGTATCTCTGTCTCAGGACTCGATTTCCCAACACCCCGCAAGGGGAGCCGGAAACACTGAAACTGGATTCTCGGCAGGAGAAGGGCAGCTTCCTGATCAGTGCATCAGATGGAGAGTCGGCTTCCTTCTGCACTTGCTGTAGTGAGCTGCAACGGGCAAGCAGGTCTTCTAACTGCTCTGAACCACCGTATCTTGCTAGAGCAAGTGAAGGTATATTTATACCTTGAAGGTGTTAAGGAATGCCATAGTTTGATGTAAAGTCGGGCATATGAACGTCAGGGAAAAACCCCTAGGGAGTAGTTGTTCTTTGTAAAGTAACTGAGCTCTTGGACAAATCAATATTCAGGCAAGGGGAAGTCCCTCACTGCTTAAGCTGGTTTTCCAAGAAGTCGTTGTGACATTTGGTACGGGTGGAAGGAGCCATGCCTGTATTTGGGTAGCATGGGCTATGCCTATATAAGGGCTTGATTTCAATGCCTATATAAGGGCCATGTGAATTATACCTATATAAGGGCATGAATCAGGAACATTCAGTCCGAGCTTAAAACGCCACACAACACCAGGAGAGAAATATTATGTTGGCAATACATAGATTTCAGCATTCATGCCGCACTACCAATGCCAGAACAAGTTACGCAATACGCCATGCTTAGCAGATATACAAGGAACAGGAGGTAGCTAAAGGTAGGAGATGAATACATTGGAAAGGGAGGAATGCACTTTGACACATGATTGCCAGCACCTATTTGGCTCAGAGGTTCCCTTTATAGACTGCCCCAGAGGCACCTCATTCACAATAACATCATAGTGATGGTGGTGGAAGATGGCAATGGGATTTGCAAATCTGAAGGTAGCTTTGGACATAATGGCATTGTTGGTAGTTGTGACAGTGGTGGATAGATTTGGTACCTCTGGATATCCTAAATTAAAATTTCCAATTAATGAGAATAGCATATAATGTATATGTGGGTACATATGTGTTTGCACACAGGTAGGAACAGAAATTATCAATTAAACATTGTGTTGAGGTACACAAGTAGTACTTGGTCATGTGAGTCTACTTAGTGAGCCTTTTGTTGCAATTGTCACTCTAGAAGGAACATACTTTAGTGCATTTTATGTAGATCATCACCTGCCACTGTGACAGTGATCTCCAGAAGAGGTAAACAATGTAGCATGTGAGGGAGTATGATGTTGCTGGTAGTCTACTCCATGAGGGTGAGTTGTAGACATCGCATGGCAGTTGCCACCTTTATTCCAGTGTATCTTTCCTTCACATTGCTCTGATCTTCCTTTCACTTCTTCTTGCTGTCCCAATGAAGTATCTCGCAAGCCCTGAGGCATTCACCACATCAATGATATTCTGCCAAATGTCCTGAATGCCTGTTGCATTCTAAGTGTGTGAAGCCAGGCTGGAGAATTTCCCTATTATTGCCTGCCTCACAGATGACAACGCTGTTTTACTTCTTTTTATTGGCGGTTCTTGTTTTCTTCTGGTAGCACCACACCATCTTGTTGGTATTGTCCCCTCTCTTCCAGGGGTGATGAAAGTAGGCGTGCAGAAAGTGCAACAGCACCACCCCCAAAATAACCTAGTCGGAGTTCAAAAAGAGAATGAACAGTAAAGAGGCCTTCATTTTTGTTTTTATCTTGTTGCATTTGCTGTGCAGTCAAAGATAAATTTGAAATACGTCCAATGTCATGCAAAGTCTTCTGACAAATTGCTGCTCATTCTTTTAACATGAAGATTGGTGTTTCATTTTCATTTCTGTAACTGCAAAGTGAGAGAATTCTTTAACAAGAACTAAGTGACAATCTTGCTGGGGTACCAGCACCTAAAAGGAAAGGCTGTAGAATGTCAAATGTTATCGCAAAACATTTAAACTGTAAAAATAAAGTATACACATATTTCGAAATATATCATAAGCAAATTCAATTCAGCATGTTTTTTTGTAGCTCTGAAGTGTGATTAAAACAAAGATTTTAATAGGATCAAAACAAAGTAAGACACTTTACTTGTGTGATGAACAAATGATAAATAGATGCTGAAACCTGATTTCCAGTTGTTATCATTAGTGTACTTATATGTTTAGCAGTAAAACTTCATGTCTGATTCAAAATTAGCAGCTATGTCAACGAAAAATGTGCTCTTTGTAAATAACACCATGCTTTTGTCATTTATCTGGAACAATGTGCCCCAAATTGCACCACTGAACATATACTGATTTCCTACCCCTCTGTTGCCGAATTGGCATGGCTCGTTTGCTTCACTTCTTTATTAGAGTAAAGCTCAGTGGCGGCTCCTCTGCAATGGCGGAGGAGCGTCGCCTCACTGCCTGGCTCAGAGCCAGTTAATAAAAAACAAAACAATGTAATTGTTTTATTTTTCATTTTACGGCTATGAGCCAGCTTATAAAGAGAGGGCTGGGGCATTGGGAGGAAGACTGCGACGTGCACTCCACTCCCTAAGTGCGCATATGTGTTTTGGCCGGCCGTCTCAGGCCAACCAAAACACACATGAACACGTAGGTTTTCTCCAGCCCAGCTGCATTGAGCAGCCGGGATGTAGAGACTCCCTGGTCTGAGCAGAGCATCTTTCCTGCCTGCTCAGACCAATCCCTGGACTGCTCTCACATGAGAGCAGCGCAGGGATTGCAGGGAGTCCATGATGTGCCAGGAAGGACTGTGCTTAGTGCTATGCAGGAGGCAGCTCAAGGTACGTTTTTAGTTTAATTCTGTTTATTACAATCCTGCCATGTGCTCACCCATGCCCCATCCACCCACCAGCACCACCTCTTTATTGTGGCAGATCACAACTGGTAACGCTTAGAGTTTTCATTAACCCTTTGACTCAGTGACCTGGCATTGATGACAGCACCCCACTCTGAAAATTGTTCCAAAACTATTGCTCTCTCCTCTCTGCTGCTGAAGCAGAAAAGGACAGGAACCGACCAAAAAAATATATTTCACTTTGGGAGTGAAATTGTTTTCTGTTTAGTGTGACTGGAGTCAAATGTGGTTGTTTTTTTAATATCTACACATTTTTACTGTAGAGCTCATTAATTAACATGACACAACAGTAAGATTCCCTGGTACAGGAGTAATATTATTTCCTTTAACATATTTTGAGCATGGAATTCATTGAACCTGAATATTACACATGGAAATCCAGGTATATGATGTGCCCCTGCTAGAAATTGGGTTTCTGGTTGGCTAGAGTGAACACCTAAGCCAGGCAGAACCCACACTGTAGTCAGGGCAAGTAAGTTACACCACAGATAACCTAATCTCACCCTTTGGTAGCTTGGCACAGTCAATAGAGGCACTGTGTAAAGCGTTTGTGCAACACACTCACACAGAAATACCATGGGCCTCATTTATGAGAAATGACGCACCGCTGCGTGAAAGCAGCGATGCGTCACTTCTCAGTGCGCACTCCTTGCAACATTCCTGATGCATCATATTTAATGTATGACGCATCATGTCGCAAGGAGTTACAGATACGTCAGTATTTCTGACGTATCTGTAAGCGCAAAAGTGACGCATTGCTGGAGTGTGTCACAAAAGTGACGCAACTCCAGCAATGCGTCCTGAAAGGGCCTGCGTCAATCTTATGCCTGCTGTGAGGCAGGCGCAAGATTTTGACGCAATGGCGTCCTAAAAGTGACGCAGTGAAATCTCATAGATTTCACTGCGTCACTTCTACGACCTTTCCTTGTGTCAATACGCCCCCCTTGCATACATTATACCTGGCGCAGGTGTAATGTGGCGCAGGGGTTTACAAAGTGACGCATCTACCTTGATGCGTCACTTTGTAAATATGATTCAGAAAAGGGGGGTGGTGATGAACAGAGTGTCTGAATTAAGCAGACCACTCTTACCCAGTCCAAAGATCAGGGCTTGATCCATCACCGTTATTTATCTCACTGCCCCATCCCAGCTCAGAACCTGGCTATATGCAAATCAGTCTGTCCCTGGCCCAGTGCATCATGGGAACAGGGCAGACTAAACTACCAAGCCAATTCTTCACCAGAAAGGAGACAAGCTACCGGGGACCGGTTTCTGGCATTTCAGCCGTCTTCGGCCCGGCTTGCTTGAATCCTGATGGAGCAGTGAGAAAGGGACTCATGTCTGAGTATACCCTGCCACACCTATAGTGGCCAAAAACGATTCAGAAAAGGGGGTGGTGATGAACAGAGTGTCTGAATTAAGCAGACCACTCTTACCCAGTCCAAAGATCAGGGCTTGATCCATCACCGTTATTTATCTCACTGCGCCATCCCAGCTCAGAACCTGGCTATATGCAAATCAGTCTGTCCCTGGCCCAGTGCATCATGGGAACAGGGCAGACTAAACTACCAAACCAATTCTTCACCAGAAAGGAGACAAGCTACCGGGGACCGGTTTCTGGCATTTCAGCTGTCTTCGGCCCGGCTTGCTTGAATCCTGATGGAGCAGTGAGAAAGGGACTCATGTCTGAGTATACCCTGCCACACCTATAGTGGCCAAAAACGATTCAGAAAAGGGGGTGGTGATGAACAGAGTGTCTGAATTAAGCAGACCACTCTTACCCAGTCCAAAGATCAGGGCTTGATCCATCACCGTTATTTATCTCACTGCCCCATCCCAGCTCAGAACCTGGCTATATGCAAATCAGTCTGTCCCTGGCCCAGTGCATCATAGGAACAGGGCAGACTAAACTACCAAGCCAATTCTTCACCAGAAAGGAGACAAGCTACCGGGGACCGGTTTCTGGCATTTCAGCCGTCTTCGGCCCGGCTTGCTTGAATCCTGATGGAGCAGTGAGAAAGGGACTCATGTCTGAGTATACCCTGCCACACCTATAGTGGCCAAAAACGATTCAGAAAAGGGGGTGGTGATGAACAGAGTGTCTGAATTAAGCAGACCACTCTTACCCAGTCCAAAGATCAGGGCTTGATCCATCACCGTTATTTATCTCACTGCCCCATCCCATCTCAGAACCTGGCTATATGCAAATCAGTCTGTCCCTGGCCCAGTGCATCATGGGAACAGGGCAGACTAAACTACCAAGCCAATTCTTCACCAGAAAGGAGACAAGCTACCGGGGACAGGTTTCTGGCATTTCAGCCATCTTCGGCCCGGCTTGCTTGAATCCTGATGGAGCAGTGAGAAAGGGACTCATGTCTGAGTATACCCTGCCACACCTATAGTGGCCAAAAACGATTCAGAAAAGGGGGTGGTGATGAACAGAGTGTCTGAATTAAGCAGACCACTCTTACCCAGTCCAAAGATCAGGGCTTGATCCATCACCGTTATTTATCTCACTGCCCCATCCCAGCTCAGAACCTGGCTATATGCAAATCAGTCTGTCCCTGGCCCAGTGCAAGGAACAGACTAATTTGCATGTAGCCAGGTTCTGAGCTGGGATGGTGCAGTGAGCTAAAAAACGGTGATGGATCAAGCCCTGATCTTTGAACTGGGTAAGAGTGGTCTGCTTAATTCAGACACTCTGTTCATCACCACCCCCTTTTCTGAATCATTTTGTCCACCATAAGCGTGGAAGGGTATACTCAGATGTGAGTCCCTTGCTCATTGCACCATCAGTATTCAAGCAAGCCGGGCCGAAGACGGCTGAAATGCCAGAAACCGGTCCCCGGAAGCTTGTTTCCTTCCCAGTATAAGAATTGGCTTGGTAGTTTGGTTTGCCCTGTTCCCATCATGCACTGGGACAGGAACAGACTAATTTGCATGTAGCCAGGTTCTGAGCTGGGATGGTGCAGTGAGCTAAAAAATGGTGATGGATCAAGCCCTTATCTTTGGACTGGGTAAGAGTGGTCTGCTTAATTCAGACACTCTGTTCATCACCACCCCCTTTTCTGAATCATTTTGTCCACCATAAGCGTGGAAGGGTATACTCAGATGTGAGTCCCTTGCTCATTGCACCATCAGTATTCAAGCAAGCCGGGCCGAAGACGGCTGAAATGCCAGAAACCGGTCCCCGGAAGCTTGTTTCCTTCCCAGTATAAGAATTGGCTTGGTAGTTTGGTTTGCCCTGTTCCCATCATGCACTGGGACAGGAACAGACTAATTTGCATGTAGCCAGGTTCTGAGCTGGGATGGTGCAGTGAGCTAAAAAACGGTGATGGATCAAGCCCTGATCTTTGGACTGGGTAAGAGTGGTCTGCTTAATTCAGACACTCTGTTCATCACCACCCCCTTTTCTGAATCACTTTGTAAATATGGCGCAACAAGGCGCATTTTATACACCACTGGTGAGGCACAAAAAGTGACGCACTGACGGCGTAAAAGTGACGCACAGCCTCATAAATGAGGCCCCATGAATGCACCACAAATGTCAGGGCTAGGGCTGCGAGGGCTCATGTAATTCCCAGCATCTTCGTAAAACGTATCCCGGGGTCCGTGCCTGCATTTCGGAGACTACAGGTGTTTGTCACTAAATCTCGACCATTTGGACGGGCGCGCCTAAGATGGTGGCGCGCCGGCACAATCGCCTGTCTAGTCTCTTGAGTTTGGTCGCAAACCAGATTGCAGACACAGCTGTGAAGTGTGGTGGCAGTGTTCTAAGCCGTGCGCTTCACCGTTTACTTCACCGTGACAGGACCTGTGCCCCTTTGCTCGAGTAGTTAATCAGAGTTAGGTAGTTAGTTTATTACCAGGCATTAGGCGTAGGTTAGTTCCGTCACACTGTTCATTGGACAGTTAGTTAGGCAGAGTAATCTTGAATATTTTTTTTTCAGTTACTAAAGTCTCTTCCTTGCCAAGTATTTCAGAGAGGCATTCTGGATTCTGGTCTTCTCCTCAGCATTTCCTGTGGAATGTCAACAACCAGCCATTTCCCCTGAACAGAGTACTTCAAGAAACCGCAAGTATTCTCCTGTCGGAGAGAAAGAATTAATTAACTGTTGCATGTAAACTGCAAATTAAGACATAATTTCTAGAGAGCTGTCAAAGTAGTTTAGTGTACACACCACAAACCTTATTTCTGAAATTCTGAGTAAGACTGGAAACCTAAGAAAGAAAAGAAAAGACATTAATTTCAAATAGAAAGCTTGAATCTATAGTTTTCAGAATAGACGCTATTGCCTGACACTAGAAGGGTAAGACGTGAGAGAACTCAGAAGGTATTATCAAGAGAGAGCCTTAGGTGGGGGTTTTGAAAGTTATTAATGTTATTGTTTGTCTTTTAGTTCACCAAGAAAGAGAGAATAGAGACAGAAGCGAGTTACAGAAAGAGAATCAAGAAATGAGCTGAGAGAGTGAGTGGTGATCCGAAGAAAGCGAGGCAGTCTCTTCTGTCCCCTACCCCTTTCTCCCGGCAGGGTTCACACGATCTCCTGTGTATTGGGGTTTGTGGGAAGGACTGTAGAGGAAATTGGGAATTCTCAACATTCTGCTCCCGTAAGTAACGGAATTGAAGTGAGTCTGCAAATGAGTTTCATGACAACAAAAGAGACTCTACACAGGATTATATAAAATATATATTGTATGCTGAACAAAACAATAGACCTAAATGACCTAAATATTAAATACTGTGGATAATATGCAAATCCTGAGATTGTAATTGTTATCCTGACAATGAAAGAAATGAGTGACATTCATTGGAAAACATCAGGGCATGAAATGCAGAAAATTGGGAAAAATTACAAGAATCACCACATCAGTACAAGTAATGTGACTTTGTTTAGAAGCGAAACACCTGAACTACGATATATAACTACAGGGGGAGGAACACCTGCTGTCCTACTTGGTTGGTTATTGTAGATCTTGTGAGCCCTGCTAAAGTGACTGCATTACAAACATAGTGAAAGGCCCAGGAGCCACTCAGTGACTACTAATAGTTATATGGTAAATCTGGTCACAGCAAGACAGAGACAACATCCTCTGTTACACCACTAAATTCACCACACGGTACTAGGACTATATGGTAGTCTCCAACAAGCAGATGGACCCTCCCCAGGGGGAGGCAGAAAAGCAGTATAGTACAGGTGGGCTTGTGCTTCTTTTAGGTGTTTTACAGTAGTTCACTGGGATTCCTATCCCACAGCAACAACCTCACTGAGATCAACCCCAGACTACTCAGGGAAACTGCAGTGTTGTTGTGCCCTCCCACTCCATTTGGTAAGACAATATGGCGAGCAACTGATTGTGAGGATTCCGGCAGTATGCGAAAGAAATTGCCCCATGGGACCTCCGTAGACATCTCAAGTCCGATTCCTGTGAATGGAACACGAAGTGTGGTGAGTCAAGGTGCAGGGCGATGAATATTGCCACCGAACACATCATAGGTATGGCAAGTGTAGGCCCTGGGCTAGCAGCTCCGGTGAGGGTGCAGTTGGACAAAGGCACGAAATCTCAATATTTCTTCACTGAGGAAGCCAGTCGCAAGTCATCCACACTGCCCCCACAGGCCCAGTACCTTGTTTGGAAGCCGCTCTGCAGGTGAATGGGCCTCACACAAGGGGCCTGTGCTGATAGCAGAGGAGTCACTCTGCTAAGCTGCTTACAGGATCAGGCAGGGTTGATGTTACGTGATCTGTGCAGAATCTGGCCGGTGTGCACCCAGTGCACACATGCACTAAACTACCTGGAGGCTCCCATGGGGTTTCTGCTGTGGGTAGTTGTGATCCTTAGCATTTAGCCCCCAGCGACTGTGTTCCTCCTGAGCACTCGTGACATGGGGCGTGTCAACAACCAGAAAACGACCAGGGCTGGCTTGTGGGTATTAGAGCAGTGCAGGAAACAGGGTGCTTGGTCTTTTACAAAGAACTGGTACGCTTTGGAAACTGGGAGCACGCCGGCTGCTGGAAACAGAGGTCTTTGATGTCTCAGAGACCTTATAAGGGAACCGCAGGAAAGCCAACAAGCCCTAGGAGTTCCTTAAGAGTTTGTAGGATGTAGAGGGAAGAGTCAGTTCAACCTCACTGCAGAGGTAGCAGGCAGCAGGCCAACACAACAGAGCACAGTGCAGAATGGCAGTCCATTCTGGCAGCACAGCAATCAGCAGGCAGCAGGTCAATACAGCAAAGCTAGCGATAAAGTGGCAGTCTCTCCTGGCAGCTTAGCTCCTCTTAGTTGCAGTGTATCCTCAGGAGCCCAAAGTGAACTAGTTTTTGGGGGTATCAGAGATCCAGTACTTATGCCAAAATGTGTCTCTGGAGTGGGGGAGGCAACAAAGAGGCCTTTAGAAGTGTGCAAAACACCCTTTCAACCCAGCCCTGGTTCCAGATATCAATGGATGGGTAAATCAGCCTTTTGTATAAGAGTAGGACGCAGCCTATACCATTGTATAAGGTGAAGCCCTCTCCCTCTCCAAGCCCAGGAAGATCAGTATGTAGGTGAATGCAGATGAAACCCAGTCACACCCAAAACTTCCTGTGTGACGCCTGTCTGGAAAGTATGCACACAGTGTAGCTGTCACCCAGCCCTAGATGTGGATTGGACTGATTGAAGAGTCATAAGCACAAAGGAAAGCCCACTTTCTAAAAGTGGTATTTCTAAAATAGTAATGTAAAATCCAACTACACTAGTAAGCAGGATTTATCATCACTATTCTAAATATACCAAACATGGCAATACTACTACTTTCAGATCAGAATTTACCACTTAAAGACATATAAGAAAATCCAAAGGCCCACTAGTAGTATTTAATTTACAGGACCTGCGTATATGGTATACCACTGAACAAGGGACTTACATGTAAATCAAATATGCCAAACAGGTGTAAACCAACCATACCGTGTTTAAAGGAGCGACCACATGCACTTTAGCATTGATTACATTGGAAAGTGCCCAGAGTCCTACAGCCAACAAAAAGAAAGTCAGAAAAATAAGTGGGGGAAGACACGAAGTTTGGGGGATAACCCTGCAAGAAGGTTCTGGTCCAAACAACCACCCTCCCAGCAACGTGAATTGAATATGCAAATTGGTGTGGGCTGTCATGGACATGGGTGTTAAGAATGATGCACATTTACACTTTGTGAATTTGTAAATTATATGCTCATGCACATGCAGGTTATGAAAATTACAGATTCATTCCTGACTACAATGTTTAAGTTAATAATGCGTAGGTCCAATGGAAACGTTTGTTCATTTGCAACCTGAGAAGTACGTGCATAAACAAGCAGCAATAACTAAATGAGTAAGTTGCTACTTTTGGATAAGAACAAAGCAAGAATGGCCAACGCAAAACAGTTGGTAGTCAGTGCTAAACCTATTGGCTTTGCCAATTCTTGCTGGAAATTGTTTTCTGAATTGGGTCCATAATGTACGACAGGATCATGTCATCATCATCAACCTGATTTGCGATTCTGAAAAGGCGATTTTTTAGAAATCGCTATTTCAGAGTCGCAAATTGGGATGTATGTACAAATTCGCAATTTTTTTGCGAATTCTTAGTATTCCTTAATTGCGATTAGCAAATTGTGGATCGCAATTAAGGAATACTTTCCCATTCATTTCTATGGGCCAGGAGGCCCATAGGAATGAATGGGAAGTTATTCTTAATTTGCGATTCGCAATTTTGAGAATCGCAAATTGAGAATAATTTCAAAGGTGCAGGGGTGTCCAAAGTACACCCTGTTGCACCCCTGAAATAAGCATGGGTGGACATGTGGCACACATACATGCCCTAAGGGCATGTATGTGCGTCACATGGTACTTTTAAAAATGCAAAAATTCGCATTTTTCAAGTAATTCGCAACTTACCACCAACTTGAAGTTGGTGGTAATTTGCGATTTCTTAAGGACAATTTGCAAATTTTTTTTGCTTCATACATTGCATTTAAGGAATCGCAAAATTTGTGATTCCTTAAATGCAATTGCAAAATAAGGAATCACAAATTTTGCGATTTCTTATTTTGCACCAGATTTTCCTTAATACATTCCATTTAGCAAATTCGCATTCGCAAACTCCGAAATGCGAATTTCGGCGTTTTCGAATGAGAATTTGCTTGATACATATGGCACTTAGTGCGATAGTGCGATAGCTCTGTTAAGAAAAGTTTCCAATAAAATAAATACTACTTTGGAGTGGTGAGGTGAAAAAAACGAAATACAATTAACTTAATAAGATTGCAAGAATCCAATTATTATGTAAAATGATGAAAAAGAAAAGTTTAATATACTAAAAAGACTAAAATGAGTTCTAAATTTACCTGCAGCAATTTATGCGTTTCAGAAGATGTGTTTGGCTAGTGCAAAGTAAAACTGATGCAAAATTGTATTTTAATGAATATATTTTACCTTTTACTATATATTTGTCACTTTAAATCTTCAGGACATTCGATAAATATGAAAAAGTAACCCATATTTATACACTGAAGTAACACGTAGTGGAAGAAAGCAATTACAGTTTCTTCTCGGGCCCTCTAATGAAAGACGTCTCTGGGGTCAAGAGAGCACGCTGTGTATTTTCACATTTGCCTTGTTAATATCTTGAAATAGACACACAGCTCACGTCGGCAATCACATTGCATCAGTTAAATTAGTGTTTCATAGACCCCTCAGCAGTGTGTCAATAAAAAGGCCGGAGAGTGTTAATTGTGGTAGCATTTGCGAAATAAACTCACATCCTCTGGGTACTGAGATGAGACAGTCAACTCATCACAAACACAATAAAACAGCTATTAGACAAGCGAGATTGTAATCTAATTCTGTCCCCCGTGTATTCATTTAATTTGGGTTGGTGATTTAAAGGTGGTAGGCTGTTACCCAATCAAACAATCAGGCTGTGGTGCCGTTGCATGTCTTAGCAACATTTACATGTATGTCGCCAGTTTATTTTATTTTACTAACACAGTTGGCTTTATTGAAGCAGCATTTAAAATGTGCGCCAAGGTTTCTGTAGACCATGGTCTTTCAATCTAACTTTCTGAACCGTTCTTTAAGAAATTTTATTTTTCAACTTTTTAATATCCTTGAAATCAAGAAGAGCAAGCTTTTAGAGTGACAGTGGATGGTCAAGATTCAGAAAGACATTTGCGCTCGGAAGTTAAAGATGTGCGCACTAACACACAAAAAAATAATATGCATTTTATCAACCAGTTCACTCATGCACGGTTACCCATCACAATAGAGTTTCATTTAGTGTAAGTAACCTTTATTTCAGGCACTCTAAGACAGGAATGCCCTGAACACCAGGTGCAATCATAGACCTTTGTGAGTATTAATAAACTTGTTTTTGGTCCATTTCCAACATGAAACTGTTCTAGTCTTTCTCATCTCAAGAGTAGGAGTAAATTCCTCAGTAGGGTGGGAAGGGAACACCACCATAATGGGTGGGGCTTATTTTACATAGGAAAAAGCTTACCCACATTATTATACAAAAGCTATGGCACTCCATGTGAAATTAAACATTGATTACGCACAATAACGTCAGCTTAACGGACTTCGCTTAGTCGCTATGCTAATTCATAAATGGTTTCCAGGGATTGCAGGGAAGCCGTGTGATTATCATAGGCTTCCAGGGGAACTATTGGAATCCTTTTTAAAATCCGCAAATTCGGAAATCTGCAATTATGAGAGAGCAGATTTCTGATATATTTCTGTGAATCGGACCAACTGTGGGTGCATGTAGATCTACATATAAGTACACATGTGAACATAGAAAATGTACACAATCACAGAGACCAACAGACACCAATTTTTACAAAGTGCAACAAACGTGCACACAGACCAGCGAACATAAGCATCACTGAATATATACCAATTGCCATTCCTACATCCTACGCTGCAGGAGGTATGGAGTGATATGGTGAGCGGAGCACTGGGTGATATGTCTAGGGTGTCACATGTGATGTGCAGGCTGAAGGATACAAGGTGATTTGCATTCTATAGGACACAGTCTAAGGAACATAAGTGAAAAGAAGATTATGTGTAACAGTCTGGGTGATGTGCAGCACAATAAACTAGGGTAGAACAAGGAAAGCATTGGTAATGCACCTCACAAAATGTGATGATGCACACCAAAGAAGCACTAGGTGAATTGTCTAGGGGAATCTAGGTGATGTGCTTCATTGGAGCACCAGTGATGCACTTCAGAGTCGCACTGGCTGAAGTCCACTGGGGTATGGAGGCAGAATGTCCCCTACAGTGAGGGGAACAAAGTGATTGTACAATGGATTTTAATTAATGCTTACAGAGGTGCTTATGCTGGGGATGACATACAGCCTTAGAGTAGGAATGCTAGCACTGCAGAGTAAGAAGTGTTGGTTCTAACATTGCCTATTCATTATCTGATTGGTATTTTTCCACGATCTTAGGGGCATATTACCAACAAATAGCAATATTTATCGCTAAATGGGCTTAGCGACATTTTTTCAATCGCCGTGCTTCACCTGATTTTATCACAGAGATTACTTGCTATTAGCAATGTTTATCTCAAATGCGATAACATTTCAGGCGTTAGCGGCAAATGAGATGCCTTGGGAACAGCAGTGCAATATGATCCAGCAGAAGCTAGTGTATAGCAATGACTCTACAGGTAGATGCTCTATGGGGTCCATTGACAAAGGCATTCTGGAGTACGTAAAGAAGTAGGTCTACGTTAGTCTTTTATGTACTCTTAAATTATGTTGTGAATTGGACCCAAAACATCTAAAATGGGAATACATTCAGAAAAATAAATTAGTATGAAGAGAAAGGGCTCTGCAATCTTTGCACCTTTACTAACAACGAGTTGGACATTTAAGAGCTAAATTAGGAAGGCTTGCAAGGGTATTCAAAAAGGCACCCATGGAGTACTAATACACACCATACTCATATAATGTTTTGGGGAATTTCATGGAAAATGTCTAAAGACGTTTCACACCAGTAACAAGACACCGGGCTGTCTCACTGTGGGAAATTTGAGTGAGGCTCTATCAGCCAGTTTTATGTAGTACCTCAAAGCCAGTGAGGCTGATATCTTGATAAATAATATTCTCAGTAGTTGAAGTATTTAAACATATCAAACCCATGCTGAAGCAGCTCCTATGATTTCTCATGTAAAACAAATAAAAGGGAAATCATGACTTCTGCTGATGCTTGCTGCTGATGTGATAAAATGTGAATTGATGCCTCAGAATGTCTATAAAAATCAATTCATGCAATGCAAATTAGAGAATATTGGTCCACGTGTTGAGCTAAGCTATTCAAAGCTAATATTGTTTCAGATCATAATGAAAAAGAAAGTGGGAATCCACCTTGCTTCCTTTGGGTTCATTAGGGAGATTAATGAGTTTGAATATTCTGGTCAGTAAATCTTACTTGAGATCCCAAAAAACGCAATTATAGAGGGAGCAGTTATCAGACAGTAAAAGTATCCTTCTCACAAGCTGCTCAAAGAGGACGTTTCTATTGATAGGATGCAAGGTGAATATGTGCCCAAGGGAAAAAAACTTTTATGGATGAAATGATTGAACTATTCTCAGCCACTGGTACCCAAGTGGTCAAGAACACAGAAATTACATATCTTCCTACTGACCCAAGTTTCAAAATACACTAAGATGTTTATAAGTGTGGTCAGGATGTACAATGCTTCTGAAAGTCTCCAAGCCAGTCACATAAAAGCAGAACTATTACTGCCTCAAGCATTATCCTGTCACGCTCGGGTGAAGTACAGAAGCTAAAGAGACAAACATGCAGAGAATGTTGTAAATTGCATTGCTTACCCTCAATACAATTTCACAAGGCTGCATTTTCCTCGAGGTAGACGTAACCTGCATATACGGAAGGTAAAAAAATGAAACGTGTGCAGTGGAAATTATATTTTAAATCTTCTGAATTTATATAAAATCCCTATGCCAATTTGTTGATTTCTTCATCAAGATGTTTATACCATTAATTACCTCAAATGTCAGAGACGATTCAGGTTTCATCAACTGTACAGAGGATTTGGAATGTGATAAGAAATATGAGATCTTGTTGACTGCATATAGAGTTCCTATACACAAACATTCCCCAGGAGGCAGCCATAGCTATTGTCAAGAACAGAGAGAAAAAGAAGCAGCAACAATTACTGTCCATATGAACATTGTCATTAAGTGAGCTAAATTTGTACTTTTACAGAATTATTTTATGTTCAAGAATGACTACTCCCTTCAACTGTGAAGCTTGTCTATGGGATCTTGCTTTGCTGAAATTTTCTGTGGCTTATGTTGAAGAAAACTCCTTTCAGAATGTCTCCAATCTCTTTTTCTGACAATATGAATATATTTGGCATATGTATATTATTACATGTGCTTGCTGTGGAATGGATCTGCATCCATGACGCAGTGCTCAACACACTGACTTTTATTGTACACCCCCTCATAGCAGGAAGAAAAGCTGCTATCTTGATATATTCATTTGCCATGATACGGGTAGAATGTATATTTCCCTTTACCTCAAACCCGCTGGAAGGAATATTAACTATTGCACAGCTGCCAACACCATATAGCCTAGGGAGATAACTTAATGTACAATTAGTCCTTGAGGATACCCCGGGAATTTGATAAAAACACCAGAAAGCATTCTGGTATTGCTATAGAGAAATGCTGCTTCAATCCAAATGGAGACTAAGCAACCAGGATCATTCGATCAGTGTGACTACTTTCTGCCTTGTCAGTAATAAGATCAAGAAGATTATCCTAAATGACAGGCACGTGATATGGGTACAGACACCTCAGCCATCACTCTTTGCATACATAAGAGGAAATAAAATCAGATGTCCTTCCAGCCCGGCACTACAACCTGCGGATTACCTCCCACAATTGAATGCTACAAATATGGAAAATGCCAAGTGTGTAGATTCACCACCAACATACAGACATTCCTGTACAAAGAATAGACCTAAGTTTCTTTTCTAATTGTAATTCCACCAACATAATATATGCCATTAAGTGTCCCGTTCGTTGATCTACATTGTCTAGACAGCGCAGATCGTAAAACAACAGATCTGCCAGCATCACTTCAGCATAAAATGTGTACCCAGTGTACACATTATATGCTGATGTGATGCTGGCACACAGCTACACAGCAGCTGAAATTGAATGGCTAGTGATTGATGTAGTGAGGGTAGACGCTAGAAGTGGAGATCCTGCAAACGTTTATCCATCAGAAAGTGCCTTGGATTGTTCATATGTACACTGTAAATAAAGGTTTGAATCAGTGATCTAAGATCTACAATGTACTGTCATTTCTCTAAACCAAAGCTTTTACCTTCCAGTAGCCCTCTGACTGTCCCTCTTCAGTCCACTGGTTTCCATTTGTTAGCCATCTTGTAAGTAAGAAGTGTGCCCGGTCAGCCAATGACCTTTATATAAATAATATACAGACAATGAAGGTCTTCTCTGATGTATGTGGATGCCATTACAAGGCATAGAAAATACAGTGTATTCACTCTTTCTTGATACAAATAGTACAGCTTCAAAATGAATCATTGTCGTCTTGACATGCCCATACATGTTTGCCTTTTACGCTGCCCACACTTTTTATCAAAACGTCAACAATTGTTATCCCATCTGAATTAATCTATTTGTATTGCAATACAACAGGTAGATGCTCTGTATGCTCACATAAGAATCAGCTTCCAGTAGTGTGTGACACTCTCACTCCTTTTTGACTCAGGATACTGACTGTTTGTGCACTGTACCATCAGTACCATTTTTTCCACTTATTAAAATAAATGTTCCTCGAACGGGATGTAAATATCGATAAATAATATGTGTGCTCCAACAATGCAATGATACAATTGTTGGAGTTGACGTATGAAGGTAACAAGGTTCCAGGTTTTTGCTTTCTTCTAATATTATTTCTTGGGATTTTTCTTATAATTAAATTGCTTGAAGATTATACATCAGTTGGATCTTTTTTCACATTAGAGTTCATAAGTTGGGTACTCTACCCAATCTAAAGGCTGGACAAAAGTAATTCCAAGGAAACCCCTGTTTCATGTGAACAGTTGCACAACTGGGTTATCTCTTGGAATAATGACAAGTCTTATCTTATTTTAGGTCAAACTACAAGCTGCCATTTCTATTATAAGGCTAATGAAACTCAGCTAGTGGCTGCAACATCATAGGCTTTTGGTACAGGGGCATCATCACATACTGTGCTACAGTCTAATCAAAGGCCCCCACTAGAGGGTCATCACAGTTAGGCACAAGCTCAGATATGCAGCATCAATGTATGTTAAGAAGGATATCAGAAAATATACAAATGTTGAAGTCTGTTAAGGTGAAAGAAGTCCGAGTCTAGGACAGCAAAGCAAAACTAGGTGTATGAGAACTGCTAATTCATGTGCATGAGCAGAATGTTTCCATGACTCTCATGCTAGCTCCACTCTCTACACGGATTAGCCCCAGTTAAGGATATTTGAATATGATGGTGGACTACTTTCAGCTTTGATCACAGTGGCAGCTCCTTGAGAGAGTGCTGAGGGCGGTGGGGCGGGGGTACTAAACTTTGCCATAAGGCGGAATGGAGTTACGTAAATTAATAAATAAATACAACGTGTTACATTGCGCGCCCTGCATCGCCATTCGGTGTTCCAGCGTGCACAATGTAATTCATTTTATTCATTTACTTAACTCCGTTCAGCCATATGCCGGAGTTTACTACCCCCCACCCTGCCCCTCCCCTGCCCCGTGCCACCGCCCTGCAGAACTCCCTGAAGGAGCAGCCACTGCCCTTTTCTACAAAGGATGAGGATCATGTGATACCATCTCGAAAAATTCTGTAAGCATTCTTATTCATCTTTTAGACACCTCTAACATAAACAAAAGGGAAGTGACAGAAAATGAGAGGGCATATTTACAAAGAAATTATGCAGTTCAGTGCTGCAAGAAATTTGGCAGGCCTGCTCTGCATCATTTAAAAAAAGCAAGGATGCACCGGGGTGCAAGGGTGCCTGCGTTACAGGGATGAGTGTTTATGTATAGGAAGGACACCTTCCTGCACATAAACAATCATTACAAGTGATTTTCTCCTTGTATGTGTGCTGTAGATTGCAGCACACATAGAAAGAGCAAAAAACAAGGAGATCCTTTTGTACCACTCTACTGCCCGCTTTTGAATAACGTTAGGTTTTGCCAGTGACTCAGATTTACGCATCCTTGCAAATCTGGGACAGCGTCAAAAAGCACAGGGTTTTGCTGTGGAATGCCCACAGCAACACCCATTGCACACTCCTTTCATGCAAAGTGATGTGTGAAAAGGGGCCATATTTACAAGGCCATGAAAAGCCAGGGTGGCTGTGCCTGGTTTTGCAAATATGGACCAGAGTCATCAGAGTGTCAAAAAAAGTGACGCTCCGGTGGCACTAGAGGGTTGTAAATGTGGCCCATAATATTTAGTGGTGCAGCAATGAAGTACCCATCTGTCCAAATACAGTAAATGAAGCTTCTCTAAACAGGAAAAGGTAACAGGCATCTTTCCCCCCACAATGAGAGCAAGAGATCTGTGTTAAATGAAAAAGAACATTGGTCCCTTTTCCAAGACATATTGAGAGCAGTAGTGCCTTCAATACATTCCAGACCCGTTTCAAACAAATTAGTGACACCTATTTTATGGTTGCCTTTTCTAGAAAACATTAGAAGGTAGCGGTGTCAGTGTTCTAATATTACGAGATCTGCTAAGTATTGAGACAGCATAATTTTCCCAGCAGGACATAGCCAAGACAGCACTCTTTTTCATTGTGACAGATGCTTCACAGATCCTTAATAGTGGCGTCCAGCATCTTTGATGCTAGCCAAAGCACCTATTTGGTTGCTCAAGGGTGCTCCCTTCTCACCCCTCCAGTTGAATGCTTCTTCACTTAGGTCCATCAGAATGAGAGATGCATAGGGATTATTATTTTCCAGACCCCATGCTTGTTGAGATGCCCTGATTTATGCTTCAACATATTTAGGTAAAGATGTTAGAAACATAGATGATGAATTATAATCGATGAGGCACAGTACTGAGTCGGCTATGACCCACATAGTGGATGATGCACTAAAATTCCTAGACCAAAACGAAGCCTGTCTGCTAATCCTGCTTGACCTATAGTCGGCATTTGGCATTGTCAAACATGACAATCTTCTGGACCTCCTGAAAAATAAAATGGGCTTTTCAGGATCTCTAAATTGGTTCACCTCTTTCCTCCAAATTAGATCCCAAAGATTCAAGGTCAATCAATCCATATCCATGGCTGTCCCTGTCACATTAAGAGTCCTGCAAGGCTCATCCCTCTCACCTACACTTTTCAACCCATTCATGGAACCTCTCACTGAAATCCCCAGCTCCTCAAACCTCCACTATCATTTGTACGCAGACGATACACACCTATAATTAAAGGTTATTTCTCTGGAGGACATCAAATCTCTCAATTTAACTCTACAAAAAACTCTGATTTGGCTGACTGAAAACCACTTGAAACTAAACACCCTCAAGACTGAATTCCTCCTAATCGCTCCACCCAACCAAACAACCATCATAGAAGAATGCCTTAAACAACTAACAGCGCGCAACTGCCAACCTCAAATTATCAACTCAGCGAAATCTCTGGGATTAACTCTTGACAGGAATCTAAACATGCAGAGACATATCAGTGCCGCAACAAAAGAAGCAAACATTCAGATGAAGACTATGAGAAAATGAATACCCTTCCCACTTCAGATTGGCAGTTCAAGCACTCGTAATCCCCATACTAGACTATGAGAGTGCAACTCTTTACAGGCTTCGAAGATCTACAACAGCCGCTCTAAGAGCCTCACTCAACTCAGCAGCCAGGCTCATCATGGGCTCTAAAAGAAACTGCCACATTTCCCCAAACCTTAAAGCTCTTAACTGTCCACCATTTGAAGCGAGAATTCAAATAAAAATCGCTTGCATGACTCACAAAGCCCTTCATCACAGTACCCTGAGTTATCTGGCCCAGAAACGGGAGCTCCCATGTGGTAACAGATCCTCCAGAAGTTCCAGCAATCGTCTCCTGAAACCATAACAATTTGCCAAAAAGAAGACATCCAACAGGGCCTTCTCTGGAATCGCTCCCAGAATATGGAATGCACTCCCCCCAGAAACCAGACTGAATACCTCTACTGCCTCTTTCAAGAAAGAAGTAAAGGGGCAGAATTACAACTTCTGGCACATCCCTGCAAATCAGCAGGGATGCGCCAAGAAAGATGCATCATGCAAAACTACCCGTGCGCCACCATGGATGCGCCGCATTTACACGGATAGGCATATGCATGTTGTATCTGCCGGAGTAAGGTGGGCGCAGTGCGAGAGTCGTGTTACGGGCGCAACGCAACTCCAGCACTGTTCCAACCCGGCCTATCTCCAACATGCAGCTTCATGCCTTACGCCTGCTTCAAGCAGGTGCAGGGTTTTGAGGCAGCGGCGTGTTAAAAGTAACTGAGTGAAATCTTGTAGATTTCACTATGTCACTTTTCTGAGGCTTTCCTCCGATGGAACGCCCACACTGCGATGGAACACCCACATGAAACCTGATGCAGGTTTCATGTGGCGCAGTGCTTTACAACGTGACGCATCTGCCTAGATGCGTCACGTTACAAATAAGTCCCAATGTGGCGCATGGTTTATGCCGCCATTGCGTCACAATAGTGACACAACGGCGGCGTAAAAGTGTCGTAAGGGGCTTGTAAATCTGCCCCTAAGTCTCTACTCATGAGTAAACTCACATGAACAATGTATCTAACCCTCATAATGGATGTTTGTATAGCAAGACATCATTTTGGCAAACAGTGTTCTTTTGTTCATCTTTCTTCCCTTGTAAAGTGCTCTGATACCCGCAACGGTCATGTTTGCACTATATAAAACCTTCAAAATAAAATAAAAATAAATAAGCACATCTAATTCTGCTGGATGGTGCAGATGCTCATTGGCTGTGTTTTCTCTTTCACTACAATACATATTTTTATCCTTCTATGGAGTGTCCTACGTTAAATGGTTGGCTCAAGCTCTGCAAGACCTTCTGACATGCCTGTGGCTTAAAGCAATCCACCAATGTGACAACATGTAAATTACTCTACAGCTGAGCATTGCCCGGGTGAGACCTGGCCACTATTCCTGGGTTTACTCCAAGATGATCGTTGGATACAGTTGAAAAAGTTTCAAAATAATCCTAGAAAAGTGAGGTGTTGGTCAGAATTTAAAGGTCTGAGCTCCAAGCTGGTCCAATAGGTCATCTTGGACTATACCATTGTTCTTTAGTGAAAGCTTTATCCAAATGCTGTATTTACGTAACAGTTCACTATCAAACACCCTTTAAATCACACAAGTGAGCATGGGGTTATAACATTATCAGTAATTGCTGCACTGTTAGACCACAGATTCAACATTACCTTCTACCAAGGTTTTCATTCTATTTTTTTGCAAATCGTAAACTCATGGAGGGTCTGGTTATATGACAATACAAATGTATTTTTCTATATATAGCACAGAAAACAAAAATGCAGAAATGAACATTCTGGTAGGTTTACGAATGATGAGCAACACACACGTCAGCCTGAATGTCCAATAGCCACCTTGGGGTTATTAATAGAGTTTATCCTGTATAAAATATTTCAGTTTTGTAGGCTGGCTCACGGGTTGCAGAATCATCACTGAGAAATGTAGAGGTGCATTTATTTAAAAAGTTGTGCAACCAGCCTTGCTGCACTGTGCTTGGAGGTGAGAACAGCACAAAGCCATAACTACTAAGATATGCCACAGCTACTCTATTCCCCAGGGCTGGTGCACAAACAGTCTGCCAGGCAAAACACACACAGATACATGCACTCACGCACGGACGCACACACACACACACACACACACACACTGTGTTATGTCAAAATTGGTAATGCCGCGTTCTGACATTTATAAGACACAGGGATGTGCGGTATTAATAAGAATACAGCACACCCCTGTGTTTCCCCTAGCGCTGGGGCTAATAAAGCTGACTAGCGCCAACACAGGCACCCTTGCGCCATGTTGCAAGGGTGCCTGTGCTACAGGGCCGATTGTTTATGTGCAGGAAGGGACACCTTCCTGCACATAATCAATCTTGAAAGGCGATTTTCTCTTCCTATGTGTGCTACAGAATTCAGCACACATGGAAAAAGCAACAAACGAGGAGAAATTAATAATTTCTCCTCATATCACCAATCTAAGACCGAGAGGCATATGTACAAGAAGTTAATTCCACCTTAGTTGGACTTTTCCGACATTTCGGTCGTGATATTTGTATCGCCATATATACAAGCTGTTGCTAACTTCTGTTAGCTGCAGTTTTCTGGCGAAAACGCTCATAGAAAAGATTGCCTCTTCTGTTAGCGATAATGACATGCAAGGGAGGCTTTCCCGTGCAAAAATGTCTTCTAACCCCAATTCGCAATATTAACAAGGGAATACTTAAAGGTAGGAGGACCAAAAAAACTGCCTCTAACTGGAGTTAGAGAAAGTTTTTTAAGACCAGAAAATAGCTAGTCTTAAAAAGGGAGATAAAACTTGTGGCCTCATTCCAGCAGGTTTTGGTGCTGGACAGCACTGCAAGCAATGTTGGTGCACTGCCCTGCAACAAAACTACAGGGCAGTAATGCGCACCATCAATAAGATAGTGCGCATTTCTGAGCCTCAGTTATGAAAAGTGTTGCAGCGCTGCAACAAGACAGAGTTGCAACACTTTTCTCTACCCCCTTCTTGTGACACCATGGATGCGCTGTATTCACTGGACATCGCTCCATGACGTAAGTAATGACAGATACGTCTGGAATCCTGATGTATCAGTCTGCGCTAAAGTCATGCATTGCTGCAGTTGTGTCACAAGCATGATGCAACTCCAGCAATGCATGGGGCAAGCCTATCCATGTGGCACTGCTTCACCCCTACACCTGCCATCAGGCATAAGGTACTGCTGCAGTGCCGTCCTACAATTGTTGCAGTGAAATATGATGGATTTAACTGCGCCACTCTTATGAGGCCTTGTTGCGAGGGAACGTACACCCTGCATACATCATACCTGATGCAGGTATGATGTGGCACAGGGCTTCACAAGATCAAGCATATGCCTACATGCATCACTTTGCAAATACGGCGCAATGTGGTGCTGGATTCTGCCTGGTCTTTTCTTGAGGAGGGCCAGAGTGTCGGCGTAGTAGGAGATCCATCGGATGGCGGTTGCACGCTGTGGTGTTATTGCCTGTAAGCGTTGGTGGAGTAATGGAGCTGAGGGAGTTGACTTGAAGTTCTTCGGTGGCCTTGATCCAGCTGCAGGGGGGGTGATGATGGCGGTGGTGTACGGCGAGCATGGTGAAGATGTGATGTATACAATGATGGTCGGTTCAGGAGAGTTTGTGGTCTGGCTGTAGTTGAAGTTCCCACTGGCGGAGGATACGTCTTCGACCGTGTGTCCTGCTATATTGCTTGCTGCTGTGACTAGTGCTTGAGTCTGATGTCGGCGAGCTTCCCCAAAAAGAGGTGGTGTTCTGGTCACCAGGTGGAAGTAGAGTTCACCAAGTAGGATGTCGTCGGTGGATGGGAGAGCCTGGGGTGCAATAAGGTCTACAATGGTATCGGAGAATGGAGGTTCGTGGCCAGGGGTAGCCTGCTGATGAGGGTGTCGCAGAGGATGGGGTTGGGTTTGGTCCAGATCTGGAAGTTGAGGTGTTCCATGATCACCATTGGGTCATTAGAGTGCATTGTCAGTCGAGTGTGCTTCTGTAGGTGATGGCAATGCCTCCTTCTCGACGGTCGGGATGGTCCTTGCGGGTGATTTACTAGCCGTCAGTGATGGCGATGGCGACGGCTATGTCCGGTCCAGAGCAGAGGTTGGTCCTGGCGGGCGATGTGGCATCCAGGGTTGATGCCGAGGAGGGTGCTGGCATCGTAGTGGTGGAGTGTTCGAGAGGAAGGGGCCTTGGTGCTGAGTGTGGTCCAGGGGAAGACGGACGCAGACAGGCTTGCCTTTGGCACAGGAGATGTCCATTTCAATGCAGGCATTACATCATAATGCATTTGCAATGCAGCTACAACAACGCAGGTGCCTTTACATCGCATTCCATTCCAATGCATTGTGAGGTTAGTAATAGTGTTTTTTAAGCTTTGGGGTGAGTATGGGTTTCGGGGTCAGAAATGAAAATTGGGGTGTATTATGGGGTAAAATATGAAATTTAGGGTGTGTTTCTGGGGTCATATATGAAATAAGGGTGTGTTTTGGGGGTCAAATATGACTTTTAGGATCCAGGGTGTGTTTTGGGGGGTGTCAAAGATGAATTTTAGGGTCCAGGGTGTGTTTTGGGTTGCAAGGGTTAGTTTTAGGGTTGCACTCTCTGAAGTGGGAATAGTAATGTTTTCATCTCCACTGTTCAGCACTTTCCCTACTGTTGCAATATGCATAGTATTCAATCAATCAGGTGTTTGCGAAGCGGGCCGACTCACCTGTAAGGGTCTCAAGGCGCTGGGGGCTTCGGGGGGTCACAGGTTCCAGTCCATCGAGGAAGGGGTCTGTCGAAGAGCCAGGTTTTAGGGTTTCTTGCAAAGATGCGGAGCAACGTTATCTGTCTGAGGTGGAGTGGAAGGTTGTTCCAGGCACTGGCTGCACGGAAGGAGAAGGAGCGGTGTCCCAATCGGGTCTTTCTGGTGCAGGGGACCTCAGCGTAGGAGAGCTTGGCTGATCATAGGGTCCTTTGGGGTGCGTGGAATCTGAGTCGGCTGTTCAGGTATGCTGGTCCGGTGTCGTGCAGGGCCTTGTGAGTGTGGGTTAGCATCTTGAAGGTGACTCTAGCTTCAATGCGCAGCCAGTGGAGTGCTGGGAGATGTGGCAGTGTCTTGGCAGGTTGAGGATCAGTCTTGCGGCAGCATTTTGGATGCTTTGTAGCTTGCGAGTGAGGTTTTTGTTTACTCCGGCACAGAGTGCGTTGCCGTAGTCGAACCTGCTGGTGACCAGGGCATGAGGGACGGTTGTCCTGTGTTTAAGGGGATCTACTTGAAGGCCTTACATGGGAGGTGGAGGGTGTGGAAGTAGGAGGACAAGACAGAGTTGATCTGGTGGTCCATTTTGAGCTCTGAATCCAGGATGATTCCCAGGTTGTGTGCGTGGTCCGGGGGTGGGTGGGCTTCCGGGCGCGGGGGGCCACCAGGTGTCGTTCCAGGCATCAGGGTTTGGGCCCATGATGAGTACTTCCGTTTTGTTGGTGTTAGTTGTAAGCTGCTGTTTTTCTTCAATTTGGCGATGGCTTCCATGCCTTCTCGAAAGTTGTGTCTGGCGGTGTTGGGTTCATTGGATGGGGAGAGGATGAGTTGGGTGTTGTCTCCGTATGACACAATGTTGAGTCCGCAGGTTCTGACGATGGGGGCGAGCGGAGCCATGTAGACGTTGAATAGCGTATGGCTGAGGGAGGACCCCTGGGGGACTCCGCAGGTGGTAGGTGTATGGTCCGAGAGGAAAGGGGGTACTCTGACCCACTGCGTTCTGCCGTAGAGGCAGGAGCGGATCCAAAAGAATTAGAATGCATTGTAATGGAATGCGATATAATGGTATTTATTGTAACGTCATGTATACCTTTGGCACACCAGTGGTATGCCTGCTGTGCATGGTCGCACATCACCCGCCATAGAGAAGTGCTGCGGGGGACTGGACAGCTGGGAGGTGGGAAACGCCAGAAAGGACACTAGAAGGGGGGGACGCGGGTGTGTGTGCAAGGGGGTACTGTGAATATATTTAAATGAAAGACATCTTACCTTGAGGCCAGGTACCGTGTCTGTGTTGCTCCTGCTCTCCTGAGTCTGCTTGAAAGCAGTGGGGTGATGCTCTTCCATCATTGCGGATGAGCCACCACTGGGGGTGTGTCACATCAGGTGCTAGGCCTGGGTGACTCGACATCCAGTCCTCCTCTGCTACGCGTCCCACGTTCTCCTTACCTGGACATTGACACTGTGGCGCAATCAGCTGCACTGTCTCCAAACCTGTAACTCAGCCAGCAGGCGCCTCAGCCAGGTGGAATTACACAATCCTGGGTACAGCAGTCCCGGCAAGTCCACTGGGGTACCTTCCGATGCAGGTAATGCAGCAGGGCCCCCTGAGGCATGCAGTTACAGTAATCCTGCCACACACCACACAATTTTGGTGCAGTTCAGGGACCTCACCCTCCACAGCGTCTACCCAGCGTAAATTAATCCGGCCTGTGATGTAGAGAGGCACCACCCACCATTGATAATCCCCTCTGTGCACCCCGGTGTAGTGGTGGATCATAATATGCGATGCACACCTCCCTAGGTTGGTGCACAGGAGCGCCTCTACCATTCACAGCTCCAAGGGTCTCAAGATGGTCTTCTCACACAGGTCAGCAACATGTCTCTGAGCACCCTGCCAGACTTCACCACCTGGTAAGGGCGATTGCTGTGACTTAATGTCTACCGCCATGGCTCATCAACTTCACAGCACCTCGACATCCCACTCCGGGCTCCAAGCGCAGGGCCAGCGAGGCATCCAGGCTCCAGACACAGGACCAGCGAGGCCTCCGGGCCCCAGAGACTGTCTGCACTTTCAAGGTTTTGGATTGCATGGTGTTGCGAAGAGTGTGCAATGAAAAGTGATGCATCACTGGTGTTGCGACCTCTTTTCATGGATGTAGCCCTGCATTTCCTCTTCCCCTGGGACTCTGGCTGGTCATCCTGATGTTGGCGGTTAGAGGGGGTTGTTGATCTGTGCTGCAGTTGGCCCTGGCTGCTCCATTCTGCATTCCATTTTTGTTGCCTATTTTTCATTGCAGGATGACTTATAAGCTATAGAGGCAAAAAAAACTCACGTTGGGCTGACTAAAGTGTGTTTTTTTGCCGCTAATGGGCTTTTCATTAGTTTTCGACCGCTAAGGCCGGAATTCCGATCGCCATCACACTAATGTTACTGGCAGTTTTCACCGCTGATTCCTGAAGCTATCGCCATGTAGTGACGTCTTGTGAATACGTCGCTAACAAGGCGATAGTTTTCAGCGGTACACAGTGGTAAGAAAACTATCGCTAAATAGCGTTAGCAGTAGTTATCGTCAGCCTTTGTACATATGCCCCCAAGTACTCCCTGGTCTTAGTTTTTGGCACTGCCCCAGTCTTGTAAATATGGGGCAGCATCCAAAAGAAATGGGTGCTGCAGCGGAACGCCCACTGCAACACTCATTGCATGCCCCTTTCATGCTAAGTGAAGCGTGAAAAGGGGCCTTATTTACAAGTCGGTGTTAAGCCACATTAACCCCTTCGCCACGGGGGTGATTCCCCGCGGTGCGGGGGAGAGGGGCTGCGCACGGTGCCACAGTGCTTGTGACAAGCCCAGCTTGTCATGAGGCAAAGTGGAGCTGTGCTCATGACGAGCTGGGCTCGTCACGACTCCGCCCACTCATTGATTCTCACACAGAGGGGGGGAATCAATTTTCACGAGGGTGGCCGCAGCCGTTATGATGAGCCCAGTTCGTCATGAGCACAGCTTCACTGTGCCTCATGACGAGCTGGGCTTGTCTTAAGCATGCAAGGGGTTTATTGGTATAACGCCGCTTTGTATATTAGGAGAAATGAAATGAAATATGAAATACCGGTATTTGTAAAGCGTAAACAATTGCCCCTAAGGGTGTCAAGGCGCTGGAGGCCATCAGGAAGTTTAAGTGAGCTATTGCCCAGAGTCATATGGTGCTGGGCTTACCTGCCACCGATGATCGAACCATGCTCCGGAGTCGGCCGCCTTGGCCGCTGCTCCACATCTCTTTCACAGATGATAGCTCCACCAGAATGTCACTAAAAGTGATGTTCAGGTGCAATATCCCCTTGTAAATATGCCCCTTAGTCTTCCTTCCTTGCAGGCAGACACACTGAATAACATTAAACTGTGTAATCGTGATGTGGCCTTCTTACAGTGTTGAGAAATTGCGTACATGCAGTACGTAGCGATTCTTAATAAAAGATGATATTTTTACAAAAGCACCCAAGAAGCTGTTGTCATTAGATGCATATTTTCTGGAAGCCTTTTCGAATTAAAAGCTAACTGAACAAACGACAGCAGTATGTGCATGTTTGATATGTGTAAATCCTACACGTAAAAAGCAAATGGTTAATTTGAAGCGTATACTTTGATTTCAGAGAGATTCTGTACCTGAGTTTGACAATTTATGAAAGTCATATCTTTTAGAGCTAACAATAGTGCACTTTATATTAAATAGCTATGCAATACACTGAAGCGTTCTTAGGAAAGGTCTTCAGTTGCAATATGTGCCCTTAGCAGTAGCTGCTGTGTGCACAACAATTAAGAGAGCAGCCTCCTACTTAAAGTCAGTCAGCAAGATCATGCGTCAGCCCCTGAGCCATAGGAGTGATAAATGGATTGGAACTAAGTGCATTAATCTGTCAAGAGAATGTAGGCCTGCTGGCTCGAAATTCTTCTGCTTTGGCCCAACTGCTGAGTATGTAAAGCTGTGTCTATATTATGAGCCATTTCTACAGAGCTGTTGTGGGTTACCTAGTAACTACATTTTATAAGAATGCAAAGAGACACCATATGTATGCAGACAAATATGGTACCTAGTTTGACTATAAAAATAAAAGCACCCATCTGTTCTTGTACAACATGTCCAGCATTTTAATCAATATGGCAAAGTGATTTGACATACGAAACAGAACATAACATGAATTGCAGCCAATTTGTAGAGCTTTCTTCTGAGGCATTGATTTAAAGTGGATGAGAATCTCATAGCCTCTTCCTACTTGTGAATTCGAAAACACATCACTGGTGGAAGAGTGGCGCCAGCTTGTGTATCTATTATTGTTAATTATTTGCATAGTAAAATGCATTTGTAACGAATTTACTGTCACGAGGTTCATGGTGCAATCCTGCTAAATCATAAGTTGGAACTGAAGTTAAAGGAGCCTTCCAGTAAAATGAATAAAGTGTTTCTTCTTACCCAATATTATATCATCAACCATTTTCAACAATAGGGTTCTGGAATGTGTGAGGTGAGTCACCACCCAAGGCCTATAAACACCTATATCACATCTTTTCTCCTGCCATCGCTCACTTTATCCACAAACATATCATGGCCTTAAGGCCTTAATTTAAACAGGTGTGGCCCACCTGCACTCTTTTTGGGGTCTAGCACTTCATTTTTCATCATCAGATATTTCCTGAACAGCAAGGGAGAGAAAAGCACACTAACAGGAAAAAAAGAGAATGAGAAAGATGGAAAAACTGTCATTAAGAGAGAAAGCAGGAGCCTGCTTGTGTGAAATTGTTAGCATCAGATCAATTTAGAGAAAGGTCACACTTTTAGGATGTCAGCACACCAGAACAATTAAAATTCACCATAAAACACTTGTTACAGTTTCAAAGTGACCATTTATCAGAGCAACATAACACTGATGCCCTCTTTTCACACCTAGCTCGTCCTGTGATGGCAACACCAGATATGGAACAAGCCTCAAACACACAAGATTGCAGCAGTAAATTACATATGGCCCCAGGATGTAATACCTAAAGGAACGAATCAGGTGCACACACTCATAAACACGAATAAATGCAGAGCAGAGAGTCTGCATTCGGCCCAAGGACACGATGCTAGAGCATCCGGTCACTTGCATTAATCAGATACAGCCCAAACAATGCCTAGTAGTAAGCGTCACCCTAGATAACACACATGACAACGTCCGGCCACCTGGAATACCGTAGAATGTTAACTCCTGTTGGTATTTATGGCCCCTACTTTCAGAGAGGGATCATGCATCTAAATATGCAATGCACGACGCACTGTACCAGTATTGCCTGCCCAAAGGAGGAGGAGCTTCACTTTATTGCACCCACTGTACAGTATAAAGCATCCCATGTACCTTATGCAAATTTAATTCTAGCAAGCAATTGTACGAGATATGACCACTAGTCCCAGCTGTTATTGTTTATTTAAACTTAAACTGCTCCTGATTGATAAGCCTCACTATTCTCCTTTTTGATAATCAGAACCTGCTTCAACATTATAAAGGAGCAGGCAATGTAGCAGTGGAATAAAGAGACCTGAGGTGGATTTAGGACTATGCAGCCTTAGTATTAGGTGTGTTGATATTTAATAGCACCAGCCATAGGTTTCTGAGCAGTGCATCTGGCACCAGCACTCATTATTTTACAAATTAATCACTGGCAATACCTGTCAAATACCAAGCACCACCCAAACCTAACCCCACAGCACAACAGCCATAAGGCTTGGTGGGAGTATTGTGAAAGGTGAATGATCCCCGTAGAAGGCGGATGAAAAAAAAAGACAAATGTATTTTCACAATGTGCGCCCAGCACAGGCACATACGTCTGCAGGACACCAGAGCTTCAGGCAAACAGACAGACAGACCTCTCATTCAAGTCAAGAGTAAATAGCACCCTGAGATAAACTTTACAAGAGGACAAGCAGGAGGCACAAGACACAAACATGCAAGTGGGGGCATGAGGAGAGGGGTCGATATTAGGCCAATACAAAACAAAACACAGTTAGCTAGACTTCCACAGGTATCAATCAGAGAATCCATTGGTTGATACAGAGGGTGGGAAAGGCAGATGTGCCATGGAAGACTATGACTCTGAGTAATGAAGGTTAACAGAAAGTAATTGAGCCATGTTGCACCAAGGAGGCTTAGTTTGGCATAGTGTTATTCAGTCCGAGTTTCATTTCGAAACAGAGGTCAAATAGGCCGTTGCTATGACTCTCCATGCTGTAGAGCATTACAAGGCTCTACACCAATGCAGTCGCCCTGTACTGATTTACAGCAGATCTAGACTGCCTCACCATGAAACAAAGTAGGAAAAAGGCCCCAAAAGGTATCTTGTATAAGGAGTCAAAATATTTTTAGAAAGTCCTGAATAGGAAGGATGCAAGAGCAGGTATTTCAGGCACAAAGACTAATCACGTAAAATGAACCAGGTTTAGGCTCAGAAAATAACCTCAAATACATGCAAAGACGTAAGGATTAAAGCTGTAAATGCAACATGGCAAAATTGCATTGCATATACAATATGCTGTTAGACAATATGATAGGAACATTGAGTGTCAGAATTTCATCCACAAAATATCATGTGGTGCCAGCTTTGAAATTTAAACCTGTCTTGCACCAAACAGTTATCTTCCGAGCCCTCTCCTGCAGTGCAGTACTGGTTTGTTGGCTCCACACTTGGGCCATGACATTTTTGTGACAGGCATGTTTAGTGCCTGTTACAAAAGTGCTGCATCAATTTGTTTTATTTGTAGGCTGAGAAACACTAAAATATTGTTCCCAAAGGACTGGTATATAAAAAGATTTTCTTGGTATTGGTGACTGAGGTTGTGAAGCCTAAGAGCTTACAATGTCACTTATGCACCAATACTTCAGCAAATATACCAAGCATTGGCAAATGCAATAGGTTGTGTCTATGTGATTCATAATGTTTTTTTTATTGGTAAGTTTTAGGTTGGTGAGTAGTTGTGCAATATAAGTTAAAGAAAGGCAATATATTGTGCAGAAATTGGTGGTTATATCAAGCGGTCCTGTACCTTCCGGTGATGTTAGTGCTATATAAAACTGACCCTAAAATCAAATTGTGAATGCAGGTTTAAATGCAAAGGCAATTAGTAACCTGTGTACTTGTATGAAGTAACTGATGGTAATATAAAGTGCTCCTATACCTTCAGGTGGTGTTGTCGCTATATAAAACTGTGAAAAACAGGTTTGAATGCAGATGCAAATTGTGGGGTTTAGGGGATCTATGCAATGGTGTCAGTGAATTTGTCCTATGTGTTCTGTTTGAGCAAGGCAGATTATAAGTAGATTTTGAAAGATGATTTGTAATAAATATTGTTGGGAGGAAGGTATTTTTAGTAGCTGGTTATGGCATACTGAAAGTGTGTTGAATGTGAGGACTGTCTATTGTACTCTAGTTGCAGGGCGAGTTATGGATTTAAGTGATGTTTATAGCACAGCCATAGTCAATTGCAAGGCCAATCATAGGTGTCTGGATTACTGGGCATGTAGCTGTTTGTATGTGTATAATAGAGAGTGAGTGAATACTTCTATTTCACAATGTAACGAACTGACCTACTTATGGGATAATATTGTGTTCTATTTCATTACAAAGAACTACTTGCATGTTGAAAAGTGTATAAGGGCATGATTAAAGACACAGCCAGTGGCTATTCAACATCATGAAAGTGGAACTGGTGTGAGATAAATGAAGTGTACATAAGATATGTACACGCCACATGTTTTTGTGTCTTCGCTTTTCCTTAAATAAACTAAAGGAGGCATTTGGGATTTCACAGGCGATAGAGGCATTGAGAGATAGCTGGCCAGATAGACAGAAATACATTGCTCTTTCTTCCAAATGGATAAAAAATGTAAGTTGTCCGCTGGGAAAGAATGCACGCTAATAGTAGCCAAAAATATGATCATTACAAGTTTCTGGACAACAGAAAAAAACAGCTGACACCAATTGGCAGAAACTGTTTTAGCTTGTGAAGACCAGATTTATCCACTGTCTGAAATATTAAGGGGATTGGGCAGAGATGCAAAGTTGTCAATTCCATCGCACCAGGTTCAGAGGATCTTAGGAACTGGTCAAGAAATCAAAAGAAAAGCAGTCTGTCAATATGTGTCCTTGCAGGCAGTTCAAGATAGGGCAGATGTAATGTTTGGGGTGGAGTCTTATATGCCTTAGTGTTTTCAAAGACAAATAGGCAATTAAGATTTAAACTACAGCTTAGTGTGGTAATAAGGTGTAACTCAGACTATGGTGTGCCCAGGAAAACCTAAACATTTCTTCTCTATGTCAGATGTGGTGCCATTTTCTAACAGTCCCTTCTTGACACAGTGCTTCAGTTCCCTGTGCACAACAACTGATAACACTTAAAGGACAGCATTATATAAAACCTAACAAGCACAATTTCAAACTGTGCAAGCTTTATGTATTTTAAGTATGTACTCACCAGTCGGCTGCCTCAGTAAACCACTGTGTCGCCAGTCTCACATCTACCTCTGCGCTTAATTATTGATTATCATCCTGCCAGCTGTCTCGCGATTGCACTGCACTAACTGTCTGGTACTAGCTTAAGGTGCCAGGTGGCTGATGGGTGGGAGTGGTGACAGTGGTCTCCACAAATCTCAGTCAGGACACATGACAGACAAAAGGACAGGGCAGGCGAGTAAGGACAGGGCAATACGGTTGGAGCAGGGAAGTTGTTGGTAGCACTTTCATGGTTGGCAGCCTCCTCAAATGTAACCCTGGACTAAAGCCCAATAGCAGGAGGAGGTAATGAAAAGTTGTACATACTTGCACACACCGACAACGGCATGGCCACGCCAAGCTGCCTCTTGAAAATCAAGACACCGGAGTCTCTGCCACTGTTTAAGCTGCGGGCAATATATTAATAAAAAAAACGAGCTAAACATTACAAAATGAAGTGCCAATAGCACTCAAATATGCATCATAAGTCAGTGAGCATATCTATGTCATCAGCCATTGTGCATGGCTGTAGCTTATATGCCAAAAAGGTACTGCTTCTTGTCATGTTACCAAAATCTTCCCTGAGACTTGCACTGCACGTAAAGCTACATTACCAGGCAATTGCCCACATCTATATCTACTGCAGTTATATGACTAAAAAAGGTTGTGTAAGTACACAAACATGCTAGGCAGACATGTCGTGTTTGCACCAAAAATGCTCTTAAACAATTGAGAGCCAGTGACAAACACCACGTCCCAACAAAATGAATCAGGGGCCCACACACTTAGCAGGCCACACATTGGACCTAGTGCTATGTAACTCTACAGCCATAAAATGTTTGCCTCCCATCCAAGTGGGTTGGACTGACCATTCCATTATTGAATTCTACACTCGGTCCAATTATAAAGCAAAGGGCATCCAGAGGACTATGGCAGATGTCAGGAGACCCTGGAATAAATTAACACCAGAGGGCTTTAGGGGGAAATACACTGAACCCATTTGGGACGAATGTGGGGACAATGCCACCACCGCATTATGTAAATTCAATGAAGCTGTGACAGCAACCATAAATTACGTTGTTCCCTTCAGAACATATAAACCTCGGCCTGCCCCAAAACAAAAAGTTTGGTTCACTGACGATCTCAGACAACTAAAGCTAACTGCGAAGAAGCTAGAAAAACGATGGAGGGTCACACGCAAGGCAGAGGATAAAGAGAACCATAGGATTTCTCTAAAAAGCTACCACAAAGCTATTCGGACTGCTCGGAAACAGCATATAGCAGCCCAATTATCAGCAGCTGGTAAAAACGTGAAAGTCCTCTATCAAATCCTACAAACCTTTATCAAGCCCACTGCTTGTGAGACTGAGGGGATTGAATCCCAGGAACTTTGTGACAATATCTCACAGTTTTTTATTAGAAAAATTGAAGGCATTTATGCTAAGATATTAGCCTCCAAATCCATCCCCAACAATATAGGAACAGTTGACTATATGGTTCAGCCACACATTAGTACAGCAGAAAACAAGGTTAGTAAGCTTGTAGAATTCCCTCCCATTTCAATGGAGGAGATAACTGCTCTAATCACCCAAACAAAGAGCGGATGCCCCTCAGATATCATCCCGGCACGTATTATGCCACTACTGACTGACGATCTGGGTGCTGGAATTCGGCAGGTAGTTAATCTATCCTTGAGTACAGGGTAAGTCCCCCTAGACTGGAAGCGCGCTCTAGTGAGGCCTCTACGGAAAAACAATTCTATCCCTTGGACTGAATTGACAAACTTGAGACCGATCTCTCTCCTCCCTTTCTTAGGGAAGCTCACTGAGAAGTTTGTGAATCGGCACTTGTCAAAATACATCGAAAGTGCGGGGGAGCTAGATCCCTCCCAATCTGGGTTCAGGCCTAGGCACAGCACTGAGACCGCCTTGCTGTCCGTCGCTGACGATCTTCATATGCTACAGGATAAAGGATATTCCGTTATCCTGGTGCTTTTAGATCTGTCAGGGGCGTTTGACACTGTGTCACACGACATCATGACCTCCAGACTAGTTGACATCGGTCTGGGAGGCAAGGCGCTGGCCTGGCTAAGGAGTTTTTTCACCAAACGTACTCAAAGAGTCATTCTGGGTCCATATCAGTCAGAGGAGGTGGAGATCTCTAAGGGGGTGCCACAGGGCTCTTGTTTGAGCCCAACGTTATTCAACATCTACGTGGCGCCCCTAGCTAACATCATGAGATCCCACGGGTTCATCCCCGTATCGTATGCGGCGATACTCAACTCCTCTTTCCGTTTAAAACCATGACTCCTGAAGTACGTAACTCCTTTGCCCGGGGGATGAAAGAAGTGGCACATTGGATGGCAGCAAACTTCCTGCAGTGTAACGTCTCTAAGACTGAGGTGATGCTCTTTGGGGAAGCCAAACGCCTGTGGACTCCTGACTGGTGGCCTCAAGATCTAGGCCCAGTCCCTGAGCCCAAAGTGGTCGTGAAAGATCTAGGAGTTAAACTGGATCAGGAGCTCGCCCTTAAACAACATGCCAATCAAGTGGTCAGCTCCTGTTTCCATGTCATTGGGCTTCTCCGGAAGGTATTCCCCCTGTTACCTGACACCACCAGGAAAACACTAGTACAGTCGCTCGTGCTGAGTAGGCTGGATTACTGTAATGGTTTGCTGCTAGCCGCCAATGAGGGGATTATTGTTAGACTACAAGTTGTGCAAAATACTGCTGCACGCCTTGTTCTCAATGTCCCGGCCCGTACTCCCTCAAAACCATTATTAGTCAAACTTCACTGGCTCTCAGTGAAACAGAGGGTGATGTTCAAAACTTGTTGCATCATTCACAAGTGCCTTATTGGTAAAGGTCCAGATTACCTAACCAAAAAATTCATTCCATACGTTCCCTCCATATCTCTGAGATCAGGAGATCAAGAACTGTTATGTGTCCCCAGGTTCAGGAAGACAAGACAAGGGGGAAGGGCTCTATCAGTAACCCTCCCAAAGCTATGGAATTAACTCCCCAAGGAAATCAGACTATGCAAGGAACATCTTCCCTTTAGGGAAAAATTTAAAACTTTCCTTTTTAATTACTAGTTATCTGGTTGGGGAATTAAGATATATGACTGGGCCTTTTTTGCTCTCAGATGCTGCCAATGGCGCGGAGATACTCCTTTGGGAGTCGATTCCTAGCGCGGTACAAGTTTGCAAATCAATAAATAAATAAATAAAAGCTGTCCCAAATGCTTGTTGTCCATAAAACGTAAGTAAACACAGTCCCATCACTTACCAGTGTTCAGCAGAGTACATCACAATAGTCAGCAGTGAAGTTCAGCTTGCAGTAAGTAAATAACCAGACTTTAACCCCTTAAGTGCTGCTGACGGCCAATGGTCGTCAGCAGCGCTACCTCCCCAGTGCTGCGCACGACCATTGAACGTCCATTCAGCACTAGTTCTAATGGACAGCGCAGCACTGGGGAGAAATGTTTACACGCAGTTAAGGTGTTAAGTCTTCCCGTCATCGGCCAAGCCCCATAATAAACAATTGATGTACAGAATACAAAACAATGTTATGCATTCCACCCAGTACAGAGATCTGGACCTAAATCCATAGTTTTTTTGCTCACCATGCCATTCCAGTTTGGACCCAGCCATATGCAAATCAGTCTTGACCCTGCGCCCAATGGGAACAGTTCAGCCCGAACAGCCAGGCCAGGTCTCACTGGACTGGAAACAAGCATCCTAGGACCGGTTTCGGGCTTTCATCCCTCATCAGCCAGGATAGCTTGACTGCAGTTGCATGGAGAGCACGGGAGCCGGCTTGGCAGTTCGGTCTGGACTGTTCCAATGAGGCACAGGGTCAAGACTGATTTGCATATGGCTGGTTCTATACTGGGATGGCATGGCATGCAAAAGAATGATGGATATAACCCAGATCTCTTGACTGGGGGTGAATGTATGATTTATTCAGCTTTCCGTCCATCATTTGTTAGCGTAGCACTTTTCACCCTGAGTTAGATGGGTATGCCCAGACGTGGGTCCCTTGCTCACTGTGCCACTGTATTTAAGCTAGTCTGGCTGATGAAGGGTAATACCCAGAAACCGGTCCCAGGTTGCTTGTTTCCGGTTCAGGGAGGACCTGGCTTGGTAGTTCGGTCTGGACTGTTCTAAGCATGGGCGTAAAATCTGTTTTGTTCGCAAAATGTGTGGATTTTTGGCAATTTCGCGGTCCGCAAATTGTGCAAATTTGCCCAAAAATCCGCAAATTCGCAAGCTGCGGATTTTTTTGCTTGGTCGCGCTTGAAAAATACAATATTGCGCACGCTGCGTTGACTTACGGTGTTTCTGAGTTCGATGAGTTGTTTTTCCTCCCGGTTTGCGTGTGCTGCGACATTTTGGATCTTGCTGCGTGATCGCGCGAGAGTTTTTCAACCGTGATTACGTCATCGCGGCCCACCATCTTGCACAGCGAGAGTTTGACAACGCGAGTACGTCATAAGGGCCCCCGATCACGCATCACGGGAGTAAACAATGCCGAACACGTAGATGCAGCGCGCAGCTGACTTCCGGCAGGAGATTTGAACAGCTTGCTTTCCCGACATTGCAAAAATTACAATTCTGCACAAGAAATCCACCGCAGGCAGCATAAACCTACTGAAAATGATGATTTTGATCAGAATAACTCCTCAGATTGACATTTGGCTGCCCTTTTTGGTGCTAGGAGTCCATTTCTGGGGGGGGGGGGTGGGAGGAAGGAAGTGCCCCAGAGTCTCCAACTTCCTGTTCCTGTCCAGGAGGCTCCTCCTAGTGCTTTGTCCATATCCTGGTCACTTTTCATTTGGATCTGGAGCTGGAAGGATTACTTTTGTGACTGCTGCTGGATATTTGTATTTGAAGACTTTTTGTTTGGATCACTTTTGGATTACTTTTGGATTTGAGATTTTACAAGTAAGTTGGTGTTGTTTGCTGGAATTGCAGTTGCTGCAACTACAATTGTTAAACTTTTTCACAACTTTAAAAAAAATATATTGTGGGTAGCCACAGTATGCAGTAGGCCCAGGGTTAGTCATGGGTGCATGATACAACTGTTTCCGTGAGTTTTGTTGAACTTAAATATCATTTATGTCATTGAATTGAATAGCTCACTGTTATATGTGGAATTTTTTTTAATTTTGGGTTGCGTGTAAAGCCACACTACCAGTAGGCCCAGGGTAGTGAGTGGTGCATGGACCAAGTCTTTCTGTGGGGATTCTTGAATTTAAACGTCAGTGAGGGCATGGATGGCATTGGATTGTGGTGATGTTAGTGTGCTTTTTGACTTTTTGGGGTGATGTTGGGGCCTGGCCATGTGGATGGGGGCCATTATGAGGCCTGGTCCAGGCTGGGCCTGGCCATGTGGCTGGGGGTCAAGGGCCCATTTTGAAGCCAGGCAGTGTGCTCAGGTCTGCACCCAGTGTGCCTTGCTTTCTTCCATTAGGCCCAGGGGTAGTGAGCAGTGCATGGACCAAGTCTTTCTGTGGGGTGTCTTGAATTTAAACATCATTGAGGGCACGGATGGCATTGGATTGTGGTGATTTTTGCTTTTTTTGACATTTTTGCGTGGTGTTGGGGCCTGGCCATGTGGGTTGGGGCCATTTTGAGGCCTGGTCCAGGCAGGGCCTGGCCATGTGGCTGGGGGTCAAGGGCCCATTTTGAAGACAGGCAGTGTGCTCAGGCCTGCACCCAGTTTGCCTTGCTTTCTTCCATTAGGCCCAGGGGTAGTGAGTGATGCATGGACCAAGTCTTTCTGTGGGGTATCTTGAATTTAAACATCATTGAGGGCATGGATGACATTGGAGTGTGGTGATTTTGGGTTATTTTTTCGACTTTTTGGGGTGGTGTGGGGCCTGGCCTTGTGGGTGGGGGCCATTTTGAGGCCTGGTCCAGGCAGGGCCTGGCCATGTGGCTGGGGGTCAAGGGCCCATTTTGAAGCCAGGCAGTGTGCTCAGGCCTGCACCCATTTTGCCTTGCTTTCTTCCATTAGGCTCAGGGGTAGAGAGTGGTGCATGGACCAAGTCTTTCTGTGGGGTGTCTTGAATCCAAACATCATTGAGGGCATGGATGGCATTGGATTGTGGTGATTTATGTGTGTTTTTCTACTTTTTGGGGAGGTGTTGGGGCCTGGCAATGTGGGTGGGGGCCATTTTGAGGCCTGGTCCAGGCAGGGCCTGGCCATGTGGCTGGGGGTCAAGGGGCCATTTTGAAGCCAGGCAGTGTGCTCAGGCCTGCACCCAGTTTTCCTTGCTTTCATCCATTAGGCCCAGGGGTAGTGAGTGGATCATGGACCAAGTCTTTCTGTGGGGTGTCTTGAATTTAATCATCGAGGGCATGGCTGGCATTGTATTGTGGTAATTTTTGTGTGTTTTTCGACTTTTTGGGGTGGTGTTGGGGCCTGGCAATGTGGGTGGGGGCCATTTTGAGGCCTGGTCCAGACAGGGCCTGGCCATGTAGCTGGGGGTCAAGAGCCCATTTTGAAGCCAGGCAGTGTGCTCACGCCTTCACCCAGTTTGCCTTGCTTTCTTCCATTAGGCCCAGGGGTAGTGAGTGGTGCATGGACCAAGTCTTTCTGTGGGGTGTCTTGAATTTAAACATCATTGGGGGCATGGATGGCATTGGATTGGGGTGATTTTTGTGTGTTTTTCGGCTTTTTGGGGTGGTGTTGGGGCCTGGCCAAGTGGGTGGGGGCCATTTTGAGGCCTGGTCCAGGCAGGGCCTGGCCATGTGGCTGGGGGTCAAGGGTCCATTTTGAAGCCAGGCAGTGTGCTCAGACCTGCACCCAGTTTGCCTTGCTTTCTTCCATTAGGTCCAGGGGTAGTGAGTGGTGAATGGACCAAGTCTTTCTGTGGGGTGTCTTGAATTTAAACATCATTGAGGGCATGGATGGCATTGGATTGTGGTGATTTTTGTGTGTTTTATTACTTTTTGGGGTGGTGTTGGGGCCTGGCCATGTGGGTGGGGGCCATTTTGAGGCCTGGTCCAGGCAGGGCCTGGCCATGTGCCTGGGGGTGAAGGGCCCATGTTGAAGCCAGGCAGTGTGCTCAGGCCTGCACCCAGTTTGCCTTGCTTTCTTCCATTAGGCCCAGGGGTAGTGAGTGGTGCATGGACCAAGTCTTTCTGTGGGGTGTCTTGAATTTAAACATCATTGAGGGCATGGATGGCATTTGATTGTGGTGATTTTTGTGTGTTTTTCGACTTTTTGGGGTGGTGTTGGGGCCTGGCCAAGTGGGTGGGGGCCATTTTGAGGCCTGGTCCAGGCAGGGCCTGGCCATGTGGCTGGGGGTCAAGGGTCCATTTTGAAGCCAGGCAGTGTGCTCAGACCTGCACCCAGTTTGCCTTGCTTTCTTCCATTAGGCCCAGGGGTAGTGAGTGGTGAATGGACCAAGTCTTTCTGTGGGGTGTCTTGAATTTAAACATCATTGAGGGCATGGATGGCATTGGATTGTGGTGATTTTTGTGTGTTTTATTACTTTTTGGGGTGGTGTTGGGGCCTGGCCATGTGGGTGGGGGCCATTTTGAGGCCTGGTCCAGGCAGGGCCTGGCCATGTGCCTGGGGGTGAAGGGCCCATGTTGAAGCCAGGCAGTGTGCTCAGACCTGCACCCAGTTTGCCTTGCTTTCTTCCATTAGGCCCAGGGGTAGTGAGTGGTGAATGGACCAAGTCTTTCTGTGGGGTGTCTTGAATTTAAACATCATTGAGGGCATGGATGGCATTGGATTGTGGTGGTTTTTGTGTGTTTTATTACTTTTTGGGGTGGTGTTGGGGCCTGGCCATGTGGGTGGGGGCCATTTTGAGGCCTGGTCCAGGCAGGGCCTGGCCATGTGGCTGGGGGTGAAGGGCCCATGTTGAAGCCAGGCAGTGTGCTCAGGCCTGCACCCAGTTTGCCT
This sequence comes from Lissotriton vulgaris, assembly GCF_964263255.1. NCBI lineage: Eukaryota > Metazoa > Chordata > Amphibia > Caudata > Salamandridae > Lissotriton > Lissotriton vulgaris. The sequence continues at coordinate 534,035,199 of NC_141693.1, read as the reverse complement.
TGCTTTCTTCCATTAGGCCCAGGGGTAGTGAGTGGTGCATGGACCAAGTCTTTCTGTGGGGTGTCTTGAATTTAAACATCATTGAGGGCATGGATGGCTTTTGATTGTGGTGATTTATGTGTGTTTTTTGACTTTTTGGTGTGGTGTTGGGGCCTGGCCATGTGGGTGGGGGCCATTTTGAAGCCTGGTCCAGGCAGGGCCTGGCCATGTGGCTGGGGTTCATGGGGCCATTTTGAAGACAGGCAGTGTGCTCAGGCCTGCACCCAGTTTGCCTTGCTTTCATCCATTAGGCCCAGGGGTAGTGAGTGGATCATGGACCAAGTCTTTCTGTGGGGTGTCTTGAATTTAAACATCATTGAGGGAATGGATGGCATTGGATTGTGGTGATTTTTGTGTGTTTTTTTACTTTTTAGTGTGGTGTTGGGGCCTGGCCATGTGGGTGGGGGCCATTTTGAGGCCTGGTCCAGGCAGGGACTGGCCATGTGGCTGGGGGTCAAGGGCCCATGTTGAAGCCAGGCAGTGTGCTCAGGCCTGCACCCAGTTTGCCTTGCTTTCTTTCATTAGGCCCAGGGGTAGTGAGTGGTGCATGGACCAAGTCTTTCTGTGGGGTGTCTTGAATTTAAACATCATTGAGGGCATGGATGGCATTTGATTGTGGTGATTTTTGTGTGTTTTTTGACTTTTTGGTGTGGTGTTGGGGCCTGGCCATGTGGGTGGGGGCCATTTTGAAGCCTGGTCCTGGCAGGGCCTGGGTCATGGGGCCATTTTGAAGCCAGGCAGTGTGCTCAGGCCTGCACCCAGTTTGCCTTGCTTTCATCCATTAGGCCCAGGGGTAGTGAGTGGATCATGGACCAAGTCTTTCTGTGGGGTGTCTTGAATTTAAACATCATTGAGGGCATGGATGGCATTGGATTGTGGTGATTTTTTGAGTGTTTTTTGTCTTTTTGGGGTTTTTAACTGATGTTCCTCTGGCTTCCATTGCTTTTAGGTGTACAAGAGAACCACCGGTGCCAGGAAGAAGTCCTCCAGCGGTGTGTGCAGCACAATGTCATATGACGTCACGTGTGGCCACAGACAAGACAACTCTGCAACTCGTGCAACTGCGGCCTGCTGTTCTGACATCTGAAGGATATGGGACCAAAGGAAAGGTGGTCGTAGCTTCAGCGAAAACAGTTGCCAGTGCAATGGCCAGTAAGAAGGAGCAGACAAGTGGCACCACCTACCAAGGAGACTGGTGGGCCCACCAACACCTTTTTTGTTAAAAAAAACTACGCCTGCAGCAGCAGCGGTGTCCGCCAGGGACCAAGCTGAAAGAAGCACCTCCGCTTCATTGGGCTCAGTGCCCCCACGCCTAGTTAGGTCCAAGACCATGAGTGCTGCTGAGACAGCCAGTTTAGTTTCTCAATCACCATCGACCAGTGATGATTGCAGATCACAAGAAAGTACCATCCAATCAACGCCGGGTGTAACTCAGCTGACGAGTGTTCAACAACCACAGCCACAACGACAACAACAGGAGCAACTAGTACAAGCGCAAGTACATGGGCAAGGAGAGGCGCAAGGAGAGGCACAAGGAGAGACGCAAGTAGAGGCGCAAGTAGATGCGCATGGAGAGGTGCAACTAGAGGTTTATGGAGCAGCACAACTGCCTACAACGCTTGTTCCTCCAGAAGTAGGGGCACATAAGGAAATTGATATTCAAGCGGAGGTATCCTCCGGGGAAGCCACTCCTCCTGATGATGATCCATTGTCTTCCAGATCCCCAGCAAGAAAAAGGTCAAGGAGTGCTACTAATACTACTACTACAAGTTCTTCTTCAAGCCCCCTTCATTCTGATGACCTTGATCTTGATTGGAACCCACCAATGCACTCTGAGAGTGAGGCACGCCATGAGCCGACAAAGGTAGCTAAGCCTAAAAGAAAGGTTCCCGCAAGGCTTCCACTTATGGGTGATGACGACGAACAAGAAGTGGTGTCTTCTGCTGCTGATGAACAGTCTGACGACGACCCAGTCATCACAGTCGTCACTCCAGCCCCAGCGGGCATGCAGCAGACAGACATTTTCACCCTATCCCGAATGGCTGCTGAGCGGCATGTGGGCAGCGTGGCACTGGTACCACCACCAACGCAGTTAACTACAATGTTGCGTGTTTATCTAGGTTCCGGATCAATACTGTGACCTTATGCCCCTATTCGGCTATAAATCCATTTATTCCCTATATTGGCATAACCGTTCAAGTGCGATTTTCTGAAAAGTCATCTCTGGCCTCACATGAACAGAGCCACATTCCTGCATGACTCTCTGCTACTTCCTTTGCGACCAATTAGTGCAATGACAGAGCAGCATTGCTTGCAAAAACAACAGGTGATGGACCGAATGAGGATCAATGTCACACATTCAACCCAGTCAAAAGATCTGGGTCCTAATCCATCGTTTTTTTGCACTCCACACCACCCTGGGTTAGACAATGGCGATATGCAAATCAGCTCTGACCCTGTGCCCCATGGGAACAGTCCAGTCCGAACTACAAAAGCCATGTCCTTCCCAGAACGGAATCAAGCATCCGAGGACCGGACCGGTTTCGAGGTAACACCTCTCATCAGCCCGGCTAGCTTGACTCCAGTGGTGTGGAGTGCCTGGGACCCACGTCTGGGCATCCCCAGTACACTTATAGCGAGTTTGCAAAAACAACAGGTGATGGACCGAATGAGGATCAATGTCACACATTCAACCCAGTCAAAAGATCTGGGTCCAGTCCAGACCGGTCCGGTCCTCGGATGCTTGATTCCGTTCTGGGAAGGACATGGCTTTTGTAGTTCGGACTGGACTGTTCCCATGGGGCAACAGGGTCAGAGCTGATTTGCATATCGCCATTGTCTAACCCAGGGTGGTGTGGAGTGCAAAAAAACGATGGATTTGGGCCCAGATCTTTTGACTGGGGGAATGTGTGACATTGATCCACATTCGGTCCATCACTTGTTGTTTTTGCAATTGCCGCCCTAAGTGCGCTGGGGATGCCCAGACGTGGGTCCCAGGCACTCCACACCACTTGGAGTCAAGCTAGCCGGGCTGATGAGAGGTGTTACCTCGAAACCGGTCCGGTCCTCGGATGCTTGATTCCGTTCTGGGAAGGACATGGCTTTTGTAGTTCGGACTGGACTGTTCCCATGGGGCAACAGGGTCAGAGCTGATTTGCATATCGCCATTGTCTAACCCAGGGTGGTGTGGAGTGCAAAAAAACGATGGATTTGGGCCCAGATCTTTTGACTGGGGGAATGTGTGACATTGATCCACATTCGGTCCATCACTTGTTGTTTTTGCAATTGCCGCCCTAAGTGCGCTGGGGATGCCCAGACGTGGGTCCCAGGCACTCCACACCACTTGGAGTCAAGCTAGCCGGGCTGATGAGAGGTGTTACCTCGAAACCGGTCCGGTCCTCGGATGCTTGATTCCGTTCTGGGAAGGACATGGCTTTTGTAGTTCGGACTGGACTGTTCCCATGGGGCAACAGGGTCAGAGCTGATTTGCATATCGCCATTGTCTAACCCAGGGTGGTGTGGAGTGCAAAAAAACGATGGATTTGGGCCCAGATCTTTTGACTGGGGGAATGTGTGACATTGATCCACATTCGGTCCATCACTTGTTGTTTTTGCAATGACAGAGCAGCAGTCACTATCTGATATTCCTAGATAACACTCCGAGTTCTTCAACAAGATAAAAACTTAGCAAACCTGGAAATCCCCGCTTGCTATGTTTTGATTAGTAATAGAACTCTAATGAGCAACTGATAACTATCACTTCCTAGTGACATCTTTAATTGACGTCTTATGTCCAGCAAACTTGCGTCAAACCCGGCACCTGTCAGGTATAAATATTACCAACGTTGCCTTAAGCAATGTTCGTTGCCTGTTGCTGATGCCAGCTGCCTGCATGACCCTGTGTTGGTAAATCTAGCACTCTGTCGCTGCAGCCTGCTATCCTGTGGTGGTGAAGCTGCTGATTACCATTATCGCCGCTACAGCGCGAACTATGGTGCAGTACGCTTAAGGAGCTGAACAGCCGTCCCTCTGCGAAGACATCCAGCAGATTCCAGCTGCCCGCGGACGCTGTCCCCCCTCCTTCCTCGACGCGCTGAAGAGAAGCCCCTGCCTTTCTCGTGCAGAGAAATCCAGTCCCGGCGCTTCCGGTTTACCCTCGCGGGTGACTGGGATATCGAGAGAGACCCCTGAAGGAGATACCAATCCTCCATCATTCAATTCAGAGGTATGGTGCTGACTAAACCCTTAGACGAGAATTCTTGAAACAAACCTTGGCAAAACCAACTTAACTTAAGCTACTTACTTACTCCCCTTTTCACGTGTTAGGCTTAGGTCAGGCACATTGGGGTAGGCTTAGTTAGAAGCACCAGTTGAGTATGTTAGCCTAATGTATATATGACTGTATATATGTTTTATTACTTTTAAACCATTGTATGGCTAAGAAACCATATCAATGCTTTTAAAGTTCTATTTCGCAATACTTATCTTACTGTACGTACTTTTTATAATAACAATTATTGCAATTGTGGCAATACATTTCTCTTGTACGAGAAGAAAGACTGTTCAATAAATGTTAACCCTTTATTGACAAACGCCCGTCTCTCTATTCTCTACATCTCGTGAAAGTAAACTGCACTAGACTGACTGAGTGAAATATATGTCTATTGTTTCACACGACCCTAGAGATTGACTCTTGATCTGAGGAGCAAAGTTGTCATGTTGCACGGTTGTTGGAAAACTGAATCCCTTCTTGTCTGTGCCAAGGAAGCTGATCAATTCCTATGCAGAGAAGAAAGTTTCCAGTGACCTCTGAGCTAGTTGGTAACACAACCCAATTAAGTTTAGCATAGTCAGTGGAGGCCTGGAATATCCGCAGTTCCACGTCGATACTACTGTTTATGTTATTCCAATGCGCAGGGCCTAGTGGGAAACTAGGAACTACACTACATGGCGCCCAACGTTTGGTAAGGCGATAAACTAACGCAAGACGTTAGAGTAACTCAGTCGTGCATATTTCACACAGACCCCTTTCTCCCGTAAATACTCCAATAGACGTCTGGAGTGGGTGAAAGGTTAAAATCCGCCCGACCTTAGTAGGAAGAGATTCCTATGTAAAGCTCCGGTTTATTCAACGTTGAAGGATACAGTGTTCCAAAATATTGTGCACCTAATCTTTGTCTCCTTGGAGACCTACTCTGCAAACCTGCATTTTTAAAATGTCAGTAGAAAACAACGGAACCTCTGGGGCCGCAGTAGACGCGACTCAGCAAGGTCCCGAACAAGCAGACCCGGATGCTATTATCATCCCGGTTCACTTAAGAAGATCTATAACTTTAAAACTTATAGAAAACGGACTGACACCTCAACGTGGTACAGTAATTTTCGTGATAGAGGCTCACGAGTATCGGCAGACAGAGGTATTCTATTCATGGATAAACTTTCCAGCGGCAAACGCTAGAACACAAGTGTTTCACTATTACAAAACAGAGGAACCTCCGGGAGAGTACGCTCCTTTCGAGGAGATTGAAATCCCACTTAAATTTCAAGAGCACCTGCTCTGGTTTAATGGCGCCCTAAAACACAATGATCACATAACTAGGCTCGGTCCACTAGGTAGACCAGGAGCCACGTGGCCGGTTCTAGCCAGCTACACACCACATCCTGACATTGCAAGAATGTCTAAGGAAGAGCTATTAGTACAGCTAAACACATTAATAAAAATACATAGGCAATTAGTCCAATATGTAATGCGGACTGCAACAGTCCAGCCAGCTGTTAATTCACACCAGCTGACCCCTCACCAGGGGAACACAAATAAAATTACACCACAGAACATACAGTCATGTCTTGGTAAAACACCCGTAAAACGGGAACAAATTCCTTTCTGGTTAGCACAGAAAATCACTCAAATAGAGGCAGTATTTCCTGATACTACCCCTATGGAGAAACACAGAATCTTGACCATCTGCCTTCCTATGGGAATCGCACCACACGTGGAGGACTGCGACACTTGGGGTACAGTCTTTGCTTCCATTTACACAAAAACACACGGTGTTCCGTCTATGGCGGTAATACCAGAAGTGCTAAAACAGATTCAAAATGAATTTGGTCCAGAGCCCGCTTTAAATCTAGGTATGAAATTACTGAAAGACTTCAAGCAGGTCTCGGCTATATTATTAGCCAACATTAAAGGGGAAGCAGCATCTGTGGCGATTCGCCAGAAGTTGAGGGAAACAGATATAAAAGATCCTGTTGAGCTTGCAAAAATCATAGAAAAATGCTATGAAGAATTAGGTAGAGACAGCTTGGGTGGAAAACCAGTTAAGCCCCAACTGCTCGAAAATCCTGAAAAATTATTTATTAAAAATAATGTAAACACTCCTAAGAAGAGCTGGGATGGAAATAAACAATCCACTCCCAAGGAAAAAGTTTTCCAGTCCAGAGGAAGGTCTCCTCGACGAAGGGAAAGAACTCCGACTCGAGAACGCCAGTCTCCCCAGCGGGAGCACTCTGAGAAAAGATATAACCTTAGAAATAGGGATAATCTGAAAAAACCTGATAGATATCAAAGTATTGATACACGTTCCTCTCGATCTCTTCCACAGAATTCAGAAAGAAGAGGACGGTCAGACCCAGGAGAGCACACCAAGTTCAAAGACAAGGAACCGGCTCAAAATAAGAAATCTCAATTTCCTAAAAAGAAGGTAGCCAGTATTAGAGTAATCAACCATGCCGAGAATACTGAGGACACAGTTGAAAAACGGGGAGTGGGCATTGACAATGTTGGACAGTGCAGCAGAAATCAGTATAGCGCGCAAGAACTTGATGAGTCATCTGGAGACAGTGGACACGAATGAATGCATTCAGGTTGAAACTGCCGACAACAGACTTAGCGAGCCCCATAAAATATACGAAATAACATTGCGTATAGAGGGTGATAAGACTGGGAAAATTAAGGGTCTATTTTGGGATAAGCTCTCAAAAGGCTATGATATTCTGTTAGCTGAAAAAGATTGGCCCCCGGAGTTTGTCAGGGAGTGCCCTCGTGGCGAAGAAGTGATTATGCCTGCCTTCTCGAATCACATACCGATTCACAAAAAATATACATATGCAAGGAAATGGGCAGTGGCCCAGGCACCTGCATTGTATAAAAATCATGTAGGATGGGATGAGGATTCACTTCCTCACAAAATCCAGTTAAAAAGTGAACCAACTGCCCAACGGCAGTATCCCATAAAGCAAGAAGCTAAAAAACAAGTCAGGGAGATCTTAGATCAACTTGAGTACCAGGGGGTGATTGAAACATGCACCTCTCAAATGAACAATCCTTTGTTTCCTGTCTCCAAGCCAGACAATTCATATCGTCTAGTTTTGGACTACAGACATCTTAATACATGTTGCAAAACTTTTGCAGTACAAAACTCGCATAGTGCAGCCCTAATGAATAATATAGTTAGGAAAAAATATAAAACGACATTAGACATTTCTAATGGTTTCTTTTGTCAAAACATTGCACCAGAAAGCAGATATTTGACCGCTTTCTCCGCATTTGGGTCGCAGAAAAAATTCTGTCGACTCCCACAGGGGTTCAAGAACAGCCCAGGACTATTCTCAGCTCGGGTAACAGAGTTACTACAAATCTATGATGATGAAGCATTATCTTACGTAGATGATATTTATCTCACAGACGACGACTTGGATACTCACTTGAAAAGAGTGAACACCATCATACTTGGGTTCGCAGCAGAGGGTTACAAATTCAACTTTAAAAAGTCCCGAATTGCCCATATGACAGTACTATTTTTAGGGTACGAATTATCAAGTGAAGGGAAAAGCCTAGCGGACAACTTCTTAGAGAAGTGCGCTGTACTCCAAGCTCCAAAAACGCTGAAGAACTTACAATCCATACTAGGTTTTCTGAATTTCGGAAGAACTTACATTCTAAATTACCAGAGAGGGTTAAACCTCTCTACGAACTAATTAAACCTGATTTAAAACAAATCAATTGGACTCAAAAACACACAGAAATTTTGAGATCACTGCAAACAGACATGTTAGCAAAAACAAAATTAGACACACGTGACAACACATGTGATCTTGTAATCCGAGTCATCCCAGGAAGATGCGGATTCACATACCTAACCTCTAATGAGGGAGAAAAGGTACCAATTTCAATTAAATCTCACTTGTACACACAAGCAGAAAAAACATTCAGTCACACAGAAAGAACTGTGAACGCAGTGCAAATCGCATTAGCAAATGAACGAGAACTAGCACACGGCAAACGGATTAATATCCTTACAGCGGATTCCGCCTTCGAGGCGCTATTCAGCCAAGTAAACCTGCCTACAGTGTCACTGGATCCAAAATGGATACAGTGTATAGATTCTCTAGGAGCGGAAGACGTGAAATACTATTTCGCCCCGCAATACGAAGAACTGAATGATTTAGAGTATGAAGAAGAATATCCTCTGCCAATCGAAATTCTGCCTCTCCCACAATATGCCTGTATAATCTATACAGATAGCTCTGTACAGCATTTCAACGTAGAGAGAAAATCCTACGATGCAGCATGTGCGATCATTAAATGTCGTTGGCTGTGCGGTAAAATCAAACCGAAAATAACAAAAACTGAATCAGTAAATTACTGTTCGGCTCAAAGAACTGAAATCAGATGTTTAAAGATGGCGCTCGAAAATGCAGAACGCGAATTCCCCACACTTATAGTGTGCGATTCTCATTTTTGCGCAATTCTTACAACAATAAACTGCAGAGTTGGATCGAAAACGACTACAAAGATGACACTGGTGCCACAATAAAGCATAAAATGCTCTGGAACGAGGTAGCTCTTTTAAGTAAAGAACTACAAAAGACTCACGTGATTCACGCACAGAGTCTTCAACGTGATGGCGTTCACGTTGCAGGGAATTCATTGGCTAATACAGCCACCGCGGAAGCAACTAAACCGGCTTCCGTAGCCACAAAAAAGCGTACAGATAAGTATACAGACGGGGAAACCATGCTGGCAGTAAAAACGACCGTAAAAGGCGACTGTGCAGCACTACCCGCAAACTATCCACTCAATTATGCATACATCATCGATGCAAACTCCGTTCCTTTTGCTCGAATCCCTGGAGTGGGGGACAGAGTAATTCCAAACACGAACAGGAGAATATTTTTAATAGCAGACGCACATATGGGTTTGGGTCTGAGACACCAAACAATTAAGGTTTCTCTGACTGAATTACAATCAGTATACTGGTGGCCGGGAATGAGTGTAGAACACCAAATATATGCAAACAACTGTGAAAACTGTAATAGGGATCGCAGTAGCGAACCTTGCTACCGGCTACCAGTCAGAAAGAGCGTAACGCTGCCTGCACCCCAACCTGCGTCCTATTAACCAGTTAAGGCTAAACACACTTAAAAAATGAGGCCTCCAGCGCTCGGCTGACGCTAGAACGGTTATAAAAGATTTGCGAGTCTTTATCGGCACATACGCAATTACCACGTTCCATTCTGACCAGGGTCCTGCTTTCAGCTCTCGAGCGTATAAGGAGGCCATGGCTAGCATGGGAATTGGGTTGCGGTATTCTTGTCCGTCGCACCCCGAAGGGAATAGTGTGGTAGAAAGAAAAAACCGGGACATAAAGCAATCTATAACAGCGAAGGTATTAGGTTCAGGCGCTGGGTGGGTCAAACATTTAATAAGTGTCCAGACTAGTCTTAACAACATGCCAAGAAATTCTCTAAAAGGTTTCAGCCCATACGAACTATTGTTCGGAATTAGAATGCGAGTTCAGGACCTCGATAGTCAAATGTCAGTGGTACAAGAAGAAACAAAGCACTTTGATGTAAAGGATCGTTTGGCTGTTTTACAGGAACTGAATGAAACAAGAAAATCATTAAGCAACATAAAGTTAAAGCAACAGCCAAGTACCACTGACGAGGCACCACCCGCAACAGCCCCAGCAAGGCCTGTCTGGATTCCAAAGATTGGGGATCTAGTCAGAGAAAAGATCGCGGTTAAGAAGGAATTTGGGCCTTCTTACAGAAAAGCAGTACCTGTCTTGGCAGTCACCGGAACAAGATCAGTTGTGCTACCGCCCCTTGCTGGTAAAAAGGAGAACAGAATCGTGTCCATCGATCTGGTAAAACCACAAGCATGTGGCCTATAATTAACAGTAGGCCCAGTGGACTCCCAAGAAACAACAGAATACCCAAACTTGCAACAATCCAAGATGTTCAAACTGAAAGACTAATCACATTCGATCAGCCTGCAGTGCACAATGAAGGACTATGCAATAATGACATGGAACTCGTGCCTCTTGAAACACAGATTGAAACAGTTTGTCAAGAAACAACACCAGTCTACACTAATGTGGCATCAGAAAGTGCTACCGAGAGACAGATTGAAAGAACAATCCCATCCATTGACAGAACTGCCTCTGGTTATTTCATCAACTTCGACAACTTCTCTGAAGATTTAAATGACCCCGAAGTAATGCCAGAAACAAAAAAGTCTTTTAAAGAAAAAGCAACATAACGCTTTCATCAACTGAAGGAAATCTACCTTGTTTCCCCTTGGCTAGAGTTCTGGTTCGGTCTAGGTGTGTTTTTCCTCCTGCTTTGGCTCATCATGGTACTGTGTTTGGGAAAATTCATTGAAGGAAATTATATTACAATGGACACAGCAAGTCAGAACATCAACCTAGTCCTGAAACCACACAGATCATCCCACGTGAAGAAAAGAGAACTGTCAACAGTAAATGTCACAGCAATTCCAATACCTGGTGGGGTAGTATGGGAGAAAACAGACTATGAGATCTATGGTCCGGTCGAAATCCTGAAGTATCCTCATCAACTAAAGGTTTCCTTAAGTGACTTTGTGACACCAAGTACATTCTCTGATGATTGGGACTTTAACAGTATTAATGACATGATGTCTGATTTAGTAATGTCAGCTAGATTCACAGATCATGATTATTTACAAGGTTCATCTAGTTATGAGCAGTTATTCTGTTACACCCACTATGGGGATCATTACTTGCATAAATCTGCACAGCCTAGAAATGTTTTTATGTATAATCAATGGGAACATTGTTCTACACCACCTAAAAGCAGTTCTAAAGCATTTTTTGAGAAATTCAAATACTTCTCAGGGTTTAACACCAGTGATGCAGAAACGTTTTATTACAAACTGTTAGATAAAACAGGAATGAAAACAATGCTGACAAATTCTAAATTGATATATTCAGAAGCATTTTATGACAAAATGATGACATTTGGTTTTGATTATTGGAAAAATAATATTGAAACGAAAACAATTTGGGGTACAAAAGATTGGCAGGCGCAAGGCATTGAAGCACTATTTAGAACCTGCATGATACCAGAACAAATGTTGTTTTTAAATGACACAATACACCAAACATCTTGTCTTGGCCTAGCTAAGATCAAAGACCTTAGAACACTGTCTATTCCAAAGCCAATAGCTGAAAATGTAACCGCAGATATTGAGTTAGACGTGTCACAAATTTTACATTTCAACAGAACACATCCTGATTGGAAAAAGTGGTTAATCTGGCCTACAGACACAAATAGCTGTCAAGATAGATTCCTGAACAAAACACAGGGTTTAAAAATGACCAGATTAGACCCTAGATACTCCCAGAGACAACATCCAGGGATTATAACAACATACAGTGTAGGGAAACTCTGCCTAGAATGGCTAACTACATCCACACTGGCTGAAATTAAGCAACACTTGTCTTTATTAAAAGATGGTGCTGATTTGCGCGATTTCATTCTTGGACCACGCAAACAGCGTCAAAAGCGTTTCATAGCGACCAGTATCTATGCTGCTTACAACGAGGCTTGGAAAGTAAAGCAAATTGAAACTGCTGAAAAAATACGAGAAATTGATCGTATTAATTTGGAGAGATCACTTTCTGTGGTAGACAATGGGTTAACGACTCTGTCTTCCAGAATATATTCGTTGGACAATATTGTATCCTCTGCCTTTGATGTGATAGACAGAGATTTGCTAATGTTACAACATGGCCAGTCTCAATTGCGTTCTGTTATAGAATTAGGTTGGACGCTGCAAAATCTTCGTTCAGGCTATGTGCTTGGCGTTTAATCAACACAACGTCATTATTTTCCAGTTTTAACCTTACTGATAAACAGATCAGTTTGGCACAGAAAGGAGCAGACTATACAATCCTGAGCATCGAAAAACTCGAGAGATTACCATTGACAATGTCAGAGAGTCCTGTCATTGAATGGATAAGACACGGAATTATCACAATTCCGATAACAACTTTCCGATTTAAAAAGTGCCTTGAGTACATACCTGCTGGCCAATATGAACAATTGGGCAAAGGATATGTAAAATCTGAATGGAAATTACCATACACTCATTCTTGCTATAGTGACAAAAATGTATTTCTTAGTGGTGACAATTGTAAACATTCACTAAGCGGTATACTTTTGTGTCAGGGTATTAATTTACACGGAGCATGTGATGGAAATTCTAACAACCTTTCATGCCACCAGCTAGTCACACCTGCAACTCATATAGAGCCCTTCTTTATGCAACTCGCGAACGGGAGTTACATTCTTAGAACGGATCACAGATGTTGTGGCCTGACGCCAGGGAAAAGTTATCTAGTACAAGTTACGTCCATGGTCAAATGTTGTATGCAAGCATTGTTCCCGAGCGGGCCTCCAGACATAGTGACTCCCCTCTGGCCTCGTCTGAATCTCTATTCTATACGAATTGATACATTAAGCAAAGTGAAATCTGTACTTTTACAGACAACAGTGCCTATAACGTCATCTAAAGAGACGTATGATCTTCTAGTCGCAAGGACGGCTACTGAGGTTCATGACCTTTTATCAACAAATTGCCCCATGCATTTCGTAGAAATGTTCAGCCAACTCCTTAACATGTCTAGTGCAACAAGCATCCCAGGCATATTTAAGACAGTCTTTACGGGACTGCTAACACCCTTCCAGGCAATTTTGGGAATCTTTCCTAATTTTGTGCACTCCATTTTTGGCGGCATACCATTATTTTTGGGACTCGTCGCAGGGATTCTATTTTTGACCCTCCTGCTTCGTTATGGCAAGCCTCGGCTCAGACATAACTCCCATGGGATTGGAAGAGACAATCCTAGCAATGCGCTACCGGGACAGGATAACTAACGTCCTTGGATTGGCCAGGCTGAGAGATCTAAACATGACCTGGTTCCTTTCATTCAGACCAATATGGCAAAATTGCATTTTACCTGTGCTACGGTGTATGCTTTGCGGCGATGAATGCGTGTTGGACATCTGTCTTTCACTTCCATCAGCAGTACCAATGGACGTCGATACTTTGCTCAGTCCAATAACGGCTCACGCATTGTGTTGTCCCCAGCGGCTACCAATCCTGATGACGGCATTTGTGGAGACTCCTGTACTACAGCCAAGTGGTAACAGTGGAGCGAGTGACAAAAGCAACATCATCCAGGTACAACGTTCTGTGAGCATTGCTGGTCCTGCCTTCGATGACAGCAATCATTCTCACACCTGCCAAGTTACAGCGCTATCTAATTTGGTTGAACTATCACCTGAATTTGTAGACCAATTCTTTGAGAGCCTGTCTGATACGATGTTCTCACCCGTAGAGAAACAATAACTTTTAGAAGCTTTTCCGACACACAGCGTTCCATGAACTCTGAATTCGGCCTTCAGTTTTGATCAACAAAAACTGCCAAGAGCTTTGGAAATCTATTTTCTTTGAATTGGACAATTTTTTCTAATATTGACCCTTTTTGGCACGAACAATTCTTTGCTTAACGTAAAAACTATTCTTAGAGAACAGAAGCTTCACACTTCTATTTCTAAACACATCTATAGACATAACAATACTACACCAGCCTCTAGCACACATGTTATTACAATGCATTTTTATGTGATGATTTATCTCGCTTTTCTTCTGTCAGAGATACTTCATGTGTAATTCCTTTTGCATAATCGTTCATTGATTTCATATGCAATATTTTTTGAATGATTACTATGCTTTAAAAAAAACGTACAGTACCTAAATTCCATGTATTACAAGTACGCCTATTTCGAATGCATTTATGTATTTTGGGGTGGGCAATGTTACACATGCATCTAATTGCTTAGTTTTAGTAATTTTGATGGACATTAACCCGTGGAGTGGGTGTTGCGTGTTTATCTAGGTTCCGGATCGATACTGTGACCTTATGCCCCTATTCGGCTATAAATCCATTTATTCCCTATATTGGCATAACCGTTCAAGTGCGATTTTCTGAAAAGTCATCTCTGGCCTCACATGAACAGAGCCACATTCCAGCATGACTCTCTGCTACTTCCTTTGCGACCAATTAGTGCAATGACAGAGCAGCAGTCACTATCTGATATTCCTAGATAACACTCCGAGTTCTTCAACAAGATAAAAACTTAGCAAACCTGGAAATCCCCGCTTGCTATGTTTTGATTAGTAATGGAACTATAATGAGCAACTGATAACTATCACTTCCTAGTGACATCTTTAATTGACGTCTTATGTCCAGCAAACTTGCGTCAAACCCGGCACCTGTCAGGTATAAATATTACCAACGTTGCCTTAAGCAATGTTTGTTGCCTGTTGCTGATGCCAGCTGCCTGCATGACCCTGTGTTGGTAAATCTAGCACTCTGTCGCTGCAGCCTGCTATCCTGTGGTGGCGAAGCTGCTGATTACCATTATCGCCGCTACAGCGCGAACTATGGTGCAGTACGCTTAAGGAGCTGAACAGCCGTCCCTCTGCGAAGACATCCAGCAGATTCCAGCTGCCCGCGGATGCTGTCCCCCCTCCTTCCTCGACGCGCTGAAGAGAAGCCGCTGCCTTTCTCGTGCAGAGAAATCCAGTCCCGGCGCTTCCGGTTTACCCTCGCGGGTGACTGGGATATCGAGAGAGACCCCTGAAGGAGATACCAATCCTCCATCATTCTATTCAGAGGTATGGTGCTGACTAAACCCTTAGACGAGAATTCTTGAAACAAACCTTGGCAAAACCAACTTAACTTAAGCTACTTACTTACTCCCCTTTTCACGTGTTAGGCTTAGGTCAGGCACATTGGGGTAGGCTTAGTTAGAAGCACCAGTTGAGTATGTTAGCCTAATGTATATATGACTGTATATATGTTTTATTACTTTTAAACCATTGTATGGCTAAGAAACCATATCAATGCTTTTACAGTTCTATTTCGCAATACTTATCTTACTGTACGTACTTTTTATAATAACAATTATTGCAATTGTGGCAATACATTTCTCTTGTACGAGAAGAAAGACTGTTCAATAAATGTTAACCCTTTATTGACAAACGCCCGTCTCTCTATTCTCTACATCTCGTGAAAGTAAACTGCACTAGACTGACTGAGTGAAATACAAGTCTATTGTTTCACACGACCCTAGAGATTGACTCTTGATCTGAGGAGCAAAGTTGTCATGTTGCACGGTTGTTGGAAAACTGAATCCCTTCTTGTCTGTGCCAAGGAAGCTGATCACTTCCTATGCAGAGAAGAAAGTTTCCAGTGACCTCTGAGCTAGTTGGTAACACAACCCAATTAAGTTTAGCATAGTCAGTGGAGGCCTGGAATATCCGCAGTTCCACGTCGATACTACTGTTTATGTTATTCCAATGCACAGGGCCTAGTGGGAAACTAGGAACTACACTACAACAACACCAACACGACCTACAGCTTCCATATTTTTAGGCAGAAGGGCCGGCATGGACCTCCATCCAGCTCGACCTCCATTAGCTCAAGTAGTGGTGCTGTAAGTGAACAACAGAAATTAATTCAGCCACGCCAATCCTCCACTTCATCTGTCATTGAAACTCAAAGTAGCACCTCCACCACCAGCAGACATCCCCAGTCCTCAGTTAGGGACTTCTTTAGTGTTAGCCAAAATGCGGAAAACATGGTTGTTTGTAAAACATTAGTTAGTCGGGGTAAGCTTGGTACCAACTATGGTACCGGAGGCCAGAGAGGTCATCTCAAAAAACACCACACTATCCAGTGGGAGGCGCACCTAAGTAAGATCCAGGAAGCCAGAAGAAAAACAAATCCAAATGTATCCATTGATATTGCATCTGATGATGACGAGGAACTGATCGTGCAGAGGGGAAGTGAAGAAGCGATAGACATGTTTTCTGGTACGCCCAGTACCCCTGGCAGCTGCACTGCAGTGGTAGCGCCTACACCCTCTACCCCTTCAACATGTATGAGGCACACTAAGAGTCTGGGAGAGACACCAATGCGAAAAAGTATATCACTGAGCCTAACTGGTTTGAAGAAGTCATCATCATCATCATGTAAAACGGTCCAGTCCACCATTAGCAGAATGTTTTGGTCGGAGGCGCCATTTGTACGCAACCACCCAACGGCTCGTCTGTATAATGCAAAGCTGGCTAAAATGTTAGCGCTGGACCTTCTCCCTTTTTCTTTCGTGGAAGGGGTGGGTTTTATAGAATTTGTGGCAACAGTCTGCCCTAAATGGAAGGTTCCTAGCCGGTCCTATTTTGCCAGAGTTGAGGTTCCCGCACTACATCAAGATGTGCTGGAGATGATTGGGGCAGCTTTGCAGAAGAGTGCTGTTCACACTATCCACCTGACAACAGACATGTGGACCAGTTGCCAAGCCCTTGATTACATGTGCATCACTGCACACTGGGTCTCTTTTGCAGGGGTTAGAGACAAGTTATCTGCAAGTATTGACAGTGCCACAATTTTTCAAGCTAGTCGGAAACATGCAACAGTAGCCATGTTTTCCATGGAGAAAACTCATACTGCACCTAACCTTTTGGAGGAGTTTAATAGGAAGGTCTATGAATGGCTGCATCCAAGAAATCGCATAGTTGGTTATGTTTCCACGGATAATTGCAGTAATATAGTTAAGGCCATGCAGCAAGGTGACTATTTCAAAGTGCCGTGTTTGGCGCACAGTATTAACATTGTGGTGCAAGATTTCTTGAAAAAAGAAAACACAGTCAGCAAGTTACTGACCACCTGCTGAAGAATCTGCACACATTTCAGCCATTCTTTTAAGGCCCGGAAGGAACTGAGGAGCATTCAACATGAACGTAGACTGCCAGTCAAATGACTCATCCAGGAGGTGGCAACACATTGGAACTCAACCTTTTACATGCTTGAGTGTCTGTCTGAGCAGTGGGGGGTAATACATGATTATGTCCATAAACTGGGTTCTACTATGAAAGACATGAGGCTAGAGTTGGAGGAATGGAAGCTAGTTGCAAGCCTGACAGACATGCTTCGTCCTTTTGAGGTCTTCACGCATGAAGTCAGCAGGGAGGACTGTTCTTTGGGCAAAGCTATTCCATTGTTGGTCATGCTAGAGCACCAACTGAAGGCGGTCTCTTCAACGTTCCGAGATGATGCTGAAAAGCAAGACGCATATCAGTTGGCGGAGAGGTTATTAAGCCGCCTAGTTGCCAATGAAAGGCTTAAAAACATACATACAGAACAACATTACATTTGTGCCACTATTCTGGATCCATGGTACAAAAAGGCAGTGGCAAGCAAAGCATTCATTCCTTTTGATGAAGCAGATGTTTCAAAGTACAAACATTGGCTAGCTGTGTCAGCCACTCGGTTCGAAAAAGAGCGGCAGAAAATTCAAGGAGCCGGCAGAAGTACAACTGAATCAGCAGGCCATCCGGTGTCAAGTTCCACTTCTGAATCTGTGGCCGAAGGGAGTCACTTTTCCTCACAGCTGTTAACGACACCAGCAACCATATCATCATCCTCACCTGCACCAGGCCTAGCCATAATATTGTCGGAAGCGGATTGACTAACTCATCAAGGGTTTGCTCGTTCCAGTGCTGCAAAGGCCACAGATAGTACGCAAAGTGGAGCAACCATGGAGAACCTTGAGCCAATGGTGCAGGCCTATCTGGATGACCCAACAGAGGTCTTTGTTAATCAGAACCCATTGCTGTATTGGTATAGGAAAAGGCCTCTATGGCCACTGATCCCCAACCTGGCTTTAAATTATTTTTCTTGCCCACTCGCAAGCGTGTCTTTTGAACGTGTTTTCAGTGCTACTGGTGCCATTGTAACTTCTAAAAGGACCCGCCTCTCGCCCAAAAATGTGGAGAGGTTAACACTGATCAAGATGAATCAGCACTTCATACCACCAGATTACAAAATACGTGAATGCATGCAGGAAGAAGAGGACACCGACTTAGGTGACGGAAGTTCTTCTCTGTTAGCTGACCTACTCCCGTCTCAATTCATAGACTTTGAGGACGAGCTCTACTTCTCTGACACAGAGGCCTGAAAATTACTTCCTTTTTTTTGTCCTTATTCTCTTTTATTTCTGTGTGTCTTTCTTTGTTTTGCAACTTTTACCACAACAAAACTCTAATCACCTAATCACAACAAGTCCATCAGCAGCACTGTCTTCATCTTATTTTCCTTATTGATTTGAAGGTGCCGCAGTCTGCATTCCTGAGGTTCACAAGTTCACAACTCAATCATGCTCCTCTATCCTCCTCCTCCAGACTCCCCCTATCCATTTCCCTCAAGGCAGATGGATGGATTACGAAGAATATAGAAACTTTGTCTTCGTAGACGAGTCCCCTCAAGTGGGACTGAAATTACTAACTGACTACATGCTTGCTGATTGCTGACAGAGTTACTTCTGAAATTGACAGGAGAGGCTGCCCTGTGGGCCATCACTTTCCGAAGAAGATGCGGACAAAAAGTAGAACAGGTAATGAATAATGAGAAGATGGCATGCAGTGGACAGCAATGGCTGTCTGGCTCTGATAAAACCAATTTCTGTTTGTTTTTTGTGCATGAATGAATCATATGTCTTGTCTTAGGTATTATTTAATCTTTTACACAGTAATTGTAACTCATGTATACTACTCTGTTTTTTTTTCCCTGTTTAATTCAAATTGTACTTCAACTTCATGGGCCACTATGTTGCATTTTCCAATATGCAAAATGTCCTTGGAGTGGACTCACTTGCCAATATACCATGATGATTGATTAAATAATATGTCTTTTTTCTTTACAGTCACTCACTGGGATGGATGGATCATCAGCGTCGGTTTACGGAAGAACTATGGCCAATTTGTGACTGGCAAACAGGTAAACCAGTCTACAACAACTACTACTGCAGAACTACATGTCTGTCTATTCGTGGTATGTAGTGGTCGAGGGCGAGGCAGTGTACTGTTGTTGTTATGCCAGGCAGAGTCCACTCCACTCCAGACAGCAGTTCATGTATAATTGGGGCTATGCGGCTTGCTGCATACAATTAGATATGCTTTGTCTGTCTGACAAAGAGCCTAGGTATGCTACATCAGGTTGCTTCACTCAGTGGTGCCTGCCTTGACCGTCTGCATGGGCCTGCCTCAAGCTTGGGCCAAACATATGTTATATTTGCGAGATTTTCTGTTTTTCGCGAATCTCGCGAAACTACAGAAAATTCACAAATTCTAGAGCAGAACGGATTTTTGGCCCATGCTTGCGGCAGGGCCATGCAGACAGTCAAGGCAGGCACCACTGAGTGAAGCATCCTGATGTAGCATACCTAGGCTCTTTGACACAGACAGACAAAGCATATCTAGGGTTTAGGGTTCAGTGCGATTTACTAGGGTTTTTGGGTTTAAGTTGGTAGGGTTCCCGCTGAGTCTAGGGCTCAGGGCCCAATGCAGGCTCGTTCATAATGATGTTGGCAAGGTTTTGGGGGGGTTTGGCGTTCTTTGGTCCAGAATTGGCAGAATTTGGGCCTTTTTTGGTGTTTTGCGGGCGTGTGTGTTTGGGTGAAAAGTGAAAACTAGTCGTACACCTTCTTCTTCTTCTTCTTCTTCTTCAAAGAGCGCAGTGGTTCGATTTTGTACTGCCTTGCTGAGATTCTTGGGAATCGCTGGAACAAGTGTCCAGGTAAGTTTCAAGAGGATCGAAGTAGTGGAAAGCTGAAAAAAGCAATTTTTTGTGAACAGCGCAATTTGCCATGTTTTGGATATACCAGAATTGCATGTTTTTGGGGGGCTGTTTGGGGGTGTTCTAGATTTGTGGGAGTGGGTCGGGGGGTCTTGGAGCACTGCCGGGAAAGTCTAATTTTGTTAGCAAGTGGTTTGAAGAAAAGACATGGTGGAAAAGGGGGGTTTGGGCCTAGCTGCATACAGCGTTTTGGCACAATTTAAACTGAGGCCTAGCAGTATTACATGTTTTTGGGGGGCTGTTTGGGGGGGTTCTAGGTTTTTGGGGTTGGGCTGGGGGGTCTGGGAGCACTGCTGGGAAAGTCTAATTTTGATTGCAAGTGGTTTGAAAAAAATCTATGGTGGAAAAGGGGAGTTAGGGCATAGCTGCAGAGCGCGTTTGGAGTGATTTTGAGGTAGGCCTCAAATTTTCTGTGTGTGACATTTTCCATGTTTGCTTTTGGCCTGTTTGGGGGTGTTCTACTTTTTTGCGGGTGGGTTGAGGGTTATGGGGCAATGCTGGGAAGGTCTGATATCAGATGCAAGTGGTTTGGAGAAAATCCATGCTGAAAAAGTTTTTCCTTTTTAGCTCATTTGCGTGTTTTTGGGGGGCTGTATGGGGGTTCTAGGTTTTTGGGGTGGTCCAGGGAGTCTGGGAGCACTGCTGGGATAGTCTAATTTTGATTGTAAGTGGTTTGAAGAAAATCTATGGTGGAAAAGAGGAGTTTGGGCCTAGCTGCAGAGCGCGTTTAGTATGATTTTGAGGTAGGCCTCAAATTTTCTGTGTGTGACATTTTCCATTTTTGCTTTTGGCCTGTTTGGGGTGTTCTACTTTTTTGCGGGTGGGTTGAGGGTTATGGAGGCATTGCTGGGAAGGTCTAATATCGGATGCAAGTGGTTCGGAGAAAATCCATAGTGAAAAAGTTTTTCCTTTTTAGCTCACTTGCGTGTATTTGGGGGGCTGATTGGGGGGTTCTAGGTTTTTGGGGGTGGTCCGGGGGGTATGGGAGCACTGCTGGGATAGTCTAATTTTGATTGCAAGTGGTTTGAAGAAAATCCATGGTGGAAAAGGGGAGTTAGGGCCTAGATGCAGAGCGCGTTTGGGGTGATTTTGAGGTAGGCCTCAAATCTTCTAAGTGTGACTTTTTCAATTTTTGCTTTTGGCCTGTATGGGGGTGTTCTACTTTTTTGAGGGTGAGTTGAGATGCCTGGGGGAATTACTGGGAAGGTCTAAAATTGGATGCAAGTGGTTTGGAGAAAATCCATGGTGAAAAAGTTTTTCCTTTTTAGCTCACTTGCGTGTTTTTGGGGGGATGTTTGGGGGGTTCTAGGTTTTTGGTGGGTGGTCCGGGGGGTCTGGGAGCACTGCTGGGATTGTCTAGTTTTGATTGCAAGTGGTTTGAAGAAAATCCATGTTGGAAAAGGGGAGTTAGGGCCGAGCTGCAGAGCACGTTTGGAGTGATTTTGAGGTAGGCCTCAAATTTTCTAAGTGTGACATTTTCCATTTTTGCTTTTGGCCTGTTTGGGGATGTTCTACTTTTTTGCGGGTGGGTTGAGGGGTCTGGGGGAAATGCTGGGAAGGTCTAATATCGGATGCAAGTGGTTTGGAGAAAATCCATGGTGAAAAAGTTTTTCCTTTTTAGCTCACCTGCGTGTTTTTGGGGGCTGTTTGGGGGGTTCTTGGTTTTTGGGGTGGTCCGGGGGGTCTGGGAGCACTGCTGGGATAGTCTAATTTTGATTGCAAGTGGTTTGAAGAAAATCGATGGTGGAAAAGGGGAGTTAGGGCCTAGCTGCAGAGCGAGTTTAGTGTGATTTTGAGGTAGGCCTCAAATTTTCTAAGTGTGACATTTTCCATTTTTGCTTTTGGCCTGTTTGGGGGTGTTCTTGGTTTTTGGGGAGGTCCGGGGGGTCTGGGTGTACTGCTGGGATAGTCTAATTTTGATTTCAAGTGGTTTTAAGAAAATCCATGGTGGAAAAGGGGAGTTGGGGCCTAGCTGCAGAGCGCGTTTAGTATGATTTTGAGGTAGGCCTCAAATTTTCTAAGTGTGACATTTTCCATTTTTGCTTTTGGCCTGTTTGGGGTGTTCTACTTTTTTGCGCTTGTGTTGAGAGGTCTGGAGGCATTGCAGGGAAAGTCTAATATCGGATGCAAGTGGTTCGGAGAAAATCCATGGTGAAAAAGTTTTTCCTTTTTAGCTCACTTGCGTGTATTTGGGGGGCTGATTGGGGGGGTTTTAGGTTTTTGGGGGTGGTCCGGGGGGTATGGGAGCACTGCTGGGATAGTCTAATTTTGATTGCAAGTGGTTTGAAGATAATCCATGGTGGAAAAGGGGAGTTAGGGCCTAGCTGCAGAGCGTGTTTGGGGTGATTTTGAGGTAGGCCTCAAATCTTCTAAGTGTGACTTTTTCCATTTTTGCTTTTGGCCTGTTTGGGGATGTTCTACTCTTTTGCGGGTGGGTTGAGAGGTCTGGAGGCATTGCTGGGAAGGTCTAATATCGGATGCAAGTGGTTTGGAGAAAATCCATGGTGAAAAAGTTTTTCCTTTTTAGCTCACTTGTGTGTTTTTGGGGGCTGTTTGGGGGGTTCTTGGTTTTTGGGGTGGTCCGGGGGGCCTGGGAGCACTGCTGGGTTAATCTAATTTTGATTGTAAGTGGTTTGAAGAAAATCTATGGTGGAAAAGAGGAGTTTGGGCCTAGCTGCAGAGCGCGTTTAGTATGATTTTGAGGTAGGCCTCAAATTTTCTGTGTGTGACATTTTCCATTTTTGCTTTTGGCCTGTTTGGGGTGTTCTACTTTTTTGCGGGTGGGTTGAGGGTTATGGAGGCATTGCTGGGAAGGTCTAATATCAGATGCAAGTGGTTCGGAGAAAATCCATAGTGAAAAAGTTTTTCCTTTTTAGCTCACTTGCGTGTATTTGGGGGGCTGATTGGGGGGGTTTTAGGTTTTTGGGGGTGGTCCGGGGGGTATGGGAGCACTGCTGGGATAGTCTAATTTTGATTGCAAGTGGTTTGAAGAAAATCCATGGTGGAAAAGGGGAGTTAGGGCCTAGCTGCAGAGCGTGTTTGGGGTGATTTTGAGGTAGGCCTCAAATCTTCTAAGTGTGACTTTTTCCATTTTTGCTTTTGGCCTGTTTGGGGGTGTTCTACTTTTTTTCGGGTGGGTTGAGGGGTATTGGGGCAATGCTGGGAAGGTCTAATATTGGATGCAATTGGTTTGGAGAAAATCCATGGTGAAAAAGTTTTTCTTTTTTAGCTCACTTGCGTGTTTTTGGGGGGCTGTTTGGGGGGGTTCTAGGTTTTTGGGGGTGGCCTGGGGGGTCTGGGAGCACTGCTGGGATAGTCTAATGTTGATTGCAAGTGGTTTGAAGAAAATCCATGGTGGAAAAGGGGAGTTAGGGCCTAGCTGCAGAGCGTGTTTAGAGTGATTTTGAGGTAGGCCTCAAATTTTCCAAGTGTGACATTTTCCATTTTTGCTTTTGGCCTGTTTGGGGATGTTCTACTCTTTTGCGGGTGGGTTGAGAGGTCTGGAGGCATTGCTGGGAAGGTCTAATATCGGATGCAAGTGGTTTGGAGAAAATCCATGGTGAAAAAGTTTTTCCTTTTTAGCTCACTTGTGTGTTTTTGGGGGCTGTTTGGGGGGTTCTTGGTTTTTGGGGTGGTCCGGGGGGCCTGGGAGCACTGCTGGGTTAATCTAATTTTGATTGTAAGTGGTTTGAAGAAAATCTATGGTGGAAAAGAGGAGTTTGGGCCTAGCTGCAGAGCGCGTTTAGTATGATTTTGAGGTAGGCCTCAAATTTTCTGTGTGTGACATTTTCCATTTTTGCTTTTGGCCTGTTTGGGGTGTTCTACTTTTTTGCGGGTGGGTTGAGGGTTATGGAGGCATTGCTGGGAAGGTCTAATATCAGATGCAAGTGGTTTGGAGAAAATCCATAGTGAAAAAGTTTTTCCTTTTTAGCTCACTTGCGTGTATTTGGGGGGCTGATTGGGGGGGTTCTAGGTTTTTGGGGGTGGTCCGGGGGGTATGGGAGCACTGCTGGGATAGTCTAATTTTGATTGCAAGTGGTTTGAAGAAAATCCATGGTGGAAAAGGGGAGTTAGGGCCTAGATGCAGAGCGCGTTTGGGGTGATTTTGAGGTAGGCCTCAAATCTTCTAAGTGTGACTTTTTCAATTTTTGCTTTTGGCCTGTATGGGGTGTTCTACTTTTTTGAGGGTGAGTTGAGATGCCTGGGGGAATTACTGGGAAGGTCTCATGTTGGATGCAAGTGGTTTGGAGAAAATTCATGGTGAAAAAGTTTTTCCTTTTTAGCTCACTTGCATGTTTTTGGGGGGATTTTTGGGGGGTTCTAGGTTTTTGGTGGGGGGTCCGGGGGGTCTGGGAGCACTGCTGGGATAGTCTAGTTTTGATTGCAAGTGGTTTGAAGAAAATCCATGTTGGAAAAGGGGAGTTAGGGCCGAGCTGCAGAGCACGTTTGGAGTGATTTTGAGGTAGGCCTCAAATTTTCTGTGTGTGACATTTTCCATTTTTGCTTTTGGCCTGTTTGGGGATGTTCTTCTTTTTTGCGGGTGGGTTGAGGGGTCTGGGGGAAATGCTGGGAAGGTCTAATATCGGATGCAAGTGGTTTGGAGAAAATCCATGGTGAAAAAGTTTTTCATTTTTAGCTCACTTGCGTGTTTTTGGGGGCTGTTTGGGGGGTTCTTGGTTTTTGGGGTGGTCCGGGGGGTCTGGGAGCACTGCTGGGACAGTCTAATTTTGATTGCAAGTGGTTTGAAGAAAATCGATGGTGGAAAAGGGGAGTTAGGGCCTAGCTGCAGAGCGAGTTTAGTGTGATTTTGAGGTAGGCCTAAAATTTTCTAAGTGTGACATTTTCCATTTTTGCTTTTGGCCTGTTTGGGGGTGTTCTTGGTTTTTGGGGAGGTCCGGGGGGTCTGGGTGCACTGCTGGGATAGTCTAATTTTGATTTCAAGTGGTTTGAAGAAAATCCATAGTGGAAAAGGGGAGTTGGGGCCTAGCTGCAGAGCGCGTTTAGTATGATTTTGAGGTAGGCCTCAAATTTTCTAATTGTGACATTTTCCATTTTTGCTTTTGGCCTGTTTGGGGTGTTCTACTTTTTGCGCTTGTGTTGAGAGGTCTGGAGGCATTGCAGGGAAGGTCTAATATCGGATGCAAGTGGTTCGGAGAAAATCCATGGTGAAAAATGTTTCCTTTTTAGCTCACTTGCGTGTATTTGGGGGGCTGATTAGGGTTTTTTTAGGTTTTTGGGGGCGGTCAGGGGGGTATGGGAGCACTGCTGGGATAGTCTAATTTTGATTGCAAGTGGTTTGAAGAAAATCCATGGTGGAAAAGGGGAGTTGGGGCCTAGCTGCAGAGCGCGTTTAGTATGATTTTGAGGTAGGCCTCAAATTTTCTAAGTGTGACATTTTCCATTTTTGCTTTTGGCCTGTTTGGGGTGTTCTACTTTTTTGCGCTTGTGTTGAGAGGTCTGGAGGCATTGCAGGGAAGGTCTAATATCGGATGCAAGTGGTTCGGAGAATATCCATGGTGAAAAAGTTTTTCCTTTTTAGGTCATTTGCGTGTATTTGGGGGGATGATTGGGGTTTTTTTAGGTTTTTGGGGGCGGTCCGTGGGGTATGGGAGCACTGCTAGGATAGTCTAATTTTGATTGCAAGTGGTTTGAAGAAAATCCATGGTGGAAAAGGGGAGTTAGGGCCTAGCTGCAGAGCGTGTGTGGGGTGATTTTGAGGTAGGCCTCAAATCTTCTAAGTGTGACTTTTTCCATTTTTGCTTTTGGCCTGTTTGGGGGTGTTCTCCTTTTTTTCGGGTGGGTTCAGGGGTATTGGGGCAATGCTGGGAAGGTCTAATATTGGATGCAAATGGTTTGGAGAAAATCCATGGTGAAAAGGTTTTTCCTTTTTTGCTCATTTGCATGTTTTTGGGGGGCTGTTTGGGGGGTTCTAGGTTTTTGGGGATGGCCTGGGGGGTCTGGGAGCACTGCTGGGATAGTCTAATGTTGATTGCAAGAGGTTTGAAGAAAATCCATGGTGGAAAAGGGGAGTTAGGGCCTAGCTGCAGAGCGCGTTTAGAGTGATTTTGAGGTAGGCCTCAAATTTTCCAAGTGTGACATTTTCCATTTTTGCTTTTGGCCTGTTTGGGGATGTTCTACTCTTTTGCGGGTGGGTTGAGAGGTCTGGAGGCATTGCTGGGAAGGTCTAATATCGGATGCAAGTGGTTCGGAGAAAATCCATGGTGAAAAAGTTTTTCCTTTTTAGCTCACTTGCGTGTTTTTGGGGGCTGTTTGGGGGGTTCTTGGTTTTTGGGGTGGTCCGGGGGGTCTGGGAGCACTGCTGGGATAATCTAATTTTGATTGCAAGTGGTTTGAAGAAAATCGATGGTGGAAAAGGTAAGTTAGGGCTTAGCTGCAGAGCGAGTTTAGTGTGATTTTGAGGTAGGCCTAAAAGTTTCTAAGTGTGACATTTTCCATTTTTGCTTTTGGCCTGTTTGGGGGTGTTCCTGGTTTTTGGGGTGGTCCGGGGGGTCTGGGTGCACTGCTGGGATAGTCTAATTTTGATTGCAAGTGGTTTGAAGAAAATCCATGATGGAAAAGGGGAGTTGGGGCCTAGCTGCAGAGCGCGTTTAGTGTGATTTTGAGGTAGGCCTCAAATTTTCTAAGTGTGACATTTTCCATTTTTGCTTTTGGCCTGTTTGGGGTGTTCTACTTTTTTGCGCTTGTGTTGAGAGGTCTGGAGGCATTGCAGGGAAGGTCTAATATCAGATGCAAGTGGTTCGGAGAAAATCCATGGTGAAAAATGTTTCCTTTTTAGCTCACTTGCATGTATTTGGGGGGCTGATTGGGGGGTTTTTAGGTTTTTGGGGGCGGTCAGGGGGGTATGGGAGCACTGCTGGGATAGTCTAATTTTGATTGCAAGTGGTTTGAAGAAAATCCATGGTGGAAAAGGGGAGTTGGGGCCTAGCTGCAGAGCGCGTTTAGTATGATTTTGAGGTAGGCCTCAAATTTTCTAAGTGTGACATTTTCCATTTTTGCTTTTGGCCTGTTTGGGGTGTTCTACTTTTTTGCGCTTGTGTTGAGAGGTCTGGAGGCATTGCAGGGAAGGTCTAATATCGGATGCAAATGGTTCGGAGAAAATCCATGGTGAAAAAGTTTTTCCTTTTTAGCTCACTTGCGTGTATTTGGGGGGCTGATTGGGGGGTTTTAGGTTTTTGGGGTGGTCCGGGGGGTATGGGAGCACTGCTGGGATAGTCTAATTTTGATTGCAAGTGGTTTGAAGAAAATCCATGGTGGAAAAGGGGAGTTAGGGCCTAGCTGCAGAGCGCGTTTGGGGTGATTTTGAGGTAGGCCTCAAATCTTCTAAGTGTGACATTTTCCATTTTTGCTTTTGGCCTGTTTGGGGGTGTTCTACTTTTTTTCGGGTGGGTTGAGGGGTATTGGGGCAATGCTGGGAAGGTCTGATATTGGATGCAAGTGGTTTGGAGAAAATCCATGGTGAAAAAGTTTTTCCTTTTTAGCTCACTTGCGTGTGTTTGGGGGGCTGTTTAGGGGGGTTCTAGGTTTTTGGGGGTGGTCCGGGGGGGTCTGGGAGCACTGATGGGATAGTCTAATGTTGATTGCAAGTGGTTTGAAGAAAATCCATGGTGGAAAAGGGGAGTTAGGGCCTAGGTGCAGAGCGCGTTTGGAGTGATTTTGAGGTAGGCCTCAAATTTTCCAAGTGTGACATTTTCCATTTTTGCTTTTGGCCTGTTTGGGGGTGTTCCTGGTTTTTGGGGTGGTCCGGGGGGTCTGGGTGCACTGCTGGGATAGTCTAATTTTGATTGCAAGTGGTTTGAAGAAAATCCATGATGGAAAAGGGGAGTTGGGGCCTAGCTGCAGAGCGCGTTTAGTGTGATTTTGAGGTAGGCCTCACATTTTCTAAGTGTGACATTTTCCATTTTTGCTTTTGGCCTGTTTGGGGTGTTCTATTTTTTTGCGGTTGTATTGAGAGGTCTGGAGGCATTGCTGGAAAGGTCTAATATCGGATGCAAGTGGTTCGGAGAAAATCCATGGTGAAAAAGTGTTTCCTTTCTAGCTCACTTGCGTGTTTTTGGGGGGCTGATTGGGGGGGTTCAAGGTTTTTGGGGTTGGTCCGGGGGGTATGGGAGCACTGCTGGGATAGTCTAATTTTGATTGCAAGTGGTTTGAAGAAAATCCATGGTGGAAAAGGGGAGTTAGGGTCTAGCTGCAGAGCGCGTTTGGGGTGATTTTGAGGTAGGCCTCAAATCTTCTGAGTGTTACATTTTCCATTTTTGCTTTTGGCCTGTTTGGGGTGTTCTACTTTTTTGCGGGTGGGTTGAGAGGTCTGGGGGCATTGCTGGGAGGGTCTAATATCGGATGCAAGAGGTTTGGAGAAAATCCATGGTGAAAAAGTTTTTCCTTTTTAGCTCACTTGCGTGTTTTTTGGGGGCTGTTTCGGGGGGTTCTTGGTTTTTGGGGTGGTCCGGGGCGTCTGGGAGCACTGCTGGGATAATCTAATTTTGATTGCAAGTGGTTTGAAGAAAATCGATGGTGGACAAGGGGAGTTAGGGCCTAGCTGCAGAGCGAGTTTAGTGTGATTTTGAGGTAGGCCTCAAAGTTTCTAAGTGTGACATTTTCCATTTTTGCTTTTGGCCTGTTTGGGGGTGTTCCTCGTTTTTGGGGTGGTCCGGGGGGTCTGGGTGCACTGCTGGGATAGTCTAATTTTGATTGCAAGTGGTTTGAAGAAAATCCATGGTGGAAAAGGGGAGTTGGGGCCTAGCTGCAGAGCGCATTTAGTGTCATTTTGAGGTAGGCCTCAAATTTTGTAAGTGTGACATTTTCCATTTTTGCTTTTGGCCTGTTTGGGGTGTTCAATTTTTTGCGGTTGTGTTGAGAGGTCTGGAGGCATTGCTGGGATGGTCTAATATCGGATGCAAGTGGTTCGGAGAAAATCCATGGTGAAAAAGTTTTTCCTTTTAAGCTCACTTGCGTGTTTTTGGGGGGCTGATTGGGGGGGGTTCTAGGTTTTTGGGGGTGGTCCGGGGGTATGGGAGCACTGCTGGGATAGTCTAATTTTGATTGCAAGTGGTTTGAAGAAAATCCATGGTGGAAAAGGGGAGTTAGGGTGTAGCTGCAGAGCGCGTTTGGGGTGATTTTGAGGTAGGCCTCAAATCTTCTAAGTGTGACTTTTTCCATTTTTGCTTTTGGCCGGTTTGGGGGTGTTCTATTTTTTTGCGGGTGGGTTGAGGGGTATGGGGGCAATGCTGGGAAGGTCTAATATCGGATGCAAGTGGTTAGGAAAATATCCATGGTGAAAAAGTTTTTCGTTTTTAGCTCACTTGCGTGTTTTTGGGGGCCTGTTTGGGGGGGTTCTAGGTTTTTGGGGGTGGTCCGGGGGTCTGGGAGCACTGCTGGGATAGTCTAATTTTGATTGCAAGTGGTTTGATGAAAATCTATGGTGGAAAAGTGGAGTTAGGGCCTAGCTGCAGAGCGCGTTTGGAGTGATTTTGAGGTAGGCCTCAAACCTTCTAAATGTGACATTATCCATTTTTGCTTTTGGCCTGTTTGGGGGTGTTCTACTTTTTTGTGGGTGGGTTGAGAGATCTGGGGGCATTGCTGAGAAGGTCTAATATCGGATTTAAGTCGTTTGGAAAAAATCCATGGTGAAAAAGTTTTTCGTTTTTAGCTCACTTGCGTGTTTTGGGGGGCCTGTTTGGGGGGGTTCTAAGTTTTTGGGAGTGGTCCGGGGGTCTGGGAGCACTGCTGGGATAGTCTAATTTTGATTGCAAGTGGTTTGAAGAAAATCCATGGTGGAAAAGGGGCGTTAGGGCCCAGCTGCAGAGTGCGTGTGGAGTGATTTTCAGGTAGGCCTCAAATTTTTTAAGTGTGACATTTTCCATTTTTGCTTTTGGCCTGTTTAGGGGTGTTCTACTTTTTTGTGTGTGGGTTGAGGGGTCTGGGGGCAGTGCTGGGAAGGTCTAATATCGGATGCAAGTGGTTTGGAGAAAATCCATGGCGAAAAAGTTTTTCCTTTTTAGCTCACTTGCGTGTTTTTGGGGGGCTGTTTGGGGGGTTCTAGGTTTTTGAGGATGGTCCGGGGGGTCTGGGAGCACTGCTGGGATAGTCAAATTTTGATTGTAAGTGGTTTGAAGAAAATCCATGGTGAAAAAGGGGAGTTAGGGCCTAGCTGCAGAGCGCGTTTGGAGTGATTTTGTGGTAGGCCTCAAATTTTCTAAGTGTGACATTTTCCATTTTTGCTTTTGGCCTGTTTGGGGGTGTTCTACTTTTTTTGCCGGTGGGTTGAGAGGTCTGGGGGCACTGCTAGGAAGGTCTAATATCGGACACAAGTGGTTTGGAAAAAATCCATGGTGAAAAAGTTTTTCCTTTTTAGTTCACTTGTGTGTTTTTGGGGGGCTGTTTGGGGGCGTTCTAGGATTTTGGGGGTGGTCCGGGGGGTCTGGGAGCACTGCTGGGATAGTGTAATTTTGATTGCAAGTGGTTGAAGAAAATCCATGGTGACAAAGGGGAGTTAGGGCCTAGCTGCAGAGCGCGTTTGGAGTGATTTTGAGGTAGGCCTCAAATTTTCTAAGTGTGACATTTTCCATTTTTGCTTTTGGCCTGTTTGGGGGTGTTCTACTTTTTTGCGGGTGGGTTGAGAGGTCTGGGGGCATTATTTTGAAGGTCTAATATCGGATGCCAGTGGTTTGGAGAAAATCCATGGTGAAAAAGTTTTTCCTTTTTAGCTCACTTGCGTGTTTTTGGGGGGCTGTTTGGGGGGGTTCTAGGTTTTTTGGGGTGGTCCAGGGGTCTGGGAGCACTGCTGGGATAGTCAAATTTTGATTGCAAGTGGATTGAAGCAAATCCATGGTGGAAAAGGGGAGTTAGGGCCTAGCTGCAGAGCGCGTTTGGAGTGATTTTGAGGCAGGCCTCAAATTTTCTAAGTGTGACATTTTCCATTTTTGCTTTTGGCCTGTTTGGGGGTGTTCTACTTTTTTGCGGGTGGGTTGAGAGGTTTGGGGGCATTGCTGGGAAGGTCTAATATCGGATGCAAGTGGTTTGGAAAAAATCCATGGTGAAAAAGTTTTTCCTTTTTAGCTCACGTGCGTGTTTTTGGGGGGCTGTTTGAGGGGGTTCTAGGTTTTTGGGGGTGGTCCGGGGAGTCTGGGAGCACTGCTGGGATAGTCTAATTTTGATTGCAAGTGGTTTGAAGAAAATCCATGGTGGAAAATGGGAGTTAGGGCCTAGCTGCAGAGAGCGTTTGGAGTGATTTTGAGGTGGGCCTCACATTTTCTAAGTGTGACATTTTCCATTTTTGCTTTTGGCCTGTTTGGGGGTGTTTTACTTTTTTGCGGGTGGGTTGTGGGGTCTGGGAGTATTGCTGGGGAGGTCTGATATCGGATGCAAGTGGTTTGGAGTTAATCCATGGTGGAAAAGGGGGTTTGGGCCTAGCCCTAGTTGCAGAGAGCGTTTTGGCACGGTTGAAAGTTGGGCCTAGTAGTAGTATCGCATGTTTTTGGGGGGCTGCTTCGTGGCGGTTTTAGATGTTTGGGGGTGGGTTGAGGGGTCTGGGAGCACTGCTGGGAAGGTCTAATTTTGTTCTAAAATCGCAGTTTACACTTTACACCTAGCTTGAGGTGAAAGATCCGCAAATTTTGCCCACACTTATTTATCCTTGAAAAGGAGACTCAGAGTACGCACTTTCGAAATGATGCTTGTATGTATTGTAATACTGTCGACTCTGAAACTGAAAGTGTTATTTTTGCACTACACAGCGTACCTTATATTTTTTTCTCTGTGGTGTTTTAATATCACTTCCTGTTTTTCCATCAGCAATTACAGGCCGGCTTTTACCCTGTGCAATGGCAAAAAGGATGAACTCAGGCTTAAAGGACCCGCAATTCAGCATCCACCAGGCGGGCAGTGGACAAGGTGTCCTCACAATAGAAACAAAAGCTACCCTGCCAGGGTATATTTCAAGGTCCCAGGGGGATCCTTACATATAAATAAGTGGTGACAAAAAATTATTATGTATCAGAGCCAATTATACATCAGACAAAGTCAATTAACCTTTTTTATAAATATAAATATAAGTAGTTTATTTGTTGATTTCATATAAAAAGATTCATGTAGGTGCTTAGAAAAAATATATACATTGATTTAGACTCAACATAGCATATAGGTTTGAGAGAAAAACCATAGTTTTTGTGGTTTTAGCATGAGTCATTGTTTGAACCAAGCAAAATGCATAGATACATCACCCACACACTCCCAGAATCATCCACTAAATTCACACTAACTCTCAGACTCACCTGTTATAATTATACACAATCACACACATAACATTCAGGGATGCCTCAAATTGCTGTTTGGAAAGGAGAGGAGAGGAAAGAGATCAACGGACCCTCAGGAGCTGACCTGCTGCCCTCTATCCCCTTGGATACCGCTGCTCCCGCTACCACTCGAAAGACCAGGAGTCCCTGCGCCGCTCTGGTGAGCACGGCCGCGCCACCAGAGAGACACGCCCCCCGCCCACAATAGCCACTACTTAACAGGCTACTCGGCGCAAAGCGGGACGCCGAGCGAAGCCCGAGCAAAGGGCGGGCAGTCTGTGGCAGTCAGGGGCTGACAGAGGCTGGGCTGGGCCGGGTCCCCAACATCTTCTATACTGGCCCTGAAAGGTACTGTGACACTGTTAGAGGGCAAAACATCAATTATGTTCACTTGCTCTGGGAAACCGCTTAGAGCTGTAGGAGAAGGGGTTGGGGGGAACCCAATGATAGGCACTATGGATAGGTTTATAACTAGAGTAGGGCCGCCATAGAGAAGGAGATTGCGATGACGGAACGTCGCCTCTCCGGGGATCTTTTACCAGCCAGACGATCCTCTCTTGGCTCTGCGGCTAAAGTCTTGTCACCTTCCACAGTTAGGGCTCTATCCCCACCTATTGTAGAAGTGCCAGAGCATCCCCGGCTATTCGAACTAGGCGGTAGTATTGACAGGCTAGAGAATCTAGTAGTACAGCTAACACCAGGTGTTGCTAGTGATGAGACTGAGGGAGGGTGTGTCCCACCCTTATTTTCTCCTGTTATTAGTCAAAACTCCCCGCTGCCAGACCCTGTTCCCCCTGTGGGCACCTCGGCGCCTTGCGTGTTTCAGGGTGCCTCGAAACGTGCCAAGAGGAAAAGAGTTGTGAGCACACGCAAAGGTAGTCACCCTATACTGTACAAGCGCTCCAGGACACAAAGGTTAAGGGCCACGGGTGATGGGTCGGGAGAGTCCCTGTCCCAGGAAAGGGGTCTTGATACTAATGACATGTCATCCCCAATCCAAGTCCCAGTGTGCTTGGACCAATTTATTAACGCGCTTAATCGCTCTTTGATACCGCTCATAGACCAAATTAAGAGGGTGGAGTCCAGAGTAAATAGTCTTGAGCAGTCGACCCTTGACAACTTTTTTTCACTCAAAACTCTGATTAAACAACAGACTAGAAATAGTCAGGACCCCACATGTGGCAAGTTGGGAAAGGGAGCAGCTGTTGTAGCTGCTCCGCCACAAGATTCAGTCACGCTAAAGACGGTGTCCTCAATAGCACCAAGTGTGGCACCAACTCCAACCAATATTGACCCATCCAAGTCCAAACCAGGTCTTGCCCCGCAATCCAATCCACCGCAAGGGAATTCCACTAAAGTCCCTAAAGCCCACAAGATAGCAATGCAACTAAAGGCTCCAGTGGGTGGGCAAAATCATAACTCCAAACTCAAGCAATTACCAGTAAATAGTGCTAAGACTAAGGGAGATGGGGCAACTCTGCCAGCTAACCTTGTCGAAGCACATGCTCCTGCTGCACCCGCCTTGAAGAAATCTACCCGCATTCCTTGCACTGACCTTCCCCCGGATTGCCACTCCTATGTTGTTGTACTGGTCAAGGTCCCACCCCTGAAAGATAACCAACCAGAGACCCACCAGGCCTTAAAAAATAAATGCCTCCACTGGCTAAAAACAAATAGACCACTCCCTGCGGGTGTTGATGGACTAATCCTCGGTGTCCGCAGGGTGAGCTGGGTTGGCAAGAGCAAGAAGCAGCTGGAGGGGGACTGCGTCATTATTAACTTCCAGGATAATAGAGTGGCCAGATTGATATGCAGTCAAGATCAAACGGTGGGGGGCACTGGAGTTAGTGCAGTGGATCTGACTTACTTCTATCCGCGGCATGTAAACCATGCCATTCTTAGGCCTGTGGTGGGGGAACTAAGCAAGGGTGCTATTGGTGGAATGTACAGTATGTTCGAGCCCTCTCCCTACCCACAGACTAGGTGGCTCGGCCAAAACTATGGCCCTATGAACCACTGACTTGAGGCAACGGGAGGTCTAGATAGGGGGGAAATGGGCGAGCCCCTATACGATATAGCAATGTTACCTACCTCTTCTTCCTCAAATGAAACCCAAACTATACCGCTGGCTGCTATGGACCCTTTGGGGGACTCAGTCACTAGTGGTCATTAGGGAGCATCGCCAGGTACTGATAGGGTGGCTCCATGCCAAGAAATAGTTTCCTGCTGCGCTCCTGCTGTGAGGGACCAAGTCTTAAAGGTCTTCAGTTGGAACGTTGCAGGAATAACTAGGAAACTGACACTGCCTGACTGGAATGCATTAGTGGAAGAGTATTCCATATGCATTTTCCAGGAGGCATGGAGCAGGGAGCCAGTACAAAGGGTGGGGTATTCTGCTCATGCCATCCCAGCTGTCTGCCCAGACTCGGGCAGAGGACGACCTTCGGGGGGTCTTCTTATCTGGGTAGCTTCATCCCTAAATTGTAGGGTAGTGGAAACTAAGACCAATAGCCCAGATTTAATTAACATCACATTGAAGGACGCCAGGGGTCGTGTTGTTTTGAATATAGTCAATGTCTATGCCCGTGGCACCAAGGGAGGGAGGCAGTCTCCCACAATTGCATTGTTGGAGGACTTGCTAGGGGCAACGCCATACAAAGCCTGCACCTTGGTTGCAGGCGATGTAAACTGTACGTTCGAGCCCTTGGGCCCGGATGTTACCCAGGACCAGGACGAGGAGGATGGCAGGAGGGGGATACCTGTCCTAGAGCTGCCCCCGATCAAAAAATGGTCAGAGGTGGCATTGCAGTTAAATGCCCTTAGTATATAGCATGGTCTGAGGGCTTTAAACGGAAGGACAAGCTCGGACAGGGGGGGTGCCCATACATATAATAGGCCCAACCACACATCAAGAATCGGTTACATCTTGCTTGATGTGTGCTTATGGAGCTCAGTGAGGGACATGGTAATATTACCTTTAGTTGAAAGTGATCACAATCTGTTGTCCCTCACTCTAGCCCCTTGGTGGTCTGTTAGTAGTGGGGGTCCTGTATCTAGCCCCACAGTTGATTTGGGTGAGGCGGAGGTATCCCCTTGCGGTAGACGCCTGAAGTGGTCAAAACTTCTCTTGTCTGCCGTAAAACTTGAGGCTGTGTCCCAATTACTGGCCCTAGCCCAACAGAATCTAGGTGCAGTCGAAGGGGGCTTGGGGGAGGTATGTGAAGTATTTTGTGGACTAACTGGGGCCTTGACAAATTTGTTTACTGTGGGTAAGAGGCATGGCGGGGCGAAAGAAAGGCCCAACAAAAGAGATGGCTGGAATACCCACAAATATAGGGAGGCGAAAAAAAACCTAGTCGAGGCAGTCAAAGCAAAATCTCAAGCCAGGACAAGGGAGGCTAGGAAGGTCTACTCCAAATCGATCCAGATAGCAAAGAAGGAATGGGAGGAGAAATTCTGGGCGGAGTTGCTGGTTGCTAGTAAAGATAAAGATGCTAGGGGGTTCTGGAAATTGATAGGTTCCTGTAGTAGACCCGACGATACTCTGAGAACGTGCACCATCCCACCCCAGAACTGGTTTCGTCACTTTGGGGCCTTATATTCAGCGATAGAAGGGTCCCTAAACGAGCCAGCTCTATTTCCCTTCTCTATCGAGGATAGCTCTTTCTGCTTGTTCACACCCCGGGAGGTTGAGAATGCCATCAAAACCGTGGTCCCACTGAAAGCTGCTGGCCCGGATGGGCTCCCAGGGGATTTACTGCGGGCCTACCCATTTGATTGGGGTCAAATGATCTCGGCCCTCTTGAATGCCATCTTGGAGGGCGGCCCGATCCCAGAGTCATGGAGAGGGGCAGTGGTAGTCCCCATATACAAAAAGGGAAGTAGAGACATTCCAGGGAACTACAGGCCAATAAGCCTGATTGATTCTACACAAAAAGTAGCTGGAAAAGTCATTTTGGGGAGAATCCTTCAATGGGTGGATGAAAATCAAGTTCTATCGGACTTCCAAGCAGGCTATCGCTCAGGAACAGGCACAATTGAGCAGGTCTTTAGGCTAACTCTACTGCACTGGAAGGTGGTGGAACTAGGCAAGGACAGTCTCTATTTGGCCTTCTTTTACTTGAAGACTGCCTTTGACCTAGATCCCAGGGAAAAACTCTGGAGGGTTCTCCATCGTTTGGGCCTGCCCCCGTATATTCTGTTTCTTCTTATGAAACTCCACACGAACACTTTCGCCCAGGTTCGCTGGGGGAGAAATGGCAAAACAACAGATAGGATCCCTGTTTGTAGGGGTGTCAGACAGGGTTGCGTGTTAGCCCCTACACTTTTCTCCCTATATGTAAATGGCGTGGTGGAGCATCTGCTACAGGAACCTGCGGACGCACCCTGTCTGGGGGGTGTGTGGATCCCAACATTATTATTCGCGGATGACACTCTGCTAATCTCAAAGACCCCCCAGGGGCTCCAGAAGTTGTTGACCCGGTTTCAGGACTTTTGTGTAACCAGAGGGCTGGTGATAAACGTAGAAAAAACGAAATATCTGATACTACATCCACCAAGGAAATTAGGTCGCCCCCCCACTCTGAATTCAGTCCCTCTGGAGAAAGTGACTGAATTTGATTATTTGGGTCTACGCCTGAATGATAAAATGAGCTGGCGTTCTCACATCAACAAGATGGTCCTCTGTCACAAAAGGGTAGGGGGTGCCTTACTCAAGGAATATCACGCATCCCCCAGATCTTCAGTGGCGCCTGCAATTGAGATTTACAAGGCAAGGGGGGTCACTTCTGCCTTGTATGGTGCGGAGTTATGGGGCCACTGTACTTTGGGTTCCCTATCCAAGACTGAAAATAAGTTCCTGAAGGACCTCCTAGCTCTTCCCTTGAGCACCCCAACAGTTCCAGTGCTCTTGGACTTGGGCTGTAAAAGCATCAAAGACCAGGCCCGTCTTCGCCCATTGCTCCTATGGTCCCGCATATGGAGGGTCCCGGAATTAAAATCCTATGCCGACGGCCTAACAGAAATATTGAATACGGGGGGCTGGAATAAGATCAAGTGGCTGAGGGACATAAAAACTCTTTTGGGGGAACTGGGCCTAGGAGACTGCTGGACTACAAGATCTGCTCCTCCCAAGGCAGTCCTCAAAAAACTATATTGGGACTGGGTCTTTTGCCAACTAATCGGGAATCCACATCATTGTAATTCGACGGCAGCATTCCTTAAAATAAAGGATGTGGTATCATATGAACCCTACATGGACCTAATTACTATGCCAGTGGATAGGGCCCTTTACTTCAAGTTCAGAGTTGGCACCCTTCCGCTAGGAGCAACTGTATCGAAGTGGAAGTCCTATACTCATTTATCCCCCTTTTGCGCTTGTTGTCCAACCAGACCTGAGACGGTGGCACATGTACTCTTTGAGTGCCCAGACTATATCCATCCAAGGAGATACTGGTTGAAACCCCTCTTCAAACGCCTGGGAACAAGCATGTATTCAGTGGCACTCCGAATTTTACTGACTGATACCTCTCCACTTATAGTCTGTGGTGTCTCAAAATTTTTTAAACGTTTTTGGTTGATTCGTTGCAATAGATTGACTATATCGATTTAATTCTTTTTAGCTAATTTATTTTAGGGAGCTCCCTAAAATGTTATTATTTTAAAATGTATGACATACTTGTATTTTTTCTAAATGTTGTTCTTTAATGTATGTTATACTTGTAAGATATCTTTGCATATCGAATAAAGCTTTCAACCAACAATAATCATAAAGGTAAAAGGTGTCTTTTGGTCCCCAACATTGATCGACGGAGCGTCAGATGGAATGGAGGAGTACCGCGAAAAAGAGGAATGGCTGGATGCATGCAACTTCCCAAATTCAACAGGACAACTACAACAACATACAGTTACAGTATCCATCTTCATTTCTACTTATCTTTTAAGTAATGTTATTGCTCTGAACTTCTATGAGTGTGACTCTGTGCATTTTTTTGCTCTCTGCTTCAATTTATCCCTCCAGCCATTGTATACTTTTGTCTTTGCTATTTTTTAAACTAATTTAATGTACTAAGTGGTTCTTCTCTCTGAGGGCAGATAGGCAAGTGAAATTGCGTAATTACTGCAGCCCTGTACTGTCACATTGTTTCTTCATAGTAAGTACATTGTAGAAAGTACTACTTACTTTTCAGTAACCTATCCATTTAGCAAACAACTTCATGCATGAAGTAGTGCATGCACTTCTTTTATGTCCCTTAACAGATTTATGGATAGCTTCTTATCCAAAGATTTGTTTATCTTCATTTGTTGTTTGTCCATGCTGTGTTTTTTTTCCTCTCTCCACAAATCTTTCCCCACAAACAACATTCCCATCCAAGTTTTAAACTCTATCCCTCTTCCCCCGGGCTGTGTGGGTTTCATTGAGGTGTGAGTAAATTGCAACAATAATTCCACACACTTGCTGGGGAGGATAAGGTGCAAGCAACCTCCTCAAATTAATTTTAAGGCAGCTAGATGAATCCTAGGATATTGTAATTCTGGTGAAAAAACAACAATGAGTATTTTAAAATAAATTCAGAATTTCATGGCCATCATCGATTGGATCCATCATCAACATCATCCTCCTACATGCCAAGAAGACTTGCTGTTACGCTGCTGTGTCACTGTTCTTGTTGTAGCCATAATACTCATACTTATCTTCAGCATTGCTTAGGCTACTGTTCCTTCTACTACTCCTCTCAAGCCACTCAATGTCTATTTTTTATCACTTTGTTTTTCGTATGCTCCTACTGCTAGTGTGGTACCACTCCTACTAACACCACAACAACGGAATTTCGGTCCGGGATATCGTAATCACCATTTGCCATGCAGCCAGCGCTGTGCCTAGCTCCATTCTCAAACACGAATCACA
The DNA here is from genome assembly GCF_964263255.1 of Lissotriton vulgaris. NCBI lineage: Eukaryota > Metazoa > Chordata > Amphibia > Caudata > Salamandridae > Lissotriton > Lissotriton vulgaris. Next base: position 533,995,909 of record NC_141693.1, on the reverse strand, counting down.
GGTAAGATAAGCATTTTGGGGAGGTAGAATAATAGGCTAGGACTCGGAGGATAGACTGACAGTAGTACCAGTAAAGTACTAGTAGGCCAATTGAATTCACTAACTCTGTTAGTGGCACTTTTGAACATTTTTGGACGTTTTAGATCATTCATGCTGGTAAGTTTGAGGAAACGAAACGTGCCGTAACCCCCGCCCACCACCCCACAAAATAAGATCAACGTGTACACTATGTTGAAGTATGTAAAATAATAATTATATATTTCCCCTAACAAAAATAAACTAGTCCCAGCCCTCCCTACCCCAAACAATTGTCCATTTCAAATAGTCCAAATAATCCCCAACTCCAGATTCCCACCCCCCCAACAGTCTTTAAAAAAGGGGCAAGGGACACAGTCACTTCCGGCGGTGTCTGGACAGGCGGTCCCGCCGCTCCTTGCGGAGGTCCCGGAGCTGTTTTTCAAGGTTGTCCACCTTGCGCTCCTGGTAGTCCACTCTTAGGCTTAGGCGGCGCATGCTTTCCACCGTCTTTGTAGGCCTGTAACAGTGGGAGTTTCAGGAATTCTACTACCAGGCAGCACTATGGACTCAATACATAGTCAAAGAGTTACAGAGTACACCAGTATTCTTCTTTTTTTCTCTACTTTTGGGAAAGAAATTACATGTACGTGAACTTGTGGTAGCCGGCATAATGCCAGCTCAGTCAGCTTGCACCCAAGAAAAAGAGACACAAGCCGTGATGACGCTGACTTTCATGCATTACTTTAAGCAGTACATGCAGGTGGGGATAGGGAAGCTTTTACTTTTGTATAGGGGTGGCACTGGCCATACTCTGTTACATCAAGGGCTACTGCTCAATGTAATTTACATTTCCCACTGCCCCCCCTGGGCTTTCAGTACTACAAAAGGAAAATGAAGATTATTCATTTCTGATCATGTATCCAGCCGATCACATGATCTCTTTGCTTATATGATGGATGACTTTAGGTCCTTTGTTGTGATAGATTGAGTGAACAACAGCGATAGTCCACCCATGATTAACACAGCAGAAAGAAAATTATGAACATAGGGAGTGAGTGTGGTAACCATAATTGCCGGAGGAAGGGACTTGACTTGATATAATTGTCAACTATACAATACATACACAATAAATGCTGTGCTTGCAAAGTAAACTACTGTACTGTTACTTTGGGCAAGGGAGAGTTTCTGAACAATCACAACTTGTAGTATTTGGATTTCCTCTGCTTTGCTTCTCTGGCACGGACATGCTGTTCGAACAAAGTAACACTCTTCATGCACTGAGCGTCTGCTTTACATACACCTCTGCTATGTATGAGGAAGAAGATACCATCGAGGCTTCCAAAGAAAACGTCTATCATTCTTCTTAATGTCTCAACTGTAACAACTTTACTTTTTCTCAACAACCAAATAACACCCTTTTCATTTTATTTGGTAAACCACCGTCTTGACTTGCATTTGAGTTTCACCAAAATGATATATTGCAATGCACACCACACATGAATTTTCTGATTGACACACACAGGCAGTCATTTTTTCTTTCTCCTCCAACCATCCTTGCTTCAAGCAGCCATGCATCTGATTCCTTCCTATCAGCCACGTCTGCCTGGATTCAAAAACACGTATCATTCTTTAGTCATAAATGTTACGACTCGCTCGTCCTTCCATTGACCCTAAGTTCTTTCCCTTTTCGTTCATCACATCCCTCAAGTTAATCTGATATGACTTGGCTTCACGATAAAAGTTTCCCAGCTGATTTGAAGTCAAATAGAGGGGGCCATTGCTTACTCGAGAACTACCACAGCTAATGCTATTGCTAAATCAAGGGTGACTGTCTTCTCCGTGATTGGCTAAAAAAATGTAGTTCTAAATCATTAACTGTTCTTAACAGTACAGTGTACTTGTAGTAGTGTACTGTCTACTGTACAGTACATCATACACTCCTTTGCGAGCCTACTCTAAAATGTCAATAAGTAAGAAGTATAATAATAACTTACCACCGTCCGCCGCTGCTGTGCCATCCCCCTCAGCTCCTCCTGGTGGCGCCGCCGCATCCACCGCTTGAGTGGACCCCTCCGCGCTGCTGGCGGCACTGGTGGTGGCAAGTGCTGAATCCGATGTTGTGACGCCTAGAAAAAACATGTCATATTTTTAGATGCCATACACCACCCCTTACTTCGTCTCGTAATGGAAGAGAAAATGTTAAACAATTTTTATTTATTGGGACTGAAAAGAAGTCACATTTTTGGGGAGAGTGTTAACTTAAATGCTTAGCCATAACATGCAACTCTTTTTGGCACAACTGATGAATACTTGCTCTTTAACGTGCAACATTTTTATAATTACAGACATTTATATTTCTTATAAGTCCATCATTCTTTGTTTGTTCATTTTCATTTCTTAAAAATATTTTTATCTTTTTTTTGGTATATATTAGTTTGTGCAAAATACATATTACAACAAATACCAACAGAGTTATTACAAAAAAAGTGAGAGTGACCCTGGACTATAAAAACACAATAAATGCAATACCACTCATACATTCACATTCATTCTAATCCTATTACCATCCACACATTCCATACAAATGTAGTGTCTGAACAAATCTTGATGTAATGAGGCAGAAGGAGAATTTTTACTGCCTAAATTTATGATCATCAGATGTAAAATATGGATTCCACGCAAGGTCGACGCGCGTTTCGGTGGGTTCTGTACCACCTTCCTCAGGATCTATGCAGATACAAACATTCCTTACACAACAAAAGCCAGGGGATTATTCTTTCACAAGGTGTGTGCCTGCAGTCTTCTTTAAAATTCAGTTGGTAATATTCAGTATTTCAATAGTCTCAGTGTGCATCAAGGAGTAAATAGTGAAATGGTATCTCACTCACTCTTGTCGTTCCTTATTATTCAAACGCAAACTTATATGGACTATGCACCCAAGAACTATGTAGAACTACGTAGTTCTCGGGTGCGTAGTCCACATGTAGAAGCAAGACGCCATACTATAAGGCTGCAGGAGTGATCTCCACGAAAATTGCGATCCTTGTGTAATAAGAGGGATTCCTGTTCGCTACCACATAAAACTATCTATAAGTTTGCGTTTGAATATTAATATATACCAAAAAAAAAGATAAAAATATTTTTAAGAAATGAAAATGAACAAACAAAGAATGATGGACTTATAAGAAATATAAATGAAAAACAAAAGAATGAAGAAATAAAATATCAAAGAAAAGAAATTTATTAGTCTTGATGTTATTGTTGTGCATGAATAAAGTCAATATATGTAAATCATGTTAATAATGAAAAGTATATAGGTCTTGAGGGAATTTCTCCAGTACTTGTTACTTTTTTCCCCACTTTTCCCTGACCTTAATGCAACATTAGAGGGGTCCCCTCCTATATGTATCTCAACCCCACTTCTGCACCACAACAATACCCAAAGGATACAAGATCACCCATCATGATCACATCAGCAAGCCTGGAAGGGGGAACACCATCATACACAAGGAATCCATCCAATGCGCCACCACAAATGACAACATCACTCGAGCCATGGAATACCTCAGTGTCCAACTGCAAATGGACGGCAAAACCTCCATCAAAGGCAGCCTCACCTACCATCCTCCAGGACCATTTCCAGCCTTCTTCAACTTCATTGCCCCCCCACCATAGACTCCAACAACTACATTTTCCTTGGCGACCTCAAGTTTAATCTCAACCACCACAATGGCACCAATACAACCAACCTCCTTGACAGTATGAATAACATTGGACTTGCCCAAATAATCCACAACCCCATGTACACCACAGGCCACATGCTAGACCCCATCTTCAGCTCCAGCGACCTCATCATGTAAAGGTGCACCATGGAGGTCACCTGGACCGACAACTCCATCATCCACTTCAACATCACCAGCTCACAGACCTACGCCCCCAGTCTGCCCAATACCCCCACAGGAGCAGGACACATGGATCAATGCCCTCAACACCACCCACCCCATATCCATCAACATCCTAGACCAGAACATCAGAAACTTCAAGAATTGGATCACCAACTGTGCCAACAACGTCTCTCCCATTGGGAACGATACCCACAGAAGGTCCACCAAGCAAGCTAGCTGGTATACCGAAGACAACAGAACCACTAAATGACACTGTAAACATCTGAAAAGGAGATGGCACACCAGCAAGGACGTTACCAACAAGACCACCTTCAAGACAGACCTCAGCCACTACCACAGAAGGTTGAGAGAATCAAAGAAAAAGGCCGTAGCCTTGTGCATTGAATCAAGTTCCAATAACAGTAAAGCACTCTACAACATTGCCAAATAATTCTCCAACCTCTCAGCTGCAACTAAAAACACTGCCTATTCACAGGAACTCTGCAACAAACTTGCAAATTTCTTCCATGACAAGATTACCAACATGTACAGAACCTTCAAAGCCCAGTTCAATGACATTGACTTCTTCAAGCACAACGACCCTGCATAACCAAAGAAATCTGACTCACTGAATAGAGCCAGCTCATCATGCCTCCATCACGAACTCATGTCCAGTAAGAGGCCCCAACAGACCTATGCTCTCACCACATCTTCAACCTAGGCAAAGCCAGAATCAGCCACATACTCACTACCTTGTTCAACACCTTAATAGCCACGACTACCTTTCCTGAGGACTGGAAACATGCAGAAGCCAGAGCCCTACTACGGTAACCTCTGTGAACTCAATAACTACTGACCAATCTTCCTGCTCCCCTTTGCAAGTATTAGAAAACACCATCAAACAACAACTTTCCTCACATCTGGAATGGAACCTCCTACTCAACTATTCCAAATCCAGATTCCCATAACAACCACAGCACCAGGATAGCCTTCATAGCAACTACCGACGAAATTCAAGCCCTACTCGACTGAAGAGAGACTGCATCTCAAATCCTCCTAGACCTCTTGGCAGCCTTCGATATGGTCTCCAACCATACACTAATCACAAGGCTGCATATTGTATGCATCCAAGGAGCTGCTCTCAGATTGATTGCCTCTTTCCTCAGTGGAAAAACGCAAAAAGCCCACCTTCCCCCTTCACCTCCGAACCCAAGGAAATCATCTGTGGAGTACTCCAAGGATCCTCAGTTATCCCCACCCTCTTCAACACTTATATGACACCTCCGGCCAGCATTGTCAAAACCCATGACTCAACATCATTTGCTATGCCAATGAAACACAACTCACCCTCTCGAAGGCACCACCATCACTAAGACCAAGTTCCACAAATGCATGACATATGTCACCAACTGGAGAAGGACAACTGCCTGAAGCTCAACACAGACAAGACATATGCACTGATCTTTAGAAATAAAAAGCTCCCCACGGGACGTATCCTGTTTTCCTCAGAACTCTTTCACTGCCTCTGCCTCCCTCCACCCTCTGTTCTGTATGTATGTGCGTGTCTGTGTGTGTGTGTCGGTGGATGTGTGTGTGGGTGTGTGTGCCTATGCCTTTCTCTCCCTGGACCATTGTGTTGTTGCTGCTACTGCCTGTGCTGACACTGCCCTCACTAGCTGCCCCTCATACTTCCTGTGCATGATTCTGTTCCCTTCTTCCCTGTTTCTTTGATCTTCTATTGCCCTCCCTCTGTTGCTGCCTCTGCCTCTTTTCCCTGGACTGAATTTTTGTTAGTGTTGTTTTTTTTAGCATACAGGGGTTGCTTTGGGACCGCTCCCATGTCCCAGGGAGTAAGGATGTCCCCTATTATGTGAAATAAAAATTATCAGGACTAGTGATCAAGTCCTTCAGTCCTGTAATGGCAGCCACAGCATTTGGTTTCTAGCTGAGGCCAGCCAATCAAATCTTTCGTAGGTGCTACCACCCTAGGGGACCATGGTATCGAAATTGTCCATATGAGAAAATGCCCCTTTTGCCTATTAGAGGGTCCTGTTTTTTAGAATGCAATCCAGCAGGACTAGCTGCCATATATTATCTACTTTTTTACCCTTTCCTGACCCCCTGAGCACCTCTTCAAATGTGAATTTCTCAAAAATGGCTAAAAAGATTTAGCCAAATAATAAAAGGCCTACCTTCTGATTAAAGATCTCACCTTTTCCTAAATTTGGTGTCATCCAATTCAGTCATTTATTAGTTCTCGGCTCAGCCAGAACCGTTTGATTTTACAAAAATATATATAAAATACTTACATATTGGGGCTTTCAACCACCTCACTTCATCAATTGGTCTGTCATTCACATTTTGCTTCCACCCAATACAGCTGATCATGTAGGGCAGTGGGTCAGCTTACTTCAAACACTTTGAGTGACTGGATTACTGAATCATGGGCCTACGAAAGTGCCGTCCCGCCTTTCTCGCCCTGCAATTTCTGGACACGGAGTATTTTGCTAAATCGATAGCAAAATTCTTGAGCTTAGTCGTTAGGCATAGGCAAGACTTGGATTAACATGGGGTGCCTATTTTTTTATCACGTCACGTTTTTACTGTTAAAGTTTGATATGATTTTACTAGATTTTAATAGTATTGAACATGCTGCAGCGAACGATTGCTGTTTTAAAAAAAAATTGTTTAATTACTGATCTTAAAACTAACATAATTTTCTCGCCTAAGCACCACGCACTTTATATACAGTTGTGTTGAAGTGTTGTTCTCCAGAGTCCCACCCTAAAAATTACTCTAATGACTTTTTTCCTGTTTTTAGGAGAATTGCCGAAATTGTATGACGCCAAAATGAACTTGTTATCCTTTCGACACTTTACCCTGAAGATCATATTTTTAAATTGTGCTTTTATGTATTTGCAAGTACACTATGCTTTTCATGGCTGTTTGATACAACCGAATAAAGTTTAATACATTGACTGGATTATGTTCTCTATCAAGGAGCACATCCACATATACAGCTAATTCCCTTCAGTGCCAGGGGCTTTAACAAGATAGAGATGACTATGCCTGGTGAGTGCACATCCATCAATTGTATTGGGCATTGATATCGATATTGATATTAATAACCAATTTCATAAACAAGACACACTTATGTTCTTTACAGTGGTGATCATATGGTAACAGCACCAACCCACCTTAGGTGCATTTCTCTGTACTGCAAAGCAGTCCGGACTATTCATATACAAGTAATAGCACCGAAGAATACACACCACAGTTTCTTTCTGGTTCTAGATAAGAAAGTCCAATCTATATATAAATGATGAGATTCTCTAGGAGAGGCAAGATGGCGGACACAGCTGTATCCGAGTGAGGCAGGCAATGTGAAGCTCCTCACCGACAGCCATCCCCACCCCTCTTTGGCGATTGTGGGCTGGGGAAACCGGCAGTAGCTCCTCACCTGGTTATGCTAGTTATGCTGATCGATTTCCTTCATTTCCAGCGGGTTCAGCGCCTTCACCAGGTCTATCGGCGTCTATGTCCCCGCATTCCGATTACGAGGAGTCAGTGCGGGCCCTGGAGGTTTTCCTTGGCCACCTTCCAGGCATCGGTCTCTACATCGGCAATCCCTGCACGGGCGGTGAGCCATCCGGATGACCCGAGGTGGATTTTTGCACCGGATCCAATGGCGCCCAAAAACGCCGGCAGCACCGTGGGGAAAGGGCCAAAGACACCAGCAGCTGCTGCTGCTACAAGGGGGGCCACTAGCGGTTCCCCCAAGGATCCGGCTAATCTATTCAGCCCGGTCTCCTGCACTGTGGATGGGGGTGATGCTGGAACCGCTAATGTTGCACACGGGGGCATATCTTGTTTCCTGAACCCGGGCAGAACAGATGCTGAGGTCAGAGGTACAAAGGATAAAATTCCTGGAATGTTTCAAAGGAAAACACAGCCTAGAGGTAAGACTGTTGTCCTGTCTGAAATGGCTGACCAGCAAAATACTCAGCAAAATAATCAGCAAGAGGAGATGGCATAGGCGGTGATTGTGAGTAGAGATAAGATTTTTAACTTGGACACAATCATGGTAGCTGAGGGTGATATTTTAGCCACCTATTATGAAAATGCTGATCTCCTCATAGCGCTATATTAACAGGGGTGACAGATGCTAATCCAGACAAGCTTTCTAAAAATGGCGGGATTGTGAGTAAAGTAATTACTGAGGCGGACTCCGGAGATTCAGACGGCAAATTGTATTCTATGTCCGACCTCTCAAATACCTCTGATGTTGAGAGCATTGGAGGTGATTGGCCAGATGATAGAAGTCTAGCAAGTTCAGCTCCTTTGGAGGATGAAGAAGGTAGCCCAATGGAGAGGGGAAGTACAGTTCGGTAAGCCAGAGCAGCAATACTGTCGTCCGTGCCCAAATCATTTTCCAGAGATTGCCGTGAAAATGATGGATCCCCTATATTGGGCTATTCCACTACTGAGTCCAATTCAGCATACCAACTGGCACAACAGCTGAATCAAGGGATGGGCACTCTATCCCCTGTCTGGGAGATCATACTGGGAGCGAGGTTACCCTAGTTACTATCTTTCAAGCTATTACGATGCATTGCGAGGAGACAAAAGCAGCAGCCTTGTGGATTCAAGGAGCGGTGCGCAAACTACAGAATACGGTACGTTGAGTCGTTAAGACAACTAATAAGCTGTCCACTCGGATTGGTGAGGCGGAAGCCAGAATTTCCTTGGTTGAAGATGAAATGGTGCAACAGAAAACTGAAGTTTCCTCTCTAATTGCCCTTAGGGATGACATTAATTGGAAGTTAATGGATCATGAGAACCGATCTAGGAGGAATAACCTGCGAGTCCTAGGCATCCCGGAAGGGGCGGAAGGAAGTGACATTCGACAATTTATTCACGAGCTGTTTTCAGAAGCTTTCCATGAACTGACGCAATGGAGATGGGAGGTTGAACTACAAAGAGCACATTGATTCCCCTTCCATAAGCGGAGTGGCACGAGGCATTCAGATGAGAAACCTAGAGCTGTTTTGATTTGCTTAAATAACTTTCTATCATGTGAAGCTTAATATGATCTAGCTAGACCAGACGGTAAAAGAGAAATGGGAAGGGGATCGAGTTTTTTTGAACGCCTGATTACTGCCAGGCTACGGTGCAGCAGAGTTGGTATCTGCGGCAACTTAAACCACTGTTTCGTGCCAAAGGAGCCCAGGCGTATTTACTTAATCCCTCCAAGCTCAAAATTGTTCATAAAGAGAAAACGCAATTCTTTGTATCCGAGATCACTGCCAGGGATTTTTTAGGAACAATTTAGTGAAATGACTTTGTGTGATCAATGTAAAGTTATGTTTTCATAGCGTTTTCAATTCTTTTGTAATTCAGGGGGGTGGGGTTGATCTGTGGGGAGTAACCAGCCTTTCTCTCCATCACCAATGGGGACTCTCCATTTGGGTGGGGTGTAGGGGTGGGTGAGGGTGGGGTGTAGGGGTGGGTGAGGGTGGGTTTCAGGGTAGGAAGGGTGGGTTGGGAGGGGTGGGGTGTGGGGCAAGGAATAGCATAGAAGTGGTATCAAGCAGAAACTACAGCCAATATTTCTCTAATAAAGACTCTACAATCGTATACTCACTTTTAGGTATGTTAAGTAATATTATGGCCAGGAATTTTGCTCTAGTTTGGTTAAACCACTTTAAGAAGGGGTAAATTCACGGTGTGTTCGTGGAATATTTGTGGGTTAAATGAAAGGAAGAAAAGGGGAATAATGGCCCAAATGCTTAATTCTATGAAAGTTGATTCATTGTGTATGCAGGAAACACATATAGCATGGAACAATAGGAGCTGGCTTAAAGATCTGGGTCTTGAATTAGTAGGGTGTACACGGCAGGGTACAACCACAAGAGGGGTGGCTGTCTTGAAAAGACATGGCTGGGGGGCATGTAAGCGTTTGAAAGAATACTTTTTTGGTCACTGGGTAATCATTGAGCTGTGTCTGGAAGGTTTTTTATGGACTATATGTACCATTTACTGCCCTAATCTGGATGATCCAGACATGCTGAATCAATTTAGTATAGAGCTTGCGGCTTGGCTGTCCCCTTTAATCTTATGTGGAATTTTTAATCTCCACTTGGATGGAAAGGTTGATATAACCAGCAATTATGTCTATGAGGGGATTAAAAATAAAGTCTTTAGGGCAACCAGAGGGCTTATTAAAGAATTTGGGTTAGTTGATGTAGGTCATTTAAAGGGAATGGGAGCCCCAGGGAGTACTTTTTTTTCTGCACCTCATCAAAAACATGTCCGCTTAGACTATTTCTTTGTTACTGCTGGATATGTCAATAATGTCAGGTTTGATATTTTGCCTAAGATAGTCTCCGATCATAACCCTATTATTTTAGAGTTAGATATTAATTTTAGACCTCCTGCGAGACCCTGGACTTTTGAGCGCAAATTATTATTTGATCCTCGGTATGTAGAGCAGATGGGGAAATGGATAGTTGAATTTTTTTAAATTAACCATGGGTCTGCTACGATTCAGGTGGTTTGGGATGCTTTTAAGTCGGGGGTTCGGGGAGAAACATTAAGCTACTCAATCAATAAACAACGTGAAATACGAAAGGCACTTGACATTGAGATGGTAAAATTACGAAATATTGAAATCCAGCTGATGTCGGCAATTGGTAGAGGGTTGGACACTGCTCAAATCTTGAGCGATTTAGCCACCCAGAAGACAAAATGGTACCAGAACTTTGCCACAAAACTAGCTGCGCAAACTGCAGTATATAGATCAGAGATTTACGAGGTGGGAGAAAATTCGGGGCGAATCTTAGCCAAAAGGCTACGCCAGAAAGAGGTTGCTAAAAGGATAGATAGCATTTGTGATGAATCAGGGCAAATGTATAACAAACCTGCCGAAGTACTGGAGGTTTTTAGTAAATTCTATAGTAAGTTGTATACGGAGGAAATTATTTGTGGTACTGAGGATAATGTGAAAAAACAAAACACTGTTGTAGGGCTAGAGGGATATTTTGAGACCAAGCCTAAGTATTATCCCCCACTGAAACCAGATTAATAAACAACAAACTTAGGGGTCTAATTTAGAAAAACGAATTGTAATTTTATGGTCTTGTCACCATGTCAAATGTACGTGTGACAAGCAAAATAAAGCTATCAGACCATATCACCAAAATGTGAGGCACCAGTAAACGTAAGTCACCCCTGGTTGAGGATTCCCATCAAAAGTCTTGTATGAATCAATATTCTCATTTGGTAATCCTTATCGGGTATTGTGTCTCTTGATCATTGAGACCGCTAGCATACCCTGATGGTCAGTTCGGGGTAGCGACCCACAATCACTAGGTACTACCACATGGTGTTGATACGATGGGAATGTGCAGTGCAAAAATTAAATGTGGTGGTTAAAAAAGGATAGGGAACTTAACAAAAACCAGTTTTAATAGACGTTAGCCCCTTCCTTATTAAAAACAAGAACAGTGTAACATAATCATCGCAGTCCACACAAATAGCTGCGAAGAGACCAACATGTTTCAGCCAAACCGGGAGGTTCCCCAGGCTTTCGTCAGGGTCTCTGTTCTTAAAAAATGCTACTGCTTCTTAGAAGCACCTAGTGATTGTAGGTCGCTACCCCGAACTGACCATCAGGGTATGCTAGCGGTCTCAATGATCAACCAGGGGTGACTTACGTGTACTGGTGCCTCACATTTTGGTGATATGGTCTGATAGCTTTATTTTGCTTGTCACACGTACATTTGACATGGTGACAAGACCATAGAATTACAATTCGTTTTTCTAAATTAGACCCCTAAGTTTGTTGTTTATTTACTGAGGATAATGTAACAGATTTCAGTACTAATATTGAAACCTCCATATTAACACCTGAGCAGACTGAGGAATTAGATACACTTATTACATGGGAAGAGGTCGAGGCAGCTTTAATATCACTGGCGGCGGGTAAGGCCGTCGGCCCTGATGGCATTCCTCTTGAATTTTTTAGGGTTTTTTGAACAGTCTTAAAAGAAGAACTAATGGCAGTCTTTTTGGAAGCTCAGAAGGGGAATGCACCTCTCTCTTGGCGGAACTCTACAATCACAATTTTTTTTTAAAAAGACAAGCCACCTTTAATACCCCCTTCATGTAGGCCTATATCGCTTATCAATGCTGACAGTAAGGTATATTCTAAGATTCTGGCGTCGCGTCTTTCTGGCATAATTACATCTCTTGTGTCAAAGTTCCAGCATGGATTTATTCCTGAACGTGATACAGTTGACCATGTTCGGCGCCTAATCGCCCTTTTGGACTGGGCGCAAGAAACTAGTTCCACAATTGGGGTAACCCTGTTGGATGCCGAAAAGTCATTCAACAGGGTTTCCTGGTCTTATATGTGGGTAGCTCTAGGCAGGAAAGGATTTGGTCCTGGTATTTATTTGCTTTGAAGGCTCTTTACCATTCCCCCACTGCGTCTATACGCTTGGCTGGTCAAAAATCTTCCTTGTTCCTTGGGGTACACGGGAAGGGTGTCCGTGCTCCCCACTTTTGTTTGCTTTATGTATTGACCCTTTTTTGAATAAGTTAAATGTAGCTGAAAATATTAAATCCATTCACTTATGTCATACAGATTATTGAGTCCTCGCTTATGCGGATGACATTGTAGTAGTTACAACAGATATCGGCACCACACTTACAGCTATTAATGAATTAGCGGCCCAGTTTATCATCATTCTCGGGTTATAAGTTAAATATCTCAAAAACCCAGATTCTTTATGTTGGTGAAGATCCTCCGGTTAATATAATTACTGTTCCAGAAGTCACCTATCTAGGAATCAAGATTTCACTTTCAGTATGTATTATTCCAGGACTAAATATGAACCCTGCATTGACTAAAATAAACTCAGTATTAGAGAGGTTAGATCATCTCCATTTGTCTTTATACAGTAAATCTAACGTGTTAAATATGCTAGTATTAACCAAACTCTTATATATGTTTTTGCACAATCCCGATTGAATTCCCAGCTATATGTTTTAAGAGACTAGAGATGATTTCCTCTAGATTTCTTTGGGGTTACAAGCGACAACGAAGAGCTTATACAAATGATGGTGGTGCCGAAAGATCGGGGGGTCGGGGAAAACCCTATTTTCTGTTATATTATGTAGCAGCAGCTCTGCAATTTATTAGCCCACAGGTAGTGGGGAATAAAGCCCGGGTACTGTCCTTTAATACCCCCTCAATCTATGAGCTTGCGAAGGGTGAGACGATTAAGGGCTGTCTGGTCAAAGTAGTAGAACCCAGATATTTAAAAAAAACTAAATTCCAAATGTTAAAAGTCGCTTATCCTGTATGGAAATTGGTCAAGCGCCAGATGGGAATTCCAAAATTAAATGTGTATACATCGTTTGCAGCATCTGAGTTACTATCCTTTATCTTTTGCGATCAAACTGCCAATAGATGGAGTACTAGAGGAATTCAATGTATAGGGGACCTGTTCCAAGAGGGACATTTAGTCTCATTTATTGATTTGCAAAATAATTTTGGTTTACCTAAACATGAATTCTTTAAATTTCTCCAAATCCGCAGCTTTTTGCAGACTCTAGGTCCTGGGATAGAACAGCAATTGAAGAAATTTCCTCTCATCGAGAGTATGGAGATAAATACATCAATAGGGCAACTTTATTATTATCTTGTTGCAGAACTCCCAGATGATCTTGAAAGCTGTCAACTGAAATGGGTAACTAAGCTAGGGACAGCTGAAGTTAACATTGTTGAATCTTTTTTGTTGGCTAATCGGGTTCTTATGACAGGAATAATGCGATCACAGCATTATATGGCTATACATGATTTATATTATACTCCAAGAAAGATTTCTAAATGGAGTACTGCCACTGTGACCAAGTGTAACAGATGTGGACAATTTGCTGCTGACGCTGTTCATATGTTTTTTGCTTGCTGCAAGCTATCTGAATTTTTCTTATCCATTGAGCAGTTTTGGGACTAATATTGGGACGACCGATGAGTATAACTGGTGAATTGGTGCTGATTGGTCTCAGCTCGGAAATATCTGGTCACACAAGATCTAATGCTCCGATATGTTTTATATTTATTTGTATGGCTGTAGCACGTGCGTGTATGAAATGAAATGAAATGAAATGAAATGAATGAAATGGAATGAAAAAGATTCTTAATAAAGCGCACTGTGACCAAGCGGCTTCCTGGTGCTAGAGGTAAAAAAAAACTGAGGGAGATGGGAGAAGCCAGAACTAAGCAATAGAAAACAAATGGGTTTTTAGGGCCTTGCGGAATTGGGAATAAACAGTGATGGATCTGATTGATAGGGGGAGACTGTTCCAGAAAGAGGGACCCAAAACAGAGAATCTGGTGCCTCCGGTTTTGGATCTTCGGAACCGAGGTACATTGGAGAGGAACTGATTAGAGGAACAGAGGGAACAGTTAGGGGTATAGGGAGTGATAAGAGAGTTAATAAAGGCTGGGCCGATGCGGGCTCGAGCCATGAAAATCAGACAGCCCATCTTAAAGAGGGATCTCTGAGAGATGGGGAGCCAATGAAGTGCTTTCAAAACGGGGGTAATATGGGAAGACTTTGGAATGTGAAGGATAAGGCGGGCGGCCTGATTCTGAACAGCCTGTAGGCGGCGAAGTTCATACGCTTGAATGCCCACGTACAGGCTGTTCCAGTAATCGAGACGGGAAAGAATCATTGCCATGATAATAAGCTTAAGGGCGTTAGGAGAAAGAAAACGGGACACCTTTCGGATGATTCGGAGAGAAAGAAAACAGGAGGAGACAACTGAGCTAATCTGGGCATGCATAGAGAGGTCCCGACTGACTCTGATGCCCAGGGTCTTTGCCGAGGCCGCTGGTGAAGGCGGGGGACCAGAGATGGAGGGCCAAAAGGCGGTCGACCAAGGGGAAGAGGGAGAGCCAGTCAGGACCAACTCCGTCTTGTCCAGATTGAGCTTCAGTTGGTTCCGATTCATCCAATCTGAAATAAAGACCAAGGTGGAGTGGAATTTGGGTAGGGAGTGCAAGGGAGAGGAAAGATCAAAAACAAGCTGGAGGTCATCCGCGTAGTTATACACGGAGACCCCCATATCAAGAAGGGAAAGAATAAGAGGACGGATATAAAGGTTTAAAAGAAGAGGGGACACAGAGGAGCCTTGGGGAACTCCACAGGGGACCAAGCGGGAGGGGGCGGAGTAACAGGAGAGATGAACCGCCTGAGTCCAATCTTTAAGAAAGGAAGCGAGCCAAGAGAGGGCAGTGCCCCGAACACCCGCTGCGCTGACACGGTCGAGAAGGATGGCATGGTCGACCGTGTCAAACGCATCGGACAGATCAAGGTGCACCAAGGCTTGGGGCAAGTTAGAATCTGCCTTGCTCTTTAGCTCGTCCAAGACGGACAGGACAACTGACTCGGTGGAGTGAGCCGGTCGGAAGCCCGCTTGGTGGGAGGCCAGGAGATGGTTGTCCTTGATGTAGGATGAGAGACAAGAGGTGATGTTTATCTCCAAGATCTTTCCGAGGTAGGGAAGAAGGGAGATAGGCCTAAAGTTAGAGGGGAGGGAAGGGTCTAAACCAGGTTTTTTTAAAATTGGAACTATAGCGGATTTGAAATACTTGGGGACTGAACCAGCGGAAATAGAAAAATTAAGAAGAGAAAGAGGAGGGTCAGGGCAATGGGTGAAGAGTACTTTCAAAATGCGAGTTGGCGCACAGTCAGCTGGGGAACCGGACTTCACTTTCTGAAGTAGAGCCAAGAACACATCCAAAGAGATAGGGGGAAACTGGTTAAGAGGGATAGAGGACAGAGAGGGGGCAGAGGAAGGGGGGGACGGAGAGACAGAGGGAATATTAGATTTGATCTTGGCAGTCTTCTCAAGGAAGAAGTTGTTAAGAGAAAGGCAAAGGTCTTGGGAGGGACTAATATTCAAGTTGGCTCTGTCGGATGCAACAAGGTTGCAAACTATAGAGAAAATCTCCTTAGGTTTATTGGCTGAAAGGGATATTCTTTCCGAGAAATAAATGGTTTTGGCACGCAGTATGGCTTTTTTATAGCTCGCCAAAAGCATTTTGTATTTAGCTCGCAGAAGAGGGCAGTATTTACGCCTCCAATGAGGTTCGGAGCGTCTAAGGTCCAGTTTGAGGATTTTTAGCTCATCTGAAAACCATTTTTGGGCGTCATGGGGGCGACAAGTCTTGACTTTCCTAAGGGGGGCGACTAAATCGCAGGAAGAAGACAGCCAGTGATTCACAACATCTATTTGATGGTCAATAGGGAGGTTGCATAGGTCAGGGCCAGAGGAAGCAAGGGAGACACACAGAGAGTCAAGGTCCACCAGGTTCCAATTTTGGGCCAAGATGTTTTTAGGTAGGGGGGGCCTCTCTTGCGTTCCGAGCTCAATGGAAAAAGAGATCAGTGAATGATCAGACCAGGTGCAGGGAAGAACGATGGGGGGAAGAATGGGACAATTAGCTGACCAAATTTGGTCCAAGACATGACCGTGGATATGAGTGGGGGAGTGAATATGTGAGGAAAAATTAAGAGACTGAAGGGCGGCAGAAAAATCCTTAGAAGACGAGTCTTCTCTGGGAATGCCCGGCCAATAATTAAAATCCCCCAGAAGGAGCACAGAGGAATTATTGACAACGAGCGTGGCCAGAAGTTCCTGCAGAGCAGGAACAAAGGAGGACATGTACTGCGGAGGGCGATAGAAAAGGGCTACAGTAAGAGGGGCCCTAAGATTGACTGAACGGGCAACTAGGAAATCTACTCTACACATGGGAGGATAGGAAAGAGACTGAAACTGGAGGCTGGAACGGATGATCATCGCCACTCCCCCCCCAAGAGTTTACCGGTGGGACGATCCGCCCGAAGAGCATAGTAAGAGTCGGGGAGGGCGGAGAGAAGATCAGGAAGGGAATCAGCAGAAAACCAAGTTTCCATAAGGAAAAGAAAATCAGGGGTGTCAGTGTCCAATAAGTTAAAGATCTCCAGCTGATGTCTGCCTGCAGATCTAGTATTGAGCAGGTAGGCAGTGGCCGTGCTAGAGGAAAGGGTAGAAGGGACTGGGATGGGACAAGAGCGGGACGAGGGGGAAGATGGCGAAAGTAAGGGTAGTGGAACTAATGGGGATACAATGTCCAGAGCGATAATGCGCTGAAGTAGAAGAGGGTCAATATGCTGACCGGTGTTGAAGGACAGAAGTTGAGCTGGGGTATAGGTTAAGGAAAGGGCAGGGTCCATGGCCCCTGGTCCCTGCCGGTCGCGGACGGGTGCAGACCGTCTTGCCTTTGGCGCGCCTTCGGTGTGCTGACGGTGCGCCCGCTGCGCCCGTCCGCTGCGCGGCCGGGGGAAACACATTGTATATTGAGGGGATGAGCAGAAGGGGCGTGGGGCTGTAGGTGGTGGGCGTGGCCTGTGGCCTCTGGGGGATGACGGCGAAAGGGTGGTGGCCCGCAGCAGCGCTCGATTCAGCTGCGCGGGAGTGCCCAGAGCATGAGGGTCAAAAGAAACAAGTGCCCAGAGCCAAGTAAATCAGTGAGTACAAAAACAATTCTGCAACCAAAGATGTTAGAAACGAGTAGTGGCATTCTCCCAGCTGTGCCTCAGGAGATAGTATAAGCTCTGGCAGACGATTGCACTCAGCGTGGTTAAGTGCCTTCGGTTGGGGGCGTGGCTAGCGGGAGGGGGCGTGGCCCATGGCCTTCGGGGATCGCCCAACAAACAGATGCCCAGCGAGGACAGCACAGTTAAAAACAAAGAATAAGCACACAATTTTAAAAACAAAATTCAGTTTTAACAGAACATTCTCCCGGCTGCACCTCTGGAGGTGTAGAAGCCTCTGGCAAGTGCTCGTTGTCAGCGCTGGTAAATGCCTTTGGCGGGGGGCGTGGCTAGCAAATGTGGGCGTGGCCAATAGCTCAAAGGGATCAAGGGATCAAGCAACAGCACAAATGCCCAAGGTGGGCGGCACAGTTAAAAGCATAAAGAATAACCACACAATTTTAAAAGCAAAAGTTCAGATTACCAAAACGTTCTCCCGGCTGCGCCTCAGGAGATAGATAAGCCTCTGGCAGGCGCTCGTAATCAGCGCCGTTAAGTTCCTTCGGCGAGGGGGCGTGGCCTGTAGGTGGTGGGCGTGGCCTCTGGGGGATGACGGCGAAAGGGTGGTGGCCCCCAGCAGCGCTCGATTCAGCTGCGCGGGAGTGCCCAGAGCATGAGGGTCAAAAGAAACAAGTGCCCAGAGCCAAGTAAATCAGTTAGTACAAAAACAATTCTGCAACCAAAGATGTTAGAAACGAGTAGTGGCGTTCTCCCGGCTGTGCCTCAGGAGATAGTATCAAACAAAGTGAATCAGTGTATTACAAAAGATTGCATTAATCTGGATTCGCCCTCTTTTCTTAGTTGGCGTGAAAGATTATTAGCAATGTATAGTTTGGAACTGGCTATTTATAAGACTAAAGGAAGAAGAAAGAGGGCCCTGGGAGTTAAGATATGGGCACCTATAACGGATTGGATTTAGGAAACCTTATATATGTTATGTGTATTGTTTTTCCTTGTGTTGATTGTTTTGTTTAATGTATTTATAATGTATGATTTATACTTTGCATTCCTTGCATAAAATGGGGTTAAAATCAATCCAAAAAAAAATAGATATAGATGATGATAAATTCTTACTTTTTTATTCATAGACAGGTTCTGTACATGTTATATTCCAACGAGAAACAGCTGACAAGTGTTTCGTCCACCAGGACTTTTCCAAGGCTAAATGTGTATTCGATCAGTACAATGCGTAAGCGTTTGGTAAACAGTAGTGTTCCGACAGAGCCCCCAATCTGTAATCAAACAAATGTGCGTATCCGAGGGGTGAACTGTCCCTCTGTGATTCAAAGTAGAGTGACCCGTCTCAATCGGACCGTGGTTTAAAACAGCAGGACCATGATAAGCCTGCTTACAGATGTCAATGGCCCCTGTACACCGAGAATGAGAAGCCAGAGTGCCAGCGGCTTTGTTTTTAGTTTATGAATAATTTAGTGTTGCCTTTGTGTTTAGAGCCTAATGTAATAGCAGGACATTTCTGATGCACATTCCAACTTTATTAGATGTCATTTCCTGCCATTGCTGTTGTAAAATCCATATGAAGTGTTTTTGCTTTTCTGACTGTTGCTATTGCACAGCATACCAGATTGTGTCTATTTGTAACTGTCCTCTATTAAGTTATCCTTTTTTGATATTTTTCTTTCTTTCTTTCTTTTCTTCTTTCAACTTTCTTATTTCTTTTTGTCATTTTTCTTTCCTTTCTTCTTCTTTCCTCATGTTTTCTTTCTTTTTTTTCTGTCTTTCGTGATATTGCTTTCTTTTTCTTTCTTTACTGCTTTTCTTTCTTTCTTTTTTCTTTCCTTCATTCTCTCTTTTTATCTTCTTTCTTTCTTTCTTTCTTTCTTTCTTTCTTTCTTTCTTTCTTTCTTTCTTTCTTTCTTTCTTTATTTCTCAAACTGATTCACTTTGTTTGATCTGTGTTAGCCAAGGCCTCTTTATTTACTAACATTTTGTGTAATATAGGTACTTATAGGGGTCCACCCAAACTTCGTTAATGAGTCTTTGGTTGGTTTAATTCACATTTTACTTATTGAGACAAAAAAACATGTTTGCTCTTAGCAAATGCTTTTTTAAAATTGATGAGGGTATGGCATAATCCTAAACAAAAACATGAAAGAAAACCATCACAAAACAAGGATTACCGGAAAGCTGGCTGCCAACGCCAGACCTATTGACGTTGCAGTGCTTGTTCTGTATTGCTTCCCAGAATTCCTGAGAAACTTAAAATGGGAAATGAATGTTAAGGGATTTCCCTTTCTCTTGGCTCCTGCTTTATGGCTCAGTGTGAAACTTTCCAGGAAGGAGCTGTGGTGGATGTTAATTGGATGTTAATTTTTTTCGAAAGTTCAATGAAGATTCATCAAACTGTATCACAGTTATTAGTGAAACAAAAATCCTATTCCTAGGGAAACCCTTTCCTCACTTTAGTCACACAGAGACAACTGTGTAATATACATATACATAACAAGCCTGAGTGAAATTTAAAATATTTCATATCATATCTCAATTTTTCGTAATGCTTCTAATGCGTAATTACTGAAATTATGCAGTTAGCCACTTTGCATAATTATGCACCATAAGAAGTAAAAATGTACTGCGTATGGTGCAATTTTCATAAAACATCACCACAAATGAACTGGAAAAACATCATGTGAACAACTTTTGTATGCTGTGCTTTTATTTAATGCATAACAAGCACCAGTAATTAAAGCAAGGGTGCATTTTGCATTAAAATATAGCACGAGATGTTGGATTTGCATTTTACATTATTGCACGTAGACTCATGTATTTTTTACACAATTTTGAAAAATGTATGTGGAAACAAATTATGCAAATTTCACATCCATGTATAGTATACACATATAAAAATAAAAGAAGTGATATATATATATATATATATATATATATATATATATATATATATATATATATATATATATATATATATATATATATATATATATATATATATATATATATATATATATATTACCTACTGGCGTGTCGCCAGTAGGTATATATAGTTAGGATTTTTTCCCTATGGGATTTTTGAAAATTCTATGTCTAATAACTTTGGCGTTTGTGGACGGAATCGGCTGAAATTTTCAGGAAAATTGCACATTTTGTTTCTGAGCAGCCCCTGAAAATTTGGGGGGGTTTCCTCAAGGGGGGGCCGAGAAAAAAGGGGGGTCCCAAAACGCGTTTTCCCCATGTTAATTTCCATAGGGCGGTTGGCCTCACTTTTAGCTCGGCTGAATGGATTTGCACGAAACTTGGCAAAATTGTAGGGACTGTTAGCCCGATGTGCCTTTGCTAGGTCTCAATATATGTGCTCCAGTGGATTTTGAGAAATTAACGTTCAAAACAAGATATATATCTGTAACAGCGCTCCGGGCTGCGCTCCGGTCCGCTTACTTTTCGCGAAACGGAACTTTGCGATGCGAAGCTGATTGGCTCCCCGGTGTCTGTCAACATTCTAAACAGTCCGGAGCGGCCACCATCTTATCTCTCGGTAGGATCGAGAGAGAAGAAGAGGTGAAAAACGAAGGGGGAATTTAATGAAAGGGGGCAAGGTATACCCCTCTTGACCCCCTAGGAATGTTGTTGGGGTTATTAAAGGGTCCCGTGGGGAAAATAAAAAAATATATATTTTTCACGGTAGAAGCGCTTCCCGGGCCGCGAACTGGGCCGCAAACTGGTAGCGAAACGGGAATTCGCCATTTTGTGCTTCGTTTTAATTAAATTACTAGGTATAAGGGGGTGCGGGAGACGTATCCTAATCCCTTATGTTTTCTGAGGGTGGCTGAGGAGGCTCATATATGTTGATATATGTCTTCCAGCGGCTGTGCGTGCGCCATCTTGTCTCTCGGTAGGATCGAGAGAGAAGAAGAGGTGAAAAACGAAGGGGGAATTTAATGAAAGGGGGCAAGGTATTCCCCTCTTGACTCCCTAGGAATGATGTTGGGGTTATTAAAGGGTCCCGTGGGGAAAAAAAAATGATTTTTCACGGTAGAAGCGCTTTCCGGGCCGCAAACTGGTAGCGAAATGGGAATTCGCCATTTTGTGTTTTGTTTTAATTAAATTACTAGGTATAAGGGGGTGCAGGAGACGTATCCTGATCCCTTATGTTTTCTGAGGGTGGCTGAGGAGGCTCATATATGTTGATACATGTCTTCCAGCGGCTGTGCGTGAGCTTTTTTTTTTTTTTGCTGCGTGACGTCTGTTAACGTTCGATTCGATGGAAATCAGGAAGTGTTGACCGCCAATTTGTCAGTGCGATAAAATATTTTGTTATCAATGAATCCTTATTGATAAACATTGTCTGCGCCATCTTGCCTTTTTTCCAATGCCACAATTTTGTCGTGCACGGCAGCCATTTTAGATGCCAGGCCGGTCCCAGGCTATCACCTAGCCCTGCGGATGTAGTTTATGGCCCCAGCTGTAGAGAATCCAGACATGCCAACCCTCCCGATTCAGGCGTGAGACTACTGATTTCAGTGCTAGTCTCCCGCCTCCCGATTTCTGCAAGCAAAAACCCGGGGGCATATTACCAACAACTAGCGATAATTTTTGTCTCTAACTTGTTTAGAGACAAAAATTATCGCCGCACATCGTCGATTTTTATCGCAGATAAACCTTGCTATTAGCAAGGTTTATCGCAAATGCGATAAAAAACGGCCGCAATGCATGAATATCGCTGAAAAGTCAGCGATATTCATGCATTATCGAGCAAATGCTCTTAGCCATGTTATCCACCTCCCATTGGATAACATGGCTAAGAACTGCTCAGGGCAGGTGTTAGCTTTTGGAGATATTCGCGCTTAGCGCGAATATCTCCAAAAGTTGGTAATAGGAGATAGCGATGTTAGGGACTGTTTCCAGTCGCTAACATCTTGGCACGCCCACTTTGCATGTCATTAGTGATAAATATCACTGACATGCAAAGCGGGGCCCAAGATGGTCGCTATCTCCTTTTAGCTGTCACTAACTGGTGTTAGCGACAGCTTGGTAATAGGGAGATAATTTTATCTCCGCTTTCTTGGCTTTTAAAGCCAAAAAAGCGGAGATAAACCCACTTGATAATATGCCCCACGATTCCTCGGGGTTTCAGGTGACAGGGCTTGGTATTGTGTTACGTGGTAATTCTTCCAGGAAACGTCAGAGGGTCGATGCAGGGGTTCTAGAAGGGGTGATAAACCATTTAAGCCTCATGAACAAGCGCATGGTCTTTTAAAGATCTGTGAAGTACTCGGGGCGGCAGTGTGTGTTTGTCCTCTTTCAGGAGCTGGCGGGGGGGGGGCACTGCCAGCAACTTGCCAGGCCAGGCAGTGTTCAACACTTGCATCACCCTTTCTCTGCCTGCTATTGCGCTCCATGCTTCGGAAAGGTAAGAAAAAGAACGTGCATTTGAGTTTGAAATGTCCGATCCTGTAGCAGTACACTTGCAAAGCCCACACATGACAATAACCCGATTCAAGGCCCCATTCACCCGATTTTTTAAAAATATATAGCACTCCAACAAAGTAGGATTATAAAACTTTATTAACTTTTAAATATAACGAACGCAACAAAAACTGTAAATACATTTAAACATTTTTTGACAAAAAAAAGCAACAATGGTCAGAAGCTGTCTTTTGTGCGAATAGTCCCAAGGCAGCACAACGTGCTGAGTTCTGGACGGCACCCAGGTGATGTCACCTGGGTGCCGCACTGGTTTTTGGTTTCCTACAATGCAGCTCAGAAAAACAGCGTGGGGCGTCCCGGGTGGTGCGGGGGGAGGCCTCGTCAGTAGCGGTCTGTTGTGCGAATAGTCCCAAGGCAGCAGAACGCGCTGAGATGTGGATGGCACCCAGGTGATGTCCAGTAAACTGCCGCATTGGTTTTGGTATCCTACAATGCTGCTCCGAAAATTGGCGTGGGGCGGCCCGGGGGGGCGTGGGGGAGGCGGCGTGAACGGGCCTCCCCAGGTGGCGGCCATCCAGCTGAGTTGCGCCCGCTCTTGCGGCTACAGCGTCTCACTCACCATGTAGTTGACTTCCGCCCACTCTTGCAGTGCAGCGATAGGCGGCTGCCACAGGACTCTTAAAATGGCGGACGGCTCTTCGGTTTTGGGCCTGGTCCACTAAAATGGCCCTGGGACACCTTGGAACTCGGACGCTTGCCTGCTAGGGCTTGGGCTCCATTCTCGAAAGCGTCCCCTCAGCCGTGAAGATTCTACAAAAGTCTTGGGGGCCCTCGACTCCTGCAGGCTTCCGGTGGGGAGCGGCTGCCATGATTGCTCGCGGAATGACCACGACGGAGCCACGAGATGGTGGTGCTCTCATGCTGACGCCAGCTTCAGTCTGAATCATCCAGAAACAAGGTGGGGCTTTCATCGTTTGGGAAAAAAAAAATTCTAAACCAATGAAAAGTGTTATTTTTAGGTCATATGACCAAGCCTTCCATCTTTAGGAAACCAAAAGTAAAATGAACCAATGAAAAGTTTTATAAACAAGTCACATGACCTGTTATGCGGCATAGGGCTACAAAAAGCGTAGAAAATCCGTTGGCACGTGAGGCGGCGTCAGTAGCGGACCGATGTGCGAATAGGCCGAAGGCAGCACAACGCGCCGAGATCCGGATGGCACCGAGTTAGTGTCCAGCAAGTTGCTGCACTGGTGTGGCTATCCTACAATGCTGCGCCGAAAGTCGGCGTGGGGCGCCCCATTGGCCTGTGAGGTCGCGTCAGTCAGTGGGGGCTGTGCGTCTCCCCCAAGATGGAGGCTCCTCGGCTGCAGTGGAGCGCCCCTTAGCGTTTCACTCGCTGTCCAACTGAGTTGCGTCCGCACTTGCGGCTACAGTAGGCCGAAGGCAGCACAACGCGCCGAGATCCGGATGGCACCGAGGTGGTGTCCAGCAAGTTGCCGCACTGGTGTGGCCATCCTACAATGCTGTGCCGAAAGACGGCGTGTCCAGCTGAGTTGTGGTCACTCTTGCAGTACAGTGACTCGAACGCGCAGAGATCCGGATGGCACCGAGGTGGTGTCGAGCAAATTGCCGCACTGGTGTGGCCATCCTACAATGCTGCGCCGAAAGACGGCGTGTCCAGCTGAGTTCCGGTCACTCTTGCGGTACAGTGACTCGAACGCGCCGAGATCCGGATGGCACCAAGGTGGTGTCCAGCAAGTTGCCGCACTGGTGTGGCCATCCTACAATGCTGCGCCGAAAGTCGGCGTGTGGTGCCCCGTTGGCTTATGAGGTGATGTCAGTTGTGGACCGATGTGTGAATAGGTCGGAACCAGCACAAGGCGCCAAGATCCGAATGGCAAGTCCTGGATGTTGAGTGCCATAGTTGAGAGTTCTGAGCAGTGCTTGTAAGACTGTCTGAAGCTTATTTGCACCTGCTGCAGCTTCACGATTGACCTCGTGTGGCCAAAGATCGCACATGACATAGGCGGCCGGCTCCCGAGGTCCGGCGGAACTTTTTTCCTTTTCCTTTTTGCTTCTTGTCCCACAATCCGTTTCACCTGAAGACACGACCAGGTCCCTGAATGTGTGCAGGGGGACGTTATTGATTGAATCAAAATGGCGGCTTCACACAAAGCTGACTCAAGCGTTGCTGTTGATGCTATACAGACAAAAATTGGTTTTCAGTTTGTACATTCTTCAGGATTTTTTTTACATCCAAGGCTGATTGAGAGTTTGTAGAAAAATGGCTTCAGATTTTCCACATACTACTCTTCAACATTCTTCCTAAATGTAACAATGTGAGACTCACTAGGAGAACGGCTTTCAAAATGCTGCCAACAATATTTTCTGAATGGAAGACACCATCTTGTAGCATAAAGGGCCGAAATGGGTTCTGGTCTGGCCGATGGTTGGTGGAGACATTTTGACTATATCTTGGACCTGCCCGGCCTCGCCCAAAATGGCGCCGGTATAAATGGGACTCGTAACTCCTTGTTGTGTACTGGTTGAACAACCTTGATATCACGAGATATGAATGCAGTTTTGATGCTCATGGCGGGCGGGGACGAGAATTGATTGAATATTTTGACATCCCTATTGATATTAAGTTCTGATGTGTTATTGATTACTGTAGTATTGAAAGTTCGAATTAATGTCACCCATGGTACTTGCCCGCAAATGTATATCTAGATAATTTTTTTGTAACTGGCCCTGTCGTAATTTAATTACAAAATGTACGTCCACCGATTCCGCAACTGTTAGACACCTTAGTTCTTGCAACCTGATGACCCGCTCGTTACGTTCCTCTATAATGTAAATGTCTCCTCATCATATACGATTTCAGTTTGCTCCGTGGCCGGCCCACGTGGTTATAGGCCCGTATTTGTATACTGACATTTTCACAATAAAGGTTTTTAAAACAAAACATAGTAGTAGTATTTACATTGGTAAAGTTTTTACTTTTAGTCACTGTTTTCGAATCAGTAAAAGGCGTGTGAATTAAAGCAGTCCAATTACATGACGGATAAAAGGTATAATACGTAGGAACACAGTAAAGATAAATGGTCAAGGGCAGTTGTGTTTTCCACTCCTGCAACATAAAGTGATCGATAAGAATCTGATAATCAGGCGTAACGGCGACTAAGACAGCAGGCCGAGTCTCTTTTACTCAACGGCTCCGTCATGGAACGAAGAAACGCCCTTTTTCTCGAAAAAGGAATATATTTTACTTGCAGGACAGTTGTAAATTTTTCGGGAAAGTACATTAGCCTGGAATATTATAACATATATGTTTAAAAAAAAAAGTTCGAAATCAATAAAAAGCATATTTTTTAGGTCATATGACCAAGCTTTTCATTATTAAAATAACAAAAGTAAAATGAACCAATAAAAAGTTTTATTAACAAGTCACATGACCTGTTATGCTTACGTTACGCGCTGCGCGCCGCGCCCCGGATCACTTCCGGGTGCGCTAACGCGGCGTGTCATATAACGCATTACGCGACAACGTAGGTCAAGAATATAGTCAAAATGTCTCCACCAACCAGCGTTCGGAACACAACCCCTTTCAGCAGTCCAAAAAGTTCTGTTAAATGACAACAGTGGGACAGGCAACAAGAACCATCAGTCAAAGAGGGGAGGGCAAGTTCTTCTCTACCGGGTCATGTTTGGGAGCTACCGGAACTGATCGAATTGGTAGTCTACAGTGTTTCTGGATGTTTCAGACTAAAGCTGGCATCAGCATGAGAGCACTACCATCTCGTAGGTCCGTCGTGGCCATTCCACGAGCAAACATGGCAGCCGCTCCCCACCAGAAGCCTGCGGGAGTCGGGGGCCCCCAAGACTTTTGTAGAATCTTCACGGCTGAGGGGACGCTTTCGAGAATGGGACCCAAGCCCTATCAGGGAAGCGTCCGAGTTCCAAGGTGTCCCAGGGCCATTTTAGTGGACCACGCCCAAATCTGAAGAGCCGGCCGCCATTTTGAGAGTCCTGTGGTAGTCGCTTATCGTTGCATCGCAAGAGCGGGAGCAACTCAACTACATGGTGAGCGAGACGCTGTAGTCGCAAGAGCGGGCGGTAAACAGCTGAATGGCGGAAGAGGCACAGTGTAGCAAAAGCGGGCGGAATGGCAACTAAAACGGTAAAGGGGCGCCCCACTACAGCGTGTCTTCAGGTCAAACGGATTGTGGGACAAGGTCCAGAATAGAAGAGTCATCAAAAGGCAAAAAGTTCCGCCGGACCCCGGGAGCCGGCCGCCTATGTCGGGGGTGATCTCAGGCTAAACCGGTGTGTGAGACTTCTGACCGGGGTTGTGTCTGTATTGCGGGGTTCTCAAAAAGATTCGCACACACTGGGCTACTGGGTAGGGCAGGTTTTATTGCTTTGTACAAACGCCGCTTGCGAACAGGCACTCTGTAAAAAGGTAGGGGGGACTCCGCCTCCTCCGTCCTGGACCGTCCTCCTGTTGTTCTCCACTCCCAAGGTCTTCTGGGTGTCGTAGGCCTTTTCCCCGCCGTCCTGCTGGTCTTTTTGCGCTGGTAACCCAGAAAAGAAAGAAAAGAAAACAATGTCCGTCTCAGTAAAGGTGCTGAGATGAATGTCTCTCAGGGAAGGGAGTGAGGGGGATCACACGTGCAACCTTCAACCCTGACTGTTGGACGTGAACCCTTGAGAAACCCCCAAGGGTGTGCAGGGGTGTTTGCTTTTAGGCGGGCTTCCCTCGTCTACCACCTCCCCACGCTGTGTTCTCGGACCGTACCTGGGTGAGCCACACTTCCGTGTTAGTGTGGCTGGGCGATGCGCGTCCCGCAGAGCCCCCTGGCTTCCCGCGGTAATCCACCTCAGGTCCGCTGTCTGGTCCCGCCGCCGCCTTCCTCGTTGGAATCGACCTGTAGCTCTGACTCGCCTCCGATTCCGTCCAGCTCCACCTTCCAGCTCTCTCTCCGCTCTCCTCGTCCTCCGACCTCCGTTCTTCCACCGTCCTCCCCTCGTGCTCTTCCTCCGTCCTCCGCTTGTGATCTTCCTCCGTCCTCCGCTCGTCGTCCTCCTCCTCCGTCGTCCACTCCGCTCCGCTGTCTCTCCACTCGCTCCACCAACCTCCAACTCCTCCTCCGGGTGTCTCGCACACCTGGCTGGACTCCGGAATGGGCTTTACGTCTTCGGGATGGGTGTGTCGCCAGTCCGTCTCCGCCCCCTTAAAGGCGTAGTCCCGTGGGTGCACCGCTACAGGCCGTCTCCGGACGACGTCGGGGGTATTCCACGCCTCGGTATTCTGGGAAGACAAAGTAGAGACATTACTAGGCATACCTGGGGGGCCCTCGTCGGGGTCCCCCGCGTCACACATCCCCCCCCTAGGAATCTCCCGATCGGGGAGAGGGCACCGAGAAAGAAAGTCCGCATGGACGTTCTCGGCCCCCTTCTGGTGCCGGACCTGAAACCGAAAGGGCTGCAAGGCCAGGAACCACCGCATGACGCGAGGGTTGTTCGAAATGTTCCTCGCCATCCATATGAGAGGGGCATGGTCTGTGTACAGCAGGAAAGACCGCCCTTCAAGGTAGTAGCGTAGCTTGTCCACCGCCCACCGGATGGCCAGGCACTCCTTTTCAATAGTCGGGTACCTAACCTCTCTAGGAAATAGTTTCCGACTGATGTAGAGAACGGGGCGGAGACCCCCCTCCCCGGAGTCCTGGGACAACACCGCCCCGATACCAAAGTCCGAGGCATCCGTGTGCAACACAAAAGTTCTGTTAAAATCGGGTGAAGTAAGAACCGGCCTGGTGGTGATGGCCTTTTTCAGGGTCTGAAAGGCGGTCCACATGGCCGGCGTCGGGTTGTGGAAGTCTAGGCGGTTCTTGGTTTTCCTGAGGGTATCGGACAGGGGGGCCGCGACCTCGGAAAAGGAGGGTATAAAACGCCTGTAATACCCTACCAAGCCCAAGAAGGCACGCATGTCCTTTAGAGTCTTCGGAAACGGGGTTTCCGCGATAGCCCGGACTTTTTCCACCTGAGGTTCAATGACGCCATGACCTAGAAGGTACCCCAAATATTTGACTTTATGGTACCCGATCCTGGACTTCTTGGAATTGACATGTAGACCTGCCGATTCAAGCAGACCGAACACGACATCCAGATGTTGCAAGTGAGTTTCCCAAGAGGGACTAAATATGATGATGTCATCAAGATAAGCGGAGCAATATTGATGATGCCCCCGCAGTACCGTGTTCATGAGTCTCTGGAATGTAGCGGGAGCCCCATGTAGACCGAAGGGCAGTACCGTAAATTCGAACAGCCCCTCCGAGGTGGAAAAGGCAGTCTTTCTCCTGTCCTCTTCGCGCAGGGGCACCTGCCAGTACCCCTTCGTCAGGTCCAGAGTACTGATATATTTTGCCTCCCCGAGTTTCTCGATGAGCTCATCGATCCGGGGTATGGGGTAGGAATCACAAGCTGATACTTCGTTTAATGCCCGGAAGTCCATACAGAAACGGCTGCTGCCATCTGGTTTAGGCACCATAACTATAGGTGACGACCACTCACTCCTGGAAGGCCGTATCACCCCTAACCTGAGCATTTCTGCCACCTCTTTTGCTATGGCCTCCCGTTTAGCCTCTGGAATTCTATACGGTCGTTGCTTGACCACGGTACCAGGAGGCGTCTCTATTCTATGCTCAGCCAAGGTAGTTTTCCCCGGAAGGTCAGAGAAGATGGGAGCGTGTTTCTTCAGCACTTGACGAAGCCCCTCCTGCTCACCTTCAAACAATTCCTCACTAATAACCAAATCATCCATCGTGGAGCTGAGGGACTTTGTGGGATTCAAGACCAGATTAGCTGCCACCGGAGGTTTTCCCAGCCATTTTTTTAACAGATTTATGTGAAAAATCTGGGTCTTTCGGTTGGTGAGACGGAGACGATAGGTCGTTTTGCCTATCGTCTCGAGGACCTCATAGGGGCCTTGCCACTCATTGCTGAATTTTTTTGCTATTGAAGGCAGCAATACCAGGGCCCAGTCACCTACTTTTAGCGACCTCCATTTTTTTCCTCTGTTATAATGGGTCTGTTGGTGTCTCTGGCTGTCCTCCAAGTGTGTAAACGCGAGTTCCCTGATCTTTCCTAATTTGTTTCTCAAATTCGAGCTGTATTCGAGAAGAGACCTGGTTTCTCCGCCTTGTTCCTTTTCCCACATATCCTTTGTCATATCCAGCAAGCTCCTGGGTTGTCTCCCATAGAGCATCTCGAATGAGGAACACCCAAGGCTGCTTTGTCGCTGGCCCCTGATCACGTACAGGGCTAAGGGCAACAAGGAGTCCCAATCGGAGTGGTTTACTTCCACCATTTTTTTCAGGACCGTTTTTAAGGTCCTGTTGTATCTTTCAACCAGCCCATCCGTTTGAGGGTGGTATACGGACGTCTTGATCTGGTGTAAACCCAACATTTGGCAAACCTCCTGCATAACCTTGGACATGAATGGGGTCCCCTGGTCCGTGAGGATTTCTTTAGGGAACCCCACTCGAGAAAACAACTCAAGAAATTTGTCCGCAATGTTCCTGGAGGTGGGGGATTTTAGAGGAAACGCCTCAGGAAATCTAGTGGCGTAGTCCACGATAACGAGGGCGTATCTGAACCCTTTTTTTGTGGTGGTTAAGGGGCCTATCAGGTCCATCCCCACTCTCTCGAATGGGGTCCCGATGACTGGCAGAGGCTGTAAGGGCACCGCCGCCGGACGTTGGGCATTCTTCCGTTGACAAAGGTCACAGGATTGACAATGTTTTTTTATGTCGCTGTAGATACCAGGCCAATAGAAGTTCCTGAGGACATTCTGGGTCGTTTTCTCGCTCCCAATGTGTCCCGCCAGTAGGTGGGTATGGGCATAGTACATTATTTGGTCGCGAAAACAGGCCGGTACCAACAGTTGCATCGGCTCCTCCTTAGAGGCTACTCTATACAAAAGATCATCTTTCATCACAAACCGGGGGTAGGAGGGAGCAGGATTGGTTAAATTAACATGTGCCTGTTCCCAAGCATTGATGAGCGTCTCGTCATTGGCCTGGGCGAATCTGAAGGACCTGTCTCCTTCCCAGGGACCTGTGGACAGCAAGTTGTTTACTGTTTCTCCCTGTTCATTGTCTCGGCCCAACTGGCCCTTAAAGAGGTTCAGGAAGTTCGGATTATCGGTGCCCAGGATCAACGGTTCGGGAAGGGTATCCATTACTCCTACTTTCACTACCATCTTTTCCATACCCTCTAGGCCTAGGGGAATGTTAGCCACTGGATACTCCTTCACGTCCCCATGTACGCATTTGATGTATACACTGTTCTCCGGTACTAACTGGTTTGGAGCCACATATATCCCTTGTATGACGGATTGCTTGCAGCCAGAATCAAGCAGGGCCCTGACCATCACCCCGTTCACAGTAACACTCACATGGAAGGAGCCTCCTAGTTCAGCCGAGTACAACACCGACTTTGGAAGATAATTTACGTCCATTGGCTCTTCATGCGCTCGTTTCTGGGGGCACAAACGGGCTATGTGGCCCCACTGGCCACAATTGAAACACTGTGGGCCCCGAAAGGGGTTTTGATCGCCGGCCGTGGGTCGGGGTGTAGGAGGGAGGGGTCCCGGGGGTGCCCTCAGTCGTCTCTCGGGTCTTGTCGGTCCTTTGCTGGGCTTTTCTGGTTCCGTGCTATGTAGACGAGGTTGTGCCCGGGCGTAGGTGGTGGCCATCTCCATGGCTTGAGCCGTGTTCAGATTAGAATGCTGGCGTAGCCACCGCTGTGTCCCATACGGAAGGGCTTCCAAATACTGTTCGAGGTAAATTCTGTCCATAATTTGCTCTTTGGTGCTCGTGGATGGGGTGAGCCACTTGTCCGCCGCGGTTTTTAATCTAAAGAACAAGGTTTTGGGGTTGTCTCCCGCTTGTCCCCTCTCCTTGCGGAACCTCACCCTATAGGCTTCAGAATCTAAGCCGAGGTGGTCCAAAATCACAGTCTTGATTTGGGCATATGGGGTAGTACCATTGTTGTTCGCTACCTGATAGGCTGCCTGTGCCTCTCCGCTCAACAATGGTGCCAAGAAAAACGGCCACTTGTCCACAGTCCATCCACAAGCAAGGGCCACCCTTTCAAAATTAGTTAAAAAAGCGTCTGGGTCCTCCCCCGGGACGTATTTTTGCAAGGAAATGCCCGCCGGCGTGGGGGTAGCCCTGGTTTCACGTACGGTGACCGTGGCGGGGTCTCCCGTAACCCTTATTCCTTCCAGTTGTTGTACCACGGAGCTTCGGAAGGTATCCCGGTCCAATTGGGCTGCGGCTAGCTGTTGTTCTACGGCCCATGCCAGTTGTTCTTGGCCCTTCACGAGGGCTTGCAGGATCGCATCCATCGTTGTGTCCTCGATGTTGCTCACGGTTATGTTGCCCGCATTCTCCACCACTTGTGAGACTTCTGACCGGGGTTGTGTCTGTATTGCGGGGTTCTCAAAAAGATTCGCACACACTGGGCTACTGGGTAGGGCAGGTTTTATTGCTTTGTACAAACGCCGCTTGCGAACAGGCACTCTGTAAAAAGGTAGGGGGGACTCCGCCTCCTCCGTCCTGGACCGTCCTCCTGTTGTTCTCCACTCCCAAGGTCTTCTGGGTGTCGTAGGCCTTTTCCCCGCCGTCCTGCTGGTCTTTTTGCGCCGGTAACCCAGAAAAGAAAGAAAAGAAAACAATGTCCGTCTCAGTAAAGGTGCTGAGATGAATGTCTCTCAGGGAAGGGAGTGAGGGGGATCACACGTGCAACCTTCAACCCTGACTGTGGGACGTGAACCCTTGAGAAACCCCCAAGGGTGTGCAGGGGTGTTTGCTTTTAGGCGGGCTTCCCTCGTCTACCACCTCCCCACGCTGTGTTCTCGGACCGTACCTGGGTGAGCCACACTTCCGTGTTAGTGTGGCTGGGCGATGCGCGTCCCGCAGAGCCCCCTGGCTTCCCACGGTAATCCACCTCAGGTCCGCTGTCTGGTCCCGCCGCCGCCTTCCTCGTTGGAATCGACCTGTAGCTCTGACTCGCCTCCGATTCCGTCCAGCTCCACCTTCCAGCTCTCTCTCCGCTCTCCTCGTCCTCCGACCTCCGTTCTTCCACCGTCCTCCCCTCGTGCTCTTCCTCCGTCCTCCGCTCGTGATCTTCCTCCGTCCTCCGCTCGTCGTCCTCCTCCTCCGTCGTCCACTCCGCTCCGCTGTCTCTCCACTCGCTCCACCAACCTCCAACTCCTCCTCCGGGTGTCTCGCACACCTGGCTGGACTCCGGAATGGGCTTTACGTCTTCAGGATGGGTGTGTCGCCAGTCCGTCTCCGCCCCCTTAAAGGCGTAGTCCCGTGGGTGCACCGCTACAGGCCGTCTCCGGACGACGTCGGGGGTATTCCACACCTCGGTATTCTGGGAAGACAAAGTAGAGACATTACTAGGCATACCTGGGGGGCCCTCGTCGGGGTCCCCCGCGTCACACGGTGCTATAAGACTTGGGGAGGGGGTCGGAGCCAAGCGTCTTCTCCGAGTCCGTGCCATCACACCGCCCCTCGGGGGCCTCCGTCAAGCGGTTTAGGGAGGTACCATATCACATTGTTTTCAAATGCAGTCAGGTCCACAAACGACCCTCACTTACTTTGAGAATAGTGAAGCTGCAGTAGGTGGAAATAAGCTTCAGACAGTGTTACAAGCTCTGCTCAGAACTCTGAACTATGGCACCCAACATCCAGAACTTATGCCATTTGAGAATGGCAGTGACATCGAAGCAACTCAGGGACCAAAACCATTAACGTACTTTCACGTATGAAAATCTTACTTGGGGAGGGGGCAGGAGCGAAGCGCCCCCTCCCAGTCCGCGCCACCACACCGTATGTTGAAAATCTGAAGCCATCGTTCTACAAACTCAACCAACCTTGGATGGAAAAATCTAGAAAAATGTACAAACTGAAAACCAGTTTTGGTCTGCATAGCATCAGTAGCAACGCTTGCTATCAGAGTGCATGAGTTTCATGCTCGATCGATTGAGCTAGCCGGATCGGGCAATAAAAAGTATAAAATAGTTATGTAAATAGTTATTTAATAAAATGTTTTACCCTGTTTCTTTGCTGGTGTGTTGTATATATTTTTAATATTTGCATAGGGTTTGTCGTTATTTTGGGCGGGGTGGGTGACGGAGCCGAGCTGTCTTGCAGCCCTCATGGTGTGGAGCTCAGTTCATCTCACTATTTTCGTATTTCTCATGAAGGGTTGTTCCTAATATTTCTATTTTAGCGAGGTCAAAAAGAGATCCAATTAGTGGCCTACTGATTTTGCTCGATTAATGTAATTTTTTTACACGATTTTTCACGTTTTTTCACTATCTGCAAAGACTAAACAGAGTATTGCGACTTTGTGCTTGTTTGTAAATAGAGAATGAACCAAAGAGAATCAATTGTAAAACAGTAAATGCTTGGATAACAATCAATCAAATGGAGAGACAAGCAGGCACGACGGATTACAACGGGGGTAAAGGCCTGCGTTAACTACTCTTCACTAGCTGCAAAGAGAGAGTACTACTAAGAGAAAAGAGGGGGGGCAGCGTTCAAAGCACATCAGCGTGCATAAACACGAAAAAGTTTTTACCTATCACGTATTGACATTTGACAGCTTTTGATATTTGCTATTAAAAAACCATTGAAATTCACAGAAAAAAACATAGGTTTTAGGCCATATATAGTTAGGAATTTGCATTTACAAAACCTTGAAAATTCACTGAAAAAACCATTGGTTATAGACCATATATAGTTAGGGATTAGCCTTTTCAAAACCTTATTTTACTCACACAAAACCATAGAAATTTCATATATAGTTAGTTGCACTAACTATATATCGCGCACCCGCAATCCACTGCTGATGATGTCACATATTACATCATTCATGACATGGTTAGTGACATCACTAATGACATCACTGATGACATCTCAAATGACATCACTGATGACATCTCAAATGACATCACTGATGACATCTCAAATGACATCACTGATAAAATCACTGATAACATCTCATTTGACATGACTGATCACATCACTGATGATATCATTCATGTGATAATACCATGAACCTCTTCAGACTCTAATATAACCTTAGATACAATCAGTGTAAACAGACAGTCACAGACTGTCACTCATCCATGGAGTTACTCACACACCTAGTCAGTTATGCAAAAAATCAATCACACCTCCATTTTCCCAATTATACAGTTATACACACCTTACTTATTCAAACATATACTAACACATATTAACTCTCTTATACAATCCCTGATACATGTTCATAATGATCCATACAGCCACTCACACATTCACTGGCTCTTATGCACAGTTATTTATATATGTCAACTCTCACATGTACTGTGTTTTACATATGTACTTACTTTGACATGTAGCACTGAGATATCCATTCACTCACTAATACACTCATGCACAGTCAACCGCCCATACAGCTGTTTCCACATGCACTTTTGAACCCATACATATAGTGAATCAACTACTCACACATCTATGTACAGAGTCACACACCTCCCAGCCACCCATACACACACACTCAGTTTCGCATACAAATACTTGGACAACCAATGAATAACCCATACAGTTACTCATATAGCTACTGATCAACATATGCAGCAGTTTGTAGAACAACAGATATAATGATGCACAAATTAAAACAGTTTAGTCACTAACCCATGCACTCAGTGAGACACATTTAATCACTCACTCATACAGTCAGTCATGCACCTACTAAATCCTTCATCCAGACACTTATACATCCACTCATTCTTCAATATGTAAGACATATTTTAACTTTACAGAAACATACAGTCACTGGATGTTGTCATCAGTGATGTCATCAGTGATGTCATTTGAGCTGTCATCAGTAATGTCATTTGAGATGTCATCAGTGATGTCATCAGTGATGTCACTAACCATGTCATGAATGATGTAATATGTGACATCATCAGCAGTGGATTGTGGGTGCGCGATATATAGTTAGTGCAACTAACTATATATGAAATTTCAATGGTTTTGTGTGAGTAAAATAAGGTTTTGAAAAGGCTAATCCCTAACTATATATGGTCTATAACCAATGGTTTTTTCAGTGAATATATATATATATATATTTTCAGCAAGATTCCCCGATTTCGGGGAGGTGTGGAGTCGCAAAAGAATGGAATCCTTAGCTTGTTGTAGTAAGGAAACTTATTTTGTGCTTGCAAGCTCACAGGTTTTAAAAGTTCAAAGCAAGCAATGATGGTCACACCCTAATGTGTATAAGAGAGTAGCTGGGAGCAGGATATTTTGACCGCCCCTCTTTCTGAGTCACTGATGTATCTTTACGCCATTGGATTGGGCCTTTAGTTGTATTATAGATTTAGAGTGGAGGGCGACCCTTTCCGTATTCCCTCTGAGCTCGGAGGTAGTGTTTATCCGTATGGATTAAACCAATCAGAAGAATTGTACATACATCTCGGAGAACTAAAATATTTATTGACTATTGCTTGATTTCCTCATACCATCCCGTTTGACATATTAATCGTATTTTGTTCACCTATTAAGTTCTTCTCCCTCACTTTTTCTCACTTTTGATATAACCATGCTCACATATTTACAAAGATCTTGATTTAAATCAAACCATGAATTGGTAAGTCTTGCCCACTGGAGGGCGGTACTCCCCGATAAAAGCGAATTATTAGTTTCGAACTCTAAGGTCAAACCACACCACAGTCTATGATACTAACTGATAATCACTGTAAAGGTAATGTAATGAGTTTGTCATTTGAATATGAACTATATTGTTTAAAACTGTTTTTTTGGTAAATAATATGCCAAACTACAACACCCAGAGTTCCCAACATCAGCACAGAATACCATGTGACCTGTAAAAT
Organism: Lissotriton vulgaris; assembly: GCF_964263255.1. Taxonomy (NCBI): domain Eukaryota; kingdom Metazoa; phylum Chordata; class Amphibia; order Caudata; family Salamandridae; genus Lissotriton; species Lissotriton vulgaris. Next base: position 533,958,995 of record NC_141693.1, on the reverse strand, counting down.
GTTTCGAACACGCCCACGAGGGTGTGACCATCATTGCTTGTTTTGAACTTTTAAAACCTGTGAGCTTGCAAGCACAAACTGACCGTGATCAAGACATCGGACGCTGTTGAAACGCGTTGGTTGTTTTTGTTTTGATACCCCTTGGATTGATGGAATAAAATAAGCTTCCTTACTACAACGAGCTAACGATTCCATTCTTTTGCGACTCCACACCTCCCCGAAATCGGGGAATCTTGCTGAAATTGTTAGCAGTTGGGCTCAACTGCAGGAGTAACACGGCCAAAAGCAAGCAGCTTCTAACGGGAGAGGAAGGGAGCCATACGGTAGATGATATATATATATATATATATATATATATATATATATATATATATATATATATATATATATATATAGTAAAATGTATATGAAGAGCAGGACTACAGGAATTAAGCAATTGTGCAGATGCAGCATCCTGTATATAATTCCAGTGGCCCTGATAAAGATAAATTAAATGAAAAGGGATTTCCAGTAATATCAACTAACCTGTGAAGTGAAGGACTAGAGTCGTAAAAACATGTGATTAGAAGGACCACCAAATGTAATAATATGCAATGTGATGGCACTCCAAATGGAAAACTTTATTGTAAGGACTCCTAATATAGTGGTTGCTCATGTAACAAATGATATTCGAACTGAGGCTCAGCAATACACAAAATCTCAAAAGTTATGATGTAGAGTGCGTAGCTTAATAAACCAACTGTGACTCAAAGAATGCAGTGAAAAGGAAAATACACCCTGGTAAAGGTAGGATAGAAGTTTCCGTGGGGGTGAATGTAAAGCAGGGAAACATTTGCTCTTTATGCTTAAAGCCAGTCAAACACAAAGATATGTATGAAACATCAAAAATGAAGGAGGATCCTATCTCATGGAAGACACCAAAAAGCTGACACATTTTGGAGGTATTAGCAACATCTCCAGACAGTCATCCCGGGTGACATAGAATCCATGGAGGAGTGCATTAAGCAAGCACTGATAGACATGTTGCCCCCCCCCACCCCCCAGAAGAGATTGAGGAGCTTGACAAACCTTTCCTAAAGGAGAAAATAACGGTGGCAATAAAAGAGCTCAAACCTTCTAAGACACCTGGACTAGATGGCTTTACACTGTTCTATAAAACTTTCAGGCTAGATGTAATAGACTTTGTCAAGTGTTTCTTCAACTCATTCGGCAGCTCTGCAAAGGTAACACAATCTGTAGCAACAGTGAAGGGATTCTGCATTGGAGTTTGCCCTAGATGATCCACTCAGATAAGGCTTGCTCTGTGAAGGGCACCAAGTGGGTGACAACGCTTAAAAATAGTACCACTGCTACACACAGCTCAACAGATCTAAATGGAGGTCACCCTCCTATTCTTTGATGACGAAAAAGACTATTGATCAGGTGTAATGGAGTTTTTGGGAACATACGGAAAGCTTCAGGATTCAACCTGCCCTTCCAGAGCATGATTTGGGCAAGTTATGCTGCCCTGACTGCAAGGGTTAAAATAAACTCTCTTTATTCTAAAAAAAGTAATAATAGAGATGGGAACAAGACAGGTCTGTCCCCTGGTTCTAGTTATTTTGGCGTCGCGTATGAAGCCATGCACACAGACAGTACTTAATAACCTGGTGATTAAAGGTATTCACTGGATCCCAACACATTCAAACTAACAATGTTTGTAGGTGATATATTGGCATCCTTGACAGACCCAGCTTTGTCCTTCCTGGTGATGTTTAGGAAACTCAACCAATTTGATGTGGTGTAAGATTGAAAAAATATATATATATATATACAGAATAGCAACATCTAAAATATCCACTTACCAAAATATTGTGTCATAAATATTGATGGTAAAAATATTGCCATCCCATATTTATATGTCATTAACATAGTTGTACAAAATATCACTTTTAGATATATTTATATAACATAAAATAATAAATATTAAATATATTAAATAGTAACAATTATTAATTTTTTTACATTGAATATAGATCTCAACAAATATAACAATCAATATAATCAATCAATATAAATCTTTATTTGATTATGCATCTTAATCATCATAAAAGATGGAAATATAAAAGCCACATAAATACCTTAAAAAAATTAAACATTCTATCAGATCGCACATTCTATAGACATTAGGTACAGTTTGAGAAAAGCAGGCCAGCTTATCAATCAAATCGTTATAAGTTGGGCACGCCTTTTATTCCAGTATAAGGCTCCTTTTCAATAGTCGGTGACAGTCAACATCACCACATGATCAGGTAATAACTGTAAATGTAAAAAGGCAGGTTGAAATTGAATAAAGCCACATGATTTTAAAATTGGTAATAAATACGTCTTACGCAAAAAATCATAAAATTCAAAGAATAAGACCAAGTGTATTAGGGTTTGGGTAAGCAACCGTCACAAGGACAGATTAAAAGTGCATGGGTATCAAACTGACCTTATGGAAAACAGATCATTGTACGGATAGAACCCAAACAAAATGTTGTAAGCAATGGCCTGTCCCTAAGATGTCTAACAGCTGTAAGGTATGGTTCAATGCCTATAACTGTTTCAGGAGCAGGCAGGATCTGTCGGAGTGTTTCTCCAATGCCCTGGATTCCCTCTGATCTTTCAATCTATTTAAAAATCATTTCCTAAAAAGGCTCCAATCTTTTTTAAGAAGGTGTGGCCTGTTAAAAAGGTCCATATAGTCTAGGGAGCGGGTGGGAGTTTTAACATAATTTAACCACAGTATCTTTTGGCCATTGTAAATGTAAATGTATTGGCATTTATATAGCGCACTACTTACCCGTAGGGTCCCAAGGCGCTTCGACCGCTGCGAAACCCTTCCTGGCTTCCCTGAGAGATGGTCCCTTAATGGGTATCTCCAGGGTGAGACCAGGCATCCCCGGCGGTCTGGTGGGGCCGTTAGTGAAGATGAGGCAAGCTAATGCCCAGAGTTGCCGAGTGTGATCGCTGATCAGAGTGGGCACCGAGGCGAGAGAATTATCGAGTCCGCTGACCCTGGTCCAGAAACCTGCCGCGCCGGGAATCGAACCCTGGTCCCAGGCCGTCCTCTGCTCTCGGGTCTGCCACCTCTAACCAGTGAGCCACACTACCATTGTTACACCTCAAACAGTCCTATTGAAATTCATTCTCTCATTACCCCAAACTGAGATCCAGAGTAACAATAGGGCCAGTTTGACTTGATCCTCCACATATTCCAGACCCAATTCTTCATGGGCAAAGAAGGATGCACTATTTATATCTGGGCCCAATAATTTTCTACAAAATCGGTCCTCTTCCTGCTGAATCACCTTACAATTATGGTACAGCCAAATGGCTGCACCGTATGTCAGGACTGGAAGTCATTTCATTCTATACATTTGCAGTAAGGGCAGAATAGGCTTATTACTTATCGACAGGGAAAATCTAAACAAAGAACTAGAGGCTTGACTAAATTTAGAATATCGATAAGAAATACTGGTAAGCTAATTGTTCTGATGGTCAAATAACACTCCCAAATATGGAAAGGTAGAAACCCATGTAATTTTTTGCCCCTTAATGTCAATAGATCTAATTTTAGCAGCCGTCTCCCACAAACCATGTAAAGAGTCTTTGAGATGTTTGTGTCCAGATCCAAGTCATCCATAAGATTGACAAACTGATAAATCAATAGTTTTAACCCATTTGTTGTTCTTGCCATCAATACAGTCTCATTAGCATAGAACAGCGTGGATACACTGGCTGACTTTATCTTGGCCGGTCCACCCCATTTTCAATCAAACAGATGTTCAAACTATTTTTGTATAACAAAAACAAAATTTGCACCATCACACAGCCCTGCCTTACCCTCCTTGTGGTAGGCTAAATGATAGGGATGTCTCCCTCTCCAGGCCGTATCTGACACAGACATTTAGGTCCATGTGTAGGGCTGTAAGAAAATCGACCAGATGGACAAGTAGTCCTGATACACCAAGGATATCCCAGAGCTTTGACCTGTTTACCTGGTCAACAGCAATACTGAGATCCATGAATGCAGGAAAAATGGACCCCTGTTTCACCAATACCTTTTTCCCTATTAGAAAGTTAAGGTTCTTGCATTGTTCCAACATGCCCATCCCTTCCCTGAAACTCTATTGGACATGGAAAATTATGTCATTTGCTTGAGCCCATACTTCTACACTCTTTAAAACAATACGACCTCCCACCTTTACAGCTGAGTTTCACAGGCAAATCGGTCTGTAGCAAGTGGGATCCTGCCTATTCCCCATTTTAAAAACTTAAACTATAGTAGCAGATTTTCAAGACGGATGGAAACCTGTTTGGGTCACAGTGATAAGTACGTTCATCAGGACTGAGGCCGAGAGGTGTGGTTCTGCCTTTTATAAGTCCATGGGTATCCCATCTGGACCAGGCGCTTTATTGGTGGGGCTGCCAATAATAGTTGCATAAACCTCCACTGCATCAAACTTGATCTGAAGTGGGTACAGGCCACCATCTTTACCCTTGGCTATGGGCAGTTCTGCATCCAGTGCATAGGCCTTATGGTAGTGGGCCACCCAGTGAGCTGGAGAGATGAAAGAACCGATGTCACCTTGAGTGGCCACATTGGGCTGCCTTCCATTAACCACAGCCCAAAAACCCCTAGAGTCCCTAGTGGTGCAAGTAGATACCAACCATTCCCAAGAGGTGTCTTTAAGATCAGCTTTCCGCTTCCCAATGGCTAATTTATAGGTCTGTCTTGCTTCTTTGATACTAGGTTTGATGTTGAGGGCCTCACGCAGTTGTTTACCAACCTGCCTGCATGCTTTACCAAGCTAGACTAGTTTTGTCCCCCCTGTGTTTGCTCGATATATCCCTCATAATGGCAATAGTAGGGTTATTTAATTGTTCAAATGTTTCCAAAATTGTTACGGGCGATGTTTCAAGGGCTAATAACGGCTCCATAATAAGTCCTAGGTTACGATGAACTACAGAAGGTTGCACCACTACACCCTGAGTCCCCCATCAATCACAATTAAATCAGTCAGGCCTATATCGGAGTTTGCTCCCATACTGGCTTTTACTCCTAACTTAACTTCTATTGGGTTATGGTCACTGAAGCAGGTTTCATGTACCATCCCTAGGCTAACATACTTGTTGAGCGACCTTGAAATAAAAACAAAATCAATAATGGTCCCTTTTCCCCATCCCACAAACGATGGCAATTCCCTGGACGAACTAGGGCCCATGGACAAAGAATTTCTTAAACCAGCCTGCCCAAAATAAACGCCATTTAAAAAAGTTATACACAAATATATAATTACATATATAATTATTATTTTATATATTACCTACTGGCGGTCACCAGTAGATAGTTATAGTTAGGACCTATTATCCATAGAAAAATTGTAACATTCTTTTCCCAATAACTTTGGCGTCTGTTGACGAATCTTTGCAAAATTTACAAAACTCATGAGGCGCACTGGTCAGCTCCTATCTCTAAAGTTTCAGGGTGATTCAGCAAGCGGGAGCCGAGAAAAAAGGGGGGTCCCAAAATGTGTTTTCTCCATGTTAATTCCCATAGGATTCTTGAGACACGGCTACAGCACGAACTGCTAAACGGAATTACACCAAATTTGGCAAAAAGGTATCCCTTGGTTCAGAAAGATCCCTTTTTATTAAATGGTGTAAATCCGTTCAGTAGTTCATGAGAAATTAGAAAAAGAAAAGTTTCAATATCTGGGCGGAGCCTAACGACACATCTCATCATCAGATCTGATTGGCTGTCAGCACTTCATCCTGGAATTGCTGGCAGCCATCTTGGGACCAATATACATGATATTACCCCATTGAAATGCATTGTAGTGAATCGAAGATTTTGAGAGTTACCAAAAGGAGAACTTTAAAAGGTGATAACAGACTTTAGTTACATTAGAGTTCATTTGCTGATGGTACCATACTAATTTCAGGAATTGTGGTGTGTTCTAAGGTGATTTTACCCTGTGAAAAACCTTCTGCTGGGATATCATGAATCATGTTTGAGAGAAAACTGAAGCTAAAATGAGAGCATATTTTCTGTAAATTCACATTATCTTTCTCAGTCATGTGAGAATGAAGTCTGTCATTCTCAGTAAATCTTGTACATCCAACAAAGGCAGAAACTGTCAGTTGATTCCTTTGTGTTCTACTGCAGCTTCCCAGAGTGTTCTAAAGAACAACTTGAGCGCTAACAGGCTTACTTATGACAAAAGTATGGCACACCTGAAGCCATCTTGATTGGAATAAACTGGTAACACTTAAAATATTTAATGTAAAAAGGAACAAAATGATGGGGTTCATTTTGTCATAGAATTTATGGTTAGTGCTGAAGAAAGAAAAATTAGGGCATGTTTCAAGTATGATCTCAAATATCTTCCTGTTATATTTGAAAAGGAGCAGCCTGTCAGTTGATGCCTTTGTGTTCTACTGCAGCTTCCCAGCGTGTTCTAAAGAACAACTAAAGCGCTAACAGTCTTACTTATGACAACATTATGGCACACCTGAAGCCATCTTGATTGGAATAAACTGGTAACTCTTAAAACATTAAATTTACAAAGGAACAAAATGAGGGGGTTCATTTTGTCATAGAAATTATGGTTAGTGCTGTAGAAAGAATAATTAGGACATGTTTTAAGTGAGATCTCAAATATCTTCCTATTATATTTCAACAGAAGCAGCAGCCTGTCAGTTGATGCCGTTATGTTCTACTGCAGCTCCCAGAGTGTTTTAAAGAACAAATAGAGCGCTAACAGCCTTACTTATGACAAACGTATGGCACACCTGAAGCCATCTTGATTGGAATAAACTGGTAACACTTAAAACATTTAATTTAAAAAGGAACACAATGAGGGGGTTCATTTTGTCATAGAAATTACCGTTAGTGCTGTAGAAAGAAAAATTAGGACGTTTCAAGTGTGATCTCAAATATCTTCCTGTTATATTTCAACAGGAGCAGCCTGTCAGTTAATGCCTTTGCGTTCTACTGCAGCTTCCCAGAGTGTTCTAAACGACAACTAGGGAGCTAACAGTCTTACTTATGACAAAATGATGGCACACCTGAAGCCATCTTGATTGGAATAGACTTGTAACACTTACAACATTTAATTTAAAAAGGAACAAAATGTGGGGGTTCATTTTGCCATATATATTATGGTTAGTGCTGCAGAAAGAAAATGTAGGTAGGGCATGTTTTAAATGAGATCTCAAACCCTCTTCTATTTCATTAGAAAATTCTGACATGCAGACTGAAACAATCACTTTCAATACCAGCAGTAGACTTCTAGTTAACTCCCTGGTGAGCAGTAGCTTTACTAGAGTGATTTAATGAGCAACAACAGTGCTAACATTCTGAATTTATGGCAAATGTGTGACACATCTGAAGGCCTTCTTGATAGAATCAAAGTAAAAAACTGAAAGCATTTCCTACTGAGGAGACTGCAGTTATTAAGGAAATTAGGAAACTTCATAACAAATAAGTCTCCCAAGATGGCCACCAGAGAAAAAAGAGCCCAAATGTAGCACAGATGTCACCCAGATGTAGCTCACATATAGCCCAATGACAGAAGTGTGCTAAACACTTTTTATTTCTAGTTTTTCTGCAGTTTTATATAGTGCAGACTTGTCAGGTATTGGAGCGTTACATCTTCCTTGGACCCCTTATTGCGTATTTTGCACGAAGTACATGAGATTGATCTTGCGAAACGTTGAACTTTACGATTCTGTGAACCAGAAGTTGCTCTGAACCGGGTTTTGTAACACCCGTTTTTACCTACTGGTTTTAATTAATTCTCACTGTATTGTATTGGGAAAGAGGATTTACTGTTTTATGTACACTTTTATGATCTATGATTCTAAATCAGATCGAATAAAGTTTAATGAATTCTATGGCAGGACGGAGGGGAGGATTCTGCATATATTTCCTCACTTTATTTGCATAGCACTTCAAAGAAAACGTAACACAACAATCATTAAACAAAAGACTACGCAACCCATGAACCATTAGGGGGGTAGTCTCCAACGCAGCCATAGTCCAATCATATCAAAGTCCATTGTGTATAATATCGTGACGTTCCTTCCACTTCCTCTTTCTTCACTGCTCGTCAGTTAAGTGCATTCCTTACATTCTTGGCTTAATCTGACGTTGTTGCTGTTTGTATAGCGGTTTCTTGTGCACGTTATTAGCATTATTGCCTTGGCATTGTTTCATATTCCCTGCGCAGCAGGCTCTTGCCCGAGATCATTCTCCCCCTCACAGTTTCTCCCACTGTGCGCTCTGCGCACCGTGAGATGCTGTCAGGCACGTCTGGTCCCATCAAGGCAGCTCCGTTGAGCGCTCCCGCTGGTCTTTACGCGTGTTTGGGAATCCGGTCACTCCTTTAGTGTCCATTTGATTCCCGACCAACCTTCGCCTAATTTTGACACTGCTACACGGTGATTTCCCCACAAGGCCACGTTCTGCTATCATGTCTTCTCCAGAAGACCATTTTTACTCCTACTACCAGGAAGTGGAGGAGGATTGACCTCCCAACTTCTCCCTCCAGCAGTGGACCAAGCCCTCTCTCTGGCTATTTCTAGGGTGCTTACTCCTCTTAGGGATCAGGTTGATAAGCTGGCGAAAAGCATCCCTGGGGTGTTCAGTGACCCAGGTCTGGTGATGGCAGGTCCCAGTAGTTCCCAGATGGGGAACAAAAGGGCTGTTAAGCATAACACGGGGCACTTGGAAGGATTTGATAAATTTATGGAGACCTTCCTCAAGAGTGCACGAATGCTAAAACATGCACTCTGCCGGTAGGAGGAGTCCGGAGAAAATTGCGACACTGTCACCACTATTGTAGACCCCGACAGCGGGTTTCACTTTGAGGGAGAGGGTGTATCGGAGGACAATTTCTCCTCTGATGAGGATAAGGATTCAGGGAGTCCCTGGCATCCAGAGTTCCACTCCTCTCAGTCCCGGGTTGGGGACGGGATCCACTCGGACATGTTCGAGCCTACCCAAATTTACCATCCTAGGTCGGCGGAGTGGACCCCTGACCCCAAAGTGGCACAGTATGTGGTGGGGAAAATCTATCAAACCCTTGAAAGGTAGGTCAGGAATAGGATGAGGGGAGAATGCCCCAGGCCCTCACTGAAGGGGAAGGTGGCACACAAGTATATGAGGGATCCCAAGAAAGGAATTGATAGGTCTTGACGTGGTAGGGCCTTGACTCAAATTATTCAATTGGCAGAGCGTTCAAAAGAGTCAAGATCCCCTTTGTCCATGGATATTGTGCTGGTTGGGCACACTTCCCTAAACCCTAAAACTCAACCCCTCCACTACCCAAACACCACTGCACTACCCTAAACCCTAAAACACTACCCCAGCATGATACCCTACACTACCTAAAAATAACTGCACTACACTAAACCCTAAAACACTACCACCAGCACGACTCCCTACACTACCTAAACACCACTGCACTACCCTAAGCCCTAAATCTACCACAGCACACACCCCTACACTACGCAAACACCATGCCACTGCACTACCCTAAACCCTAAAACACTACCCCCAGCATGACCCCTTTACTACACAAACACCACTGCATTGCCTTAAACCCTAAACACTACCCCAGCATGACCCCCTACACTACACAAATCCCACTGCACTCCCCTAAACACTAAATATACCCCCAGCATCACCCCTACACTACACAAACACCACAGCACTACTCTAAACCCTAAAAAACGACCCCCAGCACGACCAAATTCACTACCTAAACACAACTGCTCTACCCTAAACCTTAAAACACTACCCCCAGCACGACCCCCTTCACTACCCAAACACCACTGCACAACCCTAAAACTTGACCCCCTACACTACACAAACACCACTGCACTACCCTAAACCCTAAAACACTAGAACACAGTCAAACCCCTATAGTACACAAACACCACTGCACTACCCTAAACCCTAAAAGACTACCCCCTACACTAAACAAATACCACTGCACTACCCTAAACATTAAAACACTACCCCAGCACTACCCCTACACTACCCATACACCACTGCACTACCCTAAACCCTAAAACACTACCCCCAGCACGACCCTCTACACTACTGCACTACCCTAAACCACTACCCCAGCACAACCCCCTACACTACCCAAACACCACTGCACTACCGTAAACCCTAGGGAAAAAAACAACTCATGCCCAATCCCCCTTACCTCTCACTGCTCGTGGTTCCTCTCTTCTCGTGGTTCCTGCTTCACGTCATCTCTGAGGGGCGGTGCACGTCGTTGTGAGGAAATGGATCAGCCTCTGTTTCCTTGCAATAACGTGGACCATCTACATGTTTTTTAGAAGGCATGGTCATTTACCATGCATACCTTTACAACAGATTATGCTGTAAAGGCATGCGTGGTAAATGACCATGCGTTCTAACAAAATGTGTAGTAATGACTTCCCGATGTACAACGCATGCGTGGTAATGCGAAGTAAAAAAGTCGTTGTAAAGGCTGTTTACTGATCGAAGCTGGCCCCTTTTCTTCAGTGAGACGTTTATTTGATCAATTAGGAAGAAGGAATATGTTTTTTTTACCAAAAAGTGTATTGCCAGCTGTTGTATTGTGAAAGTGTCCGCGTGGCCTGGTTTCACTTCCGGTGAGAAAGTGGAAGAGTCCGTTTGGATCTAAAGAGTTCTGTTGTTGGACGGGGTCGGCGCGACCCTTCATCAGAAAACATAGCTAATCGAAAATGTCCTCGCTGAAGTGTGGAGCAGTGCCATGAGAGGTCAACAAGTGTGCGTCCCACCGCAGTATGACCGAACAGTGTGACCCATGTGCCACCTCCAGGGTATGGGAGGCAGAAGCGGCTTCACAGGTCCTCATGAAGACCGTTGTAGCACTAATTCTACATTTTGGTACTAGGGCATTTCAACTTTGTTGTTCCTACCAGATACAAAGAGAAGATCATGCATTATTCAGTGCCCTCATTACCTTTGTTGTGGGTTGTGGTGCTTGTCACTTCGCTGCCCCGCCAGTGCACACGACTTGGCACCCCACCTTGTGTGCCATCTGCAGGGCCTCTGCCCTCGGATCACTGGTTTCGGTTTCTGGAGTGGCAACATAAACAGTTGCTCCCAAAGCACTAGCCTGAACATATAGGTGAATATCCCCTGCAGCAGCATTCCACGTAAATTCTATCCTAGCTCTCCCACGTCAACGAGGACGTCATAATAGCACAGCTCCACTCGAGACACCGTATGACGTCATCAGATCCATAAGATTACCTCGTCGGCGTGCTGACGTCAGTTCCACCCATTGTTTCTGTGCCACCGAGGAAAACAGGCAGACCGAGACATTTTCACATGTATACATAGTATAATAAATATATATATATATTCACTGAAAAAACCATAGGTTTCAGGCACGTTATAGTTAGAAATTAGCATTTAAAAAACCTTAGAAATTCACTGAAAAAACCGTAGGTTTCAGGGGTGTTATAGTTAGTTGGACATTTCACTCGTACAAAACCATTGAAATTCCTCAGTTAGAGTTAGTTCAGCTAACTAAAACTTGCGCGCCCGCAATGCACTGCTGATGACGTCACATATTACATCACTCATGACATGGTCAGTGACATCACTGATGATATCACTGATGACATCTCAAATGACAGCACTGATGACATCATCTAGTGAATGTGTGTTTTACTGAAAATTAAATATGTTTTATATATGTATATCTCAAGGTCGATGGAAGAATAAATGGGTATATAAGTGTCTAAATGGATGATATTTTGTAAAATTGATTGTAAAACTGACTGATTAAGTGTATTTTAGTGAATACATGGGTTAGTGAGTAATGTTTAAATATGTAAATATCTGTATCAGTCTCTCACTTCGTGTATATATGGCTGCACGGGTTGGTGAGTAGCTACATGAGTGTCTATATGGGTTATTAGTTGTTTTTTTGAGTATCAGTCTGAGTGTCTGTATGGTTCGGTGGGGATATTACTTAGTGCATAGATGCATGAATGAGTGACCCAGGAGAACAGAAGACGAGAAAACAGAGGAGATGCATGGGATGAGCTAACATCTATTGATGTTCACAAAATTAGCTCTAAATTTTGAGCAGTAGTAAATGAACTTTTTTTTCCAAGATTCTTGCAACAGTCAATTAGACTGTGGTATCCATGAACAAGTTTGGTGTGCCCATTTTAAATCTGTATATGAAGGAGCAGACCCCGGTGGGGTGGCTAAATCCTTTTCCATGCATGACTCTTATACTTTATCAATTACTGAGTCAGAGGTGGCAGAGGTCATCCGCCAGATAACATGTAACAAGGCTCCCGAGCCAGACGGCGTCCCAGCCGATCTTTTAAAATCGGATGTCAAGACATGGTCAAAAGTTCTGTGTAATGTTTTTAATAAGACGTGCAAATCAGGTTTGTCAGATTCCTGGTCTGAATCGGTAATAGTACCTATTTTTAAAAAGGGCAATGGAGGGGATCCTAGTTGCTACCGACCCATTTCCCTCACCGATTCTGCTGTAAAGGTGCTAGGTCGGGTGGTATTAAGCAAGCTTACAGGGTGGTTGAAAGAAACTAACACCCTTTCGGCCTGCAATTTGGTTTTAGGAAAGGTCGGGGCACAATAGATCAAAGTCTTAACCTACAATTATTAATTAGAAAGTACACAATCGCAAAAGAGGGCTCCCTATACTTAGCTTTTATGGACCTTTCCTCGGCCTTTGACCGTGTGAATAGGTCGAAATCATGGGTAATGCTCCTTCACTTGGGCATGGATGAAAATATTGTGTACTTCCTTGCTGACCTGCACAGGGATTTATCTGCTACAGTGAGATACGATCGAAGGGGCAAATGCACAGGGAAGATATCCATTATTAATGGTGTGAGGCAGGGGTACATTTTGGCCCCCCTGCTCTTTACCCTGTACATTAATGATCTTGGTTCAGTTTTGTCTGAGGCCTGTAAAGACATACCCAGGGTAGGCAAACGATTAATTCCGGCATTATTATATGCGGATGATGCCGCCCTTTTAGCGCGCACAGCTGTAGGGTTGCAAAGCCTTTTAACTTCGTTTTCTATTTTTAAGAAATCTATTGATCTTAGCGTCAGCTTTTCTAAATCACATGTTATGATGGTTGGCGCCAAAGTGAAAGGGGTAAAAACCTTGCATTGTGATGGAAACGTGCTGCCTAGGGTATCCACCTTTCCATACCTAGGTGTTACTTTTGATGATAAGGGCACATGGTCTCCCCAATTAATAGCTAAACGAAATGTACTGGTTAGATCCATTTTAGCTGTTTTGGGCTTCACCCGCAAATTGGGAGTTAAAACATTTCAAGCACTACTAAAGATATATGATGCTAAATGTGTTTCTCTAGCAATGTACGGGGCAGACCTTTGGGGTTTTAAGAATGTGAAGGCCATTCAAGTGGTGGAGGATAAGTCCCTGAAAACTATTTTATCTGTTCCTCAATCCACATCCTGTTTCATAGTTCACCATGAGTGTCGAGTTGGTTTTTTGGAAGATCGCATAGTCATCGCCCCATTTATAAAATGGATCTCTATCTGGTTAAACCCCGAGCTAGTATTAAATCAGGAAATCCTCAGAGATTGTCTAGCACTTGATTTTGGCTACCGTATCCCCTGGCTGAGTTATGTCCATAAGTTATCTGTTAAATTGGGTCGACCAGAACTGTTTAACTCGCCTGATAAGTTGGTGAAAGGGGATATCAGGTGGGTCAAGGACACCTACAATTTAACGACCTGCTTAGCCAGAGAGGATAGAGAGTTGGTCAAACGGACGGTAAGGGCTCATCAATTGATAAAAACATCACGGGCTACTGAACCTTACCTGAACATTGTAAATAATTCCAACCACCGCTTTTTATTAACTAGATTCAGGTTGAATCAATTCCATCTCCTCCTCGCTGGGTCATCAGGGTGGAAGAGAGAGGAAGATCTGGGGATTTGCTCTTGTGATGGTTTCTCCACTAAAGACACAATGCACTTTATCTTCTTTTGTCAGCATTTTCTTCCAAATCGCAAGCGTTTTCTTATCCCTCTTTTAAAAGACAAAGGTTTTATCCAAGTCAAGCCAGCCCTCCATTACTTGCAGCTACTTTCTAATGTATGGGAGATTTTTAATATTGCTAATTTCCTTACTGTGGCTGTAAGATTAAAGAAGAAAATTAAATGGGACTAGTCAAACTGTTAAATTTGATGAATTTAATTGTGGCTGAGGATACTCTTTTTAAATGTTTATCTGGTTTTATATAATGTTTTTGTAAATGAATTGAATAGGTACTGTGTATATATATTTAGTTTTTCACTTCTGTATTGTATTTTTATTGTCTTTTGATAATATTTTGTTTTTTACTTAAAATGCTTAGTATACTTTTATGGTTTTGTTTTAAACCGAATAAAGTACTTTTGACTGACTGAGTGATTCACTGTGTGTATGTGTTGAAGACAGCATGTTTGCAGGACTGTATAGGTGGATGAGTGTGTGTGTGGGTGTATTAGTGAGTGAATGACTGTCTCAATAGTGGCTTTATGAGTAACTACATATGTTTTAAACTAGTATATGTGAGTATTGGTGTATATAAGTGAGTATATGTGAGAGTGAGATTGGAAGAGTTCCTGTACAAATAAGTAGGTGTTTCTACAAGTGATTGTTTAAGAGAGTAAGTATGTGTATGTTTCTGTGGAAGTATGTGTGGTAGTATGTTTCTAACTGTATATGCAGGTAAATGGATGCTTGATACTGTGTTTGCATGTCTGACTATGTGTGTGAGTAACTCTATGGCTTAGTGGCGGTGTGTAACAGGATGTATAGGTGTATGAGTACATTTGATGAGTGAGTACATGTATGAGTAACTTATAGGGACTATTGGTGAATGAGTGGATGTGTGTGTAGATCTTGGAATTACTGAATAGGTGTGTTGTAACTGGTATTGGAATGTCCATTGTTTTGAAAATATTAGTTTGTATTTTTGAGTGTGTGTATCAAAGGTTTATTAAGGTGAGAGGAGGCCTGCCACTCTATCACAAGGATGATGTCATCAGTGATGTCATTTGAGATGTCATCAGTGATGTCACTGACCATGTCATGAGTTATGTAATATGTGACGTCATCAGCAGTGCATTGCCGGCGCGCAAGTTATAGTTAGCTGAACTAACTATAACAGGGAATTTCTATGGTTTTGTATGATGACATCTTAAATGACATCACTGATGACATCTCAAATGACATCACTGATGGTCCCCCTTCCTGCACATAAACAATATTTAAATGTCATGTTGTCACTTCTATGTGTACTGCTAAATGCATCACACATGGAAGTTACAAAATATCTTTTTTTTTTAAAGATTGTTTATGTGCAGGAAGGGTCGCCTTCCTGAACATAAACAATCCAAGGCGTTTTACAATAACGAGGAGAAATTAAGCATTTCTCATTGTTTCGCCAATTTAAGATCAGGTTTTCCCTGGCCTTAATTTTGGCGCTGCCTCCCATTTACGCTGCTCTTGTAAATAGGCGGCAGCGTCAAAATCAATGGGTGTCGCAGAGGAAACGCCCACCACAACACGCACTGCCCACCGCTTTCACGCTAAGCATTGTGTCAAAGGGAGTCTTATTTACAAGGGACCGTTAAGCCACATTAAATGGCTTAACGTTGCCTTGTAAATAATGCAAAGCCCCTATCGCCACAGAAAACTCTCAGAATGTGATGTTCCCATGGTGATAGGGGCTTGTAAATATGCCACTAAAATCATTAGTAATTAGAGTTTTTTTTTTTCATTGAATTTTATGGCAGTGGATGATTACTGGGTACACAGAAAAAAAAGAGTCACAAATAAAACAGCATTGAATGATTCATCACGGAGGAAAGCATAATCAGCGTTATCACCGTTACAGTATATGCAAGGTAATACAACAGCAACAAACATGTATAAATTATTTTAGAATAAAATTTAAATCCAAGCTAAGCAATTAGATCCAGTTACTAATAGGTAACCATAACTTTTGTCCAAACATCTTTTTTTTCCAACCCTTAAGTCTCTACACCGCGATTTAGAGCTGGTAAACATTTAATAATTTAACTGCCAGTGAGAGAAAGCCGGAGGATCAGCTTCTAGCCAACGAGATGTTATACAATATATGTATACAGACATGGCTATAAATAAAAAGCCTTCCTCTTCCATCGTTATAATACCCGTTTGCTCAGATTGGACTCCTAATATCACTAATTCTGATGATAATACAAGTGACAACTCCATGATGTTATTTAAAAAATCTTGCACTTCTAATTAAAACTGAGCTAATTTCGAGCAGTGAAAAAGCATGTGGGCTAAATCGGCAGCCTTATATCCGCAACAACTACAATTAGTACCTTTTAATGCTTTCCATTTCGCCAGTTTAGACGGTGTATAATACAAATCAAAAACAGACATAAAATGCTGGCTTTTAAATGACCCATTAAACAAAACAATACTGGCCATTTTTAGAGATCTGGGTATGTCCACTTTTTCTATTCCAAGATATTTTCGCCATTTATCAGTATAGACCCTAGATCGTCTTTAATTCCGTCTAGCATCAGTTGATATATCGTACCAATTCTGCTTTTTCTCCTGCAGCTTTCCAACACCTCCATTTTGCTCATAGAACTGGTGTTTAACACATTTTTTGACTCTAGAAAGCTGCAGATTTGAAGATATTTAAAGAAATCCCCTCTTGTGAGACTATATCTATCTTCTAAATAAGAGTATGATACCAATTGCCCATTCTGATATAGATCACCGAATGAACACATTTTAAAATCATTCCACCTCTGCATAACGGAGTCCCTGAAGATTTCGGGAAGTCGAGGGTTCCCCAAAAAAGGCGTGTAATAATTTCATTTTATGCAAAAACAAAACCTTTTATTAAATTGTTTCCAAATTTCCAACGCTGAGATCAAAACTTTGAACTTCGTTTTTTTATAGTAACTCGGTTCTATAAACCTGGGCAAACATAGTCGAGCTTCAACTCCAAGTAGCATTTCATAAATTGAGGGTGCCATAGCCTCATCCAGCTTAAAATCCGGAAGAATTAAGATACCCATATTATTTAGAAAGATTGCCCAATAATATAAGCAAAAATTCGGAAACCCTAACCCTCCTCTAGCTTTTGGCATTACACACAATCTAAGAGATCTTCTAGCTCTCCGGAAACCCCATAAGAACCTAGAAACAGTTCTATCTAGTTTGGTAAAAAAAGCAGAGGGGAACAAAAGTGGTATGGTGCGAAATAAATACAAAAATTTAGGAAATATAATAATTTTAACTGCATTTGTGCGGCCATATAAAGATAAATGTAAATTATTCAGCCTCTCAAGGGTTCGATTAACAGAGAATAGTAATGGATCTCTGTATTAAGCCCAACAATATCTTCCACTTTATCTGAAATTGTCACACCAAGATAAGAGGCTGTAGAAGCAAATACTATACCATCCGGTCTGCCTACAGCCGAATGTATTACCTGAGTTTTCGTAATGTTTAATTTGTATCCAGATAGTTCCGCGAACTCTTGAGCAAGTTCTCTAATTTTAGGTAGGGCAGATGCAACATCTGTCGTGATGATCGCAACGTCGTCCGCATAGGCGAAGGCCTTATAATCTATCTGATGTAATATGACCGGGGGAATCCCACTTTCTTTTGTTAATCTGTTTAAATAAGGTTCGATATATAATGCGAACAACAAGGGGGAACAAGGACACCCTTGCCTTGTCCCCCTTGTGATCGGAAAAGTGTCAGACGTGTCAGTAGCTATCCGAATTACTGCTTTAGGGTTAGTATACAATGCCTGCACAGCACAGATAAATTCTTTTGGAAGCCCTTTCCAGACCAAAACTGACCACAGGAACACCCAGTCGAACCGATCGAAAGCTTTTTCAGCGTCCAACAAGACTACACCGACTGGGATCCCGTGGCCTGCGCCCAGTCTAATAGAGTAATAATCCGTTTAACGTGATCAGTAGTATCCCATTTTTTTATAAAGCCGTGCTGAATCTTGGAAACTAACGTTGGCGTTATGTCTTCCGATCTATAAGCTAATATTTTCGAGAAAATTTTGCTATCTGATGTTATGAGAGATATTGGCCTATAAGATCCTAGTTCCTCTCCATCTTTCCCTTTCTTCTTAAAAATCACTATGGTAGCCAGAGACCAGGATATTGGTGGATTTCCTTTAAAAGCTTGCTGAAAGATCTTGAGTAACTTGGGTTTAAGCGTATTTCGGAAGACACAGTAAAATTCCAGGGGGATCATATCTGGCCCCATCGCTTTACCTGAAGCTAACCCCAAAATAGCAGCTTCAATTTCGTCCCAGGTAATTGGGGCACCTAAGAATATATTATCTGCATCGGTAATAGCGGAATTATCAATATTCATCAGATAGTCCAATGGATCCCTGTTTTCGATACCAGCATTATCCGATTTATTGTATAGTAATTTATAAAAACCACTGAACGCTTTTAATATCCCGGCTTGGGTTTCTTGAACTACACCTTCTGAATCAACAATTTTTGTTATATCGTTCATAACAGCTTTTTGTCTTAGCCTTTGAGCTAAGATTTTACCAGTCTGCTCATTGAATTCATAATATTCTGCCTTGTGTTGTTTATATTTGATAGCAACCTGATCAGCTAAATAGGCATACAAAACAGCCCGTTCGATAGTTAAGAGACGTTGAGCTTCCTCAATTCCCTGACCACATCTAATATTAGTGACTAGTTTCAGCTCTGCCTGCCTAACTTTATCGGATTTGTGAGCAAATTCCTCCTTGGTTTTCCTACGCCGGAAATTGGAATAACTAATGGTTTCCCCCCTTTTGACTGATTCAAAAGTATCCCAGACGGTTTGAATTGAGGCTGTATCATTATTACACGAAAAAAAATCCTGAATAATTTTAGACTTGTGTGACCGATAGTGTGCATCTAAAAGCAGACCCCTCTGAAACGACCATTGACGATTTGAATTAAAACTCTGAGAGGGCAGCGATACTTCTAATATAACAGAATTATGATCCGAAACTACTTGGGGCATAATATCAATACTAAACTTCTCCAAAAAAAAGAAGAGATAAAAAAGTAATCTAGACGAACACATTTCCGATGTGGTGATGAGAAAAAAGTGTAACCAGGGTCAGTAGGTTGACATTTATTCCAGGTATCAAATAACCCATTTCCTAATACTAAAGCTCTCAGAGCTCTATACGTCCTGACCTTCCGACCTTTATATCTCCCTAGTGCCCTAATATTGCACTCAGATTCCACATGAATATTTAAATCTCCACAAAGGATAAGGGGTTGGGACCAAGTGGCAAGTTCTAAGTTAACTGTGTCAAACAGCTCATCGTCCAGATTTGGACCATATAGACAGCATAACAAGAACTTATTACCCGCTATAATCATTTCCACTAGTCCCCACCGCACCCATTTATCAGCTGAAGTTCTGACACATTTTCCATCCCCTTGTCTCATAAGTATCGCAATACCTCTTTTTACCCCTGTCTGCTTTGAGCAAACTAAAAGATCAAGCCCCAGGCTATGCAATATATTCCGTTTACCCCAAGAGATATGTGTCTCTTGTAAACACAAGATATCAATCCGTAGAAGCTGAATTAATTTACGCAAGATCCCTATCTTCTTTGGGTCTTAAGGCCATTAACATTTAGTGTACATATATATATTTTTTTATCCATAATAACATAGAGTTAGCACCACGCCTAACATCATTAATCTTTCTCCACCAGCACTCGAGCCAAAAACATATACTGTATTGATCTGTCTACCTGTGTACACCTAGAAAACTACCACTGCCTTACACCCCCACCAACACCCCCCCTTTCCACCACACCCCCTCCCCGACAGCCCCCCCACCTCCTCAACATATGAGAGTCAGGAACCATCAGTTCCTGTAGAGTATGGATTGCCGTGTCCCCCCACCCCCAGAACCCCAGGAAGAAGAGAAAAAGAAGAACCATATTGTAGTCAAAGAGCAGCATAATAGGTACGTATGTCATATATCAGCGCTACCACTGTTCATCTGACTATAACAATAACAATAACAGGTCAAGGTTTTTAGTAATGAACTTCTTACTTAATCAAACCATTGCTGTAAACCTCATAAAGAATCTAAGTATTCCTTGGCTTTAATTTCTGAAAGGAAAAATTTGGTCTGCCCTTTAACCACAATTTTTAATTTAGCTGGATTCTGCAAAAATACAGTAGCCCCCTTTTTTTGAAATTCTGGTATTAACTGCCTTAAATGCCAGCGCTGGGAAACTGTGGCCTGACAGAAATCAGGTTGTACAAAAAATGCGCAATTCTTGGCCATACTTTTTATCAGGACGGGCTAAACTATAGATTTCTTCCCTGACGAGAAAATTATTCAAACAAACTAATATAGCCCTAGGAAATTCCTCCTCGCCCTGCCTAGGCTTTCTTGCGTTGAAGGGAAATCTATGTGCTCTTTGCACTTCTTTTGACCAGTCCCATGATATAAGGTCGGGGAATGCTTCGGTCAATAGTTCGATGATAAATCTTCTTACGTCAGCCCCTTCCTTTTTCCCAGGTATTCCGAGAAAGCGTAAATTGTTCCGGCGCGCCTGATTCTCCAGTCCAGACAGTTTGTATGAGATATCATTTTTTGCGTTTTAACATTCTCAAATTCACGCTTTTGTGACATAGCCTCTTCCTCCAGTGCCGAAATTCTTGCCTCAGCCTCTGATACTCTGCTAGCCATTTCAGTGCACAGTTTAATGGCTCGTCGCACAGCATTTTTGACTTTTGAGCAGGTTGCCTGAGTGCACTGATTTTCTGACTTACTTTCGGCGCGATGGCTCATCATGGTGTTATAGATAGTAATTAGGGTTATTTCTTTAGGATTCATTGGAGCGTTCTCATTCCCAGATTCTTCTCCGTTTTTTAGTCCAGTTTCTAGTCCCGCTTCTGCCACTGATACCACAGCGGCTGCTTCAAGCCCTTCGCATGTTTCAGCGGACACTTCACTAACCATACTGGTCGTGCATTGGGAGCCTCTTTTCCTTCGCCTTCTGACAGTGGAAGCGTTCGAATGTGGAGAAATTACATTATGTCTTGACTTCTCCCCAAATTCCGCTTCAACAGAACTACTATCTTCACCGTGGTCTGCCCAGTCTTTACTATGATTCATAGTCTCATCTGAGGAGGGGTCAGATAAAGAAAAGAAGTTCTCTACTGCTTCTTACGGTACAGGCGCCTTCAATACCTTTGGTGCCAGTGATGTATCAGTGAGCCCAGGCACTCTTATGTTTTGTGGCGTCGCACCAGAGTTAGAATCCGACATTGTGCCACAACGGGGTTCTATGAGGACTCCATCTCCCATAATGCAGCTGTTCCCTGAGGCCAGGTCCCTTAAGCCTAGATGCATAACCCGACGTCTATGGTGCTATCTCTAATGATTTGTACCACCTCGTTGGGATTCTGCACAGTTCCGTCAGTATCGCTCACATTACGGTTTCTAGCTGCCTGCTTCTCGAACAGCACTGGTAAAGTTAAAGCCCTTCCTTTCCCCGAGGTAGACACACCCGTGTCCACTTCGGTACTTGCCAGCATTTTCTTACCGCCCACCAACGCCGTACCTGCACTGTTTTCTCCTGCGGCAACTTTTGACGCGGTGCTCCTAGTGACAGCTTTAGTTTGCTCCTTAGGCTCCTTAAGAGGCATTTTCTTCTTGCGGGTCCCTCCACGGACACGGACCATGAAGCTTCAGAAACCAGGCGCTAATACGGGAAAACTCCACAGCAGAGCGCACCGCCGAGAAAGAAGCAGGCCGGCTAGCATCCGCGGACCGGGGAATCAGGTTTGCGAGCCTCCAGCTGGGTTGGATGGAGGGAGGAGCCCCTCAATGTCAATTACACGCCGCTTCTTGATGCTTACTGCTTACTGCTTGCGACTTATTTAAAACATTACAAGAGTCATATATTTAATATATATTGAACCCGTAGATACTTCCACGAAAGCCGAGTTAGTCCAGCTAAATTCGAAGCGTTCTCCCACCAGGGAACTCGGAGCAGGGAGCTGAGCTGCTCCCACAGCCCACGCTACGGCAGCCATCTTGCCTCATGACTTCTTCAAAATCAATGGGTGTCGCAGAGGAAACGCCCACCACAACACGTACTGCCCACCGCTTTCAGGCTAAGTATTGTGTCAAAGGGAGTCTTATTTACAAGGGACTGTTAAGCCACATTAAATGGCTTAACGTTGCCTTGTAAATAAGGCAAAGCCCCTATCGCCACAGAAAACTCTCAGAAAGTGATTTTCCCATGGTGATAGGGGCTTGTAAATATGCCACTAAAATCATTAGTAATTTGAGTATTTGTTTTGTGTGCACATATGTGTTAATTTTTTCCGAATTACGGTTTTAATGTTTGAAATTTAAATCCTACAAATTGGTTGGGGGTCCCCAGCTTCCAGTGGTGAGTCTATGGGGGGTCCTCAGGAGCCAAAAGTTTGGGAACCACTGCCCAACAACAAAAACACCAATGACTAGTCAACCCAGAACATGCCACTTAGATTACATGAAGTAACATGGATAACAATAGCACTCTTTCATTATACTCTTACACCAGTCCAATACAAGATGTAAACAAAGAACTTGCAACTTTGAAATGTTTATTTCTAACACCAAAATCTCATGCACAGTACCTTAGATAATACAACCAAACATATTATCACAAACAAGGTTGTCAGCATTGTTACTATTCTATAAGATACAAATGGAAAAAGCATCCTATAATACTAAAGGTAAACAAATTTAAAATATACCTACATTTCACCCTCCCTACCTAGCAGATTAGTTTATAACTACAGAAAGTCTTATAGGATTACATGGTCAGATCCATACCTCTGGTACTCAGCATTAATAGATCACATTCAGTGCTCCACAAACTATCAAGTTATGAGTGTTCTCCAACTGTGTGTAACTTTGCCTCCACAATGCATTATGAAAAGCGCAAGTATCAAAGGTGGACAAAACTACATATGTATTATGGCTTGAATTTCCGAGGATCATTCTGAACAGACACAGTATTCAACATAACTTGGATGTTCCATGCTCTCACTATACACACAAAACTAGCGAGGCACTTTACAAATCTAGCATACCAAATTATTCTCATATAAAACAAAATACTCAGCCTTCTCTAAACAATATCACAAGTATATGTCACGTGCAAAGCAGAGCAGGAAAGCAAAAGTAGCGTGTAAGCTTCTAATAAACCCATAATTACTTAACAGGGTGTGAGTGAAAGCCTCAGCCCCACAGCACCCTTTCTTCATCAAAGCACGTGATATAAACGTGTGCCACTTAGAAACGCACACTCCAAGACTAAAAACCAGAGTCAAGTTCACATTTCCAAAAAAAAGTTATTCGCTCTTTGATAGAAAGCAGTAGCTAAAAAATAAAGAATACGCAGAAAGATCAAAGAGTCTTAATCCAACAGTGTGTAAGCACAGTATGTAGCAACAGCCTCCAACAGGAAGTCATTGTTCTCATCTGCAAACATTTCAGCCATCCAATTCAATAGTGAGAATAAACATACATGTTCCTCAACGACCGGAGCCTCTATCACCATCGGAGGAAAACTCGGGTCATCTTCATTGTAACTGCATGCCAAGAACTCAAGCGCCGCTGCAAAACCATTCCAACGTCCCAAGACTCCATGCATCGCTGCTAAGGCCATAATCCCACCGCCAGAACGGAGCACGTCATGAACCACTAAAGGACTCATCAACTGGTCGTAATCCGCGTTGGGAGACACCGTACTGCAGAGACACAAATTCAGGGCCCAGTCGAAATCACAGCTCAGGCAATGGAAGACAGGCTGAACGCATGTGAAAAAGGAGAATCGAAACAATAATCCATAAGCTGCACTCAACGTTGCAAGAGGCAGCTCGCCATAGGATCTAAGCATTCGGTTGCGGACCAGCAACAACCGAGAAATATTGTCATCTGCTGCAAGATGTGCATCCATTTTTAAGTAAACAAATTAATACAAGCACACTGGCAACTAATGTAACAATTAAGCACGATTCACCAAAGATGCTGCAAAAAAAGCAATGAAAAAACACTGACAAGACACCAAATATACTTTCTACAGAAGTCAACAAGACCAATTCTTATAATTTTAAAAAAGGAAGCTAACCCCCTACTCGAGGACACATTAAAGATAGTCTAAATTAACTCCCTAAAATTCTACGGCACATCTGTATTTAACAAAGCATACACTTCTGTGCGGGTGTTTACTACATGAAGGACAAATGTTTCTCTAGCAGATGTAAGAGCGACCTCTTTTTGAGACAATAGCGCTCTTATATGACTCATTCGTTGACTCTGCTTTCAAGGTCGAAATCGACAGCCAGATGGAAACATCCAGCTTCCCATGCAGAGGAGTTAACACAACTTTTTTTTTATCAAACCACACGCTCAGTTACCGTAATCATGTAAGCATTGGCTAACATCGCACAATAAGACACACAGCTGAATCGGATCTCCAATAAGTGACCACTTCTAACTATTCTCATAGCTCGCCCTGTGCTCTCATTTGGCAGTGAGAGAGTGATCACACCATAGTTTCTACTGCTAATCATTCTCAGCATACGCTACTAATACGATAAAACATCAATAATTTTAACACCAGCCCTTGATAATATGCCCCGAATTTCGTAACGCGCCCTGCATCACAAAATGCCATGCAGGGCACGGAACGAAGCGGCATATTATGACCAACATAAGGCGATACATTATCGCCGCTTTTATAGACAGAAAACTGCAGATAAAGTGACAATAATGAGCTTGATAATAGGCCCTTGTAAATTCCCATAGCAGCCCAGGTTCTGGTGTTAACCTGGGCTGCTATGAAAATTCACAAGGGGATATTATCAAGACCATTATCGCCTCTTTATCGGCAGTTTCCTGCTGATAAAAGCGGCGAGAATGTATCGCCTTATGTTGTTGATAATGTTGCACGAAAATCATTTCATTAATTTATTTGTTTACTTACCTACAATCATCCAGATTCCGTTCTTTATCACCCCCCACCCTGCCCCTCCCCCGCTCCGCCTGTCTCACTGCAACTCCCTCCAGGGGCCGCGTCTGGGCTTGATAATACGCCCTTGTTAATTCCCATTGAAGCCCATGTTAACACTAGAACATGGGCTTCTATGAGAATTAACAAGGGCGTATTATCAAGACCATTTTCGCCGTTTTATCATCAGTTTCCTGCCCATAAAACATCGATAATTTCAACACCGGTCCTTCATAATATGCCCATCAGTGCCATATAATCAGTAAAGGGCGATACATTATTGCCGCTTTTATCGGCAAGAAACATCCGATAAATAGACAATAATGGTCTTGATAATAGGCCCTTGTAAATTCCCATAGCAGCCCAGGTTCTAGTATTAACCTGGGCTTCTATTGCAATTCAGAAGCATATATTCTCAAGCCCACTATCGCTGCTTCATCGGTTGTTTCCTGCCGATAAAAGCGACGATAATGTATCGCCTTTTGTTGATAATATGGACCATTGCTCTTTTTTTGATCAGTAAACTTAGATGCATATTATCTAGGACCGGTGTTAAAATTATCGCCGTTTTATTGGCAGGAAACTGCCAATAAAACGGCGATAATGAGCTTCATAATACGGCCTTGTTCTTTCCCATAGAAGCCCATGTTAACACCAGAACATAGGCTTCTATGGGAATTAACAAGGACGTATTATCAAGCCCACCCTCCCAACATTAATAAAAAACTCCAGACAATGCAGGTACCTGGAGCTGCAAGGTCATTTTACAAATCGCTGCGCCAGAAAGGTGGCGTTCCCCGCGACGTGTACAGTGAGAGAGGGAGGGAGAGGTCAAAACATATTTTTTTGTTTTAAAAAGACCCGAGGGGTACCGCTCCCCGAGACTGCGGGGAGTAGGACCGTAAACCCCCCCCTCATACTTCAAAATAAAACCAGAGAAGTGCCATTCCCCAGTGCTCGGAGCACCTTACAAGTCCCATTATGCAGAAAAATTGCCCCCGTAATTTGCCCCCTGGACCTGATGAACAAAACGGACTTTTACTTTTTTTTTCACCTTTTCCACCGCGTACATGTACTGCACGAGTACCCCACCATTTTTTATTTGAAAAAAATTAAAAATTTACCCTAAAGATCCATGTATCACCCCCTGACCAAGACTATAGGCTCAGAATGTTTCTACCCTGCCCCCTTTCCTTATTTCTCAACTTTGTTTTACTGTTTTCTTGTGACTCTGCTCTCCTGACAAACAACATGGCTGCCAACACTTCCTGGTTTGGAGTATTGACAGAAATCAGCATGCAGCTCCTGCTCGTAATTGTACATATTTACATGCGCGTCCGCCGCAATTTTTCTTTAAAAAAAAAAAGGAAAATAAAAAATAGAGACTAAACACCCATGTACGACCCCTGAGCAAGCCTAGAGGGTCAGAATGTCTACCCTACCCCCTTCCCTTATTTCTCAACTTTGTTTACTGTTTTCTTGTCACTCGGTTCTAGCGAGGCACAAGATGGCCGCCAACACTTCCTGGTTTCGAGTGTTGACAGACAGTTCACAGCCAATCAGCATTCAGCTCGCGCTCGTAATTGAACAGATTTCAGTACGCGTACTGAACTCCGTCTCTAGATATCGCTATGATTTTACTTGCAATTTTCACAGAAACTACTGAACGGATTTACACCATTTAACAAAAAGCACAATCTGCAAACAGAACTCTACCTCTGTGGCACATTTCGTGTAATTCTGTTCAGCCGTTCGGGCTGTAGCCCTAGCTAAAGTTCCCTATAGAAAACTGCATGGGGAGAACACGTTTTAAGACCCTCCTTTTTTCTCGGCCCCCACTTGACGAATCACCCCCAAACGTTCAAGGAAGGAGCGGAACTGAGCAGGCCTTTTTCTTGTTTAAAAAAAATGTTCGGCTGGATTTGTGGATCCACCGTAAATCCTGCTGATTTTTTTTAAAAGCTTTTTTGGGCCCTGGGGTTCCCTGTGGAACTCCCTGAGCAGGCCTAGGGGTCAGTGTGTTTCTACCCTGACCTCTTTCCTTTTTTCCCCCTGTTTTTTAACCTTTATTCCTATGACTCAGTTGAACCGAGTCACAAGATGGCTGCCAACACTTCCTGGTTTGAAGTGTTGGCAGCCAATCAGATTGCAGGCTTGAGATGGGAGGATACACGGATACTCTGCATCCACAGTTGTATATCTGAGAAATGTTTCACTTTGTCAGGAACTAATGAACGGATTGACACCATTTACCAAAAAGACTGCTTTCTGAGCCAAGAGCTACCTTTTTGCCAACTTTCATGTAATTCCATTCAGCAGTTTGGGCTGTAGCCTTGTCTAAAATTTCCTATGGAAATTAATATGGAGAAAACGTGTTTTGGGACATCCCCTTTTCCTCTGCCTCTGCTTTAAGTATCACCCCAAAACTATCAACAGAGCAGCTGACCTGACAGCTCCATTAGTTTTGAAAATTTCACAAAGATTCGTCAAACAATGCCAAAGATATTGGCAAATCAAAAAACACTTTTCCTATGCAAACTAAGTTCTAACTATAACTACCTACTGGTGACTGCCAGTAGGTAATTTATGTATGGTTTCTTTAAATGCAACTCGTGTTGCACTTGTACTTTTTGCGACCAATGCTACACATTATGTGACTGCATTTAGTGACAAATCAATCCCAAAAAAAGAACATCTAACTAATTCTCCAGGAGAATCTTTTAAAATTTTTAAGGAATTGCTGAAGGCCCCGGTCCCGCCAGTCGTGTATGATAATCCTAAAGAAAAATGCGAAGAACTGGCTTACTTCTTCCATTCAAAAATAGAGAAGATTTTGGCCTCCCTGCCCGCGACCCCTCAAATTCCTGAGTTGGCTGTCAGTCCAGTAAGATGTCCGACTGAGCTAGCCTCCTTCGGCCCTTTCTCGGAAGAGGAGGTTATAAAAGTATTGACAGAGATGAAGAGTGGCTCTCCGAGTGACCCAGTGCCCATGAAATACCTCAAGCTTGTGGCAAACACTCTGTCTACTCCGCTGGCTGACCTTATTAATCTTTCACTCTCTCATGGTATAGTGCCCCAGAGATGGAAAAGGGCAGTGGTAAAAGCCTTACTGAAAAAACCAGGATTGGATTCTTCCAACTTGACCAACTTCAGGCCAATTTCACTTCTGCCTGGGTTCTCAAAAGTTGCAGAGAAGTTGGTCAACCATCAGCTTTCTTATCATCTAGAGTCCAACCACCTGTTGGGAGACTCCCAGACTGGTTTCCGCCCCGGCCAGGGAACGGACACAGCCCTACTGGCAGTAGTGGAGGAAGCAATGAACACTCTTGATACAGGAGGGTCAGTGGCAGTGATCCTCCTGGACTTGAGTGCTGCCTTTGACACCGTGAGTCATCAGGTGCTCCTCCAATGTCTGTCAGAGGTAGGTGTCTCAGGGATGGCCCTGAAATGGTTGGAATCCTTTCTTTCCCACCGTTTTTACCAAGTCTGGGAAGGGGCTGAGCAGTCGACCCTATTCCCTCTTCAATGTGGAGTCCCGCAGGGCTCATCGTTGAGCCCTACCTTATTTAATATATACATGACTCCACTTGAAAGAGTGGTCGCCCCTTCAGGGGTGAAGATCATCAGCTACGCTGATGATACTCAGCTGGTGGTGGGCCTCACTCAGTTGGCAGAACAACCTGAAGTTTTACACGACTGCCTTGCTAATGTCTATCGCTGGATGTCTCACTCTGCCTTAAAGCTCAATGGAGGAAAAACCGAGTTGATGCTCCTGGGTAATTCCAGTCCCTCTATTATTGCTAGTTGTTGGCCCCGGTCTCTGGGTGACCCACCATCCCCCAAGAAGGAGATCAAGACCTTGGGAGTGTGGCTGGAGGAAGATCTGTCCTTTAGGACCCACGCCAGGAAGACCGTGGGGGTTTGTTTTGGTCTGCTGCGGTCAGCCCGCAAGGTGTTACCACTGCTTCCTGATTCAGCAAGGAGGCTCTTGATGCGTGGTTTAATCCTATCGAGGCTCGACTATGGGAACGCGCTGTTTCTCGGTGCTCCCGAAGCGACTTTCAAAACCCTCCAACAGGTGCAAAATGCAGCTGCAAGAGTCTTAATGGATGTTCCCAGAAGGCAGTCTGCCACCCCAGCCCTCAAAACGCTTCACTGGCTCCCCGTGAAGGAGCGGCTGAAATTTAAAGCGCTATGCACGGGCCACAAAATCCTGCATGGTAAGGGCCCCCCCATCCTTGTTAATATGGCCCGTCCGTATAAGCCCACATGTCCTTTGAGCTCGGACCAAAAACATCTTCTGCAGTCTACGAGAGTAAGGAGAGCTAGCTCTGGGAGCAGGCGTTTCTCAGTGCAAGTGGCGACTCTGTGGAACTCTTTGCCCCTTAAGATTCGTTCAGAGCCCAAGATCCTACCGTTTAGGAAGCTCCTGAAGACCTATTTGTTCCCACAGTAGTGATTGGACTTGAGTCTCTCCTCTTGGTTCTGTCTCGCGCCGGGATGCCCCCGGGTAATCTGAGCGCGCTATAAATTTCATATAATAATAGTAATAATAATAATAATTGTCAACCGGATTTTGCAATTTATAAGTTACGCTGTACGTGTGACCTGGAATTCATAGGGAGCACTAACCTCTTTGTACACAAATAGATTCTACAACATGTGAGGGCAATCGTCAATTCTGACCTGAACTATCCTATTGCTAGACACCTTAAATTGGTACACCAGAATGAGCTCACAAATTTACAGCATTCTTTGTTCTCGGAACCGAGAAAAAAGCCTGCGTCAACTCGAAACTCAGTTTATCCTGGCTCTCGACACAATGATCCCAAATGGTCTTAACATGAGTGAAGATATGCATAATTTTCTTTAGCTACAACTACATATTGAAGCAGTAAACTCTTAATCAGTTTTTATGGTACAATGACTCTTAGTTTCTCAAGTACCTATGAATTTGTCTTTACTTGTTTATTTTGTAATTAAGATGTTCTATTATCTTTCTGTGCTTCATAACTGCACTTACACTTTAGTATTATTCAGGCTTGGATAATTAGTAAATGCTGCTATAGAATCATCAAGTTGCACAGCACTTTTTGCACGGGTAATTTGATTATTTTGCACACTTCACTTTATATTATCAGACTGGTTCGTTTTTAAGGAGTTATTTTACAAGTTGTGACTTTTATGAATACATAAACAATGACTTTGTTCTATTCATTGTTTTTATGGGCATAGTTGTGCAAGAATGTAATACAAAATCTAGCAATGTTGGATAATGCAACAGTATATTTCAGAACTATAGATTAATTGGATATAATATTTTACAGTATAAAGGGAAGATTTGTCTATGCAATAAGCACTTGCACATTATAGATAGTCTGTTTCTTTTTAGTCGGTCAAGCCACTACGGTGGCGAAGCGCGTCACGGCAGGTTTACGATGTGAATAAACCCCCAATTTGCTTGCACCTTTCCTGGGATTTTTCTGTGTCAGGCTGACTCTGAGAGCATGATTGGAACTGCGTTTTTGGTGGATATTAATTTCTGGTGTTCTCCGCCGGTCTCACTCCACCCTGAAGATTGGGAGCGGATAATGGAGTGACTTGGATTGATTATATATATATATATATATATATATATATATATTACCTACTGGCGGTCGCCAGTAGGTAGTTATAGTTGGGATTTTTTTCAATGTTAAATCTCAAAATTGTATTTGGAATAACTTTGGCACCGGTTGACGAATCTGCCTGAAAATTTCCTGAAAATGGCCTCGTCGAGCTCCGGTCCTTTCTTGAAAGTTTGGGGGGGATACGTCAAGCGGGGGCCGAGATAAAAGGGGGGTCCCAAAACGCATTTTCCCCATGTTAATTTCCATAGGGCGGTCGATTTCACTTTTAGCCCGAACGGCTGAATGGATTTCCATCAAACTTGGCAAAATTGTAGGGACTGGTAGCCCGATGTGCCTTTGCTATGTCTCAAGATATGTGCTCCAGTGGATTTTGAGTAATTTAGGTTCAAAAAAATATATATATCTATAGGCGCTCTCCGGTGCGCGCACCGGAGAGCGCTCCAGGCGCGCCACGCGACTTGCGCGCAGAAAGCTGATTGGCTCTCAGTTGTCTGTAAACATTCGAAACAGTCCGGAGTGGCCGCCATCTTGTGTCTCGGTAGGATCGAGACAGGAGAGGTGGGCAAAACAAAGAGGGAAATGACCATAAGGGGGCAGGGTAGACCCCCCCTTGACCCCCTAGGTTTGATGTGGGGGCTATAAAAGGGCCCCGCGGGGCATTTAAAATATTTTTTTTTTTGTTTTGCGCGGGGGAAGCGCCCGGTACGCGCACCAGGTAGCGCACCGGGGAGCGTAAAATGAGGGAAAAAGATGACAGATTATAAAAAAAAGAAGCCTTTATTTAGAAATTGGAGGTAGTTCTAAAAAGAACTTTTTTTTTCTTCTTTTTGTTGTTTTATATTTTTTTGTGTTTTTTGAACTTTTTGAACTTTTTTTGGCTTTTCAAAACAGTTTTATATTTTTTTGTATTTTTTTAGGGGGAGAAACAAAAAAAGGGAATTGAAACTGGCTCAACTGGAGCAAAAAAATAAAAAACCCAAAAAATTACTTCTTTTTGGGGCACTTGTGATTATCACCTGCAAGGACGATGAGCTTAACGCTTTTTTCACCATAGGCGATAAGCTTGCCACATGCAGAACAAGTGATTTTAAAATCAGCAAATCTTGGCTGAATGCAAGGCATCATCTCGGATGTTTCTGGTCCTGATGAAGTGGGTTGGTTTGTTTGGGAGGTGGTCCTTGACGACTTGGGGAGGTTACTGGCCAGTTCCCTGAACTCAGCACGAGAGTAGTTGTTTGGGTGCTTTCTGGTCATATGACGAATCATGGTATAGTTACCAAATGAATATTTTTTGTTTGGGTTGCCCCGTGAAAGTTCATCATTGCAGATTAGGCAAGTTACCTTGGGCGCATTAACTTTTTTCTTGCCCTCTGGGATTGAAAAAAACTCCCATATAATGTGTGGCTTGGGTTTGTATGGAGTATTTTTTTCAGGCAGCCATCTTCTCCTCCCCTCCTCCTCTTCCTCTTCCTCCTCCTCCTGTTCTTGACCACCAATATAATCTTGAGGTGGTCCTCTTGGTGGTTGTGGTGGTGGTGGTGGGGCAGATGCACCAGCTGCTGCTGCTACTGAAGCCATTATTAATATCAAAAAGGTACAGAGATGTACAAACTGGTCTTCCTCAGTCAAAGGACAAAGTCAGAATAAGGAAAAAAGGTGGGGTCTTTCATCATTTAGAAAAAAAACTGTCCTGAACCAATGAGAAGTGTTATTTTCAGGTCACAAGACCAGGGGCTTCATCATTATGAAACTAAAACTGTTATGAACCAATGAAAAGTGTTATTTTCAGGTCACATGACCCGACGCGCTTACGCTACGCGCCCCCGGGCGCGCCCGGGGGCACTCTGGGTCGCGTAGCGTAAGCGCGTCAGATGTTTACGTTGCGCGATCGTATTCGCTCGAGTACTTCCGGGTGCGCTTACGCCGTGCGTATCACGCGGACGCGGCTACGCGATACGTCATGATCATGTTTTCGTTCGCGATATTGGCGCTTACGGGACGCTCCTCGGAGCGCGCCCGGGGGCGCTTTATAAAAGTACGCTTTTCGGGGCGCTCCCCGGGAAGCGCACCGGGAGCGCTCAAAAGCAAAAAATAAAAAAATAAAAAATGGGAAAAATTGTAGGGACTGGTAGCCCTATTCTTAAGTGGTTTTTACGAAAATTAACTTTGATAAAATATATATTGTGCTACATTGGGCTATATATATATGCGAAAATGCCAAAATGTAACCCAAATGTAGTCCAATGTAGCCCAATGTAGCCCAAAGATGGCCACAAGAGACCAAAAAATGTAAATGTAGCCCAAATTTCAACTAGATGTAGCCCAACTGTAGCCCAATGACAGAATGTACCAGAGTGTTCTAAAGAACAACTAGAGTGCTAACAGTCTTATTTATAAAGTGAGACTTATAGTTAGGAATTAGCATTAAAAAAACCTATGAAATTCACTGAAAAAACCATAGGTTTCACACCAGTTATAGTTAGGAATTAGCATTTAAAAAACCTATGAAATTCACTGAAAAAACCATAGGTTTCACACCGGTTATAGTTAGGAATTAGCATTTAAAAAACCTATTAAATTCACTGAAAAAAACATAGGTTTCACACCAGTTATAGTTAGCTGGAAATTTTACTGATATAAAACCATTGAAATTCCCACGTTTTAGTTAGTTGGACTCACTATAACTTGCGCGTGCAATGCACTGCTGATGACATCACATATTACATCACTCATGACATGGTCAGTGACATCACTCATGACATCACTGATGACACCATCCTTGTAACACAGTGACAGACCTCCTTTCACTGTAAAGTAACCTTTGAAACACATATTCAAAAATAGAAACATTAACAAAAAAGTGGATATACCCATACCAGTTACAACAACCAATTCAGTAATTTCACCATCTATATACAAATTCACACATTCACCAACAGTTTTATGTATTCACTCATACATATACTCACTCATCATATGTAGTGATACCCCTATTCATTCTGTTACACACTGACAGTCATCAAAAACTTACTCATACATATACTCACACATGCAAATAAACTAATAAACATCCATTTATTTGCATATACAACTATACACACATTAGCACACTACTTCTAAGGAAACTTACACATACTTACTCTCTTAAACAATCACTTATAGAAACACATACTTATTTAAACAGGAACTCTTTCAATCTCTCACTCTCACATATACTTACTTATATACATCAATTCTCATATATACAAGATTAAAACATATGTAGTTACTCATAAAGACACTAGTGAGAGAGGCATTCACTCTCTAACACACACATATACACACTCATCCACCCATACAATCCTACACAAATGCTGTCTTCAAAACACATACAAACAGTGAGTCAGTCATTGATGCATCTATGTGCTAAGTAACAGCCCCACCAAACCATGCAGACACTCATACTGATACTAAAAAAACATCTAATAACCCATATACACACACATGTAGCTACTCACCAACCCATGCAGCCACTTATACACAAAGTAAAACACTGATACATATATTTAAATATTTAAACATTACTCGCTAATATATGTATTCACTAAGATACACTTAATAAGCCAGTTAACCAATCAATTTTTTTTTTAAAAACATCCATTTAGACACTTATTTAAACATTTATTCTTCCATCGATCTTAATATATACATATATAAAAAATATTTATTTTTCAGAAAGACACACATTCACTGGACGATGTCATCAGTGATGTCATTTGAGATGTCATCAGTGATGTCATGAGTGATGTCACTGACCATGTCATGAGTGATGTAATATGTGATGTCATCAGCAGTGCATTGCACGCGCAAGTTATAGTGAGTCCAACTAACTATAACGTGGGAATTTCAATGGTTTTATATCAGTAAAATTTCCAGCTAACTATAACTGGTGTGAAACCTATGTTTTTTTCAGTGAATTTAATAGGTTTTTCAAATGCTAATTCCTAACTATAACCGGTGTGAAACCTATGGTTTTTTCAGTGAATATATATATATATATATATATATATATATATATATATATATATATATATATATATATATATATATATATATGTATATATATATATATAGAGAGAGAGAGAGAGAGAGAGAGAGAGATATATATATATTCCAGGAACTTCGTTGTATCCCTCGCTGTAGTCAGGATAAAAAACTAACCGGACCCAGTCAGGTAATTTTGCCAGATATTTATTTGTGCATTTCTCTATCCTCCATGACGCGTTTCGGGCCCTTGAGCCCTTGATCACATGACGTAGTTAGCCAATCACCAGATTTTTAAAGTGCATTGTCGGGTCATCTGACCACCGGGCCTGAGGACATAAAAAACATACTGCTGCCTAATTTCAGTATCGTCAACCACGAGGGTTAGCACACCAATTAATTATTTACACAAACAATGTTGTTTAAAAAACGGTTGCCCCTCATAAAATCCTACCACCAATCCCACCCCCCACATAAAACCACATGTTTTATGCTATTTCAACTGGGGTCATCTGTATACAGCAACACAATATGTGCAAATATCCGTAAATAAATAAATATCATTAAAAACAATAAATATTCATATATATCTAAAATTTAAGATACTTATTTTATATTGTATATTCAATCGTATTATTTGTGCAAATCTGCTTCTATGTGCAAACTTCGCATTGAGATAAGTGCATGCGTGTTCAAAGGATGTGGGGTTGTGGGTGGTAGTTTCAATTCTGCCCAAGTGGGCTCTCCTCATGCAATATCAAAATAACTGCGTCCTAACTGCCCTTACAACTTGGTAGAACCCTAGTGCAATTTTATAGGAGTAAACAAAAATAGGAGGAAAAAAAACCAAAATTGTGTTTTTCCAACCACCTCGTGAGTGATCTTAAAGATCCTACATATTTATATTTTTTGTTTTAAAAAGACAATCTCATGCTACGATGACTCCCTTTCTCAGTTTCTTGCCTCTTATTTCTCAAACCTTATCTACTCGCGTAGCTCAGCTTAGTCCCTTAAAGACACGTGTAGAAGTCTTCAGTGGCGTTTAAACCATTCAGTGTCTTGGAATTAGGCTCGATGATGTACTTAGTCTCTAGTACTCTTAGACGGGCCTCCCTATCCCCCCTCTACGGAATGGTGGGACCATGTCTATGGCAAAATAGCTCAAGCACCCCAGATCACCATTGTGGCAGGAGTTGATATGCCTCGCCTCTGAGTAGGCCTCATCACGGTTACTGACCGCCCGCATGTGCTGGAGTATGCGCTTGTGGACCTGCAACTTGGTACAACCCACATATTGCAGGCGATACGCACACTCCAGCACATACACGACGAACTCAGATTTACACGTGATCTTTTTGGTGATGGGTAAAGGTATCTCACTAAATAGGGTCATGTATGTTGTTTTATTCTTTCCCATTTTGCACGCCTTACATATGGTGCACTTTATGAAGCCCTTACTTGACTGCAGCCAGATGTTATTGTTTACAACCTCAGGGCTGCTCTTCACCAGAATATCACTCATAGATCTCACACGGCTGTACGTGATTGCCGGTTTATCTGCAAGAGATCTACCAATAACGGGGTCCCCCTTAATGATGGGCCAGTTTCTACGGATTATGTTCTGTAGCTGCGTATGTTGTTGGCTGTATGCTGTTATTAGCCTAGGCTGGCCCGTTTCGCTACCTCCCTTCTCTTGGGTTTCCCTTGGTTCACCCTCTTGATTCTGGTAATCTGTATGCTTGTTGGCTCTCATCATAGCTTTCTCCACCAAGGACACCGAATAGCCCCCCTCCAGGAACCTCTCTTTGCTACTGTTTTGAGCTTGGGAACATGACTCTTCCGTGCTACAGATTCTTCTGATCCTCAGCATCTCCCCATAGGGGATGCTACGGATCAGGTGGGCTGGGTGATGGCTTGATGTGTGTAAGACTGTGTTGCCCGCTGTCTCCTTGCGGTGCAACCTAGTCTCCAACTTGCCTCCCTCAATGTACACCTCAACTTCCAAGAAATTAACCATGTTTTTGCTCATCTGACCAGTGAAGCTTAAATTCAAACTATTAACATTTACATCAGAAATGAATTTCTCTGCCTCAATTTCCGACCCCCTCCACACTATGAAGAGGTCGTCAATGAACCTGTGCCATGTTATTATGTTGTTTAACATCACATCCGCGAAGGCGGTCCCTAGGACCTGCTCCTCCCACAGCCCCATGTGCAAGCACACATAGCTAGGGGAGAAGCAGGCCCCCATCGCCACTCCTCTCAACTGCTGGAATATTTGACTTTGAAACAGAAAATAATTGTTGGTAAGGCAAACCTCTATCATTTCACTGATCATTGCATTATGCTCTAACATAGAAGCCGGTCTGCTGTGCAGGAAGTGTCCCACTGCCCACAACCCGTCACCATGGTTAATACTGGTATATAGTGCGGTCACATCGAGTGTGTTCAGTAAATAGTTGTCCTGCCACACTACTGTTTTGATCTTCTCCAGAAAGTCCCCTGTGTCCCTCAAACATGAGGGTAAAGCTTTCACATGTTCCTGAAGAAAATGGTCGATGTACCGGGAAGTATTTTCAAACATCCCCTGTCTGGCCGAAATGATCGGCCTCCCCGGTGGTTTGGTCAGATCTTTATGTACTTTGGGGATCAAGTAAAATACCGGAATCACCGGGTAATTGGTTTTCAGGAACTTGAGCTCATCCCCACTCAGAAGCCCTTTGCTCTTCCAAGCATGTAATTTGGAGCTGAAATTGTTCCATGCTAACTTTACGGTTGGCCAATCACTCCTGCCATAACACTGTCTATCGGTTAGGTGTTTTAAAGCCTCCTCCATATATAGGTTGCTGGGCCAAAGGACAATGTTGCCCCTTTTGTCCGATTGTCTGATGATCACCTTGCTCTCACTCTGTAGTTTTTTCATCAGACTCCCATAGGCACTATTCCGCTTCAGGTTCTTATTGTCATTGGTCATTGATACCCTGTGTAGATTCTTAATTTCTGACGTTACCAATTCATTAAAAACATCAATGTTGTCATGAACTAGCACTGGATTAAACGTTGACTTTGGTCAAAAGTGCGTTGCCCCCGGGGCGTCAGTTCTCAATGGTATATCAGCATCAATGGTGTAATCCGTGCCACCTTCCCTGTATCGTTCCCGTAGGTCACAGTGGAGCTCATATTCCCCCGCTGATATTATCTGCGAGTCGGCTCCCTCTGCGCCACTATTAGTGGGTGTTTTTTGAGTTTTGTTTTTATTCAGAAGGTAAAGTTTTCTCAATTTTAATTTTCTAATGTACTTAAACAGATCCAACCTTGTTCGAGCATAATTGAAATTACTGGGTGGGCAGTATGTTAAACCTAGTGACAGTGTGTTAATTTCACCGGGGCATATATATATATATATATATGTATATAAATATTGCAACACATCCAACTATGAAGTCGAAAAGAATGGCAAGCACGCTGGAATCCGATTAAAGAGATTTTAATGCAAACCTCCCTTCACCCCTGACAGACGCGTTTCGCTATACCAGCTTCGTCAGTGTCAGTTTGCTTGTGTAAAAAGCGCCATTTTAAACCTATTGACCATAGCTGAATTCATTGACATAAACGATGGTACAAATTGCCAATGTGGCGGCTATCTTTGAGTGTATATCACTCCTCTATTCACAGTATGAACATGGCGCGAAATTAAGTGCATGGTGCTCATTTAAAAACATTATCACAACAAACATTATTTCATTTATATACATACATTTCATTTTTATGCTTTGTGAAAGTAAAAATGACAAACATGTAGTGCAAATAAAGCTTTGTAATTGCTAGGTTATTTTCTTTCTAGGGGTGTATCCCCTAATGAAACCTTTTGTAAATACCTCAGATCTACATGTTTGTATGTCTTAATCTCTTTTGTTTTGCAGCCCTGTATGGGCAGGCATATCTTTTTTTCTTATTAAGTCAATAGTGATTCAGGATAGAGGACATAAATCAAGATAGGGAGTTGATTACATTTTTCAATTATTGTTCGTATCGTTACAGTTTAGTAAACCACATGATCCCATGTGCGTATTTAGAGGTGGACCCACAGTTTCTCATCGTTATTCAGGCCCCATTATGCCATGGTTTTAAGGTCAATTATGTACCTTGATTCCAGGATTTTGAGTGTCTTTTCTCTGTCTCCCCCACGTTCCAGACAGTTTACTTTATCAATACAATAGAAGCTTAGTAAATCTCTATTGCTGTGATGAAATTCAGCAAAATGCCGGGCAACCGGATATGATTTATCATTGTTCGTGATTGCCCGCATGTGTTCCAGTATTCTAAGCTTTGTGGTGTTAATAGTGCTTCCTATGTATCTTCTTTTGCACGGGCACTCTAGACAGTAGATGGTAAAATTGGGGTTACAATTAAGAAGTTTTTTTATTTTTATATTGGGTCTTTCCTCATCTGTTCTACCTGGATACTCTAGGGTTTTTCTGCTCCCTTTACAGGCTTTTCAGCGTAAACCGGGGAAAAAACCTTTTAAGTTGGTAAGATTAACGGGCTTTGGCTCTGAGGAAAAATGGCTATGCACAAGGTGATCAGAAAGTGCCAGTTCTTCCTAAAAGAGTGGACCAGGTCGCCAGATCTAGTGTTGAATTTGGTGATCATCCTCACTTCATCCTCCACTGCTGGCAATAGAACAGGTGAGGAAAGACCCAACAGAAAAATAAAAAAACTTCCTAATTGTAACTCCAATTTTACCATCTACTGTCTAGAGTGCCCGTGCAAAAGAAGATACATAGGAAGCACTATTAACCCCACGAAGCTTAGAATACTGGAACACATGCGGGCAATCACGAACAATGATAAATCATATCCGGTTGCCCAGCATTTTGCCGAATTTCATCACAGCAATAGAGATTTACTAAGCTTCTATTGCATTGATCAAGTAAACCGTCTGGAACGTGGGGGAGACAGAGAAAAGGCACTCAGAATCCTGGAATCAAGGTACATAATTGACCCTAAAACCATGGCACATGGGGCCTGAATAATGATGAGGAACTGTGGGTCAACCTCTAACTACACACATGGGATCATGTGGTTTACTAAACTGTAATGATACAAACAATAATTGAAAAATGTAATCAACTCCATATCTTGATTTATGTCCTCTATCCTGACTCACTATTGACTTAATAAGAAAAAAAGATATGCCTGCCCATACAGGGCTGCAAATGAAAAGAGATTAAGAGATACAAACATGTAGATCTGAGGTATTTACAATAGGTTTCATTAGGGGATACACCCCTAGAAAGAAAATAACCTAGCAATTACGAAGCTTTATTTCCACTGCATGTTTGTCATTTTTACTCTCACAAAGCATAAAAATGAAATGTATGTACATAAATGAAATAATGTTTGTTGTTATAATGTTTTTAAATGAGCACCATGCACTTTATTTCACGCCATGTTCATACTGTGAATAGAGGAGTGATATACACTCAAAGATGGCCGTTTATATCAATGAATTCAGCTATGGCCAATAGGTTTAAAATGGTGCTTTTTACACAATCAAACGGACACTGACGAAGCTGGTATAGCGAAACGCGTCTGTCAGGGGTGAAGGGGGGTTTGCATTAAAATCACTTTAATCGAATTCCAACGTGCTTGCCATTCTTTTCGACTTTATCGTTGGATGTGTTGCAGTTTATAAGCGCTTCACCAGCGCTGGCTTGAAGCACCCGGGAGCCGGGAGTCGGAGGAGCGACGGCGATGAAGGAACCGTTGTTATAAATGTATATATATATGTATATATATATATATATATATATACCCAGTCAAAGAATGCCCCCGAGCTTCAGAAACGCACTCCATGCACAACAGTTCATCAGAACCATTTATTCACAGGAAACAGGTGTGCAAGCCTGATTATTTATTGTCCCTGACGCGTTTCGATGCCACCAGCATCTTAATCATTGAGTAGGTGAGTTGAAAACCTAGAAATGGACTGTAGCTCATTTTAATACTGCATGCTCTCTCTAGTGAAAAGCATGCTGGTAGTTACAGTCCTAATTGTTCCCCTTTGGTGGGGTCCATTTTCCAACCATGATTTTTCCACCTATTTCAAAGAATAATGTTTTCCTAGCCCTCCAATGGACCTCAGGTTCGTGCATCTGTTTCACAATTGTTTTTGTTCTCCGTGCTGGAAAGCGGCCGCAACACGATTTTGAAGCCTCTCAGACCTTTCCATTGATATGGGCGGCGGTGCAGTCTCTCACGGCCGGAGCTGCCGTGTTTTACGTTTAGTCAAAGAATGCTCCCGAGCTTCAGAAACGCACTCCATGCAGAACAGTTCATCAGAACC
The DNA here is from genome assembly GCF_964263255.1 of Lissotriton vulgaris. Lineage (NCBI taxonomy): Eukaryota > Metazoa > Chordata > Amphibia > Caudata > Salamandridae > Lissotriton > Lissotriton vulgaris. The sequence continues at coordinate 533,917,836 of NC_141693.1, read as the reverse complement.
ATTTATTCACAGGAAACAGGTATGCAGGCCTGATTAGTTATTGTCCCTGACGCGTTTCGATGCCACCAGCATCTTAATCATAGGGTAGAGGAGTTGAAAACCCAGAAATGGACTGTAGCTCATTGTAATACTGCGTGCTCTCTCCAGTGAAAAGCATGCTGGTAGTTACAGTTCTAATTGTTGACCTTCGGTGGGGTCCGTATTCCAACCATGATTTTTTCACCTATTTCAAAGATTAATGTTTTCCTAGCCCTCCAGTGGGCCTCAGGTTTGTACAGCATGCTTTTCATTGGAGAGAGCACGCAGTATTAAAAGGAGCTTCAGTTGGCACAATTTGCACCTTTTCTTGGTAGGGTGGAGAGCAGTTCTAAAGTTGACGGTCCACCCAAGTGTTCTCTTCCTCTTTTACGCTTTGCCAATAGAGGTACCCAAGGACGCTATGGTGGAACCACAGAGGGCATGCAACAATATTATATGTGGGATGAGACTGGAGGTATACCTGAGGAGGAGCTTCCTACAATCTAGAAGCTTTCTCATACTACACTGCTGCACAAACAAAGTGTATGTTGGACTGTTCAAGAGCAGAAACTGAGAAACAATGGTGCTTCTTTCATTATATAGTTTCTGGGCGCTCATTGTGAGAACTCCAGTGGATTAGGATGCAATAAATAGTTTCTGGGCGCTCAATTTGAGAACTCCCATGGATTAGGATGCAAAATCAAGAAACCATGAGATTACTAGCACTCGAAGCAACACCGTGGGCCATATTTATAACGAGTCTCCACTAGCCATGGTGGGATCTCCACACTCCTGGCAGGATCTCCATAAATAGAAATGTCAGTTTGGAGATCCTGCCACCAGTGTGGGGATCCCACCATGACTGCAGAGCCTCCACCAAGAGTGCAGAGGTTCTTTGTGCATCGGCCCTAAGTGTTTTGATGCAATTGGAACAAAGAAATGCCTAACCATCTATCTTTCTCCTTTTACGCCAGAAATTTACAACATGGGTTGCATAGGAATGCATTTGAGGATTTGAGCATTGTGTGCTAAATAGCACAATGCATGCCAGAGCCACAAGGGAGCCCATTTTTTTGAGAAGTTACTGCAAAGAGTAGACTAAAAAGATAAACACCTGGTCTCTGGGCTTTAACAAATGTTACATGACTCCAAGTTAGGGAACAAGCGAAGGTTCCAAAAATCATGGGAGAAGGAGTTGCAATCTTACACATCCAAGAATGGGGGAGCCTCATGCACAACTCACACAAGGGAACCATTACAGTTAGCAAAAGGGAATCTAACTAAAAATGAATGCACAGATGGCACTACATGCCAATTAGTCAACACAGCTTTGACAACAAATCTTCATATAAAAGTTGGATAGGTAATGATGAACCAGGCGCAATTCCAGTAAATTAAAAGTTTCTGGAAAGGGATCTTTTGGAATGCTACCCAAATGACAGGTGTGAGAGTAGATCCAGCTGCCTAGACAGTTCTGTTTGGATTGACACCGGGAAGGAACAAAGAATCAAGAGGGACTCTAGGAAGATTTCTCTCATGTATATTTACCCAGATGCATATTCACAACTACACCTACGTGTAACTCTACACTTTTTTGAATTTCTCCATTTAAAAGTATAGATTTACATTCAAGTGTAGACAAACATGTCTCCACGCACTCAAATCATGGTGTTGAGCCACCAACAGCATTTACTTGTGTAAAGGTACTAGGGGTAACTTTGTACTCATTGGTGGAGCTCTCAAGTCTCAACCACTTTAGCAGAAATTCACCAATGGAAAGAGTAGGGGCAAATATTAATGTTTATTTCTCTTGTAAATTAATTTAACTATTTATTAACCTATAACTAATAAAATTGCTACAGCACATTAACGCATGAAATTATATGTGTATTAATAATTTGGTGAAATATATTAACTTAATATATAAAAAAATCTACAAATCTGAACAATAAGTTATAAACGTCCACCTTCACTGACATTTTTACTTTTATTGAATATATAGTATATATATATATATATATATATATATATATATATATATATATATATATATATATTACCTACTGGCGATAGCCAGTAGGTATATATAGTTAGGATTTTTTTCCTATGGGATTTTTGAAAATTCTATGTCGAATAACTTTGGCGTTTAAGGACAGAATTGGCTGAAATTTTCAGGAAAATGGAACATTTTGTTTCTGAGCAGCCCCTGAAAATTTGGGGGGGTTTCGTCAAGGGGGGGCCGAGAAAAAAGGGGGGTCCCAAAACGTGTTTTTCCCATGCAATTTTCCATAGGGGCGGTTGGCCTCACTTTTAGCCTGAACGGCTGAATGGATTTACACCAAACTTGGCAAAATTGTAGGGACTGGTCGCCCGATGTGCCTTTGCTATGTCTCAAGATATAGGCTCCAGTGGTTTTTACAAAAATTAACTTTGAAAAATATATATTGGGCTACATTGGGCTATATATATGTTGGAGCCCAAATGTAGCCCAATGTAGCCCAATGTAGCCCAATGTAGCCCAAAGATGGCCACCAGAGACAAAAAAAACAAATGTAGCCCAAATATCAGCCAGATGTAGCCCAACTATAGCCCAATGACAGAATGTCCCAGAGTGTTCTAAAGAACAACTAGAGTGCTAACAGTCCTACTTATTACAAAGGTATGGCACACCTGAAGCCATCTTGATTGGAATAAAGTGGTAACTCTTAAAACATTTAATTTAAATAGGAACAAAATGAGGGGGTTCATTTTGCCATAGAAAGTATGATTAGCGAATATATGACGAAATCCTGCATGTACTATTAGGCCGCAAATTAAAATAACGAAAACTTTTAGAACGAATATGCCTTTAGCATACACTAAACAACTAAACTACCCTAAACCCTAAAACACTACCCCCAGCATGACCCTACACTACACAAACAGTACAACACTACCCTAAACCCTAAAACACTACCCCCAGCATGACCCTACTCTACACAAACACTACAACACTACCCTAAACCCTAAAACACTACCCCCAGCATGACCCTACACTACGCAAACACTACAACACTACCCAAAACCCTAAAACACTACACCCCAGCATGACCCTACACTACGCAAACACTACAACACTACCCTAAACCCTAAAACCCTACCCCCAGCATGACCCTACACTACACAAACACTATAACACAACCCTAAACCCTAAAACACTACCCCCAGCATGACCCTACACTACGCAAACACTACAACACAACCCTAAACCCTAAAACACTACCCCCAGCATGACCCTACGCTACGCAAACACTACAACACTACCGTAAACCCTAAAACACTACCCCCAGCATGACCCTACGCTACGCAAACACTACAACACTACCCAAAACCCTAAAACACTACACCCCAGCATGACCCTACACTACGCAAACACTACAACACTACCCTAAACCCTAAAACACTACCCCCAGCATGACCCTACACTACGCAATCACTACAACACTACCGTAAACCCTAAAACACTACCCCCAGCATGACCCTACACTACGCAAACACTACAACACTACCCAAAACCCTAAAACACTACCCCCAGCATGACCCTACACTACGCAAACACTACAACACTACCCAAAACCCTAAAACACTACCCCCAGCATGACCCTACACTACGCAAACACTACAACACTACCCAAAACCCTAAAACACTACCCCCAGCATGACCCTACACTACGCAAACACTACAACACTACCCAAAACCCTAAAACACTACACCCCAGCATGACCCTACACTACGCAAACACTACAACACTACCCAAAACCCTAAAACACTACCCCCAGCATGACCCTACACTACGCAAACACTACAATACTACCCAAAACCCTAAAACACTACCCCCAGCATGACCCTACACTACGCAAACACTACAACACTACCCTAAACCCTAAAATACTACACCCCAGCATGACCCTACACTACGCAAACACTACAACACTACCCAAAACCCTAAAACACTACCCCCAGCATGACCCTACACTACGCAAACACTACAACACTATCCTAAACCCTAAAACACTACGCCCAGCATGACCCTACACTACGCAAACACTACAACACTACCCTAAACTCTAAAACACTAGCCCCAGCATGACCCTACACTACGCAAACACTACAACACAACCCTAAACCCTAAAACACTACCCCCAGCATGACCCTACACTATGCAAACACTACAACACTACCCTAAACCCTAAAACACTACCCCCAGCATGACCCTACACTACGCAAACACTACAACACAACCCTAAACCCTAAAACACTACCCCCAGCATGACCCTACACTAAACAACCACCACAACTCTACACTACACTAACACAACACTACACTACACAACACTACACTACACTACACAATCACTAACCCACGAAAAAATTAACACAAACCCACTTACCTCTCTCGTCATCGTGGTTTTCACAACGCAAATGCATTTACCATACATGCCTTTAAAACGTAATTCTTTGTAAAGGCATGCGCGATAAATGCACATGCGTTTTGAAACAATGCGGGATAATGGTATGCGAAGTCAATGACCTTGCGGGATAATGGTATGCGGACTGAAAGTCTGCGGGATAAAAAATGCGGGAAAATGGCTGCAAACCCTGATTAGCAGCAGACTTCCCTGGTGAGCACTAGCTTTACTACAGTGATCTAATGAGCAACTAGAGTGCTAACATTCAGAATTTATGGCAAATGTGTGACACATCTGAATGCCTTCTTGGTAGAACCAAAGTAAACAAGCATTGAAAATGCAATAGATCTCGCCCTCGTTTAAGTTAAAGCCATTCTGTTTGTAATGAGGTGGCTTTTTAGCTTTGCTTTTATTAGTGTTTTTAAAACTTTCATGTAAATAACATGCATATGTATGCATATATGTATATGTATGCATGCATTTATATTTATGATGGCGGCGGCAGGCTTGCTGGAGAATAAAGACTTCAATTGAGCACTGAATCTGGGTCTGTTCCTTCGTCATTGTATAGCTGTGTACTGGGGCGGCTGCTCCAGTTTGACGAACTTACGTGCATTTATATTTATATAGATATGCAGATTATATATGTTTATATATGTATATTACCTACTGGCGATAGCCAGTGGGTATATATAGTTAGGATTTTTTCTCTATGGGATTCCTGAAAATTCTATGTCTAATAACTTTGGCGTTTGTGGACGGAATTGGCTGAAATTTTCAAGAAAATGGCACATTTTGTTTCTGAGCAGCCCCTGAAAATTTGGGGGGGGGTTCGTCAAGGGGGGCTGAGAAAAAAGGGGGGTCCCAAAACGCGTTTTTCCCATTCATTTTTCCATAGGGCGGTTGGACTCACTTTTAGCTCGAACGGCTGAATAGATTTACATGAAACTTGGCAAAATTGTAGATATGGTTTGCCCGACGTGCCTTTGCTATGTCTCAATATATGTGCTCCAGTGGATTTTGAGAAATGAACGTTTAAAAAAATATATATATCTGTGACAGCGGTCCGGTTAGCGCCCCGGTTCGCGTACCTGACGCGTAACGGAACTTCGCGAAGCGAAGCTGATTGGCTCTCCGGTGTCTGTCAACATTCTAAACAGTCCGGAGCGGCCGCCATCTTGTCTCTCGGTACGATCGAGAGACAAGATGTGGTGAAAAACGAAGGGGGAAATGAAGGAAAGGGGGCAAGGTAGACCACTCCTGACCCCCTAGGATTGATGAGGGGGATATTAAAGTGCCCCGCGGGGCAAAAAATAATTTTTTTTTTTTTGCGATTTTACGCCGTAGAGGCGCGTCCCGGTACGCGAACCGGGCAGCTCACCGGGCAGCTCACCAGGCAGCTCACCGGGCAGCTCACCGGGCAGCTAACCGGGCAGCTAACCGGCAGCGTAGCTGTCAACATTGTAAACAGTCCGGAGCGGCCGCCATCTTGTCTCTCGGTAGGTTCGAGAGACAAGATGTGGTGAAAAAAGAAGGGGGAGATGAAGGAAAGGGGGCAAGGTAAACCCCTCCTGACCCCCTAGGATTGATGAGGGGGATATTAAAGTCCCCCGCGATTTTTCGCGGTAGAGGCGCTTCCCGGTACGCGAACCGGGCAGCTAACCGGCAGCGTAACGGGAGTCCGCCATCTTGTGTTTTTGGAGCGTCCGGTTCGCGTACCGGGTAGCGTCCCGGTAAGCGTAACAAGGGGAAAACCAAGAGAAACAGTAAAAAAAAAATTAAGGGAATAGATTTCCAGCAAACTTGGCAAAATTGTAGGGACTGTTTGTTTGATGTGCCTTTGCAAGGCCTCAAGATATGTGCACGTGTGGATTTTGTCTAATTAAAGTTAAAAAATATATATATATCTGTAAGCGTGCTCCGGCACGCTTACGTTACGGGTTCTGTTTGCGCTGCAGAGCCGATACGTCACGGTTATGCGACGCGCCATGAGGCGTCTCACGTGGCTACGTGATACGTCACGTAATAAAGAATATATTTTACAGCTATAGATATTAGCTTTTAAAAAACCAATGAAATTCACTGAAAAAACCATAGGTTATAGACCATATATAGTTAGGAATTTGCATTTACAAAACCTTGAAAATTCACTGAAAAACCATAGGTCAGAGACCATATATAGTTAGCTGGACATTTTATTGACATAAAACCAATGAAATTCCATATATAGTTAGTTGCACTAACTATATATCGCGCACCCGCAATCCACTGCTGATGATGTCACATATTACATCATTCATGACATGGTCAGTGACATCACTGATGACATCACTGATGACATCTCAAATGACATCACTGATGACATCACTGATGACATCTCAAATGACATCACTGATGACATCATGACACACCAATACCAGTTACTACATACGCACTCACTGATTCCTACATCTACACACACATTCACTCATTCACCCATAAAATCACTCATACATACAGTCACTCATTATTACAACACTATCATATGCACTCATACACCTATGCAGACACTCACACACTGCCACTCATCCATGGAGTTACTCACACACCTAGTCAGTCCTGTAAAGAATCAATCACACTTCCATTTCCTCATCTATACAGTTAAACACAGAACACCATACTTCAGTGACATCACTGATGACATCACTGATGACATCACTGATGACATCTCAAATGACATCACTGATGACATCTCAAATGACATCACTGATGACATCATGACACACCAATACCAGTTACTACATACGCACTCACTGATTCCTACGTCTACACACACATTCACTCATTCACCCATACAATCACTCATACATACAGTCACTCATTATTACAACACTATCATATGCACTCATACACCTAGTCAGTCCTGTGAAGAATCAATCACACTTCGATTTCCTCATCTATACAGTTAAACACAGAACACCATACTTTTCACACATATACTAACACATACTTACTCTCTTATACAATCACTGATACAAGTACACATTGATATGCACAGAGTCACACACCTCCCAGCCAGCCACACACACACTCAGTCTTCCATACATCCACTCATTCTTCAATATGTAAAACATATTTAAACTTTACAAAAACACACAGACACTAGATGATGTCATTTGAGATGTCATCAGTGATGTCATCAGTGATGTCATCAGTGATGTCATTTGAGATGTCATCAGTGATGTCATCAGTGATGTCACTGACCATGTCATGAATGATGTAATATGTGACATCATCAGCAGTGGATTGCGGGTGCGCGATATATAGTTAGTGCAACTAACTATATATGGAATTTCATTGGTTTTATGTCAATAAAATGCCCAGCTAACTATATATGGTCTCTGACCTATGGTTTTTCAGTGAATTTTCAAGGTTTTGTAAATGCAAATTCCTAACTATATATGGTCTATAACCTATGGTTTTTTCAGTGAATATATATATATATATATATATATATATATATATATATATATATATATATATATAGTAAATGTTTGCTTGACTTTGGGCCCAATTCCAATCTTGAGGGGAAAGCAAACTGAACGACTTGTGTCCGGAATGCTTTCCGTACGACTTGTGTCAGAGGAGTACAACCGAATAAGTACGATGCATTTGAATGCATCCGGATACAATTCGGTTGGACTCCCATTGACTTCAATGGTAGTCTGTGTACCGAATGTGTACACAGGCTCCCATTGACAAAAGAGGCCATTGGGGATCATCGTGCACCCTGTGGCGGGCCCCCCTTGGTGCCAGCCACACTGTGCATGGTCTGAAAGGGGGGACCCATGGGTACCCCCACAGGCATGAATTGGACGGCACTAGGTGAAAGGGGGCCTGCTATAGGCCCCTAAAGACCGATTCCGGCAGCCTTTTCGATCATGCAAAAGGAATCGTAAAAGCTGTCCGAATCATTCAGCGTACTTGCTCGATTGGAAAACCTACTCCATAGAGCTGTCCGATTCGGATTCGGAGGGCTCTATCTCTCCATATGCTTCCAGAAATGATTTGGCCAGTGCTAAGGGTGACAGAGTGCTCGTGTCCTGAGGCGGAAAGCCGGGACGTGTGAGTGTGTGTGTGGTTTCTTTGATTTTTAATTCACTTATTTCACCTTATTCACGGAGTTCTGACTACTAGGACTCACCTCGCTGAAAATTTTAAATAATCGATCTGCACTCCCGCGCTGACTAGGGACTGCTCCACCACTAGCCCAATTACTCATCTTGCCCTGCTGTGGCCCATTGCAGCCGATTAGGTGCTGCTTGGGTGACAACCTCTAGCCACCGCCATCTTGGGTGAGGAGCCGGAGCAGGCGAGAGGTCCAGTGCTCCGCCCCTCCCGCCCTCACTGGTACAAAAACCCACAGCCTACAGTGCACCGATTGACAGAGTGCTTGTGTCCTGAGGCGGAAAGCCGGGACGTGTGAGTGTGTGTGTGGTTTCTTTGATTTTTAATTCACTTATTTCACCTTATTCACGGAGTTCTGACTACTAGGACTTACCTCGCTGAAAATTTTAAATGATCGATCTGCACTCCCGCGCTGACTAGGGACTGCTCCACCACTAGCCCAATTACTCTCTTGCCCTGCTGTGGCCCATTGCAGCCGATTAGGCGCTGCTTGGGTGACAGCCTCTAGCCACAGCCATCTTGGGTGAGGAGCCGGAGCAGGCGAGCGGTCCAGTGCTCCGCCCCTCCTGCCCTCACTGGTACAAAAACCCACAGCCTCCAGTGCACCGATTGACAGAGTGCTCGTGTCCTGAGGCGGAAAGCCGGGACGTGTGAGTGTGTGTGTGGTTTCTTTGATTTTTAATTCACTTATTTCACCTTATTCACGGAGTTCTGACTACTAGGACTCACCTCGCTGAAAATTTTAAATAATCGATCTGCACTCCCGCGCTGACTAGGGACTGCTCCACCACTAGCCCAATTACTCTCTTGCCCTGCTGTGGCCCATTGCAGCCGATTAGGAGCTGCTTGGGTGACAGCCTCTAGCCACCGCCATCTTGGGTGAGGAGCCGGAGCAGGCGAACGGTCCAGTGCTCCACCCCTCCCGCCCTCACTGGTACAAAATGGCCCCCTCGTCTAGGGAGCGCAGCGGACGGGTGCAGCGGGCGCGCCAGCGGCGCGCCAAAGGAAAGCCCGTCTGCGCCTGTCCGCGCCCTGACGGGCCCCAGGGCACGCCATGCTATAGGGCGGATTACATATTCCCGTGAAGAGCTGCTGGCCACCAACAACGGCCAGGGCCACCTGAATGAGCCATCACGCAATCGAGCCCAGAGACTAGGGCTCCTAGTCAACCGCTCCTCCATCCTCGATACCACCACCACGACTTCTGTCGGCCCCATTAGTCATACAGCGTCCGACTCTGGTCCCCATTCCATGTCTATAGCTTATCTAAACACCCGCTCCATGGTGAAACACAACCTGGACCTCTTTCTTTTACTAGAAGAGGACAATCTCGACATCCTTTTACTCACCGAGACTTGGCTCACCCAAGACTCTGCCCCAGATATCATAGCAGCACTGCCACCAAACTACTGTATCATTCACGCAGATCGTGGATCCGGCAAACCTGGTGGGGGAGTGGCAGCAATCTTCCACCATGACCTGAGCGTCACCGCCTTGTGTTGCCTGAATCTCTCAGACACTGAAAACTTGGTTCTAAAAATTGATACTTCCTACACAACTATGGCATGCGTCCTCCTCTACAGACCCCCTAACAACATGCCGTCTTTCCCTTTAGCGCTCAGTGAACAAATTGCCAATCTAGCCATTGATCATGCCAGGATTCTACTGGTGGGGGACCTTAACTACTGGTTTAACGACCCTCTGGAGGGTCCTCAGTCACGTGAACTCACTGAGCTTCTTACAAATCTAAACTTCGAACAACATGTACGATCACCAACTCACTGTAAAGGCCACATTCTGGACCAGATCTGGACCAACTCTCTTTTAGTTACGACCCCGGTCACCATCCCGTATCTATGATCGGATCATCTTCTCCTCAAATTTAATCTCATCCATCCCCCTAAAAAGACCACCGTCACAGCTATGGGGGGACGCGCTAGGAAATGGAACTCTCTAGACAGGCCGGAATTCCTACAAACCCTTGCCACTTCGATTCCCTCCCACCACCCTGATATTAACATAGCAGAAAACAATCTCTCTCTCTGGCTGCAATCAGCCAGCGACGCCCATGCTCCATACAAGACGACCAAACTGGCCCGGCGTGCCGATGCCCAAAAATGGTTCTCCCCTGACTGAAAAGCAAAAAAACTGGCCCTTCGACAACTTGAGCGACATTGGCGTCGTAACTATGCCCCTGACGCTAAAACTCGATACATCTCTGCCAGAAAGGACTACATGAAATCTATCCTAGTTACTAAAACTGCTTACTTCTCTTCCTGTATAACTAACTCAACCAACAAATCTAAGGACATCTTCTCTATTCTTAATGAATTAACCAACCTTGACAATGCCTGGCCCTGCTTGCCCCCGACCCAGGCTCTTTGCGACTCACTGAACGTTTTTTTTACAGAGAAAATCACGGCTATCAAAGCCAGTATTCCACAAACCCCAAGTCCTCCCCTTTTAGTTCCAAGCCCCAACACTATCGACTTACTTAGCAGTTTCCCTCCCATCACCCCAGAACTATTTCAGGAATTACTGGTAAGAGTAAAATCTGGCTCCCCATCTGACAGATGTCCTCCTTATATCTCGAAAGACTGCCTATCAGCTATTCCGGCTCCCGCTTGTACACTTCTAAACAACTCACTGGCCACTGGACAAGTTCCCCTTGCATTCAAAGAAGCTATCGTAATACCCCTTCTGAAGAAACCGGGCGCAGACCCGACCTGCAATGCAAACTATCGTCCAATCTCCCTTCTTTCCTTCCTAGCAAAGGTGCTGGAGGCCCATGTTGCCAACTGCCTGTCCAACTTCATAGAGACATCAAACTGCCTTGATCCACATCAGGCGGGCTGTCGCCCAGCCCATTCAACGGAGGCCGTGGTAGTGGCAGTAATAGACACCCTTAGGGACTGTGCAGACAATCGCATTCCACAGGCTCTAGTGCTCCTGGATTTGTCAGCCGCATTTGACACGGTCGATCACACCATCTTGATCAACCGTGTCTCTCAGGCTGGCATCCGGGGCACGGCAGCCGGCTGGCTGAAGTCCTTTTTAGTAGCCCGTTCCCAGGCAGTTCGCCTGGGCAATTTAGCGGGCACCAAGCAAGCCATCACATGTGGTGTACCCCAGGGCTCGTCCCTGTCACCCCACCTGTTTAACCTCTACATCTTCCCTTTAATCCAAGCTCTCAGAGACAAACAGGTAACGTGCTGAACTATGCGAACGACCTACAGCTCCTATTCACAATCGACAACTCAGACACGTCCATCTCCTTCTTCCAATCAACAATGAGGTTCATCCAAGCTTCGGTGAACCAAAATCATTTGAAATTGAACCCAGGAAAAACTGAGCTGGTCCTGACTGGGGACAGCGCTAAATACTGGGGCCCACATTATTGGCCAACAAATATGGGTCAAGCTCCGATCCCTTCATCATCGACAAAGACGCTTGGCATCACCTTAAACAGCGACCTCTCACTTAAAACACAAGTAGGCCAGGTGGTTTCCAAGTGTCTCTTCCAAATGAGAAAAATCTGGAAGGTTCGTCGCCTTCTGACTCACGAAGCCCTGATACAGGTGGTGATTGCAACTGTGATCTCTCACATAGATTATGCTAACTCGATATATTTGGGCCTCCCCCGGGTCCTTTTGAAACGACTTCAGATGGTGCAGAATCAGGCAGCAAGACTGATTTTAAACCAGCCTAGGTGGCATTCTGCCACCCCCCTTCTGAAAACACTTCACTGGCTCCCGGTCGCCCAGCGCTGCACCTTCAAAGTCAGCTACATGATCTTTAAAGCGCTCCACTGAAAAAGCCCCAATTTCATCACAAAACTCATTATAAAGGATACCCCGTCCCGAAGCCTACGCTCGGCCCACCAATGCCTTCTACAAATACCATCCTTTAAACGTAAACGCTCGGGCGGCTGCAGATTTGGCACTTTGGCACCTCGTCTGTGGAATGCCCTCCCCCTTGAGATCCGGCTATGACCCAATCTCATGTCATTCAGGAAATCCCTAAAGACTTGGCTTTACCAACAAGCATACTACTAAATCCGCAGGCCTCCAACTCTGACTGCCCTCTGTCTCTACAGCGCCAGGAAACCAACCGGTGTCAGTGCGCTATACAAACCATTGTTAACATACCATAACAAGGATTTCCAGGCATCGTACTTGGGGGGTCATTAGGATGGCGGATGGACTCCAGTCTGTCCGCCATCTTGGTGTAAACCGGGACCGTCCGCCATGCATGCGGCGGTCCCGTACACCCGATCAGGATGTGATCGCTACCATGGTGGACGGATGCTACATTTTAACATTGTGGTGGGTGGTGCTGCAATGTTAAAATGCCATGTTGTTCATTTCACTGCACAACGTTACAGACACCACAAATCCCCACAGCCTTTCCATGGTGGCATCCCCACCATAGAAATGCTGGTTGTAGCCAGCATCATGATTTGGTGGACGATGCCTGCTAGGCATCGCCACCATCTCTGGCTATATGGACTGTCCGCCAGGCAATCTGTAAGATTGCTTTTGGCGGACTGGTGGCGGGCAGTCTTTGCGTCCGCCACGGTCCAAGTGCGATTCCCTCCGCCATCGTAATGTGGCAGGGGGAAAATCATGGTACGATTGCGGAAGGACTGCCACCCCATGGCTGGCGGTAATGGGCCTTCCGCAATTGTAATCGGCCCCTTGGTCGTTCGGAATTGGGGACGAGTTGGTAAAACCAAATCTGATTCGGAGATCGAAATCGTGCCCTTTGTTTGTTGAATTCATTTTGATTGTTTGTAATAAACGTTCAAATTTTTTTTTATCTGCATATTATTAAATGTAAAAATAATAAAATAAATAATCCATATTTAGATGTAAAACTATTAGTAAGTATCAAAGCTTCTAACTGCCAAGATGTTATAATAACATCGAAAAAGGAAGTGATGAATCATTGCTAAAGATGACATTTACAAAGTTGTTGTTGTTCTTCTTCTTATTATTATTATTATTATTAGTAGTAGTAGTAGTAGTAGTAGTTAGTAGTATTATTATTACATAGTATCATCATTGATATTAATAATTATAATAACGCACATAGTAATGACAATAATAATTGCAAGTCAATAACACAGAAAAAGTACTGTAACATTTTTGTAATATTTTGCTTGCTTTACAGTTGGTGCTACTTTGTGACAGGATTGGTTCTTTGTTAATTGACATGGAAAGGATGAAAGCCTACGTCATACGAGTTCGGTCCCCGGTGACTGTAGGAAGGACGGACATAGGCCTTGAATGCCATCGGGACTCTACCCCTACCTGACTTGATGTTCGAGGCTTCTGCAACAAACATGAAGCTGCTCTATGCCGAAGGCCCCGGACAGAGCACGTGCTATCTCGCAGGTGTTACTTTCTGAGGCTTTTTCGCTGCAGCCCCACGCAGGTGGCAGTCGTGCCCCTGTGGAAGCCGGCAGCTCCACCTGCGGTGTACCGCGCGTTTTTTCCGGTGTCTCCCGAGCCTTATCTTCAGTCAAGGACAGCAGCTACAAGACGCTGCAGGGAATAAAGCAATTGGCTGGTGCGCTCCCAGATGCTGACTGATGATTCGAAATGCAGCAGTGCAGATACACTCCATTAATTTCGCTGACTTCAAGAAAAGTACATTTCATTTATCAGGTGTCTCAGGAGTTTTTCAGCCGCATTTGTGTGCCAGTGGAGGCGGCATGTGATACTGAGGTTGCATAAACTCACCGATGTTACTGAAGGCGGTAGTTCAGACACTGGATGCGTGCTCCCATGTACGTTACATCACGTGAGTTTTGTTTAAAACCGGTATTTGACCTCTTGGTGCTATTGGGACATTGGGGTCCAGATTTACTCAAAATCACGCAGTGCAACGGAGTTTGACACTTGTTTTCAGCATGCTTTAAGCGGACGTGAAGGAATACACGTCGTATCTACAAAGCATGCGCCTTAATGATGTTGTAAGGGGATGCAATGCACGGTTCATACATAATGCTCAGCCCGAGTTACCGCTTTGACAGGATACAACATGGATTCTATCCGAATTATATCTTGTGTGGAAAAATGCGGAACGTTGTAACACTTGCTCCACAGTAACTCCTCGAGGAGGAGCAGGGTTTTGATGCAAATCCCTTTCTCCAAATGTTAATAGATGGCGATTTGCAAGAAAAAAACAGAGTAGCGCAGAACTCTACTGCGGCCAACTTTCCAAAGCAAATCCTGATTTTGGGTGAAAAGTAATTAACACCATAACACTTTGAACCTGGTTTGCGTTACAAAAGTAACTAAACCTGGTCCAAAAGTGTTAGTAAATCTGGAACTGAGTGTCTAGATGAGGTGTCGTTGTGTGGAATCCTAAGGGGCTTTGCTCTGCTCAAGCACGATTACACTACCTTTGCACGATTTATCAAAGCTTTGTCACCAGATGAAGCCAGCCGCGGTCGGTAGTACGAGTTTCTGAAGGGCGGCAATGTGGGGAGGGGGAGGGGCAGGGTGGGGGATAGTAATGTATGGATTACGGAGTTTAACAGGTAAGTAAACATATAAATAAATAAAACGAATTTCGTTGCACGCACTGCATCGCATTTGGTGATGCAGTGCACGCAACGAAATTCGTTTTATTTATTTATATGTTTACTTACCTGTTAAACTCCGTGATCCATACATTACTACACCCACCCTGCCCCTCCCCCTCCCCACGTCACCGCCCTGCAGAGACTCCTACTACAGACCGTGGCTGGATGAAGCAACAGCATTATTTAGTCATCTTATGTTATGTGTATTAGTATAGTGTGCAATTCACCTGGGAGGTTATCCTGGTGCTGAAGCAGGAGCTGGATGGGCCATACCACGGCCGGGGATAGGTGAAGAACCAAGTCTTCTGTTTCTTGCAGAAATCAAGAAGTGAGGAGATGGCTCTGATATGCAGGGGCAGATCGTTCCAGTCTTTAGGAGCAGACGGGGAGAGGGCATAGCTGCTGGATTTTGTTCTCTGTATGCAGGGATGTGTGCGAGCAGGAGTCTGGCTGGGCGTAGGTTTCTGGTGCGTTTGTTGAAGTTTATGCAGTTGTTGAGGTATGTGGGGCAGCCGCGGTCCGTAGGGGAGTACCTGCCGGGGCGGTGACGTGGCGAGGGGGAGGGTCAGGGTGTGGGGTAGTAATCTATGGATAATGGACATTTACAGGTAAGTAAACATATTAATAAATCAAACTAATTTCGTTGTGTGCACTGCATTGTATTTAGGGATGCAGTGCACACAACAAAATTGGTTTGAATTATTTATATGTTTACTTACCTGTAAACGTCCATTATCCATAGATTACTACCCCCCACCCTGCCCCTCCTCCTCGCCACGTCACCGCCCAGGCAGGTACTCCCCTATTGACCGCGGCTGATGTGGGGCCAATTTTGTGTAATGCGCTGTATGTGTGATTGAGGAGTTTGATGAGTGCTGATTTGTGGAATGAGAGGCAGTGGAGCTCTTTGAGGTAAATTGTTAGAAATTGGGTTGTAGATTGACTGGGATAGGAGCCCTAGTCATGCAGCAACCACAATCCTAGTCAGGGTAGGAAGCAGGCAAATCCTAAATTAACCTGTCCTCACTTTATGGTAGTTTGCCACAAAACAGTCAGGCTTAACTTAGAGGCAATGTTTAAAATATTTATGCAACACTTCAAACAGTAAAACAGTGAAACCACCACATAAGAAGATCCCACACCAAGTAAGAAAAAGGAGCTTAATGTAATGAATATAACAAGACCAAAATGACAAAGATCCAAAAAGTAGAACCTGATATATTGAATTTCAAAGATTTATGTAAAAATAATGCCTAGAAGCAAAAAGCGATATTGGGAAAATCTGATTGCACAGGACCAGGACAACGTCAAAAGTTTAGGCCAACTGTAATGGAGTGTGGGCCAGATACAGGGACCCAGTTAGGCCAGTTGAACCAAAGTACCTTAATCCTGGGTGCAGAGCACTTGTGTGGCTCTGCGTTCAAGATGAGTCGTGTAGCCGAGACATTGTGTCGGTTCTGAGAGACAGAGCGGCTGCAGTGCCAGGTCCCGATGCGTCATCGCTGAGGTTCCTTTTGAAGGAGCTTCAGTGGCGCAACAAGGAGGGGTGGTCCATCCCGGGTGGCACGAGTTTTGGGAGTGCAGCCTAACTCCCCCACTCATATCTGCAGCTGTCGCTAGGCTGCAAACGTAGGAATAGCCAGCACCCTTGCTCTTACATGCGGCTGCTGCAGGGCAGCTAACGCGGGGCGCCCACGGGCAGTAAAAGGCCTACCTTCGCCATGGCGGGTCTTGAGATGAGGATTCCGGTGTCTAGGATTAGAGGCGCAGCAGAGGGGATACATCGGTTCCGATGAGCGGTGACGCTGTGATGTGGAGATCCAACATCGTTGTCGAGGCTGCCGTCAACAAGGGGTACGAGGAGCCTGCACTCGGTAGAGCTTGCGCAGCGATGGAGCCGAAGGTGATTTGTCGTCCTAGATGCTGGAGGCTGCAGTGATGCAAGTGTTTTGTGATGGGTTTAAATAAATGCAACAGCAGTTATGCCCCACTTCTGCTTGGCGATGCATCACTCAGCAGAGGATGTGCTAGTTCTGCTGGAGAATAGCCTTAGGCCGACTTCCAAGGTCCAGGACTGGTGTGACACTACTTGACTAGGCAGACACACAGTTATGCGTCACTGCTTGGGGATGCATCACTCAGCAGACGGTGCACTAGTTCTGCTGGAGAATAGCCTTAGGCCGACTTCCAAGGGTCCAGGACTGGTGTGACTCCACTTAACTAGGCAGACACACAGATGGCAGAGTCTAGATGCAAAAGCAGGTTGGTTGAAAGTCTTCTCTGTCCCTGAGAATTTAGATAAGGAGGCCAGCCAGCTAGCCCTTGGATTCACTTTGGGTTCTGGGGACAAGTGATGCAGGTCCAGTACTTCTCATCCAGGCAGGAGGCCAGCAGGTCAGCACAACAAAGCAGGAGTCCAGCAAGGCAGCAGTCCAGTAGAGTGGCCGTCCTTCAGCAGCACCGCAGTCCCTCCTGGCAGAGTATCCATAAGTTCAGAAGTTTGCTGAAGTGATGGTGTCTGAGGGCCAGTACTTATACCAAGTGGTGCCTTTTAAGTGGCGGAGATTTCAAAGACATGCCTATGAAGTGCACAGAAGTCCATCCTTCCTGCTTTGTCTCCAGACCCATTACAAGGGTACAGCCTATTCAGCCTATTTAGTTATAAGTGAGGCTGGATAGAGCTCCTCCCGCCCATCCTGCGAGGATGCCCCATCAAGAGGAGAGACACAGCCCTTCCCCCTGACACGTCAATTTCCGCTTCTGCATAGACATAAAATCAGATGCATAACAGGACGCGCAGCGGACGCATGCAGTTGGCGCTCCAAAGGCAAGCCCATCTGCGCCCGTCCTCGTCCGATCGGACAGGGGCCATAAACTCTGCCCCACTAGCAAAAGGCTGAAAAACATTTACTTTGGAGCAACTCCTTGCACTTAGGCCCTCAGACACACCGTCAAATGAACATCTTCTGGATCTCACCTGTCCTAGTGGCGATAAAGGGAACAGTCAGATGTGTGGGCTGCTGACTCCTCGTTTCAAGGATGGACCAAACAAGCTCTAAAAAATCAAAACTCCTTATGGCAATTTGGACTGATTAATGCCCCTTAATTACCCAAACACTCCTTCGACATCAGGAACCTCACAGAGGAGGATTCCCTGGATGCACTTTTTATTACTGAAACCTAGCTCAAGGGGAGCTCAGCCTGGACATTGTTCTTGCGCTCCTCCCAGGATTTCACATCCACAGGTTAGATCGAGAGACCCAACTGGGCGGTGGAATTGCTATTATCTTAAAAAATTCCTTTAGCTACATCATGATGCCATTTTCACTACCAGGATTTGAAAGCGCACAGTTTCATATTTCTCTCTCTCCATCGTGCACACACTCCGGCATTCTGGTTTATAGACTGTCGGGCCCATGCTCCACCTTTTTAGAGGCATTGCCTAACACACTAGCTAGCTTGGCTTTAGTGAAAAATGCCATTACCTTGTTGGGGTATTTAAACATTCATTCTGACGCACTGGTAGCCCCTCCACTAAAAGATTACTTGATGACATGGAAGCCCTTCAGTTTACTCAATTGGTTTCTTCACCTACCCATCTAAAGGGACACACCTTAGACCGCATTTTCTCAAATGACCCCCGATCAGGGCATCAGATGTTACCCCAGTTTCCTGGTCTGACCATCGCTTAATCAGATTTGGCCGCCCTAAACCAGTTATACAGTACAGGGACAAGGCCAAGTCTATCCCTATTTGGAATTGGGCCAGGATTAACTCAGACTCATGGTCAAATATCCTTAAAGGCTCCCTACCTAAGCTGAACAGTAGCCCGGAAGAGGATTTTGATCAATGGGAAAATTGGATCAGTCATTCCCTAGAGATTTGCGCTCCTCTAAAACAAAAGTCTATACAACCCCACCAATCCAGGAAAGTCCCATGGTTCAATATATACCTGCTACCATTGAAGAAGCACTGCAAGAGACTGGAAAGGGATTGGAGAAAGAACTTCAATCCTGAAAAATAAATCAACTATAAAACCTCTATCAGACTCTATCATAAAGAGTTAAAACTGGCACAAGCCACATTTTTTGAGGAGAAAATCAGCCAGGATCTTAAGTCCCCGAAGGAATTCTTTAAAGTAGTCAAAAATCTGACTACCCCCCAAGCAAATAAAGCCTCCCTGAAGGTCATAGCTGACAGGTGCAACCAAATAGCCTCCTCTTTTCACAAGAAAGTGACAGACATCTATGTGCTCTTTGAAATCACCACCCACTCCGCTCGAGAAGTGCCATACGTGCACCTCGAGTCTGACACACTTCCAGAGGCTTGAGGAAGAAACTACCCTAAAGCTGTTTAAGGCTCCCCGCTAGACTCCACCCTGCCACATGCCATTCTTAAGGTGACTGATGTCATACTTCCTCCTCTAGTGAAGATTCTTAAGAAGCTGCTCGAATCAGGGTCGGTTCCCCCAGCCTGGAAGCATGCCATAATAAAACTAATCATTAAAAAAGCTCACTTGGATCCTGATGTGTTTAAAAATCTACGGCCCATATCGCTTCTTCCCCTACTTGGCAAAATCCTTGAAAGGCAAGTCAACCAGACGCTTACTAAATATCTGGAGGAGAACAAGTTACTTCATCCCCTTCAGATGGGCTTCCATAATATTCATAGTACAGAAGCAGTGCTCCAAGTAGTTACTAAGGAACTGAAAGCTATTCTGGGCAAAGGAGGTTCAGCTGCTATTATCCTGCTTGATCTCAGCACAACGGTTGACACTGTTAATCATGCCACTTTTAAAAACAGATTGAGGGAAATATGCATTCAGGATATAGCATTAGAATGGCTATGCTCCTTTGTAAACAAGCGATCTTTCCAAGTTATGGAACAGGATTGTCTTTCGGACAGCCTGCCCATAAACCTTGGAGTACCACAGGGTTCTGCCCTTAGCCATACGTTATTTAATGTCTCTGTAAGGAAGCTTGCCACTATCATGCAGGAATTTGGTATACTGAGTGTATCGTATGCTGACGATACCCAGCTGATTCTCTCCCTGCCCCAAGATCATATCCAGGGCAACCTACAATTGGGTCCGTACCTGGACAAATTGGCCCGCTGGATGTCAGATTGCCATCTAAAATTGAATGGCGAAAAGACAGAACTCATGATCCTAGGTAACAGGGACATTCCCAGGCCATTGAACAACTGGCCAGCCTGTATTACTTCTCCACAAGTCCCTAAACAGGTGATAAAAAATCTAGGCATCTGGTTAGATAACTCCCTTACTATGAACCAACAGGCAAACAAATTGTCCGGTATCTATTTCGGACTGTTGAGAATGCTCAGGAAGATTCTAGATCTTATTCCGGAGCAGCTCAGGAAATCTGTCATTCAGGCTCTGATAGTGACCCATTTGGACTACAGGAACTCTCTCTACTTTGGCTCGCCCAAGTATGTGATTAAGCGGCTTCAAATGGTACAGAACACGGCACCCTGACTACTACTTAAACTCCAAAAACATACATCAGTGAGAGAACCCATGAAACAACTACATTGGCTCCCAGTCACCACAAGAGCAAAGTTCAAAGCCCTCTGCATTGGTCCGAGGGCAGTTAACAATAAAGGTCCAGAAAAACTTAGACTTATGATCTCTGTTCACACCCTGACTAGGCTACTGAGGTCCTCCCATGCCCACTTCCTTCATACTACCAGAATAAAAAGATCCCGATTGGGAGGTAGATCCTTCTTACATCTGTTTGTGGAATGTGCTGCCTCTGGAATTAAGAAGTCAAAAAAATGAGCTGGCTTTTAGAAAGGTACTAAAGACCCGGCTGTTTCCTGGAAACCACTAGTTGGCTCCTCTCTTGATCACGGCCTCCGGCAGCCATACACTTTAGAAATCCCTATATCAAATCAAATCAAATCAAGTCATACCTAAGCTCCCATTATGTGTGGCTATCTAATGGAAATACAGAATGCCCAACTGTCACCCACCTCAGACATGTGATCAGGGACAGGCAGCAGGCACCAAATGGCTAACGTAAGAACATGCCAAGTTTCTAAAAGTAAAAACAAAACATGAAGCCTGGCTACTTGTTGACTTTCATGCTATTTGTTAAAGAAAAGGTTAAATAAATAACTTGATCAAACTAAATTGTTTATATTTGATCTTTCCTACAAGCAAATAGCTTGAAAGTCAACAAGTAGCCCGGCTTCATGTTTTGTTTTTACGTACTTTGGCTCTGCCTGGCTTCAGTTTCTTGGGCCTACCCCCCGTGAGGGTGCACGTTTCTAAAAGTGCCATTTTCATAATTTTAATTTAAAATCCAACTTCACCATGAGTTTGGATTTTAAATTGTGACACCAGACTTGAAGGGTTTATCGCTTCCCAATTGGGATTTACACATATCAAATGTAATAAGGTAATCCCAATGTTATCCTATGAGAGATAGCTCTTGCAGTAGAGAAAAAGGAATTTGCTAGTTTTTTCCTACCAAAATATATAAAACGTAAAAGTACATGTCCTGACTTTTACATACATTGCACCCCTCCCTCTCAATTGTCCATGTCCTACCTTTGTGGTGACTTATCCATACTAATATAATAGAGAGCCCAAACCTTTGAGGCGGGTAATCTCAGGAACCACAGCACCAATCACAACACCCAATACAACGTTGGAAGGGGCAGTTGCAGCAGAAGGACATAGGCTATGCAGACGCCCACCATATACATTTGAAAAGTAAAAGAACCGTGCCAGCAAAGTAGTTCCTTGTGGGCGTGTCTGCGTTGTGCTGTGGGCGTGTACTGAGGGCGCGACAAACACTGGGGGCGTGTGGTACGTTCCGCCCTTCATGCCATGTCTCATATCATGTGCTAATCCCACCCTGCTCCCTTTAAATACCCCTGCACCCAATAATCATAACCCACAATTACTCCTTAAAATACCCCAACACCCTTAAACACTAACCCATCTTAACCCTATAAATATACCCTGTGCCCCAAAACCCAAACCTATCCCTAAACCCTAAAAATACCCCTGTACCCCCAAAACCCAAATTTAGCCCTGAACCCTATAAATACCCCTGTACCTCAAAACTCAAACCTACCCCTGAACCCTAAAAATATCCCTGTACCCCAAAACCCAAATCTAGCCCTGAACCCTAAAAATGCAACTGTACCCCAAAATCCAAACCTACCCCTGAACCCTAAAATACCCCTGTACCCCAAAACCCAAACCTAGCCCTGAACCCTTCAAATACCCCTGTACCCCAAAAATCAAACCTAACCCCAAACCCTAAAAATACCCCTGTACCCCAAAACCCAAACCTAGCCCTGAACCCTAAAAATAACCCTGTACCCCAAAACCCAATCCTACCCCTGAACCCTAAAATACCGCTGTACCCCAAAACCCAAACCTAGCCCTGAACCCTAAAAATACCTCTGTACCCCAAAACCCAAACCTACCCCTGAATACTATAACCCAAAACAATATCTGAACCCTTAAAATACCCAAATCCCCCAAAACATATACCTGAGTACCCCAAAACATATACCCCTATACCCATACTTACCTAATCCAAACATAAAAAAACATGCTTTTACCCTTCATGCATTTACAACGAATTTCGTTGTAAATGAATGCGTGGTAAAAGCATAACAAATGTAATGCCATGCGTTATAATGGCATTGTGGAGTCATGGTGCTTTCGTAATGAAAGTATGCGGAGTGATGGTATGCGGAAAGAAAGTTGCGGAATAATGGCTGTTTACCCTCCCCCGGTAAGTACATTGGTGGCACGGCGGCCCACATCTCCAGCAACATACTCATATTTTTACACCACCCATTTGAAAAATGCACAGGTCTCTCTCATTGATGGCCAGCATCGACATACACTTTTAGACACACCTCCCGCCACAAGTTCTAGAATTGTGAACTTTAGAGCTGGGGAGCTACGTTCGAATCTCGGCATCAGCTCAACATCCTGTGATTCCAGGCAAATCGCTTTGTCTCCCCGTGCCTACCACAAATGAATGTGTTCTTCTGTAATGTAAATTGTGCTCATGCCATGTTGTCGAGTTCACATACTACTGAACACTCTTAAGTGCATCAGGAGTGCACCGTGAATCGGAGCGTTTTACAGGCCTGTCACAGATAAGAAATGCTACGAAAACGAAATCCTACAAAATCCTACAAAACAATATACTACTGGCCGGCAGCAATTCATACCCGGACAACGTCGGGACGGGCTGCTAATATATTATAAATTTTTGGGAAAAACATGCAGGTGCCGCTTCACCAAACCTAAAAAATGAGTTTCCCTTTAATTTACAGCTGCCAATGAAAATAAATGTGGTCCAATAACTTTATTGAGAACAACTGTACTGATAAACACATAGTGGCACATTTATTACTGCAGTGAAAAGGCCAAATGTTAGTTTATTACCACAGTACAGCACAACTGACAGTGGAAACACAACATGTAATGCATCAGAGATGCATGCAATAATTGATTCACTTTGAAGACAACTCTCCTAAAAGTCACAACGTCTCTTCAGTGTGCTTATATAATACTGCCTAAATGTAACCTTTTCTACACTGGGTTTAATGAAAAACCATTTGTGAAAACAAGTACACATGGGAAATACCATGGCATAAACCATATATACAGATGTCCAGAGTGCAATGTGCCATTAATTTCCATTGTTGTGCATGGAGAGGGGTCATAACGCATGAGATGAAAAATCTTCAATCATACGTAGCATGATATAAGGACAGTACGAGGGCAGTTCCAACCCTCTGGCCAAGTCCTACACCCAGCTCTCACATGGACTCAGGATGCATTTGACTGATCAAAAACATCTTACATCTGCTTCACTTTCCTCCTAGTACAGCAAAATGATTTCTAAAATGATGCCTTTGATGACCATAATTTGTGTAATTGATATAAAAAAAACTTGCAGACAGGGATAGTTTTTTATTCATTGAACTTGTGATGGAACAAAAATGGTTTTGCAATTCCATCTAATTGGCCAGCATCAAGGACCACAATTATCCAGAATTCTAGGAATAGTGGCAGTGATATATCATACCCTCAGATCCCCCAGCCCCCCTCCAGGAAATCTTAGGATTGATCCCTTATCACACTCTTCACCCATGAAACAGTTCCTGTTTGCTCCTGATAGTTAGATAGAAGGGCAAAGAATTGAAACTACCAAAAGGAAGCACAGCTGTCAAAGTCCTGATTGCTTACTGTTCCTTTCCCTTTCTTCATGACCCCTGAGATCAGCTGCATTAAGAGCAGTGCCTGTGGTACCACAGCGCAAGCCATATATAGCAGCTTCTGTTGCTGGCTACCTTTATCTGACGTCTGTGCTTGCATCTTTATATTCTCTATTGGTCTTCTTTATTCCTGGGAAGTAAAGTCCATTTGTAAAGCAAAATATGTCTACTAGAATGTAAAAAATGACAGGGTAGAGCAGTGAAAATACAGAGGGGGCCATTTGAAGCTTGCTGGTGCAGAGGTATGGCGGTCAATAAGTGGTGTTTCAGATCTGCTAAACTCTCTTCCCTCTGCCCCATCAATTGATGGGTAAACTAGAGATGCTCCAATGAGTACGCGTCAGTTGGCTCCGCTGTTGGAAACATCTGATCTAATGGAGCAGTCAACTGCATTGACATCAGGTCATAGTGGTGGTCACTCTCTCCTATGTGCCCTGCAATGAAAGGTTGTCCCAGTCAAGTAAGTCAAATAATAACCTGTACATGAGAAAACTCCACGCTTGTAAGGGTCATTGTGTTTTTTTGGGTTCAAGGGATAAAGTTTTGCTTTGAGTGTTTGTTTCTTAAAAACAAAAAACCTTTGAATCAAGATAACCAAGGGTATTCACCAAACGAATTCCTATCCAGATGGGTGGAAACCCATAGGATTATTTACAAGGAAATGGCGCAGAGCGACGTTATACACAATTTAGCAGATCCCCGCTGTGCCATTTAAAAAATGCAGATATGCCATATGGCGCACCCCTGTGTTTTCACTTGCGCTGGCAGTAAAAAACGCTGCCTAGCCCAAATACAGACACCCTTACGCCATCATGCAAGGGTGCCTGCATTGCAGGGATGATTGTTTATGTGCAGGAAGGGACCCCTTCCTACCCATAAACAATCTATACAGGTGATTTGCTCTTTTTATGTGTGCTGCACACCTTGCTGCGCCAATCTAGCAACTGCTATACAGTGGCATTAGTTTTTAGCGCTGCCTCAGATTTACAGATCCTTTTAAATGTGGGGCAGCATCAAAAACAATGGGTGTTGTGGTGGAACCCCAGCAGCAACACCAATTGCACGCCCCTTTCACGCAGATACCTGCGTGAAAAGGGACAATATTTACAAAGTGGTGTTAAGCCACTTTACTTGACTTAATGCTGCTTTGTAAATATGGAGCAGGGCATTGCACCACTGGAACATTGGAAAAAGTGATGTTCTGGTGGCACAATGCCCTTGTAAATATGCCACCCAATGTCAGGTTTGTCTCCCTATACCGAAGGACCAGGAATTTCCTTAAAATAGTAAGGATGAGCTTCACACACCCCCTGGGTGTTATTCGTCTTCATTTATGCCGCACACTAGCCAGAGAAAAATCTAATGGTGAGTGGGCTCTCTCTCCTGGCAGGGAGTACTTATTATGGGTAGTGGAGTATGGGATCCTATACAAAAGTAAAAATATCTGACCCTTCCCAAGGTATCCCCTTTATTGCTGGGAGGATCTAGGAGATGAACAAAAAGGATACATTGGGGTGCATTGGGTTTTCAATTAATTTTGTATCCAGTTGGTCAATATTTTTGAGCCTTGCATGACCCCATAAATGGGGACCCAGGCTTTTGACAGGACTGGAATACCTAATAACCTATCTCAATGGCTAATTTTATTCACTTAAATTCAGCATGCATCCATACAATACCAAATTTGGGAGGTCAGATGGAAGTAGCTTGCATGCTCTGGGAGCTTTTTGAATGCCCTGTGGTATACAAGCAGGCATTGTTCAAAGTAAAAGTATATATATCAGATGAGACTTAACAAGAAATAAAACATAAGGTTCAGAAATCTCTGCTTAACTGGGACGATAATTACATTTGGGTACCAGCCTTGTGACCATAGCTATCAGGATTCTTGAAGAATCAAATAAATGAACAACCAAGAAATCAAATGAGCAATATCGCCAAAGCATTACATTTTATGAATGGGGTGTCTGTTCGGAAGAAACGTCCAAAAACACTCACTTACAAGAGGGAAAACAAACAAGGATGGTTTCTAGATTACTGCTCAAAGACTAATGAACTTCAGACTTACACAAATCAATACAAATAATAGAATGGTGCTGTTGGCTGCTCTGATACTTAATTACGCTTTTGAAACAGAGGAAGGAAAACATAACACATTACAATAGCGATTGGCTGCTCACAGAAGAGTACACAATATGCTTATGATTAAAAAAATGAAATGCATGAAATCATAGAGTAAAATGACATTTTCACTAATCAACTAGTGTAAAGATGCAGTTTCTGCACTTGTCATTTAGTGCACATTACATTTTTTCCACTGACCTGACAGAGGAAATGTCAGTGCAAAACTGCACTTAGCCACGATTACCCTATGCACTCGGGTCCCAAATGTGTGGTTAATCACTCAAGGACACAAGTCTTCATCATGTATTTGTCGTAGAGAAATTAATTGAAACGTATTATTATTACGTGGTTACACACAGGTTTACTTCCATGTCTTTCTGATTTATATAAGGAATTAAAACTTTGACACAAGTAATTCACTGCAAAACCATATGCACCATCATCTTGCTTTACATTTACAACGACAATTGAAATTTGATGTACTTCGAATGGAGGCCCTGAACGTAACTTATACCTTTTGTTTCAGTTTACAGATTGTTGGAGTGAAGTGGGAGTCTAAAAGCTTTTTTTTCTGAGAAAATCAATTGACTACAACATTGTAATGTCTGTGTTGCATGATTGTCTATGTGCACCTCCATCTATATCTTAATTTGTTAAATGGAAGGATGAAATCATAACTGTTGTGCAACTGGACTTCATCCTTGTTAGGCCTGACATCCTTGGTGTGCTATTCCTCCAAACCTTTTCCCTTCACTCCTCCTGCTTTGCTGAATTCGTTTTTATTGGCCTTAGGTCTATGTGTACTTTACCACAGCTAACCCGTGCTAAAGTGCTAGTGCTCTCTCCTTCAAACATAACAACATTGGCTTATACCCCACAAACTGCACCTAAAACAATTCCACAATAACCATAAGTAATTACCAATGAATTAATATTAATTAACAACTAACTATTAATTAATTAGAAATAAATTACTTCCCACCCTTTACCCTATGAACCCCACAACCAGCACCTATTTTTTTTACACAATTACCAGAGTTAATTACCAATTAGTAACTTAATATTAATTACCAGCAAAATATTAATTATTACAAATAAATTACTTCCCACAATTAGCACTATAAAATCTGAATTAAATAAATATTAATAATTAAAAAATAATCATTAATTTAGTATAATTAAATAACTTCCTGCCCTATTCCCCGATAAAACCACAACCCGCCACAGAACTAAAGAACGTGAAATGTAATAAAATTAAATTGATAACTAGTAAAAATGTAACACATATATTAAAAACCATAAACAATACTTTAACAAAAAAACATACATCACATACATTTAAAACGTAAAGTAAAATACATAACACAAATTAAATAATCAATATTTCAAACAACTATATTTTTGCAAACAATATTGATGGCTTCTATAGTTCTCAAAACGATATTTCTTACCTTAAATTCGATATTATTGACTATGATATTCTTGCTGTCGATGTTTATGTGTCACGATATTTCCAACTGGATATTTGTGTAAGCCGACATTTCCAACTCGATATTCTGTTTGGATTCTGTAGAAATCATGTCCTACTAATAACTTCAGTCTGTTGGTCTGCATTCATAGGACAGACACCAGGACCTGGCTGGACCTCCAAACATTCCATGTATGTTATTTTTGCTATTCTCTATAATCCCTTGACTTCAAACAAGATGAAATTTGAGAATTATATTTATGAAAGATTTTCTCTTTGTAATTTCTGTGGACTTTTTACAAATAACACCTCGGAGATTTTCTCAGTGGATTGCCTTGCTGCTCAAGACGAGCTACCAAAGGTTATTCCTGTGGAAGAATGTTTAGCAGTGTGGGAGCTCATTCATAGCTCAAATTAAGAACGTGGCCGCTCACTTCCTGTCCTTAAATTCCAACTTTTTAATTCCAGACTGCATATTTCTTTAAGTTTCCTTTTATCCAGAACAAAATGTACTTCCTCAATTGCATTTTTATCTGCCTCAATAAAATGTGTTCTGATGTACGTTAAAACGCATCATTCTAATGCAATCGAATGTATTTATGTGTAAAATATTTTAGGGATGAAATGTGATCAATAATACTTTGTTTTTCTATACCTTCTCTGATTTGCAGCAATGTTGCTGTGTTAAGGAGCACAACACACCCCACATACGCTTAAAGTGTAGCAACAAATGCAGAAAAAAGCGACTTGAAATACAAAAGTCGTAGTCAACCATCAATTTTACTGAGCAAATTCAAAACATGTGCCCTATTTTGATCTCATCCTAAGGGTGAATTTAAGAAAATACTGGTTGCAGTCCTTTGCAATATAAAGTATTACAAAACATGAATTATGTGGGTTGGCCAAAAAGAATTGCATGCATATTAGAGCTGCAGTGCATGCTCCGTAACCAACAGGCTTAATATGCATTCGGTTCCATGAGCCATGTAAGTATGGTTATGGAGACTACTCATTACCCCCTCATGGGTCCTCCCCGTCCCAGTCCTAACAACGTGAGGCAGTCCTGCCTCCACCCAGCCAATCACAACGCCAGTATTCAAAGGTTACATAAGCCCCTCCCACCTACCGCCATGCCTGTTTTTTTTCTGCTCCGATGGCGGTCGTAACGCTGGTGCTCCCGGTTCCTGTTTCTGTTTTTCTTCAGGACGGTGCAGTGAGTGTTTCATTTACAGTTTTATGCTTCTGCATTATTTTACTGTGTGAATTTCACAGGAGTATTTCATTTGCAGTTTTTTACTTCTGCATTGTTTCCTGTGGGTTTTTCTCTCTGCGCAGCCGCTCCGGTCCCCCGGTCAGCCACGCTCCTGTTCTGGGGTCAGGGACTCTCCCGGTTCATGTGCTGGTCTGGGGCGGGGAGTTTTCGTGGTGTCCTGGCCCCAGGTCGTTCCGGTGCTGTGGTTCTAGTGCAGCGTCCGGCCCCCACAGTCATGGTCTTTTGATCTGGGGCTGTGGGTGGAGACTACAGGGCTGCCCTTGTAATTTTCACCGGTCTCACGTTGTGTGATTTGGTGATTGGGGGCAGTGTTGCTTGGAGGTTACTGGGCACTTCCTTTGTTGTGTGGTGAGTTCCTGTTTGGTTCGATTGCTCGGGTTCACTCACCATGTGTGAAGGGTCGTCTTCACCTGTGCCTCTGGGCTGTTTCCATGCGGCATAGTTTCCTGGTTCTGCAGGTGGATGTCATTTTTGCAGATTCTGGGGCTGCGCTGAATACTGTGAAGGGCTACTGATGTTCACGAGATCTTCCTGCCTATGCTGTCTAATTACCTGGGTTGATATAGTTTCAATCTGTGCTTTTACACAGTTGTTGGTATGCACTGCCAGGGCCTACGGTACGTTGTCCTGAGGATAGGTCTTTATTGGTGTGATGCTGGGTTGTGGCCCTAGATCCCTGGATGCTGTGGGGTTTTCCGCACAGTTTGTTTGCTCTGTGGTGGTTGACCTTTTCCGTCCATGTTGTCCTGTTGGATGTCCTGTCTGATGCATGGCTTGCAGCAGATAAGCAGGGTTTTCCTCATTTTCTGGGATGGCGGTTTCGCCTGGCGGACTTTGTCTCTCACTTTCCTGCATTTCCATGTGTTGCTTCTTCTTTTGGGGTGCGTGCTGGCTCTTGTTCGGCCTGTACTTCACTGTTCCTTCTCAAGGGTTGTGTGGAGTTTGGCTGTTTGCGGGCCTTCCTTCCTGTCTTGGCTTGATGGGTTGGGTCTTCTCCTCGGCTGACGTGGTGCTGGCATCTTGGTCCACTGTCTGTTTTTCTGTGGCTCCTTGGCTTTTTGGCTCCTTCTACTGACAGTCTGTGTGGTGGTGCTCTGTCTTCCTCTCGGCCCTTTCGTGGTCGGGGGATGTGGGAGGCTGTGTTCCGTTTGGTTCCCGGCCTCTGTTGCGCCTACGGCTGCCCCTGGGTGTTGGTCGTCCGGGCCTTTGGGTATTGTTGTACCCTGGGAGGGGGGTCTCTGTGACCTGGTGGTTGCGGTTGCGTCTCTTTTTCTTTGGGTCTGTGTCCCACTCCTGGTGTTCATCTGGCAGTGGGTTCCCTGTCTACGTTGCTGCTTTTGTTACGGTTTTGGGGGCTCGGATCTGTTGTTCCTGGCTTGTTGGTCCGGTCTGCTTTCCGACTGGTGGGTCCTGTCGGTCTTCGCTCTTGGTTTCCGGATTCCTTTCCGGGCTGACCCCTTTTTTGGGCTGTTTTCACCGTTGCTCCGTTGTCCTTTGACCCGTGTTGCATTTACCTTCTTCTTTGGGCGTCGGTTTCTTTTTGTCTCTGGGCGCTGTTGTGCTGGTTCTGGTGGCGGAGCGGTGCCAAGGTTCCTCTTCCTCTTTGTTTTTGGTCCTGGCGCCCGTTGGTTCCTTTCTGCACGGTTCTGTGTCCCGGGGCTTTCTTCCATTTGGTGCCGCTGGTCGGTTGTTCCCCTTGCGGTCGGTCATTCCCCTCTTCCTGGTGCGTGGTTTTTATTTATTATTTTTTTTTTTTTTGGGCTTCCCTGGATTTGGGTGTTGTCTGTTTTTCACGTTCCATCCGTCTGGCTGGTCCGCGGTTCCTGCGGTTTGCTGTGGATGGGTTCCTTTCTCTGTTTCGGGTGTTGCCTTTCGGCCTCTCTCCTGCTCCCCAGGTTTTTTCTGCGGTGCTGGCTCCTGCTGTGCAGGTTTTTTGCTGGTTGACGGTTCCGCTCTGCTTGCACCTGTTGTTCTATGTTCTGCAGGGTCAGGTCTGGTCCGTACCTGGGTGGGTGACCGCCTGGGGGGTGCTGTTGGCTTTTCCCTATGTGGCTTTTTTCCGGTTTCTGCTTCCACCCTCCTTGTGGCTGTTCTGGCGATGGTGGAGTTGTGGCCTTGCTCCGGTTGCAGGGGTTCGTTGTGGTTCTGGCCTTTTTTCTTCTGGTTCCTGTTCGGGGCCTTCGGTTTCTCGGGGCCTGTTCGTCACTTTGCAGGGGGCTGTTTTCACCCTCCGGCTCGGTTCTCTTCCCTGTTGGCTCTTTTGTGGTTCCTTCTGGGTCGCCCTTCTGCCCTTTGGGGATGGTTGCGGTTCCAGGAGGTGGTGGCTGCCTCCACGGCTGTGGTTCCTTGGGTTTGCCTGTTCCTCTTCTCCTTGGTGTTTCTTCTGATTGGCTCCGTGGGTCCTTTTCCGTGCAGGTTACATGGCTCTGGTTCCTCTCTCCCCTGTTCTGGTTCCTACTTTGGCCTGGTGGCTTTGCTCTCCCGACCTGGTGTTTGGGGTGCGTTTTCAGCTCCCTTCTCTCCTCTTGTTGTCCTTGGACGTCTGTCCTTGGGGTTGGGCGCCACGTTGGGGTCCTTGGTGGCCGCCGAGTTTTTTGATTCGTGCTGGCCTTCCCGTGGCTATTTGCTGCGTGGGCCTTCTTGGGGGGACCAGTTGCATGTCTCTGTTCCTGCTGGCTTCCATGTGTTGTTCCCACGACACTATGGCTCATTGGTGTGTCTGGTGCCTCTGGTGGTTCGGGCTCCCGCAGCTCTCTCTGGGCCGTGTCTCCTCTGTGGGCTTTGGGTTTGTGTTCAGGACTGTCTGTGTTTTCGTTCGTAGACGCTGCTTGGGCCGTTTCCTCCTGTCCTCTGTTTTGTGCCCTCTGTGCTTGCTTCGTCGGCGCTTTTTCTTTGTTTGGTTCGATTTGATGTGGATTTGCATGGCCCCTGCACATTTCCTTGGCCTTCGGGCTTGCTGTGTGCCTTCCCTCCTATTTCTCCTCCTGCATAGTCGGGGGATGTGAGGGGGGTGTGTGTAGGTGTCTGTATCGTTGGCCTCTCTGTCTTTGATTTCCGCTCCTGCTGCTGCTGGCGGGGGTCGGGTTTGGCCGAACTTCATTGACTCCGGCTCCGCTTTTTGGTCCATAGCTGGTTTTTGCCCTGGTGTCACTTGCTTCTGATGGCCTGGCTCTTGTGCGGCTGTGGTTGGTGTCTTTGGGCTGTTCCTCTGTGGTGGCTCGTGGCATCCCGTTGTCACGTCGGCCTTCGACCCTTGGGTGCTGTGTTCGTCTTTGGGGTTCTTTTTCTCTTTGTGTTCTTCCCATTGGGTAGTTCCTGTGCTGGGGGATCCTACCTCTGTGTTGGATTTTCTCAGGTCTATTTTTTTTACAGGGCCTTGCCCCTTCCGCTTTGTCTTCTCAGTGGGCGGCGGTTCATGCTTGTCGAGGTCCTGGAGCCTCCTTGGTGGTTTTTGCCCCTTTGCTGAGTCGGTCTCTCCTGTACTCATGCCTTCTTGAGTTTTTGCCTGCTGTTTGGGGGCGGGGGTCTGATGTTGCCCCCTTTTGGGCTCTTGCTGGTAGCTGACTTGTTCTGGTTGTCTGCTACTGTGGCTTTTTTGCTGGCCATCACCTCTGCTCGTCGGTTGGGTGCTTTGGGTGATTTGCTCATTTCTTTTCCCTGTTGGGTGTTCCTGCCGGATTGGGTTGGTTTGTGGCTTGTTCCGGACTTTCTGCCTGTGGGTTCTTCCCGTTTCCTTTGGCAGCTGGAGTTGATTCTTCCTGTTTTACCTGCTGGGGGGTCCCTTGTTCCCCCTTCCTTGGTGGTTCGCTGGACTCTCTGGTTTTTCCCACCTTCGTTCCCTGGTGTTTTTCCGTTTTCTCCTGCCCTGTTTGTCTCCTGTGGAGGTGTGGCTTGGGGGATATGGGTTTCCGGTTCTGAGGTTGGTCAGTGGGTGCGTTTGGTTGTCTGCCTGACTGCCTTTCAGGTCCTTTGGGTCTGCCTCCTCCGTCTCTGGTGCTGGGTCGTTAGCCATGTTCTGTGCCTGCTTCCTGGGCTGGGCGGCAGGAGTTTTCTATCCGGGAGTTTGTTGGGCGGCCACCCGCTGTCCCGTCTCATATGTGTGCTTCCTTCTTGGCTTATTGTTTTACATGCCTCTGCTGGCTGTTTTTCTGTTGGCTTCTTGGACGTTGCTGCTCATTGATCTTTACTGATTTGTACTCTGCATGGATCCCTGGTGTCCTGCGTTTTTTGTTGGTTCTCTGCTTCTGAGTTCCTCACGTTGTTAGGACTGGGACGGGGAGGACCCATGAGGGGGTAATGTCTTATTACTTACCGGTAATCTTCATTACCCCGATTAGGGTCCTCACCGTCCCAGTCCTGTACCCTTCCGCCCTCCCGCTGTGTTTGTGTCGGAGTCTTGTTGATAACAGGCATTTTGGTAGGTGGGAGGGGCTTATGTAACCTTTGAATACTGGCGTTGTGATTGGCTGGGTGGAGGCAGGACTACCTCACGTTGTTAGGACTGGGACGGGGAGGACCCTAATCGGGGTAATGAAGATTACCGGTAAGTAATAAGACATTTCAGCAAGCTTCGAATCCAGCCCCATAGAAAGACATCACAGAACAGAAGGCATAGAGACAGACCTTAGCTGGGTTGGAAGAGGTAAAATATGGGAGTGGAGAGTCCAGGGTGGAGAAGGAAGGATTTGCAGTGCAGCCTGAGTAAAAGAATCGATTAGGGACACTATTTCAGTCAACAGTACAGGGCGAGTAATTTCAAGTGACTCTCAGCAGCAGCGGAAAACAATCTGGGCCTTGAAGATTGCAGGAGCGGCCCGTGCAGGCAAAAGCGGTGGGCGGGTGGGGGGGGGGCGGTTTGACAGACGACCACGAGGGAAAATGTAATAAACAATACATTTTCTCTCATAGTTATCTGTCGAAATCACCCCACCCAACCCCACTGCCCCACCACTCTTACCTGCAAGGGCCGCTGATGGAAAAGTGCTGTTTTGTAAGGTTCCTGCTCCACTCAGTGCACCGTCAGCATTGCCCACTTCCCTCTTCATGTTTCCTACCTGTAGGTCTTGTGGTATTAACTATGTCCTTGAGCTATCAGGAGAATTCATCTAGTTATACATGCTGCCGAATTCTCTGCTCATGAATGCAGATATGGTCTCCTAATACTGTCAGAGTTTTGCAATGGCCCATTATCTGTAGCATGGGCTAAGGTTGTACAGTGTCTAATATCATTGACCTCTGACTACTGTGATAACCATTTACTTAAGTACAAAGATACTGATAATCTGTTAAGTACTGAACTCAACCCTGAATCCAATGGGAGGGGAGCAGCAGCCTTGTTTTGCCTTCTTTCACTGTTACATCCGAATCCCTGACAGAATATCGACATCAAAAATATAAACGTCAAAAATATCAGAGGCGAAATATCGATGTCAAGAATATCGAAGTCCTATCTACATTATGGTAAGTACAAAAATATTGAAAAAAAAATATTGTTGTCAAAAATATCGTTGTTAAGAATATCGTTTTTTTATATGTTTAAAAATAGTTTAAAATAAAGTAAATAATACATAAATTTAATATACATATAGTTAAAAATATGTTTAAAATCGAAAAAACGGACAAGTATAATGGATAAAAAGGCAATGAATAGAAAAAGGAGTAAAATATAGATATATACATATAAATTTGATTTATTTGATTCAAATGGTGTTAGGCTGTGCAGCTTGATGGGATCAAGGTTGGTTCCTTTCGTGTATGTGTTATGTTGCAGCGCAATGAGACGGGCGCGGAGCAAGTTTTGCACGCCGCTAAAAGATGAAAGGAGGAACTTAGGGGTCCATTACGATGTCGGGCGGTTTGCCTCCGCCAGGCTGGCGGTGGCCACCGCCGACCTGACGGAGGCAAACCGCCCGACATCGCAAGCCCAAATCCCCCCCGCCATATTAGGATGGCGGAGGGGAAGGTGGCGGTGCAAAATACCGCCCGCCTTCCGCCCCGGTCACCATGCGGCCGGGGCGGAAAATGAGTAACATGGAGGCGGTGTCTGTTAGACACTGCCCGCAATATTACCATGGGCTTATTTCAATGCCTTTCCGTGGCGGCAATGCCGCCATGGAAAGGCATGCAGTGTTCACTCTAGGGGCCCCCTGTGGCCCCCCAGAGTGAAGGCCTAATGGGGGTGGCACACGGGGGTGTACCTGTGGTACCCCCTGCCTTTGCATAATCGAAGAGGCAGGCACCGTGCGGTGCCTGCCGCTTCGATTGTGCAAAGGCGTGCTTTTGTTTCCTAACATTGTGGCGGGCGGTGCAGTGAGCACCACCCACCACAATGTTAAATAGAGGAATGCGCCCGACACTGTGGCGGGTGCATCCTAATGGCAATGTCGGGACCCCCGCCCTTAGGGCAGCCGGTCCGCCCACCATCCTAATGTGCCCTATGGTGTTTATAATTGTACAATAAGAAAAGTGTGCATCTCATTCCATTACCTCATTAAAATTATAAGTAATACATATAATGTAAAAATAAATAAACATATACATATAAAATATAACATATATACTTCCTTAATAATATTTACAAATAATTATTGTAATAACTTAATATATATAACAAATTTAAAAATAGCGTTGGATAGCTTAGGGGTGCAACAGTAGGGAAAGTGATGGATAGCGTAGGGGTAAAAAGTACTATTCTCAATCCACAGAGTGCAACAGTAGGGAAAGTGTTGGATAGTTTAGGGGTAAAAATAACTTACAAAATAATTAAAATAAATAATGATTTAATTATTAAATAACAATAAATTAATTAACAATACCAATAAATAATTCATAAAATTATTACCTATTAATAATAATACCAAAGAATAATAATTATTAAAAATGTATTACCACATAATAATTAAATAACACATCATTAATTTTCAACACCAAAAAGCTATATTATTCAAAAGTATTTAGCAATTAATAATGAATTAACAAGTAATTATTGATAAATACCGATAGATAATAATTAATCATAAATAATTGCCAATTATTAATTAATGAACAATAAATTAATTTTCAAAACAAAACAATATTAATTATAAAAAATGTATTACCAATTAATAATTAATTAAGAATTAATTAATTATCAATACCCACCAACAAAATAAATAATGACTTAATTAGAATTAAATTACTTCCCACCCTATTCCCCTATAAACTCTCAACAGACTTCAATAAAACATTAATACACTTAATATAATTACCAATTAATCAATTAAAAAAATGAGTTACCAATCAATAAAAATGAATTACCAATTAATACATATTTAACATAAAATTAATTATCAATACCAATAAATAAAAATAATTAATTATTTAATTACAATTAAATTTTTTCCCAGCCTATTACCCTATAAACACACAACCCGCTACAGAACTAAAATGCAAAAATTACTTAAAAATAATTACTAATTCTTAATTACTTTAAATTAATTTACTAAAAATGGATTACTCCCACTCTATTCCCCTATAAACCAAACAGCCCGCTACAGTACTAAAACGCATAATTTACTTTG
Source organism: Lissotriton vulgaris (assembly GCF_964263255.1). Taxonomy (NCBI): domain Eukaryota; kingdom Metazoa; phylum Chordata; class Amphibia; order Caudata; family Salamandridae; genus Lissotriton; species Lissotriton vulgaris. The sequence goes on along the minus strand of NC_141693.1, from coordinate 533,880,910 downwards.
AAAAAAAATTACTAACTTCTAAAAATGTTAAACATATATTCTAAAACTAGTACAATAATTAACAAAAAAAATAAACACAAACATATAAAATACATACTAAAATACATAACACTAATATAACTATCGACATTTGTAACATCGATATTTAGACTGTGCACCATTAAATCCCTTATCGATTCCCCCTAGATGAGGTCATGGTGGTAAGCCTGTACTTTAGTGTTCACTTACCTGCCCTCACGTAGAAGAAACTGGTGCAATATCATCAGAGCATGTCTCGAATTTGTCCTGCTCATCGAGTCCTGACACTCAACTCCTTAAAATATTGTACAATTTGTGCATGTACATAAGCATTGTGAGATCCAGTACAGATGTATAAAGTACATTTCTCATATATAAAAGAAGAATTGTTTGCCAATCCACCCAGATATGTACCCTTTCAAGAAAGGGCTCAAAACCTGGCTGTTCAATTGATCCCTCCCTAACAGCAGGGTTCTCTGCGCATGGATACCCTCACGGGCGATGTGCCTCACTTTACACATTTTGCTTGATTGGTTGATTTAATTTTGCCTATCTGCAGGACTTCCATTATGACATTTAAGTTTGATGCTAAAAAGAACACTGGTTCCCATTAAGGGAGGATTTAAGCCTAAACCTCCTTGGCTAAATGCTCAAATCCAGAAACAATTGTATGTAGTCAAACAGTATGTTTCATTCATCAAATCATATTGCATTCTAGGTGCTCTAAAAATAACACAATGAAAGTAAGTTGTGACATTTGTAATAGAGTTGTGTGTAGGTGTTGTATACACTTTTAGATACACTATATATACACATTCAGCTAGGGGATTTTAAGATGCTGGTTCTTAACAGAGTCTTAATAAGAGTACGGTGCATGCAGACAAATCATATAAGTCCACTGGTTCCTTATGGCAAAATTCATATCATACAGAGAGTCATTTGGCAGGGTCGTCATTATGACCACAATAGTAGCAACCTGAAAGGGAGAACAAAGTCCAACGACCAATGTCATGCCCCTATGAATCGTGCCTCCAAGATACTGAACTTTGTTTAATGTTTATGCTGGGAAAACATACCAGTATAGAGGAAAAATCATCCATAAGGAACGTATCAATTTGAAACATTAATTTAGATTCTGCAACAGCTGAAACATCAAAGGTAGTCAAAAGACATATGTATCACTGGGAAATAATTTTACAATCTGTGAATGATAACCAACTTAATGGGCCCATTCATGCGGTGATAGGTCAAAACCCTACAACCCTCAAAGAATAGATTGTTTTGAGGAATAAAATAAAGATACATCAGAAATATCTAGTCATAAGGGTGAACTTAAATTCAAAGCATTTTAAAATCCCCAGTTGTCCAAATCCCTGAAATTCTGTGTGCATGCACCAAATATTCTGAGGTGTGTGAATGCCACCAAGATGCAGAGAAAGAGTGACTTATGTAAGAACTTTGGAAATGTCCTACAAAGTCCACATACCAAACACAACAAGATGATGGGCGGAGTGCTGAAACATTTCAACAACTCACCCCCAGTCAAGAGATCATGGTTGAATCCATTGTTCTTTTGCTCACTTTGCCACCCCAGCTCAGATCCAGCCATATGCAAATCAGTCTTGACCCTGCTCCTCAAGGGAACAGCCAGCTCAGACTGCCTGGACTGGTCCTCCCTGGACTGGAAACAAGCATCCTGAGACCGGGTTTGGGGTTTCATCCCTCACCAGCCAGGCTAGCTGGAATCAAGTGGCACTGTAAGCAAGAGACCCACATCTGGGCATACTAATCCCACTTAGGGTGAAAAGTGCTGCAGCAACAACTGTTGGACGGAATGCTGAATAAATCAAAAATTCTCCCGCAGTCAAGAGATCAGGGTAAAATCCATCTTTCTTTTGCTCACTACACCGCCCCTTAATAACCTGTTTCAGGAATTAAGTCAGTGTTATTAGCATAAGTAATACTCTTGTTTGCTATTTTGCATTGTCTTAAAAAGTGTATCAATAGCCCGGAGCTACTCTTGTTATTAACACATAAAACACACAAAGTTCTGCACGGGGTAGGTCCACCTATTCTGGAGGAGATGGTCCAGCCTTACAAGGCCTCTCGTTCTCTTCGCTCTGACCACCAACATCTCCTTCAGGTTGTCAGGGTGAAAAAGGCAAGAACTGGTGGCAGAAGGTTTTCAATAAATGTGGCCTGCTTGTGGAACTCATTGCCCCTACAACTGCGCTCAGAAGCTAGTCTTCTCAGGTTCCGTAAACTTTTAAAAACTTTTTTGTTCTCCGTTTAATCCCTGCATTCTTTTAGTAGTGTTATGTTCTGGTAAGCGCTGGGATGCCTATTGGTAACCAGGCGCTATACAAAACTCAGAATAAAAATAATAATAATATTAACACATAGCATTGAAAGCGCCCCTAAAAATCCATGAGAATTCTCTTTTTGAAAAAGACAGCAAGACTTGATGTTTCTATCTGTCTTCTGTCATGACCAGCCATGTTAATTCTTTCCATTCCACTCTAACTTTAAGAATCCAGACCACTTGGCTGTGAAAAAGACTGGAAGACTGTTGGAATATGTCTGTGGTACACCCCTAATCTATTGTTGACAGACAGAATAGTTGTTCATAAACACAATGCTCTGCCAAGACTCCTCCCAGTGCTTTATTTGTAGAAATATAAGTGCCAGTGCTAAAAGCTCTGCTCAGTAGCCCACGGCCGGCTCCGTACTACAAATACCATTTCTGTGTAGTCTAGAATACACCTTGTTGCTCTTTAATTGACTACCAGACACTGCCTGCCCCTTTATTTCACTCTTGCTGGTTTATGCTTTCTCACTTTGTGATGGTTTGTTGTCTATCACTTTCTCCTTCTTTCCGCTTTGTATGGTTTTCCATCCCTTGCTCTCTGGAAATGTCTGATGAGGAAAAATAAGTGTTGGTCTCTTTTGGACTTAGCCCTTTCTGCCGGTTCATCCCCAAAGTTTTTGCCTCCACCCTCCTGTTTTCTAAACACGTTTTTGGTGGCTTTTAAGACTCTTTCCTTAAAACATGGGAGAATTGTCTTACACCCAATTTGCATATTTAATTTACTTGTAAGTCGCTAGGAAGGAGGCACTACCTGTGACAAGTGTCTATAAATTAAATGGCACTAGTGGGCCTGCAGCGCTGGTTGTGCTAGCCACTTAAGCAGCACTTTAAACATATCTCGGGCCTGCCATTGTAGCCTTTTTGTGCAGTTTCAAACTGCCATTTTGAACTGGCAAAATAAACCTTCTACCAGGCCCAAAACTTTCTTTTCAATACATATAAGTCACCCCAAGGGGAAGCCCCGGACAGCCAGAGGGTAGGGTGCAATGTACCTAAAAATGAGACATATACTTTTAGTTTTACATGCCTGGCAGTGAAACATTCTTAAACTAATTTTCCACTACTGCAAGGCCTGCCTAACCCATAGGATAACATTGGAGTTATCTTATTAGATTTTATAAGTGTAAATTCCAAATGAGAACATGGTACCAGTTAGTATTTGGTGTCTCTGGAATTGAACATATTTGAAAAATCCTAATTTATGGTGAAGTCGGATTTTAAATTGCAATTTTGAAAATGCCACTTATAGAAGGTTCACATTTTCATGCCTTAGCCATTTGGTGCTTGCTGCCTGTCTCTGGATCACATGTCTGGATGTAGTTGTGTATTCCACCTACACAGCAACACACAATGGGGAGCTTAGGTGTGACTGGATGGGCCATCACTGGCAGGGTGTGAGGGGAGAGCTGGTCCCAGCCTCAGACACACTTACATAGGCTGTGTCCTGCTTCCACACAAAGGACTATATACCACCTGTAGTTGCTCTGGAGACAGGGCCGGGAAGGAAGGGCATCTGTGCACTTCAAAGGCCTGCCTCTAGAAGCTTCTTCCCACTTCAAAAGGCACAACCAGGTATACATATTGGACTTCAGATATCAACTCTTCAGTATACTTCTGAACCTATGGACACCCTGCCAGGAAGAAGGGCTATTGTGTAGGCCTGGGCGAAGTTTGCACACTTTGGCTAAGCAGAACTCTCGGGTGTTTGTCCTGTGCTGTAAAATCAGCATGAACTGCATCACGTGCAGCACAAGAGGGTGCATCATCTTTCTGTTGCTCGAGTAGAAGTTCTGCTGGAGCGGCAGCATCCTCAATGCAAACGGAATGTTTCTCAATGAGAGCTGTAGCGACCATCCGCGACTGCTCGCATTGAGAAATCTCGCGGGGAAGCAGTCTAGTGTTGGATTTTCCTCGCTCCAAATTACCATTGGTGAGCAGGGGAAAAAACTGCTATGCTTCACGAGTGAAGTTTTTCAAAACTCCACGAGCTCCGTGGAGCACAGAGTGCGAAAAACTTCTCAAACGGAGCAAAGTTCACAGTCCAGTCCTACTTCTGTGCTGCTGAAAGTACTTCAACTCTACTGGACTGCTGATCTGAAGCCCTGCCCCCTGCTGTACTGACCTGCTGCCTTTTTGTCTGGGTGAGAAAGACTCGACCTGCAACTCTTGAACCCAGAAGAACCCAGAGTGACTAGGCCTAGTTAACTGACCTCCTGATCTGAAGCCTCCGGGACACAATAGGCTTTTAACAACTTTGCACCTGAACCTGGACTCTGCCATCTGTGAGTTTACCCTGCCAAGTGGTGCCACCGCTGTCCTGGACTCTTGGATGTGGGCTTAAGGTGCTCTTGCAGCCTCTCTGGATCCAGCGACCCTTGACCCTGTTGGGAAGCTGCTCCCCCTCCGCACAGCACTGCCTCCGTGTCCTGCTCCTGCCGCTGCTAAGGTTAGCTCTGTGCCCCCTGATCTGTGCCCAGTTGTTTCTCTATGTCCCCCCTGGGCTGTGCCTCGTTCTCTTCTGTGTGCCCCCTGAGCTGTACCTCGTTCTCTTCTGTGTGTCCCCTGATCTGTGCCTCGTTCTCTTCTGTGTGCCCCCTGAGCTGTGCTTCATTCTCTTCTGTGTGCCCTGGGATTCTTGCCATTGCCCCCATGCCGTCCACTGCTTCCCTTCTCGCCGCTGCAGCCCCGGCAGCCCGCCCCCCCTGACCGCCCATTCACTGCCCCTTCCTCCCGACCCCCACCTCCCTGCTTCCCCTCCCTCCCTTCACCCCATATAGGGCGGCCACTGCACGGTGAGGTGAGCGACACTTGACCCTGTTGGGAGGTCGCTCCCCCTCCGCACAGCACTGTCTGCGTGTACTGCTCCTGTCGCTGCTAAGGTTAGCTCTGAGCCCCCTGATCTGTGCCCCATTGTTTCTCTATATGCCCCCAGAGCTGTGCCCTGTTTTGCCATTCTCACTGTGTGCCCCCTGAACTGTGCCCATTCTCTTCTGTGTGCCCCCTGAGCTGTATCTCGTTCTATTCTGTGTGCCCCCTGAGCTGTGCCTCGTTCTCTTCTGTGTGCCTCCTGAGCTGTGCCTCGTTCTCTTCTGTGTTCCCCGGGATTCTTGTCATTGCCCTCGTGCCGTTCACTGCTCCCGTTCCCGCTGCTGCACCCCCTGCGGCCCGCCTCCCCAACCGCCCATTCACTGCCCTTCCTCCCGACCCCCACCTCCCTGCTTCCCCTCCCTCCCTTCACCCCATATAGGGCGGCCACTGCACGGTGAGGTGAGCGACACTTGACCCTGTTGGAGGTCGCTCCCCCTCCGCACAGCACTGCCTTGGTGTCCTGCTCCTGCCGCTTCTAAGATTTGCTCTGAGCCGACTGATCTGTGCCCCGTTGTTTCTCTGTGTGCCCCCTGAGCTGTGCCCTGTTTTGCCATTCTCACTGTGTGCCCCCTGAGCTGTGCCTCGTTCTCTTCTGTGTGCCCCAGGATTCTTGCCATTGCCCCTGTGCCGTTCACTGCTCCTGTTCCCACCGCTGCACCCTCTGCAGCCCCGCCCCCCCCGACAGCCCATTCGCTGCCCCTTCCTCCCGACTCCCTGCTTCTCCTTCCTTCTTCCTCTCCATATATGGCGGCCGGACACGCCCAACGGGCACACCGCTGGCGCACCAAAGGCGCGCCTAAGTCAAGCCCGTCTGCGCCCGTCCACGCCTGGACCGCGCCCAGTGCCAGACCCCCTGGCCTCCGCATACGCCACGGCCCCCAACTCCACTATGATGCCAGCACTCTCCATTCACTCAACTCCAGAGGAGAACACGCCTGCTACCAGGCCTCCCCGAAGCGCACCCAAGGACCACCCACCTGCCGAAACTGCAGCTTCACCAGCATCCGCCCAGCCAACCCTCCACCCAGGGAAGAGCCCAACTACCTCAGTTGCATCCTCCTCAACACCCGCTCTGCCCGCAAACATGCCGTTGAACTCTCGGACCCCCTCGACTCAACATCCCCAGACGTCGCCTTAATGACGGAGACCCGGCTGAACCCCTCCTCAACACCGGACATTGCCACAGCCATCCCAGAAGGATACAAGATCACCCGCAGGGATTGTACAAATGGAGTAGGAGGAGGAATCACCATCGTCCACAGGAACACTCTCAGAGTCTCGAGCAACACCGACGACTCCCTCAGCACCGCCATACACCTGCACTTCCAAATCCACACCGACCCCAACACTACCCTCAGAGGAACCCTCATCGACAGACCCCCCAGACCCGACCATAGTTCAGCGACTCCATCGCCGACTTCATCAGCACACACGCCCTTGCCTCCATGGACTACATCCTCCTCGGGGACCTGAACTTCCATCTCGAGAACAACAACAACACCAACTCCACCACCCTGATCGACAACCTTGCTAACCTCAGATTCAGACAGCTTGTGACAACACCCACCCATGCTGCCTGCCACACGCTTGACCCCATCTTCTCCGCAAGCCCTCACATCTCCTTCAACCACACCACTGAACCCCACTGGAACGACCATCACTGCATCCATTTCACCTTCAGGAAGCCCACCATGCACCACCGCACCCAACAGATGCCTCGCCAAAACTGGGGCAAAGTAACCGAAAACCAGCTAACCACCACCCTTGCCCAGAGACCACCCGCCGACCCCACCGACCCTGACACCACTGCCCACAACCTAAGACAGTGGATTGATGACTGCACCAACACCCTCGCCCCACTCAAGAAACCCTCCAACAGCCACACCAGCAAGAAAGCCACCTGGTTCACCGAAGACCTCTAGGCCTCCAAACGAACATGCTGAAAACTGGAGAAGTACTGGCTCCGCGAACGAACACCGGACAGCTACGCCGCCCACAAGAACGCCACCCGCAGACACCATCACCTCATCAGAGCCGCCATGAGGGCCTCCTTCAAAGTCCGCCTAGACAGCAACACACACAACAGCAAAGAACTCTTCAACATCATGAAGGAACTCTCCAAACCCAGCTTTAACACCAACAACATCGCACCTTCGCAGGACCTGTACGACTCGCTGTCCACCTTCTTCCACCGCAAGATAGCAGACATCCATGACAGCTTCAACGTTACGACCGCTCCAACTACCACTAAGACATCCGCCACCACGACCATCACCCGCACCAACCGCCTGCTCTCCTGGAGCTGCATCAATGACGAGGACACCAGCAAGATCATGCACAACATCCACTCCGGATCACAGATAGACCCATGCCCACACCACATCTTCAACAAAGCAAGCACATCCATAGCACCCCATCTCCGGAAAGTAATCAACATCTCCTTCAAGACAGCAACCTTCCCAGAAAGCTGGAAACACGCTGAGATCAACGCCTTACTCAAGAAGCCCAAGGCGGACCCCAAGGACCTCAAGAACTTCCGGCCCATCTCCCTGCTCCCGTTCCCGGCGAAGGTCATTGAAAAAACCGCCAACAAGCAACTGACCCGCTACCTCGAGGAGAACAATATCCTGGACCCAGCCCAGTTCGGGATCCGCAGCAACCATAGCACTGAAACCGCCACCGATTACATCAGGACCCTGCTAGACAACGGAGAAACAGCGGCCCTCATCCTCCTGGACCTATCAGCTGCCTTCAACACGGTCTGCCACCACACCCTACGAACACATCTACACGACGCCGGCATCCAAGAGAAGGCCCTGAACAGGACCACCTCCTTCCTCTTTGGCAGAACCCAGAGTGTCTGCCTCCCCCCCTTCCGCTCCGATGCCACTGAGATCATCTGTGGCATACCCCAGGGCTCATCCCTCAGCCCAACTCTGTTCAACATCTACATGGCACCCCTCGACACGTCGTCCGACAGCACAACCTCAACATCATCTCCTACGCCGAAGACACCCAGCTTATCCTCTCCCTCACCAAAGACCCTCACACCGCCAAAACCAACCTCCACGAAGGAATGAAGGCCATCGCCGATTGGATGACGATCAGCCTACTGAAACTGAACACAGACAAGACGGAGGTCCTCATCCTAGGCTCTACCCCTTCAGCTTGGGACGGCAACTGGTGGCCAACAACACTAGGAACAATCCCCAACACCCACTGACCACGCACGCAACCTAGGGGTCATCTTCGACTCCACCCTCTCCATGACTAAGCAGGTCAACGCCGTCTCCGCATTCTGCTTCAACACCCTCCGAATGCTCCGCAGGATCTTCAAGTGGATCCCCACCGAAACTAGACGAACAGTCACCCAGGCCCTCATCAGCAGCAGGCTGGACTACAGAAACGCCCTCTACGCAGGAGCGTCGGCTAAGCTCCTGAGATGGCTTCAACGCATCCAGAACGCCTCGGCACGTCTAATCCTTGACATCCCCCGCTGCAGCCACATCACACCCCACCTGAGAGACCTGCACTGGCTCCCTGTCAACAAGAGGATAACCTTCAAGCTCCTCACCCACGCACTCAAAGCTCTCCACAACACTGGCCCAACATACCTCAATAGGCGACTCAGCTTCTACAACCCCACCCGCCAGCTCCACTCCGCCGGCCTCGCCCTCGCCACAGTACCCCACATCCAAAGAATGACCGCCGGTGGCAGATCCTTCTCCCACCTCATCGCCAAGACCTGGAACACCCTCCCCACCAACCTACGGCAGACACAAGACCTAATGGCCTTCAGAAGACTCCTCAAGACCTGGCTCTTCGATCAGTAGCAGCCCCCATCACCCTTCATCCCCCCCAGCACCTTGAGACTCTCACAGGTATGTAGTACGCTTTACAAATATCCTGATTGATTGATTGATTGGTTCCAGCAGAACCAACACATCTCCTCTGCTGCTCGGCGTGAAACCAAGCAGAACTGAGCATCACCACTGCTGCGAGGATTGGCCCTATTGCAAACACCCACATCGCATCACAGCACATCAGAACCGCTGCTCTGCAACGCATCTAAGGTACAGGCCCTTGCATCCCTCATTGACAGCAGCTCGACCACAATGCCAGACTTTGCATCACAGCTTCACAGCTCTTCAGAACTGACTCATTGCCCAGACTGCGCCCCTCATCCCCAATGCTGTACATCACACTGCAAGCCCCGTGAACAGGATCCTCGATGATGATGCAGGTTCTTACATGGCAACCTCCCCACATCTCGGAACTGATGCTTCACTTCAGCTGAGTGATGTGAGGCACCTTGGATGTGGACCCTAGCAATGCCCAGCAACCCAAGATTTAAGGTACTTTGCTCAGCTGGCTTAACTGGTTCCCTGTAGCCAGCTCACACTCCATTGCAGCTGCCTAAACTTACGACTTTGTTCTGGTCTGACTCAACCATATATCCACAGTTGGCATTTTGTGCTTTTTGGCTCTATTTTCACTAAAACCCTTAAAATTGCTTATGTCTGATTCTGCTGATTGGCTTTTCGTCATGTTTGTCCTGTTAGTCTTGTTTAATTTTTTTCAGAAAGTTGTAGTTTTGTAACTTGGCGTGGGGTCCTTTTAATGTGGTTTTTCTCTCTTTGTTACTGTTTGAAGTGTTGCACAAATAGTTAAGCCTGACTGCAGGGGTGTAACAAATGCCCCCGCAGGCCCGGCGGTGTGGGGGGGCCCACTCCCTTCAGTAAATGAAGGGGGCCCAGGCCCCCCTCAGCTCTTTGGTGAGAGAGGCTTGCTTTGCGCTGAAGCAAGTCTCTCTCCCTCTGAAGCAGGTGCAGGCTGTCTGCAGCCTGCTCCGAGCCCCTCGCCCCCTCCCTCTGACTGAAGAGAAACAAAGTATCAACATACTTTATTTCTCTTCAGTCAGAGGTGCCAGGCCAAAGAGGTTGGGGGTGAGGGCCCCAGAGAGCAGGAGGCAGCATAGAGCACTGCTGGGACTCTGACAAGGGTGGGGTGGGGGCCCCAGAGAGCAGGAGGCAGCACAGAGCACTGCTGGGACCCTGACAAGGGTGGGGCCCCAGAGAGCAGGAGGCAGCACAGAGCACTGATGGGACCCTGACAAGGGTGGGATGGGTCCCCAGAGAGCAGAAGGCAGCACAGAGCACTGCTGGGACCCTTACAAGGGTGGAGGTGGGGCCCCAGAGAGCAGGAGACAGCACAGAGCTCTGCTGGGACCCTAACAAGGGTGGAGTGGGGGCCCCAGAGAGCAGGAGGCAGCACAGAGCACTGCTGGGACCCTGACAAGGGTCGGGGTGGGGGCCCAGAGACAGCAGGAGGCCGCACAGAGCACTTCTGGGACCCTGACAGGGGTGGAGTGGGGCCCCCAGAGAGCAGGAGGCAGCACAGAGCACTGCTCAGGACGCTGACAAGGGTGGGGTGGGGCCCCAGAGAGCAGGAGGCAGCATAGAGCACTGCTGGGACCATGGGGTGGGGACTCCAGAGAGCAGGAGGCAGCAAAGAGCACTGCTCAGGACCCTGACAAGGGTGGGAGTGGGGGCCCAGAGTGCATTCTCCAGGGCAAAGCTCATATGAGAAGGGATGAGGCAGCAAAATGGTGCCCTCAGGTAAGCACTCTTGTTAGAAGGCACCATGTGGGCGTCCTCAGGGGGGGGGCAAGGGGTGCCGAGAAGGGTGAAAGGCAGGGGGGAGAAGGGTGCAAGGTAGAGAGGAGAAGAGTGCAAGGCAGAGAAGAGATGGGTGCAAGGTAGAGAAGGGTGCAAGGTGGAAGGGAGAAGGGAGCAAGGCAGAGAGGAGATGGGTGCAAAGCAGAGGGGAGAAGGGTACAAAGCAGAGGGGAGAAGGGTGCAACGCAGAGGGGAGAAGGGTGCAAGGTAGAGAGGAGATGGGTGAAAGGCAGAGAGGAGATGGGTGAAAGGTAGAGAGGAGAAGGGTTTAAGGCAGAGGGGAAAAGGTGTAAGGTAGAGAGGAGAAGGGTGCAAGGCAGAGAGGAGAAGGGTGCAAGGTAGAGAGGAGAAGGGTGCAAGGCAGAAAGAAGATGGGTGCAAGGTAGAGAAGGGTGCAAGGTGGAAGGGAGAAGGGTGCAAGGCAGAGAGGAGATGGGTGCAAGGTAGAGAGGAGAAGGGTGGAAGGGAGAAGGGTGCAAGGCAGGGGGTAAGGGTGCAAGGCAGAAGGGAGAAGGGTGCAAGACAGAGGGGGAAAGGTGCAAGGCAGAGAGGAGAAAGGTGCAAGGCAGAGGGGAGAAGGGTGCAAGGCAGAGAGGAGAAGGGTGCAAGGCAGAGAGGAGAAGGGTGCAAGGCGGAGGGGAGAAGGGTGCAAGGCAGAGGGGAGATGGGTGCAAGGCGGAGGGGAGAAGGATGCCAAGCAGAGGGGAGAGGTGTGCAAGGCAGAGGGGAGAAGGGTGCAAGATAGAGAGGAGAAGGGTGCAAGGTAGAGGGGAGAAAGGTGCAAGGCCGAGTGGAGAAGGGTGCAAGGCGGAGTGGAGAAGGGTGCAAGGCAGAGGGGAGAAGGGTGCAAGGGGGAGGGGAGATGGGTGCAAGGTAGTAAAGGGTGAAAGGGGGAGGGGGAGAAGGGTGCAAGGGGGAGGGGGAGAAGAATGCAAGGGGGAGAGGGAGAAGGGTGCAAGAGGGAGGGTGAGAAGGGTGCAAGGGGGAGGGTGAGAAGAGTGCAAGGGGGATGGTGATGAAGTTAAAAATGTGCCCCACCGGAAACATTTCTGCAGACGCCCATAGCAACACACACTACTTTGTGAGAGAGAGGGGAGAGAGAGTGGAGTGAGAGAGAGAGTGGAGTGAGAGAGTGGAGTGAGAGAGTGGAGTGAGAGAGAGAGTGGAGAGAGAGAGAGAGTGGAGAGAGAGAAAGTGGGTAGAGAGTGGAGAGAGTGGAGAGAGAGTTGGTAGAGATTGGAGAGAGAGAGTGGGTAGAGAGTGGAGAGAGAGAGTGGAGAGAGAGAGAGAGTAAAGAGGGAGAAGGGAGAGTAGAGACAGAGAAGGGAGAGAGAGAGAGTGGAGAGAGAGTGGAGGGAGATAGTGGAGGGAGACAGTGGAAAGAGAGTGGAGAGAGAGTAGAGAGAGTGAGGGACAGTGGAGAGACAGTGGAGAGAGAGACAGTAGAGAGAGAGAGACAGTAGAGAGAGAGACAGTGGAGAGCGAGACAGTGGAGAGATAGACAGTGGAGAGAGACAGTGGAGAGAGACAGTGGAGAGAGAGAGTGGAGAGAGAGTGGAGATAGGCAGAGAGAGTGGAGAGTGTGGAGAGGGAGAGAAAGTGGAGAGGGAGAGGGAGTGGAGAGGGCGAGAGAGTGGAGAGGGAGGGAGAGTGGAGAGAGTGGAGAGAAAGTGGAGAGAGAGTGGAGAGAGATTGGAGCGAGAGTGGAGAGAGAGAGTGGAGAGAGAGAGGGGAGAGAGAGAGAGAGAGTGGAGAGAGTAGAGGGAGAGAGGGGAGAGTGGAGGGAGAGAGGAGAGAGAGAGTGGAGAGAGAGCGTGGAGAGAGAGGCACTGGAGAGAGAGAGAGAGAGAGAGAGAGAGAGGAGAGAGTGGAGAGAGGGAGAGTAGAGAGAGTGGAGAGAGAGAGTGGAGAGAGAGAGAGTGGAGAGAGAGAGAGAGTGGAGAGGGAGAGAGTGGAGAGAGAGAGTGGAGAGAGAGAGAGAGAGAGAGAGAGTGAAGAGGGAGAGAGAGAGGAGAGAGAGTGGAGAGAGTGGAGAGAGAGAGGGCAGAGGGAGACAGGAGGGAAAGAGAGAGTGGAGAGAGAGAGTGGAGAGAGAGAGAGAGGAGAGAGAGAGAGTTGAGAGAGGGAGAATAGAGAGAGTGGAGAGAGAGTAGAGAGAGTGGAGAGATAGTAGAGAGATAAGGGAGAGAGAGTGGGGGGAGACAGTGGAGAGAGAGTAGAGAGAATGAGAGACAGTGGAGAGAGAGAGTGGAGAGAGAGTAGAAAGAGTGAGAGAGTGGAGAGACAGTGGAGAGAGAGACAGCGGAGAGAGACAGTGGAGGGAGAGACAGTGGAGGGAGAGACACTGGAGAGAGAGTGGAGAGAGAGACAGTGGAGATAGAGTAGACAGAGTTGAGAGAGAGAATGGATAGAGAGAGATAGAGTGGAGAGAGGATAGAGACTGACTGACTCAGAGACTGAATACTGACTGACAGAGAGACTGACTGGCTGAGAAACTGACAGAGAGAGATTGACACTGACTGACTGAGAGAGACTGACTGACTGACTGACAGACTAATAGAAAGAGAGAGATAGAGAGACTGACAGAGAGAGAGAGACTGACTGACAGACTGACTGACTGACAGAGAGAGAGAGAGAGAGATTGACTGACTGAGAGAGAGAGAGAGACTGACTCACTGAGAGAGAGAGAGACTGTGATGGAATTGGGGTCAAAGTGTGTATGAAGCTATGCAATGCCTCTTAAGATTGCTATTGTCTACTAATAGAAATGTATTATCAAAATATGCTCTTTGTAGTTACATCTGCTTTTGAAATACTGCATTGTCGCTTTGTCTAATGTTTTAAAACGGAAACGAGAAGGAGCAGTGGATGCACTTTTGTCAAAACTGAACGATGAGTGGGCCCGATATTGTATATCAAGACAGGAGTCTGCATCAGGAAACCCACCTAAAATTGGGCAAACTTCCCCGGCCTACTGATGGCAGGGGCCCTGTAATGAATGGACCACCACCTTTGATAGCCTGCGGGCAGACTAAGCCCAACCGTTACCTCCACCATTCAGTGTTACTTATAACGGCTGGATTGGTGACAGTGGCGTAACGATCTACCCGCATCTCCTGCCGTATGGCGGGTCGCTGGCCTGAGAGCTCTAGACTGGCAAGGAGAATGGGGGGGACCCCTCCATGTAGTTTGCAGGGGGGCCCCTCAAGTTTCATTACGCCACTGCCTGACTGCTCTTTGCCAAGCCACCAGAGGCTTGAGCACAGGTTTATTTAGGGTTGGCTTGTTCCTCACCCTGATAAGGATTGGGGTTGCGGCTCAGAACCCAGTCAACCAACAACCCAATTGCTTAAAGTACCCAAAAAACTGTGTCAGTGGGTCCCACTGGTAACCACCTTCTCCTATTAAGCTCTGCTCCTTCTCCTATTTATTCGCTGTACTTGAGATGGAGTGGTAAGCCTATCTAGTATGCGCTGAACCAATTCTTAAAGAAAGACCTGTGAAGGACAGGTCCAGATGCCAACTGTCAAAAAAAGATCACTGGCTGAATCCTGACCCTACATTCAGCCACTACTTCATGAATCTGGATGTCCCTCTAGGACATCTCTTGTGTTCTTGTCCTCTATGACTGTCAGTCCCATGGTAGTTTGAAAGGGTGAAGTGTAGTATGGACCAGTACAGACAGTAATCAGACCCAGTCAATGCCAAATGGGATAAATACCCTGTGCACTTTGCCGCGGAGGGTTCTGAACTCACAAAGACAGTATGAAGAACCATCTGATGACACCCAGCCCTGTGTGGGTAACTTTGGGTGGTGGAGCTTTTTTGTGTTGAACTGGATGGCCAGCCCTCGAACCTTCGACCACCCAGCCCAGGGTTGTTGTGCTACCAGTTCTGGACCCACAGGTGTGGGTTTCCTCCATCTAAAAGGACGCCTTTAGTGAAGCACTCTACAACTTTAGTTTCTTAGAAAACAATCGAAAGATATCTCTACTTTTGTTAGCGTTCAGAAACATCTATTACCAAATCAGCTTCTGCACAATGGCATTTTTCGCTCTCAAAAATCTTACATTATTAAAGGCAAAATCTTGAATTGTACTGACAAACATTAATTTACTCATACTTTTCCATTTCTTGTTCACATTACGATTTCCATTTTTGTTTTTTTTAAGTGCTTTCTTTAGAAAGTTTACCAGCGTTTTTCTTTGACCTTTAATGAGTATGCTGGATTTTTTGCTCCCACGGAACTGGCGCTGCTCCATGTCAAGTCATTCTCTGCCTTCAGTGCATTTACTGGGTCAGGCTTTGTTCACGTGTATTACCATTTAACTGCATTTATTTACCAATTTTTTATTTAGTGTTTCTATAAGTTGTGTAAAATAAATATAAAACCGCCAATGTTCATTAATGCTTGCAAATAGTACGAAACAATAGCACGTTTATTCATTTAAAATTATTGTGAATAATTAATATCTTTAATTCCCGCATCATCTATTCTGAATTGATAGCAACATATAAATATTAAATGTTCTGCACTGTCCACGCCGAAAATCTAAATATCTGATAAAGCAAGTGCTGCACAAAAAAGTTTCATTGGCTTGATATTACCTTTTTAAGTCTGTTTCATCAGATGCACCTATCCACATGCATTAAAACTTCCTAGTGAGATTTTTAAAAGAATGGTACTGGGAAGCTTCAATATACATGAATAATTGCATCTCTTACCTACTCATGTCATTACTACTAATTCAGATTCTTATCCCAGACCTACTGCATTTCATGTATTTCATCTCAAGTGATGGGCATTCCAGACTACCCCATGGCATGTTCCCAGTCTCCAATGAGCAGCCAAATAAGAGTCCTTCCCCCTCCCAACCTCCTTTATTGACATAAGCAACAAAGAGTGTTGCTTGCAATTACTTTTCTCAAGATGGCCTATATGTAACATAACAAACATGACTTGGTTTCATGACATAGCAAGCACTGGCAATGTCAATTAGTCGGGCTTATCAATGAAAGAGTCTTTTTTACCACTGATGGGTGTAGACACTCTATGAATCATCTTACAGGCACACTGTCTCTCATCTGTGCACTCATGCATCCATTCATCAATTCACTGCCCCATCCTTCCATTCATACAACTGCAATAAAACACATACAGACAAACGAAAACATGTTGCCGTCTAAATTCGATGGGTATGTGTTTGCAAAAACATAACTAAACGTAGTAGTGGGTGCCCATCTAGCAAAGGTATCGTAAATAGCATATCAATGTT
The DNA here is from genome assembly GCF_964263255.1 of Lissotriton vulgaris. Classification (NCBI taxonomy): domain Eukaryota; kingdom Metazoa; phylum Chordata; class Amphibia; order Caudata; family Salamandridae; genus Lissotriton; species Lissotriton vulgaris. The sequence goes on along the minus strand of NC_141693.1, from coordinate 533,864,702 downwards.
TTAAAGTTCATGCATGGCAGCCCAACAGTCAAAGTGCATTAAAAAACATATGGGAACTCTGATGCCTGCGCAAAGGGGATTAGGTGAGTGATCATAAAGGCGGGGTTAAAGGGGTGTCTAAAAAAACTAAATATTTTGTGTCGTTTTTCAGTCTTTCACCTTCAGGTAACTATAATTAAAATAATGCACAGCTTAAATGAAAAATCCATACAAGATAAGTTAATCAGTGCTAAAAATGCACTATCATGCGTTATGAAACTTCTATTAGTTAATGCACTGCATAGGTCTATGTGTACAGCCAGGGAGTCGCAGAACTGAATCCTGGTTGGTGCAATGGAGAACAATGATATGAATGCTTGGTGCTTAAAGGTCGCAGTCTGTGACAGAATGCACTGTGAATATGTCAGTTATCATTTTACGCTTGCATTAAACACAAGCATAAGATAGGCTGGTTCAAAATACACAAAACCTTTTGAGATAAAAAGTGCTTTCAAAATATAGATTTTAGTAATATCTAGGAGTGGGCGAACATCTCTGTTCCGCCCATGGAATGTGCAGAGATTTGCCCCTTCCACCTTTCGCAATGAAGGCGGAGAAATGAGGCAAATCTCCGCACACTCTGGGACGTAACGGAAGTTGGCCGCCCGCCTCCCGTCCACAATATTCCATGCAGTTTCAAGAAGGCGGCTAGTTGGACAAGGAAGATGACCCCGCGATAAGGTAAGTTCTTATTTAATGAACATTGTGTAGGTGGTCTGCACACCATATTTTACATTCTTTTCCGTTTCATTTAATCTAAGCATTTTTGTCCAATTGCGTGCGTCCCTGGGTTGTGCAAGCCCAAATGCACTAATACTAAGTAAGAACATACGGGGAGCGCGCGGTTACACGCCCCACTCCCAGGTGCACTGCGTTTGAGGATACAATATCCAGTTCAATTTTTAAACCATTCGACCTCTTTTCAGTTTATACAAAATTCTTCGTGGGTGCTTGTCATACTGTTATCATGATATTCATCAAATCCACATATTTATCGTACTGTATTTCAAAAACTTCTCATATTTCCATGTGTCCATCCAGACTTCTTTCGGAAATAAGATCATCATACACTGAGTGGTTCAGAGCAGCAGTCTTTTATTTTATCTCAAACCCAATGCATTTCGGGCTAAAATCCAGCCCTTCGTCAGGGGTAACTGTGAATGGATAATTATAATCATATATTAATTACAAATAATATCAATACCTTAGTTACAGACTTTTTTTTAAAACAAATTTTTTTTAAAAATCAAGCTATCTGATGTTCAATACTCAGCGATGCTAAATAAATATACAAAATGCCTTATTTTAGGCTTAAAGTCATTTAATATTGCGGGCGGGAGGCAGGCGGGCGGGCAGCGGGCTGGCGTTGTGTAACGGAAATATGCGGAGAGGCACGAGATTGGTTAATCTCCGAACCTCTCCGCGTAAGTCCCTTACACGACTTCCACCCACCCCTAGATATATCCAGACTGTACACAGTGCCATTCTTTTAATAACTATCCTTTACAAGCACATACTTCACAGCTCAGCTGGTAACTCTTTTGCAATACCACTCAAAAACAATAAATATTGTCATCAGGAAGCTTCAAGTGATTCCATCAATTAAAGCCAATAACATCTTCCAAGCACCCTGTACATTTGTAGATTAACCAGTTGTGCATGTTTGCATTTCTTTCAGGCAAGCAGGCACCCTAGCAAGAAGGTTTGTTTCTTGTTTAGTTGTCTGCCTATCCCTTAGTTTCACAGCACAGGAGACTCTGTGCTTTACACTTCAGCTGAAGCATTTCAGTTGTCAGAATTAACAGTCTAGGACGGTTCTCTTTACACAAAATGCAGGGGAACTGTTTTTATTAAATAAAAAATCAGTGTGGGCATGACCTGCCCCTCAAATCCTGGGCACTTTGATCTATGTGGCCGCTACATTTTAAACCAACGTTTGGACCATCTTGGAATGCTGAAACTGTTATACACTATAAACAACAGCATTCTATAATAATCTCCATTTTTAGGTCTCGCCTGGCATTGCAGCGCATGGGCGCTGCTCATTCTGCGAGGGCTTCTTGGAATCAATACGGTTTCAGAAGCTTTCAGAAGCGAACATGAAGCCCTGCCCATCTTTTTCTTTTGTTGGTGTCATCTTCCACGCTAAAGACTGGCTCACGATTGAAAAGGAGGCTTCTTAGGGCCATATGTAGGTAAAACATGAATACCGATTCCTTAATACCGAATTTTACTGATTCGGTATTAAAGAATCGGAAAATGCGATGTAGATAAAAAAATCGGTAAATTTTACCGATTCGTTAAAAATCGGCAAAAAAATACCGATTCGGAACGAATCGGTAAAAAAAAAAATACCGAAACACCAATACCGAATCGGAATTACCAAATTCATTACCTAATCGGTAAATACCGATTCTGTAATTCAAAAAATCGTAATTCGATGAATCAGCCAATCTTGTGTCACCCAAGTACCTCCCAAACAGGAAGTGGCCACACCTAGGCAGCTGCACAGAACCTGGAGCTTACTGTGAGGCAGGCAGGTGAGCTGAGGAGCCAGGAACAACAGAGCCTCACAGCTACAAACCAAAAAAAAACTGTTTGGAAATGGCAAGCCAGGACAGAGAGAAGGAGGGAAGTGAAAGGAAAAGAAAGCTGAAGTTTGGCATAAAGGAGCTGGAGGTACTGATCCAGGATGAGAGTCAGGACCATGACAGGCTTTTTGGTAAGCAGTCCCACCATGTGCCTGAGTCTTAAAAGAGACAGATCTGGATTGGGATACAGGACAAAATTAATGCCATTGGTGTGAGCCAGCGTACCATTGAGGACATCAAGAAGAGGTGGTACGACCTCAGGAAGACGGTGAAGGCAAGGATGGCAGAGAGGCAGGCTGCCAAAACTGGCGGAAGAAAGAACAGAGCACCAGCACCAACAACACTGGAACTGATGGTAGAGTCCACGCTCCAGCCGGAGAGTGTGAGTGGCGTCGGAGACACAGACAGCTCTGCCAGAGTAGCAAGGAAACAAGGTAATATGCATGCCCAGCATGCTGTGCTACCCCCTCCCCAACCCTGTGGAATTTGACTAAAAATCTCCCTTTTTCTCTGGTGTCCCATCATGCACCCTATCAACCCTGACATCGACCAGGCAAGCCGATCCTCCTATGTCAAGCACAAATCCTGTTGTACCCCCTCTTGCCTGCTCTCTTTCTCATAAAGCTGATACATACTAAAAATAATGTCCAGCTACCATGTAACCTACGGGTTTCCATCCCGTTCGATGTTTTTTTTTTCCTTTAGACCAGAACAGAGTCAGCCGGATGGGTGACTCGGAAAAACCCCCTCCCTAACTCTGTCACCGAACGAGCAGCTCTCGCTCGTCAATAATTTCCTAGTTTGCGAGGACAGCCACGGGTTGGGTTAACAACCAAAGGGAAAACATAATCAAGCACACGAGACTGCCACGAAGAAGAATAGTTTACTACAGCCCATTCTCCTTCTTCCCCGCTGCACACACATACCATTGTGAGACATCACCACCCTTGTGTACGAAGTAAAGAACGCACAATGCCTCGTCCTCTTTACCTTTCCGACAGAAATGACCCTGTGACAATGCCTTGATTCTCTGTCCTCAGATACCAGCAACTTTGTAACTTGCCTCCACAATCGCCCCGATGCAATATGTTTGTCTAAGTGTAAATGCTATTCAGGTTATTCTTTAAACGAGAACAAGTATGCTATGTTTTCTGTATGATTACATCATGAATGATTGAATCGAGTCTAAGGGAAACTCCTTCTTTTTGATTAAACTCGTACTGTATATAAGTGCTGTTATGTTTCAAGCAAAGTAGACTACTCCTGAACCCGCTTGGTGAAGGAGCTCACCCTTAACTCGAGTTCTGGAATAAAACCCTTTCAACTCAAAGACCACGGACTCTGCTCCTCATTTCATGCATTACCATTTTCTTGGGTAATTATAGAAATTCCGAACGGCGTAAATAACTAGCTTTTTATTTACCACATTAATTGGCGCCTAAACAGGGACGCTCCCTCTTCCCTACGCGCCGGCGATGTAAGTCGGGTCCTTGTCCCTTCCATACTTTCGACGGACTTCAAGTGCACAACAGCAGGGTGTTCCCGCTAACTCCCTCGAGACGAGGAGGAGGCAGACTGCGACTGATCATCCACACGAGGCGGTGAAGAAGATTGCGGAGCGTCCCAACCCAGAGCCTGACCAGTGAGAACGCCGAGTCCGAGGTCTTTGGAGCCCCGAATTCCTGCGCAAGCGTTAAGAGTCCGATGACCAGGTCTTCAAGTTTTGCTTCTTGGTGAGTACCACTGAGATAGTATAAAGACGGGTTCCATTTTTGGAAAACGGTAAAGACGTGTTTCATTCGTGAAACCGGTATGGTTGCACTATATTCTAGTGTATAAAGTGTTCGTTTTTGTTCTGTATATTCCAAGTCTTTTTAAATCGTAATTTGTTGAGTTTAAGAATGCCTCTGTTTTCCAAATTACGTACAATTGGCACCAAAAAAAAAAAATCTTTCAGAAATACCAGTTAAAGTTCCGCCTAGAGATACTCCTGGATATTTTATGTACAACAAACATGGATTGAGTGCCATATTATTTTTAGACCTTTGGGTAGACTATACCGAGAAATTAGAGATGGTGTATAGGTGGCCTGCCACAGGTACATGGGATATAGAATGCATTATGAGAGTGGAGGAAGAGTTATGGAAAAGAAAGGCGAGGCCCTCACAGACAGAAGCCATTGAGTTATGGCGTAAGGAAGTGCATAGGAGGGCCCAGAAAGAACTAGGGAAAGTCGAGAAAAGTAAGAGAATGTCGGAACAGGCTAAAGAAAAGCAATTACAGGAAGAAGGTGAGAAAGTACTAGCTGATCAGGTAGAGAGAGAGAGAAATGCCCTTGTTACTGGTATTTATCCCGTTTTGTCTGAAGAAACTGTAGAACACCCTAAGTCCCCAGTCAAAGTAATTCCCACTGCTCCCTAAAATTTCCTCCCTGCCTATCTGTCCGAACCACCTCCCGCTTATGTAAACATGCCTAGAACACGCCCGTCCACACGTGCTCCTGAACTAGTAGCCGATGGTTCCACCCCTGATTTAGAAGTATCCGGGAACGGGGCTGAGGATAAAGACGATGTCCCGCCTCTTGAGTGTCCTTACGACCCCGAACCCGGTAATGACCCAATGGCCACGATGTCAGAAAGATTAAGACTAGCCGTGGGTCAACTCCAAAAGGTCCCTGATATAACGAAGCATTTGGATAGAGTTTACGAATTCATACGGACAGGTGAAGGTCCGGATACTTTGGTCCAGGTCATGAAGAACAGAAAAGTTCCCATCAGAGGACTGCTCCTGCGGTTCATCATAAATTGTCTGATCCGGGAACTAGACCCGGGCATTGGAAGCGTAGACTCTGAGTTAATAGATCTTAGCAATCAGATACATCGAGGAGCCCACGATCTGGGACATCAGATTGACAAAATAACTAAAAGACTGGTTAAGAAAATTGTCACTATTCACTCTGAAAAAGTCACACAAGAGGACGGCTCAGAGGAAGATGTTAGTCCGACACTAGATAGAATGAATTTCCTGGGTGTAGGGCGACATTGTCCTGGCCCCAAGTGGCGAACCCCTCGAATGTCACAGAAAATTAAAAGATTAGATCCTTCTTCGGAAGATCTTTTCCAGTCCACGGAAAGAGCCCTAGATGAATGGACGGACAATGAGCCTCCCCTTACTCAGCAAGAAAAAGAATTGGCCCAGTCTGCCACCCTTTGGATATCACAGCACCGAGTATATGGCCAGATATAGTAGCGCAAATGTTCTTGGCTCTTCCCCGAGCAGAACAACGACTAGCAGGTATTTATATGGTCCAACACCTGGCTATCTTATATGAGAATAACTTCCACCAACCAGACAAACTATACAAATTGTTACAGGAAGTAGTGACAGATAGATGGAGGTCTCGGGGACCAGAATTGATTAACACCATTCTAGACCTGCGCCTCCGTTTCCTGCAACTTACTTTAGCTTCATCAGATCATGAACCTTACAGTTTAGGCCAATATCCTTTACGAGAAGTCCACCCCATACCCCAGCCAGATGATACACTGCAACGAGTACATGTGTATACTCCCCTAACCAAGTTAGAGATAATGGAAATGAAAAAGATGGTGCCCTCTCACGAAAAAGATCCCAGAGGATTTCATAGGGAGTTGAAAGATATCCTTCAAATGGGTAGTTTTACATATCCAGATATATTAATACTCCTTAAAGTAATTCTACCTACTGGCATATTTGACAAATTGAAGGAAAAGGATTGGGAGGTGGGTGGTAAAAAGATCACGTGGCTGCCCTAGAACAAGAAGAGACAGACAGAAAACCAGGTGAAGGTTTAGGTGAGCGCGTAAGAGAACTGCCCAGTCTCCTCATACAGGTCTTGCCTCTGTTGTTGACAACGAAAAAGGAAGATTGGGATGCCATTTCTGCCTGTAAACAAAAGCCAGACGAGGATACGGGTGATTACTACACCAGATTAGAGAAATGTTTTTCTATAAATAGTGGTCTCGTACATAGCAGCGAGGCATATCCTCATCTTTTTGTGTCCAAATTGGTGGACAATGCCTTACCCCCCATAAGGAATAGAGTGCTGAAAATTGAGAGTACCTGGCAAGCAAATAGTCCTTCACAAATGTTGCAGATGTTACAGTATCACCACAACAGAATAAGGGAAGAACAGGAACAGGAAAAGAAGAGGGTAAAAGACACAAAAATGAAGGTACTGGTTGCACAGACGGCACCAGTAAATACGGGCCCCAAAGGTAATGTAGGGGCCAATAGAGGTACCTGTAACTACTGCAAACAGCAGGGCCATTTTGTGAAAGAATGTCCAGTTCTGAAACACAACATAGCGACAGGAAAGACGAAAGAACGCCCACACACTCCTAGACCAGGTAACACTCAGCAGCCTCAAACTATTACACCGCCACAGGTTCAGAAGCCCGCTACTGCTACCACACAGATGTACCAGTACGCCCAATCAGATTACCCCGAGTTTGAACCGTGTGCATGAGACAGCCTTGAGAGAGAAAATGACTTGCCCCTTATTCCAGTTCCAGTAGATCAGAAAGGTCCATATGTACAAGCTCACTTACTGGGACAAGACAGAAAATTCCTCATAGACACGGGGGCGAGTAGGACTACCATAAGTCATAAGGAAGTCCCAGAGGTTCCTCTCTCTGGCTCACATAATATATCTCTGGGCTTTTCAGGAAAACCGATCATAAACAAAGTATCTGAACAAGTCTCTTTAGGAGTGGGTCTTCTGACACGTACTACTGATTTTGTCCTTACGGAATCATGCCCAGAGAATTTATTAGGTATCAAGACACTCAAAGAACTAGGAGCAGTAATATGCTGTTCACCGGAAGGAGTAAAATTGTTCCTACGAGATTTCAAAGGACATTTCACAGTCAAAGAATTCAACCCCAGACTAAAAGACATCCCGCAACATTTGTGGGCAAAAAGCTCGACTGATGTCGGATACATGGACATCACCCCACATCAAGTCACGCTCAAGGAGGGTGTAGTCCTACCCCGTATACGACAATATAAGATTCCACCCGAGGCTGAACAAGCCTTACTAAAAATAATCCAAGAACTCATAGAGCATGGTGTGGTGATCGAGACTGATTCAAATATCTGCAATTCTCCAGTTCTTCCGGTCCTTAAAAGGACTGATCCTCAGGCACCCCCGGTCTACCGACTGGTGGTTGATCTCCGAGAACTGAACAAATGTGTGATCCCACAATATCCGGTGGTCCCAGATATTTCTTCACTATTGACTGCCATAGATCCCGAAGCTGCATTTTTCACAGTCATCGACTTGAAGAATGCGTTTTTCAGCATTCCTATACATCCCGACAGTCAATATCTTTCCGGATTCAGTTTAAAAGGACGAAGCTTCAGGTTCACTAGAGCTCCCCAAGGCTTTACAGAAAGTCCAAGCATCTACAGCCAAGCACTAAAAAGACAACTTGACAGTATCAATATGCCTGCCAATACAGCGTTGATACAGTACGTCGACGACATCCTCGTCACAGCTAGGACAGAACCAGAATGTGAAAAAGCATCTCTCACAGTCTTACATTTCCTGACAGACAAAGGTCACAAGGTGTCTCCCTCAAAAGTACAGTTCTGCGCACAGCAAGTAGCTTACTTAGGACATTTGCTGTCGAAAGAGGGTAGGCAACTAACACAAGAACGAATCCAACTGATTTCGACAATTTCACAGCCAAAGTCACAGAAAGAAGTTCGCGCACATATTGCAGACAATGGATCCCTCAGTATGCCCACATAGTCAAGCCACTCATACAGTTAACCACAGTGGAAGCAGCCACTCATACAACTCTCCCTTGGACATCAGAACATTCCCAAGCATTTGAAGCTCTGAAACTAGCTCTGTGTCAAGCACCAGTTCTGGCAACCCCGAACTATAGCAAGCCTTTTACCCTGTTTGTGACAGAACGTGACGGAATAGCACTATCCGTCCTCACACAAGACCAAGCAGGAAGAAACAGACCCTGTGCTTATTTTTCCAGCACATTGGACCCCGTAGTGCAAGCTTTGCCTGCATGCCTGAAATCTGTTGCGGCTACAGCCCTGGCCATAAGACAAAGTGATTCAATAGTGTTAGGACATCCCCTGATAGTACAAGTGCCACATGCTGTGGAAGTCCTTCTGAACAGAACACAGACCCAACACCTGACTGTAGCAAGACTGACAGGATACGAACTAACGCTCTTTCAGCCACACATAGAGATCAGACGATGCAATGTATTGAATCCTGCTACCCTTTTGCCCTCAAGCTCAGATGACACGACACAACATGACTGTGTGGAAATGATTGACGTAGTGACAAAACCAAGACAAGACCTAACAGATGTCGCACTCCCAGATCCTGATGTAACACTCTATATGGATGGATCATGCATGACGACAAGTGCTGGAGAGTTAGTAGCAGCCTATGCAGTAACAACGGACTGTAAAGTTATAGAAACCCAAAGAATTGACATTCTGTCAGCTCAAGCAGCAGAGCTCATCGCTCTGACACTGGCCTGCATATGGGCAAAACGACTGAAAGTGAACATCTATACCGATTCCCAATATGCATTCGGTGTAGTTCACAATTTTGGAGTGTTATGGCAGGAAAGAGGTTTTCTTACCTCACATGGGGCCAAGATACAGCATGGTCCCCTGATTCAAGCCCTACTAGATGCCATACACCTACCCACAGCCACAGCTATTCTGAAATGTAAAGCACATACCAAAGCTACAGACACCATATCCAAAGGAAATGACTTAGCGGACCGGACTGCTAAACAGACAGCCCAGAGTCCAGTGAAAACATCCGACTCTCAGGTACTAACACAGACTGTCACTATGGTAGTGAGAGACCCCTTGAAAGATGTGCTAGACATACAGACACATGCCACCTCAGATGAAATAAAGAAATGGGCTGAACAAGGAGGGGTCCAGACAGATCAAGGTTGGATGACCAAAGACCGAACAGTATGGTTTCTCCCTAACTCCATGGTACAAGTCATAATTGACACGGCCCATAGCCCCGCCCACCTAGGCGAGAAAGGTATGCTGGACAGTCTACGGAATATCTGGTTTAATAAACATCTGAGAGCTGCAGCCAAACAAAAAGTAAAAACTTGAATGATATGTTGCCAATTTAATCCTGGTAAAGGTGTATCAGTAGAACAAGGTGGATTCCAACCTCCTGATCATCCCTTCGAAGTCCTCCAAATGGATTATATCCAGATGGACAGATGTAGAGGGTACAAATATGTACTAGTGGTAGTGTGTAGACTGACACGATGGACTGAAGCATACCCCGTCCCAGACAACAGCTAAACAATTAGTGAGAGAATTCTTCCCCAGATACGGGTTACCAAGGGTCATTTATTCGGACAATGGACAGCCTTTCCCCTCCAAATTGATGGAGGCTGTTTCTCTTTTATTGGGATATTCCTGGAGATTTCATTGTGTCCGACACCCTCAAGCAGCCGGCCTAGTCGAATGGCACAACCAGACCTTGAAAACAAAACTAGCCAAAGTATGTGCAGAAAAAGGGATAGACTGGGTCACTGCTCTCCCGGTTGTTCTCTTTTATATGCGAATTATTATTATTATTATTATTATTATTAATAATAAATTTTGTAGAGCGCGTAGTCACCCGTGAGTATCCCAGCGCTAGGAACAGTTAACCTGAGGGGAGTGAGGGGCAAGGAGGGGTAGTGGGGGTTTATGGAAATAGGAAGGTTTTCATCCTCTTTCTGAAACATAGATAGTTGGGTTCTGTTCTTATCTCGCGGGGTAGGGCATTCCAGAGACGCGCTGTATGAACCGAGAAGCGCCTTCCGCCCGTACGGGCCTTCTTGACTCTGGGGATGGTGATGAGGTTTTCCTGATCGGTACGGAGAGATCTAGAGGCTCTGTAAGGCGTGATGAATTTAGCTAGGATCGGAGGTCCTTTGTTTTGCAGCGATTTGTGGGCCAGGCAAAGGGCTTTGAACTGGACTCGTTCCCTAAGCAAAGTAGACTACTCCTGAACCCGCTTGGTGAAGGAGCTCTCCCTTAACTCGAGTTCTGGAATAAAACCCTTTCAACTCGAAGACCACGGACTCTGCTCCTCATTTCATGCATTACCATTTTCTTGGGTAAATGTAGAAATTCCGAACGGCGTAAATAACTAGCTTTTTATTTACCACAACCCCAATCCCCATAGTGGCTTAGGGGCTCCCACTCCACTCCATGTCTTACTCATTACCTGCTATGCATTGTGGGAGATGTAGTTCGAGGGAACTGATGTATAGGACAGTCAGGCTAGCAAACTCAATAGCATGTGAAAGTAATTGGCAATCCCAGGACAGTCACTGTGATCTGTAGGCATGATGTTTAATGCAATTCAAATGCAGACAGAGCAGTGAGTATATCTACATTGTGTCATTACAGGCGAGACATCTCGCAGTGCTGCAGGGGGGAGCAGAGCAAAGACAGCCAGGCCAGGGGGGAGGCAACATGAGGAAGAGAGTATGCCTGCAGGGACCACAAGCTCCGCACAACCACCACCACCAACCACTCCATCACAGGTCACTACAGCACCAGGGAACGCCGCCACCCCCTCATACCCAGTCCACACTGCTACGATCACCAACACCACCACCACAGTCAGGCAGGAGGCATGCCATGGCCACCCTCCAGCAGATGGAGGAGTCGTCGGAGGAGGGCACAGGGGGCCAACAGTGTCCAGTCCATGAGAAGGGCAACAGATTGAGGGCTGGTACTCCATCTGAGGGTGCCCACAGTTCATCCAAATGCCGCAGGGCATCACCGGCCAGTCTTGAAGCATCTGAACAGGGTGAAAGTGTGTTTGCTGGACTGGAAGGCAACATGCTTATGGTCGCGCTCCTGCAGTATAGGGAGGTGGCCCACGTTAACAAACACATGTACAGGATGGAAAAGGGCATCAGTGCAATGGGAGACAACATGTGTGAGGGAATGCAGAGAGTTGCAACCTCTGTGGACAACCTCTGCAGCTAGTTGGAGCAGGACCGTCTTGGCAGGCGCATGGAGAGGCAGAGACTCCAGGCCTATACCAAGGCAGTGAACCGGCTGGCCACTGCAATCTCCCTAATGTGTCGAAGGTCCATCGCCGTGCAGGAGGAGATGGAGCATTGTAGCAGGAATGTGGCCAGGGGCATGGTATCAATGACCTCTGCATTAGAACTGCTGCAGAATGCGAATGCGGCCACAATGGCAGGGGGGGGACAGTGAGGAGGCTACCAGCCATGGTAGCATTACGCCCTCTCCCACCGAGGGCAGGAGGCGCAGAGAACGCCACTGCGCTGTGCAGGAACAGTCTGACATTACAGACAGTGTTGGCAGGGAACGTGCACATGCAGCGCATGGATGCAGGAAATAGGTACTACTGCCAATTGGCAAACCTTAGATGGGTGATGTAACCCATGTACAAAACTGGTGGTGTGCCTATTAAACACCATTACAAAAAACTGTTACTGGCTCTGTCTCGTTACTCACTCAGAAATAGTTTGACGGTATCTCTGCCCGTCTCTGTCTCCCATCATGTTCAACTGCAACACCAGCTGCGCAGGTCTCTGGCTGGGGGTTGTCCTCGTCCTCAGAGTCAGTTAGTTCCACAGCTGTTCCTCTTTTGTGGCCAGATTGTGTAGCATTGCACCTGTAGCAATTATTTTGCAACATTTGATGGGGCTGTACTGACGTGCACCTCCACTTTTGTGGAGGCAACGGATTCTGCTTTTCAACAGTCCAAAGGTTCGCTCCACCACGTTGCGTGTGCTCTTATGTGCCACATTGTGTCTCCTCTCCCTTTGGGTGGATGGGTTGAGATATGGTGTGAGTAGGTAAGGCCGGAGGGCACATGCGCTGTCACCTAAATACAAAACAAAGTGCCATTAATTTGTGTCCCCAATAGCTTGAGCCAAGTTATACATCAGGGTGTGTCACATTGATTTACCTTGTAGATATCCTTATCCAAAGTCACCAGCGGCCAGACGTGTATGGATGCCACTGTTCCAGAATATGTATGAGTCGTGGGTACTCTCTGGGAATTTGGCCACGATGTCAGTTATGATGAACTTGGCATCACATATCACCTACACATTAATGGAGTGGGTGGATTTGCGGTTGTGGTAAATGTATTCAGTTGCTGCAGGTGGGCAGATTGGTATATGGGTCCCATCGACGCAGCCAATGACGTGTGGGAACTGCGCCAGTTGGTAGTAATCCAGCTTGGTCTTCTGCAGCTCCGCCTGTGTACTGGGGAAGGTTATGTAATGATCCATTCTGTCCATCATGGCATCCTGGAAGGTGTTGAAAAAACGGGATAGACAGCTACTGCGGCTATCACACCCTGGTAACTTCCTGATGCCAGGAGGTGCAGGCAACAGAGTACCTGGACATGGGTGGGTATTGCATGCGCCCTTGGTGTCTGATGCTCAAGATATGGTTTGAGGTCCCGTATTAGGTCAAGGATGGTGTGTGGGTGCAGCCTGTACCTTTCATGGATTTCTGGTTCAGTCAATTGAAACAATGTGATGCGCAGTCTGTACACCCGCTCTTCCCGTCTCCAGATCCTCACTCCTGCTGCTCTCAAGCGTAGCCGCCTTGCTATGAGGTAGAGGCCCGCCATTGTGTTCACACTGTTGCATTTTGGGGCTGTTTTTATGCACTGCACCTGATTACCACCTGCTCAGGATTAGTGGTAAATACCGAATCGTTATTACTGAATTTGATCGAATTCGGTAATACCGATTTTTGCTACATCGCATTTTGGTATTTTTACAGATTCGTTAATTACCGATTCGGTATTCATTGTTTCGGTTTTCACCGATCGGTAAATAAGGAATCGGTAATTATTTACCAAATCGTTATTATATATGCCATTCGGTAATACGTACATCTCAAAGGGCTACATACCGGTCGGTAAAGCCAAAATTTACCGAATTTCGGCTTTATCGACCGGTATTTGGCCACCTACATATGGCCCTTAGTCCCTCCTGGTTACCGCTCTGTCCACTTTTGGCCCCGCCCACCGGGACTGGATCTTTTACTCTGCAGCGTGACACACTGTCTTCTAATTCCTCGGTGAGCACTTTCTTTTTTCATTCCCGCAATGGCGTGGCAAGGCGTGGCAACAGATTTTTAGATCTCACTGCGGACTGCGCTTGTTTATTTAATTACGATTTGATGCTTCATTTGCTTTCACTGTGCTTGTCCTGCCTGCCGTGGTTTTTTTATTTAATTATTTAGCTGCGCGATTTGCTGCACGATTCGCTTTCACTGTGGTTGTTTTTCTTGTTCTTTCAGTCCTTGGCTCTCTGCCGCCTCCCTCCCCTCCCCTTTCTTCACTCTCCTCACTTCTGCACTTATTTCTTTTCCTTCTGGGTCCTCCCTTTCAGTCCTTTACTTACACACTCGCACAGGCCCCCTCTCCCCCATATCTCCTCACCCCCACCCCTCAGTCTCAATCTTTTCCCTTCAGCCACTGTCGTCTACTTCTTGCTTCTGGGTCGTTCTGAAGCAGATAACTTTGAATCCCAGCAGGGTAGGCTCAGCTACTCATTCTTCCTGTGTTGATACAGCATGTTCTTCCATTGGGCAGCTTTACCCTCCCCCCTCCTGTGTAGTGTAGTTCTTATATTCCCAATAGGCTCTGCGCATTGGAATAGTGTATCCTGTAGTTTAGACGTAGGACTGAAGTCAACTGGGTGTCTACCCAATATACTAAACTTAATTGTGTGTGTGCCAGCTAGCTCAGATGTCACTAGAAACTTTCTCGAATGAACAAGAAGGGATTAGTTTCTGACAACCGCTTAAAACATGACAACTTTGTTTCCCAAGAATAGGAAATCAATCTCTAGAGTCGCAGGAACAATAGATAGTTATTTCACTCAGTCAATCGTGCATGCTTAGTTTTACCAGAGGTGCAGAGAAATAGAGAGACGGGCGTTTAAATAAAATTTGAACAGTCTTCTTTCTCAAGCATAAGAAATGAACTGCTACAATCGCAATACTTAGCATGAAGTAAAGTGCGTTCAGTAAAAAGAGTATTACTAAATAATATTGTAATAGCATGATATGGTTTCTAAGCCATAGAATACATAAAATGCATAAAATACATACAGTGACAAATAATGACTAAAAGTACTCAACTGGTGCTTCTAAAATACGCCTACCCGGGTGTACCTAACCTTGGTCTAGTACAAGGGAAGAAGTAAGTGAGATGTAGCTTAAGTTTAGTATTCTTTTGCCAAGAATCTATTCCCAGAATTCTCTTAGGGTCTAATCAGCTCCGTACCTTGGTTTAGAATGCAGGAGGTCTTGTATCTCTCTCTCAGGACTCGATTTTCCAGCAACCCGCATGGGTTGCTGGAGCTGGATTTCTCAGCAGGAGAAAGTACAGCGTCTCTCAGTGCGTCAGCTGGAGGGTCGGCTTTCTTCTGCACTTGCTGCAGCAGGGCGTCGAGCAAGTAGATAGTCGAACTGCTCCAACCCACCGTGTGTTTGTTTGGACAAGTGTGGGCATATTTATACCTTGAAGGTGCCGAGATTGACGTAATATTGGACATAATAACGTCATTAGAGACTTGATTCTCTGAAAACTCCATGATTTCTTGGATAAATTAATATTCATGCAGGGGGAAGTCCCTGATTGCTGAAAGCGAGTTTTTCCAAGAAATCATTGTAGATTTTCGGAACTAGTGGAAGTAGCCAAGCCGTATTAGGACTACTTGAGCTATGTCTTAATATGGTTGTGATTTCTATGCCTATATTAGGATACGATATTTTATACCTATATAAGGGCATGAATCGGGAAAATTACACTAGGGTCCTAAAACGCTATACAATACCTGTTTCCAATGCTTTTGAATGGTTACACGTTGGTGGAAGTGCGTACATCATCGAGTGACCCTTGTACACTGTGCTTCGCCCTCTCTTCGTCCTGCCCTCCCCAGACCATCCGTTATTCTTCTTTTCACCTCTCTTTACCTCCTCGCGTTCATCCCCGCTCCCCTATTTTCTGTTCCTTTCCTCCCTTCTCAGGTCTCTCCCTTCCTCTCATTCCAACCGGACCCTTCCAGTCTCCCTACAGCAGCCTTCAATGCTTACCTCAGCAACCCTGGTTGGGCCCAGCCCTGACAGCGGTGCAGCCCTTAATGCTACTATTGGCTGGTGTTGCGTGTGTAGGGAAGGGGGACTTCCAGACAGAAGCTGCGGGAAAAGAAACATTTGTGGCAAATGCACCTGTCTAGAACCGTTTGGTTTCATATTAGAAAAAAACAACAAGAGTGATATTTCAAGAGGGAGACTGCTTCAGTTGCTGCCCCCTACCTCCTAAACTGTCAGACTTGGGGGTGTGGGGCATTGCCATGGACTCAGCTGAGTTGAGGGGATCAAGCCGGCAGGGTGTGAACAGAACATGGACCAACCCAGGCGTTGAACATTAATAAAGGATTAAAGCCCGTTTTAGGATCAGCTATGATGGCTGCTAATGGCTTGGTATTAACTGTAGTACTCTCAGAACAGCACCCCCTACCCAAACATAGCTGTGAACTTTAACATAATGGGTGCTGCATTCACTCTAAAGTAGCCCCATCTACTGTACAGAAACAAACAACTCCCTGGAATCCCGCAGGCAGGTTACCATCTACAGGGTGTGGGTTAGCATGTCAGCGTGCTCTCCTGGTGCCCAAGTATTAAATTCCAGGCTACGCACCAGCCCTGAAGGCTTCGACTTGTTTTCTTTGCTCTGGTACTTGAAGGCACAGGTTTCTGAAGGCTAATCAGGATTAAAAACACCAGCAGGCGAATAACCTAATTTGAACTGAACGAGTTACTCGGACACAGAATCGGGAAACATGAGAGCTCTGTAAAATCCCCAAAGATTCCATTTTATGAACCGTCCCAAGCTTCGAAACGGGTCTTCAATTTACAAGACAAATGAGTAAATGATCCGTGGTAGGAGTGAGATTTGCCTCTAATCTTCCGATTGCATTTTGGAAACTGTATATGACAATTAATGCTAAGTTGCCTCTGTAAGAGCAAAGGAAAATAAAGGGGCATATTATCAAGGACCGGTGTTAAAATTATCACGGTTTTATCGGCAGGAAACTGCTGATAAAACGGCGATAATGGGCTTGATAATACGCCCTTGTTAATTCCCATGGAAGCCCATGTTAACACCAGAACATGGGCTTCTAAGAAGTTGTAGGATGAGAGCGGTTGTCCTGTGGTTGAGGACAGGCACAGGAAGGTGGATCTCATGAGATGGACTTCCCCACCTCCTGATGGTGAATATACTCCAAGACTGAGCACCAGCAGCAGGGGGAGGGAACAGGGGAGCCATCATTTGATCAAAGGTACGAAGAGGAGGAAGCGCTTAGCAGCCCTCAGCAGCAGCGCTTTACTCAAAGCAAACATTTCAGCCATGACATAAATTATCTAAGTGTGTGGATTAAAACTGAATACTTTGTACTGTTGCCCTCAGTTATTTCTGCTCCGCGTGTCGGATTTCACTGACAGGTACCTTGTGTTGCCTAAAGCCTGGTATAACTAGAGTCATAAAAGAGCTGGGGTGGTACGATGATAAATCGTATATTTGCGTTCTGAAATTGATGCTCAACTCTAAATCCCACCGCATTTGGTCGCACATTTGTAAAAATAACAACATGCTTATCTTCTGGTTTAGAATTGAGTATTCTCAATAACTGATCGCCAGGTGTACACGTATAAAGTGTCCATCGCACAAATTGCACAAACATGGATGTAAGCTCAGTCTTTTGACCAATCTCTGCTTCAATCAGTCGGTGTGGGGGTGGAAATGGTGATCTCAGTGTGCTGATGCAGCATTAGTTCATAATTATGGTCTATTAATATTTTTTTTGTTATTTTTATTTTTATAAAATCTATTATTTTTTATAATCTTCTCTATAACAGCTTCATATTGTGGGGTATTTCCGAATGACAGAGTGTGTATGCATAAGTAAAGATCATTTAACCACGAACACCAAGGGGAACGAAAAATTCTTTGATTATCGATTCTATATTTTATTTTTTTTAATTTTAAATTTTTATAAGACATAACACATGGTAGCAACTTCATTCAAATATTCAAATTAAAATGCATAATACCCATGTCAGATATCCCAATTCTAATTTTCACCCAACCCCACCCACCCACCAAGGGGGCGTTACACGGAGAAAGGGAGAGGAAACATAAATACAATAAGGAATACTTAATTGGATATAAAAAAAAGAAGAAAACGTCAAAAACCTGGCAATTCATCCAAATTATTAGAGCCTAAATTCTCGAGAAACATCCAATTATTCAAGGGTTCCCAAATCCGTTCTCCCTCCCTCCGAGCCCTAGGGCCTCTTCTCTTGAAAACCAGTATTTCCCACTTACTCACATTGAAAAATTTGCCCAATCATTCATACACATTCGGGGGAGTGGGATACAGCCAGACAGTGGCAATTGATAATCGCAAGGTCGCTATGGGTATAAAAAATAATTCACGCTCAGGTACAGTCATATTTTGATTCACAACACCCAAAATTATAGCCTGCGGAGTCAATGGTATCCTACGTTCTAGTATTTGTTCCAAATATTTCTCAATCTTGTTTAAGAAAGGTATCAAGCAGGGACAAGATGCAAACATATGGACACTAACGACCGCATATTCTCCACACCGAGGGCAGTCAACTCCTACCGTACCCCCCCATTGTTGTATACGATGTGGAGTGATATGCAAGTTAAACCATGTCTTGAAACACTGCACCTGGAGGTTTGCTGAGATAGTAGCAGTTTGGCTATAGCCTAAAGATTCCTCACATACCTCCTTCCCCGCACCTAATCCTATCTGCCACCTGCTGAAATGTTTACATAAATCATCCCTCCGGCTCTCATTTAGTGATTTATAAATCCTGGAAATAGTTGAATGTCCCCCCCTTGATGGCGTCAATGAGTGGGATTTGATGCCAACTAGCCGTTTTTCTGGAGAAGAAATCTCTGATCTGTAAAAATTTGAAAAAGTGTCTATTACTGACTCCAAACTTCTGTTTTATTACTTCAAAGGTAAAGAGCCCGGATTTGCACACTATATCCCTGATTACAGTGACCCCTTGTAATGCCCAATCTCTAAAATATCCATCGTGAAAAATTCCAGGTAGTAGGGTGTTCCCTACAATAGGGGAATATATATGAAGCCGACAGATATTACACAACTTCCGGGCCATAGACCAAACTTTGAAAGCCCCCCACAGCACCTTAAACTTCACCCGTTTAAAATAAGCAAAATCAATATGTCTAAATAAAAGCCCTCGTGCTTCTTCGTCAAAAATTAAACGATAAATTGAAATGTCCGAGCATTCTAAGTCATCGACATCTAAAAGTTCGGCTATATGCCTAACCGTTATTGCCCAATAATATATCTGAAGATGGGGTACGCACCATCCCCCCCTCTCCCTGGGCAATGCCATGTATTACATAGCCCTCCTAGGACGTTTCCCTGCCCATAGAAACCAGGAGATGATCCGATCCAATTTTTTAAACCAACTTTTCTCAAACAATAGAGGAATAGCTCTTAAATGATACAATATTTTTGGAAGATATATCATTTTCACCACGTTGCATCTACCCATTAATGTTAGTTGAAGGTTATTCATCCAACGGGCGTCCACATCAATTTTATCTATCAAAGAAGTTAAATTAATCGGTATTATTTCATCCGGATTAGCACATATCTCTATCCCCAGATATTTCGCATGATGCAGCACCCGGGGATCTGCTAAGATAATTTTATCATTATGTATTATTTGAGTTTTGGCTTCATTCAGATGGTACCCTGAAATTGAACCGAACTGTGACGTGAGAAACTGGATTTCTTGTAAAGCCACCTGTGGAGAGTCTGTTAAAAAGGCCAGGTCATCCGCATAACCTAAAACTTTAGTATCTCCCCTCCTTCGATCGTATTGGATGTATCAGATTATTAAAACAAGGTTTTTTAATTAAGGGATCTATATAAATTGCAAATAATAAAGGGGAACAGGGACAGCCCTGCCTTGTACCTCTCGAGATGTTGATTGTGGCTGTCTGAATTCCCATAATAGAAATTTGGGCTATAGGTTGTTTGAACATACTCTTAATTGAACAGATAAATCTTTCCCCCAACCCATAATGTTTCAAAGTAGCCCATAAAAAAGGCCAGGAGACCCTATCAAAAGCTTTCTCTGCATCCAGCACAATTAAAGCCATAGGGTCTCCTGAAACCTTAGTAAAATTGAACATCGCAATTGTGCAGCCTATATGGTCTATCGTTTCCCGTCCGGGAACAAACCCAAGCTGTTGGGGGGAAACAAGCTTTCTAATCACCCCCGAAAGCCAATTCGCCAGTATCTTTGCATAAATCTTTACATCACTATTGATAAATGTAATTGGACGATAGGACCCTGTATCAGAAGGTTCCTTACCCTTCTTTAAAAAAGCCACAATTCCGGCTCTTTTCCACGATTCAGGAGGCATATCCCCATTCTGGATCTTACGAAACATTTCAATCATAATCGGTGAGAGCTGTAAACGAAAACATCTATAGAATTCCCCTTGGTAAAAAGTCAGGACCCACAGCTTTACCAGAAGGGAGGGAGTCTATAGCTAGCCCGATCTCCTCCATTCTTATATCTGTGTCTAACAAATTCTCTCTCCTCAGAGGATAATATATCAACCTCTATTTCCCTAAGATAGTCTTGGATTTCGCCCTGTGTTGCCTCGTTTTCCATAATATCCTCTTTATAGAGTTTTTGATAACATTTTTGGAAGGTTAGAGCAATAGCAACTTCCTCAGAAACTAGACCCACATCTGGATCAAGAATATTTTTGATGTGCATTGCCCACTCTCTCTCTCTGGTTCTAGAAGCTAGTAGACGTCCCGCTCTTTCACTGTTTTCAAACATCTTAGACCTCCATGCGACAAATGTACTTGCCGCCTTATTTTGTGATATATCTATTATAGCTGATTTAGCTAAAATATTCTGTGTTTGAATAGAATCACTATCCTCATCCCGAGTAAGAGCCTGGGCTAAATTTACCTCTGCTTTCTCCGGATCTGCATATAACATCAGCAATTTAGCTTTTTCTTTTTTCCGGCTTTCCCATCCGAAGCGAGTAGTCTTCCCCCTAATCCCAGCCTTAAGTGTGTCCCATACATTTTGTATCCCAGTACTACCCACATTTTCTTCTAAGAATCTTGTGATCCAGACAGCCATAGTCTCTATATATACCCCATCTCTAAGCAAACCACGGTTAAACGTCCATAAATCTGGTTTGTTACCGCTAAATTGCACATTAATCTCAAGTAAAAGCGGATTATGAGCCGACATACCTCTAGGGTACTTTGTGATATTAGATTTTGCAACAAGTACTGAAGAATAAGAAAATAATCTAATTTAGAGCATATTTCATGAGGGGCCGAAAAATAGGTGAATCCAGGGTCCTTAGGTTTAAAAAATGCCCAAGCATCAATCAAGCCATGCAAATCTATCATATGCCGTAGGGCCCTATAAAACTTTGGTTTTCGCCCCCCATATACAGCCCCCGGTTGATTCATCAAGTCACAATCAATATTTATATTGAGGTCCCCACAAATTATCAATGGAGCAAGCCATCCTATCAGCTCCAAATTCAGCCATTTATACATTTCTGGGTAATTGAGTACTGGCCCATATATCGAGCATAAAGTCAACTCTTTATTCAAAAATGTACCATGCACGATGACCCAGGGTCCATAGAGATCCACTGCAGATCGAACAATCTTAACCCTGCCCCGTCTTGCCAGAATGGCCACTCCTTTAGTCTTGGCTTCTAATTTAGTCCAGGATACTAACTGGAACCCCTCAAACTCCATACATTTATACCGACTGGCCTCAATATGCGTTGCTTGGAGGCAGATGATATCTGCCTGCAAGAAGCGAAGATCTTCTCTAATACGACGATGTTTGTTTGGGTCGTTTAGCCCACAGATATTTATCGATGCTACTCGAATATTAGCCATGCAACTAAGAAAACATTTTTAAAATTGAGCCTGCCAAAACTCTGAATCAAATTAAACAAAATACCTCCCTTCTCTAAAGCCAATCTCCCCTCTCCCTGCAGCACCCCCTCCCTCCCCACCCTCTCCTGCCACCCTTCAGCCCCCCACACCCCCAGTCTCCCCCACCCACAAAACAGGCAAAAAGGGTCCTCGAACCCTTGTGATATCTCCCGCTTCCCAAATGCCCGTGGTCATTCCCTGCCTGGAACATGTCAAACCATGAGAGTGAAGACTAGGACAACAAATAACGTCCTAAGGATCGGAGAAAAGAAAAAGAAAAGGACAGATCTATAGACAGCGCCTGAAAGATACAAATAGCACCCGCCATGAAGGAAACAAATTCAGTATCCTTTACACTTGAGTCCAGATTAGCCATTAGTAAGTTCGTTCAAAAACTGCTCAGCTTGTATTTTGGAAGAAAATACCTGTGTCTTGCCATAGATAATGACTTTTAACCATGCGGGGTTCATTAAATACACCCCACATCCCTTCTTTTGGAAAAGAGTAATCAGCGAACGAAGTCGCCACCTCCGTTCCACTGTTACATGGCAAAAATCGGGACGTACGAAAAAAGAATGCCCCTCTTTAAATCTTTTAGCGTCTGGGCGAGCCTTTTCAAAAATGTCTTGCCTCAGCAAAAAATTGCAAAAAAATATTAATATAGCCCGAGGTTTTGTTTCAGGACCAGGATTCTTTTTCACAGAAAATGGAAACCGATGCACTCTTTGGATTTCTAGTTCCCAACAACAGTGCCAAAGTTCCGGAAATGCAGCTTTAAACAGTTTCACCACAAATCCTCTTATGCCTTGCCCCATCAGCGTTTTCTTCAATTCCAAGCAATCTTAAATTATTCCTACATTGCCGATTCTCAGAATCTTCAAGCTTCCACATGACATCTATTAGTTTTTGATCATTGGCGGTGGTTTTCAATTCTGCACACTGTAATCCGTCCGCAAGCCCCACAATCCGCTCTTCAAGGGCTGCTGTCCTGGTGATTACCTCTGAACAAGCCTTCTTGTTCTTACGAATGGCCCCTTGTATCTTCATGGTGGCCAGCTGGGCCCTCTTAGGCTCCTGCCTTGCCTCACTTTGAATGGATTTCAGCATAAAATAGATCAGGGAATTAGAGGGAGATGAATCCGTTTCTCCTCTGGAGATCCCCTGCTTGTTCTTCCTGTGTACTTGACCCTTCTGCTCCTGCGAGGCTAGTGGTAGCATGTAGATAGTGCCATTGAAGATTATTGCCGGCCTCAGATCCATCACTGTCAACTGCCCTAAATCCCTGTTTAGATCGCTTCCTTCCTTTAACATGGCGAGGGGTCACCTTCTTTAGAGTATCATCGGTATTAGGAGGGCTCCCAATCTCTTCGCCCGACGTTAAATCTTCCTCAGCAGAGTCCACAGTTGACTCAGAGTCCTCTGCTAATGAAAAGAAACTATCGCCATACTGGGCATCCTGGAAACTACCCCCAACTGATCCCGGATATGACTTTTGAAAATGTATATGTTTCGCTCTGATCTGCCTGATCTGCCTCTGAGCTCTGCAATGAGCTCTCAATAATGCTTTTAATTCCTTCAATCCCTCCAGACTCAACAGCGCTAGGCATTAATAACACAGATGAGGGATTACATACATCACCCCTCTTTATCTCGCCTTCTACTTCAGGATTTACAAGATCCTCCGTATCTTGCGATATGTCCCTTGAACCTTCTATGACTGTCACTGTATCTTTTGAGCCTTCCATAGCTTTCCCTGGCATTTCGGTATTTTTACTGGTCTCTGTATCCCCTGCAACCCTAGGCGGCACTTTTGTATTTTGGGGCAGATTTTTAATCCCAGTCGCCTTCCCTGCAAACATCCCGGGAACCGTTACTGTCTTCCCCCCACCAGTGCCAACTACAGCTGAGGTCAAAGTCCTGATACCCCGGTTCCTACTTTCCTCATTCAAATTAACAAGGGGCTGTGTCTTCTCCATAGGCTTCCCTTTTACCGAGCCCTTCTTGAGACTCACCGCCATTGTCCAAAGTGCAGCCTTCTCCGTCTTTTGAAATTTACCGGCTTTCTCTTTTTCCGATGACGGTTCAGGCGTTCCCTTCAGTGACACCGAAGGTGAACCCTCCATGGCTTTAGCGGGAGCTTTCCCTTTTTTACGAGGTGGCATTCGAGCTTCCAGATCGCCGAACATCGCCACTTCCCGCTGTCGGCTCTCCGCAGACCACACCTTCCAGACCCACAGGTGAGCTCGGCTCCGGAGGGCAGTTACAGAGAGCAGTGCCGCCCGCATCCAAAGGTTCCAGTCTTGCCGGGCCGTTAGCATAGGATTTTTCTTTGTTGCCTCGTAATCCACCAAAAAACAGCGCCAAGATATTCTCCTGAATATCTCCGATCCTCCTTACAACTTTTACTTCGATAAGCGCCTCTCCGCTCTCGAGCAATGATCCATTCTGCCAAAGCCAGACAAGGAGGTGACGCTCACTCGGGTCAAGCGGCCGCCATCTTGCCCCTCCAGCAGTCCGAGTGATTATCGATTCTAAAGAAGTAATTGAAACTCTATGTAGAAATTAAACCTCTCTAAGCTAACTACTGTGCTTCCTCGAAAGAAGGAGACCTTGAAACCAAGAGAAGCACATTTACAAGCTCAATTTATATGGCAAAGGACAATGAAAGCAGTACCTATGTGTCGTGACAGGTAGTTTGAAGAGTAACACAAGAAACGTGCTACATAATGCTTTGAGCTGCAAGAGCTTTAGGAAGCCATGCAGCCCCAGTGCTGGTACATGACGCATGCAGTGTGTTGAATATTATACTGAGCAACCACTTACCCTTTCTGGAAACATTTGCTTTGTGCTTGCCTTTAAAAAAATGCATTTGCAATGCATTAGGTCACACATTTGCAAGAGTTTAAGTAAATTATTGGCTTTGTAAATGGCAATGCCTTTTATTTATGTTTTAAAAATCGACAAATAAATAAAAGGCATTGTCATTTACAATGCCAATAGCTCAAACTCTCATAAATGAGAGACCTATTGCATTGCAAATGCTTGTTTAGAGGAAGTGGCACGTGGAATGAGGCACACTGCAGATGAAATAAGCAGCAAGCAAGCAACCCATTAGCACTGCCTGGAGAGCTGTAGTATTCTCCTACAAAACATTAAAATAAAAAGAGTAGAAGCAAAAAAGTGTATGAGGAACTATGATAGGGGAAAATTTAAAACTACACGACTGGTCAACCAGCCATGATACTGAAGTTCACTAATTTTCAGGTGGATGTACACGTTTGATCAGAAAATGTCATAATTCATAGGGCAACAGAGCCAATGACTGATGCAGACTGAATCATTACCACGTGCACTTCGGGTTCATGGATGAAAGAAGAGTGTAAATGTTAGAGAGACAAATGGCAGAACAGAGTGGACCCAAGGGTCCTCTATATTTCTATATGAGTGTAAATGTATATGTATTGATGCGTGTATTTTTTAATGATTATTTTTATTACAAGATCCTGAGGACATCTCAGAAGAGTTCTAGCAAGAATTATTACAGTGCAAATCTTCTCCTTCTAGAGTTTATCAGAACCTGTAGCTAACACCAAAATTATTTCCTACAAAGGTAATTTGACATTTTGTGTAACAAAATATCTACTTGTAGGCTTTAATCCAGAGAAATAACAATCCACCATTAAATATCTGTTGATTTTAACATATGCTCTTCTCAATCAGTATTTAAAGCCTAATGTGTTTATCATAACTTTTCATATTAAACATATCTGACCTTTGACAATATAAATATGTTTTACCTAGTGAACCAGTAAGGCCTGTAACAGTTATCTATAGCTTTTCACCATAAGGATCTGAGGCCTCTTTACTGTGTGTAAGTTTTCCCACAAGGCAACCATAAGGCATACAATCATAAAATTACATAGTATACAAAATTGCAGTTGGCAAGGTAAAATACTACTTCCCCTAAAATGGCCTAACAAGGATCCTGACAGTACAAATCTCCCATATACAAGGTTTGTCAGAGGGTGTACCAAGCACCAACATGCTTGACTACAATGGTAATCTATGAGATTATATGTAACAGAACACCGATTTGCAGGCTTTGATACAGAGTAATAACAATCTACCTTTAAATGCCTATTGACTTTAACACATTATTTTCACCATCAGTGTCAGACCCACTACCTTTATTGTAAGTTTTCATTAGAAACAATTAATCCTATAAACTTTATCATTTGCTTGTCACCATAATCCATCTACTATGTTAGTTCATCAGCCTTTTCACAAGGCAACAATCAGATATTTTTTAAGTTTTTTTCGAGTGTGCAATTTTTTGTATCAAATGATTTGTGCTTATTAATGATCTTTATGTTTAATAAAGTCATAAGTGAGGAATTAATGATGTTGCCCTTAAAAAGATGTAATCATAATGTTTAGAAGTTTGAATATTAATGTAGTTTAGTTGTTGACATGTTTGTAGTGACATCATTCTATTAAGATAGGTGCAGTTCCTAGTGTTAAGCTCATCTTGCTCCTGCCCATTCCCCCTCCCAGTCAATGCCCCCCTGCAAATCTTCTCTCCTTCAGTTTCTGTGGAGCACAGGACTCTGTGACACAATTAGTTATTTCCTTAGATAATATGCATTGTAAATGAAACTGTTCATTGTGTTCCTGATTTATCTTTCTGAAGGAGACTTCTGCTGGAAGTTCTGATGTAGGCTTATTACCTCATTAGTGTAAGGGTCTTTGCTGTGTCTGTGAAATCTAATGGAAGATTCCACAATCCCTTAGAAAAGGGTTAGTGTTAAACAACTTTAAATGACAATTTCACTTCTGGTTTGTCCAGTGTCTGCTAACGATGGTCACGCCATGCCAAATCTTCAGTTTTCTTAATTGTTTATGCATAATGTGTATAAAAACCCCAGGTTTTGTGGATGAGTGGCAAGACTTTTTCTTTTCTTCCCAAGAACTTAGTCTGATTATCTAGAGATTCTCTTTTTCCTTAGAGATGCTGTCAGTATTCCTTAGGGATTTGATCTTTACATTTTAAAGAGAATTTATGGATTTTTAGGATTTAAATGAATATTGATTACTAACTATCTTATATCTCCTTTTAAATAGTTTCCAAATAACACTCTGTAACCTTTTAACGATCTAGAACTCAGGTGTTGATTGGTCCCAGTCACTATTTATTTTACTCTGCTAATTTGTTGCGTCTGATGTCGTGAAGGGCGGTGACTCAACACCAGCTCAAAGGTGCGCTGAACTGCCAGAGGTAAATTTTGGTGTGATCAAAATATTGGAGTTCAGTGAATTATTGGGGTTCGGGCTCCCACAGTATACTGTAATTAAAATTGCAAATGTCTCCAAAATACAGTTGTCAAAACAATACAAATGCCTACTAATTAAGCCTAATAACCATTACCATAGTGCAAAGTGTCTGTTCCTGTGGTTTGTTCTGGTGTGTCACCAGCACCAAAACATTGCCTACTACAGTAATCTGCAAGATTTCATGTAACAAAATGCCTGCCTGCAGGCTTAAGCAAAGTGTAATATCACCCTTAAAAGCAGATCACATTTAACACATACTTTTCACAAAAGGTAAGTAAGGCTTACTTGCTTTGTCATAACTTTTCATAATAAGCAGATCACACCTACATAATATGTTATCATTGTTTTGCAATGACCTGATAAAGCCTCTACCCTTTACCATTGTCTTGACAATATATACAACTTAACCCTACACACATGGACAGAAGCTGGCAACCATCAGGCATACATTTATAACATTGCAAATATATACAAAATTGCAGTTGACAAAGCAATATACAGCCCCTCACAGCACAGCCTAACAAGAATCATCATAGTAAAATTCTACCAACTGGGTTTGTCAGAGTAGGTGACCAACACCACAACCCTTGCCTGTGGTGGTAATCTTTGAGATTACATGTAAACAAATCCCTTTCTAGGGCCTGTAAGATAATATGACAACAATTTACTGTCAGGGGCCTGTTTGGATATGTTTTTCACCATAAATAAGCCAGGCCAACTGGCTTTGTAATAACTTTTCCTAATACCCGGCCAGACCTAAGGCACAGGGCATAACATTTCCCTGAACAAAATTATGCTTGTTGCAGTTCTCATTGGCTCGCCTCACCATAATCAATTTAGGCTTACTGTACTGAGCATAAGCTTTCCCACAAGGCCACTATAAGGCATGCAGTGATAGAATTGAAAATGTATACAACATCACAGTTGGCAGACCAAAATAGTTTATGCTGTAGCAGGGCTTAATAAAGATTCTCAAAGTATAAATCTTCTAAACTCATTGTTAGTCAGTGGGTGTAACCACCTCAAATTCCTTGCTTACTAAGGTAATCTATACGATTCCATGTAACAAAAAGCTTAATACAGACTAATACCAATCCAAACCACATCTAATCTAAATGCCTATTGACTTTAACATATGCTTTTCATAATAAATAGTTGAGGCCTAGTGTTTTTTTATAACATTTCATAATAAACAGATCAGGCCTATAACCTTGATCATTGGCATGCCACCGTAACCAACTTCGAGTATAAGCTTTAGCATAAGCCAGAAAGTGCAATTTATGCAACCATACATTTACTTAACTTTAATGCAACACAACTCAGCAAAAGAACTTGCTGTGCTGCATTGTGTGAAAGGGATAGAGCATAAATGTGTCATATTTATCAAGATATGACTCACTTCTGCTCTCTTCTTGAGCTTGTACACTTGTGGCAGCCAAGCACCAACACAGGCACCATTGTGGCATGACACAAGAGTACCTGTGTAGTGGTCTGAACAGATTGTGTGCAGGAACGGATACCTTCCTGCACAAAAGCTATACTCTTTGAATGTGTACTCAATAATGTAGCACTGATGCAAAAAGGAAGTAACAAAGAGAAACAAAGATTTTTCTACTCGTTATATCAGCCCCAGGAAGGCTCACCATGTTGGCTCAAACCCAGGTTTACACACTTTAGCAAATCTTGGTTTGCATCAAAATACATGGATGGATGCTTAAGAAGGACCATACTTAGTCCATGTAACGCCTCCTAGAAACAAATTAGCAAAAGGCAGTGCTATGCGCAGCATTACTTTTTTTTTTACAAAGACTCTCAAATTGACATTTCCGTGGCTTTGTAATTTCTGGAATACCTTTTTGTATCCTTGTTGTGCCAAAAAAGTGCTGTAGCCATTATACATTTTTTTAGTAAATCGTGCGTGCACTCTTTTTTGTGGAAGCATACAAATTTGGCCCAATCAATTCCTGTACTCAGGGTACCAACATGTGTCTAAGCCTCTCTCACTATAGGACACTTAAAGCTCTTTTTTTGTTGATCACATAAGGCAACTGCTGCAAAGCCAGACCTAAAAATTGATGTCGGCTAATGACGGCCCTCCTTTCATACATGCTGCTGCTAGAGAAAAAAACATAAATTATGAGTTATCAAAGACACTTTCATAACATAATAATTTCATGTGTGTGCCAATGAAAGTTCAAACTCAGGCAGTGTGATAAACAAACAAATAGATCACAGCTATGTGGATGGCAAGCACACATTTTTTGAGGCTGCACATGGAGTCTGCCTAAGTAAAACATGTATCCTGGCTCCCAAAATATGGGCACAGCCACAGTCTTTCTCTTGGTGATTCCCATATTATTGTCTGGTGACAACTGCACTGTCAAACAAAACCATAAAAATGAAAAGAGACACCTGGTAGGTCGAATGCAATACCAGTGATTTGTTGATATACGTGCACATGTCATCCCCTCACAACAAAAGGAAGCACCTCGACCGAAATGTGCGTGCTAATGGTTCAGCAACCTCGAGCTTTTAGTGTGAAATGAAATTTGAGGGACCAGCTTGGTAGCTTGTATGTAGGTCACATATAATAGGGGTCCCTTAAACTCTGCATAGGATGTTGCCATTGGCCTATTGAGACATCCTTACATCATCCCTGGACAAATTCTAGTTTTAAATCGTAATGCCAATAATTTCACAGACCAGCCTAGTGTAGGCACAGATCATTTCTGGACTTGCCTAGCCTTCTACTCAATATTTCTAAAGATGCTCCCACAAAGTTGGATCAATTAAATTTTTTAAAGAAAACATGTCACAACCATATTGTAGATATCCAGTCTCTGAGTAAATTAGTCGGCAAAGTTGGAAAAAAGAATGGAAATACAATTTCCTGGTTTATATGGTCTTTACTGGTTCTTTAATAATTCTGATCTACTCTGGGTTCATCCTATCAAGGTTATGAACATTTGATTGACAGTCCCTAATTGCAGAAATCTGTATTTTGAGCCTTTTAAGGGGTAGAGTTTGAACATCAACAAAGCTTTTATCTGAATCCAACATTTAATGCTCAATGAGTTTCTTGAATGCTGGTTGCAATGGGAGTTTAGACAAGGAGATAACACTGCTTTACCTAAATAATAATAATAAGGTGCTGTGCTAAATTTCAGCTAATAGCAAGTCAGACTTTTACAGAAAAATGCCAGGCGGTTTGGCATTTCTTCTTTTATGCTGCATGTCCTCTAGGGATCGAGGTCCAACTTCAAAACTTCAAAAATATCTTTATTCCATTGTTTGATGCAATCATAAAAGTACAGATAAAAATATCGTAAATACATAGTAACATAAAAATACAGAATTTCATATATTCATTTAAAACCAGTTAATTAAGAAGATAAAAACAATTTCATTTATAAAGTGCAGATTAAGTGTCCCAACGTTTCCTGATAGTTATAACATTTTTTAGGAACAAAGTTGTTCTTGATACAGATACATGATTGTCTAGAGCTTGAATGCTAACCATCACCACACGACAATGGCGAAGTCCTAGCTCTCTTAATAAAGGTAGTAAAACAATTTTTCTCATTTCGTCATAAAATGTACAAAAAAGAAATGCATGAAACGTACTCTGAGGAGAGGTGTTATCACAGGGACAGAGTGGTAGCTCATGTGTCCAGTTGTTGATAGTGGGAAAGCTAACCAATCTATGGAAGATGTTAAATCTGAAACGTGTGAGCAGAAATCGCTCATAAGTGCTTGTTACATATATTAAATAGGGCTGAATCTTAAAAGTTGCTAAAACCAGTTGATGCTGCTGAATAGAGGATTTTAGGACCTCCGCAGCAGTCCTATTGGAATCCAAAAGTGCTAAACACTCTTTCTTCAAGTTTTTTCGAGAAATTGCTGAGATATCAGAGAGATTCTGTAAGTATTCTTCTCTCCCGATATCTTTAAGAAAGTTATGTGCATACTTAACACATGGAATTTTTATGGCACCATCCAATTTCAGTATATCTGTCAGGACATCTCTGTTTAAATGTGTCGCTTCTTGGGTCCAGACTCTGTGCCTTAGTAGAACTGGCTCTTTTTTTTATAAGATCAGTAATGTAAGATAGGCCAAGTTCTGAGTGGCAATTGAAATTGGAAGAGCTTTTAGGAACTGCCAGTATGTATTTTAAAAAGGTATTTTCAGGCACCTGGATGGGTGCGGGGTTAGCAAGACCCCACACCCCACTGCCATAAATAGTGCTGGCTACACACTTAGCTTTGTAGATTTTAATCAATTCCACAGGGGTCGTGTTCCTAACTTGCTAGAAAAGATTTTGAGAGCGGCAGTAGATCTTGAAAGCTCAAGCTTTTTAACAGAAATAGCTTGAGACCACGTCTCATTTTGAGTAAAATGTATCCCGAGGTAGGAAAAATGTTTAGCAAATTCCAATTTCTGCCCTGCTATAAAAATTGGTCTCTTGGATATATTTTGTTTACCACAATACATAGTAAAGGTTTTTGATGTTTTGACTTTCAGACCCAACTCCTTCATGAAACGGCAGAAACTATCGACCACACGCTGTAGGCCCACCTGTGTACGTGACATAAGTACAGCATCGTCAGCGTACAAAAGTGCTGGTATTGGGCGGCCGCCTACGAAGGGGGGATCTGAACTGTCTTTGCACAAGACACCTTCCAAACCGTTAATATATAAATTAAAAGGGAAGGGGGCCAAGACACAACCCTGCCTGACCCCGCTCCTTATGGGTATTGTGTCAGTGCGTTCTCCATTTAGACCAAAATGTACTCGGGCCGTAGCATTACTATAAAAACTTTTAAGATAATAAATAATATTTGATTCAACTCCAAGATGTTCCAGTATAGACCATAGTTTGGAATGTACCACACAATCAAAGGCGGACGAGAGATCCACAAAGGTCAAAAACAAGTTTCCTTGTTTTGCCCTCGTGTATTTCCCAATCAACAAGAGCAAATTCAAACCCTGCTCTACTGTCCCCAGACCTGGGCGAAAGCCATACTGGAGATCGGACAGGACAGAGTTTTCCTCCACCCATTCCAGTAGTCGGTCTAGGATAATTCTGCCCGCTATTTTTGTAAAGGAATCTAATAGAGAAATAGGCCTATAACAGGCAGGATCCTGTCTATTTCCCTTTTTATAAATTGGAACAATTACAGATTCCACCCATGTGGGCAAGAATTCAGCAACACAGCTAGCATTGAGCACCTGAACCAAAAGGGGCGCCCACAGGGCTGGGATACTCTTAAAAAGGTCTATGGGGACCCCATCCGGCCCAGGCGCCTTTGCGCCCTTGCTTTTACTAAGCGCCTTTTCCACCTCTTCCAATGTAAAATACAAATTACTATTAAAAGAACAGTTGGCAAGGGAGATCAGTGACTCCACTTGGCCTTCTTTATGTTCTTCTCCTTCGTAAACTCTTTTGAAGTGTCTGACCCAATCGGAGTTACAAATGGCAATATCTATTTTCGGACTAGACTCTTCGGTGAGGAAAGGAGTTCTAACGATTTTCCAAAAATTCACACTGTCGTTAGTTACTGAGGCTGTATGGAGTGCTACCCAAGCTTCGGCTTTCAGAGTGTTTTTCCTAGCTTTAATCGCCTCTTTATAGTCTTTTCTAAGTCTACGAATTTCATCGGCTGATCTAGGGTTATCATGCAAAGCCTTTTTTAGCGTTTCATAAGCCTTAGTGCATCTAGAGTCAAACCATCCTCCAGCCTTCTTTCTTTCTGTTCTTAAATTGTCTAGTTAAGGAATTTTTAATTTCATTCGATATTACTAGGAAGGATGCGAGGCAAGTATCAGGTGGTAAATCTGTCTCTAGACACTTTTTTATTTCCTGGGAGCATTTTTCAACCACTGTTTGATTATCTCAGCCTCGTTTATCATAGCCCATTTTAGAGAATAACCATTGGTTTTACCAATTGTCAATTCAGCATCTAAGCTATTGTATTCTCTGTTATTAGTTAGTAATGGGGCAGTGGGTAGGAAAATAGACAGGCATAATGGAAAGTGGTCACTCAACATTATATCAAGGACATTAAAGGTATTTATTCTGTTCCTGCTGTTGTTGGAGATAGTAATAAAATCTATAGTTGTAAAACAACCTCTACCATAGAATGTTGGGACTACTATTGGAGCGTAAGTGCACATTTCATTAACAAAACCTAAATCAAAAGTGGATAACAGATTATTCAATTGATCCCCTAGTAGGTTGTGCTTGAAATGAAGATGTCCCTCACCTTCATCCTGAACTAGGCCACACCTATTATCCAAGGTTGATTCACACAGATTGCAATTAAAATCTCCTAACATAATTACCATCAGTTTTTGTTTAAAGAATTTTTCTTGCTTAAGTAAGACCTTGGTCATTTTCCTCAAAATACTCATAACATCATCAACAGGAATATTGTTATATATATTAACCACAGCAATCGGAAAATCATAACCCATGTCGAGAACCAACATTTGAAAATATATATCTTTAACAGGTTCAATAATTTTCCCACACTTTAGTTTGTTGGATAAATAAATGCTCAGACCGCCTTTAGGTCTCCCGTGGGGGACGGCTACAGCTGGGGTACAAAATGTTCTATAGCCATTCAAGTGTACTGGGTCCAAAGTCCATGTTTCTTGAAAACATAGCAAGTCTTGTGATTTAATAAAGTCCCTCCAAACGGGGTGATCAATTTTAGATCTAATACCCGCAATGTTCCAAGATGAAATATTAAGAACCGGTAGATCTTTCAGTGGGGTAGACAAGGCTGCTGCGGTGGACGAAACTGTTGGGGACAGGATCGTATGGGTAGTGTGTAGGGGGGGGGTAGCTGGTTATCCTCCCACCCCATATACTCCTCTGTTGCCAGGCCTCCCCCCCCCCGGGCTCCCCATCTTTAGACGTAGTTGACATTAATGGCGGTATGTTCTCCCCAGTTATAGCTGCGCTATCCCTCGTAAAAGGTTTGAAATAGGAATCCTTATCTGTACCTTTAGCAATGGGATTAGCAGTAGGATTATCAATATTTGGCCTCAGTCAGTCAATATTTTCCAGACCACTAAGTGTATCAAAATAATTAAACGTGGGGATCCCATAGCTTCTAGCCCATGGCTCCTCCGAATTCCTAATCGGATAGCAGATAGGGGCTGCGCGTCTGTTTGGCCGAGGAGGAGGGTAGAAGTAGCCATGGGGAAGAATATTGACAAGATGTGGGTCATAAATTGACATGACCGCTCTCTCCATCACAGTGTTGACCAACTGAGGGGAACGAAATGATATGTCTACACAGTCACCTCTCAATGTTTTAGTCGAGGAGCCTATCTATCTTGCTCGTCTAACCATTTTGAATTCTGTGAAGAGATGGCTTCGAAGTCCTACCCTAGATGACAAAAAATGCAGGGATTTATTTTTTAGAGTTGCCCAGTTTTCGTCAGTATTAGCTGATAATGGGGGTATGTTTGCCAAGACCACAGTATACGGTGTTGCCTCTGGGGGGAGATTTAAATTAAAAATGTTCAGTGTTACACCTTCCTCAAAATGATCTTCCGGTGTTCTATGTTTATGAGATGGTATAAGTGAAGATGCATTCGGGGCTACAGAAGGTGAATCAACAGGCCCCTTTTCATGAGTAACATTATCTCCCCTTAAAATACTGTGATTAGGGCGATCAGTAGGTTTTGTATTAATGTTTTTTAGTTTTGGCTAACACTTTAGATGGAACAGGCGTTTTAACCGGGACAGCCACTTTAGGTGGAACTGTCGCTTTAGCTGAAACTGGGGTACCAGTTTTGGAGCAAGTAGCGCTAGAATAAGTTTGGGGCTTGGTATTGCTTGGTGTCAACTGCTTAGCAAACTTACCCTCAATATTGGTTAACCTCAGTTCTATATTTGTAACCTTTGAGGTAATTGGTTCCAGGAAAGTCGTTAGAAGAGTTTCCATTCTTTGCCAGAAAGACTATCGCTAATATTTAGGATAGAGGTTGGACTCTCTATAGTGTCTTGACCCTCGTTTTCTAAATTCTCCTTATTCAAGGGAGTAGAATCATCGTTGTTATGGGTGCTGGACAGTAGAGAGGGAGTTGCAGATAGTCGGGTAGTTGAGGGCAATAGAATATTGACATCTGTTGAGTCACTAATAGGCCTGTCTGTCATCGGTGTTATGCTATTTCTCCTTGGCAAAGCAACAAAAGAAGGAGCTAGCAAGGACTCCTGGGAATTAGTAGACAACATAGACATATTAGGGTTAGGTATAAGGGGGTGGGGGTGATGGCCAGGTGGCAGAGACAAATGTATTTCTGTGCTTTCAATAGCAGAAGCGACCACCCCTATTGTCTGCTGCAACATTCGATCAATTGCTGTAAGTGTCGGTAGCGGGGGGTTGACGGTAGGTTTAATCTTTCCAGGGATAGGAGTATTTTTCCCCATATTTTCGAGTGGTTGATCAAGATTTATATACAAAAGCAGTACACTTGGGGGATTATGTCCAGAACCTTATTCAGGAAAGGGTAGATTAAAAAAGGTTACTACAATGACTGCATCAAATAAATGATTAAAAAGAAAAACGATAATTTAACAAATCGAGACAAAGAAGTAAATAGAAGATAGTTACTTCTGGCTTAGCCACAAACTGAGGCTAGTGGGATTATAAGTCGAAGGGCTTGTAAATAAGGAGAGGATGTTACCGGAAAGAGAGGCAGGACCTTTTTCCTCTCTGTCTTGCCATCATCCAGCACATTTAAAATTGAATTCCTTCACGTAAGAAATTACGGTATTGATTGAGGTAGTTGACTCCCCACCTCAAATAATAACCACAGGGCATATTATCAAGGACTGGTGTTAAAATTATTGCCATTTTATCGGCAGGAAACTGTAGATAAAACGGCGATAATGGGCTTGATAATACGCCCTTGTTAATTCCCATAGAAGCCCATGTTAACATCAAACCATGGGCTTCAATGGGAATTAACAAGGGCGTATTATCAAGCCCATTATCACCGTTTTATCAGCAGTTTTCTGCTGATAAAACGGCGATCATTTTAACACCGGTCCTCGATAATATGCCCCCCGAACCCTTGTCAGGGTGAACCCTCAAAGTCACTAAATTAACCTGAGCTTAACCTCCTGATAGCTATGGCACAGAGCAGACAGGTTTAACTTAGAGGCAACATGAAAATTAATGATGCAGTTCTCAACCAGTAATAAAGTCGAAACACAACCCTAGAAAAATCCCTAACCGATTTAGGAAAATAGAGTAAATGTAAAGGGATCTGGAGATATGAAATCTTAAAGTTTAAGGTTCAAAATAGTACCAGAAAATGTTAAGTACCGACATCAGTCATCTGGTTGCACTTGACCAGGACAGTGGTATGGTTTGAGGCCTAATGCAATGCAGCGCTATGGGATTAAGGGACAGGGTTTGTCTCGGTGAAAGGTTCTATCTTTGGACTTAGTCTCTGGAATAGAAGTCAAAAATCCTCAGCGGGCCAAAGCAGCAGGTTGTGGGTGATGAGGGCTCCAGGTCATCGGATAGCTGTTGACAAGGTCTCAGTAAAGCTGTTGACTTTTGATGGGAAAGGTCCCAACTGAAGATTATTAGAATTTCGCACCCAGAGAAGGTGCCTTGCCGACCAGATACTTTTTGTGCCTTCGGTCGGTGAAGATTTCTACTTTAAGAAGTAGTCACTTTTTTGGAACTCTGATTTTTCCAGTGGGGCAAGGCTGCAGGCGGCTGCCATAGAGGGCTCCAAGAGGCCAAATACCTCTGTCTCAGCTCTGAGGTCAAGTTCACACCCCATCAAAAGGGTTCACTTCACCCTCTTTATGGTTATCTTTCAATACCCAAACAGGAGGGCATGTGGAATTGTCCTTGCTTGAAAATAGGGCTCAAGTCAGCCAATCTATTCCACTGCTTCCTCAAATGGGGAGATGGTTCAGATGTCTGTCTCCAGCAGATAGTTAGAAAATCCTACGACAAAAATAGCAAGGTCCCCAGTAGTTCATGTAGCTGATGAAAAGAAAAAAAAAACACAATGCTCGAATTCCGTCCAAGCACATTGCTGTCTGAGCCCACTCACAGAGAAAAGGCCGCATCCATCTCTCTGCCACGCTGTTTTGAAAAGCATTGAAGCTTGCCTAGATTATTAAAAGATGTCAAGAAGGAAAAAAGTGACCTTCTAGCAGACTCCGCACAGTCATCCAGTGAACTCCAATTGGCGAAGATGTCTTAGATTAGGTGAATCATACTTCCTTTCAACGTGGAAGTGTCTTATTTTTGCATTATTTACTCTTGGTTACCAAATGAAAGCGCATGTTTTCAATCTTAGATAGACTCCGTCCATATATGTCTAGGAATATATTTCAACATTTCCAAGGTGCATTTGTGCTTTACTTTCCAAAGATATGTTGTGAGTGATTGTATGTTCCTTTCTTGCTTGCGATTTAGTTCTCTTATCTGCCTTCAACAGCAGTACAAGTTCTGGATGTGCACCAGGACATGACGGTGAATAATGGCTGCAGGACCTCTATCTAAACAGCTCACTGCGATGCGGATAAGGCTAACAAACACAGGTTAATCCACCGGTTAATCCACCCATTCGTTATTTTTAATACTGGGTTACGTCTGAAAGAAATATCAAAGCATCAGTGCTTGGAATGCGCTTGAAAAACAACTTCCACAGAAATCTGGGTGATATCAGGAAAGTTTAT
Organism: Lissotriton vulgaris; assembly: GCF_964263255.1. Classification (NCBI taxonomy): domain Eukaryota; kingdom Metazoa; phylum Chordata; class Amphibia; order Caudata; family Salamandridae; genus Lissotriton; species Lissotriton vulgaris. Next base: position 533,826,887 of record NC_141693.1, on the reverse strand, counting down.
ATAAAGCAGGGTCGAATGATGCTTTTCTTGGACGAATGCACTGCATTATTTTTGAAGCAAGAATAGTAATATTTAAAAGGATAATCTGCCTCGACAAAGAACACAAGCAGGGCGAAATCATAAGGACAGATGTTTAAAATAATAGATGCAAATGTAGCTCTTTTTTCCAGTATGTGTCTCTTTTTGACTGCCCCTGCCTTATAAACTAAAATATTAATGTTAGAAGATGAATGGTGTTTAAATCCCAGCAGTATGCCTATATGTGCAATATTTAAAGGGAACAACTTTAAAAAGCAGAACCTACAGCTGGAAACTGCTGTTGTATATTTCTTATAAAAATTAGTTTTTAAATGGTTGTCATCATGAAAAGTATGCTTAGATGGAAAAGCGTACGATATAAAACAATGGGGTATTCCACTACAGTGCAGAACCTGGGGGTTAAGTACTGTAAGCGAACAGTAGTTCTGCCACTCTTATAAATAAAAAATAATAAAGAACCTTCGTCCAAATCTATCTCTCCAAATGGATGAGAACAATCAACAAATGAAAAAGTGAATTACAACTTATGTCCAAACCAAGAAGTGCAAAACTCCTGTATTCTATTTCATGATAAAAAAAATCATATCAGTATTTTAGAAAGGTAAGTGTAAACTATTTGAATACATATATATATATATACACACACAGAACGATTCTTCTACAATGACATTTAGGGTTGGTGATGTTAAGTGAACAAAAACATTATATAATTACATATCCCAATACATTACACAAAATACATGAACATTTACTACAAAGAAAAATTATATCTAGACACAGTGTGAAGTTTTGAAAACATAGACATCAGCCCAGTGAGTGATTAATCAAATTATGTCTTTGTTATTCGTGGCGATCCTTAACACTTGTCAATAAAGCGTCCACGTTTCTACCCCTGAAATAATGTGCGATATTGTAATCGTCTCGGTGGGGGTCTTCCTCGGGACTAACTAGATGGTCTGTGTGTAGCCTTTGTAGGGCTTCCACCCTGTCATATGTTGTGGCACGGCAATCCTACTCGTGCGCTGCTAGTGATCTGACTCAGATGTCTTCCTCTTGTCACTTCAACAAGAATTATTCATGGAAAAGAATACCTCTGGCGTCTGGTGCACGGGGTTCCATGGGGAAATCTCTTTAGAAAAAGGAGGGTGACTTCGAAGGGCCTTCCGCCTCCACATACGACCCTCGTACTGGTGACCAAGGCATATGGCTGGGATACCCGCCACCCCCTCTCAACACAATCCCCAAGAATTGGGAAACCGGAAACCGTTCTTGAACTTTTGGAAGGCGGGAAGGGAGTCACCCTTCCCGGCCGTATTTATTTAAAATATGAAACAAAATTAAAACATTAAAATAACAGTTTCATATTATGTACAATTTCATTTCCACATTACGATGTTTGGCTAACCTTAACAGATCTCTAATACAAAGGTTCTCCTAGCCGAACTAACATCCTACAAAACATTTGACTTGAAATTGTACATCCTAACGTTAAGGGCCAACGGCAAGGTCGTAACCGGTGTCAGATCCCTAAACCAGAAATACCCCCCTCACTTGTGAGAGGAGTGACCGCACAGAGGCGTACCTCAAGTGCATCTACCAATTTCCCTTTGTACTTGACGGGGGCCCCAATAAACTCGACGCCATTTAACGGTCGTTCGAGGACTTGTGTGAGGTGTCTAAAAGGTAGCGTAAACCCCCTCCCGCACCCCACACAACTTACCCATCTGCCGTCGCAGATGTCCTGGCCCCGGGAAATTCCCCAGGAGGGGCCGTAGCCCCTCCTATCCAGGAAGGGGCCTTGACCACCTTTCCTTTCCTTCCGGCGGCCTCTCCTTAGACAGGACCGCCTCCCCGTTGAGGGGCCAATTGGCCACCTCCCCCGCGCGCTCCCATCCGTAATGGGTGACGCCCCCTCATAGGGATCTTCGAATTACTGCTCACCGATCATGACCTTACCGCCCGACCAAAATAAATACGACAAGTCTAACTAAGTTACTAAGATTACAAAGCAAACATCACTTATTACCAAGCGTGAATACTGCTCAATCCTTGTTCCAAAACTTTATTTGCGAAATATACTGAAAATAACCAATCTTTATTGCATCTTAAGAAATTTCACGATATCATCACAACCTGTAAGAAAACAGAGAAAACAAAAGATACTATATCAACTGTATTCACAACGAATCGCTGTCCTCAGGGGCTGGTGGGTGGGTCAAAATTGGCTCTTCGTTCCGTCTCGAGCTCACGTGCAGCGGGGAGGTGCAGCTTCAGAGCACAGGAACAAGAGGATGCTTTCTTGGCTTCCGCTCCTTTTATCCGTCTTCAGGGTGGGCGTGAACCCGCCCCCGCCTGCCTCCGAGGGCGTGGCCGGCCGCGTCGGTGTCTAGGCCAGCCCACTCTAGGGCGGGAAAAAGGCGCGCCCCGGCTACGCCGCTTCGGGCATACCAGCCGAGACTCGCCTCCCGCCCAAGATGGCTTCCCAGGGGGATCGAGGTACTCCACCATACGTTCGGGGGGACCGAATGGTCGCCCCTTTCCATATGGCTGAGATACCCGCCACCCCCTCTCAACACAATCCCCAAGAATTGGGAAACCGGAAACCGTTCTTGAACTTTTGGAAGGCGGGAAGGGAGTCACCCTTCCCGGCCGTATTTATTTAAAATATGAAACAAAATTAAAACATTAAAATAACAGTTTCATATTATGTACAATTTCATTTCCACATTACGATGTTTGGCTAACCTTAACAGATCTCTAATACAAAGGTTCTCCTAGCCGAACTAACATCCTACAAAACATTTGACTTGAAATTGTACATCCTAACGTTAAGGGCCAACGGCAAGGTCGTAACCGGTGTCAGATCCCTAAACCAGAAATACCCCCCTCACTTGTGAGAGGAGTGACCGCACAGAGGCGTACCTCAAGTGCATCTACCAATTTCCCTTTGTACTTGACGGGGGCCCCAATAAACTCGACGCCATTTAACGGTCGTTCGAGGACTCGTGTGAGGTGTCTAAAAGGTAGCGTAAACCCCCTCCCGCACCCCACACAACTTACCCATCTGCCGTCGCAGATGTCCTGGCCCCGGGAAATTCCCCAGGAGGGGCCGTAGCCCCTCCTATCCAGGAAGGGGCCTTGACCACCTTTCCTTTCCTTCCGGCGGCCTCTCCTTAGACAGGACCGCCTCCCCGTTGAGGGGCCAATTGGCCACCTCCCCCGCGCGCTCCCATCCGTAATGGGTGACGCCCCCTCATAGGGATCTTCGAATTACTGCTCACCGATCATGACCTTACCGCCCGACCAAAATAAATACGACAAGTCTAACTAAGTTACTAAGATTACAAAGCAAACATCACTTATTACCAAGCGTGAATACTGCTCAATCCTTGTTCCAAAACTTTATTTGCGAAATATACTGAAAATAACCAATCTTTATTGCATCTTAAGAAATTTCACGATATCATCACAACCTGTAAGAAAACTGAGAAAACAAAAGATACTATATCAACTGTATTCACAACGAATCGCTGTCCTCAGGGGCTGGTGGGTGGGTCAAAATTGGCTCTTCGTTCCGTCTCGAGCTCACGTGCAGCGGGGAGGTGCAGCTTCAGAGCACAGGAACAAGAGGATGCTTTCTTGGCTTCCGCTCCTTTTATCCGTCTTCAGGGTGGGCGTGAACCCGCCCCCGCCTGCCTCCGAGGGCGTGGCCGGCCGCGTCGGTGTCTAGGCCAGCCCACTCTAGGGCGGGAAAAAGGCGCGCCCCGGCTACGCCGCTTTGGGCATACCAGCCGAGACTCGCCTCCCGCCCAAGATGGCTTCCCGGGGGGATCGAGGTACTCCACCATACGTTCGGGGGGACCGAATGGTCGCCCCTTTCCATATGGCTGAGATACCCGCCACCCCCTCTCAACACAATCCCCAAGAATTGGGAAACCGGAAACCGTTCTTGAACTTTTGGAAGGCGGGAAGGGAGTCACCCTTCCCGGCCGTATTTATTTAAAATATGAAACAAAATTAAAACATTAAAATAACAGTTTCATATTATGTACAATTTCATTTCCACATTACGATGTTTGGCTAACCTTAACAGATCTCTAATACAAAGGTTCTCCTAGCCGAACTAACATCCTACAAAACATTTGACTTGAAATTGTACATCCTAACGTTAAGGGCCAACGGCAAGGTCGTAACCGGTGTCAGATCCCTAAACCAGAAATACCCCCCTCACTTGTGAGAGGAGTGACCGCACAGAGGCGTACCTCAAGTGCATCTACCAATTTCCCTTTGTACTTGACGGGGGCCCCAATAAACTCGACGCCATTTTACGGTCGTTCGAGGACTCGTGTGAGGTGTCTAAAAGGTAGCGTAAACCCCCTCCCGCACCCCACACAACTTACCCATCTGCCGTCGCAGATGTCCTGGCCCCGGGAAATTCCCCAGGAGGGGCCGTAGCCCCTCCTATCCAGGAAGGGGCCTTGACCACCTTTCCTTTCCTTCCGGCGGCCTCTCCTTAGACAGGACCGCCTCCCCGTTGAGGGGCCAATTGGCCACCTCCCCCGCGCGCTCCCATCCGTAATGGGTGACGCCCCCTCATAGGGATCTTCGAATTACTGCTCACCGATCATGACCTTACCGCCACAGGCCGGATAGTTGACCGGCTATCCGGACCCCCCACAACACTCCTGCCTAAAGGTCATGTCATAAAGTCTTTAGCCAGGCTATCAGGTCTCCTATGAGTAACTCGTTCCCCATCCGGGACAAATGAACACCATCCCCCGAATACATACTGTCCCCTTTAATACAACCATGCGAAATAGAATGCAGTGTATTTGAACGGAACAATCTACTCACTTTATTATTAATTTTCCTTACTGAATGATTCAGAGCAGAAACAGAAATAGCCCCCCGCCACACTTTTCGTGGGATCATATGGGACCATGCAATTGTGCACCCTGGAACTCTTCTCGCCAACCAACTTACCGTGGAAAGCATCGCCTCAAGAAGAAGTCGTCTACCAGTGGTCACCAAATCATTGCCCCCAAGATGTACTATGACTACAGACGGCGGTGACCTCGTCCGCCCTAACAAACCCTCGAAAAATGATCGAAACTGGTCAATACAGAGCCTGCCCTTTCCGTAGAAGGACACACTGTACCCGTATTCCCCAGCCACGTGAATCATGTCACCTGCTTTGAATACGTCCGCGGCACGCCTCACGTATGAGTGGCCCACGACCCACACCTCCTTTTTCACAGCCGGTAATGTCTGACCTCTGGCCCCCCGGTGTCGGGTCGACTGCACAGTCCGCCCCGCCTCGTAGGCTTGCGCAACTGAAAACCAAACAAAAACAAGAAGCGTGAGTACATCATTACAGCTTCACAACATGTGCAACCGCACATACCTCTTATAACAGTTCGAGGACCAACGCCCCACACGTTTTACTTGTTCAACATTCAGACCCCTGGCTGTAGCCTCCGTAGCAGCCCCTATCCGAAAGGAATGGGTCCCAAAGTCGCCGGGGTTCAAGCCCGCGGCCGAAATCGACATCGCAAGCACCCGCTGAAACTGAAACCTCGTCAGTGGGGTGGCGTCAGCGTGTCTTAACAAGGTCCCCCCCCATGCTGCCACCCTCTGCGCTAAATATTTCTCTACGCACACAACAGGGCACATGGAAGACCCGGGGATCCTCTGGATGATTACGCAGTCCCCGATTGCACCCTGATCGGATTTGGACCTGACAAACGAGACCGTCATTGTCTCCTCCCTGACCTGAATGTGTCCCCGGCACAGTCCCCCCATCGTATCCTGCTTGTTCTTTGCCACTAATTCGCTTACCCGCATAGCCCCATGGAATGCTAATGCAAATGCGGCTCGGAACAACACTGCTTCGTACTTGGATGAACATGTTACCGGTAGCACGGACAATAACAGGGCCAACCTATCCAGACCTATCGGGTGCCTATCGTCTACTCTGCGACCCTCAAGGCGTTGCCACCCACGTAGCGCTTTCTGCACAACGAAAGACGCTGTCGGGTCCTGGATCCCATGAGCCCTTGCCATAAAGGAAATGGCGGCCCGATGCCTCTGGGCCGTAGCTACTGACTTGCCTGCCTGATGTAAAGAGAGCAGGAATCTCACTACAAACTCTTCCTGACCCCAAAGCTCCCCCCCGGCAGTACCCAAAAAGGCCCAATAGGAACGGAACGCCCCTTCATATGCCTTCCTCGTCCTGGGTGCTAAACTCTCTCCCACGAGGTCTTGTAGTTCGGGGCACCGAGAGACCAGAGAGCTTCGGGAAAGGGTGCCGCCACCGGGTCCGCTGTGGGCAGAAAACCCCAGAAGGCCTGCATACGGAAACGAGAAAGCGCATCAGCCGCTTGGTTCATCACCCCCGGCACGTGTCGCGCCCTAAACAGTACATTCAGTTGCATGCACAACAACACAATCTCCTTGAGGAGTCTCAGAATCAATTTGCATCGTGCTGCCTGACTATTGATACACTCAACCACGGTCATGTTATCAGACCAGAACACCACAGAGTGATCCCTAAACCCTTCTGGCCATGTTTTCAAAGCCACCAGAATAGGGAACAGTTCGAGAAAAGCAATGTTACTCGTCAACCCGCACTCATGCCACCATGACGGCCATTTTTGAGCCGACCATTGTGTACCCAATATGGCGCCAAAACCCATACTCCCCGCCGAGTCTGTCCAAAGCCCCAACTCCTCGGAAGACACCGCTGGTTTGTTCCAGACAATTCGACCATTGAAATCCGCCAGGAATGCAATCCAAATGCGCATGTCCTGGCGAACCTCTGCCGAGAGTCTCGTGCGATGATGTCCTTCCTTCAAGCCGACCATGGATTGTGCAATCGAGCGGGAAAAAGGGCGCGCCATCGGCATTACTCTTAGGGCAAAATTCAACTGACCCACCACCTGTTGCAATTGATGCAGGTTTACTTTCGTTGCACGAATACATGTCTCAAGGGATAACCTGAATTTTAACACTTTTCCCTTGGGTAATCGAAAACAACCTTCCACCGAGTCGAGCTCGATCCCCAGAAACTCGATCAAGGTCGAGGGACCCACAGTCTTACCTGGCGCCAATGGCACACCGAATTGATTCATTAGGACACAAAATTCATGTAAAGCCTGTCCACACTCAGAATCCCCGGCTGCCCCCAACAACAGAAAGTCATCGAGATAGTGCATAACATGTTGAAAACCTGTCTTCCTCGTGAATACCCACTGCAGAAAACAACTGAACTTCTCGAAATAGGCACATGAAATCGAGCATCCCATTGGCATACATCTATCCATGTAATAGCGACCCTGAAACTGAAAACCAAGGAGACGCTGATCGTCTGGGTGTACCGGGAGCAACCGGAACGCTGACTTGATGTCCGATTTGGCCATCAGTGTCCCGGGCCCCAGGCGATTCAACATGGCAACGGCCTCATCGAAAGATGCGTACCGCACCGAACATACTTCCGGGTCTATTGCGTCATTCACGGAAAGACCACGTGGGGCTGACAAATTATGTATCAGCCGAAACTCACCCGGGTCCTTCTTGGGGACCACCCCTAGAGGAGAACACACAAAGTTAGCAACCGGTGGCAAATCGAATGGACCGGCGACACGACCTCGAGTCACCTCTTTCCCAATCTTTACCTGCACCACCGCCGTGTGCTGCAAGACCGACATTTGATTCTTACAGTTTGGTACCCCCTGAAAATCCCCCACTGGGATGCGGAAACCATATGAAAACCCGTTCCGTAACACCCCAGCGGAAGCATGATCCGGGTATTCGCTGAGCCAAGGAATCATTGCCATGGTATCAATCGGGGTCGGTAAAGGCGCCCCTCGGACTATATTAGACCTGTTTGGCGCCTCCCTTACCACCGTTATCACCCGTTTTGGCTCTGCACATGGACTCAGGATGAGATGGCTGCCCGCACCCCCCACACTCATGTCTGAATTTGCACGACCCCTGGGGCCTGGTACATTTGCCTCTGGTAAAATTCCAACAGATCCCCCTTTTACCTGTGTTGCCACTCGGCTTCGAGTGGTACTCGTTACCTGCACCCGTCCGAAAGGGTGTCCCAGAGTTTTGGCGGGAGGATTCCCCCCCGTTACTCCCTACCAATGGCACCTTCAACATCTCTGTACTCTCCATTTTTTGCCAAGACACGGAGTCATAACAATCCCAGGACAACAATGGGTTGTGTTCTTTAGCTTTTCTAAACAGATTATCATAGCAGAACCACTGATTGCCCCCATATGCCACAGAATACTCCATAATACGCGACTGATAAATGGGTAACTCGGTCAACAACTCAGGCCTGCGCTCACCCATGATGGAAGTAAAAATGCCCCACGCTCTGCCCCAAGTACCAATGGTCTCGTCGACCTTAAAGGCGGCCATTTTTGCGCGCCAAACACTCGGATGCATGAGCTCCTTTTGACTCTTCACATGCTCGATCTCGTAATGGTCGGTAAGCAATGAAAACATGTTTACATATTTATCCGCCCAAATCAATTCCTTGATTTCTTGTGGGACGTGCTGGGCAATCTTCTCCTTTTGAGAAGGTACAGACCCCTCCCCCGCAATCGGTAATGGCCGCTTACCTGAAGTAGACCCCACGCTTGTCGCCGAACTTGGGCCTGCTGTACTTCCAGCCGCCGGAACCTGTGGGGGAACAGAAGATGGCGCCTTCGCAGCCTCCCTAGATTCCCGCAGTTGCCTCATTACTGCCCGGGCGTCGTCAGCCGTGGCGCCCTCGCTATTGTTCCCCAACCACGCTGCCAATTGTGCCGCCAACTCGGGGGGCATATCCTCCCTGTTCACGGGGGTGACCACCACAGGGATTGGATTCCCCTCTTTCGGCACCAGGGTTGGCTCCTCTCGTAGGGTTTCGGGAACCGGGGTCTCTCCCCCAAGTGCTCCCCTTCTGGGCCTCTTGCTTTTTCCCCCGGGGATTGTTCCCTGTAAAGGCCGTTTCGGTCCTCCCTCCCCGTCCTTAGCCTCAACCCTTTTCTTCAGATCGGCTATCTCCTTCATGAGTATGCGGAGCATCTCCTCGGTACCGACCCGCTTTCCGACTTTCTTGGGCATTCTCAGACGGGATATCTGTAAGACAAAAGAGAGATTACAACGCTCAAAATTGGCTCTTCGTTCCGTCTCGAGCTCACGTGCAGCGGGGAGGTGCAGCTTCAGAGCACAGGAACAAGAGGATGCTTTCTTGGCTTCCGCTCCTTTTATCCGTCTTCAGGGTGGGCGTGAACCCGCCCCCGCCTGCCTCCGAGGGCGTGGCCGGCCGCGTCGGTGTCTAGGCCAGCCCACTCCAGGGCGGGAAAAAGGCGCGCCCCGGCTACGCCGCTTCGGGCATACCAGCCGAGACTCGCCTCCCGCCCAAGATGGCTTCCCGGGGGGATCGAGGTACTCCACCATAGGTTCGGGGGGACCGAATGGTCGCCCCTTTCCATATTTATCGCCTTTGGATACTTCTTGGGTTATTACACTCCTCCTGCGCAGATGAATATGGAACTCTCGTCTACCGTGTCTGTTCATTTTAGGACTGAAAAAGTGCCTCATTCCCAAAAATGTACTTGAAGTAAAAGGAGCTACATGAAACAGAAGGTGAGGAAAACAAGCCACATTGAGGATTTCGAAAAAAAAAATGTTTTTCAGTTTTTTTTATAGCATCTTGATTGAGTTTTAACAGTTACAAAATACTATGCTCAGACTCATTGCAAGCCATTTCCCTCTTTGTATGCATGCTGTACAGTGCAGCACACATGCAAAGTCGGAAAAGGAAAGAGAATTGAAAACATTTCTCCTTGCTTGCGCCTACTTGAAACGGGAGCAGTTTTCACACGATAAACCCAATCTGCTTTACTTAGTAAATTGGATTTAGCCTGAGAAAAGTTGGGGGCATATTTACAAGGGCCAGATCTCCGCTTTTTCGGCTTTTAAAGCCAAAAATGCGGAGATATAAATAGTGCCCTATTTACAAGCGGGTTGTAACTTGCAGTAGCACATTTTGCACGCTTTTTTCATACGCCTCCCTTTGCATCTCTAATGAGATGCCAAGTGCGCATCACTGGGCAGTACAACCTTGCAAATATCTCTGATGTGCACATCGCGATATTTACAAGGTCGCCCACGCATTTTAGCAGACGTTAGTTTTGGCCGAAAACCGCTGTTTTTGCCGATAAATAACATGTGCTAAAATCATGACTAACCCGTACCTAACAAGGGGGGTGGATTCTTGTGTTATGACCACATGGTCGTATCAACAAGCATGTTGCAGTTTTTCAGGGAACATCGCTGGAAAACCAGCTATGTTCCATGCGAAACGGCAAATACCCCGTTATCGCTTGAATTTATATCGCCATTGTGCTATGCATTGTAAAAACAGAGAAAGCATGCCGATAAATTCCAGCGATAGACGGCGATAAATATAAAAGCACATAAGCTTGCTTTGCGATATTTATCGCCGTCTGTTGTAAATATGCCCCCAGGGTGGTTACACGGGAACACCCATGCTTCACCCTTGGTACGCCCTCATGTTGCAAAGTAATGAAAAGCAGCAACATTGCACTGCTTTGCCAAACTTTTCTGTTCTTTCCAGAGCTAAACAAGTTTAGCACTGAAGAAAAAAAAGATTTTGTGCCGCAAACACAGCACAAAATCCTATTAAATCTCACCCATAGTGCGCTGTGCGATTTCACACTTTGTAATAATGCAGCCCAGATCAACCAACAGGCAAGCAAACTAGAGTCCCTCAGTTCAGCTTGCATTCCCAACAAAGCCATCTTGCGTGTGGGAGTTATAGACGTGCCACTTGCACCTGACAGTGCACATTGTACATGGCGCCACAGTGGCATTCCCATGTGGTATTGAAGTGTGAGGCAAGACGTGCAACGCATGCAGGAGAGAGCTTCCTTCAGCCCCACCTACACATTCATTTGGGAGCGAGGTCGGGTCAGTGTAGATAACTGAGTTGAACAAGACGGAGTCTAGATAATATAGCCAGACATCTTGGTGCCAATTTAGCCTCTATCCACTCTGTGTCATCCAAGGAGCCCACATCTATTACTCATTGCTCAAGCAAGTGCAAAGTAACGTCTGGGCCATTTATAACCAGTTAGCGGTAAATTTTCAATATGCCCCACCACCCACACTTGGCCCCTATCATCAGCTTGGGCTTGAGAGAGTTACTTTCTGGCAAGTCGGCGAGGGCCCAATTTTAATTTGTCTAGTGTGTGGCACAGTTGGAAGTTACAAGAGAATTGGATGATGGTGTAGAGACTATTAACCAATAACAATTGATCGCATTTAGGATCCTTCCCATGCATCCCCTAAAATGGATATACAAATGGCTTCCCATTTATTAAAGCCTTCGAATCTCCCCACAGGAGAAAGACACAACCCTAGCCAGAGCAGGATTAATGCTGGTGTACTATGTATTTGAGGGCCTTGTGCCAAAATGATTAGGTATTGCTGGTAATTTGTTGCCAGGAGTTTCAGTTAAGGGCAGCTTATAGTATTCCTGTGGTGCTTCCCCAGGGAATAACTATAGTTCAAGGCGACATTGTTGTCCCGATCGCCATATGTACAGACTTATTAGTAACCAGCTGTGCTGCCCTGTAAATTTGCAACAGATTGGCAGCACCTAACCCCCCATCAAATACTTACAATGTTAGTTTGGAAAAGGATATTCCGGGCTCTCGTCCAGCCTACAGGAAGCCCCTCTCTTCTGATTTGATGTTGTTAAGCAGAGGGGTGTTGTATGATGTATGGGTAATATTGTGGGACATAAATCCATTTGGCCACATTAATCAGCTTAAATAGGGTATTCCTGCCCAGTATTGAAAATGATATTTGTAAATTTTTAATGGCCTTCACTTGTCCTAGTGAGCAAAGAAACAATGTTGAGATGCCAGCTTTCTTGGGGAGTTGGGGCAATGTGTATACCCGATATTTCAATTGTCCAGAGAGTACGGGAAGCCAATCCACCGAAGGTCCTCCAGTTGACGCCTTCCTCCAAAGGAACCAGAGCCAATTGATGATGATTAACAACTGAACCCAATGCTTCACCAAACACCTTGAGGATGTACAGTACCCTATCAGAGATACTGAGGTGGTCTTGTATAAAGATAAGAACATCCTCTGCATATAAATGTATGTGATCGTCTGTGAGCCAAAAAATTGAAATCTCCTCAGTAATGCATCTCTCTTGTTAAGCCACGACTCTTTCATGAAGGCAAAGAGAAAGTGTAACAAGGGGCACCACTGCATCATGCCTCAATTGCGAAGTGTCTTGACAGCACTCCTCTAATTCTAACCTGAAGCCACATGGCAATGTAGAGTGTTCTGATGCATCTGATACATTTGGGCACAAAGTTCATCTTGTCTAATATTTAGAATTAGAGCCTCCAGCTCACCGAATCAAACATCATTTGAAATTCTATGAGAGCCAAAGCTTATACCCCATCTAGCTCTATAGTTCTAGCCACTGCCAATTGCAGAAATCTAAGACTGTGCCTTGTCCCCGGCCAAGGCATAAAGCTAATTTAAATATGATGTCCTAAAAACGCAACAAACTAATAAACAACAGAGTGTCCCTGAAATCTCATTGGGGAGGAAGAGAGCACAAGCTAAACAACAAAATCTTCCTCCTGTGACAATAATATTATGGGTGATTCATCCACATAATGTTTATAGTTGTCCTGCAGATTTTAGAACATTACAACATTTTATCCATACTAATATAATAAAGAGAGAGCCCAAACCTTTGAGGCGAGTAATCTCAGGTCCCACAGCACAAATCACAACACCCAATACAGCGTTGGAAAGGGCAGTTGCAGCAGAAGGACATAGGCTATGCAGACGCCCACCATATACATTTAAAAGGTAAAAGAACTGTGGCAGCAAAGTAGTCCCTTGTGGGCGTGTCTGCGTTGTGCTGTGGGCGTGTGCTGGGGGCGTGACAAATGTTGGGGGCATGTGGTACGTTCCGCCCAAATGTCTGACATAATATCGACAGACAGAATATCGATATGCAAAAATATCGGAGCAAAAATATCGACAGCAAAAATATCGGAATACTATCTTCATTAAGGTAAGTACAAAAATATCGAAAAAATAATATCGAAGTACAAAAATATCGGAATCAAATATATCGTTTTTTTAAATGTATTACTAATAATGTAAAAATAAATTTAAAATACATATAATTTTACAACTATTAAATAAAAATATTAAAACAAAATTAAAACTAATACATATACATTTATAATAAATAAAACATGTAATAATTTAAAGTAATTTTAATTTTTTTTCATGTAATTTATTTGATTTAATGTAATTTTTTTTGTATTTACCCTGTACGCCTGTTCCTCAAAAACCCAAAACTGACCGTGAACCCTAAAAATATCCCTGTACCCCAAAAACCTAAAACTGACCCTGAAACCTAAAAATACCCCTTTACCCAAAAACTGAAAACTGACCCTGAACCCTAAAAATACCCCTTTACCCAAAAACTGAAAACTGACCCTAAACCCTAAAAATACCCCTTTACCCAAAAACTGAAAACTGACCCTGAACCCTAAAAATACCCCTTTACTCATGAACTGAAAACTGACCCAGAACCCTAAAAATACCCCTTTACCCAAAAACTGAAAACTGACCCAGAACCCTAAAAATACCCCTTTACCCAAAAACTGAAAACTGACCCTGAACCCTAAAAATACCCCTTTACCCAAAAACTGAAAACTGACCCTGAACCCTAAAAATACCCCTTTACCCATGAACTGAAAACTGACCCTGAACCCTAAAAATACCCCTTTACCCAAAAACTGAAAACTGACCCAGAAGAACCCTAAAAATAACCCTTTACCCAAAAACTGAAAACTGACCCTGAACCCTAAAAATACTTCTTTACCCAAAATTAATTATTATTATTTAATTACCAATTAATTATTAATTAACAATAACAATAAAGTAAATATATTAGCACATTTGCTGTAATTAATTTAATTTAATAATTAATATTATTTTTCCCAATTAATTAATTAAGAATAACAATAAATTATATATAAAAACATTACTATAATTAATGTAATTTAAATAATTAATAATAATTAATTACCAACTAATTAATAATTATAAATATGTCAAAAATTATATTAATTAATTAACTAATTAATAGAAATTAATTACCAATTAATTATTAATTAAAATATGTACAAACATATAGCAATTAATTAATTATTATTAAATTACTTCCCACCCTATTCCCCTATAAACCCATAAACCGCTACAGAACATATTTATCAATTAATCAATTCATTAAAAATAATTAAAAATGATTTCTCAAATAATTAATTAATAATTCCTACTAATTAATAATTAATTTAACATAATTAAATTACTTCCCACCCTATTCCCCTATAAACCCACAACCCGCTACAGTAGTAAAAGACAATATTTAATTAAATTACATTAAAAATAAATAATAAAACATAATAAATACAATATAATATACACTAAATTTATTTAAAAATTGATATTAGTAACATCAAAGTTATTAATTTCGATATTATTGACATCGATATTTACAACTTCGATATTACTGATATCATACCAATATCGATATTAAGACTGTCGATATTACTTACCTTCGATATTTTGTCCCATCGATATTTAAACTTCGATATTTTTGTATATCGATTTTTAAAAATCGATATTTTGTCTGTGTACCGTTCCGCCCTTCATGCCATGTCTCATATCGTGTGATGGCGGCGTGTGCGGGGCGCGGGATTACGAAAAAAAAAGCAAGCGTTGTGCCCAATATTTAATTGTTTTTTCTTCCCAGGTTCTGTACATTCCAGCTCCGGGTGCCCACTGTGCTCCCTTTAAATACCCCTGCACCCCATAATCATAACTCACCCTTACTCCTTAAAATACCCCACCACCCTTGAACACTAACCCATCTTAACCCTATAAATATACCCTGTATCCCAAAACCCAAACCTATCCTTAAACCCTAAAAATACCCCTGTACCCCAAAACCCAAACCTACCCCTGAACCCTTAAAATACTCCTGTACCCCCAAACCTAGCCCTGAACCATAAAAATAACCCTGTACCCCAAAACCCAAACCTACCCCTGAACCTTAAAATACCCCTGTACCCCAAAACCCAAACCTATCCCTAAACCCTAAAACTACCCCTGTACCTCATAACCCAAAACTATATCTGAACCCTGTTGTGTTTCTATCTAGGACCCTAATTCGATATTCCCGATTCATGCCCTTGTGTTGCTATAATCAATATTATCCCTATAAAGGCATCAGAACCATATCCATATTCAGTAACAGCCCATGCAGTCCAAAGACACAGCACGGCTACTCCCATTGACTCCTAGAAAGCACAACGCGTTCTTTAAACAAACCAAGCCTCCAGCAGCCCGGGAAATCCCCCCTGCTTTTGTTTTTATTTGAACAAGAACTCCTGAAGTCCTGAAAGAACTGTTAGTTCTTAGTGACGTCTTATGTCCAACCTTATGTCAACCTCGGCACCTTTCAGGTATAAATATACCAACAGTTGCCTTAAGCAAACACACAGTGGTTTGGAGCAGAGCGGATGTCTACTTGTCCGAGAGCCCAGCTGATGCGAGAGCCCACGGAAGCCGCCCCTCCCCATTGACGCACTGAGAGAGAAGCTGTCTTTTTCTCCAGCCAAGAAAATCCAGCTCCGGTGTTTCCAGCTGCCCTTGCGGGTTGCTGGGAGATCGAGTCCTGAAGAACAAGATACCAGACCTCCCACATTCTACTACCAAGGTACGGAGCTGAGCAAACCCTTAGGAGAATTCTTGATGCAGATCCTTGGCAAAACAATCTTAACCAACTTAACTTAAACTGCTACTTCCTTACTCCTTCCCAAGTATTAGGCTTAGGTCAGGTACACCGGGGTAGGCGTAGTTAGAAGCACCAGTTGAGTACGTTAGTCAATGTTTTTATATATGTATATATTTTAACCATTTTAAAGTATCATATGGCTAAGAAACCATATCCATGCTTTTACAGTATTATTTCATAATACTACTTCTACTGTACGCACTTTACTTTATAATGAGTATTGCAATCGTGGCAATTCATTTCTCTTGCATGAGAAGGAAGACTGCTCAATAAATATCATCTTTTTATTGAAAACGCCCGTCTCTCTATTTCTCTGCATTCTGGTGGAACTAAGCATGCACGATTGACTGAGTGAAATAGCTGCCTTTTGTTTTCACACAACTCTAGAGATGTACTCTTTATTCTGGGGGAGCAAAGTTGTCATGTTTATGCGGTTGTCAGAAGCTAAATCCCTTCTTGCCTAAATCAGGGAAGTTCACTCCTCCCTGTTTATTCAAGAACGTTTCTAGTGACCTCTGAGCTAGCTGGCAAACCTAAATTAAGTTTAACATAGTCAGTAGAGACCTAGATGACCTCAGTCCTACGTCTACACTGCTGTTTATGTTATTCCAATGCGCAGAGCCTATTGGGAAAATAGGAACTACACTACATCGCGCCCAACGTTTGGTAAGACGATAATCTAACGCAAGACACTAGAGTAACTCAGTCGTGCTTTCCACACAGACTCCTTTTTTCCCGTAAAAACTCCAATAGACGTCTGGAGTGGGTGAAAGGTTAATATCCGCTGGAACTTAGTAGGATGAGAATCTTATGTATTAGTTTTTGGTTTAGTCAACGTAGAAGGATACAGTGTTCCAAAATATTGTGCACCTAATCTTTGTTTCCCTTGAAACGTGATCTGCAACAAAACTTTCTGTCAGTAAAATGGGAGAAAGTGACGACGAAAGGGAAAGAGCTAGACTAGCAGCTCAACTCTTAGCGGAAGACACAAGTCTCCAAGAAAATGACCCGAATTCTATACTCATTCCGGTCAATGTAAGGAGAACTATAACTCTTAAACTTATAGAAAATGGACTAACACCACGAGGTGGTACAGTCATATTCGTGGTAGAGGCACATGAATATCGGCAGACAGAGGTATTCTATTCATGGATACATTTTCCAGCAGCAAATGCTTTGACAATATATTTCCACTATTACAAAATAGAGGAACCTCCGGATGAATACACCCCTTTCGAGGACTTTAAAATCCCACTACATTACCAAGAGCACTTGCTCTGGTTTAAAGGTGCCCTAAAACATCAAAATCACATCACCAGGCTCGGTCCACTAGGTAGACCAGGAACAACGTGGCCGGTTCTAGCCAGCTACGCAACACACCCAGACATTGAAACAATGTCAAGCGAAGAACTCCTAGTTAAAGTAAAAGAATTAACAAAGGCATATAGAGAATTAGTTCAATTGGCAAAGGACAATATAAAGTACCTCCAGAAATTGAAGGAAACAGATATAACAGACCAACCATTTGAAATTGCCAGAATCATAGAAAAATCCTATGAAGAACTAGGAAGAGATAGTTTGGGTGGGAAACCAGTAAAACCCCAACTAACTGAAAGTCCGTAAAAAAAAAATATTAAAAATAATCTAAAAACTCCCAAAAAGAGCTGGGATGGTAATAAACAATCCACTCCTAGTGAAAAACGTTTCCAGTCCAGAGGAAGGTCTCCTCAGTGGAGAGAAAGATCTCCAGGCCGAGAAGGCAAATCTCCCCATAGGGAGCCCTCTGAAAAAAGATACAACCTTAGAAATAGGGATACTTTGAAAAAACCTGATAGATATCAAGATATTGATACACGTCCCTCTCGATCTTTTCAGACTTCCTCAAAGAAATCGGAAAGAAGAGGACGGTCAGAACACAGAGAAGAGCACGTCAAGTCCAAAGACAAGGAATCTGCTCATCAAAGTAAAAAATCACAATTTCCCAGAAAGAAGGTAGCAAGTATTAAAATTAAACATGCCGAGAATTCTGAGGGCACAACTGAAAAACGGAGAGTGGGCCCAGACAATGCTAGACAGGGCAGCATAAGTGACAATAGCTCGCAAGATCCTGATGAATCTTCTGGAGACAGTGGACACGAATAAATACATTCAAGTGGAAACTGCAGACACACAAGTTAGTGTGCCCCATAAACTATATGAAATAACATTATGTATAGAGGGAGATAAAACTAGGAAAATTAAAGGTATCTTTTGGGAAAAACTTTCAAAAGGCTATGACATCTTGTTAGCTGAAAAAGACTGGCCACCACAGTTTGTCAGGGAGTGCCCTCATGGCGAAGAAATGATTATGCCTGCCTTCTCAAATCATATTCCGATTCATAAAAAATACACACTCGCAAGAAAATGGGCAGTGGCCCAAGCTCCTGCTTTATACAGAAATCATGTAGGATGGGATGAGGACTCACCTAACCACAAAATCCAGCTAAAAAATCATCCCACTGCACAAAGACAGTACCCAGTTAAACAAGAAGCTAAAAAGCAAGTCAAGGAGATCTTAGATCAACTTGAATACCAAGGGGTGATTGAAACATGCACCTCACAAATGAACAATCCTTTGTTTCCTGTCTCCAACCCAGACAATTCATATTGTCTGGTTTTGGACTACAGACACCTTAACTCCTGTTGTAAAACATTTGCAGTACAAAACTCCCATAGTGCAGCACTAGTGAACAACATTGTGCGCAAAAAATATAAAACGGCATTAGATATCTCTAATGGATTCTTCTGTCAAAACATTGCACAGGAAAGCAGGTAATTTACCGCTTTCTCAATAATGGGGTCGCAAAAAATTTTTGCCGACTCCCACAGGGATCCAAGAATAGCCCAGGATCATTCTCAGCCAGAGTAACAGAATGACTCCAAATATATGATGATGAAGCATTATCCTATGTCGATGACATCTATCTGACAGACGATGACCTGGAGACTCACTTAAAAAGAGTGAACACCATAATACTTGGGTTCGCATCAGAGGGTTACAAATTCAACTTTAAAAAGTCAAGAATTGCCCATATAACTGTCCTGTTTATAGGATATGAATTATCAAGTGAAGGCAAAAGCCTGGCAGACAATTTTTTAGAGAAATGTGCTGTACTCCAAGCACCAAAAACGCTGAAGAATTTGCAATCAATAATAGGCTTCCTGAATTCCGGAAGAACATACATTCTAAATTATGCAGAGAGGATTAAACCTCTTTATGAATTAATAAGACCAGATTTCAAGCAAATCAATTGGACTCAAAAACACACAAAGATTTTGAGATCATTACAAACAGACATTTTAGCTAAAACAAAATTGCAAACACGTGAAAACATATGCAATCTTGTGATCCGAGTCATCCCAGCAAGATGCGGATTCACATACCTGACCTCTAATGAGGGAGAAACGGTACCTATAGCATACAAATCACACTTGTATACACAAGCTGAAATGAAATTCAGCTCTACAGAAAAAATTCTGACAGCGGTTCAAACTGCTGTAGCAAAAAAAACGAGCCCTAGCACAAGATAAACAAATAATAATCGTTACACCGATACCTGCCTTAGAAGCAGTAACAAAAGCAAGCATTCCAAATGCAAAAGCATTACATCCAAGATGGATACAATGGGTTAATTCTCTTGCTGCAACAGACGTAACATACGAATTGGATCCTAATTTAAAAACACAAGAATTTCTCCAATATGAATATGAATGTCCTCTGCCGACTGAAATTCTGCCTCTGGAACATTACGGCTGTATAATATATACAGACGGATCAGCACAACCCGCAGTTGGGGGTAAACAAGCATACAGTGCTGCATGCGCGATTGTTAAAGGTCGTTGGCACAAAGGGAAATTTAAACCTTTGGTCACTAAATCTCAATCTCTAGGAGATTGTACAGCTCAGCGAGCTGACCTACTAGCATTCAAAATGGCGCTTGAAAATACCGATCGCGAATTCCCCAAACTAATAGTGTGCGATTCGTATTACTGCGTTCAATCTTATAATGAATACTTGCAGAACTGGGTTCAAAATGGCTTCAAAGATGCAAAAGGTGGCACAATCAAGCATAAAATGCTTTGGGAACAAGTAGTTCTTTTACAGAAAGAACTACAAAAGACCAAAAGACTCACGTGATACATACACTAAGTCATCAGCGTGATGGCGTTCACATTGCCGGGAATTCATTGGCTGATGAAGCCGCCAAGGCAGCTGTGCAAACAGCTTCCGCAGCTGCTATCACCCGGTCAAAAACAAAAATAGACAGCGATATAATGCAAGCTGTCAGTGTGTCAGTAAAAGAGGATAGAAAAACACTCCCGAAAGGCTTTCCAGTAAAGTACTCATACATAACTGATGCGAATATTGTTCCTTTTGCTCGAATCCCTGGAGTGGGGCAATTCCAAACATGGAACATAGGTTAGGACTAATACTAGCGGCACACGAAGGGCTCGCTTCTGCACATGCTGGGGTTTTGCCACAATATCATTACTAAAACAAAGATATTGGTGGCCGCGCATGAGGAAACAAACTAAGAACTATGTCCTAGAATGTGAAATTTGTCAAAGAATGAAAGTATCAACAGTGAGAAGACCAGCACAGAAGTGCCTTCTAATCTCAGATAAACCATTAGCATGTGTTTGCCTGGACCACTGTGGTCCCTTACAAAGGGATGGTAACTATAAATATATCATGGTCGCAGTGGATTCCTGCACGAGATTCATTTGGATGTGGCCCCAGCGCTCGGCTGACGCCAGAACTGTTATTAAAGATTTGCGAGTCTTTATCGGCACATATGCAATTGGCATGCTACATTCTGATCAGGGTCCTGCGTTTAGCTCTCGAGCTTACAAAGAGGCCATGAACAGCATGGGCATTGCATTGCGGTACTCTTCTCCCTTCCATCCTGAGGGAAATGCGGTAGTGGAAAGAAAAAAACAGGACATAAAGCAATCTATAACGGCGAGGATATTAGGTTCGGGTGTTGGGTGGGTCAAACATTTAACAAGTGTCCAACGTAGTCTTAATAATCTGCCAAGAAATTCTCTAAAAGGTCTCACTCCATACGAACTATTGTTCGGGTGTCAGAAGTGTACCTGAATTCCAGAGGTTCTACAAGGAAGCAGATGACTCGAAAGGAGGACCCCAGCAGAATATTTCCCAACTCCCTCACCTCCCTGGACCCAGATCTCTCTGAGGCCAGGAACGAAAGGGAAAGGGGAAGTGGATAGACAAACAAGAGAGACGTCCACACAGGTGTCTTCTGACTCTTCTTATACTGCAAGTCACACCTAAAACATTAAGAACATCATTAATACCGTTCCAATACCTTTTGGCCTTCTCTAGCACTACACTCCCTTGGGACTGGACTCCTACCTTAAGCTTGTGTGGAATTAGCTGCTCTCTTAGAATGTCCAGAATTACTTTCAGTTGCTTGAGAATATTTAAGCACTATAGTTCGATGACAGGACAACACCTTTTTTTGACGAAGAAGATATGGTGGTACACAGCAGTATTAATTATATGCATACAATTGAATACCCCTATCTACCAGAGCTGTTGAACGCTGTCTCAAGTGCTGGCTGAATCGAAGAGAAAACCTTGACTACAAATGTTCCAGAAGTTTCGTCACTCCTTGCTATAGTTGTAGCTCAAGGACAGTGCTGCTCAAACTCTTTACTAGTCGATAGACTCACAGGAATAGTCTGTAAATGCTAATAGCTTCACGAAAACTGCAGTCTTTAACAATTGTCTCTAGAGTTGGTTCAACAGACTTTTTCTCTCAAAAAGGAACTCAAAAGGAAACCTCCTACTTGTGGTTTAGATGAATGACTGGAAACTCTCAGGAAGGACAACCCTCAGGATTCCACTGTTCATTCAGAAGCGCGAAGATTCTCTGACTGGATTCAACAGGATAACAGGCTCGAACTCAGCTCCAGACTCAGAAGAGAAGGAAGATGAACTTAGGCGCAAGAGCACCTCAGAATACTGAATCCGTCACTGAAAACTATGAGACGAAAACGTCCCAAAACACGGAAAGTGAGGTTCCTAGTATGACAGTAACCCCCGCACTAACAGGTAGTGCCAAAACTCAGAATAATGCGGAGAATGGACGCACCAAAGATAAGAACCTCCGTCCGCCAGAAAATGACAGTTGAAGTGCGCGGTGCTGGGCACGCGAGCGCACGAAATGGCCGACAGTCAGCTGGGAGCTAGAACGCTGACCGAAGGAACAGAAAGGCACAACCAGGAACCACCCCAGCCTAAGCAACCCACTGTTGAGCTACTCGCTGACGCCAACTCCACAAGGATAGAGTAGGGAACGAACCTGAAAGCATTGGATTTTTTAGTCTCCCTGACTTGATTTGATTAGCACCTGTTCGGACTCTGACATCGGGACTAGAATGCACATTCAGGATCTTGATTGTCACACTTTAGTGGTAGAAGAAAAATCCTTTGATATCAAAGACCGTTTGGCTGTTTAACAGGATTTAAATGAAACAAGAAAAAACCTGAGTAACATAAACTTGAAACAACAGCTGACAGCCACTGAAGAAAAACCACCTGTCCCAGCAAGACCTGTCTGGATTCCAAAGATTGGGGATCTGGTCAGAGAAAAGATCGCGGTAAAGAAGGAATTTGGGCCTTCTTACAGAAAAGCAGTACCTGTGTTAGCTGTCAACGGAACAAGATCAGTTGTACTACCGCCCCTTGCTGGTAAAAAGGAGAACAGAGGTGTATCCATCGACCTGGTAAAACCACAATCATGTGGCCAATAATAAGTACTAGGCCCAGTGGACTCCCAAGAAATAACAGAATACCCAAATTTGCTACAACCCAAGAGGCTCATACTGAGAGACTAATCACATTTGATAAACCTACAGTGAATAACAAGGGACTATGCAATAATGCCATGGAACTTGTGCCTCTTGAAACCAAAATTGCAACAGTTCGTCAAGACACACCTGTCTACAATGATGTAGCCTCTGACTATGCTAATGTAACAAAGAAAAATGCAAAAGCAAATGAAAATCCGGAAATAATTCCAACAATTGACAGAACTGCATCTGGCTACTTCATCAACTTCGAGGACTTTTCTGAAGGTCAAAGCGAGCATGAAGAAACGCCTGCAACAAAAACTTTCAAAGACAAAGTAATTGAACTATTTCACCAACTAAAAGAAACATATCTGATCTCACCATGGATTAAAATTTGGATTGTGTTAGGTGTACTTACTCTCTTGCTTTGGCTCATCACGATCCTATGTTTGGGAAAATTCATAGATGGGAAATATAATACAATGGACACAACAAGTCAGAACATCAACTTGGTCCTAAAGCCTCACACATCCTCCCACATCAAGAAAAGAGAACTGTCAACAGTAAACATCTCAGCCAATCTAATACCCGGTGGGGTAGCATGGGATAGAACTGATTATAACATTTTTGGCCCGGTTGAGCTCTTGAAGTATCCACACCGGTTCAAGGTTTCATTAAGTGACTTTGTGATACCTAGTACCTTCTCTGATGATTGGGACTTTGAAAATATTAATAATATGATGTCATATTTAGTAATGTCAGCCAAATTTACAGAACATGATTACTTGCAGGGTTCATCGAATTATGAAGAGTTATATTGTTATACACACTATGGTGATCACTATTTGCATAAAACTGCTCAGCCTAGAAATGTTTTATCTTATAACCAATGGTAACACTGTCCAACTCCGCCGAAAGGCAGCTCGAAAACATTTTATGAGAAATTCCAGTACTTCTCAGGGTTTAATAACAGTGATCCAGAAATGTTTTACTTTAAAATGTCATTTAGGACAGCAATGAAAACAATGCTGACAAATACTAAATTGATTTATTCTGAAACGTTTTATGACAAAATGTCTACATTTGGTTTCGAATTTTGGAAAAACACCATTGAAACAAAAACTTTCTGGGGTACCAAAGACTGGCAAGTACAAGGCCTAGAAGCTTTTTTTAGGGCCTGCATGATCCCAGAACAAATGATATTCTTGAATGACACAATTCAACAAACTACTTGTCTTGGTCTAGCTAAGATAAAAAATTTAAATAAACTGTCTATTCCGAATCCCATAACTGATAGTGAAAGCACTACAGATGTGGAGATAGACGTATCCCATATTTTACACCAAACAGAACACATCCTGATTGGAAAAAGTGGTTGATCTGGCCAACAGACACAAATAACTGTCAAGATAGATTCCTGAACAAAACACAGGGTTTCAAAATGACAAGGCCAGACCCAAGATACTCCCAAAGACAACATCCAGGGATAGTTACAACATACAGTGTAGGGAAACTATGCCTTGAGTGGCTAGAAAAATCCACACTGGCAGAAATTAAGCAACACTTGACTTTACTTAAAGACGGTGCTGACTTGCGTGATTTCATAATGGGACCACGCAAACAGCGACAAAAACGTTTCATTGGGGCCGGAATATATGCTGCGTACAACGAAGCTTGGAAAGTAATGCAAAGTGAAACAGCAGAGAAAATACGAGAAATTGATCGTATAAATCTGGAAAAATCACTTTCTGTAGTGGACAATGGGTTAACGACTCTGTCCTCCAGAATATATTCACTGGACAGCATTGTGTCATCTGCCTTTGATATAGTAGAGCACGACTTACTAATGTTACAACATGATCAGTCTCAATTACGTTCTATTGTACAGCTTGGCTGGACGTTGCAAAATCTGCATTCAGGCTATGTGCCATGGCGTTTAATCAACACAACGTCATTATTTTCAATCTTTAACCTTACTGATAAACAAATCAGTTTGGCGCAAAAAGGAGCAGATTATACAATTCTGAGCACTGAAAAACTTGAGAGATTACCATTGACAAAGGCAGGGAGACCTGTCATTGAATGGATAATACATGGAACAATTACAATTCCGATAACAACTTTCCAATTTAAATACTGTCAAAAGTATATACCAGAAGGCCAGTATGAAAGGTTGGGTAAAGAATACATCAAAACAACCTGGGATTTATCCTATACACACAGATGTTATAGTGAAGGGAAAAAGGAGGTATTCCTTAGTGGTAACAATTGTAGAAAATCACTAAGTGGCACACTTCTGTTTCTAGGTATTAATTTGCATGGAGCCTGCGAAGGGTCTTTAAATAACCTTTCATGTCACCTGCATGGCACGCCTGCAAAACAGATAGAGCCATTTTTTAGACCACTTTCTAACGGCAGTTACGTTTTAATAAGTGACCACAGCTGGTGTGGCATGCTGCCAGGAAAAGCCTATCTGACGACCGTAACTTCCAGGGCCGTTTGCTGTATGCAAGTATTGTATCCACACAGCAATCCAGATATGGGGGCTGCGTTATGGCCTTCTGTGAATATCTCTTCTATTCGAATTGATACTTTAAGCAGAATTAAGTCTATTCTTTTACAGACAACTGTGCCTTTAACGTCATCCAAAGAAACATATGACCTGCAAGTTGCAAGGACGACTGCAGAGATACATACCCTTTTATCGACAAATTGCCCCGTACATTTCGCAGAAATGTTAAGCCAAATCTTAAACATTTCTGATACCAGTGGCATCGCACATGTATTTAAGACAGTATTTTCAGGACTGTTAGCACCCTTTGATACAGTTCTGGGCATTTTCCCGAATTTTGTCCATTCTGTCTTTGGTGGCCTACCCTTAATCCTGGGACTCGTGGCAGGAATTTTATTTTTGGTCCTTCTGCAACGATATGGCAAGCTAATCCACAGACAAGACTCCAGCAACGATGGAAGAAACGATCCTAGCAATCCGCTACCGGGACAGAATCACTAAAGTCCTCTGATTGGCTCGGCTTAGAGATCTGAATACAACCTGGTTTCTTTCATTCAGACCAATCTGGCAGGATTGTGTCTTACCTGTGATTTGATGTCTGCTATGCGGAGAAGAATGCGTGTTGGACATCTGTCTTACACTACCATCAGCAGTACCAATGGATATCGATACTTTGCTAGGTCCTGTAACGACTCATGCATCGTGTTGTCCCCAGTGGCTACAAATTCTGATGACGGCATTCGTTGAGACTTCACCACTACGAGTAGGTGGCGGTGAGGTATGAGAGGAAAGCAGCACCAAACAGGTACAACCTTCTGTGAGCATTGCTGACCCTAAGATCGATAATAGCGATCACGCAGGGAACTGCTCAGTTGCAACATTCTCAACTTGGTCGAACTTTCACCTGATGTTGTAGACCAATTTTTTGCAAGTCTGTCTGAAAAATTGTTCTCCCCTGAGCAACAAGAATGAACATTTTTTTTTAACAGGCACACAGCGTTCCCTGAACTCTGAATTCGGCCTTCAGATTTGATAAACAGAAGCTATTTGGAACTATTCCCAGAAAGCAAAATCAACTTTGCCCATTTTTCAAAATATTTACCTTTTTTTGGCACATGGTACTCTGCTTAAAGTAGAACTCTTCTTAGAGAACAGAGCTTTTATTTTTAAGATACTAGAGACAATATTTTACCTCAGCCTCTAGCACATATACAGCATTTTGGATAACTATGTGATGGAATGGCCTCGACCTTCTTTTCTGTATTAAGAGCCATTTCATGTGTAGATTTCACAAATCATTCAGCTGATATATATATGCATCTAACTGAATGTTGACACACTTTGAAAAACGTCCAGTACCAACTCTCATTTTTGTAATTTACCATATATCTTTTCAAATGCGACATATGTATTTTGGGGTGGGTTGGAAAACACACATGCATTGTTATATGCTTCCTATTGCTTACATTTTAGTAATGATGGACATTAATCCGTGGAGTGGGTGTTGTGTTTCTATCTAGGACCCTAATTCGATATTCCCGATTCATGCCCTTATGTGGCTATAATCAATAATATCCTTATAAAGGCATCAGAACCATATCCATATTCAGTAATAGCCCATGCAGTCCAAAGACACAGCACGGCTACTCCCATTGACTCCTACAAAAGAACAAGGCATTCTTCAAACAAACCAAGCCTCCAGCAGCCCGGGAAATCCCCCCTGCTTTTGTTTTGATTTGAACAAGAACTCCTGAAGTCCTGAAAGAACTGTTAGTTCTTAGTGACGTCTTATGTCCAACCTTATGTCAACCTCGGCACCTTTCAGGTATAAATATACCAACAGTTGCCTTAAGCAAACACACAGTGGTTTGGAGCAGAGCGGCTGTCTACTTGTCCGAGAGCCCAGCTGATGCGAGAGCCCACGGAAGCCGCCTCTCCCTTTTGACGCACTGAGAGAGACGCTGTCTTTTTCTCCAGCCGAGAAAATCCAGCTCCGGTGTTTCCAGCTGCCCTTGCGGGTTGCTGGGAGATCGAATCCTGAAGAACAAGATACCAGACCTCCCACATTCTACTACCAAGGTACGGAGCTGACTAAACCCTTAGGAGAATTCTTGATGCAGATCCTTGGCAAAACAATCTTAACCAACTTAACTTAAACTGCTACTTCCTTACTCCTTCCCAAGTATTAGGCTTAGGTCAGGTACACCGGGGTAAGCGTAGTTAGAAGCACCAGTTGAGTACGTTAGTCAATGTTTTTATATATGTATATATTTTAACCATTTTAAATTATCATATGGCTAAGAAACCATATCTATGCTTTTACAGTATTATTTCCTAATACTACTTCTACTGTATGCACTTTACTTTATAATGAGTATTGCAATTATGGCAATTCATTTCTCTTGCATGAGAAGGAAGACTGCTCAATAAATAACATCTTTTTATTTAAAATGCCCGTCTCTCTATTTCTCTGCATTCTGGTGGAACTAAGCATGCACAATTGACTGAGTGAAATAGCTGCCTTTTGTTTTCACACGACTCTAGAGATATACTCTTTATTCTGGGGGAGCAAAGTTGTCATGTTTATGCGGTTGTCAGAAGCTGAATCCCTTCTTGTCTAAATCAGGGAACTTCACTCCTCCCTGTTCATTCAAGAAAGTTTCTAGTGACATCTGAGCTAGCTGGCAAACCTAAATTAAGTTTAACATAGTCAGTAGAGACCTAGATGACCCCAGTCCTACGTCTACACTGCTGTTTATGTTATTCCAATGCGCAGAGTCTATTGGGAAAATAGGAACTACACTACAACCCTTAAAATACCCAAACACCCTAAAACATATACCTCAGTACCCCAAAACATATTCCCCTATACCCATACTTACCTTGTCCAAAAAATTTAAAAAACACATGCTTTTAACATTC
Organism: Lissotriton vulgaris; assembly: GCF_964263255.1. Lineage (NCBI taxonomy): Eukaryota > Metazoa > Chordata > Amphibia > Caudata > Salamandridae > Lissotriton > Lissotriton vulgaris. The sequence continues at coordinate 533,798,628 of NC_141693.1, read as the reverse complement.
ATGCATTTACAACGAATTTTGTTGTAAATGTATGCGAGGTAAAAGCATATAAAATGTAATGCCATGCGTTATAATGGCATTGCGGAGTCATGGTACTTTCGTAATGAAAGTATGCAGAGTGATGGTATGCGGAAAGAAAGTTGCAGAATAATGGGTGTTTACCCTCCTCCGGTAAGTACATTGGTGGCACGGCGGCCCACATCTCCAGCAACATACTCATATTTTTTCCCCACCCATTTGAAAAATGCACAGGTCTCTCTCATTGATGGCCAGCACCGTCATACACTTTTAGACACACCTCCCATCACAAGTTCTAGAATTGCGAACTTTAGAGCTAGGGAGCTACGTTCGAATCTCGGCATCAGCTCAACATCCTGTGATTCCAGATAGATCGCTTTGTCTCCCTGTGCCTACCACAAATGAATGTGTTCTTCTGTAATGTAAATTGTGCTCATGCCATGTTGTCGAGTTCGCACTATATAATATTACAAGGAAAAATAAAGTAGGGAAACTCGAGTTCACAGACTACTGAACGCGCACTCTTAAGTGCATCAGCAGTGCACTGTGAATCGGAGCGTTTCACAGGCCTGTCACAGATACGAAATGCTATCAAAACGAAATCCTACAAAACAATATACTACTGGCCGGCAGCAATTCATACCCGGACAATGTCGGGACGGGCTCCTAGTTTATTCATATTTTATTAGTATCAAAAAGGTAATAAAATCACAATTATATACATTTAAAAATTATTTTGTATGTCTAATCGGTGCTGTCAATAAATAGGCAGAGGCCCATGTTAAAAAGACAGGGTTAGATAAGGAACACTACATATACAAAAACAACAATTTATTGGTAACAATAATTCAAAATGCAAAAAACAACGCAAAATGCAAAAATACAATAAGTTGACGATACACGTTAGACTAAACAGAAAAAATGCCTACGCGCGTTTCGGAACACAAAAAAACATGAAACGTTGCTTCTTCAAGGTGAAAACACATTTGCAGATATTTGAAGGGCCATCTGTAAGCAATGGAGCAACCACCTGATATGTGGTATAACAGCCCACCAAAAGTAAATTGGGTATGTAAGAAGACAAGCCGTCCTCTTCTTAAAGATGGCTGTAAAGCACCAATGAAGGCTCCTACAGTAATCAAAATTTGCAGTGGTCCCGAGGCTAAACAGAAGATCCGGATGGTCCACTAAGGGCCATAGGGTATGAGGTACCTGTCCAGGTCCATGCCAAGAGGGGGAATATAAGTTATTAGATAAGAATAATCCTGGCCTTGCAATACAACATGAGACACCCGCAAGGCAGATAGAGCAGGTTCACAATCTGGAGATGAAGTGGACTCTTCACGGCATGTTTAAAGATGATAGATGACTCTCACTCCCAGCCAAACAGTGCAACGTAAAACGCCCGCCGGGCAAAATAAACAGATTCACACAGTAGGATTAATGGAGCGCTCCCAGCAGCGTAGTTCTGGCTCCGATGAAGGTAGCGCTCTCAGGCGTCCTCGGGCGGCGTAGCTCCCTCGCAGCACAACAAAATACGCAACAACCCTGATAATGCTGTTTGACGAAGGTTATCCTGTTTGGAGATGACTACTACTACTGTCACTCCAGGTAAACCCTCTGGTAGAGAGATACTGTGTACATCTTAAGTTGAATATTGACAGGAGGAAAAGGTGAGTGAGTGAAGGAATTAAAAGAAAATCAGTTGGAACACCATTTAGCCCAGAGGCATGCCTGGCTGCATGGTGGTCACAGCCTCTCATAGCTCCTCAACTGTAATCGGGGAGTCCAACTCCCCTTGAGAAACAATGCCAAGATCCCCAACTGGAAGATCCTCAATCAAGGGTCTGAGACACTTGGCGATAAATGTACAATATGGTATAATAGTTAGTGAAAGAAATTAGGTTATCAGTTGTACAAGATGTGAGGCCTGCACAATTAATAAGACCACAATTTCTTCTTACTGGGAACCAAACACCCATTGTAGCACTTGACTCTCATTATGAAGCAGAGCAATCCAAGGCCTACTCAGCGGAGGCCTACTCAGCGGAGGAGGTGTGGACTATGAATCACTATTTGCTGGCATGCAATAATAACACTCACTAAATGATTGTCTAGTCTGTGATTTTGTTTAGAAAAGGAAAAGTATACTTATTACAAACAATCTACTAAATACTATGCCTTAAGTTACAAATATATACATCAGGCAGATAGACATACAACCAGAAGAAACTAAACAAAATAAAGGCAGGAAACGGAACAGGAACAGAGTCCCCACCCCATCAACATCCCTAAACCCCACACTTCACCTCTTGAAGCATCTGTCATCCATTTCAATAACACATTAAAAGCATTGAACAAATCAAACTTAGGCAAACCACATGTGTGTGGATGTGGCAGTCCACCTCCATTTAATCCAGCTGTTTTGAGACCCCGTTGCCACAGTGTCTCCGCTCGCTGCCTCGTTGCAAGAGGACCCATGAACACAGAATCCGCAATAACTGTCCCCTCATGGTGCACAGGGAGGTGGGGCCGGCAAGCATGGATCTCGGGCATCAGGGGCATTGATGACTCGCATGCACAACACTGCAGTGATGGCCACGGGGCAGGTGAAACTTGATTGGCACAGTGGGCCTTTGGTGGAATGTGGAGACCGGCTTGCACCCTGGAGAGGACAAGGACAGTGCCGGGAGGTGAATCCAGCAGTGGATTTGCTGGACCTGATGGAGGCTCTGATCCTCTCGTACCTCGTGGCGAATGTAGGAGGTCCGCATTGGATCCATAGGATCACTGGATCCCCTCTGGTGGTATGGAGGTGTAGACCTATCTGACAGCATTCATACATTCTTAATTGCCTGAGTGACACTGCCAGTAGTTGTTTGACCTCACCCCTCTGATTGTGACTTTTGAGAATCATGCTGGGGAGCTGGGGGCGAGGTTATAAGGGCTTCAATCTTTAGCGGCATGCCAGTGTGCTGGTTCAGACAGGGGCCCATGATTCTGTCGGCTGGTCCCATAGGCTGGTGAGCATTCTGTGTGGCTCGGAGCGTGCCCTTGGTCTTGGTATTCTTTCCTCTCCCCTTTTCACGAGGTAGTAGGAACTTTGCTTATTAGTTGGCCCTGGACTATGGGCATTGCTTTCACAGTCACACAACTACCTGACACGATCTGTGCACACTCTTTAGGATGCCAGTAGGCAGCTCTGGCTCCAGGCCTGTGGGCAGTGCCGGTAGTTGGAGTTAGGTATCCTCTGTGGCACTGCCACTGCGGTGCCCTCATTGACCACCCGTGGAGAGTCTGACCCGCTACGCTGGTGGCAATCTTTTAGGGGATAAAGCTGAATTTGTTGAAAGGAGCGGTCGTAGTTGCAAGGATTTCACCAGAAATCCTGGAGGCATTGAGGGAAACGCCTTTTGTAGTACCTCTGAAGGTTGTAGCCTCCAATGGAGGAATGGGTAAGGACAAACTGCCCTTCGGCACCCAGCAGATGGATCAATTCTTAGCATTAGGTGCTAGTAGCGCCCAAATAGCAATCCCTTGGAGGGGTGACACAGCCTATTGCTGAGACCGCAGATACTAGCAGCAATTGTGGGCTAAGGCTTGGCTTTTCAGGCCAAAATTGAGGCAACGGTCATTGATATGAACCTCCTCTGGACCAACCTGCGCAAGGTAGCCGAAAGTTCAATAGCAACGGAGACACAGTTAACAAAACTGCAGGAGGAGGTCTCTGCACTGAAGGTGATGGTGACCACCCTTGAAGCGTGTTCAAGTAAGTTGGAGTCAGGGGTGAAAGACACAGAGGGCCGTTCCAACAGATGTAACCTACGATTTGTTAGGCATTACTTTCAGCACCCTGAGGGTGCTGAAAGTAGTGCCCCAGAAACTGTGCTGGAAAATGAATTAAGACTGTGCTCCCAAATCCGACATTATCACATTTTTGTCGTGGAACGAGCCCACAGGTCCCTGGCCCCACTGCCAAAACAGGGAGCTCCACCCAGAACTATAATAGAAGAATTTCTCAACTACAGGGATCGGGATGAAATCCTGCAGGGGGTGCGGAACCACGGAGACCCGATCTTTGAATATGGTAGTATGCGCATCTTCCCTGATGATACAAAGGCAGTTCAACTGCAACAGTAGTCCTTTGGTGGCATCAAAGAGATGCTGAGAGCGATGGCCATGAAGTCCATGTTGCTCTACCCCGCCAAACAGAAGGTGCTGGGTGATGGTTGTTCTCATTTCTTTTTGACAATCAAGGAAACTTGGGACTGGCTGAAATTCTATAATGATGATCGTCGGGTGTCTGTGGGACGAGCTGGAGATGCGCTACTGCATGGGGTGGCCCCCACCTACTCCAAGGAGAAGCCACTGATGTAGACACCGTTCAAGATCTGCACTGAGAGTGGCTGTACAATCTGATCGTACTTTGGGCCTAGAAACACAATGACAGGAATGAGAAGCAGCCACAGCATTGGTAGAGGATGTCACCTCCGCCACCTCGTCATGTGCGGACTCAGATTTGGAGGGCGCCCACAAACACTCGAGTGAGCAGATGGCCGCCAACTAGGGTGGATACATATTTGAGGACCTACCTGATAGTGCTGTAAAATTATGTTACACTTGACCCTGGTGGGACAGGTTTGAGGCAGACTGGAAGTTGAACAGCCAACCAGCTAGAAAGTGTGATAGTTTGTTCCCCTGGTTGTAGCCCACTTGGACACACCTAGTAATTGCTGCATGGACTTTGAGTAGGGTGGGATGGGATCCGGTGGTGGTACTGATAGAGGGGCATGGACTTACATCCACGTGTAGCTTACCCCCCTCTTTCCTCTGTTTCAATTTCTTATCTCTTCCCTTCTTCTGTTTTTATTTCTTTTTAGGGTGTGGATGTATTTGGCCAATTAGCTCACAATGTGAGAACCTCAGGGTACTAGGGCATGTAACTGCAGATTGGCCAAACTCAGGGTAGCATCTGATGTGTTTCTGCTCCAAAGATATATCCTCAGTTCATTACCGATAGAGGAATTTGCACACATACTGTAGTTCAATTGAGACAGTTATTAAGCAGGTGGAAGTGGTATTATGCTTGGGACAGCACTAGTTAAGTTGCAAGGTGTTTACCAGGGGTGGAAAGAGGGCTTGCAAACTGTTTAGTATTATTCTTGATACAGCGTTAATTGTGTGTTGGAAGGTGATGGGGAGGTGGTGAAAGTGAGGTGTGTAAGTGTGGATGGGGACGAGACATTGTGTGATGAGTGATTCAGTACATTTTCTCACATGGAATGTAAGGGGACTAAACTCCTTCGTGAAACAATACAGAACTCACACCTATCTTAGGAGGACTGGAATACATATAGTGCTCCTCCAGAAGAAGCATCTGTTGGAGATGGAGGCCCAGAAGCTCCATAAAAAATTGAGGGGACAACTTTACTCCTCCACCTTTTCATGCTAAGCCAGAGGGGTGTCCATTTGGGTGACACTGAGGGTCCCATTTCAGTTGTGTGGCCAGGTCACAGATGTTGACGAACAGAAGGAGTCAGGTCCTAGGCGGGACTGAGGGGGGCTGGACCGTAATATAATGAGGGAAAGTAGAGACTGCCCAAACCTCATAGAATGAAAACATGATTCAAAAAGAAGATACAAGTGTAATTCAATGACACATGTACAGGTACTTTTATTTATACCCACTACTCATAATTTTTATATTTTTAGAAAAAGTTTTAAAGGACAAGAAAAAGACCCACACAATCAACACAGTGATTATACAAATGCAAACAATTATAAACAACAATTCATGAAATACGTAAAAACACAGGACAAAAATATTAACACATTTAATAATTCATGGTTACACATCAATTCCTGTTTTGAGACAACCAAAGCGTCACAGATGTGGCAGGGCACTACGTACTTCTGGGTGGCCTATTAAATGGCAGGGAGCTCTGTATGCTTAACACATTTGCTTCAAACACTCAAAATGGTGAATTTTTCAGGACCCTATGTTGGACTCTCTATAATTTGGGCTGGCGACTTTAATTGCATGCTAGATGACAGACTCGACTTTCATCTGCCCCGGCTGGGTTCGAAACCCAGCATGGAGGCTAGCTTATGAGACACCATGTCTAGATTTGAACTGCTAAACATTTGGAGGGAGCTTCACCCCTAGGTCCCAGAGTTCTCCTGTTATACTCCCACCCACGAGCGCATAGTCGTCTGGACAGCTTTCTAATAACCTACGAAGGCAATCTGAATGTTCTGAAGGTGACTTACCAAGTACGTTTCCTGTCATATCATGGCCTATTATTAATGGAGTGTGGTGTTTGGGGACAGAGGCCAAAATCCCAATATGGAGATTGTGCCCTGAGGTGCTAGAAGACCGGGAATTTAATATAGATATGGAGGAGGTATTGAGTGGCTTTTTCGCCACGAATTGGAACTCCTCTTACTCCGATGTGCGAAATGGGGAGTGCTTAAATTAGTGGTCAATGGCAAGAGCCTCAGCCAAGAATATGGTATACGCAGGAAACTGGAGCGGGAATTGCAGGTGGGAGAAAAGACACTTGTGCATTGGCAGCAACGGGCACGTGGCCGAGAGGTGGGTGGAGTGGCCCTGGTGGAGATGCATAGAGGTGAATTGAGACAGGCTAAACTGTCATGTTCAAAAGGATTACCGCCATGGTCCCCATCGAGACGGCGATAAATCAGGCCACATGCTGACATGGTTACTGAATCGAGAATACCCCCTGCTGCTTATCCTAGCCCTGTGCGGCCCCTATGACACACTGATCACTGGCAGGTGGCAATTAATAAGGCACACTATGACCACTTGCAGAGATCTAACGGCTTTCATCACTCCGTTTAGAACCTTCCATTTCATTAGGATACCTTTTGGGCTTGTCTCTGCGTCTTCAGTTTTTCAGAGGGTGATGGAGAGTTTACTCAAGGGGATTGATGGAATGTGTATTTATCAGGATGATATACTTGTTTTTGGTGATGACTTGGAGCAACATGATTCTCGCCTTAAAGCTATACTTTCTAGATTAAGTAAAGGCAATTTGACGGTAAAGTTTGAAAAGTGCAAATTCAGATCAAATTCTTTAAATTATCTGGGGAATAATATCTCAGGTAAGGGAGACAGACTAAAGGAAGGTTTATTTGATTCTATTCATAAGTTGTTTGTGCCTAGTTCTAGAGAGGAGCTCACGAGTTTCCTTGGAATGATTGAATATTATGCAAAGGTTATTAAAGGATTCTCAGAACTTACATCTAATATGAGATTGCTTCCGAAGAAAGGATCTAATTTTGTTTGGTCGAGTGCATGTCAGAAGAATTTTTATCTATTAAGGAAAAATTAGCTAGTGCGCCGTTCTTACAGAGTTTTGATACCAAGTTGAAATCTATATTAACTACTGATGCAAGTGTAAAAGGGCTTGGTGCAGTGTTACAGCAGGTAGGTCCTAAAGGTATAAAAGCTATTATGTTTCTTTCTCGGGGTTTGAGAGAACCAGAGACAAGGTACTCTGTCGTAGAGCATGAGTCTCTACTTATCTTTTGGGCTGTAAAAAAACGTAGGAAATTTTTGCGGGGTGTCGATTTGGAAGTTAGGACGGACCATAAACCTTTAGTGGAAATATTTGAGAATAAAGGCTTAGATATGATATCAAGCAGAATAACCAAGTGGATAATTAGTCTCCAAGAGTACTCTTTTTCTATCAAATACATTTCTGGTGCGGACAATATGGTGGTGGATGTGTTCTCAAGATTAGTTTCGGAGGCTTCTGAGGTGGATAATGATGAGGATGACAGTGATGAGTGGGTCTGTACTGTGGTACCTAATCACATTTCTGAAGAAAAATGGTCCAATGTGGTAGATCAAGATGATACTCTCAAATAAGTAATGTTCCTGATTTAGAACAATTGGACAAGTGCTAAATGTGGTTCTGATGCAAGCAAACCTTATTGGTATGTCAGGGACGAACTGTATGTTGATGGTGGAATTTTATTCAGGGGTTCTAAAGTCATTCCTCCTGAGAGTATCAGGAAAGAATTAGTGAGTTTGGGTCATGTTAATCATCCTGGGATCACCAAGACAAAGGAGAGGTTACATTCATCTTACTGGTGGCCAGGTATGGATAAGTCTATCGAGAGAGAAATTCGAGACTGTGTTATGTGCAGTTTGTGTGATAAATCCAAGATACCCAGGGTACAGCCTATGATTGTGAGGTCTCGTCCTAAATGTCCATGGGATGATATTTCTTCGGATATTTTAGGACCTATCAACTCGAGTGGTTCTCAGACATATTTGTTGGTCATAGTTGATATGTACTATCGATGGCCTGAAGTATTTTTTTTAACTAACATTGATTCAAGCAGTGTCATTAAATGCCTAAAAAAACTATTTAGTAGAGAAGGAATGCCTAAATCCATTTTATCGGATAATGGTGTCCAATTTGTCTCTAAAGAGATGGAAGAATTTTTGGGATCTTGTGGGATTCTGCACAAAAAGTGTTCCCTCTATCATCCTGAGGCTAATGGGATGGTAGAAAGGTTCAATAGGGTCTTAAAAGAGACCATTACGCTTGCTAAATCCCTTTCTTCGGATTGGAGGTGTGAAGTTCTCAAAAAAAAAGAAAAGTATAGAAGGACTTCCCATTCCACTACTGGGAAAACTTCGTTTTTTTTTTGTTTCGTAGGAGAATTCCTAACACATATTTGGAGCCAAGTTGGGTTAATAAGTACTGTTTGAGCAAAAGTAAAGAGAATGTGCGCAATGAGGATGATCTTGAAGAAAGAGAAGATTCTAAAGTTTTTAAAAGAATACTTAATTTTGACAATAAGAAATCTGTAAAGTTATTGAATGTGAAATTTGGTGACATAGTGGCTCTCAAATAACCTGGGCAAGTTGGAAATGCAAATTTAAAGTATTTTAAACCTATGACTGTCATTAAGGTTTTTAGGAATGCTATCAAGACTCAAGACCATTGAGTGTGGAATCTTAACAGAGTTGTCTTGTTGAAAAATGGTCACGGCAATGTGTATAAGAAAGAGGATTCCATAAACATGGAATAACTTGATTGTAATCTAAAATTAAAGAAGAAACCCATGAACATGAAAGAAGCTGTTTGTGATCAACAAATGAAGAAGATATCATCTACTCCTGCTGTGCAGGTCCGACGTTCGTCGAGGGTTTCAAGATGTCCTAATTATTTGAAGGAATATGTTTAGTAAGATTATTTTTAAGTTTGTCATTTTCTAATTTGTTTTGTAGGGAAGGGAGATGTGTGGTGTCCGATGCATCTTCTATTTCCATCTTTTCATTGTGGTTGCTATCTATGACATGTTTGTGTTCTGTTGCTATGTTGCCATGCAGCTTATGTCATGTTAGAATACTTGTACAACTTGGAAGTTGAGTATGTGATTTGAAGGTTCTTGGGATAGCGGTTGGAGCTGACCTTAGATGCTGGTGGATAGGATCTTTTGAAGAGGAAAAAACCTGCTTCCCTTTGAATCCATTGTTGCATGACTCGTATTTAAATATAATAAGTAGGCTATTTTCACCGCCCTGCAAACAACAATAATTAAGGTGAGTGGTAGTTGCAGAACCCTATCCTTCTACCAGAGGTCACTCTAGCTGAAGGAGAAAGCATACATTGTCTCTGAATGAGTTGCTCTGCTAAACGGTTATTCCCAACCTGTGTGACGGGATGGAGAAGGGTAAATTGGCAGGAGGATTATTGCTCTGTATGCAGAGGCAAGATATGTTAGATGGGGTCAGACAACACATTTTGATGTGATTTCAACCCAATGCAGACCTACTATGAAGGAGATGACCTGAGCTCCTACCCTTTACTAGCAAAACACCGAAAATCCCAGCTAAAAGGCTCAAGGTCTATTCAGGATTCATTCTGAGCTGTCACATTTCTTTCAGTTTAGGTAGAAACTGAAATACTGAACAAGGGCTTCTTAATGAAATCATAGTGAGAGATAGAGACACTTTTGTTTAGTGACAGCTAAGCGCTATCAAGAAAGACGGGTCATGTAAGAAGGGCCTTACCAGGTGACTTCTTAATGTTGTTTGACAAATACAGAAAGATGGTTCTTCCAGAAAAACCAGACCTTAGCGCCTGCTTATGAGCCTGTAGGTCTGAGAACCACCAGATTCATGGTGGTGCGGAGGTGGTAGACTTGCGACCACCACATTACTACCCTAGTGGTTGTGCCGGGTTAGGACCGCAGACTCTGCCAGGTAACTGCTGTTCCCGGGCGGTGGCAAGGTGATCCAAAGGCATCTATATGCTTGTTGGGACCACCAATCATATTATACCTGTCATCACCACCACTCATTTCATGGAGGTCTTTCCTCCAAAAAAATTGTGGCAGTGAGGAAAGAAAGGAGGCCCTGCAGGGCCCTCTTGTTCCTCACTACTTGTTGATGCACACATGGGGCATACCATTTGCCCCTCTTTTTGCGTGCACAGAGGTTGCAGCACGGCATGGACTTTTAGGACATGCTGTGCTGAAACTTTGTTTGACGTTCCCATTGAGATGCTTATTTTATAGGCATCACTGTGGGAACAACAAAGGAAAAGCCCTCCAATGACGAAAAAAAACATTATAAGGCGGGTCGTCCTCATGTGGGTGTGATGGTGCGGTGACACGGTGGGCCTGCCACCTCACCGCCAAACTCATAGTCAGTCCTTACATTGAATCTCCTTCCTTTATGTGCATGCCTTTCTACTATAATTTTACATTTTAATGTTATACTAAGTTTGTATAGAAATAAAGAAATGCACACATATTTTTTTGAGAGAGCATGCATTTTTCCATTTTTCAATGTGATCTGGAATATTTTAATTTGCTTTTAGTTGTAAGGACTTTATACTTCTTGTGTTTTGAGTTTCATAAGCTGTACTTCAAAGCCCAATGAACTTAACTTCAAAATGCTTAATTGGCAATTAGAATCCAGTCACAACGAGTGGGTGGGCTTGCTAATGTAATCTGCACTGTCACCTCCAATAAGGCAACAGATGGGTGGTATGTATTAATAAACTTGAATTTCTGTGAATAATTAGTTTACATTGCAAGGAGCCAGTCCCAGCAGGCAGAGCTTTAAGGGTCGTTAACACAGGTTTAGCTCAGAGACAGACAAGAAATAGAGCCACACTCTATTGACTAACAAGTGTTTTGTTCTGAAGTAAGTTTTTTTCACCAAAGCTTCTCTACACTTGTCCCATAAATCAAACATGAATGTAAGAAGATGAGATTATCCCTAAGCATCACTTTCCCATCAGTAGAAATTGCCAAACAGCGTTGGAACCATGGGGCCCAATGGAGAGGCAGCATGTCACAGTTTATACCTCACTAAACAAAGAAACGGAGGAGTGCAGATCCCGACCGGCTGCAAATAAAAAATGTCTGTTTTTAAAATGTGCAATTTCAGATTCATATCTATGTGAGCGCTGAAGTCTCAGAATACTTGGTATATAGGGGAGGCTGGGTAAGCATGCAAACGCGCATGTAAGGGGGAACACCATTCTGGCCAGAATCCCCAAAAAATCCTTTTTAGTATAGTAGCAGTTCCACACTACTGATGAAATATGGCATTCTGGTTCCCTCTGAAGCTCAAATTACAGAAAGAGTTAAAGGAGGGTCTTAGGGAATATTTAAAGACCTGGCATGAACACCATCCCTATATTCAACATGTACTACATAAGAATATCCATGGGTCTAGAACAATCAAAATCTACCTCACTGATACATCAACTGAAAAACCTAAATAATATAAACAATATAAAAGATCGCTTTTGGAGTGTGGATACCCAACAGCCACCAATTGGTGCCACCCTTAGTCATCATCTGGGTCTCCTCTTGATATTTCCATAGTGAAACGTTGATGGTGAGTCTGGGACCTGTTGATCATATCCCATACCAACTTAAGAACAACTAGAAGACCTACAGATGTGAGAAGATTACCATTTATGATGGGAAAAAATCTGTATTGCAGTGCGAAGCTAAAAAAAAGAATTTAAAATTGGACAGCTGAGAGAAAACCTATATTTATTAACATCGCTCAGAGCCCAAACCTAAAAACAGCGCACAAAAAAGGACAGCTTTCAGCAAATAACTGTCATCATTGAATATGGGGTCAACATGTTTCAGCAAAAATGAGGAAAAGATATCCACTGCCTTCCTCAGGACCTCATTTTGAATTGCTACTGCAATGTGTGCAACAAATAATAAGTGAATAAAAAGAGTACAACCATGTCACTTGGGATCCTGGGTGTACATAAAATCCTCTGCATGTGGACTGATTGACCATTGTAACATAAACAGGATAGATTAACAGACTCAGTTATTTTTATCTGTGATATAGAGACTATCAGGTGTCTAAAAACATCCTGTCATGGCCTAATGTACATCTTTTCCAGCACTAGTAATTTTTAGCTTCATGTGCATCATTATGTTGTAATGTAGTTTTACTCCCAGCCTACCTAGTCAGCAGGAGGTTAAGACCTCACCTGGCTGCGGCTCAGGGAGATGAAGCACCACTCTAAAAAAACTCTGAAAAACACAGAACTACTGTAAACAGTTCCCTGCTTCTCCTGAGATGCCTATACTTGTTTGTTTACAAACACACATTGGTTAATATTCAAAATGACACAATCATTATACTGCTTAGTCAGAGCAAAAACATTGTTACTTTCTGATCTGTCTCCCAGATTCAGGTATTTCGAATAAAGCTACCATTTCCACCCTCGTTAAACATGGTGAAATAAAAAATGTTTCCATGACTGATAGCATTAACAAGTGTCATCACCCTGGGATTCTCTATGCAAGTTTGCTTCTGCCGTCTTGCATGTATCCCCCAGACACTCGCCACATCGACCATTGCTAAAATACTGCCCTAAACATACAGGGATCCGTATAAGCCCTACTAGTGGGTCGCTTCCATCAGCCAAGTACTGGTGTTTAGAGCAAATCCTAGAGTTTGCTTAAGGTCATCACCTCGTGGTGCTAACATACGTGGTTAGAAAAAAGATAGTGCCTGCGTGTGTCATCAAGTTCCCAAATTATGCCAAATGCAAGAGTATCTCAGCAGTCCCCCCAGTAAAGTGAGACTCATGCGTGTTATGGTGTCAGCCGTTAACACCTAAACTTAATACTCGCAATGGGGAATAAATCCCAAAACACCGTACAGCCCTCACCTGGCCGTCGGTACTCCAGACGATCATCTGAACCGTCTCCGGAAGGTGCTTGTAGTGTGTAACCGCCATGCTTTTGTTACCGAGCGCGTCTCTCTCGTCCGACTTGCAAACACGTGATCATATCATGTGATCACTAGTGCCTCTGGGTAACGTAGTTCATAGTCATAAAGGACATCCGTAGTTGTAAAAAAACTGACCCGTTCGTTCTTTAGTCAAGATATAAAGAAGTCTAAACATTTTGATATAGGGCGTGACTCTAAATAATCTGGGTCAAAGTATCATTGACAAAGAGCAGACCCACTCTTACTGTCAAATGTCATAAGCAGATGTTTAAGTTGATATTGAAGTTATTACAGACCTCTGTCCGTGTTGTGACAGATCCACCAAGATTGGCTTCAAGGCCATTTCTTTTAGTTATTGTTAATAGAAATGGACCCAGTCCCAAAATAAAATATTCCAATATAGTGCCCCCACGCGTGCAGTGGCTCCTGACTCTGGGTAATGTAGTTCGGAGCTACTATTATTGAAAAGAGGTGTCACCGTCAACAATATCCGTTAAGATGTGTTCTTAGTCTTTATTGAAGTTTTTCAACACCACTCTATACCACTGATGGGCGGATCATGATCATTATCGTTCTATTACCCGAACAAGACGCTTAAAGTACAGTTTCCCTTAGACCAGAAAGTGGGAATTTTGAACAAAACTAAACTTTATCGACAATTCATAGTGTCTAAAAGGAAAACCAAATCCTTCTATGAGGACATACCGGTCGTCTCATTGTTGTATTTCTCGCTCATGACATATTGGGCGTGTGGATAACTACCAGGATAGTTCAGCAAAGATTCTACAGTAACACCCAAGGAATTTCATCATTCAGACCAATTTTTGTTCCTTGATCAACAGGAACTTCAAAACATCTGTGACATGGTCCGGAATGAATGGTTGTTCTAACACCGTCCATTGAAAGTCAGTTGGGCCATAATTGGCCTCTAGAAAATGGCTGGTCAATCTTGTTGCCTGCTTCATACATCTCACAGTGCTCTTGTGTTCTGAGATTCTCAGTTTTACTTTTCGAGTAGTCATGCCCACGTATTTCAACTTGCATGGACACGTGATCATATATATGAGCCTGTCGCTTTTGCAGTTTGTGAACTTTTTCTGTACCTAAGGGCGACTGGTACTTATATCAATAATCAATGATTTTTGTGACTGCGGGCATGCTGCACAAGTGCCACAGGGATGGTGACCTTGTACTGCAGGCAAATCCCATATGGTGCCTACTGAGTGAGACATCTTACTTCTCGGTCTTGTATAGACCAACAGATCCCTCAGATTATTGCTTCTTTTGAATGAAAATAAAGGGGGCGGAATAGAATCCTGCCCAGTATTCAGTGTAGACCAGTGTTTTCTAACAATCTTCTGACTGTCATTCGACATTGTACCAAATGTGTTCACAAAAGTGAGCCTGGCCAGATTTTCCTTCTGTCGTAATTTGACGGTGATCGGGTTAGCGTTAAGCTTTGCTACACGTATTTCCCCTTATCTTGACTATGGTTATCGGAAGCCATTTTGTATGTATCGGCGGCCATTTTAGTTGAATGTGTTGCCTCGTGGTCAGCATGCCCTTTTGTCCTTCCTCTGTACCACTGACCACTCGAGTTTGCCCAGCAACAGGCTATTTTTAGTATTGGTCAAGCTCGCACATGCACAGTTTAGATTGAACAGTCATCACTTAGGAATGTTTCGCCAAACTGACCAGTGATGTTATAGCTCCTCCCATGAGTTGGCTGTGTTCCAAAAATGACCATATATGTACCTAAAACTCTGTAATTGTATTCCGCCTACCTTTTTATTACTGTAAAACTGTATAAAAGAAGGATTTGCACCGATGTTCGGTGTGATACTTCTTGCATTACCAAAGGGTGCTGTAGGAATGTACCAACACCCCATGGGGTCTTAATAAACTTGTCTTTTGCATTTTCTAGTTTCCGTGCCAACATCTTTTATGGTGTAGAGGGTATTCTGCGGAGTATGCAGGCCTGGAGAACCCAATACCACACTTCAGCATTGGAGGTTCCAAAAGAGCTTGCCGGTTGTTATTCATTGCACGCTTCATAGAGCGGCGTACCAGCTTCTTTGGATACTTCCTTGCACAAAGTTGTGATGAGAGTGAGGTTGTGTGTTCTTTAAAACCTTCTCTAGTGGAACAGTTTCTCTGGACCCTCAAAAATTGACCATATGGGAGATTATCCCTCAATGATTTGGGGTGATGACTGTCATAGCATAACAATTAATTTCTCGACATAGGTTTCCTATACAGTTCAGATTGGAGACCCATAGGAGTTGCTATGATTAAAAAGTCCAAGAAAGATAATTTATCTTTAACATACTCCACTGTGAACCTCAAAAAATCATTTTCTCTCAGTTTTCTCTCAGCTGTCCAATTTTAAATGCACTATTTAAGCTTCGCACTGCAATACAGATTTTATCCATAAATGGTAATCTTCTCACATCTGTCGTAATTTGACGGAGATCGGGTTAGCGTTAAGCTTAGCTACACAAATTTTTCCCTTATCTTGACCATAGTGTTCGGAGGCCATTTTGAGAACACTGGCGTCCATTCAATATGAACGCGCTGCCTCGTGGTCAGCATGCCCTTTTGTCCTTTCTCTGTACCACTGACCACCTGACTTGCCCAGCAACAGGCTATTTTTAGTACTGGTCAAGCTTGCACATGCATAGTCAAACCCTCTGTACTAGTGGACAGTCATCACTTAGGAATGTTCTCCAAAACTGACCAGTAGTGTGATAACTCCTCCCATGAGTTGGCTGTGTTCCAAAAATGACCTTATATGTACCTAAACTGAGCAAATGTGTTCCGCCTACTCTTTTTATTACTGTAAAACTGTATAAAAGAGGTCTCGCACCGATGTTCGGTGTGATACTTCTTGCATTACCGAAGGGTGCTGTAGGAATGTACCACCACCCCATGGGGTCTTAATAAACTTGTCTTTTGCATTTCCAGTTTCCGTGCCAACTTCTGTTTTATGGTGTAAGCGGTTTTGCAGAATGTGTAGGCCTGGATAACCCGATACCACAAATTAGCGACCACGAAGGGACTCATCGGCGACTCGGATGCCCGAAGGAGAGGTCGTGACGAAGGATTGAAAACTCGCCATGGACGCGTACGCTGCCACTGAGTGACTGGAGTCTTGGCACCCACGGTGTTTTCTTCCTTTCCTTCTGATCTGAGCTTCCAGGTGGTGCCGGTCCTCGACTGAGATCCTGATCGTTCGAGTTGTCATACAGTGCCGGTTTGGCTGATTCGATTAAAGAACTTGGCAGTTGGAACCTGGATATTTGAAAATTTGGTAAGCTTGTGATTGGTAAGATAGTCTACAGACGCTTACTGTGGCTTTTTGAATATGTTTTGAGTTAGCTAACATTTGGTTCTATGATTTGAGTTATATGTGCAGTGCACTTCACATAGGCGGGCAATGTAGAGATATTTCTCTAATTTTGTGTTTGTTTGAACGGCACACTTTGTGTGAAGTATATTAAGTGCCATTTTTGTAATATCACGTTTCCGTGATATCTTGACATGCCTGTTTTAAGCACACTCCGAGGAATGTGCTGTCTTGGAAAAGGTACCAATTATCGATTAAATGAATCTCTGCCGGCTCCCCAGAGGGGACACCTAATCGTGAAATGTACGTCAAATTTGGCATTCCCCCTATATTATGCAGTACATTGTGGCATAAATATACTAAGTCTGATCCCGAATTACAATGGCCACTACATGGGTCATTTGATTTACGAAAGGTTCAGTATGAGGAGCAATGTTTGTTTCAGCGCAGGTCTAGACAAGATATGTTTGATTGTGTACGTATGTGGGAGAAAGCGGTGCGTGAGCGGATGAACCGTGAACAAGCCTTGGCGGACAAAGAGCAACGGAAGGCTGCTCGTGATAAAGCTTTGCAGCTGGAGGAAAAAGAGTTGCAGGAAAAGAAAGAGAGGCAGGCACGAGAACGTAATTTGCAAATGAATGGTCAATTCCCTATTCGACATCCTCTTTATCCTGTCCTTACTAATGAACGTGATGATTTTTCATTATTAGACCGTTGCCCGCCTCCATACGTTCCACCTACGGCCCCAGCTGAGGATTCAGACGGGGACGATCAAGAGGGTAGTCGTACTAGGCTAAGTGCTGGTGAAGCTGCGGAATTGCGTAGTTTTGCTCGAAAACGTAAAATGGGTTTTTCCAACGGTTGGTCCAGCTACGGGATGAGGCGTCGAGATTACGGGAGGCGAGAAAGGTATCAGATGCGCCTGAGCCGGGATCGACGGAGAAATCCAAAGAGTGTCCTATCTTTGGAGCAGATAAGAGTTCTACGGTTAATGTTATGCCTATGCGTGAAGCTGCATGTCCCTCCTAAAGGGCAAGGTACAAACGATGACAAAACGTCTGTGGATGCAAAGGGTTATTTTATATATAATTGGGTTTACACACCGTGGAACAGAGCAGATGTTATGGCACTTAAAAATGCTTTGCCTGACCCCCGTAAGAATCCGGCAGCTTTCTATGAAGGAGTGGAGGGGCTATTTCTTCGTGTGTTATGACGTTAGTTGATATTGACCTTTTCTTTGGGTTAATACTGCCTCCTGATATGTGGAGGGCGATTCGTAAGTTCGATGATCACGCGATCCTGGGGGCGGATTGGAAAACTTTAGCTCAAGCTGATTTGGATAGGGAACCTGCATGTAAGCCATGTCAATTAATTTTGAATCTCCCGGTGGCTATTTTGAAAAAGTTAAAAACGCTCTTTCCCCCGAAGAAGATTGATTGGACCATGTTAGCCTCTTGTAAGCAGAAGGCGGATGAGTCGGTTTCTGACTTCTTCTCGCGTTTTGAGAAACCATTTCATGATTACAGTGGGCAATTACTAACAGAAGACACAGGTAGGCATTTGTTCGTTGACAAGTGCGTAGCAAATCTCCTACCGGAGATTGCAAAACGGTTAAAGACTAGTGAAAGTTCCTGGACCACGGTGACCCCTGCTTCTTTATTGACTAAGGCTCAGTATTATGAACGACAAGAATTGGAGGCTAAAGAAAGTACTGATAAGAAAGTGAAGGAATTGAAGACGAAAGTGATGTTGGCTCAGGTTTATGCTACACAGCCGAGAGGGAATGATAGAGAAAGGCGTGGATCGTATGGTACGTCTTCTGTTCGTACTGACATTTCTGAGGATCAGTGCGCATACTGTAAACAGTTTGGACATTGGGCCTCAGACTGTCCGGTGCTTCGAGAACAACGTAATCAGCGTGGTCGAGGAGGTGGACGGACACGGAATAGTTATTCAGGAGCGAGGGGTGGAGCGAGTGATCTTGGCAGGTTTGAAGCGAGGGGTCGTGGTCAGGCTGATAATACTACTTTTGATCGACGGAACCAGTACCAGATATCGGAGGGTGAAATTGCAGAGTCTCAGGACTATGTACATGCATAGGATTGCGTAGGATGGGGTGTGGAATCAGTTAAAGTACCAGTAGATCAAAGAGGTCCATATGTATCAGCGGGCGTTCTGGGTTCTACTGATCAGTTCCTGGTTGATACAGGAGCTACTCATAGTGCTCTGTCTAAAAACTTGGTTCCAAGGGCTCCCCTGTCTGGCGAAATGATTACATCAATAGGGTTCGATGGAACACCCTCTCTTAGCCCATTGTCACAACCCCTTACATTTTATATTGACAGATTTTTTGGCCCGTGCCCGTTTTTATTGTCGCCAAACACTCCAGACAATATTATGGGAATAGATATGCTTAAATATTTTCGAGCAACCATACGCTGCGCTCCTGAAGGAGTGCGGGTTATTTTGAATGACAATTACCCAGATGTAGAGAGATTGTGCCCCACGCAAGACATCGAGGTGTTAGCCTCTCTCCCAAAAACGTTATGGGCTACTTCAGACACGGATGTGGGACAGATGATTATCCCTCCCATTCACATCACGGTGAAGGAGGGAGCGTCTCTGCCTCGTGTACCACAGTATAAAATATCCAGGGAGGGTGAAGTTGCTCTAACACATATTGTGCACGATTTGATTATTGCAGGCGTAGTAGAGGAAGTTCCTTATAATGTCTGTAACAGCCCTATTATTCCGATTTTAAAGAAAGATACTGATGACAAAATCTATCGGTTTATTATTGATTGGAGAGAAATCAACAAGATAGTAGTGCCCCAATACCCGGTGGTATCTGATATTACAACATTAATTACTTTGATTCCGCCTACCGCCACTACCTTTACCGTCATTGACCTGAAAAAGGCTTTCTTTTCCATTACCATCCATCCTGATAGCCGATATCTGTTTGGTTTCACATTAAATAATAAATCGTATAGATTTTGCCGAGTTCCTCAAGGCTATACAGAAAGTCCTAGCATTTATAGCCAGGCTCTAAAAGGGCAGCTTGATTCTTTTGATTTACAGTCTGGAGTGGCTCTCATTCAATATGTCGATGACATTTTACTTGCAGTAGACACGCAGGAGCAATGTGAGGAGAGTAGTCTTGCTCTGCTTTCCTTTCTTGCCCAAAATAATCACAAGGTTTCGAGGAAAAAGCTCCAATATTGTAGACCAAAGGGGACCTACCTCGGTCATCTTTTGTTTAAGGAAGGATGTGCATTGACATCTGATCGAATTCAAACGATTTTAGATACACCAGTCCCCCGCACTCAGAGAGATGTGCGCGCTTTTATAGGCCTAACGTCTTTTTGTAGGCATTGGATAATGGGGTTTTCATACATTATAAAACCTTTGTTAGCATTATTGTCCAAAACTACACCAACTACCCTTGAATAGACAGATGAATGTCAGAATGCTTTTGAACAATTGAGACAAGCCCTTTGTTCTGCACCAGTGCTAGGTACACCAGATTATACGAAGATTTTTACATTATATGTACACGAGAAGGATGGGTGTGCATTGTCAGTCTTAGTGCAGACACACGGGGATAAGCAGAGACCTTGCGCATATTTTTCAGCAGTACTTGACCCCGTAGCACGAGGATTACCTGGGTGTTTTCGAGCAGTTGCAGCAACAGCAGTGGCTATACGACAGAGTGAGGGAATAGTTTTGTCACACAAATTGTTGGTGTTAGTTCCCCATGCAGTAGACGCTCTGCTAAACCAAACGAAAACCCAGTACTTAACGAGTGCACGTTTAACAGGATATGAGCTAACGCTGTTGGCGCCACACATCACACTAAAGAGATGTGCTACTCTGAACCCTGCTACTTTATTGCTGTATCCTGTTGCTGAGGGCCAGGAGGAAGAACATCATGATTGTGTTTTCCTGACTGAAGAACAAACAAAGGGTCATATCGACTTACAGGATACTCCACTTCCAGATGTGGATGGGGAACTGTGGGTTGATGGATCGTGTTTGAGGTTGCCAGATGGTACCACTTCTGCAGCATATGCGATCACGACACTTTAGACAGTGGTAGAAGCAGCACGAATACCACAGAAATCGGCCCAAGCAGCGGAATTGATAGCCTTAACAAGAGCATGTGAACTAAGCACTGGTTTATGTGTGAACATCTACACTGATAGCCGGTACGCCTTTGGAGTAGCGCATGATTTTGGCCTACTCTGGAGAGAGCGAGGGTTTTTGACTTCACACGGAGTGCACATTATGCACGGAGAACTAGTGTGTGATCTCTTGAATGCGTTACTATGTTCAAAGAAAGTGGGGATAATTAAATGTAGTGCACATAAGAAAGTGACAGACAAAGTAGGACAAGGAAACGCCTTTGCAGATTGCATAGCGAGGGAAACTGCTATGTTACAAAACGCCTCGCCAATGTATGTAGTGAAATCGCAGGCTGAGCGGTGGCATGATGCTAGAGAGGAGATACTAGACATTCAAAAATCAGCGTCTGAAGCAGAACTTGCACTATGGGCAACGGAGGGAGTGTTGGACGATGAAGGTTGTTGGAGAAGCAAAGATATGGAGAGATGGAAATTGCCTGCAGCTTACTTGCAAGCAATGGTTCAAATGACACATGGATTGGCACATGTTGGAGCTCTTGCAATTACTAAATTGCTTACGCGAGTCTGGGAGCATCCTGAGATTGCCAATATGGCTAGAAGAGTAGTGCAGACCTGTCTGATATGCTTGCAGTACAATCCTGCAAAAGAGACGTATACTCCGAAAGAAGGGTTTGTTCCACCTACTGCACTATTCGAAGTACTATAAATGGATTACATCCACCTTGAGCGTTGCAATAACCTTAAGTATGTCTTAGTGGTGGTGTGTGCTTTCAGTAAATTGATTGAGGCCTTCCCCACGAAGGATAATACAGCGCTGACAACAGCTAAGGTGTTGCTCAAAGAGTACTTCCCGCGCTATGGTGTTTGTGAATTTTTGTGGAGCGATAATGGTCCCCATTTTGTTGGGAAAATTGTGGAATACGTTATGAAGGGATTGGGAATCCAGCAAAAGTTCCATGCTGTATTCCATCCGTAGTCAGCAGGTCTGGTGGAAAGGTACAATGCTACTTTGAAATTGAAACTAGCAAAGATCGTGGCATCTACGTCTTTGAAATGGCCGGATTCTCTGCCTCTAGCATTGCTATCTATTAGATCAGTACCCCATTCCCGAACTGGCCTCACACCTTATGAAGTGGTATTTGGGAGGCCTATGAATATATGGGGAGTTCCTAAGCCTCGGTTGCTACATGATGTGCCTTGTATAATGATGAACGATTATTTGGCACGATTAACAAATGATTTACTTTCTATTCATCAACAGGTTCGAGAAGCGCTCCCCGACAACTCTATTGGAGAGGCTCATAATCTTCGTCCTGGCGACCATGTGATGGTCCGGACTTTTGAAAGAACCAGCAGCTTGGAGCCGAGGTGGCGTGGCCCAGAGCAGGTGGTATTAGCAACACGAACGGCTGTGCGAGTCACGAACAGCAAACGATGGGTGCATTCTACTCATTGTCGTCGTGTCTCTCTGGATCTGGTGAGCCCCACTGTGCTGTCTGATTATCGAGACATCTTGGACGAGGAGAAGAGCCCAGCTGTTACGTCTACTGAATCGGAGGGAGCCTTCCCAGACCACACTGTCTCTGGTAGAGAGAGATATAATCTACGGCCAAGAAAAGCAGTTGTTTTGTGCGAGACTGGTTGAGTTACCGCTCCAGGTTTGTGAAAAGGAAGCCGGGAATATCAAGGGGGGGATCAGTTCTGCCAAGTGTAGCGACACCGGTCTTGAATCTCGGAGAAGAAACCAACGGCTACCTCGGAGCTCAGCACTCATATTTTAATTTTTTAGTTGCTCTCTTTTCTGAGACATTTGTATTTTGAACTATGGCATCTTCTACGATGCGGAATAAGAGAATTCTTGGTGCAGTACTTTTTGTTATGACTATCGTGGTGATAGCAGTAATAGCTTGGGTGGTAGAACTACTGGTGCCAGCAAGAGAACATTTATTGCCTACTATCCCAATTCCATCTGAACATTTTCATTTCACTTTGCCCTATCATGAAGAACGACATAGACAGACTTATCTGAATAACAGTTTCATTCAAATTTTGCATCACACCCATAATATGACGAACACTTCGAACTGTTGGGTGTGTGGAATGTTGCCTGGGCATCAAAAGAAAGGAGGCACGCCGCTTATTCCTCTCCCATTCTCTCACAATGGTTCTTGTAATGCCTGGTACACACTTCTGTTCACTTTGAGATGGCCGACAAAAGGTGGACTACTTTTCCGACTTAACAAGGTTTGCTACAATGATCGAGATGGTCACCCTCAAGCAGAAGGAACTAAATTTGAATGGGAAGAATATCGACCAGATAATGTATCTTCGCCTCAAGTTTATACAAACCAAAGAAATGTAAACATCTCTAGTCTGCATGTGATCACAGTTATTGATACCAAAGCCGATTTATGTGTCCAAAATAAAGGTACAATCCCAGTAGGAAGAAGTGAATGTAACACTACTCTCACCTTTGACACTCCAAATGGTATCACCTTTGTGGCTTCACGAAATACTTACTTTATTTGCGGAAATAAAGGTTATCATCGTCTCCCTATAGGATGGTTAGGAACATGTTATATATCCTTTGTATTACCTCCTGTGTTTATTGCCCCGCCTATGTACCATAATGATTTCGTACTATATCACGATTTTATACTAAATAGAGTGAAGAGAACATTAGCACTTGATGATATTTACCAGACCGATACTTCTCTGCAGCAATATGTTGATTTCAGTTTAGGCCTCTTTTCATTTGTTGGTGCTGCTTTAAATAGCAGAAAGATCAGCCGACTGACACGTGTTGTGGAAGCTGTTGCTAATGAGACAGTTTTTGCTTTGGGGAATTTGACTGAGGAACTTCAAATTACCAGAATTGTAACGCTCCAGAACCGAATGGTTCTAGACGTAGTGTTGGCTGATCGTGGGGGTGCATGCCGCATTATCAGAAGTAGTTGCTGTGTTTACGTGCCTGATAATTCACCCTCTGTATATGATGCTATTTCTAAATTACATAAGATAGCTGCTGAGATACATCCTGATAAAGGTACTTGGACACTTTCGGGTTGGTTTTGGACACTGATTAGTACTTGGGGCTGGAAGCTGTTAACTATCCTATGTATAATAATTGGGATACTATTCCTTCTATGTTTGTGTATTCAGTGCGGCCCTATGTTATGTTCCATGTGCCTTTCTGCTTGTATTCCATCCAGACGAGCTATTGCCAAGAATGAGCAAATGATCAATAGAGAAGTAACTATATTATGTCAATCAATATTGATGATGAATACCCTGATTATGTCCACTATGAGGTAGCTTCAGCTAAACGCTAAAAGGGTCGTCTGTCGTAATTTGACGGTGATCGGGTTAGCGTTAAGCTTAGCTACACAAATTTTTCCCTTAACTTGACCATAGTGTTCGGAGGCCATTTTGAGAACACTGGCGTCCATTCAATATGAACGCGCTGGCTGCCCTTTTGTCCTTTCTCTGTACCACTGACCACCTGACTTGCCCAGCAACAGGCTATTTTTAGTACTGGTCAAGCTTGCACATGCGTAGTCAAACCCACTGCACTAGTGGACAGTCATCACTTAGGAATGTTCTCCAAAACTGACCAGTAGTGTTATAACTCATCCCATGAGTTGGCTGTGTTCCAAAAATGACCTTATATGTACCTAAACTGAGCAAATGTGTTCCGCCTACTCTTTTTATTACTGTAAAACTGTATAAAAGAGGTCTCGCACCGATGTTCGGTGTGATACTTCTTGCATTACTGAAGGGTGCTGTAGGAATGTACCACCACCCCATGGGGTCTTAATAAGCTTGTCTTTTGCATTTCCAGTTTCCGTGCCAACTTCTGTTTTATGGTGTAAGTGGTTTTGAAGAATATGTAGGCCTGGAGAACCCGATACCACACATCTGTAGGTCTTCCAGTGTTTTATAAGTTGGTATGGGGTATGATCAACAGGTCCCAGACTCACCATCAATGTTTCATGATGGAAATATCAAGAGGGGACCCAGATGATGGCTAAGGGTGGTTCCCTCTAAAGCTCTTCAATGCCTACAATGGAAATTCTGCATGCAATTCCATTTCCGGCGTGTTTAACACACAACATGTGCGAGGCTAATGTAAGTGGAGGTGGAAGAGTGTGGGAAGCAGTGGTGGCTCCTCCACTAAGGAGTAGGAGTGTTGCCCCACATAAAATGATAATAACAAGAAGTTATTTTCTTTACTCCAGCCAGGTCGGGTTGGGCAGGGCTGGCTCGTTGCACAGGGAGCAGGAGTGGTTTGCACTCCTTCCATGCGTGCGCATTGTGGCTTGACCTGTCCTGTAGGGCCAGCCAAACCATCATGAACACTTGGCATGTTCTCCATTAGGCTGTGTTGCACAGCCCCATGGAGAACATGCCCAACCTCCCTTGGTTCTGCCTGAGTGGCCAAACAGGCCACTCAGACCAATCAAGACGCTGCTCAGGCAGTTACATGATTGCCTGGGAGAGTCTGTAAGCCTGGGTGCTTCCGATCCTGCTAGCAGATGGAGGAGAGGCGTGAGGCGGTGGTAGAAGCGTGTGGCAGTGGCTGCGGAGAAGATACGTTTTTTTTCCACCTGCCCCACTCCCCCCTTTCAGAGGCAGGGTGTGAATATAAGGAGAAGATGTTTCCTGGAAGAGGGAGCATTACACTCTGTCTCTTGACCGAGTGTCAGCTGGGCCTGGAAAATGTTTTTATACCGCAAAGCAGCCATTTCCCAAACAGCAATGTTTATGGAGTATAATTGGTTATAGGTGTTCCTGTGCCAGGAAACCAGGAAGATCACCATGCGGAAACAGCGGTCAGCTAAAAACATCTTTGTAGGCGGCCCTAACCTTCGGAATAACTGCCCTTTTGTTGTGTAAATTTGCTTTCATATTGTCAAACACCCCCTTTTTTTTGCCTTAAGGCACTCTTTATCATTCCATCCCTTTCTTCAAAGGGTTACTTACTGTTCCTGACTGGTTTCGTTTTCGTTCAACCTGTCAACAAATTGTCTGGCATATTCCTATTGTTTGCTACTTATAATCAACAGAAACTCTCTTAAAAGAAGCACATATTTTAACCCTACTAGGTAAACATCTTCACCCACATCCTGGTCCTTTTTAATTAATTCACTTTCAATTTTTTGATATACTTGGATAGCAGTGATTCATGATGACAT
Source organism: Lissotriton vulgaris (assembly GCF_964263255.1). Lineage (NCBI taxonomy): Eukaryota > Metazoa > Chordata > Amphibia > Caudata > Salamandridae > Lissotriton > Lissotriton vulgaris. Next base: position 533,772,657 of record NC_141693.1, on the reverse strand, counting down.
CATTTTATTGCAAAGGAGACTTTGTATTATGTTTTAGAGTTGCTATTATCTGGTTATTGTCACTTTCAAACCTTAATACACTAAAATCAGCACTCAGTCTGCTCAGCTTCATAGTCTCAATTCATAGTTCTGTTACTGATGTTGTAGGTCAAATAGGCAGTAATAGCTGAGGTGCATCAGCCATTTTATGCTCAGAATCCATGTGCTATACCTAATCAGTAAAGCTGACTAAACAAAGTCAAACCCTTCAAACTCTCCTCTACATCAAAGACATATAACTACATCAATTTCCCAATTTGAAATATAAATGAGCGCAGTAGTTAAAAAAGTCTGTTGGGAAATGGCCCTCTCTAAAGGATCAGCCCAAACTTTTGCATTCCACCGCCTCTTTTTCTGGCCTTTTTATTTAGTTTTAGGACTCTGAGCACTGCTGACCAGTGCTAAAATGCATATGCTCTCTCCTCTAAACATGGTATAATTGATTTACACCTGGTTTTCATATTTAATTTACTTTTAAGTCCTTTGTAAAGTGGTAAGTCATCTTTATTTTGTGATTACTTGAAATCATTACAAAGATAATAAATATGACATAAAACGACAATACCGATACATCGGCTGGAGGGATCAAAATTGCACCAATTACATTTGTTTCAATTCAATAATCTTTATCCGGTTTGAAAAACCATTAAATATGCACAGTAAAAACAGTATATAAAGAAAAAAAAAGAGACATACCACTAATTCGATAATCATTTCGTTAGGAATCATTTTGTACATGGTCAATACTTGTCCGATATGCAAGGCAGACAATTATACAATTTAAAAATAATTAAATTAAAAAAAGCAAGTCGATAATATTCACATTCGAATTTAAGAGCATTTAAAAAGGGATTTGGTCTTCCAGGCTGGGTATATGGTTGCAAAATACTAATAAAAAAAGAAATAAAAAAAGAGAAAGAACCGCACATGTTAAGGACTCAACGTGGCTTAAAGTGCAAATACTGTAAAGTGCTATAGTTCCTTAATATAAGGAGAACCTAATGGCCTCTGTATACACATGTATCCATCGCAACCAAGTCATTAGTTAGATTTTACCCTGATTAAAGTGCAAATGCTTTAATGTGCGAAAAGGAACTGTGTATTACTTCTATAAGGCAAATATTTACAAGCTGGAACCACATTTCATGATACTATGTAAGAATTTTAGTCCTTTCTTTATTCGTATCAAGTTAGCATTCTGGTCGCCTCAGAGCATGATCTAGGGCCAGATCTGGGCCAGATGTATCAAGCAGTTTTACCCATTCTGTGTCTATGGGAAAATATGTTCATACATCTGGCCCCTAATTCCCAAATTCCTGCATAGAGGTTTAATTCATTTGCTTCTATGTACATCATATGAAGGGTAAAAAAACAAAATGTGGGATTCATTTTCTGGAGTATTGGGTTCGCATAATGGGCAGTTAGCATCATTTGACACACCAATTACAAAGCCCCACTTAACTGAGTTGGTGCGAACTTGTAAAATGCCATACTGGAGTTTCATATACAAGGATTTTGCTAGTTGGGGTTGAACTTCAAGCAAATATGGTTCATAGAACGGAAAAGGTTTTATTAGGATAAACTGCTGCGTAAGCCTGCCATTTGCAGATCTTTGGAAAATGCTGTTTTGCATGTATGGCCAGAAAGTGCTTTTAAGCGTCTTTTTCACAGATGATATCATTGAGGATGGAGTTTCCCAGAGATGTTTGAGCTCCAGTTTGCAAAACCATGTACATATGTGTTTGACCCACAGTAGAGAATCCGATTGTTCTAGGGCTAGGATTTCTTCTAGTCCTTCCATGTACCTGATTAGATCTGGTGTGCTCCATAGACGCACCCAGAATAGCAGCCGTCTTAGATTGGCTTGGTGATCTAAGCGCTTTAAATCAGATTAACTGTAATGGGGATCATGGGTGTTCTAACAGGGAGGCATAATAAGCTTCTTAGAAATTTGGTTTCCTCTCCTACAAATGTGTTCTTGCAAGCAATCCCTCATAGTTCGGCTCCATATAGGGCAGCTGATTGGGCCCTATGCTTGTAAACTTCCAGGGCGGGGAAACAGCCTTAGTAATACTGTTCTTGTATCTCTTTGCTATCGGGACTGCATTTTGGACCAGAATAGATCTGCAATTTTGCATTTGGGCAAACTGCGTCAGGTTTGTTTCTAGTGTGATATCTAGATAGTTAAAATTCGGTACACATTCTAACCTATGTTCTAAAAGAGTGATGTTCTTTCTAAATGTTTCATGTGGTTTTACTGCCATATATTTTGTTTTAGTGGAGTTTATTTCTAAACCTTTAGTAACACAATAACTACAAACCATGTTTAACAAATTTTGGAAGCGTTTTGTAGTTTGTAAGACTAAAATCGTATTGTCGGCGAATAAAAGTGCCGGAACAGGAACCTCACCTAGCTTTGGAGAATAATGGCAACATCCTAGTAAGTATTTTGGGGCGTCATTAAAAAATAGAGAGAAAAGGGTGAGTGCTAATATGCAACCCTGCCTGAGACCCCTAATTATGGGGATTGCATCTGTTAGTTTTCCCCTTGGGGCCCACCTGACTTTAGCAAAATTATCTTCATGTAATCTCATTATTTGAGTTAGAAGATCCTCAGGTATGCCTTGTGTCTTTAAAGATTTCCAGAGCAAATTTCAAGGAATCAAATCAAAGGCCACCTTCAGATCAACAAAAGCTATATTCAAATGTCCTTTCTTTAAAACTGTCTATTTCCAACCCAAACAAAGAAGTTTAAAAACCAGGTCGACTGTACTAGTTCTGGCTCTAAACACAGCCTGGTATTGTGTTAAAATACTATTTTCCTCTATCCAATCGTTCAGTTTTGAAATTAACTGTCTAATTAGTTTCTGACATTGCTAAAAACAAATTTTCCCAGCTGCTCTTTGTGTGCTGGAATAATACATCCAGTGCCCCTTTCATTGAATAAGGATCTGACTTGGACACACAAAAGTGATACTCGATCAGTTCTTATTTACTTTCAATATTCATATTCACAGGATTGAATTCTAACCGGATCAATGTGTGTCAAGTTGATTATGGGATACTAAATATTTTCCTAAATACAGCTGTGTTGCATTGCTCTAGTGACATGGTGAGCATGCTAGAGAAAGCCAGATGACAATAGATTATCGTTGCTAGCAGTTTCGCCAGTACAAATCATCGGATCCCTTATGCCAAATGGTTCTGCAGCTTATGATGTACTTTGCATAATGCATACATGGTTGCGGCTCCTTTATCCAGCAGTGCCTTGGCCTGCAGAGTCGGTTTACCTGTATCTGACAGCGAAAACCTAAATAGTTATATTTACTGGCTGTGTTTATACTTAGCGGGCCCAACTACCATTCCAGCTGATGTTTCTTGGTTCAATGGCCAAAAAGCAAGACTTTGTTTTCTCAGCATTTGTAAGCAGAAAGTTCTTTGTGTTGTACAGATGTGCATGCCAATTCTGGTTTGATCCAATATCACCAGCTGATCCGCAAAATGCATAATGGTGATTCTGGTGGTGCCCAGCTTAGGTGTGAAGGTGTTTCCTTTCTGCAATTCCACGCCTAAGTCCACTGTGTATAAATTGAACTAAGTGGGAGCAATGATGCATCCCTGCTTTAACCCTCTAATGGTGTTTATTTTTTCAGTCACATGGTTCGTGGGAATTCCAATGGACATGAGGCTGGGTAACCAGAACAGGATTTCAGCACTGCACCAGGGGGTTAGAATCAATCAAATGGTACCCATGGTGGAAGATGGCAAAGGAGCCAAGTCACAGACGCCCAACAGACACTTAAAGTAAGGGAGAAATCTCCATTTCATTGTCCAGACATGCAAGTATTCAATATGTAGCAACACAAAAGCATGGACAGCAGCCATTCACAAGAAAATTAACATGTAAAGGAAAAGCCATTTACAAGAAAATTAACATGAAAAGGAAGAAAAGTTGATGACATCCTTAGCTGCTCTAGTGATCCTTACCCCTGAGTTTGAAACAAGAGGGCCATATGATACATTGAATCTGTCTAACATTTTGCTTATCTTAAAGAGTATACCCTCACTTTCCCATCTCATGTCAGCACACTTAACATCAGTGCAATATAACAACTATTTATGAATTAGTCAAATGGAGTTTGCACTGACCGACTGGGCAGATATAGCTAACATTCAAATTATCGGTGCAGAAAAAGAGCAACTTCAGGAGTCGGGTACACTCATAAACAACTCTGTAATGGAAAAATATCCCCACATCCTAACACAGAGATTTCATCACTCAGAGCAAAGAAAATCTTCAATAAGAATTTAGAGAGGCACTACACTAACCACTTCCTAGTCTTGGGGAAAAAAATCACAGATCAGTTGGTAAAGGGCTCTGGAGACAATGCACTGGAGAAATGTCAGCCTTCACACACCAAGAGCAATTTGATTGGGCCTGGTTACCAGCAGCCCTAAAGTCAAAGGGGTAACTCCCAGCACTGTGGAGCTAAGGTAGAAGACCTCAAGATCTATGATTAGAATAATAAGTTGGAATGTACCAACACTAAGACCTTAACTCTAAGGTCTCTCACGACATCTTGGCAGACATACTCTGGGAATGTTGCACATATCTCACAAAGCCCTGGCTTGGCTAATCTCTTTCATGGACAACAGGAGACAAATAGTACCCTTAGTCAACTTCAAATCCACAGAAAAACAACTGCGCTCTGGAGTCCCTCAGGGCTCTGCCCTCAGCCCAACACTTTTTAAGCTTTATATGAGACCGTTGCTCAACTTGATTGCATCCTTTGATGTTGAGTCCATCTTATATGAGGATGACACTCAGCTAGTTCTCACTTCCAGAACTGTCTTTCAGCAGTCATGGACTGGATGAAAGCAAACCACCTCAAATGCAACAGCCAAAAAACAGAGATTATGCTGCTTGGTAAAACCAACATCTTCATGCCTAGACAATGGAGGCCAACCAATACAGCACCACCCCCTTACACAATAGACACTGTGAGAAATCTAGGGTTCTGATTGGATCATACACTATCCTTCCACCAGCAAGCACTCTCGATAGCGGCATGTGCTTCCACATGATAAAAACATTTAAAACGTTTTTTGACTTGCTTCCTTTGACAGCCAGAAAATCAATGGAAATAGCCCTAATTCTGTCTTGCTTGGATTACTGCAACATCCTCTATTCAGGAGAAAATAAGGTAGTGCTGAAAAGACTACAGTCAGTCCAGAAGCGGAAGCCTGGCTAGTATTAAGATTACCCAGAAGGTCCTCAGCTCCAACAGCACTCAAAACCATCCACTGGCTGCCCATACATAAAATGATTCTCTTCAAAATCCTAGTCATAATTTTCAGAATCCTCAATAACACAGGATCCACATACCTAAGCACCAGAATCAAACTATATATTACCTGAAGGCTTCTGCCATCATCCTCGGAAAATATCATGGCACCCCTCTGCCTCCCACTTCTCATCTAGAGGAGGAAAGTCAAAGGCAGTCCTGGGAACAAAAGCATGGAATGCCTTGCCCACCCATTTGAGACTGGCTCACTCTGAACCCTTGTTTAAGAAACTCCTAAAAAACAGATCTTTGTGGCCCCAGACCAGTTAGTGCTATTACTTATCTGACCTATGTCACATTGAGCTCTATAAATTTAATTATTTATTAATTAATTAATTAATTCATTCATTCATTAATTCACTCTTTCTTATGTACGATGAAGTGGCGGAGCATGCCTTTAGCCTCCTGGGATTAATGACTCGCTCCACCACTTTGGACACGCAGGCTGCACCATATTTACAAGAATGTGGTGCAGCCTTGCGTTTGCCCCTGCGATGGTGCTGAGTTTCACAACTTAGCACCAACGCAGGCAACCTTGCACCAGAGTGCAAGGGTGTCTGAGGGCAGGGGAGGATTGCCATTTTTTAACTTACATGTGTGCTGCTTCAAGCGCTACGTTCACTCCGGGGAGCATCTTGGCGCTATCGGAAAAGGTATATTTATGTACAGGAAGGTGTCCCTTGGCATTTTGCTATTTCCATGTGTGCTGCACAAGGCATGGGAAAAGCAAAAACGAGGGGAAATAATGCATTTCTCCTCATTTTGCCACTTAAGACCAGGGTTTTCCTGGTCTTAATTTTGGCACTGCCTCCTATGTACACCACCCTTGTACATAGGAGGCAGCACTAAATACAGTGGGCATTGCGGTGGAACGCCCACCAAAACACCCACTGCACGTCCCTTTAACGCTTAACATAGCGTGAAAGGGTGCCTTATGTAAAAGGCAGCGTTAAGCCATGTTAAATGGCTTAACTCTGCCTTGTTCCCATGGTGATAGGAGCTTGTACATTTGCCCCTCAAATGGCTAATAATGACTCTATGGAAGGTTTACAAACTGGTGACATTTTATACCTGCAGGAAATGTTTTTGATTATGCCTAGCTCCACTCCTGCTTTCCAGGCAATTCACAGTGTGGCTCATAAAAAAAATCTATTTGGAAGATCAATGGGAGACCTCTCCATGTATGTGAAACTTGATCTACTGGTACAAAAAATGGTTTGAGCAGAGGCTCACATGATGTGCAGATTTTCAGCATAAATCGAATAGTAATAGAAGGAAACTCCATCTCAATCACACTGGTGAATCTCTATGTTAATCCACACAGGGATGTGAAAGTAGCAAATGCTCTGAAGAGCACTGATCTGATAAAAGAGTTTGTTCATGAGCATCTGAAGCATGAGTGCTTTATGGCTAGAGATTTCAACACTCGAGGTATATGTCATCCTGAGATAAGCCGAGGAGACCGCGATCGAAACATTCTGGAAGCCTGCATTATTGAGTTGAGTTGGGTCAGTCAGGTTCTGTAAAGGGTAAAACAAAGCCCACTTTCTAAAACATCTCCATTTTGGACTACATCGTCCTAAGTAAGAAGCTCGTAAGTAGGTGCGTAAGCTATCAAGTCCAACAAAGAACCAAAAGCAACCATCATACAATATCTGTTGTGGTTAATGTCAGTGCAATACGCATGGGGAATACAATTCTGCAGGTCAAATACTCCCCTCCAATGGTGGTCCATCTATAAAAAAGTATTAAATGGGGCACTGCATGCCTGGCCAGATACTCATGGGGGAAACTAGCCTGTGCTCTATAGGCCAAGAGAATTGAGAATCATTGGGCAGCAATAATGGAAAAGCCTTAACTGTACAGAAGTGTTGAAACATACAAAAAACGCACACAACAAGCTGGCCCTTGTCATATTCTGACAATAAAGTATTTAAAGAAAGCAAATGGATTTACACACAAACAACTGCATGGATGTTAACACAAAAACAAATAGAGGAGGAACGGAAATACATATACTCCCTGTTAGTGCTCAGTAGGACCAAGGAATTTTAGGCTTATGTTAACAGCTTCACAAGCAGAGAACACTGTTTCAGTTAATGTAAGACTCAATAACAACTGTGATCAACCAGGGATTCTATCAAGAAGGTACTTGAATATAACCTAGAAGATTTGGAGAAGTCCTGAATTATAGTAGCCAAAAGGGAATAAATATTTTGAAGAGCATTCGGATGCATGGGGTCCTTGGAATAAATGGCCTACCGAGCAACATATTTGGAGAAGACTGGGATTACTGGACTCCCTATATCCATAGCCTGTTCAACACATTAATTTCAACATCAGCCATTCCAGACTCATGGAAAGGTTGCATTCTGCAACCTATGCAAGTGGTATACCATATAACCAGGGTCTGTAAATTAAATGCTACTAGTGGGCAGCACTTATTGTACTACCAAACAAGTTGCCCTGTAAACATGTCTAAGGCCTGCAACTACAGAACCTGTGTTTGCAGTTTAACTGTGACTTCCACTTAGTATTTAAAACCAGTTGCCGAGACGTAAACTTCCCTTTTATTACATATAAGTCACGCCTAAGGTAGGCTTTAGGTGGCCCATTGGTCAGGGTGCTGTGTAAGAAAAAGGTATGATGGGTATGGGATGTTTTGCACGTCCTCATAGTGATAAACAACAAAATTTGTTTTTCACTACTGTGAGGCTTACTCTCTCCTAGGTTAGCAGTCACAATTCCTTAATACACTTTTACGCTGGAATTCCTAATCGGAAAGGAGTACCTGCATCATGCATCATCTTTTATTTCTTTGGAATGTTAATTATACATCCTCGTTATTAGAGAAATTGGTTTTAAAATTACTACTTTGAAATACCACTTTTAAAAAGAGAGTAGTCAATATACAAGACCCACAAAAGGATTTGTTTGTACAAATATTTGATAATTTAGCGACTTTCAATATGTCAAAATATGACATCAATACATTACTTCAAAGCTAGTTAAAGCATTCAATTTAATATTACTCTTCAAAAGAAAATAATTAGATGGCAGGTGTTATTATTCAATATTTTATATTCAAGAGGTATTTATTACTATAAAATTGTATGCAAAGTGGTTCAAGTTGGATCAGTCTTACAGAAACACACGTTGACCATGGTTATAAATTCACTTTGCATATTTTTCGAAACCACAAGTCAGTGTGCTTAGATGCCCAAATCCTATACAGAGTTTGTAACTGACTCTAAATATTTCAGGAACAAATCAGAGACCATCTTAAGGACTGTACATTTTTAAGAAGATATAAAAGGACACCTCGTGTAAAGTATTCCAAAAACATAATAACAAATTATGAATATCTTCAAGTTAATGAAAATGAGTTTTAACACCTTCTATAATATAAAATGCTGGAGATAGAATGGGTATAGAAAACCCAACATCCCCCCCAAAACATTTTTACAAAAATTATAAAAAGAAATGTTTGCAAAGGAAAAAGGAAAAGACCAAACAAATAAAAATTTACCAAAGTGATGTTTGTTTATTAGTAAAAATAAGATATATATGAAAATTCTATAAAAATGAAAACGATTATATACTATCCGAGATTCATAGGATATGTAGTACTCACACAACAAATTTGAGATGCCATCTGTGATGTCACTGACCATGTCATGAGTGATCACTGGAAACGTTGTTTTTTAACACAAGAATGATTGTTTTTGCTCACACGGCAGGAATGCGATATGCTTTCATTGTTATTTTTGCGATGTCAGCATAATGCACTTATGTATATTAATATATATTTAATGGAGATTATTAGCACCTGTCATGGTACGCGCGATATGCGTTATTGCCTCCTGTTCGTCTTTATGTAAAGACAGTTGATCTTATCAATATGATATAGGAGGTCTTGAAATGCCAATACACGCTGTCAAAGCATGAAATGGTGCTAATTATCGTCATGATTTTTTCATAAATCATTTGCTTGTCTTTTTAATAGATTGAACTATTAGAATGTACAGCATTTGCATTGAAATTTGTGGAACAACTGGTATGCATAACATTACAAGATGGCGCCCGCGATATGCGTGCTGCCATCCCTCATCTGTTTCAACGTCTGAATGGATGACATTAAAAGATGGTGTCTCACAGTGCTAATTGTAAAACACTGATGAAGGAGCATTTCCGAAATGTGTCTGTTACTTTGAAATAAAACCACTGCTGTGTATGAAAATCCTGTGAGTGCTGGTATCCTTCCTGGATTGGAAAGGGGTTTGGAGCTTGTATTTTATTGCATCAAGGCACCCGCCTGTGGAGTGATTCGCCGAACCGGTGACCACCTTGCTGTCCTATCGCTGGACTTCCTTGAAGCTACAGAACCTGGGAAAAGAAAGAAAAGAAATACTAATTGGTAAAAGGGGCTTGTCTCTTTAAATAATTCAAGACACAGGGTGCTACAAGGGACTTATTTTGAAGTTATTTTCTACGATTTGTTGAGTTGTATCAAAGTAACACACTCCGTAGTATCCACGGGATATCAATCTTATTCGACAATTGTAAATGAATTGATGGAAGGTTGGAAGAAATACAGAGCAAATAAGGTTATATTTCAAATAAAGTCTTTACTAGAGAGAATTTCTGGGAGATATATATAAACAAATCAATTGGAGCAAAAGAGTCATGAACAAAGATAGACACTGTTTTCTCTATAGTTCATAACATTATCCATTAACTCCTGCTTAATCAAACAAACTACCCAAATTATACAATAAAAAGTGATTGTAGGTTGGTGTCAAAAGACAACATTAAAGGAGATGATGACGAGATGTCGACGTTTCGGTCTTTGCTGCAGTCGTCAATATGACCATCATCAGGACGATGTTTATTCAGATGCTGAAAAGAACTCCCTACATAAAGCAATAAATGTACATTATAAACAAAATATTATTAAAATTATTTCATAACCATAAAAAGCTCTGATAATATATGATAATACATTGGATTTTTTTAGAGGGTATTTACCCCTTCCTGGTAATACCTCCTATATAATTAAAACCAACTTTGAGTCAATATGACTAAATTTCATTTTAGTGGGTATTTGACATATTTGTTTCGTCAATCCACATGGAAAAGTTGTTGCTTAAAAGTCAAGACCCCAAATTTTGCTTTTTTAGTGGGGTTTTGTTCAAATAAAAATAATTCTCAAATCAACTTATACTATCTTTGCCGAATTAGACAGTTGATATATAATAGTGATATAGGCCTACTTTATCTCAGATATAGTTGAAGATGCTCATCTAGAAACAAAGGCAAAAGCTCTTGGTTTACTGACTCTATTGTGGAGAATCCTATATCTCAAAGTTAATACACCAATGAACATAATACTCACAAATTGAGGGCAATTCAATGATCAAACAATGGTCATTTGATGCAAACGTCTGTCTAAAGATGGGCGCTCATTTTGATCACAGTGTAAAGGACAAAGGCAAGATTTAATTCGATCCACTATATAGAGATGTGTATGAAAATCCTGTGAGTGCTGGTATCCTTCCTGGATTGGAAAGGGGTTTGGAGCTTGTATTTTATTGCATCAAGGCACCCGCCTGTGGAGTGATTCGCCGAACCGGTGACCACCTTGCTGTCCTATCGCTGGACTTCCTTGAAGCTACAGAACCTGGGAAAAGAAAGAAAAGAAATACTAATTGGTAAAAGGGGCTTGTCTCTTTAAATAATTCAAGACACAGGGTGCTACAAGGGACTTATTTTGAAGTTATTTTCTACGATTTGTTGAGTTGTATCAAAGTAACACACTCCGTAGTATCCACGGGATATCAATCTTATTCGACAATTGTAAATGAATTGATGGAAGGTTGGAAGAAATACAGAGCAAATAAGGTTATATTTCAAATAAAGTCTTTACTAGAGAGAATTTCTGGGAGATATATATAAACAAATCAATTGGAGCAAAAGAGTCATGAACAAAGATAGACACTGTTTTCTCTATAGTTCATAACATTATCCATCAACTCCTGCTTAATCAAACAAACAACCCAAATTATACAATAAAAAGTGATTGTAGGTTGGTGTCAAAAGACAACATTAAAGGAGATGATGACGAGATGTCGACGTTTCGGTCTTTGCTGCAGTCGTCAATATGACCATCATCAGGACGATGTTTATTCAGATGCTGAAAAGAACTCCCTACATAAAGCAATACATTTACATTATAAACAAAATATTATTAAAATTATTTCATACCCATAAAAAGCTCTGATAATATATGATAATACATTGGAGTTTTTTTAGAGGGTATTTACCCCTTCCTGGTAATACCTCCTATATAATTAAAACCAACTTTGAGTCAATATGACTAAATTTCATTTTAGTGGGTATTTGACATATTTGTTTTGTCAATCCACATGGAAAAGTTGTTGCTTAAAAGGGAAGACCCCAAATGTTGCTTTTTTAGTAGGGTTTTGTTCAAATAAAAATAATTCTCAAATCAACTTATACTATCTTTGTCGAATTAGACAGTTGATACATAATAGTGATATAGGCCTACTTTATCTCAGATATAGTTGAAGATGCTCATCTAGAAACAAAGGCAAAAGCTCTTGGTTTTCTGACTCTATTGTGGAGAATCCTATATCTCAAAGTTAATACACCAATGAACATAATACTCACAAATTGAGGGCAATTCAATGATCAAACAATGGTCATTTGATGCAAACATCTGTCTAAAGATGGGCGCTCATTTTGATCACAGTGTAAAGGACAAAGGCAAGATTTAATTCGATCCACTATATAGAGATGTGAATGAAAATCCCGTGAGTGCTGGTATCCTTCCTGGATTGGAAAGGGGTTTGGAGCTTGTATTTTATTGCATCAAGGCACCCGCCTATGGAGTGATTCGCCGATTCGGTGACCACCTTGCTGTCCTATCGCTGGATTTCCTTGAAGCTACAGAACCTGGGAAAAGAAAGAAAAGAAATACTAATTGGTAAAAGGGGCTTATCTCTTTAAATAATTCAAGACACAGGGTGCTACAAGGGACTTATTTTGAAGTTATTTTCTACGATTTGTTGAGTTGTATCAAAGTAACACACTCCGTAGTATCCACGGGATATCAATCTTATTCGACAATTGTAAATGAATTGATGGAAGGTTGGAAGAAATACAGAGCAAATAAGGTTATATTTCAAATAAAGTCTTTACTAGAGAGAATTTCTGGGAGATATATATAAACAAATCAATTGGAGCAAAGAGTCATGAACAAAGATAGACACTGTTTTCTCTATAGTTCATAACATTATCCATCAACTCCTGCTAAATCAAACAAACAACCCAAATTATACAATAAAAAGTGATTGTAGGTTGGTGTCAAAAGACAACATTAAAGGAGATGATGACGAGATGTCGACGTTTCGGTCTTTGCTGCAGTCGTCAATAAGACCATCATCAGGACGATGTTTATTCAGATGCTGAAAAGAACTCCCTACATAAAGCAATAAATTTACATTATAAACAAAATATTATTAAAATTATTTCATAACCATAAAAAGCTCTGATAATATATGATAATACATTGGAGTTTTTTAGAGGGTATTTACCCCTTCCTGGTAATACCTCCTATATAATTAAAACCAACTTTGAGTCAATATGACTAAATTTCATTTTAGTGGGTATTTGACATATTTGTTTTGTCAATCCACATGGAAAAGTTGTTGCTTAAAAGGCAAGACCCCAAATGTTGCTTTTTTAGTAGGGTTTTGTTCAAATAAAAATAATTCTCAAATCAACTTATACTATCTTTGTCGAATTAGACAGTTGATACATAATAGTGATATAGGCCTACTTTATCTCAGATATAGTTGAAGATGCTCATCTAGAAACAAAGGCAAAAGCTCTTGGTTTTCTGACTCTATTGTGGAGAATCCTATATCTCAAAGTTAATACACCAATGAACATAATACTCACAAATTGAGGGCAATTCAATGATCAAACAATGGTCATTTGATGCAAACGTCTGTCTAAAGATGGGCGCTCATTTTGATCACAGTGTAAAGGACAAAGGCAAGATTTAATTCGATCCACTATATAGAGATGTGTATGAAAATCCCGTGAGTGCTGGTATCCTTCCTGGATTGGAAAGGGGTTTGGAGCTTGTATTTTATTGCATCAAGGCACCCGCCTATGGAGTGATTCGCCAATTCGGTGACCACCTTGCTGTCCTATTGCTGGATTTCCTTGAAGCTACAGAACCTGGGAAAAGAAAGAAAAGAAATACTAATTGGTAAAAGGGGCTTGTCTCTTTAAATAATTCAAGACACAGGGTGCTACAAGGGACTTATTTTGAAGTTATTTTCTACGATTTGTTGAGTTGTATCAAAGTAACACACTCCGTAGTATCCACGGGATATCAATCTTATTCGACAATTGTAAATGAATTGATGGAAGGTTGGAAGAAATACAGAGCAAATAAGGTTATATTTCAAATAAAGTCTTTACTAGAGAGAATTTCTGGGAGATATATATAAACAAATCAATTGGAGCAAAGAGTCATGAACAAAGATAGACACTGTTTTCTCTATAGTTCATAACATTATCCATCAACTCCTGCTAAATCAAACAAACAACCCAAATTATACAATAAAAAGTGATTGTAGGTTGGTGTCAAAAGACAACATTAAAGGAGATGATGACGAGATGTCGACGTTTCGGTCTTTGCTGCAGTCGTCAATAAGACCATCATCAGGACGATGTTTATTCAGATGCTGAAAAGAACTCCCTACATAAAGCAATAAATTTACATTATAAACAAAATATTATTAAAATTATTTCATAACCATAAAAAGCTCTGATAATATATGATAATACATTGGAGTTTTTTAGAGGGTATTTACCCTTTCCTGGTAATACCTCCTATATAATTAAAACCAACTTTGAAGCAATATGACTAAATTTCATTTTAGTGGGTATTTGACATATTTGTTTTGTCAATCCACATGGAAAAGTTGTTGCTTAAAAGGCAAGACCCCAAATGTTGCTTTTTTAGTAGGGTTTTGTTCAAATAAAAATAATTCTCAAATCAACTTATACTATCTTTGTCGAATTAGACAGTTGATACATAATAGTGATATAGGCCTACTTTATCTCAGATATAGTTGAAGATGCTCATCTAGAAACAAAGGCAAAAGCTCTTGGTTTACTGACTCTATTGTGGAGAATCCTATATCTCAAAGTTAATACACCAATGAACATAATACTCACAAATTGAGGACAATTCAATGATCAAACAATGGTCATTTGATGCAAATGTCTGTCTAAAGATGGGCGCTCATTTTGATCACAGTGTAAAGGACAAAGGCAAGATTTAATTCGATTCACTATATAGAGATGTGTATGAAAATCCTGTGAGTGCTGGTATCCTTCCTGGATTGGAAAGGGGTTTGGAGCTTGTATTTTATTGCATCAAGGCACCCGCCTGTGGAGTGATTCGCCGCACCGGTGACCACCTTGCTGTCCTATCGCTGGATTTCCTTGAAGCTACAGAACCTGGGAAAAGAAAGAAAAGAAATACTAATTGGTAAAAGGGGCTTGTCTCTTTAAATAATTCAAGACACAGGGTGCTACAAGGGACTTATTTTGAAGTTATTTTCTACGATTTGTTGAGTTGTATCAAAGTAACACACTCCGTAGTATCCACGGGATATCAATCTTATTCGACAATTGTAAATGAATTGATGGAAGGTTGGAAGAAATACAGAGCAAATAAGGTTATATTTCAAATAAAGTCTTTACTAGAGATAATTTCTGGGAGATATATATAAACAAATCAATTGGAGCAAAAGAGTCATGAACAAAGATGGACACTGTTTTCTCTATAGTTCATAACATTATCCATCAACTCCTGCTAAATCAAACAAACAACCCAAATTATACAATAAAAAGTGATTGTAGGTTGGTGTCAAAAGACAACATTAAAGGAGATGATGACGAGATGTCGACGTTTCGGTCTTTGCTGCAGTCGTCAATAAGACCATCATCAGGACGATGTTTATTCAGATGCTGAAAAGAACTCCCTACATAAAGCAATAAATTTACATTATAAACAAAATATTATTAAAATTATTTCATAACCATAAAAAGCTCTGATAATATATGATAATACATTGGATTTTTTTAGAGGGTATTTACCCCTTCCTGGTAATACCTCCTATATAATTAAAACCAACTTTGAGTCAATATGACTAAATTGCATTTTAGTGGGTGTTTGACATATTTGTTTCGTCAATCCACATGGAAAAGTTGTTGCTTAAAAGGCAAGACCCCAAATTTTGCTTTTTTAGTGGGGTTTTGTTCAAATAAAAATAATTCTCAAATCAACTTATACTATCTTTGTCGAATTAGACAGTTGATACCTAATAGTGATATAGGCCTACTTTATATCAGATATAGTTGAAGATGCTCATCTAGAAACAAAGGCAAAAGCTCTTGGTTTACTGACTCTATTGTGGAGAATCCTATATCTCAAAGTTAATACACCAATGAACATAATACTCACAAATTGAGGGCAATTCAATGATCAAACAATGGTCATTTGATGCAAATGTCTGTCTAAAGATGTGCCCACATTTTGATCACAGTGTAAAAGACAAAGGCAAGATTTAATTTGATTCACTATATAGAGATGGCTATTTGGACAGAGAAATTTGAATACTTTTAAATCATAGTATAAAGGCAAAAAACAAAATTCGATACAGTTCACTGTATAAAAATTAACCTCTGTACAGGCACAACTTTTGATTATGGCTGAACAAACAGATATTTGTATAGAAAGATTGAGACAATTAATTCAAATTAATTTATGTAGTCGACTTGTCACTTTGAATATCCGTCAAAATGCAACAAAAGTGCCTCAGTTAGGGGGAAGATGGTCTAATTGTATAAACTATGGGAAGTATAAATCGAGGTGCCTACCTTTAGAATTGTGATGGGAGACCACGTCAGTTGGTCTAGGAGGTCCACACTTAAATTCTAAAAAGAGGAGGTGGTACTATTAAACTCGAGAACAGTGTGAATATTTGGACACATTTATGCTTTGGACGTGATGCCTACCTTACACGTAGAATCAGATGATGCAAAAACAACATCCGTTGGTCAAAAGAGAGCTGTCTGTAAAGTCCAGACGTACGAGTGCTCGGTTCTTTCTGAAAAGAGTTAGCAATTTATTTAGAAACAGGATCTTAACACAATTCGGTTTTGTTAACGCCAGAGGTATTAGTGCTATGCTTTATACAACTTAGTTAACTGTTGTGGGGATGTAAAGTCTGAATGCGGTGACTACTTCACGTATATATCACGTAAATAGAGGTGAATTTAAACAGACTGATTTCTACAGTGCTTAATCTACAATTCACTGGTTCTAGTAAAACTGGCAAACCTCAGTTCAAATAGGTGTTTTCAAAAGAGGTTGAAAACTGCTAGCGCATTTACAGACGGGTTAATTGCTGCTAGCGCGTTTATATCCTATTCCTTAGAGAGTTAACTTAGAGCTAATGGGAGGCGTCTAGCGTTTTAGTCTGGCAGAGATGGCTGACTGCACTTACTTTAGGCAATGACTCCAGCGGCAGAATTGTATCCCAGCAGGTTCGTCTAGGAAATTTGACAGAACCGAAGGTGGGAGCATTTGTAGTAAGTGACCCAGAAGTTGAATGTTCTTCGTGGTCAAAATTATTCAGTGAAAACCCACTATTGGAGATAATAGTTCTGTGGAGAGGCATAAACCATCGCATAGATTATGGGGGCAGAACTCTATGATTCCAAATAAAGTTTAATGATACACAGAGATATTAAACCGGAAGTATTGGCTCCCGTCTATGAACAACGCGGTGGCCATCTTGGATAGGGATATGAAATCTCGGGTAAAGGTAGTTCTCAGGTACAAAGTAAAGGGAATATGTCAGAGGCATAAACCATCATATAGATTATGGGGGCAGAACTCTATGATTCCAACTGAAAATTTTAATGATACACACAGCTATCTTAAACCATAAGTATTAGCTCTCGTCTATGAATAATGTAGTGGCCATCTTGGATAGGGATGAGAAATCTCGCGTAAGAGTAGTTCTCAAGTACAAAGTAAAGGGAATTTATCTGTAGTAATATAGTGTTTGAGACATACCAATTATTAATTAGTTATAGAGCTATTATTAAAATTAATTACAGTGCAATTATTTGTACAAGCAAAAATAGGGGGGGGGGGAAGGAGTGGGGGGGGGGTTAGCCCAGAAATGCAAATGACACGTCGACTATCTTACAAGATTCTATTAATCATCCTAACCTTACATTAAAGAAGACAGCAAAACATGCAATAGGTTAGATCATAGCAGTATACTGAATGTCTATATGGTGGGGACCGAATTAGATGTAGATGTTGCTGCCATTCTGTGTAAGAGTTTAAACCCATTTTAACTGAGTCTGCCAGGCAAATCCAACGTTGTTCCTTCAAAGTCAGTAGATGGTCCATATTTGGTTGTCTGATGGTAGGCTTGATGACTTCAACAACCCACCAATGAAGCTCATTTTCACTGTGTTTTTTGATAGAGTAATGCTCGACCAATGGAGCATTTCCGATGTGACAACGAATTCTGGATTGATGTTGAAGAATTTTTTTTTTAATTGGCTGAGTTTGAAAAGTTTCTGAGTTTAAAACGTTTATTGTTCAGATCAAACTGTTTCATGTTAGTGGTAGTATAGCAGGCTGCACAATGATTGCATTTGTAATGCCCCTGTAAAGGACTCAGTTGTCGCATGTGGTCCACTAGATCAGAGTCTTTGTTGTTTTTATATGCGTGGACGAGCCTGTCTCTTAGGTTTCTGGCCCTCTTAAAAGCAAAAAGTAGCTTGTCAACTAATTCTGGTAGGTCTGAAAGTAGGGACCAGTTTTTGGAGATCACTTTTTTAATTAAGTTGCTAGATGTGCCAAAAGTTGTGACACATACTAGTTTAGGTTCAGTGTTTTTGACTTTAACTTGTAGTAGTGATTCTCGGTTGTTGTACCAGGCCCGCTTTAGGAACTGTTTCAGTAGCCTGTTAGGATAACCACAGGAAAGCAGTTTTTGTTTAGGTATCTGAGCTTCTTTAAAATAATCAATCCTTCTTGTGCATTTTCTACGCAAACGTAAAAATTGCCCAAAGGGCAACACATCGTGCAAGGCTTTAGGGTGACAGCTGTTGTATTTTAAAAGAGTGTTTTTCGCTGTGGGTTTAGTGAATAGGGTTGTGAATAAGGTACTTTCTTCTGTGACTTTAATGGAAATATCCAAGAAGTCAATGCTCAGGTTATCTGAGACCAAAGTGAACTGTAAGTTGGGATTTTTTGTATTAATCCATTCGTGAAATTTCTTCAATTCCAGGGAAGTGCCATGCCAAATAAAAAAGATGTCATCTATGTAACGCAGCCAACATCTAAGGTTGACTGCGAAGGGATTGTTGATATCATAGATAAACTTATCTTCGAAATTGGACATGTAGATGTTTGCTATGTCGGGCGCAAAAACTGCGCCCATGGCTTCTCCTTTCTGTTGTTGGTAGAAAGTTTTTTTGTGAATAAAGACATTTTTGCACAAAGGTATTCGCAGACAGTCTATGATAAAGTCAGATGGAACTTGATGGGGTCTATTTCCATTTTCCAGCAATAATGATAAGATGTTTAAGGCTTCCTCTTGAGGGATGTTAGTGTATAGACTTTCAATGTCCATACATACCAAGAGTTCAGCGTTGCTGTCAAACGGGATATTCTCAACTTTGTTGATTACTGCCATTGTGTCCCTGATATAATTTTTGTTTTCCGGGGCAAAAGGGCGGATGAAAAAATCTGCATATTGTGCCAGGGGCTTGAGGATGGAATTGCACCCTGACACAATAGGACGGCCAGGGGGACTAGTTAAGTTTTTGTGGATTTTAGGCAGTATGTAGATTGCCGGGACTGTGGGAGCTTTATTGATTAGAAAAGCTGCCTCTTTGTCACTCAAGTTGAAAAGGTAAATTTGCCTTCAAGGGACTTTATTCAATCTATATTTTGTTTAGTTGAAATTGTTCTAAAAAGGACCAGTCACTTGTCCTTAAAGTGAATAAATCAACAATTTGCTAGTTTGAAAAAGAGCATTGCATCAACATATAACATGTAAACATATAAACAAAGACACAAGGTGTATACGAAAAAATATATTTTTATCAAATAGTTCAGTCAAAGAAATCAGCTACGTATACAGATCAATAAACAAATAGAAATTAGGACTGTGGGTACACACATAAGTAAATTACTAGGTGACACAACAGAACCTAAAAAACACCTATCCCAAATCACATTGAGTAAAACAAAGAAAGTCATAGTCAAGTCATAAAAATTTGTATAGCGTACTACATACCCAGAGGGTTTCAAGGCGCTTAGGAAGGGGAGGAGGATTATTTGTCAAATATCCACGTTTTAAGCTGCTTTCTGAACGCTAGGTGATTCTGGGTGAGGCGAAGGTAGGCGGGGAGTGAGTTCCATGTTTTGGCAGCCAGGTATGAAAAGGATCTGCCTCCCATGGTGGTCTTGTTGATGCGAGGTACAGTGGCGAAGGCTTGGCTGGAAGAGCGAAGTTGGCGGGAGGGGGTGTAGAAGGACAGTCGAGAGTTGAGGCAATCTGGTCCGATGTCGTAGAGTGATTTGTGTGCGTGGGTAAGCAGTCGGAAAGGGATAAGGTGTATAGTCGACGTTTCGGTTTCTCAGGCGTTAATTTGCTGAAACCATCCTCAGGACTGTTATTAATTGTGGTCTGTATAGAGATATTGTTATCTGAAAATCAAAGGATATTTTACAGTTACAATATTAAACTAAATGTTTACGTTACACCCTGGTGAAAAAATGACAAAATTAAGACAATTGGCGACAAAAAAGACACAATATGTACCACAAAAGCATTATACAAATACACAGTATATTTACATAAAGTCACTATGGATCTAAAGTACATTTGCTTAAAGGCAAGAGACTTCACGGTTGTTCCATACAAGTTAATCTGAAACAAACAAAATTATTCACAGTGTTTTCTATTTGGTATATCCAAATTGTATTGGAGACCTTATATTTGGGGTCAGCACAAATATGGAATTGTTAAATATTCAAGAAAAAGCCTTCTACATCATAGAGATCTATTATTTCATATCAGATAGCCAAGTTGCTTCTAGTTTGATTATTACAGCAACAATGATTGAATCCGTCATATAATTACATGGCATAAACCGTTAGTAATGGTTCACCCCCCGAGAAAGGGTGACGTCTTGCCCATTGATTGGCATGCTGTTCTATAACGGATGTTATATGAGACCACATAGGACAAATCTGCTTGTTCGGATTTAAAGCTATTTTTACAAGGGTCTGAGTACCTGTTTGTAAAGTATCGTGACTGCATCCCATGGATGACTGTGGATCGAAATGTCTTTAAAATCTGATTGAAACATAAAGGTCCAGAATTTAGGGTCTGCGTTTATAAGATCGACATAGGTAAGACTATTTATTAGATGAACACATACCTATTAGTTGTGAGGCAATGGGCTTCACGTGATAATTCAAGCTGTAGGTGAGAACAGATATTCCTCATAGATATTCCTCATAGAGCTCAGATATTACGGAAGGACACGAAACATCTGCAAAATGTAATAATCAATGTTTACTAGATTTTGTCTATATCCTGGTGTGATAGCCATATGGTATTCAAGGATAAGTCTTACCCCGTGTGTGTAAAATTGGATCTTGTCAATCACCGGTATCAGAATAAAACAAATCAATACGAATTGAAGTCGGTAATACGTCGAGCAGTTATTAATCCTGCACCACCTATCCCAGGTGAAAAAGAAATACATATGTATCAAAAACGCGAGTCTCTTATAGACTGATGGCATAGCGTTAATTAGTACAAAATGTCCTAGGAGTTGGGGCACATATATTCGAATTTCCGAATGCTACAAAACATACTGACGTGTGGGTTTGCTACAAACCAATTGTTTTAATAAAAGCGCCGCTCTGAATGTTATATGCGACAAGGACGGGGTTGTTCTAAGCATATTGTCAATATGCAGAAATGTATATACCGGCAGTTTAGGTGCTTATATAAGTCATTTGGCGCTTTTAAAGTAAAAGACGCTACAAAGATTCTAAACAATATGTGCCGGGGTAGTCAAGTTAGGAGCAAAGATGCAATTACCAAACGAAATATCGCTAGCAACATGTGCATTTAAAGTTAGTTACGCACTTTCGGGAATACTGAAGCCTCAGAATTACCTAGGATAGCAAAGTCCTGAGCTCAGTGAAATGTGACTTCAATTCCAGGATTCTTACCTAGTACTCGGACAGAGTAGAGTTGAAGAGCGTCTCGTCTGTACGAACCCATGAGTGGTTACTGACCGCTCTCGTGTTTATAAACGAATTGTTTGGAAATAGAAATAGGACTATACTCAGCGGCCATCTTTGACTAGTCAGTGAATGCCATTAGAATGGAACAGGGAGTTTCATGGATTTATTCATAGAACATCCGTTTTTGTGATTGACATTTCAAAAGATATAAAGGAATAACAAAGAATCAAAAACAGGATATAATCCTGACATTTCCTAGGTTTGAGATGTATATTAAGCAAACGCGAGTCGATTTATACAGTTGTTATTTCATTATTTAAAAATCATAGCAATCGGACTCCTTGCTTATACAATATGGATCTTTTGGGCAGATGGATTAAACACATTCAGGTCAGGCATGCCAAGGCATGCCATTCTGTTGCTGAATTAAAACCTCGCTTAACAGTGTCAGTAAGGCATATAAGTTTGCCTTCACGCATAGTTAGTATCTTGTCACTGTTATTTTGCCTTTTGTTGGGTTTTATTACTTCCAAAACCCACCATATCATTTCAGTCTCCTTATGGCCTAAACGTAGAAAGTGTTCTACTAAAGGGGCTGTTTCCTTTTTGCAACGAATGCGCGACTGGTGTTGCAAAATACGCTTCTTTATGGGTTGGATTGTTTTACCCAAGTAATGTAGAAGGCAGGGACACTGAATGCAATAGACCACATTGGTGGTATTGCAATTTGAAAAGCTTTTGTTCGTAAACTGAATGTTGTTAATTGTGCAAGCTTTTACTGTTCTAGTGGTGGCACAGGCAGCACAATTATTGCATTTAAAGTGGCCTACCACAGGACTCAGTTGCCTCATGTTGTTTACAATGTTCTCTGTAGGCGGATTCTCATACGCATGAATCAGTCTGTCTTGTAGATTCGTGCCTCTCTTGAAGGCAAACAGCGGTTTCTGCTTTAGTTCAGGAAAAGAGTGGAGTAAATTCCACTGTTTTGATATGATTTTTTTAATCGCATTTGAATGCGTGCCAAAGGTGGTTATGCAGACTATATTAGTCTCATTTGGGCGTTCTTTTACTGTTAGCAAAGCATCACGGTCTTGGTACCAAGCTCTTTTCATTGATTTCCTCAGTAGTTTGCCTGGGTAACCACAAGAAAACAATTTGTCTTTCAGTTTTTTGGCTTCTAGAAAGTAGTCTTCTTTATATGTACAGTTTCGCCGAAGGCGAAGAAACCGTCCAAAAGGTAGACCATCTTTCAGCGCCTGTGGATGATGGCTGGTATACTTCAGTAATGTGTTTCTTGCAGTTTTCTTGGTGAATAAGGTGGTGAAAAGTTGTTTATTCATGTCCACCTTGATGTTAATGTCCAAGAATGGCATTTCGGTGTCATTATACTCAAGGGTAAACTGAAGATTAGTGTTTCTGGAATTCAGCCATATATGAAATTCTTTCAATTGGTCAGCCGTACCTTCCCATATTAAAAACACGTCATCAATATAACGTAGCCATTTTAAGATTCTTGATGAAAATGGATTAGAGGAATGCCAGATATGTTCATCCTCAAATTGAGCATAAATGTTGGCAATATCTGGGGCAAAAACAGCGCCCATGGCTACGCCTTTTTGTTGTTGGTAAAACGTGTTTTGATATAGAAAAAAGTTTTTGCAAAGAGGTAGTCTTGTGCATTCTATAATGAAGTCAGTGGGGACAGAATGGGGTCTCGGTCTAGTTTCCAAAAGTTTGTAAAGTAAATCTAGAACTTCGCTCTGTGGAATGTTTGTATATAAACTCTCTATATCCATAGAGGCTAATATACTTGTTGTTGAGTCAAAATGAAATCCTTCGACTTCATTTATTACAGCTGTAGTGTCCCTAATGTATGTGGAGCGTTCAATAGCAAATGGTCTCACAAACAAATCTGCATATTGTGCCAATGGTTTGAGCACTGAATTACATCCCGAAACTATCGGGCGGCCAGGGGGGTTTTTCAGGTCTTTGTGCACCTTAGGGAGCATGTAAATCTATGGTATAGTTGGTGTTTTATTGACCAGGAAGGATGCCTCTTTTTCATTAAGCCAGCCTCCCTTCAATCCTTCTTGGCTTAAATTAGAGATTTCTGTTGTTAATCTTTTCGTCGGGTCGCAGGTTAATTTTTTGTAATGAGCTGTAATGGAAAGTTGTTTGAGCATTTCATCATCATATTTGGATTTCTGCCATAAAACTATACCTCCACCCTTATCAGCCGGCTTGAGTAATGCATCCGGTAGATTCTGGAGGTTTCGTAGGGCTGCCTGTTGTTCTCTTGGTAGGTTGGAGTTGAATCCACGTGGTGTCTTAAAAAGATTCTCTATTTCAAGTAATGTGGCATTTTCGAAGGTGATGATGTCTTTATTCACCATGGCATTAGGTGGATAAAAGGTGGAAGGATTTCTCAATCCTGTGTAACCAGGTTTAGGGTCAGATATGTTGTTTGCAAAAAAATTTTTTAATCTGACTGTTCGAAAAAAGCGATACAGTTCTAATTTTGTTTGGAAAAGATCATTTTTGTGAGTTGGTACAAAACTGAGACCATTCGAAAGAACTGCCATCTCTTGTTCAGATAATTTATAAGTTGACAAATTGAAAATGGGTATGGATAGATCTTGGTTTACCATTCGTAATACCGGTTCCGGGTTTGTCGGAACCCCGGGGTATATTGTTTCCGGTACCATCCCCGCTTCGGTGGTTGGTGTCTCCCTGGGGGTCTGGAGCCTCGCTGGCCCTGCCCTAAAAAAGGGGATTGATGAGATGTTGATGGTTCTGGGTCGTTATGACGATAGTTGGAGTTGAATGATCTATCGCCCCCAGATTCAGATCCACTTTCAGAGAATGTCACTCTTTTGGAGGATTGATTGTTGGGACCTTGTGATGTAAAGAAGTCCTTTCTTAGATAAGGATAGGTGTTTTCTTTGTTATATCTTTTTATGTCGTTCTGGAGTTTTTCTGTTTTTTTGTGGGAATTAAATTCCTCAAACTCTTTGATGGTCTGTTGCACTTTATCTAATAGGAGTTTGCTGTTGGTGATAGTACTATCACCAGAAATCTTTTTTTCTAAGGCTTCTATTTCTTTAGTTAGTTTTGTAATTTGACGAAGAGCAGTTTCTATACTTAACACCATCCAGGTGCGTGAGCATCGGTTGGCAGAAAAGCTGAAACCAGTCTTGAATTCTTCGTCATCAATGAAGATTATAGGGACGTTGCGAATTTGTAAGCCTGCCGGCATAATATTGGCATTAAGGCAACCTGTTAGAAATTTTGAGTGCAATTCAGTACGTACCAGTTTCTTTTTCAGTCGTTCTAACTGGTTAAGGTCTGACTCATATGGTGAACTGATAACTGGACCTTTGTTCCCTAGAAGAGAAGGGCCAGATGCAATTTTTAACATATACTCATCGGTATAGGCTAAGGTTTCAGCCTCATACATTTATTATTCAAATTATTTAAAAGAAAAAAGAAAGAAAGAAAACCACTGATTAGAGCGGCTCACACCAGACAATCGTCTGTGCAAGATGAATTTTAGAAGAAGTGAGCAACCCGAAATACCCTTGAGGGCTTGGGTAATAAAGTTGAAAAGGTAAATTTGCCTTCAAGGGACTTTATTCAATCTATATTTTGTTTAGTTGAAATTGTTCTAAAAAGGACCAGTCACTTGTCCTTAAAGTGAATAAATCAACAATTTGCTAGTTTGAAAAAGAGCATTGCATCAACATATAACATGTAAACATATAATCAAAGACACAAGGTGTATACGAAAAAATATATTTTTATCAAATAGTTCAGTCAAAGAAATCAGCTACGTATACAGATCAATAAACAAATAGAAATTAGGACTGTGGGTACACACATAAGTAAATTACTAGGTGACACAACAGAACCTAAAAAACACCTACCCAAATCACATTGCGTAAAACAAAGAAAGGGATAAGGTGTATAGTCGACGTTTCGGTTTCTCAGGCGTTAATTTGCTGAAACCATCCTCAGGACTGTTATTAATTGTGGTCTGTATAGAGATATTGTTATCTGAAAATCAAAGGATATTTTACAGTTACAATATTAAACTAAATGTTTACGTTACACCCTGGTGAAAAAACGACAAAATTAAGACAATTGGCGACAAAAAAGACACAATATGTACCACAAAAGCATTATACAAATACACAGTATATTTACATAAAGTCACTATGGATCTAAAGTACATTTGCTTAAAGGCAAGAGACTTCACGGTTGTTCCATACAAGTTAATCTGAAACAAACAAAATTATTCACAGTGTTTTCTATTTGGTATATCCAAATTGTATTGGAGACCTTATATTTGGGGTCAGCACAAATATGGAATTGTTAAATATTCAAGAAAAAGGCTTCTACATCATAGAGATCTATTATTTCATATCAGATAGCCAAGTTGCTTCTAGTTTGATTATTACAGCAACAATGATTGAATCCGTCATATAATTACATGGCATAAACCGTTAGTAATGGTTCACCCCCCGAGAAAGGGTGACGTCTTGCCCATTGATTGGCATGCTGTTCTATAACGGATGTTATATGAGACCACATAGGACAAATCTGCTTGTTCGGATTTAAAGCTATTTTTACAAGGGTCTGAGTACCTGTTTATAAAGTATCGTGACTGCATCCCATGGATGACTGTGGATCGAAATGTCTTTAAAATCTGATTGAAACATAAAGGTCCAGAATTTAGGGTCTGCGTTTATAAGATCGACATAGGTAAGACTATTTATTAGATGAACACATACCTATTAGTTGTGAGGCAATGGGCTTCACGTGATAATTCAAGCTGTAGGTGAGAACAGATATTCCTCATAGATATTCCTCATAGAGCTCAGATATTACGGAAGGACACGAAACATCTGCAAAATGTAATAATCAATGTTTACTAGATTTTGTCTATATCCTGGTGTGATAGCCATATGGTATTCAAGGATAAGTCTTACCCCGTGTGTGTAAAATTGGATCTTGTCAATCACCGGTATCAGAATAAAACAAATCAATACGAATTGAAGTCGGTAATACGTCGAGCAGTTATTAATCCTGCACCACCTATCCCAGGTGAAAAAGAAATACATATGTATCAAAAACGCGAGTCTCTTATAGACTGATGGCATAGCGTTAATTAGTACAAAATGTCCTAGGAGTTGGGGCACATATATTCGAATTTCCGAATGCTACAAAACATACTGACGTGTGGGTTTGCTACAAACCAATTGTTTTAATAAAAGCGCCGCTCTGAATGTTATATGCGACAAGGACGGGGTTGTTCTAAGCATATTGTCAATATGCAGAAATGTATATACCGGCAGTTTAGGTGCTTATATAAGTCATTTGGCGCTTTTGAAGTAAAAGACGCTACAAAGATTCTAAACAATATGTGCCGGGGTAGTCAAGTTAGGAGCAAAGATGCAATTACCAAACGAAATATCGCTAGCAACATGTGCATTTAAAGTTAGTTACGCACTTTAGGGAATACTGAGGCCTCAGAATTACCTAGGATAGCAAAGTCCTGAGCTCAGTGAAATGTGACTTCAATTGCAGGATTCTTACCTAGTACTCGGACAGAGTAGAGTTGAAGAGCGTCTCGTCTGTACGAACCCATGAGTGGTTACTGACCGCTCTCGTGTTTATAAACGAATTGTTTGGAAATAGAAATAGGACTATACTCAGCGGCCATCTTTGACTAGTCAGTGAATGCCATTAGAATGGAACAGGGAGTTTCATGGATTTATTCATAGAACATCCGTTTTTGTGATTGACATTTCAAAAGATATAAAGGAATAACAAAGAATCAAAAACAGTATATAATCCTGACATTTCCTAGGTTTGAGATGTATATTAAGGAAACGCGAGTCGATTTATACAGTTGTTATTTCATTATTTAAAAATCATAGCAATCGGACTCCTTGCTTATACAATATGGATCTTTTGGGCAGATGGATTAAACACATTCAGGTCAGGCATGCCAAGGCATGCCATTCTGTTGCTGAATTCAAACCTCGCTTAACAGTGTCAGTAAGGCATATAAGTTTGCCTTCACGCATAGTTAGTATCTTGTCACTGTTATTTTGCCTTTTGTTGGGTTTTATTACTTCCAAAACCCACCATATCATTTCAGTCTCCTTATGGCCTAAACGTAGAAAGTGTTCTACTAAAGGGGCTGTTTCCTTTTTGCAACGAATGCGCGACTGGTGTTGCAAAATACGCTTCTTTATGGGTTGGATTGTTTTACCCAAGTAATGTAGAAGGCAGGGACACTGAATGCAATAGACCACATTGGTGGTATTGCAATTTGAAAAGCTTTTGTTCGTAAACTGAATGTTGTTAATTGTGCAAGCTTTTACTGTTCTAGTGGTGGCACAGGCAGCACAATTATTGCATTTAAAGTGGCCTACCACAGGACTCAGTTGCCTCATGTTGTTTACAATGTTCTCTGTAGGCGGATTCTCATACGCATGAATCAGTCTGTCTTGTAGATTCGTGCCTCTCTTGAAGGCAAACAGCGGTTTCTGCTTTAGTTCAGGAAAAGAGTGGAGTAAATTCCACTGTTTTGATATGATTTTTTTAATCGCATTTGAATGCGTGCCAAAGGTGGTTATGCAGACTATATTAGTCTCATTTGGGCGTTCTTTTACTGTTAGCAAAGCATCACGGTCTTGGTACCAAGCTCTTTTCATTGATTTCCTCAGTAACAGCCCCTTTAGTAGAACACTTTCTACGTTTAGGCCATAAGGAGACTGAAATGATATGGTGGGTTTTGGAAGTAATAAAACCCAACAAAAGGCAAAATAACAGTGACAAGATACTAACTATGCGTGAAGGCAAACTTATATGCCTTACTGACACTGTTAAGCGAGGTTTGAATTCAGCAACAGAATGGCATGCCTTGGCATGCCTGACCTGAATGTGTTTAATCCATCTGCCCAAAAGATCCATATTGTATAAGCAAGGAGTCCGATTGCTATGATTTTAAATAACAACTGTATAAATCGACTCGCGTTTGCTTAATATACATCTCAAACCTAGGAAATGTCAGGATTATATACTGTTTTTGATTCTTTGTTATTCCTTTATATCTTTTGAAATGTCAATCACAAAAACGGATGTTCTATGAATAAATCCATGAAACTCCCTGTTCCATTCTAATGGCATTCACTGACTAGTCAAAGATGGCCGCTGAGTATAGTCCTATTTCTATTTCCAAACAATTCGTTTATAAACACGAGAGCGGTCAGTAACCACTCATGGGTTCGTACAGACGAGACGCTCTTCAACTCTACTCTGTCCGAGTACTAGGTAAGAATCCTGGAATTGAAGTCACATTTCACTGAGCTCAGGACTTTGCTATCCTAGGTAATTCTGAGGCCTCAGTATTCCCGAAAGTGCGTAACTAACTTTAAATGCACATGTTGCTAGCGATATTTCGTTTGGTAATTGCATCTTTGCTCCTAACTTGACTACCCCGGCACATATTGTTTAGAATCTTTGTAGCGTCTTTTACTTTAAAAGCGCCAAATGACTTATATAAGCACCTAAACTGCCGGTATATACATTTCTGCATATTGACAATATGCTTAGAACAACCCCGTCCTTGTCGCATATAACATTCAGAGCGGCGCTTTTATTAAAACAATTGGTTTGTAGCAAACCCACACGTCAGTATGTTTTGTAGCATTCGGAAATTCGAATATATGTGCCCCAACTCCTAGGACATTTTGTACTAATTAACGCTATGCCATCAGTCTATAAGAGACTCGCGTTTTTGATACATATGTATTTCTTTTTCACCTGGGATAGGTGGTGCAGGATTAATAACTGCTCGACGTATTACCGACTTCAATTCGTATTGATTTGTTTTATTCTGATACCGGTGATTGACAAGATCCAATTTTACACACACGGGGTAAGACTTATCCTTGAATACCATATGGCTATCACACCAGGATATAGACAAAATCTAGTAAACATTGATTATTACATTTTGCAGATGTTTCGTGTCCTTCCGTAATATCTGAGCTCTATGAGGAATATCTATGAGGAATATCTGTTCTCACCTACAGCTTGAATTATCACGTGAAGCCCATTGCCTCACAACTAATAGGTATGTGTTCATCTAATAAATAGTCTTACCTATGTCGATCTTATAAACGCAGACCCTAAATTCTGGACCTTTATGTTTCAATCAGATTTTAAAGACATTTCGATCCACAGTCATCCATGGGATGCAGTCACGATACTTTATAAACAGGTACTCAGACCCTTGTAAAAATAGCTTTAAATCCGAACAAGCAGATTTGTCGTATGTGGTCTCATATAACATCCGTTATAGAACAGCATGCCAATCAATGGGCAAGACGTCACCCTTTCTCGGGGGTGAACCATTACTAACGGTTTATGCCATGTAATTATATGACGGATTCAATCATTGTTGCTGTAATAATCAAACTAGAAGCAACTTGGCTATCTGATATGAAATAATAGATCTCTATGATGTAGAAGCATTTTTCTTGAATATTTAACAATTCCATATTTGTGCTGACCCCAAATATAAGGTCTCCAATACAATTTGGATATACCAAATAGAAAACACTGTGAATAATTTTGTTTGTTTCAGATTAACTTGTATGGAACAACCGTGAAGTCTCTTGCCTTTAAGCAAATGTACTTTAGATCCATAGTGACTTTATGTAAATATACTGTGTATTTGTATAATGCTTTTGTGGTACATATTGTGTCTTTTTTGTCGCCAATTGTCTTAATTTTGTCGTTTTTTCACCAGGGTGTAACGTAAACATTTAGTTTAATATTGTAACTGTAAAATATCCTTTGATTTTCAGATAACAATATCTCTATACAGACCACAATTAATAACAGTCCTGAGGATGGTTTCAGCAAATTAACGCCTGAGAAACCGAAACGTCGACTATACACCTTATCCCTTTCTTTGTTTTACTCAATGTGATTTGGGATAGGTGTTTTTTAGGTTCTGTTGTGTCACTTAGTAATTTACTTATGTGTGTACCCACAGTCCTAATTTCTGTTTGTTTATTGATCTGTATACGTAGCTGATTTCTTTGACTGAACTATTTGATAAAAATATATTTTTTCGTATACACCTTGTGTCTTTGTTTATATGTTTACATGTTATATGTTGATGCAATGCTCTTTTTCAAACTAGCAAATTGTTGATTTATTCACTTTAAGGACAAGTGACTGGTCCTTTTTAGAACAATTTCAACTAAACAAAATATAGATTGAATAAAGTCCCTTGAAGGCAAATTTACCTTTTCAACTTTATTACCCAAGCCCTCAAGGGTATTTCGGGTTGCTCACTTCTTCTAAAATTCTTTGTCACTCAACCATCCACCATTAATACCTGTTATTGATAGGTCTCGAATTTTTCTTTCTAGTTGTGTCGTTGGATTACATGGTAGTCTTTGATAATTCGATACTACTGAAAGTTGTTTCTCTAGTTCCAATTCGTATGCTTTCTCATCCCAGAGCACTATACCCCCGCCTTTGTCAGCCGGTTTCAGGATAGTATCTGGGAGGGATTGTAGATGGAGAAGAGCTTGTTGTTGTGCTTTATTGAGATTGTAAGGGACCCATTTGGGATGTCTAAATAGGTGTTCAATCTCAGTCATCACCACATTTTCAAATGTGATGATTTCTTTGGCAATCAAATTGTTGGTTGGAAAAAAGGTTGAGATCGGACGTAGGCCTGTCACATCAACCGATTGAATTGAGTTTCTGTTGGCAAAGAAATTTTTAAGACACACCGTTCTAAAGAACTTATACAGTTCTAATTTGGTAGAGAATAGTTCATTTTTATGTGTTGGAACAAAAGACAAACCTTGTGAGAGAACAGATATCTCATCAGGAGAAAGGAGGTGTGAGGATAGATTAAAAATTGGTACACTTACATTCTCTTCTACCACTCGTAATATTGGTTCCGGGTTCGTCTGTACCCTGGGGTATAGTTGTTGCGGCCCCATCCTCTGCGTGATTGTCTCTGTTGGCCTCGGACTGGTTGACCTTGTCCTCTCTGGCCCTGTCCTAAAAAAGGCTGTCTAGAGGTAGATGGTTGTTCTTGTCCACCTCTTTGTTGATAATCAGGACCAGTCTCGTTTTCTGAATCTGAATCAGTGCCTGAAAAGGTGACCCTCTTTTGGTGGCCACAGAAGGAACCTTGTTGTTGCCCTTGTGGTTGGTAAAAATCTTTGTTAAGATAGGGATAGGTCCTTTCTTTATTATATCTCTTGATATCTAGTTGGAGTTTAGATGTCTTTTTTTGTTGATTGAAGGTTTCAAAATCTTTGATAGTCAGAGATATTTTATCTAGAAGAGCCTTGGCGTTCACAATATTAAAATCTGAATTGATTTTCTGTTCTAATGCTTCAATGTCTTTGACAAGGCTTTTGATGTGTTTTAAAGCTGTCTCAATGCTCAGCACCGTCCAGGTGCGTGAGCATTTGTTTGAAGCAAAACTGAAGTGCAGCTTAAAGTCTTCGTCTTCAGTGAAAATGATTGGGATGTTTCTTATTTGGAGACCGGTGGGGATGATGTTAGCGTTAAGGCAGTCTGTGAGAAACTTGGCATGCAATTCTGTGCGTACCAATTTCTTGCGCAATCTTTCCAACTGATTGAGATCAGATTCACATGGTAATGGGACCGAAGGCCCTTTAGTTCCCAAAAGTGATGGACCAGAAGAAATTTTGAGAATGTATTCGTCTGTGTAAGATAGAGTCTCGGCTTCAGACATATGTGTTGCCGAGTATACAAGAGCTAAAGAAAAGGGAGACCGACAGTCTCACTGGTTGAAACACCACTTAAAAAAGTGACCCGCTGCAGATAAAGATCTGCGCAAATACAATATTTTTGTCAGGGGAAACCCAATCAACCCTTGTAGGCTTGGGCAATATGTAATTCAAGACACAGTGTGCTACAAGGGACTTATTTTGAAGTTATTTTCTACGATTTGTTGAGTTGTATCAAAGTAACACACTCCGTAGTATCCACGGGATATCAATCTTATTCGACAATTGTAAATGAATTGATGGAAGGTTGGAAGAAATACAGAGCAAATAAGGTTATATTTCAAATAAAGTCTTTACTAGAGAGAATTTCTGGGAGATATATATAAACAAATCAATTGGAGCAAAAGAGTCATGAACAAAGATAGACACTGTTTTCTCTATAGTTCATAACATTATTCATCAACTCCTGCTAAATCAAACAAACAACCCAAATTATACAATAAAAAGTGATTGTAGGTTGGTGTCAAAAGACAACATTAAAGGAGATGATGACGAGATGTCGACGTTTCGGTCTTTGCTGCAGTCGTCAATAAGACCATCATCAGGACGATGTTTATTCAGATGCTGAAAAGAACTCCCTACATAAAACAATACATTTACATCATAAACAAAATATTATTAAAATTATTTCATAACCATAAAAAGCTCTGATAATATATGATAATGCATTGGATTTTTTTAGAGGGTATTTACCCCTTCCTGGTAATACCTCCTATATAATTAAAACCAACTTTGAGTCAATATGACTAAATTTCATTTTAGTGGGTATTTGACATATTTGTTTCGTCAACCCACATGGAAAAGTTGTTGCTTAAAAGGCAAGACCCCAAATTTTGCTTTTTTAGTGGGGTTTTGTTCAAATAAAAATAATTCTCAAATCAACTTATACTATCTTTGTCGAATTAGACAGTTGATACATAATAGTGATATAGGCCTACTTTATCTCAGATATAGTTGAAGATGCTCATCTAGAAACAAAGGCAAAAGCTCTTGGTTTACTGACTCTATTGTGGAGAATCCTATATCTCAAAGTTAATACACCAATGAACATAATACCCACAAATTGAGGGCAATTCAATGATCAAACAATGGTCATTTGATGCAAATGTCTGTCTAAAGATGGGCGCTCATTTTGATCACAGTGTAAAGGACAAAGGCAAGATTTAATTCGATTCACTATATAGAGATGGCTATTTGGACAGAGAAATTTGAATACTTTTAAATCATAGTATAAAGGCAAAAAACAAAATTCGATACAGTTCACTGTATAGAAATTAACCTCTGTACAGGCACAACTTTTGATCATGGCTGAACAAACAGATATTTGTATAGAAAGAATGAGACAATGAATTCAAATTAATTTATATAGTCGACTTGTCACTTTGAATATCCGTCAAAATGCAACAAAAGTGCCTCAGTTAGGGGGAAGATGGTCTAATTGCATAAACTATGGGAAGTATAAATCGAGGTGCCTACCTTTAGAATTGTGAGGGGAGACCACGTCAGTTGGTCTAGGAGGTCCACACTTAAATTCTAAAAAGAGGAGGTGGTACTATTAACTCGAGAACAGTGTGAATATTTGGACACATTTATGCTTTGGACGTGATGCCTACCTTACACGTAGAATCAGATGATGCAAAAACAACATCTGTTGGTCAAAAGAGAGCTGGCTGTAAAGTCCAGACGCACGAGTGCTCGGTTCTTTCTGAAAAGAGTTAGCAATTTATTTAGAAACAGGATCTTAACACAATTCGGTTTTGTTAACGCCAGAGGTATTAGTGCTATGCTTTATACATCTTAGTTAACTGTTGTGGGGATGTAAAGCCTGAATGCGGTGACTACTTCACGTATATATCACGTAAATAGAGGTGAATTTAAACAGACTGATTTCTACAGTGCTTAATCTACAATTCACTGGTTCTAGTAAAACTGGCAAACCTCAGTTCAAATAGGTGTTTTCAAAAGAGGTTGAAAACTGCTAGCGCATTTACAGACGGGTTATTTGCTGCTAGCGCGTTTATATCCTTTTCCTTAGAGAGTTAACTTAGAGCTAATGGGAGGCGTCTAGCGTTTTAGTCTGGCAGAGATGGCTGACTGCACTTACTTTAGGCTATGACTCCAGTGGCAGAATTGTATCCCAGCAGGTTCGTCTAAGAAATTTGACAGAACCGAAGGTGGGAGCATTTGTAGTAAGTGACCCGGAAGTTGAATGTTCTTCGTGGTCAAAATTATTCAGGGAAAACCCACTATTGGAGATAATAGTTCTGTGGAGAGGCATAAACCATCGCATAGATTATGGGGGCAGAACTCTATGATTCCAAATAAAGTTTTAATGATACACAGAGATATTAAACCAGAAGTATTGGCTCCCGTCTTTAAATAGTCACCTGACAGATAAAGAACTGACAGAAACACAGGAAAGGGACCTGAACAGAGGACTTGGTTTTGTTCCCACGAATCAGGAGGATGATTTCAAACTTAGGTGTGAACTATATGAGTTTTTCCGAAAAAACGCTTGAGGGTGTTCTTTGCTGAGAAACAACATGAGGGAGAAACATGAGGGGACACACATCTTTGGCCCAAGTCTACTTTCACAGGAAACACAATTAATGAAAAGACTATTTATGAATTTAAACACAGTGGAAAGGGAAGCAATCAAGGAATAGAATAAGAACCACAATACAGTGATAAAACCCTCAGATAAGGGGGAGGCGTGATCATCATGCAAACAAAGGTAGCATATGGCACTGAATGCTTTTGCTTACTGGGTGATGGAGGAACTAGTTAGATCTTGGTTAAAGATCCGACCCCAGAGATACAGAAACAAATAAAAACGATGATCGAAGAAGCTGTACAGAATGGTTTGATCTTAAATCCTGAAGCATCATTTTTGGGGAACATAAAACCAGTGATGCCATACTTTTATACATTACCAAAGATATTTAAGAATACAAATGCCAGTGTCAATACGACCAGGAGTCTCAGGCATAGGCTTGGTAATGGAACTGCTTTCCAGATTCTGTGACTTCTTCCTGAGACCACTAGTGGGAAAAATTCCATCCTACCTGAAGGATACCAAGGACGTCCTTCACCTACTAAAGGATGTTGAGTTTGACCCTAAAAACCAATTTCTGGTGGAACTAGACATAGAATCATTTTATACAAATATTCCCCAGGAAGAAACACTGAAGGTCCCTGAAAACACCCTCTATCAAGAGAACTAGGAGTTCCAAATCCCAACACCCTTCATCATGAACTTAGCCCAATTGGCATATACTAAGAATTGTTTCCAATTTAACAACAATATTTACCTTAAGTCGCACAGAACTTTGATGGGGAGTACATTCGCCCCTTGTATGGCATGTCAGTATGTTTCCAATTTTGAGAAAAGAACACATCGACTCTGCAGAGAATCCCTAAGCAAAAAGTTTGAAGGTGTGGCACAGTTATAATGTCTATGTCCTAATTATCTGGGAGGGGAATATAACCTCAGTGGACAATTTTCGCGCATGCCTCAGTAATAAAAGCTATTTCTTGCACTTTGCCTCTACCAACACCAAGGAAACACTCCCTTTTCTGGACCTGGTTATCAGACCAAAAGATAGAATGTTGGACAGAATGGCACACCAGAAAGTGACAGACAAAAATGCCCTACTATGATTTGAAAGTTTCCATCTCAAGACCCTGAGGGAAAATCTCCCACTGGGACAATTTCTGAGATTATGTAGGAATTGTACGGAGGTTAGTGCTTTTGAAGAAGAAGCAGAAAAGCTAAACGTACAGCTCCAGGAACAGATTTCCCCAAGGAGGGTACTCAACAAAGCCTGGAAAAGATCTAGGAATAATAATTGGGAGGCATTATTGAACACACATCAAAAACCAAAAGTAGATAATGTAATATGTGTCACCACTTTCAGCACAGCCTCCAATATGGCAAAAAGGATCATCATGAGAAACTGGAAAATGATCAACTTGAGTGGACTGGGACTGGTTTGGCATCTGTTTGCTTTTAAAAAAAGTGTGAACATCAAAGATAGGGTGGTACACACCAGACCACAACCAGGGAGTCAAGAAAGAGAACAAAGATTATGACACTTACCAGCAGTGAGGAGTCACGATGCATGTGATGGATGTAAAGCATGTCCACCTTCTAGGACCACTTAGACAGTGGATTCGAGACTAACTGCCCCATATATCCTTAAGAATCACACCAAATGTAACTCAGACAATGTCATATATCCAATCAGATGACCATGCAATCTTTTATATATAAGAATGACTACAAGAAAAGTTAAAGTCAGAATCATGGAGCAAATGAGCAACGTAGAGGTAAGAAGACAATGACAAAACTCACTACACACTATCTCGAACAACAAAGCAAAGTTAAAGAATTAAGGTGGGTGGTTATCGATAAACCCAATTTGACAAGGGTGGGAACAGGTGTAAAAACGGAACTCCTAAAAAGAGAACAGAGATGGGTGTATATAACTCACAGTAACTGTAGAGGGCTGAATGATGACATACCCTGGCACCAGTTAAGTAACACACAGTAGAAAGCCTAGGGACAACCATAACATCTAGTAAATAGTGTGCAGAGAGTTGGGTATAATATATTACCAGATATGTTTGGTAAGGGGTATGATATAATTACAAAGAACCATGTCCTAATAAACAACCTGCCATGGATGTGCAACAGTTTTTGGAACATATATTATTTATTTGGAGATAAGAAATCTTTTGTTTTCCCTGACATCTAACTACCTCCAGAGATAGGTATATATTAAAAAAAGACCCTAAAAGAGGTAAACCCTGAGTTATGAGAAGATAGGTAGTGAATAGGACTATTGAGAAAATAACAAAAGAAACAAACGTAGGAAAAACTATGCAGGAATTTCAAGATGGCGGTTAGGGTTCACCAGACCCATAAACAAGCAGCACTCTAGCTTTAGAAGAAGTAGGTCTAACAGAGAAGGATGCATGCAAGGGGCATGTTTGACACAGATAAGATGGTGCCCCGCAGGAAAGCCAATGAACAACGGAGGGTAGCAGATGGCAAGCGGCCAAAGGCAGTCCCTTGATGAAGTGGGTGCCCTTTTTTACTTGGGGGGAGGAAGGAGATCAAGTGATACCAAAAACCCGGCAGCTTAGCAGTTTTTAAGGTGTTGCGGGAACGGCAGAAGTCGAGTAATAGAAAAAACACTTGTGAGTAGAGATCAGGAAGGGTAATAAGAGCCGAGCAAGTAGAGAGACAGGGGCACAACCTGATGGTCTACCAAGCTACCATACACACTGATACAGTGGCAACAGAACTTCCACACTTGAGATTATATAAAAACAACCAGCATTGTGGTTTTTAACAGTTTACATAGAGGAGTGCACATAGCGGGCAACAAGGGGTGTGGAGCACATCTTGGGATGGCATTAATAGCATTAAGACTAGAATGAGCAATGGGTACCTTACGCATACTTATAGTTTGATCTGAAATGCCCGATGCAGGCGGGGTCTGAGCTAGTAGATAAGGATGTGGATGCAGCACCAGTAATCTTTGTGTGGATGCAGACCAGGGCAAACTTCGAACAGAAGTGAGACTAAGAAAAGAGATAAGTTTGAAACAGAAGAATGTAGCATGGGCAACCTACTTATAAAAGGCCAAATCATAAAGAACGAGAACATTGTTATAGGGAAACATGCAATGTCCAACTGTGGTATTCTCTAATATTGTTAGATGATGTGGAATACAGAGTGTGACTAAAGGGAGATGTTCCCACTGCTACTCCAGTTTTGGAGAAAACAGATGAAACTCGGGTAAGAGGAACTTATGGAACCATAAGCAGAAGTCGCACTAAATGCACAAAGATGTATGTGCATGCACAGCTGGAGGTGTGGATTGAGGAGTGTTCTTGAGAGTACACATTGTGTTGAGAGGTAGGTTGAAGACCACACACATTGTTTTTAATGAGGGAGCTGCATGTCTGGAAAGAAAATATGTTCATGAGATCTTATTCCCTTGTAGGATAGTCCTAAGGAGAGTCGCAGTGCAAGCTAGTAAGGTGGATGAGTGATTACAATTCCCCACACATACCTGAGGGTATAAGGTATTGAATGTAGGGAGGTGCATAATATTCCCATTGAAGTGGGATGCAAATCCTGAATAAGGCCTGTTGACCCCACGGGGCATGCAGAAAGCCAAAACATGTAGATATAAAAACACAACTATTAGGGGACACAGATAATAATGATCCAGTAATTCCCTGCCCATACTATTTTTAATCCTTTCAGGAGAAGTTCAAAATAAAATTCAGTGAACTAACCCCTCGGTAGTTTTAAATGTTTTACTCTGTTGAGAGGATCCTTTACCCAGATGGGATAGAGGTATTGACTTTAGTTCCTCAACTTTTTTTATAAGAACAAAAAACGAATTTTATTTCGCTCCATTCTGTACGTTGGTCTGCGTCAGGATGTTAATGCGTGCCCTATGATGAATCATGACACTTTCAAGTGTGTGGGGGCAGTATTTAAACACAAAGGGATTTCCCATTGGAGAGCATTGAACAGCTCCCGATGAGACAATAGATGAGTTTCAAATTCCCCTTTCTTTCTTTGGTGTGAATTAATGTTACAGTAGGGAGGATGAAGGGAATGGCGATACCTCTCTCCCCCCTGTGTTGCTTGTGTGTTGATGAGGATATACTTACCTGGGGATCCTCTCCTGCCGGCTTTCCACTTTACTGTCCTGTCACTGAATTTCCTTGATGCTGCAGGACCTGGGAAAAGAAAGAAAGGAAGGACTAATCAATAAATGGGGCCTGTCTCTTTAAACAGGGCCGTGGAGATAACCAATAGGCAGACCGGACCCGGGAAGTAGATAGGTGTAACACAGACGCAAGACTTTGGGAGGACAAATGCAACTTGCAAAAGGAAGAAGTGCCCAAAATTATCCTGCCAAGTGGAGGGAGTGTCCAACTCAAGGGAAGACAGCT
This sequence comes from Lissotriton vulgaris, assembly GCF_964263255.1. Classification (NCBI taxonomy): domain Eukaryota; kingdom Metazoa; phylum Chordata; class Amphibia; order Caudata; family Salamandridae; genus Lissotriton; species Lissotriton vulgaris. Next base: position 533,733,022 of record NC_141693.1, on the reverse strand, counting down.
GCAGAAGCTGCTGACCTGGAAGGTCTAGATGCAGCTAGTCTGGAGAAGAATGTAAAGCTGGGCTCAGAGGGACGGTGTATAACCCCAGGGGACGATGATTTACGGCAGAGTGGGTGTGTACCCAGGGCAGAATTTAAATACATCAAGAGGGAGAAGGGTGAGGGGAGGATACAGGGCACGGCAGTGCTGGTGGAGGGTTTTTTAGCACAGTTCATGTTTTCCCTAGTCAAAGCCAGAATAAGAAGACTTTGGGGCAGATCAAAATAAAGAAAAGGAGAATAAAATCCCTATTGTGTCTTTACCTGAGAAGAGATATAGCCTAGAAAATTGACCTGAGTCAACTTTCATAAGCAGTCCCAAGATAATCACTTATTTATGCAGATACTAACACATACTTAGGGGGTCATTAGGATGGCGGGCGGACGTAGTCTGCCTGCCATCCCGATGTAAAAAGGGACCACCCAGCATATGGGTGGGGGTCCCGTGGGGGCCATTAGGATGAGCCCGCCACACTGTCAGACGCATCCCACATTTTTAACATTGCAGCCCGCCGCAATGCTAAAAATGCATGTCATGCATTTCAATGCACAACGTGATAGGCACCGCACGGTGTACTTTGAAATGCAGGGGGTACGATAGGTACCCCCCCATGTGCACCCCCCACCTCCCAGAATCCCTGGGGCCCGCATCGGGCCCCCGCAAGAGATTCCCGCATGCCTTTCTGTGTCACAACAAGAGACAGAGTGATACAGATATTCACACAGTTTAATCACTATCCCCTATATTTAGTGAGACACTTTAAATTAGTCACTTAGACAGTCAATCACAGTGCTACTAAATCCTCCATCCAGACACTTATACATCCACTCAGTCTTCAATGCAGATTCCTATATATATAATACATATTTAAATATGGAACCAAACCACATTCACTGGATGATGTCATCAGTGATGTCATCAATTATGTCATTTGAGATATCATCAGTGATGTCATAAGTGATGTCACTGACCATGTCATGAATAATGTAATATGTGACATCATCAGCAGTGGATTGCGGGTGCGCGAGTTATAGTTAGTACAACTGACTATAACAGAGGAATTTCAATCGTTTTGTACGAGGGAAATGTCCAGCTAACTATAACTCCCCTGAAACCTATGTTTTTTTCAGTGAATTTATAAGGTTTTTTTAAATGCTAATTCCTAACTATAACATGCCTGAAACCTATTGGTTTTTCAGTGAATTTCAAAGGTTTTTTAAATGCTAATTCCTAACTATAACATACCTGAACCTATGGTTTTTTTCAGTGAATTTCAAAGGTTTTTTCAATGACAATTTTTAAATATATTGTTACATTTAATTTTTCTATACAGATTTTCTAATTTTTTTAAACTATTTATTTTTACATATTTTTTTTAAATTACATTACATATTTTTAATTTAAATAGATTTTTTTTTAAATATTGAAACTCTAATATTGTTTTATTTTATATTTTTTAAAATATATTTATCAAATTTTTTGGGGAGTCGCGCACCCAAAGCGTACCTTTCTTGATCACTGCGCGGAACCTAGCTGCCATTTTAGGATTGTTGTGTAGGATCCGCATAGGGAGCATATTTTTGTGAGCGATCGCTATGCAACCGGTACGTGACTCCAAGCGCATACACGACATATACGTATTACTTTATGCGAAGCTCGCGCGCTTCCACGTGAAATCATATACCTGTTCGACGCAGTGGGTGCGCGAATCCTGCAAATGTTATTTTATGTCTAAAAGGATATATATATTTATTTAATATAAATATTAAGGCAAGACATTATCTGAGCTAATCATAAAAATAAAATAAACCTATATTACTTTTAAATGCAATTTCGCGAAGTCACGTTGGGTGCGTGCTGCCTGGGCGCACGGTGCGCGAACCCCATGTGACCTGGAAAAAAGAGATTTAATTGGTTCATAAAACTTCCTATTCTAACTATTGAAGGACCCCTCCCATTTCAATCATTCTTCTTAGACCTTCTTTGGAGGAACAACTCTCAACTGAGAAGAACCTTTTTTTTGCTGATAGCACACCTGCTATTGCTTTTCATTGCAAAACAATGGCTTCAGGACAGCAGGCACCATCTGAGTCTGAACATTCGTTCGTTCGTTCGATTAGCTTTATTCGATTTTGAAGTATAAAATCATAAAAGCAACATTACATATATATACACCATTGCATTTCATTTCACAATAAATAACATTATATTAATATAGCATTACATCTTTGGAGGAAATCAGATAATCATTAAGTTCATTACGAAGTATATCAAATCAAAGTCTGGATATTATCGCCCCTCACCCCGGGGCCGTTTCTGCCCATCGGTAAGTTACTCTCTTCATTGGACTTGATTGGGGGAGGAGTGATACTCTGGGATAAAAGTCAGTTAGTTCCCAGGTGTATATAGGTCCATCTCCTATTTGTGGCTGCCAGGTTTGGAGATATGGGACAACGTTATTATTTCTAAAATTTATTAACACCAGGTCGAAGGGTATATCTTTTCTACGTGGGCCTAGCCAGCCCACCCTTCTAACACTTCGTATTCTTCCATCAATATTAGGAGACAGGGGTCTATTTTTTGTTAGCCAGAACACCACCTTATTTCTTAGGTCCTGTTGGCTTTCAGATTTTCCGTTTGTAAGCGCTGGCACTCCAGAGAGGACGCACACAAACGGGGCAGCCTCCGGTGGTAATTGTATATGATTAGATTTTCGTGACATATTCCCTAGATTAAAAAGTGACCCTTTGTGGGGTATGAGTTCTTTATTCAGCCCGGTTCTGGGGGAAGAGCTATGTGCTATTATAGATTTTGCAGATACTTTCAGGGGGTTTGAAGGTAACATGTGTGAGGCTGCTGGTTGATTTTGGTCAATGTTACTTTGTGGAGATTTTAAGGGCACTACAGTGGCGGATAAAGACTGTATATAGTTAGAGCCTGCCAAGCTTTTTAAGAGTAGCGAGTTAGCCTTAGTCATTTCCTCTATACCCACAACCATATCCCCTAGATTATTCATTCTTTCTGTCAAGGGGGATATCATAGAGTTGATCATGGTTTCTATCTGGGCCAACAGAGTTGGTGGGGTAGAGGATGCAGAAGCTAGCCGTTTCGTGGAATCTTTACATATTTTAGGGGTAAGGGTGATAGGCAATGGAGGGCTCAAGTTCAGTTTTTGCTGTTTTGCTTGACTCCCTGTGTGTTTGTCCACGTTTCGTTTTCTTTTACCAGAAGGCTCCTGAGGAGACAATATGGATTTCGTATTACCTTTTGCAGGTAGACAAAGGGGAGTACCCAGGAGTCTTTCATTTGGTTGGGATAATGCACTAGACTGGGGACTTGTAATGTCTGTAAGGCAAATAGAAGCACTAAGTTGCTCGATTCTCGACTCAACAGCAGCATACTTGGGACCAATCTCATCACGATCCCGAGGTTCAATTACAAAACTAGGGGTGGGAAAACTTTCACCGTCCTGGCAGCAAGGGCGTGGAACAAATTGCCTGTTAACCTCAGACTAATCGAAAAGGAGAGCCTCTTCAGGAAACTCCTGAAGACATGGGTGTATCAACAATCAGACACCTCTGTACTGGCAGCAATCTAGATCTAGATTCTCACCACATATCACTATCACTTACACGCTTGCTCAGCGCCAAGATGCTCCTTCCGGAGCGAAAGTTCGCGCTTTACAAATACCCACAAATATCAAATATCAAAATTTACATAACCATGTCAACTCTGTTCTGTCTGAGCATCTGGCTCGTAACCAGATATTGGATTCCAGTCAGAACGGCTTCCGGCCGGGGCACAGTACCGAGACGGCATTACTTTACATCACGGAACATCTTCGCCAGGTGCTTGACTCGGGTCATACAGCAGCGCTTTTACTATTAGACCTAAGCGCTGCTTTCGATACTGTGTCCCACCATATACTGATCCAATGCTTACAGGAGGCTGGAGTGACTGACGTCGCTCTCCAGTGGTTTCGATCTTTTCTATCGGATCGATCCTTTAAAGTGGCTATACCACCAGGCCAATCCGCCACCTATTCCCTGGAGCTGGGAGTCCCACAGGGATCCTCGTTGAGCCCTACAATGTTCAACCTCTATGTGAAACTGTTGGCTGATGTCGTCAAACAGTGGGGTCTAACGATGGCCTCATATGCGGACGACACTCAGCTAGCGGTGACACTTAGTGGAGACCCTGAGGTGGAGGCCCCCAAATTCCGAGCGGGTCTTGTGGCAGTAGCAAGCTGGCTTCGCACCAACTGCCTTCAGTTGAATGCCACCAAAACGGAGGTGTTGGTACTAGGGAAGCACGCTGAGCTATGGGGAAACCAGTGATGGCCTCCAGAGCTGGGTGTCACTCCTATTCCAGCATCTGGAGTGAGAAATTTAGGTATTTGGTTGGACTCTGCGCTCACCTTCATGGATCATACTAAGAAGGTGGCTGCCACGTGCTATGGCATTTTGCGGGGAATAAGGCCGGTTCTAAAGTATTTTGATCCCCCTACCAGACAGCTTGTGGTCCAGGCCTCAATTCTATCTCGGCTGGACTACGGCAGCTCGCTGATGTTAGGGGTGAATCAAGTGGAGGCCTCTAGGATTCAAAGGGTGCAAAATGCCGTGGCACGGGCCATTGTGGGCCTTCCCAGACATTGCTCAGTGTCTGGTACTATCAGGGCCTTACATTGGCTACCGGTCAGACAGCGAATTAAGTTCAAAGCGCTGTGTCTGGCCTTTAAAATTTTGAAATCTTCTTCGCCGCCGGCACTTGCCAACCTACTCACTCCCTATATTCCTTTGAGATCCTTGAGATCGGAGGCACTCCACCTGGCTGTCTGTCCACGTTTTAAACTGAGCAGAATGGGTGGCCGCTCCTTTAGGGTGCTTGCCGCAGGTTTATGGAACTCGCTCCCGGTGCACATCAGAGCCCTTGATGACTTGCTCGCCTTCAGGCAGGCGATTAAAACTTTCTTGTTTCCCGTGTCTGAATAGTTGCCTTTTTCTTTTGTTGTGTGTTATGTTATAGTGTCTGTCAAAGCGCCAGGATGCCCCTTTGCTGGGGCAGCTGTGCGCTATAAAAATATAAATAACATAACATAACATATTGAGTTCCTCCAGCAATGATAAGTTTTGTGCTACGGCGACTGTCTGTGAGGGAGATTGGTCACTGGAGGTGTAGTCTGTAGACAGTCGTCAATCTGTTCTCACTGTTTGATGGACAATGGGTATTGTTGTCTTATTTAGGTAGTGGTCCAGCGTCCCCTTGCCCAAATCCAGCGGGAGAATTGAATGTTTGCGCACCCCCTTGCATGTCATGATGTAATTAGCACGGAAACAGCAACAAACACCTAGAAGGATCTAAAAATGTCACAAATCACAATGTGATTTCTCTTGTAGAGGGCCAGAGTGTGTCTAAGAATAATAAACCCAGTTCTTTACCTCCTATTGTTGCACGGCCAGGGGGGGTGGCCCGGCCCATCCTCTTCTGGCCTATGATGGCCTTAGATGGTCCGGCCCTTGTACCGGGCTTCTCCCGGCGCCGACCCGCGCGCGATCCCGCGACGCGGGGGCTGGTCTGCTTTTCAGGCGCCGCCTGGCGCGGGAATTGTGTGTGGCGGCATGTTGTGCCGCTAGGGCGTCTGGTGAATGGAGTCCTGGAGTCCTCAGGGCTCCCCTCACGCTGCGGCCACTGGGGTGGGCTGGCGGCGGCAGCTAAGAGCACTGCTGCTGGGCGCTGGAGTTGGGTATGTCCCCACAAGTGTTATGAGATCCCCCCGCTCCACCGGGGCTGGTCTGCTTTTCTGGCGCCTCCTGGTGCGGGAATTGTGTGTGCGTACTTGCGTGTTGCGCCGCTAGGGCATCTGGGGAATGGAGTCCTGGAGTCCTCAGGGCTCCCCATATGCTGCGGCCGCAGGAGTGGGCTGGCGGCGGCAGCTAGGAGCACTGCTGCTGGGCACTGGAGTTGGGTATGTCCTCACAAGTGTTCTGAGATCTGATGATGGGTTTGTGGCTGAACCTTCAAGCCCTGAGAGGTACACATCAGTTGTGTGGAAAATGTTTACTTTTCCTGAGGGACAAAAAAAAGTTAAGACAACGAAAGTAACTTGTAAGATCTGCAAAAAGGTCCTCTCACGTGGTGATCCAACTAAGAAGTACTCTTGGGGGACCGCAAGCATGCTCAAGCACCTAAAGACTCTTCACCCTGCAACCTGGTGCACGAGAAGTGCAGAAGACTCCATGAGAACCCACCAGCTGCAGTACCAAGTACTCTGGGACGTCTTCATTGGCACAATATCTGGACATACGTCCACAATTTGGCAACCTGAAGATACACTGTATTAAGTGCAACAGATTTCTCTGTTACGGAGAGCAGTCCGTGGATTTGATTTGCAGAGCACTAGGAAACCATCGGTGCTAGAGTTTTTTTTTCCCCCTGAAGTTCATTGTTTTGTTCCTCCAGTTCTCTTTTTTTTCCTATTGAAAACATTTTTTTTAAATTGTTCAGAAAAACACGAAAAAAATATAAAACAAAAAAAAACAAAAAAAAGTTATTTTCAGAACTAACTTCTCTGGTTCAAAGAGCTATATTTGTATGATAGTGTGTGAACGTTTGGTTGAATGAATGCATAGTGCATAATTGACACAAAGAATACATTAGTAGTGTATGGTGAATGTATAAGTGCAGAACTATAAGAAAGTGCTGCAGCATGACACTGTAACCTCTTTAGCTGCAGTGTGCTGTGGTACTTCCGAAGCACATGGATGCAACATATGTACATAAATATGTTGCAAGTCTATGCTTCTCTCTGCACTGCTGCTTAAACTGCAACCATGTGGTGACACAGGCGCCCTTGCACCATGGTGCAAGGTTATCTGTGTTGTGTGGAGTTTGTTTTTGTGCAGGAAGACACACCTTCCTGCACAAAAACAACCAGTGAAGGTTTTTTTCTCCTTCAATGTATGCTGTGCATTGTAGCATATATTGAAAGAGAAAAAAATGAGGAGAAATGAAAACAATTCTCCTTGTTGAGCCTTGACACACCAATTGCAGGATGGTGCAGCATTCACACACATGTCCAGATTTATGTTTTCTGATGAATCTGGAGATGTGTTTTGTTCTATGAGTGTACTGTGCAAACACGCACAGCAACACCTACAGAACGCCCTTTCAATGCAAAGTGGTCTGTATTATGAAGTCCTATTTACATGGAGAAGAAAAGGTACACAGAGTGTCTTTTCCTCTCTTTGTAAAAATGAAACAGTGTCTTGCGCTATGTAACTATGTTACAAAAAGTGACATATTGTTGGCACAGGATGCTTCTTACATTTGCCCCATAAGTGCTTAGGTATTGGCAGACTGTTAGAATAAGAACATATTGCTAGTTCATTGTTTGAAAAATTGCATGAGAGTGATAGAAGGTAAGCACAGAGTTATGTCGCCAAGGATGCTCAAAGAAGAATGATTGAAATGATTGCGGTCCTTCAATAGGTACAATGGGAAATATTATGAACCAATCAAATTTTTTTTTCAGGTCACACAATACCCTATGACAGGGAGATTCCAAAACTACATAGGTATTAACTGGGTGTTTTGAAGACTGTACTAATACTTTGTAGCTTCTTGCAGATCTGCTTGCATAGTATATAAAGAAACTAACTTGTGCTAGGGTTAATGGCTAGGCCAATCCTTAACTATATAACTAATAAATAGAGTAATTTCAACACTGCAAAGCGAGAACAAGATACATTTATAAGTACTTAGGTTTTGGCAAAGTGATTAGACATGTTTATAGAGTAGTGAAGGGAAGGGATGGGGCCTGATGTGCAAAAACACTCTGTGAAGTGTTTTAAGTTGAGGAGTTTAGTTTCCTTTAATCTTGAAAGTCCCTGAGCCCTACTAGCCCACCATGTCTCTCTATTGAACACCATACAGCTGCGTTGCAGAGAGGTGCTCTGAAACCATGTCCCATTTAATACCTCTGTGGCACTTTCTGCACATATCTGGTGGGTTAGTTGGCCCCAGGGACATGTTAACTTAATCCTGTAACTTAAAACGCCCACGGAGCATCTTTCCACACATATCTACTCTGTCTATCCCCCCTTTCTTCACCAGTGTGCAAACACAGCCCATTGTGCATATTAATACTTAGTTAAACTTACATTCACAGTAATAGAAATACAAAATGCTACACATTTTTCTACTTGTTTTTTATAATTACAATTTCTGAAAATTTCAAATTTTAGAATTATGATCTGTGAAAGAGAAGAAAAAATACCGTTATAATATATAATATTATATTTTTTACAACACAGCATAATTTTAACATTTTATTAATCATTTTCTTTGCCTTTTTTGCTGTTCTCCGAATATATTGAATTTCACTAAAAACAGTGATTTCAATCGTACTCATCACATAACAGCAGGCAAAAAAAACTATCAATAAGATTGTTTAAAAAAACAAAAACTATGTGTAACATATTTATAATATACTCAACTATTTCTGAACATTCCACAAAAACTACATGCTCAATAACAAACCATATAATACAAAACACACATGTATAAAATGCTTTCTTCTAAGAGAAATTTGTTACTTCAATATGAAATAACTTAAATAATAATACGATGAACAATTATTTTTAATTTTCATACACTGATACACTGTAAATAATGTTCTTTAAAAATATATGCTGACAGAATGTGCAAGAATAAGTCCTTATTTTAAATATATACTTTTCCTCTAGGCTAAATAGTATTCTTGAAATCCTTTGTATTACAATTATCCAATAGTAATAGTATTAATACATATTAATAAGTTCCTCAGAGGCCAAATCATGTTCCTAAAACTTTGGCTTTAAAAATATTAGGTAGGAATTTGGTAATTCACTAGGCAAGCGTTGTTTAAAGCCAATTGAGCATCATTACAATAGGTCCATCTTTTATTGCATTTTAAATAGGCAATGTAATGTCCAGATGTTGTAGAAGGACTCTCATGGAAAATTATTGCTACTGCTACAAACGTTCTTCCTGATATAGATAGTTGACTTGCTACAAAATGTTTTATTAAAGTTTCCAATTTTCTTCCATCAGCTGTACAACGTTGCATCATTAAAATGATATAACGTCCATATCTTTCTATAAATAATGTTGATAAAATTTCTGATTTGCATTGGCTACACTCCATGTTTTGATTTGCTGCTTTAACTAGTTTGTTGAAAGACACTGTTTTACAGTCTGGTAATGTCAAATATATAAATCTTTCAGTGTTTATGTTAGTGCTACATGTAAACACTGATATTCCCATTTATAACAAAGGCTAAAAAGATTTTCAATTTCTATGCCTTCACTTTCCAATACGGTAAGCATATACATAAGAAATTCCTGATCATCTGGTTGGATATTCTGCCTAAATTGTGTAGAAACAGGACATATATCCAGAAGATTATGAACATCAGAAACGCTTTGCATTTTACTTCTACCAGTTCTCAATTTTTCATAAACAGAATGCAACAAGGAACAAAATCTTTTTCCCGATTCTCCATAATTTGCTGTTGAAAACTTTCAAGAAAATAAACAACAGTGACCACTATATTAGCATAGCAGTTGATACCTGTACTATTTTCAAACTCATAACCAACAATCTCTTCAACAGTTTCCTTTTTCTTTTTGCTTGCAATCACAACATTATCTTCTTTTTTTTCCTTCTCTATACCTTCACTACAGATATTTTCATACCTTCTTTTTTGACCTACCACACGCTTTTCAAATACAGGATATTGACCTAAATTGGGAGCATACGCTCTTCTTAACCTATTATACTCTTTTACACAGTTTGCATCTGCAGTAACCTTTATGTCATCAAAATCAATCAAAAACAAACCAGATAAAGTTCTGACTAGGAACAATGAAACAAATGCCAGACCCTCTTGAAAAACACAGTACTTCCAATATTCACCAAAGCACTGTCTACACTTAAACCTTGAGATTTATGAATAGTCACTGCATATGACAGAGAAAGTGGAAACTGGTTTCTACGGACATATAAATCTTTAACAAGCAAAAAACAAACTTACCAACGACCAATTTGTTTTACTTCTTCAATCTGATCAAATTTAATTTTTAAAAATTAAATTCCATCTTTATTATGATAATTAACAAAATCCACAACTTTACCCATTGCTCCATTAACTAAACCTTTCTCAACATCCAAATTACGCCTTAAAATTACCCGACAGTTTATACATGCATATAGATTATTTTCTAAACAAGCAGTTTTAGATATCGACCTTTCTAAAGAATACAGTTTTGTTTTACATTTTTCTGTCAAAATAATAGTGATTCCTTCATGCTCTATTTTATCAATGTCTTCCATTTTTATTATTTCTTCATTTTCTAGCTTCAAAAGTTTGTTCATTGAATATAGAACACTCGCGCGGTGTTGGCATTAAGCAGATTATACATTTATTTTCTGCAATATTCATATATATTTTCTCAGGAACTATATTTTCATTTGGAAACAAATTGGAAAGTAATGAACTCTGCAAAGCTTCTTTGCCATGTTCTTTCAGTACTACAATTCTTATATCTTGAAGAATAGTTCCATATTCAACATCATTTGCCTGTCGCATATTTGTAATGAGTTCCAAAGACTTTCTGGTGTCTCTATGCGCAAGTGTATTAAATAAAGGTTGTTCTTTTATGGGAGTACGTTGCAGTAGATCTCCAAAAACTATGACATGTTTTCCTCCAAATAAGACATCATAGTCTGTTTTAAGAATTTGCTGCATTCTTAAATGCACAAAAGCAAGCATTATGTTTGAGACCATGCTTACCTCATCAATAATCAGAAGTTTCATTTTCTTTAGCACTCTTGAAACTTCAAAACAAGCATCTCCAGATAGCTTGTGATATTCCAATTGGTTTTCATGCTCCAAAGGTAGCATAAGTAAACGATGCAATGTAATTCCTTTAATGTTGTGTGCTGTCAACTCAGTTGGAGCAGTTACAACACAAGACACATGTGAGCAAGTTGTTTTCTGTAGATAACTGGTGATTATTTTAATTAAGAAAATGTTTCCTGTTCCAGCTTGTCCACTCACACACATTTGGATAGGTTGAAATGATGTGCATGTGCATTCTTTCCTTTTCATGAAGAAATCCATGGTCTCACTTGCTGATATATTTCTTTCTGTTCAACATTTAGTTGTTCTTCCAAGTTGACTAAGTCCATAATATCTTCTTGAGCGTGATGCATTGCTGTTTCCACCTCATTCATGGCAATTGTTGCTTCATTTTCAACAAGTGGTTGTCCTAGTGGATCTTGACACAGTGGAGCAGAACTTTGACTGTCTTGAGAACTGTCTCTAGGAATCTCAGCTGCAATAGTAGCTTCTTGATCAATTTCATCGTTCAACATGGTATCTTTACAAGCATGGAAGGAATCTTCATAGCTCTGAAAATCTCCAAGTAATTCCAATTATGAACACCACGGTTTGAACAGTTGCAAAAGTGCAAAATAGTAAAATTCCCTTTTTCAGGAGTGTTGCAACTCAGTTTCCTGTGATTAATTACATTCCCTTTCCTTAGTTTCACCAAACATCCTTCGGAACCAATCACTGCATATTTAACATCATTGATGTTTTCTGTAGTATTCCGTTTAAAAGTGTACTTTTGCAGCACTTCATAGAGACATATGTTCTCAAGATGATGACTTGTATTTGGATAATATGTGTCCAACATATTTGTTTTCACAATATCTGTACTTTCCGGATCTTTTCCTGCTAAATATTGGATTTATTGTACAGATTTAAGTTCTAGATCTCAGCTTGCAGCAAGACCTAGACTCACCCAAATGATTCTTCTAGATTTGGAGTATAAACTTGCAGATGATAACCGACCTGAGCATTCAAATGCTCCAATTTCTAGATGGGATAACATCTTATAACTGAAACTGTATAATTTCTTACTTAGACTCTTCTCATGAGAAATCTCCTCCCACATTTCTTTCAATTCCATCTTTTCTGATTTTGTAATGTAGGATGTTACGTACCGAGCGACACCAATGGAATTATCCGCTACGTACTGAGGGGTCGATTAGGATGGCGGACGGACAAAGTCCGTCAGCCATCCTGTCGGAGGAAGGGACCATCCGCCACAGGGGCGGAGGTCCCGTGCCTCAAATTATGATGCACCCGCCACAGTGGCAGGAGCATCCTGCATTTTTAACATTGCGGCGGGCGATGCTGAAAGCACCGCCCGCCGCAATGCTAAAAATGCATGTTGTACATTTCAAAGCACAACATGCCAGGTACCGCGCGGTGCCTGCTGTGTTGCACTTTGAAACGCAGGGTGGTACCATAGGTACCCCCCATGTGCACCCCCCACCTCCCCCCTTCAACCTGGGAGCCCGCAACGGGCCCCCAAAGCAAAGACCGTATGCCTTTCCACGGCGGCAATACCACAGTGGAAAGGCAAAGGACCGCCGGCATCGTAATATGGCTGGCGGTGTCTCGCAGACACCGCCACCATATGTATGCCCTTTTTCTGCCGGTCGCGAAGGCGACCGGTGGAAAAGCGGCGGGCGGTCTTGCCATCCGCCGCGGACCCCCCAGCCTTCATAATGTGGTGGGAGGTGTATTCTGTGAGGATGGCAGATGGATTGCCTCCGCCGGGCCGGGGGTGGCTACCGCCGGCCTGGCGGAGGCAATCCGTTCCCCATCCTAATCGGCCCCTGAATATTCATGTAAGCATTCCACATAGAGAGAATAACTGGATTGTAATCATTTATGTATTTTGATTCTTCACATCTTCTCAAATGGTAGGTATTTTTTGGAGACTTTCTAGTGATGGTATGTCTCATTGCTGACATAAAACTGTTTACTCTTCCTTTGGATATTACAGGCTGTGGAAATCCAAAACGACATTTGGCATAAAACTTTTCCTAACACTTGTACTTTCGTTGACAGTATTTTCCACATCGATGGATTTGGAATTGTAAGACTTGTTGTTTTAAGTTGTTTTCTTCTGTACTTTTGGGTATGGCATATGTGGCATATTCTTCAATGAAAGACAAAACAGTATCATCGGAATCAGTTCCGAATTTGGGACCATCCTTGATCCATATCAGCATATGAATATGAGGAGCACCTCGAGCTTGATACTCCTTTCTCCAAAAGAAATCCACAACTTCTCCAAGAGGAGGATTCATTTTATTGCAGATAAAAGAAATCATAGCTCCAAATCTATGATTGAAATACCTGCATACATTAACAGGATCCAAAGCGCATCATTCTCCAGGTGTTGTGTATTCAATATTTTTTATATTTGAATTTGCCTCTCGAAGAAATTCAAGTAAATCATCCCAAGCGTATTCAGCACAGCTCCATGACCACAGTACCAATACTCATTAGTGCCACGCTGACATGCCATCAGATTAATTAGCTGAGATTCTAAATGTATATCTCTCTGATGTACTTTATCCCTAAATTCCTTTGCAGAAACATTTTGAAGATGTACTCCTGTTTTCAATATGTGATTGACTCATTTGAAATTCCAGACAAGTCACTCTCAAACAAAAGATGAAATATATATGGGATACGATGTCGAAATCTTGGATCTTGAATCTGCACAGGTCGTTCATCATATCGTCCACTTTTTCCTGTTGAGAACAACTGTGGAAAACAACGAGCTTTGAAGCTTTTTTCCCATACACTCATGGGACTTCCCTTTGCTTTTTTCATTTGGAATAACTCAATAGCATTCCCCATCACTTCTTGTGAATGAAGTGGATGTACACTGTAATGCACATAGATTTCTTCACTTCTGTACATGCCGACTTTTTTGATTTGTTTACTTGACTTTTCAGTATCTTCTGCTAAAAGGATTTCTTCTTCTCCCACATACACATTTTTATTGTACTCATTCTTTTTTATCAGATACAATGTTGCCTTTTGCACTTTACTAACATCCACTAATTCTTGCCAGATTTTCTTACTCTTAGTAGGTATGCCATTAACTAGAATAACTAGTGCTTCATTTTCTACATTCTCTACACCAAGTGTTTCAATATTTTTATTTAAATCTAGAGGTAAATATACAACTCTTCCTTTTAATCCTCTCTGTAAATCCGAAGGAGACAATTTTAGGCTCCATACGAACAATAGGTTTCATAAGAACAACAGCCTGAAATGGGTGCACACATTGAATGAGAATAGACTCATAGGGATTTATATCTATCAGTTCTGGAGGATTAGTTACCAACTCTAGATTATTATGCACAACTCTAGCGGGCATTTTATTCTCATCTAATTTATTCTAACAATATTTACAAATACGCTGATCAGAACCCAAACCAAAACAATTCTATACCAACAAATAAGTTGCAAATTCCTTCCATGTATCATTATTTTGTCTTTCACTTTTTAAATACAGATCAACAGTCCTAGTCTGATTTTTATAGTGAGTTCGCTGACAACAAATACAAAAATAATTTGGCCTTTCACCTGAAATCACCTTAAACTTTATAATTTGTTTTTCAAAATGTTTTGTAGTACTATGTTGCACATTCTCCTCAACATTTTCTTTTATTAATGTGTAAGTTTCTGCACTCTCTTGTTCAGGACAAAAGTAACAAAACTCAATTTCATCACAAACCTTCTTCACATCTGATACTGATCCACACAAAAGAGCACTGTTCAACTAATTTAACATTAGTGCTGGACTTTTTGCATAATACAATCTTCTGACTAACTTCCGCATTTGAGAATGATGTACTGCTAACATTCTGAAATGTTGAAAAACACTTTGACATACTTTTCAAGAAAGACAAGCCAGAGAATAACCTTGCAAACCAGTATTTTTTCTCACTCTGCAAGGGTCTAGTCCTTGCAATATCTTAATCTTTTGTTTAACACTTTTTTTACTATATACTCATAAGAAATTGCATAAAATATCAATAGATTCTTGTCATACACTACAAATACTACTGCTATCCCAAGTGTACACTGAGGCTTTAGGAGGTCTCCCTAGAACTTCATCAGCAAACACTTCTTCATTTCTGGGAACCATCTTCTCTTTCTCAATCGGAAAACCATTTCTAACCTCAAAAGCTCGACCACTGGTAGCAACTGCATGCAATACATTATTGGTCTGAAAATAACTCTCTTCATTAAAGAAAGGCTCTGAACTTGAACTGCGTTTCCATTCACCCAAAAAAATCACAAACATTAGTTCTGTTAATTACTCTTTTCCTCTTACTTTTGGCCTTCATTAAATGGATTGGTTTATTTAGTGATCGAATTCTGTTTAAAACTAAAATGAATAGTTTCCTTTTTACTTCAAAAGCGTTTGAACAATGGATTCAATATGCTTCTTCTTTTTTATAAAATAGTGCTCTTTTTCTATGCTTTTTCACATCTTTGAGCAAGTTAAAAACCACTCTATTATAAAACAATTTTAAGGATTTCTTTATACTGATTTTGCCTTCTTTTACCATACATCGAATCTCTTGAATGTAAATTTTCTTTTTTTCCTTTCCTGTTATTCATATTCATTTTTCTGGTCGAACCATTCCCAGTAGTTTGCCCGTTCTGCACACTGTTTGAATTTTTTGTAATGAATTCCATTGTTATCTTGCCGGAAGACTTCTTCTTTTTACCCACATGATGTTGGTCATCCAATACTGGTTGTTGAATTTTCTTCAGATAATTGTCCTTTTGCTGTCTTTTTCTCTTTCTTGATTTTTCAGGCATGATAACTTTATTTTAGTGATGATAAACAATATCTGTAAATAAATGTATCTTAATAAATGTATAAAGTATACTTTTCTATTACTATAGAAACACATTCTATATAAAAACCATTTAACCACTTTCTTTTGTCATCACTAATTGAAATTGTAATTCAAGGTGCATGCATAACTGTATAGGTAATTACAGGTCTGCTTGTGTAATAGACAAGGGTTTGTACCAGTGTTTGTGTTAAGCCCTGGGACATTATATGAGTACTTAAGCACTGACTGAATGATTACAGTTCTGCAAAGAGAATGCCTGGATGAATGTATAACTGTTTGGGTTTTGGTGCAGTGTTTTGATTCCTACATGATGCTGGTTGGCGAACTAGAACAGTGCATAGGGAGCGACAGGGTGTTTGCAGTAGTGTATAGGTACTGTCAGAGTAATTAAAGATGTGAAAAACAAGTGTGTAGGTGGTTAGATGACTACATGCATAGTAGATAGTAGTTTGTACAAGTATAGGTGTTAAGGCCTAGCTAACTGTATGCGCACTTGGGTACCAAAACAATAATTAGAGTACTACAAGGAGATTGCCTTGGTGAATTTATAAGTGGTTTAATTTAGTCACAGTGTCACTGGGTGAATTTATAATTGGTTGTATTTTGCTGCAGTGAATGGGTTAGTACATAGTGCTGAAAGGGTCACTAAAGGAGTGGAAGAGGAGTAACAGGGTGTTTGCAGGAGTGCATGGATACTGACTGGAGAATTGTAGGTCAGAAACACAAGTGTGTAGGATGGTTAGAGGACTACATGCATAGATCATAAGGGTTTGTAGCAGTCCATGTGCCAATGCCCTGGATCACTGCATGAGTACTTATGTACTGATTGAATGATTGCAGTACTACAAGGAGAGACTATGGATGAATTCATAATTGGTTGTATTTTACTGCAGTGAATGGATTAGTACATGGCGCTGAAAGGGTCGCTAGAGGAGTGCAAGGGGAGTAACAGGATATTTGCAGCAGTGTATGGATACTGACTGAGGAATTATAGGCCTGAAACACAAGTGTGTAGGTGGTTAGAAGACTACATGCATACTGAATAGGAGTTTGTAGCATTCCATGTGCTAAGGGCCTGGATCACTGCATGAGTACTTAGGTACTGATTTAATGATTACAGTACTTCAAGGAGAGACACTGGGTGAATTTATAATTGGTTGTATTTTGCTGCAGTGAATGGATTAGTACATAGTGCTGAAAGTGTCACTAAAGGAGTGGAAGAGGAGTAACAGGGTGTTTGCAGGAGTGTATGGATACTGACTGGAGAATTGTAGGCCTGAAACACAAGTGTGTAGGTGGTTAGAGAACTACATGCATAGTGCATAAGAGTTTGAAGCAGTCCGTGTCCTAAGTCCCTGGATCACTGTATGAGTACTTACATACTGATTGAATGATTACAGTACTACAAGAAGAGACACTGGGTGAATTCATAATTGGTTGTATTTTACTGCAGTGAATTGATTACTACATGGTGCTGAAAGGGTCGCTAGAGGAGTGCAAGGGGACAAACAGGATGTTTGCAGCAGTGTATGGATACTGACTGGGGAATTGCAGTCCTGAAACACAAGTAGGTAGGTGGTTATAAGACTACATGCATACTGAATAGGAGCTTGTAGTAGTCCATGTGCTAAGGCCCTGGATCACTGCATGAGTACTTAGGTACTGATTGAATGATTACAGTACTACAAGGAGAGACACTGAGTGACTTTATAATTGGTTGTATTTGACTGCAGTGAATGGATTAGTACATAGTGCAGAAAGGGTCACTAAAGGAGTGGAAGAGAAGTAAAAGGTTGTTTGCACGAGTGTATGGATACTGACTGGAAAAGTGTAGGCTTGAAACACAAGTGTGTAGGTGGTTAGAGAACTACATGCATAGTGCATAGGAGTTTGAAGCAGTCCATGCACTAAGGCCCTGGATCACTGTGAGAGTACTTACAGGCTGATTGAATGAGGACAGTACTACACGGAGAGACACTGGGTGCATTTATAATTGGTTGTATTTTACTGCAGTGAATGGATTAGTACATGGTGCTGAAAGGGTCGCTAAAAGAGAGGAAGAGGAGTAACAGGGTGCTTGCAGGAGTGTATGGGTACTGACTGGAGAATTGTTGGACTGAAACACAAGTGTGTAGGTGGTTAGAGTACTACATGCATAGGGCATAGGAATTTAAAGCAGTCCATGTGCTAAGGCCCTGGATCACTACACGAGTACTTGGATACTGACTGAATGGTTAGAGTAGTACAAGAAGACATGAAATTACCAAATGCTTCTCTTACAATGGTTGCCCAAATGCACACAGACTCACAGTGTGATTCTAGACAAGCAACACGATTCACTAGTCTGGAAGGGGTAAGGTGACTGCACACATTCTACATATTTCAGAACTACACTCTAGTGTGAAAACCTGACTCATTTTTCAAATCCATAAGCAATGACTGGCTTCTAATACTAGTAAAACTTAACAACATGACAGGTTTTAAAGCAATTATCTGTCTGCAAAGACATGAAGTACCCAAATGCTTCTCTCACAATGGTTCCCAAATGCACACAGATTCACAGTGTGATTCTAGACAACCAACACGGTTCCTTGGACTTTGCCAAAATAAATTCATTAATCTGGAAGGGGTAAGGTGACTGCACACATTTTACATAATTCACTACTGCAGTCTAGTGGGAATCCCTCTCTCATTTTGCAAATGCATAAGTAGTGACTGGCTTCTAATACTACTAAAACTTGACAACATGAGAGGTTTTAAAGCAATTATCTGTCTGCAAAGACATGAAGTAACCACATGCTACTCTAACAATGTTTTCCAAATGCACACAGACTCACAGTGTGATTCAAGACAAGCAACACTATCACTTGGACTTTACCAAAACACATGTACTAGTCTGGAAGGGAAAAGGTGACTGCACACATTCCATATATTTCAGTACTGCACTTCAGTGTAGAAGCCTGACTCATTTTGCAAATACATAAGCAATGATTGGCTTCTAATACTACTAAAACTTGACAACATGACAGGTTTTAAATCAGTTATCTGTCAGCAAACACATGAAGTTACCAAACGCTTCTCTCACAATGGTTGCCCAAATGCAGACAGACTCACAATGTGATTCTAGACAAACAAGACTACTCCCTGGACTTTAGCAGAAGAAACACCTTACTCTTATTAAAAACAAGGGTACCACATACAACCCCTCACAAATGAATAACTCACCTTTCAAATTGATTTGTAGATTAAGAAGTATGTCAGTCACACACGAGATTTTCTTATACAGAATGTCTGTACTGCACTGCTCACCAAAACCAAAAAAACGCAAACTTTCCCTCTCATTCTGCACACTATACATGTAAATATCAATATAATGTTCTCAAACAGCCAATCATGTCTCTTCTTTCTTCAAAACTGCATCTTATCCACCATTTTAGAAAAATCTTAGTTTTTAAAATGCCATTTCACATACAGACACCTTCTGAGTGCATCCAGACCTCCCTTCAATATGCTCAGAGTGTGGATTGTGGGACAGAGCTATATTTTCTGGAGCCAAAGGTATGCAGAAAACAGAGCTATTGACAAAGACCTAGCTTTGCCAAATGTAGACATTAAATGGATTGGACAGAGAGGATTAAAGTGGCACCAATTGATGCCATTGGTTAAATCCTTTTTGCATCTCCAACACCCTGACCTCATAATTGTGCACTGTAGTGGCATTGACCTAGGCACTTTGACTGGGGTAGGTCTGGAAATGCTTATGAAGGACATCTTTGGAGAAATGATATCACTTTTTCTCCCAAACTGCCTTTGTCTATTTTAACATATGCCAAAGACAGAAATGGAACTGGTCCAATCAATTTTGTCCACAGATTGAGAAAGCTAGGAAATATGTCAATAAAGCTGTTTTCGCTTTTCTTCAAGATTATAGGATGGGGTTTATTTACCACAACAATCTGCGTTTCAATATGGATGGCATCTATAGGAGAGATGGTGTACATTTTACAGATGAGGGTAACAGATTCTTCCTCTTCAACTTTAGACTCTGTATAGGTACTTACTTATAGGTACCAAAATCTCTCAATAAACACAACGGCTCTTTTTAGAGCCACCCTAGATCTAAACACATAAGCTTGATGTATATCTGGAAAATAATACTTTTTTTTTGCTTGGAGTTGTGCACCCAGTGCGTTAGGAGTCGTGCACTCAATGCAATAGGAGTTGTGCATCCAACACATAGGAGTTGCGCACCAAGTGCGTGAACACCAGGGGGCCACGCTTAGCGCCACACTGGGTGTGCGACTCCTAATTTGACCGTAAAAAAAGAATTTGCACATATCACTAATTTCTATTCTCCCCAGGAACCCCATCCCCCGGGGCCTATATACAACATTGGGGACCGTGTGGGGAGCCCCAATGCCCCCACGGTCCCAGCCAGCTCCTTGCGTCCTTCGGGAGCCGGCATTGCTTTTCCAGATGGGGAGCTGCTAACATGCAGCTCCCCGTGTGGAAAAGCAATATGGTTTGCATTTTGAAAGAGAGAGTAGGTTTCCCTGCTCTCTCTTTCAAAATCCAAACCAAGTTTGCTATGAGAGGGCGGGAGCCTCGGCTCCCGCTCTGCCATAGTAAACAGCAGTGTCCCGGGTTTGGGCACCCCGAGATACTGCAGGAGTGACCCTGGTTGGTGGCGGTTCCCAGGGCCCTCGACAGCTCCAGGAGGGGGGCCACGCAGCCCCCCTCCAACAATATACAAAGCCCCAGGGGGTGTTGGTCCCTGGGGCTTGGGGGGCCTTTGAGACCCTCGACCCATTTTTTAGAAAGCCCCTGGCGTAGCAGTCCCTGGGGCTGGGGGGGGCGCCTTTGAGTCTTTCACCCATGAATTTTGGTGGCGGTTGGCCTTTGAGCCCCCCGCCATTTACTTTGTAGCCCTAGGGGTGGTGGTCCCCGGGGCTGGTGGGCCCCTTTTGGCCCCCCATAAAATTTCATATTTCATATATATGGGGCTAATTATTAAAGAAGCGCCTGGAGCCAGCGTTTTTTTTTTTTTTTTTTAATGCGGGACCCGCGCACCCTGCGCGCATTTTGCCGTTTAAAAAAAATACGAATTTTTGGGCCCTGGGGGTGCTTGTGTGACCCCCTAAGCAGGTCTAGAGGGTCAGGGTATTTCTACTCTGCCCCCTTTATACGTTTTGCACACTTGTTCCACTGATTTCTTCAGCCTCTCTTCTACCGAGGCACAAAATGGCTGCCAACACTTCCTGGTTTGGAGTGTTTACAGCCAGTTGACAGCCAATTAGCATGCAGCTCGTGATCAGGAGGGTGTGCGCAGGGTGCGCATAGGGTGTGCGGATCCACCACGGCCACAGATATATATGTGATTTTACTTTTGATTTTCTCAGCAACTACTGAACAGATTTAAACCATTTAACAAAAAGGCACAAGTGTGAAGCAAGGGCTACCTCTTTGCCAAATTTGGTGTAATTCGGTTCAGCGGTTTGGGCTGTAGCTGCGACTAAATGTTCCTATAGAAAATTGCATGGGGAAAACACGTTTTGGGACCCCCCCTTTTTTCGCGGCCCCCGCTCAATCAATCACCACGAGACTTTCAGGATAGGAGCGGACTAGAGCCAACCATAAGTTTTGAAAATTTTACGAAGATTCGTCAACCGGCACCAAAGGTATTCCAAATAGAATGTTGCGGATTTCCTATGGATAATAGGTTCTAACTATAACTACCTACTGGTGACCGCTAGGTATAATATATATACATAGAGACACATCCTGCTACAGGAGAAGTAACATCCAAATCAATTAATCTACATGGACGGATCAATACTTAAAACTCCAGGCCCGGAGGAGTGGGAGACTGTTATCAGAGGAGGAATTTCACTTCCTGAAGAAGGAACACCCAGTCATTCTCACTTTTTACTTGATCCCCAAAGTTCATAAGGACATAGAGAGACCCCCGGGAAGACTGATTATTTCGGCTATCAACAACTCAACAGAAAATATGTCCAAATACATTGATACATTTTTACAGGACTGGGTCAAGACAATAGATTCTTATGTTAAAGACACTTCTGATTTCTTAAGAAAAATTGATCAGGTTATTTGGGGGCCAGATGTGCTTTTAATGACTCTGGATGTTTCTGCCCTGTATACGTCAATAAGGCACTGTGATGGACTCAAAGCGGTTGAACTTTTTCTAAACAGGCGTCCAATGAATTTTTCAACTCACAACAGAATGTTACTCAATATGGTACAGATGTGTTTGGAGCAAAATGTCTTCATTTTCAATAACCAAATATACCAGCAGGTTAGAGGAGTGGCGATGGGGGCCTGCTTCTGCCCCAGCTATGCGTGCTTGCACATGGGGCTGTGGGAGGAGCAGGTCCTGTACGGGCAACATCATGTAATCGCCAAACAAAACATTCTCCTGTACCTGAGATACATAGACAACCTGTTTTTTATTTGGAGGGGTTCAGAGTCTAGTGCCAGGGCTTTTATTGGTGAGTTTAACAGCAACAATTTGAACCTTAATTTTACATCCAAAATCAGTGCTAATACAATCTGCTTTTTGGATGTTGAGATTTATGTGGAGAATAACGTCTTAGCCTCTAAACTTTACATGAAACCCACGTCCGGCAACACGGTTCTGCATGCGGCCAGCCATCATCCGCCTCATCTGATCCGCAGTATTCCCTATGGGGAGATGCTGCGGATTAGAAAAATTTGCAGCTCTGACTCTGAGTGTGCATTGGCACAAGAGGCCAATCGGATTTGTTTCCTAGCTCGGGGTTACTCTCATCAAGTCTTGAATAATGCCATCAGACGTACACAGAACATGACAAGGCAGGATGCATTGATTCCCAGAGTTAAGCATAATTTAGAAAATGACAAGGAACCCAGTATACCGTCTCGTATAATTCTCACTTACAATCGACAACACACATAACTTAGAAAGATTTTTTATAAAAACTGGAATTTGGTAAGCGGTGACCCTACTATCGGTCAAAATGTAGCAAGTAAATGGGTACTGACTTTTAGAAGGTCTCCTTCTATGGCTAAAGCTTTAGTCAGTAACAATTTGGAAACGCAAATTTCTAGTACGCGGTTGTCTTTGAGCAAGGGTTTTAAAAAGTGTCCCCTATGTAAAGCTTGTCGATTTGACATCAATAAAACCCATTATACAAGCCCTTTTAAATCAGAACCGATTGCCATCACAAAAAAACTGTCATGAGGAACTGATTATGCAGTCTATGTGATGAATGTCCGTGTGGGTTGCGGTATATAGGTAGTACCAAGCTACCCGCCCACAAACGGATACTCCAGCACATTAGGGCAATCACAGGACGGGATCAGGCATACCCGGTTGCCAGGCATTTCGAAATTAAACATACAGGGAATTTTAAGAAATATTTTTGTATGGCTATTTTAGTATAGGGACCCAAACAAGCTGACTAATGAATATGAAGTTACAACATCTAGGGAATTTGTTTATCCCCATATATTAGCAATAATGTTGCCTCTGTCTCCGTTAGGTATTTAAATTTTCATAATGTGTAAGGATAGGATTGTATATATGATTTTGAAATTTGTTAGCACTTTAAGCGGGTTTTGCACATTTAGGGCACTTTTGCACTTTAGATCCACTAGGAAGGACTGTTTACTAACATGAAAATGAATTGAAGTAGCTGTGCTTTAGTACTTGGCCCACTATGGGCTTTATGAAATCAATAGGCAATAATTGAAGCTTTATTAGCCAAATGATGAATATAACAATATATTGTACTGTGTAACAGATCAATTATGCTATGTGATGAAGGGCTATACTTATTGATATTATCTTACAAGGTATTCAAATTAGTGGATTAGGGGTCTGATTGGAAATATAACAATCTATCCCTTGTTTTTATTGGAATAACCTTGATTTTTATCTATTTTTAAAGCCCCATAGCGTTTAATGTTTGATGTTTTATAGTACCAATAGTATTATATTGTACAGAATGATCTGGCGTATTTTGCACACTATTTCTTTTATGTCTAGGCCTACAACTCATTTGCACAGAATTTGTTCAATTATGTTATGCACTGGCACTTTAAAAAGCCTTCAGGATCTCACGCAGTATGTCATGTGATCAAGCTTCAGAGGGAAGCGAAACGCGTCATGGCAGACGCGCTGGGCATAATAAAGACACTTTAATATTTTGCACCAGCAAATTTTGGGTCTACTCTTCGTCATTTTTGCTTAAAGAAGGTCAGCAAGTGGTGGTGACAATTTTTCTTATATATATATATATATATATCAGTCACACAAAGGGTAGCCCCCAAATAGAAAAGACCTCAGGTTGATGCTTCAGCCGGACTTTATTGACGAACAGCTGCAGACATTTTAAAAACAAAGTTGCATCTCCTCTTGCTGCCAGACGCGTTTCGGGTGATGAATCCCTTTCTCAATGGCGTGGACTGCATTACACAGGAAAGTTTTGTGCACCGATTTAAACTCTCAAGGACCGCCCCAGTGGGTGGAGCCAACCGCATGGCCCTGTGGTCCTTGTAGTGCCTGTATTACTCTGGTGAGTCTCCTGTGTTCAGCAATTTAGTCCCAGTTTTAACCCCAGTGGGTTGATGCACAAGTTCGCTTTTTAAAAGGCTGTATGTTTTGCGCTGAACATCACGGCAACTAACCTCCCAAAAGCAACATGACGCCGGTTGACGCCAATGCGGGCCCGCATTCACGCGGTGGGTTCTTTTCTGCGGCTGGGCTCCAGCCGCTCAATATCAGTCACACAAAGGGTAGCCCCCAAATAGAAAAGACCTCAGGTTGATGCTTCAGCCGGACTTTATTGACGAACAGCTGCAGACATTTTAAAAACAAAGTTGCATCTCCTCTTGCTGCCAGACGCGTTTCGGGTGATGAATCCCTTTCTCAATGGCGTGGACTGCATTACACAGGAAAGTTTTGTGCACCGATTTAAACTCTCAAGGACCGCCCCAGTGGGTGGAGCCAACCGCATGGCCCTGTGGTCCTTGTAGTGCCTGTATTACTCTGGTGAGTCTCCTGTGTTCAGCAATTTAGTCCCAGTTTTAACCCCAGTGGGTTGATGCACAAGTTCGCTTTTTAAAAGGCTGTATGTTTTGCGCTGAACATCACGGCAACTAACCTCCCAAAAGCAACATGACGCCGGTTGACGCCAATGCGGGCCCGCATTCACGCAGTGGGTTCTTTTCTGCGGCTGGGCTCCAGCCGCTCAATATCAGTCACACAAAGGGTAGCCCCCAAATAGAAAAGACCTCAGGTTGATGCTTCAGCCGGACTTTATTGACGAACAGCTGCAGACATTTTAAAAACAAAGTTGCATCTC
This sequence comes from Lissotriton vulgaris, assembly GCF_964263255.1. Taxonomy (NCBI): domain Eukaryota; kingdom Metazoa; phylum Chordata; class Amphibia; order Caudata; family Salamandridae; genus Lissotriton; species Lissotriton vulgaris. The sequence continues at coordinate 533,707,828 of NC_141693.1, read as the reverse complement.
CTCTTGCTGCCAGACGCGTTTCGGGTGATGAATCCCTTTCTCAATGGCGTGGACTGCATTACACAGGAAAGTTTTGTGCACCGATTTAAACTCTCAAGGACCGCCCCAGTGGGTGGAGCCAATCGCATGGCCCTGTGGTCCTTGTAGTGCCTGTATTACTCTGGTGAGTCTCCTGTGTTCAGCAATTTAGTCCCAGTTTTAACCCCAGTGGGTTGATGCACAAGTTCGCTTTTTAAAAGGCTGTATGTTTTGCGCTGAACATCACGGCAACTAACCTCCCAAAAGCAACATGACGCCGGTTGACGCCAATGCGGGCACGCATTCACGCGGTGGGTTCTTTTCTGCGGCTGGGCTCCAGCCGCTCAATATCAGTCACACAAAGGGTAGCCCCCAAATAGAAAAGACCTCAGGTTGATGCTTCAGCCGGACTTTATTGACGAACAGCTGCAGACATTTTAAAAACAAAGTTGCATCTCCTCTTGCTGCCAGACGCGTTTCGGGTGATGAATCCCTTTCTCAATGGCGTGGACTGCATTACACAGGAAAGTTTTGTGCACCGATTTAAACTCTCAAGGACCGCCCCAGTGGGTGGAGCCAACCGCATGGCCCTGTGGTCCTTGTAGTGCCTGTATTACTCTGGTGAGTCTCCTGTGTTCAGCAATTTAGTCCCAGTTTTAACCCCAGTGGGTTGATGCACAAGTTCGCTTTTTAAAAGGCTGTATGTTTTGCGCTGAACATCACGGCAACTAACCTCCCAAAAGCAACATGACGCCGGTTGACGCCAATGCGGGCCCGCATTCACGCGGTGGGTTCTTTTCTGCGGCTGGGCTCCAGCCGCTCAATATCAGTCACACAAAGGGTAGCCCCCAAATAGAAAAGACCTCAGGTTGATGCTTCAGCCGGACTTTATTGACGAACAGCTGCAGACATTTTAAAAACAAAGTTGCATCTCCTCTTGCTGCCAGACGCGTTTCGGGTGATGAATCCCTTTCTCAATGGCGTGGACTGCATTACACAGGAAAGTTTTGTGCACCGATTTAAACTCTCAAGGACCGCCCCAGTGGGTGGAGCCAACCGCATGGCCCTGTGGTCCTTGTAGTGCCTGTATTACTCTGGTGAGTCTCCTGTGTTCAGCAATTTAGTCCCAGTTTTAACCCCAGTGGGTTGATGCACAAGTTCGCTTTTTAAAAGGCTGTATGTTTTGCGCTGAACATCACGGCAACTAACCTCCCAAAAGCAACATGACGCCGGTTGACGCCAATGCGGGCCCGCATTCACGCGGTGGGTTCTTTTCTGCGGCTGGGCTCCAGCCGCTCAATATCAGTCACACAAAGGGTAGCCCCCAAATAGAAAAGACCTCAGGTTGATGCTTCAGCCGGACTTTATTGACGAACAGCTGCAGACATTTTAAAAACAAAGTTGCATCTCCTCTTGCTGCCAGACGCGTTTCGGGTGATGAATCCCTTTCTCAATGGCGTGGACTGCATTACACAGGAAAGTTTAGTGCACCGATTTAAACTCTCAAGGACCGCCCCAGTGGGTGGAGCCAACCGCATGGCCCTGTGGTCCTTGTAGTGCCTGTATTACTCTGGTGAGTCTCCTGTGTTCAGCAATTTAGTCCCAGTTTTAACCCACTGGGGTTAAAACTGGGACTAAATTGCTGAACACAGGAGACTCACCAGAGTAATACAGGCACTACAAGGACCACAGGGCCATGCGGTTGGCTCCACCCACTGGGGCGGTCCTTGAGAGTTTAAATCGGTGCACAAAACTTTCCTGTGTAATGCAGTCCACGCCATTGAGAAAGGGATTCATCACCCGAAACGCGTCTGGCAGCAAGAGGAGATGCAACTTTGTTTTTAAAATGTCTGCAGCTGTTCGTCAATAAAGTCCGGCTGAAGCATCAACCTGAGGTCTTTTCTATTTGGGGGCTACCCTTTGTGTGACTGATATTGAGCGGCTGGAGCCCAGCCGCAGAAAAGAACCCACCGCGTGAATGCGGGCCCGCATTGGCGTCAACCGGCGTCATGTTGCTTTTGGGAGGTTAGTTGCCGTGATGTTCAGCGCAAAACATACAGCCTTTTAAAAAGCGAACTTGTGCATCAACCCACTGGGGTTAAAACTGGGACTAAATTGCTGAACACAGGAGACTCACCAGAGTAATACAGGCACTACAAGGACCACAGGGCCATGCGGTTGGCTCCACCCACTGGGGCGGTCCTTGAGAGTTTAAATCGGTGCACAAAACTTTCCTGTGTAATGCAGTCCACGCCATTGAGAAAGGGATTCATCACCCGAAACGCGTCTGGCAGCAAGAGGAGATGCAACTTTGTTTTTAAAATGTCTGCAGCTGTTCGTCAATAAAGTCCGGCTGAAGCATCAACCTGAGGTCTTTTCTATTTGGGGGCTACCCTTTGTGTGACTGATATATATATATATATATATATATATATATATATATATATATATATATATATATATATATATATATATATATATATATATATATTACCTACTGGCTTTCGCCAGTAGGTATATATAGTTAGGATTATTTGTCTATGGAACTTTTGAAAATTCTATGTCTAATAACTTTGGCGTTTGTGGACGGAATCGGCTGAAATTTTCAGGAAAATGGCACATTTTGTTTCTGAGCAGCCCCTGAAAATTTGGGGGGGTTTCGTCAAGGGGGGCAGAGAAAAAAGGGGGGTCCCAAAACGCGTTTTTCCCATGTTAATTTCCATAGGGCCTTTGGCCTCACTTTTAGCTCGAACGGCTGAATGGATTTGCACGAAACTTGGCAAAATTGTAGGGACTGTGAGCCCGATGTGCCTTTGCTAGGTCTCAATATATGTGCTCCAGTGGATTTTGAGAAATTAACGTTCAAAACAAGATATATATCTGTAACAGCGCTCCGGGCTGCGCTCCGGTCCGCTTACTTTTCACGAAACGGAACTTTGCGATGCGAAGCTGATTGGCTCCCCGGTGTCTGTCAACATTCTAAACAGTCCGGAGCGGCCGCCATCTTATCTCTCGATAGGATCGAGAGAGAAGAAGAGGTGAAAAACGAAGAGGGAATTTAATGAAAGGGGGCAAGGTATACCCCTCTTGACCCCCTAGGAATGTTGTTGGGGTTATTAAAGGGTCCCGTCGGGAAAATAAAAAAATATATTTTTTTCACGGTAGAAGTGCTTCACGGGCCGCGAACCGGGTCGCAAACTCGTAGCGAAACGGGAATTCGCCATTTTGTGTTTCGATTTAATTAAATTACTAGGTATAAGGGGGTGCGGGAGACGTATCCTAATCCTCTATGTTTTCTGAGGGTGGCTGAGGAGGCTCATATATGTTGATACATGTCTTCCAGCGGCTGTGCTTGAGCTTTTTTTTTTTTGCTGCGTGACGTCTGTTAACGTTCGATTCAATGGAAATCAGGAAGTGTTGACCGCCAATTTGTCAGTGCGATAAAATATTTTGTTATAAATGAATCCTTATTGATAAACATTGTCTGCGCCATCTTGCCTTTTTTCCAATGCCACAATTTTGTCGTGCACGGCAGCCATTTTAGATGCCAGGCCGGTCCCAGGCTATCACCTAGCCCTGCGGATGTAGTTTATGGCCCCAGCTGTAGAGAATCCAGACATGCCAACCCTCCCGATTCAGGCGTGAGACTACTGATTTCAGTGCTAGTCTCCCGCCTCCCGATTTCTGCAAGCAAAAACCCGGGGGCATATTACCAACAACTAGCGATAATTTTTGTCTCTAGAGACAAAAATTATCGCCGCACATCGGCGATTTTTATCGCAGATAAACCTTGCTATTAGCAAGGTTTATCGCAAATGCGATAAAAAACGGCCGCAATGCATGAATATCGCTGAAAAGTCAGCGATATTCATGCATTATCGAGCAAATGCTCTTAGCCATGTTATCCACCTCCCATTGGATAACATGGCTAAGAACTGCTCAGGTCAGGTGTTAGCTTTTGGAGATATTCGCGCTTAGCGCGAATATCTCCAAAAGTTGGTAATAGGAGATAGCGATGTTAGGGGCTGTTTACAGTCGCTAACATCTTGGCACGCCCACTTTGCATGTCATTAGTGATAAATATCACTGACATGCAAAGCGGGGCCCAAGATGGTTGCTATCTCCTTTTAGCTGTCACTAACTGGTGTTAGCGACAGCTTGGTAATAGGGAGATAATTTTATCTCCGCTTTCTTGGCTTTTAAAGCCAAAAAAGCGGAAATAAACCCCCTTGATAATATGCCCCACGATTCCTCGGGGGTTTCAGCTGACAAGGCTTGGTATTGTGTTACGTGGTAATTTTTCCAGGAAACGTCAGAGGGTCGATGCAGGGGTTCTAGAAGGGGTGATAAACCATTTAAGCCTCATGAACAAGCGCATGGTCTTTTAAAGATCTGTGAAGTACTCGGGGCGGCGGTGTGTGTGTGTCCTCTTTAAGGAGCGGGCGGGGGGGGGGGCACTGCCATCAACTTGCCAGGCCAGGCAGTGTTCAACACTTGCATCACCCTTTCTCTGCCTGCTATTGCGCTCCATGCTTCGGAAAGGTAAGAAAAAGAACGTGCATTTGAGTTTGAAATGTTCGATCCTGTAGCAGTACACTTGCAAAGCCCACACATGACAATAACCCGATTCAAGGCCCCATTCACCCGATTTTTTTAAAATATATAGCACTCCAACAAAGTGGGATTATAAAACTTTATTAACTTTTAAATATAACGAACGGAACAAAAACTGTAACAAACATTTAAACATTTTTGACAAAAAAAAGCAACAATGGTCAGAAGCTGTCTTTTGTGCGAATAGTCCCAAGGCAGCACAAAGTGCTGAGTTTTGGACGGCACCCAGGTGATGTCACCTGGGTGCCGCACTGGTTTTTGGGATCCTACAATGCAGCTCAGAAAAACAGCGTGGGGCGTCCCGGGTGGTGCGGGGGGAGGCCTCGTCAGTAGCGGTCTGTTGTGCGAATAGTCCCAAGGCAGCAGAACGCGCTGAGATGTGGATGGCACCCAGGTGATGTCCAGTAAACTGCTGCACTGGTTTTGGTTTCCTACAATGCTGCTCCGAAAATTGGCGTGGGGCGGCCCGGGGGGGGGGGGGGCGTGGGGGAGGCGGCGTGAACGGGCCTCCCCAGGTGGCGGCCATCCAGCTGAGTTGCGCCCGCTCTTGCGGCTACAGCGTCTCGCTCACCATGTAGTTGAGTTGCTCCCACTCTTGCAGTGCAGCGATAGGCGGGTGCCACAGGACTCTTAAAATGGCGGACAGCTCTTCGGTTTTGGGCCTGGTCCACTAAAACGGCCCTGGGACACCTTGGAACTCGGATGCTTGCCTGCTAGGGCTTGGGCTCCATTCTCGAAAGCGTCCCCTCAGCCGTGAAGATTCTACAAAAGTCTTGGGGGCCCTCGACTCCTGCAGGCTTCCGGTGGGGAGCGGCTGCCATGATTGCTCGCGGAATGACCACGACGGAGCCACGAGATGGTGGTGCTCTCATGGTGACGCCAGCTTCAGTCTGAATCATCCAGAAACAAGGTGGGGCTTTCATCGTTTGGGAAAAAAATAATTTCTAAACCAATGAAAAGTGTTATTTTTAGGTCATATGACCAAGCCTTCCATCTTTAGGAAACCAAAAGTAAAATGAACCAATGAAAAGTTTTATAAACAAGTCACATGACCTGTTATGCGGCATAGGGCTACAAAAAGCGTAGAAAATCCGTTGGCACGTGAGGCGGCGTCAGTAGCGGACCGGTGTGCGAATAGGCCGAAGGCAGCACAACGTGCCGAGATCCGGATGGCACCGAGTTAGTGTCCAGCAAGTTGCTGCACTGGTGTGGCTATCCTACAATGCTGTGCCAAAAGACGGCGTGTCCAGCTGAGTTCCGGTCACTTTTGCGGTACAGTGACTCGAACGCACCGAGATCCGGATGGCACCGAGGTGGTGTCCAGCAAGTTGCCGCACTGGTGTGGCCATCCTACAATGCTGCGCCGAAAGTCAGCGTGGGGTGCCCCGTTGGCTTATGAGGTGATGTCAGTAGTGGACCAATGTGTGAATAGGTCGGAACCAGCACAAGGCGCCCTGCACTGTTGAGCCTTTTTCAATGCCTGTTTTTTGTTGTTTCCCCTCCATCAAAAACAAAAAAAAAATATAAAACTGTGCAAAAATACAAAAAAATCAAAAAATGTTTAGAAAAGCAGTGCTTGTAAGACTGTCTGAAGCTCTTTTGCACCTGCTGCAGCTTCACTATTGCCCTGGTGTGGCCAAAGATCGCCCATGACATAGGCGGCCGGCTCCCGAGGTCCGGCGGAACTTTTTTCCTTTTCCTTTCTGCTTCTTGTCCCACAATCCGTTTCACCTGAAGACACGACCAGGTTCCTGAATGTGTGCAGGGGGATGCTATTGATTGAATGAAAATGGCGGCTTGACACAAAGCTGACTCAAGCGTTGCTGTTGATGCTATACAGACAAAAATTGGTTTTCAGTTTGTACATTCTTCTGGATTTTTTTTTCCATCCAAGGCTGATTGAGAGTTTGTAGGAAAATGGCTTCAGATTTTCCACATATTACTCTTCAACATTCTTCCTAAATGTAACAATGTGAGACTCACTAGGAAAACGGCTGTTTATCTTTCCTTTCAAAATGCTGCCAACAATATTTTCTGAATGGAAGACACCATCTTGTAGCATAAAGGGCCGAAAGGGGTTCTGGTCTGGCCGATTGTTGGTGGAGACATTTTGACTATATCTTGGACCTGCCCGGCCTCGCCCAAAATGGCGCCGGTATAAATGGGACTCGTAACTCCTTGTTGTGTACTGGTTGAACAACCTTGATATCACGAGATATGAATGCAGTTTTGATGCTCATGGCGGGCGGGGACGAGAATTGATTGAATATTTCTACATCCCTATTGATATTAAGTTCTGATGTGTTATTTATTACTGTACTATTGAAAGTTCGAATTAACGTCACCCATGGTACTTGCACGCAAATGTATATCTAGATAACTTTTTTGTAAGTGGCCCTGTCGTATTTTAATTACAAAATGTACGTCCACCGATTCCGCAACTGTTAGACATCTTAGTTCTTGCAACCTAATGGCTCGCTCGTTACGTTCCTCTATAATGTAAATGTCTCCTCATCATATACGATTTCAGTTTGCTCCGTGGCCGGCCCACGTGGTTATAGGCCCGTATTTGTATACTGACATTTTCACAATAAAGGTTTTTAAAACAAAACATGGTAGTAGTATTTACATTGGTAAAGTTTTTACTTTTAGTCACTGTTTTCGAATCAGTAAAAGGCAAGTGAAATAAAGCAGTCCAATTACATGACGGATAAAAGGTATAATATGTAGGAACGCAGTAAAGATAAATGGTCAAGGGCAGTTGTGTTTTCCACTCCTGCAACATAAAGTGATCGATAAGAATCTGATAATCAGGAGTATCGGCGACTAAGACAGCAGGCCGAGTCTCTATTACTCAACGGCTCCGTCATGGAACGAAGAAACGCCCTTTTTCTCGAAAAAGGAATATATTTTACTTGCAGGACAGTTGTAAATTTTCCGGGAAAGTACATTAGCCTGGAATATTATAACATATATGTTTAAAAAAAAATAATGTTCGAAACCAATAAAAAGCGTAATTTTTAGGTCATATGACCAAGCTTTTCATCATTAAAATAACAAAAGTAAAATGAACCAATGAAAAGTTTTATTAACAAGTCACATGACCTGTTATGCTTACGTTACGCGCTGCGCGCCGCGCCCCGGATCACTTCCGGGTGCGCTAACGCGGCGTGTCATATAACGCATTACGCGACAACGTAGGTCAAGAATATAGTCAAAATGTCTCCACCAACCAGCGTTCGGAAAACAACCCCTTTCAGCAGTCCAAAAAGTTCTGTTAAATGACAACAGAGGGGACAGGCAACAAGAACCATCAGTCAAAGAGGGGAGGGCAAGTTCTTCTCTACCGGGTCATGTTGGGGCGCTACCGGAACTGATCGAATTGGTAGTCTACAGTGTTTCTGGATGTTTCAGACTAAAGCTGGCGTCAGCATGAGAGCACTACCATCTCGTAGCTCCGTCGTGGCCATTCCACGAGCAGACATGGCAGCCGCTCCCCACCAGAAGCCTGCGGGAGTCGGGGGCCCCCAAGACTTTTGTAGAATCTTCACGGCTGAGGGGACGCTTTCGAGAATGGGACCCAAGTCCTATCAGGGAAGCGTCCGAGTTCCAAGGTGTCCCAGGGCCATTTTAGTGGACCAGGCCCAAAACCGAAGAGCCAGCCGCCATTTTGAGAGTCCTGTGGCAGTCGCCTATCGCTGCACCGCAAGAGCGGGAGCAACTCAACTACATGGTGAGCGAGACGCTGTAGTCGCAAGAGCGGGCGGTAAACAGCTGAATGGCGGAAGAGGCACAGTGTAGCAAAAGCGGGCAGAATGGCAACTAAAACGGTAAAGGGGCGCCCCACTACAGCGTGTCTTCAGGTCAAACGGTCCAGAATAGAAGAGTCATCAAAAGGCAAAAAGTTCCGCCGGACCCCGGGAGCCGGCCGCCTATGTCGGGGGCGATCTCAGGCTACACCAGTGCTATAAGACTTGGGGAGGGGGTCGGAGCCAAGCGTCTTCTCCGAGTCCGTGCCATCACACCGCCCCTCGGGGGCCTCCGTCAAGCGGTTTAGGGAGGTACCATATAACATTGTTTTCAAATGCAGTCAGGTCCACAAACGACCCTCACTTACTTTGAGAATAGTGAAGCTGCAGTAGGTGGAAATAAGCTTCAGACAGTCTTACAAGCACTGCTTTTCTAAACATTTTTTGATTTTTTTGTATTTTTGCACAGTTTTATATTTTTTGTTTGTTTTTGATGGAGGGGAAACAACAAAGCACAGGCATTGAAAAAGGCTCAAACTCAGAACTCTGAACTATGGCACCCAACATCCAGGACTTGCCATCCGGATCTTGGCGCCTTGTGCTGCTTCCGACCTATTCACACATCGGTCCACTACTGACATCATCTCATAAACCAACGTAATGTAAATAGTTATTTAATAAAATGTTTTACCCTGTTACTTTGCTGGTGTGTTGTCTATATTTTTAATATTTGCATAGAGTTTATTGTTATTTTGGGCGTGGTGGGTGACGGAGCCGAGCTGTCTTGCAGCCCTCATGGTGTGGAGCTCAGTTCATCTCACTATTTTCGTATTTCTCATGAAGGGTTGTTCCTAATGTTTCTATTTTAGCGAGGTCAAAAAGAGATCCAATTAGTGGCCTACTGATTTTGCTCGATTACTTTTATTTTTTTACACGATTTTTCACGATTTTTCACTATCTGCAAAGACTAAACAGAGTATTGCGACTTTGTGCTTGTTTGTAAATAGAGAATGAACCAAAGAGAATCAATTCTAAAACAGTAAATGCTTGGATAACAATCAATCAAATGGAGAGACAAGCAGGCACGACGGATTACAACGGGGGTAAAGGCCTGCGTTAACTACTCTTCACTATCTGCAAAGAGAGAGTACTACTAAGAGAAAAGAGGGGAGGGGGGCAGCGTTCAAAGCACATCAGCGTGCATAAACACGAAAAAGTTTTTACCTATCACGTACTTGACATTTTACAGCTTTTGATATTTGCTATTAAAAAACCAATGAAATTCACTGAAAAAAACCATAGGTTATAGGCCATATATAGTTAGGAATTTGCATTTACAAAACCTTGAAAATTCATTTGAGATGTCATCAGTGATGTCATCAGTGATGTCACTAACCATGTCATGAATGATGTAATATGTGACATCATCAGCAGTGGATTGCGGGTGCGCGATATATAGTTAGTGGAACTAACTATATATGAAATTTCAATGGTTTTGTGTGAGTAAAATAAGGTTTTGAAAAGGCTAATCCCTAACTATATATGGTCTATAACCAATGGTTTTTTCAGTGAATATATATATATATATATATATATATATATATATATCACCCAAACATCCTCTTTGCAGAAGAAATCAGCCGCACACCAGCAACGGAGCTTGCATTTCTTTAATAAAACCGGCGGTCCACCTGACATGTTTCGTTCTCACTCGAACTTTTTCAAAGGTATGCCGTCACTTCTCATTGCTGTGAAACCACATTGCTTGTGCTTTTGTTTAAAGTTTTGTCCCCGCCTCTTACTTGGCGCGCTATGAATTGTGGTCCTGGTGGTTCACATTTGCCATAGTTTATCAACCCTCCATTGGGTAACATGATTGAAGTTAATTTGAAATTCCGGTTATTCTAAATGCAAAGTCTGTTGCGCCCCGCGCAGCCCATTTTCGAGGCTGACTCGGGGTCCATACCAAAGGCAGTCTTTGGCGCTCACCAGCCTCCCCTTCTCCGCTATCACGAAATCCACACCTGGGTTCAATGCGGGAAGGCAACGGCGCTCTTTCTGGAGGTGCGTCGCTGCGGCAGAACCACGCCGAAATACATCACCCAAACATCCTCTTTGCAGAAGAAATCAGCCGCACACCAGCAACGGAGCTTGCATTTCTTTAATAAAACCGGCGGTCCACCTGACATGTTTCGTTCTCACTCGAACTTTTTCAAAGGTATGCCGTCACTTCTCATTGCTGTGAAACCACATTGCTTGTGCTTTTGTTTAAAGTTTTGTCCCCGCCTCTTACTTGGCGCGCTATGAATTGTGGTCCTGGTGGTTCACATTTGCCATAGTTTATCAACCCTCCATTGGGTAACATGATTGAAGTTAATTTGAAATTCCGGTTATTCTAAATGCAAAGTCTGTTGCGCCCCGCGCAGCCCATTTTCGAGGCTGACTCGGGGTCCATACCAAAGGCAGTCTTTGGCGCTCACCAGCCTCCCCTTCTCCGCTATCACGAAATCCACACCTGGGTTCAATGCGGGAAGGCAACGGCGCTCTTTCTGGAGGTGCGTCGCTGCGGCAGAACCACGCCGAAATACATCACCCAAACATCCTCTTTGCAGAAGAAATCAGCCGCACACCAGCAACGGAGCTTGCATTTCTTTAATAAAACCGGCGGTCCACCTGACATGTTTCGTTCTCACTCGAACTTTTTCAAAGGTATGCCGTCACTTCTCATTGCTGTGAAACCACATTGCTTGTGCTTTTGTTTAAAGTTTTGTCCCCGCCTCTTACTTGGCGCGCTATGAATTGTGGTCCTGGTGGTTCACATTTGCCATAGTTTATCAACCCTCCATTGGGTAACATGATTGAAGTTAATTTGAAATTCCGGTTATTCTAAATGCAAAGTCTGTTGCGCCCCGCGCAGCCCATTTTCGAGGCTGACTCGGGGTCCATACCAAAGGCAGTCTTTGGCGCTCACCAGCCTCCCCTTCTCCGCTATCACGAAATCCACACCTGGGTTCAATGCGGGAAGGCAACGGCGCTCTTTCTGGAGGTGCGTCGCTGCGGCAGAACCACGCCGAAATACATCACCCAAACATCCTCTTTGCAGAAGAAATCAGCCGCACACCAGCAACGGAGCTTGCATTTCTTTAATAAAACCGGCGGTCCACCTGACATGTTTCGTTCTCACTCGAACTTTTTCAAAGGTATGCCGTCACTTCTCATTGCTGTGAAACCACATTGCTTGTGCTTTTGTTTAAAGTTTTGTCCCCGCCTCTTACTTGGCGCGCTATGAATTGTGGTCCTGGTGGTTCACATTTGCCATAGTTTATCAACCCTCCATTGGGTAACATGATTGAAGTTAATTTGAAATTCCGGTTATTCTAAATGCAAAGTCTGTTGCGCCCCGCGCAGCCCATTTTCGAGGCTGACTCGGGGTCCATACCAAAGGCAGTCTTTGGCGCTCACCAGCCTCCCCTTCTCCGCTATCACGAAATCCACACCTGGGTTCAATGCGGGAAGGCAACGGCGCTCTTTCTGGAGGTGCGTCGCTGCGGCAGAACCACGCCGAAATACATCACCCAAACATCCTCTTTGCAGAAGAAATCAGCCGCACACCAGCAACGGAGCTTGCATTTCTTTAATAAAACCGGCGGTCCACCTGACATGTTTCGTTCTCACTCGAACTTTTTCAAAGGTATGCCGTCACTTCTCATTGCTGTGAAACCACATTGCTTGTGCTTTTGTTTAAAGTTTTGTCCCCGCCTCTTACTTGGCGCGCTATGAATTGTGGTCCTGGTGGTTCACATTTGCCATAGTTTATCAACCCTCCATTGGGTAACATGATTGAAGTTAATTTGAAATTCCGGTTATTCTAAATGCAAAGTCTGTTGCGCCCCGCGCAGCCCATTTTCGAGGCTGACTCGGGGTCCATACCAAAGGCAGTCTTTGGCGCTCACCAGCCTCCCCTTCTCCGCTATCACGAAATCCACACCTGGGTTCAATGCGGGAAGGCAACGGCGCTCTTTCTGGAGGTGCGTCGCTGCGGCAGAACCACGCCGAAATACATCACCCAAACATCCTCTTTGCAGAAGAAATCAGCCGCACACCAGCAACGGAGCTTGCATTTCTTTAATAAAACCGGCGGTCCACCTGACATGTTTCGTTCTCACTCGAACTTTTTCAAAGGTATGCCGTCACTTCTCATTGCTGTGAAACCACATTGCTTGTGCTTTTGTTTAAAGTTTTGTCCCCGCCTCTTACTTGGCGCGCTATGAATTGTGGTCCTGGTGGTTCACATTTGCCATAGTTTATCAACCCTCCATTGGGTAACATGATTGAAGTTAATTTGAAATTCCGGTTATTCTAAATGCAAAGTCTGTTGCGCCCCGCGCAGCCCATTTTCGAGGCTGACTCGGGGTCCATACCAAAGGCAGTCTTTGGCGCTCACCATATATATATATTCGGGCGTTTTGGAGAACATAAATACACGGCTGCCCTGCCATGAAAGTTGCACCGTCTTTGTACTGGAAGGAGAGGCTGTGTGGCAATTAGGAACTGTGCCGAAGCCACGGTAAGCGCAGCAGCTGAAAGTTAATTAAACCAGCATGACATTCAGGGGCCCACTGTGGGTGTTTTAATATTTCATCATTGCTCAGATAATGATTACTCACCAAAGGAACTCACTATGAGGAATGACTGTAATTAAAATGAACTCCATGTCCCAGCATGCAAGCAGGCACTGAGCACGACCCACTGAGGGTTATTGCATGTACTTAACAACAAGGAATTGAGCACCTGTGTGATTAAACAGAGCAGCCCAGGAAGAAGAGGCTGTGTCCTCGAAACATGTTGGCTAAAGAAAATGAAAAGTTACCTTGAATGAAAATGCCGGTTTTTGAAGTGAATAAAACCTGTTGGTGACAGCAGCTGCTGAGAATGCATCTTTGAGCTTTCGGGCGTTTTGGAAAAAAAAAAAATATATATATATATATATATATATATATATATATATATATATATATATATATATATATATATATATATATATATATATATATATATATATATATATATTGCCACAGCTTCTTCTTCCTACGTTAAGTAGATCAAAGGACACGGCACAGCAACAGATGATTTTCAGCGTTCTTTATTTACACACCAGTGCAAAAAGTAACGTGCATCAAATGGACGGTCTACGCATTTCGGCTCCTGCCTTCCACTGGACCATAGAGTCCCTAGGTCTAGACCTTGCTTAAATAGCGTGAACAGTGTAAGTACCCTCTACCATTTTCATGGTCATCTAGACCAACCCACCCAGCATAGTGAGCACATGGCCAGTACATGTTTAAAGGTATATACACTAATATGTACAATTAACGTAAAGTACCATAACTGAAATCTATGACCATACATTCAAAATAAAGTATTTGCCCAATTTCATGGTCTATTTTACATATCAATGTAAGAAATTAATGTGAAGTACCAATTGTCATACAGAACCGACAATTCTAAATGAAGTATTTACAAAAGATAATTATTTACACTTAGATCCATCTAATCATTTCATGGTATTGTAATATACTTTTCCATGTGAAATATTGAACTGAGGATTAAATTAATTCTAGGTGGATGATGATTTTGAATTTTCTTCGACAATCATTTAACAGTCCAATCATAAAAGTTTTACGAGAAAAGAACCAATATTTTTAAAGTTCAAAAATTGCTGCAGTGATCTAAATAAAGTATCATATAAACACGGGAATGAGTCTCAGTAGCGCATAATGTCATTATCCAGGTATTGCATAACCTATCGTTTATAATTGTATGCACTATTTCGACAATTTTTCCCTGTGCAAGAAAATATGATTTATGTAAAGTACTATATTCTTAGCTTATTCTCTCATAGAGTTTCTACTGTTATCGAAGTTTTTATGAGTCATCTTTCCCCACATTTGTTATCCTCTAGTAAGAAAGGTTATTTAGGATCTGGGTAATTAATCGGTTCTGGTTCAGAAAAAATATTCAAGACATGTACAAATTCCAGCATCAAAAGGAGGGCATTCCCAAAGTTCCATAGAGTCCCACACATTGAAATCACAGTCTCATTAAAATGTCTCTAAGTCAGATCACAAATGTACATACAGTTCGGCATCCAAATTATGACCAAACGGTGCCTCAGTTCCCATGCTTAGTATCATTCTCGATTCTAAACGTCTCAATTGTTGTAATTGATCACCACCTCGTCCCGGGAGTTTACACAGTTTTATTCCCGAATATTTCAAGAGAGTGGTGTCACTTTGATGATATTGGGCAAAATGTGTGGCCATTGGGTAACACGGGTCCTTGTTTTTTATCGCCCTTAGGTGTTGTAGTATTCTCAACTTTAGTTTGTTTATAGTGCTCCCAATGTACTACTTGCCACAAGGGCATTGGAGCCTATAAACCACACATTTGGAGTTGCATGTAATGGGGTCATATATGGTTTCTTTTCTGCCATTCTGTAGTAGGTAGTGTTTGATATTCACCCCATGTTCACAGGCCTTACACTTGTGGCATTTCCAGAAGCCAGGTGTTGTTAGCCATCTCTGTTTTTTTCTCCTCCCGCAATACTAGATGACTTTGTGTTAGTATGTCTCTTAAGGAGGAGGTTTTTCTATATGTTATGCTGGGATTTTTTGTCAAGCTCTCACTCAAAGTGTTATCCAGACGGAGAATTTGCCAATGTTTTTTGTAGGCTTTTCTCATTTGTGTGCTTTGATTATCATAGTCAACTATTAGTCTGGTTGTCTCGCTGCTCTGATCTGTTTCTTGTTCTTGATCTCTCTTAAGTTTCTTATTTTTTGGGGATAATAGTTCTTCTCTTCTCTTCAGATGCATCCGGCTTTTTGCAGTGGCAATCACTTCCATTGGGTACCCTCTTTCAAGGAATCTGGAACCCATATTCTCTATTTCCTCATTCAAGTCATTTTCCTCGGAGCAGTTTCTTTTTGCCCTTAACATTTGGCCATAAGGGATACTCCACTTCAATCTTGTTGGGTGTCCACTGTTAGCATGTAGGATGCTATTGCATGCTGTTGGTTTTCTGTGGATTTTTGAACAAAGTCTATTATTCTTGACAAAGATTTCCACATCGAGGAATATCAAAGAATGGGAGCTAGTTGTGGATGTGAATCTTAGACTGAATCGATTGTGGTTCAGGGATTCAGTAAAGGCTTTCAATGAGTTCTCATCGCCTCCCAAATGACGAACAAGTCGTCTATGAAACGACACCAAAGTTTGATTTTTGGCCCATCAGGATTTTCATGATCTTTCTTAATCACCTCACTCTCCCATGCGCCCATCAGGATGTTTGCATAAGTGGGTGCAAATGATGTCCCCATTGCTGTCCCCTGTTTCTGGAGATATGTCTCCCCCAGGAACAGGAATGCATTGTGGGTCAGGCAGTATTGGAGCATATCCAGTAACATTTTTGAGTGTTCTAGAAAGTTTACAGATCGTGCCTTGAGGGCTTCTTTCACAGCCTCAATACCATCCTCATGGCGTATTGAGGTATACAGTGATGTGAC
The DNA here is from genome assembly GCF_964263255.1 of Lissotriton vulgaris. Taxonomy (NCBI): domain Eukaryota; kingdom Metazoa; phylum Chordata; class Amphibia; order Caudata; family Salamandridae; genus Lissotriton; species Lissotriton vulgaris. The sequence goes on along the minus strand of NC_141693.1, from coordinate 533,691,885 downwards.
ATCGATTGTTGCCATTTGATAGGTTGATTTCCATTCACATGTGGATATTCTCTGCAAAAAATCCATCGTATCCCTTATAAAAGAAGGTAAGTTAGTCACATAGTTCATCAAAAATATATCTATGAATCTTGAGGTGGATTCCAAGAGGGACCCTATTGAACTCACGATGGGTCTCCCTGGTGGACGGTCTAGTGACTTATGGATTTTTGGTAGGAAATATATGGTTGCCATGATCAGGTTGTTAGTTTTTAGGTAGTTATACTCATCAAAATCCAATAGACCCCTATCTTTCCAGGCTAACAACATCGAGTGATATTCATTTGTCCACACTTCCATTGGATTTATGGTCAATTTTTCGTAGTGTTCCTGGATAAGAAGTTGTCGATTTGCTTCCTCAATATAGTCTTTGACATTTTGGATAACGAGGTTGCCCCCCTTATCAGAGGATTTTATAATTATGGATGCATCATTTTTTAAGTCCATCATTGCCTTTTGTTCTTCCAAAGAAAGATTTTGTCTTTTAGTTCGTCCATTTTCTGTGGTTTTGTCTGAGATTTTCATTATTTCCTCAACCATAAGTTCTTGAAACAGGTCGACTTTATTGCCAGGTGGAAGTTGTGGGCAAAACTTAGAGTTCCTTTTTAATCCACTGTTTCCACCCATATTGGTAGGTAGACCAATGCTTCCACAAAAGTTAATTTCCATTTCCGAAGTAATTGTATTGTCCTCTTGGCTATAGGAGGGGGTTTCTTTAATTGATGTTAAAGTTAACATAGAAGTTAGATCTTTTTGTGTGACTGTTGATATCCTGTTTGTTTTAGATGCACAAGCTTTTTTGATATTCCGATTTCTTTCAGCAAAGTGTTTCTTTAGTTTCACCTTCCGGCAGAATTTATAGAGGTCAATGTGTGCGTTAGGTACATTCATAGTCTTTGTCGGGCAAAAGGAGAGACCTTTATTTAAAAGTTTTAGATGAGTGTCCGAGAGTTGCTTATTCGATAGATTTACCACTATGTTGGGTATGGACATTTGTTTCTTTGCTTTTATTTTGGCTTTCCTTTGCCTCGCTTTGCTTTTACTTCTTTTACCACCCCTTCTGGTTTTTGGTTTGTCGGGGGTTTCTTTGGTGGACGTTGTTCCCTTCCCCAAGCATTGGATCTTCCTCTTTGTCGCGTTATCATGTGTGCTAGCTTGATCTCCCCCTGAAAATCCAATGGGGTTATGTTGTGTTCTCCTTCAACTGAACTTACTTCGGAGCTGTCTACTTCTTCAGTGGGATCAGTGGTTTTATCCATGTTTTTATCCATGGCCACATGGCTCCTTAAGGTGTCATATTTTCTTGCGAAGGTGTAAATTCGGCCATTCATATAATCCAACCTGTCTCTCATAAACTTATTGGCTTTCCTTTTCTCTACCTCCATCTCATGCTTAGCTACCTTCTTTTCCATGTTTTCTAATGCTTCTTTGCTCTCTTCAGATGTGGGGATGTCTGCGAGTTCTGCTTCCAGAGCCACTATCATGCTCAGAATTTTCTCAAGTTTTCTCTCCGCATGAATGATTAGGGTCCTCATTAGCTTGTAAGAGCATTCGTTTGTGTCAGTCTGCCATAATTTTATCAGATCGGTGTCCAGGTCATTCAGGGTTGGCATAATGAAGATCCTCAAACCTCGAGGAACTCTTTTGAATTCAATATATTTTTCTAGTGATGTCTTCTCCCACCACTTATTTACTTCCTGGATTCGTAGGTTCTGTAGTTCTCTTACAATGTTGGCAATTGTTCTCTCCTTAGTTTTCTCTCCCCCATCTCTCTTAGCGTCTGAGGGTGCTGTTGGTGAGTTATCATCATTCAGAAGCTCGCTTGCCCTCAGCTGGCGATTTCTTGTTTTATCTGCCATGTTTTCACTTGTGCCGGGTTGGGTTATTAATTATTTCTTCTTGACACACTGTTGCAGTTTGCTTGGTGTTTTGTATGTTCGTATTCAAATTGGGATAGCCAGCTCCTTTGATCCCAAAGGTTTGTTGAACCCAATTGCACGCGTCTGTTGCTTCCTATGAGACACCTTGTGCTCACAGGGTGATTCCAAAAATGCTATATATATATAAAACATTTTCACCATAGGTTTCAGTGACGGTATAGTTAGCTGGACATTTCACTCGTACAAACCCATAAAAATTCCACCCTTACAGTTAATTCAGCTAACTATAACTCGCACCCCAGCAATGCACTGCTCATGATGTCACATATTACATCATTCATGGCATGGTCAATGAATTCACTGATGACAGTTTAAATATGTTTTATATATATGCCAAGATGTATTGAAGAATGAGTGGGTGTATAAGTGTCAAGGTTTGTGACTCTGTACATAGATGTGTGAATAGTTGATTTACTGGGTGTATGGGTTCAAGAGTGCATGTGGAATCAGCTCAATGAATGGGTGAGTGTGTGCATGGGTGTGTAGGTGAGTGAATGGATGTTTGAGTGGTACATGTGAGTAGCTACATATGCAAAAGGCAGTATATGTGAGTGATGGTGTACATACATAACTATATGTGAAAGTGAATGATTGTGAGAGTGACTGTATGGATGATTGTGTACTTGTATCAGTGATTATATAAGAGAGTAAGTATGCTTTACTATCTGTATCAATTAGTGAGGTGGAGTGTGTATAACTGTATAGGTGAGTAAATGGGAGTGTAATTGATTCTTTACATGACTCACTAGGTGTGTGAGTAACTCCATGGATGAGAGGTGGTGTGTGAGTGTCTAAATAGGTGTATAAGTGCCTATGATAGTGTTGTATTGATGAACTACTGCATGTTTAAGTGATTGTATGGGTGAATGAGTGGATATGTGTATAGACCTAGGAATCAGTGAGTGCATATGTAGTAACTATATTGGGGTCTTGATGGTTTTGAAAATGGTAATCTGTTTTTTACAGTGGGTGTATCAAAGGTAATATTAGAGTGTAAGGAGGCGCCTCGGATTTATACGTGGATGATGTCATCAGTGATGTCATTTGAGATGTCATTAGTGATGTCATTAGTGATGTCACTGACCATGCCATGAATGATGTAATATGTGATTTCATGAGCAGTGCATTGCGGGGGCGTGAGTTATAGTTAGCTGAGCTAACTATAACGGTGGAATTTCTATGGTTTTGTACAAGTGAAACTTCCAGCTAACTATAATGTCCCTGAAACCTATGTTTTTTTCAGTGAATTTCTACGGTTTTTTAAATGCTAATTTCTAACTAGAACGTCTGTAAAACCTATGTTTTTTTCAGTGAATTTCAAAGGTTTTATAAATGCTAATTTCTTTCTACAATGTCCCTACAATGTCCCTACATTGTTTTAAAGTAAATTTTAAAAAGACGTGCATACTTTTTGTAGTGAAAAACTAACTGTAACAGTAGTCTGTTATAAGTTATAATTTAACAATGTTTAAAACTTAATTAGCAGTAATTAACATATAAGGGTGGAAAAAGTGTGACGCACCAGCTATGATACCTGACTTCAAACAACAGAACAACAGCGTTCACAGTTCGATTCCCAGGCTCCAGCGGCATGTTAGCCCACCACTATGTCACTGTGGGCAACACCTTGCTTACTCTTCCTGACGCCCTGCGCACCGGCACACCTTAAAGCTGGTATTTTTTTAATTTAAAACCATAGTGATGAGAAATATCAGCACATCCTTTTTTTCTATTATTCTGAACAATATTTTTCTTTAATGTCTTCTTGTTAGATTTACGACAATTAATAGATGTTTTTAGTCATGAGAATGGAAATGACATGGTTTGTCGGGTAAAAGTTTTTAAGTTCTCCAACTTGTGTACATATTAAGGACCTTATACGTGTTAGGATCGAAACCGAAACCTTTACCGCTTCACATTTTGTAACTTTTCTCAACATGTGCACAAGCTAAATACTTAAAACGTGAGCACGTGTAAACTGTAAAACATAACATCTAAATGGAAAGAGCCCCTTCTTCCTTCTATAGACTACTTATTAACCAAAAAGTATATACACCACACCCACTGTTCGATTAGTTGTGTTTTTGCAAGTTATTTACCTGTGTCCATTCTGTGATGCAGGTTCCCTTTTGTAGTGTTGGATTCTTGTTTTGCAGCAACAAAACATATTCCAGAGTTGTAAGTTGTTCGCTTATGGCATATTAGATATTTATAATATGTAGCTATTTGTGAAATATTTAAACATTTGTATTTAGAAAAAAGTGTTATTGGTTGTTTTTGCCCTTTCTCTGTAACGTCAGCAGCTTGTTTACAGAAACAGACAGAACACAGCAAGCATTGATCATTTTCTGGCTCCTTTGAGCTCATATACTGTGACTTTGTATTCTATAATATTGACACTGCACTTGACTTCAGAGGTGTTGGTGACCTGTCGGCGCGAAGAGTAAAGATCTATATGTAAAGTCAGCACCTTCTGGTATCTAACTCTGTTTCCCCCTTAGGATTATATAGTGTGAATATCTATGTTATAATATTCATAGTCAATATGATCTCAGAGGAGTTTATGAGCCGTCAGTGAAAAGACAAAAGATTTTGAAGTTCTGGAGAAAAAAAGCATTGAACATATTTACCTCTGGAAAATATTTTGTTATTGATCTTGCTTTGTATTTTTCACTTTATTTTCCTTTTCCTTTTTTGTGTGGCATCAGTAAAACTCTTTATATTGTAGTTGAGTGTCATATTTTCACACAAGAGGAATTGGAGATTTGTCGCCGCCAAAAGTAAACCATCTGAAATACAGTATTGTATATATCACTACTTTCCTATATATTCTTAAAGGAGTACAAAATAGAGATAGTAAATGTTTTTGTTGTTGTTGTGCTCCTTATTCTTCATCTCCTGTGGAATACTATAAACTCATTCTGTACATTTTTTTTCTGCGAACTTATAGTATTTCAGAGTGGTTGGAGATCTATCTCTGCGACATATTAACAACATTTACTCCAATTATTTCCGTTGATAAGTTACTATCTCACAGCTTGTAACACTGCTTATATTTTATGAAATAGTAGTCCCTAAAAAAAAAATTGTATACATAGTGCTTTATTCAATGTTTTGATGAAGCGTACATTTCTAGGTAATATGACGTCATTTGTGTTTAACTGACCTGAGATGATGTAGTGCGGGAGTGTTTCTTGTAGCACTTCTTTTCTACTTTATCTAAAACTGATGCCCTCTTATATTAACAAGAATATGGGGCAACACTTTTACTAACTATATGCGACAAAAATAGGAGGGTGTGGCCAGGCTTAAGGGATATTTTATGAATTGCGTTTTTATTTGTCACCCCTCTGATGTATACATCTACACTTTCATAAGGAAGTATATTTGTGATTGCTTAATAAAAACTGTTCCAAACCTAGACTTAATTTTTTGCAGTGCAACCACACCTACTATTTTGCTGCAAGGAAATAGCACTACCGGCAACAGAAGTAGGCACCGCACTATAACTATACATTAAAAGTAAACATTGCTCCAGAGAAGTAGCTTCCTCCGAACCTTATTTAAATGAAGACCGCAACAGCGCACTTTCTTTATTAACCCCCTCCTCAATAATATAATATTTGCTCCAAAGATGTAGCACTCCCCGTCAGAAAAGTAAACACCACATTATAAGTAAATACTGCTCCTGTGAAGTATCCCACCCGCTGACTTAATAAAAAGAAGACCGCAACAGACTGTTATTTTCCCGACGTGATTTGTAGGCCCCTTGCAAATTACATAAATGCCCTTAAAATATATAAAAAAACTATTTTTACCTTCACAGTCCCTGTCCAACACCTTGTGACCACTGTACAGAGATAATTGTGTTCCTACCCTCCCCTCTCCTACTTTGTTTCCCCATACTCCTTTGAAGTGCATCACAAAATGGCTGACAACAGTGAACCGTTCCCACCCAATAAGGAGCAAACTTGTACTCGGAACACTTTAGCAAATAAAACGTCCATGGTGTTCAGCAGAAGGGGAGGGAATGGCTGCCATCACTTCTACTTTTAATGCTTCACAGCCAATGAACGTCAAGCTTGGGAAGGTCCACCTTGGAACACGTTAGCCAATGAAGTGTCCTTGATACTCCACAGAGGGGAAGGGAATGACTGGCAACACTTTTACTTTCAATTGTTCACAGCCAATGAACATTAAGCTCGTTGTTGGAAGACCTCAGCCAATTAAACATTAATTTTGTTCTGCACACAGGGAGAGAACACACCCTCCCACATAATATAAAATTTACTCTAACAAAGTGACACTATCCGTAATAAAAGGGAACACCGCATTATAAGTAAACATTACACCGCATTGGATCAAAGGAAGGCCGCAATACGGCGCATTATTGTTTTCCCGATATGATTTCCACAGCCTACTGAACATTACCGCAATAGTGCGCATCGTTGTTTTGCAGATGTGATTTCAACGGCCTACGCGACATTCATGCTACCTGTGTGTGCACCCTACGCACTGCTTGTTGCAATACCGTGTATTGTTTTCCCAACAGGCTTTCCAGAGCCTATGCAACCTTGCCGCAATACCACGCACCGTTGTTCTGCGGACATGATTTCCATGTCCAACGCAACATTCAAACTCCCTGCCTCTGCACCGTACAGACTGCTCAAAGTAACTCCACAGTGTTCCTACTATACCCTCTTATACAATTTTTCTCTTTTTTTCCCCTACTCCTTTCAACTGAATCACAAAATGGCTGCCAACACTTCCTAGTTTCAACTGTATGCAGCCAATGAGCCGCACACTGGTGCTCGTAAACCCTCAGCCAATCAGTTGTCAGAATTCTCAAATATCGATATCTGTAAAATTTGATATTTCGCAAAAACTACTGAACTGATTTACCCCACTCAAACAAAAGTGTACTTTCTGGACCAAGACCTTTGTCCCTGCCAAATTTGGTGTAATTCCGTTCAGCAGTTTGACCTGTAGCCTTGTTTAAAGTTTCCTATGGAAATTGCATAGAGAAAACACGTTTTAGGACCCCCCTTTTTTCTCAGCCCTCCCTCGACCAATCACCCCCAAACTTTCAAGATAGCAGCTGATCAAAAAAGAGAAACATTTTGGTAAATTTAGTTAAGATTCGTCAAACGACGCCAAAGTTATAAGCACATGAAAAAATGCATTTCCTATGGAAACGTGGTCTAACTATAACTACCTACTGGTGACTGCGGCCCCACCCTTCAATCCAAGGGCGCAAAGAGAGCCACACCATCAGTCTCGGGAAGAAGAACCTTTACTACGTGGACAAATCCATCACTTTTCCATCACCTATTTATTTATTTGTTTGTATAGTGCTAGAATCGACTCCCGAAGGGGTATCTCTGCGCTTGGAGCAGACTGTGAGGAGAGGTAGCAGTTTCCAGCCGGATTAGCGAGCACAGAACAGGAAGGTCTTAAGCAACTTTCTGATTTGCAGATGTTCTGGACACTGTCTTAAAGGGAGAGGGAGCTTGTTCCAGAGGCGAGGGCCGAGGTAGGAGAGAGCTTTTCCTCCAAGTCTAACCTTTCTTACTCGGGGTACCACCAGAAGCTGTTTAACACTTGAACAGAGGGATCTTGGGGGTACATAGGGCACGAATTTCTCAGAGAGCTAGAAAGAGCCCAGGGTAAGAGGTGCCTTATGGATAGTGCAGTATGTTTTAAATTTAATCCGTTGGTGGATAGGAAGCCAATGCAGCTTTACAAGGAGGGGGTGGGAAGCAGTCCTAGGTGGGATAATAAGGACAAACCGTGCTGCCGTGTTCTGAACTACCTGCAGTCTGCTGAGTGAGGCATTGTCAGCCGAGATCAACAGGCCATTACAATAGTCCAGGCGGCTTAACACCAGGGCCTGGACTAGAGTTTTGCTGGTAGAATCAGGAAGCAGAGGAAAGAATCGGCGGAGTAGGCCTATTACATGAAAGCAGGAGCCAGCTGTTTTGGCAACATGCTCCTTCAGGCTAAGGGCTGGTCTAGGCGAATGCCCAGCTTTATAAGTTTAGGAGCGGGATGATGGGCCAGATCAGTTGGCCTCCAATCTGGTGTCCATAGGAGGGGCCTCTCCAAAGAGCATTATTTCTGTCTTTCCCACGTTGCACTTTAGGAAATTGTTTATCATCCAATGTGATATGGCCCTCATCCCATTAGAGAAGGCCAGCTAAACCACAGCTGAAAATTTGTTAAATAGGAAGAGAAGCTGAGTATCGTTGGAGTATGATATGGGGATGAACCCATATGTCCTCAGAAGATTGGCCAAGGGAGCAATATAGATGTTAAATAATGTTGGGCTCTTCATCCATAGTAGGGCTGATTATCTTAGCCCCACCTCTTCCAATCTTTTGAACAAGATACTATGAGAAACTGTGTTGATTGCTGCGGATAGGTCCAACAGCACCAGAATCATAGAATGGTCCTTATCTAGGCACATTCTGATGTTATCTGCAACTGCAAGTAATGCGGATTCGGTGCTGTATTTGGGACTAAAACCGGACTGGGAATGACCTAAACATCCAGTCAGTTCAACAAAGTTGGAGAGATGGGTTTTGACATGTTTCTCCATTAGTTTGCTCAAAAATGGGAGTTTTAGAATTCTTGCGGATAGGTCTGACCTGGGCAACCTTCCACTCCTGTGTAACTTGACCCTCTATGCGGGAGAGATTAATAAGAGATTGCACCACGGGGAAAAGCTGTTTAGCCAGAGATGGGATGACTTTGGCTGGAATATGGTCGGTGGGGGATCCAGACTTTATCTTATGGATCAGTGCTTCGACCTCTGCCAAAGTAATGATCGGAAAGTTCTCTAGCAACGGAGGAATTGAGGGTTAGCCGTTTTCAGTTGGTCCAAGACCTAGGAATTTGCTGCAGATTGCCTGCTGCCGTGATTTTACCATAGATGAGCTCTATCTTTTGAGTAAAATAAAGAGCAATATCATCGCACAACTGTTGGGAGGGGGTCTCCAGGCTTTCGCATGCCTTAGGATAAAAGACTTGAGGATTTGATGCAGGGTTTTCGAAGAGTTACAAGCCCGGGTTAGCTGAGATGTTATGTGCGTTTTTCGTGCTATCTTTATGTTTTTATGATAGCTGGTCAGAGTAGAATGATATTGCTCTCTGTCCACCTCATTATGTGAGGCACGCCATACTCTTTCCAACTTCCTGCAAAGTTGATTTTGAGCTCGCAGATGGGCAGTAAACCACACTGCCTGTGGATGATTTGGGCGGCTCAAAAAAGATTTGATAGGTGCAATGTGGTCAATGGCTTTTACGATAGCCGAGTTGCATTTAGATAGTGCTTCCTCAATATTGTCAGATGCAACATATGGGGGCCTTTCCGCAGAGACTTTCTGCCACTGCTTACGCAAATAGGATGTGGCTGATTAAGAGGTTTTAGGATCTGTGAGGTCCTGAATATAAATTCAATAACTGAGTGATCTGACCAGTTAAGTTGTTGGGGGGTTCGCACTTAATCTTAGAGGAATTTGAAAGTATAATGTTCAGTGTATGGCCAGCTACATGAGTCGGGCCTTCATTGAACTGGGATAAGCTTAGGAGAGACAGATCAGCCAGGAGAATCTGAGCATCTGAATTGGCATGGCATTCACTATGGATATTAAAATCTCCTAATAGTGAGAAATTATTACATACGTTCACATGAGGGACTAGTAGTTCCACCAGTTGCAAAGAGAAGTTTGCTATGAGTCCTGGGGGGCGATAAATTATTGCCCCTTTCCAGCTAGCATGCAAGGGAGAATCTACCCTAAAGACCAACATCCCATTGTGGCATCACTACGTTGGTCTAGGACAGAGATGTTAATTCCATCTTTATAAACAATGGCTATACCACCCCAGGTTTTTGTGGGCCTGTCCAATCTAGTCATTTTGTATCCTTCTGGTATACCTAAAGTGATAGCAGGCACAGAATGGGGTTTTACCCACGTTTCAGTAAAAAAGCCCAACTCTGGTTGAGGTGATGAAACTAGGTCCCATACCTCAGTTGAGTGTTTGGGCAGGGAGCGGATGTTACACAGCAGGTTTTTCCACCCCCTCTGTGAAATGTCCCCGGAGGAGTTAATAGGTCGACCCTGAGGGAAAGAGTTGCCTGAAATTGGCATGCTCGACCAGAGAACGGGCCTTCTGTACATGGCCAGGTCTCGTTTTACAAATAAGGGGTACCTTGATCTGTAAATTAAAACACTCTTGTCTAGTATAGCATAATTGCAAAGGGGGCTATAGTTTATAGGAAATCGCCCAGGGTCTCTGGCTCCTGACGGGCAAAGACAGATTTGCCTTTGGCGCACCTGTGGCGCGCCCACTGCGCGTGTCTGCTGCGCGCTCCACTCTGCATGGTTATTTATATTCAAATCAGGCTGAGCACTAGCTGCCAACCAAAAGTGACTACTTACCTCCACTCAAACGGGACTGTGACCCGCGTGGACTGGGGAAGAGAACCGAAAGTGAGGCCAGGAAGGGAAACAACGAGAAAGCAGGTAATTCCTTTGTTATTTAAAAATGAAAACAGATTATGTGCACAGTGAAATAAATAAAGAATACTTTAAAATGTTATCAGTATCAAGCGTAAAAAAGCGTCAAACAACTAGCGCTGGGCAGTAATAAAATGCAGCATGCACAACTACCTCACACGCGTCCGTTGCAAGCTCCGCTCTGCATGGTTATTTATATTCAAACCAGGCTGAACACTAGCCCGCCAACCGGAAGTGACTACTTCCCTCCACTCAATCGGGAATGGGACCCGTGGTGGACCGGGGAAGAGAACCGGAAGTGAGGCCAGGAAGGGAAACAACGAGAAAGCAGGTAATTTCCTTGTGATTTAAAAATTAGAACAGATTGTGTGCACAGTGAAATAAATAAGGAATACTTTAAAATGTTATCAGTACCAAGCTCAAAAAAGCGTCAAACAACTAGCTCTGGGCAGTAATGAAATGCAGCATGCACAACTACCTCACGTGCGACCTATTACCGGTCTTGCTAACATGGGTATCAAAGTTTTCAGTATCGTTCAAGATTAACTACATAGCAGACATAGAAGAAGGACATCCAAGTAAAGACAGTAATTGTTATCAATAAAGTCATAGAGCGAATATTCGTTGCAGAAATAAGTGTAGTCAATACTTCTGAGTATGTATTATTCGTTGATCTTAATCCAAAATACTGGTATAGTACTCAAATGTTGGCACTTGCAGTAGTGGGAATAGTATGTTTCACCCCTCCTGAGTCTAACACTTTACCTACTGATACACTGACTGTAGTGGGAATAGTACATTTTACCCCTCCTGAGTCTAATGCTTTCTGTACTATTACACTGACTGGAGTGGGAATAGTACATTTTACCCCTCCGCAATCCAACGCTCTCCCCACTGTTTCACTGACTGGAGTGGGCATTGTAAATTTTACCCCTCCTGAGGCTAACGCTTTCCCTCTAGTTACACTAACTGGAGTATGAATAGTAAATGTTGACCCTCAGGAATTTAACACATTCCCTACTGTTACACTGACTAAAGTGGGAACAGTAAATGTTGCCCTTCCATAATCCAACACTTTCCATACTGTTGCATAGATTAGAGTGGGGATAATAAATGTTACCCCTTCGCAAACCAACACATTCCCTATGGTTGCACTGCGTAAAGTGCAAATAGTTAAATTTACCCCCCATGAGTCCAACAATTTCCCTACTGTTGTACGGAATGGAGTGGGAATAGAAAGTTTTAACCCTCCTCAATTAAACATTTTCCATACTCTTGCACTGTGTGGAGTGGGAGTAGTAATTGTTTCCCCTCTTGAGTCAAACATTTTCCTACTGTTGTATAAATTGTACTGGCAATAATATATGTATTATTTATAGAATTTTTTAGTTTAGTTCTCTTTTTTGAATGTAATTATTATGTTTTTGTCTATGTAAAAATATTGCATTTATAATGAATAATATTTTCAATATGTAATCATAATAATAAATAATGTTTAGTAAATTGATGTTTTTTATGTTGTTTATATATATATGTATATATATATATATATATATATATATATATATATATATATATATATATATATATATATATATATATATATACTTATATATATATATATATATATATATACACTTATATGCGCAAGCAAAACGCCAACACAAAGCGGGCAGCAAGGAGGCGTTGTAACAAACAGCGGAGGAGCAACGAACAAGGTAAAAAAGCCATGAAAGCAATGGAACCGCAGATAAGTCAGGGTTCTGATGAATCACAAACAGTCGTCAACCTCACAGATGTCCCGCTAACACCTAAAGAAACTTCCATACTTGCCTTAGGTCTGTCATACAGTGCCAAATCCAATTTTGATTATGCAGGAACGAAAATCGATCTATACAAATACGTACGCAAACACAAACTGCGTAAATACCACTGCCTGCACAAACCATTGCAACCAATTACAGATGCCGTGCAATGCACCCAATCCATCACTTCCACAGCGGAGGACTCCACATTGCTTCAGGAGCTCTTGGATATGGGAAATGACTCTGTTTTACCTTTATCCATCCCGGGCCCAGGCATGAGCATGTCTATGACAGCAACTAACTTTAAACCCAAGTCAAAATTTTGTCCACTAATGATCGAAGACAATGTTGACTCATTTCATGATAAAGTCTCTCAAGAACTAAGGGCACTTTTCCTTAAACACAGCACCTTCTCGAAAAAACATCACTACCGGGATTTTGAGTATCATCAACTCATCACAAAATTGCAAAGGAACACAAACATAATCATTCGGCAATCCGATAAAGTAGGAAATGTTTTATTGTGGCCACGTAAAATGTACATTGAAGTAGCTTTAGGACAACTTAATGATCGGGCATGCTATCAACGGACTGATGTTAACCAAGTTCTGCAAGCTAAGAGCGATATCTATTCCAAATTGATGGCTTGGAGAAGTACTGGTATTATCACTATGGACGAGTTCAAGTTCATGAAGAAGGAAAATCCGGTAACACCAGTAATCTACTTTATACCTAAGATTCATAAAAATAGGTCGATGCCGCCGGGGTGACCCATCATTTCGGCTTGCAATAGTATACTTGAAAATGTGAGCAAGTATGTTGGCTTTTTCAGGTCCTTACCATCTTTCGTGCTTGACACAGGAGACTTCTTGAGTAAGATAAAAGATGTGGAGTGGAAACATAGTTATTTGTTAATTTCACTCGATGTTACTTCTTTGAATACCAGCATCTTTCACAAGGATGGGCTTAGAGCGGTACAACACTTTTTCAACTCAAAACCAGCTGGTCTGTTTGAACATACACGCATGATCATTGCCATGATTATCTTGTGTCTTGAAAACAACTTTTTCTTGTTTGGGAAGCAAATATTCCAGCAGACGAGGGGTGTGGCGATGGGGGCCTGCTTCTCTCCCAGTTATGCCTGTTTGCCCATGGGATACAGGGAGGAGCAGGTCCTCACGCCCAAATTCAGGGAAATCATGAATACCAAAATTATAAGGTGGTTACGGTACATCGATGACCTCTTTGTAATTTGGGATGGGTCTAAAAATGAGGCACTTGAGTTTATTTAAAAACTGAACGAGAACAATCTTAACCTTCAGTTTACCGCTCAGATCAGTGACATGTCAGTCAGTTTCCTAGATGAGGAGGTTTTCCCTAGAGGGGGGAAACTTGAAACCAAGTTATACCGCAAACCAACTGCAGGTAACAGTGTCCTCCACGCAGGTAGTCATCATCCTGCCCACCTCATAAGGAGCATCCCTTATGGGGAAATGCTCCGGATCAAGAGGATCTGTAGCGCTGACATAGATTGCAAGGAGGCTCAACTAGCCTGTAAGGACAGATTCCTGCAAAGACGGTACTTGAAGGAAAGTATAGATAAAGCGATAAGTAGAGCAAACTCCCTCGACAGGACATCCCTATTGCCTAGTAGCACCCAAAGCAGGAATTTTACATCCACTGCTGCTAACAATGAAACCCGCCTAATTCTAACTTTCAACAATCAACATTTGGTTATTCACAACATAGTCAAACACAACTGGACACTAATCTCTAGTGACCCAGTATTAGGTGGTTTGGTCAGCAGCTCCCCCAACATATCTTATAAAAGAGCTAGAACTATGGGTATATGTTTAGTGACTAGCAGCCCTGAGATCAGGACCACGGGCTCGTGGTTTGACCCTAGTAAGGGCTTTCTCAAGTGTTCTTCCTGCAAGGCTTGCAGAAATGGAGTAAGCAGAAAGGAATACTCTACTCCATTTAGTAACAAACCCACGCTAATTAAATGCCAACTGACGTGCCGCACCGAGTACGCAGTGTATGTGCTGGAGTGCCCCTGTGGTCTGCGCTACGTCGGTAGCACAAGACCACACGTTTACAAACACATCCTCCAGCACCTACGGACCATTTCCAACAGCGACACCGCGTACCCGGTAGCCAGGCACTTTGAGGAGTTCCATGGTAAAAACCCCTCAGAATTTAGATATTTTGTCATTGACACAGTACCACCACAGAGAAGGGGAGGCGATCGCGAGCTACTGTTGTGTAGATTAGAGACCAGGCATATAATCCTGTTAGACACCAAGACCCCTAATTGTCTCAATGCTGGGGAGGACTGCCACACATATTTATGAACATTTTTCACAACACTAACTAATTAACTATATAAATGTAAACATACGAGCTATCTCGACTATCTTTCTTATTGTTCAAAAGTATTGTTTTTATAACACTTTGCTAATCCACTTTTCTTTAGGTAGCACAATTTCTTTATTTATTCTGCCAATATTTATTGCTGATTTTGCACGTATGCCAACTGTTGCTCAATGTGTACTGTTACCTGCCTTACCCAATTGGGTATGATGTCTAAACAAATGGTAGCGACTATTATGCGCATACATTTGATGGCTTGCCCTCGTATATTTTAACCCATAAGTAGGGCTAATGTATGAATTTTTTATGCACAGATGACCCGATCAGTGGCAGGATCTCTCTCAACATCTTAGAAAAACTATCAAGTACACACATAGGACTATGGTTTTAACTGTATTGTAGTATAATAACATCAATTTTAATATAAATCTGATATATATATATATTAATTCAATTTTGATTGTTTACATCGTGTAATTGCTGCTATATTTATATGTGTATTTATAATTATATTTATGTATTTATATTTATAGTTATGGTTTAAGATAGTTTCACCTGTCGATATATACCTAGGTCCAATATATATATTATATTATATATAGTTTATAAACTATGAGCATTACATGTTGGTGTTTGCTTGCATACCTGCATTTATGCAGTAACTTGTTTAGACAGGATTTTTTCTATGTCTATTGAATGATTACTTGTTTGTTGGCACTAGCACTAGCACTTTAAAAGGAGCACATACGCCCCTGCACGTTGTCATGTGATCAAGGCCTCGTTTGGCCGAAACGCTCAATGGTGGTGTGGTGGAGAGCTAAATAAAATAACTAGCACCAGTACCTGGGTTCGCCTCGTCTTTTCAAATCCTGCGTGACTGCTGGAGACGTCTTTGTGCCTAATATATATATATATATATATATATATATATATATATATATATATATATATATATATATATATATATATATATATATTCACAGAAAAAACCATAGGTTATAGACCATATATAGTTAGGAATTTGCATTTACAAAACCTTGAAAATTCACTGAAAAAACCATAGGTTATAGACCATATATAGTTAGGGATTTGCATTTACAAAACCTTATTTTACTCGCATAAAACCATTGAAATTCCATATATAGTTAGTTGCGCTAACTATATATCGCGCACCCGCAATCCACTGCTGATGATGTCACATATTACATCATTCATGACATGGTCAGTGACATCACTGATGACATCACTGATGACATCTCAAATGACATCACTGATGACATCTCAAATGACATCACTGATGACAACTCAAATGACATCACTGACAACATCACAGATGACATCATTCATGTGTTAATACGATGAACCTCTACAGACTCTGATATATCCTTAGATACACTCAGTGAAAACAGACACTCACAGATTGTCACTCATCCATGGAGTTACTCATACACCTAGACAGTCATGCAAAGAATCAAACACACCTCCATTTCCTCAACTATACAGTTATACACACCTTACTTATTCAAACATATACTAACACATATTTACTCTCTTATACAATCCCTGATACAAGTTCACAATGATCCATACAGCCACTCACACATTCACTGGCTCTTATGCACAGTTATTTATATATGTCAACTCTCACATGTACTGTGTTTTACATATGTACTTACTTTGACATGTAGCACTGAGATATCCATTCACTCACCAATACACTCATGCACACAGTCAACCGCCCATACAGCTGTTTCCACATGCACTTTTGAACCCATACATCTAGTGAATCAACTGCTCACACATCTATGCAGAGAGTCATACACCTCCCAGCCACCCACACACACACTCAGTGTCCCATACAAATACTTGGGCAACCAATCAATAACCCATATAGTTACTCATATAGCTACTTATCAACACATGCAACAGTTTACAGAACAACAGACATAATGATGCACAAATTAAGACAGTTTAGTCACTAACCCATGCACTCAGTGAGACACATTTAATCACTCTTTCATACAGTCAGTCATGCACCTACTAAATCCTTCATCCAGACACTTATACATCCACTCATTCTTCAATATGTAAGACATATTTACACTTTACAGAAACATACAGTCACTGGATGTTGTCATCAGTGATGTCATCAGTGATGTCACTGACCAGGTCATGAATGATGTAATATGTGACATCATCAGCAGTGGATTGCGGGTGCGCGATATATAGTTAGCGCAACTAACTATATATGGAATTTCAATGGTTTTATGCGAGTAAAATAAGGTTTTGTAAATGCAAATCCCTAACTATATATGGTCTATAACCTATGGTTTTTTCAGTGAATTTTCAAGGTTTTGTAAATGCAAATTCCTAACTATATATGGTCTATAACCTATGGTTTTTTCTGTGAATTTCATTGGTTTTTTAAAAGCTAACATCTGTAGCTGTAAAATGTATTCTTCTTTAAATCTTAAAATATATTTTAGATGTTTATTAATAATTTTTTTTTAAATATTTTTTTTCTTCGCTTCTAGTTCGCGAACCGGGAAGCTTTCCGTTAGCTCATCTTGATGCCGCGACCTAGTCCGCGAACCGGTCAACGTTACGTTAGCGGAACTGTGACGCGTCGCGGAAGCGCGACGTATCACGTTGTCGCGTAATGCGTCTAATGACGCGCTGCGTTAGCGCTCCCGGAAGTGCTCCGGACCGCGAACCGGAAGCGATCCGGGACGCGGCGCGCACTGCGTAACGTAAGCGGAACAGGTCATGTGACTTGTTTATCAAACTTTTCATTGGTTCATTTCACTTTTGGTTTCCAAATGATGTATGACTAGGTCATGTGACCTAAAAATAACACTTTTCATTGGTTTAGAACTTTTGCTTTTCCCAAATCATGTAAACCCCTCCTTCTTTCCTCACTCTGACTTTCAACTTGGTGAGAGAAAGACCATTTACCTATAATTGAGCAATGGCTTCTGTACTTGCTGCAGCTGGTGGACCCCCACCACCACCTCAACCTCCTCATAAGAAGAGAGGACCACCAAGTCAATTTATCTCCAACAGAGAGGAGGAAGAGGAGGAAGAAGAAGAAGAGGATACAGATCAACCACAATTTATCCCGGAGTTGCCCCGTGTTTCTAAGAGAAAAACAAGTTTCATCTGGCAGTTTTTTTCCATCCCTCCAGGGGAGAAGAAGGTGAATGCGAAATATGCCACCTGCCTCATCTGTGATTACAGATTGTCTAGAGGCACAGAGAAGAAATATAGTATGGGCAACTATACTATGCATCGACATATGACCAGGTGGCATCCCTTAAACTACAGCCGGGCTGAGTTAAGGGACCTACAAGACAATCCCCCGACAACTCCTGTGGCCAGATCTACCTCAACAATGTCTTTGACAGGAAGAGAGGCACAGGAAACTGTGCCAAACATTCAACCAAATTTTAAACATATGAGGTTAACTTGTATATATTGTGGTGCAATGCTGTCGTATGGGAACATGAGCATCAACTTGATTAATATGGTGTTCGAAAACCATAAGTGCCCTAATGCACCCAAGCAGTAATTTTTTTTTTTTGCTCCTGTTGAGCCGTTTTCAATGCCTGTTTTTTTGTTGTTTCCCCTCCATAAAAAACACAAAAAAAACATAAAACTGTTCTAAAAATACAAAAAAATCAAAAAATGTTCAGAAAAAAAAAATATATATATAAAACAACAAAAACAAAAAAAAAAGTTCTTTTCAGAACTACCTCCCCTTTCAAATAAAATTGCTAGAATGTTTATCACTCTGGCAAGCTCTATTTCTTTTGGTTCGCTTCAAGTTCGCTGACCGGTTCGCGAACTGTAAGCGAACTAAAAAAATATTTTTTTTAAAAAAAGAAGAGTTAGTATAAGGGAAGTAAACAGAGAATAATGTAAAAAGAAAGACAGCTATAGAGAGTAAATGAGAGATAGTGTCAGTGACATCATCAGCAGTGCATTGCGGGTAAAAAGAGTAGAAAACATTTACCTTATAATTCTTGTTACCTTTTTAAAATATTTTTTCATACTTTCAATCTGTAAAACAGAGAACAAACATTTCCAAAAATATTAAAACATGTATTTAAAAATTAGAAAAGACAAGGCAAAAGGTTCAAGAACAAACAGTTTTTCAACAACTTTGACATTTACAGAAGTCTCTGCTTCTCTACGTCCCCTACACAATCCTAAATATATATATTTTAAAAAAACTGTATCTTGATGTTGATGAACTGAGGCCTATTTTGGAACATGGTGCTTTTTTTGCACTGCTAATGTCTCACAATAGTGATGCAATTGCAGCGCAAAAAAGATGTAAAGCCATCATAAAATTGTGTCTAACATTTTAAATGATTGTTTCAGGATGCAAATAAGATGTGTGCTTTCAACAGCTTTCTTTGAGGTGAGGCCTATTCATTTTTTTTTTTTAAAAAACAGTACCCAGAAGTACAGCACTGTAAGGATTAAAATTGACACTTACAGAAGACTCAGTTTCTCCATATCTACTTCACATTTCTAAATGTATATCATAAGTACAAAAAGCAAAACATTAATTATACATGTTAAATGGTTTATTTTTGCTGTTCTCAGAATGTATCAAATTTCACTTAAATCAGTGACTTGAAGGTATTCATCATGTAACAGCGGGGAAAAAAAACCACAATCAAAATGATTGTGTTTAAAAAACCCATTCAACATAAGAAATCTGAATTCAAAACTCCTTAAAATTAACTTACTTTCAATGACGTCGAAGGATGTCCTATGAACAGCGTCCACTGTGTTGTGCTATAAATATTGTCAGCCCGCCACTTTCTGAAAGAAAACCTCCAACGATTCGAAAAATATGCTACATACAAGAAAAGACTTCTCACATTCTACCACATGTTTCCACTTGGCCAAATCATGTTGCAGCTATTCACAAGTCTTGTAATTCTTCCAATCAAATCCCGTCATTTTCTATATTCGCAACTTTCAAAAAGAAAACATTTAAGATAATTTTCACAATCCTGGACTACTAATATCTTACCCTTCTTTGTCACTCATGTTCTCCTTTTCCTATGACACTGATACTGCTTACTATGAAGCAGACTTACTTGCATCAGGTTTATATAGTCGGATTTTACAAAATAACATTACAATTAAAAGTTTTGGACCAATAATCTAGACAGCATTGCAGACTTACATTCCCTCAACTTGATGAACCTTTTCCAATTCTTCATAGGAAATCTCGAGATTCTTTCTTTAAAATTTTGGTTTTAAAAACACCAGGTAAGAATTTTTAAGGTCAAACGGCAATTTTTTTTTGAAACTTACAACGGAATCATTGCAGAATGACCAGCCGTTTCGAGACTTTAAATAAGCTGTATAATGTCCTGAAGTAGTTGAAGGACCATCGTGATAGATAATTGCTACAGTTACAAAAGTCCTTCCTGATATTGAAAGCTGAGAAGCCACAACATTTTTTATTAAAGTTGACAATTTTGATCCATCAGGCCTACATCGTTGCATCATTAAAATGACATACTGGCCATATCTACGTATAAGTAATGTTGACATCATTTCAGATTTACATTGGCTACACTCCATGTTGTGATCAGCTGCATTTACTAGCTTATTAAAGGAGACTGATTTACTGTCTGGCAAAGTTAAATATATAAATCTTTCTGAGTCTACACTAGTAGTACTTGATACCCTACAATTCTCGCAGTCATGCTGCCATTGATAAGAAAGCCCAAACAGTTGATCTACATCTACACCCTCATCTTGCAATATATCAAGCATATACATTAAAAACTCCTGACAATCTTGCTGACTATTTTCAGAGAAGTCTGTTTGACCTGAACATTCATCTAACAGATAACGAACTTCAGACACACTTTCTACTTTTGTTCGATCAGTGCTACATTTCTCGAAAACAGAATTCAACAAACTGCATAAAATTTGTTCTGAATTCAACAGAATCTGTTCTTTTAAACTCTCTAGTGAAAAGAGAACATTAACCACTACATTTGCATAGCAGTTGACACCAGAACTGTTTTCAAATTGAAAACCAACAACATCTTCAACAGAATCCACTTTCTTTCTGCTAACAATTTTCGGTTCATTGACTTTTAGTCTTTTTGCAACAACCTCCCTACTATTACTGCTATTTCTACGTTTCCGGCCTACCACACGTTTCTCAAACAAAGGATATTGAGGCAAATGTGGCGCATACTCTCTTCTTAACCTATTGTATTCCTTAACACAATCTAGATCCGCACAAATGTTTCTGACATCACAGTCAATTAAGTACAATCCCGATAAAGTTCTAACTCGTGACAATGCCACATATGCCATACCCTCCTTGAACACAGAACTGCCAATATTCACCAATGCACAGTCTACACTTAAACCTTGCGATTTATGGATTGTCACCGCATATGCCAAGCAAACAGGAAACTGTTTACGGCGAACATATAAGTCTTTAACAAGCAAAAACCTAGCAGAACAACGACCAATTTGCTGTACTTCCTCAATGCCATCAAATTTAATTCTTAAAAATTCTATTCCATCTCTATTTCTGTATTTCTCAAAATCAACAACATTACCCATTGATCCATTTACCAGACCTCTTTCTACATGTAAATTCCTTCTCAAAATGATTCGGCAATTTAAACACACATTCAAAGTCTTTTCAAAACCCGCTGTTTTAGATATAGTCTTCTCTAATGAATCCAATTTTGATTTCAAATTGTCTGACAAAATAATTGTTGATCCCATATGCTCTAATTTGTCGATAGCTTCAAGTTTCACAATCTCTTGCTTTTCTAAATTCAACATTTTGTTGTTGAAGATGGCACATTCTGCAAGAGTTGGCATGAGACATATCCCGGATTTCTTCTCAGTAATTTTCTGAAAAATATTCTCAGGCACAATCTCTTGTTTGGGATATAAATTTGACAGTAATCGTGCATTTAAAGCTTCTTTCCCATGCTCAGTCACTTTTCCAATTCTAATATCTTGTAGAATATTCTTGTAATCTTCATCCTTTGCCTGACGCATATTTTGATGCAGTTCTGCATAATTGAAGTTTAACCATATATTGACGTTGCCAATGCTCCCTAGGCACTTCCTGGTATCTTCATGCGTGAGTATTTTGAACACAGGTTGACCTTTTACTGGTGTCAGCTGCAGAAGATCTCCAAAAACAATGATGTGTTTCCCACCAAATAACACATCATATTCAGTTTTAAGTACTTCTTGCATTCTCAAATGCACAAAGGCAAGCATGACATTGGAAACCATGCTTACTTCGTCAATGATAAGTAGTTTCATTTTCCTCAAGACTCTTGAAACTTCACAGCAAGCATCTCCAGATAACTTGTTGTATTGTAATTTGTTGTCATGCTCCACCGGCAGCATCAGTAGACGATGCAAAGTAATACCTTTAATGTTATGTGCCGCCAGTCCAGTAGGAGCGGTGACAACACAAGACAGCGATGACTCAGTCCTTTCCTGCAAATAACAAGAGATTGCTTTAATGAGGAAACTTTTTCCAGTTCCCGCTTCTCCACTCACGTACAGTCGGACAGGCTTCAACGATGTACATGAGCACTTGTTCTTCTCATGACTTAATCCGTGCTTAATTTCCTTGGTAACTTCATCATATATTTTCCTCTGCTCAACGTTGAGTTGTTTTTCCAAGTCTTCTAAGTTAACTGAATCCTCCTGAGCATGTGCCATGGCTCTTTCTACTTCATTCATAGCAGTGGGAGCTTCATTTTCGATAATAGGTCCTCCAAGTGGATCTTGACTCAATGAAACAGAACTCTGACTGTCCTGAGAACTGTCTCTGGCAATCTCGGCTGCAATCGTTGCTTCCTGCTCAATTTCCAAAGTTAGCATTTCTTGATATTTAGAAAAAGCAGGATATTCTATGGACTCCTTGGCTGCATTGAAAGAGTCTTCGTAACAGAGAAAATCTCCAAGCAGTTCCTCTTCTGCACGCCAAGGCTTGAAAAGTTGCAAAAGTGCTAAATAAAAAAACTCATTTTTTTCTGGAGATTCACCACTCAATTTTCGATGGTTTACTAATTGGCATTTTCTTTGCTTGACCAGGCATCCCTCACTTCCAATTACAGCATACACTCCTTTCTCAATATCTTCTTTGATGTTCCTCTTGAATATATAATTTTGGAGAACCTCATATAGACAAACATTCTCAAGGTGACTGCTTCGATTTGGATAATATGTATCCAACATGTTGGTCTTCAAAATGTCGGTACTGTTTGGTTCCTTTTCTGCCAAATACTCAATTTCCCGGACAGGTTTTAGAACTCGATTTCGCGTTGCAGCAAGACCAAGACTCGCCCAAACGAGACTCCTGGATTTGGCATAGAGACTTGCTGAAGACAATCGGTCAGAACATTCGTAAGCTCCGATTTCTCGATGCGACAACATCTTCAGACTGAAACTGTACAACTTCTTGCTGAGGCTCTTTTCATGGGAAATGTCCTCCCACATATCCTTCAGTTCGGTCTTTTCTTTTTTGGTGATGTAAGATGTCACATACCGAGCCACAGCCATACAGTTGTCAGCCACAAACTGTATATCCATGTTAGCATTCCACATGGACAAAATCACTGGGTTGTAGTCATTGATGTACTTGGACTCTTCGTTCCTTTTCAAATTGTATGTATTCTTGGGTGATTTTCTCGTCACATTATGTCGCAGCGAAGACATCAAACTGTTCACTCTTCCTTTAGAAATCACCGGTCGTGGAAAGTTGAAACGACATTTGGTGTAGAACTTGTCCTTGTTTCTGAATTTACGACGACAGTACTTTCCACAACGATGGCTTTGGAAACGTAGAACTTGTTCTCTTAGACTTTTCTTCTCCGTTGCATTTGGAACAGCACACGTAGAATACTGTTCGATGAAATTCATCACTAAGTCATCCGGATCTGTTCCAAATTTAGGTGCATCCTTGATCCACAACAACATATGTATATGAGGGGCACCTCTTGCTTGGTACTCCTTTCTCCAGAAGAAATCCAACACCTCTCCAAGAGGTGGATTCTTTTTATTTGTGATGAAAGACATCATAGCTTCAAATCTATGATTGAAGTACCTGCATACATTCACTGGATCCAAAGAACACAGTTCTCCAGGTGTCTTGAATTCAATGTTTTCAATATTTCCATTTGCCTCTCGTAGAAATTCAAGTAAGTCTTCCCAGCCATACTCGGCACAGCTCAGAGTGAGGAACCATGTTGGAGTTCCTAAGTTCCTCAGCATACATTTTAAATCACCATGACGACGGTACCAGTACTCATTAGTACCACGCTGACACGCCATGAGATTAATTAAGTGAGAATCCAAAATACTGTCTTGGACATTGACTTTATGCATAAAGTCACTTGCCGAGATGTTTCGCATCTGTATACCACTTTTTAAGATGTGGTTCACTGCATATGACAGTCCAGACAGATCGCTTTCAAACAGGAGATGAAACAAATAGGGAATGCATTGCCGAAACCTAGGATCTTCTGCATACAATCGTAAAGTCCGGTATTCAGACGCAGGAATTTGATGAGGTCGCTCATCATATCTTCCTCCTTGACCTGTGGGAAATAGCTGTGGGAAACACCGAGCTTCCAAACTTTCCTCCCAAACACTAATGGGACTCCCTTTGGCTTGTTTCATTTGAAACAACTCAATAGCATTCCCCATGACTTCCTTGGAATGCAAAGGATGAACACTATAATGTTCATATATTTCTTCACTTTTAGAGGTCTCTACTTTCTCAATTTGGCCAGCACACAAATCGCTATCCTCTTCATCACTTACTTCCTCTTCTGCAACATATACATTCTTATAGTACTTATTATTTTTCTTCAAATACACTGTTGCCTTTTTGACTTTCCTAACATCCACTAAATCTTGCCATATTTTCTTATTCTTTGTCGGAACCCCATTAACCAAGATAACCAGAGGTTCCTCTTCCACTTTTTCTATTCCAATTGTGTTAATGTTTTTGTTCAAATCTAGAGACAAATAAACAACTCTTCCCTTTAATCCTCTCTGTAAATCTGCTGGAGGCAACTTCCCTGTCTTTGGCTCCATTCTTACAATAGCCTGAAAGGGATGGATACTTTGAATCAAAATAGATTCATAAGTATTTAAATCCTTCAATTCAGAAGGAATCTCAACCAATTCCAGATTATTATGAACTGCCCTAGCAGGCATCTGGTTTTGGTTTAATTTATTACAACAATAAGTACACACACGTTGATCCGATCCCAAATCAAAATAATTTTCTACCATCAAGTATGTGGCCAAATCCTTCCATTCACTATTATTTTCCCTTTCACTTTTTGCATATAAATCCACTACCTTAGTCTGATTCTTATAATAAGTGCGTCGACAACATACACAAGTGAAATTAGGCCTCTCACTTGATTTCATCTGAAACGTGGCAATTTCCTTCTGAAAATTATCTGTACTGGAAAGCTGTACATTATCTTCCACATTACCCTCTACTTCAGGGTCAATTTGAACATTCTCATCTTTACTACCAAAGTAACAAAACTCAATTTCTTCACAAATATTCTTCACATCTATTTCAGAACCATGCAAAAGAGCAGCACATAATTGTTTAAGCATAATTGCTGGACTCTTAGCATAATACAACATTCTCACTAATTTTCTCACTTTATTATGATGCACTGCTAGCATCCTGAAATGATGAAAAACACTCTGGCATACTCTCCTGGAAAGACAAGCCAGTGAATGACCACGCAAACCTGTCATTTGTCTCACTCTGCAAGGATCTAAATCTTGCAACAACTTCATTTTCTGCTTCAAACTTTTCTTATTAAATGTCCGTATAAAATCAGAAAGCAAATTGATGGAAACCTGTCGCACACTGCAAATAGAACTACACTTCCAAATGTACACAGGACCCTTAGGACGTCTTCCTAAAACCTCATCACTTAGCGCCTCTTCTGTCTCTGTTGTCACAAGTTGTTCTTTTTCAACTGGACAACCATCCTTCACTTCATAAGCTCGACCACTGATGTCAACTGCATGCACCAAATCATTATCCTGAAAATAAGTCTCCTCATTAAAAAATGCCTCAGAACTTGAACTATGCATCCATTCTCCGGAAAAAACTTCACAAAAGTTAGTACGATTTACTACTCTCTTCCATCTACTTTTTGTTTTGAAATCAGAAATTACCTTGCTTAGTTTCCTAATTCTATTGATTACCAAAATAAACAACTTTCGCTTAATTTCAAAAGCATGATCAATAATTTTCTCTACATTTTTCTTCTTCTTATAAAATGCTGCTTTCTGTTGGCCTTTCTTTTTAATATTTTTCAATAAATTAACTAATATCCTATTACGGAACATTCGATTTCGAATGTCCCTAAACTGTTGTTTCCTTCTACTATCATGCACAGAGTTATCTCTTCCTCTACCAGTAACATTTGTGATGGGTCTCTCCTTTCCATTTAAATTACTTTTCTTTTTGTGAACTGAAACATTTTTTTGAGCAAAAAATTTTTTACTACAAATATTTCTTAAGAATGATTTCGTGCTCTTACCCGGACCTTTCTTGGTGTTTTGACAAGTATTTGGGGAAGAGGACTGCTGCAATAAAACATCATCCTGCTGTCTTTGACGTTTTCTAGCCTTTCTTATTCTACTTTTGGAAGGCATTTTACAAACTATGAAAGAATCTGCAGTTGAATCTGTGGAAAAATATAATATAAAATGTTATTAACCACTATTACCAAACAGTAAATAAATAACAGTCATCTAAAACTTAATGCCGTACTAATTATTTAACATAGCAAATATTTTCCACCAGCACTGCATCACAAAAATGACACTCAATGGTACAAAACAGGCATACAACACTCATAAATCACTCCCTAATATTTTAAATCATTAATTCAGGATGACGATAAGATGTAGCCTATCTAAAGATTTGTTTAGGCCCAGATCTTTAGACTGGGGTGAATGTGTGTCATTGATCCACATTCAGTCCATCACCTGTTTTGTTTATTTGAGGTGAGGCCAACACATGGTTGCAGATAAGATTATCACTGAAAAAAACCAAGGTAAAAAAACATGTGAAGGCCTACCAATGAAGTAAATCATTAAATGAAAACCAATACATTTCTGGAAATATGCACTACTAGTGCTTCAGAAGATGTTTTGGGTCATATTTATAAGGCATTTGAGTGTCTAGTATGCTATTTTACGTTCTTCATGGTGCAAATTTATTGTAAATACGCTCCCACCTGCGGTTGGCAAATTTAGATTTTGATTATGGGAGTTAGATAGGCATGTTAATAATTTCCCAAAAATGGTGTATAACCCCAAACAACCTTTGAAGCAAATGCTCTTAGCCATGTTATCCACCTCCCATTGGATAACATGGCTAAGAAGTGCTTGCAAATGTGAAAAAAACCGGCCGCAATGCATGAATATCGCAGAAAAATCAGCGATATTCATGCATTTTCCAGCAAATGCTCTTAGCCATGTTATCCACTTCCTATTAAATAACATGGCTAAGAACTGCTCAGGGCCCCATGAGGAACGCTTTCCATTTAAAAAGGGAAAAATAACATCAAAAACACTAAAATGCCTTCTAAATATGACCCCAAACAACCTATGAAGCTCTAACAGTACATATCCTGAAATTTAATTGATTTCAAAATTCGTTTTTAAACACAGCATATAAATCAATTGTATACCTGCATTCATGAAGAAATGACTAAAAATGTCCTTGAGACACATGATTGTGTTTTCTGGAATGCCCTAGCACCATTTTTGAGACACTATTAACATGGCTAGGTAACTCCCATAATCAAAATCTAAATTTGCCAAGCGCAAGTGGGAGCGTATTTACAAGACACTTGCCCCAAGAGGAACGCTTTCCATTTAAAAAGGTAAACATAACATCAAAGACACTAAAATGCCTTCTAAATATGGCCCCAAACAACCTATGAAGCTCTAAAAGTACATATCAAGAAATGTAATTGTTTATCACAAATGCGATTAAAAACAGCCGCAATGCATGAATATCGCTGAAAAGTCAACGATATTCATGCATTATCCAGCAAATGCTCTTAGCCATGTTATCCACCTCCCATTGGATAACATGGCTAAGAACTGCTCGCAAATGCGAAAAAAAACGGCCGCAATACATGAATATCACAGAAAAGTCAGCGATATTCATGCATTTTCCAGCAAATGCTCTTAGCCATGTTATCCACTTCCTATTAAATAACATGGCTAAGAACTGCTCAGGGCCCCATGAGGAACGCTTTCCATTTAAAAAGGGAAAAATAACATCAAAGACACTAAAATGCCTTCTAAATATGACCCCAAACAACCTATGAAGCTCTAACAGTACATATCCTGAAATTTAATTGATTTCAAAATTCGTTTTTAAACACAGCATATAAATCAATTGTATACCTGCATTCATGAAGAAATGACTAAAAATGTCCTTGAGACACATGAAAGTGTTTTCTGGAATGCCCTAGCACCATTTTTGAGACACTATTAACATGGCTAGGTAACTCCCATAATCAAAATCTAAATTTGCCAAGCGCAAGTGGGAGCGTATTTACAAGACACTTGCCCCAAGAGGAACGCTTTCCATTTAAAAAGGTAAACATAACATCGCAGAAAAGTCAGCGATATTCATGCATTTTCCAGCAAATGCTCTTAGCCATGTTATCCACTTCCTATTAAATAACATGGCTAAGAACTGCTCAGGGCCCCATGAGGAACGCTTTCCATTTAAAAAGGGAAAAATAACATCAAAGACACTAAAATGCCTTCTAAATATGACCCCAAACAACCTATGAAGCTCTAACAGTACATATCCTGAAATTTAATTGATTTCAAAATTCGTTTTTAAACACAGCATATAAATCAATTGTATACCTGCATTCATGAAGAAATGACTAAAAATGTCCTTGAGACACATGAAAGTGTTTTCTGCAATTCCCTAGCACCATTTTTGGGACACTATTAACATGGCTAGGTAACTCCCATAATCAAAATCTAAATTTGCCAAGCACAAGTGGGAGCGTATTTACAAGACACTTGCCCCATGAGGAACACTTTACATTTTAAAAGGAAAACATAACATCTTAGACACTCAAATACCTTATAAATATGGCTCAAAACAACCTATGAAGCTCTAGCAGTACATATCCAGAAATGTAATTGATTTCTTAAATCGTTTTTAAAAACAACATATCTGTTTCAGCTTACATAACAGACCATGGAATGGGCTCCATGTACCACAATAACTTGTGTTACTGCATGCCAGAATGTTACACCAAATATGCAGTTACAATTTCTCTATGAAACTAATTCTATTACTATATCACTAGAGACAAAACCACATTTTAAAAACACAGCTTTCTTCATCATTTTCTCCTTAAATCATACTATTCTCTATCTAAATTAAATACATTTTTTCTCACCTTAGCAAATATTTTTTGAGTTTTGAAAACAGTCTAAGAAATACACCAAATTGTCTTCAGCAGAAGAAAAAGGATGCACTCCAAAGGCTGCAGCTATTGAAAGCACAGAAATACAGATATTCATTTCACATATCTCTCATATTAGCCAATCATACCTCTTCCCTCACTTTTTTCAAATCAAAACCCTTCCCCCCTCTGCCCTGTCTGCCTTGTTTCCATAGCAACCACCTCCTGGAAGACCTCTCATGTTTGCAAATTCACACAACAATGTTTCAATTGAACTCTGAACTCTCAGTGCACCTGCGTATCCAGTGCAATCTTTCATTAAATGTTTCTTCCTTGACCATTCAAATTACATGTTTCAAAGAACACATCCATGCACCCTAACTTTCTGTTTTCAGAAATGGAAATGCACCAATCACTGCTAATGAATCATTAGCATTGTAAATCCACAGTTTTTTTTCTTTGGAAACTCCTACTGTTTCAACTGCCCTTTCATTACTACACTTCATCTGACTGCAGAACAACCTTCTCCCACCATGTTTAAGGTCTGGATTGTTGGACATAGTTACATCCACTGGGCTCAAAGGTATGCTGAGAACAGAAATTTACCTAACCTCAATTTACAAGATGTGGAAATTAAGTGGTTGGGCCAAAGAGGATTAAAATGTCACCAATTGATACCATTGGTGAAAACCTTTATGCATTTGCCAAAACCTGACCTGTTAATTGTGCACTGTGGAGGTAATGATTTGGGCACTTTGACAGGGGTAGGTCTGGAAATGCTTTTAAAGGACACCTTTGAACAATTAATGGCACTTTTTCCTCAAACTGCCTTGGTATATTCCAATATATGCCAAAGACAGAAATGGAGGTGGTCCAACCAATTTTGTCCACAAATTGAGAAAGCGAGGAAGCATGTAAACAAATCTGTTTCAGCTTTCATGAGAGACCATGGAATGGGCTCTCTGTACAACAATAACTTGCGTTACTACATGCAAGATATCTACAGAGGAGATGGAGTTCACTTCTCAGATGAGGGCAACAGAATTTTCATTCTGAATTTAAGACTGTGCATTGGTACCTACTTATAAGTACCTAAATGTACCATAAACCCAAAAGCTCTTCTCAGAGCTACCCTTCATCTGATCACTCACAATTATTATTTTTTTCTAACTTTTTTCATTAATTTTCCACAAAATTCGCTCCCCGGGGCGCTACCCGGTTCGCGAACCGAAAGCTAACCTCGCGGAATTTAAAAAAAAAATGTTTTTTTCCGCACATATAAACCTCCTCAGCCACCCTCAGAAAACCTAGAGGGTCAAGATAAGTCTACCATGACCCCTTCTACCCATTCTAAACATTATTTGCCCTCCATCTTGTATCTTAATGCGACCGAAACACAAAATGGTGGACTCCCGTGACGCTTAAGGTTCGCGAACCGGGCCGCTTCCCGGAAAGCGGTCCAAAAAAAAGGTGGGAAAGTAATTTACAGAAAAACGACTAGAGTCACTCTCACCAAATATAGATTAGCTCATACTACATAACAATCCCTTTCATTTTCACAAATTTGATTGAAATTCCATTTAGCCATGAAGCCTGTAGACCTCTCTAAGTACCGTGAGGTAAATTACTTCACAAAACACATCTGAAGTGTTGGAATTGACAACCAATGAAAATGTTACTTTCATTTTCTACTTTTATTACCTGACATTTGATTGGTTATATACCTGAATATATATAAAGGAAGAGAAGGAAACACAGCCATTTTGACTACTACTTGTTGTTGTATATATCATTTAGAATATCACTAATAACATCAACTTGTTTCTAAAGGTAAGTTGTTATTTTTAAAACTGAAGTATATTGTGCACTATAAGTAAATATGGTAAACTTTTTCAGATAGTTATATACTATCCCTCTGTAAGAGTTAGACATTGAGAAAGGCTTCTTTATTATAATTATGGACTGATTTAGGTTTCTGTGGTATAATTATGAATTTACTTAGGCTTCTTCACAGTCACTTTTTAATAGTACTACTTCACGCCTGAAACCATACAGTGCCCATAGATTACTTCTCTGTTATAAACTCACAAGTGCCTGTCTGAACTTAAACCCAACAGTGCCCTATCTCTACTGATATATTTATTTTTTATGCAAATTACAGCAATAAAATGGAAGGTGAGCAAAATGTTTCCTTCGAAATTGTTCTGGAGAACAACACAGAAAAAGTTATTGAGGACAATGATGACTCAGATTTCATGGATGAATCACGGGACCATGAATTAGTTCAATGTGTAGAATCTGTGGATCATTTACTTCATTATGATGACGGTCAAATGTTGGAACTTATGTTCACTGAACAAGAACACATATCAGACAGTGAAATGCTAGACGTTGTATTAAATTTTGAAAAACAATCCGAAAAATAAAATTGTATGTAATATTAAAAAATTGTTTGAGTCTTTAATCATTTTTATATGTAATTCATAAACTAGTTAAATGTTAGAAATGTTATTAAATTTTGAAACACAATCACAATAATAAATAATTGCTTAAAAAATAAAAAAATTAAAAAATAAACAACAAAACCAACAAATAATTAACATACAGTATTAGAAAAGTCTTTCATTCTTTTATCCATAAAGTTCGCTGCCCAGAACGCTTTCCGGTTCGCGAACTTGGCGCTTACCACGCAAAAAAAAAATTTTTTTTTTTTTTTTTTGGACCCTCCTAGGCCCTTTTAAAACCTCCACATAAAACCTAGGGGGTCAACGAGGATCTACTATGCCCCCTTATGGTAATTTCCCCCTTTGTTTTGGCCTCCTCTTGTCTCTCGATCCTACCGAGAGACAAGATGGCGGCCGCTCCGGACTGTTTAGAATGTTGACAGACACCGGAGGGCCAATCAGCTTCGCATCGCAAAGTTCCGATACGCGAAAGGTTCGCTAACCGGATCGCTGCCCGGAGCGCTGTTACAGATATATATCTTGATTTAAACGTTAATTTCTCAAAATCCACTGAAGCACATATATTGAGACCTAGCAAAGGCACATCGGGCTAACAGTCCCTACAATTTTGCCAAGTTTCGTGAAAATCCATTCAGCCGTTCGGGCTAAAAGTGAGTCCAACCGCCCTATGGAAATTAACATGGGAAAAACGCGTTTTGGGACCCCCCTTTTTTCTCGGCCCCCCCTTGACGAACCCCCCCCAAATTTCCAGGAGCTGCTCAGAAACAAAATGTGCCATTTTCCTGAAAATTTCAGCCGATTCTGTCCACAAACGCCAAAGTTATTAGACATAGAATTTTCAGAAATCCCATAGGGAAAAAATCCTAACTATATATACCTACTGGCGACCGCCAGTAGGTAATATATATATATATATATATATATATATATATATATATATATATATATACGGCAAACAAACAAAGTCTTCAAGTCAGCGGAACTCTCAACCCTTCAGGGTGGCCTCACGGAACAGTGGGCATGGAGCAGCTCACCAAGCGCGAGCCGTGACCAACAAAAGATGCGAGGCCCATCACGGAGAAAGCAGCATTTACTTCTGAAGACAGCAGCACAAATCTTCTGCAACCTTACGCGTTTCGGCTGCCGCCGTGCTCACAGGTAAGAAGTTCAAAAAATGCAAAATGCGTTGTGCTCGCTTTTTAAACCTTATGTCATATGACCATTTTTCGCAATACAATTCCCATAATGCCTTAGTACTGTTCATGAGTTCTTTATACTGGAATCATGATTGATCCTCACTTCGCATGTTATTTTAACATCATTTCTTTTAGTACCTGCATCATTACAGTGCTATTTTAGTCCCGCAGACATGTGTTTTCCTTCAACATTAATTCTGCAAGTGCTCACATTCAGCCTGGGTCCCAGAAAAAGCTGTTTGCTCGGAGACGGAATACGGGATGTTCCCCCATCCGACTCCCTTCCAACACAGTCAGCTCTTTTTAACATTGTGGCATTTCCTCAAAAGGTAGGGCAACTGCAGTGGGTCATGCTCACGATTTTTATGGCAAACAAAAAGTCTCCAAGTCAGCGGAGCCCTCAACCCTTCAGGGTGGCCTCACGGAACAGTGAGCATTGAGCAGCTCACCAAGCACGATCCGTGACCAACAGAAGATGCGAGGCCCATCACGGAGAAAACAGCATTTATTTCTGAAGACAGCAGCACAGATCTTCTGTAACCTTATGTGTTTCAGCTGTGTATGTATATATATATATATATATATATATATATATATATATATATATATATATATATTCACAGAAAAAACCATAGGTTATAGTGGATATATAGTTAGGAATTTGCATTTACAAAACCTTGAAAATTCAATGAAAAAACCATAGGTTATAGGCCATATATAGTTAGGAATTAGCATTTACAAAACCTTATTTTACTCGCATAAAACCATTGAAATTCCATATATAGTTAGCTAACTATAAGCGCTAACTATATATCGCGCACCCGCAATCCACTGCTGATGATGTCACATATTACATCATTCATGACATGGTCAGTGACATCACTGATGACATCACTGATCAAAACAACCAGTGATTGTATGTGTCTGTAAAGTTTAAATATGTTTCACATATTGAAGAATGAGTGGATGTATAAGTGTCTGGATGAAGAATTTAGTAGGTGCATGACTGACTGTATGAGTGAGTGATTAAATGTGTCTCACTGAGTACATGGGTTAGTGACTAAACTGTCTTAATTCGTGCATCAGTATGTTTGTTGTTGTGTAAGCTGCTGCATGTGTTGATCAGTAGCTATAAGAGTGGCCATATGGGTTATTGATTGGTTGCCCAAATATTTGAATGGGAGGCTGAGTGTGTGTGTGGGTGGCTGGGAGGTGCGTGACTCTGTGCATAGATGTGTAAGCAGTTGATTCACTAGGAGTATGAGTTCAAGAGTGCATGTGGAAACAGCTATATGGGCGATTGACTGTGCATGGGTGTGTTGTTGAGTGAATGGATTTCTCATTGCTACATGTGCAAGTAAGTACGTATGTAAAATACAATACATGTGAGAGTTGAGATATATAAATAACTGAACATAAGAGCCAGTGAATGTGTGAGTGGCTGTATCGATCACTGTGAGCTTGTATCAGGGATTATATAAGAGAGTAAATATGTGTTATTATATGTTTGAATAAGTAAGATGTGTATAACTGTATAGTTGAGGAAATGGAGGTGTGATTGATTCTTTGCATGACTGACTAGGTGTGTGAGTAACTCCATGGATGAGTGACAGTCTGTGAGTGTCTGTTTATACTGAGTGTATGTAAGGTTATATTAGAGTCTGAAGAGGTTCATTGTATTATCACATGAGTGATGTGATCAGTGATGACAAATGAGATGTCATCAGTGATGTCATTTGAGTTGTCATCAGTGATGTCATCAGTGATTTTATTTGAGATGTCATCATTGATATCATTTGAGTTGTCATCAGTGATGTCATTTGAGATGTCATCAGTGATGTCATCAGTGATGTCACTGACCATGTCATGAATGATGTAATATGTGACATCATCAGCAGTGGATTGCGGGTGCGCGATATATAGTTAGCGCTTATAGTTAGCTAACTATATATGGAATTTCAATGGTTTTATGCGAGTAAAATAAGGTTTTGTAAATGCTAATTCCTAACTATATATGGCCTATAACCTATGGTTTTTTCATTGAATTTTCAAGGTTTTGTAAATGCAAATTCCTAACTATATATCCACTATAACCTATGGTTTTTTCTGTGAATTTCATTGGTTTTTTAATAGCAAATATGAAAAGCTTTAAAATGTCAAGTACGTGATAGATAAAAACATTTTCGTATTTATGCACGCTGATGTGCTTTGAACGCTGCCCCCCCCCCCTCCCCTCTTTTGCCTTAGTAGTACTCTCTCTTTGCAGATACTGAAGGGTAGTTAACGCAGGCCTTTACCCCCGTTGTAATCCGTCGTACCTCCTTGTCTCTCCATTTGATTGATTGTTGTCCAAGCATTTACTGTTTTAGAATTGGTTCTCTTTGGATCATTCTCTATTTACAAACAAGCACAAAGTCGCAATACTCTGTTTAGTCTTTGCAGATAGTGAAAAATCGTGTAAAAAAATAAAAGTAATCGAGCAAAATCAGTAGGCCACTAATTGGTTCTCTTTTTGACCTCGCTAAAATAGAAATATTAGGAACAACCCTTCTTGAGAAATACGAAAATAGTGAGATGAACTGAGCTCCACACCATGAGGGCTGCAAGACAGCTCGGCTCCATCACCCATCCCGCACAAAATAATGACAAACCCTATGCAAATATTAAAAATATAGACAACACACCAGCAAAGAAACAGGGTAAAACATTTTATTAAAAAACTATTTACATAACGTTGGTTTATAAGATGATGTCAGTAGTGGACCGATGTGTGAATAGATCGAAAACAGCACAAGGCTCCAAGATCCGGATAGCAAGCTCCTGGATGTTGGGTGCCATAGTTTAGAGTTCTGAATTTCAGCCTTTTTCAATGCCTGTGCTTTGTTGAATCAAAATGGCGGCTTGACACAAAGCTGACTCAAGCGTTGTTACTGATGCTATGCAGACCAAAACTGGTTTTCAGTTTGTACATTTTTCTAGATTTTTCAATCCAAGTTTGGTTGACTTTGTAGAACGATGGCTTCAGATTTTCAACATACGGTGTGGTGGCGCTGACTGGGAGGGGGCGCTTCGCTCCTGCCCCCTCCCCAAGTAAGATTTTCATACGTGAAAGTACGTTAATGGTTTTGGTCCCTGAGATGCTTCGATGTCACTACCATTCTCAAATAGCATAAGTTCTGGATGTTGGGTGCCATAGTTAAGAGTTCTGAGCAGCGCTTGTAACACTGTCTGAACCTTATTTCCACCTACTGCAGCTTCACTATTCTCAAAGTAAGTGAGTGTCGTTTGTGGACCTGACTGCATTAGAAAACAATGTGATATGTTACCTTCCTAAACAGCTTGACGGAGGCCCCTGAGGGGCGGTGTGATGGCCATGGACTCGGAGAAGACGCTTGGCTCCGACACCCTCCCCAAGTCTTATAGCACTGGTGTAGCCTGAGATCGCCCCCGACATAGGTGGCCGGCTCCCGGGGTCCGGCGGAACTTTTTGCCTTTTGATGACTCTTCAATTCTGGACCTTGTCCCACAATCCGTTTGACCTGAAGACAAGCTGTAGTGGGGCGCCCCTTTATCGTTTTAGTTGCCATTCCGCCCACTTTTGCTACACTGTGCCTCTTCCGCCATTCAGCTGTTTTCCGCCCGCTCTTGCGACTACAGCGTCTCGCTCACCATGTAGTTGAGATGCGCCCGCTCTTGCGGTGCAGCGATAGGCGGCTGCCACAGGACTCTCAAAATGGCGGCCGGCTCTTCGGTTTTGGGCCTGGTCCACTAAAATGGCCCTGGGACACCTTGGAACTCGGACGCTTGTCTGCTAGGGCTTGGGTCCCATTCTCGAAAAGCGTCCCCTCAGCCGTGAAGATTCTACAAAAGTCTTGGGGGCCTCCGACTCCCGCAGGCTTCTGGTGGGGAGCGGCTGCCATGATTGCTCGTGGAATGGCCACGACGGAGCTACGAGATGGTAGTGGTCTCATGCTGACGCCAGCTTTAGTCTGAAACATCCAGAAACACTGTAGACTACCAATTCGATCAGTTCCGGTAGCGCCCCAACATGACCCGGAAGAGAAGAACTTGCCCTCCCCTCTTTGACTGATGGTTCTTGTTGCCTGTCCTCTCTGTTGTCATTTAACAGAACTTTTTGGACTGCTGAAAGGGGTTGTGTTCTGAACGCTGGTTGGTGGAGACATTTAGACTATATTCTTGACCTACGTTGTCGCGTAATGCGTTTTATGACACGCCGCGTTAGCGCACCCGGAAGTGATCCGAGGCGCGGCGCGCAGCGCGTAACGTAAGCATAACAGGTCATGTGACTTGTTAACAAAACTTTTCATTGGTTCATTTTACTTTTGTTAATTTAATGATGAAAAGCTTGGTCATATGACCTAAAAATTACGCTTTTTATTATTTTCGAACAATATTTTTTTTTCAAACATATGTTATAATATTCCAGGCTAATGTACTTTCCCGGAAAATTTACAACTGTCTTGCAAGTAAAATATATTCCTTTTTCGAGAAAAAGGGCGTTTCTTCCTTCCATGACGGAGCCGTTGAGTAAAAGAGATTCGGCCTGCTGTCTTAGTCGCCGATACGCCTGATTATCAGATTCTTATCGATCACTTTATGTTGCAGACATGAAAAACACAACTGCCCTTGACCATTTATCTTTACTGCGTTCCTACATATTATACCTTTTATCCGTCATGTAATTGGACTGCTTTATTTCACTTGCCTTTTACTGATTCGAAAACAGTCACTAAAAGTAAAAACTTTACAAATGAAAATACTACTACCGTGTTTTGTTTTAAAAACCTTTATTGTGAAAATGTCAGTATACAAATACGGGCCTATAACCACGTGGGCCGGCCACGGAGCAAACTGAAATCGTATATGATGAGGAGACATTTACACTGTAGAAGAACGTAACGAGCGGGCCATTAGGTGACAAGAACAAAGGTGTCTAACAGTTGCGGAATCGGTGGACGTACATTTTGTAATTAAAATACGACAGGGCCACTTACAATAACATTTTCTAGATATACATTTGCGGGCAAAGAGTTACGAGTCCCATTTATACCGGCGCCATTTTGGGCGAGGCCGGGCAGGTCCAAGATATAGTCAAAATGTCTCCACCAACCATCGGCCAGACCAGAACCCCTTTCGGCCCTTTATGTTACAAGATGGTGTCTTCCATTCAGAAAATATTGGTGGCAGCATTTTGAAAGGAAACAGAAACAGCCGTTCTCCTAGTGAGTTTCACATTGTTACATTTAGGAAGAATGTTGAAGAGTAGTATGTGGAAAATCTGAAGCCATTTTTCTACAAACTCTCAATCAGACTTGGATGGAAAAAAAAACCTGAAGAATGTACAAACTGAAAACCAATTTTTGTCTGTATAGCACCAACAGTAACGCTTGAGTCAGCTTTGTGTCAAGCCGCCATTTTCATTCAATCAATAGCGTCCCCCTGCACACATTCAGGGACCTGGTCGTGTCTTCAGATGAAACGCATTGTAGGAAAAGAAGCAGAAAGGAAAAGGAAAAAAGTTCCGCCGGACCTAGTGAAGCTGCAGCAGGTGCAAATAAGCTTCAGACAGTCTTCAACTTACTCTGATTCTTATAATAAGCTTCAGACAGTCTTACAAGCACTGCTCAGAACTCTCAACTGAGGCACTCAACATCCAGGACTTGCCATTCGGATCTTGGCGCCTTGTATTTTTGTTTTGTTTTTGATGGAGGGGAAACAACAAAAAACAGACATTGAAAAAGGCTCAACAGTGCAGGGCGCCTTGTGCTGGTTCCGACCTATTCACACATCGGTCCGCTACTGACATCACCTCATAAACCAACGGGGCACCCCACGCCGACTTTCGGCGCAGCATTGTAGGATGGCCACACCAGTGCGGCAATTTGCTGGACACCACCTCGGTGCCATCCAGATCTCGGCGCGTTCATTCAATCAATAGCGTCCCCCTGCACACATTCAGGGACCTGGTCGTGTCTTCAGAAGAAACGCATTGTAGGAAAAGAAGCAGAAAGGAAAAGGCAAAAAGTTCCGCCGGACCTAGTGAAGCTGCAGCAGGTGCAAATAAGCTTCAGACAGTCCTACAAGCACTGCTCAGAAATCTCAACTGAGGCACTCAACATCCAGGACT
This sequence comes from Lissotriton vulgaris, assembly GCF_964263255.1. NCBI lineage: Eukaryota > Metazoa > Chordata > Amphibia > Caudata > Salamandridae > Lissotriton > Lissotriton vulgaris. Next base: position 533,652,881 of record NC_141693.1, on the reverse strand, counting down.
TGCCATTCGGATCTTGGCGCCTTGTGCTGGTTCCGACCTATTCACACATCAGTCCACTACTGACATCACCTCATAAGCCAACGGGGCACCCCACGCCGACTTCCGGCGCAGCATTGTAGGATGGCCACACCAGTGCAACCACTTGCTGGACACCACCTCGGTGCCATCCGGATCTCAGCGCGTTCGAGTCACTGTGCCGGAAGAGTGACCGGAACTCAGCTGAACACGCCGTCTTTCGGCGCAGCATTGTAGGATGGCCACACCAGTACGGCAATTTGCTGGACACCACCTCGGCGCCATCCGGATCTCGGCGCGTTCGAGTCACTGTACCGCAACAGTGACCGCAATTCAGCTGGACACGCCGTCTTTCGGCGCAGCATTGTAGGATGGCCACACCAGTGCGGCAATTTGCTGGACACCACCTCGGTGCCATCCGGATCTCGGCGCGTTGTGCTGCCTTCGGCCTATTCGCACATCGGTCCGCTACTGACGCCGCCTCACGTGCCAACGGATTTTCTACGCTTTTTGTAGCCCTATGTCGCATAACAGGTCATGTGACTTGTTTATAAAACTTTTCATTGGTTCATTTTACTTTTGGTTTCCTAAAGATGGAAGGCTTGGTCATATGACCTAAAAATAACACTTTTCATTGGTTTAGAACATTTTTTTTTCCCAAACGATGAAAGCCCCACCTTGTTTCTGGATCATTCAGACTGAAGCTGGCGTCAGCATGAGAGCACCACCATCTCGTGGCTCCGTCGTGGTCATTCCGCGAGCAATCATGGCAGCCGCTCCCCACCGGAAGCCTGCGGGAGTCGGGGGCCCCCAAGACTTTTATACAATCTTCACGGCTGAGGGGACGCTTTTCGAGAATGGAGCCCAAGCCCTAGCAGGCAAGCGTCCGAGTTCCAAAGTGTCCCAGGGCCATTTCAGTGGACCAGACCCAAAACCGAGGAGCCGTCCGCCATTTTAAGGGCCATGTGGCAGCCGCCTATCGCTGCACTGCAAGAGTGGGAGCAACTCAACAACATGGTGAGCGAGACGCTGTGGCCGCAAGAGCGAGCGCAACTCAGCTAGATGGCCGCCACCTGGGGAGGCCCGTTCACGCCGGCTCCCCCACGCCCCCCCCCGGGCCGCCGCACGCCAATTTTCGGAGCAGCATTGTAGGATACCAAAACCAGTGCGGCAGTTTACTGGACATCACCTGGGTGCCTGTCGTACATGTTGTGTCAGCCATGTGACACTGGACACAGACCGCTACTGACGAGGCCTCCCCCCGCACCACCCGGGACGCCCCACGCTGTTTTTCTGTGCTGCATTGTAGGATCCCTAAACCAGTGCAGCACCCAGGCGACATCACCTGGGTGCCGTCCAGAACTCTGTACGTTGTGCTGCCTTGGGACTATTCGCACAACAGACCGCTACTGACGAGGCCTCCCCCCGCCCCACCCGGGACGCCCCACGCCAATTTTCGGAGCAGCATTGTAGGATCCCTAAACCAGTGCGGCACCCAGGCGACATCACCTGGGTGCCGTCCAGAACTCTGCACGTTGTGCTGCCTTGGGACTATTCGCACAAAAGACAGCTTCTAACCATTGTTGCTTTTTGTGTTGAGAAATGTTTAAATGTTTTTAGTTTTTGTTCCGTTTGTTAAAGTTAGTAGTTAATAAAGTTTTATAACCTTACTTTGTTGGAGTGTTATCTATTTTTTTTAAAACGGGTGAATGGGGCCTTGATTCGGGTTATTGTCATGTGTGGGCTTTGGAAGTGTGCTGCTGCAGGATCGGACATTTCAAACTCAAATGCACGTTCTTTTTCTTACCTTTCCGAAGCATGGAGCGCAATAGCAGGCAGAGAAAGGGTGATGCACGTGTTGAACACTACCTGACCTGGCAAGTTGCTGGCAGTGCCCCCCCGCCCGCTCCTGAAAGAGGGCACACACACACCGCCGCCCCGAGTACTTCACAAATCTTTAAAAGACCATGCGCTTGTTCATGAGGCTTAAATGGTTTATCACCTCTTCTAGAACCCCTACATCGACCCTCTGACGTTTCATGGAAAAATTACCATGTAACACAATACCAAGCCCTGTCAGCTGAAACCCCCAAGGAATCGTGGGGCATATTATCAAGGGGGTTTATCTCCGCTTTTTTGGCTTTAAAAACCATGAAAGCGGAGATAAAATTATTTCCCTATTATCAAGCTGTCGCTAACACCAGTTAGTGACACCTAAAAGGAGATAGCGACCATCTTGGGCCCGGCTTTGCATGTCAGTGATACTTATCACTAATGACATGCAAAGTGGCGTGCCAAGATGTTAGCGACTGGAAACAGTCCCTAACATCGCTACCTTCTATTACCAACTTTTGGAGATATTCGCGCTAAGCGCGAATATCTCCAAAATCTAACACCTGCCCTGAGCAGTTCTTAGCCATGTTATCCAATGGGAGGTGGATAACATGGCTAAGAGCATTAGGTTGATAATACATGAATATCGCTGACTTTTCTGCGATAATAGCAAGGTTTATCTGCGATAAAAATCGCCGATGTGCGGCGATAATTTTTGTCTCTAAACAAGTTATAGACAAAAATTATCGCTAGTTGTTCGTAATATGCCCCCGGGTTTTTGCTTGCAGAAATCGGGAGGCGGGAGACTAGCACTGAAATCAGTACTCACACGCCTGAATCAGGAGGATTGGCATGTCTGAATTCTCTACAGCTGGGGCCATAAACTACATCCGCAGGGGTAGGTGATAGCCTGGGACCAGCCTGGCATCTAAAATGGCTGCCGTGCACGACAAAATTGTGGCATTCGAAAAAAGGCAAGATGGCGCAGCCGCTGGAAGAGATATATCAACATATATCAGCCTCCTCAGCCACCCTCAGGAAACATAGGGGATTAGGATATGTCTCCCGCACCCCCTTATACCTAGTACTTTAATTAACGAAGCACAAAATGGCGAATTCCCGTTTCGCTACCAGTTTGCGGCCCAGTTCGCGGCCCGTGAAGCGCTTCTACCGTGAAAAATCATTTTTTTTTTATTTTCCCCACGGGACCCTTTAATAACCCCAACAACATTCCTAGGGGGTCAAGAGGGGGATACCTTGCCCCCTTTCATTAAATTCCCCCTTAGTTTTTCACCTTTTCTTCTCTCTCGATCCTACCGAGAGACAAGATGGCGGCCGCTCCGGACTGTCACGCAGCAAAAAAAAAAAAAAAGCTCACGCACAGCCGCTGGAAGAGATGTATCAACATATATCAGCCTCCTCACCCACCCTCAGGAAACATAGGGGATTAGGATACGTCTCCCGCACCCACTTATAACTAGTAATTTAATTTACGAAGCACAAAATGGCGAATTCCCGTTTCGCTACCAGTTCGCGGCCGCGCTTCTACCGTGAAAAATCATTTTTTTTTTATTTTCCCCACTGGACCCTTTAATAACCCCAACAACATTCCTAGGGGGTCAAGAGGGGGATACCTTGCCCCCTTTCATTAAATTCCCCCTTCGTTTTCCACCTCTTCTTCTCTCTCGATCCTACCGAGAGACAAGATGGCGTCCGCTCCGGACTGTTTAGAATGTTGACAGACACCGGAGAGCCAATCAGCTTTCTGCGCGCAAAGTTCCGATAAGCGAAAAGTAAGCGGACCGGATCGCTGCCCAGAGCGCTGTTACAGATATATATCTTGGTTTGAACGTTAATTTCTCAAAAACTACTGGAGCACATATATTGAGACCTAGCAAAGGCACATCGGGCTAACAGTCCCTACAATTTTGCCAAGTTTCGTGCAAATCCATTCAGCCGTTCGAGCTAAAAGTGAGTCCAACCGCCCTATAGAAAACTCAATGCAAAAAACGCGTTTTGGGACCCCCCTTTTTTCTCAGCCCCCCCTTGACGAAACCCCACCAAATTTTCAGGGGCTGCTCAGAAACAAAATGTGCCATTTTCCTGAAAATTTCAGCCGATTCCGTCCACAAACGCCAAAGTTATTAGACATAGAATTTTCAAAAGTCCCATAGGGAAAAAATTCTAACTATATATACCTACTGGCGATAGCCAGTAGGTAATATATATATATATATATATATATATATATATATATATATATATCACACCAAAGTGCCCAGAAGCTTGAGGCCGCTCACTGCTGCAGGTAGGTCAACAAACCTTTGTTTTCGAAACAAACAGGCAGCTTCACATCATGTATCTTGTCCCTGGCTTTACGCGTTTCAGAGTCTTTCCCTTTCATCAGAGGCCGTTTGACAAAGACCAGCAAATCATGTACACTGCCCCTCCCCTGCGTGCTCCTTTAGTTCAAGTTGCTTAATTGCCATCCGGTGTGCCACAATGATTACAGTCATTTTTAATGCACGCTGGTAGTTGCAGTCAATTTGTACTCTTTACACCCTCCAGTGGGCTCCGGTCTTTCAAATTAATCCAGGACACCTTTCACAGCCCTCCATTGAGCCCCGGATGAACTCTGCCTGTTTTAATACCAGTTTCCTGCAGCGCCAAACACAAGGAAAACTTTCCCTCAGTTGGACCCGTCCGATGCTTTTGGGTTGCGCGATCCCTCTGCGGGCGGGCTCGCTTCATCCATATCACACCAAAGTGCCCAGAAGCTTGAGGCCGCACACTGCTGCAGGTAGGTCAACAAACCTTTATTTTCGAAACAAACAGGCAGCTTCACATGTCCAGTAAGTTGTAGTAGTAGGTTATATATATATATATATATATATATATATATATATATATATATATATATATATGTATATATATATATATATATTACCTACTGGCGGTCGCCAGTAGGTATATATAGTTAGGATTTTTTTCAATGGAACTTTTGAAAATTCTATGTCTAATAACTTTGGCGTTTGTGGACGGAATCGGCTGAAATTGTCAGGAAAATGGCACATTTTGTTTCTGAGCAGCCCCTGAAAATTTGGGGGGGTTCCGTCAAGGGGGGGCCGAGAAAAAAGGGGGGTCCCAAAACGCATTTTTCCCATTCATTTTTCCATAGGGCCTTTGGCCTCACTTTTAGCTCGAACGGCTGAATGGATTTACACGAAACTTGGCAAAATTATATGGACTGTTAGCCCGATGTGCCTTTGCTGGCTCTCAATATATGTGCTCCAGTGGATTTTGAGAAATTAACGTTTAACGTGACAGCATCCCAGATAGCGCACCAGATCGCGTACTTTTCGCGTAACGGAGCTTTGCGTAGCGAAGCTGATTGGCTCTCCGGTGTCTGTCAACATTCTAAACAGTCCGGTGCGGCCACCATCTTGTCTCTCGGTAGGATCGAGAGACAAGAGGAGGAGAAAAACGAAGGGGGAATTTAATGAAAGGGGGCAAGGTAGATCCTTCTTGACCCCCTAGGAATGATGTTGGGGTTATTAAAGGGTCCCGTGTGGCAAATAATAAAAATTTGATTTTTCGCGGTAGAAGGGCTTCTCGGTTCGCGAACCGGGTCGCAAACTGGTAGCGAAACGTGAATTCGCCATTTTGTGTTTCGATTTAATTAAATTACTAGGTATACGGGGGTATGGGAGACGTATCCTGACCCCTTATGTTTTCTGAGGGTGGCTGAGGAGGCTCATATATGTTGATACATGTCTTCCAGCGGCTGTGCGTGAGCGTTTTTTTTTTTTGCTGCGTGACGTCTGTTAACGTTCGATTCGATGGAAATCAGGAACTGTTGACCGCCATTTTGTCACTGCGAGTAAATATTTTGTTAAAAATAATTGTTATAAATTATTCCTTATTGATAAACATTGTCTGCGCCATCTTGCCTTTTTTGCAATGCCAGACTTTTGTTGAGCACGGCAGCCATTTTAGATGCCTTGACCAGACCTACTCTCTGCACGCCGCCGATCTTCAGCATGGCTCCCCACCCTCGCAAGCATCTCCCCCACGCACTGGTCACCCCCGCTCTCTCTCTCATGCATGGGCCAGAAACCTCCTCCCATCTGCGCTGTTCATGAGCGTTTTTTTTTTTTTTGCTGCGTGACGTCTGTTAACGTTCGATTCGATGGAAATCAGGAACTGTTGACCGCCATTTTGTCACTGGAAATATTTTGTTAAAAATAATTGTTATAAATTAATCCTTATTGATAAACATTGTCTGAGCCATCTTGCCTTTTTTGCAATGCCACACTTTATTTGAGCACGGCAGCCATTTTAGATGCCTTGACCAGACCCACTCTCTGCACGCCGCTGATCCTCAGCATGGCTTCCCACCCTCGCAAGCATCTCCCCCACGCACTGGTCACCCCCGCTCTCTCTCTCATGCATGGGCCAGAAACCTCTTCCCATCTGCGCTGTTCTTCTCTGAGAATCACACCCTGTGCCCGCCCGACACCTCCCTTTCACCCTATTCACTACCGCACCCTCTGACACTCCTCTTCCTCTGTGTCCGATTGTCCAGGCCGGTCCCAGGCTATCATCTAGTCCTGCAGGTGTAGTTTATGGCCCCAGCTGTAGAGAATCACCCCTCTTCAAAGGAGTTACAGTAGATCAAGGCCCCCACCCGATGAGATCCGTCACAACACACGTGTTCCTACTATCTGATAACCATCCTGTATTGTGCTTGGGGAGGGGATTCTCACTGTGAGGGTGTGTGGGTCTGAGCCTGAAGCGGAAGATTCCAGGGATGCCTCTTTGTACATCAAAGTTTTTACAATTATGTGTCACATTAAAAATATATAGCACGCCAACAAAGTAGTAGGATTATAACATTTTAATAACTTATAAATATATACAACGCAACAAAAACAGTAAATACATTTAAACATTTTTTTAAAAAAGAAGCAACAATGGTCAGTAGCTGTGTTTTGTGCAAATAGTTCCAAGGCAGCACAACGTGCTGAGTTCTGGACGGCACCCAGGTGATGTTACCTGGGTGCCGCACTGGTTTTTGGTATCCTACAATGCAGCTCCGAAAAACGGCGTGGGGCGTCCCGGTGGTGCGGGGAAGGCCTCGTCAGTAGCGGTCTGTTTTGCGAATAGTCCCAAGGCAGCAGTACGCGCTGAGATGTGGATGGCAACCAGGTGATGTCCAGTAAGTTGCCGAACTGGTTTTGGCATCCTACAATGCTGCTCCCAAAAACGGCGTGGGGCGCCCCGGGGGGGAGGGGGGGGGCGGTGTGAACGGGCCTCCCCAGGTGGAGGCTCGTCTGCTGTACTGGGGCGCCCCTTTACCGTTTCAGTTGCCATTCCGCCCGCTTTTGCTACACTGTGCCTCATCCTCCATTCAGCTGGTTATCGCCGGCTCTTGCGGCTACAGCGTCTCGCTCACCATGTAGTTGAGTTGCGCCCACTCTTGCGGTGCAGCGATAGGCGGCTGCTACAGGACTCTTAAAATGGCGGATGGCTCTTCGGATTTGGGCCTGGTCCACTTAAATGGCCCAGGGACACCTTGCAACTCGGATGTCCCCTGAGCCTTGAAGATTTTATAAAAGTCTTGAGGGCCCTCGACTCCTGCAGGCTTCCGGTGGGGAGCGGCTGCCATGATTGCTCGCGGAATGACCACAATGGAGCCACGAGATGGTGGTGCTCTCATGCTGACGCCAGCTTCAGTCTGAAACATCCAGAAACAAGGTGGGGCTTTCATCGTTTGGGAAAAAAAAATGTTTTAATCCAATGAAAAGTGTTATTTTTAGGTCATATGATCAAGCCTTCTATCATTAGGAAACCAAAAGTAAAATGAACCAATGAAAAGTTTTATAAACAAGTCACATGACCTGTTATGCTTACGTTACGCGCTGGTATAAAAAGCGTAGAAAATCCGTTGGCACGTGAGGTGGCGTCAGTAGCGGACCGATGTGCGAATAGGCCGAAGGCAGCACAACGCGCCAAGATCCGGATGGCACCGAGGTGGTGTTCAGCAAGTTGCCGCACTGGTGTGGCCATCCTACAATGCTGCGCCGAAAGTCGGCGTGGGGCGTCCCGTTGGCCTGTGAGGTCGCGTCAGTCAGTGGGGGCTGTTTGAGAAAGCAATGTGATGCTGTGCGTCGCCCCCAAGATGGATGCTCCTCGGCTGCAGTGGGGCGCCCCTTGGTGTTTCACTCGCTATCCAGCTGAGTTGCGTCCGCAATTGCGGCTACAGTAGGCCGAAGGCAGCACAACGCGCCGAGATCTGGATGGCACCGAGGTGGTGTCCAGCAAGTTGCCACACTGGTGTGGCCATCCTACAATGCTGCGCCGAAAGTCGGCGTGGGGTGCCCCGTTGGCTTATGAGATGGTGTCAGTAGCGGACTGATGTGTGAATAGGTCGGAACCAGCACAAGGTGCCAAGATCCGGATGGCAAATCCTGGATGTTGGGTGCCATAGTTGAGAGTTCTGAGCAGTGCTTGTAACACTGTCTGAAGCTTATTTGCACCTGCTGCAGCTTCACTATTGCCCTGGTGTGGCCAAAGATCGCCCATGACATAGGCGGCCGGCTCCCGAGGTCCGGCGGAACTTTTTTCCTTTTCCTTTCTGCATCTTGTCCCACAATCCGTTTGACCTGAAGACACGACCAGGTCCCTGAATGTGTGCAGGGGGACGCTATTGATTGAATCAAAATGGCGGCTTCACACAAAGCTGACTCAAGCGTTGCTGGTGATGCTATACAGACAAAAAATGGTTTTCAGTTTGTACATTCTTCAGGATTTTCCCATCCAAGGCTGGTTGAGAGTTTGTAGAACAATGGCTTTAGATCTTGCCCTCCCCTCTTTTGACTGTTGGTTCTTGTTGCCTATCTCTTCTGTTGTCATTTAACTGAACCTTTTTTGACTGCCGAAAGGGGTTCTGGTCCGACCGCTGGTTGGTGGAGACATTTTGACTATATCCTGGATCCTGAATCAACTGTTCACACATGTATGCACAGAGTCACACACCCCCCAGCCACCCCCACACACACACTCAGTCTCCCATACAAATACTTGCGCCACCAATCAATAACCCATATAGTTACTCATGTAGCTACTGATTAACACATGCAGCAGTTTACAGAACAACAGACATAATGATGCACAAATTAAGACAGTTTAGTCACTAACCCATGCACTCAGTGAAACACATTTATTCTCTCATACAGTCAGTCATGCACCTACTAAATCCTTCATCCAGACACTTATACATCCACTCATTCTCCAATATGTAAGACATATTTTAACTTTACAGAAACATACAAACACTGGATGTTGTCATCAGTGATGTCATCAGTGATGTCACTGACCATGTCATGAATGATGTAATATGTGACATCATCAGCAGTGGGTTGCGGGTGCGCGATATATAGTTATTGCATCTAACTATATATGCGAATTTCTATGGTTTTGTGCGAGTAAATTAAGGTTTTGTAAACGCTAATCCCTAACTATATATGGGCTAAAACCTATGGTTTTTTCAGTGAATTTCAATGGTTTTTTAATAGCAAATATCAAAAGCTGTCAAATGTCAAGTACGTGATAGGTAAAAACATTTTCGTGTTTATGCACGCTGATGTGCTTTGAACACTGCCCCCCCCCCTCTTTTCTCTTAGTAGTACTCTCTCTTTGCAGATAGTGAAGGGTAGTTAACGCAGGCCTTTGCCCCCGTTGTAATCCGTCGTGCCTGCTTGTCTCTCCATTTGATTGATTGTTATCCAAGCATTTACTGTTTTACAATTGATTTTCTTTGGTTCATTCTCTATTTACAAACAAGCACAAAGTCGCAATACTCTGTTTAGTCTTTGCAGATAGAGAAAAATCGTGTAAAAAAACAAAAGTAATCGAGCAAAATCAGTAGGCCACTAATGGGATCTCTTTTTGACCTCACTAAAATAGAAACATTAGGGCCAACCCTTCATGAGAAATACAAAAATAGTGAGATGAACTGAGCTCCACACCATGAGGGCTGCAAGACAGCTCGGCTCCGCCACCCACCCCGCCCAAAATAACGATAAACTCTATGCAAATATTATAAATATATACAACACACCAGCAAAGTAACAGGGTAAAACATTTTATTAAATAACTATTTACATAACTATTTTATACTTTTTGTTGCCTGATCCGGCTAGCTCAATCGATCGAGCATGAAACTCATAAACTCTGATAGCAAGCGTTGCTGCTGATGCTATGCAGACAAAAACTGGTTTTCAGTTTGTACATTCATCAAGATTTTTCCATCCAAGGCTGGTTGAGAGTTCGTAGAACGATGGCTTCAGATTTTCAACATACGGTGTGGTGGTGCAGACTGGGAGGGGGCGCTTGGCTCCTGCCCCCTCCCCAAGTCGTGTTGCCCTGGTGTGCCCTGGTGTGGCCTAAGATCGCACCCGACATAGGCGACCGGCTCCCGGGGTCCGGCGGAACTTTTTGCCTTTTGATGACTCTTCCATTCTGGACCTTGTCCCACAATCCGTTTGACCTGAAGACACGCTGTAGTGGGGCGCCCCTTTACCGTTTCAGTTGCCATTCCGCCCGCTTTTGCTACACTGGGCCTCTTCCGCCATTCAGCTGTTTACCGCCCGCTCTTGCGACTACAGCGTCTCGCTCACCATGTAGTTGAGTTGCTCCCACTCTTGCGATGCAGCGATAGGCGGCTGCCACAAGACTCTCAAAATGGCGGCCGGCTCTCCAGATTTGGGCATGGTCCACTAAAATGGCCCTGGGACACCTTGGAACTCGGACGCTTGTCTGCTAGGGCTTGGGCCCCATTCTCGAAAGCGTCCCCTGAGCCTTGAAGATACTACAAAAGTCTTGGGGGCCCCCGACTCCCGCAGGCTTCTGGTGAGGAGCGGCTGCCATGATTGCTCGTGGAATGGCCACGACTGAGATACGAGATGGTGGTGCTCTCATGCTAACGCCAGCTTCAGTCTGAAACATCCAGAAACACTGTAGACTACCAATTCGATCAGTTCCGGTAGCGCCCCAACGTGACCCGGTAGGGAAGAACTTGCCCTCCCCTCTTTGACTGATGGTTCTTGTTGCCTGTCCCTTCTGTTGTCATTTAACAGATCTTTTTAGACTGCTGAAAGGGGTTGTGTTCCGACCGCTGGTTGGTGGAGACATTTTGACTATATTCCGGACCTACGTTGTCGCGTAATGCGTTATATGACACGCCGCGTTAGCGCACCCGGAAGTACTCCAGTGCGCGAAGCGCAGCTTCCCGGAAGGGATCCGGGGCGCGGCGTGCAGCGCGTAACGTAAGCATAACAGGTCATGTGACTTGTTAATAAAACTTTTCATTGGTTCATTTTACTTTTGTTATACTAATGATGAAAGACTTGGTCATATGACCTAAAAATTACGCTTTTTATTGCTTTCGAACATTATTTTTTCTTAAACATATATGTTATAATGTTCCAGGCTAATGTATTTTCCCGGAAAATTTACAACTGTCCTGCAAGTAAAATATATTCCTTTTTCTAGCAAAAGGGCGTTTCTTCGTCCCATGACGGAGCCGTTGAGCAAAAGATGCTCGGCCTGCTGTCTTAGTCGCCGATACGCCCGAATATCAGATTCTTATCGATCACTTTATATTGCAGGAGTAAAAAACACAACAGCCCTTGACCATTTATCTTTACTGCGTTCCTGCGTATTATACCTTTTATCCGTCATGTAATTGGACTGCTTTATTTCACTTGCCTTTTACTGATTCGAAAACAGTGACTAAAATTAAAAACTTTACCAATGTAAATACTACTACCATGTTTTGTTTTAAAAACCTTTATTGTGAAAAAGTCAGTATACAAATACGGGCCTATAACCACGTGGGCCGGCCACGGAGCAAACTGGAATTGTATATGATGAGGAGACATTTACACTGTAGAGGAACGCAACGAGCAAGCCATTAGGTTGCAAGAACTAAGGTGTCTAACAGTTGCGGAATCGGTGGACGTACATTTTGTAATTAAAATACGACAGGGCCACTTACAATAAAATTATCTAGATATACATTTGCAGGCAAGTACCATGGGTGACGTTAATTCGAATTTCAATAGTACAGTAATCAATAACACATCAGAACTTAATATCAATAGGGATGTCGAAATATTCAATCAATTCTCATTCCCGCCCGCCATGTGCTTCAAAACTGCATACATATCTCGTGATATCAAGGTTGTGCAACCAGTACACAACAAGGAGGTACGAGTCCCATTTATACCGGCGCCATTTTGGGCGAGGCCGGGCAGGTCCAGGATATAGTCAAAATATCTCCACCAACCAGCGGTCGGACCAGAACGCCTTTCGGCAGTCAAAAAAGGTTCAGTTAAATGACAACAGAAGACATAGGCAACAAGACCAACAGTCAAAAGAGGGGAGGGCAAGATCTAAAGCCATTGTTCTACAAACTCTCAAGCAGACTTGGATGGAAAAATCCGGAAGAATGTACAAACTGAAAACCATTTTTTGTCTGTATAGCATCACCAGCAACGCTTGAGTCAGCTTTGTGTGAAGCCGCCATTTTGATTCAATCAATAGCGTCCCCCTGCACACATTCAGGGACCTGGTTGTGTCTAAAGGTTAAACGGATTATGGGACAAGATGCAGAAACGAAAAAGAAAAAAGTTCCGCCGGACCATGGAACTTTCGGCGCAGCATTGTAGGATGGCCACACCAGTGCGGCAACTTGCTAGACACCACCTCGGTGCCATCCAGATCTCGGCGCGTTGTGCTTCCTTCGGCCTACTGTAGCCGCAAGTGCGGACGCAACTCAGCTGGATAGCGAGTGAAACACCAAGGGGTGCCCCACTGCAGCCGAGGAGCCTCCATCTTGGGGGAGACTCACAGCATCACATTGCTTTCTCAAACAGCCCCCACTGACTGACGCGACCTCACAGGCCAACGGGGCGCCCCATGCCGAATTTCGGCGCAGCATTGTAGGACGGCCACACCAGTGCGGCAATTTGCTGGACACCACCTCGGTGCCATCCGGATCTTGGCGCGTTGTGCTGCCTTCGGCCTACTGTAGCAGCAAGTGCCGTCGCAACTCTGCTGGACGGCGAGTGAAAAGATAAGGGGCGCCGCACTGCACATCAGGTGCCTCCACCTGGGGAGGCGAGAGAGGCCAGTTTTCGCCACCTCCCCCCCCAGGCACCCCACGCCGACTTTCGGCGCAGCATTGTAGGATGGCCACACCAGTGCGGCAACTTGCTGGACACCACCTCGGTGCCATCCGGATCTCGGCGCGTTGTGCTGCCTTCGGCCTATCGCACATCGGTCCGCTACTGACGCCGCCTCACGTGCCAACAGATTTTCTACGCTTTTAATAGCAGCGCGTAACGTAAGCATAACAGGTCATGTGACTTCTTTATAAAACTTTTCATTGGTTCATTTTACTTTTGGTTTCCTAATGATGGAAGACTTGATCATATGACCTAAAAATATCACTTTTCATTGGATTAAAACATTTCTTTTTCCCAAACGATGAAAGCCCCACCTTGTTTCTAGATGTTTCAGACTAAAGCTGGCGTCAGCCTGAGAGCACCACCATCTCGTGGCTCCGTCGTGGTCATTCCGCGAGCAATCATGGCAGCCGCTCCCCACCGGAAGCCTGCAGGAGTCGGGAGCCCCCTAGACTTTTGTAAAATCTTCAAGGCTCAGGGGACGTCCGAGTTCCAAGGTGTCCCAGGGCCATGTTAGTGGACCAGGCCCAAATCCGAAGAGCCATCCGCCATTTTAAGGCTCCTGTGGCAGCCGCCTATCGCTGCACCGCAAGAGTGGGCGCAACTCAACTACATGGTGAGCGAGACGCTGAAGCCGCAAGAGCGGGCGAGAAACAGCTGAATGGCGGATGAGGCACAGTGTAGCAAAAGCGGGCGGAATGGCAACTGAAACGGTAAAGGGGCGCCCCAGTACAGCCGACGAGCCTCCACCTGGGGAGACCCGTTCACGCCGCCTCCCCCCCCCCCCGGGGCGCCCCACGCCGTTTTTCGGAGCAGCATTGTAGGATGCCAAAACCAGTGCGACAACTTACTGGACATCACCTGGATGCCATCCACATCTCAGCGCGTTCTGCTGCCTTGGGACTATTCGCACAACAGACCGCTACTGACGAGGCCTCCCCGCGCACCCCCCGGGACGCCCCACGCCGTTTTTCGGAGCAGCATTGTAGGATACCAAAAACCAGTGCAGCACCCAGGTAACATCACCTGGGTGCCCTCCAGAACTCAGCACGTTGTGCTGCCTTGGGACTATTCGCACAAAACACAGCTACTGACCATTGTTGCTTCTTTTTTCAAAAAAATGTTTAAATGTATTTACTGTTTTTGTTGCGTTCTATATATTTAAAAGTTATTAAAGTGTTATAATCCTACTTTGTTGGAGTACTATATATTTATAATGTGACACATATTTGTAAAAACTTTGATGTACAAAGAGGCATCCCTGGAATCTTCCGCTTCAGGCTCGGTCCCACACACCCTCACAGTGAGAATCCCCTCCCCAAGCACAATACAGGATGGTTATCAGATAGTAGGAACGCGTATGGTGTGACAGATCTATTGTAACTCCTTTGAAGAGGGGTGATTCTCTACAGCTGGGGCCATAAACTACATCTGTAGGGCTAGGTGATAGCCTGGGACCGGCCTGAACAATCGGACACAGAGGAAGAAGAGTGTCAGAGGGTGCGGTAGTGAATAGGGTGAAAGGGTGGTGTCGGGCGGGCACAAGGTGTGATTCTCAGGGAAGAGCAGCGCACATGGGAGGAGGTTTCTGGCCCATGCATGAGAGAGAGAGCGGGGGTGACCAGTGCGTGGGGGAGATGCTTGCGAGGGTGAGGAGCCATGCTGAGGATCGGCGGCGTGCAGAGAGTGGGTCTGGTCAAGGCATCTAAAATAGCTGCCGTGCTCAACAAAAGTGTGGCATTGCAAAAAAGACAAGATGGCGCAGACAATGTTTATCAATAAGGATTAATTTATAACAATTATTTAAAACAAAATATTTACTCGCAGTGACAAAATGGCGGTCAACACTTCCTGATTTCCATCGAATCGAACGTTAACAGACGTCACGCAACAAAAAAAAAACGCTCACGCACAGCCGCTGGAAGACATTTATCAACATATATGAGCCTCCTCAGCCACCCTCAGAAAACAAAAGGGGTCAGGATACGTCTCCCGTACCCCCTTATACCTAGTAATTTAATGAAATCGAAACACAAAATGGCGAATTCACGTTTCGCTACCAGTTTGCGAACCGAGAAGCGCTTCTACCTCGAAAAATCAAATTTTTATTATTTGCCCCACGGGACCCTTTAATAACCCCAACATCATTCCTAGGGGGTCAAGAGAGGTCTACCTGGCCCCCTTTCATTAAATTCCCCCTTCGTTTTTCTCCTCCTCTTGTCTCTCGATCCTACCGACAGACAAGATGGCGGCCGCACCGGACTGTTTAGAATGTTGACAGACACCGGATAGCCAATCAGCTTCGCTACGCAAAGCTCCATTACGCGAAAAGTACGCGATCTGGGACGCTGTCACAGATATACCTGTTTTTTAAACATTAATTTCTCAAAATCCACTGGAGCACATATATTGAGACCCAGCAAAGGCACATCGGGCTAACAGTCCCTATAATTTTGCCAAGTTTCGTGCAAATCCATTCAGCCGTTAATTTGCGAACCGAGAAACGCTTCTACCGTGAAAAATCAAATTTTTTTAATTTTCCCTACGGGACCCTTTAATAACCCCAACATCATTCCTAGGGGGTCAAGTGGGGTCTACCTTGCCCCCTTGCATTAAATTACCCCTTCGTTTTTCACCTCTTCTTGTCTCTCGATCCCACCGAGAGACAAGATGGCGGCCGCTCCGGACTGTTTAGAATGTTGACAGACACCGGAGAGCCAATCAGCATCGCTTCGCAAAGCTCCGTGACGCGAAAAGTACGCGATCTGGAGCGCTACCCGGGACGCTGTCACAGATATATACATTTTTTAAAACGTTAATTTCTCAAAATCCACTGGAGCACATATATTGAGACCCAGCAAAGGCACATCGGGCCAACAGTCCCTACAATTTTGCCAAGTTTCGTGCAAATCCATTCAGCCGTTCGAGCTAAAAGTGAGGCCAAACGCCCTATGGAAATTAACATGGGAAAAACGTGTTTTGGGACCCCCCTTTTTTCTCGGCCCCCCCTTGACGAAACCCCCCCAAATTTTCAAGGGCTGCTCAGAAACAAAATGTGCCATTTTCCTGGAAATTTTATCCGATTCCGTCCACAAACGCCAAAGTTATTAGACGTCGAATTTTCAAAAGTCCCATAGGAAAAAAATCCTAACTATATATACCTACTGGCTCAATAACAACAACTTAAACCTCCAGTTCACAGCTATACTGAGCAAGTCATCCATTACTTTTCTAGACACTGAGGTGTTTATAGAGCAGGGTAAGATTGAGACCAAATTACACCGTAAGACAACAGCGGGCAACTCTACCCTTCATGCCACTAGCTCCCATATTAAGCACCTCATCAATAGCATCCCCTATGGTGAGATGCTACGTCTCAAAAGAATTCACAGCAGACAGACAGATCTAGACAAAGCACAGAGGGAGAGCAAACTAAGATTTCTAGCCAGGGGCTATACTCCTAAAATTGTGGATGCAGCCATCTTAAAAGCCAACCAAAAAGATAGATCTCTTTTATTGGCAGGTAACTTATCAACAACAATAGAATCTGAGGACAATGCCAAAAAAACTTCTGAATTCAGATTTATTGTACAATACAATGCCCAACACAAGGAGATAGCCAAAATCATCAGCAAAAACTGGCCATTAGTCCTCAGTGATCCAGTAATAGGGAAGGATCTCCCCAAAAGGCCCAGCATAACATATAGCCGAGGGCAGTCCATGAGAGATGAACTGGTTAAGACCAGCCCTGAGGTCCTGGAAGCATCAACCTGGTACCAAACTCACACAGGCTTTTTTAATTGTAAGGTCTGTAAGGCCTGTCAACAAGCTATCAACAAGAGAAGCTACCACTCTCCATTTGACAGCAGGGAACACAAGATCACCAAATTACTAACATGTAAGACAGAATTTGCTGTCTACGTGCTAATTTGTCCCTGCAATTTGCTGTATGTTGGGAGTACCAAACTCCCTGTACACAAAAGGATCCTACAGCATCTTCGAGCAATTGGTAACCAGGATAACACATACCCTGTAGCGAGGCACTTTAAATCCCAGCACAACTCTAGAAGTAGTGACCTCAAGTACTATGTTATTGATTGCATACAGGCCAGTAGAAGGGGAGGCAACAGGGAAGACAAACTACGACGCCTCGAAACACAATATATCATCAAACTCAATACCAAGCATCCCTCGGGCCTCAATATCACAGAGGACTTATATACTTGCCTATGAGAAGAGTAAATTATAGGATGATTTTCGCCTAAACATACACTTTGCACTAACTATTTTAGGGGACTTGTAAATAATGAGAAGTGTTTTAAATTATTTATGACAGTTATACTTTTGTACACCATGTATAATAACCAATTAGTGATTTTAATAATCTATTTATATATGGATTTTAGACATAGCATTTGTATTCATCTATTTTTAGCCCTTTTTAAATAACCATTTTAAGGTGTTTATAGGCCTATACATGAATTCATGAATAATTGTATGTCTCTACAGTATTGGGTATTGTCTTAAATTATATACATGTATTAACATCAACATTATCATACCTTCTCAAACATTGTACATATCTTCTTAATCTCTAGTAGACATTGCTAGCATGGAACGCATATTGTATTTTACAGATATCTTCCCTACATTTGCTGTGCAATCCTGTCTACATCAGTATTGTACCTGTCCTCAGATAGTGTGGCATTATGTCTTTTTATTTCACATTAGCACTTTACAAATATCCCCTATTACTTGTATTTCTGCACATTCCAGTTGACAATGAATGAACATGTGGGGCTCCACATTTATACCAGTCGCAGAAATAATTTTAGAAAATCGTTTCAATGATGAAATTACTATATTATTATACCACTTCGAGCATCACAACATAGCACCGCGTTTTTAACCGACAATTCAAAATTCCCTTTGTATCATAAACAAATATTCTTTTGGTTAAACTCACTTTTAATTTATTATCACTCTATGTTCATTTCACATGTTTGTTTACGTCTACAGCCTGCCATTGATGATTTAAATGCAAAACTTGCTTTATGAGGTATTTTAAATGCATTTGCAGCCATTTCACACGGAGTGTTCTGTAGTCTTTAGGGACTCAACTCCTCTATTTCTATTGCATTTGTAGGCTCTTTCTCATTGATAGTATGTATTTAAACATGTGAATGGTGATCCACTGTGTCATGTGAACAAGCGCTCTGTGTAGCGCGAAACGCGTCGTGATGACTGGGAAAACCTTTTGCTAAATAAACCACCACTTTGCACCGATATTTGGGTTCGAGTCCGTATTTGCAGCCTTTTTGAACTCTGCGCCGTACTGGATTATCCCTGGAATGTGAAAGCCGATATTTTTCTCTTGACGGCTTTTCTTCGAACCCCCTCTCAACCAAGGGCCACAACGTTATCAAGAGGATCGTTTTTAGTTTGAAAACCGCCAAGATCTCCGGAATGAGAAGGATTGTGGAGCCCCCCTGACCAATTGAATTCACACGGAATACTGGAAGACGGACCGGGACGCGACTGTGTCGGAGGAGACAGCTGGGTCCTGTTGAACGTCCGAGGTACGTGTACTTAGCAGCAAGGTCGCTCACACACAGGGGGTGAGAGGTTGTGCAAGGCTTTGTCATAAATTACGGGCAAGAATACTTTGAATACCCGTAACTTGTATATTTAAGCCATTATCTGTACAGCGCAATTGTTAGGTGATTTCCCGTCATGTCATCGGACACAGTTAAAGAAAGAGAAAGTGCGGCGCTAATGATGTTCGATGAGAAAAAAACGGAACCGCCAAGGGAGAGTGGTGCTACTAATGTGACTAACGAACCAAACAATTCAATTAAGGAAAAATTCAAGATTTTGGAGAAAAAGAGCCGCGCAGAACAAAGCAAATGGTGGGAGGCGCGATCACTGAAAATGTATCTAGATGTGAACCGAGTGCCTCGAGGGCTCCGTATTCTTTTAGCGCCCACATATGACAAACCAAATCCTGCCCTTATGCGCGAATGGGCTGACTGCAATCTTGATAACTCCAAAAGACTCATGGTGATCTTAGTTAAGCATGCAGAGCTGGACAGAACAGAACTGTTGGAAGAAATCAACAAAATTAATGAGGAAATAGAGGCCCTCAATGATGTGGAAGAAGCTAACAAACTCAGAAAGGAAATGTGCATCAGACTAAAAAAAGAGGAAGACATAATTAAAAATCGCAAAACATATACATTTTTCAGAGACAAAACTGACTATGAAACAGGCCAGATCTTTACTTTCTCCAGGAAATACGAGGTGCTTAGAAAGAATAAACAAGCAGGCAAACAAGGAGCTACCAAAAAAGTCATTGCCAACAGTGGAGAAAAAAATGCCACTGAATCGTCTTTGTCAGGGGACAGTTCTAATCCTGACAGCGACCAGGAGAAGGATGAACAGGCAAGGGCAGCGGGACCCAAAAGCACACTTGATGATGAGCTAGCCCTTTTTTGCGAGGACAGAAGACAAACCTTGCGCCCTCGGACAAGGCAACAACACTACACCGCCCAAAAAACCTCAAACGACGCGAGCGAAGGAAAGCAAACAAACGCAGGCACTAACTGGAAAAACAAAAACAAAAAGAGAGGGGGGTGGAACAAGAACCAAGTGCCCCCATAGATATAGACAAAACTATTGTCAACCTCGCAGGCATAGAACTTAACCAAAAAGAGAAAGAAATTTTAAGCCTGGGACTAACCTACTGTCCAAGAAGGGACTTTAACTATGTCAATATGCGACTGGATGTCTACAAGAGTACAAGGAAGCTGAAACTTAAAAAATATTTTGTACTGAACAAAGTTGAAAATGCACATGCACCTCTGCAAGAAACTACTGATAATATTGCCAGCCAGGCAACAGAGACACTAATGGAAGAACTGGCAGAACTGTGGGGGCCGAATGCACCCCGCGACATGGATTTAGCTACACCCCCATCTGAAATGGAAGGAGAAAATCTCAACTTACCTGTCAATCAACAGTCTAAGCAACCATTAACCAGCTTCAGAGCAAAGTCCACTTATACTCCAGTCATGCTTAAAGACTCTATTGATCTATTCCATGAACAAGTTACCAACCAATTGAAGGAATTGAATATTAAAATACACAGGGGCAGACATAAATACGACAAAGAAACAGCTGACTACAGGGCCCTTATCAACAAACTACAGAACAACCGTAATGTAATTATTCGAGCATCTGATAAAGGTGGGAATATCGTGTTGCTCCATAAAGAAATGTATGTGAAGGAAGCCCTTTCTCAATTGAACGACAGAATGTGTTATATCAGATTTTCCAATGCAGAACTTAAAACCATGTATTTAAACTGCAATAAAAAACTCTCTAAATGGAAATCAAAGGGCCTTATCACTACTCAAGAGTACAAATTTCTAAAGAACGATTACCCTGTGGTACCAACAATGTACTTTCTGCCAAAGCTGCACAAAAATCCAACAAATCCCCCTGGACGCCCTATAATTTCAGCTAGGAACAGCTGTTTAGAACATATGTCTCAATATGTAGACTTTTTCCTGCAAGGGGAAGTTAGAAACCTCCCGTCATATGTCAGTGACACAAGTGACTTTTTGAATAAAATCAGTAACATTGAGTGGCAGGAAAATTACATATTGATTGCTCTGGACGTCTGTTCGCTGTATACCAGCATCGTACATTTAGATGGCTTAAATGCTCTTGATTATTATTTGCAGAGGTCTTTACCTAATATGCCTGATCATAGAACGATGTTGTTAGAAATGGTCAAAATGTGCCTTGACAGCAATGTCTTCATGTTTAATAATCTTATGTACAGGCAGTTGCGGGGTGTAGCCATGGGGGCCAGCTTCTCCCCCAGCTACGCATGTCTTCACATGGGCTGGTGGGAGGAGATGGTCCTCTTGGTTCAACACTCAACAACATTGCGGGATCAAGTAGTCACTTGGCTACGCTTCATTGATGACCTCTTTGTGATCTGGAGGGGGGATATGTCATCAGCTGAGAATTTCATCTCTGTTCTCAATAACAACAACTTAAACCTCCAGTTCACAGCTACACTGAGCAAGTCATCCATTACTTTTCTAGACACTGAGGTGTTTATAGAGCAGGGTAAGATTGAGACCAAATTACACCGTAACACAACAGCGGGCAACTCTACCCTTCATGCCACTAGCTCCCATATTAAGCACCTCATCAATAGCATCCCCTATGGTGAGATGCTACGTCTCAAAAGAATTCACAGCAGACAGACAGATCTAGACAAAGCACAGAGGGAGAGCAAACTAAGATTTCTAGCCAGGGGCTATACTCCTAAAATTGTGGATGCAGCCATCTTAAAAGCCAACCAAAAAGATAGATCTCTTTTATTGGCAGGTAACTTATCAACAACAATAGAATCTGAGGACAATGCCAAAAAAACTTCTGAATTCAGATTTATTGTACAATACAATGCCCAACACAAGGAGATAGCCAAAATCATCAGCAAAAACTGGCCATTAGTCCTCAGTGATCCAGTAATAGGGAGGGATCTCCCCAAAAGGCCCAGCATAACATATAGCCGAGGGCAGTCCATGAGAGATGAACTGGTTAATACCAGCCCTGAGGTCCTGGAAGCATCAACCTGGTACCAAACTCACACGGGCTTTTTTAATTGTAAGGTCTGTAAGGCCTGTCAACAAGCTATCAACAAGAGAAGCTACCACTCTCCATTTGACAGCAGGGAACACAAGATCACCAAATTACTAACATGTAAGACAGAATTTGCTGTCTACGTGCTAATTTGTCCCTGCAATTTGCTGTATGTTGGGAGTACCAAACTCCCTGTACACAAAAGGATCCTACAGCATCTTCGAGCAATTGGTAACCAGGATAACACATACCCTGTAGCGAGGCACTTTAAATCCCAGCACAACTCTAGAAGTAGTGACCTCAAGTACTATGTTATTGATTGCATACAGGCCAGTAGAAGGGGAGGCAACAGGGAAGACAAACTACGACGCCTCGAAACACAATATATCATCAAACTCAATACCAAGCATCCCTCGGGCCTCAATATCACAGAGGACTTATATACTTGCCTATGAGAAGAGTAAATTATAGGATGATTTTCGCCTAAACATACACTTTGCACTAACTATTTTAGGGGACTTGTAAATATTGAGAAGTGTTTTAAATTATTTATGACAGTTATACTTTTGTACACCATGTATAATAATCAATTAGTGATTTTAATATTCTATTTATATATGGATTTTAGACATAGCATTTGTATTCATCTATATTTGGCCCTTTTTAAATAACCATTTTAAGGTGTTTATAGGCCTATACATGAATTCATGAATAATTGTATGTCTCTACAGTATTGGGTATTGTCTTAAATTATATACATGTATTAACATCAACATTATCATACCTTCTCAAACATTGTACATATCTTCTTAATCTCTAGTAGACATTGCTAGCATGGAACGCATATTGTATTTTACAGATATCTTCCCTACATTTGCTGTGCAATCCTGTCTACATCAGTATTGTACCTGTCCTCAGATAGTGTGGCATTATGTCTTTTTATTTCACATTAGCACTTTACAAATATCCCCTATTACTTGTATTTCTGCACATTCCAGTTGACAATGAATGAACATGTGGGGCTCCACATTTATACCAGTCGCAGAAATAATTTTAGAAAATGGTTTCAATGATGAAATTACTATATTATTATACCACTTCGAGCATCACAACATAGCACCGCGTTTTTACCCGACAATTCAAAATTCCCTTTGTATCATTAACAAATATTCTTTTGGTTAAACTCACTTTTAATTTATTATCACTCTATGTTCATTTCACATGTTTGTTTACGTCTACAGCCTGCCATTGATGATTTAAATGCAAAACTTGCTTTATGAGGTATTTTAAATGCATTTGCAGCCATTTCACACGGAGTGTTCTGTAGTCTTTAGGGACTCAACTCCTCTATTTCTATTGCATTTGTAGGCTCTTTCTCATTGGTAGTATGTATTTAAACATGTGAATGGTGATCCACTGTGTCATGTGAACAAGCGCTCTGTGTAGCGCGAAACGCGTCGTGATGACTGGGAAAACCTTTTGCTAAATAAACCACCACTTTGCACCGATATTTGAGTTCGAGTCCGTATTTGCAGCCTTTTTGAACTCTGCGCCGTACTGGATTATCCCTGGAATATATATATATATATATATATATATATATATATATATATATATATATATATATATATATATATAACCTGAAACATGTAAGGAAAGTTAATTTGAGTAACGCCTGTTGACGTGTAACGAGACATTCTTAGGTACTTTTGTAACATGCACTTTTAAATGGTCTAGTACAATTACCCCAAAATAAGGATAATTTAAATAACCATAGACATCAAGTTGAACCTGAACCCCATTGGAAAATAGGATCAGGTACAGCATCATTGCACATTATCAGGATATGCTTAGGGGACAGTTTGCGAAGGCCATTAACAGATTTGTCCCATTCCATATAAAATCTATGGTAGACCACTAAACTCACTGAAGGGCTTGCTACTCCATCACCAGTTTTGTGAGAAAAGAAATAAAAAATACATGCTTTTACATGAACTCTCCACTGAATCCTGAAGTACTTGTTTACACTTGCCTTCTATTCTTCCAGTAACTCCTTGCTCTGCTTTTGGTTATTCGTTGAGTCTGATTTCATTACACTATGGCCACATTTGTGGGAGGTTGTGAGGACGTGTAGGCGGAGGATGGGGCTTGATCATGCTTTGCTGCCTTTCAGGCACAGGGAACATGCACTGAGTGTGCTTCACCTTCACAGCAGAACAAAATGGTTATATAAATTGTTTCTTCCATTTATTAGAGAGCAAGGGTTATGGCTGCCAGTGCTTAATTTGTGCCGAGGTTGCAGGTGGTGGGCGCAGTCACACATTTTTTGGGACCCTGACTTACTGTGACCCAGAGCAAGAGAAAAAAAAGGTAGGACAGACTGAATGAAGAAGGAAGAGACAGATAGCAAAAAAGTGACAAAGGGAGAAAGCAAGGAGGAAAGAAAACATGCAAGAGAGAGATAAAGAGAAAGAAAGTGTAGGGTGGTGTAAGAAGGAGGCAAGATGAGGAATAAAGATTAGACAACCTTCTTCTTTGGCAGCCCTGGCAATCGACAATTCCAGAAGCATCCTAGGAAAGGTTTGGGACTCATCACTTATTTTTGCACATTAACCACTGTGTGAGGATAGGTAACAGCTAAACTGTCATGATCTGTGGGCACGGCAACATAACCTCATTGGTTCTAGTCAAAGATAAATGTGTGGTAACTTCAAATGGAACTTCTATGAGCAGTATCAAAGACTTTCAAGTTCAGACAACATTACAGGGATTTGCTGTAAATTTAGTAAATCAAGCAGCCCATCAAGGTAATGATTATTAAATCATAACATCCTGGCATGTCTCCCTTTAATGCTGCTCTAATTATTGTATTGATTTAGCTACTGATATCCTTAGATTCATTACAAAATAGAACCCTGTCGTTTTCTGAATCCTGCCTTAATTGCATCTTGATAGATGGAAATGAAGCACATATTTTCAAAGCAGCCCACTTACTTTGTTTCTCGATCATCAGCGTGGTTACCATGGGAACCATACAGTCCAATTTCTCTTGCAGAGGCAAGAAAGGCAGTCGTGCCGCGAGCTCCTTGAAAGTAGTACTCCACGCTCAGTAAACATACACAAGAACTCGGGGCACTGTGTAGGATATATTTGTAATGCAGTGACAAGGGCAGAAGCCAATGGCACATCGAGTGCTCCTAATAGGCCAGTACAATTATACACTAGAACATTGGCTAAATTCATGCTTTATTTTTCATAGAGACATGGAAACTAGGATGCCCTCATGCCCTCATGGAGACATGAAACTAGGATGCCCTCATTTAAAACAAGCAATTGCAATGCAATAGGTCTTGCATTAGGAAAGTTTGAGCTATTGGTATTGTAAATGACACATTTTTTATTTATGTGTTGCTTTTGAAAATAGCGAAATTAATAGCTTTGTCATTTGCAATGCCAATAGTTTTAACTTTCGCAAATGTGACACCTATAGCATTTATAATGCAATATGTGTTGTATTTACGTGACTGTATTGTTATTACAAATAACAACGGTTTTTATTTCTTTTTAATAGTTATTACTTAAATACAAGCTATTGTAATTTATAATGGCAATAGCTTAAACTTTTGTAAATAACTTTTGTGAAGATTATGTTCAGTGTATTTTATTGTGACAAAAATACAAGAACAGAAGTGAAATATTACCATCTTTTTCTGACATTTGTAATAAAGTTTGAAACATTGAGAGAACATATTTGAACCAGTTGTTGAATGGTTGCACAGATTGATGCTGTGATGGCGCGGAGTGTTGTTGCGGTGGTGACGAGTGATGCTGTGGCGTTCAGTGATGCTGTGGTAGCGCATAGTGATGTTGTGGTGCCCCTGAGTGATGCTGTGGTGGTGCTGAGCGATGCTGTGGTGATGCGATAGATAGATAGAGTGAGTGCCATAGATAGATAGAGTGAGGGTGATAGATAGATAGATAGAGGGAGGGAGGACGATAGATAGATAGAGTGAGGGCGATAGATAGAGTGAGGGCGATAAATAGATAAAGTGAGGGCGATATATAGATAGACAGATAGATAGAGTGAGGGCGATCGATAGATAGAGAGATAAAGTGATGGAGATAGATAGACAGATAGATAGAGTGAGGACGAATGATAGATAGAGTGAGGGCAATAGATAGAGTGAGGGCAATAGATAGATAGAGTGAGGGTGATAGATAGATAGATAGATAGATAGATAGATAGATAGATAGATAGATAGATAGATAGATAGATAGATAGATAGATAGATAGATAGATAGATAGAGTGAGGGCAATAGATAGACAGAGTGAGGGTGATAGATAGAGTGAGGGCGACAGGTAGAGTGAGGGAGACAGATAGATAGAGTGAGGGCAACAGATAGATAGAGTGAGTGCAACAGATAGAGAGAGGGCAATAGATAGAGTGAGGGCGATAGATAGATAGAGTGAGGTGGCCTCGTATTGGACATGGTGGTGGCTGTGGTGGTGGTGGTTGATGTGGTGGTGGTGGATGTGGTGGTGGTGAACGTGGTGATGGTGGAGGTAGGTGAGGTGGTGATGGTGGTGGACGTGGTGGTGGTGGAGGACGTGGTGGTGGTGGACATGGTGGTGGTGGACGTAGTGGTGGTGGACGTAGTGGTGGTGGATGTGGTGGTGGTGGAGGTGGTGGTGGGTTTGTTGGTGGATGTGGTGGTGTTGGTGGTAGACATGGTGGTGGTGGTGGTGGACGCAGTGGTGGTGGATGTGGCAGTGGTGGATGTGGTGGTGGTGGATGTGGTGGTGGTGGACCTGGTGGATGTGGTGGATGTTGTGGTTGTGGTGGAGGACGTGGTGGTGGTAGTGGACGTGGTGGTGGTGGTGAACGTGGAGGTGGATGTAGTGGTGGATGTGGTTGTGGAATTGTTGGTGGACTTGATGGTAGACTTGGTGGTGGACTTGGAGGTGGACGTGGTGGTGGTAGTGGATGTGGTGGAGGTAGATGTGGTGGTGGACATGGTAGTGGCCCCGTGGTGGAGGTGTTGGTGGCTGTGGTGGTGGACATGGTGGTGGTGGATGTGGTGGTGGTGGACGTGGTGTGGACGTGGTGGTGGTGTAAGTGGATGTGGTGGATTTGGTGGTGGTGGACGTGGTGGTGGTGGATGTGATGGTCTTGTTTGTGGACATGGTGGTGGTGGATGTGGTGGTGGTGGACACAGTGGTGGTGGACGTGGTAGTGGTGGACGTGGTGGTGGTGGACATGGTGATCATGGACTTGAAGGTGGACATGTTGGTGGTGGTGGACGTGGTGGTGGTGGATGTGGTGGTGGTGGACGTGGTGGTGGTGGATGTGGTGGTGATGGATGTGGTGGTGGTGGGCGTGGTGGTGGACGTGGTGGTGGTGGACATGGTGGTGGTGGACGTGGTGGTGGTGGACATGGTGGTGGTGGACGTGAAGGTGGACATGGTGGTGGTGGACGTGGTGGTGGTGTATGTGGTGGTGGTGGACGTGGTGGTGGTGTATTTGGTGGTGGTGGACTTGATGGTGATGGATGTGGTGGTGGTGGGTGTAATGGTGGATGTGGTGGTGGACTTGGTAGTGGACTTGGTGGTGGAAGTGGTGGTGGCTGGTGGTGGTAGTGGATGTGGTAGTGGTTGAGGTAGACATGGTGGACGTAGTAGTGGCCTTGTGGGGGCCGTGGTGGTGGCCGTGGTGGTGGTGGTGGACATGGTGGTGGACATGGTGGTGGTGGATGTGGTGGTGGATATGGTGGACATGGTGGTGGTGGACGTGGTGGTGTTGGTTGTGGAGGTGGTGGTGGTGGTGGGTCTGGTGGTGGTGGTGGATTTGGTGGTGGTGGATATGTTGTTGGTGGATGTGGTGGTGGTGGCGGTGGGTGTGGTGGTGGTGGACCTGGTGGTGGTGGACTTGGTGGTGGTGGACGTGGTGGTGGTGGACATGGTGTTGATGGATGTGGTGGTGGTGGATGTGGTGGTGGTGGTGGATGTTGTGGTGGTGGGTGTGGTGGTATGGAGGGCTGAATACGAGAGGCAGTGAGAGAAAAAAGGAGAAGGACAAGGGAGAGAAAAGCGAAGCAGGAAGCAGAGAGGGAGAGTGCTGAGGATAGGGAAGTTGTGGAAAGCAGGCGGTGGTGTAGAGGGCAGGCGGAAAAGACAAGATGAAGAGGGGTGGATACTGTAAATGCGAGAGAGTCAAGATGAGAGGAAAGTGGACAGGGTGGGGAGAGGTGGCATGGTCGTGGAAGACAGACGGCAAAGCAGAGGAGGGATGAGAGAAGAAAGGTATATAAGAGAGGGGGCTAGTCGGAAACAAGACGAAGAGCAAGAGTGCATACACAAGAGCGTGCGTTACTTTGACGTCCTTACGTTTTCAAGATACAATGACGTTTAAGAGGGCTCGTGCGCAGCACCCATTAGGTGACACGGACTGTAGACAAACAAGTAGACTCCTTGTAGTTACTTTATGTCCTTACTGCTATTGTTTTATTGGCTTTCATGAATTCAGGGAGACCCATTACCCTTAGCTTCAGGCAGAAAATGGGGAGAAGAAAGTGAAAATTAAAAAAAGGGAAAGTCTGGCTAAAACGAGTGGGAGAAAAAAGAGATACAGAGGAAGAGAAATGAGAGCTAAGAAAGGAGGGACGGTGTGTATGGGGCGGAATGAAAGGAAGAACTGAAGACAAGAGAGAACAAAAAAGATGAGAGTGGCAGGAGTAAAAGTACAGCAAGAGGAGGAGAATGGAAAAGCAAAAATGAAGATAAGGAAGAGGGAAATATGGAAATGACATGGGTAGAGAAGGGACAGTGGAGGGAAAAATGTGTGAGCTTAAGGGTGGAGAAAGGGGAGAACAAGAAATAGGAACACAAATAATAATAAAGAGGAAGGGCGAACATGAAGCTTGCAAGAAATATGATAGTGGAGATTAAGAATGGGAGAGAAGAAAGCGAACAAAGTGATTTGATACAAAGGGAAGAGTGGCTGAATATAGTAATTGTATTTACAAAGCGCGTCCTACCACTGACGAAGTGATGTGTGAGCGGGAAACATAAAAGAGAGTCAGGGAGATATATGAGGAAAGAGAAGAGTGCGACGAGGTGGGCAAGAAAAAAGAATGAAACATGGAAGGGTGGGAGAGACGGGGAGAATGGAAAGAGGTGGGTGAGTGAGAGCTATGAAAGAGAATAAAACGAGGAGTGACGAGAAAGCTGCGAAAGAAAAGTGAATGAAAAGTGCGCTACGTAGCTATGGCAAGGAAAAAGAGGAGGGAGTGGGAGATACAACGAAAGGAAAGAAGAAACATTGTGATATGTGTGAAGGGATGTAGAAAGGCCAGAGAAAGATCTGAGGAAGGAAAATTATAGTGGGAGAGAAAGGGAGACTGACAGAGACTAAGATACAGTGAAGAGGGAGAAAATGAGGTGAGTGGAGAAAAGGAAGGATGAAAGGAGAAAAAAAGGAGGTAAGATTGAAACAAGAGAGGTAAAGAGAAAGAAAGTTTATTTTAAAACGCTGTAATCGCTGCAGTACATTTGAGAGAAAGTTTATTTAAGAACTCTCCAATAGATTTGAGAAAACGTTTAATTTAAAACTTTGCAATACCTGTGAATGTTTATTTAAGAACGCTGCAATACATTTGAGCGAACGTTTTTTGAAGAAAATTGCAATGCATTTAGGAGAACGTTTATTTAAAAACACTGCAATACCTTTGAAGAAAGCTGCAATGCATTTAGGAGAACGTTTATTTAACAAGGTCAGATAGTGGGAATGCAACGCCTGGTATCAAGGCTGGTGATGTGAACACTCTTGACGCCCTCAGAAACGGGTTCCTATGTCAGCAGACCTGTGCGGAAGGCGAAGGGCACGCAGAGTTGAATTGGGGGGGCGTCACCGATACCACATCATTAAGGACGCAGCTGACTGAAAGTTTCGACATTAGGCAAGAGCTGGCAAGATCAATGCGGGCCCTCTGGAAACTTTTTGGGGCCCAGTCCATTACTCCTGCCAAGCCAGTAGCCAACAGGAAAGCCCAACTGCTGGAGTTTGCAACGAAGGTCTGAAAATGCATTGTTTTATCTCAATTATTGCATGAGTCAGGGACAGGGGAGGAACCGTATGTTTCCTGGTGGTTAGGGCCACTGTTTCCGGGTGACACAAGAAGTACATATGTGCTCAGGGCTGCACGAAAGGTGGGCTTCTCGGTTTTTTTTTCAGTCAGGCATAAAATGTGGAAGTTCGCAGGGCCCTGTGGCGTGTGAGTGACTGTGCAGGGACCACCACATGGAGTGCGTGTGGCTGAGTGGGGTCACGGGATGTGGGTGCATGTGGAAAGTGTACGGCCCTGAGGTGGGGAGGGAGCACATAAACAATATGATCTCCTAGCTTGTGCACGTATAAACACATTCCGGTCTGTCGAATCTATTAATCGTGCTCCAAGTACTTGGGGAGAGACTGGCAAAGCAGTTTCCTCATAGGTAAATTAATTCTGCTCAAATTATTCACAAATGTACACACCCAAAACATACATTGCTTGTCTTACAATAGTTTACTTAGCTTTATAAGTAATATAGCTCAAAGTGCTCCGTGCCTATTGCAAAAAGTGCTTGTGTAATAAGTGAATGTGTTTAAACAAAGATATACAACGAAAGCTAATGAATTCCAACAGTTTCAGCCTTTCTAAATATGGTATTATGAGAACGTTTACTTAAAAACACTGCAGTACATTTGAAGAAAGCTGCAATGCATTTAGGAGAACGTTTATTTAACAAGATCTCTGCATTGCTGTGGCGGGGGCAGTGGTGCGCATTCCTTTGAAGTCTGATGCGGGGGAGCGGGTTCCTTTGAAGTCTGATGCTGAGGCTCAGACAAATGGTGTGCGATGTGCGATGTGGCTGGTGATGTGCACGCGCCTGGCTCACGTGCACTGTACCTTATCCGCTGTTAGGGTAGACTTTTGAAAGCCTTACTATATTCTTGCCAAACAACATTAAAGTAGAGCTTGATGCTAGTGGTAAACAAATGCATTGGTACTTGCTTTTGCTTTAAAAATATCCGCAATGTATAGCTGAGCACATGTATTAATGGCTTTCCTTCTCCACACACATTTTCAGCAGGGAGTGACAGCGAGCGAAAATTGTAAAAAGTGAAACGGTTAATTAACAACGCATGCAAAACCAAAGAAAAATACAGCGACACATTAACTACATGTTTTGCTCTAATTTCAAGCATTAACGCAAAATTCAGCAGTTTCCCGGATTATTGCCCGTTTTTTTGCACAGAGCTTCTTTGTGCCCTTGGACCCATCTAAGTTACTATATGCAGTTTGTGGTGATAGCTCTTTGTGTCTTCACACCGGGAAATTATCTGTGCATTTCGATCTAACCAGCACCGTAAAAAGGACAGACAGGCATTTAAGGATCTTGTTACTATGGTAATGTGATGCCCCAGTATCAACCGGTATTATTTTTATTGGTTTTATATATAACTTCCAACACAGACAGCCTCATGGTATTCTCAGGCACATAGATGTATATCAATGGTGCAGTAGGTGCAGAGGCACCAGGACCCATAGGCCTGAAGGTTGCAACGAAGTCTGATTATTATTAAATTTTACTTGTTTACTCTAGAGCCTCATGTACCCTGGCTACTCCTCTGCATATTCTGCTTCCAAAAGATATTGGGAGCAGCAAAACATTCTAATAATTCCATATCAATGCACCTTTCCTCTTTCATGTTTTCTTCACTGGTACAGCGGCTACCCCTGGGCACAACGATTTTCACCCAGTGCCTTGCGGAATTTTAGAAAGTGTTTTGCAGGTTGTGGGACCAGGGGAAGTAAGAGGTTTCATAAGATGTAGCCCTGCACCTGAAGGTGCTCTCCATTCTTCAGAGGGTAAAAAGCTGATTTGACGCATGAATATCTGAATCAGTGACCAGCTGCTGTTGCATACAGAATGACAGTAGGCACAAGCACCTACTGAGCTATCCTGACGCTTGGAGTGAAAGAAAAACGTCCCACTATTTCAAGGCCTGTTTCTTCTTCCTATGCAGAACATTTGTCTTATAGTTTTGGCTGGATGGTACTTTTTGGACAGTAGCCAGCATATATCAAAACTGGATTACACTGAGGAAACAAGGGAACATTCAGTGGAACTTCACAAACCACAAGCAGTTCACAATACTAGCAAAAGAAAATTATACAAATGATCTATGAGAACAAGTCGAAAGAGATTTACAAATTCTGAGGCGATAGTCGAGCCAAACTATTATGGTTTTTTTTCTTTGCTGTAACTCATTAATTGGGCTGGACATGTTAAACACTTCACATAGAAAATGTATATTCCTCCCATATTTTAAGAATTTCAGTTTGAAACTACATGAGGTTGGTTTAAAACACAGAATAATATCTCTCGCCTCAGCGCTAGCAATCTCTTACTAGAAATGGCATCTAAAGGCCTTAGGTATGGACTACGGTGAGCGGAGGAATGTTCCCACATTTCTTCGCTCAAGATATTACTTGCATTTCTGAGTCAAGCTTTTGAGAAATGGACCCCCTTTTGGGTAAGACAGGAAACCAGCGGACGGGCTTCAGAGTAATGCTTACACATCACAACGTTCCCAAACCCCATGATTGACACTGCCAGTCACTTGTACAGGGGAACCTTACGGGCGCGTGTCAGATACCACCGAGTCTCAGAATAGTGTAGAGCATCTGAGCAGTGGTTAGATTGTCAGGAAGTAAGGATAAAAGGGCTGGAAATGTCACAAGGTCCCCAATTGGTGGACTGGGAAACAAAAATGAAATCTCCATCTCAGACGTCATTTGTAAGTCGGGTGAAACAGTAGCATGAACAGATGTACGCTGTGAGCTATCTGCTGTTAGGCAGCGAGACGATGAAGCTTGGAGCCATTTATGGCTTTGTGGAATGTCTTGCGATATTTCAGGTTGCACAAGTTGTCAGCGCTCTGGTTGGTGACACAACTGCATGGCGTAGGAGACAGCCTCTAAAGTTTCTCCATGACCTCTTAATCCTTTGGGTAGGGATGTGTGTCAGCAAAGGAAACAGCTGGTACATTTGCGGTAAGACTGGTTGTCTGCTTTTTTTCTTTGGTTGTTTCTGAGCCTCACACATAGCTCAAAGTGCTCCGTGCCTATGCCAAAAAGTGCTTGTGTAATAAGTGAATGTTCTTAAACAAAGATATACAACGAAAGTTAATAAATTCCAACAGTTTCAACCTTTCTAAATGTGGTATAAGGAGAATGTTTATTTAAATACACTGCAGTACCATTGAAGAAAGCTGCAATGCATTTAGGAGAATGTTTATTTAACAAGCTCTTGGCATTGCTGTGACGGGGGCGGGGAGTGCATTCCTTTGAAGTCTGATGCGGGGGATGGGGGAGCGGATTCATTTAAAGTCTGATGCCGAGGCTCAGACAAATGGTGTATGGTGTGCGATGTGGCTGGCGATGTGCACACGCCTGGCTCACATGCCCTGTACCTAATCCGCAGTTTGGGTAGACTTTTGAAAGCCTTACTATAATCTCGCCAAACAAGCATTGCTAAAGCAATGCTGTAGACAAGACCTAAAAACACAATGTGATATGTAAGGACTACATTGAAGCGAGTTACCTTGTGTTACCTCCTGCGACGGCTCCTCAGTAATTGCGCAGAAGCGTAGCTCCACTGCCAAGGGCCAGCAAATGAAAAATAAAATGATAATAAAAGAATTTCATTTTTCGTTCTCTGACAGTGAGCCGATGCCGCAAGTGTAGGGCAGGACTTGTCCAACCTCCATGGACAGCAGGGAGGAAGAGTATGCATGTCGATTTGGCAGGCTGACTCAGGGAGGCCAGACCAATATACTCACTTAGATTTCTCCAACCAAGCTGTGTTGTACAGCTGAGTGGAGAAATGGCAAAGACTTCCTTGCCTGAGTGAGCACAAAATAAGCCAGTACCAGTGCTACCCTCATGCTGGGTAATAAATAGCATGAGAGTAGCATCCTGTATTGGGTATGAAGTCTTGGAGCCTCTGGTGTGTTGCCGCAGGTAGCAGAGGAGCACGGAGGTGGCCAGCAGTAGGACTGGGAGTGGGAGGTAAGTGTTTCTTTATTATTTCCCCCTTGCACTGTCCACCACTTTCTGTTGCCTGCAGCTGCAACTGGTTACCTCAACATTAAGTATGGATATCTAAACCTAGATTGGGATGAAGGGAACTAGTTGTTTTTGCATTTTTGGAGCCATGTTTGCCAATATATTGAAGAAGGTTTAACTTTTTTTGGGACTCACTGACACAATATCCTATTTTTAGACCCAATTATCATATAAAAAATATTGTTTACCAAAATATTGTGTCCTTATACTTAAAATGATAAGTATGAAAATATCAGAAACAAAAGATCTCTTAATACTGATATCATCCAAAAACATACAGAAATATAGTTTTTAAGGTACTAACAATTTGTTTGAGTTGCATTACCTCAGCAATAATGTGTTTCACCGTCTATGATTATCTCCTGGAGTGATGTTAGTATCTTCTATGTGCTGTGTCATCCACAACGAATGATACAATGTTTCTCTCACATATATACCTGAATGTTTAAAATTGCATGCTGTGGCTAATAATTCAATATATGCCACATATCTTTTTATATATGACAAAATTGGATAAAGCTTGTTTTAAAAACATATATGAGCTGTAGTTGTGTTCAAAACCCCTATGGGAAATGTGAATTTTTTTACTCATCTATCTATCTATCTATCTATCTATCTATCTATCTATCTATCTATCTATCTATCTATCTATCTATCTATCTATCTATCTATCTATCTATCTATCTATCTATATATCTTTATAAATATATATATATATATCCACCTCAAACACTGCACACCCGTTGAAGCGCCCACACAGCTGTAGTTGTGTTCAAAACCCCTATGGGAAATGTGAATTTTTTTACTCCTCTATCTATCTATCTATCTATCTATCTATCTATCTATCTATCTATCTATCTATCTATCTATCTATCTATCTATCTATCTATCTATCTATCTATCTATCTATCTATCTATCTATCTATCTATCTATCTATCTATATATATATATCCACCTCAAACACTACACACCTGTTGAAGCGCCCACACAGCGTGTTTCATTACACCATATTTATTCAGTCGGCAGTATTAGAAAACAGCACACTGGTTTAAAACAAGTTCTCTATGAGCCTTTGCCGACGCGTTTCTGGACTACATCGTCCCTTAATCATGGCTGACTCTGGAGGGAAGAAATGGCTGGCTCGCAATTACTTGCATTTATGGTAAATTGACCCACCCCCTTGGGCGTGCCTTAGAGTGGCTTTATGGTTCTTGTAGTCAGGTAAGTAAGCCCTTGGTAGTTGCAGTCATCTCCCACCCTTCCAAAATAAATTGTTCATCAGACTGCTTGATCCATGTACTGCCGTTTCCACTACTTCTCTCATGCCGAACTGAAAAGGCTGCGCTGGTCCTTCGTGGTTGTTTGTCATCTTGAACCAACCAGACCCGTATTCTCAGCAGTGGGGCTGCCTCGTGACCTGAGCGGGCCACATCATATCCACCTCAAACACTGCTCACCCGTTGAAGCGCCCACACAGCGTGTTTCATTACACCATATTTATTCAGTCGGCAGTAGTAAAAAACAGCACAGTGGTTCAAACAAGTTCTCTTTGAGCCTTTGCCGACGCGTTTCTGGACTACATCGTCCCTTAATCATGGCTGGCTCTGGAGGGAAGAAATGGCTGGCTCGCAAATACTTGCATTTATGGTATAGTGTCCTGCCCCCTTGGGTGTGCCTTAGAGTGGCAATATGGTTCTCGTAGTCAGGTAAGTAAGCCCTTGGTAGTTGCAGTCATCTCCCACTTTTCCAAAATAAATCGTTCATCAGGCTGCTTGATCCACGTACTGCCGTTTCCACTACTTCTCTCATGCCGAACTGAAAAGGCCGTGCTGCTTCTTCGTGGTTGTTTGTCATCTTGAATCAACCGGACCCGCCTTCTCAGCAGTGTGGCTGCCTCGTGACCTGAGCGGGCCACATCATATCCACCTCAAACACTGCTCACCGGTTGAAGCGCCCACACAGCGTGTTTCATTACACCATATTTATTCAGTCGGCAGTAGTAGAAAAGAGCACACTGGTTCAAACAAGTTCTCTTGAGCCTTTGCCGACGCGTTTCTGGACTACACCGTCCCTTAATCATGGCTGGCTCTGGAGGGAAGAAATGGCTGGCTCGCAATTACTTGCATTTATGGTATAGTGTCCCGCCCCCTTGGGCGTGCCTCAGAGTGGCATTATGGTTCTCGTAGTCAGGTAAGTAAGCCCCCTGGTAGTTGCAGTCATCTCCCACCCTTCCAAAATAAATCGTTCATCAGGCTGCTTGATCCACGTACTGCCGTTTCCACTACTTCTCTCATGCCGAACTGAAAAGGCTGCACTGCTCCTTCGTGGTTGTTTGTCATCTTGAATCAACCGGACCCGCCTTCTCAGCAGTGGAGCTGCCTCGTGACCTGAGCGGGCCACATCATATCCACCTCAAACACTGCTCACCCGTTGAAGCGCCCACACAGCGTGTTCCATTACACCATATTTATTCAGTCGGCATAGCGCGGCCTTTTCAGTTCGGCATGAGAGAAGTAGTGGAAATGGCACTACGTGGATCAAGCAGCCTGATGAACGATTTATTTTGGAAGGGTGGGAGATGACTGCAACTACCAAGGGCTTACTTACCTGACTACGAGGATTGGTGTCGTTACAACGCAGGCTATTACAACGCCTGCTGTTACAACGCGGTTTTTACATCGCATACCACTACAACGCATAGTGCTTTTAAGCGCTGGATAGTGATTTATTTAATTTACTATTCCAACTCCAGTCCCCGTGGATAGTAGGGAAGGTGTTGGATAGTAAATTAAATATATTCCCTATCCTAGAGCGCCCCCCAGCGCAATGCGTTGTAATGGTTTGCATTGTAATGGTTGCGTTGTAATGGTAGTGTGTTGTAATAAATGCGTTGTAAGTGATGTTTCCCGACTACGAGAACCATAATGCCACTCTAAGGCACGCTCAAGGGGGCGGGACACTATACCATAAATGCAAGCAATTGCGAGCCAGCCATTTCTTTCCTCCAGAGCCAGCCATGATTAAGGGACGATGTAGTCCAGAAACCCGTCGGAAAAGGCTCAAAGAGAACTTGTTTGAACCAGTGTGCTGTTTTCTACTACTGACTGCAGACTGAATAAATATGGTGTAATGAAACATGCTGTGTGGGCGCTTCAACGGGTGAGCAGTGTTTGAGGTGGATATATATATATATATATATATATATAAAACACAAATGCCCCGTGCATTTGGAGAATCACACACGATGTTCTGCCCTCCAGCCTGTTTGATGCAGACAGCCTCACAAGTGCGCATTGGTTTCCATTGTGCCTACGCGTTTCAGGGCCAACGCCCCTTCTTCCTGGGCAAGTAAGTCACCACACCTGAGCCCTGCATTCTGTTGTTACGACCTTTATTAACATGCCTTTTGGCGTGGGTGTGTCCGTTTCGACGCCCATGGCATTATGGGGCATGTAGTCCAAAGTGCAGGTGATTTGTCTTGTTTTCAGAGGGTTCAAGTGTGTTCCTCGCGATTATAGTCCGTTTAAAACTCTGAGTGAGTACACACTTATGGAGCTGGCTAATTTGCATATAGGAACATCGTACCGCTTGCAGTCCTGATGGTTCAGTTCTGACGGCTTCATCCTGCTGAGACAGCTTTAGTTTCAGCTGGTGACGGTGCCTTCTCCCGCGGCCGGGACCGCCGCGCAGAATATAAAACACAAATGCCCTGTGCATTTGGAGAATCACACACGATGTTCTGCCCTCCAGCCTGTTTGATGCAGACAGCCTCACAAGTGCGCATTGGTTTCCATTGTGCCTACGCGTTTCAGGGCCAACGCCCCTTCTTCCTGGGCAAGTAAGTCACCACACCTGAGCCCTGCATTCTGTTGTTACGACCTTTATTAACATGCCTTTTGGCGTGGGTGTGTCCGTTTCGACGCCCATGGCATTATGGGGCATGTAGTCCAAAGTGCAGGTGATTTGTCTTGTTTTCAGAGGGTTCAAGTGTGTTCCTCGCGATTATAGTCCGTTTAAAACTCTGAGTGAGTACACACTTATGGAGCTGGCTAATTTGCATATAGGAACATCGTACCGCTTGCAGTCCTGATGGTTCAGTTCTGACGGCTTCATCCTGCTGAGACAGCTTTAGTTTCAGCTGGTGACGGTGCCTTCTCCCGCGGCCGGGACCGCCGCGCAGAATATAAAACACAAATGCCCCGTGCATTTGGAGAATCACACACGATGTTCTGCCCTCCAGCCTGTTTGATGCAGACAGCCTCACAAGTGCGCATTGGTTTCCATTGTGCCTGCGCGTTTCAGGGCCAACGCCCCTTCTTCCTGGGCAAGTAAGTCACCACACCTGAGCCCTGCATTCTGTTGTTACGACCTTTATTAACATGCCTTTTGGCGTGGGTGTGTCCGTTTCGACGCCCATGGCATTATGGGGCATGTAGTCCAAAGTGCAGGTGATTTGTCTTGTTTTCAGAGGGTTCAAGTGTGTTCCTCGCGATTATAGTCCGTTTAAAACTCTGAGTGAGTACACACTTATGGAGCTGGCTAATTTGCATATAGGAACATCGTACCGCTTGCAGTCCTGATGGTTCAGTTCTGACGGCTTCATCCTGCTGAGACAGCTTTAGTTTCAGCTGGTGACGGTGCCTTCTCCCGCGGCCGGGACCGCCGCGCAGAATATAAAACACAAATGCCCTGTGCATTTGGAGAATCACACACGATGTTCTGCCCTCCAGCCTGTTTGATGCAGACAGCCTCACAAGTGCGCATTGGTTTCCATTGTGCCTACGCGTTTCAGGGCCAACGCCCCTTCTTCCTGGGCAAGTAAGTCACCACACCTGAGCCCTGCATTCTGTTGTTACGACCTTTATTAACATGCCTTTTGGCGTGGGTGTGTCCGTTTCGACGCCCATGGCATTATGGGGCATGTAGTCCAAAGTGCAGGTGATTTGTCTTGTTTTCAGAGGGTTCAAGTGTGTTCCTCGCGATTATAGTCCGTTTAAAACTCTGAGTGAGTACACACTTATGGAGCTGGCTAATTTGCATATAGGAACATCGTACCGCTTGCAGTCCTGATGGTTCAGTTCTGACGGCTTCATCCTGCTGAGACAGCTATAGTTTCAGCTGGTGACGGTGCCTTCTCCCGCGGCCGGGACCGCCGCGCAGAATATAAAACACAAATGCCCCGTGCATTTGGAGAATCACACATGATGTTCTGCCCTCCAGCCTGTTTGATGCAGACAGCCTCACAAGTGCGCATTGGTTTCCATTGTGCCTACGCGTTTCAGGGCCAACGCCCCTTCTTCCTGGGCAAGTAAGTCACCACACCTGAGCCCTGCATTCTGTTGTTACGACCTTTATTAACAGCTGAAACTAAAGCTGTCTCAGCAGGATGAAGCCGTCAGAACTGAACCATCAGGACTGCAAGCGGTACGATGTTCCTATATGCAAATTAGCCAGCTCCATAAGTGTGTACTCACTCAGAGTTTTAAACGGACTATAATCGCGAGGAACACACTTGAACCCTCTGAAAACAAGACAAATCACCTGCACTTTGGACTACATGCCCCATAATGCCATGGGCGTCGAAACGGACACACCCACGCCAAAAGGCATGTTAATAAAGGTCGTAACAACAGAATGCAGGGCTCAGGTGTGGTGACTTACTTGCCCAGGAAGAAGGAGCGTTGGCCCTGAAACGCGTAGGCACAATGGAAACCAATGCGCACTTGTGAGGCTGTCTGCATCAAACAGGCTGGAGGGCAGAACATCGTGTGTGATTCTCCAAATGCACGGGGCATTTGTGTTTTATATTCTGCGCGGCGGTCCCGGCCGCGGGAGAAGGCACCGTCACCAGCTGAAACTAAAGCTGTCTCAGCAGGATGAAGCCGTCAGAACTGAACCATCAGGACTGCAAGCGGTACGATGTTCCTATATGCAAATTAGCCAGCTCCATAAGTGTGTACTCACTCAGAGTTTTAAACGGACTATAATCGCGAGGAACACACTTGAACCCTCTGAAAACAAGACAAATCACCTGCACTTTGGACTACATGCCCCATAATGCCATGGGCGTCGAAACGGACACACCCACGCCAAAAGGCATGTTAATAAAGGTCGTAACAACAGAATGCAGGGCTCAGGTGTGGTGACTTACTTGCCCAGGAAGAAGGGGCGTTGGCCCTGAAACGCGTAGGCACAATGGAAACCAATGCGCACTTGTGAGGCTGTCTGCATCAAACAGGCTGGAGGGCAGAACATCGTGTGTGATTCTCCAAATGCACGGGGCATTTGTGTTTTATATATATATATATATATATATATATATATATATATATATATATATATATATATATATATATATATATATATATATATATGTATATATAGGCTGAATACGTGGGTCTGTGAGTAGCGGTAAGGATGAGTGAGTGGCTGTATTGGGGAGTGAATGGCTGTGGGAGTGGCTGTACTGGGGTGAGTGAGTGGCTGTGTGAGTGGCTGTATGGGTGACTGAGTATCTGTGTGAGTACTGTTTAGGTGAGTGACTGGGTGTGTAAGTGGCTGTATGGGGCAGTGAGCGGGTGTTTGGTTAACTGAGTGGGTGTGTGAGTGGCTGCATTGGAGAATGGGTGTCTGATTGAGTGACTGTGTGGGTGAGTGGTCATGTGAGTGCTTGCATGGGTGTGTGAATGGGTGAGTGATTGTGTGAGTGAGTGCGTGAGCTGTATGGGTGAGTGAGTGGCTCTGTTGAGAGGCTATATGGGTGAGGGAGTGGGGGTGTGAGTGACTGTATGGGTGAATACATGGTAGCTAAAGGGTGAATGAGTGGCTGTGTGAGTGACGTTATGCGTGAGTGAGTGGCTTTGTGAGTAGGTGTATGGGTAAGTGAGTGAATGGATGTATGAGTGACTCAATGGATGAGTGAGTCGATATGTTAGCAGTTGTATGGGTGTGTGAGTGGGTGAATGATTGGTTGTGTAGCTATGAGAATGGATGTGTAAGTGGTTCTGTAGATGACGTCATCAGTGATGTCACTGGCCATGTCATCAATGATGTAATATGTGAGGTCATAAGCAGTGCATTGTGGGGGCTGAACATTATAGTTAGTTTAGATAACTATAATTGCTGAATTTCACTGATTTTGTATGAGTAAAATCTGAGTCTAACTATAACGTTGCTGTAACCTTGGGTTTCTGCAGTGAATTTCAACATTTTTTTAATTTTATTTCCTCACTATAATGTCCTTGTAAACTTTGTGGGGTATTAGTGAATTTTGAAGGTTTTTAAAATGTTATTTCCTATCTGTAATGTGTAACCTTTGAGAGTGGGTGTGTCAGTGGATGTATGGGTCTGCAGGTAGTTATGAGAGTGGCTGTATGGGTCTGTGAGTGGGTGCATGAGTGGTTTTGTGGATGTGTGAGTAAATATGGGTATTGTGTGGGTGTATAAGGGGCTGTATAAGTCTGTGAGTGGGCGTGTTAGTGGTTTTGTGGGTGTATGTGTGACTCTATGGATGTGTGAGTAAGTGTGTGAATGGCTATGTAGGTCTGTGACTAGATGTTAGAGTGGGTGTCAGAGTGTAAAACGATTATTATAACTTGTACCTTTTCTGTAAGACTGAACATGCCCCATTCCAGATAACAATGCATTGTTAGTCATCCTCTGGACTTCAACCAACAAGAAAGACCTCAACCATGTGAAAGCACACCATTAAGGGAGTTCCAATGAACTGCCAGTACATGAACAGTGCTACATAAAATGCTCATAACATAGTCTGCATATAGTCTAAAATGGCCCGTAGAACACCTTCTAAAATAAAAATAGATGCAGTATGCCATTATTTTTAAAAATACCCAGATGCCCAAGTACTATTCTTCTTAGTATGTAAAGGTACGAATGATGAGCATACGAGTTCACTGTACCATGTCGAGGACTGAAAGGAATCCACCTCCCAATTAACGATGCATTCTCTAGTAGGATTTGCTTCAATTAAAATTACCCAGACTTACAAAAAGACAAGGATCTTTTCACAACTGGTTAAGAACAAGATTCCACGGGTTGAATAAAAAGAGGGGTGGTGGCTCACTGGTTTAGGACCACTGCAGTTCAACCCTTACCAAAGTCCCCACAACATGTAGGATCTACAGGCTGGGCTCGAACCAATACCACAGTTAAAACTACATGTAGAATCTACAGGCTGACCTCGCACCCTTACCACAGTCTACTCTACATGTAGGATTTATAGGCCGGGTTTGCACACTCATCACAGTCCAGTCCATTCTTCATGTTGGATTCATAGGCCAGGCTTGTTTATTTCCTGCAGTGTGCACTATATGTTGGAGATATAGGGCAAGCTTACATTCTTACAACAGTCCACACTACATTTGGATCTTTAGGCTAATCTGATATCTTTCTCACCGTGTTCCTGCATGCCACTTACAATATGGTAACTTTGTAAAAAGAAGCAAAGAAGAACATCCTGCTAACTGAAGGTGGTTCTTACGTTTGCACTGAGATATACCCTGGCAGAGCACTCCTTTTTTGTAGCTGATTTACAGATGTTAATTCTAGGCAAAGAGATAGATCGCACTGCTAGGTATAAGCTGCTAAACTCTGCATGTCCTTATGTGGTTAAAACAATAATCAGCATTAAACCAGCTTAGATTTTATTCTTTGAGAGGTTGATACATCAATAGCTGTAAAATTGGATTACAATATCAGTTTTTTGAAAAGGCAAAGACTGCAACTTTCAGCGCTATACTTGTTAACACGTTTCTTTTCTTCAGAATGACTCGTGTATTTGCGAGTATTGTACATGCTACACTAGTGGATCACACAAGAGATTTGTAGGTGGTGGATGTTCACTTTGGGAGTCTGTATTTAC
The DNA here is from genome assembly GCF_964263255.1 of Lissotriton vulgaris. NCBI lineage: Eukaryota > Metazoa > Chordata > Amphibia > Caudata > Salamandridae > Lissotriton > Lissotriton vulgaris. Next base: position 533,610,070 of record NC_141693.1, on the reverse strand, counting down.
AAGTGTCATGTGGAGACACATATCACTAGTATGAGGGCAATTTCCTCTTTCACATAGTTTCTGCAGTCATTTGCAGTTCTGGCCTTTGTTTACTGTTCATAGTTTTCAGATATGCAGAACAACTTAGTGGTATATTCTCAAGGACTTATCGCTGTGTTATCTGCACATTATCGCAGCCAAAGTGGCGATAAATGTATCACCCTATTCACAAGCAGGTGCTAACAGCCGATATCACCAGTTTACCTGCGATACCAGCCACAAAAAACATCACCACAGCTGACCCCGGCAAATAACCCTAATGATATGCAGAGTAGGCATTCCCGTGCAAAAAGCCACAACAACACCACTCCGCAACATTCTCAACGACCAGCCAGATCAGCTATGAGATGCCAAAACAGTCAATAAGGCGCGTTAGCAGCAGGGATTTAACACCTGCTCTTACCTGGTGTTAAAGTCGGACTACAACCTGCACCGTAAAGGGGAACCCAGCCCGGAGCCACACCTGAAGAACAACAGATGCCATGGAGCTACTTATCATGCAGCACGGAGCCCCAAGAGGGCCACAACACCCACTGCCACCACCCCCAGGTCCGCCCCCCCCGACGCCCCGTCTCCCCCGGACTACCACAGAGGCAGCGCAGACAAAGACAGCGGACCTTCAGAAAATGCACCAGCCTCACAGACCTAACACCAGTGGATGTCATTGCCCACTACAGGCTCAAAAGGACAACATCTGTAGTGTAGTTCCTATATTCCCAATAGGCTATGAGCATTGTAATAATATATACTATAGATTTGACATAGGACTGAGGTCAGTATGTCTACTATCGAGTATACTAAACTTAATTGTGTGTGCCAGCTAACTCAGAGGTCACTAAAAACTTACTTGAGTGAACAAGAAGGGATTAGTTTCTGACAACCGCATAAACATGACAACTTTGTTTCCCCTAGAATCAAAACATATCTTTAGAGTTGTGGAAGCAATAGATAACTATTTCAGTCAGTCAATCGTGCATGCTTCATTTCTAGAGTTTGCACAGAAATAGAGAGACGGGCGTTTCAATAAAAAGGGTTTATTGAACAGTCTTCTTTCTCATGCAAAAATGGTGAACTGCTACAATCGTTAGACAGAATGCGAAGTATAATGTTTACAACGTAAACAGTCATATAAAATAATACTGTAATAGCATTGTCTATTGCTATGTCATACAAAAATGCAAACATAAATAACACAGGCTAAAATACTCAGCTGGTGCTTCTAAAATACCGCAGTGTAACTAACCTAAGTCTAGTACGAGGAAAGAAGTAGGTGTTTGTCTTTTAGCATGGGTTTAGTTTTGCCAAGAATTGCCAAAGGTTTCTCTAGGTTCTATTCAGCTCCATACCTTAGAATGAGAGAGGTTAGTATCTCCGTCTCGGGACTCGATTTCCCAACACCCTGCAAGGGGATTCAGAAGCACTGGAGTTGGATTTCTTGGCAGGAGGATGACAGCTTCTTGGTCAGTGCACCAGCTGGAGAGTTGGCTTCCTTCAGCACTTGCTGTAGTGAGCTGCATCGTGCAAGTAGGTAGTCGAACTGCACTGAACCACACTGTGCTTTGCCATAGCAAGTGAAGGTACATTTATACCTTAAAGGTGTTTAGGAATGCCAGCTTTGACGTAAAGTTGGACATATGAATGTCATGAATGAACCTCTAAGGAATAGATGTTCATGCATAATATTGAGTTCTTGGAGAAGTCAATATTCAAGCAAGAGGAAGTCACTAACGGCTTAAGAGTCTGGTTTTCCAAGAAATCGTTGTGACGTAGATAAACAGATGGAAGTAGCCATGCCTGTATTTGGGTCGCATGGACTATGCCTAAATAAGGACTGGATATCTATGCCTATATAAGGGCAATGTGAAATATACCTATATAAGGGCATTTATCGGGAAATGCATACAGAATCTAAAATCGAACACAACACCCACTCCACTTTCTTATGTACGACATTATTAAGTTCTAAACACGTTAAACATATCTAAACATGAAGTGTCAAAAACCCTCCCAAAATACACATAAATAATGCATTAGAATTGGTGGTGCACATTAAAGATGCATTGGTGCTGCACACATTTAAAGTAATGTTTCATTTGAAGCACAGTTTTTTAACATGTGAATGCTAACTGAATGAATCAGGAAAATATACATTTATGAAATGGCTCATAAATACTGAAGAAAAAGGTGCCGAAACCATTTCATGTCAGATTACATACAACTGTATGTGGACAAGGTTATATATTGTCTCTAGAAGTACTGAAAGAAATCTTGTTCTCTATGAATAGTTCTACTATTAGCAGATTACTTGTGCCTGAAAATGAAAAATACAAATAAAAAAAAAAATTAATCATAGCAAAAAAGAGTTCAAAAGATAGTACAGTGTTTTGAAAAATGAAGGTCAAATTCAAAAGTCGCTCATAACACTGTGTGCCAAAATCAAAAGTCAGTGTTAGGGCTTGGAGAATACATGAAATCTTCTATTTCTGTTGACAAACGTTGTCTACCATTGTAGGCGAAAGTTGGATTACCTCGTTTAGAAGATTAACCGCGCATAGATGTAAAGCATCGGCGTCAGCATTGGTGGCATTAGCAATGTTCGTACTGGATCGTACCTGCGCGCCTATTTCCCCTCGTACCTCAGCAGTTGCAATTTGCGCCTGTGCAATCTCAATGAATGCCGTCATCAGGATTGGTAGCCGCTGGGGACAACACAGAGCATGGGTTGTTACCGGTTCAAGCAAAGTATCAACATCCATTGGCATGACTGATGGGAGTGTGAGACATGTGTCTAACACACATTCTTTTCCACACAGCAGGCAGCGTAGAAGTGAGATGCATTCTCGCAAAAATTGGTCTGAATGACATGTGATATTTAATTCTCGTAGATGAGGTAGTACCAAAATGTGGACGATGCGCTCACGACATTTCATTGCCTGTAGAGTTGTCTCCATGGAGAACTGGGTGTTGCTGGTGAATTTGCTTGCCATATCGTAGCTGTAGGAGCAAAAATAGTATCCCTGCAACAAGTCCCAAAAGGAGGGGCAGTCTGCCAAACACTGAGTTCACGAATTTCAGAAATATTCCTAGGACTGCTTGAAAAGGTGCTAACAGTCCGGAAAATACGGTCTTAAATACATGTACAATACCGCTCATATCAGACATGTTTAAGATATGACTTAACATTTCTGAGAAATGTATAGGGCAGTTTGTAGTTATGAGGGCATGTATCTCGGCAGAAGTCATTGCAATTTGCAGATCATAGGTCTCTTTAGCCGAGGTCAGTGGCATAGTTTTTTGCAAAAGAATGGCTTTCATTCTGCTTAGAGTATCAATTTGTATAGAACAGATGTTCAGTGAAGGCCATAAAGGCGACTCCCTGTCTGTCTTAGTTTTTGGAAACAATAGTTGCGTACACCAAGTGACCGTGGCTGACACAATTACTAGATATGGTATACCTGGCAACATGCCACAGCAGCTGTGACCGTTCAACATGAGCTAACTTCCATTTGAAAGTTGTCTAAAAATGTGATCAATCACTTCAGCTGGTGAACCTTGCAGGTGGCAGGATAAATTGTTAGAGGAACCATCACAGGCCCCGTGCAAGTTTATACCCTGACAAATGAGAGAACCGCTTAGTGCATTTTCACAGTTTGAACCGCTAAGAAAAACCTCACGTCCCCCACGCCAACATCTGTGTGTGTATAGTCATTCCCAGGATTTCTTGATGTATTCTTTACCCAACCTTTCATATATGCCTGCTGGTATGTGTTTTAGGCAATACTGAAAATGCAAAATTGTAACAGGCAGAGTGATTGTTCTACGAATAATCCATTCAGTAGCTTGTTTCTCTGCTACCGTAAATGGCAATCTTTCCAGTATTTCATTACTCAGCAACGTATAGTCTGCTCCCCTTTGTGCCAATTTATTCTGTTTATCAGTGAGATTGAATTCTGAAAACAGTGATGTAGTATTGGTTAAGCGCCAGGGCACATAGGCTGAATTAAGGTTTTGCAAAGTACAGCTCAGTAGCATGATAGAACGTAGTTGCGACTGACCATGTTTCAACATGGCTAAGTCCTGTTCCATGATGTCTATAGCAGAAGACACTATGCTGTCCAATGAATATATCCTGGACGAAAGAGTCGTTAACCCATTGTCAACCACAGAGAGAGTTTTCTCTAAATTAATAGGATCCATTTCTCGTATTTTTTCCACAGTCTCTGCTTGCGTAATTTTCCATGCTTCATTATAAGCAGCATAGATACTGGCATATATAAAACGTTTTTGACACAGTTTTCTTGGGCCTAGCAAGAATTCCCTAGGATTAGTGCCATCTTTAAGTAAAGATAAGTGTTGCTTTACATCCTTAATTGTAGATCTATGTAGCCAATCAAGGCACAGCTTCCCTACACTGTATGTTGTTACTATTCCATAATGCTGTCTTTAAACATATCTTGGGTCTGGCCTATTGAATGTGAAAACCTGTGTCTTGTTCAGGAATCTATCTTGACAGTTGTTTGTGTCTGTGGGCCAAATCAACCATTTTTTCGAATCTGGATCTGTTCTGCAAAATAGTATGTACGTCGACCTCCCCCTCTGAAGTGTTATTGTTTTCTGGTATAGGTGTGGATGGATTGTTCAGGTCTTTGATCTTGACTAACCCAAGACAAGACATCTGTTTGACAGTGTCATTCAAAAACATAATTTGCTCAGGGATGATACATGCTCTAAACATAGCTTCTATCTCCTGCACTTGCCAATCTTTTGTGCCCCAGACAGTTTTCGTCTCAATGTTGTTTTTCCAAATGTCGTAACCTAGTTTTGACAGTTGGGCATAAAAGGCTGCAGAATAAATCTGTTTGGTATTTGTTAACATACTCTTCATGCATGTTTTGTTTACATTTTTGAAGTAAAATGATTCAGCATTGGATGCATTGAACCCTGAAAAGTACGGAAATGTTTTTGCAAATGTTTTCAAACCACCCTTTGGTGGCGTTGGAAATGTTCTTATTGGTTATATACAACAATACATTTCTAGGATTTGCATATTTGTGCAAGAAATGATGACCATAATGCTTATAACAATACATCTGTTCATAGTCTGATGAACCCTTTTAAATATTCATGATTTGTAAATACTGCAGACATTTCTAGGTCTGACATCATATTATTAACAGTCTCGAAGTCTCAATCATTAGAAAAGGTACTAGATGAAACAAAGTCACTTAATGAAATCTTGAATAAGTGTGGAATCTTCAGCAGCTCAGACGAGCCATAAATGTCATATTCTGTTTTGTCCCAAGCTATAACTCCTGGTATAGGAACGGCTGTGATGTTCACTGATGACAAGTCTCTTTGTTCACAATGGGATGATTTGTGTGGGTTGAGGAGTAAGGTAACGTTTTACTTGCTGCCTCCAATTTTTACATATCTTCCATTTATCAGCATTCCCAGAGTTATTACCAGAGTCAACTAAAGTAGAAGAAAAAATATTCCCAACACAATCCAAAGTTCAATCCATGATGAAATCAGATAGGTCTTTTCCATGTGAGGAAAAGGTCTGTTGCTTGTTCTTTCAAGGTTTTATTCGCTGGCGTCATTTCAGGTTTGCCGGGATCCTCAGAAAACGTATCAAAGTTAATGAAATAGCCATAGGCAGTTCTGTCAATTGTTGGGATTGCATCAGGATTCGTTGAAATTGATGAAACCACAGGATCGCGTGTTAAGCTTGTGTAGACTGATGATACTTCATTGCAGACAGGTGTTTCTTGATGAACTGTTATTTGGGTTTAAAGAGGTACAAGTTCCATAGCTTTGTTGCATAGTCCTTCTTTTCACACTGCAGATTCCTCAAAGGTAAAGAGTCACTCAATTTGAACCTCTTGGATTGTAGCTAGAGGAGTGCGGCTGCTGCATTGACGGAGTCCACTTGGCCTACTGCTTATTATCGGCCACATAGTATAGTTTAATCAGGTCGATAGACAAAAACCTGTTCTCCTTTTTACCAGGAAGGGGCGGCAGCAATACTGTTCTTGATCCGTGGATTGCTAGGACAGGTACTGGTTGTCTGTTAGAAAACCTAAATTCCTTCTTGTTCGCGATCTTTACTCTGACTAGATCCCCAAGATTTGGGATCCAGACAGGCCTTGCTGGGACAGTTGGTTTTTCCCCAGTGGTGGTTGGCTTCAGGATCACGTTGCTTTGTTTCGTTCTTATTTCTTTTAAGTCCTGTAAAACAGCCAAACGATCTTTGATATCAAAATCTTTTTGGTCCACCACTGATGTCTGACAATCAAGGTCCGCAACTAGCAATCTTGTCATAAAAAGGACCTCATATGGCGTGATACCCCCTAGAGAAGTTCTTGGCAAGTTGTTAAGACTATGTTGGACCCATATTAGATGTTTGACCTTCCTGTCACCCGAACATAATACCCTAGCTGTTATAGATTTTTTTACGTCCCATTTTTTTGTCTCCACAACCGAATTTCCCTCAAGATGGAATGGACTAGAGTACCGCAAGCAATGCCCAAATTGGCCATATCCTCTTTGTAAGCTCGAGAGCGAAACGCAGGACCCTCGTCAGAATGTAGCGTGCTGACTGCATATGTGCCGATAAAGACTCACAAATCTTTTATAACATTTCGAGCGTCAGCCAAGCACTGGGCCACATCCAAATGAACCTTGAACACGAGTCAACTGGGACCATGATGAATTTATAGTTACCATCCCTTTGTAGGGGACTGCAGTGGTCTAGGTAAACGCAAGCCAATGGTTTATCTGAAATTAACAGGGGCGTCTGTGCAGGATGTTTCACAGTGGAGATTTTCATCTTCTGACATATCTCACATTCTAGAACATAGTTTCTGGTTTGTTTCCTCATGGGTGGCCACCAGTATCTCTTTTTTAATAATGACACTGTGGCGAAACACCAGAGCAAGCCCTTCATGTGCTGCTAGGATTAGTCCTAATCTATGTTCCATGTTTCGAATTACCCTATCCCCCACTCTAGGGATACGAGTAAATGGAACATTGTTTGCATTAGTTATATATGAGTATTTGAGTGGAAACCCTTTCGGTAATATCTTACCACTGTCTTTGCTTGAAGAATTGACAGCCAGCATTATTTTGCTGTTTATTTTCATTTTTGAACAAGTGATTGCAGCTACTGAAGCCGTTTGAACAGCTGCCTTCAAGGCTTCATCAGCCAATGAATTCCCTTCATTGTGAACGCCATCACGTTGATGACTCAGCGTGTGTATCACATGAGTGTTTTGTAGTCCTTCTCGTAACTGAACTAGTTGTTCCCAAAGCATTTTATGCTTTATTGTGCCACCCTTTGCATCTTTGAAACCATTTTAAAGCCAGTTTAGCAAGTATTCTTTGAAAGATTGGACACAATAATACGAATGACACACTATGAGTGTGGGGAATTCGCGGTCCGTATTCTCAAGTGCCATTTTGAATGCTTGCAGTTCAGCTTGCTGAGCTGTACAATCTCCTAAGGATTGAGTTTTAGTGACCATTGGTCTAAATTTGCCATCGCGGCAAGGACCTTTAACGATCGTGCACGCCGCACTATATGCTTGTTTACCCCCTGTAGCGAGTTGAGCTGATCCGTCAGTATAAATTATACATTGATACTGGTCAAGAGGGGGAATTTCAGTAGGCAGAGGACATTCTTGTTTGTATCGTAGAAATGCTTTTGCTTTTAAATAAGGATCAAAAACGTATTCAACATCTGTTGTAGTAAGAGAATTAACCCATTGTATCCATCTTGGATGTAAAGCTTCAGCATTAAGAATGCTTGCTTTTGTCACTGCTTCTAAGGCAGGTACCAGTGTCACAACCATCATGCGCTTTCCCTGTGCAAGGTCTATTTCTTTTGCTACAGCAGTTTGAACAGCTGTCAGAATTTTATCTGTAGAAGTGAATTTCATTTCTGCTTGTGTGTACAAGTGTGATTTGTAAGCTATTGGTAACTTTTCACCTTCGTTAAAAGTTAAGTACGTGAATCTGCATTGTCCTGGAATGATTCGGATCACTGCAAATGTTTAGTTGCCAAAATGTCTGTTTGCAACGAAGGCAAAATTGTTGTGTGTTTCTGTGTCCAATTTACTGTTTTAAAATCAGGTTTGGTTAATTCATAGAGGGGTTAACCCTTTCTGCATAATTTAGAATATAAGTTCTTCCAAAATTCAGGAAACCTAGAATCAACTGTCAGTTTTTCAGCATTTTTGGTGGTTGGAGCAGTGCACACTTTCATAAAAGGTTGGCTGCAAGGCTTTTGCCTTCACTTGTTCATTCATATCCTAGGAAAAGGACATTGAGGTGGGCAATTCTTGATTTCTGAAAATTGAATTTGTACCCCTCGGAGGCGAATCCAAGTATAATGGTGTTTACCCTGTTCAAGTGCCTATCCAAGTCAATGTCTGTCAGATAGATGTCATGGACATATGACAAGGCCTCGTCATCATAAGTTTGTAGTAACTCTGTTACCCTTGCTGAGAATAACCCAGGACTATTCTTGAATCCCTGACGGAGATGACAGAAGTGACGCTGTGTCTCCATTATTGAGAAATCGGTCAAATACCTACTTTCTGGTGCAATGTTTTGACAGAAGTACCCATTTGAAATATCTATTGTGGTTTTATATTTTTTACGCACAATGTTATTCATTAATGCCATACTGTGTGCATTCTGCACTGCAAATGTTTTGCAACAAGAATTTAGATGTCTGGAATCCAATACTAGACAATATGTATAGTCTGGTTTGGAGACAGGAAACAAAGGATAGTTCATTGATGAGGTGCATGTTTCAATCACCCCCTGGTATTCAAGTTGGTCTACGATCTCCCTGACCTGTTTTTTAGCTTCTTGCTTAACTGGGTACTGTCTTTGTGCAGTTGTTTGATTTTGTAACTGGATTTTATGGTGGGGAGAACCCTCATCCCATTCTACATGATTTTTGTATAATACAGGAGCTTGGGCAACTGCCCATTTCCGGGCATAAGTATATTTTAAATGAATTGGAATATGATTAGAGAAGGCTGGCATAATGATGTCTTCGCCATGTGGGCACTCCCTGACAAATACTGGTGGCCAGTCCTGTTCAGCAAGAAGAATGTCATAACCTTTAGAAAGTCACTCCCAAAAGAGTTCTCTCACTTTTCTTACTATGTCCCCCTCCATCCGGAGTGTTATTTCATATAACTTATATGGAGAACTAACCCTGGTATCTTCAGTTTCAACTTCTCCAGAAGATCCTTCAGGTTCTGACCAGCTATTGTGGCTTCTGCTGCTCTGTCTAGCATTGTCTGAAGCTATTCTCCTTTCTTGAGTTGTGTCCTCAAGATCCGCAGCATGTCTGATTTTTATACCTGCTACCTTCTTTTTGGTGAATTGAGCTTTCTTGCTTTTCTGAACATGTTGATCGTCTTTGGACTTCACGCGTTGTTCCTTGTTTTCTAACCGTCCTCTTCTTTCGGATTTCTGTGACGAAGTCTGAAATGTACGAGAGGAACGTGTATCAGTATCTTGCTATCTACCAGGTTTTCTCAAATTATCCCTATTCCTGAGGTTATCCCTCCTTTCAGAGGGCCCCTTTTGAGGAGACCTACCTCGGGAATTGGAACGCTTCTCATTAGAAGTTTGTTTTATATATGGGCGAAATTTGCGAATTCGCGTTCCGCAAGTTTACGCGAAATCGAATTCGCAGTCCGCAAATTCCGCGAATTCATGCGAATTTGCGGATTTTTGCTTTTTTGCGTGATCGCTGGGTTTTTTGCGTGATCGCAGGTTTTTTGCGTGTTCGCTGGGCTTTTTGCATGTTCGCGGGCCGTTTGCATGGCGAAGTTACCCATGTGGTCGTGTATGGGCACAGCACCCTCTGGTTCACCACTGCCACCCTCTGGTTCATCACTGCCACCCTCTGGTTCACCACTGCCACCCTCTGGTTCACCCCTGCCACCCTCTGGTTCAACCCTGCCACCCTCTGATTCAGCACTGCCACTCTCTGGTTCACCCCAGCCACCTTCTGGTTTAGCACTGTAACCCTCTGGTTCACAACTGCCTCCCTCTGGTTCACGACTGCCACCCTCTGGTTAACCACTGTCACCCTATGGATCAGCACTGCCACCCTCTGGTTCACCATTGACACCCTCTGGTTCACTACTGCCACCCTCTGGTTCACCACTGCCACCCTCTGGTTCATCACAGCACCTCTGGTTCACCACTGCCACCCTCTGGTTAACCACTGTCACCCTATGGATCAGTCTGCCACCCTCTGGTTCACCATTGCCACCCTCTGGTTCACCCCTGCCACCCTCTGGTTCACCACTGCCACCCTCTGGTTCATCACAGCACCCTCTGGTTCACCCCTGGCACCCTCTGGTACAGCACTGTCACCCTCTGGTTCACCACTGCCACCCTCTGGTTCACAACTGCCACCCTCTGGTTCATCACAGCACCTCTGGTTCACCCCTGCCACCCTCTGTTACAGCACTGTCACTCTCTGGTTCACGACTGCCAGCCTCTGGTTCACGGTTGCCACCCTCTGGTTAATCACAGCACCTCTGGTTCACGGTTGCCACCCTCTGGTTAACCACTGTCACCCTCTGGTTCAGCACTGCCACCCTCTGGTTCACCACTGCCACCCTCTGGTTCACCCCTGCCACCCTCTGGTTCACCACTGCCACCCTCTGGTTCATCACAGCACCCTCTGGTTCACCCCTGCCACCCTCTGGTACAGCACTGTCACCCTCTGGCTCACCACTGCCACCCTCTGGTTCACAACTGCCACCCTCTGGTTCATCACAGCACCTCTGGTTCACCACTGCCACCCTCTGGTTAACCACTGTCACCCTCTGGTTCAGCACTGCCACCCTCTGGTTCACCACTGCGACTCTCTGGTTCACCACTGCCACCCTCTGGTTCACCCATGCCACCCTCAGGTTCACCACTGCCACCCTCTGGTTCACCCCTGCCACCATCTGGTTCATCACTGCCACCCTCTGTTCACCCCTGCCACCCTCAGGTTCAGCACTGCCACCCTCTTGTTCAGCACTGTATCCCTCTGGTTCACCCCTGTCACCCTCTGGTTCATCACTTCCACCCTCTGGTTCACCACTCCCACCCTCTACCGAGACCTTTTGTGACGCAGCGGCAGCACAAAAGATGCGCCATGGTGCTGGGTATTAACAATGTGATACATCTGAGAGATGCGTCACATTGTAAAGCCCTGCGCCATCAGTAGGCTTTCTGGTGCAGGGGAGAGCGTTTCTGCGCAGGAACGCCTCCTAAAAGTGGCTGGGTGAAATCTACAAGAATTCACTTTTAGGCCAATGCTGCGTCAAAACCCTGCGCCTACTTGAAGCAGGCGCAAGGCTTGATGCAGCATTGGGGAGATAGGGCCCCCCAGAGCATTGCTGGAGCTGCGGCTCCAGCAATGCGCTGCTTTTACGGCACAGATGCGTGACGCATCTGTGCTGTTTTTGCCACAAGGTGCGCCGCATTGTAAATGCAAAAACCACAGTTGATGGACAGAATGCAGAACAATGTCATACATTCAACCCAGTAAAGAGATCTGGGCCTAAATCCATCGTTTTTTTGCACTCCACACCATCCCAGTTCAGACATGGCCATATGCAAATCAGTCTGACCCTGTGCCTCATGGGAACAGTCAAGCCCGAACTGCCAAGTCATGCCTTCCCTGGACCGAAACAAGCTTCCGAGGACCAGTTTCTGGCATTCCAGCCGTCTTCAGCCGGCTTGCTTGAATCCAGTTTTGTGGAGAGCATGGGACTCACGTCTGAGCATACCCATCCCACTCGGGGTGACAAATGCAAAAACCACAGTTGATGGACAGAATGCAGAACAATGTCATACATTCACCCCAGTACAGAGATCTGGGCCTAATTCCATCGTTTTTTTGCACTCCACACCACCCCAGATCAGACATGGCCATATACAAATCAGTCTGACCCTGTGCCTCATGGGTACAGTCCAGCCCGAAATGCCAAGCCATGCCTTCCCTGGAACGGAAACAAGCTTCCGAGGACCGGTTTCTGGCATTCCAGCCGTCTTCGGCCCGGCTTGCTTGAATTCAGTGGTGTGGAGAGCATGGGACTCACGTCTGAGCATACCCATCCCACTCGGGGTGACAAATGCAAAAACCACGGTTGATGGACAGAATGCAGAACAATATCATACATTCACCCCAGTACAGAGATCTGGGCCTAAATCCATTGTTTTTTTGCACTCCAGACCACCCCAGTTCAGACATGGCCATATGCAAATCAGTCTGACCCTGTGTCTCATGGGAACAGTCCAGCCTGAACTGCCAAGCCATGCCTTCCCTGGACCGGAAACAAGCTTCCGAGGACCAGTTTCTGGCATTCCAGCCGTCTTCAGCCCGGCTTGCTTGAATCCAGTGGTGTGGAGAGCATGGGACTCACGTCTGAGCATACCCATCCCACTCGGGGTGACAAATGCAACACCACAGTTGATGGACAGAATGCAAAACAATGTCATACATTCATCCCAGTACAGAGATCTGGGCCTAAATCCATCGTTTTTTTGCACTCCACACCACCCCAGTTCAGACATGGCCATATGCAAATCAGTCTGGCCCTGTGTCTCATGGGAACAGTCCAGCCCGAACTGCCAAGCCATGCCTTCCCTGGACCGGAAACAAGCTTCCGAGGACCTGTTTCTGGCATTCCAGCCATCTTCAGCCCGGCTTGCTTGAATCCAGTGGTGTGGAGAGCATGGGACTCACGTCTGAGCATACCCATCCCACTCGGGGTGACAAATGCAAAAACCACAGTTGATGGACAGAATGCAAAACAATGTTATACATTCACCCCAGTACAGAGATCTGGGCCTAAATCCATCGTTTTTTTGCACTCCACACCACCCCAGTTCAGACATGGCCATATGCAAATCAGTCTGACCCTGTGCCTCATTGGAACAGTCCAGCCCGAACTGCCAAGCCATGCCTTACCTGGACCGGAAACAAGCTCCCAAGGACCAGTTTCTGGCATTCCAGCCGTCTTCAGCCCGGCTTGCTTGAATCCAGTGGTGTGGAGAGCATGGGACTCACGTCTGAGCATACCCATTCCACTCGGGGTGACAAATGCAAAAACCACAGTCTATGGACAGAATGCAGAACACTGACATACATTCACCCCAGTACAGAGATCTGGGCCTTAATCCATGGTTTTTTTGCACTCCACACCACCCCAGTTCAGACATGACCATATGCAAATCAGTCTGACCCTGTTCCTCATGGAAACAGTCCACCCGAACTGCCAAGCCATGCCTTCCCTGAACCGGAAACAAGCCTCCGAGGACCGGTTTCTGGCATTCCAGCTGTCTTCAACCCGGCTTGCTTGAATCCAGTGGTGTGGAGAGCATGGGACTCACGTCTGAGCATACCCATCCCACTCGGGGTGACAAATGCAAAAACCAGTTGATGGACAGAATGCAGAACAATGTCATACATTCACCCCAGTACAGAGATCTGGGCCTAAATCCATAGTTTTTTGCACTCCACACCACCCCAGTTCAGACATGGCCATATGCAAATCAGTCTGACCCTGTGCCTCATGGGAACAGTCCACCCGAACCGCCAAGCCATGCCTTCCTTGGACCGGAAACAAGCTTCCGAGGACCGGTTTCTGGCATTCCAGCCGTCTTCAGCCCGGCTTGCTTGAATCCAGTGGTGTGGAGAGCATGGGACTCACGTCTGAGCATACCCATCCCACTCGGGGTGACAAATGCCCAGATCTCTGTAAGGGGGGAGAATGTATGACATTGTTCTGCTTTCTGTCCATCAACTGTGGTTCTTGCATTTGTCACTCCGAGTGGGATGGGTATGCTCAGACGTGAGACCCATGCTCTCCACACCACTGGATTAAAGCAAGCCGGGCTGAAGACGGCTGGAATGCCAGAAACCGGTCCTCGGAATCTTGATTCCAGTCTGGGAAAAACATGGCTTGGTAGTTCGGGCTGGACTGTTCCCATGAGGCACAGGGTCAGTCTGATTTGCATGTAGCCATTGTCTGACCTAGGGAGGTGTGGAGTGCAAATAAACGATGGATTTAGGCCCAGATCTTTGTACTGGGGTTAATGTAAGACATTGTTCTGCATTCTGTCCATCAACTGTGTTTTTTGCAATTTTCACCCCGAGTGGGCTGGGTAATCTTTAGACAGAATGTGAAGTATAATGAGTAAAGCGTAAACAGTAATATAAAATAATACTGTAATAGCATTGTCCATTGCTATGTCATATAAAAATACATACATAAATAACACAGGCTAAAATACTCAACTGGTGCTTCTAAAATACGCTTACCCCAGTGTACCTAACCTAAGTCTAGTACGAGGGAAGAAGTAGGTGTTTATCTTTTAGCATGGGTTTAGTTTTGCCAAGAATAGCCAAAGGTTTCTCTAGGTTCTAATCAGCTCCATACCTTAGAATGAGAGAGGTTGGTGTCCCTGTCTCGAGACTCAATTTCCCAACACCCTGCAAGGGGAGTCAGGAGCACTGGAGCTGGATTTCTCTGCAGGAGGATGACAGCTTCTTGGTCAGTGCGTCAGCTGGAGAATTAGCTTCCTTCGGCACTTGCTGTAGCGAGCTCCATCGTGCAAGTAGGTAGTCGAACTGCACCGAACCACACCGTGCTTTGCCATAGCAAGTGAAGGTATATTTATGTTATGTTAATTGCGATTTGTATAGCGCTTAATACCGACAGGTCTCTAAGCGCTAAGAGAAGGAAGCTACAGCACCCATAGATAAGTAAGATCATGAGCTGCATAGAGTTAAGCCCAGGCTTCAATGAAGAGGAGGGTTTTCAAATTTTTCCTAAATGCTAGGAGCCCACCCTACTTTTTTCGTAAGATTGAATAGCTGGCAGAATAGTAAGTTCCCTGCGGAAGATCTTAATGAGCAGCTTGGAACATAATTCACAAGGCGCTCTTTGATGTAGCTTGGAGCTTGTCCATATTGGGGCTTATGGGCGATACAAAGTCCCTTAAATTTGATCCTTTGCTTTATAGGGAGCCAATGGATTTTTTGCAGTAAGGGGGGCTGCTCTTGTATACCTGGGAAGTTTAAAAATCAGCCTTCCTGCATCATTCATTACCACCTGGAGTTTATTTAATAGGTTATCAGGTAATCCAATCCAATATAAAGCGGGTTACCATAATCTAACAGGGACAGAATCAAAGCTGTCATCACCGTACGCATGGTGGAAAAAGAGAGGATAGATGAAAGTTTCCTCAATTGCCTTGATAGGCTCACACATGTCCCAAAGACGGTGGAAACCTGGTTAGATAAAGAGAGGTTTGCGTCCATTTTTATACCTAAGCTTTTTACCACTGGTGCTGGAGACGGAGTGTCTCCCAGCTCCTGAGGCCAAAATTGGTGAGACCATACATTCTCAACTGTAGTGATAGCCAGAACCTCAGTTTTATCCGGGTTGACCTTAAATGAGTTGATAGTCATCCAACTCTCTACAAATCTCAAAATATCTTGTACTTGTACATGGGTTTGAAAAGTATTTTCATTTTGCAGGATAATTTGTGTGTAGTCAGCATCATTAAACACTTGACAGTCCATCAAGGCCAGGTCCATCACTAGAGGGCGCAGATAGATATCGAACAATAATGGTGATGGAGCGGACCCTTGGGGTACTCCGCAAGTTATGAACCCTCTATCTGACACGCAATCGCCCATCTGAATTACTTGGGTGCGGTCTGACAGGAAGGAAGCGAACCACTGATGAGTCATCCCATCAATACCTAGCTCCCAAACTCTGGACAGGGGCTGGTCATGATTGACCGTATCGAACGCCGTGCACAGGTCTAAAAGGACCAAGGCACACAGCTTTTTTTGATCTGCTGTGAGCCTAATTTCATCCAGAACGGACAGCATCACTAGCTCTGTGCTATGGTGGGCACCGAAGCCGGCCTGCCTGTCCCCCAGTAAATGATGATCGTCCATGAACCATGATCAAATTTAAAGAACATATTGTTCAAGAATTTTAGCAATAAAGGGAAGTTGGGAGATAGGTCTAAAAATTTTCATAATGGTGGTATTAGCTCCCTCTTTTTTAAGTAGAGGAATTACTCCGGCTTCCTTGAGTTTCCTAGGAACTCTTCCCATTTCAAGAGAGAGGTTAAGCAGGGAAAGGGCTTCTACCTCAATCTCTGGCAGGGCTAGTTTAAAAATCTTGGGGGGGCAGGTATCCGCCAGTGAACCCAACTTAATCTTCGATGCAATATGAAGCAGAGAGTCTTGGTCCATTTTCAGGAAGGAGGTGATAGATTTCCTAGTATTCTTATGTGATGTTGCCCTTTCCAGATCTTGTGGATTGATTGGAGTGTTCTGAAGATCAGTTAGTATATCTATAACTTTATCCGAGAAAACCTTCAGGAATTTATTACATAGTTCCGTACTGGTGGGTGCTTTTTGCATTTGCTTTGGGCTAAGTTCTTTTAGGATTTTAAACGTTTTTTTTTTTTGTTTATTCTCGGCGGCCATAATCCTGGATTCATAGAACTCAGCCTTTCTTTGAAGAATGGCTTTTTTGTAACTGCTAAGATAAAGCCTATATTCCAGATGTGTCTGTAGCTCATACGTTTTTCACCACTAACTTTCGTAGTGACGGAGGGTCAGCTTCAGCACCCTGAGTTCTTCAGTGACCCAGGGGGCACCCTTCCCCTTATTTCCCGTTTTTTTTTCCGGGCTGGTGCCAGTTTATTAATGGCCATGGTCAATGGGCTACAAATAGAGTTGCACCTCACTTCAGGATCCTCGGACCATGGTACCCTGGGAGCCATCGCTCGTATAGTCTCACCCAAGCTATTGGCCTCAATCTTATTCCAACTCCGCACCATTTTCCATCTGGGCGGGGACACAGTAGCCGGCTAGGAAGGGACATTTGAAAGCAGATGAGAAAGTGATCAGACCAACCGCACCGGGACGTCTCTACTAGATTGACCAGTGATTGAGTGGACCAAACCAGGTCTAGTGTATGACTTTTCTCATGGGTGGGGGTATCTACCAGCTGGTACAATCCTAGTGTAACCATTATTTCATCCAACTTTTGCGTTTGCGCGTCTCTAGGTAATTTATCCCATTGAAAGTTAAAATCCCCTACCACCACAAGCTGTTTGTACCGTGAGCATACATTTGTGATAATTTCAGTGAGTTGGTCCAAGAACTTCGGGGGGGGGGGGTTTCTCGGACGTCCGTATACTACCACCACTGCCAATCTCATAGTATCTGTAGAGACTTTGGCTATTAATATATCCTCTCCATAAGGACTTTCTCCTGCTAATTTCTCAATTATCAGCTCTTTTTTATGGAGGAGTGCAACTCCCCCGCCTCTTTTCCCCTCGGGTCTGATGTGTCATAGGGCGTCATAGCCCTCGGGCAGCGCTGCCACTATTTTAGCGCCTGAGTTATCATCAAGCCAGGTTTCTGAAACTGCTAGGATATCAGGTGAGTCATCGTATAATAAGGTGAATGTTTCCAGGCAGTGCTTTTGAAGTGAGCGCGTATTAAGCAACATAACTTTCAAAAGTTTGTTCTGGCTGGAATTATTACTTTTACAAGTATGTGAACCAGTAGTCCTTATATCCTTGTTCCTATGGATCATGAGGATACCTTCTACTAAGAGCCTGTTCTTAATCTGCGGCTCTACATACAGTGTAGTGTAATTCAAAGCACTCAATTCAGTACTTGAATATGTCAAGGATTGTTCAGGGGTTCTGGCCCCTGGGCACTTTCGGGCGCGGACGGGCGCAGACGAGCTTGCCTTAGGCGCTCCTACAGCGCGCCCACGGCACACCCGCTGTGCGCATCTGCTGCGCGACTGCTCCAGCGTGCCATTATGTACGCCTTGCGTGTCTCGCCCCACCCTGTCAATCAGGCCAGCTGACTCCCCTCACAACCACTAGACCACCACCAAAGAGCAAGTGGTGCAGAGGAAGCTCGTGCCCCTCGTGTGTATTCAGTCAAAATTCTAATACCATTAAATTTTAAAGAGCAGCAAAGTAAATTTCACAATTTTAAGAACACAATTTTAAAAGCACAAAGCAGTTAAAAAATGAAGGCTAGTGAAAGCACAGCACCGGAGTGCTGTAACAAGATCTCTCTGAAGAGCGCGACCGCTCCAGCTGCCGTTATGTGCGCCTTGCGTGTCTCGCCCCACCCCGTCAATCAGGCCAGCTGACTCCCCTCACAACCACTGGACCGTAACCAAAGAGCGGAAGTGGTGCATAGGAAGCTTGTGCCCCTCATGTGTATTCAGCCCAAATTATAATTCAATTTTAAAAAGCAGCAAAGTAAATTTCATAATTTTAAGAACACAATTTTAAAAGCACAAAGCAGTTAAAATATTAAGTCTAGAGAACGCACAGCACCGGAGTGCTGTAACAAGACCTCTCTGAAGGTGTTTAGAAATGCCAGCTTTGACGTAAAGTCGGGCATCTGAATGTCATGAAGGAACCCCTAAGGAATAGATGTTCATACATAATAATGAGTTCTTGGAGAAATCAACATTCAAGCAAGGGGGAGTCCCTAACGGCTTAGGAGTCTGTTTTTCCAAGAAATCGTTGTGACGTAGATGAACGGATGGAAGTAGCCATGCCTGTATTTGGGTAGCATGGACTATGCCTAAATAAGGACTGGATATCTATGCTTATATAAGGGCAATGTGAAATATACCTATCTAAGGGCATGTATCGCGAAATGCAACAGAATCTAAAATCGAACAGAACACATCCTCCGCTTCTTGACCATCATTTCCCACAGGCTGACAGTACTAACACAGCGGAAAACCAACATCCCTCCGCAGAAAAAGCTGCTGGCTGTGCTGCATCTGTTGGCCTCTGGTATCTTCCAACCAACAACTGCCAGAGTCAGAGGAGTCTCACAGACAGCCTTATCAAAGTTAATCAAACCTATCTTGGACGCCATCATCAGCTTTGTACCCCAGCACCTTCACTTTCCCCATACTGCGCAGGAGCACCTGGAGACCAAGCAAGGCTTCTACGCCATAGCTGGCTTACCATACGTGTTGGGGGCAATTGACTGCACACATGTCCTACTTGTGTCCCCTGCCGACACTGCACACAAACACCACAGCAGGAAGCACACGCATTCTATCAATGTGCAGGCAATAGTGGACCACCGAGGACTCTTCACCAATGTCGTCACCAACTACCCAGGCAGTGTGCATGATTCCTACATCTTTCATCAGTCCATCATCAACCAGCGCTTCCAGGATGGCATCTACGACAATGCCTTGCTCGTTGGTAAGTACAAAAATGAACACACCACACACCTCACCTCCACAATCATTCATCTCACAACTCTCGGAATGCACATGTTACAAACTCACATACAACATGCCAAACAACATGCCCACCTACCAGCCACGACAGCAGTTCACTGTGGTAACCTGGGCTAGCCATGTAGACAAGTCATCAACAGCATGGCACCACAGCCACACAATAGAAGATTGTGGGGAGAGGTGGGGACCAGGCATGTGTGAAGGAGCCAAGTGACCCATGAATGAGAATTTACCCAATGCTACGTGTGGCGTGGATGTGCTGGCCAGACTGCAGTATGCAGACCACACACATATCCATGTCGACATACACTGCTGGTGTTTGGAGTGTAGTGATCAGTGGACACAACCATGTTACCTAAGCCAGTAGGGAAGATCGAGGAAATGTAGCTTGTTATGTCCTCCCTGTAAGCGTGAGCATAGTGGCCTGGCCTGGCTTACACCAGGCCAGCGAAGGGGTGGGAATAAAAAGCACGTAACTCTGAGCATTGTTCTCTTCCTGAATGGCCAACATGTCTGCCAGGGCGGTGCCTCTCACCCAACCACAAGGCCGAAGCAGTGAGCGGTGTTGCCTGTGAACCTGTGAACCTGCTTCACCCCAGGCCACTGCTCTCCAGACCCATCTTGCCTGCCCCTGCGCACCCAGCTCTCAATGCTCACCTGCAGACAAGTATATAATTGTACGCAAAGAGAGGAGTAAGAGGATGACACAATTCAGTCCGGAGGAAAAAAGGATCATCATTACGGAGGTAATCGAAGACTACCTACAGCTGCTCTGGTATCATTAACTCTGTGCATCGCAAGCCAACGACACATGGCTGTGGGCCTCAGCTGACCGCTGCCTCCAGCCTACACTGCGGTCGAATAGGTCACACATTTGGAACTGAGTTTTGATTTATTTATGGCAGAGTTTAAATCGTTGTACAGACCTTATAGCAGACTGCATACTCTTTCAGCTCCAGTGCCACTACGTCTGTGCCCCCACATTCATGGACACTTACTGGTTGAACTTTGGTGGCATTCGAGTAAATAGCCTGGAGGTTATCTTCATCATCATGTAGCTGATACTGACTTGGT
This sequence comes from Lissotriton vulgaris, assembly GCF_964263255.1. Lineage (NCBI taxonomy): Eukaryota > Metazoa > Chordata > Amphibia > Caudata > Salamandridae > Lissotriton > Lissotriton vulgaris. The sequence continues at coordinate 533,589,596 of NC_141693.1, read as the reverse complement.
GTTAAGAATGAGTCTGTAGCATTCATCTCCTTCATATTGCCTGTTTCTGCTTGGTTCTGCCCTCTGCATCATGCCCTGGAAGAACACCTTCCACTGTCCCCCAAAACACTCCACGACATTCACCTTGGACTTCGTTGAGAACCCGCTCAGCTCTCATGGCCCTACCTCAGTGCACCGCAAATCACCATCCCGTGGCAGTGTGCCTGTGCCAGACGTAGTGCATCCGGGGTCACTAACTCTGTGCAGCTCCAGTCATGGACCCTTGCTGTTTGAACTTTTGATTGTCTGATCACTGTTGTAGTTGTTGCCAGCACCAACCCCTCCCTGAGGGCTGGCTTACACTCACCCCACACCAATCTAGAACAGGCGTCACTGGACATGTGACCCTGGCAATAAAAGGGGCCGGGCACACATGTATCGTAGCCAGTTCTACAAACTACTTCAGTGTGTCTGTGTGGCCATTATGTATGCATGAGGGCCCCGGGCCCTACCACATAACATTGTGCTGTGTACAGTGAATGCAACCATGTCACCTCAGGCAGTGGGGTAGACCTGGGACATGGAGCTGTGTCGTGCCCCCCATATGCGTAAGTGCAGTAGACTGGCATACGATAGTCCAGTGTAGGGGTGTGGTTCATCAACCCGGGGCTCTGTGCGTGATTAAGTTTTGGCCTTACCAAGGAAGTAACTAATGGCTGAGTCTCTGTTGTAGTGTCGGCGCCACCCGTCCTGCAATGGACAAAGTTGCAATGTAGCATGGTCGGGATCGGTCGAAGGGGTAAATGAGGGAGCACAAGCCCGTTCGTGGTCCGGGATCATACATGCCAACTGTTGTGTGTGTCGCTATTACCGCAGCATAAGCCAAAGGTCTACCCTCAAACGCATCGCGTGTACAGCCAGCCATGAACTCTACATCTGTGTCCGCCCTATCCTTACTATAGGCCTACACACATGTGGCTGCCTGCCTTCAAGGCACAACATCACAGTGTCATTGTCAGGCTTGTGGACATGCCCAGACAGGCATGACAATGGTGTGCTCTAGGGGTGCAAGTGATGCAACTGCGCTGCACACATGGTAAATAGGCTCGGGGGAGGGTGGAGCAGGAGTGAGGTTATGTAATACACATTGATGCAGCTCATTTGCTACAAGCAGTGCATGTCAAACAGGAATCACTAAGTCACACATATCACACACCAATGAACCAGTCAGCCTGCCAACACATCATGCAGAACCAACTATTGACTCATGTCTCTCTGCACTATCACAGGTGACCAAGGATATGCACTCTGCCCTTGGATGACACCCCGCCGACCCCTGAACACACGGGCCGAGAGGCAGTACAATGCGGTCCACAAATGCACCAGGGGCATCGTGGAACGCACATTTGGCGTTTGAAGTCATGTTTCAGGTACCTGGAAATCACTGGTGGAAGGCTCCTGTATAGCCCAGACATTGTGTGCAAGATGTTTGTTGCATGTTGTGTGTTGCATAACATATGTGTATGCACCAATGCTCCATGGATATAAGTGCCAGATGCACCAGACGATGATGAAGAAGATGAGGCAGGTGGACCACACACCACTGCAGCTGCAGCAGGAATAGCCTGTAGGAACACCATCATTGGAAATGTATTCACATAAGCACGTCACATTGTCACAGTCCTTTGTAATCATGGGACAGTACATAATGACCACAGGCTCAGCATGTGCAAATAAATGCATTCCAATACGCATTCCTTGAGTGCATGTCACTCCTCTGTACAAGTGAACTGAAAAGGTTTCTCAGTGCACTCAATAATCTTACGTTTAGTATTAAATTTTATTTTTCATTGTGTGCTACTCAATCCGTTACACTGTGTCTCCCAGTGCCAACAAAGTATAAATTAAAGATTGTCAGGTCCGGCGAACCAATCCCTGATGGGTGGGTGCACACTCACAAGGAAATACGTTTCACCTGTGTATTTCTTCACAATACATTAAAAACAAAAAATATGTAATGAGCAATGCTTCATTTTATTAATTCATTGATTTATTGTAATATATTCTTCGTTGAAACACATATAGTGCATTTTTCTCACAAATATAATCTCCAAATCCTTGACACAACCTAATGCATTTCGGGTCTACATTGACCCTTCATCTGGGGTCTGAAAATTATAGAAAAACAAAAGCCAAATCAGTCCGTTTTCCTATTTACATATTTACATAATAGTTCATGACACATTATTTAAACATGCATTCCTGAAAGAAGAAATAAATAAAAGCGACCTCTCAAACTGAAAAATGCTCTGCCAGGCTTCACGCTACACAGAGTTAAATGGCGTTACATCATGAAGACATTATTCTCAAATCAAATGTGTAAACACTTATCTAGGTGTGTAAAGCAACCACTTAGCCAAGTGTTTACACATTTGAGGAGGTCGCTTTTATTAAATTTTTCTTTCAGGAATGAATGTTTAAATAATTTTTGAAAAAAAGAGGAGAAACGTATTCAGTTTCCGTGTGAATGTGCGAGTTTGCACCCACCCATCAGGGATTGGTTCACCAGACCTGACAATCTTTTACTCCTCTGTAAAAGCACATCACTCTGAAAAGTGTAAGTGCAACATGTAGTGCTAACAATCTCATAATTTGAAAATAGATGGTGGGTGTGTCACCTCCACACAGAGAGGCAGTTTAGGGTGTCACGTATTCGAAATGCCATTTCTGTGTGTCAAAGGTAGTACGGAATCCCACTTATCAGCGTTTCACATGTGTCACAAATCATTACATATAGGCTGTCATTTGTGATCTACAATTGACAAAAGGCCTTCTTTTGGGCTCAAATATGTATCTCCCTGAAGCAGGGATGCATCCTGTGACTCAAGTCCCACAACAAGAGCAACATGGTCGTAAGGGGAAATCACTGCCCCTACATTCGTCCATGCTTTCATACTTGATTGATCATAGACATGACACGTCTGTGTGTATTGGTATATATTGTTCACGTTCAGTGGAGTGTTAAAGCTGTCTTAGTACTGGACCATGCAGACAACACTTTAAAATGTTGCCCCATGAATGGCCAGCCAGAGTCCTTTAGGGATTAACAAGTGACTCGGACGGGGAAGAGTCCAGTCTGCAGGCTGATTGCTGTTTCATTGTTAAGCAAACAAAATATGGTAGTCAATGTCGAGGTCCAAGGTTAGTGTCGCAGAGTGTATCGGGGGACGGTGGAAGGTGTTATTCCAGGGCATGATGCAGAGGGTAGAACCAAGCAGAAACAAGCCATATGACAGGGATGAGTGCTACAGCTTCCTTCTTACCATTAAGGTAGATTCATCCTCATTTTCGTTCTCTGACGTTTCATGTGCCTCACATGTGGGTGGTGGTGTTTGGTCTGCAGCACTGTGTGAGACTGACACATCAGGGGCCGGAAATGTGGATGTAGAAGTAGCAGCAGCATTCATTTGCACAATGTCTTGTGGCATCACTCCCATGATGAGGATCTGAAGGGCATGGAAGATCCCATCTACAGCTTTCTCGTGTGCAGCCGTGGTAGCCATTCTTTGCACCATTCTTTGCATCTTCATCGGGCCCATGTTCTCCAGGAACCTCCTCATGTTTCCCAAATAACGGATGACATCGCTGTGGCCACTCTGACTAGACAGTTCTTGTTGTCTCCAAGTCATGACTCCAGCGACATCAGTCATGGATTGTTGGAGGGCATGGTGTGTACTGTGCGTGTCTGTTAGGGTGTGTACGTGGTCCCTGATGGAACTTAGACACCCAGGCATGGCATCTAGTGTGGCTGCCATGAGGTCAAACCCCACCCACACCTGTTCAGCCAGCTCTTTCTGGAGGTCTAACACATGGCTTTGGAACGCCATGTGTTCTACAGTGAGGTGCTGTGTGCCAGACGTAGTGGTGGGTGCTTCCTGCTGTGTGATCTATGCAGGGGTTGGGCTCACCTCGATGGTGGTGGGCTGCCCTGCTACTGGAGGTGGGGTGCGGAGGTTGTCCATGGATCGTTGGTGTTTGTCATAATCGTTGTCCTGGGAGTCATCTCCATCGGTAAACAGACATAATATTGAATCCAAAATATAGACTGGACATAATATCGAGGAAAAAATATAGACTAGACAAAATATCGACCAGACCTAATATAGACTACAAAAATATCGAGTTATATCGATATTAATAGCCAAAATATCGAATCAAAAATATAGACTGGACATAATATCGACTAGATAGAATATAGACAAAAGAAAATGGAAAATAAGGTAAGTTTGTACTAATTTTTAATAAGTGTGTAATATAAATCTGTAGCGGGTAGTGGGTTTATAGGGGAATAGGGTGGGAAGTAATTTAAATATAATTAATTAATTATGTAATAATTATTAATAATTGTAAAATAATTAATATTTGGAAATTAAATAAAAAATAATTGGTAATTAATTATAATTGATTAATTGATGAATAATTAATTTATAGTAAAATAGTTTCAGTAGCGGGTAGTGGGTTTATAGGGGAATAGGGTGGAGAGTAATTTAAATATAATTAATTATGTAAATTAATATTAATTGTAAAATAAATAATAATAGGTAATTAAATAAAAAGTAATTGGTAATTAATAATAATTGATTAATTGATAAATAATTAATTTATAGTAAATTAGTTTCAGTAGCGGGTTGTGGGTTTATAGGGAAATAGGGTGGGAAGTAAATCAATAATTAATTAATTTATTAAGTTAATTAAATTGTTTAATTAATTAATAATTGTCCATGAAATTAAAATTAATTAGTAAATAAAAGTTATTGGTATAGGAAATTAAATTTACTTGGTACTAATATTTATATAAATTATAATTAATTATGAAGTTTTGCCTTTTTATACTGTTGCACTCACTGGAGTGGGAATATTAATTTTTACCCCTACGCTATCCAATGCTTTCCCTACTGTAGCACCCACTGGAGTGGGAATAGTAATTGTAACCCCTACGCTATCCAGCGCTTTCCCTACTGTTGCACCCACTGGAGTGGGAATAGTAATTTTAACCCCTTCGCTATCCAACGCTTTCCCTACTGTTGCACCCACTGGAGTGGGAATAGTAATTTTAACCCCTACGCTATCCAACGCTTTCCCTACTGTAGCACCCACTAGAGTGGGAATAGTAATTTTAACCCCTACGCTATCCAACTCTTTCCCTACTGTTGCACCCACTGGAGTGGGAATAGTAATCTTTACCCCTTCGCTATCCAGTGCTTTCCCTACTGTTGCACCCACTGGAGTGGGAATAGTAATTGTAACCGCTACGCTATCCAACGCTTTCCCTACTTTAGCACCCACTGGAGTGGGAATAGTAATTTTAACCCCTACGCTATCCAACGCTTTCCCTACTGTAGCACCCACTGGAGTGGGAATAGTAATTGTAACCCCTACGCTATCCAACGCTTTCCCTACTGTTTCACCTACTGGAATGGGAATAGTAATTTTTACCCCTACGCTATCCAGCGCTTTCCCTACTGTTGCACCCACTGGAGTGGGAATAGTAATTTTTACCCCTACGCTATCCAACGCTTTCCCTACAGTTGCACCCACTGTAGTGGGAATAGTAAATTTTACCCCTACGCTATCCACGCTTTAGCTATTGTAGAATTCACTACAGTTGTTACAATAAATTTTAACTATTTTGCTATGTTACGGTAAAATTATTATATATGTTTATTTAATAATATTATTTTTAAATAAATATATATGTATTATTTTTTAATATTTTTTTTAATTTACAATAAATATTTATTAATATAACATTAATTTAATAATTTTAAGTAAGTTTATAATAAATATATTTATTATTACATTAGTTTTAACTTAATTTAAATACATTTAAAAAAAACGATATTTTTACAGTCTATATTTTAGTAACTTGATATTTTAGAGTCGATATTTTAGTACTTACCTGTTTAAAGATAGCCAGTCGATATTTTGTCCATCAATATTTTATCAACGATAATATGGTAACTCGATATGTAAGAGGTCGATATAATTTCAGTGGTCCATCTCCATCATCACTTACGTGATGTCTGTCTGCTCTGCAGGAGGTGTTGATTGTCCCTCTGCAATGTAAAGGAGAGATGCAGTTTCACAGTGTGTTCCATGTATATTTACCCATTGGCGAAGTTTACATACAGACTGCATGACAATGTACATTGTGACTGTATGTGAGGAGATGCCTATTTGATGCTGGACAGAGGACATTTGTACTACATCACGGAGGATGTGGTTTTACTCGTATATTGTCATCTCAGTTTTTTTCTCTGCTTTTATGGTGCATTTTCTCACATGACGCGTGGGAATTGCAGGCCTGTCACTGGTTATCGCAGATTTTTGTATTGCGGTTTGAGACATCGCTGCTTTTTTGGCGTTGGTGTTTCGCATTTTATAGGCGTTGCGTTAATTTTAACACGGTCATTTGACGCGTTATCGTTAGACTATCGCATGGTACAGCCGTTTTGAGAATACAATGTTAACACAGCGTTATTTTGCCTCGATAGACTGCTATGTGAACGGTTGCATTAAGCTAATTTTGCAATGATTAGCACACGTTCTGTGAGAATATCCCCCTTAGTAACTTAATTCCATGCTATCCTCTACTAGGGTCTATACAAAAGGCATGATATTTCAGCAAGCATGTGGTTGGGCTGTGTTTGCATATGCCATCATCTCATGGGAGTGCTTTTAAGCATTTTTATTAAGTCATGACTGGTAGATATTTTAGTTGTGCTGTGTATTCATCTAGTTGTTGACTATTTTTTCACCTCACATTCATTTCGACAGTGGTGGATGGGAGCAATTTGGCCACCAGCTTGTCTACTTATTTCCTGCACTTTGTGTACATTGCTCTCCTGACAGAAGTAATCTTTGCATCAGTTTATTTAAAGATGTTTTGCTTACATACTCTCCTATACTTGGCTCTGAGTGTCCAGTAGTTCTAAAAACCAAGGCAGTGTCTCCCCTAGACCGTAGTAAGACTGGTTTCCCAGCAACCTGGAAACATGACGATGAGATTCCAACAATAATTCACCAGTTTATGATAGTTCAAACCATAACAAACTATTCTAATTTCTAAATGGTCTACATTGGTGTCAGTTAATAATCACTAATTACAATGTAAAGAGATGAAATTGCAGGTTAACTTAGACTGCAGCTGCGTTTATTTCATATCCACTGAGTCGACCAATCAACGACAGTGATTCACGTATGACAATGATGCATCATTAATTAACTGATCTGCTTTTTTCAGATGTCCTGATGCATTATAGCAGCATTTATGATTTTCAAAAAGCAAAACACGAGTCTTAAAGCATGAAATGGGGCATCACTTGCCATCAAGTGCCGCTGATGCAAAGATAAGTGCAGCTTAGGAATTTGTGAAATTGGTGTAAAATCTTTTCTCCGGGGTTCAGAAGAGACTGAAAAGAACTCCTGATGGAGTTGAAAAGGGCCTTAAAAACAAGCAGCAACGTGATCAGGTGAAAGGTGACGGGAAAACAAAGTAAAAAGTGTTGTTTGCCTTATACAAACCATTATTAATAAGATGACCTATTTAAACACTCAAGTGCGGAGTCATCTCTGTGGAAATGTGAACGGTGAATGACAGCAAACGGATGCAAATGTCATGCTCCATGTCTTCCCAGACACCTCACTGTCTGCACCAGAGGGCAATGGTGTCTGCGTGCAGGGGAGGATTGGTTATGTGTAGGAAGGTGTCCCTTTCTGCATTAAAATGCCAATTTGTAAATTACAAAATTGCATTTTTTTAAAAGGTTTGTTTATGTACAGGAAGGTACACCTTCCTGTACATAAACACACCATGGTGTTTTGCTTCTTCCATGTCTGCTGCACAACGCAGCACACATGGAAAAAGCAAAAACGAGGAGAAATAATGCATTTCTCCTCATTTCGCCAACTTAAGACCGGGATTTCCAGCTTTCAATTTTGGCGGTGCCTCCTATGTACGCCACACTTGTACATAGGGGGCAGTCTGAAATACAATTGGTGTTGTGGTGGAGCGCCCACCGCAACACCCACTGCACGCCCCTTTCACGCTAAACATAGCGTGAAAGGGTCCCTTATGTACAAGGGAGTGTTAAGCCACATTAAGGGCCCGATGTAAGTGCCCAAATACCGGTCAGAAACGGCCGAATTCGGCCGTTTCCGACCGGTATTACGGTTTTCAGATGTAGGGCATGCATTTACAGAATCGGTATTTTACCGATTCTGTATTTACTGATTCTGTAAAATTACCGAATCGGTTAATGCAGACTCTGTAAAATACCGATTCTGTAAATGCAGATGTAGCTGGCACATGTCAGAGTGCCACAGGGCTTTAAGATTCGGTATTTTACCACCCAATCCAATTGGGTGGTAAAATACCGAATACAGGTGTGCATGCACATCTGTGCATGCACACCTGTGCAATGTGACACTCAGACATGCCCTTAGGGCATGTCTATGTGCCACATGGCACACAAGTCCGGAATTGGGGTGCTAGAGGGTGTCAAAGTGACACCCCCAGCACCCTTGCAAAAATCGGTAATTACCGAATCGGTAAATACCGATTCGGTAATGACCATTGATTCCTATGGGCTTCAATGCCCATAGGAATCAATGGGTTTTACCGATTCGGTATTTACAGAATCGGTAAATACTGAATCTTAACGATTCGGTATTTACCGAATCTGAAATACCTACATCCCCCAACCTCCATTTTACCACTTCTTAAATACCGAATCGGTATGATTCGGTATTTAAGAAGTGGTAAAATGAACTTACCTACATCTGGCCCTAAGTGGCTTAACTCTGCATTGTACATAAGGCAAGGCAACTATCGCCAAGAGAATGTCACAAAAAGTGACGTTCCCATGTTGATTGTACATATCAGTGGCGTAACAAAGGCCCCCACATCCCCAGCAGTGCGGGGGTGCTCCGAACTCCAGAGGGCCCCCACAGCACTGTACAATGGCCTGCGAGCTCCACTTTGCCGGGAGGCCCCCTCAAGTTTCGTTACGCAATTGGTACATATGCCCCTCTATCCCTAAAACCGGAGATTCTAGTTAGATTAGTACCGTAATCGTTTGTATTTGTTTATCAGGAACCTGAGATAAATAAGGAAAAGTGTCAGCATCACCCATACTACCAATGCACTGGTCTACAGATCGCTTCTCTCCAAGGTAATATCTATCATCATCTATATGGGTTTCTCTTACCCCAACACGGAGGACGCTCTTTAACTTATTTAGAATTATCGAGTCTTTTGTCCGAAAAATGTTAATTCCTTAATTCAAATTTCAAAACAAAATCACCAATAAGTCTTGAGAACTAATTGGAATGTGACATTATATCCTGCAACATGAAAGATGAAAACTTACTTTTAGTACTATACAGTTTAATGCTAAAGATAAAACTTTATATCTCTAGATCAAGCAAAAAAGGATCCAAGAATTAAGCCCCAGCTCCTGACTTATTGCCTGAATCATTGAATTCTTTGGGTGACCCAGAAGGGTCTTCAAGTGCAGAGCTCTGCTCCATATACCATTTAAGCAATCGGTGTGCCAATTATTGCCTTTTTCAAAGACTCTACTGAGAAGCCCTCAAAACGAGTCAAACCTTTTTGAGGCATTAACAGACACATTAAGCAATGTTTTTATAATATCAATGTATTTATCCAATTTCATAGTACTAGCAAACATGAGAACTAGAGATCTATAACCACTAACTTGTTCCAATGGAACATTGATTAAATACCAAGTTTGTTTTGTAGCTTCCAAAAAGATCAGAGTCTTAGCTTATCTAAATTAACAGTAAGACTATTGTATTCACAGTAGGTGTGGAGAGTGAGGTTTACTTTGCAACCCAAATGAGGTATATGCCACTAAAACTGAATTGTCCTCATGCATTAGACAATGGACACGAGTACCTATTTTAGCAAGAAGGAATTTGTTTGGTAGTGCCATCAGGAGGTAGTTGATTAAAAGACTAGACAAAAGGGATGCTAGGACACACCCCTGCCTTTGTCCTGCTAAGCAAACATTTTTGTGATAAGATCCCATTACAATTTAGGTCAAACTAAACTCAATTGTTGGTATGCATTTGTTGAAACATACACACTAAGGGCCACTTGTACAAACACTAGGAATACCCATTTCCTAATTGCTAATAAATTATGATATCAGTATTCATAATGTATGAAGTAGTTTATTTACAAATAGCGATTCCTAGTAGGTTGCATATTGACCTTACTCATAAATATTAATGAGGTAGATCGGAATTTGCAAACAATTAGAATTCACAGTCATCACAGGGATGGTGGCCTGCTAACGTCAAAATACCACTATATCTATGATTGCCAGGAAAATGGGATATGCGTAAAAAGAAAAAAATGAAACTTTGAAGTTACATTTTTTAAGAGTAGGCATTAAAAAAATATTTTTCAACATTCTCAAAGAGAAAGGGTCCCAAAAGTGACCATATTCCCATTTGTGAATGGGCTACCATCACTTTTAAAATGGTGGTAAAGTGTTACTGTTTTGTGTCTGGAATTCTATCGGAATACAATAATACATCACATACTGATTCGGTATTTGGAAAGGGATGCCTAAAGCACGTCCATTCCCAATACAGAATCACAAATTGCATTTTGGTAGCAAGTTACTAATCCCAATTTCTAGTTGGCACATCAAAAAACACCTTTTTCACATGGCAAATGGTCCAATTCTGCAATTGGGCCGTTTGTGACCAGAAACATGCTATGTACACCTGGCCCATAATCCCTTATGATATTGCATTTTCTTAGAATTTCCCAGACGGTATCATGGTTTACCCTCTCAAAAAGCTGCCTGAAGTCAACAAACCAATAACAAAATGTAACCACTGTTACTGTTGCCCTCCTTGCAGCTCCCTACTTTACTATACAATGGTTGATTGAGGAATCATTTTTTATAAATCACCCCTGCTCTATGGGAATATTCCCAGACCCAACCTCCCATGCCTCAAACAGATTCAAACTGAGTTTGGGCATAATTCTAAGAGGCAGGAGTCATGAGATCCCTTCTGATGAAGAGGCTTTAAAATTAGTCTTGCCATGAATTGAGAATTTTCCCTGTAAATGATAGGCATTTAAGAAAATGTGCGGCTCAATGTATGAAAATGTTTTTCTTTGAGTGGTCAACACCCCCCCCCCCACCATTGCTTGCTGGATTTCATTGCTGGTGTATGAACTTTATGCACAGGGGTGCTTCCGTCCTGTAACCACTGCATGTTCTCTTACCTCTAAAACATGCACTATTGACCCACCCCTGATTGGCATATTCCACTTACCTATAACTCCCTAGTATATTGTAGCTTATGTACCCAGTTCTGAGTGGCTGCACTAGTGACTGCTAGTGGACTGCAGCTCTTGTTGTGCCTCTATGACAGTGACCATGTAAATCATGACCTTAGGCCTACCACAGCAGCTTAGCACAGCAGTTTCAAAACTGCCATATTGATCTATGAAAATCAATCCTTTTAACAGGCTTAAACCTTCCTTTTAATACCTATTAGTCACCCTAAAGGTTAATCCTAAATAGGGCGGGATGCATGGCATTTGAAAAGTAGGACACGTGTTCTTAAGTTTCACATGTCCTGGAAGTGAAAAATCTCTAAAGTCATTTTTCACTGTGACACAGCTGGTTCTTTCTTAGAAAAGTATTTGGTTGCATTGTAACACCTTATAATGCATAGCTTTAGTTTGGGAATAGCTAAGACCTTGGGTCAAGAACTCAAATCCAATCTGATGTTCAAGTCAGATTTAAAAATACTATTTGAAAAATGGCGCTTTTAGAAAGTGGGCATTTCCCTAGCTACAGTCTTTCTTATAATTTTCAGTGTTAATCCCCTCCTGCTATGTGACAGTCTGCTGGGAAGTGTTAATAGCTTCCTGGAGAGGTAAGAAAGGGCCTTGGCTGGAAGAAGGTATGACCTCGTCCTGCGAGGATGGGGTGGGCAGTGTGACCATCAACTGCAAAAGCTTCGAAGGGGAATCCTCTGTCACAGGCAAATGCAACTCATACCTAGGCCTGCCACTGTCCTAGTAGGGAGGTTCGCACCAATTCCGAGTTAGGGTGAAACCTGTTCCGGGACTGGTTTGCAGGGGGGGGTCCTATACACACCTCAAGGGTGTGCGCAGAGCTTTGATCAGGGGAAGAAAGATTTTGACATGCTGGAATTTGGTAGAACAAGGCACTGTGGGATTATTTAAGGCAGCCCCCCCCCCAATGTGGATAAGGTTGACCCTGGGAACATTATCCCTATTTGTCAGGGAGGTTTCCCCACTCACAAGCTAGTGACACCCCTGGGTGCCATCTTCAGAACATAGCTGGACCTGTGGAAGACAAACAAAGGATTGCATATGCTGTTCAACCTATAGAGAGAAACCCCATGGGATGGACTTGCTCCCACATGTACCCAAGACAGAAGAGAGGACTGCAAAGGCTAGTTGGCTAGTCTTCTGTTCAGCCCCAGGAACATAAAGGTGCAAAAATCTTAAATCTCTGCTAGACCAGCTTATCAATTCCAACGGGATTTGTCCTGGACACTGCTAGTGTCTTCTGGGAGATGGAGTGCTAACCCTCATGTGGTGACCCAAGGGTCCTGGATTCTTTGATGATTTTAGAGCGTACTCCTTTTCCCTCTAAAATTGTAAGACTGTACACTTTAAAACTTTTTCTGAGCTTTTCATTAAAAAAACAGAAGCTACCACAGGATCGCCGCCAAGAAACAGCCACTAACATTGAACAGCTGGACAGATTCAACTTGTTGGCTTCCAAAAATGTTTCCATGTCCAAACGCAGTAGACTTCACCAGGCCGATGGCAAACAGATCCCAACCGCAGCAGTGCCTTCCTGGGCCTTATCCTTGGAGTCAGCCCCTGCTCTGAGTTTTCCTACCTTTGACACCGAGAGCCATGAGGCTCCCACTGAGGTCCTACACTGTCACAGGTTGACACTAATGAGCCCTATTATATTTTCCAGCTGGCACTCCGACCTAACAATATCCTCAGAAATGAGGATTTACTCCAAGAAAAGGTCTAAATCAGAAGGTTACGTAGATTAATTAATGAATTTGCAGTATCTCTATGTGACAAACAAGAAATAAATCGGGCAAAGAGAGTAGAAAGTGAAGCAGTTGTATTTGAGGTGGGCATTGTGAACAGGACACACACGCTAACCAATGTGGGTAGAGACTATGTAGAAAGAGGAAGTTGTCGAGCAGGAGGTAGGTGCGGGTAATAAGGAATATGATTGATTCAAAGACAATATTAAAGGTTACACACATTAACCAATGAAATTCCAGCATCTTTCCGCGATAAACGGGAAATAAGTTGGCCTAAGGTCGTAGAAAGAGTAAGTTGTGGTATTGGGGGTGGGTGTTATTAACAGGAAATGCACACCAACCATGAAATCGTTCCGTGGTTAACAGGAAATGAATCGGGTTAAGACTGTGTAGCTCTGGTAAACAAATAATATGATTGGTTAGAGCCAGCGTCGGACCGCAGTGGAAACCAGAGCAATTATTAACATGGAGGCTTGAAAAGAAGAGAGTGTGATTGGCTCATTGCATTACTTGAGAATAGAAGCTGATTTGTGCAGGTAGGATTTAAATGAAAGAGTTTGCGGGAACGTCTGAGACAGCGGAATTTATCGGACCGGCTGTCCATGGGAAAGGCTTACAGGGTTGTGACAGTGAGTTAAATATGCGCATGAAGTTTATTGTGATTGAGAATTGCAAAAGGGATAGCTGGGCAGCAGTCCATAATTTAGAATAATGAATAGGAGTGCTTATTATCTTTTGTTTGGTTAAATGAATAGGAAAAGTAGGGAGTAATCGTTGACATTAAGAGAGATTCGGTAAAGTACACATCAAGTGAATTACTATGTCACGCATATCGGCTTGGGGTAGGAGAGAGGTATATTTCTGATGAATCAGTTCATGATGGTCAACAGATGACATTGGTGTAAATATATTTTCATACAGAAACCAACCAACAATTTTGAATGATAAGGAGAGGACAAGTGGACATTGAATATTGGAGACGTGGAAGATTGAATCAAGAACATTTTTTTTATATGAATGAAGGTATGTTGTTTTGCTTTAAAAATAGGAGTAGTTAAAAGAAAATTATCAGATTATAATTCATAGTGGGAATGGTGGTTGTTATTTGTAATTTTACAGAGGACATATTCGAGGTTACCATTAATTGGAGTTCTTAGCAGGATATACATAAATCACATTAGGGCCTGGCACCCTATGAATGTAACAATCACCCTGGCCTACTGGCCATCTTAGATAGGGGGCTCAAATGCCCTATGTCCACAAAGTCGGGGCGGCTGCCTAAGCAGCGAAGGTCAAGGGTGCGCCACTGCGCAAAACCTAAACGTTGCAGCTGCCCACTACTTGCTGGGCAGCTGAGAACACTAACAGGGCCTAAAAGTAGCAGCTGGCACTAAGTGCTGCGCAGCTATGAAAGGCCTGGCAACTCGGTGCTACTTCTGTCCCTCTCAGGGACTCTCACTTGAATTGCGCCTAAACGGTGCAGCTGCCCACTACTTGCTGGGCAGCTGTAGATATCAAGATGTGGGCAGGGGCTCTCACGGGCACTGGAAATACTTGTGCCCAACGTTGGAGCCATCGGGCTCTACATGATACACATGTCCCATGGAACCCTCTGGTTCCTTAACTAATTATGTGCCTACTGGGGTAGCACGTATCCCTGAGGACCCCCCTGGGCCCTTTAAACGAATATGGCCCAGTTAGAGCAACACAGGCACATTAAACAAATAAACATGCCCCCAAACGTGGGAACCACAGGCTTAGGACAACAATTATGCCCCCACGATGCTGTGGAGCACACTGGCGCTTGAAAACAGAACATGCCCGATGGTGAGGCTACTCCGGGCTCTTGAACCAAAGTGCCCCCTTTTGGAGCTGCCCGCTGCAAAGACGGGCTGCTCAGAGCCCGGCAGTGTCACTTTTCACCTGTAAGGCGATGCCTAACACTGCAGGAACGACAATAACCTCAGTCCCCCCATACCCCTGTAGCAACCACTGACACACAAGAAGAGTGAACTTGCCACATGAGCACCAGGAGAGGGTGGGAGAGAGAGAGAGGAATGGAAAACACAGCGCCCCTTCTGAATTCCTCACGGACCCTCTACTCGAAGTGCATGGACCTCACACTGCACCTGCAATACAAAATATATGATCCTTAACTGGGGATCGTAACAATACAAGCAAAGTAGTCTCTGCGCCCATACATGTGCAAGCCCCTCACAAAAATAATGAATTGTCTTCTTACCAGTTTATGGAACAGAAGTCTCAGGAAACCTAGGCATCCATATCGTCCCTGGAATACGATGCCTCTCTCCCTTGTTTGTCTCGATGTGAGGGAAAAAGCCTATGGGCATAAAAACCCCTCAATTCCTGTTTAAGAACGTAAGTTCTTCATATCTCCCATATATATATATATATACAAAAACTAAGCAGAATCGTGGCCACGATCCTGCAAAATGCAATGAGGAAACAAAGACGCTATCTTCTGATAGTTCGTCTTGTGATTCAACCCAAACTCCACATAACGATGCGGAGCGAATACAAAAATACCCGGAAATACACCGAAGGTGAACATGCAGCCGCGCATCCACCGGGGATTCTTCACTTGAACCAAACAAACAGAGAAGTCCACAAAGGTTAGGTAGCTAATTCCAGCAGAACTCCGCACAGTTTATGATAAATGCGCCAAATACGCGGGGCGACCGAAAACCCCAAAGCATGGTAACGAACAAGGGCGCAAATGCTCCACAAACAAGGAAAAGGAAAGGTCCAAGACAACAGCCCATCCAGGTAGGTGAATAAGGACAAGGAAAGGTACCAAGCACCTGACCAGTGCTACCGGCCCTTATTTAAAGGGCAAGCCAATAGTAAGAAAACCCACCCAGGCATAGACACAGAGACAGGACAATTCCTAACAGGCAGGACACTGTGCCTCCAGCAGGCACCATGATACACGCCCGGAGCCCCCAGCCTGCCTCCACTTACCGGGCTGCTCTCCTCTGGTGGGGGCTCCTCCGGGCAGCTCCTATTCTGGAGGCAACAGGGGGGCAGGCACCGGCAGTGTGCCTCACGCCCCCCCTCCGCAGGGAATAGGCAGCGGTGTTTCCGGGGCTCTCTCTCCGTACGAGAGCCCCACCTTCCTCTTCACCCGGGCCCCCTCTCGGGACCGGGACTCTGCAGCTATGCTCCGGGAGGTGGGGTGGGCTCCTGTTCTCCCGCGTTGGACATCTCGGGCTCCCGTCCGCTCATGGGAGCCCCCCACTGGCGACACGCAAACTCCGGTCCAGCCGGGGCGTCACTTCCACTTCCGTCCGGCGGCCCCGCCCACAACCAGGCAGGCCAGGGGTGGTGGCAGCAATCTGGGCATCAAATGAGGGGTAGGCTCCCTCAGAAATAAAAATAAACATAGCAAGTGGGGTGGGCACCTGCTATAGCTCCCATCAGCGGGGTGGGCACCCGCATTAATTTCCCATCAAGCACGAAGACGAATGCGCACAAAATTAACCAAACGAGCGGGGTTGGCACCCGCAGGGCTCAAGAAGAGGGGGGAAACCCTATTATGGGGATTCCCTCGGCAGCAACTCAGCTCAGGGCTGCCAGGGCACCACCAGAGCGCTAGTCAGTCTCAAGCAAAAGCGCTTCAGGAAAGTAAAATAAAGTGCTTTCCAGGCGGTAACAGATTCCAAGTCCTGCAGCAAAGAAATGGAGCACCCAGCTACTTTGGCAAAGGGAAAGTCTTCCAGGCATCCAGGGGCAGGGCAGGGTCCAGGGTGGCAAGCCTTTCCCCGGGGCCCTAGCAGTAGCATGCCCCTGGTAGATTCGAGTACAGAACAAGAACATTTTCATGTGGTCACAGCCCCTTCTTTTATACTACAACGTCCTTTGTTCCCAAAGGTGCAGGCAAGGGGAGAACCAGATGCAACTGGTTCTGGATCACTTTGTTTTGCTCAGCTCCCCTCTCTATTCAGAGGACAGGCTAGGGACATCATACGCACCACAGGGGGTGGAGCCAGCATTGTCGAGGGAAGGCCCAGCCCTATTCAGGTCCCAGATGCAACTCCTCCCTCCCATCTACATGCAGATCTCCCTATTCACCACTGGGCAGACCCATCCTGGCTCCTGGAGCCAAGCACACCAGCCAGCTCCTGTCACTCACAAGCCAGATAGTCAATTCACATTCAATGCACCCAGAAATGCCAACTTCTAAAAGTGGCACTTCTACACTAGACACATGAAATCTGCGCATACCATTGTGCAGCATTTAATCTCACGAGTTCGCACATACCAAAGTCGCCCCTGCACTCCTCTCACATCAGGAACTACCATGGACACTCATATCCCCCATGCATTCCTATGGGAGGGCAGGCCAGTCTCACCACATGCACACAGAGAGTGCAAGCACTTTACACTGGGCCACAGTGCTAAAGTGCGCAGACACCAGAAATCACTACCACTAGGTCGTATTAAAAGGCAAAAAGTTCAGGGATGAACCTGCCAAAAGGGCCAAGTCCAACACGCAATAAGTAATAAGGACTAATAGCAAGTTTTGATAACAGGCTTTATTACATTGGAGCTACGTAAGGATGTTATTTTTGATTGTATACCCTATTGCATAGGTTTGGTTAGAAAGGGAACAGAACTATGAAAATTATCTGAAATAACAGAATAGATATGTATCTAGTCTCCATAAGATTAAAGAATTGTAGCAGTAGAGGTTCCTGATGAGTGTTAATATGATGAAAGGTAAATGAAATGTGTTTGGGGGGTTGAAAACAGGTATACAATATAGATCTTTGGGAATGGAACATGGTTATAAAGAGGATAATTAATAATTTGAGTTGTTCACAGAGTAAAAACATTGTATTAATTGTAATTTCATCCTGAGTGTTTGGATAATAGAATGGAGATAGGCAGGCATTGAAAGCTACAATAATATTGTGGGGTTGAATTGTTATTGGTGCATTGTGGATGCATTCATCCAGTGAATAACATACTAATGAAATGAGTTATATCGAATTGATTGGTGTATATATTTCTCTCTTTTTCAGCACTGATGAAGTCTGGGGAATGACGAAACGCGTAGGCTGAAATGATTAAAATCAATGATATTGCACTGTGTATTTTCATGAATAAATCTGGAATATTTTTTGGGAATTGAAAATTGGCCCGTGGACTAAACTTTTTTGGGAGACATAGCAATAATTGATTGATACAATTGAAATACAGAAAAACGCTCCTTTCCAATTAATGTTGTTTCACTAAATCAGAAGGTAAACTTTCCTCTGGGCCGAACCTGGTCCCTCTATTCGAACCATGCTCCATCGTGGTCAGCCTTATCTTTTGACTTTCACCCGGTCGGGTGCTACCCGATACCCATGGTTAGCCCTTTTTGGAAACATCTAAATCTTTCAAAAATCACTTCTCCAGTTCCCTACATTAGATTTTGGTCACTTGGTGTCTATTTGTTCATTAAAAATTTCTCTAATATTTATTTAATTGGAATGGGATTTTTATTGTGTTCTTTTTTTTATTTTTTTAATGTTTTGATATTAATAAATGCTTTACACATTTCCACTAAGTTAGTCTTGTCTTTTCTGTGCTATATCTACCAAGGATTGAGCTCAGGTTTACATTTTTGAGAACTAATTGGACCTAGTCAGGAATAGGGCCATTATTACCAGAAGATGACTACCATCCCCTTTAACAAATAATCCACCTAATTAAAATCATCCATGAAAAGTATATCTGGCAAACTTTCTGCTTTGCCTCTGCTCGCAATGGTTTCATATCACTAATCATTTGAAAGATTATCCCAGTTTCCTGAAGTAACATTAAAGGATCACTCTTTATGTGATCCACAATGCATCAAAATTCTTAAATTCTGTTGTAATTATGTCCCCACCATTGGGCACTCTGAGTACCAATTGGTTTTAGGACTATCCACTGTCTTTGGAATGCCTAATTCGCACCATCAACAAGACACCTTTATCAGTGCCAGGTGCAAAGTTGGCATTATAAATCACTTTCGAGGTAGATAGAACACTTTTTACTATTCGAATATGCCACTTGATGCCATTACCACTGGTATCTATCAAATTCTTATCAACATGTAAGTAACTCTTGAATATTCTCCTCAGTAATTGAAACCCTTATTGTATTATTGTAAATTAGAAATAAGCCAAACAAAGTAGTGGTGGGGGTAGAATCAACTATCCTCAAGTTTATGCGCTCATTTAACAATGAAACAGATGCGTTTCTTCTCAGTTTTCCATTTTATTGTTTATCATGTTTCACCAATTGTAAGTTCATCGGTAAATCCAATTATATCAATCTTGTTTTTTTGCAAACATAATAGTCTCCTTATGTCGCAATGATCATCGTTTTAAATACACTTTTCATCCACCCAATGCATTTCGGGTCATCGAAACGCGACCCTTCGTCAGGGGTCTGTGAATTAGGGAAAATACAGGACCAAATTAGTTGCAGCCACAACTATCAACAAATCTGAGAACATAGTTCACAACATAGAAAAAGCAATAAACGGAAAGTTATGAACGGAAAGTTGCTGGAGTTTTAAGCGAAGTAAGAATGGCAGGGTGGTGCATACGTTAAGTGTGGAACTAACGGTGGTAAATGGTGTGCGAAAATTAAACACCAGAATATGTTAACGGGAAACCCAGTGCTATTACCGCGTAGTTTATGTAAATGTGCAGACCGAAAACCAAAGCATTAGTGAAAAGACTTACAGAGAGTCGGCGGACGCCGTAACTTAGATCCAGTCGAGCTAAACCTCGGTGTAGAACAGGATGTGTAAGACAAACGTTTAAAGGGTAATCATGTGATCGGAGGCTGGTCCAATCGGCGTGCGGTAAAGAAAAAGTGCCGGAGTCACCCAATAGAAGAGAAATATCGACGTGACACGTTAGATTATAAACTGGAAGAGGCATATACGTGGGCCGAGATATACAATCAAAAAAAATGGCAACCCCAACAAACAACTCAAAAAACTGCCACAACTTCTTCGCAAGAAAGCATTGTTTCCGATTCTGAAATTGCTCAGACCAGACCACCTGTAGGTACAATAGACAAGTCCACAAAACCTTCAACTAGCAAAACAAAAAAATCAACCGTCTTTTTTTAGATGTAAGCCCGGCGGCAAACGCTCCGCCACAAGAAGGAGTAAAAGAAACCGAGGAGGAAATAGCAAAAAGGACACGGAGCCAACTGTCGAAAACAACCTAGTCATAAACATCTCTTCTAAACAACTAACCAAGGCACAAATGAATCTTTTGAATAAAGGTACCACCTTCGTACCTACATACAGGTCCAACGCAGCAGAGACAGAAATTGCTTTGTTTCAATTTTTCAGGAATCTTAAGCTCAAGTATTTCTTCAAAGATATGCAAGAACCACAAACCACGGATACATGGGACAAGGATTTCAGACCTCAAAGTTCTTTTTGTGCACCGTTCTCACACAAAACTATTGATGCCTTCGAAAGGTCAGTGACCACCGAAGTTCAGAAGCTACCTTTCTGTAAACCCAAGAAATCTAATTTGTCACCGAAAGAATGGAACACCCTAAAAAATCTAAGTCTCCAGGAGAATTTAACTTTTCAAAAAGCAGACAAGGGGGGTGCATTAATTGTAATGGACACGTCGTTCTACATCAACAGCGTGAATCTACACGTTTTCAATCAAGATA
This sequence comes from Lissotriton vulgaris, assembly GCF_964263255.1. Lineage (NCBI taxonomy): Eukaryota > Metazoa > Chordata > Amphibia > Caudata > Salamandridae > Lissotriton > Lissotriton vulgaris. Next base: position 533,568,761 of record NC_141693.1, on the reverse strand, counting down.
TCTATCTTCCACTTGAGAGTGACCCCACAAGAGAATACCAACAGACTCTCCAAACCATAATCGATCATGCATTAACAATGAACTGGATCAGCCAAAAAACCCATGCATTTTTCATGAGGAAGCATCCAAGGAGACCGCAACTATATATGTTGCCGAAAATCCACAAGGACCCACTCAATCCGCCTTTTAGACCCATCGTCTCCGCTTGTGGGTCCATCTCAGAACCAATTGGCAAATTCATTGACAGATTCCTACAGCCTATCGTTCAGAAAAGTGAAACTTACATCAAAGACACCACTAATTTCCTTAACTTACTGAGCTCAGTATCATTACAAGAAGCATCCGCATACTGGTTGTGTACTATTGATGTCACGGCATTATATACATCCATCCCTCATAACGAGGGCATTGAAGCTCTAGAATGGAGCCTGCTGAACAGTGATTTAGACGAATCCCAAAAAGTGGTAATTCTAGAACTCATGCAATTCGCTCTATATCACAGTTATTTTGAATGGCAAGGACAATTTTTTAACCAATGTAATGGCACATCCATGGGATTTGGGGGGGCCCCCTCATATGCAAATATCTTTATGCAGAAATTCGAAACTGATCACATTCTACAAAATCCTAACTGGATGGAAGGATTGACAATTTTCAAACGTTAAATTGATGATATTTTTGTCATTTGGCAAGGTTCAAGAGAACAACTAGAGATGAATATTTGTACTCTCAACACCAAAAATGCACGCATCAAATTCACGCACACCATTGAAAAAGAATCCATCTCATTCTTGGACGTACAAGTGATGATAAAAAACAACACCATTAGCACTAAAGTCTTCAAGAAAATCACCGACAAAAACACGAGCCTGCTTTTTCAAAGTTTTCACCCAGACTCTCTGAAGAAACATCTTCCTACGTCACAATTCATCAGGTTGAAACGTATCACATCTCATGACACAGATTTACAGACTGCCCTGAAGGAACAAGCAATGAGATATCAAGAGAGAGGTTATCCAGAAAAAGTAATATCCACAGCTTTGGCAAAAGTAGAGAAATTGGAAAGGAAATCATTGTTACAAGCTCAAGTAAAAGCCGACGACAAAAAGACAGTGTGTGTGCTTAAATTCTCTACCGAATCCAAGAGAATCAAGGGAATAATCAACAAGCATTGGCACTTAATCCAATCTGAACCAGATCTAAAGGATCTATATAGTGACAAAATCACATTTACTTTTCAGAGGTCGAAGAATTTAAAAGAACTTCTCAAACCACGCAAGAAAGACGACCACAATTGGAAAGGAATGCTGAAGTGTTCCAATTGCATTCATTGCAATAACGTAATGCCAGGAAGAACTTTCACACACCCCACTAAAGGCCATTCCATTGAACTCAAACACACGAGCACTTGCGACACCACCAACTGCATATATGCCATCAAATGCCCTTGTGGGAAAGTGTATGTAGGCCAGACTGAACGTAAAATAAAAATACGCATTACAGAACATAAGAGCAACATCCGCCAGAAAAATACGAAATCATCTTTAGCCAACCATTGGAATGAAGCCAGACACCAGATATCTCAATTAAAATTTACGGTTCTTGAGACTCTCCCACAACGCCCTGACGTGGATCCATTGAAACAAAGATTACGATCTGAATTCTATTGGATTAAAAAACTTAACTCGACACATCCATTCGGGATGAATGATCGTGTGGAACATTCATGCTTCCTTTAATGTTGTTCTCAGCATTGGTCGAGGACCTTCTCTGGTCCTTTCATATTGTGATATGTTTTGATTCTAAAAGCATTCCATGTATTTCAATTGTGTTCTGTATTTACATTTATCTACTTCCTACCACGAAGCCTTAATACTCGTATCACATGACACGAACTCTTTGGGTGCATCTTTTCTTTCTATATTTCTCTTCTATTGGGTGACTCCGGCACTTTTTCTTTACCGCACGCCGATTGGACCAGCCTCCGATCACATGATTACCCTTTAAACGTTTGTCTTACACATCCTGTTCTACACCGAGGTTTAGCGCGACTGGATCTAAGTTACGGCGTCCGCCGACTCTCTGTAAGTCTTTTCACTAATGCTTTGGTTTTCGGTCTGCACATTTACATAAACTACGCGGTAATAGCACTGGGTTTCCCGTTAACATATTCTGGTGTTTAATTTTCGCACACCATTTACCACCGTTAGTTCCACACTTAACGTATGCACCACCCTGCCATTCTTACTTCGCTTAAAACTCCAGCAACTTTCCGTTCATAACTTTCCGTTTATTGCTTTTTCTATGTTGTGAACTATGTTCTCAGATTTGTTGATAGTTGTGGCTGCAACTAATTTGGTCCTGTATTTTCCCTAATTCACAGACCCCTGACGAAGGGTCGCGTTTCAATGACCCGAAATGCATTGTGTGGATGAAAAGTGTATTTAAAACGATGATCATTGCGACATAAGGAGACTATTATGTTTGCAAAAAAACAAGATTGATATAATTGGATTTACCGATGAACTTACAATTGGTGAAACATGATAAACAATAAAATGGAAAACTGAGAAGAAACGCATCTGTTTCATTGTTAAATGAGCGCATAAACTTGAGGATAGTTGATTCTACCCCCACCACTACTTTGTATGATATAAGGCACGGTCAGACTACGTGCGACGTTTATGCGCCACCACGAACTGGTTGAACACATCAGATAAACTTTGTTGTTACAGAGTGCATAGGGATTACACTGTTTCTCATTGATTTAAATTAGAAATAAGTCCAGCACTAGCTTATAGGTGTTCTTATGTTTAACTTTAGGCACTAGCACATGATCACTTTGTCATCAATTAAACCACACTGCTCTGACGGTGGATGATAGAAGATATAGCAAAAACCCTTTAGTACAAGGAGGTCCAGCTGGTAAATGGTGAATAAGAAGAAACCATCTAAAGTGTGTATTTTGTTCATGAATATTTCATTTTCTGATAAAAATGTAAATATGGAAGAAAAAGTTACGTTTGCACTAACTATAATGTGACTGTCACATAATTTACATCTTAGAAGATAGACAACACTGGTGATAAGAATTGTATTTTTATATACACATGTGAATCTATTCACCTGGACCATCGATATCATTGGATAGAGGAGAGCTTACTATATATTAATGGAGTCAAGGCTAAGATACTGTTGCTGGGATAGAAGAAAGCCCTGGGCAACATAATAAGAGTTGACACCCCCTTTAGCGAATCAGATAAGTAAGAAATGGCCCACATTTGCAAATCAGGGCAATTTTCAACTTGTAAACACACACGGAATAGGAGTTTTGCAAGATATGGGAGACTATGCAAGCAATGTTTGCGATAACATCATGGGAATCAACTGTAAGACCTGGCCCAGTATACCCAAAGGCCCAAAAACTGAAAAAAGGCCAACATACCCACCTGTCATACCAGCTGTATGGCCACTGCCAAATTACCATATAGGTCAATTTGACACTGTATGTGAGTCACTACCCTTTGATTGATCTGCCGACCAAGGGTCCCTAACATCCTCATTGCTAACAGCAAGGAACCTGGAAATAATCTTGACTCTGTTCTCTATACTCTCATTTGCATCCAAACCCCATGTTGCATTATGGGGCACAAACTTGTAACTACGCTGGAAAATCCACCTACTCCTCCAAACAGGCCTTCGTTTAGGTCCGATATGCGCCAGAATGTTGCCATGGTTTAGAATATCGAAAACTAATGTACAATGAGCTCCAAAAAAACTGATTGATAGACCGAAGTTGCTCCAAAACAAAACAGCTAGAATGGGACTCGGGGTGAGCATCTCTAATATGCAATGAAAGCACTTTTCTGGCATTTGTGGACAGAAAGACCACACTCCAGGGAAATGAGGAACTCCCCCTTGAGATTGCACCAATACTACATGTATAATACACAAGTGTCTTCAGCCCCTTCTGTCATACCAAAGTTCCACGGTGGCAAAAATCAGGTGCACATGATTCTCGTGGCCTGAGGGGCACTTCTGATCATACAGTCTCTAATCATACACACAGCCTCCAAAGGGTTGGTACATGGCTGCAGGACCCTGTGAGTCCATGACCTCAAACTGTGTAATATTCTGAATTAAAGCTTGCGGGGAGAATTCAAACTTCAACTGCTTGATGACAGATTTTCAGTCTTTAACAGTGCTTTTAAGGGTACCGTACCAGAAAATAGATTTTTAAATATTGGGCTGAACAAATATTGTAACTAAAATATTTACTACGAAAAAGACTGTGAAGGTAATTATATATAGAGAGAAGTTTTGATTTCCCCACTTAACTCCACATTTACTTACCTTGACAATATACCGTCAAGGTACAGAAATGTCGAATTAGAAATAGTACATTTTTACATCGCTAATTCTTTAGGATATTTTGGCTGTCGATGTTCTATTTATTTGCACTTTTTTATAGAGCAAACTTAGCTCCATGGCATTAGAGTGCCATATATGAGAATCAGACTTGTACACTTTTTTAATTAGTGATTTGCCCAGAATCACAGGATGTTGAGGTGCAGCTGGGATTTCAGTTCCAGTGTCGAACTGTCACCTTTCTCTAATTCTGCCTACGAGCCTTTGTAGCACAGTGTTTTTATACACAATATTTTGAGACACAACCACTCTAAAACGAAAGAAATAATAAGTACATGAAAAAGTAAAAATAATGAATGTTGTATTTCTCTGACTGAACAGACATAAGATTCATTCCTATAGACATGTGGACTCTGGCCTCTTTCTGTGGCCCCCTGTTCTGCACCGTCCGCCACCCTATTAAATGAGGTGTATATTGAAGGAACGTCCAGCTCGAAAAACATGCAGGCTTGATGAGGCAGAACGGAGTTTGCGGTCAGGCGCGAAGAGGGTCGTTTTCTTGCTCGTTGTAAAGATTGAGTGTGCGGCGGATGAGACATATCCTTTTTGATAATGTACAGGCCACAGGCCTGCACCTTTTTGGGCTGAGTAATAACGAGAATGCTGTCATTATTTATCCCTCTGTAGCGCTCCAACCTTTGCTGATGAGGATGGGGAGTCAGCATTTAATGTCTCATCCAGTCCGACCTATGAGTTGTAATTGTGTGGTGCTCATTCGCGACCTTTTCACATTCTGCTAATTGGTTGGGCAATCAATACTTTCCAAGACTTTTCAGCTTGCTGACCTTCCATAACAGAACGAGAGCTAAAAAACAAAAATGGTGTATTAGTCAGGAGCAAATGTGTTAATGATGCCGCGCAGTTACAAAATGCACTTTGCATTCAAAGCACAGACCGACCAAGGAAGAAGAAGAACATTACTTACATGCTTGGAGCACAATAAGAGATGTCCCAATTCTTTAAATGTACTGTGCCTCAGATGGTACACTGCTTAGATTACACTCCCCCTGATTCAGCCATTAACACACTGTAAATAGTGGATTAATGTTGCCAGTCACTCCGGGTTTAATTAGCCAGTTACCCCCTGCTTCTAAAATAGGTTGTCAGAATATTATATACAGAAACTCCGTCTAACATAAATATTGTGACCAGAGTATTTCTTATAAAGAAATAGGTCAATTTGGTTCAGATTGTCTGTTATGAGCTCCAATAGGTAGACAGGTAGAAGATATTCTGACAAAGATATTCTCTCAGCTTACTGCTGCAGAGACGCAGGGTACGTCTGATTTTTGTGAGCAAAATTTGCAGACAGCTGTTCCACCAAAACAAATACAACAAATCAAAACAAACAAATACAGAATGAGCAGAGAGCGAAGTGAGCGACAACTACAGCCAACATCCTTACTCTACTTTGGCTGTTAGGGCCCAATTCACAAAATACTTAAGCATGCCAAAACCTATTTGCAATGTCTTGATTTACAGAAACAGCTTTTGTGGAAACTTCACAGCACAAGGCACACTTACGAGAACTGGGAATCTACATGTGCAGTGGATTTTTACTATCCTGTGTAGAATGTTAGGAAATTGAACTGTAGAAGGGAGTGATGAGTGCTTAATTTGAGCCTGTGGTTGCCAGTGGGGGCCATACGCACTTATTTTTGGTCATCAGCACTTATTGTTCTCCACAAGATATTTACCAAGAGCAAGAGAGGGAAACACACACACTCAGAATGACAAAGGAAAAGAAAGATGGAAAATCTGTCACAAATGGAGAAAGCAAATACATGCAAGAATAGTGTAATGGGGCAAGGAGTGTCTGCCTGTGAAAATAGAGGTATCAGTTAAATATAAGTCTACAGAGTTTTGGTATTCGGCATTCCAACATTTGATCCATTGGCTTCTGAGCAGAGCTTTGGCACTCTCTCTTTCTAACCAATTAAGCACTGGGGGTGACCATGAACAAAAGCAGCTGCAAACTACAGAGTTGTATGTTAGTTAGTCTCACACACCTTGTGCAGTATCCCCAGATGGTAACACACATAAAACAAAACTGTTTAAGGAAGGAACCATTGCTTTTTATGGTCCAAGAGGTAACAGAAACCCTTCCTGTTCTGGATTTATTAACATGGAAATTGACAGTTATAACATTAATGGGAAGGAGGAATGCACTTGGAAGACTGTAATCATCCTGGAACTCCCTGCTCGACTACTGGATTTTTTGTGTGAATCCCAAACCTGTCAGATATCCACTCCAAAACTGGAACAAATCTACAAGATATGATTTCCAACTTCTGCAAGCAGCATTGCTTTTTAGGTGTGGCTATGGACATCCTTTTATGCCCACCAAAGTTATCTATTTCTAAAAATATACAGTGGGGGTTTCAGAGGAGAACTACTCTCTCACTGCCACAATATTACTATTAAGTATTATACTCTCTTGTGTACGGTGTTGTTGGACATGGCCCTCCCAGCAGGGTTATCCCTAAACTTTTGACCTTCTCCCGTTCTGTTTTCTCAACCCATTTTTGTTGGTCTTAGACCTCTGTGCGCTATATACAACTGGCAAACAGTGCCAAAGGGCTTGTGCTGATTCCCTAAAACATGGTCAAATTGCCTTACATCTGTCCGGCATGTATAACTTGTTTATATGTCCACAGTAAAGTGGCACACCATTTACCCAGGGCTGGTAAATTTAATGATACTAGTGGGCTTGCAGCACTCATTGTGCCATCCACTTAAGTAGCCTTTAAAAACATGCCTCATGCCTGCCATTGCAGCCTTTATGCAGTTTTAAATTGCCAATTCGACTTAGCAAAGTAGACCTTTTGCCTAGCCTGAAACTCCCTTTAAAATATATATAACTCACCCCACGGTAGGCCCTAAACAGATCATTAGGGCAGGGTGAACTATATTGAAATAATTGGACACAAAGTTTTAAGTTTTACATGTCCAGGTAAAGAAAAACTCACAAAGTTGTTCTTTTTACTAAAATTAGGCCTACCTCTCCCATTGGATAACATTGGATTGCGTTATTGCATTTAGGAAGTGATAACATGTGTTTGGGATCAGGTAGAAAGGGCATGCTTGGTATCAAGGGAATTATAATTTAAAATCATCTTTATTGGTAAAGTCAGATTTTAAGTCACAGTTCTGAAAATGACACTTTTAGAAACTTACTATTACAAAATTGGGTAACTCAATAAACCCTTCATTTCCACAAAATTGTATTTGTTCAAAGAACTGTATCTATGGAGCCCTAAGTAATGACTTCAAAAGACAAAATTTACAAAATCAATCATACTCCTTCAAAGTGAATGTATCAGCAAAGAAAAACAAGACAGGTGTATACTTTTTTTTAGAAAAATGCACATTTATGTTGAAAAATTCATTTAAAGGTTAGGGTACAAAAAAGTAAACCCCATATATACAAAAGTGAACGAGATAGATTGTTTACACAGCAGCTAATTTCTCATAAACACTCTTGTTATAACCCATTTCAAACATTTTGCAACAAGGAGAATATCATTGAAGCTACAATGAACATTGCCAAGAGGTTTCTTTGTGTATGAAACTGGGTGAGGTTGTTGACATTTTGGTCTATTTGTTCTCAAATATAAAACCATCTTCAGGACGGAATGTTCATAATGTGAACTGAAGACCATGGATTATTGAATAAACACAATCTGATGGTATTTAAGTGATCTGAAGCAGATGACTTCGAGTCTCATTTCGTATATAGATAGCGCTCACCGCAATTATTTCTTTTGACTTGCAATGGGACACCTCCACTAGAGAAATATTGAGCGTGGTGTCAAGGTGGGTTGTTAAAATTCTTTAATCTTTAGATGTACTTTCGCCTAATTGGAAAACCATCACGTATTGTGAAACACTTTCTTGTCCTAACCATTTGGTGCCTGCAGCCTTTTTCCAGGGTCACATGACTAATTGTCGTTGGCTGTTGGCCTTTGTGTACTCCTCCTAGACCGGCACGCAACAGAGAGGTCAAATATTGGCAGGATGGGCCATCCAAGGCAGGATGGGGTGGTGCAGCTGTGCACAGCCCTACTTGAACTTTAAAGACCCTGCCTCAGCACGCACACAAAGAAGTTTGAACTAGCTGGTTGTGCATGAAGACATTTTGGGAACGAGACAGGGAAGCAGGAAATTCCAGATACTTCTGTAGGGAGAAAACTCCAGAAGCTTCTCTCACTTCAAAGCTGGCATCAGGTTTAAAATTGGACCCTGAGACCCACTCTTCAGTACCCCCCTGGGCCTGGATACTGCAAAAGAATGACTGCCGCACTGTCAGAAGACTGTCCTGCTGACTGAGGCCTGCCCCACTGTCTAAGTAGGAAGACTGGGCTTCATCCTAGCCTTGTCAGAATTTCTGCCACAGCTCACCTCTGTTGACTATCACAATATACCGGCATGACTCATATAATTCCTCCCAACATTTATGAATGAACAAACATCTTGTACCCTGACTTTTGAACATACTACATGATGTTGATAATGGCTAGCTGCAGCTGGTTTTCTCTGGCTGGTTTGAAAAGACTTAATAGCTTTTACAAGTGTTTTACCATGCATATGCATGATCAGGTTTGATGGGCCTCAGAAACATCCAGAAAATCCTCCTGAATGAGCATCAAGCAACTGGAATGTGAATCATTCAGAAGACAGCCCTCATCAAATGAATCCCCTGCACCTATTCCTTGCTATAAGCAATTAGAATGTGACCTTTGTGAATATTCTAAAAAATCTACAAGACAGCCTATTTAAGTTAATTATCTGCACCTGTTCCTTGTTACAAACAGTTAGAATGTGACCTTTATGAACGTTCTAAAGCAGTCTTATTTAAAGCCCATTCAATCTCCTCTCCTTCGCTTAGCTTCTTTACCTGCCACTTACCTGTTTTCTGGCTTCCAGGACTCTGTCTTGCCAGCTCCTTTAATCCTCCCATTTTGACCTCCCCACAACAAAATTCCTGTATTAGTCTCGTACCTGAATGGTAAAAAGAACAAGAAGAAAAGGAGAAAAGCATCAACAGACTAGATCTTATTAAACACTGAGCTCAGTCACAATGTTGTGCTGCAAACAAAGGTATCCAGTGTTTTTGTTAAAATTGTACATCCTGTTGGCAGAGCTCTGCCAGAGATGACTTGGGTGTTTGAATTTGCTTGTGGGTTTGATGCTGAAATCATATTCATTACAGTTTAGAAAACTTTGAGGAAAGGGCATCTATGGATAATCTAAATGAAAAACCAAATGACAACAACACTAAAGGTTGGTTGAGATTGGAAATGCTTTCGTGAGGTGATACCTTAAGAGATAGAGTTAGTAGCAGACTAAAGCTTTGTTATCATTTTGGTTATAGGTACCATATCTGCTGGTACCATCCATCTGACAGGTGTGAATGCCTGCTGCTGTGTTGCTGTTGAGTAGCATCTTTGCCTCTACACACTCTCTCCATCCCAACCCCTATACCCATGGGATTTGCCACCGGAGAAGTGTCTTCTCCTTTAAACTGAGGGCAAGTCTTGGGAAGAAACAGGAACTAGCGTTGCTGCCTGTAGGAGAGTAGGATCTGCTTACTATGGTTACCCCCAGTTTTTGCTGGTGTTTCACTGTTTTTCGACTTTAGCCTGGCTGGGGCCCTGCTAACTAGGACCCCAGCCTAGCTGCTTCCTCTCTAAATTGATTGCATGTACTTTAGGTACACTACAGATTGGTTACTCGGCTACCCTAGTGAGTCCCTAGTATATGGTACCTTAGGTACCAAGGGCATAGGTACCCCAGAGGCCTACCAGGGGCTGAAGCATGTATTATGCCACCCCTGGGAAGCCTTCCAAAATGGCACCACAGGTCCTCTACTGCAGCCTGGGTAAGGTGGTGCTTGCACCCCTTACTAAGATATAGGTTACCTATATTTACCTTTAATCACTGACACATATAAACCTGTAAGTCACTCCTAAAGCAGGACTTATCAATCCTGAAGGCAGAGTGCTTGGTTTTGTGTGAGAGGGTGCCCAAGCATGAGCTGAGCCCCACTGCAGCTTTCGGAATCTATTCCCTGAGGCTGTTCTGTGATGCAGCTAGACCATATACTCACAAGTACATTATAACCTTGCGGTAAATGCTAACTTTGCAATGGCTGCATGGAAACATGTTGTGTTTACTGTCAAACACTTTGGAATCCTACCCCCTGCCAGTTCTGGTGGTGGGGGTAGAATTCCACCCTTCTAGAGTGAGAAGACATGTACGCACTTACCTGACCGGTATTAGTTTAAAAGAGCCCCAGCGTCACAAAATGGATGATGCAGCCACAGACATGAGTTTGACCTCCTGCTGATGGATGAAACTCCAGCAGGGGAGGCCTGGACAATAGGTTTCCTGACACAGGAAGGTGTAACTACCTCCCAGACAGGTTTTAGTATATTGGGGCTGGATGGGTGCATTCACATAATGCTTTTCAGACAGTGCTGGGGGCACACTTGGTGTCCCTGTGCATACCTCAGTTCAAACCCCTTTGCAGGGGCACTAATCCCCTGCTCTGGCGTGAAACTGGGTAAAGGGGAAGGGGTGTAACCACCCCCACCCTGGGTCCTCCCATAGGTGGGACCCTAGAGTAAGTCCAACCCCTAAACTTAGTATAAGTATAGGAACCCAGTACTTAAGACTTTAGATTACCCTAGATGAAACTCTGCAACATATATCCTGGAACTTCGACATTCTATTTCAGCTAGAAGATGGAAGAATCTCCCTTGGGTTCAAGGAGTGACTCCCCTGTTCCAACAGGCACCAAAGAAGCATCTTGCCGGTCTGCATTTCCAAGGCTCCCGTTGGATCCCGACGGATTTGCGACACAGGACATGGACTTCCAGACTTCTCAGAGGCTGACACGAGATCAAAGCAAAGCTGAGACCTGCAGCTCTCACGAGAGACGTGGGACCAGAACTACTGGACACCATGCACATTTGCAAGTGCATCGACTTCCCGAGCCTTCATGAAGTTGTGCATTTGGATAATCGTAGTCCAAGCCCTGAGCACCATCTGCACTGAAGATTATGGGCCTACACTTTACAAGTGTTCCATTGGACTGCTTCTAGCATTTCTGCTTGAGGCCCCTTCACGATCCCTGGACCGTCGACTGGTGGGTCCCCACGAAAGTAACTCTTTTGTTTCTTGGGCTTTCCTGGTTGCTCCAGACGTGCCCTGATTCCCCTCCAAAAGGTGAGTCCCTCAGAATTCTGCTGGTCTGCCCCGAAGCCAATCTTTGCATTCTACATGGGTTGCTGTTGCTGCAGCACTCGACATCCGATGTGGGACAGCTCGAATCCAGCTCCTGGTTGTTGTTGATGCTTTTTGGTCCTCATGGCTGAAGAGTCAAGCTTCTCCTTCTTCAACTGAAATCACCCGACATCAGTTGGCATCTGCTCATTGCCTTCCAGGTCACTGGCTAGTGACCCAGACTCTATCCCCTCTGCTTTCAGGTTCTTCAGATCTCCAATCCATCCTTGGATCCACCCGGACACTTTCCACTTGGTTCCCTGCAGCACTTTTTCGCAGCTTGCCATAGAAAAAAACAAAGAAACCTGACACGAAAAGACAACTATGCACCCGGCTTCCCTGGGTGAGGTAACTCGAGTACTCCAGTGCTCCCGTGGGTATTGACTCTAGAACTGGCTAGTTCTAAAGGGGTTTGCTCCTGGTCCACTTCAGGTGTCCTTAATCTTTAAAATTCTAATCGCAACTTTCTCCATAGAAGTCAATGGTGATTCGCAGCTGTGTTTAGACACTGCATGTGCCCCCTGTGGATCTCCTGTATCACTACCTTGGGTGGTTCCTGGTTGCCCCAGCAGTTCTACAGGCCCTAGGCCTTGTCTCTATGTCTATCGTGGTTCTTATACCACTTTCTTAGTATATGGTTTGTAACACCCCTAGGGATAATAATATATTGTGCTAATTTACTGTGTGCTAAATAGGTTTACTGAACATACTTTTGCCTCTAGCCCCATAAAGAGACTAGAGGGATGTGTTTAGAATAAATACATATATTTTATATATATACTTGGTGTGGTTCTCCTTTCATTTGGTCATTCCACAAGATTATAGACTGGTAAAACAAGTTGCTTTACATTCCTTTAAGACTTAGCCTGAAGGCTGCTCTCCATAGCTACCACTAGGATAGCTTTCTATATAGGTTGTCTTTAAACCTACCATCAATAGGGGTCATTTGAACTGGTGCAAGGTGCCCACTAGAATAGTGGACAGCATATGCCAGCCCAACGTCTCACACTGTCCTATTGGAATTGCCTGGGATCCAGGTAGGTGGCATATGACAGAAGCTAAGCCACACACCTAGCATTGCCATGACCAATCAAGACCAATTATTCAGGGATGATCTAGCATGTGCCATATCAGGGGACCTCAATGAGGCTAGCAAGCTGTCTAAATTAATACAGCAGTTGCAACAAGATCTGAATAGGTTGAAAGCAGAAAATGAAACACTTATGGAAGAGTTGCAATGAGAGAGGATACATTTCACACACTAGAGGGGATACTTAACTCAAAGACAGTTGCCCAGTTTTGACCCAGCTTGTGTTTGGAGAGCGATTTCAAAGACGGGCGTTTACAACTGCTGACCATACTCCAAAAATATCTGTCTCTACCTGCAGTCCTGTGCCAGTAGCAGCCCCATAATACTTTCAAGGTGACAGTACTAATTTTTCAACCTTTATGAGTCAATGCCAATTACCTTTCCTATGCAAACCTCAGGTGTTCCCCAATGATACTGCTAAAGTAGCGTTTGAAATCTCTTGATTGGTAGATGTATCCGCTAACTGGGCAATTCCTTTAATAGAAACAAACAATCCCCTTATGTACAACTATTCTTCTTTTGAGGCTGCCATGACAACTTTATTTGCAACACATTGTTTTTATCCAAGCAAGTGACAATGAGTTATTTAATCTCTGAGAAGGTTTTAAGGACCGCCACGACGACCGCCACGACTACGATGCCAGCACTCTGCACGCTCTCCACTCCGGACAGAGCTACACCTGCTTCAAGGCCGCCCCAAAATGCACATACGGCCCCTTCACCTGCCGGAACTGCAGCTACACCAGCCTCAGAGCCGATGAACCACTCGCAAAGAAATATCCCAACCACCTCCGATGCATACTACTGAACACCGCTCCGCACGCAAGCATGCCGTTGAGCTCTGGGACCTGCTCGACACAACCCAGACGTCGCCTTTCTGACAGAAACCTGGTTTAATGACTCCTCCGCACGCGACATCGCCAGAGCCATCCCAGACGGCTACAAGATCACCCACAGAGCCTGCAGCAACAGAGTCAGGGGAGGAATGGCCATCGTCCACAAGAACAACATCAGGGTCTCGACTAGCACCGACGACGCGCTCGGCACCGCTGAACACATGTATTTCCAGATCCACACAGACCCTAACTCCACCCTAAGAGGCACCCCCTCTACTGACCCCCCAGGCCCTGCCCCAGTTCAGCGACTCCATCGCCGACTTGATCAGCGCGCATGCCCTGACCTCCACCGACTACATCCTCCTCGGAGACCTGAACTTTTACCTTGAGAACAACAACAACAACAACTCCACAACCCTGATCGATAACCACGCCAACCTCGGACTGAAGCAACTCATCACAACGCCCACCCACTCGACCCCGTCTTCTCCTCAAGCCCGCACTTCTCCTTCAGCTACACCACCAAACTCCTCTGGACCAACCACTGATGCATCCACTTTGCCTTTCAGAAGCCCACCACACATCACCGCACACAACAGATCTCCCGCCGCTGCTGGAGCAAAATCACAGAAGATCAACTACACGCAAACCTCGCTCTCAGCCCACCCACCGAACCCTCCAACACAAACAACGCTGCCCACAGCCTCAGACGCTGGATCGAGGACTGCACCAACACCCTCGCCCTGCTGAAGAACCCCCCCCACAGAGATACCTGCAAGAGGGCCAGCTGGTTCACCCCAGAACTCCTAGCCTCCAAGCAAGCCTGCCGGAAACTAGAGAAGAAATGGCACAGTGAACAAACCCCAGACATCCAGGCTGCACACAAGGACGCCATCCGCAACCACCACCACCTCATCAGGGCAGCCAAAAGGACCTCCTTCAAAGACTGCCTCAACAACAATGCACACAATAGCAAGGAGCTCTTCAACATCGTGAAGGAACTCTCCAACCCCAGCTCCAACACCAACGACATCCCCCCGTCGCAAGTCCTGTGCGACTGCCTCGCCACCTTCTTCAACTGCAAGATAGCAGACATCCACAACAGCTTCAACACCCAGACAGCCCCAACAGAAAGCAACACAACAGACCATCTGCACACAATCGAACACGACCCCCTGCTAGCCTGGGCCAGCGTGAGCATTGATGACATCATCAAGACCATGCGCACAATCCACTCCGGCTCTACGTCAGACCAATTCCCGCACCACGTCTTCAACAGAGGAAGCAACTCCATCGCACCCCACCTGCGCAACATCATCAATCTCTCCCTTGAGACCGCGACCTTCCCAGAGATCTGGAAATATGCTGAGATCAATGCCCTACTCAAAAAATGTAAGGCAGACCCAAGAGACCTCATAAACTTCCAGCCCATCTCTCTGCTCCCCTTCCCAGCCAAGGTCATTGAGAAAACCGATAACAGACAGCTAATCCGATACCTCAAAGAAAACAGAATCCTGGACCCTTCCCAGTCAGGGCTCCGCAGCAACCACAGAACTGAGACTGCCCTTATCGCCACCACCGATAACATCAGGACTCTGCTGGACAACAGCGAGACCGCAGCACTCATCATCCTAGACCTCTCTGCCGCCTTCGACAACGTCTGCCACCGCACACTACACCCATGCCTCCACGCCGCAGGGATCCGAGACAAGGCTCTGGATTGGACCACCTCCTTCCTCTCCGGCAGAACCCAGAGCGTCTGCCTGCCCCATTGTGTTCCAAAGCCTCTGAGATCATCTGCCGCGTACCCCAAGAATCCTCTCTCAGCACGACATTGTTCAACATTTACATGGCCCCGCTCGCACACGTAGCCCGACAGCACGACCTCAACATAATGTCCTACGCCGACGACACTCAGCTGATCCTCTCCCTTACCAAGGTCCCCATCACCGCCAAAGCCAACCTCCACGAAGGTATGAAGGCCGTCGCCAACTGGATGAAGACCAGCCATATGAAGCTGAGCTCGGACAGATGGAGGTCCTCATCCTCAGCTCCAACACTTCAGCTTGGGATGACTCCTGGTGGCCGACAGCACTGGGGGCGGCCCGACACCCACCGACCACGCATGCAACCTGGGAATCATCCTCGACTCAACTCTCTCTATGACCAAGCAAGTCAACGCTATCTCCTCCTCCTGCTACAACACGCTCCGCATGCTCCACACGATCTACAGATGGATCCCGACAGATACAAGAAAGACAGTCACCCAGGCCCTCGTCAGCAGAAGACTCGACAACGGAAACGCCCTCTACGCGGGAGCCCCAACCAAGCTCATCGAAAGACTACAACACATCCAAAACGCCTCGGCACAACTGATCCTCGATGTACCATGCCACTACCACATCACCCCCCACCTGAGAAACTTGCACTGGCTCCCCGTCAACAAGAGGATATCCTTCAAGCTCCTCATCCACGCACACAAGGCACTCCAAACGACCGGCCCAGCCTACCTGAACAGACGGCTCTCCTTCTACATCCCCAACTGCCAGCTACGCTCCTCCGACCTCTCACTTGCCACCATCCTGCGCATCCGAAGAACAACCACCGGTGGGAGATCTTTCTCCCACCTCGCCACCAGGACATGGAACACCCTCCCACTGAGCCTACGACATACCCAAGACCTGCTGACCTTCAGGAGGATACTCAAGACCTGGCTGTTGGGTCAGTAGCGCCCCCCCCCCAGAACCTTGAGACCCTTGCGGGTATGTAGTACGCTTTACAAATGATTGATTGATTGATTGATTAAGGACCTACTGACTTACATCACTGCTTTCAATCGACTGGTGGAGGAAACACGCTGACTGAAAAGGTAAAGACCATTCTTATTCTATTGAGGGTCAAGAGATAACATGCCCGATGACTGTGCAGAATTTATTGATCTTTTGGTTAAGCTAGCTTACCGATTTGCGGTGATCACGTCACCGCAAATTATGTCTTTATTGTGGCAAAGTTTGTTATTTCACTAAAGAATGTTCTGCAAAAACACACAAAAAAGCTAAGGCTGTGGCTAGTGTAGAGGTCGATCAAGAACAGGGAAACTAAGGCTCTCGGCCAGAAGGAAGCTCGTCTCGTCGAGGGAAGCTGCACAGATCTCACAATATCTGACCAATTTAGTAACACAAATTCCACGGCATCTGTCTATCCGAGTCACAGTAATGCTATCTCCACAGTGAAGTCACATGATATCCATGCTTATTGACTAAGGGGCCACAGGCAATTTAATTGCTCTACTATAGCTGCCAAACTCGGGCTCATAAAAGTTCCCAAAAAACATCTGAACCTGTGCGAGCAGTAGATGGTTCAGAGTTATCTTCTGGACTAATTTGTTTTCAGACAGAGGATCTAAACTTAGTGTGTGATTATGGGCATACTGAACGCTTTGTGTTTGATCTAATAGGCACTCTCACCTTTGGGGTAATTTTGGGACTTCCTTGGCTAGAACACCATAATCCAAAAATCAATTGGGTACACCACACTGTAACTTTGGACTCACCATTCTTCACTTCTATCTGCTACCAAGATGTTCCAGAGGTGGGAATACCTCTGCATTATGCCTTGGTCCAAGGAACAGCAAACCTTAAACTATCCAAAGAATGATACAACAATCAAGATGTGTTTGACTCTGTGAAACCACGCGACTGCCCCGACGCAGAGCCTTTGATTGCCACATAGATCTCCTTACAGGTGCAAAGCTGCCCTGCAGTACAGTTTATGCGGTGACAGAACCTGAAACTCAATATCTATGCAAATATCTAGATGAACTACTAGAGATAGGTTTTATACGTCACTCCACGTAACCTATGTCTTCCCCACTCTTCTTTGTATCCAAGAAGAATGGGGAGTTGAGGGATTGTGTGGATTATAGGAAGGTCAATAAGGTGACTATTAACTGCTCTCCTCTCCCATTAATTCCTGTACTACTTGATCATGTCGGGAATTCCACCAATTACATGAAACACGATTTATGGGGAGCTTACCATTTAATCCAAGTACAAGAAGGCAATAAACGGAAGACCACCTTTAGGACTAAGTTCTAGCTGTTTGAGTATACTGTTATGCCCTTCAGGCTATGTAATGTTTAGGCAGACTTTCAAGATTTCATTAACGAGTTTTGAGGGAGCTTTGGGATGTTTGTGAAATCACCTTCATAGGCGACATTCTGATTTACTCAAACTCAGAGCAAAAACATATGGCCATATTGTAGCACCTTAGTGAAAACGCTCTCTTTCCTTAGAAAAATGCTCTTTCCATGTACAGTCAGTAGAGTTTCTGGGGTACCACTGATCTCCAACAGTAATCACTGGGTACCCCAAAAAAGGTAGATGCCATTACCAATTGGTCAACTTCAACAAATGTCAAGGAAACGCAACTGATACTTGGCTTCACCAATTTTTATCATAATTTCATCCCCACGTTTCAGAGATAGTGGCGCCCAGCCGAGGTCTGTGCAGGAAACAGCGGTGGGGCCATGGGGCCATGTAAAGGGGGATTCCAAAGGATTATGCCTAGGGAAAATAAAATAAATAATTTATTTTCCTCTGCATCATCCCTTGGAATCTCCATTTACACGGGAACCATGCCCCACCGCAGTGACCTGCATGGAACGCGACTAGTGGGACCCATAACATAGCTGCTAAAAATGGAGCAATCAATTGCATGGTCTCCAGAAGCCAATCAGGCATTGCAACTGCTAAAAAGTCAATTCACCACGGTACCTATTCTTCAGCATCCCAATCCAGACCAGCCTTATTACTTCAAAACAGATGTTTTGCAGGTATCTGTTGGAGGAATTATATCTCAAAAGAACTCAAGAACTGGCCCCACACATCCATTAGCCTATTATTCAAAAAAACTTCTATCAGCTGAGCAAAACTACACAGTGACTGAAAGAGAACTGCTGGCCATCAAACTGTTGCTCACTGAATAGAGGCATTACCTATAGGGGGCTAAACATACAGTCACAAAATTCTTAGGTCATGAAAATGTACTATTCTGTTAGAGTGTTCACCCCCATCAAATGTGTTGCCTGCATTTCTTTAGTGGGTTTGATTTCATCATTGCCTATCACCCAGGAACCAAGCAGTTACAGTTTGATGTTCTTAGTAGACTGGGGTAGGTTCTCTCTTACCATTCCACATCAGATTCCCCTACTCTACTTCTACGGGAAAAGATAGTCACAGTCAGCGAGGGTGCCACTTTTGTGGCGGCCTTACATGAAAAATATAAAAAACGAAATGCAGAAAAATGGATCAAAACACCTAACCATACTATCAAAGACAAGCTGTCCCTTCATGCTCAGAAACGGTGCATCCCTATCATAGAATTAAGATATCAGGTAATTCAATGGACACATGACACAGCATTAGCAGGGCACCCAGGCATAACAAAAACCCTAAGGAATTGTCAAAAACCTTCTGGTGGAACAACATGCAGAAGGATATACAAGAATTCATATTTGGTTGCACAACTAGTGCGCAAAAGAGGAACACTCAAACTGCGCCTGCAGGCCTATTGCAGCCTCTCCCTATACACCCAGTTTCTTGGCACACCATTAGTCTGGATTTATTACTAACCTTCCCGCAAGCAATACTTTCACTACCTTATTAGTAGTTGGTGACATGTAATAAAAATGGCATATTTCATCCCCCTCAAAAACATACTCACCGCTGCAGAGTTGAGTCTAATATTCATTGATCATTTCGTAAGACTGCATGGTCTACTGACTAAAATCATCTCAGATCATGGGGTGTAGTTCACATCTAAATTTTAGTGAACACTCTGCGATGAGTTAGGAGAAGAGGTAGCCTTGTCACCTGCTTCCCCCCCATGCATCGACGGGCAAACTGACCAGTTCACCCAATCCCTAGATACTACACTAAGATGCTTACTATTCACATATACAGGACAATGGGATCAGACCTTAGCACTAGCTGAATTCACTTATTACAACAGCACCCTGTCAGCCACAAATGGCACACCGTTCTTCTTCATGTCAGGATAACTTCTTCAGGCCCTTGCCATTGATATAGCATATACTACGCTACCTTTAGTCCCAGAAAGAATAGAACAACTGCATGAGACTCAAAAATACCAAAGGACAAGTTTAGCCAAAGCCAAATTGTTTATGAAAGCACAAGCTGACAAGCATTGAACCCCAGCACCGATACTAGAAGGAAGGAGACAGGTATGGTATCAACTCAACACCTACAGCTTGAAGACCCAAAAAAACTACAATTTATACATCCTTATGTTATTATCAAGATAATTATTCCAGTCACCATCAAGCTATGGCTTCCCCTACCCAGTGTTTCTGTGTTCAAGCCATACCACCCAAACACACGAAAATATACCCCACCCTTACCCATTATGATTAATAGCCAAGAAGAGTACAAAGTTCACTGTATCCTGGACTCTAAACGATCTCAGGGAAAACTATATTACCTTATAGTTTGGAAGGGTTATGACCCTTTAGAGCGTTCCTGGGAACCAGCCTCATAGATTCTGGTGAGACGATTTCATGCCCTCCACTCCCCAAGCCACAACCTGTAAGACTGCCTTTGGGAGAGGTCATTGTCAGGATTCCTGTAACAGCTCACCTCTGTTGACTATCACTATATACTGGCATGACCAATATCATTAATTCCCATGCTTATGAATGAACAAATGATTGTACCCTTACCTTTGACTATATTAAATGCTGTTAGTAACAGGTAGCTGCAGCTGGTGTTCCCTGGTTTGTTTGGAAAGGCTTAAAAGCTTTTTACAAATGTTTTAACATGCATATGCAAGCTCAGGTTTCAGGCAACACCGAAACATCTAAAAAAGCCACCAGAATAAATATCAAGCAACCGGCATAGATGAACTCAATGTGAATCTTCCAGAACACAGCCCTCATCAAATGAATTCCCTGCACTTGTTCCTTGCTGTAAGCAATTAGAATGCATGCTTTGTGAACATTCTAAAACACTGTCTAGAAGACAGCCTCATCAAATTAATCATCTGCACCTGTTCCTTGCTATAAGAAATTAGAACGCAGCCTTTGTGCACATTCTAAAACTCTTTCTAGAAGTCAGCCTCATCAAGTTAATTATCTGCACCTGTTGATACAAACATTTAAAATCTGACTTTGCATGAACATTATAAAGCAGTCTTATTTAAAGACCGTTTCACTCCTCCCCGTCGCATAGCCTCTTTGTCTGCCCCTTACCTGTTTCCCGGCTTTCAGGACTCTGTCTTGCCAGATCCCTTGACTTTTCCATTTTGACCTCATCACAACGAACATCCCACATTTGTCTCACACCTGGATGGAAAAAAAACAAGAAGAAAAGGGAAGATGCATTATCAGAATTGATTTTGCTACTCACTGAGCACAGTCGCAACATTGTTCTGCAAACAAAGGTAACCAGTGTTTTTGTTCAACGTGTACATACTGTTGGCAGACAGGACTTTCCAGACAGGACGTGAGTGAAGCTAACCGCGTCCAAATTTGCTTGTGGGTTTGATGATGAAATCATACTCTCTATAGTTTCAAAAACTTTGATGAAGGAGCATCAACGGATAATCTAAATGAAAAACAAAATTACAAAAAAACTAAAGGTTGGTTAAGATTTGAAAAGCTTTTGTGAGAGGATACCTTAAGCGATAGAGTTAATATGGGACAAAAGCCTCATTATTTTTTCGTTTATATCTGCTGAAGCCATTCCTCAGACTGGTGTGAATGCCTGCTGTAGTGTTGCTGTAGAGTAGATGAGTCACATCACCTTTTCCTCTACAGACTCTCTCCATTCCATCACCCTTCCCTCTGGGATTTGCCACTGGAGCAGTGTCTCCTCCTGTAAACAAAGGACAAGTCTCGGGAGGATTTGGGAACTAGTATTGCCACCCTATTGGAATCTCCTGGGATCCAGGTAGGTGGCTTATGGCAAGGCTAACTGAGTAACTGCAATGGTCAGCTGCCTGATATCTTGTTCTACAGAGAGACAACAAGCTCCAGAGGTCTCCCTGGAACTGCCCATCATACCTGTTCTAATGGCCCTTCATGAATATGCAACTATACCTGCCTGAGCCCTTCAGGTTTCTGCTGGAGTGGGTTCCAGATCCCCAAGTGGTGTCTTGCCAGGTCCTGGGGCCTTGGATGGTATCTGAGAAAGCTCCTCCTGAGGTTCCTGAAGGTTCCACCAAATTTGGCGTGAAGAGATGCAAAGCACCACAAAGCCTCACTGTAAAGCTGTCAGCCTGATCGAAATTATGCAAAGTGATGCAATGCTCTGCAAAGCCTTGCCACACAGCTCATCAGAACCAACAGCAGATGACACAGAGCCTCACTAAACACCACACAACGGCATGCAGACCACACACCTAGGACGTATGGTGCCAGCCTAAGCAGACCAAACTTTGACCTGTGTCCGAACTTCACTCCATTGTGGTTGGGCAACCAGATACCCTCCATTTGTGTGTTTTCTGCTTTTGGTGCTCTTTTTAGTTGAATCTTAAAAATTGCATATTTCCAGTTCTGTTGATTGGATTGTGTCATTTGTGTGTCACTTTACTTATTAGATTTTGCGCTATTTTCAAAAATTGGTGTGGGATTTTTCTTATGTCGTGTTTTCACTTTATTTCGGTTTGTGTGCTGCATAAATACTTTTCATATTACCTCTAAATTAAGCATGACTGCTTTTGTACCAAGCTACCAGAGGGTTAAGCACAGGTTAATTTAGTGACTTGTTGTGGTTCAACCTAGTAAGGATTGTAGTTGTTGCTTGAGAAGGTCTCAAAACCCCTGCACCACAACCGTGAACCCAATTTCTCATTGGAGTGTTTCAATTTTAGTATATCATAGGCATTGCTTTGAGAAACAGCAGTATCTGGTAGATACCATTTGGTGAGGGGGGAACAATCTTTAAAAGTCAGCTTCCTTGACTAAAACCAACAATTCCTGTGACATAAACAAATATTCACTTGACCCATGGCAGTCTTTTTTTTTTTTACATGTATGGCCTTTTTTCAAGATTACAAAACAGAAAGGGAGGTCTCCTCTAGGATCAAATCCAGGGACGAGGAGTAGGGAAACAGAAGAAAACAGGGTAGTCCCTATTACTTACTCAAGAAAAGGGGATAGCACTTGCTTGTATAATGCCACTATAACTCACGAGATCTTAACAATTAAAGCCACTCATAACAGTTTGTAACAAATTAAAAAACAACAATTCAAATAAAATGTCTTGGTGATTTATTAAAAAAAGTTTTTACAATGTCAAACATCAGATAACTGTGCCACAGTGGAAAATTAAAAAAGAGTGTCAGCATCATGCAAAAATGATGTACATCTCTCAAGTATACACAATACAAAATTTAAAAACAGCAATAGATTTAAAAAAAACAAGTTGTCGACGCAGCGTTTCGGTTCCTAAGTTGACACCTTCATCAGGACAGGGTTCTATGCAATAGAGAAACAACGAATTAACACAGCATTTTTCTTTTACTATTCACAAACTTAATACATCAAACAACCCATTGCTATTTTTTTGCAGCTTATCTAGTTCTTAACAAACATCATCTGTTATTGTAGCAAAGGGGCAATTTTCTCACAAATATATTTCATTTCTAATGAGAGGTAATTCTTCTTGGACATATTTAGAACAGCAGTCAAAAAACAATGTGGCACAAACAACAGTGGCTACTAGATCTCATGAGCTACATGGAAAGTTCTCATGGTATTTGACATTGTAAAAACTTTTTTTAATAAATGAGTTATAGTGGCATTATACAAGCAAGTGCTATCCCCTTTTCTTGAGTAAGTAATAGGGACTACCCTGTTTTCTTCTTTTTTCAAGATTGACTCATATAGCAATGGAATAACAAATAGTCTTTGGTGGAAACTAGTTGTATTATTAATATTATTATTATTATTATTATTATATTTGTTATTATTATTATTAGTAGTAATACCATCATGGAATTATATTTTGCAAAGTTGATGGGGGTGATGTGCATCCTGCTATTTTTTGACATTCTATCCTGCCTTTGGTCACCAATAACACATGTCATTTCTTTCCCAGTGTTCCATTTCTATGAAATACAGTCCCTTTTCGGTCCTCACAGCCTTATATGCTTTAGGAACCATAGAGCACATGTGTGTCTATAGTGAAACTTTAAAAGGTGTCTTGTTCGGAGCCCCGAGCATGCCCAACGTGCCAGCACTCTCAAATGCATCTAATAATATTTTGGAGTGCGCTCACCCTAAGATGATGCACCACATGTCGCACAAGCTCCACACTCACACACCAGCATTAATTAATATAAACAAATCATCTTTAGACGTAAACATCGCATCTGATTTAGTACATTAAAAATGAAAGGAGTTTTTCCCCATTACATAAAATACTGGGGAGCTTAATAATTGAACTGTCTTTGTAGTCATTTACATTGAAAATGGCATACCGCCTATTCATTTTATGTGTGCCTGCATGCTTTCCTTTAAAAATAAATGTGTGGTTTTCGAACAACAAACCTGCATTCATGTGGAGGGGTTGTGACATGCTGGCATTGCTGTAGACACACCTGGGTTCCACGTATGGGATATTTGTGGGATGTATATCCAGCATCCGTATGCTTTATTTAACACAACTGTATAACACCAACAGTGGGGAAGTGGTTACGGATATGTGTAAGATGGGATCAGTATTTTTTCAAGTTACAGGTGTATTTTATCTCACTATTTATTTTGGAAAGTGATCTATATTATATTTGCGAGGGTTCAGATCGTCTAATCAAGTGTGAAACTTACTTTTGTATTTTCACAAATGATTCAAACATTGCAATTAATGCTGAGTCTCTAGTCTTGGCATGACGGCCTACACTACATTCTTACCAAGTAACACATTCCATGTCTCTGTGTTCGGGCCCATTTTTGCCATAGTTACTAGTTGCTGATGGTTGTTCATTTTATACTTTCAAATACTTGAGACATTATTGCTGTTACCAATAACTTGTCCACATTAGAATTTGGCAATTTCTGAATTGCCTTGTCATTTGACCTTTTGTGGACCATCCTATTGTAAAGGTCAGATGTCCATTATGATACATCATCTATCTGGTGTAGCTCTAAATAATAGGTACTTGCAAACATTTCCCCGGAGGCCACAAAGTGCTGTCTGTAGCATGCCCAAGGGCCACATCGATGCCAGCAATGCGAGCTCCGGGTGATAAAAGGTGAGCGAAGGGGGCGCAAAGCAGATGCATATTGTGGACAAAAAACCAAGCCTTCATGTGACTTCTGTTTGCCACCAACGCTCCATGCTCATGCACCAAGAATTAAAGCCAAAGCATTAACTTCTAATGTACTACATTTTGAGGGAAGGAGACACTTATCCAATGGCCGAATTGCAAAATGTGAAGCCAGAAAACCAGGTATCAGTTCTGACTTTCCCAATTGATCAAATTGTGTGATCCTAGGAAGTTGGCTAATTTCTTCATTACCACATATGAGAGCCCCTTAAAATATAGGGGCCTTATTTATGAAGGACTTGCGCCGCTGGTGCGTCACTTTTTCCCATGTTAAAAGTGACGCACCGGCGGCGCAAGTCCATCATAAATAAGGCCCCAGGAGTTTAGGATGTGTGCTGTATAGAACCTTCCCGTGTTTTATTTAAGAAACTACAATGTTGTTTCAATTATATTACAACCAGGACTAGACACAAGGTGCACTTGACAAATTCTTTTCAGAATGGGAGCAGCACAAATGTTTCCAAGATCATGTTCGAAAACTATACCTGGCTCTCAATACAGTGATATAATCTGATCTACTACTGTAAAATTCTCATGCATGTTAAAAAATACACTTTTTTGAAGTTTATCTTTTGTTTACATGTTTAGTGCAAGATGTCTTTAAAACTAAAGGTGTTCTGAAAGATAGGTTGTCCAAGACACCTTTTTTTATTGTTACTTTGGTTAATGTGTAAATAAAGTATGTCCCTTTGTTTCACAGTTTTCTGAATGTTCCTGCTCTTCCATATTTTTATGCTTGTCAAGAACTCTTTTTACGAAGTTGGGGGCATATTATCAAGAATGGCGTTAAAATTCTCACCGGTTTAGCGGCAGCAAACTGCTGCTGAAGCAGCAGTAATGGGCTTGATAATATGACCTTGAGAATTCCAATAGAAGCCCATTTTCACACCGCAACATGGACTTCTATTGGAATTCCCAAGGGCATATTATCAAGCCCATTATCGCCATTTTAGTGGCATTGTTCTGCCCGCTAAACCGGTGGTAATTTTAAACGCTGTTCTTGATAATATGCCCCTTGGTTTGAAATTGCAAAGCTTGTGATACACAAAACAGCAGTCTATGTTAATACAAAAAGCATAAGACGCAATATATGTTGTGTCAGAAAAGCCTTTCCGGTATGAAAAAATGCTTTCAATTCCCATTTTGACAAGCACATAGCAGTTGATTCCTTCCCGTTTATGAGTTGCTATATTATGTATCAATGTTTTGCAACAGCTAATGAGGTCGCAAAACATTGAAAGGTTACCGCCATGGGAATTGTGGTGAAAACTAATTAGCAAAGAGTGAATGCTAGTGGGTGGCCTCGGAGGAGCAGACAGTGGTTCCTTACATGTAAAAAGTTTTATAAAGTAACTCCTCTCCCTTTAAGTAACATGGCTGCTTTAAAAATAGTTTCATATGTAAACAATACAGCTGCAGGGATGGAGGTCTGCTAAACCTCGCAGGCTTCACTCATTCATATAACCCTATCCTTGTCCATCTATTATCTAACACGTTCACTAATAAAAACCCATATCTATCGGTTTTGCCAATTCGTATAATATTGGACCTTAAGGGACAGCCATTTCTCAACGTTCTTTCATTAAAAAAATAGGGCCATATTATCAAGAAAGGGCAATACATTTTCGCTGCTTTTATCAGCAGGAAACTGCAGCTAAAGCGGCGATAATGGGCTTGATAATATGCCCTTTTGAATTCCCATGGAAGCCCAGGTTCTGGTGTTAACCTGGGTTTCTATGGGAATTCACAAGGGCATATTATCAAGCCCATTATCGCTGCTTCCTGCCGATAAAAGCAGCGATAATGTATCGCCCTTTCTTGATAATATGGCCCTATAATACCAAGACAGCTATTGACAGTAACACGAATGGAGAGCTGGGGGTGGGGGGTAGCTTGGTTTAATGCTCCTCCCGCCCATGCCTCTAATCTCTGGATTTGCATTGCAGCCTGGTATGAATCCGTAAGAGGTGAGAAAAAGCAATCACTCACACAGAAGTTCACGCAGAAGCATTCATTCATTACTAAAACAAAGACACGTCCTTCGAGCTCTCATCACAAGATAATTAGGAGACATAACTGTTCTTTAGCAAGCTTTCCAAGAAGACTAACGTAGCCCAGGAAGAGGTGAATAAAATGTGAAATTGATATTAAAATAATGTACACCTCATTGAGAGCATGTAATCGCAATTAAGCTTAATAAAACGGCTTAGAGAAAAAACAGCTACAAGAGTGTCAATAAGTTCAGTAAGACTTCCTGAAAGTCTGGTAGATTGAAGGCTAGGGTCTCGTGTGTGTCTGTGTAGGTGTTTGCACTGAAAAGATCCCTTAGGACAGTGATCGTCAGACTTTGTATTCCTGCGCCCCCTCCCCCCGTAAAAAAATCATCGAGCACCCCTTCCAAAATTGTCACAATTATTCTATTAAACTGGAAATGTTTGCATATGTCTAGACTTATTTAAACAATGCAGTTAAGTTCTGTTGGGTTTAAAAAATGCAGTCAAATACATGATTGCCAAACATACTATTCTGGTCATGCAGGCCTCACTAACCTGTAACTGTATAAAATGTGTGATTGTTAGAAATGGGGGTGGGAGTTGTGAAGACTATTTGAAGTCCTTTCCCTTTTGACACCTTCTCCAAGCCAGGATATACATGACAAAAGATGTTAGTGATGGCTCATAACAGAGCGACTTACTGATGCTCATTTTTTTCCTCTGAAAACAAACCACTGTTATAGGCCTACTGCTTCTTTTGGCCAGAATCTGGTACCTCCCCTCCCAGATTACTTTAAGTCCCCCAGTTTGAAGATCCCTGACCTAGGGTAATGCACTATCTGAAAGGAACTTCGTGCAGCACTAACATCATTGGTTCCATTGACCCATGATAGAGCTCAGTATTTCTTCCTTCTGAGGTGGACAAAAAGAGTTCCCAAGTAATGGCTGGTTTGCAACATTGGTGGGGGAAACAAAGGCAGCCTCGTAGAAATATTCAAATAAGCAATGCTCTCCTTTATTCCCTCTCATGCACCACTTCAAGTCATCTTTTCTTTTGTTGCTGTCCTTCTCTACTGCTACTCTCTTTCTTCTCTCTCTTTATCTTTCTCGCCCTCTCTCTTGCTTTCCAGTGCCTGCCATTCTTAACCCAGGTGTGCTAGAGAAAGTAACAGGGGCAAAAACAATAGTCCAGGGCCATCAAAAATTGACTTCTAACAGCTCCAACCCTATCGGGAAATGACCATAGCATAAATGACCAGAACATATCTGGCTGATGGCTGTATGAAGGAATATCGAGGAAAACAACATCAAAATACACACTGCCCAAAAATATTGTTTTATAAAAGTATCATTAACCCATGCTTAAACAAGTATTCAAATATTGACTCCAAAAATGTAATCACTGCAAATATCTTTCTGGGTCATGAAGGCTCCCATCCAAATCAATCATGCGTGGGGAACACTTACTCAGTGTTAAGCATAATCCTCAATTTTCTTCCAGTTAGTGGTGGAGAGCAGTACGCAAAAATGTTATCCTTAAGTTCCCGCTTAAATCCGGGCACTTCTCTTCTCAGGGTGCAGGCCGTCTGCACGCGGGATCACACATAAACATTCCTCCTGAAACTACCACTTTCAGATGATTCGGCTGCATCTCCTCCATAAACATGACTCCAACAGAGGTGCCACTATATATATATAGCAACCCGGATCTGACGGGGGAAGGCGGACACTGCACTGCTGTTCCGTGACCCGGCTGGGGGCAGTAATGGAGGCAGAGCGTTGGGGACCTGAGGAAGACCGGTGTACCATCATATCGGATCAAGTTGGGGAAACAGCACCCACCTCTATAAGGCATAAACAGTACCAATATGCAGTAATCTGGGCCGAACTGAAGTCAGTTATCAACCCACGGACTTCTGGGAGTTGTAGTCCCCTACACCGGACTACAAAGGAGAGACTATGTTTTTTTCAATTGGGGCCAGCTGTACTCCCACAAATGGGAGGAGCCACGGAGGTATAAGTAATGGGGAAACCTAATTCCGATGTTAAAAGGCATCTGAAGAAGACGTGTGTGTCAAAATGCATCATGTCGTATCTATGATCAGAAAACGATCTTCCCCTGAATCCCCGCTGTGTCCTTTTGGTTTCTTGTAAAGAAGTTTCCGATTTTGTTATGTCTAGGCACGCATGCCAGTAGTGTGCAATAGGACCCGCTCTAAAGAGTCCCAGGGATATCTGGCGAAAGTGGGACATTACCAAGGTTTTGGGTTTACCTCGGACCGCCTCAAGAACCAGCCCATCAAGTGGTTTTTGCCAGGGGCAACCTGGATCTGATTGGGGAACGCGGACACTGCACTGCTGTTCCGTGACCCAGCTGGGGGCAGGAATGGAGGCAGAGCGTTGGGGACCCGAGGAAGAGGGGTGTACCATCGTATCGGATCAAGTTGGGGAAACAGCACCAACCTCTATTAGGCATAAACAGTACTAATATGCAGTAATCTGGGCCCCACTGAAGTCAGTTATCAACCCACAGACTTCTGGGAGTTGTAGTCCTCTACACCGGACTACAAAGGAGAGACTAGGTTTTTTCAATTGGGGCCAGCTGTAGTCCCACAAATGGTAGGAGCCAAGCAGGTATACGAAATGCATCATGCCGTATCTATGATCAGTAAACAATCTTCCTCTGAATCCCCGCTGTGTCCTTTTGGTTTCTTGTAAAGAAGTTGCCAATCAACAAGGACTTCTTATATATTACCTACTGGCGATAGCCAGTAGGTATATATAGTTAGGATTTTTTTCCTATGGGATTTTTGAAAATTCTATGTCGAATAACTTTGGCGTTTGAGGACAGAATTGGCTGAAATTTTCAGGAAAATGGAACACTTTGTTTCTGAGCAGCCCCTAAAAATTTGGGGGGGTTTCGTCAAGGGGGGGCCGAGAAAAAAGGGGGGTCCCAAAACGTGCTTTTCCCATGCAATTTTCCATAGGGCGGTTGGCCTCACTTTTAGCCTGAACGGCTGAATGGATTTACACCAAACTTGGCAAAATTGTAGGGGCTGGTAGCCCGATGTGCCTTTGCTATGTCTCAAGATATAGGCTCCAGTGGTTTTTACGAAAATTAACTTTGAAAAATATATATTGGGCTACTTTGGGCTATATATATGTTGGAGCCCAAATGTAGCCCAATGTAGCCCAATGTAGCCCAATGTAGCCCAAAGATGGCCACCAGAGACAAAAAAAACAAATGTAGCCCAAATATCAGCCAGATGTAGCCCAACTATAGCCCAATGACAGAATGTCCCAGAGTGTTCTAAAGAACAACTAGAGTGCTAACAGTCCTACTTATTACAAAGGTATGGCACACCTGAAGCCATCTTGATTGGAATAAAGTGGTAACTCTTAAAACATTTAATTTAAAAAGGAACAAAATGAGGGGGTTCATTTTGCCATAGAAAGTATGATTAGCGAATATATGACGAAATCCCGCATACCATCAGTCTGCAAAAAAAATCCCGCATGTACTATTAGGCCGCAAATTAAAATAACGAAAACTTTTAGAACGAATATGCCTTTAGCATACACTAAACAACTAAACTACCCTAAACCCTAAAACACTACCCCCAGCATGACCCTACACTACACAAACAGTACAACACTACCCTAAACCCTAAAACACTACCCCCAGCATGACCCTACACTACGCAAACACTACAACACTACCCAAAACCCTAAAACACTACACCCCAGCATGAACCTACACTACGCAAACACTACAACACTACCCTAAACCCTAAAACACTACCCCCAGCATGACCCTACACTACACAAACACTACAACACAACCCTAAACCCTAAAACACTACCCCCAGCATGACCCTACACTACGCAAACACTACAACACTACCCTAAACCCTAAAACACTACCCCCAGCATGACCCTACACTACGCAAACACTACAACACTACCCTAAACCCTAAAACACTACCCCCAGCATGACCCTACACTACGCAAACACTACAACACTACCCTAAACCCTAAAACACTACCCCCAGCATGACCCTACACTACGCAAACACTACAACACTACCCTAAACCCTAAAACACTACCCCCAGCATGACCCTACACTACGCAAACACTACAACACTACCCAAAACCCTAAAACACTACCCCCAGCATGACCCTACACTACGCAAAACGCCAAAGTTATTAGACATAGAATTTTCAGAAATCCCATAGAGAAAAAATCCTAACTATATATACCCACTGGCTATCGCCAGTAGGTAATATACATATATAAACATATATAATCTGCATATCTATATAAATATAAATGCATGCATACATATACATATATGCATACATATGCATGTTATTTACATGAAAGTTTTAAAAACACTAATAAAAGCAAAGCTAAAAAGCCACCTCATTACAAACAGAATGGCTTTAACTTAAACGAGGGCGAGATCTATTGCATTTTCAATGCTTGTTTACTTTGGTTCTATCAAGAAGGCATTCAGATGTTTCACACATTTGCCATAAATTCTGAATGTTAGCACTCTAGTTGCTCATTAGATCACTGTAGTAAAGCTAGTGCTCACCAGGGAAGTCTGCTGCTAATCATGGTTTGCAGCCATTTTCCAGCATTTTTTATGCCGCAGACTTTCAGTCCGCAAACCATTATCCCGCAAGGTCATTGACCTCGCATACCATTATCCCGCATTTTTTCAAAACGCATGTGCATTTATCGCGCATGCCTTTACAAAGAATTACGTTTTAAAGGCATGTATGGTAAATGCATTTGCGTTGTGAAAACCACGATGACGAGAGAGGTAAGTGGGTTTGTGTTAATTTTTTCGTGGGTTAGTGATTGTGTAGTGTAGTGTAGTGTTGTGTAGTGTAGTGTTGTGTTAGTGTAGTGTAGAGTTGTGGTGGTTGTTTAGTGTAGGGTCATGCTGGGGGTAGTGTTTTAGGGTTTAGGGTTGTGTTGTAGTGTTTGCGTAGTGTAGGGTCATGCTGAGGATAGTGTTTTAGGGTTTAGGGTAGTGTTGTAGTGTTTGCGTAGTGTAGGGTCATGCTGGGGGTAGTGTTTTAGGGTTTAGGGTTGTGTTGTAGTGTTTGCGTAGTGTAGGGTCATGTTGGGGTGTAGTGTTTTAGGGTTTTGAGTAGTGTTGTAGTGTTTGCGTAGTGAAGGGTCATGCTGGGGGTAGTGTTTTAGGGTTTTGGGTAGTGTTGTAGTGTTTGCGTAGTGTAGGGTCATGCTGGGGGTAGTGTTTTAGGGTTTTGGGTAGTGTTGTAGTGTTTGCGTAGTGTAGGGTCATGCTGGGGGGTAGTGTTTTAGGGTTTTGGGTAGTGTTGTAGTGTTTGCGTAGTGTAGGGTCATGCTGGGGGTAGTGTTTTAGGGTTTTGGGTAGTGTTGTAGTGTTTGCGTAGTGTAGGGTCATGCTGGGGGTAGTGTTTTAGGGTTTAGGGTAGTGTTGTAGTGTTTGCGTAGTGTAGGGTCATGCTGGGGGTAGTGTTTTAGGGTTTAGGGTAGTGTTGTAGTGTTTGCGTAGTGTAGGTTCATGCTGGGGGTAGTGTTTTAGGGTTTTGGGTAGTGTTGTAGTGTTTGCGTAGTGTAGGGTCATGCTGGGGGTAGTGTTTTAGGGTTTAGGGTAGATTTTCAGGAAAAGGGTAGATTTTCAGGAAAATGGCACAATTCGTTTCTTAGCAGCCCCTGAAAATTTGGGGGGGTTTCGTCAAGGGGGGGTCGAGAAACAAGGGGGGTCCCAAAACACGTTTTTCCCATTCATTTTTCCATAGGGCGGTTGGACTCACTTTTAGCTCGAACGGCTGAATAGATTTACATGAAACTTGGCAAAATTGTAGATATGGTTTGCCCGACGGGCCTTTGCTATGTCTCAATATATGTGCTCCAGTGGATTTTGAGAAATTAACGTTTAAAAAAATATATATATCTGTGACAGCGCTCCGGTTAGCGCCCCGGTTTGCGTACCTGACGCGTAACGGAACTTCGCGAAGCGAAGCTGATTGGCTCTCCGGTGTCTGTCAACATTCTAAACAGTCCGTAGCGGCCGCCATCTTGTCTCTCGGTACGATCGAGAGACAAGATGTGGTGAAAAACGAAGGGGGAAATGAAGGAAAGGGGGCAAGGTAGACCCCTCCTGACCCCCTAGGATTGATGAGGGGGATATTAAAGTGCCCCGCGGGGCAAAAAAAATAAAAATAATTTTTTTGCGATTTTACGCCGTAGAGGCGCGTCCCGGTACGCAAACCGGGCAGCTCACCCGGCAGCTAACCGGGCAGCTAACCGGCAGCGCAGCTGTCAACATTGTAAACAGTCCGGAGCGGCCGCCATCTTGTCTCTCGGTAGGTTCGAGAGACAAGTTGTGGTGAAAAAAGAAGGGGGAAATGAAGGAAAGGGGGCAAGGTAAACCCCTCCTGACCCCCTAGGATTGATGAGGGGGATATTAAAGTCCCCAGCGATTTTTCGCGGTAGAGGCGCTTCCCGGTACGCGAACCGGGCAGCTAACCGGCAGCGTAACGGGAGTCCGCCATCTTGTGTTTTTGGAGCGTCCGGTTCGTGTACCGGGTAGCGTCCCGGTAAGCGTAACAAGGGGAAAACCAAGAGAAACAGTGAAAAAAAAATTAAGGGAATAGATTTCCAGCAAACTTGACAAAATTGTAGGGACTGTTTGTTTGATGTGCCTTTGCAAGGCCTCAAGATATGTGCACGTCTGGATTTTGTCTAATTAAGGTTAAAAAAAATATATATATCTGTAAGCGTGCTCCGGCACGCTTACGTTACGGGTTTTGTTTGCGCTGCAGAGCCGATACGTCACGGTTATGCGACGCGTCATGAGGCGTCTCACGTGGCTACGTGATACGTCACGTAATAAAGAATATATTTTACAGCTATAGATATTAGCTTTTAAAAAACCAATGAAATTCACTGAAAAAACCATAGGTTATAGACCATATATAGTTAGGAATTTGCATTTACAAAACCTTGAAAATTCACTGAAAAAACCATAGGTTAGAGACCATATATAGTTAGCTGGACATTTTATTGACATAAAACCAATGAAATTCCATATATAGTTAGTTGCACTAACTATATATCGCGCACCCGCAATCCACTGCTGATGATGTCACATATTACATCATTCATGACATGGTCAGTGACATCACTGATGACATCACTGATGACATCTCAAATGACATCACTGATGACATCTCAAATGACATCACTGATGACATCATGACACACCAATACCAGTTACTACATACACACTCACTGATTCCTACGTCTACACACACATTCACTCATTCACCCATACAATCACTCATACATACAGTCACTCATTATTACAACACTATCATATGCACTCATACACCTATGCAGACACTCACACACTGCCACTCATCCATGGAGTTACTCACACATCTAGTCAGTCCTGTAAAGAATCAATCACACTTCCATTTCCTCATCTATACAGTTAAACACAGAACACCATACTTCAGTGACATCACTGATGACATCACTGATGACATCTCAAATGACATCACTGATGACATCTCAAATGACATCACTGATGACATCATGACACACCAATACCAGTTACTACATACGCACTCACTGATTCCTAAGTCTACACACACATTCACTCATTCACCCATACAATCACTCATACATACAGTCACTCATTATTACAAGACTATCATATGCACTCATACACCTAGTTAGTCCTGTGAAGAATCAATCACACTTCGATTTCCTCATCTATACAGTTAAACACAGAACACCATACTTTTCACACATATACTAACACATACTTACTCTCTTATACAATCACTGATACAAGTACACATTGATATGCACAGAGTCACACACCTCCCAGCCAGCCACACACACACTCAGTCTTCCATACATCCACTCATTCTTCAATATGTAAAACATAATTAAACTTTACAAAAACACACAGACACTAGATGATGTTATCAGTGATGTCATTTGAGATGTCATCAGTGATGTCATCAGTGATGTCATTTGAGATGTCATCAGTGATGTCATCAGTGATGTCACTGACCATGTCATGAATGATGTAATATGTGACATCATCAGCAGTGGATTGCGGGTGCGCGATATATAGTTAGTGCAACTAACTATATATGGAATTTCATTGGTTTTATGTCAATAAAATGTCCAGCTAACTATATATGGTCTCTAACCTATGGTTTTTTCAGTGAATATATATATATATATATATATATATATATATATATATATATATATATATATATATATATATATATATATATATATATATATATATATATATTCACTTAAAAAAACATAGGTTTCAGGCCTTATATAGTTAGGAATTAGCATTTAAAAAACCATTGAAATTGCTCCTATATAGTTAGTTGTACTAACTATATTTCGCGCACCCGCAATCCACTGCTGATGATGTCACATATTACATCATTCATGACATGGTCAGTGACATCACTGATGACATCACTGATGACATCACTGATGGCATCACTGATGACATCATCCAGTGACTGTGTGTTTCTGTAAAGTTTAAATATGTTTTACATATTGAAGAATGAGTGGATGTATAAGTGTCTGGATGAAGGATTTAGTAGGTGCGTGACTGACTGTATGAGTGAGTGATTAAATGTGTCTTACTAAATGCATGGGTTAGTGACTAAACTGTCTGAATGTGTGCATCAGTATGTCTGTTATTGTGTAAGCTGCTGCATGTGTTCATCAGTAGCTTATGGGTTATTGATTGGTTGCCCAAGTATTTGAATGGGAGACTGAGTATGTGTGTGGGTGGCTGGTAGATGTGTGACTCTGTGCATAGATGTGTGAGCAGTTGATTCACTAGGTGTATGAGTTCAAGAGTGCATGTGGAAACAGCTATATGGGCGGTTGACTGTGTGCATGGGTGTGTTGGTGAGTGAATGGATATCTCAGTGCTACATGTCCAAGTAAGTACATATGTAAAACACAGAGCATGTGAGAGTTGGCTGATATAAATGACTATACATGAGAGCCAGTGAATGTGAATGTGCGAGTGGCTGTATGGATCATTGTGAACTTGTATCAGGGATTGTATAAGAGAGTAAATATGTGTTAGTATATGTTTGAATAAGTAAGGTGTGTATAACTGTATAGTTGAGGAAATTGAGGTGTGATTGATTCTTTGCATGACTGACTAGGTGTGTGAGTAACTCCATGGATGAGTGACAGTCTGTGAGTGTCTGTTTACACTGAGTGTATCTAAGGTTATATTAGAGTCTGAAGAGGTTCATCGTATTATCACATGAATAATGTCATCAGTGATGTGATCATTGATGTCATTTGAGTTGTCAACAGTGATGTCATCAGTGATGTCATTTGAGATGTCATCAGTGATGTCATCAGTGATGTCACTGACCATGTCATGAATGATGTAATATGTGACATGATCAGCAGTGGATTGCGGGTGCGCGATATATAGTTAGTGCAACTAACTATATATACGAATTTCAATGGTTTTGTGCGAGTAAAATAAGGTTTTGTAAATGCTAATCCCTAACTATATATGGTCTATAACCTATGGTTTTTTTCAGTGAATTTTCATGGTTTTGTAAATGCTAATCCCTAACTATATATGGTCTATAACCTATGGTTTTTTCAGTGAATATATATATATATATATATATATATATATACATATTCACTGAAAAAAACATACGTTTCACACCAGTTATAGTTAGCTGGAAATTTTACTGACATAAAACCATTCGAATTCCACGATATAGTTAGTTGGACTCACTATAACTTGCGCGCCTGCAATGCACTGCTGATGACGTCACATATTACATCACTCATGACATGGTCAGTGACATCACTCATGACATCACTGATGACACCATCCAGTGAATGTGTGTCTTTCTGAAAAATAAATATGTTTTATATATGTATATGTAAAGGTAGATGAAAGAATAAATGTTTAAATAAGTGTCTAAATGGATGTTTTTTTTTAATTGATTGGTTAACTGGCTTATTAAGTGTATCTTAGTGAATACATATATTAGCGAGTAATGTTTAAATATTTAAATATATGTATCAGTGTTTCACTTTGTGTATAAGTGGCTGCATGGGTTGGTGAGTGCCTACATGTGAGTGTATATGGGTTATTAGATGTTTTTTATAGTATCAATATGAGTGTCTGTATGGTTTTGGTGTAGATATTACTTAGCACATAGATACATCAATGACTGACTCACTGTTTGTATGTGTTTTGAAGACAGCATATGTGTAGGATTGTAAGGGTGTATATGTGTGTGTTAGTGAGTGAATGACTGTCTCACTAGTGTCTTTATCAGTAACGACATATGTTTTAATCTAGTATATGTGAGTATTGATGTTTATAAGTGAGTATATGTGAGAGTGAGAGATTGTAAGAGTTCCTGTTTAAATAAGTATGTGTTTCTATAAGTGTTTGTTTAAGAGAGTAAGTATGTGTAAGTTTCCTTAGAAGTAAGGTGGGAGTGTGTGTATAGTTGTATATGCAAATAAATGGATGTTCAACAGTTTATTTGCATGTGTGAGTAACTTTTGGATGAATGTCGGTGTGTAACAGGATGTATAGGTGTATCACTACATATGATGAGTGAGTATATGTATGAGTGACTATATAGAACTGTTGGTGAATGAGTAGATGTGTATATAGATGGTCGTATTACTGAATTGGTTGTTGTAACTGGTATGGGTATCTCTATTTATATGAAAATTTTAGTTTCTATTTTTGAATATGTGTTTCAAGGGTTACATTACACTGAAAGGAGGTCTGTTACTCTGTCACAAAGATGGTGTCATCAGTGATGTCATGAGTGATGTCACTGACCATGTCATGAGTGATGTAATAGGTGACGTCATCAGCAGTGCATTGCAGGCGCGCAAGTTATAGTGAGTCCAACTAACTATGAAGTGGAATTTCAATGGTTTTATGTCAGTAATATTTCCAGCTAACTATAACTGGTGTGAAACCTATGGTTTTTTCAGTGAATTTAATAGGTTTTTAAATGCTAATTCCTAACTGTAACTGGTGTGAAACCTATGGTTTTTTTCAGTGAATTTCAAAGGTTTTTAAATAGCAAATTTCTATAGCTATGAAATGTAATATTTTATAAAATGAATCCTATATTCTATATTTATGTAATACTATTTTTTTAATGTATATTCTTATTTTTTGTTTTTTTTATTTTTTTTGCCCTGGAGCGCTCCCGGTGCACGCACCGGTGCGCTCACCGGTAAGTGCCGTATTTTGGCGCGCCCCGGTGCGCATACCGGGGCGCGTCCCGTTAGCGCACCAAAAAAAAAAAAAAAACATTAATGAAGGAGTGAGCATGAAGAAAAGGGACAGAGAGAGTGGTGTTTAGAGAAAGAGAGCTAGAGGGAGGAACACAGAGGGACTGTGTAATAGATAGTAAGACAGAGAAAAGGTGTTAGAGGAAGTAACTGAGAAAAGGAAAGACATGGGGAGTGACAGAGAGAACGGACAGAGAGAGTAAAGGAAGGAGTGACAGAAAGGGACTGAGTGAACCAGAAAAAAAAGGTAAGTGAGGGAGTGTTGGCTGAGCAGGGAGTCTGAAAGAAGTTGAATGTGGTAGGAAAGTAAGGAAAAGAGAAGTAAACATGGAGGATAAGAATAAGTGAGGGAAGCAGAGTAAGGAAACAGGGGTGAGGTAGGGTGAGAGAAAAGTAGTGAGGTTAAAGCAAAGGGTGATGACAAACTACATTTTTTTAGTCACACTTACCATATAATTAATGTAAACTTATTTACATGTTTTTACCACACTTTGTATCTGTGAAAGACAGAAGAAAAAATAAGTTATAATTAGTAAAATATATATTTTAAAATAGAAGAGACAGGTCAAGAGGTAAAAAATCATAAAAGTGTACTAAGAAATAAAGCAAGAGTGAAGGATACAGAAAGGGAAATAAAGTAATGTAGAAGGACAAAAAGAGGGAAAAAGAAATAGAAGGAGAGAAAATTACTGAAGGTAAGTAAGATACTAAAAGAATGTGAGTTACCAAAACTAAATCAGGAAAGAGGAGTAAGTAAAAGGGGAATTAGTGAGAGGGAAAGGAATCTGATTGAGGATCCATTTACAAGAAAGAGGAATGGAATATGACTGAGAGTGAGTGAAGGGGAGTCACAGAGTGAAGGGATGAAGGGAGTGAGGATAATATAGAAGGATTGAGGGAAAAGGAGTGAGGAAGTAAGTACACAGAAGGACTAAGGGAAGGACTGAGTGAAGTGGAGTACAATGAGTGAAGAAAGGAAAATGAGTAAAGGAGCAAAAGAAGGAAAGAGAGGGGAAGAGGACTAAAGCAGTGGTACTGAGAGAATGTGATTTGGTGATGAAAGTAAAGAGAAGGACATTGAAAGATAGGAAATGCGGGGTAGTAATGGAACCGGAGTAAAAGAACTGGGGTGAAGAATGATGAGAGAGCAGCAGTGAATTTGTTCTAAGAGAAATGATAGAAGGTAGATAAACACAAGTGAGGATAACACAAGGAGATTGAGGGACTGAGGACATAGAGGTAGAGAACGAAAAAAGAGACAAAAGAAAAGAAGCAAAGAAAGACAAAAGAGGTGAGTGAGTAAAGAGGAATTAGTAAAAGAGCAAAGGAGGAAAAGACGGAAAAAGGAAGTAAAGTAGACACACTGAAAGCTGAAAAGTGGTGCAAGGGAAAGAGGGGATGCAGACAGTTGAAATGGGATTGAGGGGTTGTGAAAGAAGTAGAGTAAAGGAACAGCAATGAAACAGAGTGAGAAAAAGGCAGTGTGAGTGAGTAAAGAGAGCTGAAAAAGGATGGAAAATGGAAAGTGAGTGTGAGACAATGGAAATACAATATAAATTACACAATACAAACTATAGAATAACTTGTACAACATGTTAGATAGTTTATTTTTGCTGTTCTCAGAATATATTGAATTTCACTAAAAACAGTGAGTTCAAACTATTCATCATATGACAGCGGGAAAAAAACACAATCTAAAAGATTGTGTTTTAAAAAACCCATATAAACTTACAAATCATATATGTACACTAATCTTTCATTCACTTACTTTTCCTTTAGGCCAAATAGTAGATCTTGAAGGTCCTTTTCGTTGGAAAATACTCTGCTGTTCTTTTAAATTTCCATTTCATCGACTTTCTATAAAAAAAGCTCTAAGAACATCTGAAATAATTCTCAACGTTTTCATTTCCTCCGTGTGTTAAGTCATGACTCTTTGCTCATTCCTTCACCTTTCCTTGCGGCCAAATAGTGTCAGATATATCAGTATGTTTTTAAATTTCTCAAATCAAACTCTGAAATTACCGTTTACCCGATGTTTTGAAAGAAAAGCTCATACGACATTTTCACAATGTTTAAATATTCATATTCCCTTTTTGGATCACTCATGTTCAACATTTCCTATAATACTGATATCACTTACTATGAGATCCACTTACAGTACCTATATGAGAACTGGATTTTTTATATTATGTTGATCACTTTTACTCACAATATAATTTTAAACAGTAGACTAATTTTTATTAACTGCTCCCGTCTTCATAGGCCAATTACCTTTACTTAAACTTTGGTTCTAAAAACACTAGGTAAGAATTTTTTAAGTCAAAAGGCAAACGTTGTTTATAAGTCAAATGAGTATCATTGCAGTAAGTCCAACCTTTTCGACATTTTAAATAAGCTGTATAATGCCCTGATGTTGTCGAAGGACCGTCATGATAAATAATAGCTACAGTTGCAAAGTTTCTTCCTGAAATTGATAACTGAGAAGCCACGAAATTTTTGATACAAGTTGTCAATTTAGTTACATCAGGTCTACATCGTTGGAACACTAAAATGACATACTGACCATAAGTTTGTATAAATAATGTAGACAGCATTGGACACTTACATTGGGTACACACCATATTATGATCAGCAGCTTTAACTAGATTATTAAATGACACTGATTTGCAGTCTGGTAAAGTCAAATATATAAATCTTTCAGTGTCTATGCTGCCATTGATAAGAAAGGCTAAAAGGATTTTCTACACCTACACCTTCATCTTCCAAAACACCAAACATATATATTAAAAATTCCTGATAATCCTGCTGAATGTTCTGTGAAAAATTTTCTTGACCAGAACATATGTCTAAAATATTTCGAATTTCTGTAACACTTTCTATTTTTGCTCTATCACTGCAACATTTCTCAAACACAGAATTCAATAAACCGCACAATCTTTGATCCCGATTTTCAACAATCTGTTCTTGTAAAGTTTGAAGAAAAAAAACAACATTAACCACTACATTAGCATAGCAGTTGACACCAGAACTGTTTTCAAACTGAAATCCAACAACATCTTCATAAGAATCCTTTTTCTTTCTGTTTTCAATTACATTTTCATCTACTTTTTGTCTTTTTGCTACTACCTCACTGCAATTATTCTCATTTCTTCTTTTTCGGCCTACCACACGTTTTTCAAACAGAGGTTATTGAGGCAAATGTGGAGCATACGCTCTTCTTAACCTATTGTATTCTTTAACACAATCTAGATCCGCACAAATCTTTGTCTCATCACACTTAATCAAGAACAATCCTGATAAAGTTCTGACTCGTGATAATGCCACATATGCCATACCCTCTTTAAACACAGAACTTCCAATATTCACCAAAGCACTATCTACACTTAAACCTTGAGATTTATGAATTGTCACCGCATATGCCAAACAAACAGGAAACTGTTTTCGGCGAACATATAAGTCTTTTACAAGCAAAAATCCAGCAGAACAACGACTGATTTGTTGTACTTGCTCAATGCCATCAAATTTAATTTTTAAAAATTAAATTCCATCTCTATTTCTATAATTCACAAAATCAACAACATGACCCATTGCTCCATTTACCAGACCTCTTTCAACATTTAAATTCCTTCTCAAAATAATACGACAATTTAAACACAGATTCAGAGTCTTTTCAAAACCAGCTGTTTTAGATATACTCTTCTCTAATGAATCCAATTTTGATTTCAAATTTTCTGACAAAATAATTGTTGCTTCCATATGCTCAATTTTATCTATTGCTTCCAGTTTCACAATCTCTTCATTTTCTAACTTTAACATTTTGTTGTTGAAGATGGAACATTCTTGCAGAGTTGGCATCAAACATATCACAGATTTGTTCTCAGTAATTGTCTTAAAAATATTCTCTGGAAGAATGTTTTCATTTGGATACAAATTTGAAATTAATCGTGCATGTAAAGCTTCTTTCCTGTGCTCGCTTACTTTTCCGATTCTTATATCTTGTAGAAGTTTTTCATAATCTTCATCCTTTGCCTGTTGCATATTTTGAAACAGTTCTGCATATTTGAAATTTAAGCATATATTAATGTTTCCAATGCTGCCAAGGTACTTCCTGGTATCTTCATGCGTGAGCATTTTAAACACTGGTTGTCCTTTTACTGGAGTCAACTGCAGTAGATCTCCAAAAACAATAATGTGTTTTCCTCCAAATAACACATCATACTCTGTTCTAAGAATTTCTTGCATTCTCAAATGCACAAAAGCAAGCATTAGATTTGAGACCACGCTTACTTCATCAATGATAAGAAGTTTAATTTTCTTCAGGACTCTGGAAACTTCAGAACACACATCTCCAGATAACTTGTTGTAATGCAATTTATTATCACGTTCAACTGGCAGCATCAGTAAACAATGTAGAGTAATCCGTTTAATGTTATGTGCTGCCAGTCCAGTTGGAGCGGTTACAACACAAGACAGCGGTGATTCAGTCCTTTTCTGCAGATAAGTTGCAATTGCTTTAATCAGAAAACGTTTTCCTGTTCCCGCTTCTCCACTTACGTACAGTCGGACAGGATAAATGATGTACATGAGCACTCTTTTTTCTCATGTCTGAATCCATGTTCAATCTGTTCTGTGACTTCGTCATATATCTTTTTCTGCTCAACGTTTAGTTGCTTTACCAAATCTTCTAA
The DNA here is from genome assembly GCF_964263255.1 of Lissotriton vulgaris. Classification (NCBI taxonomy): domain Eukaryota; kingdom Metazoa; phylum Chordata; class Amphibia; order Caudata; family Salamandridae; genus Lissotriton; species Lissotriton vulgaris. The sequence continues at coordinate 533,525,726 of NC_141693.1, read as the reverse complement.
GTTAACTACATCCTCTTGAGCTTATTCCATAGCTCTTTCCACCTCATCCATGGCAGTGGCAGCTTCATTTTGGATAATTGGTCCTCCTAGTGGATCCTGACTCAATGAAGTAGAACTCTGACTGTCTTGAGAACTGTCTCTAGCAATCTCTTCAGCAATTGTGGCTTCTTGCTCTATTTCTTCGTTCAACATTTGCAGATAATTTGGAAAAACAGGACATTCTATGGAAACCTTGGTTGCATTAAAAGAATCTTCGTAACAGAGAAAATCTCCAAGTAGTTCCTCTTCTGTACGCCATGGCTTAAAGAGTTGCAAAAGAGCTAAATAGTAAAATTCCCTTTTGTCTGGAGATTCGCAACTCAATTTTCGATGATTAATCAAATGGCCTTTTCTCTGCTTCACTAGACATCCTTCATACCCATATTTTCCATTATTGATTTCTTCTGTGATGTTCCTCTTATAACTATAGTTTTGCCGAACTTCATACAAACAAGTGTTCTCAAGGTGAGTACTTTTATTTGGATAGTATGTATCCAACATGTTTGTCTTCAAAATATCTGTACTGTTTGGTTCTTTCTCCGCCAAATACTCAATTTCTTGTACAGATTTCAAAACTCGGTTTCGTGTTGCAGCAAGACCTAGACTCACCCAAATGATTGTTCTAGATTTGGCATAGAGACTTGCTGATGATAACCGATCAGAACATTCATATGCTCCAATTTCTCGATGCGACAACATCTTCAGACTGAAACTGTGTAATTTTTTACTTACACTCTTTTCACGTGAAATGTCCTCCCACATTTCCTTCAGTTCTGTCTTTTCTTTTTTTGTGATGTAAGACGTCACATATCGAGCCACAGCAATAGAGTTGTCAGCAACAAACTGAATATCCATGTTAGCATTCCACATGGACAAAATCACTGGGTTGTAGTCGTTAATATACTTGGACTCTTCGTTTATTTTTAAATTGTATGTATTTTTGGGTGATTATCTCATCACAGTATGTCGCAGAGACGACATCAAATTATTTACTCCTCCTTTAGAAATCACTGGTCGTGGAAACGGGAAACGACATTTTGTGTAGAACTTGTCCTTGTTTCTAAATTTTCGACGACAGTACTTTCCACAACGATGGAATTGAAAGCGTAAAACTTGTTGCCTTAAAATGTTTTCTTCAGTAGTTTTCGGAACAGCACAAGTTGAATACTCTTCTATGAAACTCATCACTGTGTCATCCAAATCAGTTCCAAATTTGGGTGCATCTTTAATCCATAACAACATATGTATGTGAGGAGCACCTCTCGCTTGATACTCCTTCCTCCAAAAGAAATCCAAAACCTCTCCAAGGGGAGGATTCTTTTTGTTGGTAATAAAAGACATCATAGCTTCAAATCTATGATTGAAATATCTGCATACATTCACTGGATCTAAAGAACACAGTTCTCCTGGTGTTTTGAATTCTATATTTTGTATGTTTCCATTTGCCTCTCGTAGAAATTGAAGTAAGTCGTCCCATGCATACTCAGCACAGCTAAGAGTGAGGAACCATGTAGGAGTTCCTAAGTTTCTTAGCATACATTTCAATTCCCCATGAAGACGGAACCAATACTCGTTTGTACCACACTGACATGCCATGAGATTGATTAGCTGAGATTCCAAAATACTGTCTTGCAGATTGACTTTCTCCATGAAGCCCCTCGCCAAAACATTTTGCAGATGTGCTCCACTTTTCAGTATATGGTTCACTGCATAAGAAAGCCCAGACAAGTCACTTTTATACAGTAGATGAAACAAATACGGAATGCATTGACGAAACCTTGGATCTTCAGCATATAATCTTAAAGTCCGGTATTCAGCTGCCGGAATTTGAACTGGTCGATCGTCATATCGTCCACCACGACCTGTTGGAAATAACTGTGGAAAACAACGAGCTTCCAAACTTTCTTCCCATACACTAATGGGACTTCCTTTTGCTGCTTTCATTTGAAACAAGTCAATTGCATTCCCCATTACTTCTTTGGAATGCAAAGGATGAACAGTATAATGTTCATATATTTCGTCACTTATAGACACATCAACTTTTTCAATTTGGCCGACTGAACAATCACTTTCTTCTTCTGTAGCTGTTTCCTCTGCTCCAACACATACATGTTTGTAGTACTCATTGTTTTTGACCAAATACAACGTTGCCTTTTTGACTTTCCCAACATCCACTAAATCTTGCCAGATGTTCTTATTCTTTGTCGGAACCCCATTAACTAGAATAACCAGAGGATCCTCTTCGACTCTTTCTACACCAATTGTATCAATATTTTTCTTGACATCTAGAGGCAAATAAAGGGTGTAACAGGGTGTAAGACAGAGAGAGGGTGTTAGAAGGGAAGAAGATGTAAAAGAGACTTAAACAGAGAGAGCCTGTAAATGGCTGAGAGAGAGTAAGCTTGAGAGAGGGTGTAAGAGGAAGTAAAAAAAGACAGAGGATATAACAAGAAATAGATCAGACAGAGGATATAACAGGAAGAAAGGAAGAGAATGAGAAAGTCAGAAAGAGGGAGAGAGGGTGTAAAACAGACAAAAGGTGTAATAGGGAGTAAGACAGGGAGAGAATGTTACAAAGAGAAATGTTGTAAGACGGAGTGAATCAGGAAGAGGATATAAGACAGAGTATGATTTAGAAATTGCTATAAAAAAGAGAGAAAGAGTATAAATCAGAGACAGGTTGTAACAAATAGTAAGTCAAAGAGAGAGTGTAAGAGAGTGTAACACAGAGTCAGGATGTAAAAAGGAATAAGTCAGAGAGAGGGTGTTAGAAGGGGACAGGTGGAAAAATAATAATAATGCCTGGTAAAGAAATGTTGATGCATAAAGGAATTGTATTTTGAAAATAAGTGACATTTCAGTAGTGTAATAAAATACTTGTACATATGACCTGTGCTCTGTTTTTTTTAATGTTATTTAAAAAAAGATTTACAGCACATGAATTATTTTTACATTATTCATAAGGTTTAGATACTGTGTACATGATTGCACATTTTAACTGTGTTTCCTCAGATTAGGAAGCAGTTTGTGCAGATGAGGTGAGGCCTGTCCAGAAGGGCAGAGGAGGTGAGGCCTGTCCAGGGAAGCAGAGATGGTGAGCCCTGTGTCTAAGAATGCAGTGGACTGGACTTCATGAAGCCTCTCCCCCACTGCATTCTTAGACACAGGCCTCACCTCCTTTGCACCCCTGGACAAGCTTCTCTCCCACTACACTCTTGAACACAGGCCTCACCTCCTCTGCACCCCTGTACAAGCCTCACCTCATCTACAACCCTGAACAGGCTTCACCTCATCTGCACCCCTGGACAGGCCTCACCTCATCTACACTATTTATTCCTTCTCAAAAATGTAAACACCATTCATTTGCCCCAAAATCGTTTTTCGCATCACATTTAAGAAACACAGCACAGGTCCTATGTACAAGCATACAATTTCACCACTGAAACCTCACTATTTCACAAAAGACAATTCCTCTATCTTCCATATGTTGATATCAAGCATTTCCAAAAAACATGCCACAAACCAACAAGAAAGAATCTCAATCTGCTTCCTAATTTGAGGTAACGCAGGTGACATCATTTTAAAAGTTTCAAATATATCTATTTAATGAGGCAAACACTATTAATTCCTTCTCAAAAATATAAAAGCCATCCATTTACCCCCAAATCGTTTTTTAAATAACATTTTACAAACACAGCACAGGTCCTATGTACAAGCATTCCATGTCACTAGTGAAACTTCTCAATTTCACATAATCCAATTCCTCTATGCAGCAAAATCTATTTACCAGATTAGGAAACACATTAAGCTTTTTTGTTCTTCCTTTGTGTCATATTTCTTGATAATACTTGGTAAAAAAATGTTAGTGCATAGAGAAATTGTATTTTGTAAAAAAGTGAGGTTTCAGTAGTGTAATGAAATACTTGCACATATGACCTATGCTCTGTTTTTTAAATGTTATGTAAAAATTGATTTACAGCACATGAACTGGTTTTACATTATTCACAAGGCTTAGATACTATGTACATGATTGCACGTTTCACCTGTGTTTCCTCAGATTAGGAAGCAGATTGTGCAGATGAGGTGAGGCCTCTCCAGAAGCGCAGAGGAGGTGAGGCCTGTCCAGGGGAGAAGAGGTAGTGAGGCCTGTGTCTAAGAATGCAGTGGACTGGACTTCATGAAGCCTCTCCCCCACTGCATTCTTAGACACAGGCCTCACCTCCTTTGCACCCCAGGACAGGCTTCTCTCCCACTACACTCTTGAACACAGGCCTCCCTTCCTCTGCACCCCTATACAAGTCTCACCTCATCTGCAACCCTGAACAGACTTCACCTCATCTGCACCCCTGGACAGGCCTCACCTCATCTACACCCCTGGACAGGCATCACCTCATCTACACTATTTATTCCTTCTCAAAAATGTAAAAACCATTCATTTGCCCGAAAATCGTTTTTCGCATCACATTTAAGAAACACAGCACAGGTCCTATGTACAAGCATACAATTTCACTACTGAAACCTCACTATTTCACAAAAGACAATTCCTCTATCTTGCATATGTTAATATGAAGCATTTCCCAAAAACATGCCACAAAACAACAAGAAAGAATCTCAATCTGCTTCCTAATTTGAGGTAACACAGGTGACATCATTCTAAAAGGTTCAAATATATTTATTTAATGAGGCAAACACTAATAATTCCTTCTCAAAAATATAAAAGCCATCCATTTACCCAAAAATCGTTTTTTAAATATCATTTTACAAACACAGCACAGGTCCTATGTACAAGCATTCCATGTCACTAGTGAAACTTCTCAATTTTACATAATGCAATTCCTCTATGCAGCAAAATCTATTTACCAGATTAGGAAGCACATTAAGCTTTTTTATTCTTCCTTTGTGTCATATTTCTTGATAATACTTGGTAAAAAAATGTTAGTGCATAGAGAAATTGTATTTTGAAAAAAAGTGAGGTTTCAGTAGTGTAATGAAATACTTGCACATATGACCTATGCTCTGTTTTTTAAATGTTATGTAAAAATTGATTAACAGCACATGAATTAGTTTTACAATATTCACAAGGTTTAGACACTGTGTACATGATTGCACAATTCACCTGTGTTTCCTCAGATTAGGAAGCAGATTGTGAAGATGAGGGGAGGCCTCTCCAGAAGCGCAGAGGAGGTGAGGCCTGTCCAGGGGAGCAGAGGTGGTGATGCATGTGTCTAAGAATGCAGTGGACTGGACTTCATGAAGCCTCTCCCCCACTGCATTCTTAGACACAGGCCTCACCTCCTTTGCACCCCAGGACAGGCTTCTCTCCCACTACACTCTTGAACACAGGCCTCGCCTCCTCTGCACCCCTATACAAGTCTCACCTCATCTGCAACCCTGAACAGACTTCACCTCATTTGCACACCTGGACAGGCCTCACCTCATCGACATCCCTGGACAGGCATCACCTCATCTACACTATTTATTCCTTCTCAAAAATGTAAAAACCATTCATTTGCCCGAAAATTGTTTTTCGCATCACATTTAAGAAACACAACACAGGTCCTATGTACAAGCATACAATTTCACTACTGAAACCTCACTATTTCACAAAAGACAATTCCTCTATCTCGCATATGTTAATATCAAGCATTTCCAAAAAACATGCCACAAACCAACAAGAAAGAATCTCAATCTGCTTCCTAATTTGAGGTAACGCAGGTGACATCATTCTAAAAGGTTCAAATATATTTATTTGATGAGGCAAACACTAATAATTCATTCTCAAAAATATAAAAGCCATCCATTTACCCCAAAATCGTTTTTTAAATAACATTTTACAAACACAGCACAGGTCCTATGTACAAGCATTCCATGTCACTAGTGAAACTTCTCAATTTTATATAATGCAATTCCTCTATGCAGCAAAATCTATTTACCAGGCATTATCAAAAAACATGATACAAACCAACAAGAAAGAAGCTCAATCTGCTTCCTAATCTGAGGTAATACAAGTGACATCATTGTAAAAGGTTCAAATATATTTATTTAATGAGGCAAACACTATTAATTCCTTCTCAAAAATATAAAAACCATTCATTTACCTCAAAATAGTTTTTTAAATAACATTAGAAACACAGCACAGGTCCTATGTACAAGCATTCAATTTCACTACTAAAACTTCACTACTTCACAAAAGACAATTCCTCTATGCAGCAAAATGTTTTAACCAAGCATTATCAAAAAACATGACACAAACCAACAAGAAAGAAGCTCATTCTTCTTTCTAATCTGAGGTAACGCAGGTAACATCATTGTGAAAGCTTCAAATATATTTATTTAATGAGCCAGACACTATATATTCCTTCTACAAAATATAAAAGCCATTCATTTTCTCCAAAATCGTTTTTTAAATAACATTTTAGAAACACAGCACAGGTCCTATGTACAAGCATTCAATTTCACTACTGAAACCTCACTATTTCACAAAAGACAATTCCTCTATGCAGCAAAATGTTTTAACCAAGCATTATCAAAAAACATGACACAAAGCAACATTAAAAAAACACAATCTGCTTCCAAATATTTTCCATAGAGCATACAAGTCTCTATCTAAATTAAATGAATAATTACTTACCTTTACAAATGCTTTGGGAGATTAAGAACAGTGTCAGACACACACACCAATTTTTCTTTAGCAGAGCAAAAGGTATGCACTCAAGACACTGCAACCATGACTGGCACAGAAAACCTCTAATTCTACACACATATGCCTCATTTCAACCAATCAAAACTCTTCCCTCACTATTTTCAAACCAACACCCTTCCCCCTCAGACCTTTCTACCTGTTACCGTAGCAACTCCCTCCTTACTGAACTCTCAGGTTCAAAACTTTATTCTACAATGTTGCAAATGAAGTCAGCAAGGAAGTTTGACCTCTCAATACACCAGCTTATCCGGTGCAATATTTCTTTAATTGACTTTTTCTTAACCATTCAAATTGCTTCTTTCACAGAACACAACCATGCACCCTAACTTTTAGTTTTCAACTATCTGAATACACCAATCATTGCTTGTGATTCAAGAGCAGTGAAACTCCACAATTATTTTTTTGTAAACTCCTACTGTTCCAACTGCCATTTTATTCCCACACTTCATCTGACTGCACCAGAACCTTCTCTCACCATGTATTCTGTCTGGATTATTGGACATAGCTACATCCACTGGGCTCAAAGGTATGCAGCTAGCAGAAATTTTCACAACCTTGATTTACCAAATGTGGAAATCAAGTGGATGGGCCAGAGAGGATTGAGATGTCACCAATTGATACCATTGGTGAAAACCTTTTTGCATCTGCCAAACCCTGACCTCTTAATAGTGCACTGTGGTGGAAATGACTTAGGCACTTTGACTGGGGTAGGTCTGGAAATGTTTTTAAAGGACACCTTTGGTCAATTGATCACACTTTTCCACAAACTGCCTTGGTATATTCCAATATGGAACTGGTCCAACCAATTTTGTCCACAATTTGAGAAAGCACGGAAACATGTGAATAAATCTGTTTCTGCTTACATGAGAGACTATGGAATGGGTTCAATATACAACAATAACTTGCATTACAACATGCAAGATATCTACAGAGGAGATGGTGTGCACTTCTCAGATGAGGGGAATAGAATATTCCTCCTGAATTTAAGACTGTGCATTAGAACCTACTTGTAGGTACCTAAATCAGACACAGACCCAAAAGCTCTTTTCAGGGCTACCCTACCTCTGATCACTCAAAATGATTATTTTACTCTAACTTTTTTCACTATTTTTCACCAAAGTAAGCTCCCCGGTACGCTCCCCGGTGCGCTCCCCGGTGTGCGTACCGGGCGCTCCCCCCGGGAAAAATGTTTCACAAAATAATTTTTTGGGGCCTATATAGGCCTCCTAAGCCCCCCTCAGAAAACCTAGGGCTAAGTACATGAATATATATGAAAAATGAGAGGGAAACACAGCCATTTTGACTAATACTACCTGAGGTACATTTTGAAAGAATTTTCACAGAAAACTTCAACTACTTTGAAAAAGGTAAGTTCTTAATTTGGAAGGGGAACTATGTTGTGCACTTTAAGTTAATTTGGGAAAACGTTTTCTGATAGTTATATACTGTCCCTCTATAAGAGTTAGAGATTGAGATAGACTTCTCTGTTATAATTATGGATTGAGTTAGGCTTCTCTGGTATAATTATGAATTTTCTTAGGCTTCATCACATGCACTTTTTAATAGTTCTACTTCCTGCCTGAAACCATACACTGCCCAAAAATTACTTCACTGTTAAAAACTCAGAAGTACCTGTCTGAACTTAAACCCAACCGTACCCTATCTCTACTGATAGTTATTTTTTATGCAATTTACAGCAAGAAAATGTAAGGAAAACAAGACAACATTTATATTTCTTTCGAAGTTGTTGTTGAGAACAATCCTGAGGAAGATATGGATAACTTGGACTTTATGGATCAGTCTCTGGACCAACAATTACTTGACATTGTTGAAACAATAGAATCATTGAATCAAAATGAGGACATTCCAGATGATCTAATGTTAGTTCTTTTAAATTTTGAAAAATCACAACAATAAATTTATATTTAATAATTAAAAATTATTTGAGACATTATTCATTATTTTATGTAATTCATGAAATAGTACCAAAATGATTATAATATAAAGTAAGACTTATAGTATACTGTGCAACTTTTTTGTGTTACATAGTAAGTTTGCTCATAGTTACTACCTTTCTCCCACTATATTATCTCCAATGTGTATTTTACATCTCTTTTTCATCATAAGGGAGCAGGATAGACTACCCATGATCCCCTAGGACTTCTCAGGGAGTGCTTAAAGTATCTGTTTCTGCTTTCCTGACAGACTATGGTATGGATTCCATATACCACAATAACTTCTGTAACAACATGCAAGATATCTACAGAGAAGACGGTGTACATTAAATTTTAGTCTCTACATTGGTACCTACATGTAGGTACTTAAAGAAAAAAAAAAACAACAAAAAGAACATTTTTTTAAAACAGCTACTTTTTTTTAAAACTGTCATTCTTTTTCCCCATGGTACGCTCCCCGGTGCGCATACCAGGTGCTCCCCCCGCGAAAATCGAAAATTTTTATTTTTTGCCCCCACATCAAACCTAGGGGGTCGGGGGGTCTACCCTGCCCCCTTTTGGTCATTTCCTCCATTGTTTTTGCCACCTCTTGTATCTCAATCCTACCGAGACACAAGATGGCGGCCGCTCCGGACTGTTTGGAATGTTTACAGACACCCGAGAGCCAATCAACTTTCCTCGCGCGAACTCGCGTAGTGCGCTGGTACGCGCCCCAGTGCGCGGACCGGGGCGCGCTTATAGATATATATATTTTTTTGAACCTAAATCACTCAAAATCCACTGGAGCACCTATCTTGAGACATAGCAAAGGCACATCGGGCTACCAGTCCCTACAATTTTGCCAAGTTTGGTGGAAATCCATTCAGCCGTTCGGGCTAAAAGTGAGGTCAACCGCCCTATGGAAATTAACATGGGGAAAACACGTTTTGGGACCCCCCTATTTTCTCGGCCCCCGCTTGACAAATCCCCCCCAAACTTTCAGGGAAGGACCAGAGCGCAGCAAGGCAAATTTGAGGATATTTTCAGGCAGATTCCTCAACCGGCGCCTAAGTTATTCACAATAGAATGTTGAGATTTTCTATTGAAAATAATCCTAACTATAACTACCTACTGGCGACCGCCAGTAGGTAATATATATATATATATATATATATATATATATATATATATATATATATATATATATATATATATATATATATATTCACTGAAAAAACCATAGGTTATAGACCATATATAGTTAGGGATTAGCATTTACAAAACCTTATTTTACTCACACAAAACCATTGAAATTTGCATATATAGTTAGTTGCACTAACTATATATCGCGCACCCGCAATCCACTGCTGATGATGTCACATATTACATCATTCATGACATGGTCAGTGACATCACTGATGACATCACTGATGACATCTCAAATGACATCACTGATGACAACATCCAGTGACTGTATGTTTCTGTAAAGTTAAAATATGTCTTACATATTGAAGAATGAGTGGATGTATAAGTGTCTGGATGAAGGATTTAGTAGGTGCATGACTGACTGTATGAGTGAGTGATTAAATGTGTCTCACTGAGTGCATGGGTTAGTGACTAAACTGTCTTAATTTGTGCATCATTATGTCTGTTATTCTGTAAACTGCTGCATGTGTTGATCAGTAGCTATATGAGTAACTATATGGGTTATTGATTGGTTGCCCAAATATTTGTATGGGAGACTGAGTGTGTGTGTGGGTGGCTGGGAGGTGTATGACTCTGTGCATAGATGTGTGAGCAGTTGATTCACTAGATGTATGGGTTCAAAACTGCATGTGGAAACAGCTGTATGGGTGGTTGACTGTGTGCATGAGTGTATTGGTGAGTGAATGGATATCTCAGTGCTACATGTCAAATTAAGTACATATGTAAAACACAGTACATGTGAGAGTTGACATATATAAATAACTGTGCATAAGAGCCAGTGAATATGTGAGTGGCTGTATGGATCATTGTGAACTTGTATCAGGGATTGTATAAGAGAGTAAATATGTGTAAGTATATGCTTGAATAAGTAAGGTGTGTATAACTGTATAGTTGAGGAAATGGAGGTGTGATTGATTCTTTGCATGACTGACTAGGTGTGTGAGTAACTCCATGGATGAGTGACAGTCTGTGAGTGTCTGTTTACACTGATTGTATCTAAGGTTATATTAGAGTCTGAAGAGGTTAATCGTATTATCACATGAATGATATCATCAGTGATGTGATCAGTAATGTCAAATGAGATGTCATCAGTGATGTCATCAGTGATGTCATTTGAGATGTCATCAGTGATGTCATCAGTGATGTCATTTGAGATGTCATCAGTGATGTCATCAGTGATGTCATTTGAGATGTCATCAGTGATGTCATCAGTGATGTCACTGACCATGTCATGAATGATGTAATATGTGACATCATCAGCAGTGGATTGCGGGTGCGCGATATATAGTTAGTATATGCGAATTTCAATGGTTTTGTGTGAGTAAAATAAGGTTTTGTAAATGCTAATCCCTAACTATATATATCCCTATCTATATATGGTCTATAACCTATGGTTTTTTCAGTGAATTTTCAAGGTTTTGTAAATGCTAATTTCTTACTATATATGGTCTATAACCTATGTTTTTTTCAGTGAATTTCAATGTTTTTTTATTGCAAATATCAAAAACTGTTAAATGTATTATTCTTTTAAATGAAAAATATATTTTATATGTTTGTAATATAATTTTTTTATGCATCTGCCAAACCCTAACCTCTTAATAGTGCACTGTGGGGGAATTGATTTTGGGACTATGACTGGGGTTGGTCTGGAAATGCTTTTAAAGGACACCTTTCATCAATTGATGACACTTTTTCCCCAAACTGCCTTGGTATATTCCAATATATGCCAATGTCAGAAATGGAAGTGGTCCAACCAATTTTTTCCACAATTTGAGAAAGCACGGAAACATATGAATAAATCTGTTTCTGCTTACATGAGAGAATTTACAATGGGTTTAATATACAACAATAACTTGCGTTACAACATGCAAGACATCTACAGAGGAGATGGTGTGCACTTCTCTGATTCGGGGAATAAAATATTCCTCCTGAATTTAAAACTGTGCATTGGAACCTTAATTAGCCACAGAACCCAATAGCTCTTTTCATTGCTTCCCTACCTCTGATCATTCAATTTGAGAAAGCACGGAAACATATGAATAAATCTGTTTCTGCTTACATGAGAGAATTTACAATGGGTTTAATATACAACAATAACTTGCGTTACAACATGCAAGACATCTACAGAGGAGATGGTGTGCACTTCTCTGATTCGGGGAATAAAATATTCCTCCTGAATTTAAAACTGTGCATTGGAACCTTAATTAGCCACAGAACCCAATAGCTCTTTTCATTGCTTCCCTACCTCTGATCATTCAAAACGGTTATCTTTTTCTAACGTATTTTTTTTTTTCATCAAAGTACGCTCACCGGTTCGCTTACCGGTGCGCGTACCGGGCGGTCCCCCCGCGAAATTTTTTCAATTTTTATTTTTTTATTTTTGCATATATAAGCGTCCTAAGCCCCCCTCTGAAAACCTAGAGGGTCACAAAGTGTCTACCGTGCCCCCTTCTACCCATTCCGAACATTCTTTGTCCTCCATCTTGTGTCTCAATTCTACCAATACACAAAATGGAGGACTCCCGTAACGCTGCCGGTTCGCGTACCGGGGAGCGCACCGGTGAGCGCTCGCTAAAAAAAGGTGGGAAAGTAATTTACAGAAAAACCGCTAGAGACACTTTCATCAAACATAGCATAGGCCCTACTACATAGCAGTCCCTACCATTTACCCAAATTTGATGGAATTCCATTGAGAAAATTATGCTGTAGGCCTGACTAAATATCCCGAGGTAAATTACCTAACAAAAACACTTATGAAGTGTTAGAATTGACAACCAATTAAAATGCTACTTTCATTATCTTCTATTATTTCATTACATTTGATTTGTTATGTACCTGAATATATATAAAGAAAGAGAGAGAAACACAGCCATTTTGACTACTACTTCCTGAAGTACATTTCAAGTGCATTTCAACTGAGAACTTAAACTTCTTTTTGAAAGGTAAGATGTTATTTTAAAAACTGAAGTATGTTGTGCACTTTAAGTTAATTAGGAAAACATTTTCTGATAGTTAAATACTATCCCTCTGTAATAGTTATAGAATAAGATAGACTTCTCTGTTATAGTTATGGATGGAGTTAGGCTTGTCTTGTATAATTATGAATTTACTTAGGCTTTATCACATACACTTTTTTATATTTCTACTTCCAGTCTGATACCATACAGTGCCCAAAGATAAAATCACTGTTAAAAAAACCAAACTACCTGTCTGAACTTAAACCCAACAGTGCCCTATCTCTACTGATATATTTTTTTAAATTCAAATTACAGCACAAAAATGGAAGGAGAGCAAAAAAATACCATCGAAATGGTTCTGGAAAGCAACAAAGATACAGATATTGAACCCAATGACTCTGAATTCTTTGATGAATCATGGAACTATGAACTTCTTCAATGTGTAGAATCATTAGATTTCCTGATTGAAAGTGAGGACATTTCTGACAATCAAATATTAGAAGTTCTTTTAAATTTTGAAAACGAATCTGAGAAATAAATTTATATTTAATAATTCAAAAATTGTTTGAGACATTATTCATTTTTATATGTATTTTTTAAACTAGTACCAAATTGATTATAATGTAAAGTCAGACTTTAAATATACTGTGCAACTTTTTTGTGTAACATAGTAAGTTTGCTCATAGTTACTTCCCTTCTCCCACTATTTTTTCTCCAATGTGTATTTAACATCTCTTTATCATCTCCTGCCTCCATATTCTTTCTGCTTTCCTCACATACTATGCTATGAATTCCATATACCACAATAACTTCTGAAACAACATGCAAACTATCTACAAAGGAAACGGTGTATTTTTATTTTTAGACTCTGCATTGGTACCTACATGTTGGTACTTAAATAAAAAAAATAAAAATACAAAAAAAAGAACAATCAATATACATACATTATTTGAACATTCTTTCATTCTATTTTCCCTATATTACCCTTCCCGGATCGCTTCCCGGTGCGCGTACCGAGCGCTCCCCACGCAAAACAACACGATAATAAAAACTATTTTTTTTGGCCCAGCGGGGCCCTTTTAAAGCCCCCTCATCAAACCTAGGGGGTCAAGGAGGATGTACTCTGCCCCCTTATGCTCATTTCCCCCTTTGTTTTTGCCACATCTTGTGTCTCGATCCAACCGAGACACAAGATGGCGGCCGCTCCGGACTGTTTAGAATGTTCACAGTCACCGGGGAGCCAATCCGCGTATTTATTTTAATTTTATTTTATATTCTTCTATAGCGCATGAATAGACCCCCGGAGGGGTATCTCCGCGCTTTGCCAGTGAGATTAGCCTCAGATGGTAATCCTCGCGAAGTTCCGTTACGCGTCAGGTACGCGAACCGGGGCGCTAACCGGGACGCTGTCACAGATATATCTGTTTTTTAAAACGTTAATTTCCCAAAATCCACTGGAGCACATATTTTAAGACATAGCAAAGGCACGTCGGGCAAACCATATCTACAATTTTGCCAAGTTTCGTGTAAATCCATTCAGCCGTTCGAGCTAAAAGTGATTCCAACCGCCCTATGGAAAAATGAATGGGAAAAACGCGTTTTGGGACCCCCCTTTTTTCTCGGCCCCCCCTTGACGAAACCCCCCCAAATTTTCAGGGGCTGCTCAGAAACAAAATGTGCCATTTTCAGCCAATTCCGTCCACAAACGCTAAAGTTATTCGACATAGAATTTTCAGAAATCCCATAGGAAAAAAATCCTAACGATATATACCTACTGGCGACCGCCAGTAGGTAATATATATATATATATTCACGCCCGAAACGCGTCTGTTTGGCAGTGTGTTGCACCTCTGCACTTTAAATGTAATAAAGGAAGAAGAATATCCTAAGTAAGTCTGGCTGTGGATTTATTCACCTGTGTCTGCGCACTTGGTTTGGTGCGAAAGGCGTTGCACAAACTTTCCGGTTGGAATTCATATATATATATATATATATATATATATGTTCACAGAAAAAAACATAGGTTTCATACACGTTATATTTAGGAATTAGCATTTAAAAAACCTCGCAAATTCATTGAAAAAACTATAGGTTTTACACGTCATAGTTAGCTGAACATTTCTATCATACAAAACCGTGGAAATTCCTCCGTTATAATTAGCTCAGCTAACTATAACTTGCGCCCGCAATGCACTGCTGATGACGTCACATATTACATCACTCATGACATGGTCAGTGACATCACTGATGACATCTCAAATGACATCCCTGATGACATCACTGATGACATCATCCTTGTGGTACACCTCCTCTTACTGTAATATAACCTTTGATACACACAATCAAAAATAGACACCAACATTTTCAAAAAAATGGAGATACCAATTCCAGTTAGAACAACCAATTGAGTAATCCCAAAATCTACATACACATCCACTCATTCACCAACAGTTCTATATTTCTATATCTTACTGAAACTTGGTTTTCTGCTGACTCTATGCCTGATGTCCTATCCACTCTCCCCAACTCTTATTATGCCCTTCGGGCAGATAGCCCTGATGGGAAAGTTGGTGGGGGTGTGGCTATTATTATTCGATCCAATCTCCAGTTTCAGCTTCTTCCTCATTCTCCCATTCCTAATGTAGACTTCTTTGTTGCCCGTTCCGTCAACCTTTTAACCTCCCTCACTATCGTTTTAATGTACCGTCCCCCACAAAATATGCCCTCTTTTGTGCCCATTCTGCAGGAACTTCTGGCGATGCGTGTGGTCAATAACTCGTCGGTCCTTCTCCTGGGTGACTTCAATTATTGGCCCGGGACCCCAGAGAAGATCAGACTTCTAAAGACCCTTCATTGTCTAAATTTTATTCCCAATATTCAAGCCTCTACCCATGTTCACGGCCATATCCGCGATCAAATTTGGTCGGGTAGTCGTGCCATTCTCTTTCCCACTATTCTCCCTTGCACCTGGTCGGATCATTTGCTGATCTCCTTTTCCATCGACCTTGGCGCATTAGATAAACCATCCCTACCCAAGAATATTTTAGCCCGAAATTGGAATCGGGTGGATCTTAATTCTTTGGGTGCTTCTCTTGCCATCTCTCCCCCTGACCTATCTGAGCTCTCACTGGACCTCCAAGTAGACGCTGTAAACGCCTGGCTGTCTCCTTCCCTCTCAGGAAAGTTAAGGTCTGCCGTCCCCACGAAGCCCACAAATGGTTCACCAGTGAGCTGAAAACCCTCAAATTAGAGCAAAGACAGTCAGAATGCCATTGGAGACATAATTATTGCCTCACTATAAATCTCTCCTTAGCAACTATAAGAGAGTTGTTCTTTCAGCCAAAACCAAATACTTTTCTGAGAAGATCATAATATCAGCCAACAAGCCCAAAGAGATCTTTTCTATAGTTCATAACCTGGTTGCCGCTGATAGAGTCTACCCCAATCTCGTTCCTTCCCAAGCTTTTTGTTCTTCTCTTAACGACTTCTTTATAGAGAAGATCGCCAAGATCAAACTCGATATCCAAGGGTGTCCTTTCCCCCCTCCACTTCTCTTTTTCCCCCTCTTCCTCTCTTGATTGTTTTCCTCCTATCTCTGAGGACTCTTTCTTTACATTACTAAGGAAAGTTAAGTCCGGCTCCCCGGCCGATTGTGGGCCGGCTCGTATACTTAGAGAACTTTTCCTTGGTTGTCCCGATCCCCCCCTCTCCCTTATTAACACCTTGGCTGCTAGGCGTTTTCCCCCCTGGGTGCTGAAGATCCTTGAATCGTATAGGATCGTGACAAGGTCAACTCGTCATAAGCACAGGGCAGGTAAAGCCCATGACGAGTTGACCTTGTCAATAGCATGGAAGGGGTTAATGCCTCCATTTCTCAAGGTACTGTCCCGCTGTCTTTTAGATCGGCTATAGTCATTCCCATTAAAAAAAAACTGGTTCTCATCTTTCTCTTCCATCCAACTTTAGGCCCATCTCTCTCCTCCCCTACTTAGGGAAGATCTTGGAGAGCCACATTACCTCCTGCCTCTCTGCTTATATTGAGGACAATCATCTTTTGGCCTCCCACCAAGCGGGATTCTGCCTGGTCCATTCGACCGAATCAGTGGTCCTGGCCATCCTAGACGAACTCAAGAGTAAGGTTGATTCCAACCAGCCTCAAGCTTTGGTGCTGCTTGACTTGTCCGCTGCGTTCTGACACGGTCTGCCATTCCATCCTTCTCGACCATGTCAGAGCAGCGGGCATTCAGGCTACCGCTCTCTCTTGGCTCGCCTCCTTTCTTAAAGGGCGGTCGCAGGCGGTCCATCTAATTTTTCTGCCCCTACCCGCCCGGTACCCTGTGGGGTCCCTCAAGGTTCTTCCCTGTCCCCTCTTCTTTTCAACCTTTATATCCATCCCGTATTGTTCCTCTTCTCGATATGGGGGTCTCCGTATATAACTATGCAGATGACCTCCAGCTCGTAATTCATCTCTCCTCCTCCTCTGACTCCCTTCTGAAATTTCACTCTACTCCTGTTTTCATTTCCGACTGGATGAACTATAACCACCTCAAGCTTAATCCGGATAAGGCGGAGTTGGTCCTGACTGGCGGTTCCACCAGCCCTTGGTCAGCTGCCTTTTGGCCTTCCATCTTTGCCCCCGGTACCGGCAGTGTCTGTTAGGACCCTGGGCATTAAAGTCAGTCGGGACCTCTACATGCACTCCCAGAACAGTAGTTTCATCCTGTTTCTTATCCCTTCTGTCATATACTGATCAGAAAGTAACTAACCTCAAAATACCGGATACAGCAGGAGCGATGTCTGATGCTTGTTTCCGACCTCTCCTGACGTGAAACACCTCTTGCAAGAAATATATACAACTCCAATAAGTGTATAACAGCCGGAGGAAGGGGAAGGGGAAAAGTGGAGAAAATAACCATAAAGTAGAAGCAGTGTAAATCAGCAAATCTGGTTGTGGAAGATGTTAGGAATCACTCCTTCAAACACTAAAACCTGCAAGAACAAGAGAACAGGTCATGCACACATATAGCCTATACTATCTATAGAATTCAAATCTGTGTGCAAGAACGCTCACTTTCAAACACTGCTGCTGTTGCTTATAAGATAAATCACAAAAATAGAAAAATAAATAAAATAGAAAAGAAAGTTCGCAAAAGTAATTCTACTTCCAGAAGTAGTTCGTGATTACTACAAGGAGAGGGAATGGCCCAGTGTCCTTTGATACAGTACTTATCTGAACTCGATTCTTCAAGCTGTTTGGCAGCAGAAAATAACAGCTTGACAAATGGTGGCCATTGTCTCGACTCCCAAGAATTGCAGTGTTCTCCGTGAATACAAGTTCCAATGAGGCAAACCAAGCCTAACTATTCCCGCGCGGCATGCGCGTTTCTAACTACAGTTCATATCCTTTTCGAGCACAAACAAGCGCCTCTATCACCATCCAGTCTACGCGTTTGCAAATTACACGCACAACCGTTCAAAGTCTCCTGTACTCTGAGGACTTCCGTCTTCCTGCTCGGCCGAGCTCCGATATCTAGCGCGGCATGCGCTTCAGCATTAAACGAGAATAACAAACTCCGAAAATTTAGTAGAATCCAAAACGCGAGTCCCTCTCGTTATCCAAAAATATTCAGGTGACAAGCACCCATATCAGGGAAAACAGCGCTTTTGTACCATAGAAAGAGAAGACAGATTGGAGAATACTGACCCTATGACTTCTGGGACATTTAGTCCAACAGGCATACATCACACATACAGGACAGAATGTGACACCTTCGTATTATTCGTAAAATCTCCTGTTTTTTTTCTCCTGATGCCCTTAAACTTATTGTTTATGCTATGATTCTGTCCCGTATCGATAATGGGAATAGCCTGTACGTGGGCATTCGGGCCTACGAACTCCACCGACTACAGGCTATCCAGAACCAAGCCGCTCGTCTTATCCATCACCTCCCCAAGTCCCATCATATCACTCCCCTACTTAGGTCTCTTCACTGGCTCCCCATTCACCAGAGATTCCTTTTCAAGATGGGCTGTTTGTACTTCATGGCCTGCGCCCGTAAGGCCCCGGTTTTCTTAAACTCCCTGATCAGTCTCTACGTCCCTAGCCGCTCCCTTTGTTCCTCCAGCCAGGGTCTTCTTAATGTCCCTCGGTTCCGCAAGACCCGTGTCGGTGGGACTAGGTTTTCTGTTGTTGCCCCCCGCTTCTGGAACAGTCTTCCCTTGTCCCTCAGGTCTATTACAGTTTACACTCAGTTTCGTAAAGCGCTTAAGACCCTTCTGTTCTCCCAAGCATTGTCAATACTCCAGCGCCAGGAAGCCGCTTGGTTGCAGTGCGCTTTACTAAGAACCTTCAACTTCAACTTATAGTTCTGCACGTTCACATTCTCCATACACTAGTAACATATTCATTCATTCATTTATGAACTACAAATTCATTCTGACAAACCTTTACACACTGACATAGAAATAGGGGGGCATATTATCAAGCCTGTGCGCTAAAATTATCGCCGCTTTATCGGCCGAAAACGGCCGATAAAGCGGCGATAATGGGCTTGATAATATGCTCTATGGAATCCCAATCGAAGCACATGTTAGATGTGAAGACATCTAACATGGGCTTCGATTGGAATTCCACAGAGCATATTATCAAGCCCATTATCGCCGCTTTATCGGCCGTTTTCGGCCGATAAAGCGGCGATAATTTTAGCGCACAGGCTTGATAATATGCCCCATAGTTCTTTCTTTGACCAGTGAAGGTAGTTCTAAAAAGAACTGTTTTTTTTGTTTTGTATTTTTTTTTAAGGGCAGGGGTAGGATGCGTAGTGGGGCTACGCGAAGCTACACAAAGTTGGCGAGAAACTACGCCCACCTACGCACTTCGCGTAGCCCCACTACGCACCTCCTGCCCCCCTTCCCTACATACCCAACTTGTGTAAATACTAAAAGAAGAGTAAATAAAAAGCACTTACCGCGAGAAATGCGCATGCGCGGGCGGCCGCGCATGCGCATTGGTTTCCAAGACGGCGGCACGAACGAGAAGAGGGAGCCCCGGGACGCAGCGGACAAGGTAAGTGCTTTTTATTTACTTTTCTTTTAGTATTTACACAAATGAGGTATGTAGGGGAAGGCGGGAGGGAGGCGGTGGCAGGCAACTTCGCTACGCCCACGGAGTGGGCGTAGTGTGGCCTGCTACGCCTACTTTTGCAAGGGCGAAGTAGGCAACACTACACCCACTCTTAGGGCGTAGCAAAGTCCTTCGCCCAGGGGTATTTTTTTTGTGCTTTCTCAACAAATTCCAAGCGGAACAAAGAATGAAAAAAAGAACAACTAATGTCGAGCAATGATCCTGCATCCTGCGTTTCATCAAGTCTATAGACTGTTCCCCATAACAGAAAAGTTTATCGCAATAAATGCATAGAATTTTCACTTTAGCAAGGTCAGAATCAATATGTGGGTGTGGTCTGCTTGCTGAAAATGCTGCTGAAGCAGTTGATGTGCTAGGTATAGCAGCAGGTGGGTTCTCGTGCAACCTCCGTCTTGCAGCTCGAGCAAAGTTCTTGGGGTGCAAATTCTTCATGTGTCGCACCATATTTGCTGTGCCAAAGGAGTATTTTTTACATGGATCACCCCTTGAAAGAGTTGTTTCTCAAATTTTACAAGTTACTTTTGGAGCATTAACCTTTTTTTGACCTTCTGGAAAAGTGAAAAAATTCCAAATTAGAGCTTCTTTCCTCTTCTTTGGAGGTTCTTCAGGAATGAAATCTCCCTCAGAAGAACTGCTGGAATATGACTCTATTGCTCTTATTATTGTCATCTTTCTTCTATTTGAGAAGATTCTCAGAACAAATGCTTCTTCTTAGAAAGTCAAAGTCGAATAATTATAATGGGATGGAACTTTCAACAGTCGCAATAGGAAAAGTTATGAACCAATCAAATCTTTACTTTTTAAGTCACATGGCTTTACTTACGCTTATGATGCGCTCACGCAACTCTTTCAATACAAGTACGCATGATGTTTTACCACGATTTGTGTAATTCTTCTTAAAAGTAATATATGATTATTACAAGTATTAAAAAAAATTCATAGTTATCCCAAATGTCTGCCCTTAGTATGTACAATAATACATATATGTCTTAAACCAAGTAGAAACATTACCCCCTTTCACATACAGAACGCCGTACTTGATGTCTCACCGAAGCTTTGATGCGACGCATAACATCAGAGCATATTCGTACTGTATGCGCGGGTACACGCTGAGTATGATAAGCAGTACAAACTATGGTGCGATCACCCTCTCAGTGACAAATAAGAGCTCAGGGCGCACTAAGGAGAATGATTAGATGTGCTGACTCATTGCATATCCGATTCTGGGCCTGCCTCTGCGCACATGATAACACCGCCCCCATCTCTCTCAGTTGTTAATTGTTGGTGCACACATTCACACTTGCACATGCGTGGTGCACGCCCGCCCACACTACACACATGCCACCACCAAGCATGCTTGCTATTATTTAGCCTGGAAACCAAAACATTAGCCAATTGGATGTCCCCCAGGGCCATCATTCTTGCAGACCGCGAAAACGCTACCAATGACGGCCCTGGGATTGGTTTGGTCAACCCAGCGGTTCCGATATAATGTGGTACTGACGTGAGCATGCTCTCTTTTGCCTGCCTCTGCTGCGATGACACACAGACTGTCGAAAACACCCCAGACTCAGCGAAACCACAGCCTTTCAAGACCCGACAAAAGACGACAGAAGCAAAGGTAAGAGAAGACGTCACAACATTAGCCTCCACTGTAAATTGTATATGCATAATACTATTCTTTTATCCTTCATATGGCTTTCCTACCCCTCAATGGTTTTAAATTGTACTTACATAATTGAAATATTTCTTTATAAGTCACGAGGTCCTATACACCTCTAATCTTAAAAATTGTGCGAGCATATATTTCTGTGTCGCATTTCTGTACAACGCCACATGCTTAGCCCTCTATTATTATTAATTGTGCGTCCATGATAGTATTTTTTTTTCTGCGTCATGAGGCCGTCGCAAGCCTCTATTAACTTATTGATCTTCCTTTGTTTAATGTAGCTGCAACACTCTTAACTACGGAATATTAAGAACTCACATTAAAATTAACTTTTGATAGTAGTTAAGCAACTCCGTTTACGATGACTAATCAAAATGTCCTTTTGTTTCCTTCAGCAAACATCGATCAGAAGCAACTACGGCCTATCGACCAACAGCAATGGAATTCTCTGCAACTTATTGAATATACTTTGATGTATAGAAGCAGAGGTGAACTCAAGCTGTGAACTCCAGTGTCCGCACTGTTTATACAAGGTAAGCACAGAGGCCTATATCTACAAGTCCTTCATAGGAATGCATTAGAAATAATTCGGCATAACGGGCGTTAGTAATGCAGTAGGCACTTCCATATAGACACCACTTGAACGCGGCACTATAACAAGTAAAATGTACCAGGTACATTGCACTTGTAAAACTGTAGTGTTAGCTTTATTTGTGATACGAGAGAGGGCCATATCATGCCTTGGTGACAAAATTATCGCCACTTTATCGGCAGCAAACTGTCGCTAAAGTGGCTATAATGGGTTTGATCTATAATTACCTCCGAGCAATGACAACAGATAGGTTACAACAGTCTGACAAACAGATCCACAACCTTATTACGCCACTTTTGAGTCACTTTTAACATGAGTAAAGTGACGCAAGGAAAAAATCTCAACTCCAGACTCCGCAACACAGTTTTAATGTTGTTTTCTCTCTCTTCCTCTCTCTCACTCTCTCTGACATCAATTCTCTTTCTCTCTTAAACTTAGACACTGCTTTCTTCCACGTGTAGACGTGTAGAAGAAGTGTTCAGAATAAGTTGTGACACCAAGTGCCTAAAATGTTTACCCACAAGGTTTATACAACGGTAAGCACAAAGGCCTAGATCTACAAAGCCTTCACAGGAATGCATTAGAAATAAGTCGCCATAACGGGCGTCAGTAATGCACTAGGCACTTCCATATAGACACCACTTGAACGCAGCACTATAACAGAACTGGAATGTACGAGTCACACTGCACACGTAAAACCGTAGAGTTACCAAAATTTGTAGGGGATAGTATCAAGAACATCGATGTTTCAGCGGCAAGAAACTGCAACTAAAGTGGCGATAATGAGCTTGATAATATGCCCTTGTAAATTCACATAGTAGCCCAGGTTAACACCACAACCTGCACTGCTATGGGATTTCACAACAGCATATTATCAAGCCCATTAACGCTACTGAAACAGCGATAATTTTATCGCCGTTCTTGATAATATGCCCCGTAATGCTTCAGCTCATTTACTCACATCTACATAATTCTAAAATCTAATTTTCTTTTTCTTTTGCAGATTAAAAATCAAACACCTTTTGGAATCCATTTCACAATTTGTTTATAACGTTGTTTAAGTTATTTTTCCAGTTCTAATATAGTTATAATTGAGTTTCGTTTATATTTATTGTTTAATAAAAGTTAATTAAAAAAACTACATACTTCTTTTATTTTGTGGGGAGGGGTATGACGGCCCACAATAAAAATAATGTTGAAATACTATAGTAAGATAGTCAAGACTAGGATTGAAAACTACTGAGTTCTACTAAAATGGCGTTGGACGAAATATGTAATCAACGTTTGGCTCCTCGGCACTACTTTTCAAATAAATATATAAAAAATATGACTATTAATACCGTACAAAAGTACAACACGAACCGGGAAAAGAAAGCGACAGGTTTACTAACTGATATAAAGAAAAGTTTGCTTGTTAAACTTGAAGAAAAAGAAAACGTGGGCTTCGAAACGACGCTGAGCATGCATAGACAGTACAACTGCTACACCAAAAAAAAAGGAAAGCTTTTCATACTATCATAGAAATAAAGGAGCATATTATCAACAAAAGGCGATACATTATCACCGCTTTTATCGACAGGAAACTGCTGATAAAGCGGCGATAATGTGCTTGATAATAGGCCCTTGTAACTTCCCATAGCAGCCCAGGTTCTGGTGTTAACCTTGGCTCCTATGTTTATTCACAAGGGCATATTATCAAGCCCATTATCGCCACTTTATCAGCAGTTTCCTGCCGATAAAAGCAAAGATAATGTATCTCCTTTTGTTGATAATATGGCTCATTGCTCTTCTTTTGACCAGTAAAGAGAGACCTAAACAATCAAAGATAGAAACTCTATCTAAAGGTCTACCATCCATTGTAGGGTGAGGGCAGTTAGTGGAATTCACGTTAAAAACCATATATTTAGCCTTTGTAATATTAACCACCAAATTCCTCCTCTTACAAAACTGCCTGAATTCCGCTAGGATGGGCTGCATCCCCATAGATGATTTCGAGAGGAGCAGGGTGTTATCCGCAAACTTTAGTGCTGGAAATTTGTGGCTCGACAGTTTTGGGGGGTCAATATCTTTAACAGCAAGAAGGTCTTCAATTAACCCATTGAGAAAGAGGGAGAAAAGGGTCAGTGCAAGCACACACCCCTGTCTCACCCCCTTCACAACGGGAAAAGGAGAAGTCAGTTTGCCATTCTTGCCAAACCTCACCCTTGCAAAAGTTCCCTTGTAAAGACACCTAAACTGGTGGCATAAATACGGTGAGGCACCCATATCTAGCAGGATGGCCCACAGCTGTTCGCGGTCCACCATATCAAAGGCTGACTTTAAATCCACGAACGTGAGGTATAGACTTCCGCCCTCCAGGACTATATGATTCCAGTGCATCAGTTGTAACCTGAACAACTGGTCTATAGTCAATATTTTGCTTCTAAAGCCAGCTTGAAGGGGGGTTAAAATATCATGGTCCTCCATCCACTCGTGCAATCTAGCTAATAGCACTCTGGCATATATTTTTTGGGACATATCTATGAGACTTATCGGCCTGTAGTTTACAGGGTCAATTGGTGACCCCTTTTTATAAATCGGGATGATCTCTGCCACGGCCCACATGGGGGAGGTGGCAACATCCCATTGAGAATCACATTGAAGAGCAGTTGGAGATATGGGGCCCACACTGCCTGTTCACTTCTGTACAGGTCCCTGGGAATTCTGTCTAGCCCAGGGGCCTTGTTTGGTAGTATCTTCGTGATTGCAGTGGCTAACTCAGCCAAGGTACAAGTGGGTGAATCCCTGAGAATGGCTAAAGTTCGGGTATTACATATATTGCCGTTCATAGGTTGCTCTTCTATTGAGCTTGAGTATAAATCCTTAAAATGAAGATGCCAGGCTTCCTGACTGATATTGGGCTCAATGGCGGTCCTACCCTCAACTCGTCCAGAGTGGACTAAGTTGCAAAAGCCTCTAATATATTTTTGATCTAAAGCATTTTTTATTGCCTGCCATCTTTCCATTTCCCATTCAGTTTTCGCGTGTAAAATCACCTTTTTAAAAAGAGACCTTCTTTCCCTAATACTTGCACTATCACCCTTTTTAAGAGATTTCAAAAGTGCACCTTTCGCATCTCTGCACGCCATATTATACCAGGGACTTTTTCCCCTAGATCGATTGCTCTTAATTAGCCCATTACTATACAAAAGGTGCCAATGTTGCAACCAGACTCTGGTGGACAATACCTAGCTTTGCACTGGCGAGCTCACATGCTCCAGTACCAATAAGAAGGTTTACCTTTTCCAACATAGGAATAACACATGAGTACATTTCTCTTATTGTATCCTGAGACTGGGATATTGCACCCCAACGGATGCGTCGACCTCCACCGACCACTGTTAAATTATCTTGTCGGTTGTGTCCCAAAACTTGCCCCATTTCTGGCACTTGTACTTCCAATGTCAGAACCAGAGAGTTGTGGTCACCTTCTGGCCGGGAAAAAACACAGAACTTTATTGCTTTGTGCCAAATTTCAGTATCTAATAGAATGTAATCTATTATGAATTTGTGCGCCGGTTTATTGTAAGTAAAATGGCCCGGGTTATCATCAGCGAACCAGCCCTTTTAGGCCCTCAGTGAATATGTAAGTGTTAAGGAGGTCAATTGGAGGACCAATTATTGGATAGGCATTAGCCACAGGGATCGATAAAGTTGCATCCTCCTCAGACAAGTTTGGTAATGGCAAACCATTAATGGGCTCAAAGTGGCAGTTGAAATCGCCACCTATGATGAAAAGTGCTTTCCCCAAAAGTGTATCGAGTAAGGTTGCCAAGTGTTCCAAAGTTGGTGATGTATACCCATGTTTTACTGGTCTAGAGTATACTTTAATAACGGCCACATTGAGTAAGTCAGCCTTAGAGAGGAGGATGCATAAAATATCCGGCGTGTGGGTGTCTAAGCGCTTTACAGTGTACCATAAATGGGAGCTCACCCATATGAAAAGACCCCCTGACGGTCTACCTCTTAGACATTTCACTGCTGGCTCACTATATGATGCAAATCCTACTCTATGTAAGGTTTTTAGAGCCCAAGTTTCCTGAAAAAGGCATATCTCATGGTCATCTACAAAATTACCCCAGTCCGGCTGCTCTAATTTGCCCAGTAATCCTGCTATGTTCCAAAACATAACCTTGGTACCATTGGTGTTTTCTTCCATCTCACCTTCGGGATTCAGCTCCATTTCTTGCCCGGTTGGATTTTCTGATGTTCCTAGATAATCACATATAGAGACAACGGTTTGGTGAAGAATACCCTCCTCCCCAACTGTTGCACAGTTAGATTTGAACCCAACCACCAAATTACCCACATCCTCACGTGCACCAGAGATACTAATCCTTGCCCTTTCTTCACGCCCGTTAATGCTCCTTCGCTCTAGCAGTTGTCCCAAAGGTTCAACCTCCATACCCAAGGTAGAATCACCAAAATAGAAAGGGCAAATGGGGGGTGGTATATGGTTTGACTCCAGTCAGTCGACCATATCCAGGATACTGTATCTATTTCTTACGGGGATGTTAAAGGCAGAGCCAAAACCGTTCAACCCAGGGCTGTTGATCAAGTTTTCAGGTTGGGGTTGCCCCTCCCAGATCCTTTCCTGATAACCTAACTGCTCACCTGGAGTGGTATAAAAGTAACTAAGATCCAGAGCCTGTATAGTGGTTTTAGAATTACGATATGGTCCCTTACAAATATGGGGTATTGCCCACCTAGCTCCAAAATTAACTACTATACAGTTCCCTGGGATATCCTTCTTCCTCCGACCAACCCAGTTTACTCTACGCGCAAACAGGATTTGACTGTGTATGTTTGGAGGAAGGGGCCTATTGGTATTTAGCCAATGGATGGTTTTATTCTTTAGCTCAGTGCTGATCGGATCAGAAGCGGTCGCTCCTCACGCTGCTCCCAGCTCCCTGAGTGGTATCGTAGCGCCAAACGGCAAAAGATTGCTATATTAATTAACTGCAAGTTCGCATTGATCACGCAACCAGTAGTGCCTGACTGCACATTAGTTTTTTAGAATAGCGCTATAGTGCGAAAGTGCACTTTGTACATCTTTGGACTGTATATCATTGTGCTGCCTTGCCTAATTATTTGTATTGTGCCTGATTGTGCCGGTGCCATTGCCTATTTGTTCGCGTTCTCAGTGCTTGTGCCCCATTCCTCTTTCGCTTTTGGCTCGCAGCCATCCATTTTGTTTTGTTGTTTGTTATTGTGCTTCTCCGCCCTCGCCCCTCCCCCCCACCATCCACATATGACAGATGCCTCTACGTGCAGCGTACACGCGCAGCGTTCGCGCCCCATGCGCACCGAAGGCGTGCCAAAGGTAAGCCCGTCCACGCCCGTCCGCGCCTGGACCGCGCCAGCGCCAGACCCCCTGGTCCAAGCAAATCCCATTCCACCCGCATAATATGCGACGCCGCAATGCTCTTAGCCCTTAACCCCAGCCCACTCCCAAACTGCTACCAAGCCGCTCCAGGACACACCCATGGACCCTTTACCTGCCACTCCTGCAAATTCGACTGCATCAGGAGCCACACCAAATCCACAAACTCCAAAAAGAGCTTGGACTCCAACCACCTAAAGTGCGTACTGCTCAACACCCGCTCAGTCCACAGATACTCCATCGAACTCTGGAACCTACTCGACACTACATCGCCGGACGTCGCCTTCCTTACAGAAACATGGATGAACGCCTCATCAGCCCCCGACATCGCCATAGCCATCCCGGACCCCTACAAGATCATCCGAAAGGACCGCATCAACCAAACAGGAGGAGGCATCGCCATCGTCCATAAGAACACCATCCGCATCACGACCAGATCCGACGATAACCTCACTACCGCCAAACACCTTCACTTCCAGATTCACACCGACCCCAAAACCACACTCAGAGGCACCCTTATCTACAGACCCCCAGGATAACGCTCACAATTCAGTGAAGACATCGCCGATTTCATCAGCCCACATGCCCTCCCATCCGAGAACTACATTCTACTGGGAGACCTCAACTTCCAGCTGGACAAGAAAAATGACAACAACACCACCACCCTTCTGGACAACTTGGCCAATCTCGGACTCAAACAACTCGTTGACACCCCCACCCACTCTGCCGGACACACGCTTGACCCTATCTTCACCTCCAGCAAATACATCTCCTTCGATCACACCACAGCTCTCCATTGGACGGACCACAGCTGCATTCACTTCCACTACAAAAAATCCACGACCCATAACCCCCCAAAACCAATTCCCAGAAGAAACTGGAACAAAATCACCACCGGCCAGCTCCTCTCATCGCTTCAACAAAACCCCCCTGCCAATTCATCGGATCCTAACCAAGCAACCACCAACCTCACACAATGGATCACCCACAGCGCTGACGAACTAGCACCCTTGAAAAACCATCAAATCAAGCAAGGTAACAAAAAAGCCCCCTGGTTCAACGATGACCTTAAGAAATCCAAGATGCTATGCCGGACCCTCGAGAAAACCTGGAGAAAAAACCCTACCACTGACAACCTGACTTCCTTCAAGAACGCCACCCGCAAACACCACCAACTCATCCGATCAACCAAGAAATCAGCATTTAAGGATCGATTCGACAACAACGCCCAAAACAGCAAGGAAGTATTCAACATCGTCAAAGAATTCACTAACCCCTCCGCAGGCACTAACGACATCACCCCCTCCCAAGACCTCTGCGACTCTCTATCATCTTTCTTCCACAACAAAATCACCGAAATACAATACAGCTTTCAAAGCCAGTCCGAAGACCAACCCACTCCTCCCACCTCCGAACCAAAACTCCCCTCTAACAACCTCTGTGCCTGGAACCCAATCACCACTGAAGACACCATCCGCCTGATGAATTCCATCCACTCAGGATCGCCAACCGACCCTTGTCCCCACCACATCTTCAACAAAGCAGACTCCATCATCGCACCTCATCTCCGAGACGTCATCAACTGCTCCCTCAACTCCGCCACCTTCCCGGAAAACTAGAAACATGCCGAACTCAGTGCCTTTCTGAAGAAACCCACGGCTGACCCAACCGAACTTAAAAACTACCGCCCCATCTCGCTCCTCCCTTTCCCCGCCAAAGTCATCGAGAAAGCCGTCAACAGTCAGCTTGCCACCTTCCTCGAATCCAACAAATCCCTCGACTCCTCTAAATCAGGCTTCCGAGCTAAACACAGCACCGAAACCGCCCTCATCGCAGCTACAGACGACATCCGAACACTACTGGACAACGGAGAAACAGTTGCTCTCATCTTACTTGACCTCTCCGCAGCCTTCGACACAGTCTGTCATAGCACCCTCATACAATGCCTCAGCAACATCGGTGTACAAGGAAAGGCATTAGACTGGATCATATCGTTCCTCACCGGAAGAACCCAGAGAGTCCGCCTCCCCCTTTCAAATCAGAGGCCACCAAAGTAATCTGTGGCGTACCACAAGGATCATCACTCAGCCCCACTCTCTTCAACGTATACATGAGTCCCCTCGCATCCATCGTGCGCCAACACAACCTCAACATCATCTCCTACGCAGATGACACCCAGTTGATCCTCTCCCTCACCAAAGACCCAAACACCGCCAAAACCAACTTACACGAAGGAATAAAAGAAGTAGCCGAGTTGATGAAGAACAGCCGTTTAAAACTAAACTCGGACAAAACAGAGGTCCTCATCCTAGGATCTTTCCCCTCTGCCTGGGACGACTCATGGTGGCCACCAGCCCTCGGAACCGCACCCACACCTACGGACCACACACGTAACCTGTGCTTCATCCTGGACTCCTCCCTCTCGATGACCTTTCAGGTCAACGCCGTCTCATCATCCTGCTTCAACATCCTACGAATGCTCAAAAAAATCTTCCGTTGGATCCCCACCGAAACAAGAAAGACAGTCACCCACGCGCTGGTCACAAGCCGATTGGATTACGGCAATACCCTTTATGCCGGAACCACAGCCAAACTACAGAAAAAACTTCAACGCATCCAAAACGTCTCTGCAAGACTCATTTTAGACATCCCTCGGCAAGCTCACATTTCCGACCACCTGAAAGACCTCCATTGGCTCCCTGTCAGCAAGAGAATAACATTCCGTCTCCTCACCCACGCACACAAAGCCCTCTACGACCTGGGACCCGAATGCCTCAACACGCGTCTATCCTTCTACACCCCCTCCCGCCAACTACGATCGTCCAATCAAGCCCTCGCCGCAACTCCGCGCATCCACAGATCCACCATGGGGGGAAGATCCTTCTCCTACTTAGCGGCTAAAACCTGGTATTCTCTCCCCACCCACCTCCGCCTTACTCAGAACCACCTCTCTTTCAGAAAGCAACTAAAAACCTGGATATTCGATAAGTAAATAACCACTCTCCCTCAAGCGCATTGAGACCCTCTGGGTGAGTAGTGCGCTATACAAATGTTTAGAACTTGAACTTGAACTTGTACGATTCTGGCCTACCCTCAGCTAGACCCGGAACCCCTGCCGAATTAACCTCAAATGGTACTGACTCAGATGGCAAATCAATGTGCGATAACGTATTCACATAATTGTCAGAACCCTTTGAAGCCCCCTATGTCCTTATTATGGAGCCCAGTTCCAGTGATTGAAGTTGTTGTCTCCCACCCCTCATAGATTTACAATTTCCCATGGGTGCTCTGCCATTATCAATGATTTCACTTGGTACAATATTCCCACGTGATGTACCTTCCATTAATTCTGTGGCATGAGTGTCTGAAATCGAGTTAGTGCTACTCACAGCCCTACATTCTTCAATGGTTGTGTTCTTATCCAGGTTTTTTACTGGTAGATTCTTCTGGATATCAATCTAGATTTGTCATTGCCAAAAGTTTGAATTTCACCAGCCTCTCCTCTATTACTAAAAGCCTATAGAGTAGGGGTTGCATAGAGGAAGTGATGAGGCCACCAATCTTTAACAAAAGTCCATCGTCTATTGACAACTAAGGGCCAGCAAGAGGAACAACAGATGAAATATTCTCGTCTGTCGAGCCTAGGCTCAGATGGTTAACACCAGATAAGTCATTGTATTTATTCATTTTAGGGATTTTGGGGTTTTTACCCCTCAGTATGCCCCCTCCTCGCTTCCTCTTTGGAATTGCCACCGTGTTCTGTGCAGATTTATCCCGTAGAGCTTCCGGTTATACCCCCACTGGTGCACTGGTGAATGCCTGTGCATCAATAGTGGAAGCTTGAATGTTCTTACACACAAATCCACTTGACTGGTCAAGCTCCCCCTTTGTGGAAACACGCACCTCCTCCTCCAAGGAAAAATTACCACCTAACTGTGGCCCTACCATTAACTCTCTCTGGGGTTTGTGCCGTAATCAAATCGCCCATCGATGAACGTTTAGCGAATTCCCGTTCCTGTGAAACTCGACGCTCAGTCAGAGCGATTTCGTGTGCCAATACCGAAGTCCCCCTTGTAAAAAAAGTGATCCAGAGTCTCAGCCACATGTCCACCTGTGGCCACTTTCCTGCTCTTTCCCTCACGACCAGCATTGCAACCAAACTGATGACTATATTTGAAGTCAAGTGAGAGATGTTAGTTCGTAATAGAAAATGGGATTACTGATAATTGACCTTGAGTTGCAGACGTTAGAGGGGAGGCCCAGCCCAGCCTCCACCGGTATCCAACGGGCTCAAACGGATCCGCCCTTGGCCCGGGCTTCACCCGGCGCGCGTCCCACGAAGCGGGTACTGCGAGAAGTAATGTAGCGTTGTGGGCGGGCGGGCACAGGTGATAGCAATCCCGGGGCTCCTGGACCTTGGAGTCCGAACACAGCAAAAAAGCGCTCAAGCAGAGTGCTCTTCTACAAGCGGCTCCTGCAAAGCGGGGGCCGCGAGAAGTAACGTAGCGGTTTTGGGCGGGCACACACTGGTGATAGGAATCCCAGGAATCCTGGACCTTGGAGTCCGAACACAGCAAAAAAGTGCCCAACCAGACTCCTCTTCTATGAGTGGCTCCCGCGAAGCGAGCGCCACGAGAAGTAAGTAGTGGTTGTGGGCGGGCGGGCACAGGTGATAGCAATCCGGGGGCTCCTGGACCTTGGAGTCCGAACACAGCAAAAAAGTGCCCCTTCTACAAGATGTTAGTTCATAATAGAAAATGGGATTACTGATAACTGACCTTGAGTTGCAGACGTTAGAGGGGAGGCCCAGCCCAGCCTCCACCGGTCTCCAACGGGCTCAAACGGATCCGCCCTTGGCCCGGGCTTCGCCCGGCGCGCGTCCCACGAAGCGGGTAAAGCGAGAAGTAATGTAGCGGTTGTGGGCAGGCGGGCACAGGTGATAGCAATCCCGGGGCTCCTGGACCTTGGAGTCCGAACACAGCAAAAAAGTGCCCCGAGTCCTCTTCTACAAGCGGCTCCCGCGAAGCGGGGGTCGCTAGAAGTAATGTAGCGGTTGTGGGCGGGCGGGCACAGGTGATAGGAATCCCGGGGCTCCTGGACCTTGGAGTCCGAACACAGCAAAAAAGCGCCCAACCAGAGTCCTCTTCTACGAGGAAAACTGTATGTAAATATACATGTATATATGTCAGGTGAAACACATGGGAAAAATGTCAAGTTGGTTATAGTTAGGACTAAAGTTTCCATAGTAATATGTGTTTTTTGTTTTGCCAATAACTTTGGTGCCGCTTGACGAATCTCAATGAAATTTTCACAGAACTTCCCCTTTTCGGTTCAGCTGTTAAGTTGAATGTTTCAGGGTGATTCGTCAAGTGTGGGCTAAGAAAAAAGGGGAATATTTATTTTTGGAATATGACTATAGCCCAAAATGCTGAATGGAATTACACTAAATTTGGACAGAAAGCTAGATGTTGGTCTGAAGGAACCAAAATTTACAAACCCGGACTATACTTATATCATAAAGGAATAATAAGGCAGTCGGCAATGGAGAAGGTCGAATCGTTTATTCAATCAAATACAGGCCCTGACAGGGGAGCCTCAGTCTACACGACCCATGGAGGTGCGTAGAGGAGACTGACGAAACACAAATGATACAACGCATATATACGTTTTCACACATTCAGGTTACACCCTACAAGGAAAAACACAAGTTGTCAGTTATCCAGCAGGAAGACTGTTAGACCTGGCACCTTGGCGTGAGTCTCCCTTCCACTTTTTGCTGATGTGCCTCCGATGTTTTGCTGGTTTTCCGATACTCAGGGCACTGCGCCACGGCTGATCCGTGCCGCAGTGCAAGTGCTCCCTACTGTAAACTGTACATATGATTGGTATCCCTGATTGGTACATTGGATTTACTGTTAGTCCCCAGTAAAGCGCACGAGAGAGTGCCGGGGCATGTAGATGCCGATACTGCTGGTGGGCTTGCAGCGCTGGTTGCGCCACCCACCCGAGCAGCCGTAAACTTGTGTCTAGGGAACTGCGACCGCAGAACCCGCGTGCGGTCTCGTACTGTCACGCTAGCTGGGCAAGTGCCCCCACTTGCCAGCCCCGACCCTTCCCTTGACTACATATTAGACACCCCTATGGTAGGCCTGCGGGCAGGGTGCATTGTAGGTGCGAGGTAGGACAAGCCCTGATGTGCGTGGCGTGTCCTGGTAGTGACCTACAACGAAGACCGTATTTCACTACTGAAGGCTACCTGCTCCATTAGGCCAGACTGAGCTGCGAGGATTATTATACCCTATAATCCCCGCAGGCTCAAGGAGCATGGTAGTGGGTCATGTTTAGTATGCCTGGACTCAGGACAATGAGATATTTCTTGTAGTCAAGTTTATTTTATTACCCTGGGTTTGCAAATGCTACTCTTAGAAAGTCAGCATTTGCTTGCCTAACCATTTCAGTTGCCTCTGCCAGTATGTGTATCCGACTGTCTGGGATGTGTGAGTGACAGGGCTGGAGGGATGACAGGTGGTGAATGCGCAGATTACACCTTAGTGGGAGGTAGGAGTGCCTCTTGACTCGAACTGTCACTGTGCTCGGCCACCACAATGCTGGCTCCACCCTCCTGGGGAGCGGCGGATGACTCTGCCGGCACCTGGCCCAGGAAGGGCGAAGCCCCCATCAACAAGGTACTCTGGCCACTCCTGTCCGGACAATGCTGGCTCCACCTCCTGTGGGGCGTCTGATGCGCCTGCCCCTCACACTGAAAGCAGAAGCCGGAGTACACCCGCCTGGGTACTCCAGAACTGAGAGTGGCTATGCAAAGGCCCCCCTGGCCTGCGAGAACAAAAGATTTGGCCTATAAAAGATGGAGCCCTGCTCCTTGAAAGTTAGATCCAGTTTGGGCCACAGAACGACTCTGCCCTACGAGAAGGACCGCGAGAAGACAAGGAAGGGTGCTGACTCTTGCCTGTGTCTGGTGCCTTGCTGCTGAAGGAGAGGACGACAAAAAGACTACGAAAAGACTTTTGTGCTACTTGTGCCAAACTCTGCAAAGAGATCTCCAAGGGCTTGGAACTGAACTTGCCCCCTGACCAGCGTCCCAGGACCAGTGGACGCTAAACCCCCCCCCTTGGAAGAAAGCGACTGCGGGTGCTGACCATCGCCGCAGTACCGACAAAGAGGAAGCTCCTCTAAGGCAACCACTCCCTCCCGACCACCGTGACCGGGGCCCAAAGCTACAGCGGAAGCACAGTGAGGACCAGCCGCCGCTGGCCCGAACATCGTGACCACACCTGCGCTGGGAGCCCGAGAGCAAAGTGAAGGAGGACCCGTCCGGGCCGAGCTATCGAGGCGACTGCATAGCGAGCCGTCCCTCCCCTGCAAGGACAGACTATTGCCCTACGAGAATCCACAGGGTCGGTAGCCTGCCCGACAGCCCAGCTGTGAGCCACAGCTGCACCGGCATTTGGCTGGGTACGTCCTGCACTTGGGGACCGTACTGCCACTTGTCACCGCCACAGCCGCCGACTCCAAGGTCGGAGCAGACGACGAGGAGAGGACCGTGCCGCCACAGAGCACCGCTGCCCCGGACGACCAGTGACCTGCTCGGCCGAAGAGCCGCAACGATCAGCGACACCGGGAAGGCAACGCGACGTGGGACAGATCCCCTGGAAGCCGCTGGCTCCACAAAGAACTTTGTTTAACACCGGCCTACGGGCCTCACAAGAACTACGATAAGAACTGTGGTAACTTAAAGCTAATATCCTGCAACCGTATCCGTAAAGTTATTGACTGTATCCACAAGCCTGCGTAAAGTTTATATAAAGAGATATATTTTTACAAGAATACAGTCTGGTCTCGTTGTGTGGTGGGTTGGTTGTAAAGGTGTACTGTTGCAAGTGTTTAACCCTATGTGCCCCAAAGATTAGCCTAAGACTGCTTAAGCCACACTACCTAGAGGGTAAGCAGAGGTTGTCTGGAAGGTAACCCTCAGCCCTGACGAGGAAGAGAGAGTCCCTGCTTGTCGCTAGTGCTTGCACTGCGCCACCTAGAGTCTCCCCCTTCCTACATTGGTGGCAGCGGTGGGATTTTCGAATTTACACTTGCGATAGTTATACCTGAGCTTCTGACCGCTACACAAGGATTACGGTACAGTTACTAAACCACAGACTTTGCTTTTGAAAGAAGATTCCGAGTGCCGAAACCATGCCGGGCACAAAGAGCCTGGATGGAGCGGAGTCCACGACCTCCGAGGTGTTGGAGGTAGAGTGGGACCCCACCAAAGTAGATAAATATTCCAGAGACGAACTGAAATTCTTTTGCAAGAAACTCAAAGTTCCGCACGCTGGCTGCAAAAACAAAACGCAGCTCTCCAAGGCCCTGAAAGCCTGGATAGAGTCCCGAAAGACCCCGGAAGAGCAAGACGTCCTCGCCGAGCAGAACGCAACGGAGGAGCAGAATGCGCTTGGGGATCTGATCGATCTCGAGCGGCAGGACAGCGAACACAGCTTTGGAAAAGGCCTGTCGCCAGAGGAGCTGGCGGACAGGAAGGAAACCCGGAATCACGAAAGAAAGTTGACAGAATTGAAAATCCAGCTGGAGCTTGAAACGAAAAGAATGGCGCTGGAAGAGCGAAAGCACCAGATGGATTATGAGGTGAAAATGAGGGAGATAAGTCTCAAGGAAAGAGGCTTGGATCGTCCTCCCTCTGGTGGCAGCACATCGCCAGTGCAGGTAGAGTCAAGAGTGCATATCCCGAAGGACGTAGTCAAGGAGTTCTTTAAGGGGGATGACATAGGACAATGGTTTAGGGCATATGAGGTAGCCATGTCCTCCCACCGGGTCCCTGAGAAGGATTGGGGAGCGGGGTTGTGGGGAAGGTTCCTTAGCGAAGGGAGAGATACCTTGCTAGATTTGCCCGTCGAGAATCAGAGGTCCTATACCCACATGAAAGAAGCTTTGTTGAGCAGGTACGGGCTTACCCCTGAAATGTATAGACAGAAGTTTAGGGGGTGTACTAAGCGGCCTGGGAATACGTATGTGGAATATGTGACTTACTTTTGCAGAGCACTGGATGGTTGGGTGAAAGGTAACAAAGTGAATGATTTTCAAGGTCTCTTTGATTTAATTGCATGGGAGCACTTGTCTGATCACTGTTTTCCTGAGTTACGCCAACATCTGATCGATAGCAAGCTGTCCAACCCGAGGAAGCTTGCTGAGGAGGCGGACCGCTGGCTCAGCACCAGGGTCCACAAGGGTCCCGTGGGAGATTCCGCCAAGAGTGGGCAGGGTCCCCAGCAGAAGAGTGGGGGGGACAAAGGGGGAAAACAGAAAGGGTTCCAAAAAGGCCCCCAAAGTAGTTCCCAAGGGAATCCGCAGCAGGGTTCTCAGCCTCCCCCACCCC
Organism: Lissotriton vulgaris; assembly: GCF_964263255.1. Lineage (NCBI taxonomy): Eukaryota > Metazoa > Chordata > Amphibia > Caudata > Salamandridae > Lissotriton > Lissotriton vulgaris. The sequence continues at coordinate 533,488,657 of NC_141693.1, read as the reverse complement.
CGAAGCAGAATGGGGCCCCGACAGGTAAACCTGTTCCAAAGGGGCCCTTCAATTGTTTCAAATGCGGCGAGCCTGGGCACATATCGAGTGACCCCAAGTGTCGCCTATTTGGAAAACCCGCACCCACTGGTGCTCCACCCCGACAAGTGACTAGCGTTCACCTGGGAGAAGAAATGATGGTCCCGGGGGGTGGAGATCCCGTTCACATGACCCTGGTCTCGTTAGGAGACAGCGAGATGATCCCTACGAACTACCTGCCCCCAAACACTAAGAAATATGGGCAGGTGGTGATCATCAATGGTAAGGAAGCCGAGGCTCTTAGAGACACAGGAGCCAGTGTGACTGCAGTGAGGCAGCACCTGGTGTCTCAAGAGCAGGTTGTACCCCATGCCTACTGTAGGGTTATCAATGCTGATAATTCCGAGAGCCAGTGTCCGATGGCTCAAGTTCCCTTCGAGTGGGGGGGGGTCTCTGGTACTCTGCAGGTCTGTGTGAGGAAAACCATGCCTGTTGACTGTTTGCTAGGGAACGACTTGGAGCACTCCCCTTGGGAAAAGGTGGAGAAAACGACTCACCTGCGGATGGTGGGTCTGCCTGACTGGGCGTGCGTGACCACCCGGTCGATGGCAGCCAGTAAGGGTGATCGAGAGGTCCTGGGGCCTGATGGGGAGGCCCAGGAACCGGCCTTAGGGAGAAGGCGCAGGGGGCGCGGGAAACCGGCCCCTGAAGTTCCTACGGTCCAGGAGGAAGCAGACCTTGAGGGGGATGCCCTGGAGCCTACAGGGGAACAGATCGCTGAACTGGGGGACCTGCCTGAGCTGACCCATTGGCAGCAAGAAGGAGGACCCTCCAGGGAGGAATTCTGCAGGGAGCAGAAAGAATGCCCTTCTCTCGTAGGTATGCGGCAGCAGGCTGCAGACCAGGCCAATGGTGGTCAGGCCAAAACACATTACGTGTACTGGGAGAACGACCTCCTGTATTCGGAGCCTAAGGCTGCTGAACCTGGGTCAGCCCGTGTGCTGGTGGTACCCCAGAGGTTCAGAGCCTTCATACTGGGTCTGGCTCATGATGTGCCTTTAGCAGGACATTTGGGGATGGACAAGACCTATGACAGGCTTGTCACCCACTTTTACTGGCCCCAGATGCATAAGAGTTCCGATACGTATTGCAGAACCTGTCCAACTTGCCAGGCAAGTGGGAAGACGGGAGGGAAGAACAAGGCTCCCCTCCAACCCTTCCCTGTGGTCGGTACGCCATTCCAGCGAGTGGGTATTGACATCGTCGGGCCTCTGGACCCCAAGACAGCCATGGGCAACAGGTTTATCCTGGTCTTGGTGGACCATGCCACCCGGTACCCTGAAGCCATACCTCTGAGGACAGTGACGGCTCCCGTGGTGGGGCGTGCACTGATGGGAATTTTCTCACGAGTAGGATTCCCTCTAGAGGTAGTGAGCGACAGGGGGACCAATTTCATATCGAAATATATGAAATCCCTTTGGCAGGAGTGTGGCGTAACGTACAAGTTCACCACGCCCTACCACCCCCAAGGTAACGGGTTGGTTGAAAGATTCAACCGAACCCTCAAAGGCATGATCATGGGCCTGGAAGGTCCGATGAGGCGTAAGTGGGACGTCCTCTTACCATGCCTACTGTTTGCATATCGCGAGGTGCCACAGAAGTCCCTAGGGTTCAGTCCCTTTGAATTGCTGTACGGTCACCCCGTGAGAGGACCGCTGAGTTTGGTAAAGGAAGGCTGGGAGCAATCTCCCAGGAAACCTCCCCAGAGTGTATATAGCTACATGCTGGCCTTCAGAAACCAGACCAGGCGCTTCAGACAACTTGCCGAGGCAAATCTGGAAGCGAGCCAGGAAGAGATGAAGCGGTGGTACGATCAGAATGCCACTCTGGTCGAGCTTCAGCCTGGACAAGAGGTGTATGTCTTAGCCCCGGTGGAGCCCTGTGCCCTTCAAGATAAGTGGACAGGACCATTCGAGGTTGTGGAACGGAAGAGCCCCGTGACATACTTGGTGGACATGAAGACGGCCAGGAACCCTTTGCGGGTCCTACATGTCAACCGCCTCAAGCCCCACTTGCGAAGGTCCGAAGTGGGCATGTTGTTGGCAACCGATGACGGAATGGAGGAGGAGTCAGAGCCTCTACCGGACCTCTTGGTGGCCTGTGAGAAGGATGGGTCAGTGGATGGAGTTAACCTCTCACCCTCCCTGACCGCCGAACAACAGGAGGATTGCCGCCAGTTGCTGGGGCAGTTCCCAGACCTGTTTTCCCTGGTTCCGAGTGTCACAGATTGGTGCGTCCATGATGTGGACACGGGAGACAGCTTGCCGGTGAAGCATAAGGCTTACCGGGTGACTGACAGGGTGCGGGCCTGCATCAAGGAGGAGGTCTCCAAGATGCTTGCCCTCGGGGTGGTTGAGTCTTCCAGCAGTCCTTGGTCCAGCCCCGTGGTCTTGGTTCCGAAGGCTGCTGCGCCGGGAGCCACACCCGAACTCCGGTTCTGTGTGGACTACAGAGGACTCAATTCAGTCACGAAGACTGACGCGCACCCCATCCCCAGAGCTGACGAGCTCATTGATCGGCTAGGGGCTGCCCGGTTTCTCAGCACGTTTGATCTGACGTCTGGGTACTGGCAGATCGCCTTGACCGATGGGGCAAAGGAGAGGTCGGCATTCTCTACACCAGATGGGCACTTCCAGTTCCGGGTCATGCCATTTGGAATGAAGAATGCCCCTGCCACCTTTCAGAGATTGGTCAACCAGGTGTTGGCTGGACTGGACGAGTTCAGTGCCGCCTACCTGGATGACATCGCGGTGTTCAGCGGCACCTGGCCCGAACACCTGCGACACCTCTGGGAAGTGTTGATGGCTCTGCGCAGAGCAGGCCTCACAATCAAGGCAAGCAAGTGCCAGATTGGGCAGGGTTCCGTGGTGTACTTGGGACACCAAGTTGGGAGTGGCAAGGTAGCCCCCTTGCAGCCCAAAATCGAAACCATCCTGGCTTGGGAACCCCCCAAGACCCAGACTGCAGTGAGAGCCTTCCTGGGGCTCACTGGGTATTACAGGAGGTTCGTCAAGGGCTATGGCACGATCGTGACCCCCTTGACAGAGCTGACTTCGAAGAAGCAGCCCAGGAATGTGATTTGGACTGACACCTGTCAGAAAGCTTTCGACACCCTGAAGACTGCCATGTGCACGGCGCCCGTGCTCCTGGCCCCTGATTTCTCCAAAGAGTTCATTGTGCAAACAGACGCTTCAGAGCATGGTGTAGGGGCTGTTCTTTCACAGATGACTGAGGAGGGCTTTGACCAACCCGTAGCCTTCATAAGTCGGAGGTTACTTCCACGGGAAAGTAGGTGGAGTGCAATAGAGCGTGAAGCATTTGCTGTGGTCTGGGCGCTGAAGAAGCTAAGACCCTACTTGTTTGGGTCTCACTTCCGAGTTCAGACGGACCACAGGCCCCTCAGATGGTTGATGCAAATGAGGGGTGAGAACCCGAAACTGTTGAGGTGGTCCATTTCTCTACAGAGTATGGACTTTACGGTGGAACACCGCCCTGGCACCGATCACGCCAACGCTGACGGTCTGTCCAGATTTTTCCGCCTTAGTGATGTGGAACTCCCTGGGGAAGGGTAGTTCCCCCCACATTTCAGCTGGAGGGGACACGTGTTAGACCTGGCACCTTGGCGTGAGTCTCCCTTCCACTTTTTGCTGATGTGCCTCCGATGTTTTGCTGGTTTTCCGATACTCAGGGCACTGCGCCACGGCTGATCCGTGCCGCAGTGCAAGTGCTCCCTACTGTAAACTGTACATATGATTGGTATCCCTGATTGGTACATTGGATTTACTGTTAGTCCCCAGTAAAGCGCACGAGAGAGTGCCGGGGCATGTAGATGCCGATACTGCTGGTGGGCTTGCAGCGCTGGTTGCGCCACCCACCCGAGCAGCCGTAAACTTGTGTCTAGGGAACTGCGACCGCAGAACCCGCGTGCGGTCTCGTACTGTCACGCTAGCTGGGCAAGTGCCCCCACTTGCCAGCCCCGACCCTTCCCTTGACTACATATTAGACACCCCTATGGTAGGCCTGCGGGCAGGGTGCATTGTAGGTGCGAGGTAGGACAAGCCCTGATGTGCGTGGCGTGTCCTGGTAGTGACCTACAACGAAGACCGTATTTCACTACTGAAGGCTACCTGCTCCATTAGGCCAGACTGAGCTGCGAGGATTATTATACCCTATAATCCCCGCAGGCTCAAGGAGCATGGTAGTGGGTCATGTTTAGTATGCCTGGACTCAGGACAATGAGATATTTCTTGTAGTCAAGTTTATTTTATTACCCTGGGTTTGCAAATGCTACTCTTAGAAAGTCAGCATTTGCTTGCCTAACCATTTCAGTTGCCTCTGCCAGTATGTGTATCCGACTGTCTGGGATGTGTGAGTGACAGGGCTGGAGGGATGACAGGTGGTGAATGCGCAGATTACACCTTAGTGGGAGGTAGGAGTGCCTCTTGACTCGAACTGTCACTGTGCTCGGCCACCACAATGCTGGCTCCACCCTCCTGGGGAGCGGCGGATGACTCTGCCGGCACCTGGCCCAGGAAGGGCGAAGCCCCCATCAACAAGGTACTCTGGCCACTCCTGTCCGGACAATGCTGGCTCCACCTCCTGTGGGGCGTCTGATGCGCCTGCCCCTCACACTGAAAGCAGAAGCCGGAGTACACCCGCCTGGGTACTCCAGAACTGAGAGTGGCTATGCAAAGGCCCCCCTGGCCTGCGAGAACAAAAGATTTGGCCTATAAAAGATGGAGCCCTGCTCCTTGAAAGTTAGATCCAGTTTGGGCCACAGAACGACTCTGCCCTACGAGAAGGACCGCGAGAAGACAAGGAAGGGTGCTGACTCTTGCCTGTGTCTGGTGCCTTGCTGCTGAAGGAGAGGACGACAAAAAGACTACGAAAAGACTTTTGTGCTACTTGTGCCAAACTCTGCAAAGAGATCTCCAAGGGCTTGGAACTGAACTTGCCCCCTGACCAGCGTCCCAGGACCAGTGGACGCTAAACCCCCCCCCTTGGAAGAAAGCGACTGCGGGTGCTGACCATCGCCGCAGTACCGACAAAGAGGAAGCTCCTCTAAGGCAACCACTCCCTCCCGACCACCGTGACCGGGGCCCAAAGCTACAGCGGAAGCACAGTGAGGACCAGCCGCCGCTGGCCCGAACATCGTGACCACACCTGCGCTGGGAGCCCGAGAGCAAAGTGAAGGAGGACCCGTCCGGGCCGAGCTATCGAGGCGACTGCATAGCGAGCCGTCCCTCCCCTGCAAGGACAGACTATTGCCCTACGAGAATCCACAGGGTCGGTAGCCTGCCCGACAGCCCAGCTGTGAGCCACAGCTGCACCGGCATTTGGCTGGGTACGTCCTGCACTTGGGGACCGTACTGCCACTTGTCACCGCCACAGCCGCCGACTCCAAGGTCGGAGCAGACGACGAGGAGAGGACCGTGCCGCCACAGAGCACCGCTGCCCCGGACGACCAGTGACCTGCTCGGCCGAAGAGCCGCAACGATCAGCGACACCGGGAAGGCAACGCGACGTGGGACAGATCCCCTGGAAGCCGCTGGCTCCACAAAGAACTTTGTTTAACACCGGCCTACGGGCCTCACAAGAACTACGATAAGAACTGTGGTAACTTAAAGCTAATATCCTGCAACCGTATCCGTAAAGTTATTGACTGTATCCACAAGCCTGCGTAAAGTTTATATAAAGAGATATATTTTTACAAGAATACAGTCTGGTCTCGTTGTGTGGTGGGTTGGTTGTAAAGGTGTACTGTTGCAAGTGTTTAACCCTATGTGCCCCAAAGATTAGCCTAAGACTGCTTAAGCCACACTACCTAGAGGGTAAGCAGAGGTTGTCTGGAAGGTAACCCTCAGCCCTGACGAGGAAGAGAGAGTCCCTGCTTGTCGCTAGTGCTTGCACTGCGCCACCTAGAGTCTCCCCCTTCCTACAAAGACCCATATAAGGCACTTACTAATTGTCAGTGGCTAAGCTAAAAGCTATTCCGGGGGCAGGTCAGTTAGGCGCCCTCTCGTCTATCTTAAACCCAGGGAGTACAGGAACGGGCCTTGCTAGAATGTGCGCATCCCACTAGAAAGGCAGGTGCGACCTTGGGTTTCCCTGAGCTACACACAAAAGACAAGAGAAGCAGACTGAACAATTTAGCATGATTTCGTACCCCGAGCTAAACCACGTGACTTCTGGGAAGCCGTACATGAACGAAGGGAAACAAAACAAAGTGGCCCTGACTATATCAATAGGTCTGAACAGGCCTACGTGAATCTATCATTAAATCTACATATATTGTCTAATACTTTGCGGTTGTTTATACTTATATACGGTTATATGGTACATAGTGGGCCAATCATGAATAGATATAATTTTATATCTCAACAGGTCCAGAAAACATGCTTTTTGTGATTTAGTGAAAATCAGTTCAGTAGTTTTTTGATAAAAATATTGATGCTGAGATAACTTTGAGTTCAGGAACCCCTTCTGTTACCTCCAGTAAGTCCCATACTGAGGGATTGCTGAGAAGACTTGGAGGCCATGTCCCCTTTCTCCACCACTCTGCAAACGCACCTTCTGGCCCACTTCTTTATGGCAAATTAATTCCACTCCTTCAGGCTTCAGGACTAAAGTGGACTACTTTATCCAACTAGTAGTGCCCCAGGATGCACGTGTGCAGAGTGGTGGAGAAAAGGGGGAATGGCCTCTGACAACCTCTCAATAATCTAGCTATGTGGGTCTTACTGGAGATGACAGGTGGGGTAGTTGGGCCCCAAGGACCATCGAGAGCCATAGGACATCACCCCTTTTCTAGTAGTGTGCCAGGAGGCCTGTCAGCAGAGTGGTGGAGAAAGGGGGCGTGGCCTCCGACAACCTCTCAGCAATCCTGCTGGGTGGGACTTACTGGAGGGAAATTGATGGGTAGCTGGCCCCAAAGGACCCCACCCCCTTTCTCCAGTACTCCGCAAACGTGGCTTGTGGTACACTACTGGTTGGGGGATTGTATGAAGTTGGGTTTCTGTTACAGAACCCCCCCCTACTTTTTGCCAGACTACAGATGCACTTTGACTAGATGTTCCCTGGGTCCCTGCCAATCATGTTCCCAGGGCCTGTGTTCTTTCCAAAAACTATACCTTGTAACCCGAATTGGCACCTCTCTGGCCACATGTCGGACCCTTGTGAAAAGTACCATGGGTACCAAGGGCACTGTGCCCAGGGAAGGCCTCTAAGGGCTTCAGCACATATTGTGACACCCTTGGAGCTCCTTTACCTTTATACACACACACTGCCATTGTAGACTGTGCGTTGTGCTGCAGAACAAAGTAAAGAGTCAACATGGCACACATCCCTGTGTGCCATGCCTACAACCCACTTCCCTGGCATAGGTCAGCCACACCTCTAGCTGGGTGCACTCTACCAGTGGTAGGGTACAGGTTTCTGAGCCTTGTACCCTACAGTGTCTAAACCAATTCTTAGACATTGTAAGTGCAGTAATGCCATTAAGAGTATATGGTGCTGGGAGTTTGTCATTACGAACTGCACAGCACAATAATGGCTTTATTGAAAATTGGGAAGTTTGGCATCGAACGTCTCAGCACCTTAAACCCACACTGATGCCAGCATAGGATTTAATGAAAAATGCACTCAGAGGGTATCTTTGAGATGCCCCCTGAAAAACGACCGGCCTATGGTGGGTTCCCTGACTGGTACAACCAGCCTGCCACCACAAGACTTGTCTCTGGACGCCTGGGATGGGAGCCTTCTTGCAGATGGCAGGCACTCTCCAATCAGGATTAGGGATTGTGCCCACTCCCCCACGTGGGGTGAGCACACAAAGGGTGTAGTCACCCTAAATTCTACTTACTTCAAGACCCCTAAAATGCCACATAAATACACTATTTAGGGGGCAGCCCTGAACCAAGAAGACAGATTCCAGCAACCTACGAAGAAGAAGGACGAAAGAAGATGCCTAGCAGAGGAAACTGCACAGAACAACTGACTTGGCCTTAGCCCTACCGGGTCGTCTGCAGTTTCCTCCAGAGCTCCTGGGAGTGGGAGGACTGACTGACTTCAACAAAGACTAAATCTCCTGTGACCAGCAGCTCTGTTCAAAAGAAACAGCAAAGAAAGACTCTGAGCCTGGTTGAAGTATCTAAAAAACACATTTTCTGCCCTAGGTAGACTGGAACTTTTTCTATCTCCTTGTAATATCAGGAGAGAAGATGTAAAGTGGATCAAGGTCCATTTTATAGAGAGAGTCCGTCTCAATAGAGAGGAGAAGGAAATATTGAAACCATCTGTAAGAGCACACTCTATGTTAATCACTACTCCCAACCTGGAACCATACCTGAAATTTGTTACAAGACCCCTTCATAGACTCCTATTAGTGAGATTCAGGTTTAACTTGATTCAATTCTCCTTAGGTTGTTACCCATCCTGGGACAACTCAGAAGATGCCCCTCTTTGTGAGTGCAATAATTTTTCAAAGCAAGATACCATGCATTTTATGATGTTTTGTGGGTTTTATACTGCCGCTAGGAAAAAACATCTGTTACCTGTGTTGAGGGAGGCGGGCTTTATTCAAGTCAGACCTGCATTAATCTACCTCCAGATGTTGGGCAATACTTACATTACTTTTAGTGTTGCCAGCTTTTTAGCTGAAGCCTTTAGAATTAAGAATAAACGTGTACCACTGAACATTTTATTGTAAATAAGGTATCTTTTAAACAGATTTTAATTCTATTATGCCAGACAAGATGTAGTACAGTCAAATTATGGCTTGCTCTGTTTTTGTACAAAAATGAACTGTGATTTTAATGTATATGTATTGTATGTGCTTTTTATGGTTTTTTTAAAATCGAATAAAGCGTGCTTTGACTGACTGACTGACTGACTCTGAGCCTGCCGCAGACAGATAAAACCCGAAGCCTGGAACCACCACTGCACCTTATGCCTACGGCCCGAATCAGGGTGGCCCACCGGCCCATCAAGGTCCCCCAGTGCTCCAGAGTCCAAGTCCACCATGGGTCGACCCCTCCTGGACTCCCTAATGTCACCTGCAGCCTCTACACAGGGAGTCCCAACTACAGCGAGTGGTGCAGTAGGTGAATTCTGGTCTCAAAAGACACCCCTGCATCCAGCTGCCCTGTGACCCTGGAGAAGAGAACCCGAGGTGCACCTACATCCCCAAGCCCTCCAACTTACCTGCCCAGCTCTTGGTTACTCCCAGAAGTCTTCCTGGACCGAGCCTGCAGCCAAAATACAAAACCTGCAATTTCCATTGAAAACAACTGGGGACCCGACGCCAAAACAGCACCCTGCACCCTGCCACCACTGAGTGTGAACTTTGGGTCCTAACTTGGATCCCCCTTTGTCCTGAGCTTAATACCAAGAGCTTTGCTCCCACAACCCTGTGGCCTGCTCATGAGCCCCCTATCCCCCTTTGGATAACATTGGGCCTTAGCACTATGCAACCGGCCGCCCTAGTGCCGCTGAGGGTATTTCAAGGGTGCATTCCTGGGGAAACTGTTAAAACGAAGAAGGATGCGCAGTCATATCTTGTAGTTACAAGTAGTAGATTTATTTTTCTGGTTACATCACAGGTTCTTAGTTACAGGAAGATGTTCTGATCCATTAAAGTGCCCCACCAGGAGCAGCCTCCTCTCTGCAAAGCCCATCCACACCAACTGACTCTCTCCACATACAAACCCCCTCAACATTCTATATGATCTCAGCACAAGCTGAGCAGCAAGGCAGAGAACTACTGTAGGGAGAGTGCAATAAGTAAAAGGTACATTACAACACATCTCCCCCTTTATAATAATGAAAAACATTTAAAATGTGTGAAGGTGATAAGGTACACATGTCAGCAGGAGGATGCATTAACAACAATACATTATAACAAATCTTTCCCCCTGATAATAATCATATACACAAAAATGCATAAACATAGTAAAACACACCTTTGACAGAAAGGAAGATGCATTACCTAAAACATAACTCATCCTTCTCCTTGATAATAATAATACAACAAAATGTATGTAGGTGTTAAAACTTAGATATCAGAACAGGAGGATGCTTTAACAACAAAACATTATAACACATCCTTCTCCCTGATAATGATCAAATACACAAAAATGCATAGAGATGGTAAAACACACCTTTGACAGAAAAAGAGGATGCACTGCCAAAAACATTATAATACACCCTTTTCTCTGATAATGATCATAGACAACAAAGAATGCAAGACAAGAAGATACATTCTTAAACTACACACTGTGGTTTCCAAATACAACTCACCACAAAGTGTACCCATTGAGCCACAACTAAGACACAAGACTGCAGCAAAACAGGGATCTACAACCCTGAATTGCGCAAACCAATGGCAGGACAGGTCTAATTCAAAGAATAGGAATTAGACTCCACCTATTAGCAAAAGTCATCTGAAAAGTAATCCAATAACAACCACACAAAGTAATTTACAAAGTAACTGAAAAGTAATTTTGTAACAGTAACTTACCTGTATTTCATTCAATTGCATTTGAACCTCAATTCAATTGTACAATAGTGCATAAGATTTTGAAAAGCATTATGTTCACTTACCTGCACCAGGCTTGGTTTGGTTTTAGAAATAAAAAAAGTAATAATATTTTTGATACAAACAAATTGTTCTTGAGTTCAGTCTTTGAGTGTGTGACATCATTTGCTGCCTGAGTGTGTACAACAAATGCTTAACACTACCCTCTGATAAAACCTTACTGCTCGCCAACACTACCACAAATTGAGAGTAAGGTGCTATCTACTTTTACATCTGTCTACCTTTGGCTTTCCACTGGACTATGTGCACACCATACGTCATTTTAATATAGTATAGACAGACCTAGCTTCCTACAGGGATGAGTCCACTTTTTCTCCTGAGGGACCTTGAGGGCCAAGAAGCCCTCCTGGTACAGCAGGTAAGTCAATGATGTCACTGACCTAGTCATGACGGATGTAATATGTGAGGTCATAAGCAGTGCGTTGTGGGGGCACGAGTTATAGCTAACGCACTAACTATAACGGCTGAATTTCTCTGGTTTTGTATGAGTGACATCTATAACATCTCTGTAACCTTTGTTTTTTCAGTGAATATATATATATATATATATTTAGTTTATTAAAAAAACAAACGTTAAAGCTTAATTATAGTTAGAAAATATGTATTTCTTTATTCTTTCTATACAAATCAGACTTAAACTACGCGAACATTAGCGATTCTAAAATTATAGTTATACCTTAAATGTATAATTTACACACCACCTTCAAATTACCATAACTCGCACATTTACATAGACACTGTAGTGTATTCATTAGCCTCTCTGCCATATACTCTTTTCGCTGTGATGTAATATGAAAGGGTATAACCAGTGCATGGAGAAGGGGAGAACTATAATTAAAGTGGTGTCCATGCCACAATTCCCTATGATTTGTTCCAAAATAGCCCTGCTACACCGCATTAATGTTCTCAACGCATTGGATCATTCATTCCATCACCCTCCTTTGTCTGTTTCTTTGTGACCTCACCTCCTTGTTCCTGCTCTCAAAACTTAGAGCTCAAGCTTGCAATTGGCCAGTTGAAAACTGGTGGAATTCTGAGGGAGAATGCAAACAGTATTTGTTCACTTTTTCAAGTCCAAGCTTTTAGAGAATTGCATTAAAGTTAGTAAATAATTGTTTTAGAAACACAAATGCCTGAATAAACCCCAAAGCATAGCGAATGGTCTCATCTTTCCACCTTGTTCACTGTGGACCATACTACCAGATCATCTCAGAATTTTGGAGTAGCTCATTAGGTTTATAAAAATCATAAAATCACTCTCCAGTAGTTTGTTAGGTTTATTGATCTTCCAGCACTTAAAGATATATACTGGTATCTAAAATATGACAGTGGCAATTACATATAACTTTACCTTCCCAAGCACAGCACAGCAGATAATAGAAGCACTGGGAAAGCCAATAGGTTTCGCCTATGAGAATTATATTGACGTTGTCATTTTTTTTTACATATTGCAGAGCAGTAGAGTTGCTGTGCAATATAATTCAAAGTAAATAAATTAATTGCCTTGTTCACAATAGGTGAAACCTGTTGGCTTTGCCAAGGCTTCATTTTACTCACTGTGGCATGGAGATGTTTTACTATTTGCTTCCTTCCCGTCGAGTACATTCAACAAATAACAATCACATCCCAAAGACAAAAAATAAATGGGGGTGAAATGTGTTAGTCACTAATAAACATCTTGGAGAGATTTATAATTTTGTTGCCAAAGTCACATTTAAAGTGGCACTGCCTTTTAAATTATTTGCTTTACCCAAAGATTTTTTCAGAGGATGCTGACTTGTTTTAATGACAAGCATTGGCAAAGCCAATAGGTCTCGGCAATGCCCGAGCTATTGGTCTTGTCAATGTGAATGTCTTTTAGCCATTTTATCTAGCAGCACATCTGCTATTCAGCATCGCTGAAAGTCACTGAAAGCCCAGAATCACTTGATGTTGAACCAATGTCGAGTCTCTTTGCCCTCCGCTGTTGAGTTCATTGTCCTACCCCTCCTAACACAAAAAAGTGGTATGACGTGGTCTGATTTGGCCGCATCATAGTTCTTTTTTTAGTGACTGTCAGCCATGCCGAACATTAGATGTGCTGCTAGACAACATGCCTAAAAGACATTGGCATTGACAAAGCCAATAGCCCGGGCTCTGCTGAGATCTATTGGCTTTGCCAATGCTTGTTCGGTGTTGACAGGATCTTGCTGAATAAATGTGGAAGTGATAGTGAGAAACAGTTGAGGAGCTTTGAAGTGAAGGTAGGGTGTGGCTAAATGGCCAGAGCTCCCGACAGGGGAACCAGGTACCAGGTTCGAATTGGCTGAACAATTTGTGATTCTCTGCAAATTCCTTAAGCTTCTCCCTGCATACAACAATGAATGTGTCATTGTGTAATGTAACTAGTGAGCACTTAAGGAGCTCCAATACCATCAGCTGGTGTTAGCACTATGGCAAGATGGAGGATGGGAACAAGCGCTCCAATTCAGTCTGATCATGCAAAAAAATAAAACAAAATAAAAGAACATCCAGGAGGGAGATAGTTGGGGGATGGGTAAAGCAGGGAGGCAAGAGTGGATGCGAATAATGAGCAAGCCATATTGGGAGAGGGTGGGAGGAAGCAAAAACGAAAGGGGAAAAAAGACCCTAATTGAAGCAGGATTGGCAAAGAAAATGAATGTGTTATTGTGGAATGTAACTGGTGAGCACTCAAAGCACTCCAATCCCATCGGCTCATGTTTGCGCTATGGGAAAACGGAGGACATAGCAAGTGCGCCAATACCATCAGATCATGCAAAAAAACATACAAGTGCTGTTCATTGTGTTGTATTGTATTGTATGTGGATTTGTAGAGCGCGATTGCTGCCCGGGGGCGTCCAAGCGCTAAGAACCAACAGAAAGAGGGATGGTACCGGGGGCATTTACTGAGGGGAGTTGAAGAGGAATGTTTTGAGCTGTTTCCGGAATGAGGAGAGGTTGGGGTTGGCTCTCAGGTGAAGGGGCAAGGTGTTCCATGTCTTGGAGGCATTGTGAGCGAAGGTCCTACCGCCAGTTCTGGACTTCTTTATTCTGGGTGTTATGGCCCTGAAGGCCTGGTTTGATCGAAGATTCCTGGTAGGTTGGTAGTGAGAGACTAGGTTACGGGTGATGAGGGGGCCCGTTTTCCAGAAGGCCTGGTGCGCAATACAAAGGGCTTTGAATTGGATTCTTTGGCGGACTGGTAACCAGTGTAATTTGATCAGCCTGGCTTTGGCAGATTGACGACAAGGGAGCTGAAGTTGTGTGCGGGCTGCGCAATTCTGCACAGTTTGAAGTCTCCGCAGTGTATATTCTGGGGCAGCGAGGCAGAGGGCGTTGTTGAAGTCCAGGCGGGACTGGATCAGGCCCTGGATGGCTACCTGTTTGGCTTCCATGGGTAGAAGATGAAGGACCTTCCTTAACATCCTAAGGAGGCCAAAACAGGTAGCTGAGAGCTTGGTGGCTTGGGTGCCAAAAGACAGGGATCTGTCCAGCCATACCCCAAGGCTCTTGATGTTGTCCTTGGCGGCCGGGGGGGGTGCCTAAGCAGGGTGGCCATAGGTCATTGAAAGATCTAGGGTCGGCAGGGCCCAGAAGCATTAGCTCTGTTTTATCCACGTTCATTTTGAGAGATGAGGAGGACATCCAGCTCTTTACCTCCTCTAGACATTTTCTGAGCCCTCCTCTCTTTGGCATGTTAGCTTCCTGCGCCAATGAGACCACCAGCCGAGTGTAGTCAGCGTAGGAAATGATCTTAACTCCAAACTGACGGACAACCTCAGCCAGTGGTCTCATATAAATGTTGAAGAGCGCCGGGCTTAATGAGGAGCCTTGTGGTACTCCGAATCTTAATGGTCTGCTGGTAGATGATGATTCACCATCGAATACCCGGAAGGATCTGTCCTTCAAGAAGGACTTGAACCAAAACCATGCTTTGTCTTTTATGCCGATGTTAGACATACGGTCCAGCAGTATGTCATGGCTGACCGTGTTGAAGGCCGCGCTTAGGTCAAGGAGGATCACTGCCACTGATCCTCCTTGGTCCAGGATGGTTCTGGATTCCTCGGTGACGATGAGGAGCGCGGTTTAGGTGCCATATTTTGGTCTAAAGCCTGTTTGAGTGGGGTCCAATAAATGATGGTTTTCTAGGTAGGCGGCCATTTGGCCGTTGATATGTCTCTCCAGGATTTTGCTTAGCCAGGGCAGTAGAGAGATTGGCCGATAATTGCTGAAGTCTGAGGGGTCCAGGCTAGGTTTCTTTAATAGGGCTCGAACCATGGCTCGTTTCCATTCATGTTTTAAAAACTTTTAACAAATGCATTTGTTTATGTACACATGTATTGTTGTGGTATGTGTGTATGTGTACAAGGGGGATGGCCGGCCTGAAAACACAAGTACTCCTATGGAGTGCTTGAAAATAAAGAAAAAATAGCTGCCCAAACTGAGAGCAATATAACGAGACATGTTCTTGGTCCATGCGTTATGGGAGGGCCAAACACAGGAATAGGGCATGATGCCCACATGCCATGATGAATAGCATCAAAGAAAATGAGAAAAAGGCTGAAGTTTACCAATGGTAGGAGATGGGCGGCCAGTAAGTCTACAAATAGAACACAAAATATCTCTTTGAGACAGCGCAAGTTCTGTATAGATGAGCAGCGCACAAGCTGTGTAGCAGAGACCTAAAAACAATAGATTTTGCAAAAGTGAAAACTACTTGCTTTGCCAATGCTAGTCGGTTTATAAACAGGGAGATTAGGAGATTTATCTGTAATCAAAAAATTTCTAACTGAGGCCGAGGCTAGGGAGAAGATACTGTGTCCTTTTTGGAGAGGATGTTGTGCTGCATTCTATGAAGCTGGTAAACTAGGTTTGAGTTTCAATGAGGGCTTAACTTCCTTGGTTTTGGGCAAATCACTTAATCTTGCTGGGCCTAAAATAAGGAATGGGGCATATTCTCAACAAGGATTTATCGCCGAGTTAACAGCACTTTAGTGCAGCAAAAGTGGCGAAAGAAATATCGCCCCATTCTCAAGCTGATGCAAACTGCCAATATTGCCAGTTTTCCAGTGTCAGCTTCTGCAAAAACGACCAGCCAGATCTGCGATGCGATCCAAAAACAGGCGATAAGGCGCGTTAACGGCAGGGATTAAACACCTGCCTTTTACTGGTGTTAAGCAGGACGACTACCTGCAGTATGAAAGGGAGCCCAGCGCCACATCTGAAGACCAACAGATGCAATGGAGCCAATGATCATGCAGCTAGAAGACCCAAGAGGGCCACAACACCCACCGTCACCACCCCCAGGACCCCCCACCTCCAGGACCCCCCCCCCCCACTGGACTACCACAAGGCATCACAGAACAAGACAGTTGACCTTCCTTTTTTTTAAAAAAAATTTATTTATTGCTTTCAGGTTGCAAACATACACAAATTAACTCAATTACATTTTACTTGTATAAGAAATACCATAAAATAAAACGAAGCACGACAGCAAAGCAATCCAACAAAGGTTAAGCAAATGAATATTTTAAGTCATTTCCTCATGGATCCATTGTTGTACCGGAGCCCAAATTTTCATCCCTAATTGTTTCTTCTTCCTTCCTTTAGTTGCATACATAGCTGATTCAAAGTTAAATTTTGCTAGTAAGCGGGCCCTCCACATAGAGAACGATGGTGGAGCTGGGTTAATCCATTCCTGTGTGACGCATGCCCGATATTCAGACAACATAATAAAGATCAAGTGTTGTTGTTCGCTTTCTGAAGTGTCTATTGATAGTCCAAATAAAATCAATTCTGGTGTAAGAATTATTGTTCTCCCTTTGATTCTTTCAATGAAAAGTTGTATTTGTAAAATAATACCATGTAATTTGGAGCATGAGAAAAACATATGTATTGAATCTGCTCCCATCTGTGTACACCGATTGCACATTATACCAGCAGTACCCCCCCATTTCATAATTTTTGCTGGGGTATGATAGAGATCAAACATGGCCATATAGTGCTGAGTTCGTGATCGTCCTGTAATTAGAATAGTATTAGCATTTTTAATTGACTCCTTTAACATCAAGTCATTTACACACAATTTCTCCTCCCATCTATGTTGAATCGCAGAGAGATCATCTGGGAGAAAAGTTATAAGAAGGTTATAAAAATAACCTATTTTTCTTTTAACGAACAGACTCTCTATCATCAAAATCATTTTTAACCCTTGGTAATCATTGAGCGTCGACGAGTTTAGAAAGCTAAATATCTGTAGGTATTTAAAGTAGTCTTGAGGAGGAATTCTAAATTTCTGTTGTAGTTCAGAGAAGGATGATATAGGGTTAGAATTGGCCGAATATAAATCACTCAGATAGTATATACCACTATTATTCCACCTTTTCATCACCGCATCTCTGAATATGGGAGGAAAGCAATGTGGAGAATTTAAGAGAGTATATCTTGTAATCTTTGGAATCCCCACCAATTTTTTAATAATTCTCCATGCTTTAAAAGCTGCCGATATAATCTTAAATTTTGTTTTTTTGTAGTAGCTTGGTTCTATTATTCTTAGAAATTGATTATTAGTATCCAAGCCTAGAACTAATTCATAAATCGAAGGGGAATGTGCATATGAGATGGGAGTTTTTTTGCCCACAATTAGGGGCGATATACATGGAAATACTGTAGCCAGATAATAAAATAAAAAGTGTGGAGCAGCCCATCCACCTCTATCCCTTGGTAGTATCATTTTTTTATAAGCTCTTCTAATACCTTTGTACCCCCATAGGAATCTTACAGTCATTCTTTCAAGTTGTTTAAAGTATTCAGGCGGGAATTCCAGAGGAATTGTTCTAAATAAATATATACATTTTGGCAGAATCAGCATTTTTAACACATTGTTCCTGCCATGTAGTGATAAATGCAAATGGCCTATTCTCTCCAAAGTTGAGTTGGCCTTCCTCAGAATCGGGACAAAATTAAGATCAGGAATCTTTGATATAGGAGTAGTTAATTTAATCCCCAAGTATGTTGGTTCAGAGACTATGGGGCACATGCATCAACCTATTTAGGAAGTGCAAACGGTGCGAATCGGTAAATTCGGCCGTTTGCACTTCCTAAATATGTTTTTGGGATGCATGAAACAATTTTTCAAAATTCGCTTTTTTTTGCATTTCCTAAAAATGTGAACGCATTTAAGGAATCGCATTTGTGCGATTCCTTAAATGCAATGCATCATTTTTTTTAAAAATGCGAATTTTGAAATAGGAAGTGCAAATTAACACGAGGTTGACCCTTGTGTTAATTTGCAAAATTGTTTCAAAAAGCACAAAAATGCATTTTGAAAAGTGTCATGTTACAGACACACATGTCCTTAGGACATGTGTGTGTGAAACATGCACTTTAAAATACATTTCAGGGGTGCAGGGGGGGGGGTCCTTTGGACCCCCCTCTGCACCCTTGCAATGCATCAACAAATTGCAATTTCCTAAACAAAGAAATGCAAAACGGCATTGATTCCTATGGGCCTCTAGGCCCATAGGAATCAATGTTATGCCATTCCTTAATTGCGATTCGCAATTAAGGAATCACAAATTCCGAAATTTAAGAAATCCTAAAAGATTTTAGGATTTCTTGATGCATAGGATTATGCAATTCCAAATAGCGATTCCTTAATTTTCGCTATTTAGGAAATGCAAAATCCTAGATTGATGCATGTGCCCCATTATTATTAAGGAGCGGTGGATTTTGACTTACATAAATTATTTGCGTTTTAGATAAATTCAGTTTGTATCCTGAAAAGGAGCTAAAATTTGTTGCCAGTTCTTCGATTCTAGGGAACGCCCTCTCAATATCACTGGTAAGTACCACTAGATCATCTGCATAGGCGAGGGCTCTATAATTGATACCACCCACTTCCACCGGAACAATGTGTTCGTCTTGATTTAGTTGGTTAAGAAAAATATCAATGTAGATAGCAAAAAGGAGAGGGGAGGATGGGCATCCTTGGCGTGTTCCACGTTGAATAGGAAATAAAGCTGATTTCATAGCCCCAATTTTAACCGATGATATTGGATTTTTATACAAAGCTTTAAAAGCGGTTACAATCCCCGGACCAAACCCCTTTATAATTAGCAGCTCCCAAAGATAGGGCCATGCCACCCTATCGAACGCTTTTTCGGCATCCAATAGGGTGATCTCCATTGATGTTTTGGTACCCTCAGCCCAGTCCATAATAGCGACAACCCTCCGTACATGATCTGCTGTATCCCTATTTGGGATAAGCCCATGTTGCCAGCGGGATACAATTGTTGCTATTATTTTTGACAATCGTGTTGCTAATATTTTTGAGTATATCTTGCTATCTGTATTTATTAAAGATATTGGTCTGTATGACGCGGGGTTTAATGGATCCTTATCTTTTTTGAGAAATTTCATTATTAGTGACTGGGCCCAGGAGTCAGATGGAAAACCTCTCTGTGCCTCAAGGAAGGTAATGAGTATGTCTTGTTTTATAACATTTCTAAAAACCCTGTAGAATTCCAATGGGATACCATCAGGTCCCGTGGCTTTTCCTATTGCTAACGATGTTAATGCATTTTCGATTTCCTCCCAAGAAATTACTGTTTCTAGAGCTACCTTTTGGTCATAAGACAGGAGTGGTAGGGCATTAGCTCTGGCAAAATTCATACATTTTTGTGACGAATAACAGTCATCATTATATTGATATAATTTTCGGTAAAATTGTTGAAAAGTTTCAAGGATCGTATCAGGATTATGATGTGTCTGTCCCATTTCGTCTTTAATTGAATCTATTGTGTTATATACTTCTTTTTGTCTAGTTCTTTTAGCTAAAATTTTCCCTGCATTCTAAGCCATCTCGTACAGTTGAGATCTATGGGTTGCTATTATTCCCGCCACTTTTGAAGCAAAAGATTCATATAGAGCAGCTTTATGAATTGCTAGGTTCGTTTCAATGTCTATATATATAGTTTATTAAAAAAACAAACGTTAAAGCTTAATTATAGTTAGAAAATATGTATTTCTTTATTCTTTCTATACAAATCAGACTTAAACTACGCGAACATTAGCGATTCTAAAATTATAGTTATACCTTAAATGTATATTTTACACACCACCTTCAAATTACCATAACTCGCACATTTACATAGACACTGTAGTGTATTCATTAGCCTCTCTGACATGTACTCTTTTCGCTGTGATGTAATATGAAAGGGTATAACCAGCAGTGCATGGAGAAGGGGAGAACTATAATTAAAGTGGTGTCCATGCCACAATTCCCTATGATTTGTTCCAAAATAGCCCTGCTACACCGCATTAATGTTCTCAACGCATTGGATCATTCATTCCATCACCCTCCTTTGTCTGTTTCTTTGTGACCTCACCTCCTTGTTCCTGCTCTCAAAACTTAGAGCTCAAGCTTACAATTGGCCAGTTGGAAACTGGCAGAAATCTGAGGGAGAATGCAAACAGTATTTGCTCACTTTTTCAAGTCCAAGCTTTTAGAGAATTGCATAAATGTTAGTAAATAATTGTTTTAGAAACACAAATGCCTGAATAAACCCCAAAGCATAGCAAATGGTCTCATCTTTCCACCTTGTTCACTGTGGACCATACTACCAGATCATCTCAGAATTTTGGAGTAGCTCATTAGGTTTATAAAAATCATAAAATCACGCTCCAGTAGTTTGTTAGGTTTATTGATCTTCCAGCACTTAAAGATATATACTGGTATCTAAAATATGACAGTGGCAATTACATATAACTTTACCTTCCCAAGCACAGCACAGCAGATAATAGAAGCATTGGCAAAGCCAATAGGTTTCGCCTATGAGAATTATATTGACGTTGTCAATTTTTTTTCCATATTGCAGAGCAGTAGAGTTGCTGTGCAATATAATTCAAAGTAAATAAATAAATTGCCGTGTTCACAATAGGTGAAACCTGTTGGCTTTGCCAAGGCTTCTTTTTACTCACTGTGGCATGGAGATGTTTTACTATTTGCTTCCTTCCCGTCGAGTACATTCAACAAATAACAATCACATCCCAAAGACAAAAAATAAATGGGGGTGAAATGTGTTAGTCACTAATAAACATCTTGGAGAGATTTATAATTTTGTTGCCAAAGTCACATTTAAAGTGGCACTGCCTTTTAAATTATTTGCTTTACCCAAAGATTTTTTCATAGGATGCTGACTTGTTTTAATGACAAGCATTGGCAAAGCCAATAGGTCTCGGCAATGCCCGAGCTATTGGTCTTGTCAATGTGAATGTCTTTTAGCCATTTTATTTAGCAGCACATCTGCTATTCAGCATCGCTGATAGTCACTGAAAGCCCAGAATCACTTGATGTTGAACCGATGTCGAGTCTCTTTGCCCTCCGCTGTTGAGTTCATTGTCCTACCCCTCCTAACACAAAAAAGTGGTATAACGTGGTCTGATTTGGCCGCATCATAGTTCTTTTTTTAGTGACTGTCAGCCAAGCCGAACATTAGATGTGCTGCTAGACAACATGCCTAAAAGACATTGGCATTGACAAAGCCAATAGCTCGGGCTCTGCTGAGATCTATTGGCTTTGCCAATGCTTGTTCGGTGTTGACAGGATCTTGCTGAAAAAAAGTGGAAGTGATAGTGAGAAACAGTTGAGGAGCTTTGAAGTGAAGGGAGGGTGTGGCTAAATGGCCAGAGCTCCCGACAGGGGAACCAGGTACCAGGTTCGAATTGGCTGAACAATTTGTGATTCTCTGCAAATTCCTTAAGCTTCTCCCTGCATACAACAATGAATGTGTCATTGTGTAATGTAACTAGTGAGCACTTAAGGAGCTCCAATACCATCAGCTGGTGTTAGCACTATGGCAAGATGGAGGATGGGAACAAGCGCTCCAATTCAATCTGATCATGCAAAAAAATAAAACAAAATAAAAGAACATCCAGGAGGGAGATAGTTGGGGGATGGGTAAAGCAGGGAGGCAAGAGTGGATGCGAATAATGAGCAAGCCATATTGGGAGAGGGTGGGAGGAAGCAAAAACGAAAGGGGAAAAAAGACCTTAATTGAAGCAGGATTGGCAAAGAAAATGAATGTGTTATTGTGGAATGTAACTGGTGAGCACTCAAAGCACTCCAATCCCATCGGCTCATGTTTGCGCTATGGGAAAACGGAGGACATAGCAAGTGCGCCAATACCATCAGATCATGCAAAAAAACATACAAGTGCTGTTCATTGTGTTGTATTGTATTGTATGTGGATTTGTAGAGCGCGATTGCTGCCCGGGGCGTCCAAGCGCTAAGAACCAACAGAAAGAGGGATGGTACCGGGGGCATTTACTGAGGGGAGTTGAAGAGGAATGTTTGGAGCTGTTTCCGGAATGAGGAGAGGTTGGGGTTGGCTCTCAGGTGAAGGGGCAAGGTGTTCCATGTCTTGGAGGCATTGTGAGCGAAGGTCCTACCACCAGTCCTGGACTTCTTTATTCTGGGTGTTATGGCCCTGAAGGCCTGGTTTGATCGAAGATTCCTGGTAGGTTGGTAGTGAGAGACTAGGTTACGGGTGATGAGGGGGCCCGTTTTCCAGAAGGCCTGGTGCGCGGTACAAAGGGCTTTGAATTGGATTCTTTGGCGGACTGGTAACCAGTGTAATTTGATCAGCCTGGCTTTGGCAGATTGACGACAAGGGAGCTGAAGTTGTGTGCGGGCTGCGCAATTCTGCACAGTTTGAAGTCTCCGCAATGTATATTCTGGGGCAGCGAGGTAGAGGGCGTTGTTGAAGTCCAGGCGGGACTGGATCAGGCCCTGGATGGCTACCTGTTTGGCTTCCATGGGTAGAAGATGAAGGACCTTCCTTAACATCCTAAGGAGGCCAAAACAGGTAGCTGAGAGCTTGGTGGCTTGGGTGCAAAAAGACAGGGATCTGTCCAGCCATACCCCAAGGCTCTTGATGTTGTCCTTGGCGGCCGGGGGGTGCCTAAGCAGGGTGGCCATAGGTCATTGAAAGATCTAGGGTCGGCAGGGCCCAGTAGCATTAGCTCTGTTTTATCCCCGTTCATTTTGAGTGATGAGGAGGACATCCAGCTCTTTACCTCCTCTAGACATTTTCCGAGCCCTCCTCTCTTTGGCATGTTAGCTTCCTGCGCCAATGAGACCACCAGCCGAGTGTAGTCAGCGTAGGAAATGATCTTAACTCCAAACTGACGGACAACCTCAGCCAGTGGTCTCATATAAATGTTGAAGAGCGGCGGGCTTAATGAGGAGCCTTGTGGTACTCCGCATCTTAATGGTCTGCTGGTAGATGATGATTCACCGTCGAATGCCCGGAAGGATCTGTCCTTCAAAAAGAACTTGAACCAAAACCATGCTTTGTCTTTTATGCCGATGTTAGACATACGGTCCAGCAGTATGTCATGGCTGACCGTGTCGAAGGCCGCGCTTAGGTCAAGGAGGATCACTGCCACTGATCCTCCTTGGTCCAGGATGGTTCTGGATTCCTCGGTGACCATGAGGAGTGCGGTTTTGGTGCCATATTTTGGTCTAAAGCCTGTTTGAGTGGGGTCCAATAAATGATGGTTTTCTAGGTAGGCGGCCAGTTGGCCGTTGATATGTCTCTGTGGGATTTTGCTTAGCCAGGGCAGTAGAGAGATTGGCCAATAATTGCTGAAGTCTGAGGGGTCCAGGCTAGGTTTCTTTAATAGGGCTCGAACCATGGCTCGTTTCCATTCATGTTTTAAAAACTTTTAACAAATGCATTTGTTTATGTACACATGCATTGTTGTGGTATGTGTGTATGTGTACAAGGGGGATGGCCGGCCTGAAAACACAAGTACTCCTATGGAGTGCTTGAAAATAAAGAAAAAATAGCTGCCCAAACTGAGAGCAATATAACGAGACATGTTCTTGGTCCATGCGTTATGGGAGGGCCAAACACAGGAATAGGGCATGATGCCCACATGCCATGATGAATAGCATCAAAGAAAATGAGAAAAAAGCTGAAGTTTACCAATGGTAGGAGATGGGCAGCCAGTAAGTCTACAAATAGAACACAAAATATCTCTTTGAGACAGTGCAAGTTCTGTATAGATGAGCAGCGCACCAGCTGTGTAGCAGAGACCTAAAAACAATAGATTTTGCAGAAGTGAAAACTACTGGCTTAGCCAATGCTAGTCGGTTTATAAACAGGGAGATTAGGAGATTTATCTGTAATCAAAAAATTTCTAACTGAGGCCGAGGCTAGGGAGAAGATACTGTGTCCTTTTTGGAAAGGATGTTGTGCTGCATTCTATGGAGCTGGTAAACTAGGTTTGAGTTTCAATGAGGGCTTAACTTCCTTGGTTTTGGGCAAATCACTTAATCTTGCTGGGCCTACAAAAATGAATGGGGCATATTCTCAACAAGGACTTATCGCCGAGTTAACAGCACTTTAGTGCAGCAAAAGTGGCGAAAGAAATATCGCCCCATTCTCAAGCTGATGCAAACTGCCAATATTGCCAGTTTTCCAGTGTCAGCTTCTGCAAAAACGACCAGCCAGATCTGCGATGCGATCCAAAAACAGGCGATAAGGCGCGTTAACAGCAGGGATTAAACACCTGCCTTTTACTGGTGTTAAGCAGGACGACTACCTGCAGTATGAAAGGGAGCCCAGCGCCACATCTGAAGACCAACAGATGCAATGGAGCCAATGATCATGCAGCTAGAAGACCCAAGAGGGCAACAACACCCACCGTCACCACCCCCAGGACCCCCCCCCCACCTCCAGGACCCCCCCCCCCCCACTGGACTACCACAAGGCAGCACAGAACAAGACAGTTGACCTTCCTTTTTAAAAAAAAAAAATTATTTATTGCTTTCAGGTTGCAAACGTACACAAATTAACTCAATTACATTTTACTTGTATAAGAAATACCATAAAATAAAACGGAGCACGACAGCAAAGCAATCCAACAAATGATAAGCAAATTAATATTTCCTCATGGATCCATTGTTGTACCGGAGCCCAAATTTTCATCCCTAATTGTTTCTTCTTCCTTCCTTTAGTTGCATACATAGCTGATTCAAAGTTAAATTTTGCTACTAAGCGGGCCCTCCACATAGAGAACGATGGTGGAGCTGGGTTAATCCATTCCTGTGTGATGCATGCCCGATATTCAGACAACATAATAAAGATCAAGTGTTGTTGTTCGCTTTCTGAAGTGTCTATTGATAGTCCAAATAAAATCAATTCTGGTGTAAGAATTATTGTTCTCCCTTTGATTCTTTCAATGAAAAGTTGTATTTGTAAAATAATACCATGTAATTTGGAGCATGAGAAAAACATATGTATTAAATCTGCTCCCATCTGTGTACACCGATTGCACATTATACCAGCAGTACCCCCCCATTTCATAATTTTTGCTGGGGTATGATAGAGATCAAACATGGCCATATTGTGCTGAGTTTGTGATCGTCCTGTAATTAGAATAGTATTAGCAATTTTAATTGACTCCTTTAACATCAAGTCATTTACACACAATTTCTCCTCCCATCTATGTTGAATCACAGAGAGATCATCTGGGAGAAAAGTTATAAGAAGGTTATAAAAATAACCTATTTTTCTTTTAACGAACAGACTCTCTATCATCAAAATAATTTTTAACCCTTTTGCCCACAATTAGGGGCGATATACATGGAAATACTGTAGCCAGATAATAAAATAAAAAGTGTGGAGCAGCCCATCCACCTCTATCCTTTGGTAGTATAATTTTTTTATAAGCTCTTCTAATACCTTTGTACCCCCATAGGAATCTTCCTGTCATTCTTTCAAGTTGTTTAAAGTATTCAGGCGGGAATTCCAGAGGAATTGTTCTAAATAAATATATACATTTTGGCAGAATCAGCATTTTTAACACATTGTTCCTGCCATGTAGTGATAAATGCAAATGGTCTATTCTCTCCAAAGTTGAGTTGGCCTTCCTCAGAATCGGGACAAAATTAAGATCAGGAATCTTTCATATAGGAGTAGTTAATTTAATCCCCAAGTATGTTGCTTCAGAGACTATATTATTAAGGAGCGGTGGATTTTGACCCACATAAATTATTTGCGTTTTAGATAAATTCAGTTTGTATCCTGAAAAGGAGCCAAAATTTGTTGCCAGTTCTTCGATTCTAGGGAACGCCCTCTCAATATCACTGGTAAGAACCACTAGATCATCTGCATAGTCGAGGGCTCTATAATTGATACCACCCACTTCCACCGGAACAATGTGTTCGTCTTGATTTAGTTGGTTAAGAAAAATATCAATGTAGATAGCAAAAAGGAGAGGGGAGGATGGGCATCCTTGGCGTGTTCCACGTTGAATAGGAAATAAAGCTGATTTCATAGCCCCAATTTTAACTGATGATATTGGATTTTTATACAAAGCTTTAAAAGCGGTTACAATCCCCGGACCAAACCCCTTTATAATTAGCAGCTCCCAAAGATAGGGCCATGCCACCCTATCGAATGCTTTTTCGGCATCCAAAAGGGTGATCTCCATTGATGTTTTGGTACCCTCAGCCCAGTCCATAATAGCGACAACCCTCCGTACATGATCTGCTGTATCCCTATTTGGGATAAACCCATGTTGCCAGCGGGATACAATTGTTGCTATTATTTTTGACAATCGTGTTGCTAATATTTTTGAGTATATCTTGCTATCTGTATTTATTAAAGATATTGGTCTGTATGACGCGGGGTTTAATGGATCCTTATCTTTTTTGAGAAATGTCATTATTAGTGACTGGGCCCAGGAGTCAGGTGGAAAACCTCTCTGTGCCTCAAGGAAGGTAATGAGTATGTCTTGTTTTATAACATTTCTAAAAACATTTTCGATTTCCTCCCAAGAAATTACTGTTTCTAGAGCTACCTTTTGGTCATAAGACAGGAGTGGTAGGGCATTAGCTCTGGCAAAATTCATACATTGTTGTGACGAATAACAGTCATCATTATATTGATTTAATTTTCGGTAAAATTGTCGAAAAGTTTCAAGGATCGTATCAGGATTATTATGTGTCTGTCCCATTTCGTCTTTAATTGAATCTATTGTGTTATATTCTTCTTTTTGTCTAATTCTTTTAGCTAAAATTTTCCCTGCATTCTCAGCCATCTCGTACAGTTGAGATCTATGGGTTGCTATTATTCCCGCCACTTTTGAAGCAAAAGATTCATATAGAGCAACTTTATGAATTGCTAGGTTTGTTTCAATGTCTACAGTTGATTGTTTTTGAATAATAGCAATTGATCATTTTTTTCCCATAATAGGAAATTTTTATAGCCTTGATCTACCCTTTCTCGTATTATTTTTTGTTTTTTGATGACATACGATAGTGACTCCCCTCTAATCCCCGCTTTAAAAGCGTCCCATATATTCTTAACCGAGGCCGTTCCTCTATTTATGTCAAGAAATTCTTTTATCCACTTTGCCATCATATCTAGTTGACCTTCCAAAAAGACACCAGATCAGAGACTAAAAGCCATAGGATGTCATTGCCCACTACAGGCTCAAAAAGATAACCATCTTCCGCATCCTGAACCACATTGCCCACAGGCTGACGGTACCAACACAGCAGACAACAAACATCCCACAGCAGACAAAGCTGCTGGCTGTGCTGTACCTGTTGGCCTCTGGTACCTTCCAACCAACAACTGCCATAATCGGAGGAGTCTCACAGCCAGCCCTATCAAACTTCCTCACACATGTCTTGGATGCATGTCCACAAATGCAACGGAGGGCTCCTGTATCCGCACCACACACTAGTCTTAATTCATAGTGTTCCTGCGCAACCAACCCCAACCCCAGCCATTGCCTGGCACCTCTGTTCTCCTTATCCAAGATTGTGGTTTATGAAATGGGTGTGCACCTGGTCATGAAGTCCATTAGTCAATAGTAGTGGACAAACAGTACTTTATTACAAAAACATAAATTAACAACATGAAAACTTCAGCCAACGAGTTCCATTCCCAGCGGGGAACTTCATGAGGGCAACTTGTGGATCCAATTACCTGCATATCATCCGAGAAATCCCCAATACAATTCCCTTTTCCGAAGGTCCGTATTCAGAAACCTGTTGGATAAATAGTGACAATGGTCAAGCGTCCATATGGTCACAAACGTAATCCGGTACAGTGTATTGCACTTGGACAAATCGGAATGCTTACAAGTATGAGCAATCCAGCACAAAAAGACTGTAACAGAAGTTTGTGTGGTCGTAACCTTTGTCGGAAAGAAAAGGAAGATTACAACCACACAAACTTCTGTTACGGTCTCATTAGGCAGGATTTATCATACCTGTAAGCATCACGGTTCATATCAGCTTCATACCCCTGCACCTTCATTTCACCCACACTGCACAGAAACAGCTAGCAACCAAGCAAGGTAACTACGCCATAGCAGGCTTCCCGCACGTCTTGGGGCAATTGACTGCACACATGTACTACTTGTGCCCCTGCCGACACTGTCTATAATCACCGCAACAGAAACCACACGCATTCCAACAATCTGGTCCTCTTTGTCATTAGTGAAGAGTTGTTGGGTCTGCTCTTCAGGAGGTGTTGATTCTCCCTCTGCAATGTGAATGGTAGGTGCAGTTTAACATTGTGTTCACATGTATGTTGACTAAGTGTGGGTCGAAAATTCGTTCTGCTTGTGGAATTTGCGGATTTTCTGTGATTTCGCGATACGAGAATCTCACGAAATCACAGAAAAATCTGCGAACCCGCGAGCGGGACAAATTTTACATGAAGCACTTACAGGGTTACAGCAGCAGGCGCCCATGTTGAAGCTAATTTTTTTGTAACCATTTACAAAAGGGTTACAAAGAAATTAACTTCAACTTGGGCACCTGCTGTAAGCCTGTAAGTGCTTCCTGAGCGGCGCCTCGTTGCCTACTTGCAACTATTCTCTGACCCTGCTCTGACCCTCGAAGCAGGGTCAGCGAATAGTTACAAGTAGGCAACGAGGCTCCTGTCCCAAAAATTAAACCTCAGCAGGAAGCACTTACAGATACAAATAAAGCAGGTGCCAGAGTTGAAGCTCAAAGTCAGTAACGTTTTAATCAGCCCAAAACATTAGCACGGTCGAGGCTGGGCAATTGTGCTTTAACCCCATATCTGCTGTCGAAATCGAGCTGTAATACTCGAGGGAGGTCTTTGGATCCATGAGTTTCTCGAGCGTGATCCCTGTGTAGTTCCTGTGGCAGGAGGCTTCTTTCTTCTCACCTGCTGCCCTGCTCGCTCTCTGACCCTTTACACAAGAGGCATGTGAACACGCATAGCAGCCCCATCTGTTCGGCCCCGCACCACACACTTGCGGGACCAAACGTCTACCCGCCCTTTTACCCACTATGATGGACAGCTTCGTCAATCATAGTGGCATCTTCATGGAAGACTATGCAGGGCAGGATTCATTCTGGCCCAAGGCTCTTGTCCCAAAAATTAAACCTCAGCAGGAATTACAAATAAAGCAGGTGCCCAAGTTGAAGCTCAAAGTCAGTAACATTTTAATCAGCACAAAACATTAGCACGGTCGAGGCTGGGCAAGTGTGCTTTAACCCCATATCTGCTATTGAAAATGAGCTGTAATACTCGAGGGAGGTCTTTGCATCCATGAGATTCTTGAGCGTGATCCCCGTGTAGTTCCTGTGGCCAGGAGGCTGCTTTCTCCTCACCTGCTGCCCTGCTGGCTCTCTGACCCTTTATACACAAGAGGCATTTGAACACGCATAGCAGCCCCGCCCGTTCAGCCCTGCACCACACACTTGCGGTACCAAACGTCTTCCCGCCTTTTCCCCACTATGATGGACAGCTTCGTCCATCATAGCGGCATCTTCGTGGATAACTATGCAGGGCAGGATTCCTTCTGGCACGAGGCTCCTGTCCCAAAAATTAAACCTCAGCAGGAAACACTTACAGATACAAATAAAGCAGGTGCCCGAGTTGAAGCTCAAAGTCAGTAACGTTTTAATCAGCCCAAAACATTAGCATGGTTGAGGCTGGGCAAGTGTGCTTTAACCCATATCTGCCGTCAAAAATGAGCTGTAATACTCGAGGAAGGTCTTTGCATCCATGAGTTTCTCGAGCGTGATCCCCCTTTAGTGCCTACGCCAGGAGGGTGCTTTCTCCTCACCTGCTGCCCTGCTTGCTCTCTGACTCTTTATACACAAGAGGCATGTGAACACGCATAGCAGCCCCGCCCGTTCTGCCCTGCACCACACACTCACGGTACCAAACGTCTACCCGCCCTTTCCCAACTATGATGGACAGCTCACAAAAGGGACTTCAGCGCATTTTGGCACGGTGGCAAAGTTACAGGCACACAGGGTCACTGAAGGCAAATCTTCTGGCCCTTTACGCAGCTGCAGTGTAGGAAAACCAATATACATTTACCCAACGTGGTAGCACTTACTGATTAGCCAGTAGAAAGTACTCCAGTTGAGTATAGTGCAATTGCAAAAACATCCGCGATTTAGCTGAAAAATCCGCAAATTCGCGGATTGTTTTGCAATTTCGCGCGAATTTGTGGACCGCAGATCCGCAAAATTCACCCATTCTTAATGTTGATGCACTGTTCATGTTTACATACAGACTGTATGACAGTGTACATTGTGACTGTTTGGGAGGAGCTGCTTATTTTAGGCGGGACAGTGGACATTTCGACAACATCACAGATGTGTGTGTGTACTTGTATATTATCAACTCACATTTCCCTGCTAAGCCAAATGTGATTGACCAGTTTCTACACACAAGCTGCACCAGTTATGTCCTCTGTTCTGTTGTGAACGTGTTGCGGTTTGTACCACAATGTTGTCAATGTTGATGTGCTTGGAATGTTATGTGTGTGTGCTGCATTTTGGGAGAGTCGCCCCTGCAGGTCTAATTTTGCTGCCCCTTATCCCTTTCATGCTGTGTGCCTTTGACTTCTGTGCTTATACAGTGCTGAGATGTTGCAGACTTGGGTACATTGGGCTCTTGGTGGGAGTTGGAAGTCTTAGGCATGGTTTGTCCACAGGTGTGTTGTTGACGTCAGGAGTTGTTTGTGCACGTGGACGTGTCAGAGTATGACCTGCTCCTTTATGGATGTGGTCCACACACAGCCACCTCAGTGTCGTGGCGTGGAACATGTCATGATATATTGACTGCAGCCATGCTATTCGTCATGCAGTGTCACTTGCATTGTCAGTGTGGCTCACAGACATGCTGCTTTGCTGGGTTTGGCACATGTACATGGGTTGGTTGTAAGATTGGTGATGTGTGAAAGGGCCCCTCTGGGAACATAGTCAACGGGGGCCTACTAGCTGTTTCTAGCTGTGCTGCAGTGTGCCAAGGGGATCAGGAACATGATCCAGAGTCATTGTGGGTGTGCACTGTGCGATACTTCATTGTGCATGTGTGCCATTGTGCCCATCTCCCCCGTCCCCCCAGTACCTGTTCGTTACTCACCCTGTTGCTATTGTGTAAGGCAGAGCTTTCCAAACTGTGTGTCCCGACAAAGTACTGTGTCACCTGCAAGTGGTGGGTGTGTCACAGGATGACACCACCGGTATTAAGGGCACTAAGCATATAACTGCTGCTAATTAAGAGGCATTCCTTATGGAGGCCGGCGATTCACAACAAAGCCCCATTAACAAGTAAATGGTCTTTTAAAGACCTGCAAAGTACTAGCGTGCATATGTACACAAGCATAAAGCATGTGAGTTAAGGAGCGGTCAGATGAGAGGACTTTATATTGGGTGAGGGGGTGGATTAAGGATTAGTATGATATTGAAAATATTTCCTTGAAAATGTGAGGGCAGCCTGTGTGTTCTGGGTATTGAGTTGTCCAGTAAGAGTAGATAAATAGTGTGGTCTGTTACGATCCAAGATGAAGTCACCAAACACAATATGGGGCGAATGAGAGGGAGCTGTTATAAAGTTGGAATCCAGGTCCTTAAGGAAGGTGCCATGTCACTGGTGTAGCACTAAAATATGAATTTGACAGGGGTGTTTATTTACCTAGAAATGCACTTGAGGGACGCTTGTCAGGTCTCAGAAGAGGGTGGGGGTGAGAACGAGTCTTGAAGAGGAGAATTTAGAGTCAAAGTAGTCTATGATATAGATATGTGCCCTGTAAGCTGGGGTGAGGTGACAGAGGGTGACAGGCAGAGGGAGGGAGACAGAGGAAGATGGAGGGAGGAAGATAGAGAGCAAGGTAGACAGAGAGAGGGAGACAGAGAGGGAGAGAGGGAGGGAGACAGAGGGAGACAGAGACACAGAGACAGAGGGACGCAAGAAGAGGGACAGAGACAGAGGGATGGAGACAGGGACGGAGACAGAGGGAGGGAAGGAGACAGAGGGAAGGAGTGAGACAGAGAGGGAGGCAGAGGGAGGGAGGGAGACAGAGGGGGAGACAGAGGCAGGGAGACAGAGAGAGAGGGAAACTGTGGGAGAGAGAGAGAGAGGTAGACATAGGGAAGGAGAGGGAGACAGAGGGGGGACAGAGAGGGGGAGACAGAGGGGGGAGACAGATAGAGGGAGGGAGGGAGACAGACAGAGTGAGGGAGACAGACAGAGGGAGGGAGACAGACAGAGGGAGGGAGACAGAGAGAGGGAGACAGAGAGAGGGATACAGTTAGCAAGAGAAAGAGAGAGAGAGAGGGAGACAGACAGAGTGAGTGAGAACCCCCCGAACTCCCCTTGGGTGTTTCGGGCTCGCTACGCTACGCACGCTCGCTACACTGCCTTACTGTGTCCCAAAATGATGCATCTCCAAAAAGTGTGTCCCCAACATGAAAAGTTTGGAAAGCTGTGGTGTAAGGTCATGTTCAAGTTCAAGTTCAAAAATTTGTATAGCGCACTGCTCACCCAGAGGGTCTCCAGGCGCTTGAGGGAGGGGGTAATTTACTTATCGAATATCCAAGTTTTTAGTTGTTTTCTGAAGGAGAGATGGTTCTGTGTAAGGCGGAGGTGGGTGGGGAGAGAATTCCAGGTCTTGGCCGCTAAGTAGGAGAAGGATCTTCCCCCCATGGTGGATCTTTGGATGCGTGGAATTGCGGCGAGGGCTTGATTGGACGATCGTAGTTGGCGGGTGGGGGTGTAAAAGGACAGGCACGTGTTGAGGGATTCAGGTCCTAGGTCGTAGAGGGCTTTGTGTGCATGGGTGAGGAGGTGGAACCTTATTCTCTTGTTGACGGGGAGCCAGTGGAGGTCTTTCAGGTGATCGGAGATGTGAGCTTGGGGGGGGATGTCTAGGATGAGTCTGTCCGAGGCGTTTTGGATGCGTTGGAGTTTTTTCTGTAGTTTGGCTGTGGTTCCGGCGTAAAGGGTGTTTCCGTAGTCCAGTCGGCTTGTGACCAGTGCATGGGTGACTGTCTTTCTTGTTTCGATGGGGATCCAACAGAAGATTTTTTTGAGCATACGTAGGATGTTGAAGCAAGATGATGAGACGGCGTTGACTTATCTGGTCATTGAGAGGAAGGAGTCCAGGATAAAGCCCAGGTTACGAGCGTGGTCCGTCGGTATGGGTGCGGTACCCAGGGCCGGTGGCCACCATGAGTCGTCCCAGGCGGAGGGGGATGATCCTAGGATGAGGACTTCCGTTTTGTCCGAGTTCAGTTTTAAACGGCTGTTCTTCATCCATTCGGCTACTTCTTTCCTCCCTTCATGTAGGTTGGTTTTGGCGGCCACCGTCTCCACACTGATGATTGTGGACACCATTTCCTCCATCTAATCCAGCTCCTCCTGTGGTGCTGGACTTCCACTTCCAGTCTGCATTGCTGCCTTCTGGTTGTTGCAGAGTTTCCACTTGGTTTTGCGCTTCACATCACTCCAGCGCCTCTTGACCTCTTCCATTGTCCTCCTCAGAACTCAGACTGCATTCACCTTGTCAACGATGGACTGCCATATTCTATTTTTTGTTGCCAATGACACAGTGGAGGTGATGAACAGTAGTTGATGGTGTTCTATCACCTCCGTTATCAGGATCCTTTTTTTCTGCAGACTGAACTGTGTCTTCCTCTTCTTCTTCTCCTTGTCTTTCCCTGACCCCGAGGTCCCAGGCTTGTCCTCCGTGGGGATTTTTGGGAATCTGGTTGTCCTCTTTACTTGCTCCAGCTACCTACATTGTGTTTCACAGTTGTTTTGGTTTTGTTTGTATTTTTTTCTACTTTTAATGTGATTTTTCCCACCTGACGTTTGTGAATTACAGGCCTGGTGAAGATTATTGCTGATTTTTTTATCGTGGTTGGGCCCAGCACAACTTCTTTTCATGTTGGGGTTTAGATATTTATCGCCGTCCCGGTGACTTTATCACGGACATTTGACTCGTTATCGGGAAACTATTGCATGTTACCGCTGTGTTGTGAATAGGACGTTAACACAGAGTTATTTTCCAGCGATAGACGACGATATGCAACATTGCATTAAATGATTTTGGGGATGATTATCGCACGTTCTTGAGAATAACCCTCATTGTTTCCTCAGGTAAAGTAATTGGTGCTAAGCACTCCAATACCTTTGGTTGGTATTGATGCTACATAAAACTACACAAAAAATTTGAAAAGTTACTGGAGGGGGGAACTGTGCAGCATAGGTCAGCAGGGGCAGGTAGGGACAGTCAGGAGGTGGCCAGGCAATCACCAGTGAATAGGGGTAAACATGGGGAGAGAGCCAAAGCAGCCAACTATGGAACTGGGAAACCGGGTCCGAGTTTCGGTGTTTGCTTAACATCCTTAACTCTGGGTAAATCAGAGAATATCCCCTTGCCTATAAAAATGAATGTGTTCTTTTGTAAAGTAACTGGTGTTCATGTAAAGGGCTCCAATACCTTCAGGTGGTGTTTGGCACTATATAAAACTGCAGGAAAAAAAAGTAACTGGTGCTTTTGTAAAGTGCTCCAATACCTTCGGATGGTTTTGACGCTACATAAAACTGCACAAAAAAACCCAAATGTGAACAGCAGAGTCAGGGGGGGGGAATCTGTGGGAAGAGAGTATCTGTCAAACAGGAGTTCAGCTGGGGCATACAGCGATGGATGGATGGGAGCTTGGCAGGCAGCCAACAGCAAATGCAGGCTGTCACAGGGTGAGGACGAGAGCTGCCAACTATGGAGCTGGGAAACCGGGTTTGAGTTTCAGTGTTGGCTTAACATCCTTGATTCTGGGCAAATTACTTAATCTCCCTGTGCTTACAAAAATGAATGTATCCTTGTGTAAAGGAACTGGTTCTAATGTAAAATTATCCAATACCTTCAGGTGGTGCAGTTGTCAAACACACTTAATCACAAAGAAAAATGTAGTGCCATTAAAGGAGGAGGCAAAGTTGGATGCAGTACTTGCTCCAAGCTCCACTGATAAGAAAACATGCAAAGCGAAAGATGAACATAACAGGAAATAGCATGCTGCAACCAAGAGCAAGCAGGGAAAACAGAGTGACAAGCATAACAACAAATGGAAAGTAAGTGTGGGCTGGAAGCCCCTTTTAAGATCTTTTTTTTAAATACAAACGACTTTGCAAGCTCAGCGCAAGCGCTGTGCGGTGAAACCTACAAACACTGACTGCTGTGACAGGAGAGATGTTACCACCCACAACTGTGGTCATTAGTTGCCCACAAGCATCCTTGAAGGAGACACACAAATGCACTTAGCTTTACCTTAAACCCAAAGGATAATCCCTGCTGAATACACATTTGGTTTGTGAAGTTCATCTTAGCCTACTTGTATTGTCAACACACTTCCTGGGCACATCCCATAGTATAAACCTTATGGGTGGCTATTTAGTCTTGCCAATTATACAAAGTTGAAATACTGGAAAAGTGTTGTTCTGTGTGCCAAACCAAAATAAATCCTTCACATGCATGTGCACAGCCAATGTCATGTTAGCCTCACTGATTTCCCTTAGTCAGGCATGTTGTGACTCACACAAAGATGCCCTCTCCTATGATGTTCATTACCCTGACAACTCCTGTCACTCTCAGAATTAGTGCTACTCTCACTATACTTAGCAACGTGTCTGTATATGGCATCATTCAGGATTCTGGCTGGACCCACTTACCTACTTTTGCCCTCTAAGCATGCCTATGAACCTTCATCTATATGCCTCATCTGTGTCTCCTCCGTTGGTACTCAAATCCCCTGACACTTTGGAACATGAAACCCTTCATCATTGTTAGTGGCATCTGTCTCATATCCTGATGCAGTTATTAGTTGTAGTGACTGCAACTTTAACTATGTGCTCATCTTAAAGTTAGAGAAAACCATCACAGTACCACACCATCAAAGAGTGTGTGGACAGGGGGGTCATTTAGTTCCAGCAGGGGATATCCAATGCTATATGCCCTACCTCTGTAGCAAAGACATCCACTTGCATATCTCTCTTATAGCTTATGGTTTAGCAGTATAAAATTCAAGAGGGCATTATGTTAAACCTCTTCATATGTGCTTTCTTTAATGTCTGTGGTGACAGCTTTTTTCTCTGTGTAGTTTCCACACATTGTCCTACCCCTGTTAGAGTGTGCAGGAAGAAATGAGGCATATATAGATAGCAGTCAGGTCTCTGAATAAAATTGGCTGTGTTGCACCTGGCTCTTTCTGCAGGGTCACCCCGAAACCTTTTGCCTTCCCCCTCCTACTTTTTCCTGAAATAATATTTATTGGCTTAAGGACTCTGTGCACTTTACCACTGTTAACCAGTGCGAAATGTTCTTCTGCTCTCTCCTTAAAAGATGGTAACATTGGCCTATACCCAATTGGCATATTTAATTTACTTATAATTACCTAGTGAAGTGCACTGCATGTGTCCAGAGCCTTTAAATAAAAAATGACTCTACTATTGGGCCTGCAGCACTGATTGTGCCACCCACTTAAGTAGCTCTTTCCATGCCTTAGATTAACCCTGGGCGGAGCTGGTGTAGTAAGACTATGTGGAGGTCCACGGAGTTGGGTGGAAACTCCGTGGAGCTCTGCTCCGACACCCGCCCTCCACTAAAAACCCTTAAGATTACTTACAAATTAAATAAAAACACACTTCCCTGTCCTGCGGCGTCCCCGGGCTGCCCTCCTCCACCTCACCCCCTCTCTCCTATGTGGGGTACATCTAGAGAGAACGGTGCATGCGTGCGCACCCATGAGCAGTTCTCTCACGATGTCCACCACGTAGGAGAGAGAGAGAGACAGCGAGGAGGAGGAGGGCAGCCCGGGGACGCCACTGGACAGGTAAGTGTGTTTTTGTCAATATTCAAATAATCGTTAAATGTTTTTCAGTGGGGGTGGGCTGGCTTACTCCGCTCCGCTGTGGAGTCAGAGTTTTGCCCTATACTCCATGTTCCCAGTAGAGTGCGGAGTGGGCAAATCTCTGCATACTCCGCTGA
Organism: Lissotriton vulgaris; assembly: GCF_964263255.1. NCBI lineage: Eukaryota > Metazoa > Chordata > Amphibia > Caudata > Salamandridae > Lissotriton > Lissotriton vulgaris. The sequence goes on along the minus strand of NC_141693.1, from coordinate 533,451,639 downwards.
AGGAGCGGAGTATTATGCCCAGGGTTACTCAGGACAGACAGTGCAGAGCCTCTATGTGCAGTATGAACTGTCATGTCGACCTGGCAAAATTTACCAGGCCCAAACCTTCCCATTTTAAACACATACGTCATCCCTGGGGTAGAATATGTACTGTTATGTTTTACATATCCTGGTAGTGAAAATCTCTTAAATTCTTTTTTCACTACTGCAAAGCCTATTGCTCCCATAGGATAGCATTGGAGTTGCAATATTAATTTTATATGTTTCATTTCTGAATGGGAAGAGATAACAGGTTCATGTTGGTGTCTCTAGAATCATGATTTAACATCTTAACTTGCGGTGAAGTTGGATTTTAAATTTTACTTCAGAAAATGACATTTTTAGAAAGTTGGCCTTTTCTTGCCTTAGCCATTTGGTGCTTGCAGACAGTCTCTGGTCATATGACTGGGTCTAGTTGGCAGTTGGACTTGGGGTATTCTTCCTAAACAGCCACACACAATGGGAGCCTAGATGTGACTGGATGGGCTCCCACTGACAGGATGGTAGGGAGGAGAGGGCCTAGCCTCACATACACCTGTTAGACTGAGTCCTGTCTTCATACAAAGGGCTTAACAACCCTGCATTGTCAATTCAGCCTGCTTGGAGCCAGGGTAGGGGAGGACGAAAATGCCATGCACTTCAAAGACACTATCTAGAACCTTCTCCCACCTTTCAGAACCGTGGCACCTATGTTTAAGAGAAGGACATCAGACACCACCACTTTTGTACCCCTCTGGACCTGTGGATACTCCGCCAGGAAGAAGGACTGCTGTGCTGCTCCAAGGACTGTCACTCTGCTGGACACCTACAGTGAAGGAGCTGCTGCTTTGCAGTGCTGACCTGTTGCCTGCTGACCTTATGCCTGGAGAACTGAACCTGCAACTACTTTTGAACCCAGGACCCCAAAGTGACTCAAAGGGCTATTCTGTTGGCCTCCTGATTTGAGCCTCAAGGAACATAACAGGCTCCCGAAAAGCTCCTCACGGTGCCATTCACACTGAAAATTAGCTCAAGTTGCCGCAAGTCAGACTCTTCAGCCAGAAAGCATCTCGTCGCCCGCTGAGGGCTGCCAATGCAAAGTACCAGGCCGCCTATCCGCAATGCCCAGTCTGCTCCTCGTGCCAAGCTGAACACTGCCAGTGACTCTCTCAATGCTCCCCGCGACTTTCTTCAATACGAATGGGATACTTTGCACAAAATGTGAGAAGTTAAACCTTCAGTAGGACTAATCTGGAACTGTATACGACCTGTGCTCCATCCCAGTTGAGTTGAAATTTTGACTTTGACCTAGTCCAGCGCAACCAGATAGCTTTGGTTGGCACTTTATGCTTTTAGGTGCTATATTGCAGTTTATTCTTTACAAATTCATAAATCTGATTCTACTGATTGGATTTTTGTCATTTTGGTCTTGTTTTATTTATTACATTTTGCTCTATTTTTGTAGGATCATTTTTGTGTGATGTTTTCACTGTTTTACTGTTTGCAGTATTGCACAAATCCTTTACACATTGCCTCTACATTAAACCCGACGGCTCTGTGCCAAGCTACCAGGGGGCTGAGCTCAGGTTAATTTGCGGTTTGCTTGTGCCTTACCCTGACTAGGACTGTGGTTACTTCTTGACCAGGGCTCACTCCCCAGTTAATCAATAAGCCAATTTTTAACAGGCTGTTCATTATATAGGACACTTAAAGGGTGTTTGGTCTCACTGTGTCTTCTTTTAATAATTTGAAAATATTGGAAGGCTTATCTTCTCTTTTCTTGAATCTTAGAATTCCACACCTACACCTAGATTACATAGGGCAACAGAGTAACAAAATGATATTAGTTAGGTAAATGAGACAACTTTGAACTGAGTGGCTGAACCACCTGCCATTCAAATAAAACATGTACTCCAAAAGCAATGGAATGATTGCAGTACCAAATGACATCACTAATTACATTGATGACATTAGAGGTGGCACTACATATCACTTTAACATTGATTTTATTAATAAGTTCACCCTGAATGCAATATATTTTCTTTGTTTATGTGTTGTGATATAATGATTTTGTGCTGTAATGTTCTGCTATTCATTGGTGTAAATAATGTGAGGTAAAGAAAGGAGGGAATTATTGGTAGTTAGGCAGCCAAATAATTATTAGCTAACATGCTCCTCAGATCCTGATATAGGCACTTAGAGAAACTTCTGCTGCCATAGCGGAGAAAGTAAAAAAGGGCACATTTTCCTTTACTGTCCAAGATGAAGGGTTACATTTTCGTGGGGTCTTGATGTTCTTCTTCTCACCATTTCTGCCCTTGGTTCCCAAGCCTTCTCCGGTACAAAGGACAACGGACTTCCTTTATCGATTCAGACTGAAAGATGTAACTTTTTCCCTCCTTACCTGACAAGTAAAACAAAGACATTATTGTTATGTTATGTTATTGGCTTTTATACCGCGCACAGCTGCCCCAGCAAAGGGGCGTCCTGGCGCCAAGAAAGGTCAACACAACATCACACAGCGCATAAAGGGAGATCAGAAAAATAAGTTAAAAAAGAAAAGTTTTGATGGCACGTCTGAATTGCAGTAAATCCTCCATAGCTCGGATTTCACTGGGAAGAGAGTTCCACAGTTTGGCCGCCACTACCCTGAAGGAGCGGCCACCCATCCTGCACAGCAAAAAACGTGGAACCACAGACAAATTCTGACCCATCGATCTCAAGGATCGAGAAGGAACATAAGGGGTCAGTAAATTCGTCAAGATCGGTGGAGCCATACCTTTCAGAATTTTAAAAGCTAGGCAAAGCACCTTGAACTCGATCCGACGAGCGACAGGCAGCCAATGGAGTGATTGCAGTGCTCTAGACGTCGGGCAACGACGGGGCAATCCCAGAACCGCTCTTGCGGCCGCATTCTGCACACGTTGCAGCCGCATGAGTTCTGCCTTGTTCGCACCTGCAAGTAAAACACTGGCATAGTCTATCCTGGATAGGATCGAGGCCTGGACTACCAGCTGTCTAGTGGCGGCGTCAAAAAATTTGAGCACCGGCCTGATACCCCTAAGTATGCCAAAACAGGAGGCAGCCACCCTCTTAGTTTGGCAGATGAAGCTCAGTGTAGGGTCCAACCATACCCCAAGGTTTTTTATCTCTATGGCAGGAGAGGGTATCGTTCCTAACTCAGGGGGCCACCAGTTGTCGTTCCACCATCCAGGTTGCTTTCCCACCACCATCACCTCAGTCTTCTTAGCGTTTAGTTGGAGACAATTTAAGTTCATCCAATTTGCCACCGCACGTAGCCCCTCACAGAAATTGCGGGCGTCCACAGCTGAGTCTCCACTTAGTGTGACCGCCAGCTGCGTGTCATCCGCATAGGACACCATTGTCAGGCCCCAGCGTTTGACTACCGCAGCCAGCGGACTCACGTATAGGTTAAAAAGAGTGGGGCTCAAAGATGAGCCCTGTGGGACACCCAAGGTGAGCGGGTGGGAGGTGGATTTGCCAGGTGGTATCGCTACCTGAAAGGATCTGTTGGTAAGGAAGGAGCGGAACCACCCTAACGCCGTGCCCCTAACCCCAGCTTCCACTAACCTCCGCAAAAGTATCTCGTGGGACACCGTATCGAAGGCGGCACTCAGGTCTAACAACAGGAGTGCCGCTGTTCGTCCGGTGTCCAGCACGGAGCGCAGATGTTCAACCATGTATAACAAGGCGGTCTCCGTGCTGTGGCCTGCACGAAATCCATTTTGCGTGGGATCCAGGATGTTAGCTTTGGCAAGATGGTCGGCCAGGATCCTATTCACGTGGGCTTCGGTGATTTTAGCAGGCCACGGTAGCAGAGAAATGGGGCGATAGTTTTCAGGTTTTACAGGATCTAGGGTAGGCTTTTTTAGGATGGGAGTAACTACCGCTTGCTTCCACTTGGTGGGCACCACCCCTGAAGTCAAAGACGTGTTAATAAGGGCCAGCAAGGGAGGACGACATATCGCCTGCATGTTTTTGAACTGAGTCGGAATGAGAGGATCTGCTGGGGAGCCGGATTTAATTTTTTGGCTCAATAGATCGAAACCCTCCTCAGAAAGGGGGGCCAGCAAATCCAAAGTCGGAGTATTGTCCTTTATACTGACATCCAGGTCCAATAGATGCCCGGCAGTTGGGAAGGTGCGGTAGATGGTAAGCACCTTTTGAACAAAAAAGGAGGCCAGGCTCTCACATTGAGAGTCTGTACAGATTTCAGCAGCAGAGGCCCTCTTAGTCGTCAACTCTTTTAGAACCTTAAAGATAAGTTTAGAGGGGTTAGGGCAGTCCCGGAACTCCTGCGCATAATATGCAGCACGCGTTCGGCAGACCGCTCTATGGTATGCCTTGGACCGAGTGAGATAGCAGGATTTGCTCACGGGATCATAGGCTTTTCTCCATTGCCTTTCCGCTTGCCTGCACTCTCTCTTAAGACACGCCAGAGTCTCATCATACCACGGACTATGCGCCTTAGTGCGGCACTTGGAGCGAACCAAGGGGATAAGGGAGTCTAAGGCCGTTTCAATCCAAGCGCAGAAGGAGTCATACCCTCCATCGACATCCGAGAGGATAGGTAAGGGAGTCTTTCCAAGTAGAGAGTAAAACTCATCTAGTTTTAATTTACTCCACTGGCGAGAGAAAGAGAATTTGTTCTGTGCCACAAATATAGGGTCTGCCACAGGAATATCTGCCTTCACTAGCATATGATCAGTCCATATCAGCGGGACGGCTGGATACATAATTATATCCTCTAGGGTAGTGAAGAACGGGTCCAGTGTATGACCACCTGAATGAGTAGGGGATAGCACTTTTTGTAGGAGCTGCAAGGCTTCTAAGTCAGCTAGGCAGCTCTTGATAGCAGGTTGGGATGGACAATCAAAATGCAGATTGAGATCTCCAACCACGTTAAAATTAGCGCAGCCAAGCGCTTCTATGCTAATAACATCCGGGAGAGCGGCTCTAAAGGCCGCATCGAAGCCCGGAGGCCGGTAAATTAGAAGACCTGAGAAGCTGTAGCGAGGGGAAAACGAAATTCTAAAGCGGGCACATTCACAGCCCAAGATTTTTAATTCTTTCCATTCGAAAGGGAAACAACGTTTCACAGCCATTGCAATGCCACCCCCTCTAGAGCCGCGGTTAAGAGTGGCCACAGTGTATTCTGGGGGGAAAGCAAGGTTTAGGATCGCGATGTCAGCGTCCTGAAGCCAGGTTTCGGTGATAAAGAACACATCTGGGGAATCGTTAGTCACAATATCTAAGATCTCTGCCTGATGTTTGACCAGAGATCTGACATTTAGACTGTATATACTCACAGTATTCACCCCAGACGCGTTATTCAGTTTATTCTAGCTAACAATAGTGCTTCTTTCACCTGCAACACAAAACGTGAGAACGAACAAATTCCACAGCACACATGAAAATCAGCTATTAATTCTAAAGCAAGAGTTTCCAAGAAGAATGTGTTTCAGGCCTACAAGATTCGGCTAACATAAAGAAATGGCAAGTCAGCTTTACGAAATTGCATAATAAGGCACATTCCATTAATGCATTTACTTGCATGTAAAATGACACATTGATTAACACATTTAATAAATGAATGGTGATCAGTTACACAACACAAGTTCTTCACGTTAATATTTCCTGCAAGTTACATCCACTTTATACATTAATTCTCCATGTTACTTTTAGTGACACCACGGTTTATGTTATTACATTTCGAATTCTAACACTTCAAGTTAATACAACAAAAGATTGTATGCAGGTGCACTCTACATGAGTGATTATAAAGCACCCCCTACAAATAAAATGCGGTTTCAGGTACATCACTTTCTCCTATATTACTGAATATTACAACAAGCGGTCATATAGTTTGCTATGAGGGTGACAGTTTTTACTGATTGTACTATATTTAGTGGCGATCTGGTCGGTGCTCGGAGTTGGACAGCCTTCAGCCTTATGATGCGGCAAGGGAAGAACTCGAAACAAAATGCCATCATTTTATCATGGCTAATTGGTATATCTTTTTAGAAGACAAACACAAGCTTTAGTACACGAAATGGCATGAAGTCTCACCCGCAGATGCGTGCGCATGCAGAGGCATGAACGATTAATAATTCATGCTTCTTCTCATTGTGCACTGAAAATAATTGGGATGTTTTGTTTACAATATGGCAGGCTTCCCCATCACACATTGAACGCCACCCTATCACGACAAGGATGCTACTCCTGAGTATACGTTGCTCAGTCTTCAAGACAAAAGGTATCTTGTAAAAGGAAGAAATGCCAACATGCTTTCCCATTCGGACCGCAATTCATTATTAGTGTCAGAAGAGACACATCCGTGTAATTGCCCAGGGCCTGCTGTGCGCCTGTTTTAAAGGCACTCACCACGGTGATCGGCCACCTGTTTGTAACGATGCACACACGTGTTTTCTTCAGGTCTGTTTCCGGTCACGTTTATGTGACCTTTGAACAGACACGTGACTCATTACACAATCTACGCTTGAATGTTACTGGCACAACAAAGCTGAACTACCACTGCATTCATGACGTAAACGCATGTATGATGCATTGCTTTTTGTTATACAAACCACGGGGCATATCATCAAGGGCATTATCACCGATTTAGCGGCACTTTTTGCCGCTAAAGCGGCGATATTCTTAACGCCCTATCAGCAAGGTCACGCTATCGCGTGAATCCTTGCCTTAGCGCCCTTTCCCTCAGCGCCCAGCTTTGCATCTGTAATGAGATGCAAAGTGGGTGTCACTGGGCGTACCCTGGATGGATACCTTGCAAATATCGCTGATGTTCACATCGTGATATTTACAAGGCAGCCCAAAGGATTTTAGCACACGTTAGATTTTGACGAAAACTGCGGTTTTCGCAAAAAAAATAACGTCTGCTAAAATCCTGACCTACCTATGCTTAACGTAGATGGTAGATAGTGCTGATACGACCACAGGGTTGTACAGTAAGGTTAGCACCTTTTTGCAGGGAACATTCCTGGAAAACCAACGATGTTCCCTGCAAAACATCGATTTCCCCGCTATCGCTGGTAATTATATTGCCCTGGGGAAACGCGTTAACAGGGAGATATAATACAATGATAGACGACGATAAATAAAAAAGTGATGAGCGCGCTTTGCGTTTATTTATCGCCATACTTGTAAATATGCCTATTTGTGATGTAAATAAACTGTGAGTTGATATTTTTCTCTGACATTCTGATTAGTGTGCAGTATCGTTTCTTCGTTTTTCAAAAGTTTCCATCTCGCCTTCTTAAAAAAGACAGTAATTATCTCATGTTTTCTGACTTAATTTGTTGGACAATGTGTTTTGTTTGCAGAAGGCTGCTCTCTCTGTAGATAATGTGTAGAAGTTACAGAAATTCATATTTGCGCATACACTCACGTTTTTTGAATTTTGTGATATTCGCAGAGCTAGGTCTAGAAGAAGCGTCAAGTACAGGTTTCCAGTCACACTACTTGGAATGTCATCATGTGGCAATTGTCACAGGCACCTTTACGTACTGTAAATACAGTGCAGCATTCTACATAGCACTGAATTCCGCATGACCGAACGGGTCTACACTGGGAAAAAAACATTTTCCACTTTGAGAAAACTCTTCCCCATCATCCCTAGCAAATGTGTGTGGATGGATGAAGGTGAGTGATCTGTTGCCCTTCCCACCCCATAAGGGTAATGCATTTTTACCAATCAGAAATTCCTTTTGAATTGAGGTGTGTTCGGCCGAAAACTTATATTTACAGCCAAAAATACATTTTCATTTACCCCGAAGTTTCTATTTTTTCCTGTTTCCCATCCATCTGCTTTTCTATTTCTATTTCAACGTGTTTAGCTATTGATTAAATTGACTAAAACTGCCTGTTTTGAAGAAAACATAAAGACAGCAGTGATTAAATAATTCTAAGACATGAGACACCTCATTTGTGCAAGGAAAATCATACAAACGTCAGCGCCCCTGCTGGAAAGGTGAACACGTCCTAGGCCAGACTTATCCTCGACATCCCGCTACATGACCACATCACGAACACCTTCGCGACCTGCACTGGATCCCCGTCGAATGAAGAATAACCTTTACACTGCTCACACACGCCTCCAAATCCCTCCATAACGCCGGATCCCAATATGTCAGTGAACGAATCTCCTTGCACTCTCCCAAGAGATACCTCCGCTCTGCCGACCTCACCTTAGCTATGATCCCCAGAAACCACAGGGCCAGAGCAGGTGGCAGATCCTTCTCCTACCTGACGGCCAAGACCTGGAACAAACTCCCCATCCGCATCCGAGAAAGCCTGACACTGCACCAATTCAGAAAGGACCTCAATGCCTGGCTCTTCGAATGACCTAACGAGCTGATCGCAACCCCGCCCCCCACGCCTTGAGACCCTCACGGGTGAGTAGTGCACTTCAAAACTCCTGATTGATTGTTTGAGGAATGACGGTGTAGACTTTCTGCATTACCAGTATTACCTATCATCAAGAGTAATCCAGAAAGGAAGTGGTTAAAACAAATCAAGGCCCAACATTAAAATAAATCGTCTACTGTTTGTTATTAATGATGGCCCATGCTATACAGAATTAGCTTTAGTATGCTATACTTGTACTAGAAAATATGTAACTGTCTGAAGTTCATCCTACTATGAAGTAGTAATAATACATCTAACGTCTGACATCTTACATCCTGATTTGCCTGAATGGGAGGAATACATTTACAGGTAGATTCATCAAAGACTCGTTTTCCGAGTCTTTAATAGCGATTCATAAGGAATCGCTATTACAGACTCGCAAAATGGGATTCATGTAGGAATCGCAAAATAAATTGCGATTCCTACACATTCCTTATTTGCGATTAGCAAATTGCTAATCGCAAATAAGGAATAACTCCCCATTCACTCCTATGGGCCTAAAGGCCCATAGGAATTAATGGGGAGTATTCCTTATTTGCGATTAGCAATTAGCTAATCGCAAATAAGATAGCGATTTCAAGGGTGCCAGGGGTGTCCAAAGGACACCCTGAAGCACCCCTGAAATGCAAATTTACACAGGTGTTGAGCACACACATGTCCAAAAGACATGTGTGTGTGTAACATGCAAAAGAGAAAAATGCACTAAAGTGCTTTTTTCAATTTTTTCGCAATTTACCACGAAGTCAGACTTCGTAGTAAATAGCGACCAAATATTGCGAATTCGCAATTTCAAATTGGTTGATGAATTGCATTTAAGGAATCTCTATTAGAGATTCCTTAAATCCAATTCCTCGCAAATATGCGATTTCGCAAACAGCGATTTTTGCATTTGGGATGATGAATCCCAAATGCAATAATTGCACACGCAAAGGGCCAGATTCTCAGAATCTGGCCCTTTGCGAGCGCAATTTAGCTTGATGAATCGGGCTGTTAATTCTCAAGCTGGGAAACATTATCATTGTAGCTATCAAACCTGCCCAAATGCATTATATTTTTATCTCTTTGCATATATTCAAGTCAAAACATCTTTATTCGATTCATAGAATCGTAAAAGAACAAAAAACATTACTTTTGTTACATAAAACCAAGTTAAAACATTAATCATCTAAAATGTTAAAATACAATACATGGGTTTGCTAGTCTTTACAATTAGCGCAAATATATGAGTGTTAACTAAAGTGCAATATTCAGAGAACATTTTCATCAAGGTCAGCCTGCAATACATAATTAGGATAATAAAGTGCTTTAGTGCCACTAGTACAATTGAGCATGTACAACGTAAACCCTTTTTTCACTTATCATATAATCAATGGCCGATAAGAATCTACTTTCACCAAATTCAATAAGCTTCAAATGTAAAGTGTGAAGTGCAAAAAACATGTTCAGCAAGACCTTCCTACAGTACGCAATTCAAAGGGTTAAGTGCTTTAGTGCCATCAGTACAAATAAACCGTTGAAACCTCAGCCCTTTGTTTATTCGCATAAAATTGATAGCCAATAAAAATCTACTGACGCCAAATACAATAAACTGTGTGTTATCAGTTTTTAGGATACGTAACATTTCAATATGTTTTCTAACGCCGAAATTTCTGCCCATCGGTTTTATCCACTTTCTTCTAGCATTAGTGTAGGCGGGGCAGAAAAATAGGACGTGGGCTATATCCTCCTGTTTTCCTAAGTGGCACATTGTACACTTACAATCTTTCTCCCCGTTCTGTAACTGTCCCCATTTAGATGTAAAAGCTTTGACTCGGAGAATACCGTATCTGACTTTCGGATAAAGTATCTTCGCAAGTTGGGGTTCGATTTGGTCTAGAAATAATCGTTATCTTGAACATAAAAAAATGAGTTGTGAGTGAACCAGTTCCACAATTTAAAGTGGCTTTGTGCATAAAAAAGTTCCAGTAGATATTTTTAATTTCCCTTTTTGATTCAGCAGTCAGCATGTTACGGTGGTCCCAAAATCTACTTAGGCCCAGCTCCAAAAGCCATTTACGAATGTTAGCCAGCCAGGGGAAGGTAACATGGGTATCCAGTGCAAGTAATTCACCCAACGCCTACCTGTAGGTACAGAGTTCGTCAATAGTCCATATCCTTATCCAGTATGACAAAGTCATCCAAACTGCCCTGTGCTCAACACGTTTTATCCCCAGATCGTACATAAAGGGGCTCACTGGTGTATTTTGGGGGAGGGGGATCATCCCCCTTAAAACCCTATTTTCTCCCACAATTAGGGTAGAAAGTTGCCCCCCCCACAACTCCCCCGCAAAATTCATCAAGCTTGTTCGGCAAATTTTGCAGTCCCCTGGGTGTCTGTGACAACAATGTCAAAGAGCAGATATGGGTCCCTCCTAACTTTGGGGAATCGTGGTTTGATTTTTGTAGGAACTCAACCATGTGGTTAACATACAGGAGAAACAAAGGTGGCGCCAGGATGCTCCCCTGGCGCACTCCTCTCTTGACTGGTATTTCTTCTGTGAGCTCTCCCCCTTTGCCCCAGCGCACTTTTGTGAAGTTGTCTTCATGAAGTCTAATGAGTTGGACCAATATATCTTTTGGTACCCCTTGTTTCAGCAGGTTTATCCATAACAGATCTCTGGGGATTGAGTCAAATGCGACCTTTAAATCAATAAAGGCCACATACAGATTGCCAGATCTTAGCCTAGTATATTTCCAGGCGATGGTTAGCAGCCTAAACACTCGGGGCCTCATTTATGAAAAGTGACGCATCGCAGCGTCAAAACAGCGATGCATCACTTTTCATTGTGCCCTCCTTGCGACACCAATGATGCATCATATTTACAGTATGACGCATCATTGGGTAAGGAGTTACAGATACGTCAGTATTTATGACGTATCTGCATGGCGCAAAAGTGACACATTGCTGGACTGTGTCACAAAAGTGACGTAACTCCAGCAATGTGTACTTTCACATGGGCAAGTCCCATGTTGTTAGTGGCTGCGTCAGTCTTACGCCTGCCATGAAGATTTTGACGCATTAGCCGCCAAGAAATGGCGCAGTGAAATCTTATAGATTTCACTGCATCACTTCCATGACCCTTTCTTGCGTCAAAACACCCCCTTGCATACATTATACCTGGCGCAGGTATAATGTACCGCAGGGGTTTACAAAGTGACGCATCTACCTAAATGCGTCACTTTGTAAATTTGGTGCAATAAGGCACATTTTTTACGCTGCTGGTGCATCACAAAAAGTGAAGCACCAGCGGCGTAAAAGTGATTTGCGGCCTCATAATTTAGGCCCTTGGTCTATAGTGCTAGTTCTCTATTTGAACCCTGCCTGGCACGGGGAAAGTATTTAATTTTCAACCAACCATTCATTTAACTTATCTAGTATCTGTTTGGGATAAACCTTTTGAATAATATCTATCAGGCTGATAGGCCTGTAATTAGCGGGATTGTCCCTGCTACCCTTCTTATATAGCGGGACAATCTCCGCACCCTTCCATGATTGGGGGATGGGCTGCCCTCTGCTAATTGCATTACATAGCAGGTTGATATATGGGGCCCACTCCAAAGAGGCGTGTTTAAGAAGGTCTCTAGGAATGCTTTCTGGGCCAGGGGCTTTAGATGGCTTAATAGCAGCTATGGCCTGCTCAGTGCCTGCTATACTAAAATATATTGGTTCAATCTCTCTTGACATTATCAACTCTTCAATAATACATCAGTGATCTCTCGATGATAGTCCCGGACATGCATATAATTTTGCAAAATGTCTATACCCTGTATTTGGATCTAGATTATAATCCTGGGTCGGCTTGCTTATCTTGCTACCATTTGCAATGATCTGCCAAATAAGGTTTGATCACCTACCTTCGCAGCAGCTAACAGATCCTCCCAACTTGAATCCTCCCAATTTCTGCGTGCTACTTTTAATCCATGATTATAGAGTTTCCTCTCTTGTCTGAATATCTCAGGCTCTTTCGATCTTATAACCTTCATTAAGCATTTTATTGTGACTGCACAATCTTCGTTAAACCTGGGATTAGACACTAACGTATTATTGTTAAGAGCGACGTTCCCTCTCCCAGCTTTAATAAGATAGGGTTTTATTTTTTCTACTAGCATTTGATGGATCTGGGTGAAATGGCTTCCAAGTTCTTATTTAAAAAGGTAGATAAAAGGTCACTAAAAATGTTATAAATGAAAGTAAGGGGTTCAAGTTTTCACAGTATAGATGGCCATTTTACTGCCCTTCTATTATTACTCATTATGGGCTGTAAAGCCTCTTTACCTAATGCAGATTGGTTGTGGAAATATTTCCCTTCAAGAACTAAACATGAAGGGAAATTATCACTTTCTCTCCTAGTGTCCACTCTAAAATCATTCACATAAGCCCAATATGCGGCACTTATCATAATATAATCAATGCAAGATGACGAATGGAAAGGGGCGACCGAATCGGTCCCCCCGAACTTATGGCCGAGTGCCTCGATCCCCCCGGGAAGCCATTTTGGGCGGGAGGCGCGTCTCAGCTGGTATGCCCGAAGCGGCGTAGCTGGGGCGCGCTCGTTCCCGCCCTAGAGTGGGCTGGCCTAGACACCGACGCAGCCAGCCACGCCCTCAGGGGCAGGCAGGGGCGGGTATACGCCCGCCCTGAAGACGGATAAAAAGGGGCGCAAGACCAGAAGACATCCTCTTGTTCTTGTGCTCTGAAGCTGCACCTCCTCGCTGCACGTGAGCTCGGGACAGAACGAAGAGGCAATTTTGAGCGTTTTAATCTCTCTCTTTGTCTTTTAGATACTTCATCGAAAGGATGCCCAAGAAAGGAGCAAAGGGAATGTCGACTGACCAGTTGGTTCGGGCACTCATGAAGGACATGTCCGAAATTAAGAAGCGGTTGGCGGAGCGAGACGGCGAGGAGGGATCGGGGCGTCCACCGGCCGGAGGGAAGCCAAAGAGGCCGAGAAGGGGGCCGGTCGGGGGAGACGTCCCGGTTCCCTGTTCTCCGCTCGAGGCGCCAGCCCCGGTACCGACCCCGGTACCGGTTGAGGGGAATCCGATTCCCGTGATAGTCACCCCGACGTCTGCCGAAGATATGCCTCCCGAATTGGCGGCACAGTTAGCAGCATGGTTGGGGGACAGTAATGGGGGCGCCATGGCTACCGAAGCGCAAGCACTCATAAAGCAGTTGCGCGAGAAACGTGATGCAGCCAAGGTGCCCGCGCCGGATGCGGCGATAGACAAGCCACGAGGGACGGAAGCAGCGTCCGGTGCAGGTAAGCGGCCATTGCCGATTGCAAGGGATGAGTCAACACCCTCTCGTAGAGAAAGATTGGGGCAACATGTTCCTTTGCCAATAAAGGAAAAGATTTGGGCGGGGGAATACGTTAACATTTTCTCCCTGCTCGTCGATCACTATGAGGTCGAAACTGTTAAGGGTCAAAAGGATCTGATGCATCCGAGTGTTTGGCGCGCAAAAATGGCCGCCTTTAAAGTGAATGAAAATATTGGTAACTGGGGGAATGCTTGGGGAATTTTCACGGCAATTTTGGGGGAACGTAGGCCTGATTTGCTCCCTGAATTTCCAGTATATCAGTCACGAATTATGGGGTACTCGACATCACACCAAGGTAACCAATGGTTCTGTTATGATAACCTTTTCAGGAAAGCGATGGAGCATAACAAAAGTTTAACCTGGGACTGTTACGATTCTTTAACATGGAATAAGATGAAAGAGTCGGGAATGTTGAAAGTGCCATTGGTGGGGAGTGCTGTTAGTGAGTCCTCCCGCCAAAATGGGGGGACACCCTTTCGGTCGGGTACGGGTACAGACGATTACCCGAGACCCGCCGGCAATACAGGGAAGAGGGGGTTCTGTTTCAATTTCAACAGAAGCAAATGTACTAGGCCCCCGGGATCTTGTAAGTTCAAACACGAATGTAGTGGTTGTGGGGCACCCCATCCTGAGTCCTCGTGCAGAGCCAAATCGGGTGAAAATGGGGGCAGAGGAGGCGCTAAACAGGTCTAATATAGTCCGAGGGGCGCCTTTACCAACCCCGATTGATACCCTGGCGATGATTCCCTGGCTCAGCGAATACCCAGATCGTACTTCTGCTGGGGTGCTACGAACCGGTTTTTCATATGGTTTCCGCATCCCGGTGGGTAACTTTCAGGGTGTCGGGACGTGCAAAAATCAACTTTCCGTCTTGCATCATACTACTGTAGTACAGGATAAGATCCGGAAAGAGGTTACCCGAGGTCGGGTTGCCGGCCCGTTTCCTGTCCCCCCGGTACGGAACTTTGTTTGTTCTCCTTTAGGGGTGGTCCCCAAGAAGGACCCGGGTGAGTTTCGATTGTTTCACAATTTATCAGCCCCTCATGGCCTTTCTGTAAACGATGCAATTAATCCAGAAATGTGTTCGGTGCGGTACGCATCATTCGATGAGGCCGTAGCCATTTTGAATCGCCTGGGGCCCGGGACGCTGATGGCGAAATCAGATATCGAGTCAGCGTTCCGTTTGCTCCCGGTATACCCAGATGACCAACGTTTGTTGGGATTCATGTTTCAAGGTTTGTTTTACATGGACAGGTGTATGCCAATGGGGTGCTCGATATCTTGTGCTTATTTCGAGAAATTCAGTAGTTTTCTGCAATGGGTTTACACGAAGAAAACAGGTTTTCGGAATGTGATGCATTACCTCGACGACTTTCTGTTCCTTGGGGCCGCTGGGGATGATGAATGTGCCCGGGCCTTGACTGAATTTTGTGTTTTAATGAATCAATTTGGCGTGCCGTTGGCACCAGGTAAAACTGTGGGTCCCACGACTTGCCTCGAGTTCCTCGGGATCGAGTTGGACTCTAGTGAGGGTTGTTTTCGTTTACCAGCTTCCAAAGTATCGAAATTCAAGACAGCCCTGCAAATGTGTATCACTGCATCTAAAGTTACGCTGCATCAATTGCAGCAATTGGTGGGGAAGTTGAATTTTGCCTTAAGGGTGATCCCGATGGCCCGCCCCTTCTCCCGTTCGATTGCACAGGCGATGGTCGGCCTAAAGGAGGGTCACCATCGCACGAGGTTATCGGCCGAGGTCCGCCAAGACATGCGTATTTGGTTAGCATTTTTGGCGGATTTCAATGGTCGAGTCGTCTGGAACAAACCGGCCTTGTCCTCTGAAGAGCTTGGTCTATGGACGGATTCAGCGGGAAGCATGGGTTTCGGCGCCATCTTCGGCAAAAAATGGTCGGCACAAAAGTGGCCAACATGGTGGCACGATGAGGGGCTGACGAGTAATATTGCTTTCCTTGAGCTGTTTCCTATTTTGGTGGCCCTCAAATCCTGGCCCGATGGATTCAAAAATCATTCTGTCATATTTTGGTCTGACAATATGACCGTTGTAGAATGCATTAATAGTCAGGCAGCACGTTGTAAAATGATTTTGAGGCTGCTTAAAGAAATTGTCTTACTGTGTATGCAACTGAACGTGGTATTCAGAGCAAAACATGTCCCGGGGGTGATGAATCAGGCTGCTGATGCACTGTCTCGTTTTCAAATGCAGGCTTTCTCGGGTTTCCTTCCCTCAGTGGACCCCGAGCCAGCACCCTTTCCCGAAGCTCTCTGGTCTCTCGGTGCCCCGAACTTCGTTACCTCGTGGGAGAGAGTCTAGCACCAAGGACGAGGAAGGCATACGAAGGGGCGTTTCGGGCTTATTTGGCCTTTTTGGGGACTGAGAGAGGGGGACTTTGGGGGCATGAGGATTGGGTAGTACATTTTCTGATGTCCTTGCGTAAGGCTGGGAAGTCGGTGGCTACAGCCCAGAGGCATCGTGCTGCTATCTCCTTTGTTGCCAGGGCTCATAATATCCAGTACCCGACAGCGTCTTTTGCTGTACAGAAAGCGCTGCGTGGGTGGCAACGCCTTGAGGGTCGCAGAGTAGACGAGAGGCGCCCGATAGGTCTGGATAGGTTGTCCCAGTTGCTGGCCACACTCCCCGACATATGCTCGTCTCAGTTCGAGGCCTGTTTGTTCCGAGCCGCTTTTACGCTTGCATTTCACGGGGCTATGAGGATAAGTGAGCTGGTGGCAAGGAGCAAGCGGGATGTGGCGGGGGGTTTGTGCCGGGACCACGTTCAGATCAGGGGTGAGACTATGACGGTATCCTTTGTCAAGTCAAAAACCGATCAAAGTGGGGTGGGAGACTGCATAGTCATTCGCAGGATTCCAGGGTCCTCCATGTGTCCGGTGAGGTGTTTAGAGGATTACCTAGCACAAAGGGTGGCATCATGGGGGGGGACAATGTTGAGACACGCGGACGCCACCCCACTGACAAAGTTTCAGTTTCAGCGGGTGCTCGCGATGTCAATTACCGCAGCAGGCTTGGACCCGGGTGAGTTTGGGACCCATTCCTTTCGGATAGGGGCTGCCACTGAAACTGCAGCCAGGGGTCTTAATGTGGAACAAGTAAAACGAGTGGGGCGTTGGTCCTCCAATTGTTATAAGAGGTATGTGCGGTTGCACATGTTGTGAAGCTGTAACAATGTACTCACGCTTCTTGTCTTTTGTTTGGTTTTCAGTTACGCAAGCCTTCGAGGCGGGGCAGACTATGCAGTCGACCCAACACCGGGCCAGCGGTCAGACATCACCGGCTGTGAGAAAGGAGGTGTGGGTCGTGGGCCACTCATACGTGAGGCGTGCCGCAGACGTATTCAAAGCAGGTGACATGATTCACGTAGCTGGGGAATACGGGTACAGGATGTCCTTCTACGGAAGGGGCGGTCTATGTATTGACCAGTTTCAAGCTTACTTTGAGGGTTTGTTAGGGCGGATGAGGTCACCGCCGTCTATAGTCATAGTACATTTAGGGGGCAATGATTTGGTCACCACCGGTAGACGACTTCTCCTGGAAGCAATGCTTTCCACCGTAAGTTGGTTGGCGAGGAAAGTTCCGGGGTGCATAATTGCGTGGTCTCATATGATCCCACGGAAAGTGTGGCGGGGGGCTATTTCGATCCCTGCTTTGAACCATTCTGTTAGGAAACTTAATAACAAAATGAGTAGGTTGTTCCGTTCCAGGACATTGCATTCTATCTCGCACGGTTGTATTAATGATGACAGTATGTATATGGGGGATGGTGTGCATTTGTCTCGGGTGGGAAATGAGTTACTCATAGGAGACTTCTTAGCATGGTTAAAAACGTTGGAACATGACCTTTAGCTAGGAGTTTTGGTGGGGGGCCCGGATAGCCGGTCAACTATCCGGGCCTGTGGCGGTAAGGTCATGATCGGTGAGCACTAATTAGTAGATCCCTATGAGTGGGCGTCACCCAACACGGATGGGAGCGCTCGGGAGAGGTGGCCATTGGCCCCTCAATGGGGAGGCGGTCCCTTCTAAGGATGGGTCGCCGGAAGTAAAGGAAAGGCGGTCAAGGCCCCTTCCTTTGTAGGAGGGGTTACAGCCCCCTCCTGGGGAATTTCCCGGGGCCAGTGACATCTGCGACGGCAGATGCGGTAAGTTGTGTGGGGTTGGGATAAGGGCCACGATACCTTCTAGATACCTCACACGAGTATTCGAACGACCTTTAACTGGCGTCGAGTTTTAGGTGCCCCCGTCAAGTCAAGGGAAATTGGTAGTAGTTGCACTTGAGGTACGCCTCCGTGCTGTCGCCCATCCCAAGTGGGAGGGGTAAGTCCGGTTAGGGATCTTGACACCGGTTATGACCTTGCCGTTGGCCCTTAAACGTTAGGTTGTACAATTTCAATATGTCAAGAAATGTTTTGTAGGTTGCTAGTTCGGCTAGGAGAACCTCTGTATTAGAGAATCTGTTAAGGTTAGCCAAACATCGCAATATGGTAATGAAATTGTACATAACATGAAACGTTTAATGTTTTAATTTTGTTTTAATAAATACGGCCGGGATGGTCACTCCATCCCACTTCCAAAAACTTCAAGAACTGTTTCCGGTTTCACTCCTTTTGGGGATTGTGTTGAGAGGGGGTGGCGGGTATCTCGGCTATATGGAAAGGGGCGACCGAATCGGTCCCCCCGAACTTATGGCCGAGTGCCTCGATCCCCCCGGGAAGCCATTTTGGGCGGGAGGCGCGTCTCAGCTGGTATGCCCGAAGCGGCGTAGCTGGGGCGCGCTCGTTCCCGCCCTAGAGTGGGCTGGCCTAGACACCGACGCAGCCAGCCACGCCCTCAGGGGCAGGCAGGGGCGGGTATACGCCCGCCCTGAAGACGGATAAAAAGGGGCGCAAGACCAGAAGACATCCTCTTGTTCTTGTGCTCTGAAGCTGCACCTCCTCGCTGCACGTGAGCTCGGGACAGAACGAAGAGGCAATTTTGACCCACCCACCAGCCCCTGAAGACAGCCAGTTGTGTATAATAAAGTTGATTAATTTTGTTTTGTTTTCGTTTCCAGGTTGTAGTGCCATGTTGATTTTGAGTTAATAAAGAATGTTCGTTTTGAGTATGTTTGCCATTAAAGATATCCAGTTAGTGTCGAATTTTGATGTATGCTCTTTCAGTCATAGTGGCCAATGTATTCTTAGGTTAATTTGCACTGTCGTATTTATTTTGGTAGGCGGTAAGGTCATGATCGGTGAGCACTAATTAGTAGATCCCTATGAGTGGGCGTCACCCAACACGGATGGGAGCGCTCGGGAGAGGTGGCCATTGGCCCCTCAATGGGGAGGCGGTCCCTTCTAAGGATGGGTCGCCGGAAGTAAAGGAAAGGCGGTCAAGGCCCCTTCCTTTGTAGGAGGGGTTACAGCCCCCTCCTGGGGAATTTCCCGG
This sequence comes from Lissotriton vulgaris, assembly GCF_964263255.1. NCBI lineage: Eukaryota > Metazoa > Chordata > Amphibia > Caudata > Salamandridae > Lissotriton > Lissotriton vulgaris. The sequence goes on along the minus strand of NC_141693.1, from coordinate 533,432,359 downwards.
GGCCAGTGACATCTGCGACGGCAGATGCGGTAAGTTGTGTGGGGTTGGGATAAGGGCCACGATACCTTCTAGATACCTCACACGAGTATTCGAACGACCTTTAACTGGCGTCGAGTTTTAGGTGCCCCCGTCAAGTCAAGGGAAATTGGTAGTAGTTGCACTTGAGGTACGCCTCCGTGCTGTCGCCCATCCCAAGTGGGAGGGGTAAGTCCGGTTAGGGATCTTGACACCGGTTATGACCTTGCCGTTGGCCCTTAAACGTTAGGTTGTACAATTTCAATATGTCAAGAAATGTTTTGTAGGTTGCTAGTTCGGCTAGGAGAACCTCTGTATTAGAGAATCTGTTAAGGTTAGCCAAACATCGCAATATGGTAATGAAATTGTACATAACATGAAACGTTTAATGTTTTAATTTTGTTTTAATAAATACGGCCGGGATGGTCACTCCATCCCACTTCCAAAAACTTCAAGAACTGTTTCCGGTTTCACTCCTTTTGGGGATTGTGTTGAGAGGGGGTGGCGGGTATCTCGGCTATATGGCCCCTTGAGAAGGTATTTGAACATGTGGGATCAGAAGGGCATCTTCCATTGCAAGACCGTAGTCCTTCCTCAACAGTAAAATCAAGTATCTGTAATGCAGAAACGGCACACCCCACTGCCCTTCTATTATTACTCATTATGGGCTGTAAAGCCTCTTTACCTAATACAGATTGGTTGTGGAAATATTTCCCTTCAAGAACTAAACATAAAGGGAAATTATCACTTTCTCTCCTAGTGCCCACTCTAAAATCATTCACATAAGCCCAATATGCGGCACTTATCATAATATAATCAATGCGAAATGACGAATGGCCCCTTGAGAAGGTATTTGAACATGTGGGATCAGAAGGGCATCTTCCATTGCAAGACCGTTGTCCTTTCTCAACAGTAAAATCAAGTATCTGTAATGCAGAAACGGCACACCGCATGGACCTTTTTGTTCTAAGTAACAGGATTCCCATTGCTAGGTCTTCCTCTTCGAATATAGTTTCCAGACCCATTAGTAGTTCGTAGCAACAATTAAAGTCACCACCAATTATAATAGGTCCATTAGGTGTAACCAAATCAATAATTCCATAAAGGTGCTTAATTAATGGTGATTCTTTAGAGAACTCTCTTGATCTTATGTATATATTAAATAGGTACAACCTGGACTTATTGGGAAATGTTTAACTTAATCCCAGTATGTCATCTGTATCAGTGGGCAACATTTCTATCAAAACATTTCCATCGCCCAGGTCTCTTGGAAGAGGCAGAGATCATAATTATCTGTGTAATCCTGCCAATCAGGTTCCTGAAGTTTTTTGTAAGCCCAGCTATATTCCAGGACAACATTTTGACAGTGTTTGTTTGGGAATCACCATTCTCTATAGCACTTACCCCTTCTACCTCAGCTTTTTTAATTACTTGGTTTCCATTGGGCTAAGCCCTACATTAGAAATTTCCATTCTATGTTGCCTGTCTGAAGCAACTAGGTTTTGCTCCCCAGCCAATTGATACTGCAGCCCGGTCTCCAAAGGAGGCAAATCATTACACAGGTTCAGTCAATCGACAGCTTCAAGGTTATTTTGGCCCACCAAAGGGTTCAAGGGAACACCATTGTTGACTACGCCAGTTTTGTTTTGTCTAAAGCAGATTTTTTTATCAAATAAGGAGTGGGTTCTTAAATTCAGGGTTATTAAGTTGTCAGCAATAGTTTTTGAGTAGAATGTTAGTCTTACATCATCCAGAACCCCATCCTCATGCTGTAGCCGTAGAGCACTCTTCATATCAGTTCTAATTACAGAGAGGCATTGTCGATTCGTTCCTATCCATATTTATCAGGGAGTCCCCATCCTCCCTGGTACATGTTTTTAATCTCGGGACATTGGTAAGAAAAACATTATACGATTTAGTACTCTCATATGTTGTATAGTGGGGTTCCCGACGTGATTCTCGTTGCCATGCTTCACCCCTCTATACATTCCAACGCCCCCAAAAACCATGGGATGGTCTATTTAAGGGTGGTTTTTCTAGATACCTATTTGTATGAGACACTATTTGCTGTGGCCTGTGGACTCTGTGATGTTCCTGCAAATTACTCACAGGGTACCTCAGGTTTGGTCGAAGACCAGATGCTAGGTCTCTGTTTTTACTCTTGTATGCTGTGTGGTTTTGGGGACGGTTCAGTACTCCTTCAGCCTGTTTCCTAGGCATGTCAGTTTTGGTTTTAATATAACTGGATATATTCACTATAGATTTACTAACCCCAGATGGGGTAGCTGCCCCCCCTCGGCGTGTATGCAGATTACTAGGTAATACTTATATAATCTTTTTAATCGCTATAACCTCTTCCTGGACAGTGCTCAATTTTGTAGACAGGTCAAGCACAAGTCTTTGTATATAAATAGTATGTATCTGTGTGTGGGATTCTGCTGCGGATAAGTTGGTAGGGCTTTGACTAGCTAGGTCTTACCCTATAGATTGCATCGCTGGTGTTCCTTTTAAGTTTTCTGCTAGTACCGAGTACTTGTTAGAACACTCAATAGTTATAATCTCTCTCTGCAGACTGCTCCCATGACCGGTGTCTGCATTACCTATACCCTCATTTCTAAGGGGGTTATCTTGCTTATACTCGTTCCAGCTTTTGGGGGAGGGACAGCTGTTAAATGCGATGAGGCCTTTTCAAGGGATTGATGTACTACAACTATAGGACTATTGGGCTCTTCTGTAGTCCCTTTTTCCTTTTTCCTATAATAGGATGAAATTTTAGTTCTCCCCTTTGAGCTAAACTCTTTACCTTTCGAAAACATATTTTCTACCTCTTCAATTAAGTTGTCAATGGCATCTAGTGTACAATTCTCATTGGCTGATTTGGACTGTTTCTGCGTCCTTGGCATCTTTTTCCTGCCTGTAATTACTTCTGCTGCTTTTTTTTACCCATGATTGCCCAAAGAACACCCACAAAAATTAAAAAAGACTAAGAGATATTATTAAAACAGCCTTAGTGGAGTTCAGGGCAGATATGGGCAAGCATGCAATTGAGAGCATGTACTAGTACAAGTTTCTATGCAAAAAGCTAAAAAAAGAAAATAAGACAATATTTACCATAAACAGCAACAGAAGTAGAAAAAAAACGAACTTATGTTCAGTATTTTCAACCACAGTGCGTGAGCTTTACAAGAATTGCCCAGGGTGAAATAAAAGCAAGATATCCATGTATTATATCACTTTTAAAAAGTCTTAAAAAGATGTTGTTGCATGAAATTATAACAGAAATGGTTCTTTGGCCATAATTCTGTGAAAGTCACATAATCTTACCAGCACAGGAAGATGGTGGGCTTAGTTGAAAATGAAAATATCAAGGGGTGGCCCAGCCCAGCCTTTTCCGGGCATTCTTTAAAGGTCCCACCCATTCCAACATCTACTTGGCTCTGCTCCCCTGCTTTTATGCATATATTATAAACTAAGGGTATAGATCACTGGAATGCTAGGTTCTTGCTCACCAAACATCAGAGTTCTTTCCCTTTTAATTAAATACTCCCATAGTCTTTCAACAAGACTCAAGAGCACACCTTTGGAACTGTTCTGACTCTTTCAGTGTTTGCTCTCCTTGCCGACTCATTTTTATCAAATCATCTGGTATAATAACGTAATACAGTTGTGCAACTTAATGTTATACCTCAGAATGACACTGGGATCACTTTCTATTGCTTGCGCAAAAATGTTAACAAAAGTAAATGCTTCAGCACTTCATGCCAGTTTACAAATAGTAAGTTAAGAAAGAAAAAGATCACATTAAAAACAAAACTAGGGTGGTCCCCAATTACTACAAGAATATAAAACATTAATTACAGAACATATTTCACTCTTTGTAGAAAAAAAATTGTTTCGGTATAATAAGCTTTGGATACAAATGGTGGAGACTAAGCTACTAAGGGAATCTGGCAGGGTAACAATTTGTGAAACCTTTTGTTAGAAATATTGTCTTCCTTTGGCAGAGGCATGCACCCTGTCCAAGTAGGGACTACAAACCTAGTCAGGGTAAGCCAGATACACACCATCAATTAACCTGTGCTGACCCTTTGCTAGCTTGACACTGAGCAGGCAGGCTTACATTTAGAGGTAATGTGTAAATTAATAGTGCAACACTCTAAACAGTAACACAGTAAAAACACCATAAAAAGACTCCACACCCATTTTGAAAAATAGTTTATTATTTTATACATAAAATAAGACCAAAACGACAAATATCTAATAAGCAGAAGTCACAATGTGAATTTTCAAAGTTTAAATGTATTAATAGTGCTTAGAGACAAATAGCGCTCAATAAGTAAATTGGTCGCACTGGAGCGGGGCAAAGCCAAGAACTCAGGCCACCTTCAGTGGCATGCAATCCAGCTACAGGACCTACACAGGGCTCGCTGAGCAAAGTACCTTATCTTTGTTGCAGCATGAGACGCGTCAATGATGCCCATGCAGTTGGTGTGTTGTGCCGGATTTCTGCATGCAACTGTGGCGATGCATTGGTTCCGTGGAGCGAAGCACAGGTTCTGAGTATGGTGGTTCTGAAGGCGATGCACTGGGATGATCTGTGCTGGATGGGCTATGCAGCAATCTCCTCAGTGGATTGGCGGCAATGTGTTGGTTCCGAAGCAGTGGTTCCGGTGGCAATGCGACGGTTCTGCGTCGATGCGCCCATTCGGTCCATGCAACAGTGGTGATATGTTGTTCCCGATCTTGCAGCAGGCGATTCGTCAGTTCCAATTGGCGCAACAGCATTGATGCACAGGTTCTGGCAGATGCAACACTTTTACACTCATTTCCAAGGGCCATAGACTAGTTTGGCACCACTTTGAAGAGCAGGACTTACAGCAAGCAAAATCCAGGTGCTGTTTGAGAGAGGAGTGAAGTTTTTGATGTCCCTGAGAGTTCAGCCACAGCAGGCAAGCCAACAAGCCTTGAAAAAATGTCGGTTCTGGGATGTAGAGATGCAGGTCCAGTCCTTCTCACTCCCAGACAAGAAGCCGCAGACAGCAGGCCAACACAGCAAAGCAATTCAGCAATGGCAGAACAGCAGTCATTCTTCCTAGTAGAATGTCCTCAGTTCCAGAAGTGTTATTTGGTGGTGTCTGAGGTCCAGTACTCATACACAGTTGAGCATTTGAAGTAGAGAGAGATGACTTAAAGTGTACAAGATCCTACCTTTCTTGCCCTGGCTTCAGACTCACTTTATGAGGGTATGCAATTGTTTGTGTGGGGACAGGGCGCAGGTGTAAAGTGTAATCTCCTCCCTCCCATTTTGCTCAGGATGACCCATCAACATGGAGATGGATACTTAGGCACACATACTCTTATTTTGTATGTGGCTGTATAGAGGGTATGCAGAAAGCCAACTGTCACCGACTCCAGACATGTAGTCCAAAGACAGGCTGAAGCCACAAAATTGTTCAAGTAAGAAAATGCCAACTTTCTAAACAGACTAACAGCCAGGAAGAGGGAGGAAATAGTGCACTCATGGAAACTAGTAAGATGAGGTCAGATTGCTGGCGGTGACTGTTTTCAAAAGCAACCCGTGACGAAGAGCCAAGAGGGCCAAAAATACATTGCGTATTTACATATTGAGTCATCTTAAAATTGAGATTGATCAGTACAGAACCGTTGTAAAAAACATGGAGTGGCACGCAGCTGGTACTAGAAGAGTTTAATAAAGATTGCAGATTCAATCACACTGTCTCCGTTGTGATGAAGAGAAACAGAAAATTGATATAATAATGGACAACAAAAAGGTTATGGTTACAAGAGTTTACATTGGAATACTTGGATGGGAGAAACGATTCCCACTTTTTTGCAGTGCGACAGTGTAGAGTGTGAGAGAAGTGCTCTTTTTGAATACATAACTTTCTAAAAGTGGCATTTTAAGAACTGCAATTTAAAAACCAACTTCAACAGAAGTCATGTTTTAAAATGTGAGTCAGCACATTTTGATTGAAACTTCACCTATAAAATGTAATAAGGCAATACCAATGTCATCCTATGGGAGAGATAGGCCTTGCAGGAGCGAAAAATTCATCGTACAGTATTTCACTACTAGAACATATAAAACATAAAAGTGCATGTCCTACATTTTAAATACACTGCACCCTGCCCAGGGGTGGTCCAGGGCATATCTTAGGGGTGACCTATATGTAATCAGTAGGAAGGTTTGAGCTTGACAAGTAGGTTAACTTGCCAGGTCAACATTGCAGTTTAAAACTGCAAATACAGGCTCTGCAGCAGCAGGCCTGAGACATGTTTAAAGGGCTACTTAAGTGGGTGGCACAATCAGTGCTGCAGGCCCACTAGTAGCATTTGATGTACAGGCCCTGGGCACATGTAGTGAACTTTACCTGGGACTTGTAAGTAAATCAAAAAAGCCAATTTTGGTAGGGCATGGATCCTGCACCATTCAAGATTATGGCATCTCCTTGAGCTCCAGTGTATCGCAAAGATAATGTAACCCATAAAAGCCACTCTGACAAGGCACACTACAATTCAAGGCATGCCTAGGAACTCCACTTCAACTCTGTAACCTGGAAACACTGCGACTTCCATGTTCCAGCACAGTTTTGATGTCCCTGAGCAGGGGTGGTGATTTTCAGTAAAGCGTGGATTGCTGCATTTATTTATTCATTTAATTAAAGTTTTGTATAGCATGAACATGACCCAGGTGGGTATCAGAGCGCTTTACATACGTTTAGGTAGACAAAGGGAAACAGCTAGGTGTGAGAAATCATGGAAAAAGTGGCACAATATACAATGGGAGCAAGATGAAATTGGGGAGTGCAAAGGAAGCAGAATGGGTGAAAGCGACAAGTGGGGCAATATACATAAATAGCTGACCAGACAATCACTTAGAGGCAATAGGAGCACAGCATCAGGTTCAGCACAAAGTTCATTAGAAGAGTTGGTTCAGTAGTGGAGTGTTGGCTTCCCTTTTGAAGGCAAGAGTAGAGTTAATCAGTCCTGTTTCCACTTTAAGGGAGTTCCAGATTCTCGGGCGATGCCAGAGAATGACCGATTGTAAGCTTTAAGCTTATTTATTTTCTTGGGCTTGAGCAGCAGTGTGCCGGTACTTCATGTGGACCTGGAGCCACCTGAAAGTTCCAGCTTGTTTGTTAGGTAGAGTGGGGTGTTGAAGTGATGTGCTCTATGGGTCATACATGCAATCTTTAGTTGTATCCTAGCTAGAAAAGGAAGCTAATTGAGCAATTTCATGTCCAGTGAAATGTGATTGGTCTACTTAGAACCCGTGATGAGTCTAGTGGCAGCATTTAGAGATGCTCTGATATGTGCGAAACTGAGTTTTGGCAGACCACAAAGGGTTGCACTGCCACATTCAAGTCTGGAAATGATGAGTGCTTGAACTGCAGATTTAAAGTCATCTTGGGGAAGGTAGGGTTTTTAGTTTTCTTAGGATGCAGAGTTGAAAGTTTGCTCCTTTGCTCTAATGTGTTTTTGCATGTTTAGGTTTTCGTCTAGCACAACTCCCAGTGATTTAATGGAGTCAGCGATGTGAGGTGTGCAGTTGAGGGCTTTGAGGTTACAGAGAAATTGCAGCACAGTGGGGGTTTGCCTAGTGCGTGCAATGAGGAGGAATTCCGTCTTGAGGGCGTTTATTTTGAGTTGGTTGGAGGTTAGCCAGTTAAGGGTTTTGAGAATGGTTCCATTGACAGATTTGATGTGCTCGGGGGAGGAGATTTTCATATAGAGTTGGGTGTCGTCCGCATACATGTGATATTGGATGTTGGAGGCTTTAAGAATTACAGTCCGTGGTTCCAGGAAAAGGTTGAAGAGAGTGGGGGAGAGTGAGGATCCTTGGGGGAAACCAAGTGTGACCGAACTTGGGTTGGAGAGAGACTGGTTGGATTTGACTGTTTGTGGTCTGTTGTTGAGGAAAGAAGCAAACCATTTAAGGACCGTGCCTGAGAGCCCCATTCTGCGTTCTAAGAGGAAGAGTAGATTGTAATGTTTGACAGTGTCAAATGCAGATGAGAGATCGAGCAGAATTAATAGTCAGGTTTCATTTTGGTCAAGTAAAGTGAGAGTGTCGTCCACAATGTGAGTGATGGCTATTTCCGTGCTGTGGCCACAGCGGAAACCCAATTGGAATAGGTCGAGAAGCTGGAATTGCTCAATGCGTTTGCGAAGTTGTTCATGAATACATTTCTCCAGAAGTTTCGCCAGGGTCGGTATGTTTGTGATTGGGCTGTAGTTGTTCAGGTCAACAGGGTCAGCCAAGGTTTTTTTGAGAATAGGGAGCACTAAGCCCACCTTTAAGTAGTCCGGGATCTTGAAGTGATCTAAGGGAGGCGTTAATGATTTTGGACCGGAGTGGTGCTGGTGAACCTATAATTTCTTCAAAGAAGTTAGGGGGGAGGGGGTCATTGAAGTGATTTGAGGGTAGAGAGAATGTTGAGGATGGTAAAGTCATTGAGGGGAGTGATATGACTCTATGCTGCATCGTTTATGAGTAAGAGACCCTGAGGCGATAGCAGGGGTGTGGAGACAAAGGAGTCAGGAGAGGGCGAGAGAGTGAGTGCAGCAGACCTTAAGTCTGATTTTATTTTATTCATATTTTCGAGGAAGAATTCAGCCCTTGCATCGCAGTTTGGTTGCGGGTGAGCAGGGTGTTGAGAGTGGGCAGCAGTGTTGTTGGATTGTGATTTAATGAGTACAAAAAGTCTTTTCGGGCAATTTTTGGCTATGTCAAGTTGGTGTTTGAAGAAGTTGGCTTTCACCGTTCAAATGAGTTTGATGATCTATTTCTTTGGGATCTTGGAGTTTTTAGAAGATCCGTGGAAGCAGAAGATCTCCACTTGTGTTTAGCTAGTCTAAGACTCCGTCTGTCTGCATTTAGTCCGTCATTGAATGACGGCTTGGAGTCTTTTTTGGGAATTCTTTTTAGTTGAAGGGATGCTGTATCATTCAAGGAGGAAAGCATGGGGTTTTATAGTGGTCAGTGAGGTTGTGAACATCAATCATGTTAGAAGGCGGAGGAAGGGAGAGACTGCAGTGTTCTATGAGCTCATTAACGCTTGTGTTGTGGAGCGGTCTTTTCCAGTGTTTTAGTTTGAGTGGTTGAGCAGATTTGTGGTTCCAACTTTCAGGTATCAGGTAGTTGATGAAATGATGGTCAGACCAGGCACAGGGGAGAATGGATTCAAGATGAATGGAGTTAGAGATGATGAGATCCAGTGTCGAGCCTAAGTTGTGATTGGGGCTGTCACAGAATTGGGTAAGAGACAAGTCGGTAAGGAAGGTTTGGAGGGTTGTGACAGCCTGATCGTAGGGGTCATTCCAATGGAGATTGAAGTCACCAAGGAAGATCTGGGCAGAGTGTGCATCACCTGCTTTTCATAATTATCTTTGTGCCCATTAAATTAATGACAATTACATACTGGCCACTAAGGTACTATCATCAACCAGAGGGTAGAGAGCTCCACACTGACTATGACAGATTCAACTTAGGGGTCTGTATGTAGTCAGTGGGAGCATGCGCTCAAATGAGTGAGTGCCCTCACCCACCCGAAGGTGGCATGATTCATCATGGGGCATGCTCCTCATTGGCCTGGCATTGCAATGCCCAAAGAGCCTGGTGAGCAGGAGCTTTATCTCAGATCTTTTAATTGCCAGTAAATGACTGGTGGCATGAGTGCTTTTCCAGTCTGTAGGTAAAAAGATTGGAGAAATGTGATATAAAAAATCGACAAAAGACCTTGTTGGGCTATCAATTTAATAGGGTTCTGACGAGGTTAAAAACAGAGGGAGAGACTATGAGATGTAATGATCCTAGTCTCTTTAATGTGAAGGAATACTTGGTAATGTAAGCTCCAGACAGTGTATCTAGATCTCAGCCTGTGATCGACATGTTTCATTCTTAATTGTGTTGACTGACAATCTCTGGCATTTCATGAGGACCAATATATTGGCATACCTAATCTTCTGTAAGGGGAGAAACCTAAGTGTGTTTCAGGGTTCTCACACACTTATAGGTAATGTGGTAATCCACCATTCATTAAATTTGTCAGAAGAACTCACGACATTGCATGTGTGCTCCAAGTTAAAACAGTAACCTACATAAAAAAAGAGAAATGACATACATGCTATAAGTATATATAAAATCATGTCACAGTACATCAGACTCTTCATGATGATCAGTGATCAAATCACTCTTACACACAACACTGGTGGCCAGTGAAATCACTATTGGGCATTTCATGGGTAGTAATCATATATCTCTATCACACCTTCCAAATTGCTGGAAATGTCCCCTTTGAACACGAGGACCTGTCTCAAGTCAAAAAGGCATCTGTAGTATAGATAGGTCTGTTACTAAGAGCTGTAGGCTCAATGAGAGTGCGAATACATAGTATTATAAACAGAAAATACTCGTATGATTATGGCTTTTTTTTGTTTTGTTTTATATAGCGCAAACTAGACCAGAAGATATCAGGTATCAGAGCACTTTACATGAGCACCAGTTTCGTTACAGATGGACACATTCATTTTATGTTAGGCATGGGGAGATTACGTGATTTTCCCAGAATCCCAGGATGTTGAGTGTCGTTGCTGAGACTCGAATGTGGTTCCCCAGCTTCGAGGTCTACCACTCTAGCAGTAAGGCTACATCCTCTCCCTAATTGTATCCTCATCCTCCAAGGGCTGAGCTCACTTTTGCTTTGTGGCACTGCAGCGTATTAATCTACCACTGATGTCATATGCAGTGGAGACTGGACCAAGAAACCATGTCTATTATAAAGCCCACAGAAAAGGGGAACACTACATGATTAGACTCCAGTGTGCAGAGTCATTGTGGACTGCCATGAGGACGTAGTCATTATCATTGGTCGTCAGTCCCCAGGAGAGAGATATGGCATGCAAAGCTCTAGATGCATTTTCTGCGCAGGGCGAAGAGTTGCTTAGAAACCTGCCGGGATGCACAAGGAGACGCCCGAGGGAGCCACTGAGAATATAAGTGATAGGGTGCCTAAAGGTTTGTATACATGTTATGCGGCCAGGGTATTGTTTTAAAGTCTCTGCTGTAAAAGACTCAAGTGGAAGCAACAAAAAGTGAAAAAAAGCTCACTTTACTCAGCATAATCAACATCTAAATTAGTATAACAGCCCTGTAAATGTTACATGTTCTAGAACTATGTAAATGAATAAACGTTTAAACAAATGCAAAAAGCATCATATATGTACCATGGCCTGAGGCTAGTAATATGTCTATACTCTCTTTAAGTGGGGTTGACAACTCATGAACCAGACTTTACCATAGTCAGCAAAGTGAACAAATCCATGTCCAATTACATGAAACAGTCAAGTCCTCATATTAGGGGCACATCCAATTAAATGAGACAACCAAGTCCTGGGTATCCAGAATGGGAGAAATAATAAATGTACTGTACTTCGAAGGTGGAGTGAACAGTACAATCTATGTCATGATAAGTCTATGTACACCAAGCATCCCGTGTTAGGAGTCTGTTGACCGAACGGCACAGGGGTATGCCTATTGGTTAGGGAAGGAATGGCCCCATTACTTTTTAGTGTGTCAAGTATATTTGCTATGTTATATGACCTAGAGTATGAATAGAAGATTGAGAACAGTGTGTTGTTAACCTGGAATGTCAGGGGGCAATTTCTGTGCGTTGGTCAAAGTACGTAGAGACATGAGGGGAAATTTATCAAACAGTATAGTAATGGAGTTTGTAGAGACAGGCCCTACCAGTGACTGGATGTAGAGCAGAGATATTGTTTAGTGACCAATCTCAACACAGGATCTCATCATTGAGACTGGTGGCGTAAATCTTGAGCCTAAAGACCCACCGTTGTTCTTTCTCAAAGAGCCTGGTGGATATGTTATCAACTAGTATAGTTTTTGGCATGATCCAGTTCATCTCATTTGGAGTATGGTTGACAGTGATGTAGTGTGTGCTGAGTTTCGTGGTTAGAAAGTGGCACCTGGTGTTCATTGATTCTTTGCTTGATAGGCCTTGTGGTTATTCCAATGTTTCTAAGGCCAAATGGGCAGGCAATCCATTAAATACAATTCTTGGTCTAACAGTTGCTGCACTTTAACAGTTTCCATTTTTCTCTACGGCCCAGGCCTATCTCTTTAGTTGTGGTTGTCAGGTGGTAGACATTGCATCATCCTCAGGGACAGTGTCCTGTCATGGGGCAAGTCCCCAGGTAGCAGTGAGGCTCTCAGTTATTTATATCCATCAGGGTATGATGTGTACCACAAGGTCACAGATAATATTAGTCCGCTTGAATGTGAAAAGCGGTTTTTCATTTTTCATATTACCACTTTTGAGAATTGACCATCACCTGTTTATTGCCTTCTTCATAAGATTGGAAGAGGGGGATGAAGGTAGTGACACATGTTAAAGTTTGATTTTTGGCATGGTGCTAGGATCACTTCCTTATGGTTTTGGTGTGCCTATTTGCCGGTAGTGCTGACAATCTTTTCAGTTAGTGGGGATCCTGTAGTTTCTTTATTAGGGTATCTGATTGGTTTTCAAAAGTTATCATTTCGCTGCAGTTCCGTTACAATCTCAGAAATTGACCGAAAGGGAGATTTGTCCTCAAGGCTTGTGGCTGATGCCTGTCAAACAGGAGTAGGCTATTTCTGTCTGTGGCTTTGAGAAAGGTCCTTGTTTTCAGATGTCCATCTTCTATTGATATCGCCAGGACGAGGAATGCCATCTTTTTGTCGCAGGAAGAAGAGGTGAATTAGAGAAAGGGATCCAGTCCATTGATCCATGTTGTGAAGTCTGGACTATCAGAGGTATCATCAATCCAGATGATAATAATATCTTCTATATATATTTGCCAGAATTAGATTCTTGCTTGGTGTAGATTGGCCTGGTCAAGGATGTATTTCTTCATGAAGCTATACATATATATATGCATTCTAGGCTTGGGACGAAGGTACTGCATATTGAAGTCCCATGACATTGGAAGTATAGCTGTTCCTCAAATTTAAAGAAATTCGCATTCAGGGCTAATATTGCGCATGCCATGACAAAGTTGACAGATGTCGGAGAGTCCCATGAGGTTTCCCTCAGTGAGGCTCAAGATGTCTTTGGTATGCCTCAGGTAGGTTGAAGTCTTATCCATCAAACTGTCCAAACTATTACCCCAAAACCTCGACAGAGCTTTAAGGAGAGACTTGATGCTGGAGACGACTGGTCTTCCCAGAAGAGGGGGTCTTACTCCTTTATGGATCTTGGGTAGTCGAAATACAGTGTCCGGGGGATTTGGGTGAGGAGGAAATTCTCCTCTTTTTTATTATTCCAACCATTGATTTCTCCCTCATTGACCAGCATACAGATATGGTTTTGCAGTCTCTGTGTTGCGCCCTGGATGAGAGGTTTGTAGTGTTTTTTTTGTATGCAGCAACCTCAGACATTCCATTCTGTAGTCTGCAGTGGAGAGAATGATAATAGTTCCCCCTTTTTGCCTTGTTTTATTGTGATTGAGTTGTCATTGGCTGGCGTCTTAATTGTCTCTTTCTCCACCTTGATCAGGTTCTGAAGCAAGCATATTGGTGTGAGTTTATGTCCCCCATCACTGTTTTTTCAAAGGTTATGATTTTACTAGGCAGCTAGTTTCCTGGCGGGTTGAAGGTTGAGGGCTTTCTGAGCCCTGAATCTGTAGAGGGAAGAGAAGTGTTTTCATTCTCAAAGAAACATTTTAATCTAATGTTCTTGTAGAATTTTGCTAACTCACAAATAAGGTGCACAGAGTCAACATTTGGAGTAGGCACAAAGCCAAAACCCTTTTTTAGGGCAGTGAACTCCGCATCACTAGGGGTCTTGTAGATAAATTAACCATTTGGTCCTGCTTCTCTTGTATGTCTCTCTGCTCTTCACGACCATTTGGCACTCCTCTTTCTCCCATTGCACCTGATTGCCTCTTGCTCTGTTCCTGCCTCTTCCTAAAAAAGTTGAGTTAAATATGCTAGCATCCTGGGCTAGTAGAAGGGGAAGGGCAGTTATCACATCTGATAAGGTTATGGGTAAGGGCCCATCGGAAAATTGGGTGGTGCACGATGTCTGCTCCACTCCTCCACACTGCTCCAGCCATCAGATCCTGAGCTGCTAAATATAATTTTGATAACTCATTTTGCTAGTTGCTACTATATCTGATGGCCTACATTGATTTGCCTCATGGTATTCATTTTTGGTATAGGAAAAAACCTTCTCTTGACTGAACTTGGTGATTTCATTTTGTAATTTTAAAATATTTTATTGCATGAGGAATTTGTTGTGTTCATTCATCTTTCTCAAACTTGGTCTTGAATTGAGTTATTTGGATCATTGTCTTCAGTGTGTTCTCTGCTATTGTAATTTTACCATTAGGACATATGACAATATTTTCACAGTGTTAATGATCAACACTAGCCAGTCTTTTGTGCATTTCCACAGGATTTGGGCCCAATCTTTGTGGAAGGCTAGATCTTCTAAGCAGATGGGTAGGATATTGGTCACTATGAGACCGGTTGATGCTATGTTGGCACTCAGATATTTTGACATGATGGCTCTGTGAGGAGTTGTCTTGACTAGTTCTTTTCTGAAATAGGAGAGTTTGTATCAATCCTCACTGAGGCTCCAAGATGGGGTACTGTCAAGATTACCAGATTGTGTTTACCACAGAAACAAAAGTAGTTCCCAATTCCACTCCACCACTGTGCAGGGTAAACTATAATAAAGGGGCCTACCAGTAAATCAAATATGCCAATCATAGAAACACCAATCCATAATAATAGTTTACAACAGGAGCACTTGCATTGTAACACTGAACAGCAGTCACTGACCATGTCATGGATGATGTAACATGTGACATCATCAGCAGTGGATTGTGGGTGCGCGAGTTATAGTTAGTACAACTAACTATAACAGAGGAATTTCAATGGTTTGTACAAGTGAAATGTCCAGCTAACTATAACACCCCTAAAACCTATGGTTTGTTCAGTGAATTTCTAAGGTTTTTTAAATGCAAATCCCTAACTATAACATGTCTGAAACCTATGGTTTTTTCATTGAATTTCAAAGGTTTTTTAAATGATAATTCCTAACTATAACATGTCTGAAACCTATGGTTTTTTCAGTGAATTTCAAAGGTTTTGTAAATGACAATTTTTAAATGTATTAATTCTTATACTTATTTTTTTATACTGATTTACTACACTTTTTTAAACTATTTATTTGTAGATATTTTATTTTTTTAAATTACATTGTAATTACATTATACTTTACATTACAAAATATACTTTCTCAGAATGAATTACTTTGTAAATAGGCAACATACTTTTAAGTACAGTAGTTACAGTTGTTGTAATGGGCAACACAATTTCAAACACAATGCAACTTTGAGCTCAATGGGGATTTCTAGTTAAATGCAATTAGTTACTATATGGATTACTTTTCTAACCACAGGGCTGGATCCTAGATTCAGTCCTGTGACATCTACTGTAAACAGTTGAGTAAAAGCGTTTTGGTTACAGTAGTCATTTTTATGGAATATTATTCTATTTTAAAAGTTCACACTTAGAAACTTTTTCACATAGAACCACCTATGTTATCATATTGGAGGAAATTCACTCAGCAGGTAAGTACTGCTATCATCACTTTCTCTTACTCAGTAGTGGATCCTGGATCCAGCACTGGTGCATCTCCTGTAAACAGCTGAAAGAATGTGTTTAAGTCATACAGGCAATTTTTTAGGAATATCTTTAGTTTGTGAAAATAGACACTTAGAAACTTTTCCTGTGAAAACCAGACAATGGATTCCTATGGAAGAAAGTACAAGTTACTGGTAAGTATGGTTACAATTACTTTTCAAGGTCAGTGCTGGGCTAAAGGATGCAGCACTGAGGTCTCTCCTGATAACAGGTGAGTAAGTCAGAATTCGTAGTACCTCCAGTAAGCGCCACAGAGCTGCGTAGCAGAGAGATGTAAAAAAGGAGCACGGCCTGCACCACCTCTCCGCAACACAGCCCAGTGGCGCTTCCTGGAAGCACCTGGTGGGCTACTTGGCCCCCATGGTCCCTCAGGTTTTATGTAGAATTTTTTCCCCAACTTAAAACGCGCCACAGGGCGTGTTTGCACAAATCACATCAGGCCCCGTCCACTCCCTTCACAACTGTGTAAATGCACCCTGTCACCGTTCTAAGTTGAGAGATTAAGTCCCCTTCAATCCTAAGGGTTCCTAAAGTCAAGCTAGCCCACTAGGTACCTCCAGTAAGCACCACAGAGCTGCGTTGCATAGAGGTGTATAAAGGGGCGTAGCCTCTGACCACCTTTCTGCAACGCAGCTCCCTGGCGCATACTGGAGATACCTGTTGGGCTAGTCGACCCTCACGGACTCTCAGTATTGAAAGAGAATTAATTCCACAACTTAAAACGCGCCACGGGGCACGGTTGCACAGTGGTGAAGGAAAGGGGCGTGACCTGAGGTGATATGTCTGCAAACACGCCCTGTGGCGCGTTTTAAGTTAGAGAATTAATTCCTCCTCAATCCTGTGTGTCCCTGGGGGCCAACTAGGCCACCAGGTACCTCCAGTATGTGCCAGGAAGCTGCTTTGCAGAGAGGTGTTCAGAGCCCCGCCCCTTTTTACAACACTCTGCCATGCAACTCCGTGGCGTTTACTGGACGTACTTGGAGGTACCTGGTGGGCTAGTTGGCCCCCAGAGACCCTCAGTATTCAAGGGGAGTTGATACCCCAACTTAAAACGCGCCAAAGGGTGTGTTTGCACACATATCACCTCAGGCCCTGCCCCTTCCCTTCACCACTGTGCAAACACACCCTGTGGCGCGTTTTAAGGTGGGGGATTAACTCCCCTTGAACACTGAGGGTCCCTAGGGTGCAACTAGCCCACCAGCTACCTCCAGTAAGTGCCACAGAGCTGCGTTGCAGGGAGGTGTAAAAAGGGGCGTGACCTCAGAACACCTCTCTGCAAGGCAGCCCCCTGGTGCATACTGGAGGTTCCTGGTGGGCTAGTTGGCCCCCAGGGACCCCCAGTATTCAAGGGAAATTATTTCCCCCTCTGCAAACGTGCCAGGGGGCATATTTGCAGAGAGATGCTGGTAGGGGGCGTGTCCTCCGGCGCTATGCCGATCTTTTTCTTCCCTTTTAAGGTTTAAGAAGGGGTGCTGTGTGGCCCCCCTTCTTTTCTACTATTTTGGCCTTGGGGATCCCATCCCCTAGGCCTGCCCCCTAATATTTTGGGGGGAGTTAAAAATTCTGGAAGGGGGCCATGTGGCCCCCCTACAGTGATCATACTCGGCCCGGGGGACCCCATCCCGCGGGGCAAATCATCTAGAAGGGGAGCCGCCTTGCCCCCCTCCTTTGGCCATTTTTGGCCCAGGGGACCCTGTCCCCTGGGGCTGGCCTTTTTAAAAAAGAAATGTTTTTATTTTTAATACATTTTTGGGAGGGGCGCATGGCATTTTTGGGAGGGGGCGGATGGGGGGATGGGGGACCCCAATCCCCCCATGGTCCTAGCCTACTCCCTGCATCCTGCGGGAGCCGGCATTGCTTTTCCACACGGGGAGCAGCTAACATGCTGCTCCCCCTGTGGAAAAGCAGCTTGCTACGGCAGGGTGAGAGTCGCGAGGCTCCCGCCCTGCCATAGCAAACTACAGTGTCCCGGGGTTGGGCACCCCAGGACAATGAAGGAGCCGGCCCTGGGGGGTGGCGGTCCCCAGGGCCATCAATGGCTCCTGGAGGGGGCAGCATGGCCCCCCTCCCACCTTCTGCAAAGCCCTGGGGGGTGGTGGTCCCCGAGCCTGGGTGGGTCCGTCATGGACCCCCCAATATAAATATTTAGTGCCCCGGGGAGGTGGCGGTCCCTGGGGCATGTGGGGGTGCTTGAGCCCCCCACAAAGGGTACAAATAATTCTAAAATAAAGCCCCGGGGGTGGCGGTCTCCGGGGCTGTGGGGGGGGCAGTGTGCATTGCACCAGTAAATAAAGGGGGTTCTAAAGATTGCTTACCCTATGTCATCATCATAGCAGAGCTCCTGTAGGTCAGCCACGCCAGCAGGTTGTGGGAAGGTGTATGTGTGGAGTGATATGAAAAAGACATGGCCGTTTTTGAAGGTAACAGTTCTACAGCTGAGCTGCTGTGCAATAATCATCTACAAATGGGAGGATGAGATTTCTGGTCCAGCACACAGTCTTCGCAAATCTTGAACCATTCACCGGGGTATACGGTTCCATATTGACTATGGTAGATTCACAGAGGAGTCTTTATGTAGTTACTGGAAGAATGCGTATAAAGGAGCAAGTGCTCTCACCCACCCAAAGGTGGCATGCTTCATCAATGGACATGCTCCTCCTTGGGCTGGTGCTACAATGCCCAATGGGCCCTGTGAGAGGGTGCTTTATTGTAGATCTTTTAATCACCTGATGGTGACTGGGGGTTTGAGTGTTTTTCCAGTCAGTGAGTAAAAAGATTTGAGAAATGCGAGCTAAAATTGAATATAGACCTCGTTGGGCTAAAAGGTTCCAGCTTCATGCCAAGGTTAAAAACCATCAATATTGGAGGGAACGTCAACCTTCTAATAAACCTTGATATATATGCATTATATACAAACATACTCCACAATGATACCTTCAGGGTCATTTAAGAAGTGTCCCTATGACAAGACACTATCTCTGCAAACGATGCAATGTATGCCACCTGACAACCACAAATATAGAGACAGACCTGGGCCCTAGACAAAAATGGAAACTATTACAGCACCCCAACTGTCAGACCAAGATTTCTATCTACCTCGTTGTCTGCCCATGTGGCTGTAGATACAGTAGCATGACCTTGAGGGCCTATCAAGTCAAGAATAAATGAACACCACAGCAATTTCAGGTGCCATCACATTACCACCAAGCTAAGTACACACTACGTCGTGGTAAACCATACTCGGGATGACAATAACTGGATTATACTAGAAACTATACTAGAGAAAAACATATCCACCAGACTCTTCGAGAAAGAACAACGGTGGGCCTTTATGCTAAAGACTTACGCCACCTGTCTCAATTTTGAAATCCTGTGGTTTGTGATGGTCACTAAACAGTACCTCTGCTGTACATCCAGACATAGGTAGGGCCTGTCTCGGTGAACTCCATTACTATGCAGTTTTATCCAATCACTCTCATGTCCCTTCGTACTTTGACATACACATTTAGCGGCATGATTGCAGCACTTTCATTTACTAGTAATCATCCCTTTTCAGTCTTAAATCAATGGAAACTATTTGAAAAGAGCATTCCAATTTCAAATAGGCATTGTTTAAGTATCTCATAGTATTTGTATGTTTTGCTAAGTCAACGAGTCCTGTAATGCCCAACGCTGCACCCCGCTTCTTGTCTACTCTCACCCAAGAATAGGGTGCAGGCACCCCTACCCTAACCAATGGCATCAAACCTTCCAGTCTCCCTCCACTTACCCTACTTACAAGCCTACACTATGGTTTGCTGTAATTCAATTCTCTTCCGGCTGCTTCTGCACTTAAAACTGTGCAGTAAACAACAAGTTAAACACATGATTAAACTGACTGACCCCCCCCTAGCCCCCACCCTCCACCTACGACCACCCCTTCATTCAGGGCACAGGTCTCCTTCTCTCACCTGCTCTGTCGGCTGAGCAGCCCCGCCCCCCTGGCAAAGGTGCCACTCCCGCAACAGAAAAAAAAAAAATAATAATTTTTAGTTAACATTTTATTTTTCCTTAAAGTGCCAATTTCGTGATTATTTTGCAAATTGCGAAATCCTGGAGGGTCTGATTTTATGGCCCTTAATTCGGACAAGTTCTTGGATGGTTACCTAAACTTCATAGAAACACCGAAGGATAGTGTAGTGTAGTTCCTATTTTCCCTATAGGCCCTGCGCATTGGAATAACATAAACAGCAGTGTAGATGTAGGACTGTGGTCTTCTAGGTCTCTACTGACTATGTTAGATGTATTGGTGTTTGTACCAGCTAGCTCAGAGGTCACTGGAAACTTTCTTGACTGAATAGGAAGTGATCAGCTTCCCTGGCTCAGACAAGAAGGGATTCAGTTTTCCAACAACCGCATTAACATGACAACTTTGCTCCTCAGAATAAGAGTCAATCTCTAGAGTCGTGTGAAACAATAGACAGCTATTTCACTCAGTCAGTTGTGCAGAATTACTTTCACCAGTATGCAGAGAATAGAGAGACGGGCGTTTTCAATAAAAGGTATTATTTATTGAACAGTCTTCCTTCTCATGCAAGAGAAATGAATTGCCACAATTGCAAGACTTGTTATTATAAAAAGTGCGTACAGTAAAAGGAGTATTACGAAATAATACTGTAAAAGCATTGATATGGTTTTTTTAGCCATACGATAGTTAAAATGAATAAAATATATACATTCATATATACATTTGGCTAACGTCCTCAACTGGTGCTTCTAACTACGCCTACCCCAATGTACCTGACCTAAGCCTAATACGTGGGAGGGAATAAGTAAGTAGGAGTTTAAGTTAAGTTGGTTTTGCCAAGGGTTTGCTTCAAGAATTCTCTCTAAGGGTTTAGTCAGCACCTCTCTGGATTAGAATGTTGGAGGTCTGGTATCTCCTCTCAGGACTCGATATTCCAGTCACCCGCAAGGGTAGGCTTGAAACGCCGGAGCTGGATTTTCTCGGCAGGAGAAAAGAAAGCGTCTTTCTCAGCCCGTCAAGGAGGAGGGGCAGCGTCCGTGGGCTTCTCGCATCTGCTGGGCTCTCTGCAAGGGACAGCTGTTCCGCTCCAGTATTCACCACCACCGTCGTGTTTGCTTAAGACAACGTCGGTATTATTTATACCTGAAAGGTGCCGAGTTTGATGTAAGTTTTTGGACATAAGACGTCAATAAATATGTCACTAAGAACTGGTCTTTCTTACAGTCCTCGCAGGAGTTCTATTAGTAATCAAAACAAAGCAAGCGGGGCTTTCCCAGGTTGCTGGGGGTTTGAGCTGCCGAAAGAACTCGGTGTGCTATCTAGGAATCTTAGGAAATGGCTTCTGCTGTGTCATGTTCTGTAATGAGCTGTAGAGACGAGTTACTGAAATATGGCTCTGATCGTTTATGCCATTATAGGGATATGTATTGATTATAGTCGTATAGGGGCATAAGGTCACAATACTGATCGGGGTCCTAGATAGAACACAACACCCACTCAACGAATTTATGTCCATCAAATTACTAAAAACTAAAGCAATAAGATGCGCATGTATTCCTACCCACCCCAAAATACACCCATATTGCATTTGAAATGGCGTATATGAAATACATGAGAATATAGGTACTGTACGTTTTTAAGCATAGTAATCATTCAAAAAGTATTGCATATGTAATCAGTTGAACAATTTTGCCAAAAATTACACATGAAATGTCTCTTAATACAGAAAAGAAGGGCGAGACTATTTCATCACATATAAATACAATTGCTGTAAAATGTGCTAGATCCCGAGGTAAAGTTTTTGTCTCTAGATCTACTAAAAATAGAAGCTCTGTTCTTTATGAATAGTTTTACTTTAAGCAAAAGTATTGTGCCAGAAAAAAGGTAAATATTTTGAAAAATGTCCGATTCAAAAAAGAAATGTCATGGGGAACGGGGAAATAGAGTTCCAAACGCTTTTCAGTAGCTTTTGTTTATCAAAACTGAAGGCCGAATTCAGAGTTCATGGGAACGCTGTGCACCGGAATGTTTTTCCAAAAAGGTATTGTTTCTGTTCAGGGGAGAACATCATTTCAGACAGGCTCTCAAAGAATAGGTCTACATATTCAGGTGACAGTTCGACCAGGTTCGATAGTGCAGTAACCTGGCAGTTGTGAGAATGATTGCTATCATCGATGTCTGGATCAGCAATGCTCACAGAAGGTCGTACCTGGGTGATGCTGCTTGCACTTTTTGCTTCACTGCCACCACCTAGTCGTAGCGCAGGAGTCTCAACGAATGCTGTCATCAGGATTGGTAGCCGCTGGGGACAACACGATGCATGAGCCGTTACAGTCTTAGCAAAGTATCAATATCCATTGGTACTGCTGATGGTAGTGCAAGACAGGTGTTTAACACGCATTCTTCTCCGCATAGCATACATCGAAGCACAGGTAAGATGCAGGTCTGCCATATAGGTCTGAATGAAAGAAGCCAGGTCATGTTCAGATCTCTCAGCCGGGCCAATCCAAGGACCTTAGTTATGCGGTCTCTGTTGCGCATTGCTAGGATCGTTTCTTCCATCCTTGCCGGAGTCATGTCTGTGTTTTGGCTTGCCATATCTGAGCAGAAGGGTCAAAAATAAAATGCCTGCTACGAGTCCCAAAAGTAGTGGTAGGCCGCCAAAGACTGAATGGACAAAATTGGGAATAATGCCCAGAACTGTTATGAATGGTGTTAACAGTCCCGAAAAAATTGTCTTAAATACGTTTGAGATACCAATGGCATCCGACATATTTAGGATTTGGCTGAGCATTTCAGTGAAATGCACTGGGCAATTTGTTGATAAAAGTTCATGTATCTCCGATGTTGTCCTTGCAACTTGGAGATCATACGTTTCTTTTGATGACGTGATGGGCACATGTCTGCAAAAGCACAGACTTCATTCTGCTTAAAGTATCAATTCGTATAGAAGAGATATTCAAAGGAGGCCAAATCGGAGTCTCGGAATCTCCAGGGCCATTTGGAAACAATGCTTGCATACAGCAAGTGACCATGGAAGTCACGCTTACGAGATATGCTTTCCCTGGCACCAAGCCACAACAGCTGTGGTCCGTTATTAGAATGTAACTCCCGTTAGAAAGTTGCCTAAAGAAAGGCTCTATCTGCGTTGCAGGTGTGACGTGCTGGTGGCATGAAGGGTTGTTTGAAGTCTCTTCACAGGCCCCATGTAAATTTATACCCTGGCACAAAAGTATACCGCTTAGTGAATGTTGGCAATTTTCACCACTAAGAAATACATTTTTGTCGTTGTCACTGTAGCATGTGTGTGTATATGGTAATTTCCATGATGACTTAATGTACCCTTTACCCAAACTTTCATACTGGCCTGTCGGTATATACTCAAGGCAATTTTAAATCGGAAAGTTGTTATCGGAATTGTGATAATCCCGTGTATTATCCATTCAATGACAGGTCTTTCTGACATTGTCAATGGTAATCTCTCAAGTTTTTCGATGCTCAGGATTGTATAGTCTGCTCCTTTCTGTGCCAAACTGATTTGTTTATCAGTGAGGTTAAAGATAGAAAACAATGACGTTGCGTTGATTAGACGCCATGGCACATAGCCTGAACGAAGATTTTGCAACGTCCAGCCTAGCTGTACAATAGAACGTAATTGGGACCGGCCATGTTTTAACATTAGCAAGTCTTTATCTATTATATCGATGGCAGATGATACAATACTGTACAGTGAATATATTCTGGAGGACAGACTCATTAACCCATTGTCCACAACAGAAAGTGATTTTTCCAAATTAATACGATCAATTTCTCATATTTTTTCTGCTGTTTCAATTTGCATTACTTTCCATGCCTCGTTGTATGCCGCATATACACTTGCCGCTATGAAACGTTTTTGACGCTGTTTGCGTGGTCCCATTATGAAATTGCGCAAATCAGCACCATCTTTAAGCAAAGATAAGTGTTGCTTAATTTCTGCCAGTGTGGATGTTTCTAGCCATTCAAGGCACAGTTTCCCTACACTGTATGTTGGTACTATCCCTGGATGTTGTCTCTGGCAGTATCTAGGGTCTGGTCTGCTCATTTTTAACCCCTGTGTTTTGTTCAGGAATCTATCTTGACAGTTATTAGTGTCTTCTTGCCAGATTAACCACTTTTTCCAATAAGGATGTGTTCTGTTTTGATGTAAAATTTGGTATCCGTCTATTTCAATATTTGTGGTAGCATTATCAGGTATTGGCTTTGGAATAGACAGTTTGTTAAGATCTTTAATCTTAGCTAGGCCAAGACAGGTTGTTTGTTGAATTGTGTCATTTAAGAACAATATTTGTTCGGGGATCATGCAGGCTTGAAATAATGCTTCTAGGCCTTGTACCTGCCAATCTTTTGTACCCCAGATTGTTTTTGTTTCAATGTTGTTTTTCCAGAAATCAAAACCAAATGTAATCATTTTTTCATAAAATGCTTCTGAATATATCAATTTAGTATTTGTCAGCATGGTTTTCGTCCCTGTTTTATCCAACAGTTTATAATAAAATGTTTCTGCATTACTTGTGTTAAACCCTGAGAAGTATTAGAATTTCTCATAGAATGTTTTTGAACTGCTTATAGGTGGAGTAGCACAATGTTCCCAATGGTTCTAATTTAAAAACATTTCTAGGTTGAGCAGATTTATGCAAATAGTGGTCTGCGTAATGTGAAAAACAGTACATCTGTTCATAATTAGATGAATCTTGTAAATAATCATGTTCTGTAAATTTTGCTGACAACACTAAATCCAACATCATATTATTTATACTTTCAAAATCCCAATCATCAGAGAATGTACTTGGTTTTACAAAGTCACTTAATGAAACCTTGAACTGGTGAGGAAATTTCAAGATCTCGACCGGGCCATATATTTCATAGTCAGTCTTGTCCCACACTACCCCGCTGGGTATTGGAATGGCTTTGACATTTACTGATGACAGTTCTCTTTTCTTGACGTGAGATGATTTATGAGGTTTCAGAACTAAGTTGATGTTCTGACTTGCTGTGTCCATTGAACTGTAATAAACGTTCCTAAAATTAAAACCAAAATTAGGCATAGTAGGAGTATAAGTACCCATGATACAATCCAATGCTCAGTCAATGGTGCATTTAGATATACTTCTTTGACTTGATGAAAGAGTTCTGTTGCTTTTTCTTTAAAAGACTTTGTTTCTGGCGTCACTTCAGGGTCGCTTTGATCTTCAGAAAAGATATCGAAATTGATGAAGTAGCCAGAAGCAGTTCTGTCGATTGTTGGAATTGTTTTCGCCATTTGCCTTTCATTAGCACATTCTGATGCCACATCATTGTAGACTGGTGTTTCATGACGAACTGTTTCAATCTGTGTTTCAATAGGCATAAGTTCCATGGCATTATTGCATAGTCCTTCTCTGTGCACTGCAGGTTTATCAAATGTGATTAGTCTTTCACTTTGAACCTCTTGGACTGTTGCAAATTTGGGTATTCTGTTATTTCTTGGGAGTCCACTTGGCCTACTGTTGTAGGCCACATGCTTGTGGTTTCACCAGGTCGATGGATACAACTCGGTTCTCCTTTTTACCAGCAAGGGGCGGTAGTACTACTGATCTTGTTCCGCTGATTGCTAAGACAGGTACTGCTTTTCTGTAAGAAGGCCCAAATTCCTTCTTCACCACTATTTTCTCTCTGACCAGATCCCCAATTTTTGTAATCCAGACAGGTCTTGCTGGGACAGGTGGTGTGTCTTCAGTGGTAGATGGCTGTTGCTTTAACTTTATGTTGCTTAATGATTTTCTTGTTTCATTCAAGTCCTGTAAAACAGCCCAACGATAAACTACATGTCTGTGGGGAAGATGGCGGCCGAGTAGGAAGCTCGGTCGGAGAGCTCCCGGTGCACCCGTGATCATCGCAACAGGAGTTGGCAAAAGCTCAGGAATGCAGCGGAGCGAGATGCAGTAAATAAACTGCGGCATAATATATCTCAAAAACGAGTCTGTTCATGATCGGAGAAGAGAAAGACATAATGTGCGTTTAAATCGGAAACTCCTACCTACAAACTGCCCCTGGCATGGTGCTTCCTGATGGATTTGATGGATTCCCCCCTCACTCTTTGAGCGGCGAGGTGAGGTGTGCCGCCGTTGGTGTTCCGAGGGCGTACGGCAACTTCTTTTGTTCGGACCTGGTTCCTCGGGGAATTACCAGCGGAGTGGAGCAGAGGAACGAAAGGACCTGGCTTGTTGTCGGTGCGGACCGAGAGCTCGGGGTAAGCTGCGGAGCGACTGGAGTGACGGATGGTCCTGGAGCTCACCCCAGAGCCGACACAGGTACAGAGACAGGGAAGTGGTGTACCGCGAGAAGAGCAAAGTCGCGCTGCCGCCGTGCCTCCGGAAGACTGAGTTTTCGGTTCCGGGGCACGAGCGACAGAGTCAGGGAGAAAGGGCAGCAGCAGCAGCGGCTCGGGGAAAACAACGAGGGTGTCTTTGTTTTGAAAGCGGGTGGCTTCAATAACGTAGCAAGACACACGACGGAGCAAGAAAAATTGATAAAATTAAAGTGTAAACGCGAGGGAAGAGAAACAAATTACATTTTAAGAACTGAAAGACTTTCGACACTGGATGATTGTAACACGCTACAAACAAACTTATGTTGTAATACAGACTATAGCTTCAACAATACCAGCAGTCAACTATATCAGTATCTCCTGCTTTGCCAAACGTACAAACATTTTCAACCCTGCCAAGCTGTAAAAATAAACACAAATACAAACATAAACTTAAAAGAAAAAAATGTAAATAATTGGCACATGAGTAAAGCCAAAGAATCAACACAGGAGGATACAGAGGAGAAAACACCTCAAGAGGTAAAAAAAAACCTTCCAAAAAATCAACCTAAAATCAAAATCGAACCCTCGCAGTCAGAAACCCAGCCTAACATAGCGAAATCTTTCTACAGTTTGCGAAATAGAAAGTTCTTGAGCCAGGAGCAGTTTCCGAAAGGCATAACTCCAAGAGTAAGCAGGAAAAAACAAAAAACATTGATCAGAGGCCTCCCAAAGAATAATCTAGAAAAAGAGGAAGACAGTTTGGAGTCCATACAGAAATCCAAAGTTAAAATAAATGTCACTCCCTCTCTTAGGTCTTATTTTAAAATCCAGCAGCGAGACCTGAATTCGTCTAACTCTATAGAAGTACAAAAAACTTTGGAAATTTTGGAAAGTGAGGAAGAGGTTACAACCAAATCATTGGATACCCGCTTCCTAAGAAAAGAGAAAAAGCGAGTAGTCCCTATTATAACTGGAAAACAGAATACAGGCAGCGGAAAGAAAGGGAGAAAACCTCAAAATAAGAGAAGGAACTTGGGAGAAAACATAAGTTTGGATGAGATTTGGAAAATTAAAGAAGACACTTCAGAAAGGGTGATAAGTGATATGGCGGAGGGAGGCGCTGACTCTTTTGCTGCTGCGGCAAACACAACTGAAGAGGTTGAGGACAGGGAAGACGTCGACTTTAGGTCTGTAGAACCTAATAAGGACATAATAAAAACGCATACAGACGAACTCCTCGAAAAAATATGGGTGGAAATGAAAGAAAAATTCTCCATATCTGAAACAAAACAAAATAAAATACAGGAGGTTTGCGAAAAATTGGATAGCAAACTAAACGCACTAGGTGACAGAGTTACAGCAGTAGAAAATGAAGTTACCAGTTTGGATAAAAGGGTGGAGAAAAACAGAAAAGAGATAAACTCTCTAAGACTGGAAAATAAAACCATAAATGAAAAACTGGAATCCTTAGAAAACCAAGCAAGGAAAAACAACATAAGGATTCTAAATGTGCCAGAAAATCAAGAAGGCAAGGATGTTAAAGCATTTGTAGTGGCACTACTGACGGAACATTTCCCATGGGCAGATAAAGTGACTCTCGACGATGACATACAGAGGGCTCATAGGGATCCCTATGGAAAAAACAAGGAACGAAAAAACCCTAGAAAGATCCTAGTAAACTTCAAAACCTATACACTGAAGGATAGGATTCTGGGAGAAGCATTGAAAAAAGGGACATACAACAAAGACAGCTGGAACTTTAAAATAAGATCTGATATGTCAAATGCCTCTCAGACCAGACAATGGGAGTTGGGTAATCTAATGTCTGAACTGCATCAATTAGGTGCCACGGTACAAATGAAATTCCCACCCTCATTACGTATTATGTGGAGAAACAAAATGCGTAATATAAGAGATCCGGAGGAAGTAAAAAATTTGATAGAGTTAATTAAAGACCAGAAACGTGCAGAAGAACCTCAGAGCTAAATGTAGCTAAATGTAGCTACAGCACATATAATCTTATAAAAAAGAAAAGAAGGAGGAAAAAATAATAAAACATATAATGATTATCAATATCAATATGTAATTATGTAAATATAAACCAGAGTAAGAGAGAAATAGATCTAAATCATACTTAAAAACACTTTTGGACAGAATATAAACAATAAAAAAAAAAAAAAAAAAAAAAGAGAAGTAACACAGCCAAGGGTAACTTTAAAGCACGACTTATCAAGTACAAAATCACACGTAAAAGGGTGGGGAGCAAAATAGGGAAAAAAAATAAAAAATGTCCTCATCTGCGAAAATGCGAAAAATCTGAACAACTGGGAGTGAAACATAATCCACAAAAAGAGAATAGAATAAATGGGGAGTGTATGTAAAGATGTAAATATTCTATCCTGGAATGTTAATGGCCTGAGAACTAAAAGCAGAAGGAATAAAATCCTAGAGTATATCAGAACAGGGAAAAGCGAAATAATAATACTACAAGAAACCCACCTGTTAAAAGAAGAATGGGATCAAATAGTCAAGAATTTATGGTGGGTAGACGCGCTGATATGCACAACGCAACAATGCAATATAAAAGGAATAGCAATAATTTTCAAAAAGTCGTTAAAAGCAACTATAATCAATACAGAAGTTGATAACAAAGGACGTTGGGCCATAGCTAATGTAAAAATAGGAAATTCTCCCATTACTATCACAGGGTACTATGGTCCGAACTTGGATGATGCTGATCCCTTGCGAAAATTGTATTCACACCTTCTTTTAGCCACCTCTCCCATAATACTGGGAGGTGACTTTAACCTAGTTATGGATCGAAAACTAGATAGATCACCACCAGGTAGATATACTAACCTAAAGAAAATGAGACAATGGATTGGGACTTACAAAAGAGATCTAAACCTAGTAGACATCTGGAAAAACAAAGGAGAGAAATCCCAACCATTCACTTTGTATAACAAAAAACTGGGACACAAATCTAGAATTGATTTCTTTTTGGTTGGTAACGATTTGTCAAGGAAAGTGAAAAGAGTATCTCACTTACCTGCCCACCTCTCAGACCACTCAGCAGTCCAGCTAGAATTCCAAATTACAGACAACATATCGGAAAGAAGATTCACGGTCGAAAGAGTTTTGCTGGAAGATGAAGAGATCATAAAGGAGTTGGAATCTGAAACAAACATCTTCTTTGAACTCAACGCGTTAGGTACCACAGAACAAATAACCTGGGACACTTATAAAGCGGTTATAAGGGGCAAACTTCTAAGCTTAGGGGCTCACAAAAACAAACAAGCAAAACAAGAGATCTTGGATTTAGAATCAAAAATCAGACTCTTAGATATCAATATTTCAACAGAACAAGAGGAGGGAAGAAAGCAAGATCTTCTAAACAAAAGACGGTCTCAAAAAGAAAAAATAGAGCAAATTTTGGAAAATAGGTTACAGAAAAAATGGGACTCTAGCAAACTGGCGAAACATGAGTTCGGAGAAGGCTGCGGAAAATGGCTAGCGTGGAAGCTTAAATCGGATCTAGCTAAAAACAAAGTGCAAAGTATAATTCCGGAAGATCAAACAATCCCTTCCTCTGACGAAGAGACTATCAAGTATGAATTTTGGAAATTTTTTAAAGAACTATATACTGAAGATATAAATCCCTCAGCTCAATTAATAGATTCCTATTTGAAAGATGCAGCACTACTAAAACTTGAAGAGAACGAAAAAGAAGCTCTGGATAAGGAAGTTCTAGAAGAAGAAGTAGCAGAAGCCATTAAAAGTTTGAAAAGAGGAAAAGCCGCAGGACCAGATGCATTACCGAATGAATTATACATAAAATTGAAAAACTCTATTCTTCCGCATATAACGAGATTAATCAACTCAATCCTAACCCAACAGAAAACCATACCAGACTCCTGGAATGATGCCATCATCACAATCATTTTGAAACCCGGCAAGAACCCTCTTAAATGTGAGTCATACCGCCCAATTTCGTTACTAAACACAGATTATAAAATATTCACAAAAATTATGGCAGCACGATTAGGGAGAGTACTATCAAAAGTATTACATCAAGATCAAAAAGGTTTCATAAAAGGAAGATATCTTCATGAAGTAACTCAAGAACTTCTAACCTCAATAGATATCGCAACAAACGAGAAATTTCCACTAACCATACTCACCGTTGATGCCGCAAAAGCTTTTGATAGGGTCAACTGGGCCTTTCTTGAGAATGTTTTGGTCAAGAACAACCTTGGACCCCTCTTTATTAGCATGGTAAAACAGATCTACAATAACCCAAGATCAAAGGTCTTAATAAATGGGAGCCTAACAGAAAATATAAAGATAACTAGAGGAACGAGACAGGGATGTCCACTCTCGCCCCTATTGTTCAATTTATATATTGAACCACTAGCGAACAAACTAAGAAGTGATCATGACATCAGTCCATTTAAGTATGGTTCTTGGGAGAAAAAAATCGCTCTTTACGCGGATGACCTAATGATTTTTACTGCAGACTATCCTAAAGCCAAGTTAAGCATTGAGAAAATTTTAAAGACATTCGGGAAATTATCAGGATACCTGGTAAATCAAACTAAGACAGAACTCATGACATGGAACACGAACTTTCAAAGCAATTTCATAAAAAACGAAATAAGATATCTAGGAATTTTAATAAATCATGATTTAACCAAGATTGCCAATAGAAACCTAAATAAAATTGCCGGAGAAGTAAAGAAATTGCTTGAGATTTGGACCTCTCTACCTCTGAGCTTGATTGGAAGATCGAACATAATCAAGATGACCGTCCTCCCAAAGTTTACATTCCTATTTAACACGATCCCCATGGAATTTGGAAAGACTGAATTAGTTCGAGCACAAAGAAACATAACAAGTTTCATATGGGCAACAAAAGGATCAAGAATTGCATGGAAAAAGATCAGGAGGAGTAAGAAAGATGGTGGACTAGCTAGCCCAGACCTGATGGAATATTGTAGGGCCTTTCAATTCAAAAATATCAAAGTATTACTAAAAAATCACATACATTACCCTGACCATTTTAAAGCAATTACAAAAGCAGAAGACCATGTGTTGTTTAAGTTTGGACACCCCAAATTCTTCAAAAAAATAAAGCTTAAGATATTAAGGGATGCAGCAAACATGTGGACACAAATCAGAGGCATTCTAAAAATACCGTATTATAGCAAATGGGCCCCAATCTGGGAATCACCTGGAACCCCAGAATGCTTAAAGGACACTCTTGCTTTGGCATTGAAAAAAACCAACATCAAAAATTGGGGGCAATTACTAAATGGCTCTAATTTAAAAACATGGTCAGAATTGCAAAAACTAACAAATAACACTATATCCAGATTCAAATATTATCAAATGTCAAGCTGGTCTAAAACTTTGCCCAATATAAGCGGTAACGAAAAATTGGAAGATGACATGATAAAAGCAATACGACAACCAAAGGAAGTGGCGAAGTGGTACTGGGCTCTGATTATGGCAAACAATACTGACGCCAATATGGAAAATCAAATATGGGGCAAAGACATCATAACAACGGATCTGGATTTAATTTGGGAAAAATCAGTGGACAAATGCTGGTCCAACTTGAAATCTGCGGCGTTGAAGAGAAATCATTTATATACTATTCATAGGGCATATTGGACACCAAAAAAACTCTCCAAATTCAAAAATGCTGGAATAAAGAAATGCCCCAAATGCGGAGAGGAAAAATCAGATGATGTCCACATGTTTAAAAGCTGCCCTCAATTGAAAGAATATTGGGATCATGTCGGTAAGACCTTGTGCACCATCTTGTCAAAACAACTAACTGTGAGTATTACTCTTGTTCTTTTTGGGATATTAGATTCAAGTAATGTAGAGGGGCTTACCAAGGAACAGGAGAATCTCCTCTTTGTCTTAATAGTTCTCGCAAGGAGAGAGATCTGTATTAAGTGGATAGAATCTACTTGTCCGACACATGCAGAATGGCTGAACTCAGCAATAAGAATCAGTAAATTGGATAAATTAAGTAATGTAAGTAAGAGATTTAAGTTCTGGGACAGTTTCGAAAATTTCTTAAACCCCACATAAGTACCACACTTATGTCCTATGATTAAAGCGATATATTTTCTGGTTGACAAGTATGGTACTTGCTGAGTAGTCAAGTTGGCTAGCTCCTCTTGATCCAAACCAGAAATATTGTTATGTAACGAGTAAAGGAAACTGCTCAAACTAAAAATAGGTCAAAACTCCCCAGCCAAGCGAGACCAAGGGGCAGTGTTGGAAAAGATCAAAAATGCAGACACCTGACACTCCGTAAGCATACAATAATCGCAAGATGAGGACAAAAAAAAAAAAAAAAAAACAGCCAAACGATCTTTGATTTCAAAGTCTTTATTTTTATCTTTTACCACTGAAGCCTGACTATCAAGGTCCTGAACATACATTCTAGTTCTGAACAATAGTTCGTACGGGCTGAAACCTTTTAGAGAATTTCTTGGCAAAATATTAAGACTACGTTGGACATTTGTTAAATGTTTGACCCACCCATCACCCGAACCTAATACCTTCGCTGTTATAGATTGCTTTATGTCTCGTTTTTTTCTTTCCACTACACTGTTTCCCTCAGGATGAAATGGACAAGAGAATCTCAATCCAATGCCCATACTGGTCATGGCCTCCTTATAAGCTCGAGAGCTAAAAGCAGGACCCTGGTCAGAATGAAGCATGACAATCGCGTATGTGCCGATAAAGACTCGCAGATCTTTTCTAACAGTTTTGGTGTCAGCCGAGCGCTGGGGCCACATCCATATGAATCTCGTACAGGAATCCACTGCGACCATGATATATTTATAGTTGCCATCCCTTTGTAAGGGACCACAGTGGTCCAGGTAAACACATGCTAATGGTTTATCTGAGATGAGAAGGGGTGTCTGCGCTGGTCGTTTCACTGTTGATGCTTTCATTTTTTGGCATATTTCGCATTCAAGCACATATTTCTTAGTTTGTATTCTCATGCGCAGCCACGAATATCTTTGTTTTAATAATGATATTGTGGCGGAAACGCCAGTGTGTGCAGAAGCAAGCCCTTTGTGTGCCGCTGTAATTAGTCCTAACCTGTGTTCCATGTTTGGAATTACTCTATCCCCCACTCCAGGGATTCGAGCAAAAGGAACATTATTAGTATTTGTTATATATGAGTACTTTTCTGAAAAGCCTTTTGGGAGTGTTTTTCTATCATTTTTTACTGACGCACTGACAGCTTGTAGTATATCGCTGTCTATTTTTGTTTTTGACTGGGTGATAACAGCTACGGAAGCCGTTTGCACAGCTGCCTTCGCGGCTTCATCAGCCAATGAATTCCCTGCAATGTGAACGCCATCACGTTGATGACTCAGAGTGTGTATCATGTGAGTCTTTTGTAGTTCTTTCTGTAAAAGAACTATTTGTTCCCAAAGCATTTTATGCTTGATTGTGCCACCCTTTGCATCTTTGAACCCGTTTTCAACCCAATTCTGCAAGTATTCATTATAAGATTAAACGCAATATTATGAATCGCACACTATAAGTGTGGGGAATTCGCGATCGGTATTCTCAAGCGCCATATTAAATGCTAGTAGTTCAGCTGGCTGAGCTGTACAATCTCCTAGAGATTGCGTTTTAGTGACTAGTGGTCTAAATTTTCCTTTGTGCCAACAACCTTTAACAATCACGCACGCAGCACTATAAACTTGTTTACCCCCAACTGCGGGTTGTGCTGATCCGTCTGTATATATGATACATTCATATTGTTCTAGAGGGAGAATTTCAATTGGCAGAGGACATTCATATTCATATTGTAAAAATTCCTGTGTCTTTAGGTTAGGATCGAATTCATATACTACGTCTGTTGCAGCAAGAGAATTAACCCATTGGATCCATCTTGGATGCAGAGCTTTAGCATTTGGAATGCTCGCTTTTGTTATCGCTTCTAGGGCAGGTATAGGTGTAACGATTATTATTCGTTTACCTTGTGCTAGGGCCCTTTCTTTTGCTACAGCAGTCTGAACCGCAGTTAGAATTTTTTCCGTTGAACTGAATTTTATTTCAGCTTTTGTATACAAATGTCATTTGTATGCTATTGGTACCATTTCTCCCTCATAAGAGGTCAGGTACATGAATCCGCATCTTCCTGGGATGACTCGGATTACAAGGTTTCGTGTGTTGTAATGTGTTTCTAATTTTGTTTTTGCTAACATGTCTGTTTGCAGTGATCTCAAAATTTCTGTGCGTTTTTGAGTCCAGTTGATTGGTTTAAAATCAGGTTTAATTAATTCGTAGAGAGGTTTCATCCTTTCTGCATAGTTTAATATGTATGTTCTTCAGAAATTCAGTTCTTCAGCGTTTTTGTTGCCTGGAGTACAGCGCACTTCTCTAAGAAGTTGTCCGCTAGGCTTTTTCCTTCACTTGATAATTCGTATCCTAAAAATAAGACTGTCAGATGGGCAATTCTTGACTTTTTAAAGTTGAATTTGTAACCCTCTGCTGCGAACCCAAGTATTATGGTGTTCACCCTTTTCAAGTGAGTATCCAAGTCGTCGTCTGTGAGAAAGATGTCATCGACATAAGATAATGCCTCATCATCATATATTTGTAGTAACTCTGTTACTTTGGCTGAAAATAATCCCGGGCTATTCTTGAACCCCTGTGGGAGCCTACAGAAATTTTTCTGTGACCCCATTATTGAGAAAGCGGTCAAGTACCTGCTTTCTGGTGCAATATTTTGACAAAAGAACCCATTAGATATGTCTAATGTTGTTTTATATTTTTTCCGAACTATGTTATTCATTAGTGCCGCACTGTGCGAATTTTGTACCGCAAATGTTTTGCAACACGAGTTAAGGTGTCTGTAGTCCAGGACTAGACGATACGAGTCGTCTGGTTTGGAGACAGGAAACAAAGTATTGTTCATTTGAGAGGTGCCTGTTTCAATCACCCCCTGGTATTCAAGTTGATCTAAAATCTCCCTGACCTGTTTTTTAGCTTCTTGCTTAATTGGGTACTGCCTTTGTGCAGTCGGTTGACTTTTTAATTGGATTTTGTGAGGAGGAGAGTCCTCATCCCATCCTACATGATTCTTATATAATGCTGGTGCCCGGACTACTGCCCATTTCCTTGCATATATATATTTAGTGTGAATTGGAATGTGATTTGAGAAGGCAGGCATAATCATTTCTTCGCCATGAGGGCACTCCCTGACAAACTCTGGGGGCCAATCTTTCTCAGCTAACAGGATGTCATAGCCTTTTGAGAGGTTATCCCAAAATAGACCCCTTATTTTCCTAGTCTTATCTCCCTCTATACACAGTGTAATTTCGTATATCTTATGGGGTTCACTAACCCTGCTGTCTGCAGTTTCTACTTGAATGTATTCATTTGTGTCCACTGTCTCCAGATGACTCATCAGGATCTTGCGAGCTATGGTGATTTCTGCTGCACTGTCTAGCATTGTCTGTGCCCACTCTCCGTTTTTCAGCTGTGTCCTCAGTATTCTTGGCATGTTCGATTACTCTAATACTGGCTACCTTCTTTCTTGGAAATTGTAATTTTTTACTTTGAGCAGGTTCCTTGTCTTTGGACTTGGTGTGCTCTCCTGGGTCTGACCGTCCTCTTCTTTCCGATTTCTGAGAAAAAGATCGAGAGGGACGTGTATCAATACTTTGATATCTATCAGACTTTTTCAAGTTATCCCTATTTCTAAGGTTATATCTTTTCTCAGAGTGCTCCCTCTGGGGAGACTAGTGTTCTCGAGTCGGAGTTCTTTTCCTCCGTCGAGGAGACCTTCCTCTGGACTGGAAAACTTTTTCTTTGGGAGTGGATTGTTTATTTCCACCCCAGCTCTTTTTAGGACTATTTAGATTATTTTTAATAAATAATTTTTCAGGATTTTCGAGTAGTTGGGGTTTTACAGGTTTCCCACCCAAACTATCTCTAGCTAATTCTTCATAGCATTTTTCTATAATTCTGGCAAGCTCAATTGGTTGATCTGTTATATCTGTTTCTTTTAATTTCTGGCGGCTCGCCACAGATGCTGCTTCTTCTTTTATGTTGGCTAGTAATATAGCCTAGACCTGCTTGAAGTCTTTCAGTAATTTCATACCAAGAGTTAAAGCAGGTTCTGGACCGAATTCATTCTGAATTTGTTTCAGCACATCTGGTATTACCGCCATGGACGGAACACCATGTGTTTTTGTGTAAATGGAAGCAAAGACTGTACCCCAAGTGTCACAGTCCTCCACATGTGGTGCGACCCCCATTGGAAGGTAGATGGTCAGAATTCTGTGTTTCTCAATAGGGGTAGTATTCGGGAATACTGCCTCTATTTGAGTAATTTTCTGTGCTAACCAGAAAGGGATTTGTTCCCGTTTTATGGGTGTTTTACCAAGACATGATTGTATGTTTTGTGGTGTAATTTTATTTGTGTTCCCCTGATGAGGGGTCAGCTGTGGAATATTAACAGCTGTTTGGACTGTTGCAGTCTGCATTACATATTGGACTAATTGTCTATGTATTTTAATCAGTAATTTTAGCTGTGCTAAAAGTTCTTCTTTTGAAATTTTTTCAATGTCCGGATGTGGTGTGTAGCTGGCTAGAACCGGCCACGTTGCTCCTGGTGTACCTAGTGGACCGAGCCTGGCGTACTCTTCCGGTGGATCCTCTATTTTGTAATAGTGGAATTCGTGTGTTGTAGCGTTTACCGCTGGAAAGTTTATCCAAGAATAGAATACCTCTGTCTGCCGATATTCGTGTGCCTCTATCACGAAAATGACTGTACCACCTCGTCAGGTCAGTCCGTTTTCTATAAGTTTTGAAGTTATAGATTTTCTTATGTTTGCCGGGATGATAATCGCACCTGGTTCATTAATCCCTGTAACATCGGGACCCTGTTGATTCGCGTCTACTGCAACTTCATTGGTTCCATTGTTATTTCCATTTTCTGACATTGTATTAATGAAGGTTTGCAGAGCAGGTTTCCAAGGAAACAAAGATTAGGTGCACAATATTTTGGAACACTGTATCCTTCAATGTTGAATAAACCAGAAGCTCTACATAGGAATCTCTTCCTACTAAGTTCAGGCAGATTTTAACCTTTTACCCACTCCAGACGTCTATTGGAGTATTTACGGGAGAAAGGGTCTGTGTGAAAAAGCACGACTGAGTTACTCTAACGTCTTGCTTTAGTTTTATCGCCTTACCAAACGTTGGGTGCCATGTAGTGTAGTTCCTATTTTCCCTATAGGCCCTGCGCATTGGAATAACATAAACAGCAGTGTAGACGTAGGACTGTGGTCTTCTAGGTCTCTACTGACTATGTTAGACTTAATTGGGTTTGTACCAGCTAGCTCAGAGGTCACTGGAAACTTTGTTGACAGAATAGGAAGTGATCAGCTTCCCTGGCTCAGACAAGAAGGGATTCAGTTTTCCAACAACCGCATTAACATGACAACTTTGCTCCTTAGAATAAGAGTCAATCTCTAGAGTCGTGTGAAACAATAGACAGCTATTTCACTCAGTCAGTTGTGCATAATTACTTTCACCAGTATGCAGAGAATAGAGGGACGGGTGTTTTCAATAAAAGGTATTATTTATTGAACAGTCTTCCTTCTCATGCAAGAGAAATGAACTGCCACAATTGCAAGACTTGTTATTATAAAAAGTGCGTACAGTAAAAGGAGTATTACGAAATAATACTGTAAAAGCATTGATATGGTTTCTTAGCCATACGATAGTTAAAATGAATAAAATATATACATTTATATATACATTTGGCTAACGTCCTCAACTGGTGCTTCTAACTACGCCTACCCCAATGTACCTGACCTAAGCCTAATACGTGGGAGGGAATAAGTAAGTAGCAGTTTAAGTTAAGTTGGTTTTGCCGAGGGTTTGCTTCAAGAATTCTCTCTAAGGGTTTAGTCAGCACCGTACCTCTGGATTAGAATGTTGGAGGTCTGGTATCTCCTCTTAGGACTCGATATTCCAGTCACCCGCAAGGGTAGGCTGGAAACGCCGGAGGTGGATTTTCTCGGCAGGAGAAAAGACAGCGTCATTTTCAGCGCGTCAAGGAGGAGGGGCAGCGTCCGTGGGCTTCTCGCATCTGCTGGGCTCTCTGAAAGGGACAGCTGTTCTGCTCCAGTATTCACCACCACCGTCATGTTTGCTTAAGGCAACGTCGGTATTATTTATACCTGAAAGGTGCCGAGTTTGACGTATGTTTTTGGACATAAGACATAAATAAAGATGTCACTAAGAACTGGTCGTTCTTACAGTGCTCGCAGGAGTTCTATTAGTAATCAAAACAAAGCAAGCAGGGCTTTCCCAGGTTGCTGGGGGTTTGAGCTGTCGAAAGAACTCGGTGTGTTATCTAGGAATCTAAGGAAGTGGCTTCTGCTGTGTCATGTACTGTAATGAGCTGCAGAGACGAGTTACTGAAATATGGCTCAGATCGTTTATGCCATTATAGGGATATGTATTGATTATAGTCGTATAGGGGCATAAGGTTACAATATTGATCGGGGTCCTAGATAGAACACAACAATTTTTCAATAAAAGGTATTATTTATTGAACAGTCTTCCTTCTCATGCAAGAGAAATGAATTGCCACAATTGCAAGACCTGTTATTATAAAAAGTGCGTACAGTAAAAGGAGTATTACAAAATAATACTGTAAAAGCATTGATATGGTTTCTTAGCCATACGATAGTTAAAATGAATAAAATATATACATTCATATATACATTTGGCTAACGTCCTCAACTGGTGCTTCTAACTACACCTACCCCAATGTACCTGACCTAAGCCTAATACGTGGGAGGGAATAAGTAAGTAGCAGTTTAAGTTAAGTTGGTTTTGCCAAGGGTTTGCTTCAATAATTCTCTCTAAGGGTTTAGTCAGCACCGTACCTCTGGATTAGAATGTTGGAGGTCTGGTATCTCCTCTCAGGACTCGATATTCCAGTCAGCCGCAAGGGTAGGCTGGAAACGCCGGACCTGGATTTTCTCGGCAGGAGAAAAAACAGCATCTTTCTGAGCGCGTCAAGGAGGAGGGGCAGCGTCCGTGGGCTTCTCGCATCTGCTGGGCTCTCTGCAAGGGACAGCTGTTCTGCTCCAGTATTCACCACCACCGCCGTGTTTGCTTAAGGCAACGTCGGTATTATTTATACCTGAAAGGTGCCGAGTTTGACGTAAGTTTTTGGACATAAGACGTCAATAAAGATGTCACTAAGAACTGGTCGTTCTTACAGTGCTTGCAGGAGTTCTATTATTAATCAAAACAAAGCAAGCAGGGCTTTCCCAGGTTGCTGGGGGTTTGAGCTGTCGAAAGAACTTGGTGTGTTATCTAGGAATCTAAGGAAGTGGCTTCTGCTGTGTCATGTACTGTAATGAGCTGCAGAGACGAGTTACTGAAATATGGCTCTGATCGTTTATGCCATTATAGGCATATGTATTGATTATAGTCGTATAGGGGCATAAGGTCACAATATTGATTGGGGTCCTAGATAGAACACAACAATAGGAAACTATACATCCTGTTTAGGTGCTGCACTCTGCCCTTGTATGATTTCACAGGCAAATGCGTAAGCAACTAGCCATCCCGGTGCTGCCACGGCTATGAAACCCCCAAAGAATTCCTAGCACATGTAATGTTTGCTTGCCCGATATATTTGATACCCAAAACTAATTTGCTAAGTCCAATTTGCAAACAGTTGGGAACTAAAAATCGCAAGGAAGGTTTGTGAATTCTGAAATCTGATGCTAGACCACTTTTTGCCTGTGAGGTGGCCTAGTTTCTTGGTAAAATGTGGGGATTCAGGAAAAGAGCACAGAGGGCGAGTGATAATTGATTTTATCTAATGATTTAACTATATTTCTGTGCCATTTGTCACCTGAGCAAGTGTGACTCATATGAATTTAAGTCTAATATACAAAACAGCCTATTTTTAGTAACGCATCTGCTTTATTTCATATATTTATGGATATCTGACTTTTTAAATAATCTTCTGAATAATTTTATGGTATTGTTTTATTCTTGTGTTTTAAAGTATGGACATCGGTATTGCATTATGAGGACTGTATGATATATGTGTATGGTCATTTAAAGCGAAATGTTTATGACTTGTATGTCGAAATAAAGTATACAGTTATTGTCTCTGTGAAACCAGCCTGATGCATTGGCTCACAGATGAGTTAGGTAAGAAACAATGACTAAAGTCAAAGACTGAGCACTATAGCAAAAGTATTAGGGGTAATTTGCACCTTTTGCAGTCTAATCTTGCCATGCTCTACCCACAGAGAGATACACCTGCACCAAAAGGAGGCATCTAACGTCACTGCAGAGAGACACACTAAAGTACTCTAGCACCAGGATTCTAAAATTACATTGTGTTCACACCTTCGTGTAGTGTTTAATTTTGCTCATTAATGTGCTTTTCTTCTTTAAAGTCAATCACTGAGTTGGATTTTTATTTATTATCCCGGTGTGTATTTGTTGAGAGCCCCCCCACACACACACTAGCTTCCTGAAAGGCCTGTGACATTTTGCTATTGCTACCACTGAGAGTAAAGTTCTGAAGAGGGAGCACTTGACCGAGCTTCCAGAGTCATGGTGGATTGGACCTTAGGACCTCAGCGACAAATGATCTCAACTCCACAGTCAAAGCCAGTATCCTCTGCGTATTCCATGGTCCAAATTTGCGATTCCTTAAATGCAATGTATGATGCAAAAAAAATTGCTAATTGTCCCTAAGGAATCGCAAATTACCACCAACTTCAAGTTGGTGGTAAATGCGAATTTCTTGAAAAATGCCCATTTTT
Source organism: Lissotriton vulgaris (assembly GCF_964263255.1). NCBI lineage: Eukaryota > Metazoa > Chordata > Amphibia > Caudata > Salamandridae > Lissotriton > Lissotriton vulgaris. Next base: position 533,391,413 of record NC_141693.1, on the reverse strand, counting down.
TCTTTTTTCAAAGTGCCATGTGATGCACATACATGCCCTTAGGGCATGTATGTGCAAGTGATCTATTTGTAGCTACCAAGGGCGCCAAGTGCTTTTCCAAGCTTGACCTTGCTAGTACATACCATCAGGTTGAACTTCATACTGATTCTAAGCATCTCACTGCCTCCGTGTCCCCTTTATGGACTTTTCAGTAACGCTGCATAACTTTTGGGTTAGCGTCAACGGCCTCGGTCTTCCAAAGGGTCATGAGCAACATTCTGGAAGACCTAGATTCTGTTTTGGTATTTCAGTATGCTGTTCTGATTTTTGGGGAAGATACTAAATATCATGATGTTATGCTTCATAAAGTTCTGTCTTTATTTAGAAAGCTTGGTGTTGTCCTCAAATCTAAAAAATTTGAGTTTGCTTGTAATAAGGTTGAATACCTGGGACATGTTGTGTCTAGGGAAGGGGTGAGTCCCAAACCGGGGTTACTGGAAACCATCATTAAAGCTCCTCCTCCGTCTGACAAGTCTGGTGTTAAATCCTTGTTAGGACTTTGTGACTATTATTCCAGGTTTATCCCTGATTTTGCAATCATTGTTCGCCCCATAAGTACTCCACTTAAAAAGGATGTGCCGTTTGTATGGGGTAATGAATGTATACATGCTTTGGAACTTGTCACGTCTTTGTTGAGTGATTGTAAACCACTCAAGCCTTTTGATCCAGCTCATGGTTGCTGCATTACTGTTGATGCCAGCCAGGTTGGTTTGGGGGGAATGTTGACTCAAATTGTGTGTGGTGTTGACCAAACCATTGGTTTTGCCTCTACCATCTTGAGAGCAGCTTGAACATAAATATTCAATTATTGAAAAGGAGCTCTTGCCTTGTTGTTGGGCCATAGAGAAATTCCGTCCCTATGTGTGGGGCAGCCGTTTTTTGCTCCTCACTGACCACAAACCTCTTGTGAACGTTCTGGATGACAACATGAGTAAGTGCTGTACTCCAAGGATTCTTAGAATGGTTACTAGGTAGTTACAATATTTGTTCAATATCCAACACATTTCTGGGGGTAAGAATTTCAGGGCAGATTTTCTGTCTCATTTTCCTGTAGCAATTAACAAGAGGAAATTAAACTTGTTAATGAGGATTGTGAAGATTGCTTTGTCGCCACTATGAATATCCCAAACTCATGATTGGTTTAGAAGACGAATGGAGGTCTGCTTTTCTTGCTGATTCTTTTCTCCAAGACGTTAGAGAATTGGTAATGAAAGGTTGCCCTAATGAAAAAGCTCATTCTCCTTTGTTGCAACCGTTTTGTAAGGTTGAAAGTGAGTTATCTTTAAAGGATGATTTGTTGTTGAGAGGGTAGAAACTCATTCCTCCATCATCCCACATACTGATCATCATAAAATAGGCTCATGAGGGATATCTAGGAGCCAGACTCACCAAACGTCATATTCGCGACACATTCAGGTGGCGGTGTATGGATGCTGATGTGGAGAACATGGTTCGTGAGTGTTGCGTTTGCGGTACCTCTGACAAGGCTCTGAAAATATTTACACCACCTCTTCTTCCTATTGATTCTCCAGATGGTCCATGGGTTATGGTGGGTATTGATGTCCAGGGACCATATGATGTTTTAAGTGGACAGCATAAGTACAACTTAGTTCTTATGGATTACGCTTCAAAATGGCCCGAGTTAAAACTAGTCAAGGAGGCCAATACTAAAGTCATCATTGATTTTTCGCACTGATGTGTTTTTAAGGGAGGGGTTTCCATAAGTTATTGTGACTGATAACTGAAAGCAAATAATGAGTAGTAAATTTCATCTATTCCTGCAGTCTTCAGGTATTAAACATCTAAGGAGTTCTCTCTCTCATCCCCAATCAATTGGCCTTGATGAGAGAATGAATCAGATTGTTTGGAGTGTGTCAAATGGGCTAGAGCTGGCAATCATGATGTTGTCCGTTCCCTCAATGACATGATTTGGTCCTAGAGAACCACTCCTTACTCATCCACTAAGGTTGCACCTTTTGTTCTCATGAGGGGAAGGAAGTCTAACACCACTTTTAGACCCGGGTGGATGAATAAAGTATTGAGATCTGATTCTAATGTTAATAATCTTATGCTTTTAGTAAAAAAAATTTTTTGACAACCAGTCAAAATAAAAGGAAAGGTATGACGCTAGCAGGCATTGGTGGAATTTGTCTAAAGTGTCCAAAGTGCTGCATTCATCTATTTATAATTCTTCTCATGGTCTGGATGATTTGTCAAATGATATTTCAAATTCTAATGTTTCAAGTCCTCGTGTTCAATGTGATTTGCTAACTCCTCTCTCTATTAGGAGTGCCAGATCTTTTGCTAAACCTGCTCATTTCAGGTAAATGTTTCATTTGTTTTTTTTTCTTTTTGGGAAGAAGGGAAGGTGTGTAGTAATGTGGTCATTCATAGAATGTTTTATATGCCACAACCCAGAACTCTGCTGTTCCCTAGTACAACAGAATGTTTATGTTGGCTGTTTGTTTTGGGCTGCTGAGCCTGGTGGAGTCTCTGTTTACTGGCTCCACGACCATGTAGTTACAAATAAACTCAGTTTACCCTGTTCCAGTTTCGGGCTCAATCACTACAGAATGCTTTATGAAATGTATCAAGGTTTCATGTATACTTCCTATCCGAAAAGAGATCCAACATTCGGTTGAAGTTGCCCGCACACAATGATATTGGAAGTACTAATAATATGATAAGAAGACTTCACAGCATCAGCTGACAGAAAGGCACCATGAAATAATTAAGGAAAATCTTAGTACATCCAAAACATAATAGTATTTTTTACATAAAAAAGAGACTTGAGGTAAAAAAAAATATTAGCAGGTATTAGAGAAATGTTGCATTGCTGTTAGGTAATATATAAGCATTATAACAACATTAAAAGAGCATTGTCAAACGTCAGAAGCAGATCTGCAGATCAGTGTTTCCGTTAATTATGAGGAGAATTGACAAAAAAGAGAAGTGGGCAGTGCGCTAACAAAATGGCAGCCTCCCGTGTTATTCCCAGAAAGCATCGCCACTGCTCCGGGCCATAGCAGAAACCTTAAATAGTGCTTAGAGGGCTGCCCAGAAGTTGGTTAATATGAGGCCAGTTCTGTAATAGTGCCAGTGAGAGGAACACAAGATAAAATTAGAGGTGAGTGATGTGCTCACAAAATGGAAGCTGCTCTCGCTATTTCCAGATGTGTCAGGCATTTGAAACAGGGCTGGCAGGGCTGCCCTGGTTTACCCGGAGTTCTTCATACACAGGTTTTGGACGCTCCCCTTCATGCCTTCTGTCGTTCGGTGAGGACCCTTATTCGTTCCTTACTGCCACGTGCAGATATCCTCATTAGCTTGTCCTTCTATTCTTCGCCGGCTTTTTGATTGGTGCCTAGTCATGGCGTTCAGAGTACTGCCATCCATTCTTTAGACTGACTTTGAGTCTTCATCCATGTGCTTCACATCCATCCTTTGCGAGAACTATATATCCTTGAGAGGCCATTAATGTAATTTTACCTCTATTTCAGAATTCACCTTTTTTATATCAAGTCAACACTGACCCCTCTACTTTATCTACCATTTGGAAAGCATAATCATTCATGTCTAGCTGCTTGTCTTTTTTGTCTTGGAACTGTTGCTTTTCACATGTGTCTCCTGTTTTGCAATAGACGGTCACCTGATGAAGGCTCACAAGCCAAAATGCGCGTACTGTTTTCCATCAACCGCCTTGCCTTCATCGTCTCTCTTGTCTAATGCGATGTTATTGTGTGTCATGTTTTTTATGTACTTTTATGCTGTTATTCTATATATAATTGATTACTCCTACAACATTCAACACTATGAAATCTAACACAGAATTACAAAACAAAAAATATTGATTAAAAAAAATAAATGAATATATTAAATAATTTCTCTATCAATTTGGTGATTAGTCTTTTCTCATGTGGGCTTTTTACTTCTTTTTGTAAGTTATTAGTCTACTAAATTCATTGTTTTTGTTTACTTAGCTATAGACCTTTTTCAAATTGAGGGCCGCCCTGAATATACTGTGTGATCATCTACAAATGGTAGGACCCGAAGATGGGATGCTTCATCATTTAGTGTGGTCCTAGTGGGGCTGGTGCTGTAATGGCCAACAGGCCCCTCAATAAGGCTTTTTGTTGGAGATCATTTAATAGCCTGGAGGTGACTGGGGGTATGAATGTTTAGTGGGTAAGGATATTGGAGAAATGTGAGCTAAAATCAGCTATAGACCTAGTCGGGCTATCAATTTAATAGGGTACCAGGTCTATGCCGAGGTTAACAACAGAGTGAGAGACTATGGGATGTAATGATCCTATTCTCTTTAATGTGAAGGTTTACTTGGTAATATAAGCTCCAGACAGAGTATCCAGATCTCAGCCTGTGGTCGACATGTTTCTTGCCTTAATTGTGTTGAGAGATGATCAGTTGGCAAATCATCAGGACCTATATATTGGCATACTTAATCTTCTGTAAGGGGGAGGAACCTAAGTGTGTTCCTGGGTTCTCACACCCTTGTGGGTAATGTGGTAATCCACCATTCATTACATTTGTTAAAACACATTTACGTCATTGCATGGGATTCCAAGTTAAAACAGAGACCTGCATACAAAAGAAAAAATACATACATCCTATAAGTATACATTCATTGAACTCACATCACAATACATCGTCCTCACAATGATGACCAGTGCTCAAATCACTCATACACACACTAGTGGCCAGTGAAATAACTACAAATAAAGAAAACATGCGTGCACTGTGCAAGCCATTCATGGGCATATCATGGGTAGTAATATATATATCACTATCTTACCCTCCAAATTGCTGGAAAGGTCCCCTTGGAACACGAGGATGTGTCTTACGTCAAATTGAGATCTGTTGTATAGGCATGTCTGTTAGTAATAGTCATAACCAACACGGCTACACTTGTAGCTTATAGCTAACGATATAACGGATAGGGAGTTTTGAAGTAGGAACTAGTGGATATATGTCAGTTAACTCTACGCTCAGAAGACCTTTTGACCTCGTAGATGGTGTATTGTCAGAGCTGATCAACACTTGATCTCTCTGTTCACTGTAATCACGAAGTCGGTTTCTGTCCTTGTAGAGCGGGGTCTCACATGTCCTGAGCCAGGTCCAGGAAGAGGTGAGGTCCACTCCCCGGACACACTGGGTGAGTAAAGAAGTTGTAACTATTCTTGAAATGGTGTATATCCCTGTACAGACCAGGGTAGCTGAATGTGATTCACTTGTACGTTTGTCCCCCACAGACAATACTAAGACACCAGGTGCCGAAGAGGAGTTCGCACAGAGGAAGGAACATTATATCCTTTACTGTTGTACTTCACTTGTGTGTTTTTTGCATATAGTTTTTCACACTTTATTCATCACTCAAAAGCAGTAGCATTAGTAGAGAACAGAGACCCTGACGAAAGCCTGGGGAATCTCCCCCGGAGGCTGAAACATGTTGGTCTCTCCACAGCTATTTGTGTGTACTGCGATGGTTATGCTAAACTGTTCTTGTTTTTAAACAGGAAGGGGCTAACGTTCATTAAAATAGGTTTTTGTTAAGTTCCCTATCCCTTTTTAATCACCACATATATCTTTTTTGCACTGCACATTCCCATCATGTCAACATCATGTGGTATATCCGAGTGATTGTGGGTCGCTACCCCGAACCGGCTATCAGGGTATGCAAGTGGTCTCAATGATCAAGAGACACAATACCCGATAAGGATTACCAGATGAGAATATTGATCCATACAAGACTTTGATGGGAATCCTCAACCAGGGGTGACTCACGGTTGCCGGTGTTTCACATTTAGGCGATATGGTTTGTCATTTCTACCTATAACTTTTGGTTCCTACGCACACTAGTTGGCATAGGTACAGCATTAGAGAATCACTATTGGATTCTGATTCAGACCCCTAAGTTTGGTGTTTATAAGTTTAGTTCTAACGGGGGATATTACTTAGGCTGGGTCTTTAAACATCCCTCTAGCCCTACTATAGCGTTTGGTTTCTCATGTTTTAGAGCAGCGTGCAGCTGCGGGCTTTTAAATTCGATCACATGAAATGTGATTAGTTCTATTCTATTTTATAAGAATAGGTCTGAATACTGACATAGACCTGACAGTTCCTTTTCGTTTGCTTCGCTGTCCTGCTTATTGATTAGCTACAATGGCTGAACGCCATGGTTTAGCCTATGATGACTCAATGTACCAATCCATCCTAGACAACATGCCGAGCATTCTAGAATCACTTCCTACACCAGCAGTCAACACGACCGATGACTGGACTAAAGTTCTAGCATTGAAAAAATCACACTCCCGAACGCAGACTCATGGGATTATCATGGCAGAATACATGAGGGCAAGTTGTGCACCCCCTGGGCTCATAGTTACTAATGCTCCACGACTCTTTCTCAACGACAAACAATTCCTCAAAGATTGGTCGATGATTGCCTGGCGCTGCACCCGTGACTGGCTAATTCTCATCATCAGTACAGCCAAACGGGTAGCGGACGCAATCTTGGTCGAAATTCAGGTCCTGGAGGGACAGATCAAGGCAACCGTCACCACTAATTTCAAAAAACACAAAGACGAATCAGATAAAACCAATAAAGAATTTGCTGATTCCATACTGCAGACTAAGCTTGAGAAATTCAAGAAAGATCTAGCCAAATTCAAATTAGAAACTGTCTATCCCTACACCAGTGATAGTTATAAAGCCCCAGACTTCAAAAAACAAGGGAGAAGATATGGATCCAATTACTCAGGATCCAGCTCAGATACCGGCAGTGACTCTGATACTAACAATCAGTCATTGAATGCCGGACCCAATCGAGGCAGAGGAGGCAGATACCAAAACTACAGGGGTCAATACAACATGCCAGGTCAACCTTGGTGGCCACCAGGACCTTGGGGTTATCCAGGCAACTTCCAACCACCAATGGCTCCATTTCCCGGTTTCTCAAATTTTAACAACCAGCCTTTTTTAGCGCGTGGCCCCAGACGGCCACGGGGCAAAAGAAGACCGACACAAGGACAACCTCAGGTCCAATGGGAGGACACTGCAGGCCCACATGCAGGAACCCGGAGCCACACGAGAAGGGGTGCCCAAGTATAGCAAATACACCTGGGGAAAGTTTGGTAGTCAATTTAAGTCAAAGAACTCTATCAAACATTGAGGAAGCTGTCCTGAATAAAGGACTAGGGTTTGTGATGACAGATGAGGGTGACCCATTTGTACTCCAAATTGAACTAGCCCAGTTCTTTCGCAAACTAAGGCTACACTACTTTTTCAAAAATAAGAGCATTCCTGAATCAGAACATGAAACAGATACCAACACTGGCTTGAGGAATAAATCCACTTTTCTACCACCAACACATGCTATACCACCTCAATTACTCACTTTTGAACTGGCTGTAAAGAATGACATTGAACAAATACAGTACTCTTCCAGGTCGAGCTACAATAACCTGACTACAATTGAGAGAAAGGCTCTAAATGCACTGACTCAAGATGGAACCATAATCGTGAAGCCCGCTGACAAAGGGGGCTCCATTGTGGTCCAAGACGTGGAGACATACAGGACTGAATGTCTCCGACAGCTAAATAACAACAATGCTTATCGTCTCTTGGCCACAGACCCCACTCCTAGACTGACAAACGAAATCAAAGTCTTAGTGGAAGAGGCCTTAGCAGAGGGTTGGATAACCACGCTAGAGGCACAATTTCTGCAGGCCAGGCATCCTACTATGCCCTATTTTTACACCCTTCCCAAGGTGCATAAACCCCAGAGACCTCCACCGGGCAGGCCTATAATATCAGGACAGGGCTCTCTTCTAGAACCACTCTCTGCGTTTGCGGACTATTTCCTCAAACCCCTGGTACACACCATGCCCACCTATCTTAAGGACACCAATGATGTCCTGAGCGTAATTCCTGACATAGACTTTGATCATGAGACCGACTACCTAGTCTCCCTGGATGTAGAGTCACTGTATACCTCCATTCCCCAGGATGCGACTCTAGACACCATCAGATCCATCCTGGAAGAATCGGAACTTGACTCCATCACCCCAGTGCCCTTCATCATGGCTCTTACTACAATAGCCATGAAAGAGAATTTCTTTATGTACGAGGACCAGATATACCACCAAATCTCTGGGACCAGTATGGGCAGTATTTTTGCCCGGTCTCTAGCGAACCTGTACATCCATAAGTTTGAACAAACTATGGTATTGCACCCCCACAATCCTTTCTTTCCATCCATAACTTGGTGGAAAAGGTACATAGATGACATCCTCCTGGTTTGGAGAGGTACCAAGGAATCAGTCCTACAATTCCATCAATGGCTCAACAACCAGAACAATTACCTCCGTTTTACCATCGAATTGAGCAAAGAGAGGGTATCCTTTTTGGACCTTTCGATCTATAGTACTGGAACAGGCTTACAGAGTGAATTATACCAGAAGCCCATGGCAAGAAATTCTCTTCTCTTGTATGAAAGTCAGCACCCCAAATCCCTGAGGGATAATTTGCCCTTTGGGCAGTTTCTTCGAGTCCGACGGAATTGCTCCACTCCAGAAACTTTTGAACGCCACGCAGGCGACCTGTCTAAGCAACTGATCTCCAGACATTACCCCAGGAAACTTGTTCAGCGTTCATGTAAACGAGCAGTGAACAACCATCGTGCTGCATTACTTGAACCCAAACCACAGAAACCACCTACAGAACGACTGACACTAGTGAGTACTTACAATACCATGTCCAACAGTGTCCAGAAAATCATTAAAAAACACTGGCGTATTTTAAACAGTGGCAAAGATAAAATTGAGTTCCCGCTCTTTGCCTTTAAACGTTCCAGAAACATCAGGGACCGTCTGGTGCACACTCGTCCCAAAGGTACACCTAGGAGAGAGGTAGGCACTCTTTGGGACCTACCCCCCGTGCTGGGTCACCACCCTTGTGGTGGTTGCTCTGTTTGCCCGCTGACATCAAAAATTACCAGTGTGGACATTGGTACTGATCGACCCTGGGAACTGCGACAGTTTTTGAATTGTAATAGCACCAACCTACCTCCTCACCTGTACATGCAATGAACGCTATGTGGGAATGACCACGAGAAAGGTGCGCGTGAGGATGCAAGAACACAAAAGCACGTTTCGGTGCAAGAAGGACATTTCAAAACTCACCAAACACTTCATAACACATAACCATGTAGAAACAGATTTCAAGTGGCATGTCCTGGAAAAGCTGTTCATTCCGCCACATGTGAGCGATGTGTCCGACTTCCTGTTCCGAAAAGAGCAAAAGTGGGTATTTAAACTGGGCACTGATAGACAAGGACTGAATGATGACATACCTTGGTTCAGTCTATCTTAAACATATGATTAGGGCGTCTTTCATTAGAGAAAGATTGTTTGTGCTAAAGCATTTACGTGGTGACTGCTCTCTACATGAACTACAGACGTAAGCTACATCACGTCATTCGGTAGTTCCCCACTTTTTCCCGCGAAAACATCTGAACTACACACCCTGAGCGGGCGTTGTTATTATGTAGTTCCTAACATGTGAGCGAATAGCATCGTCACTCCTAGCGGAGGTCGATCCAATAAACTACAGAAGCTCCATGCACGACATCATTTTGTAGTTTCAAGCACGTCAGTTCCGCGAATCTACGAGCTAGAGTAATGCCCACGCTAACATCAAGAGCATACGGGGACACAATTTGACTTCTTTAGCCATGAGCACAATCCCTGACATCAGTGTTTGATGAGTGACAATGTTAATGCCAATGTTATTCACCATAGCCTTTCGGCATAACTCCTCCTCCGGAGGTTCTGATTGGCTGTGAGTTTGCAGATCAGACCATTGAAGTATAAGTGACAATGATAGCCCGTTGCCTCCCCCTGACTCAGTCCCCCCTGTTCCTGCACCTCATGCATCTTGCCTCGTCATTACTTCCTATGTGATGGTTGTGGCTTCTCTACTGGCAAAATGCAGCTCTCTAAGACACAACAGAGCGTTAAGCATTATAGGGGAAAAAGGAAGCCTACCAAGGGTCATACTTCTTCTCCTTCCCCGCTCCATCTTTGGAGCCTAAATTGTAGATCGCTTCCTAAGAATAAATTAAACATCTTCGATTTCATAACTGAGGAATCCCCTGACGCTCTGTTCCTGACCGAGACTTGGATACACGCCAGCTCGGGTCCGGACATTGCTGCAGCAATTCCTCCCAACTATGTTGTGCTGCATCAGGATAGACCCTCAGGTAAAGGTGGTGGAATTGCAATCATTTTTAAATCTATTTACCAATGTAAACTGGAACTATTACATCTTCCAGGTAGTGAGGCAGCATTGTTTAAACTCATGATTAATCCTCGAATGACGCTCTCTGGTCTGCTAATTTATCGGCCGCCCGGTAATGCCGCGTCATGGATTACCTCACTCATTGATTGCCTATCAGCAACACTACTAAAATCGAATAATTTCACCATTCTCGGTGATTTAAACATCCATTTAGACGATGTCAAAAATCCCCTCAATAAATCTTTTCTCTCTGATCTTGAGGTCTTTAACCTCAAACTTTGTAATTCCGGAGCTACTCATCTTGCTGGTCATCTCTTGGATCCAATCATTTCTACGCTTTCATTTGACTGCACTTACTCGGCGCGTCCGCTCGTCTGGTCTGATCATTATGCGATACATTTCGTGCTACCACCTGGTCTATACTCGGCCAGTGTTTACGTGGAGGAAATTAAATCATCTTATCGCTGGGACAGACTTGTTGTAGCCGCTTTTAATCTGCGTCTGACTGAGACAATTCCATCCTTTATCAACACTGAGCAGAATCTGAATGCTCCCATTTCTGGTTGGTTGACAGATGCAGTGTCGGCTCTCGTTTCTCGGTCTAGCAGCAAATGTAGATCCTTGCGCCCACCAGCACCTTGGTACTCGGATGAGCTGAAAATCCAACGTGCCAAATGTAAAGCCCTGGAGAGGAAGTGGAGGATGTCTTACTCCGCTCCTTCTAAAGTGATTTACAAAGAAGAACTAAAATTCTATCACGCAAACTGTAAACGTGCTAAGGTCTCTTACATCGCCTCCACAATCACTTCAGTGCAAAATTGTCCCCGGACTCTCTTTGCCACAGTTAAGAAACTCACAGGAGCTGATACCACTCCCGCGCTGCCGGCTTTAGATGGTATACAATGTAATGCCATTGCAGACTTTTTTATATCCAAGGTTGAGGGCATTTATCAATCTTTGGCCTCCCTTCCACCTCCAATTGATCTCTCTCAACCCGGTTCTTTCTGCAATGCTTCCATCTCCCCTACTGAGTTCATTCACAACTGGACACTTTTTGATGACTCCTCCTTCCTGTCTTGTTTAAAAAGCATCAGGTCAGGTTCCCCGCGGGACCCAGTCCCTATGAAGATACTGAAACAACTTGACCTTGAACCACGGAGATTCCTAATGAGGCTACTTAACATCTCTCTCACTGAATCTCGGGTGGAACAGGACTGGAAACATGCCATGGTCGTCCCCCTGCTAAAAAAATCTGGTGCTGACATCACAAATCTTGCTAACTTCAGGCCTATATCCCTGCTGCCAGCCTGTTCCAAAATATTGGAGCGCCATGTTAACACACAGCTCAATGAGTTTGTTGAAAACGTGGGATATCTTCATCCATCCCAATCAGGCTTTCGTGCTAATTATTCCACAGAATCCGCACTCCTTGGGGTGACTGAGCGACTCCGACACGGTATCGATAGCGGTGAGACCTTTGCGCTTATTCTTCTTGATTTAAGCGCTGCGTTCGATACCGTGTCCCATTCCATCTTATTGGAGTCTCTCTGCTCCCTTGGTGTTGTTGGACCAGCGCTTGCCTGGGTGGCCTCATTTCTCAATGAGCGCACCTTTCAGGTTTTCTCAAACAAAGCTCAATCTGCGATTCACTCCTCTGCTTACGGCGTCCCTCAAGGGTCTATATTGAGCCCTCTGTTGTTCAATATTTACATCAGACCACTTGCTTCTATCGTAGAGGACGCCGGTCTGTCTATATACTCATATGCAGACGACACGCAGATTGTGTTTTCTTTGTCTAGCAGCGGGGCTCAGGACACTTCTGCCCTTAAAACTGGCCTTTCTCGTGTTGCAGCTTGGATGCAAGCGCATCTGCTAAAGCTCAAAGGTGACAAGACCGAGGTGATCATACTAGGCAAACATAAAGATCTGTGGGGCTCTAGACACTGGCCCAGTGATATGGGTCCGCTGCCTACCCCCGTGCCTGTTGCTCGTAACCTCGGTGTCCTGATCGACGATAAACTCTCGATGAGGCAGCAGGCAACTAAGGTCGCTGCAATCTGTTTTAATACTCTACGCTGGCTGCAGAAGATCATATGGATGTTGCCTGAGTCCACTCGAAGAACTGTCGTACAAGCCCTTGTGATGTCCCGCATCGACTATGGCAATGTGCTCTATCTAGGAGCAGATAAAGCCACAATCAATAAACTCCAGGTTGTACAGAACTCAGCTGCTCGCCTGCTGCGCAATGTTCCACGTAGAACGTCCGCAATGCAAGCTTTGCGTGACCTTCACTGGTTAAAAATTTCTGATCGTGTGGTCTTCAAAACTTTGTGCTTCCTATTTAAGATTCGTCAGGGTTTTGCTCCCATCTACCTGCACAATCTTGCCCAGCCATATCAGCCTGGCCGCTCTCTTAGGTCATCCAACAATGGCAATCTTGTGATTCCTAGAATCCGACTGGAAAAAATGGGAGGCCGTTCATTCGCATATCTAGGACCTAAGATGTGGAATGCTCTCCCGTTGGCGCTAAAAACAGAAACTAGTCTTCTTGCTTTCCGCAAAAAATTGAAGACTCTTCTGTTCTAAGTTCTTCGGTTCTGTTTTTCTTTTCTTTCAGCAATTGCTTGTTTTCTTCTTCAGTCTGTCCCTGGCGCCGGGAAACCCATTGCGGGTAGCTGTGCGCAATACAAGTTCAATAAATAAATAAATAGCCCGTTGCCTCCCCCTGACTCAGTCACAGTTCGAGACAACGACGGACAGGTAGGATTGCAGCTCCTAAGTCTATCCACATTGTCTAGAGCGAGGCTGTTCTCCAGCTTGCTTCTTGTCGTCAATTTCTAGACTAGTCATAACCAACACGGCTACACTTGTAGCTTATAGCTAACGATATAATGGCTAGGGAGTTTTGAAATAGGAACTAGTGGATATATGTCAGTTAACTCTATGGGCATTGCATCACCCAAGGGCCATGCTCACTTACTTGTGCTTTGTGGAACTGTGGCATATTAACCTGCCCCTGTCCTCACATCTGGTGGAGACTGGATTGAGAAACCAGGTTCATTAGTGCCATGAGGACATAGTGATTATCATTGCATTGCATTCCCCAGAAGAGAGATGTGGTGTGCCAAGCTCTGGATGTTTGTACTGGGCAGTAAGAGGTAAGGACTAGCAACCTGCTGAGAAGCTCAAGGAGACGCTCGAGTGAGCCACTGGGAACATAAGCGGCAGGGTGTTTAATTGTCTGTTTACATGCTTCACAACCAGGGTTTTGTTTTAAAGCCACTACTGAGAAAGAATCAAGTGGAGGCAGCAAAAAGTGAAAATGAGAACATCATACTCAGCACAGTGAACGTCCAAATTAGTAAAACAGCCCTGTGAATATTACATGGTATAGAACTATATAAATGAATAAGAGCCAGATGTATCAAGATACACTTTTTTAAGGAATCGCTATTTGAGAATTGCAAAATGGTATGTATGTAGAAATTCGCTATTTTTTAGCGATTTCTTAAAATTCCTTAATTGCGATTAGCAAATTGCTAATCGCAATTAAGGAATAATTTCCCATTCATTTCTATGGGCCTGGAGGCCCATAGGAATGAATGTGAAATTATTCTCAATTTGCGATTCGCAATTTGCTAATCGCAAATTGAGAATAATTTCAAGGGTGCAAGGGTGTCCAAAGGACACCCTGTTGCACCCCTGAAATAAGCAATCCAATGTAGCATCTCCTCGGGCAATCCGGTAGTTACCAGTTCGCAGGCCCTCAAAATGCGTGAGGTGGTGCATTCCCGGCGGCGTAATGCACCGCCTCACGCACTGTGAGAGTGCGACTGGCGCTCTGAGGCCCATCTGTGGGCTGGAAATAGGCGGTGGCAAATGGTGCAGGATTGACTTACGATCGGTCACAGACTACAGAGCCCAGAATGTCTCGCTCTGTCAAGTAAGGGCGGGCCATTCAGGGTGGGCTAATCTGCATAAATTAAGAAGTTCCGTGACGTGCACACATTCATCACGTCCGTGCCTTTGAGAAAGAGGTTTTTTACTTCGAAACGCCTCAGGCAGAAACGGGTGCTTTTGAACTACTGAAGCGATTGGAGCGCTGTGAACTACTCATACCAAATAAAGGTTTTTAACCAACGGTGGCATTTGAGTGATTCTCAAGCAAGGGCAACCTTTGGAGCAGTGATATGAAGCGGCGGTCCCGCCATCGGGAATTTACAACCTCACGCACTGTGAGGGCCTGTGAACTCGTAACTACCGGATTGCCCGAGGAGATGCTACATTGGATTGAGAGTGGGACTGGCACTCTGAGGCCCATCTGTGGGCTGGAAACAGGTGGTGGCAAATGGTGCAGTATTGACTTACGATCGGTCACGGACTACAGGGCACAGAATTTTTCGCTCTGTCAAGTAATGGCGGCCCATCCAGGGTGGGCCAATCTTTATAAATTAAGAAGTTCCGTGACGTGCACACATTCATCACGTCCGTGCCTTTGAGAAAGAGGTTTTTCACTTCGAAACACATCAGGCAGAAACGGGCGCTTTTGAACTACTAAAGCGATTGGAGCGCTGTGAACTACTCATACCAAATAAAGGTTTTTAACCAACGGTGGCATCTGCATGATTCTCAAGCAAGGGCAACCTTTGGAGCAGTGATATGAGGCGGCGGTCCTGCCGCCGGGAAAGCACCACCTCACGCACTGTGAGGGCCTGCAAACTGGTAACTACCGGATTGCCCGAACAGAGGCTACATTAGATTGAGAGTGGGACTCGCGCTCTGAGGCCCATCTGTGGGCTGGAGATAGGCGGTGGCAAATGGTGCAGGATTGACTTACGATCAGTCACCATCTACAGGGCCCAGAATGTCTCGCTCTGTCAAATAAGGGCGGCCCATCCAGGGAGGGCCAATCTGCATAAATTAAGAAGTTCCGTGGTGTGCACACATTCATCACGTCCGTGCCTTTGAGAAAGAGGTTTTTCACTTCGAAACGCGTCATGCAGAAACGGGCGCTTTTGAACTACTGAAGCGATTGGAGTGCTGTGAACTACTCATACCAAATAAAAGTTTTTAACCAACGGTGGCATCTGAGTGATTCTCAAGCAAGGGCAACCTTTGGAGCAGTGTTATGAGGCGGCGGTCCTGCCGCCGGGAATGCACCACCTCACGCACTGTGAGGGCCTGCGAACTGGTAACTACCGGATTGCCCGAGGAGATGCTACATTGGATTGAGAGTAGGACTGGCGCTCTGAGGCCCATCTGTGGGCTGGAAATAGGCGGTTGAAAAAGGTGCAGGATTGACGTATGATCGGTCATGTACTTCAGGGCCCAGAATGTCTCGCTCTGTCAAGTAAGGGCGGCCCATCCAGGGCGGGCCAATCTGCATAAATTAAGAAGTTCCGTGGCGTGCACACATTCATCACGTTCGTGCCTTTGAGAAAGAGGTTTTCACTTCGAAACGCGCCAGGCAGAAACAGGCGCTTTTGAACTACTGAAGCGATTGGAGCACTGTGAACTACTCATACCAAATAAAGGTTTTTAACCAACAGTGGCATCTGAGTGATTCTCAAGAAAGGGCAACCTTTGGAGCAGTGATATGAGGTGGCGGTCCCGCTGTCGGGAATGCACCACCTCACGCACTGTGAGGGCCTGTGAACTGGTAACTACTGGATTGCCCAAGGAGATGCTACATTGTTTTGAGAGTGGGACTGGCGCTCTGAGGCCCATCTGTGGGCTGGAAATAGGTGGTAGCAAGTGGTGCAGGATTGACTTACGATCGGTCACGTACTTCAGGGCCCAGAATGTCTCGCTCTGTCAAGTAAGGGCGACCCATCTAGGGCGGGCCAATCTGCATAAATTAGGAAGTTCTGTGGCGTGCACAAATTCATCATATCCGTGCCTTTGAGAAAGAGGTTTCACTTTAAAATGCGCCAGGCAGAAACAGGTGCTTTTGAACTACTGAAGCGATTGGAGCGCTGTGAACTACTCATACCAAATAAAGGTTTTTAACCAACTGTGGCATCTGAGTGATTCTCATGCAAGGGCAACCTTTGGAGCAGTGATTTGAGGCAGCGGTCCCGCCCCCGGGAATGCACCACCTCACACTCTGTGAGGGCCTGCGAACTGGTAACTACCGGATTGCCCGAGGAGATGCTACATTGGATTGAGAATGGGACTGGCACTCTGAGGCCCATCTGTGGGCTGGAAATAGGCGGTGGCAAATGGTGCAGGATTGACTTACGATCGGTCACGGACTACAGGGCCCAGAATGTCTCGCTCTGTCAAGTAAGAGGTTTTTCACTTCGAAACACATCAGGCAGAAACAGGTTTCTCAGTCTTACTGTTTACCAGACGCGTTTCAGGATTCCAAAGTCCTTTCTTCAGTGGCAGTAAGCAGGAATGAAAACATTGCTTTGCATCATGCTGATTTAAAACACCTGCCCATGCGGGCGTGGCACTCCCGGTGGTGTTTGTAGTCTATTAACCCCAAGTGGGTGCGATTCTCCTTCCTTAAATTAGGCAAAAAATTCCCCCCAATGGGTCGATGCGCTGTACCTAGTGTTTTGATTGCCCTGCTTTGGAGAGGTCGATAGCGAACTATAGATATATATGTATTACCTACTGGCGGTATCCAGTAGGTAGTTATAGTAAGGACCTAGTTTCCATAGGAGATGCTCAACATTCTATATGGAATAACTTTGGTGCTGGTTGACGAATCATTGCGAAATCTTCAAAACTGATGAGGTGCTCCGGTCCGCTCCTATCCTGAAAGTCCCGGGATGATTTGTCAAGCAGGGGCCAAGTAAAAAGGGGGTCCCAAAACCTGTTTTCCCCATGCAATTTCCCATAGGAAGATTTAGCCGGGGCTACAGCCTGAACTGCTGAACGGAATTCCACCAAATTTGGCAAAGAGTTAGACCTTGGTACAGAGTCGTGCCTTTTGCTCAAATGGTGTAAATCCGTTCTATAGTTCCTGAGAAAATCACAATTAAAATCACATATATATCTATGGCCACGTTGGATCCGCACATCATGAGCGCACCCTAAGCGCACCCTAGTGATCACGAGCTGCATGCTAATTGGCTGTCAACTGTCTGTCAACACTCCAAACCAAGAAGTGTTGGCAGCCATTTTGTGCCTCGGTAGAAGTGAGGCTGAAAAAATCAGTGTGCAAATTGTATAAAGGGGGCAGGGTAGAAATATCCTGACTCTCTAAACATGCTTAGGCCGTACCACAAGGACCCCCAGGGCCCCCCAAAATATATTTAATTTTAAATGGAAAAATCTGCACAGGGTGTGTGGATCCTGCCATAAAAAAATTATAAAACGAAGCCAAGGCTTAATAATTAGCCCCTGGGGGGCCCAAATCCAGGGAAAAAATATAAAAGTTTAGGGGGGGGCCTGGAGGGGCCCCCTAACCCCAGGGACCACCACCCCCCAGAGCTTTGTAAATAGCGGTGGGGGGCTTAAAGGCCCCCCTCAAGTCCCAGGGATCACCACCCCGGTGCTTTGTGTATTGTGGGAGCGGGGCTGTGTGGCCCCCCTCCTGGAGCCCTTGCAGGCCCTCGGGACCTCCACCCCCGAAGGGTCAGCTCCTGCAGTGTCTCAGGGTGCCCACCCCAGGGACACTGCTGCTATGTGTGGGCGGGAGTCATGTGGCTCCCGCCCTCCCATAGCAAACTTGGTTTGGATTTTGAACAAGAGAGCAGGGAAACCTGCTCTCTCTTTCAAAATCCAAACCATATTGCTTTTCCACATGGGAAGCTGCTTGTTAGCAGCTCCCCATGTGGAAAAGCAATGCGACACCCGAAGGATGCGGGGAGCCGGCTGAGACCTTGGAGGAATTTGGACTCCCCCAACAGTCCCCAACGTTGTATATAAGCCCAAGGGGATGGGTCCCCGGGGAGAATAGAAATTAGTGATAGGTGCTTACAGTAAAATTAGGTGTCGCGCACCCAGCGCAGCGCTCAGCGCGCCCCCCTGGTGTGCACGCGTTGAATGCACGACTCCTAACGTGTAGGATGCATAACTCCAGCATGTTAGGTGCACGACTTCTACGCATTGGGTGTATGAC
Source organism: Lissotriton vulgaris (assembly GCF_964263255.1). Lineage (NCBI taxonomy): Eukaryota > Metazoa > Chordata > Amphibia > Caudata > Salamandridae > Lissotriton > Lissotriton vulgaris. The sequence continues at coordinate 533,372,986 of NC_141693.1, read as the reverse complement.
TCCTCTCGCGTTGGGTGCGCGACTCCAAGCAAAAAAAAAGTCACTTTTTTTCAGATATACATCAAGCTTATGTGTTTAGAACTTGGGTGGCTCTAAAAAGAGCTGTTGTGTTATTTATATTATTTATAGAAAGATATGGACAATATATAATTTTAATGATGCAATGTTGTCAGATGATGGAAGAAAATTGGACACTTTAATGAAACATTTTGTAGCAAGTCAACTATTAATATCATGAAGGACTTTCTTAGCAGTAGCAATAATTTTCCATGATGGTCCTTCCACAACATCTGGACATTACACTGCCTATCTAAAGTGTGATAAAGGCTAGACACATTGTAATGATGCTCAGTTGGTTTTTAAACAATATTTGCCTAGCGAATTACCAAATTCCTACCTAATATTTTTAAAGCCAAAGTTTTAGGAACATAATTCGGCCTCTGAAGAAGTTATTAATATGTATTAATACGATTACTATTGAGCAATTTCAATATAAAGGATTTCAGTAATACCATTTGGCCTAGAGGAAAGGTGTATATTTGAATTACGGACTTTTCCTTGCACATTTTCTCAGCGTACATTATTAAACAACAACATTTACAGTGTATATAAATTCAAGTAAGAAAATGTTCTTAGGAGTAAGCGTTTTTTTATATGTGTCATTTGTATTGTTATTGACGATGTAGTTTTTTTTTAAACAATCTTATTGGGGTTTTTTTTGCCCGCTGTTATGTGATGACTATGATTGAAATCACTGCTTCTAGTAAAATTCAATATATTTTGAGAACATCAAATAAGCAAAGAAAATAATTTGTAAAATGTTACAATTATGCGGTGTTGTAAAAAATATCATTTTATATATTATAACTGTATTTTTTCTTCTCTTTCACAGATCCTAATTCTAAAATATGACATTTTCAGAAATTTTTATTATAAAAAACAACTAAAAAAATCTGAGGTGTTTTTTATTTCTATTACTGTGAAGGTAAGTTTAACTAAGTATTAAAATGCACAATGGGCTGTGTTTGCACACAGGTGAAGAAAGAGGAGATGGACGGAGTAGATATGTGTGGAAAGATGCTTTGTGGGTTTTTTAAGTAATGGGATAAAGTTAACATTAATAGTGAGTGTCCCTAGGGCCAAGTAACCCACCAGATATGTGCAGAAAGTGCCAGACAATTGCATTGCAAAGAAGCATAAAATGAGACATGGCTTTAGAGCACCTCTCAGCAACGTGGTGTTCAATAGAGAGACATAGTGGGCTACTAGGGTCCAGGGAGTTTTAGGATTGAAAGTATTTAACTTAAAAAATGTCACAGAGTGTGTTTGTACATGTTACTTGAGGTCCCATCACTTCCCTTCACAAGTCTATAAACATGTCCTATCACTTTGCCAAAACCTAAGTACTTATAAATTTACCTTGTTCTCTTTTTCTAATACTGAAATTACTCTACTCATTACCCATATAGTTAAAGATTGACTTAGCCATTAACCCTAGTACAAGTTAATTTCTTTATATACTATGCAAGCAGATCTGCAAGAAGCTAAAAGGTATTAATATAGTCTTGAAAACACCCAGTGTATACCTATGTAGTTTTGAAATCTCCCTGTCATAGGATATCGTGTGACCTGAAAAAAAAAGATTTGATTGGTTGATAATATTTCCCATTGTACCTATTGAAGGACCGCAATCATTTCAATCATTCTTCTTTGAGCATCTTTGGAAACATAACTCTGTGCTTACCTCCTATCACTCTCATGCAATTTTTCAACAATGAACTAGCAATATGTTGTTATTGTAACAGTCTGCCATTACATAAGCACTTATGTGGCAAATGTAGAATGTCACTTTTTGTAAAATGGTTATAGGGCAAGACACTCTTTCATATTTACAAAGACAGCAAAAAAGGTACTCTGTGTACCTATTCTTCTCCATGTAAATACAACCTCATCATACACACCACTTTGCCTGAAGTGGTATTCTATAGGTTGTGTTGTGTGTATATATGACGTCACACGGGAGCACTTGAGCGTCGCGTATGCACCAGAAGTCGCCTACGGGTTGCATAGCAATGGCGAAGGAAAATACACACCCATGGCACACCCTACATGGATCCCACACAGCAATCCTAAAATTGCGGCTAGGTTCCGCGCTGTGTTCGAGAAAAGTACGCTTTGGGTGCGCGACTCCCCCAAATATTTTTTTCTAAAACAATAAAGAAAATGATATAAATATATTTAAAAATATATCAAATAAATAAAAAAATCTTAGAATTTCAATATTTTTTAAAACTTTTTTTAAAATGAATATTTAAAATATATATTGTAATTAAAAAACAAAATTTCTAAAAAAAATAGTTTTAAAAAATGTACGAAATCAATATGAAAAAATAAATATAACAATTAATACATTTAAAAATTGTCATTGAAAAAACCTTTGAAATTCACTGAAAAAACCATAGGTTTCAGACATCTTATAGTTGGAAATTAGCATTTATAAAACCTTTGAAATTCACTTAAAAAACCATAGGTTTAAGGCCTGTTATAGTTAGGGATTAGCAATTAAAAAAGCTTTAGAAATTCACTGAAAAAACCATAGGTTTTAGGAGTGTTATAGCTAGCTGGACATTTCACTTATACAAAACCATTGAAATTCCTCAGTTATAGTTAGTTGTACTAACTATAACTCGTGCGCCCGCAATCCATATTACATAATTCATGAAATGGTCACTGACATCACTGATGACATCTCAAATGACATCACTGATGACATCATCCACGTGACAATCTGATACACCTCATCATACACTAGTATAACCTTTCATCACTCACTATAAAATATAGAGTACCATGCTTAAACCATTGATACACCAATAACAGTTTCTAAACACCCACTCAGTGATTCCTACGTTTACACTTACATCTAAACACAGGGGAGTGAAATTGTTTAAAAAATCTACTTGTCTAGGGGACAACATTGTATAGAAATCTACTTGTCCTGCAAAGGAATCTGGGGCCAGATGTAGGTGGCCCAATACCGGTCGGTAACGGCCGAAATTACCGATTTTCGGCCGTTACCGACTGGTATTGGGCTTTTTAGATGTAGGTGGCATTTTTTTTAGGATTCGGTATTTACCGATTCGGTAATTGACATTCATTCCTATGGGCCTCCAGGCCCATAGGAATGAATGGCAATTACTGATTTGGTAAATACCGATTTGGTAAATACCGAACCTTAATGATTCGGTAACTTTTAGCTACATAGCATTTACCGATTCTAAATATGGAATCAGTAAAATTTGGTATTTACGAATCGGTAAATACTATTTACCTACATCTAGCCCCTACTTGCCTTACCTCTTCACTAAATCAATAAGATGAACAGGCAAAAGTGTAAATTTTAGACATTCAATACATTGATGCTTTCATTTAGGAGAACAGTGTCAACAAAGGTTGCATATTCGAATCAGAAATTTCCAGTATAATGTACACCATGGTAATGTGTAAGTCAGTATTACATATTTACAGGATAACATTTTTGCATTAGGTATTTACAAAGAATATAAAACGCAGTCACATATCGGCTAGAACCAAGCTGCCACCCACAATGCATTTGAGATTCATGCAATAGTCATGGGTGGATAGGAATGTGATCTGTGATCTTGTCTAGATTAGGGTGCCCTGCTCAGGAAAGCATGACATTTCTGGCTGTCCTGGGAAGGGTAGGAGACAATTCGCTTTTTCCAAAGGGACGGGTCTTCAGGTTACAGCCCCACTTAGATGAAAGCATCATCTCTGAAAGTGTGTTTGGTTTTCATTTTATTGACTCAATCTGGCACTGTGATACATAATGGGAAGATTGGGGTGGGGAGGCACCCTTACGCCTGTGCTGCAGAAGTCTTACCAATATCGCACAGGCAGCCCTAGAAGCATTATTATGGAATGAAGTGCTCTTTGGAGCATGTGAGAAATCACTACGGGGGGATGGTGGTTTTACAACAGGCATTTGAGAGGGGACAGAGAGGCATTTCCAGCCTGAAAGCCACAAATCTTGCTGTTGTGAACCAGAGAGGACCTTACCAACCTATCTACTCTAAGCAGGATTTATTTGGTCACTACATTACTATGTTCCCTTTACTCTGAACACTTTTACGAAGCCCAATTGTATGGACTGCATAATCACACTATCCAGCCATACATGCTCCTTTGTTTATATACCCCTCCCAGTACCTTTGAGGTAACGAGTCCACATACCTGCCTTATCTTAGCGGGAAGTGCAGCAGGTTCTTATAGGAATGTGGCTTAGCTTCGAAAGGAGAGCGTTGAGCCTCTAACCTGGACTCACCACTACTTAGCCAGATTGTGTGATCCTGGGCAAGTTTTTTATTTTTCTGGTCCTCCATTTCCTAATCTTGCAAGATTAGTAGTGTTCACAAAAAGGTTAACTCATTTTAATACGGGCTACCTAAAACTGCAGTAAGTTGCTAAACAGCACAGGCACACTGTTTTTAACCCTAACTTTGATAGTTTTTGCATGGGGTAGTAGGGACAAAAAGAGCTTTCAGAGATGTGCCTGTTATTGTTGTAAATTAGGTAAAATCTGGGCTATTGGCATGCCTGCGGGCACGCCTGTTTTTAGTCAGACCTGAGCTATAGTCAAGAATTATGTGGCAAAAGAAGACAAAATTATGTGGAAGGGTTGAGTAAATTATGATCCAAAAAAAAGCAAATTATGTGGCATAATACAGCACATTTTGTATTAGTATTAGTTTATTATTTCATCATTTTCAAACTTGGTAACACCCTGTGGGCAATGGTTGCAACTCAGTATGAAGTGAACATCCAAATACAGCAATAATCAACAGAAAGGTGACCAGTCCAGCTTTGCAAAGAGGCTTCCACTGCCCGGTAAAATGCAAAGTCTCATTTTTAGTAACTTTTTTATCGTATGAGCTAGAAACAAATTTTGTTTTTGTTAAAATCTAGGGATTATGCAGCAGATGATGGATAGCAAACACTGCGGACGCTCAATCACATAATTCCAGAGGCCCTAGCTATAGTCCGTGTGAGGGCCTGAGGTCGCATCATGTAGCAGATGTTAATGGATGGCATTTCTACTGACTTAAAGAAATCACCCCTAGTCTAGCGCCCCAGTGCTTCTTTAAAGCCATGCTTGGCACTGCACAGAACAGAATATAAAACCTCTCAGTTTCAGGTGCAAGATGTTGGTGACACCTATCACAGACAGTAAGGCTTAGGCTTTTAGTTTGTGCTAAATATATCACTGCAAACCTGCCTTTGGGCAAACTCTGCCTTGCCCCTTCTGTTTTTTTTTCTGGCCTCCGATTCCTGGGTGCTGGTGAAGGAATAAATACAGAGCCATAGGGGGAAGAAAATAGCGTAGCGCAGACACTGGTTTACAAATTAGAGGCTCTTGAAAGTGAAAGCAACAAGGGTGGACCTGTGGGCTGCACATGAGCCCCACAGGGAAAGATTTGGTTGAAACTGTTAGAGGCTGTGACATAAACACAGACAGCAAACAATGTGCGAAGAGAGAGGCCCAAGAATTGCATGACAAAAGAAATCCAAAGACTACTGCAAGCCTCGGATGCGAGGGGAGGGGAGGGGAGGGAAGAAGGTGGGAGGGGAGCGGGGCGGAGCTGAGCGGAGGAGAGCGACCTGGGTTCAGCAGGAGAGGCCTAAGGTTGGAGCCAAGAAAGAGCAGGATCAGAAGGGTGAATTAAGTTAAAGATAAAAATGTGGGTAAAAGCAAGGCGCAAAGAAGCATGTCTCCTACCTGCCATTGCTGGGAGTGTTCTTGAGTTGCAAAAGCTCCATGTACGCCCGTGCTCTAAGGAAATACTACATACAGACCATGTGAACACACTGCACTTAATTGAAATAAGTATCAGATCTTTTGTGTACAGTTACGGGGTTTAACCCACATGCACTGTGATCAAGAGGCACGTGTGGTGAGCCGAGCCATTCATCACTCATGTCACCTGGCTTCTCTCGACTGCCCAGGCAGGCTACTTAATCGAAAATAGGCTCCTCTGCATACTGCTCTAAATTGTGTCATGTGTGCCTGGGTTAGGTGAGTACACTGTGGACAGGACACAGACTGCCAATTTGAAGAGGTCAGAGGATAGTTTAGTCTTCGTCCATTATTTACTGTCTACTTGCCCTGTGGACAAAACAGTAATTAAAACATCTTGCCCTTGCAATACATCTTAATGTCTCGGGCGTCTGGCGATACGGATTACCCGCCCCTGTAAACACTTACCTATAAATTCAGTCATACATGTTGAGAAAGATCAATAGAAAACTATTAAATATACTTATACACCTATATCAACATTATCGACCAGCTCACATGTTATTGACTTGTTCAGTTATCCTACTCACTTATACAAACAATTGATCATACTTACATTTACTTAGCTACACACTTATACAAACACCACTTTATTTATTCATATAGATAGTAACTCACATTTAGTGACTTATACAATCACTATTACAAGTAAACATTTATCTATACAGTCACTCATACAATCACTGAGTCTTATGTATATTTATTTATATACAACAATTGTCACATACACTGTATTTTATATTTCGGCTTTGTTGGACATGTATCATTCAGAAATATATTTACTCATCAACACACCCATAAAGAGATTTATTTACCCAATCAACTGTTTTCACATGCAGTCTTAACCTCATAAACCTACTAAATCAACTATTTACACATCTTTGGACAGTCCCACACCTCCCACCCAACTACACACACATTCACTCTTCTATACAAATACTCACTTAACTATCAAAAAACTAATATACAGTTTCACATAGCGTGTAAACAACTTATACGCTACTTTACACAACAAGAGACAGAGTGATACAGATATTCACACAGTTAAATCACTATCCCATATATTTAGTGAGACACTTTAAATTAGTCACTTAGGCAGTCAATCACAGTGCTACTAAAACCTCCATCCAGACACTTATACATCCACTCAGTCTTTAATGCAGATTCTTATATATATATAATACTTATTTAAATATGGAACAAAACCACATTCACCGGATGATGACATCAGTGATGTCATCAGTGATGTCACTGGAGAACAAAATCTGAACCTTGGTTTTCAGAAAAATTAAAAATAGCTAAAGCCCGCTGCAAAGCGATTGAAAGAAAATGGAGAAAAACCTATTCTACTGAACTTAAGGAAACCTATAAACTGGAACTAAAATCCTATCAGAGATTAATAAGAGAGGAAAAAAGTCTCTTTTATCAGAGCAGAATCGAAGAAGCCACCAATCCAACGAAAGAACTATTCCGGATCTACAAAGAACTTACAGATACCTCTAGTTTGGATACCCAGGACACATATTCAAACGATTTATGCGAACAAATAGCGGACTTCTTTGTCAAAAAAGTTGAGAAAATCCACGCTACTTTTCCCTCTCCCTCTACATCCGGAAAGGAAACGTCCCCCTTTCAAAAAACCATCCTCACCCAATTTAACACACCTGACAAAGAAAACTTGTCCAGCATAATCAATAGTATCCATTCTGGCTCCCCAAATGATGTGTGCCCTCTAGAAAAGAGCAAAGACATCATGGACCATACCCTTATGGATCAAATAAGTCAGATGATAACCCTCTCTTTTAAAGAATGCTATGTTCCGGAGGCTTGGAAAACAGCTCAAGCCATCCCTCTCAAAAAAAAAAACCAACATCCCGGTTACCCAATTTCAAAATCTTAGGCCGATATCCCTCTTGCCTCAATGTGCCAAGATAATTGAAAAAGTAGTCAACAAACAACTTATGGCTTTTTTAGAATCAGAAAACATACTCCACCCTACTCAATCCGGCTTTAGATCTAACTATTCCACGGAATCGGCTGTTTTGTATTCCACGGAATGCATCCGCAAGATGGTGGACGAGGGTGAGACAGCAGCGGTGGTCATGCTTGACTTAAGCGCAGCTTTTGACACTGTGCTACATGCCACGCTGCTGTCCCGACTTTCAGACATCGGAGTGAAAGACCATGCTCTGGCGTGGATTAAATCTTTTCTTACTAAAAGATCTTTCCAGACACACGGCCCACCCTTTAAATCATCTTCTCGAGACGTGAGCTATGGGGTTCCACAGGGCTCTAGTTTGAGCCCCACACTGTTCAACATCTATATGGAGCCCCTGGCTCAGGTCGTAGAGAACTTTGGGGTGGGCATTGTCAGTTACGCTGATGACACCCAGCTCATGTTTAAGCTCACTCCTGATACCGAGAAATATGCCTCCAATTTCTCGGAATGCATGGCTGCTGTCGCCATGTGGATGGATAACAACTGCCTCCGGCTAAATGGAGATAAAACAGAGGTGCTGGTGGTAGGGAATAAAACCTCATTATGGTCTCAGGCGTGGTGGCCCACAACACTGGGCGATTTTCCTCGCCCCGTTGAAAAGGTCAAAAATCTAGGGATTATGATCGACTCTGATCTGTCAGGAAAATCCCAAGTCAACAAAATAATAGGCAAATGCATCGGTACGCTAAGAATTCTAAGAAAAATCATCGATCTCATCCCTACTGAAGCTAGAAAAACCATCGCACATGCGCTTATAACACCTCATTTGGACTATGGGAATGTTCTCCTATTAGGACTGAACCAAAAACATCTTCACCAGCTTCAATGCTTACAAAATGCGGCCGCTCGCATGGTACTGGGCCTTCCCAGAAGAACATCCTCCAAGGCGGCCTTGTCCAAATTGCACTGGCTCCCTGTTAGGGAGAGAATTAAATTCAAGAGCCTCTGCTACGCCCATAAGATTGCCCATAACAAAGGTCCCACCTATCTAAGAGATCTTCTGACTATCCACCGCCCAACCAGAGACCTTAGGTCCTCAGGAATGTCTCAATTCAAACTCCCCCGTGTCCACAGAGCGAAAATAGGCGGCCGCTCTTTTCGCTACCTTGGAGTAAAACATTGGAATGCTCTACTTGTTCATTTAAGAATGGAACCCTCAGAGACTCTTTTCAGAGCCAAACTAAAAACCCACCTTTTTCCCCAATAATTCTGTTTTGATCTCTAACCGTCCCTTCTTTATCCTTTGTGAGTTTTGTTGGCAGTCAGCGCGGGGATACACAGTTGTGCAGCCATGCGCTTTACAAATGTTTTATTATTATTTATTATTATTACTGACCATGTCATGAATGATGTAATATGTGACATCATCAGCAGTGGATTGCTGGCATGCAGGTATAGTTAGTACAACTAACTATAACGGAGGAATTTCAATGGTTTTATACGAGTGAAATGTCCAGCTAACTATAACAGTCCTAAAACCTATGTTTTTTTAGTGAATATATATATATATATATATATATATATTCACTGAAAAAACCATAGGTTTCACACCAGTTATAGTTAGCTGGAAATTTTACTGATATAAAACCATTGAAATTCCCACGTTATAGTTAGTCGGACTCACTATAACTTGCGCGTACAATGCACTGCTGATGACATCACTCATGACATCACTGATGAGACCATCCAGTGAATGTGTGTCTTTCTGAAAAATAAATTTGTTTTATATATGTATTTGTAAAGGTCGATGGAAGAATAAATGTTTAAATAAGTGTGTAAATGGATGTTTTTTTAAAAAAAATTGGTTGGGTAACTGGCATATTATGTGTATCTTAGTGAATACATATATTAGCGAGTATTGTTTAAATATTTAAATGTTTGTATCAGTGTTTCTCTTTGTGTATAAGTGGCTGCATGGGGTTGGTGACTGACTCACTGTTTGTATGTGTTTTGAAGACAGCATATGTGCAGGACTGTATGGGTGGATGAGTGTATATATGTGTGTGTTAGTGAGTGAATGAATGGCTCACTAGTGTCTTCATTAGTAACGACATATGTTTTAATCTAGTATATGTGAGTATTGATGTATATAAGTGAGTATAGTATATATAGTGAGAGATTGTAGGAGTTCCTGTGTAAATAAGTATGTGTTTCTATAAGTGATTGTTTAAGAGAGTAAGTATGGGTAAGTTTCCTTAGAAGTAAGGTGGCAGTGTGTGTATAAATGTATATGCAAAGAAATGGATGTTTAATAGTTTATTTGCATGTGTGAGTATGTGTGTGAGTAACTTTTGGATGATTGCTGATGTGTAACAGGATGTGTAGGTGTATCACTACATATGATGAGTGAGTATATGTATGAGTGACTATATAGAACTGTTGGTGAATGAGTGGATGTGTATATAGATGGTGGAATTACTGAATTGGTTGTTGTTACTGGTTTGGGTATCTCCATTTTTTAGAAAATGTTTGTTTCTATTTTTGAATATGTGTTTCAAGCGTTACATTACACTGAAATTAGGTCTGTCACTCTGTCACAAGGATGGTGTCATCAGTGATGTCATGAGTGATGTCATCAGCAGTGCATTGTACGCGCAAGTTATAGTGAGTCCGACTAACTATAACGTGGGAATTTCAATGGTTTTATATCAGTAAAATTTCCAGCTAACTATAACTGGTGTGAAACCTATGGTTTTTTCAGTGAATTTCATAGGTTTTTTAAATGCTAATTCCTAACTATAACTGGTGTGAAACCTATGGTTTTTTCAGTGAATTTCATAGGTTTTTTTAATGCTAATTCCTTTGTATATCGAGTTTCTAACCTTTTTTTTTTTACAATTTGCTGTTTTTTTTAAGTATTCATTTTTTTTATAATTTTTTTCTTTTGCGCTCTGGGTGCGCGCTCCTGGAAGCTTTCAGCTAAGCTCTCCTGTAAGCTTCTCCGAGAGCTCATCTGAAAGCGCACCCAGAGCGCAACTGTCGTTCGTGAAAAAAAAATATGAATGAAAAGTTAATAATAATGCAAAACATTTCGTACCATACAAATAAAATTTGTTTTTTTTAATATTGAAAATGATTATGCATTTCTATTAAAGATTGATGACGTCACTTCAGCGCACAACGTACGTGCCCTCGGAAGCGCCTACGTGCGCGGCTCCTAAACGCACGCAAAAGCGCCTACGATCGCGCCACGTGTGCGCCCCGGAAGCGCCTACGATCGCGCCACGTGTGCGCCCCGGAAGCGCCTACGATCGCGCAGCGTAAACGCACCCGGAAGTGCACCCGAGCGCGCAGCGTAAGCGCGTCGGGTCATGTGACCCTAAAATAACACTTTTCATTGGTTGCTAACAGTTTTTTTTTACAATGAATGAAATCCCCACCCATTTCCTTCACTTCTTCTTTCACTTTTGTGACTGAAAGACCTGCTTTTTTGCTGCTCCTTTTTTCTTGGTTCATCATGGCTGCCAGATCATCCAGCAGTGAAGATGACTTCATTGATGAAGAGCCACCTACCCCAAAGGTGAAGGGACATTTCATTTGGAAATTTTTTAAGTTTCCAGAAGGCCAGAAGAAGGTGAATGCACCAAAAGTAGAGTGCAGGATCTGCAAAAAGGTCCTGTCACGGGGTAACCCCCTAAAAAAATACTCTTTTGGCAACTTCACGATGATTCGCCATGTGGAGACCAGGCACCCCCAGAATTTTGCCCGAGAAAGTGTCAGGGCTCTGGCACAGGAGGTTCCCTCTATATCAACAGGAGGAGCAACTTCTTCTGGAAGAGACCAATCTCAGGGGCAGGTAGCAAACATCCAACCTGCATTCAACCATGGGCTCGTCAGATGCAGATACTGCAATCAACTCCTCACCTATGGGGAGCAAAGTGTCCTGCTCATGGTTCGGGCATTAGAGAACCATCACTGCCCTTCCCACCCCTAATTTTTTTCTTTTCTTTTTGCTCCTGTTGAGCAGTTTCTATTCCCTGTTTTTGTTCCTCTTCAGTTAAAAGAAGAAAACCAAAAGTTCTTTTCAGAACTACCTCCAATTCTCATCAAAGAGCTATAATCTTAAAAAATGAAGAGTAAGTGAAATATAGTGCATTGATAATTGAAAGGAGAATGAGTAAGAAAGAACAGAAAGGTATGAGAGGTGAAAGGAAGTGAAGTAGGAGGACTGAAAGAAGGTGAGTGTTAGAAAAGAAATTTATGACACAGTGAATAAACTGGAGGCCTCATTTCTGAAAAGTGACGCATCGCTACGTGAAAATAGCGATGCGTCACTTATCTGGACGCACTCCTTATGACATTCCACATATGTCATATTTAATATATGACTAATCAATTCGCAAGGAGTTACAGATATGTCAGTATTTCTGACATATCTCTAAACACAAAAGTAACGCATTGCAGGAGTGCGTCACAAAAGTGACGCAACTCCAGTAATGTGTCCTTTCACATGGAAAAAGCACCATGTGAAAGGTTTGCTGAGAAGCAGGCGCAAGATTTTGGCGCAACTGCATCCTAAAAGTGACGCACTGCGTCATTATTAGCAAGCTTTTTGCAAGGAACACCCCCTCTGCATGCATTATACCTGACACTATTTTTTAAAAAGTGACGCATCTAGGTACATGGGTCACTTTTTAAAACTCTGCGCCATATTGTATCTGCATCAGGTATAATGTATGCAGAGGGGGCAATCCCTCGCAAAAAGCTTGGTAATAACAACGTACTGAAATCTATGAGATTTCCCTGCGTCATTTTTTGGATGCTATTGCGTCAAAATTTTGCGCCGGCCTCGCATCACTTTTATGTTTACACATATGTCAGAAATACTGACGTATCTGTAACTCCTTGCAACATGATTCGTCATACATTAAATATGACACATCTGGAATGTCATAAGGACTGTGTACAGAAAAGTGACGCATCACACCAACAGTGTAATAAAATGTGCCTCGTTGCACTATATTTAAAGGATGCAACAGCATCCTAAAAGTGACGCAGTGAAATCTCAAACATTTCACTGCGTCGCTATTACAAAGCTTTTTGTGGGGGAACACCCCCTCTGCATACATTATACCTGACGCTATTTTAAAAAGTGACGCATCTAGGTACATGGGTCACTTTTTAAAACTCTGCGCCATATTGTATCTGCAACATGATTCGTCATACATTAAATATGACACATCTGGAACGTCATAAGGAGTGCGCACAGAAAAGTGACGCATAACACCAGCAGTGTAATAAAATGTACCTCGTTGCACTATATTTAAAAAGTGACGCATCTAGATAGATGCGTCACTTTTTGAATATTGCATAACAATGCGCATTTTTTTACACCGCTGGTGCGTCACAAAAATTGACGCACAGGAAGCGCAAAACTAACAGCGCAAGGCCTTCATAAATATAGTCCTGGATTTAGGGGGTCAGAGGGGGTCTACTCTTCCCCCTTATGATCCAATCAGCTTCCTGCGCGCAAGTCGCTCGTCGCGCCTGGAGCGCTCTCCCGTGCGCGCACGGGAGAGCGCATATTCCCGCGCAAAACGAAAAAAAAATTTTAATGCCCTGCAGGACCCTATTTTAGTCCCTACATCAAACCTAGGGGGTCAGAGGGGGTCTACTCTTCCCCCTTATGGTCATTTGCCCCTTTTTTTTTCAAACCCCTTCTGTCTCGATTTTACCGAGACACAAGATGGCGGCCGCTCCGCACTGTTTAGAATGTTTACAGACAACTGAGATCCAATCAGCTTCCTGCGCGCAAGTCGCGTGTCGCGCCTGGAGCGCACTCCCGTGCGCGCACGGGAGCGCGGCTATAGATATATATATTTTTTTGAACCTTAATTACTTAAAATCCACTGGAGCACATATCTTGAGACATAGCAAAGGCACATCGGGCTACCAGTCCCTACAATTTTGCCAAGTTTGGTGGAAATCCATTCAGCCGTTCGGGCTAAAAGTGAAATCGACCGCCCTATGGAAATTAACATGGGGAAAACGCGTTTTGGGACCCCCCTTTTATCTCGGCCCCCGCTTGACGAATCCCCCCCAAACTTTCAGGGAAGGACCGGACCGCCATGAGACCATTTTCCTGAAAATTTCATGCAGATTCGTCAACCGGCGCCAAAGTTATTCAAAATAGAATGTTGAGATTTAACATTGAAAATTATCCTAACTATAACTACCTACTGGCGACCGCCAGTAGGTAATATATATATATATATATATATATATATATATTCACTGAAAAAAACATAGGTTTTAGGCACGTTATAATTCGTTGGACATTTCACTTATACAAAATGATAGAAATTTCCCTGTTATAGTTAGTTGAGCTAACTATAAATTACGCCCCGCAATGCACTGCTGATGAAGTCACATATTACATCAGTGGTCAGTGACATCACTGATGAGATCACTGATGACATCTCAAATGACATCACTGATGACATCATCCATTGAATGTGTTTCTATAAAATGTAAGTATGTTTTATATATATATATATATATACATATATATATATATATGCCAAGGTTTATTGAAGAATGAATGGGTGTATAAAAGTCAGGAGGGATGATTACGTAGGTGTGTGACTGACTGTATAACTGAATGATTAACTACTACTTTCTTAATACATGTGTTACCAACTGACACAAACATTCACACACTTTAGGTTGTCAGTTGCTGTTAAGCAGTTGCATGCTTTGGGTAGCAGCTAAATGAGGATATATATCAGCTACTGATTGCTTGTCTGAGTATCTGTATGGGTGCCTGAGTGTCTGTGTGGGTGGGTGAGGGGTGTGACTCTGTGCATAGATATGTGAGTGGATAATTCACTGGGTATATGTGTTCAAGTCTGTATCTGTGAAGGGCTCTATGGCTGGGTGAGTGTGTGTATGAGTGTCTTGGTGAGTGAATGAATGCCTCAGCGTACATGTATGAGTAACTGTATATGTAAAAGGCAGTATATATGAGTGTCGGAGTGTATAAATGAGTCTATGTGAGACTGCCTGTATGGATCAGTGTGTGCTTGTATTAGTTATTGTTTTAAAGTGTAAGTATGTGTTAGTAAATATTTAAATAAGTGTGATGGTATAAGTGTAACTGTTCAGGTGAGTAAATTAAAATGTGATTATTTCCATGACAGACTAGGTGTGTCAATAACTCTATCAATGAGAGGCGGTGTGTGAGTGTCTATATAGATATGTGACTGGATATGATAATTCTGTATTGATGGCTGACTGTATGTATGAGTGAATGAGTGGATGTGTGTGTAGACCTACAAATTAGTAAGTGGATATGTACTAACAGGTATTGGTGTGTTAATGGTTTCGAAAATTATAGTCTGTATTTTAGAGTGGGTGTATCAAGTATTATATTAGGGTCTGATGAGGTGCATCAGATTTTCACGTGGATGATGTCATCAGTGATGTCATCAGTGATGTCATTTGAGATATCATCAGTGATGTCACTGACCATGTCATGAATGATGTAATATGTGACATCATCAGCAGTGCATTGCAGGGATGCGAGTTATAGTTAGCTCAACTAACTATAACAGGGGAATTTCAATCGTTTTGTATGAGTGAAATGTCCAACTAACTATAGCGTCCCTGAAACCTATGTTTTTTTTCAGTGAATTTCTAAGGTTTTTTAAATCTAATTTCTAACTGCAACATCCCTGAAACCTCTGTTTTTTTCAGTGAATATATATATATATATGAGAACCAAATCCTGGAAAGAAAGCAGAGTCCTCCTCAGCGAACTGCACACTGCCACACACCAGGAACGGACCACCACAAAAGGTTAGAAGCTTTTCAGTGCAGTTTATTCAAGCCATCACATAACATGATGCGTTTCAGCCGGGTTTCCCCGGCCTTGATCACATGACGTGTTAGGAAAAATAACACCCATAAATACCATGAAGCAATTTAGACCCTCCCATCCTTTACATGGAGAGAGAAAACAGACTAAGTCATTTATAAAGTGCATTATGTATATGTGCAAAAAATAAGGAAATGCAATCCTTTAAAGAAAACAAAGTTCAAAAAATCATATCGAACATTGTTTTAAGCAAAGTTGACATATTGCCAAAGGTAATTGGAAAGGAATTTACAGATATTTCATGATTATAATCAAGAAAGAAACCTCTGTATATATATATTACCTACTGGCTGTCGCCAGTAGGTATATATAGTTAGGATTTTTTCCTTATGGGATTTTTGAAAATTCTATGTCTAATAACTTTGGCGTTTGTGGACGGAATCGGCTGACATTTTCAGGAAAATGGCACATTTTGTTTCTGAGCAGCCCCTGAAAATTTGGGGGGGTTTCGTCAAGGGGGGGCCGAGAAAAAAGGGGGGTCCCAAAACGCGTTTTTCCCATGTTAATTTCCATAGAGCGGTTGGCCTCACTTTTAGCTCGAACGGCTGAATGGATTTGCACGAAACTTGGCAAAATTGTAGTGACTGTTAGCCCGATGTGCCTTTGCTAGGTCTCAATATATGTGCTTCAGTGGATTTTGAGAAATTAACGTTCAAAAAAAGATATATATCTGTAACAGCGCTCCGGGCTGCGCTCCGGTTCGCGTACTTTTCGCGAAACAGAACTTTGCGATGCGAAGCTGATTGGCTCTCCGGTGTCTGTCAACATTCTAAACAGTCCGGAGCGGCCGCCATCTTATCTCTCGGTAAGATCGAGAGAGAAGAAGAGGTGAAAAACGAAGGGGGAATTTAATGAAAGGGGGCAAGGTAGACCCCTCTTGACCCCCTAGGAATGATGTTGGGGTTATTAAAGGGTCCCGTGGGGAAAATAAAAAAAAATTGATTTTTCACGGTAGAAGCGCTTCCCGGGCCGCGAACTGGGCCGCAAACTGGTAGCGAAACGGGAATTCGCCATTTTGTGTTTCGTTTTAATTAAATTACTAGGTATAAGGGGGTACGGGAGACGTATCCTGATCCCTTATGTTTTCTGAGGGTGGCTGAGGAGGCTCATATATGTTGATACATGTCTTCCAGCGGCAGTGCGTGAGCGTTTTTTTTTTGTTGCTGCGTGACGTCTGTTAACGTTCGATTCGATGGAAATCAGGAAGTGTTGACCGCCAATTTGTCACTGCGATAAAATATTTTGTTATAAATGAATCCTTATTGATAAATATTGTCTGCGCCATCTTGCCTTTTTTCCAATGCCACAATTTTGTCGTGCACGGCAGCCATTTTAGATGCCTTGACCAGACCCACTCTCTGCACGACGTCGATTCTCAGCACGGCTCCCCACCCTCGCAAGCATCTCCCCCACGCACTGGTCACCCCCGCTCTCTCTCTCATGCATGGGCCATAAAGTTCCCCCTATCTGCGCTGCTCTTCCCTGAGAATCACACCCTGTGCCCGCCCGACACCTCCCTTTCACCCTATTCACTACCGCACCCTCTGACACTCCTCTTCCTCTGTGTCCGATTGTCCAGGCCGGTCCCAGGCTATCACCTAGCCCTGCGGATGTAGTTTTTGGCCCCAGCTGTAGAGAATCCAGACATGCCAACCCTCCCGATTCAGGCGTGAGACTACCGATTTCAGTGCTAGCCTCCCGATTCCTGCAAGCAAAAACCCGATTCCTCGGGGGTTTCCAGCTGACAGGGCTTGGTATTGTATTACGTGCTAATTCTTCCAGGAAACGTTAGAGGGCCGATGCAGGGGCTCTAGAAATGGTGATAAACCATTTAAGCCTCATTAACAAGCGCATGGTCTTTTAAAGATCTGTGAAGTACTCGGGGCGGCGGTGTGTGTGTGCCCTCTTTCAGGAGCGGGCGGGGGGGGGCACTGCCAGCAACTTGCCAGGCCAGGCAGTGTTCAACACTTGCATCACCCTTTCTCTGCCTGCTATTGCGCTCCATGCTTCGGAAAGGTAAAAAAAAGAACGTGCATTTGAGTTTGAAATGTCCGATCCTGTAGCAGCACACTTCCAAAGCCCACACATGACAATAACCCGATTCAAGGCCCCATTCACCCGATTTTTTAATAATATATAGCACTCCAACAAAGTAGTAGGATTATAAAACTTTAATAACTTATAAATATATAGAACGCAACAAAAACTGTAAATACATTTAAACATTTTTTGGAAAAAAGAAGCAACAATGGTCAGTAGCTGTCTTTTGTGCGAATAGTCCCAAGGCAGCACAACGTGCTGAGTTCTGGACGGCACCCAGGTGATGTCACCTGGGTGCCGCACTGGTTTTTGGTATCCTACAATGCAGCTCAGAAAAACAGCGTGGGGCGCCCCGGGGGGTGCGCGGGGAGGCCTCGTCAGTAGCGGTCTGTTGTGCGAATAGTTTCAAGGCAGCAGAACGCGCTGAGATGTGGATGGCACCCAGGTGATGTCCAGTAAACTGCCGCACTGGTTTTGGTATCCTACAATGCTGCTCCGAAAAACGGCGTGGGGCGCCCCGGGGGGGGGGCGTGGGGGAGGCGGCGTGAACGGGCCTCCCCAGGTGGCGGCCATCCAGCTGAGTTGTCCCGCTCTTGCGGCTACAGCGTCTCGCTCACCATGTAGTTGAGTTGCGCCCACTCTTGCAGTGCAGCGATAGGCGGCTGCCACAGGACTCTTAAAATGGCAGACGGCTCTTCGGATTTGGGCCTGGTCCACTAAAATGGCCCTGGGACACCTTGGAACTCGGACGCTTGCCTGCTAGGGCTTGGGCTCCATTCTCGAAAGCGTCCCCTCAGCCGTGAAGATTCTACAAAAGTCTTGGAGGCCCTCGACTCCTGCAGGCTTCCGGTTGGGAGCGGCTGCCATGATTGCTCACGGAATGACCACGACGGAGCCACGAGATGGTGGTGCTTTCATGCTGATGCCAGCTTCAGTCTGAAACATCCAGAAACAAGGTGGGGCTTTCATCGTTTGGGAAAAAAAAATGTTCTAAACCAATGAAAAGTGTTATTTTTAGGTCATATGACCAAGCCTTCCATCTTTAGGAAACCAAAAGTAAAATGAACCAATGAAAAGTTTTATAAACAAGTCACATGACCTGTTATGCGGCATAGGGCTACAAAAAGCGTAGAAAATCCGTTGGCACGTGAGGCGGCGTCAGTAGCGGACCGATGTGCGAATAGGCCGAAGGCAGCACAACGCGCCGAGATCCGGATGGCACCGAGTTGGTGTCCAGCAAGTTGCTGCACTGGTGTGGCTATCCTACAATGCTGCGCCGAAAGTCGGCGTGTCCAGCTGAGTTGCGGTCACTCTTGCGGTACAGTGACTCGAACGCGCCGAGATCCGGATGGCACCGAGGTTGTGTCCAGCAAGTTGCCGCACTGGTGTGGCCATCCTACAATGCTGCGCCGAAAGAAGGCGTGTCCAGCTGAGTTCCGGTCACTCTTGCGGTACAGTGACTCGAACGCGCCGAGATCCGGATGGCACCGAGGTTGTGTCCAGCAAGTTGCCGCACTGGTGTGGCCATCCTACAATGCTGCGCCGAAAGTCGGCGTGGGGTGCCCCGTTGGCTTATGAGGTGATGTCAGTAGTGGACCGATGTGTGAATAGGTCGGAACCAGCACAAGGCGCCAAGATCCGGATGGCAAGTCCTGGATGTTGAGTGCCATAGTTGAGAGTTCTGAGCAGTGTTTGTAACACTGTCTGAAGCTTATTTGCACCTGCTGCAGCTTCACTATTGCCCTGGTGTGGCCAAAGATCGCCCATGACATAGGCGGCCGGCTCCCGAGGTCCGGCGGAACATTTTTCCTTTTCCTTTCTGCATCTTGTCCCACAATCCGTTTGACCTGAAGACACGACCAGGTCCCTGAATGTGTGCAGGGGGACGTTATTGATTGAATCAAAATGGCGGCTTCACACAAAGCTGACTCAAGCGTTGCTGTTGATGCTATACAGACAAAAATTGGTTTTCAGTTTGTACATTCTTCAGGATTTTTTTTTCCATCCAAGGCTGATTGAGAGTTTGTAGAACAATGGCTTCAGATTTTCAACATACTACTCTTCAACATTCTTCCTAAATGTAACAATGTGAGACTCACTAGGATAACGGCTGTTTATCTTTCCTTTCAAAATGCTGCCAACAATATTTTCTAAATGGAAGACACCATCTTGTAGCATAAAGGGCCGAAAGGGGTTCTGGTCTGGCCGATGCTTGGTGGAGACATTTTGACTATATCTTGGACCTGCCCGGCCTCGCCCAAAATGGCGTCGGTATAAATGGGACTCGTAACTCCTTGTTGTGTACTGGTTGAACAACCTTGATATCACGAGATATGAATGTAGTTTTGATGCTCATGGCGGGCGGGGACGAGAATTGATTGAATATTTTGACATCCCTATTGATATTAAGTTCTGATGTGTTATTGATTACTGTACTATTGAAAGTTCGAATTAACGTCACCCATGGTACTTGCCCGCAAATGTATATCTAGATAATTTTTTTGTAAGTGGCCCTGTCGTATTTTAATTACAAAATGTATGTCCACCGATTCCGCAACTGTTAGACACCTTAGTTCTTGCAACCTAATGGCCCGCTCGTTATGTTCCTCTACAATGTAAATGTCTCCTCATCATATACGAGTTCAGTTTGCTCCGTGGCCGGCCCACGTGGTTATAGGCCCGTATTTGTATACTGACATTTTCACAATAAATGTTTTTAAAACAAAACATGGTAGTAGTATTTACATTGGTAAAGTTTTTACTTTTAGTCACTGTTTTCGAATCAGTAAAAGGCAAGTGAAATAAAGCAGTCCAAATACATGACGGATAAAAGGTATAATACGTAGGAACGCAGTAAAGATAAATGGTCAAGGGCAGTTGTGTTTTCCACTCCTGCAACATAAAGTGATCGATAAGAATCTGATAATCAGGCGTATCGCCGACTAAGACAGCAGGCCGAGCCTCTTTTACTCAACGGCTCCGTCATGGGACGAAGAAACGCCCTTTTTCTCGAAAAAGGAATATATTTTACTTGCAGGACAGTTGTAAATTTTCCGGGAAAGTACATTAGCCTGGAACATTATAACATATATGTTTAAAAAAAAAAATAATGTTCGAAACCAATAAAAAGCGTAATTTTTAGGTCATATGACTAAGCTTTTCATCCTTAAAATAACAAAAGTAAAATGAACCAAAGAAAAGTTTTATTAACAAGTCACATGACCTGTTATGCTTACGTTACGCGCTGCGCGCCGCGCCCCGGATCGCTTCCGGGAAGCTCCGCTTCGCGCATCGGAGCACTTCCGGGTGCGCTAACGCGGCATGTCATATAACGCATTACGTGACAACGTAGGTCAAGAATATAGTCAAAATGTCTCCACCAACCAGCGTTCGGAACACAACCCCTTTCAGCAGTCCAAAAAGTTCTGTTAAATGGCAACAGAGGGGACAGGCAACAAGAACCATCAGTCAAAGAGGGGAGGGCAAGTTCTTCTCTACCGGGTCATGTTGGGGCGCTACCGGAACTGTTCGAAGTGGTAGTCTACAGTGTTTGTGGATGTTTCAGACTGAAGCTGGCGTCAGCATGAGAGCACCACCATCTCGTAGCTCCGTCGTGGCCATTCCACGAGCAATCATGGCAGCCGCTCCCCACCAGAAGCCTGCGGGAGTCGGGGGCCCCCAAGACTTTTGTAGAATCTTCACGGCTGAGGGGACACTTTCGAGAATGGGACCCAAGCCCTATCAGGCAAGCGTCCGAGTTCCAAGGTGTTCCAGGGCCATTTTAGTGGACCATGCCCAAATCTGAAGAGCCGGCCGCCATTTTGAGAGTCCTGTGGCAGCCGCCTATCGTTGCATCGCAAGAGCGGGAGCAACTCAACTACATGGTGAGCGAGACGCTGTAGTCGCAAGAGCGGGCGGTAAACAGCTGAATGGCGGAAGAGGCACAGTGTAGCAAAAGCGGGCGGAATGGCAACTAAAACGGTAAAGGGGCGCCCCACTACAGCTTGTCTTCAGGTCAAACGGATTGTGGGACAAGGCCCAGAATACAAGAGTCATCAAAAGGCAAAAAGTTCAGCCGAACCCCGGGAGCCGGCCGCCTATGTCGGGGGCGATCTCAGGCTACACCAGTGCTATAAGACTTGGGGAGGGGGTCGGAGCCAAGCGTCTTCTCCGAGTCCGTGCCATCACACCGCCCCTCGGGGGCCTCCGTCAAGCGGTTTAGGGAGGTACCATATCACATTGTTTTCAAATGCAGTCAGGTCCACAAACGGCCCTCACTTACTTTGAGAATAGTGAAGCTGCAGTACGTGCAAATAAGCTTCAGACAGTGTTACAAGCGCTGCTCAGAACTCTGAACTATGGCACCCAACATCCAGAACTTATGCCATTTGAGAATGGCAGTGACATCGAAGCAACTCAGGGACCAAAATCATGAACGTACTTTCACGTATGAAAATCTTACTTGGGGAGGGGGCAGGAGCCAAGCGCCCCCTCCCAGTCCGCGCCACCACACCGTATGTTTTTAAATCTGAAGCCATCGTTCTACAAACTCAACCAACCTTGGATGAAAAAAACTAGAAGAATGTACAAACTGAAAACCAGTTTTGGTCTGCACAGCATCAGCAACAACGCTTGCTATCAGAGTGCATGAGTTTCATGCTCGATCGATTGAGCTAGCCGGATCGGGCAACAAAAAGTATAAAATAGTTATGTAAATAGTTATTTAATAAAATGTTTTACCCTGTTACTTTGCTGGTGTGTTGTATATATTTTTAATATTTGCATAGGGTTTGTCGTTATTTTGGGCGGGGTGGGTGACGTAGCCGAGCTGTCTTGCAGCCCTCATGGTGTGGAGCTCAGTTCATCTCACTATTTTCGTATTTCTCATGAAGGGTTGTTCCTAATGTTTCTATTTTAGCGAGGTCAAAAAGAGATTCAATTAGTGGCCTACTGATTTTGCTCGATTACTTTTATTTTTTTACACGATTTTTCACGATTTTTCACTATCTGCAAAAACTAAACAGAGTATTGCGACTTTGTGCTTGTTTGTAAATAGAGAATGAACCAAAGAGAATCAATTGTAAAACAGTAAATGCTTGGATAACAATCAATCAAATGGAGAGACAAGCAGGCACGACGGATTACAACGGGGGTAAAGGCCTGCGTTGACTACCCTTCACTATCTGCAAAGAGAGAGTACTACTAAGAGAAAAGAGGGGAGGGGGGGGCAGCGTTCAAAGCACATCAGCGTGCATAAACCCGAAAAAGTTTTTACCTATCACGTACTTGACATTTGACAGCTTTTGATAGTTGCTATTAAAAAACTGTTGAAATTCACAGAAAAAACCATAGGTTATAGACCATATATAGTTAGGAATTTGCATTTACAAAACCTTGAAAATTCACTGAAAAAACCATTGGTTATAGACCATATATAGTTAGGGATTAGCCTTTTCAAAACCTTATTTTACTCACACAAAACCATTGAAATTCCATATATAGTTAGTTGCACTAACTATATATCGCGCACCCGCAATCCACTGCTGATGATGTCACATATTACATCATTCATGACATGGTTAGTGACATCACTGATGACATCACTGATGACATCTCAAATGACATCACTGATGACATCTCAAATGACATCACTGATGACATCACTGATGACATCTCAAATGACATCACTGATAAAATCACTGATAACATCTCATTTGACATTACTGATCACATCACTGATTATATCATTCATGTGATAATACCATGAACCTCTTCAGACTCTAATATAACCTTAGATACAATCAGTGTAAACAGACAGTCACAGACTGTCACTCATCCATGGAGTTACTCACACACCTAGTCAGTTATGCAAAAAATCAATCACACCTCCATTTTCTCAACTATACAGTTATACACACCTTACTTATTCAAACATATACTAACACATATTTACTCTCTTATACAATCCCTGATACATGTTCACAATGATCCATACAGCCACTCACACATTCACTGGCTCTTATGCACAGTTATTTATATATGTCAACTCTCACATGTATTGTGTTTTACATATGTACTTACTTTGACATGTAGCCCTGAGATATCCATTCACTCACCAATACACTCATGCACAGTCAACCGCCCATACAGCTGTTTCCACATGCACTTTTGAACCCATACATATAGGGAATCAACTACTCACACATCTATGTACAGAGTCACACACCTCCCAGCCACCCATACACACACACTCAGTGTCCCATACAAATACTTGGACAACCAATCAATAACCCATACAGTTACTCATATAGCTACTGATCAACACATGCAGCAGTTTGTAGAACAACAGACATAATGATGCACAAATTAAGACAGTTTAGTCACTAACCCATGCACTCAGTAAGACACATTTAATCATTCTCTCATACAGTCAGTCATGCACCTACTAAATCCTTCTTCCAGACACTTATACATCCACTCATTCTTCAATATGTAAGACATATTTTAACTTTACAGAAACATACAGTCACTGGATGTTGTCATCAGTGATGTCATCAGTGATGTCATTTGAGATGTCATCAGTGATGTCATTTGAGATGTCATCAGTGATGTCATCAGTGATGTCACTAACCATGTCATGAATGATGTAATATGTGACATCATCAGCAGTGGATTGCGGGTGCGCGATATATAGTTAGTGCAACTAACTATATATGGAATTTCAATGGTTTTGTGTGAGTAAAATAAGGTTTTGAAAAGGCTAATCCCTAACTATATATGGTCTATAACCAATGGTTTTTTCAGTGAATATATATATATATATTACCTACTGGCGATAGCCAGTAGGTATATATAGTTAGGATTTTTTCTCTATGGAACTTTTGAAAATTCTATGTCTAATAAATTTGGCGTTTGTGGTTGGAATCGGCTGAAATTTTCAGGAAAATTGCACATTCTGTTTCTGAGCAGCCCCTGAAAATTTGGGGGGGTTCCGTCAAGGGGGGGCCGAGAAAAAAGGGGGGTCCCAAAACGCATTTTTCCCATTCATTTTTCCATAGGGCCTTTGGCCTCACTTTTAGCTCTAACGGCTGAATGGATTTACACGAAACTTGGCAAAATTATAGGGACTGTTAGCCCGATGTGCCTTTGCTGGGTCTCAATATATGTGCTCCAGTGGATTTTGAGAAAAAAAACGTTTAAAAAAACAGATATATCTGTGACAGCATCCCAGATAGCGCACCAGATCGCGTACTTTTCGCGTAACGGAGCTTTGCGTAGCGAAGCTGATTGGCTCTCCGTTGTCTGTCAACATTCTAAACAGTCCGGTGCGGCCGCCATCTTGTCTCTCGGTAGGATCGAGAGACAAGAGGAGGAGAAAAACGAAGGGGGAATTTAATGAAAGGGGGCAAGGTAGATCTTTCTTGACCCCCTAGGAATAATGTTGGGGTTATTAAAGGGTCCCGTGGGGCAAATAATAAAAATTTGATTTTTCGCGGTAGAAGCGCTTCTCGGTTCGCAAACCGGGTCGCAAACTGGTAGCGAAACGTGAATTCGCCATTTTGTGTTTCGATTTAATTAAATTACTAGGTATAAGGGGAGACGTATCCTGACCCATTATGTTTTCTGAGGGTGACTGAGGAGGCTCATATATGTTGATACATGTCTTCCAGCGGCTGTGCGTGAGCGTTTTTTTTTTTTTTTGCTGCGTGACGTCTGTTAACGTTCGATTCGATGGAAATCAGGAACTGTTGATCGCCATTTTGTCACTGCGAGTAAATATTTTGTTAAAAATAATTGTTATAAATTAATCCTTATTGATAAACATTGTCTGCGCCATCTTGCCTTTTTTGCAATGCCACACTTTTGTTGAGCACAGCAGCCATTTTAGATGCCTTGACCAGACCCACTCTCTGCACGCTGCCGATCCTCAGCATGGCTCCCCACCCTCGCAAGCATCTCCCCCACGCACTGGTCACCCCCGCTTTCTCTCTCATGCATGGGCCATAAACCTCCCCCATCTGCGCTGCTCTTCCCTGAGAATCACACCCTGTGCCCGCCCGACACCTCCCTTTCACCCTATTCACTACCGCACCCTCTGACACTCCTATTCCTCTGTGTCTGATTGTGCAGGCCGGTCCCAGGCTATCACTTAGCCCTGCAGATGTAGTTTATGGCTCCAGCTGTAGAGAATCACCCCTGTTCAAAGGAGTTACAGTAGATCAAGGCCCCCACCCGATGAGATCCGTCACACCACACGCGTTCCTACTATCTGATAACCATCCTGTATTGTGCTTGGGGAGGGGATTCTCACTGTGAGGGTGTGTGGGTCCGAGCCTGAAGCGGAAAATTCCAGGGATGCCTTTTTGTACATCAAAGTCTTCACAATCATGTGTACTATTAAAAATATATAGCACTCCAACAAAGTTGTAGGATTATAACACTTTAAGAACTTATAAATATATACAACGCTCCAACAAAGTAAACACTTTAAAAAAAACTTTTTAAACAACTATTTACATGACATTGCTTTAAGCAGGATAGACAAAGAAATGACACAGTGATGTAAAAGTTTCTGAAAGAAATGCCAAGAACGTCCCATGTGAAAGTGAATTTTATCTGGCAATTTTTTTCTTTTCCTTCTCATGTAAAGAAAGTTAATGCCAGGTTCGTTACCTGCCTCATCTGCCAAAAAAAAACTCTCGAGAGGGACCGAAAAAAAATATAGCTATGGTAATCATACCATGCATTGGCACATGGAGAGGTGGCACCCTCTTAATTATTCTAAAGCACAACTTCGAGATTTGGTGGATAATCCCCGACCGGCAAAAACATCCACCAATGACTTAGCAATAAGTGAATCAGAGGCAAGGGAAACGGTCCCAAATCTGTAAAAGAACTTTAGGCAGATGAGATTGACTTGTGTAGCATGTGGAAAATTAATTTCATGCGGAGAGATGAGTATTACTTTAATAAATAGATCATATGAAAATCATCAATGTCCAAAACGTCCTAGAAAGTAATTTTTGTCATTTTTGAGGAAGAGAGATAACCTACAGTTGTACGGGGTCGTTTTCGTTCGTACTAGGGGGGCCAGGTGACATTCGTTCGGGGTGGCTTAGGGGCATTTAAAACAACTTACCTGATACAGGTAGCATATAAAGTAGAGGCTAAATACCAGGATCTTTATCGATTGCTTTATGCTGTAGAAAAATGAAAAACACACAACAAACCTGGACCATTCATATTTTCAATGTTTCTGCGTACTATACTTTTTAACCCTTAACTAATTGAGCTGCTTCATTTCACCTGCTTTTTAAAAAAAAAAAAAAAAAATCGGAAACAGTGGCCATTTCTTCGAAACTTACCAATCTACGCGTTACAACTACGTTTGCTTTTTCAAAAACCTTTAATAAAAATGTTGGTGCCCAAATACGGACTTACAACCCTGTGGGCCGGCCACGGAGCAGGCTGGAACTGAAAATGGGTGGGGGGTATTTATTTGTGGAAAACATAAGAGAGAGTCAGTGGACGTTGATTTCATAGTAAAAAGTGCGACAAGTGCAACAAAATCATATTGATAATTCATTGTGAGCAAGTACCAAAAGTGTTGACAATTCGAACCTTCAATAATAAATACAGTAATGAATGATGCATTAGAACTTAATATCAATTCATTGTTCGAACATGTAATCAGTCTTATCCCATATCAATTCATGTGCTAAAAACTGCATACATATCTCATGATATCAAGGCTGAGCAATCGGGGCACAACAAGGAGTTGAGAGTTTCATTTGTACCGGCGCCATTTTGGGTGAGGTCAGGCAGGTCCAAGTATAGCCAAAATGTCTCCACCAACTCGTGGTTGGACCGGGACCTCTTTCGGCAGTCCAAAAGTTTTCGTTGAAGGGTAGCAGAGGGGACTGGTGAAATGAACCATCAGTGAAAGTGGGGTGGGAGGAATCAATTTCTCCTACCGGGTCATACTGGTGTCACACCGGAACTGATCAAGTTGGTAGTCTTGCAGGATTTTGGTGATTTGTACGCTGCAAAATATTATTAAGGACTATGCGTTGTGTGATGTCTGGAGAGTCAAACATGGCTCCCAGAGAGAGTATTCGTTTTACAGCAAAAAAAAACACCAGTTCTCCAGGATAGACTATTTTCTGCTTGATAGAGCAATGTTATCAAATATACATTCTATTGCATATATCCCGAATGGATTATCAGACCACTCCGTGGTTAAGTTGTGCATTAGCATTCAAAAAAGGAACCCATCAGAATATAGGTGGACTCTGGATAGGACTATTTTTACTGAAAGCAGATTTCAACACTAGCACTAAGAAAAGTATAGGAGAGTTTTTCCTATTTAATAATGATTCAGCCCCGAACCGGATCATATGGGACTCTCTTAAATCTTTTCTAAGAGGTATATACGGTTCCCAAATGGCCTTGAATAGAAAGCTAATTAAAGAAAAAGATGTAAACAATCTCAATCTAATTAAAATAAAAGAGCAGCAACTTCTCCATGCCATCTCTAATGATCGAACAGAAATATTGAGGTTGGAAAAAGAATTAGATGACTTACAAATTCACCACAGACTATGTTCTGAAAAAATACTAAGGGATAAGTGGGAGGTAAGCAAGTTGCGTAATTTTGAGTATGGGGAGAAATGTGGATCATTACTTGCCTGGAAAGCCAGATCTGACAGGTCCAGAAACAGCATTAAAACTCTAATACAACGAGGAACTGGCGTTGTCCTATCTGAGGATGAAGACATTAAAGAGGAGGCCAGATCTTTTTATGAAGATCTTTATCGTGAAAAAGTGAATATTTCATCGGATGAAATAGAAAATCTAGACATTCTGAGAAATCTAACTCGCTTGAGCAATGAAGAAATATCCCTTTTAGGAAAAGAAATCACTGAGGGGGAAATCAGATCTCAAGTCGAGAAAATGGCAAGAAAGAAAGCTGCAGGTTCGGATGGGCTCCCAACAGAAATCTATAAGGATAATTTGGACGAATTTATTGTTCCAATGCTTAAACTTTTTAATGAAATCTTCATCCAAGGTCAGCAAATCCCGTCTTCTTGGCTGGACGCAACCATTTCAATAATTGCGAAGCCGAACAAAGACCCACAAAGGATAGAATCATATCGACCCATATCCTTACTGAACTCGGACTCAAAAGTTTATTCAGGTATCTTGGCAAACAGGCTCGCTAAGGTGATCAAATCCATTATACATCCGGACCAACGTGGATTTATCCCGGGCAGACAATTAAATGAACTTACATTTCAGGCAATCGGAGCTATTGACTGTGCAGTTCAAAATAAAAAACCATTGGCCATAGTCGCAATAGACGCTGCGAAAGCTTTTGACCAAGTAAACTGGAAATATTTATGGTCAACGATGAAGAAATTTGGTTTTCCTGAAATTTATATTAAAAGTGTGGTGTCTTTATATAGAGGTCCCAGGGCCAAGATTCTGGTTAACGGAGGACTGTCAGAATGGTTCAGTGTTGGCAGAGGAACAAGGCAAGGATGTCCCTTGTCTCCACTGTTGGTTGATGTCTACATTGAGCCTTTTGTCTGTTCTTTAAGACAAGATTCTATTATTTCTTCATTTAAAATTGGGGAATTATCAATTAGGACAGATGATCTTCTGTTGTATACTTCAAACCCCCTCGTAGCGATTCCTAGGTTATTTTTGCTCGCAGAGAACTTTGGCTCGGTTTCGGGTTACACTATTAACAAGGAGAAAACCGAGGTAATGTGTTGGAATAACTTACTCCCTATTCCAGAAGCCAAATGTAAGATGAGATATTTAGGTATTTATTTAACCCAGAATATAGATGACACTCAGAAGGTTAGTTGGGAAACTGTGATAAAGGAGATCAAAAAACTTCTCTCTAGGTGGAACACTCTGCCTTTAAACATCTATGGCAGAGTGAATCTTGTTAAAATGATCATTCTACCTAAGGTTACGTTTTTGTTTAATTCTATTCCTTTAGTTTTCAGTAGAAAAGATATTCTTAATTTGCAAGGTAGAATAGGGTCGTTTATTTGGGCAACAAAATCTCCAAGGATAGCTTGGAAGAAGCTAAGGAGAGGATTAAAATTAGGTGGTTTAGCTCTCCCGGCTTATTATTTTACTGTTATGCTTTCCAGCTTAAAAACTTTAGGATATTAGCTAATAAATTGGATTTTACTTCAAATAGTTTACTATTCCAGGCTATGCTGCAGGATCTCCCTTTTGGTACTGATTACTTTCTGTTTAAATTTGGTGACAACATTTTTTTCAAAAAAGTCAGGCTGAAAGTTTTAAAGGCTGCTTTATACTATTGGTCGCAGATGTGTAGGTTGCTGTGTATTCAATATTACCACCAATACTCCCCAATTTGGGACTCACTAGGCACCCCGGAGTGTTTAATGGACCAACTGGCTCTCCCCTTAAAAAGAGCAGGTCTCCTGAAATGGGGGGACTTATGTGACGAATCGAAAGTTTTAAAGTGGGAATTTCTTGAGGGCATAACTGGAGGGACGTTAACGAGGTTCAAGTTTTATCAACTATCGGCCTGGTGGGGAAGTCAAAATTGGGACACAAATCAGGAGGAACCATTCTTAGAGTTATTTAGTAATTCTAGAGAAATGAAAAGGGAAACGGCACAATGGTATAATATATTACTGAACAATAAAGACAATTTGGAAACAGAGATTGCGAATATATGGGACCCTTCCTCAGTTCAGATAGCTGAGGAAGTAGAGAAATTATGGATTGATTCTTTTTCATTATCCCAAAAGATATTTAAACCTTCTAATCTAAGAAGAAATCACTTATACACATTGCACAGAGTATATTGGACCCCAGCGAAGCTCTCTAGGATCTCTGGGGTGCAATATTTTTGCCCTAGGTGTAATCTAATGAGCGCAAATGATATTCACATGTTTTTTGAATGTCCTAACATAGCAAATTTTTGGGAACAATTGTGTAAGTTCTTAGAGGAGGTACTGTTGGTCCCAATTCAATGTACAT
This sequence comes from Lissotriton vulgaris, assembly GCF_964263255.1. Taxonomy (NCBI): domain Eukaryota; kingdom Metazoa; phylum Chordata; class Amphibia; order Caudata; family Salamandridae; genus Lissotriton; species Lissotriton vulgaris. The sequence goes on along the minus strand of NC_141693.1, from coordinate 533,342,164 downwards.
CCAGATTGGTTTTCTTCGGCCTATTGCCTGATTATGTGTTCAACAGTAACTATGTAATGGCCATTGCTAGAAGAGAGATCTGCAAAGCATGGAAGTCTGTATCCCCCCCGAAATTTGCAGATTGTCTTAAACACATCGTGGCGGTGAGTAAATTTGATGTTTTATGTGGGGGTGATAAAGCTGTCAGGTTGTGGTCAGCATTGAATGCCTGGATCGAAAAGTAACAATAGTCCAATGATTATGCCAGAGGTAAGTGGTCCTGTCCTTCCTTAGCAGCAAGTATCAATCCGAAAGGAAGTTGGACGGGTAACGACCATTCCTCTGGGCAATCTTCTACAGCTATCCACAAACACGAGGGCTGGAAAGGACAGTTTGTGACAGTGGCTTGAAGAGCGCCTATTTTAGAGCAGTCATTAACTGGTGGCATATATGAGGACAACAAAATTTTTTTTTAAAAAAAGGATTTTGGTGATTTCAAGACTGAAGCCGGCGCCGGCATGAGCGCGCCGACGTCCCGCGGCTACGTCGTGGTCGTTCTGTGGGTGATCATGGCAGTCATTCCCCATCGGGGGTCAGGGGCCCCCGTGGCTCTTATAGAATCTTCAAAGTTGAGGAGAAGGTTTCTGGACGCAGGAAACTAGAAGCGTCGTTGCACCGCAACAGTGAACGAGACCCCCGCTGGGTAAGCAGAGCATCATTGACTTGCAATAGTGGACGAGACCTTTTGTCGGGTGAGTGCAGCGCCGCTGCATCGCAAGAGTGGAGGAACCCTTTTGTTGGGTGAGTGGAGCGTTGGGGGTGCAGCTGAGGGGCCCCCACCTGTGGGGGTGGGAGAGGCTCGTTCGCGCCGCCTCTCCCTCCCAGCGCACCCCACACTGACACCTGGCATTGATATCCGTGATGTCCGGACCAGGCGATAAGAGGGGGGGTCGGAGGCAGAGGCAAGACATCCCCCCCCATGGCCTGCAAGGCGGCAGAAGAAGGGAATCGGGAGACCAGTACATTTTGGGCCTTCCACCCCACGGCTGATGGCGGTTAGCCAGGCCCCTCCCTGCACGTGTCGAGGCCTCATCTTCCGGATGGGCGTAACCGTGGTCCTGTTGCACTTCGGGAGTTTCCGGAATGGGGGTAGGTATCTGCTGATTTGTATCTATTTCATGTTACCGTTAATGGGCGTGGCGGGCGGTGGGACAGACATGCTTGGAGCAGTGGGGGGGTGGCGGAGCCTAGCTACCTCGTGGCTGCCGTAACGTCAAGCTTGGCTTTTTTCACCACTTCCATGTTTCTTAAGGTATTGGTGAAATTGTTTTTGATGGTAAAATGATGTGACTCCTGCAATGTGTCGCTTTTGCGGAACAGATATATGATGTAATTGTGTTGCTAATGTTACGGTGTACATGTAAAAAATGATGCATTGTAGATACTCTCCTATGTGTGCTTAGCAATTTCAAGTCACTTCCCCCGGGTTCATGTGCCTTGTAAATACGTTCCCATGTGTGTCTGGTCATTTGAAGTCATTTTCCTTGTAGTGTAAGGCCCTTGTAAATACGCCCCATGTGTAAAATTAATTAATTTGCCCTTAAATGTTGCGTTTTTGGTAATTTTACCGAATCGGTAATTTTACCGATTCGGTAATTTTACCGAAAATGCAAGATTGAAATGTGGGTAGCCAATTTTCCATTGGCACATGGCTTTCAGAATCGGTATTTTACCATGGAATACAAATCCATGGTAAAATACCGATTCCTGTGTACATGCACATCTGTGCATGTACTACATGCCATGTGACAGATAGACGTGTCCTTAGGGCATGTCTGTGTGCCACATTGCACACATGCCCGTTTTGGGGGTGCTAGATGGTGTCAAAGTGATACCCCCTGCACCCTTGACAAATTCGGTATTTACCGATTCGGTAAATACTCAATCTGTATTTGAATTGAATCCTATGGGCTTCAAGGCCCATAGGATTCAATAGGAAATACCGATTCAGTATTTACCGAATCGGTAAATACCGAATTTTTAAGGAATTGGTAATAAGTCAGATGTTGGTACTTACATCCCATTTACCAATTTTGAAATACCGAATCGGTAAAATTCGGTAATATTCGGTATTTCAAAATCGGTAAATGTGATTTACCTACATCTGGCCCTAGGTGTATTATTGTTTTACATAAAATGTTTTAAAACTTTGTTTGAAATGAAATGCATGCACACTTAGGGCCAGATGTAGGTGGTCGTTTCAGGCTATTTACCGACCGGTTACGGCCGTTTTTGGCCGTTTCCGATCGTTAAATAGCAAATCGGTATGTAGGGGCTTAAATCCAAGGCCACGTGTAGGTAAATCTACATTTACAGAATCGGAAAAATTATTTGTTCGGTAAAATACCGAATCGGTAATTTTACCGATTCTGTTAATTTGTTATGTAGGGGGTAGTCTTCTGAGTCCCAAAGGCCTTAACGAATCGGTATTTTAGCATGAAATCAAACTTCATGGTAAAATACGATTCCGGTGTGCATGCACATGTGTGCTCGCACACCTATGTCATGTGAAAGGCAGACCTGCTCTTAGGGCTGGTTTGCTTGCTACATGGCACCTGTGCCTGTTTTGAGGGTGTCAGAGGGTGTCAAAGTGATACCCCCTGCATCCTTGTGCATACTTTCTTTTTTTTATAGCATTGTCGAATCTAGTTCTTACTGTTATTGATTTACTGTTTGGTATTAGTGGTTAATAACATTTTTTATTATATTTCACCACAGATTCAACTGCAGATTATTTGGGAATTAGACAATGCCGTCTAAGGATAGAATTCGAAAGGCTACAAAACATCAAAGACAGCTTGACCCCGGGAGCTGGCCGCTTATGTCGGGTGCGATCTCAGGCTACACCAGTGCTATAAGACTTGGGGAGGGGGTCGGAGCCAAGCGTCTTCTCCGAGTCCGTGCCATCACACCGCCCTTCGGGGGCCTCCGTCAAGCGGTTTAGGGAGGTACCATATCACATTGTTTTCAAATGCAGTCAGGTCCACAAACGGCCCCCACTTACTTTGAGAATAGTGAAGCTGCAGTACGTGCAAATAAGGTTTACACAGTGTTACAAGCGCTACTCAGAACTCTGAAGTATGGCACCCAACATCCAGGACTTATGCCATTTGTGCAAGGCAGTGACATCGAAGCAACTCAGTGACCAAAACCATGAACGAACACTCATGTATTAAAATTTTAGTATTGATGCTTGACTGAGGCCAATGAGATCAGAGTGCATGAGTCTCATGCTCGATCGATTGAGCTAGCCGGATCGGGCAACAAAAAGTATAAAATAGTTATGTAAATAGTTATTTAATAAAATGTTTTACCCTGTTACTTTGCTGGTGTGTTGTATATATTTATAATATTTGCATAGGGTTTGTCGTTGTTTTCGGTGGGGTGGGTGGCGGAGCCGAGCTGTCTTGCAGCCATCATCGTGTGGAGCTCAGTTCATCTCACTAGTTTCGTATTTCGCATGAAGGGTTGTTCTTAATGTTTCTATTTTAGCTAGGTAAAAAAGAGATCCCATTAGTGGCCTACTGATTTTGCTCGATTCCTTTTGTTTTTTTACACGATATTTCACTATCTGCAAAGACTAAACAGAGTATTGCGACTCTGTGCTTGTTTGTAAATAGAGAATGAACCAAAGAGAACCAATTCTCAAACAGTAAATGCTTGGATAACAATCAATCAAATGGAGAGAGAAGCAGACACGACGGAATGGAACGGGGCAAAGGCCTGCGTTAACTACCCTTCACTATCTGCAAAGAGAGAGTACTACTAAGAGAAAAGAGGGGGGGGGGCAGCGTTCAAAGCACATCAGCGTGCATAAACACGAAAAAGTTTTGACCTATCACGTACTTGACATTTGACAGCTTTTGATATTTGCTATTAAAAAACCATTGAAATTCACAGAAAAAACCATAGGTTTTAGGCCATATATAGCTAGGGATTAGCATTTACAAAACCTTAATTTACTCGCACAAAACCATAGAAATTCGCATATATAGTTAGATGCAATAACTATATATCGCGCACCCGCAATCCACTGCTGATGATGTCACATATTACATCATTCATGACATGGTCAGTGACATCACTGATGACATCTGTAATGACATCACTGATGACATCACTGATGACATCTTAAATGATATCACTGATGACATCACTGATGATATCATTTATGTGGTAATACAATGAACATCTTCAGACTCTAATATAACCTTAGATACAATCAGTGTAAACAGACACTCACAGACTGTCACTTATCCATGGAGTTACTCACACACCTAGTCAGTCATGCAAAGAATCAATCACACCTCCATTTTCTCAACCATACAGTTATACACATCTTACTTATTCAAACATATACTAACACATATTTGCTCTCTTATACAATCCCTGATACATGTTCACAATGATCCATACAACCACTCACACATTCACTGGCTCTTATGCACAGTTATTTATATATGTCAGCTCTCACATGTACTGTGTTTTACATATGTACTTACTTTGACATGTAGCACTGAGATATCCATTCACTCACCAATACACTTGTACACAGTCAACCACCCTTACAGCTGTTTCCACATGCAGTTTTGAACCCATAGATCTAGTGAATCAACTGTTCACACATGTATGCACAGAGTCACACACCTCCCAGCCACCCCCACACACACACTCACTCTCCCATACAAATACTTGGGCAACCAATCAATAACCCATATAGTTACTCATATAGCTACTGATCAACACATGCAGCAGTTCATAGAACAACAGATATAATGATGCACAAATTAAGACAGTTTAGTCACTTACCCATGCACTCAGTGAGACACATTTAATCACTCTCTCATACAGTCAGTCATGCACCTACTAAATCCTTCATCCAGACACTTATACATCCACTCATTCTTCAATATGTAAGACATATTTTAACTTTACAGAAACATACAGTCACTGTATGATGTCATCAGTGATGTCATCAGTGATGTCACTGACCATGTCATGAATGATGTAATATGTGACATCATCAGCAGTGGATTGCGGGTGCGCCATATATAGTTATTGCATCTAACTATATATGCGAATTTCTATGGTTTTATGCGAGTAAATTAAGGTTTTGTAAATGCTAATCCCTAACTATATATGGCCTAAAACCTATGGTTTTTTCTGTGAATATATATATATATATATACAGTGGATCGCTGGTAGTTGGTGGAGCATGCCAAACATAATAGTTCCCAGCAAACAATAAAGCGATCACTCTGAGGTATTTTGCAAACACCAGAAGTCAGTTTTTAATCCAGGTAAGCTTGGTCAAACAGTGTCTGGGTGACCAAACGTGTTACCTGGATTAAAAACCAACTTCTGGTGTTTGCAAAATACCTCTTCCTATTCCAAAATCAAGTGTTTCAGCAGTTGAGAGGAGTTGCGATGGGGGCCTGCTTCTCCCCTAGCTACGCGTGCTTGCACATGGGGCTATGGGAGGAGCAGGTCCTAGGAACCGCCTATGCGGATGTAATGTCAAATAACATAGTGTCATTGACAACCTCTTCATAATGTGGAGGGGGTCATTAAGTGAGGCAGAGAAATACATTTCGGATGTGAATGTCAATGATTTGAATTTAAGATTCACTGGTCAGATCAGTACAAACATGGTTAACTTTTTGAATGTTGAAGTGCACATTGAGGGAGGCAAATTACAGACCAGGTTACACCATAAGGAGACTGCGGACAATACAGTCCTGCGCGCGTCAAGTCACCACCCAGCACACCTGATCTGAAGCATCCCCTATGGGGAGATGCTGAGGATCAGGAGAATCTGCAGTACAGAGGAGTTGTGTTCCAAAGCGCAAACCGCTAGTAAAGAGAGGTTTCTGGAGAGAGGCTATTCAGTGTCGGTCGTAGAAAAAGCTATGATGAGGGCCAACAAGCATAACAGTCACCAAGATCTAGAGGGGAAACCTGAGAAAACACAAGAAATGGGGAGTAGCGAAACGAACCAGCCCAGACTAATTACAGCATATAGCTGACAATTCAAGCAGCTACAAAAAATAATCCGCAGAAATTGGTCCGTAATAAAGGGGGACCCCGTTATCGGTAGATCTCTTGCTAACAAACCGGCAATAACATACAGCCGTGCAAGATCAATGAGTGATATGCTAGTGAAGAGCAGCCCAGAGGTAGTAAGTAATACCTGGTTGCAGACAAACAAAGGGTTCATAAAATGTGCAACTTGCAAGGCGTGCAAAATGGGGAAGAACAAAGTAACATAGATGACCCCATATGGTGAAACACCAGTACCCATTACCCAGAAGATCACGTATAAGTCTGAATTAGTCAAGTATGTGCTGGAGTGTGCGTGTGGCCTGCAATATGTAGGTAGTACTAAGTTGCAGGTCCACAAACGCATACTCCAGCACATATGAGAGGTCAGCAACTATGACGAAGCTTACCCGGTGGCGAGACATATCAACTCATGCCACAACAGAGATCTGTGTTGCCTAAGCTATTTGGCTATAGATATGGTCCCACCACTCCGCAGAGGGGGCAATAGGGAGGCCCGCCTTAGAGTACTAGAAACTAAGTACATTATAGAGCTCAACTCCAAGACACCAAATGGGTTAAATGCCACCGAAGACCTTTACACGTGCCTGTGAAAGATCGAGCCAAACTGAGCAAACGCACAAGGCTCAATAAATAAGAGACAGAAAATAGGGAAAGGGAGTCATCGCAACATGAGATTGTTTTTTAGAGAAATATAAAATACAATCACGTATTGATTTTAAGGTTATTCACAAGGTGAAAGGAAAGGCACAAATGTAATTTTTTTTCTCACTCTTTTTTTGTTTCACTCCTTTAACAGTGCACTAAGGACCACAACGTAAAGGGCAGTGTGGACGCAGTTGTCTCAATACCATATACCAAAAAGGCCCACTTGGGCAATTGCAACCACCACCCATAAACCCCCATCCTCTTGAAAACATTATGCACTTATCCGAATGCGAATTTTGCACATATTTAGCAGACTGGCAAAAATTGAATTTACAATATCAAACCAGGAATTTACATTTTAGGTACAATGAATATTTATTGGTTTTAATGATATTTATTTATTTATTTGCAGATATTTGCACACCAACTGTTTTTAATTCTAGAGGAATCGAGCAGTAAAAACATATATTATGTTTTTGTATGCGGGTGACGAGATGGGTGATGAAATTTATACGACAGTGACAGAAAAAATCTTTTTAACAACATTATGTGTGTATATTATCAATGTGTGTCACCCTTCAGAATTATAGATATTAAGACAAGGCAGTAGTATGTTTTTTATGTCTACAGGCCCGGTGGTCAGTTGACCTGTTTGTGCACTATAAAAATTGTGGTGATAGGCTAACCATGTCATGTGATCAAGGGCTCAAGGGCCCGAAACGCGTCATGGCGGAGAGAGAAATGCATGAATAAATATTGCAAACTCACCTGAATGGGTCCGGATCGTTTTTTCTCCTGGTTGGAACGGATGATTTAATGAAGTTCCTGGAAAATATATATATATATATATATATATATATATATATATATATATATATATATATATATATATATATATACACTGAAAAAACCATGGGTTATAGACCACATATAGTTAGGAATTAGCATTTACAAAACCTTGTTTTACTCACACAAAACCATTGAAATTCCATATATAGTTAGTTGCACTAACTATATATCGCGCACCCGCAATCCACTGCTGATGATGTCACATATTACATCATTCATGACATGGTCAGTGACATCACTGATGACATCACTGATGACAACTCAAATGACATCACTGACAACATCACTGATAATATCATTCATGTGATAATACAATGAACCTCTTCAGACTCTAATATAACCTTAGATACAATCATTGTAAAAAGACACTCACAGATTGTCACTCATCCATGGAGTTACTCATACATCTAGTCAGTCATGCAAAGAATCAATCACATCTCCATTTCCTCAACTATACAGTTATACACACCTTACTAATTCAAACATATTCTAACACATATTTAATCTCCTATACGATCCCTGATACAAGTTCACAATGATCCATACAGCCACTCACACATTCACTGGCTCTTATGCACGGTTATATATGTCAACTCTCACATGTACTGGGTTTTACATATGTACTTACTTTGACATGTTGCACTGAGATATCCATTCACTCACCAATACACTCATGCACACAGTCAACCGCCCATGCAGCTGTTTCCACATGCACTTTTGAACCCATACATCTAGTGAATCAACTGCTCACACATCTATGCACAGAGTCATACACCTTCCAGCCACTCACACACATACTTAGACTCCCATACAAATACTTGGGCAACCAGTGAATAGCCCATATAGTTACTCATGTAGCTACTGATTAACACATTCAGCAGTTTACAGAACAACAGACATAATGATGCACAAATTTAGACAGTTTAGTCACTAACTCATGCACTCAGTGAGACACATTTAATCACTCACTGATACAGTCAGTCATGCACCTACTAAATTCTTCATCCAGACACTTATACATCCACTCATTCTTCAAAATGTAAGACATATTTTAACTTTACAGAAACATACAGTCATTGGATAATGTCATCAGTGATGTCATTTGAGTTGTCATCAGTGATGTCATCAGTGATGTCACTGACCATGTCATGAATGATGTAATATGTGACATCATCAGCAGTGGATTGCGGGTGTGCGATATATAGTTAGTGCAACTAACTATATATGGAAGTTCAATGGTTTTGTGTGAGTAAAATAAGGTTTTGTAAATGCTAATTCCTAACTATATATGGTCTATAACCCATGGTTTTTTCAGTGAATTTTCAAGATTTTGAAAATGCTAATTCCTAACTATATATGGTCTATAACCTATGGTTTTTTCAGTGAATTTCAATGGTTTTTTAATAGCAAATATCAAAAGCTTTAAAATGTCAAGTACGTGGCAGGTAAAAACATTTTCGTGTCTATGCATGCTGATGTGCTTTGAACACTGCCTCCCCCCCTCTTTCCCCCCCTCTTTTCTTTTAGGAGTATTCTCTCTTTGCAGATAGTGAAAGGTAGGTAACGCAGGCCTTTGCCCCCGTTGTAATCCGTCGTGCCTGCTTCCCTCTCCATTTGATTTATTGTTATCCAAGCATTTACTGTTTTAGAATTGGTTCTCTTTGGTTCATTCTCTATTTACAAACAAGCACAGAGTCGCAATACTTTGTTTAGTCTTTGCAGATAGTGAAAAATCGTTAGAAACAACAAAAGGAATCAAGCAAAATCAGTAGGCCACTAATGAGATCTCTTTTTGACCTCGCTAAAATTCAAACATTAGGAACAACCCCTCATGAGAAATATGAAACTAGTGAGAGGAACTGAGCTCGACGCCATGATGGCTGCAAGACAGCTCGGCTCCGCCACCCACCCCGCCCAAAACAACGACAAGCCCTATGCAAATATTATAAATATATACAACACACAAGCAAAGTAACAGGGTAAAACGTTTTATTAAATAACTATTTACTTGGCAGCCTGCTGCAACATCGATCCAAATGCATGCCGCCGTTCCCGGGATTTCTCCACGACTACTCTGCAGCCTACGAGATGGAGAGACCGGGGCGTTGACTAGGCGGGGCCTCCGGCCGCAACCACAGCGCCAACGATCGCTGCTAACAGCCACTGATCTGAAGAACCGCTGCCTGCGATGCTTCCCTGAGCCGCTTGACGGAGGCCCCCGAGGGGCGGTGTGGTGGCGCGTACTGGGAGAGGGCGCTTGACTCCTGCCCCCTCCCCAAGTCTTGTTGCCCTGGTGTGGCCTGAGATCGCCCCCGACATAGGCGGTCGGCTCCCAGGGTCAGGCGGAACTTGTTGCCTTTTGGTGACTCTTCCATTCTGGACCTTGTCCCACAATCCATTTGACCTGAAGACACGTCCTGCGGTGCCCTGGTCCAACCATCACATATACCTGCGCCAGGACACGGCGTGGGGTGCACTGAAAGGGAGAGGCGGCGCGAACGAGCCTCCCCCACCTCCCCAGGTTGAGGTTTATCAGCTACACCCCAGCGCTTCACTCGGCCACCTGAGTTGCGCCCGCTCCTGCGGCACAGGGCCTCGCTCGGCCAGCTGAATTGCGCCTGCTCTTGTTATTATAGCGTCTCACTCGCCATCCGGATGAATTGCACCCACTCTTGCAATACAGCGAGAGGCGGCTGCCACGGAGCTCAGGAAATGGCGGTCGACTCCACAGACTTGGGCCTGGCCTGCAAGGATGGCTCTGGGCAACCCTGGAACTCGGAAGCTTGACTGCTAGGGCATGGGCCCCATTCCCAAAAGCATCCCCTCAGCCTTGAAGATTCTACAAGAGTCACCGGGGCCCGACTCCCGCAGACTTACGGTGGGGAGCGACTGCCATGATTGCTTGCGGAATGGCCACGACGGAGTCACAAGATGGTGGTGCTCTCATGCTGACGCCAGCTTCAGTCTGAAACATCCAGAAACACTGTAGACTACCAATTCGATCAGTTCCGGTGGAGCCCCAACGTGACCCGATAGAGAAGAACTTGCCCTCCCCTCTTTGACTGATGGTTCTTGTTGCCTGTCCCTTCTGTCATATGACGCGCCGCGTTAGCGCACCCGGAAGTGCTCCAGTGCGCGAGGCGCGAAAAGCAGCTACCCGGAAGCGATCCGGGGCGCGGCGCGGAGCACGTAACGTAAGCATAACAGGTCATGTGACTTGTTGATAAAACTTTTCATTGGTTAATTTCACTTTTGGGTTCTTAATGATGTTAGGCTAGGTCATGTGACCTAAAAATAACACTTTTCATTGGTTCGGACTGGGAGGGGGCGCTTAGCTCCTGCCCCCTCCCCAAGTCTCTCTCGGCCAGCTGAGTTGTGCCTGCTCTTGCTATTACAGCATCTCACCCGCCATCCGGCTAAATTTCACCCACTCTTGCGATACAGCGACTCTTCCATTCTGGACCTTGTCCCACAATCCGTTTGACCTGAAGACACGTCCTGCGGTGCCCTCGCAATGTGGCCTGGTTCCTGAATGTGTGCAGGGGGACGGTATTTCTCGCTCGGCCAGCAGAGTTGCGCCCACTCTTGCGGCCTACGACATGGAGAGGCCGGGGCGTTGACTAGGCGGGGCCTCCGGCCGCAACCACAGCGCCAACAATCGCTGCTAAAGGAGGGGAGCCTTGCCGGTGAGAGCCACTGATCGGAAGAACGGCTGCCTGCGGTGCCTCCCTGAACCGCTTGACGGAGGCCCCCCAGGCCAACGAGACCAGGAAGACGGTCACCCAGGCCCTCGTCACCAGCCGTCTGGACTACGGCAACTCCCTCTACGCCGGAACCACCACCAAACTCCAGAAAAGACTCCAGCAGATCCAGAACGCCTCAGCATGACTCATCCTGGACATCCCCCGACGCAGCCACATCTCCGGACACCTGAGAGACCTGCACTGGCTCCTGGTCAACAAGAGAATCACCTTCCGTCTCCTCACCCACGCACACAAAGCCCTACACAACCAAGGCCCAGGATACCTCAACAGCCGCCTCAACTTCTACGCTCCCAAATGCCAGCTTCGATCGACCAGCCACGCCCTCGCCGCCGTCCCTCGCATCCGAAGAGCCACCACAGGGGGACAGTCCTTCTCCTACCTCGCCGCCAAGACATGGAACTCCCTCCCCACCCACCTCCGCCTGACCCAGGACCACCTCGCCTTCAGGAAGCAACTCAAGACCTGGCTGTTCGAGCAGTAGCAGACCCCCCTCCCCAAGCGCCTTGAGACCCTCTGGGTGAGTAGCGCGCTATATAAATGCGATGATTGATTGATTGATTGATTGGTGGCGCGGACTGGGAGGGGGCGCTTAGCTCCTGCCTCCTCCCCAAGTCTCTCTCGGCCAGCTGAGTTACGATTACTCTTGCGGCCTACGACATGGAGAGGCCGGGGCATTGACTAGGCGGAGCCTCCGGCCGCAACCACAGTGCCAACGATCGCTGCTAAAGGAGGGGAGCCTTGCCGGTGAGAGCCACTGATCTGAAGAACGGCTGCCTGCGGTGCCTCCCTGAACCGCTTGACGGAGACCCCCCAGGGGCGGTGTGGTGGCGCGGACTGGGAGGGGGCACTTGGCTCCTGCCCCCTCCCCAAGTCTCTCTCGGCCAGCTGAGTTGCGCCTGCTCTTGCTATTACAGCGTCTCCCCCGCCATCCGGCTAAATTTCACCCACTCTTGCGATACAGCGACTCTTCCATTCTGGACCTTGTCTCCCCAGAGGTACATCACCTTAAACAGACATGCACTCTGATCTCCTTGGTCTCAGTCAAGCATCAATAGTAAGATTTTCATAGGTGAGTGTAAGTGGGGGCTGTTTGAGGACCTGACTGCATTGGAAAGCAATGTGATGAGGTGCCTCCCTGAACCGCTTGACGGAGGCCCCCGAGAGCCGGTGTGGTGGCGCGGACTGGGAGGGGGCGCTTGGCTCCTGCCCCCTACCAAAGTCTTGTTGCCCTGGTGTGGCCTGAGATCGCCCCCGACATAGGCGGCCGGCTCCCGGGGTCCGGCAGAACTTTTTGCCTTTTGGTGACTCTTCCATTCTGGACCTTGTCCCACAATCCGTTTGACCTGAAGACAGGCCTGGTCCCTGAATGTGTGCAAAGGGACGGTATTGATTGGATCAAGATGGCGGCTTCACACAAAGCTGACTCAAGTGTTGCTGCTGATGCTATGCAAACAAAAACTGGTTTTCAGTTTGTACATTCTTCCGGATTTTTCCATCCAAGGCTGGTTGAGAGTTTGTAGAACGATGGCTTCAGATTTTCAACATACTACTCTTCAACATTCTTCATAAATGTAACAATGTGAGACTCACTAGGAGAACGGCCGTTTATCTTTCCTTTCATAATGCTACCAACAATATTTTCTGAATGGAAGACACCATCTTGTAGCATAAAAGGCTGCGTCAAGGGTGGTATTGCCCAGAATGTCTTGTTTTCTAGTGCTCGTAATGACGAAGCCAGAACTGCCGAAAAGGATTCTGGTCCTGCCGCTACTTACTGGAGACATTGAACTATACTCTGGACCTGCCTGGCCTCGACCAAAATGGCGCCAGTATGGGAGCGACTTGCAACTCCTTATGACGTTCTAGTTACTTAGCCTTGACGTTATGGGGGATGTATGCGGTCTTTGTGCACATGGCGGGCGGGGAAGGGTACTGACTGGGAATACGGACAACCCTATTGATGTCGATTTTTCATTATTAATTATTGTATTAATAAAGCTTTGAAGTAATGTTACCCATGATACTCGCCCATGGTGTGCGTATAGACGATTTTATTGTAACTGATCTTGTTATACTTTCAATTAAAAAATCAACCTTCACTGATCCTACAACCGTTTTTCACGTTTAGTTTTTTCAATCAAATGGCTCGCTTGTTACATACTCCTATACCCCTGGCTTTTGAAAGACACCATCTTGTACAATAAAGGGCTGCGTCAAGGGTGGTATTGCCCAGAATGTCTTGTTTTCTAGTGCTCGTAATGACGAAGCCAGAACTGCCGAAAAGGATTCTGGTCCTGCCGCTACTTACTGGAGACATTGAACTATACTCTGAACCTGCCTGGCCTCGACCAAAATGGCGCCAGTATGGGAGCGACTTGCAACTCCTTATGACGTTCTAGTTACTTAGCCTTGACGTTATGGGGGATGTATGCGGTCTTTGTGCACATGGCGGGCGGGGAAGGGTACTGACTGGGAATACGGACAACCCTATTGATGTCGATTTTTCATTATTGATTATTGTATTAATAAAGTTTCGAAGTAATGTTACCCATGATACTCGCCCATGGTGTGCATATGAAGGATTTTATTGTAACTGATCCTGTTATACTTTCAATTAAAAAATCAACCTTCACTGATCCTACAACTGTTTGTCACGTTTAGTTTTTTCAATTAAATGGCTCGCTTGTTACATACTCCTATACCTCTGGCTTTTGAAAGACACCATCTTGTACAATAAAGGGTTGCGTCAAGGGTGATACTGCCCAGAATGTCTTGTGTTCTAGTGCTCGTAATGACGAAGCCAAAACTGCCGAAAGGGATTCTGGTCCTGCCGCTACTTATTGGAATTATCAAAAACAATGGCCCAACCCGTGATTATTTGCTGGCCCAATAAATCATATGCTCACAGTTGATAACTTCTAAGGTTAAATGAGGATTAAGGTTATTTACCTCTAATATGATTAAATCATAGGATATTCATTCCATTGAAAAAGCAACCACCTATCACAACTCATTTATTTACAAAACGGAGTTTTAATAGAGTACTCCAAACACAGCGGGACATTTATTTATATACATTTGTACAGTATTCACAGCGAACGGTAAAGGAAAGAGCAACGTGCTTCTATAAGGGTGCCAGAAAAAGAAGAAAGTAGTGGTTTAAAGAGAAAAGAGGTGTAAGCCTCAACGGAAAAGTGACATAAGATTTTGTTAACTTAAAGCAAAAGCTGGAGATTATCCAACGTGTTGTGCAAACAGGCCACTATTGATATTATTTCAATTTTTAACAATCATACAGTCTTGACTGGCATGTATAATGTTCAGAAGAGTAGTGGTCCTGGTTATGGGAAAGGGGGGGGCGTCGACGTTTCGACCCGTCTTGGGGTACTAGGGTAACTGGGAACCTCGACCTGCGGGTCTTCCTCAGGACGTGTAAGGCAAAGCCTTCGTACCGTAGCTAAAACGCTGTATGCCCAAATTGCTTTTCTGGGAAGTTCACAATCCTCATGTATCTGGAAGGACGTGAAGGGAATGGCCACAATCCCACTCCAATTTATTGGTCGTGGACCGTCAACACAAAGACTCAGATGTAGATTGCAAGGGTATTAATACTGTTCTCATGCAAGGACTCGTCTGTTACTTCAAATGTTCGTATATGGATATCACCGTGGAGTCAAGAAGAATATATCTTCGTCATGGCATCTGACGGTGCTTTATGCTTCTCCAGTATCGCCCTCAACGGGAGTCATTCACAAGGGTGGGCGTTGTCCCAGATGTCAATTGCCAATTGTGCGTGCGAGTGGTTTATTTGACATCGGCTCGCCAGGCTCGAAACGCACGTAGCGTCGTTCACATATGAGGGCGTTGTCCGAGAGATCGGTTGCCAGGTCTGCGCGCGAGAAGTTTGTTTGTTGGCGCTGACTGGTCCAGCCTCGAACTGCACGTGCAGGTAAATTCGGTAAATTCGGAACACCTTTATTCAATTCAGAGTCCCGCCCATGTGGGCATAAGCAGGCATGGCATTGTGGTAGAATTAGTCCATCTGCTGAGACTCCCGTCCCAAGTAAAACTAAGTGGCTCGAAATACAATTTTCCTGCGATTTGTGATCTGTACCTGTGGAAGCTTCGGCGATTGTGGCCGAGGTTCAGAACTATATATATATATATATATATATATATATATATATATATATATATATATATATATATATATATATATATATATATATATATATATTTGTAATGCGTGGTAAATGCAGGTGCATGGTAAAGACTTTCGTGGTGAAGACATATCATAGTAATTGATGTGTACTAATGGCTATTACAATTCTTAGCTTCTAAACGCATTGTGTGTGGTTAACCTGGAATTACCATGTGCAAATTATTCAATTTAGGTCCTCATTATGATTTGGCCAGTATTAGTTGCGAGGTTTATTGCACCTAATAGATAATAATACCATGGGGTACGTATGTTATTTATTGTGTGAGATAAATCGAACCCATTAGAAATATTTTCTCTTGACCAGGACATAACATGGGGTTTTTGGTACTTGCAACACCAAAATATGCATGTCTTTTTTACCCAATGAGTATCAACAGTTTTTACCTACCCAAATGTAGTCAGAGAATCATTGTTTATCGCATCCTGTAGATATGGAATGCGAAAACTGCAAAAACTCATCATTCTGTGGGGTGAAAGGAGTTATCCACATATCGAAAGTTATCGCCCAACTGGTAATGAGAACTTTTAATATTTGAGTCCTTGGACTACAAAAGCCTCAAAACACATTTATCACGAAGAAAAAAGACTTCTACCACGAGATGCTGTTGGGCGCTTGCAATTAGAATATTTCCCATGTAATATACTTGGTACTGCAAAACGGGTTATTCATTATCATTGAGGCAGAGCATTCAAGACTAAGCAGAATGCTATGCGGAAATTCATTTACAATCACTGTCCTAGGATAAAAAAAATGTATTCTTTTGAACTGGGCTTAAGCCAAAAATGTCTACAATTTATAAATCTGTTAGAGTTGAATGATTTTATAATTATCTAAGTGGTCTGACTTTTAGAACTCTCAGCATGCACTGCATTTAGCAGTGACTTCATGAAGTGTGTTGATATTAATTTTTTCGAAGCCTTCATGTGCAAAATGCAGGCTTGCTGTTTCCTTTCTAAACTTCTGGATTCAGACATTCAGCTTAAGCCTCTACAACACTGTTACAAAGGGACTTTGTCAATTATAAGACAAATTCAAATTTGCAAAGATCAGTGGTTATCTGGCTTATTGGAAATGTAAATTGATCCAGGGTAAACACTGTCCTTGACCTGCTTAGGTAATTTAATGAGCATTTGATCTATACATTTTTCAACAGTGTGTTTTAATATTTTATTCGGTAATGTAATCAAATAGTCGAGCTTCCCACATCAGAAAATATTACACTACTCCAGAATAATTAATGTGTGAAAATACCCTTCAGTTTTAAACTTCTCCATTATTTAATTTCTTTTCTCCAACCAGTTACAGTAGTTCATAACGTTTCCTAATACCCATGGCTGTTTTAATTAAATGTAACACCGCACTACAAATAACAGAAACCGTCAATGATTGCAGATGTCTAAACCCCTCAACATATGTTCATGGACGAATATTCGTTAGTAGGGGTACCAAGAATCTTCTCCTTGGTTCTTTATAAAGTGCACAAAAAAAGAGTAAAGTGCAGGGTGCTCTGGGTTGCCATTTTGTTACAAGAGCAGGCAGTAAGATTGTCCAACCACCCAGATTGTTTGGGAAATGCTGCAAAAAAGTGCAAAGTGCCTAAGCAGAATCTTGTTAAAAGGTATTTGACTATTTGTGGTGAAGGATAGGTAAAATTGATGTTTTGGCATAAAAGGGCAGCTAGGACCTGCCACCTCCAATTGCCAATGATGCAAGGTTGCTCAGATGTTATACTTCTCTTTTATTATAACCTTGGCATCTATAGAGATACTCATCGGAGTGTCAAAGTACTCGCCCAACCCAATCTTGAATAACCTATCCCCCACAAAACTAAGGCAAGAAATCTTCAAAGACTTGTCCAAATTAATGCAGTTTTCGATGAGCTCCCTAGAAAACTGTAATTCTTCAGAGTCCCAGACTTTGGTCAATAAGAGCAGGGGGCAATGTCAATGCGATCTTCTATATATTCCATCTCCACTTCTTGGTGAGAGAAAGAGGTGGCAGAACTATTTGGAAACATCAATAAGTGTTTTATGAACTTGCTTTCCACCACTTGTAACAAGCAGTATTTTTGGTAGCCCCACACACCCACCCCATAGGATGGAACCGACAAGCATTTTGATTTGTATAAAGTAACAAGCTCGGGCACTGGCTTATGTCCTAATCTACAGGTAAACCTAAACAGCCCCCCCACTACTCTGCTTGTTTGCTGGTCCATTGCTGTGACCAGATAATCCCATTTCATCTCCTTATTAAACATGTTCCCCAGATAAGTGAATGTTTCCACCTTTTCGATCCTCTTGCCCCTTACATTAAAACTTCGGGTTTTGGTATTTTTAGGGCCACATACAAATATAAAAGACTTTGAAAAATTGACCTTCAAATCTAGAGCCGCCATAAAATTCGTAAAGGCATCCAATGAGATCGTCACGGCCATAAGTACAGTATTGTACACATATAAGAGTAGCGGGAATGGGTTGCCTTTAATACGAGGAAATTTTGTAAATCGTTTTTGGCCACTATAGGTGTGGCAGGGTATACTCAGACATGAGTCCCTTTCTCACCGCTCCATCAGTATTCAAGCAAGCCGGGCCGAAGAAGGCTGAAATGCCAGAAACCGGCCCCCGGTAGCTTGTCTCCTTTCTGGTGAAGAATTGGCTTGGTAGTTTAGTCTGCCCTGTTCCCATGATGCACTGGGCCAGGGACAGACTGATTTGCATATAGCCAGGTTCTGAGCTGGGATGGGGCAGTGAGATAAATAACGGTGATGGATCAAGCCCTGATCTTTGGACTGGGTAAGAGTGGTCTGTTTAACTCAGACACTCTGTTCATCACCACCCCCTTTTGTAAATCATAAAATTTGTAAAGGCATCCAATGAGATCGTCACGGCCATAAGTACAGTATTGTACACATATAAGAGTAGCGGGAATGGGTTGCCTTTAATACGAGGAAAATCAATTATCTTTTTTAAAAAAAAAACTTTATTCACAGCTGTGTTATAGGAGTTATGACATTACAGTTGGTATCCACATTACATCAGCCGGTGTTTTGAATTTTCACCCATGTACATAACTCCCCATCTTTACAGGATCATTTCCAACATATATCCGTCAGTGGTATCGATACCCTGTGTATTCTGCATTGTCCTGCAAGCATCTATATTGTGGGAGTAAACAATAAGACTGTCCAGTCTTCTCCCCTCCCACCCACCACCCCCACCCTCTTGGCAACCCCACCCACCAGTCTCCTGGCAGTTTAGCAACCTCATACATCTAAATTCGGACTCATCTGGCGAAAATCAATTATCTTGTCCAATAAAAATGCTTCCAAACGATTTGTATGAATCAAGATAAGAAAAGGAGATTAAATGCACCTCTGTCGAATTTCTACAGTCGAGGCAAAGGGCTTGGTCCTATCCCCTTGTGAGCCAAATCCTATGGAGATGGAGGTGTTTGCATGAAGTCTTTTTAAAAGTAGGATCAGCGCCTTTTCAAAGCCCATTTCTACCGTTAGCGCCCACAATTTCTCCCTGTTGACGGTATCAAATGGGCTGGACAAGTCCATGAAGGCAAGGTGGATAGACCACCTTTTGCCTTCATGTACTTGCACATAATCAGGGACAAATCTATGCATTGCTCTGTTGTGCCAAGCCCCCTTCAACAGCCATACTGGGTTTTTGAGATAATTCAAATGTTAGTTGCCCAGGTCTCTAGTTGGGCAAGGATTACCCTACCCAGCACCTTGACGGTAACGTCAATAAGGGAAATAGGCCTATAACAGGCAGGGTCGTTTCTATTCCCTTTTTTAAACACAGGTACAACTATGGCCTCTTTACAGGATGCTGGGATTGAACCAATCACCGCCGATTTAAAAACATTAGTCAGCAGGGGTGCCCAAACATTTGTATTTAGCTTAAAAAGATCTAATTGAACTACATCTGGACCTGGTGCCTTCTTACTTATTCTCTTCATTGATGCTTCTTCCACCTCTGCTATCGTAAGCGAGGCACTAAGCTCAGCTGCTTGTGCCAAGTCTGCTTGAAGCTCCTCATTACACACTGACAGATCCCTACCGCTTAGGTTAAAAATGTACACAAAATAGGATTCCCAAATGTTATCCAGAATCATTGAGTCCATTTTTCCCACTTCCTCAGTGAACTGGGGTTGGTTAATAATATGCCAAAAACGTTTACTATCTTTGAGAGCACTAGCTCTCTCCAAATCCTCCCATTCTATATGCCTCAACTCCTCTTTTCTTTTATGGATGGCATTTTAATATAAACGTCTAGCACTTTTGTATTTCTTCTCTGTTACATGGTATAGATTGGAGGGTGAATATTTTGTTCTTGTGGGCTCTACAACATTCTGCATTGAACCATCGTGTTTGGTGGTGCTGCTTGGGCCTAGCTGGGCATGTAAATCTATTTGCTACATTAATGCAAATCCTTTCAAAATTTTGTACAATTGTTGTTGAGGGAGAATCCTGCTGAAGGCAGCCCGTGATTATTATCATGGTTTGCTCTGACTAGTTTCCCCTCAAGTAGTGATGGATGTATTTCACCTGTTTCTTCCTATACCTTTATTGCGGTTATAGTCAATCCAGTGACCATCACCCCCTGTGGTCCTGGCTGTTACTTTACGTGAGACAATGAGTGGGTTGTAGTCACTCAATATTTTTGGTTCTACATTAAACTCACAAATCAGTGAAGAACACTCCCTGGAAATAAACATAAGTCAGTGTAGCTTTCCCTACCCCCGCCAACAAAAGTGGGGCACTGAGCTGAGAAACTATTATTCAAACTATCCAAATCATTCTCAATAATGATGGTATTTAGTGCCTCACCATGTGGGGTGTGAATGAAATGTACCAAGGGCTGTCCAAACGGAACCATTAGCAATTTCCATTTGCAAGGCTTCTATAACATTACAGTTCTTTGGGTCAAAAATATTATAATACCAATTTACAAGTTCCCTCATCAGATAATTTTGAGCAGATGTGGGGGATGTTCCAGGAGATTAATTTAACTGGGGGTATAGAGTGACCCAGGCCCGTATCCGATGGTGTAACTATTGGTGCAAAAGGACTGGCCACGGGTATCTGGGTCGGACCCTCCTCCTGACACAAATTTATTTAAAAACCTTTATTTATGAAATGCACATTACACAGCGTCTGCCTACAACCCCTCAGGGCCGGCCGCTATGACATATAGTGAAAGAATAAAAAAGGACATTACGCTGTTAATACGATCTCTGAGCGTACATTATAGTGTGGAGCATGGGACTGTAGCATAAGGATATTAAAGGTTTAATTTTGTGATTTTGTCGAAGAAAAACAACAACACACAAACACATGGTATCATACTGGCAAGGGTCATAGGGGGGGGAAGGGGAAAAGGAATAAATATATAAAGGAACGCATTTGGCAAGGGGGAGCGAGCATGAAGGAAGAAAGGACACATATGTTATAGAAAACAGAAAACGGAACGTCAATCATGGGGAGGAGGGGAGAGGAACCTCGTAGTCAAGTGGAGGGGAACAGATATCACCACGATACGAATTCCACTGAGCCCAAACCCTGGACCATTTCTTGGGATGCCCCCGTGCCTCATACACAGTCTTTTCTCGGAACATGCACCAGTCCATGTTATCCTTCCAGGCACTGAGCAGCGGTGTTCTGGCGGAGCCCCAGAGCTGAGCTATATCCCTCTTTGCAACCATGTTGCCCAGAGTGACCCAGAACGTCTGAGCAGCAGTGCAATCCGTAGGCTCCCACACATTAAGCAGGCAACGTCGTGCCTCAGGGAGGAGGGGGACTCCAGTGACACGTCCCATCACATTGTGCACCCTAGACCAGAAGGCCGAGACAATCGGACATTCCCACAGAACATGGAGAAAAGTACCATCCATACCGCACCCACGCCTACACCGTCCATCCGTCACAAACCCCATTCGCTCCAGTCGCATACCAGTCACATACACGCGGTGGAGGATCTTTAGCTGGACAAAACGAAGCCGAGCCGGAATAGCCACCTCCTTAGGGGAGGAAACCGCCGACTGCCAGTCCTCATTGTCTAGTTCAAGCCCGTCAGCTGTCCAGGAAGCACGAAGTTTCTCCAGCTGGTTAGCCCTGTTGTTAATGAGCTTCTTATATATTAAGGAGATCGTACTATCGGGAACATGGCCGTCTAGAACACGATCCTCCAGGGGGGAGGATTGTGGAATATCAGTACCGGGGGAAAAGACGGAGGACAAGGCATGTCGAACCTGCATATACCGAAAGTGCTCCCTGTCATCAAGCTGGTATTCCAGTTTCAGGGCTTCAAAGGACTTCACAGCGCCCCTGGCCCAAAGATCATCCACCTTGCTGATCCCAATCATGTCCCACCTGTCAAACTTTTTCGTCTTCCAAAGGTTGCCCAATCGATCAGAATCATACAATGGCGTCATATGCGTCAGCTTGCCACCCCAGCCCGTAGCCACAGTTGCATCCTTCCAGGCCCGCACTGCACACTTCGTAGGACCCGTAAGGAGACGGATTGGCGACTTCGAATACAAGGCCCTATTAAAGTTGCCACCGGGTAGTAAAAATTTGTCCAAGGCAAAGGCGGGAGCGGGTTCCGATGAGTACGTTGCATGATTAATGGCGCTCAAGTGCGAGGCCCAGTAATAGCGTCTGATATCTGGCAGAGCAATACCACCATCGTACCAGGAAAGGGTGAGCTTAGACAGCGCAATACGGGCACGACCATCCCAGATCAATTGCCGCTGTAGACTCTCGATCTCGCGAAAGTAGCGAGCGGGGACAGGGTCGAAGAAATTCTGCAAGGCATAGAGAAATCGGGGGAGCGACATCATTTTAAAAAGCGCCGCTCGGCCCAATGGAGACAAGGGCAACTCACGCCATCGTCTTACATCTTGTTTGAGTCGGCGGAGCGGAGCATATAGATTTCGCTCATAACGGACCGCAGAAACCGTAGAGACATAAATCCCCAAGTACTTGAAACCATCAGCCGCCACCAAAATCGGGAACCTGCGAGGCAGTGGCGGCAAAACCCCGGCTATGACATAAACACAGGATTTGGTCCAGTTGATAACCAATCCAGAGTTCTTACCGAAGGATGTAAGAACGTCGAAGAGTAGGTTCAAGGACTTTTGAGGGGAAGTGAAATAAAGAAGGATGTCGGCGGCATACAGTGAGACGCGATCCTCTAGATCTGGCATCCACCGGATCCCTTTAATCGAGGGTTCCCACCAGAGCCACGCCGCAAGGGGTTCCAGTGCCAGCGCGAATAGGAGTGGGGAAAGCGGACATCCCTGACGGGTGCCGCGGCCCAACGGGAAGGAGTCAGAGCTTCTGCCATTTACTACAACCTGAGCCAGCGGTTGTTCATAAAGGAGCCTGACCCAGGCAATAAATTTAGGGCCAAAGCCAAACTTGGAGAGGGCCGCCCAAGAATAAGGCCATTCAATGGTGTCAAAAGCCATCGTAGCGTCTAGAGAGGCCACCACCGCAGGCTCCGCGAGAGTTGCAGCTCTCGCGAGAACACCATGAAGCCTATGCAGATTAAGGGCTGTGTTTCTGTGCGGTATGAAGCCGGATTGATCCGGATGGATCAGGTCACAAATCACCGTCAACAACCGATTGGCCAGAACCTTGGCCAGGATTTTAGGTTCCGCGTTTAGCAGGGAAATGGGGCGATAGGAAGTGCAGCGATCACAAGGCTTGCCATCCTTATAAATGACCACTATAGTAGGTAGGCGCTGTTCAAGCGGAAGGATTCCTGCCTCGAACGCGTCAAGAAACATGTTGCGCAGATGGGCGGCCATTTTGTCCGCACAAAGTTTGTAAAGTTCGATGGGCAAACCATTGGGCCCCATCGCCTTGCCTGAGCGCAAAGATCGGATAGCAAGGGCAATCTCATCCACCGTAAAGGGAGCCTCCAGAGCCAGGCCCTCGTCTTCCGAGACAGAAGGAAGGGCTATATCACGCAACAGCAGACGGGAATCAGCCTCATCACGATCACTCACCGGGGTATATACCTACCGGAAGTGATCAACAAAGCAGTCAACAATCTCTCCGGGGTCAGACACACTTTCACCAGACTCACGAACAATAACGGGCACAACACGATTCGCTCTTTCAGCCTTATCCAATTACATCTTTAGCTATCGAACCATACCTGGCGATAGTAAATATACCTTTCCACCGGTGGCTTCTCACTAAATTTCGCTTCAATCAGACTCACTTTTTGCTGGGTGAATATAGTAAATGGTGTAAGCCCCATGAGAACGCCCCCTGCAAGTGTGACGACTTCTCAGATCAGGACTCTTTGCATTTTCTCTTTTTTTGTCCATTATTCAGAAATGCTAGAGAGAAATACATTAAGCCTATATTAAAAGATCAAATGTTTACCCAAGTTAAACCGGCTTTTCTGTTCTTACAGCTAATGGAAACACCTTTAATTATGTATGGGGTAGCAAATTTTCTTACAACGTCTATTAGGTCCAGACGAAAAAGGCTTCAATCACCGACTAATTGATTTAGCTTTTGTTAAAAACTGTACGCTCAGTCGGGGTAGCACTATAAAATGATTGTATTATAGGTTTGTAAATACTACTGTAAATAGATCATCTAACAAACCCCTTAGTACAAGCTGTATAAATGAAGTGAAATTTTGTAGGAAACCATAGACAGTGTAAATATGATGTAAAATGTTTTTATAAAATCTTTGTAAATATACCTTGGTACTATTGAAATTTGTATATAATGTCTCTTGTTTTAATGTTATTTATATAAATATCCTCTTGCATATCCCAGTGATCAACTTTGAATGTATAGCATACTTTTATGATTTTAATTTAATCGAATAAAGTGTTTTTTGACTTTGACGTTGACTTTATCCAGCCACACCAGGAGTTTGCTGGCCTTGTCACCCACATCATACAGCCGGCCCAATTGATTCGTTCGCATCAACTTAGCAGCATCGGTAACACAAGCCTTGTAATCCGCCTGTTTCAGTTCCAAAGTGTGTAACAGCGCAGGTGTGTCATCCCCACCCAGCTCACTTTCAAGCGCTGTAATTTCAGTCTCGAGGGCCAGAACGGCCTCCCTCTTAGCCCTCCGCTCAGCAGCAATGAGAGACAGTGCGGATCCCCGAATGACAGTTTTAAAGGCTTCCCAGAGAACTGTAGGGGAGGTCACCGAACCCACATTTTCATCAAAGTAACAGTCAATAGCCTTCACCATATCTGAGCGGAGCCGGGGGTTCCGGAAGTGCCAGGGGGGAACAGGGGGAACTCTGTTACCAAAATGACCACCCACAGAAATCCTAATCATCAAGGGGGAATGGTCCGAGATACCCCGGGGGAGATGACGAACCTCTCGGACCAAGGATAGAGTAGAGGCCAGCATAAAGAAGTAGTCTATCCGAGAGAGGCTGCCATGCGCACCAGAGTGGAAGGTATACTGCGTCAGGGTGGGGTGCAGCGAACGCCAAACATCCACCAGACCAAAAGTCTCAGTCATATCATTGAGCCACATCTGGGACTGCGGCAGCATTCTAGGGGGCAGCCGATCACATTCGCCAGACATAACAGAGTTAAAGTCTCCGCCCATGATCAGCAGACCATCAGGGAGACCAAGAAGAATCTTGCCAAGATCAGCGTACGTGGTAGCCTGCAGCCCCGGGGGAATATACACAACCACTAATACAATTTGCTTACCCTCCCATCTCCCAGTGATAGCAGCATACCGTCCCCGATCATCTAGGATAACATCATCAATCTCAAGGGCCAGGGAGGATTTCACCATTATACCCAGTCCCCGGGACCCAGAGGTGAATCCAGCGTGAGCGGCCAATCGATAGCCCCGACGGTCAAGAGCTTTACAGGCATTACCGATCAAGTGGGTTTCTCGAAGGAACACGACATCAGGGGCATGGCGCCGTATAAATTGTAACACAATGCCACGTTTAATCCTGTCACCCAAACCGTTGACGTTCCAAGAAAGAACCTGCATCTCACCCCCCCCCATCCCAGGAAAGCGACCCGATCCAACCCCATCCCACAACCACAGATCCAGAATACTTGCGATCAATAACATACCATGAAAAAAGAGAAATAACAGAAAACATAAAACACAACCAAGTCCCCAGGAAACCACCCCCCAACCAAGAACCCGTTACAACGCCCCCACCCTGCACCCCTGCTGACTAGAAAGCCACCCCAAACTGCAGTGTGCCTGTCGCCCCATCTGATCTACACAAAGAACCCCCCGAGGAGGAAGGGAGAAATCAACCGTACCCGCACCACCACGGGCATAATCATAAAGCATACAGTAAAGATTACTCTGTAAAGTTCATAGTCTCAAATCGGACCACTGGGGGCCCACGTTAGACCTGGGCCGTCGCACCACCTTCCGCACCGCCAGGGCCTCCACTCTCGGTGTCATCTTTCGGCAACGAGTCCAACCAGTCACTAGCACGATCCGGCTGATCGAAAAAATAAGCTCGTTCTCTGAACTCAATCCGCAAGCGAGCCGGAAACAGCATAGCGTACTTCAGTCCCAGATCCCTCAGACAACGCTTCACTCCAAGGAACCCAGAACGTTGTCGTTGCACTTGGGGAGTGAAATCAGGATAGATAGAGACAGAGTTATTATCGTACTTCAACGGGCCCTGTTTACGAGCGGCCTGCAGGATCGCGTCTCTGTCCCGGTAGTGAAACAGCCTAGCGATGATAGTCCTCGGAGGGCCTCCTGGCTTCACCTGCCCACCTGGGAAGCGATAGGCACGCTCAACCGCAAAGAACTTGCTGAGACCTGCGGGAGCGAGTTTAGCGACAATGAGTTCCTCGACCAGTAGATCGATCGAGGCAGCACCATTGTCTTCCGGCACTCCGACCAAGCGTATGTTGTTCCGCCTGGCCCTATTATCGTAGTCTTCCATGCGTCTGAGCAAAAGGTTGTGTGAGGAACGCAGATTCCCTATCTCGGATTGCGCCTCCGCCATGTCCGTCACCAAACTCGATGCCTTTAAGTCCAATACCTTGACCCTCTCGTTCGTCTTGGCCAAGTCGGCTCGAATAAGAGTAGCATCCACTGCCACCGTGTCTATCTTGGACACGATGGCCTCGTATTGTTGACTCATATCGGCCTTGAGTCCAGAAATGGCGGCCAACAGGTCCTGAAGGGACACTTCTGAGGAAGACGACATATCGGTTTTCGGGCCCTCCAAGCCAACACTGGTAGTACCGGGGGAACCTCTCGGTTGGGTGTAGCGCTCGATCATATTAGACTGGATCGATCCCCCGCGAGTAATGTTTTTCCTGCGTTTCTCCGCCTCAGGTTTCGTTGCCATGTTGTATTCAGCGCCGGCCGGGGACACCCAGGTGTAGCGGGACGGTAACAGGTCCCAAACCTCAAAAGTCCAATTTCACGAGAGGATGCCACGGGCCCCCTTGCCAGTACAAAGGAAGAAAGCGTTTGCTGTGAGAGCGGCAGGCCAAGACAGAGTAGGAGGACCCAAGGAGTCAGAGACGAGATGGCTGGAAACCGAAAGTGAAAGTGGCACACCACCGGTGGGCCAGATGCCAGGCAGCCGTTGTTGTTGCATTACAGCTCAGCCATACTAGGCAGTTGAGACCCCGGTCGCGTCGGGGGTTGGGCCAGAAAGTTGGAGACGATGTAAAAATGGTCCCCGAGGTCCGATTCCGACCAAAAAGGGATAGACAGCATCAGTGAGAGTAGCAGTCCAAAAGCCCGTCGAAGTGACCAGGATATCTGCAGGATAGATAAAGAAGGGCGGCCCTCTGCTCACGCGACCATCTTGGATGCCCGCGTAGCTCCTCCTCCTATGACAGGATTTTTAGGGGATTTTGTGTTACCAACTTCTTCTTTAGCTGCTACTCCCCTGAGTCAACATATGAGGGGCCCTTACTTTCATTATCTAGATGCCAGCCGGATTGTCTAGTTAGTAAAGCAATCTCGGTTAGGTCTGAGAGTACTTCATAGCAATTATAATGTAAAAAGAAGGAATGGGAAGGGGCATCTGTGATATGTCTAGCCTGAGTAGGCCGTATGCCAAAGGAGAAAACCTGGCTAGGAGGGTAAAAGAAACCCAAAGGTAGAACCTTTATCTGTTCGCTAGGAGAGTCTTTCTGCTGGTTTAAACAAAGTGAACTCACCTCGCATCGCTGAAATTGAGCACAACACAGTCCCACCGAAAACTTTTCTTTGTGCCACCTACCCAACTCACCCGCCTGGCCATGATGGTGTATTCAAACCAATAAAAATAGAGTGGGGTTTTCCTGGAACACCAATGTGCAGATTTATTTATAAGGCTCTGGCAGCTTTCTTTTCGGCTGGGAGATAACCTCGGAACCCCAGTTAAAATCAAAGTGTAGGGGGTACTTTCTGGGGGAAAATTTAGTGAGTAAGTGATCCCCCTCCTGCCTAATGTGCCATATGGGAGATTGTAGGACGTTGTGTCCCCCACAAGGGGTCTACTCCCATCACCTAAATTAGACATATTAGGGAATAAGAGATCCTGTCCCAGATGTTGTCCCAGGGGGGGAATTTCCATGGAAACGGGATCTTTTCTACCTTTTTTCCGGAATCTTACGAAGTAGGTTTACTTTCTGGGAATTCTAACCAAAAAGAACCTGATCCCCGATTAGTCTTTGACCAGTTTTTACCTCTTAGGCTGGAAGAAACTGTTAAACTCCTTAGCTCTACTCGATCAGGTTCCCCCAATGATCCCTGCCCAGTTTCAATACTTAAATTACTCCTGGAAACTATCAGCTCCGTTTTATGTCCACTGATTAACAACATTTTTTCTACTGGAGTTTTTCCGATTGATTGGAAAAAGGCACCCATTTTACCTCTTTTAAAAAAACACCTTAGACCCTCTTGATCCTGGCAGATATTGGCCTATTTCTCAGCTTCCGTTGCCCTCAAAAATCATAGAGAAAGCCATGAATATTCAACTGAGTTCCTACTGCAATAACAACAATGTTTTTGACAAGACTCCGTATGGTTTTAGAGCCAATCACAGTACAGAACTTGCTCTAATTAAATCCTGTGAAGAGATAAGGGAGGCTCTTGACTGTGGTGGGTAGGCTGTTTTGATAATGTTGGACTTGTCTGCAGCTTTCGGCACGGTCCATCACAGAGTGTTGATGGATCAGTTGTCTGGGGCTGGAGTTTGTGGCGTTGCTTGGACATTTCTTCAATCCTTCCTTGCCAATAGAACACAAACTGTCGACCTGGATACTCACAAATCTAGGCCATTTAGTCTCCCATTTGGGGTCCCTCAAGGGTCCTGACTGAGTCCCACCCTCTTTAATATTTATGTGATACCGTTAGCTGCACTGATTAGATCTTTTGGTTTTCAGTTAACCTCCTATTCTGACTATACTCAGATTGTTTTATCCATTAAAAACGGTCATGAAAAGGAGGCCGGAGCTCGCTTCCACAACTGTATGCAAGCCATAGTAGGTTGGATGGCTTTGAATGGTTTAAAGCTGAACTCTACTAAGACTGTGGGGATGGTGTTCGGTAATAACCCACATATCTGGACCCCGGATTGGTGGCCCTCAGAGCTGGGAGATCGGCCTACTCCATCCCTGAAAATAAAAAATGTAGGGGTCATTGTGGACAATAACTTGACTTTTAATGACCACATAAGCTCAGTAGTTTCCTCTTGCTCCTTGATCTTGCAAATTCTGAGGAAAATTAAAACCTTTCTCTGTCAAACGGACCTCAGGAGAGTAGTCACAGTCCTAGTTATGTCACGTTTAGACTACTGTAATGGCATTTATCTGAATGCCCAAAATCAACATCTTAATAGGCTTTAGATAGCCCAGAATGCAGCCGCTAGGCTCCTGATGGGTATACCGAAAATTGCTTCCGTAAAAAAGGAGCTAACTCAGTTACATTGGCTCCTGGTGAGGCAAAGGGTTCGTTTTAAGGCCTTATGCGTAGTATTTAAGGCTCTCAATGGTATTGGGCCTGACCATTTAAGGCAAAAATTCAAATGGAATGCCCCGATCAGGACCCTGCGGTCTAAAGGAGCTAAAATTGTCCAGATCCCCATGGTTAGGAAAGCCAGCTGGGGAGGTAGGAGTTTTATTACCTGTGCGTCCAAGGTTTGGAATGAGCTTCAGTTTTTTCCGAGAAATGCAGGAGATCTTCTCTCCTTCAGAAAGGGTCTGAAAACCTGACTCTTTATTCATTGGACCCCCCTTTGACTATCATTTAAGGAGAACTCAGAGCCAGGACACCCAAGGTAATCGTGCGCTTATATAAATCTAATTAACATAACATTAATTAACGTCTTCTACTAAGTCAACTGGTGTAATCATATTTATGGCCTCCTATATGCGACCATGGGGTCAGGGAATACCACTGAGGGTAGATGGTACCTTCCCAGTGGCAACTCCATTAGATGAAGCCTCCAACGATTTACCACCCCCCCCCCAGTTCTTCGGCTATATCCCTTTATGATACAACTATCTCAGTTTGGATGTGTAGTGCAGTATTTTCTATTGGTGCTAAGGCTTTACAGACAATAGTTAGTTGCTCCTCAATATTTGTTAACCTCACTAGAATTGGTGTTAGGGCTTCCAGAACTTACTTACTCAGTTTTCCGGTTAAAATATCAGACCCATCCTGCCCAACATTGGTTACCCCTCCTATACATGATTTACCAACTTTCCTTGATATGTAGGTCTGTTTAGATCTTTTTGTCTTGGGCGACTGACTATTGATCCTATGAGCAGTCCCCGCTCTCTCAGTTAGTTTCCTCTTTCCTCCTGTTGCAGTCAATTGGCCAACTTTTATTGATCTTGTATGAGTAGGGCTCCCTTCACCATCCCACGTACCACATGTTTACCCTGGCTCAGAACTATCACAGTAGGGGAAATAGGGGCTTGAGGCCTGTCCACAATAACAGTTTCTGGTGTATCTGTATGGAATCATTGTTTGAAGATGGTAACAGGGAAGCAGGCAGTTGCTCAGAAGTTGGTGCCAAAGAAAGTCTCCGTTCAGTATGCTTCATATACCTTGCTGATAGATCCCACTGCCTTTTGCACAAAAATACATCTAGAGGGATATCAGTGTTTTTTGGGGCGGGTGTAGGCTTTCGCTTTCCAATAGTGTAATAAACAAGAACCCTTACGTATCTATAAATCAAATACAGTGAAGTTACCTTGAGGAGTCCTTTCGGTTCTAAAAATACATTTACACCAAAAGACCAATTGCAGGTTGCAGGAATTACAGAACCAAGAGAAGGGGCCCAGCCCAGCCTCCTCCAGGTGCTCCCGGGCACGGGAAAACATCTAGCTGCGTCTCCTGGTGCTATGCACCCTGTGATTTGCAGACCCCACTCCTCTGTTGTGGCTGCTGCATTTGGTTTTGGCGGCTCCCACGCTGCGGGAGTCGTGAACTGACTAAATATGCCTCGGGTGTGGGAAAACTGCTAACAGTGCCTCCTGGCTCTGTGCATGCTGGGGGTTGCAGTCCCCCCTCCTCTGCTGCGGCTGGTGCCGTTGGCGTTGGTGATTTCACCAGAGTGCATTCATGTATACTGCCATTGTCACACCTCCTCTACACTCAGCAAGCTAGTGCCCCAGGCCAAGGTGGTGTCTTCACATTGCCTCTCCAGTTTCGGAAGTCCTTGTTCTGGAAGCACAGTCCAGGTTTCTACTTTACATTCGAGGACTTGTAGTCCATCGTTGACCACAATGAAACCAAGACTGCAAGTACCAAAATGCAACCCCAACACGTCACTATCAAAGTGTGTTCATTAAGCAGAGAGAAGGCAGAAAGCAAGAATTCAGTGAATAGCCGCCTTCAAGAGCCCTTACAGCCTTAATCAAATCACTTATGCTTAACTCCAGCACTTACTGGCGTGAAACTTGTCCCAACAGCTGCTGAAAACCTCCAGATATCCATTATAGCCACTGGCAAAACAGCCTGAAACAACCTGGAAAGATCAGCTGAGTCTGGTCTGGAGCACAGGGATAACAGCCATCCAGTCACTGTGAGCCGCTTTTCTCCTTCTTTTTCCAGCCGGCACAGATGCTGCTTGAGCTTTCTCCTCGATGCCAACCAGCCATAAGAAAAGAAGCTTTTAGCAAAGAAACACCGCTGCGTAGTGATTACTCCCTCAGCGTTTTTCCTCTCCAGTCTCCGTGGATGCAGGTCTTTCTCAGCCTCGGCCGATAAACTGTGGAATTCACTTCTTGTGATACTGCACAAAATTTGAAATCGGATGTGTTTTTGAAAGACCTTAAAAACCTGGGTGCTCATGCAATAGGTCGCACCGTTCTTTAATCTCTTCAGTTTATTCTTCATTACTAGCACGAGGAAACCTGTGTAGGTAATAGAGTCCTCCACAAAAGTATTACAAAAATAAAAGTAGGAAATAAAACCCTCCATTTAGTTTTATACCATAATGCAAACTTGTTTCTACTTTTGCTAAAGGTTTTAGGGGTGATGGATAGAGGTGAGCCCCACCATTTTAAATGATAACTTGACATGGTGTGAGCCATAGTCATAAGAATGGGGTGACATCCTTGGATTTTGAAGGACCAAATCCCTTCACTGGAGACTAACTTCTTGAGAGGGTCAAAATTCCTGGTGGAGATGGTGGACACTCTCATCATCTTGTCCCAGTCCTGCGGAGGTCAGTAAATTGAATTTGTCTCAACTTTTTCCAAGTGCAGAAAATTCTCCTTTTCGTAGCTTCTACAGCTTCCAGGCTTTCTGGCCTCCTGGGGAGGCTCTTAGGACCAGGTCCCACTCTAAGGACTCCTCTAGGGTCCAATACATCTAACACCCTTAACTTTTTATATAGAGCATTGCAATCCAGCAATCAAAATTAATTTAAAAGGACACACCAAGAGAGGCTAATCAATGTATATCAGTGTACATTTAAGTTGAACATCGAGCAGATCGAAATAAAGAAACCAAGGAACGTGGCAGTAAAAATAGATGGATGGTTTCAGAATTAGAAATTCCCAATAATTCTTGCAAACATTTACATTACCGAGTGCACAAAGAAAAGTTATCAATGATAGGGAAAGTGACCACCTTAATAATGGAGCTGAAAGCTGTGTACAACAATGCAGACATGCGCTTTACTGGGGACTTCAATGTAAACCTTTTCTATTACACCTATATAGATGAACACATTTCAGCTGAAGTTCTTCCACAGAATATCCCCTTCAAAGAATTGATGCCAAGTAAAAGTCGCAACAAACTGAGTGAAAACCTTTTAATCTCATGCTTGACAGCCGGTTGAGAATATTGAATGGCAGATTTACTGACGATGAACCTCCAGCTTGAATTTATAATACATACAACTTCAATTCAATTATTGGACACACTTATTGTAAGCTTGTCTTTTTTTGAATACTTCATGCAATACAGAATTGGCCAGCAGCACGAGAGGGATCACCATCTCAGATTTTAAAACTGAAGTCTTTTCTCAAACTTAATATATTTTAAAGCAAAAAAGACTTACACGGAGCGATTATCTCCAGATAATAATTCCCCAATGCATGCAGTTACTAAAACAACACCTGACAATCGAGGAGGACTAAATAAAAAACTTGAAACAACTTATTATAGGCAGATGAAAGATGGCTTGCACCCAGAGCTGCTCTCCTGGCTCCACACGGCACTACTGGATTTTATTAGAAAGGCAGGGGGAAATGCACAGCAATGTAAAGCAAGACAGATGCCAGATGCCACTTACACATTTGTGAAAAAGATTAAGACAAGTCGGTGTGTAAAAGCCCTGCTGCTTAGACTCACAGGATGCTGGGATTGATCATCAGGACCCGGCGGAGGTCCTTGCTATTCACTTGGCGTTGGCTCATCGACCTACGGCGCTCTACTCTCTATTGGCCTCCCCTTGCTTCTACACCTGCTTAAGTCGCAGCTAACGTGATGGCGCCACAAAAAACAGGTACAAAGGAGGGCGGGCGTGCTCCTCTTTGCCCCACAATGGCAACATCTGACACGGCTGGGGCGGCTCTAGCAATGGACCATTGTCAGCCTTGCAGTTTGAAAAATACATCTGCGCAAGGTACTTCTTCCCGAGTTGGGAGACCAATTTTGAGACTACTGCAGTCAGGTAAAGCTACCGACCTACTCAATTCAGGTGAGGGGGGGGGGTTGCTGGTCCATCAACAGAGACATAGACTCAACTGGTAGATGTGCTGTTGGAGGCAGTTTTTCCTTACTAGGAAGGTGTGCCAGAGTCAAACCGTGGCATACTTCTCAATTTTTTGCAGCACCTAACCTCACCTGTTCAGACAGGAGATGAGAAGTGTTTTGAGTGTCAAAGGGGAGCGTTATGCAATATGGACACTCAAGCTATGCTGAATATTACTGGTGGGCCCGCCTACATGTGCGTATGTATGGCGGATCAACCCACTGCACGTTTTAGTAACCAAGCTGTGATTTCTCTGTCGTAGCAGGGGCCATTTTTTGATAAGAAATGGATCACTGACATAATATCGACAGTCAAAATATCGACTTGCAAAAATATCGAGGTAAAAATATAGAATGCCAGAATATTGACTTCCTATCGTTGGATAGCGTAGGGGTAAAAATTACTATTCCAACTCCAGGGAGTGCATCAGTAGGGAAAGCTTTGGATAGCGTAGGAGTAAAAATTACTATTCCCACTCCAGTGAGTGCAACAGTAGGGAAAGCGTTGGATAGTGTAGGAGTAAAAATTACTATTCTCACTCCAGTGAGTGCAACAGTAGGGAAAGCGTTGGATAGCGTAGGGGTAAAAATTACTATTCCTACTCCAGAGAGTGCAACAGTAGGGAAAACGTTGGATAGCGTGGGGTAAAAATTACTATTCCAACTCCAGAGAGTACAAGAGTAGGGAAAGCGTTGGATAGCGTAGGGGTAAAAATGACTATTCCCACTCCAGTGAGTGCAATAGTAGGGAAAGTAAATACTTCATATATAAATATAAATAACATTAAATATTAATACCAATTACAAAATTATTAAAATATTTTACAATTTTATAAAACATAATCATTAATCAAATAAAATTACAAATAAAAACTTAAATAATAAAAATTACCTACTAATACTAATTATTTACCAATTACCAATACATTAATTTACAATATAAAAATAAATAAAAATTAGACAAAAAAATATTTTAAAAATGTAATTATTTACAATTAAATTACTTCCTGGGGTATTCCCCTATAAGCACACAACCCACTACAGAAAATAATGTAATAAAATAAACATATTTATCAATTAATGATTTACAATAAATTACCAATTATATTTTAATTAATTAACAATTAATTCTAAATATTTACCAATAAATAAATTAACATATTTAATTAATTATAATTAAATTACTTCCCACCCTATTCCCCTATAAACCCACAACCGGCTACAGAAAATAAAATTACAAATAAAAATAAATAATAAAAATTACCCACTAATACTATTTATTTACCAATTACCAATAAATTCATTTACAATATAAAAATAAATAAAAATTAGACAAAACAATATTTTAAAAATGTAATTATTTACAATTAAATTACTTCCTAAGGTATTCCCCTATAAGCACACAACCCACTACAGAAAATAATGTAATAAAATAAACATATTTATCAATTAATGAATTACAATAAATTACCAATTATATTTTAATTAATTACCAATTAATAACAATTAATTCTAAATAAATACCAATAAATAAATTAACATATTTAATTAATTATATTTAAATTACTTCCCACCCTATTCCCCTATAAACCCACAACCCGCTACAGAAAATAAATTACAAAAATTAACATATTTATCAATTAATCAATTAAAATTAATTTCCAATTATATTTTAATTAATTACCAATTAATAATTAATTAACAATTAATTCTAAATGAATACCAATAAATAAAATAACATATTTAATTAATTATAATTAAATTACTTCCCACCCTATTCCCCTATAAACCCACAACCCGTTACAGAATTATATTACACAAAAATTAAAATTTTATATTAACTTACCTTAAATTCGATATTTTTGTTGTCTATATTATGTCTAGTCGATATTATGTCCATTCTATATTTTGGATTCGATATTATGTCCATTCTATTCGATAATAACATTTTCTAGTCTATATTATGTCTAGTCGATATTTTGTCTATTCTATATTTTTTACTCGATATTATGTCTAGTCGATAATTAAAACTCGATATTTTGTCTCTATACCATAAGAAATACTATTTGTATGTTTGAAATGCCACAATGTAATCTTTTACATTTGAAGAATGTCCCCTTTTGCTATTAATACAAAATATTTTTTTTTATAAAAAGAAGCAATTTATTATACCCGAATAGAACCTTGACCAATGGCCAAATCATGAATAACGATCATAAGAACACCTGCACCACAAAACCTGTAAAAATTTAGAAAGGCATAACATGAAGAACTACAGATGTTCAAGAAAATTCTACAAAATCAAGACGCTAAAAGTGAAACAGACCAAGAAAATATATTAAAGGGCATTATGAGAAGCCAAGAAGCAATTCCACGACAGTTATTGGGCAAAAAATCCTGCATGTCAGCATAAATGCAAAATCTTTTTGTAAAATAGTAAACCAAATAGAAAAAGACTCTTCAAAGGCCAAAAACGCAAACATTTGCAAAACTGCATCGATGAACATCTTTCGAATGCATTATGCTCTCAAACCTTTACCAATAGATTACGCCCTAAAGAGATGAGAAATCAGACTTTAACAAAACCAGCAACAAAGTTTTAAAACTCAAAATTGAACGAGTCATCAATTGAGAAAAATGAAAAAGGTGTACCACAGTATAACGACAAACAAGTTCTAAAAGTAATTGCAAACATACTGATGGATCCCCAGGCCAAAGCGATCTTCCTCAAGCCTTATTCAAAGAGAAACCGGCAATTTGAGCCAAGGTTTTAGGCAAGTTATACTGGTATGTATTACATGATGCAGTTTTACCAATTTTCACTGAGGGGGATCGATAATTCACACGATCTACAAAGGGGAGGGGGGTGGCAAATCCAATGTAGGATACTACTGGTTAATAAGTCTTTTAGATTTTGAAGCTAGGATTTCCCAGGAACTTTACACATGGGCAATAATACCACTAAAGATAATGGCTTGGAACCAGAACAATTTCCAAGAAGGAGGGGGGACAAAATCAAACTTGCTAACTCTTTCCTTATAAATGGAAAACACTTTTACAGCTTGGCCTTTATTGTAGACATGTTTTGTGGATTTTAAATCTGCATTTGACTGTGTTCTAAGGAATTAACTATGAAAAAAATTAGAAACCTGGAGAACACCACCAAATCTGCTCTTGGCAATTCTAATATTATTTTCCAACACCTGGGTGCAAGTTAAACTTTGTGAGGGTAGTAGGCTGTCTTGAAAAAATTAAGACATCTGGATTGAAACAGTAATGTGTACTAGCTCCAGCATAATTTATCATGTACATTGCCGATTTATCCAATCAACTAGACAATAATAATGCGCACTAGCCAAAAATATTTAGAAGATCATTTTCGAGCCTGCTCTGTGTGGATGATCTCCTCGTGCTCAGCAAAGCCAAAGTAGAGCTACAGAGGTTACTCAATAAGCTGCAAGAATTTACTGAGATTAATACCTTGGAGACAGATCTAAATGAAACAAAAGTGCTATAATTGGGAAAAAAGATCAAACTCCTGGGGCCTCATTTATGACTTTTTGCCGTAGGGAAGCGCAGCAGGCCTTCCTGCTGCGCTTCCCTACGGCAAAAGAAAAGGGCAGAAATGCGCTGTATCTATAAGATACGGCGCATTCCTGTCCTTTTCCCCTCCGCCGGCGCACAATGGGCTGCTTGCACAATGGTGCAAGGGTGCCTGCGTTGCGGGGAAGATTATTTTTGTACAGGAAGGGAAACCTTTCTGTACAAAAATAATCACAAGAGGCTTTTCCTCTTTCTATGTGTGCTGTAGAATGCAGCACACATAGAAAAAGGAAATACGAGGAGAAATAAAGACATTTCTCCCTGTTGCGCCTCCCTTACGCCTCCCCTGGGGAGGCGTAAGCTTTTGGCACTGCTTCAGAGTTACGATTTCTCGTAAATCTGGGGCAGTGCCAAAAGGCCATGGATGTTGCTGGGAAAGCCCCCAGCAACACCCATTGCACGCCCCTTTACCGCAGTACACTGCGTTAAAGGGACTGATATTTATCAGGCAGCAGTACGCCACAAAAACTGGCGTACTGCTGCCTGATAAATACCACGCTGGCTTCTGCGCCATGGAACTTCATGAAAAGTGAAGTTCCGATGGCGAAGGGGCCTCATAAATGAGGCCCCCGGTATCTGGTATATAAATGACCTTAAACATTGTCAAAACAACAGCGTGTAAATACTCGATTGAAATCATAGCTTCTGCACGAGGTACTTACCTCGTGCACAAGTAGCCAATAAGATCTGAACCAAATTCATTATCAACAACAGCTTTCCGAAGGCTGTCCAGATCCTTGTGGGGTCGCACTTTGGAACCAATGGAAAAATAATTAGCTCTTAACTGCTTCCAACTATCACATACACTAGCGAAATTTTGTATCAAGGCCAAACCTTTTTGGTACATTAACTGCCTCAACAAGCCGAGCATTATTCTGCTTGCCAACACAAGCCTGGCAGGCACAGGTGTGGCTCGAGTTCGGCCTTAATAAACAGGCCTGGGATGGAAAATAAAAATCTTAATGATAAGGCGCCATACCAGTGATATTTGGAGAAATCAATAAATAGTCTTCAAGCAAAGGAGATTTCAACAAACACAATAAAAAAATATCAAACAGGACTATGATATTCGTTCTTGAGGACAAAAACAGAATTAG
Organism: Lissotriton vulgaris; assembly: GCF_964263255.1. Taxonomy (NCBI): domain Eukaryota; kingdom Metazoa; phylum Chordata; class Amphibia; order Caudata; family Salamandridae; genus Lissotriton; species Lissotriton vulgaris. The sequence goes on along the minus strand of NC_141693.1, from coordinate 533,303,664 downwards.
TCTGATGCTCCCATCCTGTCTGATAATGAATACCTACTCTGAGCCAAAAATGCAATAATACTTAGCCACAAGCTTAAAAGGCAAATGTATGTTATATCGCTTTGGAACCCTTCCAACAGGTGCATTTCTCCCTTAAAGGACACAGTGTTGAAACATTTCTGTATGTAGACTTTTAGAAATGGAGAAGGAAACTACTATTTACTCTACCCTCAAGTGTCCCGCTCTTTTAAAAGAGAGCTGAACTTTTCAGCATTACATTTTCAGCCAGTTAGTTGAACCCACATGCAGACTAGTTCTCATTGAAGCACTGAACGCAAAAATCCTGGCCTTGAACCTTTAATTAATCAAGTTTGTGGAATTATTCGAAAAAAGACGATGAAAAGCGAAGTTTGATTATTAACATATTCACATTCAGTGGTATTTGCACATAGGCACCTGCCTGTTGTAAATAGCTATTACCATGCATTCTAAATGTGTTAAATATAGATTGTAACCTCAGTTAAAAAAATATATTTTTGATATATGCATTGGTTTTAAGAAAATATGCATGTGAAGATAGGTACCCGTTAAGGATCACCTGGGTCACTAATGAACACTTCTCAGCCTTCTGTACCGAATGAAGAGTTGGTCAGACAGTAGAGAACACAAACCAATAACTGTTTATTCATGTACACTCAGAGCAGAGCCCCATCTGCCCAGTCGCTAGGAGTGCTGCAGAGGGAACTGAAATCAACAAGCATAGAGATACAGTATGTATGTTTCGTAACTGGGCAAAAACACGCCCACAGTGGAATTTTCCATGCAGGTGCAGCTCAACAGCGAAATACGGAAATGGCTTCAGCGCTCATATCTTTACACAAAGTAACAGAATCCTAGGTCGTTCCATCCGAAGCCCACCACCATACAAAAGGGAGAGGGCCTCTATCTAGTGAGAAAGTTTTGTGCTAACGTGAACAGTGTGCTTATTACTAAAACTAAACCAAGTGAAGAAACAAAACGCAGAGAGGAGCATTTCTCAGAATTGAACTAGATCAGATTCGAACAGCCTAAAAGGATGCCCAAATAGAAAATGGCGCAGCAAAAGCAAACTTACATGAAACGCTATATAAGCATGAACGTTTTCTATTCTAACACATGAGACAAATAAATTGATTGAAAATTGAAGGTCCAAGCAGTCCACTGCCCACTGGTCAGCTGGATCTTCCACATTGGGACAGCCATTCTTCAGACTGTTCTGTCTCCACTGCCCTACTGACACTTGGAGAGCACTTCGAGCCCCTGGGTGAAAATATCGAGCAGGCTAGCTCTTAAATCTTCTCTTCAGGAAGATCCAGACAGAAGTTTTTTTTCTGTTTCTTCACCTAGTCCAATTAAGTTCTGAGCAGGTTGGTGGGGTGTAGATCAATGCTAATATCCAGCTACTCGCCTCAAAGTCATGCAACTTGAGCAAAGAGTATCTGATCTTGGAGATTTTAAGAACAACCAAGACTCCTCAACCCTAAAGCTTCAATCCGAACTCACCGAATTACAGTTGAAACTTGAGGATGTCAAAAACAGGTCTTGCCATTCCAACCTGCAACTTTTTGGGGTACCCTAAGGGCAAGAAAATTACCTGACTGTTACCAAATTAATCTCAGATCTAATTGTCAAGCTCATGGTTCCTGAATTAGCAGCCAAGAACATGGGCCTTACTATTTCACAAGCTCGCCGTGTTCCAGTTCCCCAACTCCAAGTACCCGCAAACTATACTAGTGAAATTTGGCGATTTTCATGTAAAACAACGGATTCTGGACAATGCAATAAGGGATAAAGATTACCGTAGCCCAGACAATTACTCTTTCAAAATCTTTTTGGATTTGTCCATATCTGCAGTACAACACTACAAAGAGTTCAAAGGAGGCGCCAGCAGGGATTGTCCAACATTCAAAATTGAAAGTTCTCTGCAAGCGTTAATTTCAGATCTGTCACACTGTGGAACAGGTTAAGCTGTTCCTACAATCTGTCAAAAGGCTGATGCGGGAGGTGGGGTCAGGCATTGGTGACCTGGGTAGCTGCATAAAAATACCTCAGTTTTTCAATATGACTTCAGATTCACACATTTGTGTTAGTCCAGGTGCAGCTCTTCATTTTGCTAGCCACTTTGGCATGACAGTAGGGCAATTCAGCAAGCAGGACTGCCCGACCATCCACAGTTGCAGTCCCCCGAGTTCCATGTCAGGGCACTCATCTAGGGGAGGTTGTTCAAGGGGAGGAAAGTTGGGCACTCAAGGGTGGGTGGAGAACTGCTTCAGTGGGGCTCCTGTGGGGAGGAGAATGGAGGGAGGGTTAAGGTCACTGCAGGTCAGAAAATTCAGGTAAAAAAGTCCAGAAGCTTTTTTTCTCTTTGAATTTGCCATCTATGGGTTGATGTAGCAAACTCTTCACCATGTGGGTCCAAAGGAAGTCTGGGGGAAGGTAGATCAAGCTTCTGATGGGTTCCAAAGCCATGGATTCAAGGTGCTTGAGTATTGTAACCTGTAAAACTAATTACAGAAATAATTGTACCAGATTTGAGTCCATTTTGGCGTAGCTCAGGTCATCAAAAGTGAAGAGCATGCTCTTTCAAAAGACTCATCTTAAAGTTTCGGCTAAACAACCAAGTCTCCATTACTTATTTCTCAAACTTACTTTGCATCAGCCAGCACTGCAGTAAGGGCGGTGGTGGCCCTGATTTAATGAGATCTCTTGTGTGAGGTGCAAAAGGTGCTAAGTGATCCTAAGGCAATGTGAATTATGGTGAACCAATGGCTGCATGACCAGCTCATCCACCTTTTTAGTTATTATGGCTCTATTGAAGATGACACGTTCTCTCTTAGTGAAGTCTACAATCTTATGCAATCACTTGAGGGACTCGTAGTATTAGGGGGGGGTTCAGCATTATCCAGGATATCAAACTAGATTGCTCACATATTAACAAGCAGCAAAATAAGCAATGGTCATTGCATTTCTTGAGTAAATTAGGCAGCAGTTTCATTTTATTGGACCCTTGGTGGGTCGATCAAACTCGAATATACATGTTTCTTGAAACGTTACAACTCTGCCTCAGGAAGTGATTTCTTTCTGATCTCCCATTTGTGGAGCAGAATCTGTTCAGGTATATTATCAAATCCGTTTCCGGACCATTCAGTCCCTTATAATGAGGTATCACTGAGGGATCAGAGGCGTCAATGGCCTTGTTGGTCCCTCAACAGATCCTTATTAACAGATGAAAGCTGGAGTATGACTTTTCGATCTGTTACAGATTAATATTTCAGTCTGGTGGAAATTTAAAGCATTAATATGGGGCAAGGAGATTTCTTTTAGAGCACAACGTAATAATCCTAAGGAGGGAACAGTCTGCGGATCGACAACATGAACTCGATCTGGCCATGCTCACTCACTCTACGGTCCAAACTCCAATTACAAAATCTAGGGTCCAACAAGTGCATCAAAAATTATATGTCTGGGGAAATTGTCAATCAAAGTGCTTGTTTTCAGAATCACTATGAGGAGAGCAAGCAAATACCTAGTTTTTTGGCATAGTCAGTTAGGAAAAAAAGAACAATGAGGTTATCAAAGCAATCTTTGATGAAGCGGAGAGCCAAATGGTAACTGTTAGAAATGGGGGTCTCTCGTTGGCACTGGCTGGTGCCATTGTCCGAATAGGGACCATTCCTCCTAAGTCAGGGCAAGTGGGTAACCCCTTTCAATAACCCCTGCTCAACCCTGTGGTAATGTAGCACGAGCAGTTAGGCCTATATCAGAGGCAGTGTGTGAACGTACAATAAGGCAGCAATGAACCAAAAAAGGACACAACTCAGGTAGGTATAGAAAAAGAATATCTTTATCTAGCAGTTTAATTCAACTCTCAAAGAGTGTCAACAATGACAATTCACATCAACCAGTAGGGACTCAACAAAATGACAACGTCTCAACCAAATCATACCACTGACTGAGTTCAGGGATGGGACATACACGGCCCATTGCACACCAGTTACCTGTTGTTGCAAAAGCGGGACAGCATGCAGCTTCTCAAAGAAACAGAAACGGTGACAGACGGACTCCCAGCGGACACAATACAGGGAGGCAGAGGTCCGCAGCATGCATCTACACTGACTCTGGCACTTGGGGACAGGCGGGCTCTCCGCAGTAGCAGCACACAGCTGCGGCGGCCCGGATTGGAGGAGGCAAGGACTCTCGTCTTGTTGCACCATGGTGGGCACATAGCGGCAACAGCTCTCTCTTGGCTGCGGTGGCCCACAGGACAATTCCGGGGGGGATGCAAAGTTGTCCAGGGAGCAGGCGTTCAGCAGCCACAGCTTTCTGTCAGCTTCGGCGGCCCGTTGGACAATTCCAAAGGGGGATGCAAAATAGTCAAATGTGTCAAGGGTGTGGGCGCTCAGTGGCTATAGCTCTCTTGCAGCTGCGGCGGCCCACAGGACAGCTCATGGGGTTGCACAGTGGCCAGGGATGTGGGCACTCAGCAGCTACAGCTCTCCTCCAGCTGCAGCGCCCAAGGGATCACTCACAATGGTGCACAGTAGCGGAAGGTGTGGGCACTGAGCGGCTACAGCTCTCTCTTGGCTGCAGTGGCCCACGGGACAAATCAAGATGATGCACAGTAGCAAAAGGTGTGGGCACTCAGCGGCTACAGCTCTTGTCTCGGCTGCGGTGGCCAACGGGACAAATCACAATGGTGCAGAGTAGCAAAAGGTGTGGACACTCAGTGCCCACAGCTCTCTCTCAGCTGCAGCGGCCCACCAGACAAATCACGATGGTGCAGGTTCCGGCGGGTCTCAGTGGCCACAGCTTACCATCATGCAGCGGCCCACACGGATCCTTCGGCAGATTGGAGGGGGCAGATTTAGGAAGGCTCTCAGCGGTGGCGGCTCTCATCCCGCACAGGTTCAGCACAGAAAGGTTCAAAGGTTCAGAGTTAGGCGGGCGCTCAGCAGCGGCAGTTCCCTCTGAGCTGCAGTGGCCCTTCACAGGTTCAGCAAACATGTCAGAAGAGGCCCAGTCCATGACTCTTACAGTAGACCTAGAGGCTCCGGATTACTCGACGGGGGCCTAGCCTGCAAGCGAAACTCCCCGCATGGTAATTCCAACGGCCGACTGGGTGAAGTCTAATGTCCCTGAGACTTCGGCAGGAGACTCCCTCGATTTGGGCCCTCAATAGTTTCTTAGGCAAGATGGGTTATAGTTGCAAAGTCCTTTTCTCGGTTCACTCAGACAGACTTTCGTCTTGACATCCAGAAGGAACACACTTGGCCAAAGTTCCAGTGCAGCATTTTTTACCTAACAATTCTTTGTTCTCTAAGGTTGCAAATCACTGACTCCAGTCAGAACCATATCGGTGGGGTCGGGGAAACTTGGTTTACGAGGCGACATCCTGTACTTTCAGAATGAGGGGGTCTGCTATCAGACACCCAGTGGGAGGTGGAGCCATCATTCACATTGCCACGAGCGACCCTGCTTGGATCAAAGAGTCACTCCTCCCCACGCTTGGAACACCGATCCCTCTCTCCAGCCAGGTCTGACCCAGCTGGCCCTGCTGCTCCAAAACCAGACGGCCAATATGCATACTCGAAGCAGCCCGCAGTAAAGCTTTGAACAAGAAACTACTGCATTTTCAGGAATGGCATTTAATAACATATAACACCGAAAGGGTCCTCACCAATAGGTGGCTACTATTGCATTTTCAGGGACGGCATTTCACAACATATAATACTGAAATGGTCCTCACTAAAAGGTGGCCCTCACCGGCCTGATTATAATAATATTAAACTTGTAGTTACTATCTGGTTCCTAGGCCCAGATAGGTTGATAGACAGTAATCCTTAATGAAACAGGCTATACTAATGTAAGCGTCAGAGTTATCCTGATTCACACAGTCACTTATATACATGGAGCATTCATGCTGTGGCACTGAGTAGCAGTGGCATGGCGACCAGAACATCTATATCCAGCCAACATACAAGACAGGAAGAGTAGCAGGGGAAGGGAGACCTACACCAATGATGCCAGGTCTAACACGCGTCCACTCCAGCTGAAATGTGGGGGAGAACTAACCATCCCCTTGGGGGTTCTCCTCACTAAGGCAAAAAAATCTGGATGGACCATCAGCATTGGCGTGTTCGGAACCAGGTCGGTGTTCCACAGTGAAATCCATACCCTGTAGGGAAATGTACCACCTCAACAACTTGGGATTCTCACCCTTCTTCTGCATCAACCATCTAATGGGCATGTGGTCTGATTGAGCCCAGAAGTGAATCTGAAACAGGTAGGGTCTCAACTTCTTCAGCGCCCAGACCACAGCAAATGCCTCATGCTCAGTTACACTCCACTTCTGTTCCTGGGGAAGTAGCCTTCTACTTAGGTCTAGTCGCTCTTCATTGATCTATGACAGAACAACCCCTATACCATGCTCTGAGGCGTCCATCTGGACAACAAATTCCTTTGAATAGTTGGGTGCCTGAAGCACGGGTGCAGTGCACATGGCAGTCTTCAGGGCGTCAGTCCAGTTAACCTTCTTCGGCTGCTTCTTAGAAGTCAGTTCAGTCAAGGGTGCAACAATTTGGCCATATCCCTTAACAAACCTCCTATAGTACCCTGTGAGTCCTAAGAAGGCCCTCACCTACATCTGAGTCTTGAGGGGGTTCCCACACCAGCATAATCTCAATTTTGGGTTGAAGGGGCGCCACCTGGCCGCTCCCCACCTGGTGTCCAAAATATACTACCAAACCTTGTCCAATATGGCACTTACTGGCTTTGATTGTGAGGCCTGCTCTCCGCAGTGCCATCAATACCTCCCAGAGGTAGCGCAGGTGGTCCTCCCAAGAGGAGCTAAACACCGCAATGTCATTCAGGCAGGCGGCACTGAAGTCCTAAAGCCCAACCAACACGTGGTTGACCAACCTTTGGAAGGTGGCAGGGCCATTCTTCAGGGCGGGGTGTGTCACCATTAAAAGAGGAACACGAAACACAGTGACCTAGTCCACAAGGCAATAGTTTTTATGTAAATCTGTGGGTATATGTGGATATGTCAAGAGATCATTCCAAACACACCTCTGAATTTAACAATAGGTGTCTGTCTCCAGATGCTTGCCAAAAAATTATAAAAGTAGCCAATCTCTGATACATCTAACATTAGACATCCGGTGGATCCGGTGCTGAGAAGACGCCGGTGAATCATTCTCCACTGATAAATTTTTATGGGAGGATAGACTACACTTACCGAGTGGGAGTGGGTCCCTGACTTTTCAAAAAAACGTGGCTACAATGGTATGAAAGTCGAAGCTGTAAGCCAGCATTCCAAACACAGTACTTTGCTGGCAGTGGCTTTCTATAAACACTTTTGCCCTGAAGAAATTGCCTGAATTTTAACCATGGCAATGAAACATGTCGGCAGCGAGTTGAAAGCGAATCGATAGGTAGTATTCGCTTCTCTCTTTGTTTTATATATGTGTTTACTGTTGGCAGACAGGAGAATACAAATAAAAAGGTTCCTATTCTTGTGTGCCCAGTATTTGTTTTGTTATATGTTGAACGTTGTTAGTCCTTGTCACATATAAGTTTGTGTACACTGCACCATTCACTGTCTTTTACTTTTGGGAGTCGGACACGTTTACGTTAAGCTAGTTGATACCGATGATGAGAACAGGGCCACCCTGGTGAGTACCAACCAGGGGCCCCAATGGTGGTGCGCCCGTGAGGTGTCTTCTAGCTACTCACACATTTTTTCAGATGTCGTCTCTCTACTGAATGTTTGTCCTGTGGTGTCTAATGTTAGATGTATCAGAGATTGGCTACTTTTATAATTTTTTGGCAAGCATCTGGAGACAGACACCTATTGTTAAATTCAGAGGTGTGTTTGGAATGATCTCTTGACATATCCACATATACCCACAGATTTACATAAAAACTATTGCCTTGTGGACTAGGTCACTGTGTTTCTTGATTGTATGAGTGGAGGGCGACCTAGTCCTATAAATCCCTCTGTACTCCTAGTATATGAACACCATTAAAAGAGGGACAAGGCAAGGGTGCCCTATGTCACCTGTTCTGTTTGTCTTGTTCATTGAGCCTTTGGAAGCTGCATTAATGCAAGATTCACAGATTAGGGCTCCCATTCAGGGTGCACCCAAGATAAAACTTTTCACAGGTGATATGATTTTATATCTGGCTGCTGAAAACATTCTCAACACCCTTGCCAAAATTCTGGCTTTTACAGATATGGGGGGACTATAAGTTCAATCACGCCAAATTTGAAGCTATCCTCTTCAATAGTACCACTGCGGTTCTACCCGCCGCAGTGATACCTCACTATTCTAGCACTTGTTCCATCAAATACCTCGGCATCTTTGTTACTTAAAAGTTTTCAGATTTTTTCAGACTCAATTTTACCACTGCCCATAACAAGATGCGCAGGTTATTAATCGAGTGGCACTATCTGCCACTCTCTATTATAGGACGTGTAGCTTTAGTTGAACCATTTATGGCAGAAGAAAAAATCCTGCACTAATTTGATGACTTTAAGTTGAATGTTGAAGATGGAGGGTTAGCTCTCCCGCACCTTAAAAGAACTATCAAGCTGCGTTCCATAACTGGCTTGCTCGTGCTTCAATGATCAGTAATCATTTGGATTATTTCTACCTCCAACAGATGTTATGTGAGGTCAATATCTGGCTTCTTGCCTTCTTAAAAATTTTAATCCTAAACGCACTAGATACAAGCTACCTCACATTGTGGTCTTTAGATGTGTGAAACTAAAAGATGAATTTCAGATTTCTGTTTCATCCCCACATTTGTATAAAGGATAGGCCCCGGGCGGCTAGGATTACAATTAGAGACTGCAGCCATAAACAGATGGGAGAGGGGAGGTTTTTACAGGCTCAGTGATCCTATGCTGTCCGAGCCAGTGAAGCCCTGGGAACAGCTGACTGGTATTCTCTGATCTGTGAATCAGTCATTTATTAGGGAGTAAGGAACAACCTCCCAATTCACTACTTGAGGGCATATTATCAAGAGCGGCGTTAAAAACTATCGCTGATTTAGTGGCAGAATACTGCTTCTAAAACGGCGATAATGGGCCTGATAATATGATCTTGAGAATTCCAATAGAAGTCCATGTTCTGGTGTGAACATGGGCTTCTATTGGAATTCTCCAGGGCATATTATCAAGCCCATCATCGCCGCTTTCCGGCGATAATTTCAACGCCGTTCTTGATAATATACCCCTTAGTGACATTAGTGAAGCATATTTTGTGACCGGCTTCCCTTTATTAGGGAATTGTTACTGGTTATTAAACCACAAGCTCAGTGAGGTAGTGGTCCCCGCATTTCTGACTAATGTGTGGGCCTTTCCAGAAGGCAAGATTGTTTTAAGGTCATGGGTCCAGTTATAAATAAATGGCCCATAGTGCTGTTTGTGAAGCAATATTTAAAAGGATGTCTTTTTATTCCAAATGGCTGCTGTATTATACTTCCCTGCAGTTGCAAAAAATATTTCCCACCATCTCTGCAGCATGTTTTAGATGTGGCCACGTGAAGAGCGATTGGCTTCATGTCTATCTTACATGCCCAGCTCTTCACCGTTTTTGGCAAAAAATATTTTGTCTTATAAGTGATAAGCAGCAGGTTAGAATTGACCCCGATCCCTATGGAGCCTTATTCTGCATGTGTCTTCCGTGTACCCAAATTACATTACGACAGCAACACTTCTTTTTTCTTACCACATTGATAGCTAAATCTTTAATCTTGCAATTGTGGAGATTCTCCGAGGTACTCACCTTTAACCAGTGGTTGGGTAAAATGAAGCGGTGAAAAAAAGCCACGAATCGCTCTCTGCACAAAGTTAGTACTTTGAAATTATTTGGGGAGATGTGGCATGATTGGCTGGAATGAGACACTGTATCATTTTGGCTGTTTCAGTGTTTTATATCATGTTTGGGATTTTGTGGCGAATGCACTTATTGGGATGTTATTTTCTTCTTTTTCTTACATACTCTGTTGGATTTATGTTGTATTTCCTATTTTGGATTGAACTCTTGCATTATGATGGATATTTATGATATTAGTATGAACTTTTTTCTACTAGATTAATAAAAATAATTAAAACAAAAGCTTCCAGGCAGCAGAGCAAAGTCACATTTTATAGTCACCTTGACATTCCATTTAGCAAATAGCTACCTTTAATAATGAGCTGGATATCTGAATGCAGTCTGCATCATTTTGTCTAAGATAAGATATAAAATAGTTACTTTTAATCATGAGTAGGTCTTTTCAACAGTAAAAGCCAAAAAAAGCCTTTTTGGTTTGAATAAAGGTTTTTAGGGAGTCGCTGAAGGGAAATGTTTCCCGTTTCGGTTGTATGACGTGACCACGCATGTAATTACCATGCATGCCTTTACATCTCTGCCTGTACAACGCATGCATCATTACCACGCATGCATTTCACACGATAATTTTTACAACGTATATGCCTTTACCTGGCATGCCTTTACCATGATAATACCGTTATAAAGGCATGCTTGGTAAGAGCACATAGGTGCTCAATTGGCATGCGTGTAAAGGCATTACCTTGGTAATGGCATGCATGCCGTTAAAACGTACTGGCATGAACATCCCAGTTTTTTGTTGTTTCTCCCCATGTGATATGTTCTCAGTGCTAAATAGACACTCTGAATGGACTTTCATTTTTGGCTTAAAAGAGATGCCAGAACCGGAGAAATCTTTCCTCTGCTGCAGTCCCCTGCCCGTCCATGAAACCTACGTCCACTGGTCCATTGGAGAGCCTGATGGGTCCTGAGGGGGCTGAGGTGACTTGAATGCTGTGTGGCATGCCTGTACCTGGCCCTGACCCCTAAAACTGCCCCCTGCTTCAGCCCCCTGCCCAGTCCTGAACCCTAAGTCTGTCCCTTTACTTGGTCCCAAGCCCTAAAGCTGCCACCCATGCCGCAGTCCCCTGCTCAGCCCTGTGTTCCATAACCCTTCTGTTAGATTTGGGGGTCTCTAGTTGGCACAGGTAGGTACTTGTGACAATTAGGGACCTTACCTCTATTCTGGGTAAGGGGGTACACTCCTAAAATAACCCCTGCTCACCCCCTTGGTTGCAGGGCATGAGCAGATAGGCTTATCTCAGAGGCAGTGTGTAAAGCATTTGTGAACACATACAGTAATCAAGTGACAACAATACAGATAGACCCCACACAGGTTTTATATCAAAAATAAGTATTCTTTATATAGATTTAACACAAGACCACAAACGACAAAAATCCACAATACTGTACTTAAAATGGTAGGTTTATCTTAGCTCTCTTTAGTGTTAGAACGCGACACTTTCAGTATATGTACCTTACGATGCGTCACGCTTCCACAACAAAAGTGTTGCAGGGATGGAAATGCGGCAAAGATACTGTGCAAAGAAATAAAGGGTTGTGTAGGAAGGGGGAGTCTCTAGTTGGCGCAGTGCAACACTAGCGACAAGCAGGGACTCTCCTCTTCCTCGTCAGGGCTGAGGGTTACCTTCCAGACAACCTCTGCTTACCCTCTAGGTAGTGTGGCTTAAGCAGTCGCAGGCTAATCTTTGGGGCATATAGGTTAAACACTTGCGATAGTACACCTTTACAACCAACCCACCACACAACGAGACCAGACTGTATTCTGTAAAAATATATATCTTTATATAGATTTTAAGCAGGCTTGTGAATACAGTCAACGTACTTTATGATAACGGTTGCAAATTACTCAGTTCAGGTTACCACAGTTCTTATAGCAGTTCTCTTTGGGCCCGTAGGCCGGGGTTAACCAAAGTTCTTGTGGAACCGGCGGCTTCCAGGGGATCTGTCCCACGTCGCGTTGCCTTCCCGGGGTCGCTGATCGTTGCGGCTCTTCAGCCGAGCAGGTCACTGGTCATCCGGGGCAGCGGTGTTCTGTGGCGGCAGGGTCCTCTCCTCGTCGTCCGCTCCGACCCTGGAGGCGGCGGCTGTGCGGTGGTGGCAAGTGGCAGTACGGTCCCCAAGTGCAGGACGTACCCAGCCAAATGCCGGTGCAGCTGTGGGCTCACAGCTGGGCTGTCGGGCAGGCTACCGACCTTGCGGATTCTCACAGGGTAACTGTCCGTCTTTGCAGGTGAGTGGCTGCTCGTTATGCAGTCACCTCAAGAGCTCGGACCGGACGGGTCCTCCTTCGCTTTGCTCTCGGGCTCCCGGTGCAGTTGCGGTCATGGTGTTCGGGCCAGCGGCGGCTGGTCCTTACTTTGTTCCCGCTGTTGCTTTGGGCCCCGGTCACGGTGGTCAGGTGGATGTCGTTGCCTTGGAGGAGATTCCTCCGTCGGTACTGCGGCGATGGTCAGCACCCGCAGTCGCTTTCTTCCAAGGGGGTAGCGTCCACTGGTCCTGGGACGCTGGTCAGGGGGCAAGTTCAGTTGCAAGCCCTTGGAGATCTCTTTAGCAGAGTTTGGCACAAAGCAAAGCAAAAGTCTTCTCGTAGTCTTTTCTCCTTCCTCTCCTTCGGCAGCAAGGCACCAGACACAGGCAAGAGTCAGCACCCTTCCTTGTCTCTCACGGTCCTTCTCGTCGGGCAGAGTCCTTCTGTGGCCCAAACCGGATCTAGTTTTCAAGGAGCAGGGCTCCTTCTTTTATAGGCCAATTCTTTTGTTCTCGCAGGCCAGGGGGGCCTTTGCATAGCCACTCTCAGTCCTTGAGTACCCCGGCGGGTGTATTCCGGCTTCTGCTTTCAGTGTGAGGGGCAGGCGCATCAGACGCCCCACATGGGGTGGAGCCAGCATTGTGCGGACAGGGGCGGCCAGAGTACCTTGTTGATGGGGGCTTCGCCCTTCCTGGGCCAGGTGCCGGCAGAGTCATCCGCCGCTCCCCAGGAGGGTGGAGCCAGCATTGTGGTGGCCGAGCACAGCTACAGTTCGAGTCAAGAGGCACTCCTACCTCCCACTAAGGTGTAATCTGCGCATTCACCACCTGTCATCCCTCCAGCCCTGTCACTCACACATCCCAGACAGTCAGATACACATACCAGCAGAGGCGGGCTGAAATGGTTAAGCAAGCAAATGCTAACTTTCTAAAAGTAGCATTTGCAAACCCAGGACACTAAAATAAACTTGACTACCAGAAATATTTTATCATCCTGAGTTCAGGCATACTAAACATGACTCGCTACCGTGCTCCTTGAGCCTGCGGGAATTATAGGGTGTAATAATTCCAGCAGCTCAGTCTGGCCTAATGGAGCAGGTAGCCTTCAATAGTGAAATACGGTCTCGGTTGTAAGTCACTACTAGGACATGCCACGCACATCAGGGCTTGTCCTACCTTACACCTACAACGCACCCTGCCCGCAGGCCTACCATAGGGGTGACTAATATGTAGTCAAGGGAAGGGTCGAGGCTGGCAAGTGGGTGCACTTGCCCAGCTAGCGTGACAGTACGAGACCGCACGCGGGTTCTGCGGTCGCAGTTCCCAGACACAACTTTACGGCTGCTTCGGTGGGTGGCGCAACCTGCGCTGCAGGCCCACCAGCAGTATTGGCATCTACAAGCCCCGGCACTCTCTAGTGCGCTTTACTAGGGACTGACAGTAAATCCAATGCACCAATCATGGATACCAATCGTATGTACAGTTTTTACGGTAGGGAGCACTTGCACTGCGGCACGGATCAGCAGTGGCGCAGTGCCCTGAGTATCGGAAAACCAGCAAAACATTGGAGGCACATCAGCAAAAAGTGGAAGGGAGACTCACGCCAAGGTGCCAGGTCTAACATGTGTCCCCTCCAGCTGAAATGTGGGGGGAACTACCCTTCCCCAGGGAGTTCCACATCACTAAGGCGGAAAAATCTGGACAGACCGTCAGCGTTGGCGTGATCGGTGCCAGGGCGGTGTTCCACCGTAAAGTCCATACTCTGTAGAGAAATGGACCACCTCAACAGTTTCGGGTTCTCACCCCTCATTTGCATCAACCATCTGAGGGGCCTGTGGTCCGTCTGAACTCGGAAGTGAGACCCAAACAAGTAGGGTCTTAGCTTCTTCAGTGCCCAGACCACAGCAAATTCTTCACGCTCTATTGCACTCCACCTACTTTCCCGTGGAAGTAACCTCCTACTTATGAAGGCTACGGGTTGGTCAAAGCCCTCCTCAGTCATCTGTGAAAGAACAGCCCCTACACCATGCTCTGAAGTGTCTGTTTGCACAATGAACTCCTTGGAGAAATCAGGGGCCAGGAGCACAGGCGCCGTGCACATGGCAGTCTTCAGGGTGTCAAAAGCCTTCTGACAGGTGTCTGTCCAAATCACATTCCTGGGCTGCTTCTTCGAAGTCAGCTCTGTCAAGGGGGTCACGATCGTGCCATAGCCCTTGACAAACCTCCTGTAATACCCAGTGAGCCCCAGGAAGGCTCTCACTGCAGTCTGGGTCTTGGGGGGTTCCCAAGCCAGGATGGTCTCGATTTTGGGCTGCAAGGGGGCTACCTTGCCACTCCCAACTTGGTGTCCCAAGTACACCACGGAACCCTGCCCAATCTGGCACTTGCTTGCCTTGATTGTGAGGCCTGCTCTGCGCAGGGCCATCAACACTTCCCAGAGGTGTCCCAGGTGTTCGGGCCAGGTACCGCTGAACACTGCGATGTCATCCAGGTAGGCGGCACTGAACTCGTCCAGTCCAGCCAACACCTGGTTGACCAATCTCTGAAAGGTGGCAGGGGCATTCTTCATTCCAAATGGCATAACCCAGAACTGGAAATGCCCATCTGGTGTAGAGAATGCCGACCTCTCCTTTGCCCCATCGGTCAAGGCGATCTGCCAGTACCCAGACGTTAGATCAAACGTGCTGAGGAACCGGGCAGCTCCTAGCCGATCAATGAGCTCGTCAGCTCTGGGGATGGGGTGCGCGTCAGTCTTCGTGACTGAATTGAGTCCTCTGTAGTCCACACAGAACCGGAGTTCGGGTGTGGTTCCCGGCGCAGCAGCCTTCGGAACCAAGACCACGGGGCTGGACCAAGGACTGCTGGAAGACTCAACCACCCCGAGGGCAAGCATCTTGGAGACCTCCTCCTTGATGCAGGCCCGGACCCTGTCAGTCACCCTGTAAGCCTTATGCTTCACAGGTAAGCTGTCTCCAGTGTCCACATCATGGATGCACCAATCTGTGACACTCGGAACCAGGGAGAACAGGTCTGGAAACTGCCCCAGCAACTGGCGGCAGTCCTCCTGTTGTTCGGCGGTCAGGGTGGGTGAGAGGTTAACTCCATCCACTGACCCATCTTTCTCACAGGCCACCAAGAGGTCAGGAAGAGGCTCCGACTCCTCCTCCATTCCGTCATCGGTTGCCAACAACATGCCCACTTCGGACCTTCGCAAGTGGGGCTTGAGGCGGTTGACATGCAGGACCCGCAAAGGGTTCCTGGGCGTCTTCATGTCCACCAAGTATGTCACGGGGCTCTTGCGCTCCACGACCTCAAATGGTCCTGTCCACTTATCCTGAAGGGCACAGGGCTCCACTGGGGCCAGGACATACACCTCTTGTCCAGGCTGAAGCTCAACCAGAGTGGCATTCTGATCGTACCACCGCTTCATTTCCTCCTGGCTCGCTTCCAGATTTGCCTCGGCAAGTTGTCTGAAGCGTCTGGTCTGGTTTCTGAAGGCCAGCATGTAGCTATATACATTCTGGGGAGGTTTCCTGGGAGATTGCTCCCAGCCTTCCTTTACCAAACTCAGCGGTCCTCTCACGGGGTGACCGTACAGTAGTTCAAAGGGGCTGAACCCTAGGGACTTCGGTGGCACCTCGCGATATGCAAAGAGCAGGCATGGTAAGAGGACGTCCCACTTACGCCTCATCGGACCTTCCAGGCCCATGATCATGCCTTTGAGGGTTCGGTTGAATCTTTCAACCAACCCGTTACCTTGGGGATGGTAGGGCGTGGTGAACTTATACGTTACGCCACACTCCTGCCAAAGGGACTTCATATACCTCGATATGAAATTGGTCCCCCTGTCGCTCACCACCTCTAGAGGGAATCCTACTCGAGAGAAAATTCCCATCAGTGCACGTCCCACCACGGGAGCCGTCACTGTCCTCAGAGGGATGGCTTCAGGGTACCGGGTGGCATGGTCCACCAAGACCAGGATGAACCTGTTGCCCATGGCTGTCTTGGGGTCCAGAGGCCCAACGATGTCAATACCCACTCGCTGGAATGGCGTACCGACCACAGGGAAGGGTTGGAGGGGAGCCTTGTTCTTCCCTTCCGTCTTCCCACTTGCCTGGCAAGTCGGACAGGTTCTGCAATAAGCATCTGAACTCTTATGCATTTGGGGCCAGTAAAAGTGGGTGACAAGCCTGTCATAGGTCTTGTCCATCCCCAAATGTCCTGCTAAAGGCACATCATGAGCCAGACCCAGTAGGAAGGCTCTGAACTTCTGGGGTACCACCAGCACACGGGCTGACCCAGGCTCAGCAGCCTTAGGCTCCGAATACAGGAGGTCGTTCTCCCAGTACACGTAATGTGTTTTGGCCTGAACACCATTGGCCTGGTCTGCAGCCTGCTGCCGCATACCCACGAGAGAAGGGCATTCTTTCTGCTCCTTGCAGAATTCCTCCCTGGAGGGTCCTCCTTCTTGCTGCCAATGGGTCAGCTCAGGCAGGTCCCCCAGTTCGGCGATCTGTTCCCCTGTAGGCTCCAGGGCATCCCCCTCAAGGTCTGCTTCCTCCTGGACCGTGGGAACTTCAGGAGCCGGTTTCCCGCGCCCCCTGCGCCTTCTCCCTAAGGCCGGTTCCTTGGCCTCTCCTTCAGGCCCCAGGACCTCTTGATCACCCCTACTGGCTGCCATTGACCGGGTGGTTACGCACGCCCAGTCAGGCAGACCCACCATCCGCAGGTGAGTCGTCTTCTCCACCTTTTCCCAAGGGGAGTGCTCCAAGTCGTTCCCTAGCAAACAGTCAACAGGCATGGTTTTTCTCACACAGACCTGCAGAGTACCAGAGACCCCCCCCACTCGAAGGGAACTTGAGCCATCGGACACTGACTCTCTGAATTATCAGCGTTGATAACCCTACAGTAGGCAGGGGGTACAACCTGCTCTTGAGACACCAGGTGCTGTCTCACTGCAGTCACACTGGCTCCTGTGTCTCTAAGAGCCTCAGCTTCCTTACCATTGATGATCACCACCTGCCCATATTTCTTAGTGTTAGAGGGCAGGTAGTTCGTAGGGATCATCTCGCTGTCTCCTAGCGAGACCAGGGTCATGTGAACGGGATCTCCACCCCCCGGGACCATCATTTCTTCTCCCAAGTGAACGCTAGTCACTTGTCGGGGCGGAGCACCAGTGGGTGCGGGTTTTCCAAACAGGCGACACTTGGGGTCACTGGATATGTGCCCAGGCTCGCCACATTTGAAACAATTGAAGGGCCCCTTTGGAACAGGTTTACCTGTCGGGCCCCATTCTGCTTCGGAGGTGGGGGAGGCTGAGAACCCTGCTGCGGGCTCCCTTGGGAACTACTTTGGGGGCCTTTTTGGAACCCTTTCTGTTTTCCCCTCTTGTCCCCCCCACTCTTCTGCTGGGGACCCTGCCCACTCTTGGCGGAGTCTCCCACGGGACCCTTGTGGACCCTGGTGCTGAGCCAGCGGTCCGCCTCCTCAGCAAGCTTCCTCGGGTTGGACAGCTTGCTATCGATCAGGTGTTGGCGTAACTCAGGAAAACAGTGATCAGACAAGTGCTCCCATGCAATTAAATCAAAGAGACCTTGAAAATCATTAACTTTGTTACCTTTCACCCAACCATCCAGTGCTCTGCAAAAGTAAGTCACATACTCCACATACGTATTCCCAGGCCGCTTAGTACATCCCCTAAACTTCTGTCTATACATTTCAGGGGTAAGCCCGTACCTGTTCATTAAAGCTTCTTTCATGTGGGCATAGGATCTCTGATTTTCAACGGGCAAATCTAGCAAGGTATCTCTCCCTTCGCTAAGGAACCTTCCCCACAACCCCGCTCCCCAATCCTTGTCAGGGACCCGGTGGGAGGACATGGGTACTTCGTATGCCCTAAACCACTGTCCTATGTCATCCCCCTTAAAGAACTCCTTAACTACATCCTTCGGGATGTGCACTCTTGACTCTACCTGCACTGGCGATGCGCTGCCACCAGAGGGAGGACGATCCAAGTCTCTCTCCTTTAGACTTATCTCCCTCATTTTTACTTCATAATCCATTTGGTGCTTTCGCTCTTCCAGCGCCATTCTTTTCGTTTCAAGCTCCAGTTGGATTTTCAATTCTGCCAACTTTCTTTCGTGATTCCTCGTTTCCTTCCTGTCCGCCAGCTCCTCTGGCGACAGGCCTTTACCAAAGCTGTGCTCGCTGTCTTGCCTCTCGAGGTCGATCAGATCCCCAAGTGCATTCTGCTCCTCCGTTGCATTCTGCTCGGCGAGGGCGTCTTGATCCTCCGGGGTCTTTCGGGACTCTATCCAGGCTTTCAGGGCCTTGGAGAGCTGTGTCTTGTTTTTGCAGCCAGCGTGCGGGACCTTGAGTTTCTTGCAAAAGAACTTCAGTTCGTCCTTGGAATATTTATCCACTTTGGCAGGGTCCCCCTCCACCTCCAACACTTCGGAGGTCGTGGACTCTGCTCCATCCAGGCTCTTTGTGCCCGGCATGGTTTCTACACTCGGAATCTTTCTTTCGGCAAAATTCAAAAGCAAAGTCTGTGGCTACGTAACTGGACCGTAATCCTTGTGTAGTGGTCAGAAGCTCAGGTATAGATATCGCAAGTGTAAATTCGAAAATCCTCTCGCTGCTGCCAATGTAGGAAGGGGGAGTCTCTAGTTGGCGCAGTGCAACACTAGCGACAAGCAGGGACTCTCCTCTTCCTCGTCAGGGCTGAGGGTTACCTTCCAGACAACCTCTGCTTACCCTCTAGGTAGTATGGCTTAAGCAGTCGCAGGCTAATCTTTGGGGCATATAGGTTAAACACTTGCGATAGTACACCTTTACAACCAACCCACCACACAACGAGACCAGACTGTATTCTGTAAAAATATATATCTTTATATAGATTTTAAGCAGGCTTGTGAATACAGTCAACGTACTTTATGATAACGGTTGCAAATTACTCA
This sequence comes from Lissotriton vulgaris, assembly GCF_964263255.1. Taxonomy (NCBI): domain Eukaryota; kingdom Metazoa; phylum Chordata; class Amphibia; order Caudata; family Salamandridae; genus Lissotriton; species Lissotriton vulgaris. Next base: position 533,284,538 of record NC_141693.1, on the reverse strand, counting down.
GTTCAGGTTACCACAGTTCTTATAGCAGTTCTCTTTGGGCCCGTAGGCCGGGGTTAACCAAAGTTCTTGTGGAACCGGCGGCTTCCAGGGGATCTGTCCCACGTTGCGTTGCCTTCCCGGGGTCGCTGATCGTTGCGGCTCTTCAGCCGAGCAGGTCACTGGTCATCCGGGGCAGCGGTGTTCTGTGGCGGCAGGGTCCTCTCCTCGTCGTCCGCTCCGACCCTGGAGGCGGCGGCTGTGCGGTGGTGGCAAGTGGCAGTACGGTCCCCAAGTGCAGGACGTACCCAGCCAAATGCCGGTGCAGCTGTGGGCTCACAGCTGGGCTGTCGGGCAGGCTACCGACCTTGCGGATTCTCACAGGGTAACTGTCCGTCTTTGCAGGTGAGTGGCTGCTCGTTATGCAGTCACCTCGAGAGCTCGGACCGGACGGGTCCTCCTTCGCTTTGCTCTCGGGCTCCCGGTGCAGTTGCGGTCACGGTGTTCGGGCCAGCGGCGGCTGGTCCTTACTTTGTTCCCGCTGTTGCTTTGGGCCCCGGTCACGGTGGTCAGGTGGATGTCGTTGCCTTGGAGGAGATTCCTCCGTCGGTACTGCGGCGATGGTCAGCACCCGCAGTCGCTTTCTTCCAAGGGGGTAGCGTCCACTGGTCCTGGGACGCTGGTCAGGGGGCAAGTTCAGTTGCAAGCCCTTAGAGATCTCTTTAGCAGAGTTTGGCACAAAGCAAAGCAAAAGTCTTCTCGTAGTCTTTTCTCCTTCCTCTCCTTCGGCAGCAAGGCACCAGACACAGGCAAGAGTCAGCACCCTTCCTTGTCTCTCACGGTCCTTCTCGTCGGGCAGAGTCCTTCTGTGGCCCAAACCGGATCTAGTTTTCAAGGAGCAGGGCTCCTTCTTTTATAGGCCAATTCTTTTGTTCTCGCAGGCCAGGGTGGCCTTTGCATAGCCACTCTCAGTCCTTGAGTACCCCGGCGGGTGTATTCCGGCTTCTGCTTTCAGTGTGAGGGGCAGGCGCATCAGACGCCCCACATGGGGTGGAGCCAGCATTGTGCGGACAGGGGCGGCCAGAGTACCTTGTTGATGGGGGCTTCGCCCTTCCTGGGCCAGGTGCCGGCAGAGTCATCCGCCGCTCCCCAGGAAGGTGGAGCCAGCATTGTGGTGGCCGAGCACAGCTACAGTTCGAGTCAAGAGGCACTCCTACCTCCCACTAAGGTGTAATCTGCGCATTCACCACCTGTCATCCCTCCAGCCCTGTCACTCACACATCCCAGACAGTCAGATACACATACCAGCAGAGGCGGGCTGAAATGGTTAAGCAAGCAAATGCTAACTTTCTAAAAGTAGCATTTGCAAACCCAGGACACTAAAATAAACTTGACTACCAGAAATATTTTATCATCCTGAGTTCAGGCATACTAAACATGACTCGCTACCGTGCTCCTTGAGCCTGCGGGAATTATAGGGTGTAATAATTCCAGCAGCTCAGTCTGGCCTAATGGAGCAGGTAGCCTTCAATAGTGAAATACGGTCTCGGTTGTAAGTCACTACTAGGACATGCCACGCACATCAGGGCTTGTCCTACTTTACACCTACAACGCACCCTGCCCGCAGGCCTACCATAGGGGTGACTAATATGTAGTCAAGGGAAGGGTCGAGGCTGGCAAGTGGGTGCACTTGCTCAGCTAGCGTGACAGTACGAGACCGCACGCGGGTTCTGCGGTCGCAGTTCCCAGACACAACTTTATGGCTGCTTCGGTGGGTGGCGCAACCCGCGCTGCAGGCCCACCAGCAGTATTGGCATCTACAAGCCCCGGCACTCTCTAGTGCGCTTTACTAGGGACTGACAGTAAATCCAATGCACCAATCATGGATACCAATCGTATGTACAGTTTTTACGGTAGGGAGCACTTGCACTGCGGCACGGGTCAGCCGTGGCGCAGTGCCCTGAGTATCGGAAAACCAGCAAAACATTGGAGGCACATCAGCAAAAAGTGGAAGGGAGACTCACGCCAAGGTGCCAGGTCTAACAGTGTGAAGTTCTTCCTGATGCAGCATGCTTCTCCGATGTTGCGAGAAGTCTCGACTCGATGCGTCAGCTGCAGTGGTGACACCCTTGTTCAGTGATGCGATGACAGAGGCTTTGGCGGCAACACTTTTCTCCAACGATGCGAGACGGTTCTTGTCGATGGGACAACTGCAGCGGCGACACCCACCGATGGCGGCACACTTCTCCGTGCCTGCGAGGAGCTTTTCTTGATGCTGTTCAATGCGACAGCTACAGCGGCGACATCCACGATGCAACGGCAGCGGCTGTGACAGCGAAACGCTTCTTCCTTGTTGCAAGACGGTTCTCTTGCTGCGGTGCAATGCATCAGCTACAATGGCGACATCCACGATGCGACAGCAGTGGCTGCAATGGCGACACACTTCTTCTGGGTTGCGGGACGTTTCTTGAGATGTGGTGCAATGAGTCAGCTACAGAGGCGACATCCACGATGTGACGGCAGCGGCTGCGACGGCGACATGCCTCTCCCTCTTGAGTCGAGCTTCCAGCTCCTTGTGATAGGCAGTCCCTCGGAAGGCCCAAAATAGCAGCTTTCACTTCCAAAGAACTCTTGGGGAGCTGGGGGTTGAAGTATGTTGTCCCTGAGACTTCAGCAGGAGGCAAACTCTTCTCTCATTCCCCTTGGAGATCCTTCACCAGTTGAATAAAGTGCACACAAAGTCTTTTCTCCTTTCTTTGGCAGTCAGGCAACCACGTCAGGCCAATCCCCCAAGCAGCACTTCAGCTTAGGGATAGTATCTCCTCAGTTTTGTCAGGTTCCTCTCTTCAGCAAAAGTTTCTTCTTGTTGTCCAAAAGTGATCTAAATTCTTAAGTTCAGGGCCCCAATACTTATACCCCAAAATCCTTTGTCCTCTGAGGGCAGAGGGGCCTTTGCCTAGTCCAAACCAGTTCTGGAGCACTCTGTTTACATGACTCCTTCTTTCCTTTCACAGTGTAGGGCAGAAACATCAGACACCCCACAGGAGGTGGAGCCAGCATTGTGGATGAAAGGCACAGCCCTGGAGCACTCTGTTGACATGACTCCTTCTCTCCTTTCACAGTGCAGGGCAGAGACATCAGACACACCACAGGAGGTGGAGCCAGCATTGTGGAGGGAAGGCACAGCCCTATTCAGGTTCCAGGTGCAACTCCTCCCTCCCATCTAGATGCAGATCTCTCTATTCACCACTGGGCTGACCCACACTGTCTCCCGGAATCCCCCAGCCCTGTCACTCAAATTCCAGCCAAGGAATACACAACCTAGCAGAAGCAGGCTTGGATAGTTAGACAAGAAAATACCTACTTTCTGTGAGTGGTATTTTCAAACACAGAATGTTAAAATCAACGTCACTAAAGATGTATTTTATCATTCCAAGTTCAGCCATACTAAACTCGAATTTCTACCATGTTCCCAGAGTCAGTTAGGATTATAAGATGTAATAATCTAACTGCCCATTCTGTCATATGGAGTGCAGGTAGCCTTGCAATAGTGAAAAACGAGAATGGCTGTAATTCACTATTAGGACCTGCCACACACACCATAGGGGTGTCTGATATGAAGAAAAGGGAAGGTTTAGGGGACTGGCAAGTGGGTGCACTTGCCCAGTCAGTATGGCAGTACCAGATTGCACACAGGCTATGCAATGGCAGGCCTTAGACACGCTTTCATAGGCTGCTTCTGTGGGTGGCACAACCAGTGCTGCAAGCCCATGAGCAGCATTTCGATTTACAAGCCCTGGGCACACTCAGTGCACGGTACTAGGGTCTGACAAGTAAACCAAACAAGCCAATCATGGAATCACTAATTCATACATCAATTTATAATAGGGAGAGCATATGCACTTTAGCACTGATCAGTAGTGGTAAAGTGCCCAGAGTCATAAAACAGCCAACAAAAGATCAAAAAACATATAGGAGGAAGGCAAAACGTTCAGGAGTGACCCTGCAAAAAGGGCCAAGTCCAACACCTTCCCTTAGTCCCTCCAAGCCCTAACACTGCCCCCTGCCGCAGCTTCCTGCCCAGCCCTGAACCATAAGTAATCCCCTTTTGTTAGCCCTGATCCCTACAGTTGCCCCCATCCCTCAGTCCCCTGCACGGCCCTGAGTCCCCAACACATGACCATTACCATCCATTACAACAAACATGCCTTTGCCACAACATATTCGTAGTAAACGCTTCGTGGTAACGGACATGCTTGGAAAAGGCATGTTCGTTGTAAAGGATGCATGGTAACGGTTATGCATGGTTGTGACCACGTAATAATGGCTGTTTCCCGTATCTTAATATTTATATCCAACTTTTTGTACTTATTGGTGCCTTATCTAAAGAGTAAGAATACACATATATAAATACATTACAATAACCCAAAGAACAAGCAGTTAATAACTTTGATGAATTAATTACAATAACTTTTCAAATACCATAAAATTACTTGTGGGGCAATTTGATTGAATTTTTAGTGATGTTTAAAGGAAACAATGTTTTCATCAAATGATAAGTACTACAGGATGAATTGTGAGTTGTTATAAATCAATTAGATGAGCTGCACACAAAGGAAGTTAGAGAAACTGTGACTGCCAAATTAATTGTCCATTGCCAATCTATTGAAACACGTTTTTAGATTAACTTGACAGCAGTCTAACACTCTGGGGTCAATTCCGATGTTTTCCAGAAGAGCTCTGAATCAAATTTGTGTTTGCCGAATCTGATTCGGAACCCTCGTTTCTTCCGGAATTGTACACACTTCCAAATGACCGAGTAAGTTGCCTGGAAACTGGTCGGGCTGTCCAAATCGGTTCCCAAAGGCATTGGGAAAGGTTGTATCTTTCGGAGCCGAATCTTACGGCTCTATGGACATGGTTTACGAGCGAGTGAGTAAGATGACTGATTCAGACAGCAGTTCCGAATAAGTTTCTCCGGAACGAATCGGCTGCGGGAATCTGTCTGACCTCCCTTTCCAACCATGCACATTGCGGCAGGCACCACAGGGTGCAAGGTTTTCCCCAATTACCCCTTTCTTCAAGGGAGCCTGTGTTCTTGTTTGGAAAAAACAGGCTTCCATTGAATTCAAAGGGAGTCTGACCGAATCGTATCCGAAAGAATCCAGATACATCCAAATCGCTCAGTCAGACTTCCCCATTCCGAGTCGTCTGTAAAGCCTTCCGGAACTGATTAGATAGGAATGCTTTCAGAACGATATTGGAATTGACCCTTTATCTGTAAGTTCAGGCCTATTTGTACAAACCCATGGTTCAGTGTGCAAAGGAAAATCTATGATTGGAGCTCATCATTCACTTAGATTAGCACCTAGGTCTGCATGTATATCGCTGCAAAGAAGTCATTAATTAAAAATGGAAGAAGATTTACTTTTAGTAGGCAGGTATATCACCACCTCTTACATCAAGAAGTGAAGATGCTTATAACTCCAAATGCACGCAACTGCAAACTTACTACTATTACCTTTACTTTCTTTTAACATACAACAAGGGGACCCAAACAGTTTGCTGAGGATCGTGGGTGATCAGTGCTACCAAACACAAGGGTCCTTAGCATATTAAGATCAAGAGGAGAATGAAATATAGGCCATGATAGGAGACTATATTTTTTACTGCCCAGCCGGACAGGATATTTATTTTTAATCAAAGCAAACAAATTGGACAAATGGTTGTAAGGCACAACCCTGTACCATACTTGGGGAAAAAAACAAACAACAAATAAGGGAAAATTTTACAGGCAAAAAAAGAGCATTGTTGGCCACTTTTAAATCAGTGTCAAGTTAAAGTAATGCCAAAGAAGTGCTAGACACAACAGGATTAAACATAATAGTTAGGTTGTGAAAGCACTGTGAGAAGTCGACGTTTCGATCCCTTATGATCTAAATACATGGGACCATCATCAGGACTGACATTAACAACATTTGCCTGCCTGGCATGATAAAATATAACCGCCTGAATGAAACGGGCTGGGACCCCAGTTGTTAAGGTGGCTGAGTTGCTGTGACTCGCCTGTTGGGACGAATTGTATCGTCTAATGTTGCTGCACACGGATGGGACATCGCTCCCCCGACTCACTTATCGCAGACCGATGTCAAGTAGAGCAACTTCGCCTTGAAGCTACTGCCATCCGGTGGAATTAAACCCGATCCAGCAGTTCCAACTGAGACTGCCCGGACCCCAACCAGCCATTAGACGATACAAGTTGTCCCAACAGGCGAGTCACAGCAACTCAGCCACCTTAACAACTGGGGTCCCAGCCCGTTTCATTCGGGTGGTTGTATTTTATCATGTCAGGCAGGCAAATGTTGTTTTTTTTTTTTTAAAATATTTTATTCTTTCCACACTTCCATAACAAGATTAACATTTGAAAATATACATTTTTCATCACCATGAATACATAGTTTTCATTACAATACATATTTTAACAAACTAAGTCTTCTTTTAGAATTCTTCAAAATAGAAAAAAAAGTGTATATTAAAAATTGTAAATAAACAAAGCAAACACTCCTACACCATAATTAGTCACAATATGCTTTTCAATTGTTCTTTTAGCCCATAAATTGCTCCCAAATCATTAGTCCCATTTTCCGTTTCCTTGCTCCTTTTAACGAATATAGACTAAAATCCAAGCTTGATATTCTAAATAAATTAGCCCTCCATACCTCAAATCTCGGAGGCTCTTGAGACAACTATTCCCCTGCTATACTTAAACGAGCTATGGTCATTGCAACAAATAAAAAATATCTAAATTTATACAAACTACCCTCCTTTGAAACCTCATGACCCATCCCTAACATCATTATCTTAACAGGTATCTCTATTATTTGAGATAGGAATCTCTCTATAGCTTGTATAAAAGGAAGTAGTTTAACACACGTATAAAAAATATGGTCTATATCCGCATCTGATGCAGCACATCGAAAACATTTCCCATCGTATCTGGTGCCCCACTTTTTCATTCGCGCAGGTGTAAAGTACAACCTAAACACAGTTTTAAAGAATTGTACTTGTAGATTTGCAGACATTAAAGTTTCCTTAGCTCTAACAATAGCATCTTCTATTGATATATCTATTTCATTCTCCCCCAGAGTTTCAGTCCAATAAATCATATGTTTTCCCAAATCGTCATCCTTTCTTGAATTTAGAATTGGATATAATCCCCCTATCCTACTATGACTCTTTACAGCCTCCATCAAAGGGTTAGATATCAATTTTAGGTTTTTTTAAACTAAGAAATCCCTAATTTGAATATATTTAAAAAACTGTGTTTGTGGTATACCACAATCTTGTGATATCGAAACAAATTGTTTAGGAGCACCAGATTGGTCGTAGAGATCTCCTAGAGTGTTAATCCCTTTACTTTGTTAAAACCTCATGACACTATCTCTACATATAGCTGGAAGCAATTTGGTTGCATTTAATGGGGTATAATAGGTTATGGATCCTAAGTTAATTAATTTGCGTACTTTTTTCCAACTTTTAATAACTGCTTCTATTGTCTTGAACTTAGTTCTTTTGTAATAGCTCCATTCTATTTCCCTGAACAAGCTCCGGTTTGCAGCCATTCCCAAAGTTAAACGATATATAGATATATTGAAACTCGATGTAGTTGAATTAATTTCAACTTCACCTACTATCAGTAAACAGTACATCTTTTGCAGAAAACAAACATAATAATATAATAAAAAATCAGGGACCGAAAGTCCCCCTCTATCTTTTGGTAGTGTCATGAGCCGCATGGCTCTCCGTGGTTTGCCCGGTGTCCAAATAAATCTAGCACACAGTGCCTGTAGCTGTTGAATTTGAGCCGGTTGAATTTCTAATGGTAAGGATCTGAATAAATATAAAACCCTTGGTAATATATTAATTTTTATTATGTTGGTTCGACCAATTAAAGTGAAATGTAAATTCCCCCACTTTTCTAAAGACTCCACTATATTTCTATAGAGCGGGGCCCAATTAGCGGTTACCACTTCTGACATAGCTGCTCTTATCTTGAACCCCAGGTAGGTTGCTTCTACTACTACTCTAGGGTCGTTAACTTGGACCGAATGTGAACACACCAGCTGCGTTTTTGCAGTATTCAACTTATAGCCCGATAGTTGACCAAATATCTTGGCTAATCGCTCAATTTCTACCAGTGCTGAAGCCGGGTCATCTGAAGTCACTGCTATGTCGTCCGCAAAGGCAAAAACAATATGGGGAATATTACGTACAAAAAAGGGTTTAATAGCTTCACTGTTAATAAGCAAATCGATGAAAGGATTTATGTATAAAGCAAAAAGAAGCGGAGAACAGGGGCAACCCTGCCTTGTCCCCCTAGTTATCTGCACTGAATCAGAGATCGCTCCCATAGATGCTATCTTAGCCGTTGGTGCCACATATAAACTTTGTAGTGCTATCATAAATTTTCTAGGGATTCCCATAGTCTCCATTACCTTCCATAAATAGTTCCATTCCACGCGATCAAACGCTTTTTCAGCATCGAGTAATATAAGCCCTAAACTGCGTTTTTCTACTTCTGCTATATCCAGCAACGTAAGGACTTTATTGATATGTGCCACTGTTCCTCTCCCTGGAATAAAGCCGTGTTGGGTCTCGGACACTAATGCTGTTATTACTTTTGTCATTCGATTTGCTAATATTTTTTAATAGATCTTGCCATCGCAATTTAATAATGATATTGGGCGATATGAACCCGGTATGTCAGCCGCTTTTCCTTTCTTACTAAATAGAACTATAATGGCCTCCTTCCATGTTGTTGGTATTTCTCCATTTTGAGCAGCCTTAAATGTTTCAAATAGTATCTCCTTAAGTTCCTTAAAAAAAAGTTTGTATATTTCTCCCGGTAATTGGTCAGGGCCTGCTGCTTTACCCATTGGTACCATTTTAATTGCCCTAACTACCTCTTCCTCTGATAAGGGTGCCTCTAATAACGCCACCGCAAGTGGGTCTAATTTAGCTACTATGCCTAAAGTGTTAATATCCAATTCTTGTAAATTAGTTTGTTCTGTCTTGTATAGTGTTGAATAAAAGTCATGAAAGATGTTCAGTATGTCATGGAATCCAGTTCTTAAATTACCTGTTTTGTCTTTCAGAAAAGGTATATGGCGACTGGAATCATTCATACGTAATCTTAGAGCTAAGGGTCGTCCTATGGCTTCACCATATTCATGACAAATCTTGCGCTGGGCTAAATATTTTCTTGCATTCTCACTATCCCATATACCCAGTATTTGTGCCCTTTTCTTTACGACCTCTAGTTCTAATGTTTTCACATCCCCCTTAGTAGCTATCCCCCTTGTTAAGTTCTCTTCTGCCTCTTGTAGTTCCCAATATAACCTTTCCATCTTCATTTTTTGTTTTCTTTGCTGGGCTAAACCAAAACTTAAGACCTCCCCCCTAAAACAAGCCTTGAATGTATCCCAAACAATCATGATTGGGGCCGAGTTTAGATTATTTTTTAAGAATTCTCTTATCCATTCTTTCATATATTTTACAAACTCAACATTATAACATAATTTACGATCAAAAGTAAATTTCCTGATTGTAAAAGAATCACCCCATCCAGAAATTGATAACACAATAGGTGAATAGTCAGATGAAATGTTAGGGTAGATCTGCATTTTTACTTTAGCTAAATGGGGAACTTCTACAAAGAAATAGTCTAACCTTACTTTTTTTTGATGCGGGTAGGAATAAAAAGTGTAACCTGGATCTGTCGAAAACAGGGTACTCCATACATCCGCCAAACCATAATCTTTTAATAAATCAAAAAGGGCCCTGCAGACCTGCAGCTTCCGTCCTTTATAAACCTTTACCCCCCATCAAACTCTTCTTTTACTAAGTTAATATTCATGTCTCCACAAATAATCACGGGGGTGACCCAGGTCGCCAAATTTTGATGCACTTGTTCCAAAACCCCGGGATCATCTATATTAGATCCATAAATATTACATATTGTAAAGTTCCCATAATGTCTCCCACATTCGACCATCGCCCACCTACCCTGTATATCTGCTGCTGTGCGTCGTATCGTTACCAGATCCTTTTTTGCTAGAATAGCTACCCCCCGCGTCATACCTGATTGTTGGGAAGAAACTAGAATATTAAACCCCAATTCTCATAGCACTTGGTGCTTACTCCAAGGGAGGTGAGTCTCTTGTAAACAGACCACATCTGGAGCTACATGACGTAGTTCAGCCGCTACTCTCCTTCGTTTGTTGAAATTATTACAACCTAACTATTATGTTTAATCCTGTTGTGTCTAGCACTTCTTTGGCATTACTTTAACTTGACACTGATTTAAAAGTGGCCAACAATGCTCTTTTTTTGCCTGTAAAACTTTCCCTTATTTGTTGTTTGTTTTTTTCCCCAAGTATGGTACAGGGTTGTGCCTTACAACCATTTGTCCAATTTGTTTGCATTGATTAAAAATAAATATCCTGTCCGGCTGGGCAGTGAAAAATATAGTCTCCTATCATGGCCTATATTTCATTCTCCTCTTGATCTTCATAAGCTAAGGACCCTTGTCTTTGATAGCACCATTACCTTTACTGGCATAATTGCGGTGTAAATATGTAAAATTAAGTTCTAAGTAACATATGTGGAGATCTTTGCTTATGCTATGTAGAACTATTATTTGAACGGAAAAGAAAAGCAGGCATCACCTGAGAAAAAGCATTCGCTTGACAATCATCACAAGCAAAATCGCATAAATGCAGACTGAATGGGGTGGAGACTCCTGCAACCAAATTTGTGACGGTAAACTTACTATTAGAAGAATTAATGATGTTTGTGGACATCTCCGCCACCACAGCAGAGTTCTCCATATAGAAAGTAATAAGGAAAATTAATGCATTTTAGTAAAATTTCAAAAACACATTTATTAACTGAATTTAAAAATATACAAACGTTCAGTAATAAATAAATAGGATGCAAAGTTTGTGACCCAATGTGTTTTTTCTTGTTAGTGTGATAGCCCTTGGTGTAAATGAGTTAAGGAAAGATGAGGTTTAGGTGACTACAATTGTGGTTGAAAAGAGCCACGCCATTGTGACTAGCAATTAGGAGTAAAGTCTCTTTCTCACCCTCGCCTAACTGCGATTCGGAATGGGTTGCAAAACCCATTTTGTGAGTCATTTTGCATCCCTTTATGAATGCTGTTGGGAAACACTGGGGGAGCAAAAAGTGGCCCAGGAGACCACGCCTTCTCATTCCTCTGTAGATCCAAACGGGCAACCTTTTTATTAAATCAGCACTGGTTCCCATTTACAAATGCAAACACAGTAATGGCGGTCTATTGTTCTGTGCAGGTCACAATCACTGTGTTTGAAGCAAATCAGCTGGTATGGCAAAAAGTGTCCTGCCTAATTAATTAGGCAGGTTGTTCTGCAACCTCCTGTGAATGAAGGCTTCTCACAGTGATCTAATAATACATAGATTGCATCACAAAATCAAAGGCACATCACAAAAAGTGGTCAGCAACTTTTTGTGACCTGCCTCATACCCTTAGTTAGGTTTGAGCTAAAAGTTGCCGTAAACAGATGAAAGTCTGATACACTGATTCATTCTTGGAAAATGTAGGAGAGCATCTATATTCCTCCACCAAAGGGTAACTATAATATTGGTGAACAGTTTCTGGATATACATATTTTATATAGAATAAAATATAATATATTTTATATTATATTTTATAACCACCAGCACCAAGGAAGCCTTCAAAAACGCCACCCGCATACACCACCAACTAATCTGAAAGGCCAAAAAAACAGCATTCAAGGATCGACTAGACAACAACGCCCACAACAGCAAGGAACTTTTCAACATCGTCAAGGAATTTACCAATCCCTCGGCCAACTCCAACGGCATCACCCCCTCTCAAGCCCTCTGCGACTCCCTGGCTTTATTCTTCCACAACAAAATTGCAGACATCCACAACAGCTTCGACAACCAACCCGGAGACCAACCCACCCAACCATATGCTGAACATTCTCCCCCCTTGAACACCCTTAACGACTGGAACCCAATCTCCACTGAGGACACCATCCGCCTGATGAACTCCATCCACTCAGGATCCCCCACAGACCCATGCCCTCACCACATCTTCAACAAAGCAGACTCCGTCATAGCACCGCACCTCCGAGACGTCATCAACTGCTCCTTCAACTCCGCCACCTTCCCGGAAAGCTGGAAACACGCTGAACTCACCGCCCTTCTGAAAAAACCCACAGCGGACCCCACCGAACTCAAAAATTACCGCCCCATCTCGCTCCTTCCTTTCCCGGCCAAAGTCATCGAGAAAGCTGTCAACAACCAGCTCGCCGCCTTCCTCAAAGCCAACAAATCCCTCGACTCCTCACAGTCTGGCTTCCGAGCAAAACACAGCACTGAGACCGCCCTCATCGCAGCAACAGACGACATTCGAACTCTACTGGACAATGGAGACACAGTCGCCCTCATCCTCCTCGACCTCTCTGCAGCCTTCGACACAGTCTGCCACAGCACCCTTTTACAATGCCTCAAAAACATCGGAATACAAGGAAAAGCACTTGAATGGATCACCTCGTTCCTCACCGGAAGAACCCAGAGAGTCCGCCTCCCACCTTTCAAGTCAGAGGCCACCGAAGTCATCTGTGGCGTACCACAAGGATCCTCACTCAGTCCCACCCTCTTCAACGTATACATGAGCCCCCTCGCGGCCATCGCCCGCCAACACAACCTCAACATCATCTCTTACGCGGATGACACTCAACTGATCCTTTCTCTCACCAATGACCCCAGCACCGCCAAAACTAACCTACACGAAGGAATGAAAGAAGTTGCCGAATGGATGAAACACAGCCGTCTGAAACTGAACTCAGATAAAACAGAAGTCCTCATCTTAGGTACATCCCCCTCTGCATGGGACGACTCTTGGTGGCCGGAAGCCCTTGGAAAAGCACCCATCCCGACAGACCATGTACGGAACCTAGGCGTTATCCTGGATTCTTCACTTTCAATGAACAGACAAGTCAGCGCCGTCTCCTCATCCTGCTTCAACATTCTTCGCATGCTCAAAAAAACATTTCGCTGGATCCCCACCAAAACCAGAAAAACAGTCACCCATGCTCTGGTCACGAGCCGACTGGACTACGGAAACACCCTCTACGCAGGTACTACCGCTAAACTCCAGAAAAAACTCCAACGAATCCAAAACGCCTCAGCCAGGATCATATTAGACATCCCGCGTAACGAACACATCTCTGGTCACCTGAAAAACCTCCACTGGCTACCCGTCAATAAGAGGATCACTTTCCGACTTCTGACCCACGCACACAAGGCACTCTACGAAATCGGACCAGAATGCCTCAACTCACGACTGTCCTTCTACACCCCCCCCCGCCAACTACGATCCTCCAGCCAAGCCCTCGCCACTGTACCTCGCATCAACAAGACCACCATGGGAGGTCGATCCTTCTCATACCTGGCGGCTAAAACATGGAACTCACTTCCCACTTACCTTCGCCTTACCCAGAACCACCTAGCATTCAGAAAGCAACTTAAAACGTGGATATTTGACAAGTAATCCTCCTCCCCTCCCTAAGCGCCTTGAGACCCTCTGGGTATGTAGTGCGCTATATAAATTTTTATGACTTGACTTGACTTGACTTAGTGTCAGTGACTCTGTCAGCTAGCTTAAGGTGTGTGGACTAGGTACGAGTTTATATTATATTGTTTTCACAATGTAGTGTGTGCAATGCCAATCATGTTTTAAAAATGTACCTCCTGTATAGAGGTATGGCCTGATAGTGCTGAAGGTAGTCAAAATGTCTGGGGAGAAATCCAATGGCGGGTTTAGAAATTAGCATGGGAATCAGGTGTGTCATTCCCTGGTTTATTCCTCATGAAAATAGTGTTGTGACAAGGTTAAAGGTACTTAAAGAAGAATGACAACACTTTTGGAAGAAAGAAACTTGTATATTCAATCAAAGAAAACTGGAAACATAGTGGAGCCCACCATCCTGCGCTCTGTACAACCAGATCCTGATCTTCAACTGAACAAACTGTTGAGATCTGGAACTAGAACAGAAGGCAAGCCAGCAGAGTCCACAAGATAAGGTACAATAAACAGAATACAATACAGAATATTATAGCCCTTGGTAATTCCACCCCACCACAACATTTACTAATGTCCCTGGTGTCTGTCATTCCAGAGAGGACATTGGGGCAGGTGTAAAGAGATCCAAGATGCCACTGGTGGTAAATGCTTCACTGAATACAAAACCGTATCCCAACATAGCGTTGCACAACTTAATATATACGAAAACAAAGCAGAACTGTGTTCCTCTAAATTTGGAGGAATTATTAGACCATATGTGGTCAGAGATACTGGGATAGACAGAGCTGGAGTCACACATGTTGCTTTGACTTACTTTTGTAGTACTACTGACTTACTCATGAATTCTTGAGCATCTCTAGAGTACTACACGGTTAACTCAGTCGGAGTCATTGCTATAGAGCCCTTACGAAGGTTGATGCTACTACATCTTTTAAGTGAATTGCCATTTTTGTAACTCTTTCCCCAAGCTGATGTTCACATTTATGAAAGAGCTTTGCGAGAGGAAACGTTTTCATTGTGTCCATGGGATTATTTCACAAGAACAACGTTGGAGCCTGGGAAGAGGTGAGATGGACCCAGGATACCCCAGTGATTTCCCTTGAGGAGGAGAGCCCTGCCATTAAGCATGAAAAGAATGAGACTTATGCAAAACATATGGAAGAGAAGAGATTGGCCCTTGAGAAAAAATGAAGATGCCAACTAACACAGGTAGCTTGAGAAACAAATGGCTAGAAAGTGCATGCAGAAAGACAGCAAAGTAAGCCAGATATGATTCAGCAATAATGAGCTTCAGTGAGGTGTTTTTGAGCTTCATGAAAATGAGTAAGAGGTTCCTGACTGGACAAACCCACTCCACTTTGCAAGACTCAGCAACTAAACATGAAAAAGAAACATTGGTGCCAAAGTTTCTGAACCACTGGTACTTCCTTTCGGAATTATTTTCCATCACACATGTATTTAACCCGCTCTTTGTCATTACAGAAACAGGTACCTTAGTCTGATCAGTCCACCCTCATTTTAATGAATTAGTCGTGCAATACTACCTTCTAAACACAACCACAAGATACCTCAGATGCATTGTGGTGTCTGGGCTCACCGTAACAGTCTGTCAGCACCAGTAGATTCTGCCTAACACTTTCAGGCAGACCCACATGATTCGATGTGTATATGTGAGGAATCATGCATAAGTGACACTTTAGTCACCAAGCACCAAATTTTGCTGCAGTTTAACCATTTAGTGAAATACCTCTGGTGAAGTGTAGCTTGAGTATCATGGCACAGTGAGCAAGACTGCAGCGGTTTGGCTGATCCAAATTAATGCAATTCAATTCAAAGGCATTTCTTAAGGGCATAGCTACCCAACGGACATCCCAGCTCTTAAAGGTCTGCCAGACTCCTAGGAAATCATGATTATCAAACACACATGCTTTAAGCTGTTTCATGAAACTGAGTGCATTATCATTCTGCCTGAGCACTAGAGAAAGGGAATTCCATAATTTGGGAAGAAACTGCACCCGCCACTCCTGGCCTCGTTCTCCTTTGGGACGGCCAGCAAATTTAGGTTCCTGGATCTTAAATCTCTTGTGGGACAGTAGGGGAGAATCAAATGATGTAGAATGTGCAACCCCTTCCTATACAGAGCACAGTGAGCCAGGCCCAAAGATTTAAATTGAATACTTTTTTGTATTGGCAGCTAATTTAGTGAGGTTAATGCAGGCAATGCTGTCTCCTGCTTTGGAAACCCAAGAGAATACGGGCAGTACCATTTTCGATCATCTGGAGTTTCTTAATCATGGATTTTAGAGAACCTGAATATAGGGAGATACCATAGTCCAACCGTGATAGCTTCAAGCCCTGAACAACCTCTCTTCATACAGGGCTTGGCAACCAACCCAGCAGCTTCCTGAGGGTTCTCAGAAGACCAAAGCAGGTTTTTGACAGTTTCTAGCCTGAGCTTCCATGGTAAGATTGCTATCTACGTTGATGCCCAGACTTTTTACTTCTGACTTGGAAGATGGGAAATTTCGTAGGGACTTGGGCCAGCTGAGAACACCACATAAGTAGAGATTATTTTCAACTATTAGTGCCTCTGTTTTACCACCATTATGTTTTATGCAGCTGGCCTCCATCCAATCTGCAACTTCAGTTAGACAGGAATTGAGTTGGTGTGATACTGGTTCGGAATTGGAAGAGAGGGAAAATAATATGTGTGTGCCATCTGCATATGACACCATTGAGAAACCATGGGAGCATTTCATGTTTCCAATTTGGTGGACTTAAAGATTACAAAGTGTGGGGTTCAGTGAAGATCTCTGTGGACCCCACAATTTAGATGAAGAGAGGCAGAATTAAAAGGTCATTCACTGACTTGAAAACTTCTGTCACTAAGGAAGGAGGTGAGCCATTTGTGTGCAAGACGAACAATCCCCACTTCCAGTCTTTCAAAAAAAATTGGATTGGAGATCATATCAAATGCTGCACTCACTTCTAACAAAATGATAGCAGCTGATCCCCCTTGTTCGAGAATCCCTTTTAACTCTTCTTTGTCTGTTAGCAGAGCTGTCTCCATGCAGCATCCAGGCCAAAAGCCTGTTTGACTAGAGTGCAAAAGGTTGTAGGCATCCAAAAAGCTGGAGAAATGTTAATTTATAAATGTCTCCAAAAATGTACTAATGCCAGGAACTCGTGTTATTGGTGTGGAGCTTTCTGCAAGCACCCAAACCATGTAGTTTTTTTTAGCAGAGGTTGAATAATGGCATGTTTTCAGGCCTCCAGAACCGTTCCACTCTCCAGTGACCAGTTGCAAATATCGGTCAGAACTGGAAAGATTATGTCTCCTCCTTTCAATATGTCTTTTGGAGGTGCTGGATCAAGCGGGCAGACTGATTTCACTGATTTAGTAAGAACAACTACGTCTTCCCTTCCTTTTGGAGGAAACGAGGCTAATTCCTCTTTTGTCAGAGTCACACCCACTGATCCTGATTTTAACCAAGAAACGGTGTGGTTGTTTACTTTAGGATAAATTGTTCTGAAAGAGTCGGCACGAAAGGTTTTGTTGTAAGAGTGTCACTCAAAACTAAATATGCGTATAAAAATGAGCATTTGAGCTTTATCATTGTAAGAGGTGTGATTTCATTGCCATCAATAGTAATACTTGATATGTAATTGCCTGAAAATTCAGCAACATAGCAGAATAGAAACAACTGAAATCAATAATAACTACATTCTTCTTCAGCTGCTCTTGGCGGCACTTGCATTTAGCACTAAAGTGAGCTCAGAGCTGTGGCCAGTCTAGCCGTTGTGCCACAATGGCATTTTCCCGCTGGGCCGCAGTCTATGAGATCTTTTGAATGCAGTATGGACTGCCATGAACAAACCATGGCCCAAGTGCGCCAATCTAGTTGTGGCCCCCTGCAATGTGGGGCTGATGTGAACATTTCTATCAGGGTTGATTGTGGTTTCCAGCCGACCTTGAGAGCTGTACTTTAAGACGAGTCTTGCCCTTGGGCGAATGATTTAAACATACCTCCAAAGTAGCTCAGTAGTTGTTAGAAGTTTCTGTATTTACATCCCTAAGTTAAAGTTTCAGTGGCTTCAAGCATAATGCATCAAGTGCTTCAGAACACTCTTTGTAAGCTCTAATCGATGAAAGCCAGAAAGTAAAAGAGAAGAAATCAATCAGCATTAAATTCACCTCCATCACTACATTCCTGGTAACCACAGATAAGCTACAATAACCCAAGTCAGTGTTGTTCAATTACATTCAAATGTGTTTTCTCCGGGGTCCTGCTTTCTGTCACGTTCAGTTATTGGAACATGGAAAAAGTTGCCCTCTCTAGATTTTAAAGGAATGTCTCATACTCAAGTTATTATTATTAACGGCATACTAACTAACAAAAACGTTCTGATGTGCTATACAGTAATCTAAAAATAGATTCTTGAATGCAATATGCTGTGGTTGTCAACATTCATGTGTGAATGTAAGGAAAACTATGTGAGTCATTGACATGTATGTTTTAAGATTT
The DNA here is from genome assembly GCF_964263255.1 of Lissotriton vulgaris. NCBI lineage: Eukaryota > Metazoa > Chordata > Amphibia > Caudata > Salamandridae > Lissotriton > Lissotriton vulgaris. The sequence continues at coordinate 533,266,379 of NC_141693.1, read as the reverse complement.
GGGGGCAGATTTACCAAGGCAGGTGTGGCATACGCCTATCATGTACTCTCCGGACGTTTACAGCTAATATAAATATGAGCTACGTTTTGCGTCACGTTACGTCAAGCGAAAACCTGTTCAAACTTTTGGATCCCTACCCTATAATTGGCTGCTAATTATGTTGATTACTAAGCTTTTAATTAACAGAAACTGCCCATTTAGTCTACTTCGAACTGACTTCAAAATTCACTTAAGGAATGTATAAAGTGCGTATGCAAACATTCAAGTTTAGAAAACACATTATAAAGGCACCAGAGTTAAAGGATCACATGTAAAATGAACATACTCAAAACTGTAACAAATCCTGTAATTTTCCATAATTTAAAGCAAGCCAGGATGTTGTGAATGGATAGACCTGATGACTATCAGCCAGATTCATCAAAGTAAAATCGGATCGCAAACGGCCAGATTCTGATAATCTGGCCCTTTGCGAGCGCTATTTTTGCATTTGGGATTCATCATCCCAAATGCTAAAATCGCAATGCTAGAAATCGCTAAATTGCGATGAATTGCATTTAAGGAATCTCAATTTGAGATTCCTTAAATACAATTCATGAACCATTTAAAAATTGCGAATTCGCAATCTGGGGCCGCTATTTACGCGAAGTCTAACTACGTGGTAAATAGCGAGAACTTAGAAAAATGCACTTTAGTGCATTTTTCTAAGTTGTATGTTACACACACACATGTCCTTTGACATGTGTGTGCGCAACACCAGTGTACATTACCATTTCAGGGGTGCTACAGGGTGTCCGTTGGACACCCTGGTACCCTAGAAATTGCTTCCTTATTTGCGATTCGCTAATTGCTAATCGCAAATAAGGAATGACTCCCCATTGATTCCTATGGGCCTTTAGGCCCATAGGAATGAATGGGAAAGCCATTCCTTATTTGCGATTAGCAATTAGCGAATCGCAAATAAGGAAGCAGTAGGCATCGCATAAAATATTGCGATTTCTCCATGCATCCCGTTTTGCGAGTCTTTAATAGCGAATCCTTAAAATTCGCTATTAAGGACTCGCAAAACATGACCATGATGAATCTGGGGGAATGTCTCTTACCGAAGTAGAGACTACAGGTAATGGAGTGTTTTACCATCTAAGTTAACTCTGGAGTAAAGTGGCTCCATTTTAGGTCCGGCCTAACGATAGTGCAAGCTATCTTGTTGAGAAAAATCTATTGTCAACATATAGTGGGCCTACAGCCGGCCCATTGCTGTTCCTTAGTGGCTTTTGTTGTCACTCTCATTTGCTTCCCACTTGTTCAATGACTTGCCTTCCTCTGCTCGTGTTTTCCCTCTCCTGGAACATAGCCTAATTATGATTCTTTTGAATGACTGACCTATCCTTGCACTGTTAAGATTTAAAGAACTACTTTTTTCTTTTTCAATCTTAATTTCATGAGAGCACATGTGTTTGATAGCTTTTTCTTCTACTAGTGCAGGTTCACCCCTTAATTTCCACCCACCAGTGCTCTGTTGCTCCCTCACATCCTTTGTGCCTTTAAAAACACAACAGAGATATTTTGCTGGGGTACAGCTGAAAAGAAGACATTTGTGTGTTATTTTTGTTTTTTTACCTGCATTCCACTTATTGCATGAAAACTCCAACTTTGGCAAACAAAGGCTTTGATGGTGCTGAAAGGCCATTTACTGCGCTCACTCAGCTGGTGAGTGAGACAGAAGATGTATTTAGCAAGACACTTCACCTAAATACCCATAAATCTGCTCTCTGGGCTAGTGCAAAGGAGAAAAAGACTGGATCTCGTGGAAAGTAAATCAGACCTTGGCAAGCATTTCCCTTTACATTCTGACCTTTCAAGTTCTGTTCAGAGTTTCCGGAGAGAAAAGAATTTGGAAATTATACAGTGCAATTTATAAAAAAATGAAAACATTGAAGTGAGAGATTTGTTTTATTTTTCGTTCACTATTTTGAAATGTTGTTTTTCTGTTTTTAAACAATGCTTTCCAGACAAACATTGGCAAAGCAAGCAGCTTAGCACTCACAATGTAAATGCAAGAATTATTAGATTTGTCAATGCGATTGGGCCTTAATTTAATTTTAATTGTGGGTTTATATAGCGCTAGAATCGACTCCCAGAGGAGTATCTCCACGCTTCGACCGCTGGCTCACCCGTCCTGGCTCACCCTGAGAGATGGTCCCAAATATGTATCTCTAAGGTGCGGCGGTCTGGGGGGGCCGTTGTGAAGATGAGGCAAGCTAATGCCCAGAGTTGCCGAGTGTGGTCCCTGACTGGAGTAGGCACCGAGGCGAGAATTATCGAGCCCGCTGACCCTGGTCCACGACCCTGCCGCGTCGGGAATCGAACCCTGGTCCCAGGCCGTCCTCTGCTTACAGGTCTGCCGCCTCTAACCATTGAGCCACACCACTTCAACTTGCTTTAAAAAGGTAAAGTGGTACAACACTAAAAACGCTCTAGAGGGAGTCAGTTACAATTTGCAAAGATCAAGACATGGCCAGTAACGTCCCTTTCCCCAGCACAAAAGTAAAATGTATGTTGGCACTAGTAGTAGTGGGAGAGCTCCAAATATGACTTATTGCAAATTTGGAAAAGCCCCATGCATTGCGCTTCAAAGCCCTTAAAGTATGTGTTTCTGATTCATAAGAGTTCTAAGTGACCATTGCAAGCGCTTCTTGCCAGGCAAACATGGAGCAAATAGAATTCTGTCTCCCTCCTTCATTTAAATACACTCCATGGCGACAGCACATGTAAGTAAAGGGGACTAGTTTAAAAATAATATACACATTGTGCCATGCTTAGGTTATGCCTATCAATTATAGTAATTTATAACTGCTTGCAGAATGTAAACATATTTCTGTAGTACCTTTTGAGAACATAAATAACTTAACAACCAGATCCGCTAGCTGGTATCCATGAGATGTCTTGTAGATTGGCAGCAAGTAAGTAAACGATTTCACCTATAGGAGTAAGCCTCAGATCTTTCTTGCAAATAATACTTTTTTCAAGGGCTTATCAGCAATGGACGTGGGTACAAGGAAGAATTTCCCCTGAAACTCTGAGTGGAACTTCAACTCAGCTAACATATAAACTGAAGGTAGCAGGAACAGGTCAACTCCCTTCCTATGAGCTGGACTGATCAGTTCTTGTGCAGAGTAGGAAGATTCTGAATAGCGTGGCTCCAGGGAGATTACTAGTACGTTTTTTTCTACAACTGGGCAACTTTTAGGGGGAAAATGTGAATGTAGGATTGCTGGAATCCCTAAGCCCTTGCAGGCGCAAATCAGAAATATTTTTCCCTTAGGGTCAGGCTACTTCAACAGGATAACAAGAGTGGAAACCATGAAAAGGCGTTCCAAGTGGTTATTTATTTATCACATTTTCAGTCTTTGGTTATCTTTTCTTGTCTATATACATTCATGGTGGAGGTTTGTTGGTACACATCACATCACATTTGCATTCATGTATATAGTTCACGTTTACACTTGGTACATCGGTCTTATCAGTCTTGGAGTCTCACTGTTATGTATGGGCATTCTGTGGTTTCCAGAGTTCACCAGTCCTTTGGATATAGGTTTAGTTTATTTCATTGTTTATTGAGCCTTATTTATTTCTACATTGTCCACAGGTGGTATCCCCCCCTTGGATACCTTCCCTTTCTCTTTTTTCTAATAGTATTTGTCCCCTGAAGAAGGTGGATGACTGCATTGGGTTTCACAGTGAAACGAGTGCCAGCACTATTTAAGTTGAGTCCAGATGAAAACTCTCATCGAAAGAAACTACAAGAGACACCAAGAAGATTTCTTCATTCAAAGAGTTTCATTTTTTCAGTTCCATGGATAGGTTCCAATTGTGTAAAGTATAAATCAGAACACATTGATTGTCTGCCAAAATAGAGTATATAACTTGTTGTAATGTCGTGAAATGGGTAACCTTTTCTCTTGATATCATTCAATTTAGAACAATTTGAATACTCTGATGTGTTTATTTCCGTCCTGTGGTACCCTACTTGATGATTTTATCATGTTTTGAAAGATTAGATCCATTGGTGTATGTGTGAGGAATGCTTGGGATATGCATTAAAGTGTGTTGATGTTTTAGTATGGTCTATGAAAAAGGGTTTAATTGTAAAAGAAATTGATAACATTTGGATTTATGAGTATTTCTGTTGTCACTTTATACCATTTTCCACAAAGAAGTAGTCCATTTGTGGATTGTATGGAGAAATGTACTGAAAATGCACTAAGATTTTTTGAGTATCATGTTCTTTGGCTCAATGTTTATGTTGTGAATAAGGTAATATCATTAGCTGTATACAAATATAAAGATATAAGGGTGGTGGCTTATGTTCTTTAGTTCAAGTTAGTTTCCCCTGCCTCCGATCTCTACCTATTCCCTTATGTCTAGGGGCCCTCTTCTCCCTGCAGTTACCTTATTACTTTAAGAAGTAACTTCCAATTTAGACTAGGTAGAGAGATTGAGTTTGGTGTTTAAGGAATTCTAATTAATAGCCCTCAGGTACCAACTCTACAGTACACATCTGGACCTGCGGATACTCTGCCAAGAAGAAGGATGTTGTGCACCCCTAGGCCCCTCTCATTTAAACTCAATGTTTCTCTTATTGTCCTCTCTGCAAGGCATGGGTAGCACATAATGGACAAATCCTCCTAGAGGACTTTTGGATTATTCAAGGTTCTGCCTCTCATGCCAATGGTGTGCTGATTCTTTCAGCTGCACAGTAGGGCCTGCGTCAGAGTCAGATCGGGGCTCTCGGACTTCGGAGACATGGTTCGCTGAACTCTGACTGAAGCAGTTTCTTCACTACTGACAGGGACTGTGTTGATATCTTTGGCCGAGTGGCAGCAGTGCAAATACATTGTTCCTTCGCGGTAGTGCTGTGATGGAAAAACCGACGCTAGAAGGACAATGTGTCAATTTTAAAGGTTGGTTTCAAGCAGGTCTTTGCAACAGAAACAACCTCCAAGGGCCCAGAACAGGAATTGGCACAATGAGGCAGGTCAGTACTCCCAGCAGTGGAGTCCAGAGATACTGCAGATAAAGTCTTTGATGGCCCTGAGACTTCCAACAGGAGGCAAGCCCACACAAGCCCTTGGAGACACTTCACAAGCAGGATACAAAGCAAGGTCAAGTCCTTTTTCTCTCCAAAGCAGAGGAAGCAACTGCAGGCCAACCCAGAAAAGCAACACACCACAAATGGGCAATACTACTTCTCACAACTCTTCTCCTTGGCAGCGGTACATCTTGATCCAGAAGTGTTCTAAAAGTCTTGGGTTTTAGGTCCAATACTTATATTCCCTTTGGCCTTTGAAGTAGGCATTCTTCAAAGGATTTTCTTTGTAGTGCACAAGTTCTTGTCCGTCTTGGTCTTGGCTCCAGACGCACTCCAGGAGGGTGGAGACAACATTGTGAGCGGCCAGGTACAGCCCTATTCAGGTGCAAGTGACAGCTCCTCCCACCACTCTAGCTCAGGAAGGCCCACCAGTCTGATTTATGCTCGTTCAGGATATGCAGGGTACACCTCAACTCCCTTTGTGTGGCTGTCTAGAGTGAATGCAAAAAGAGATCCCTGTCAGTCTAAACCAGATGTTGTTTCGACAGGCAGGCAAAAGCACAGGATGGTTAAACAAGAAAGTGCCAAATCAAAGGAGAGAGTGAGGACTAGGTTAGCTAGTCCGAATCCCCAGGATTATATGTCAAAATCAATATGGACTAGCTATGTTTGGGGGTGGGAGACTCAATGAAGTACGCGTGCTGGCAAACCCATTGGTTTGTTCATGAAGCCCTCACCCACCAACCTAGTTGGTGGCATGCTTCATCATCGGGCCCACCACAGTGACACCGAGTGTGTCCCGGGTGTGCTTCGACGCCAGTTTACTGCGGAGCTGGTATGTTCGCTGAGTGTGCAGTGTAGTGAGTGAGAAAGTGAATGTTAAAAAGCTATACAGTGGGTCCCAGCACCCGAGGGTAAATAGATAAACTTTAATTACTGGGCGCCTGTTAGCTACTAAAAAGGCAGATGGACGTGTTGGAGTGCAAATTATGACCTCCTGCGTCCTGTGTGGTGTACATGTTTCAGCCAGGCCTTTTTTAATTTAAAACTTGCTTTCCTCAGGACCAAGTGAGTATGTGAAAAAGGTGCAGATAAATAAATAAATAACAACGTTACAAATTACAGTAATTGTGTTATTTTACTCTGTGTCACACTCCCTAAGTTGCGTTATATGTTAGAGGGGGATTCCCTCTTGCTTTAAAAGGCTATTTGCTGTAAAAAGCTTCCTTGGGTCACCTGGCAGAGAAAGAGACTGAAATTGCCGGTCTAGATCCTCCTTGGAACTGTCGTCCTTCTGCGGTGCCCGAATGAATGATGATGAAGCATGCCACCAACTAGGTTGGTGGGTGAGGGCTTCATGAACAAACCAAAGGGTTTGCCAGAACGCGTACTTCATTGAGTCTCCCTCCCCCAAACATAGCTAGTCCTTATTGATTTTGACATAAACAAGAAAGTGCCCACTCTAAATGTTATAACGAAAGAGAATGCACCCCCTATACCATAGATATGAAGGTGTCCGGTAGCTTTAAACATTTAAACACCTTCAGGTAAGTGATACTTTGTATTATTAATGCTTAATGGATGCCAACGCTTTTCAACCTTCGTGTTGGGCCAATGGGTTAAAAGTGAAGGACTTCCTCAGGGCAGGAACCATGAGGAGGGGGGACACATTCCAAAGGGTGTCAAATAAAGAAAGTAACACTTACCTGCAGGCAATTAGAGGACTGAAGCCTCTATTGACCTACCGAGCATTCTCCAACCACCAAATGGGCTATTGGGTATCTTTTGAACCCCATATCCTTTTGAGGGTCAGAACATGTCCACAGTTAAAATAAATAAATAACTTTCAATGTTTTAAAACACTGGACACTCTTTTATGAGGTTGTAATCATATGTGTTTCAGTAATGTAATGTTGTCATGTTGAATTGTGTATGTTGTGTCTACATTATGTCTAATGTAATATGTCCATAATAATTAGGGCTCGAGGTTTTATGCAATTTATTTTTTTACCATTTCCATCTGTATTTATCCATATTTATTTTTGGCTAATTTTATCTGTATTTATTCATATTTATTTTGGGTTTGGTGGAAAAATGTATCTGAAATGAGTATATATTTCACATTGATTTAACCAATAAATATGTACTCATGCTCGAATGTCTGCAAAGTTTCAGTGCTGTGAACACCTGCAGAAGATACATTAGTGCACTTATATGAAAATATGCAAATTTCAGAATTAAACTAGTGCATAGCTACTGCTGTTAAAATCTCTTTACTAAAAGTCCTTTAATTTAAACCCCCTTATCTATCAATCCACACATCGATTGGCCAGGCAGTCATGGCAGACAGTATTTAGAATTACTCCAAAAGCAGCCCGATTTTCATTTAGCCATATTAAAAAATAAATACAGACAAGAAAATGAATGTTTTTGCCTGCATTTATCTGTAAAAATCTGTAAAAACAGAAAACAGGGAGCCTTAATAATAATCGATTCTATGTATGTTGTATATGTGTATTGCACGAAACCAAAGATTTTGCAGGTGTTGATTTGGAGTAAAATCACTCTAATCAGAAAAAAATAATCTTCTTTCTACATACTCTATGCTTTTTTACCCATGCAAAATTATGGTGAAGAAGCTCCAAGTGAAGGTTGGGTGGAAACCTAGTGGTCAAAGATGAGTAAAAAACTGATAACTTGTAGCCTTACTTGATATTCACAGATACGATCAATTGGCATATCTTCTTAAGAATCACATTGAGCTCTATGGTATAAAGGGTGCATTCTCTTTCAATACAGCTTTACAGATCCCAGCTCCCTATCACCTCCATAGGATCATTCCCCGTCATGACAGACATACTTTCTAAAAGTGGCATTCCCAAACACACAATTTAAAAACACCTTTGTTCTGAGCCTGGAGAGCCCAAATTCCAAATTTCTAGCTGTTCCCAATTGAAAATGACACTTGTAAAATGTTACAAGGCTGTTCTAATGAAAGCCTATGGGAGAACTAGCCCTTGAATTAGTGAAAAACGAAACTGGCTGTATTTCACTATCAGGGCATGTAAAACACAACAGTACATGTCCTACCTTTCACATACACTGCATCCTGCCCATGGGGGTACACTGTGCCTAGCTTAGGGGTGCCTCACATGTAGTAAAAGGGAAGATAAGGGCCTAGCAAGTGGGTGTACTTGCTAGATTGATATGGCAGTTTACAACTACACTCAAAGACACTGGAATGGCAGGCCTGAGACAAGTTTACAGGGATACTCATGAGCGTGGCACAATCAGTGATAAAGGCCCACTAGTAGCATTTGATTTAGAGGCCTGGACACACATAGTGCACTTTACTAGGGATTTATCAGTAAATCAAATATGCCAACCATGGATAACCAATTGGAATTACAATTTACACAGACAGCATATGCACTTCATCGCTGATCAGCAGTGGTAAATTATCCGCTGTCGTAAAGCCAACAAAAACAGGTCGGAAAAATAAGAGTTTGGGGATGAACCTGCAAAAAGGGGCAGGTCCAACACCCACACCCACCAGCATATACCAAGCAACTGCCAAACTACACTGAACAGAAAATCTAGTCAAAAAGAGCAGAACAGGAAGGGCTGTCAAATGCCTACACCCATGAAAATGGCTTGCACATTCCCTCTAACAATGCAGATTCACTATACACTCTTCAATAACAATGGCCTCTTTTCTCAGCTAGCTAAAATGTATTGTGGGCATCTGCAGGGACACCCACAGTCTCCACACAATATGTAAATCAACTGACCTCTCACATCTTTTATCACAGATTATGAGCCAACATTAAACCTCTTCAACGCTGATGACGGAACCGCTCCGTCATCAGCCGCGGTGGCGCTGTGCTGATGACGGAGCGGTTCCGTCATGGCCCGCCCGACGCGCCTGTGCGGCGTGGATTCCGCGCCTGCGCTGGGCGTTCTATTGAGCGGGTGGGGCCATGATGGCACCGCTCCGTCATCAGCACAGCTCACCTGTGTGTGAGCGCCGCGCGGCCCCCGCCCCCTTAGCGCTGCGGCGGAATAGCCGCCGCAGAGAAGGTGTTAAGAACTATAGGCAGTTTCCAACTGTACCACCTCTGCACCTTCCATACAACTTCAAGGAGGTTTTCACAATAGTAACTGATTCCATCTGCTCACTCAGTGCTTAATTTGTAAAATATTAAGTGCAGGTGTTCAAATATATTTAGGAGGCCACACCCACGTCCCCGGTTCCACTCACCTTCCTCCACAAGCTTCACCCACTTCCTCTATTGGCTCCACCCACATCCTCAACTGGAACTGCTGAAAGCCAAATGTAATACCCGATCTGAATTTCAGCAAGAAAGGCTTTCATAGGAGGTTGAGGGAGAACGAGGTGAGTTAGTGAGAAGTGCATTCAGTGATTCCAATATGAGATAGCTTGTACTGGAGGAAAAATAGAATTACATGCCACTGGTGTGTAAGAGTATAGAGAGAACTGTGTGAAGAGGATAGTTTCTGAGCGAGAGGATTTTTTTTTTCAGTTTTATATACAACAACCTCAATCCGAAGGTAAGGGAGGGCTTTACATGAGTACCACCACTTACATTACACAAGGCAGGCTAAGCTTCAGAAAGTAGTGCAATCACTATCTCAAGGAGATGAGTGTAAAGCATGTGAGGGAATGCAAGTGGAGTTCGCAATTGCCTTGATGGAAGTCTCACATTAAAAAAAAAAAAAATGTTATTAACATTTTCAAATGCACTCACATTACATCATGATACACTTGGTATTTTCACAGCGGTATAAATATGCCATGAAAAAAGCAAACTGCTTCCTTATGTCTGGAACGATAGGGATGTTAGTCCAACTGACATTGTCAAGATGTGAGTCCCAGGAGAAACTGGGAGAGATAAACTGAGGTCCTTGAAAGGGAAAAAACGGCGGGGGGGAGAGGGACGGAGACAGGGTCTGGGAAGCAGGATCATGGAGGATGTCTGGATCGCAGCCGCTACGTGCCGGTAGGGGGGTGCATAGAACGTACAGAGGTCATCTGTTGGAGTGTGTCACCAGGCAGGGTAGAAGGGTAGAGCGAGCGGCGTATGTTGGAGTGTTTAGGTTACCGCTGTCAGGCGGGGGAAGGGGGGAGAAGGGAAAAGAAACAGGAATCATCGCATATGAACCTTATCGTGGTGTAGGTGTCGCCGGAGTCGCAGGGGCAGGTTGGGACTGGCGTCGGGGGTAGGGCGCGCATGAGCTTGTTTAAACTGGTGAGATAGTATGGCCCAATCCAGGGATATAGGGTGCTTGCGTTGGCCTTTGGCTTCCTCCTCCCGTAGGAGTTCCTCCTCCCGTAGGAGTTCCTCCTCCGCGTGCGCCCATTTCTGTACTGCCCCCACCCATGCCTCCAAAGGGGGTCCTGATGTTGCCCGCCATTGCATGGCGATGTTTCTTTTTGCTAGAAGCAGGGATAATACCGCAAAGCGGACCTGTACTTTGTGTGCTTTTGGTCTACAGAATATTTCCAGGGCAACCGCTTCCCAGGAGTCTAAGTCTGTTAGTCCCGTGAGTTTGCAGACAGAGGCGAGTATGGTGGTCCAATACGATTGTATTGCCGGGCAGCTCCAAAACATGTGTAGGAAGTGTGCGTCTGGTGCATGACACCTAGGACAGAGGAATTGCGTATCAGGGTAGAAGCGCTGGAGTCACGCCGGTGTCTGATATGCTCTATGTAAAATGTAGAACTGTATATTTTTGAATCTCGCGTTTCTGGGCACTTTCTTAGGGAACTCCAGCACCTTATCCCATTCCCCGTCATGTAACTGTCACCCGAATTCGTCTTCACAGGTGGCTCTCAGAGTAAATAAGGGCTTGTGTGCAAGTTTGCAAATTGACCTATACAGCCAGGTAACAAGATGTCGGCCTATGCCCATGTATAGGATGGTATGGACGACTGGGTGTGCTGCGGGTTTGCCGAGTTGAAGATCACAATGTGGGCGGAATTGTTTATGAGTTGTCGGTGGGTTAAAAAGTGTCCTGGGGAGGTCATATTCCTCCATGAGCTGTTCGTATGGGTGAAGTTGCCCCTCCGTGAACAACCCGTCCGCCTCCGTAATCTCAGACTCCGTCCACGCACGGAGCATTGTGTGTGTGAAGTAAGTGTCCCCGTTTGGCCAGCCGACCAGCGGCAGCCGTGTGGAGTAGCATGGGGTCCCTGCCGCGATGCGATGGATCCGTTGCATACACCGGCGAGCCACCGAACCCTGCAAGGGATAGGTCCGGCGGGGGTTGGGGCCCGGGAGCAGCAGCCGACGGAGTTAGGGGACGGGAATAGGACCCTGCATAGTGTAAGTCTCCCCGGTATGCCTACCTGCTGTCCAGTGCGACAGCCACTGAAGCTGTAGGTGGTGGGCAACTGCAGTTTGGTGAGCGCGATACAATGGCGGCCTGTCCCCCATATGAGCGCACGGAGGAGCGCATCTAGTTCACGGAAGAAACGACCAGGTGGGATAACGGGCAGATTTGTAAAGTTATATAATAGTCGAGGGACGATGATCATCTTGGCTATAGCCACCCTACCGATCGGTACCAGCGGGAGGTGTCTCCAAAAATCCACTGACGACCGAATGCCGGCTAACACCTTACGGTGATTGCCCTCGTAGATGTCAGCGGGAGAGTGGTATAGGCGGACCCCGAGATAACGGGGAGCGCCTGTGTTCCAGTGCAGAGTTTGTGGACCGATTCGTATCTCTCGTGGTGCTAGGGATGTGTGAAGGGGATAGATTGTGGATTTGTCCCAGTTCACTTGGAGGCCAGACGCATCCGCGAACTCCGTCAGGACTGTCCATATGGGTGTCAGGTCCCTAGTGACATCTTTAATATACAGAAGGAGGTCGTCTGCGTGCAGGGAAACGCGGTGGACAGTTTCCGCTATGGGGATACCCCAGACGATTCCTTCTTGGCGTAGGCAGATCACCAGGGGTTCCACCACCGGGGCAAAGATCAGGTGTGACAGGGGGCAGCCCTTCTAGTACCCCTCTTGACCTGCAGCGGGGATGGAATGTGTCGACCAAACCGGACCCGAGATGTATGGTCCTTGTATAGTAGTCTGGTGTACCGCAGGAGGGTTGGACCTATCCCCGCCCGTCGCAAGACAGCAAATAAGTATGGCCAGGATAAGGTATCAAAGGCCTTTTCAAGGTGGAGGATAATACAGGCTGCCGGGGTAAGTTGTCCCCTACCTGATCCTGAACATGGAACAATCGTCTTATGTTCTGGGACGTGCTCCTGCCGGGGACGAATCCACATTGGTCCGGATGGACCAAGGGTCGTAGTATTTGTTCGTATCTAGTTGCTAGGATTTTACCTAAGACCTTGCAGTCAGCAGATAGGAGTGTGATGGGGCGGTAGGAGGACAATTGTCGGGGGTCTCGGTGCGGTTTAAGGAACGTCACTATGACAGACTCTCGAAGAGATCCCAGAAGTTCTCTCCTCTCAAATGCGTCCATAAACATAGCGGTCAGACGGGGGACTAAAAGGGCAGAAAAAGTACTGTAGTACTTGAGGGGCAGACCATCTAGACCCGGTGCCTTGTTCCGCGCCAGCGCGCGTATTGCCCAGAGACATCCGCCTCCGATATTTTAGTGTCTAGTGTGTCCCTATTTGCGTTTGTGATATGCGGGATCTGTAGGGGGTCCAAGAAATGGCTTGTCGCCGCCTGCCGAAGATTTTTCGGGGTGTTATAAACTGCAGCATAATGTTGCTGAAATGCATTTAAAATGTCCAGTTGGAAGCGCACTAGGACTCCCGTGGGCGTCAAGATCTATGTGATGGGTTTGGTGTCAGTGTCTTGCTTCGCTAACCATGCTAAAAGCATACCCATTTTGTCCCATTCCTTGTGTACCTGGGTAGCATAGGCTCGAAAGTAACATTTGCGTAGGTCCGCTAGAGCAGTGGAGTATTGCGTTTTGGCTTCGGCCACCTGGTCCGCCGTTGTGGTGTCAGCATCCTCCTTTTTTCGTGAGTGTTGACAGCTTGTGTTCAGTGTCGACAAGTGTTCGTTCTAGCTTGCGGCGTACCCCTACCACCTGTTTGATGCATGTCCCTTGGGCCACTACTTTAAACGCATCCCATTCCACTAGTCTTGATGTGGCGGTCTCTGGGTTGGGAGCACCGTTCCCTCTAGGCCGCGCCCGCGCGCACCTCCCGCCAAGTCAGCGCGCACCACCTAGCGTGGAGCGCGCACACAGGCCATCGCTAGAGGGTTGCGCCGCTCGCTGCTTTTAAAACGCGAGCGGCGCAAACATGAGCACTTTTTCAGTGGTTGCGGTGGTGCTGGCGTGAGGAATGCAGGTAAGGAGGCGGGGGGCTGATGTTGATTATAGAGCTTGCGGCTGTGTGGGAGCGGGGCAGACTGTGGACTTTTGTTTAAATATTGCTTTTAATCGGAGCCCGTGAAGGGGCTCCGATTAACAGCAATACTTAAACAAAATGCCACAGTCTGCCCCGCACGTTACTAACAAAAGCGTAGACACTTTCCAAACACAGCGTGTGCTCGCGCTGTGTTTGGAAAGAATCTACGCTTTTGTTAGTAAAGCGCGGGGCAGACTGTGGCATTTTGTTTAAGTATTGCTGTTATCGGAGCCCGTGAAGGGGCTCTGATTATCAGCAATATTTAAACAAAAGGCCACAGGCGCTGGGGAACGAGCGGAACAGGAGGCAAGAGGGCATAAAGGCACGAGTGGGACACAGGCAGAGGCATAGCTGCCAAGGTTTCAGATCCCCGTGTGTGACTCTTTAATGTCACCGCTTGCTAGCGCTATTAATTTAAAGTAAATAGCTCAAGTAGGGTGAGAGTACACCCCAGCACTCACTTAATTGGTTTGAGGCAAGCAGCTATTTGTACGGGCCGTCTAGCATCCGATTGTGGACTGGTGTGTCCTGGGCTGCTGAACCACTCTAGCAGCCGCCGCGGGGGTTCACCGGTGGGTTACAAACACGTAAAACTTACCAAGCCCATTTTGCTGAATGCAGAAAAGCAAGAACATCAATACAAATCGGTTAGGTGCGTGACTGTGGCGACTGTCACTCTCCTGAAACCGGCTCCAGGTTCATGCCCAAACCACCCCTGCGTCAATCGTTTTGGGTAGCTTGCAATGCCGCCTGCTGTCCAGGCTTTGCCTGTTGCTGCGAGTCCTGTAACTGTCCTGGAGGCAGCTGCAACTGGAGTGTACGGTCAGTGTCAGTTTGATGTTCGGTCAGCCATCACTCCGGCGACCTACACTGCACGTAATTATCCCTCATCCCGCCGCTCGGCAATAATTAATTTGACACTGCATGGGCCCTATTAAAATACCCACAATAGCAGCGCTGTGTGAGACGCCACGCCTGCCTTACTCACAAATTCCCCGCGGCACCATGGACAAATTATAAAACAGTCTGGGCCCTGCAGGCTGTCTCGGTAGTTGCTATTGGGCACTACCAGGGGTGCCCGTGACGTCAGGCTGTCTCGCTAAGAGCGGCGCTGCGCCACAAAATTTAAGATACATTGTAGCACAGCGTTAGTCGACGGGAGTGCCCCAAGCCTGAGGGAAGAGCGGAGGCAGTCACAGGTAGGGTGCTGGTAGCTGCCACACACCTATTTACTTCCAGCACACTAATGACAGTTGATACATCAGATATGCGTGACAATGTATTTCAGTGCGGTGATGCAGATCACCACACTGGAATGCGTTAATCTAACGTATGATGCGTGATACTTGGCAGGGCTGCAGAGGACAGAAAGGCACAAAAAACGAGTGGGACACTGACAGAGGAAAGAAAGGCACACAAAAAAGAGTGGGACACAGACAGAGGACAGAAAGGCACAAGAAAACGAGTGGGACACAGACAGAGTACATAAAGGCACAAAATAACGAGTGGGACAGAGGGCAGAAAGTCACAAAAAATGAGTGGGACAGAGGACATAAATGCACAAAAAACGATTGGGACAGAGGGCAGAAAGACTGGGACAGAGGGCAGAAAGGCACAAAAAACGAGTGGGACAGAGAGCATAAAGGCACAAAAAACGATTGGGACAGAGGGCAGAAAGACTGGGACAGAGGGCATAAAGGCACAAAAAACGAGTGGGACAGAGCACAAAAGCACAAAAACGAGTGGGACAGAGGGCAGAAAGGCACAGAAAAACGAGTGGAACAGAGGGCAGAAGGGCACAAAAACGAGTGGCACAGAGGGCAGACGGGCACAAAAAACTAATGGCAAAGAGGCATAATACAGAAATATAGGGGCAGCTAAGAACAGAAGGCAGAGCGGGCAGAGAGGCCCGGGTGCAGCGAGGGAAACAGAAGGGAAAACTGGGCAGCGAGGAGTACAGAAGGAAAGACCGTGCAGAGAGAGCATGGGGATAGCGAGGGGAACAGAGGGAAAAAAACGGGGCATGGACCACGTACAGGCAGCGGGGAAGACAGACAACAACAGTCACAGACACAACAATGAAAATACAGGCAATACAATAAATTGGCAAACTGCTCTTAAGACCCTTATTGTGGCTCTGTATGTGTGAAAATGCATCATCTTTTCACTTTTTAAAGTAAACGTTTTGAGTGCCATTTGGTGCCGCAGACACGCGCGGTTTGGTTCCTGGCGCACATAGCCATGGTTGCAGCGCACAGAGACCCTCCAGTGCCGCACTCAGAGGAAAAAAATTAGAGGGAACATTGGTTGGGAGTGAAGTATTCTTGCATATTTTGTGCATGATCGTGCCCAAATGTCTGGTCAGTGAGGCAGTCCCGTGGGAGGCACCATGTGGGCACCGGTGGGTGAGGAGGTCTCCATTGAACGCGTAATATGTGTGCATCGTGGTCTGAGACTATCCGGCCCAAGTAGTCAGAGTGTTGAACCTTAGGAATCAGGGACGAAGTGCATAAAAATCTGTCTAACCGGATTCGCAAATTGTGGGGGATGGAATTAAATAAGTAAAGTAAAGTTTAGTGTGAGGGTGATGGGCTCTCCACGCATCTACTTGTGCCCAGTGATCAACCCAGTGGCGGAAGCGCTCTGACCGTGTATGGGCCGGAGAGTGTGATGGAGGTGGGTGTCATCTGTCAAGCATAACATTGAGTTCACAATTGGAGTCGCCCCCTAAAATCCATGGGAGAGATGCAAAGGGGGCCAGCACACCCGTGAGGGAGTCCCAGAACCTATCCTGTCCAGTATTTGGGGCATATATGCTGCCTAACAGAAAAGGTTGTCCGTCCAGTAGTCCTTCTAACAGGGCATACCTACCCTCTCTATCCACCACCCTGCGCGTTTCCTGAAAGGGGGTGCCCGTACGGACCCAAATCAGTGTGCCTCGAGCGAACGCTGAGTAGGATGTGGCACATATAGTGCCCCGCCAGCGGGACCGTAGTCTGTCATCTTCTGGCACTGTGAGATGCGTCTTTTGGAGGAACGTGATTTGTGCATGTTGGCATTTGATGTACGCATATGTGGAGTATCTCTTGCGTGGTGTATGAAGACCCCGAGCGTTTAGGGTGAGAAGACTGACATCTGCGCACTGCATTGGGTAGTTTGATAAGCTCGACTTTCAGGTGGGCCGGGAATAACAAGGAGTATTGTATGTCATTCTCCCGCAGGCGGCGTTTCACTGGTTTTCGACTTGCAGCGGGCCTGCACGCCTACCGGCCCGTAATACTGCGTCACGGTCTTGAAAATGAAGGAACTTTGCAAGCAAGGGGCGGAGGGCGTTGCCGGGTTGCGGCTTGCTTGTCGAGCCCGGTGGGCCGGTTCTATGGAGAAAAAAGCTGTCCGGTCCTTCATTGGGGTGAAGGATTTGACCCAGGCCTCCACGTTTTCGATGGGATGTGTCACCTCAACGCCCTCCGGAAGACCCAGCACACGTATTTTGCAGCGCCGAGAACGCCCTTCCAAATCATCCAGACGATCCTCTGTGGTAGACAGACGACCCAGGGTTGTTCGAAGAGTTTACTGCTGCACGCTCACGGTGGGCTGTATGTCTGCGAGCGTTCTCTCCCCCTCTCTCACCTTATCAGCCAGCTTACGATGGTCATCATAGATAAGGTTGATGTCCGTGGTGAGGGAGCCCAGGCGTTCCTCCATGGAGGCCCTGGATAGTTGAATGGCCGCCAGAACTTGGTCCAATTTGTCTGAAATGGTTGGGTCCGGCTGGGTCGTGGATGCTTTAGGGAGCGTGCTGGTTCTGGGATGGTTTTCCGGTGCCGTCTCCGGGACTGATGTCTGTTGGTTAGCCCTGGGTTTCCCCATGTTCTCGGCCGCAGGTATCTCACTTGCTTTCTGAGGGGCTGGGCGCACCGGCAGGGCTGTGGCAACGTGTCCAGACACCCACTTGCCGATTCTTGTGAGGAGGGTGGCCAGTGCCGGCTTGTTCAATGCATCTGAGCCTTTAGTTCGAAGTCAGCCAGGGAGTTGGCTGCAAGCCGGCCCCCCAAGTGGCGCGGCTGGGCAGGAGGGGGTGAAGCCGCAGGGGCAGCGGAAGATTAGCAACACACCTCTCACCCTCTGGATCTCCACACGCTGAGTCTCCCGGGAGGCTGGGCTACTGGATGCAGGGAGCATCACCTCATTGGCACCAGCTTGAGGTGAGGTGGTCCGTGGCGTGAAACTGTGCAGCGATCAGCGGAGGGGGGTCTCTCCGGATCACCCGGTTCCGAGATACTGCTGGGGTCCCGTGACCCTTGCCCTGGGTGGGGGACCACTCGTCGAGGCCTGTGAGGAGGGTGGCCGGCGCCGGTCTGCTCAATGTGTCTGAGCCACCATCTTAAAGTCAGGCACGGGTCGGCTACAGTCTGGCCCCCCCGGGTGGCGTGACTGGACGGGGGGGACAGTAAGGGTAGCGAAGAGTCTAAATCGCACTGCTCACCCACTGAAACTCCACTCGCTGGGGCCCCTGGAAGATCTGGCTGCTGGTTGCAGGGATCGTCACCGCATGGGCGCCATCTTGAGGTCAGGCGGTCTTTGGCGCAAAGCAGCACAGCCAGCAGCGGAGGGGGGATCTCCGAATCACTCGGTTCATGGCCCGTCACCCGTAGACATCAGGATATGGCCACTGGGTCCGGCAAGCACAACCAGTCTTGCGGATGCGCCGCCGTCAACACAGGGCGCCGCCGTCTGTCACCGGCCTCCTCCGGTTCCCCTTCAGTGCGGAGCAGGGTTGTGGCAGATGGCAGCAGGGGATGCGGAATCAGCCCCACGCACCGCCCGGGTATCAGGTGCTCGCCGGATCCACCCGAGGTAGGATATCGCCAGGGGCACTGTAGGTAATGGTATGCATGACTAGCTACCAGCCTTTTTAATAATCAAGAGCACGCGATCACCACCCTATGAATAAAAGTGGATAAGGGATTGGTGTGTTGTGTGTGGTTTTAGGCACTCTACCATTATGTTTGTGTGTGTTTGTCACTAGCAGAGTTTTCTGCACTTCACTGTAGCACTTTATACGTTGTTTGTTTTGGACACGTCTTCTTTCCTTTCATCTTTATTTCCCCGAGGAGCGAGTGACCACCGATGATGAGACAGGGGCCTGTCTGGAAATTGCATACCAGTTACCCCGCTTGGTGGTGTTTCCGTGAGGGGTCACTTGCTTCTCGCACATTTTTCTATTTAGAGTAAGGTCCAATGTGTGGTGTGGACTGTTGTGAACCACTACGATTTGGGTCACTCTGAGTGTTTTGTTCTGTTGTGTTGTCTTGGAGAACAGATATTTTAAACAGGGTGGAGCACAGTGCATTATCTCATTATAATGTGGATAAGAGAGTAGTGGGGAGTAGGATGGTTTTGACCCCCCATGTGTCACTGATACATTTGCTCGCTATTTGGATTGGGTCTCATTGTGTATTATTGACTGTGAGTGGAGGGCAACCCTTTCCGTATTCCCTCTGAGCTCCATTATTGTTTGAGGTTATCGCCAGGCCCAGGTCAGTCCGGGCTAGGAACAGGCATCCGCCATTTTGTGTCCGGGCCATCGGCCGTATCTCCGTGGGAATCGTAGAATATCGCCTTGCATAAGCACCCACCGGAGCAGCTACGATTCCGCCATCAGGGTGATGCTTTTCTCCCCTGAACGAAGAGGTGGCATGATCTTCTGGGCTGCCCAATTGCGGAGCCTCAGCAGACCGTGTCCACCATCGTGGCTTGCTTAGCCATGCCCCCCTTGATGAAGGTCTCACATACCAGAAGACAAGCACAGGTGGCCAGGGTTTATTCTCAAAGAACTCCTTCATTACCACTCTCCAACAGTGCTCCTCATCTCTCCATAACCTCTATGACATTAATTACATTTTTTATAGTGCCACTCATAGTAATAAAACAGTAAAACACACAAGATGATGGATGGAATGTTGCACAATAGCAAAACATTCATCCCCAGTCACAGTTCTGGGTTTAATCCATCGTTATTTTGCTCACCAAGCCACCCCAGTTCAGACATGTCCATATGTTTTTTTGTTGTGCTCCTGAGGCGGTAGCCGGGAGCGAGGCTGTGTGCTAGTTTTTAATCATTTTGTGTCACTTCAAACTTCGTGTAAATTTTAAAACTCACTCACGCTTTCTGGAATCACTGTGGTCAAAGCAGCCGATCTATTACTGCAGCTAGACCGCCCCAGAACATTGTTTGGCCCCAGCGCGCTGAAACCGGAGGCCACGTCCCCTTCGGAGGCCACGCCCCCTCCCACAAACCGTACTTAAGACGCCGAGTTAAGGCGCCAGGTAACTGTTTGTTTGTTGTGCTCCTGAGGCGGAAGCCGGGAGCGAGGCTGTGTGCTAGTTTTTAATCATTTTGTGTCACTTTAAACTTTGTGTAAATTTTAAAACTCACTCACGCTTTCTGGAATCACTGTGGTCCAAAGCAGCCGATCTATTGCTGCAGCTAGACCGCCCCAGAACATTGTTTGGCGCCAGCGCGCTGAAACCGGAGGCCACGCCCCCTTCCGAGGCCACGCCCCCTCCCACAAACCGTACTTAAGACGCCGAGTTAAGGCACCAGGTAACTGTTTGTTTGTTGTGCTCCTGAGGCGGAAGCCGGGAGCGAGGCTGTGTACTAGGTTTTAATCATTTTGTGTCACTTTAAACTTCGTGTAAATTTTAAAACTCACTCACGCTTTCTGGAATCACTGTGGTCGGAAGCAGCCGATCTATTGCTGCAGCTAGACCGCCCCAGAACATTGTTTGGCGCCAGCGCGCTGAAACCGGAGGCCACGCCCCCTTCCGAGGCCACGCCCCCTCGCTCCGCACCGGAAGTAGCATAAATTATGTGCATGTTCCGGACGCGCAGTGGACGAGCGCAGCGGGCGCGACGAATGCGCGCCTAAGGCAAGCCCGTCTGCGCCCGTCCGCGCACGACCGGGCTCAGGGCCAGAATCTATGCCGAACGGCACACCGATAGGGTGAGTTACTCGCAACATGCCTTACTAAGTCTCAGACCTACAAAAAACACACAATGTAAATATGTTCATGACTCAGGCGGACATTTCACCAACTGTGCCATCTGCCCCCCGGTCAAATTACAACTGACTCAAGGACCATTTGCACACTCTGGCCTGAAATTAGCAGGACTGAACTGTAGTTCGCTCCCCATGCACGCCCTGCTTATTAACCATCTGCTCATGGACCATGAGCTAGACATCCTGTTTCTCACAGAAACGTGGCACACACCGCACTCGGACTCGGATGTGGTCTTGGCTCTGGCCCCGGGCTTCCTTATCCAGTCCCAAGCACGCCCTTGTGGTAGAGGGGGCGGACTGGCCATTTTGCACAGAGACCACTTCTCATGCAAAATTAGCGGCGCTCACATCAAGGACTCAGAGAGCTGCCATTTCACCATCCATCTAGCCCCGACAACCTCGCTGACAGGTCTTCTGGTGTACCGCCCTCCCGGCCATTTCGGCCCCTTTGCCAGCGCCCTACTAGATTCCATATCAGCTCTTGCCCACTCTACACCCAACTTCACTGTGCTAGGGGACCTCAATATCCACTTTGATGATCCCCTAGACACAGGGGCTGCTGACCTGATATCGGACTTAGCTGCCTATGGTCTCCAACTGGCCAATACCGGAGCCACTCATATCAAGGGCCACTTGCTAGACCCAGTCTTTACAAATGTCCGTACCATCCAGGCTAGACCCTCTTGCCCCCTCCCCTGGACAGACCATTTTCTGGTCCCCCTTTTTTGGCCAGGAGAATTTAGGAAGCCCCCCAAGCCCACCACATACACTCGGGACAGGGCATGGTCCAGACTCTCTATCAAGGACTGGGCCAATGCTCTAGAATCAACGACCCCCGACCCCTCCGGGGACCCTGTTACAGCTGATAGTAACTTCAGGAAGTGGATTTCCGACTCACTTGACTCCATCATACCTATAAAAACCTGCGAAGACAAGAGCGGAAAGACAAGCTCAGCCCCCTGGTTCAACTCAGAACTCAGAGCCCTCCACAAGGAATGTAAAAAAGCTGAGCGACTGTGGAGGAAGGATTGGCTTCACTCCAATAAAGACGCATACCGGAGGACTGTGAGAGCATATAAATCTGCTCTGAAAATTTCTAAAGCCTCCTACTATGACGATAGGATAAAAAATGCCACTAACTCCGCATGAGAATCCTATCTCATCGTCAAAGAACTCCTAAAGGTTCCTGAACCCCCACCACTGACCGTGGCCCTTCCAGACAGGAGCAAAGAATTAGCAAAATTCTTCGACTCTAAAATCTCTCACATCCTAGATTCACTCCAGCAGCCTAGTCAGCTACCTTGCTGGGACAATGTGACGTCCGACACCTGTCCAGTAGGCGCCCCTCGCCCGCTGCTTAATGCCTTTAGGGCGGTTACATCGGACGAAGTTGAAAAGACTCTGGCCAAAATGAAAAGTGGCTCCCCCCTTGACCCTGCCCCCATGAGGTTTCTTAAAACAGTCGCTCCTGCGATTGTTCATTCAGTTATGGAGTTGATCAATGCCTCTATCCCAAGGCACCGTTCCTCCTAGCTGGAAGTGAGCGGTAGTCAAAGCCCTTCTTAAAAAACCCCAACTGGACCCCGCCGATCTGGCCAATTATAGATCTTGCTCCTTCCGGGCATCAGCAAAATTGCCGGAAAACTGGTCAACGCTCAGTTGTCCCAGTTCCTGGAATCGAATAATCTGCTGCGACGGTCCCAAACGGGGTTTCGCCCTGGCCAAGGTACGGACACCGCCCTCCTCGCTGTCATCGAGGAGGCAAGGTGCATTTTGGATTCAGGGGGATCAGTGGCAGTGATCCTCCTGGACCTTAGTGCAGCCTTTGACACGGTGAACCACCGTGTCCTGCTCCATCGGCTGGCCAGGGCAGGACTCGGGGGCACAGCGCTGGCCTTGTTAGAGTCATTCCTGTCGGGCCGCTCGTTTCAGGTCTGGGATGGCAGCTCCCGTTCTGACTCCCTTCCTCTGCCAAGTGGGGTTCCCCAGGGTTCCTCACTGAGTCCAACCCTTTTTAATGCCTACATGGCCCCTTTGGAGGATATAGTTGCCCCCTTCTGCATTAAGATTGTGAGCTACGTGGATGACACACAACTGGTCATCTCGCTCTCACATCTAGACCAATGCCCAGATAATCTTCTGCACTGCCTCCAGAAAATCCACCTCTGGATGTGCGATTTCTCACTCAAACTCAACGGGTCCAAAACAGAAGTTATGCTGATGGGCAAGAAATGGTCAACAATTCCACCATCCGTTTGGCCCGATACCATGGGTGAGGTGCCCGCACCCAGAAAAGAAATTAAGAGTCTGGGGGTCTGGCTTGAACCAGACCTATCCATGAAAACCCAGGCTACCAAAACAGCCGGAACCTGTTTCGGACTTATGAGGTCAGTGCCCAAGATCCTTCCTCTGCTCCCCCCTCTTTCCAGGAAACTCCTGGTTCAAGGACTGGTTCTTGCACGACTGGATTACAGCAATGCTGTCTATTTAGGAGCCCCTGAAGCTACTCTGGGCAAGCTGCAACGAACCCAAAATGCAGCTGCTCGGATGCTGATGGGCCTTCCCTCCAGATCCTCCGCCAGACCGGCACTTAAGGCACTCCACTGGCTGCCAGTGCGAGAGAGAATCGAGTTCAAGGCTATGTGCATCGCGCACAAGCTCCTCAATGGACAAGGCCCCTTGATCCTGGGAGACATGGTTACCCCGTACAAAGCCTCGAGATCTCTGCGCTCGGACAATGAGCGACTGGCGAATATCCCCAAGTTTAGGAGGGCACGTACCGAAGGTTGTCGCTTCTCAGTAAAGGCAGCCACCCGCTGGAACTTGCTCCCCCGTAGTTTGCGTTTGGAACCCTGCTACCTGCGCTTTCGCAAGCAGCTCAAAACTCTGCTTTTCCCCAAATAAAAAGGTTTTCTTCCCCCTCTCCCCTCTCAGCCAACCTTACAGGTTTATAGCGCGGGGATGCCTCCGGGTCACCAGGCGCTCTACAAATCTTTAAATAAATAAATAAATATGCAAATCAGTCTTGATCCTGTGCCTTATGGGAACAGTCCAGCCCGAACTGCCAAGCCAGGTCCTTCCTGGACCAGAAACAAACATCCTGAGACCGGTTTGAAGGTATTACCCTTCATCAGCCAGGCTAGCTGGAATCCAGTGGCACAGTGAGCAAGGGACCCACGTCTGGGCATACCCATCTCAATTAGGGTGAAAAGTGCTGTGCAAACAAATGATGGATGGAATGCTGAATAAATCAAACATTTACCCCAGTCAAAAGATCTGGGTTAAATCCATTGTTCTTTTTCTCACCATGCCACCGCAGTTTAGACCCAGCCATATGCAAATCAGTCTTGACCCTGTGCTTCATGGGAACAGTCCAGCCTGAACTGCCAAGCCATTTCTTCCCTGAACCGGAATCAATCATCCTAGGACCGGTTTCTGGCTATCAGCCGTCTTCAGCCAGGATAGCTTGACTCCAGTGGCATACCCATCCGACTTAGAGTGAAAAGTTCTACGCAAAAAATGATGGACGGAATGCTGAATGAATCAAACATTCACCCCCAGTCCAAACTGGAATGGCATGGTGAGCAAAAAAACGATGGATTTAGGCCCAGATCTCTGTACTGAGGTGAATGTATGACATTGTTCTGCATTCTGTCCTTCAATTGTCCTTTTTGTCAGGGGCCCTAAAGAGCAACATAGCTATTTAAAAACGTGGGGTCAAATGTACTAAAACATTTTGCAATCACAAACCCAGCAATTGTTAATTTCAATTCACCAAACCCATTTTGAGAGTCGGACAAGCCATTGCTAGGCAAACAATGGGTATTTGTGATGCTTTCCATGTCATAATTGGGAGAGGGGAATGCCCCTTCCTAATTGTGAAAACTCAATGGTAGATATCAATGATTTGCAAGCACAAGTAAGCCCACAACCCTTTGGTCAAATACCAACACGTCATAGGAGGAGGTAATTTATTTGTAAAGGGGAACCTGTCACTTTGAGATACCTTCCCCTTTGTGAATCCTGTTGGTCTACTTCAGGGGGAACAGGAAGTGCCCAATTACCCAATGCTTGGACTGCTTGGCCTGTATTCGCAAACTGATTTTTTTCCATTAAAGCAGCAAGTGTTCCTTTAAAAAACACAGGCTTTTTTAAAAAGAAGATTCACATTCAGAAATAAAATGCAAGCACAGAGGTGGCGATCTATTGTTCCTTTAAGGCCACCATTTCTTTGTTTGTAGTTAATCAAAGTAGTCGCACATAGCGACCTTCTGATTAATATTCATTATTCCCTGTGACTGAAGAGTTTGAAATGGGACCTCTTTATAGAAAGGTTGGATCACAAAATGAGAGAAAGGTCACAAAACAAAATGCCCAATTTGTGACCACTTTTTGTGACCTGTCTCTTGCTACATTGAACCCCTAGGTTGCTGAGAGAAACTGTACTACTTATATAATTGTAGGCAAAAGCGAAATGCACATGTTACAGTACACAAAGAATAAGGAAGCTCGAGATGAAAATCAAAGGTCTAGCACAGAGGTCTCTTTATTGTGTTGTCTTGTGTTACTAGTTAAATCATGTGGTACAGACTTGTGACAATTCCACATGTGGTAACCCCACATGCGGTATTACGATACCCTGGGTGGTTTCTGCATCCTGGGATTACTGCACACCATTGTATATGAATTTCTACATGCAGTATTACAGTTTTTGCGGCCTTGTGAGTTTTAGAATGAGGGCCTGTGTGTCCACATTAATAAAGACTCTGCTTCATAAGCCATTCCAAACAAACCTAGATGTCCGGTAGTCTTTTAATGGGGGTCACCTTTCATCACCAGAATGCCAGAGAGAATAATATAAATATTGTTCAGTGCTACTGAAGTTGGAAAATGAATTTTAATACATTCTTTCATGGATCTTACTCCTACACAGTGGGTGAATAAAGTTCTTTCCACTAATTTAATGCAATTATCTAACTACAACAATCTAGTACACCATGCTTCTAGCTGTGGAGAGGGCTGAAGTCTTGTTTGCACAGTGTGAATACTTGTTCCGTCTGCAGGAGCCGTACATTCATACGAAGAACGATCTACAGGTGATACGTTTCATAGACCTTTGAAAAGTATATAATCTGCTCTGCAGAGGCGTCTTTGATTAAAATTCCTACTGCTGAATTCTAATAACCATCCATTCAATCTATTATGCTTTGTACGTCCTTTCAGGATTGAAAATATCATATTTCAGTCATTAGCACAGAAAAGAAACCCAAGGAAGCAATGTAGCAATGTAGCAAATAAAAATGAAAGAGTGACTGCAAAAACACAGAGATACGTGAACATTTCAAAAAGCCCCAAAGGAGTATTTTAAATGCTGAGGAACGTAATGATTGTCATATAATTGGATAAAGGTACACATACTCCATTTTTGTGATATGCCCATGAGAACCTTACAAGACTGTGCATTTTATAGAGTAAGCTTTTGTTGTTCCTAATTGTGACCCATATGACACTCAAAGTATTTAGGGCCTGATTTAGCATTGCCGATGGGTATTGACATGACAGATATCCCTTCCACCGTATTGCAAGTGTTAGAGGATGTAACAGACTTTCAGTAGGCTATAACAGACTTGTAATAAGGGGGACATGATAAATCTGTTATGCTTGTGACAGAGAAAGCCATCCACCACATTCTATCCCTTAATTTGAAATGATATTTGAAGTAACACAATATATACCCAATTGGTTCTCATGTAATATCAGAATGTGAGACAGACTAGCTATATATATTCACTGAAAAAAACACAGTTTTCAGGGATTTTATAGTCAGTTGGACATTTCACTCGTACAAAACCAGAGAAATCCGTCCGTTATAGTTAGTTCAGCTAACTATAACGTGCGCCCCCGCAATGCACTGCTGATGACGTTGCATATAAAATAATTCATGACATGGCCAGTGACATCACTGATGATATCTCAAATGACATAACTGTTAACATCAATGTTAATTTCTAACTATAATGTCCCTGAAACCTATGTTTTTTTCAGTGAATTTCTAAGGTTTTTTAAATGCTAATTTCTAACTATGACTACAGAGGTAGGACATGTACAGAAAGAGGAAGAAAGGTGCAGAAAGAAGCAATAGATTTGCAGAAAGAGGCCTTGTTGCAAAGTCATCCATTGGCCCCAACTTTTTGCTGACAGGTTCAGTTGGAAACTGACCCTAACTAACCAAGCCAAGCCAGTGCTATGCTAAAAGACATTTAGAATACAGTGAAAACACCTACATACACCAGGGAATGCTATGCATTGGGGTACCCCTGTGATTGGCATGACCTCCTGTGTAAGGCCCTAGTACATAATAGGGCAGTGGGATTAAAACTACCTCTAAGTCAGAGATGCAGTAATATGCTTTTTTAAGTAGTAGTCACATTTGCAGAGTGATTGAGAAAGGGTGCTCTGTCTCTGACCAGTGCTCAGGAATTGCCCTGCAAAGGACTTAGAGGAGGTACCAGGAGGGCTTCTTGGCCCCCAAAGTCCCTCATGATATAGTGGACTTCATCCCCCATGCCATAGTCTGCCATGCAGAGTGGTGGAGAAAGTGGGTGAGACCTCCAAAGATGTCTCAGCAATCCTACTGTGTGGGACTTACTGGAGGTAACAAGAGGAGTAGGCACCCAAGGACATCCTTGGGGGCCAACTACCCCTCCTATTACCTCCAGTAAGTACCACACAGCAGGATTGCTAAGTTCTCATAACAGGTCGCGCTCCCTTTGCCCAACACTCTGCAAATGTGCTCCCTGGTGCGCTCTTGGAAAGGGATTGAAGTCCTCTTCACTACCGGGGGTCCTTAGGGGCCAAATAGCCGACCTCTTACCACCAGTAAGCCCCACACAGTGGGATTGCTGAGAGGTGGACAGAATCCATGCCTTCATTTTCCACCACTCTGCAAACGCACCTCCTGGGGCGCTCTTTGTTGGAGGATGAAGTCTTCCTGCCTCCTGAGGGTCCCTGGGGACCAACCAGCCCACCAGGTACCTCCATTAAGCGCCACACAGCAGGATTGTGAGAGTGGTCCGAGGCCACATCCTCTTTTTACACCACTCTGCAAACAGTGAGATGCTAGCTTTTTATTTTTTCATGTTTGTAGAATTTACTATTTTTTGGGCCACTGGGGACCCCATCCCCCAGGGCCTGAGTATATTAAAAAAAATCAAAGAAAAAACAAGACTGGAGTCGCATGGCCTCCCTTCCCTGGGCTGCGATTGGCCCCAGGGACCCCATCCCCAGGGCCTGGCCTGCATTTTAATTTTTTTTTATTTTGGAGGGAGGCCACTTGGCCCCCCTCCTGAGGCCTCTAATGGCCCCAGGGTCCCCATACCCTGAGCCATTGTCTCATATTTAATTTTTATAATGAAATAGTACGGGAGGGGGCCATGTGGCCCCGGTTCTCTTGGTCACTTCTGGTTTCTGGGACCCCATCACCCCGGGGCCTGCCTTCCTTTTAAAAAAATACAATAATAATTAAAAGGTAGGGGGGATGTGGCCCCAATCCCGGGCCGCTTCTGGTCCCGGGGACCCCATCCCTGGGGCCAGCTCTCAAATTTGGGACCAAGGGGGAAGCCCCAATGCCAGGGCAGGGCCTGGCCATGTGGTGGGGGGACAAGGGGCCTATTTGAAGCCATGCAGTGTGCTTTGAGCCATAGGCAGGCACCCAGCCTGCCCTGTTTTCACCCATTATGCCCAAGGGTAGTGAGTGGTGCATGGACCAATGCTTTGTGTGGGGCCTCTTGAATTTAAACATCATTGAGGGCATGGATGGGATTGGATTGTAGTGATTTTTGTGTGTTTTTCGACATTTTGGGGTTTTGTTAGGGCCTGGCCATGTGGGTGGGGGCCCTTTTGAGGCCTGGTCCAGGCAGGGCCTGGCCATATGGCGGGGGGACAAGGGGCCATTTTGAAGCCAGGCAGTGGGCTTTGAGCTATAGGCCTGCACCCAGCCTGCCCTGCTTTCACCCATTATGCCCAGGGGTAGTGAGTGGTGCATGGACCAAGGCTTTGTGTGGGGCCTCTTGAATTTAAACATTATTAAGGGCATGGATGGCATTGAATTATGGTGATTTTTGTGTGTTGTTTTACTTTTTGGGGTGTTGTTGGGGCCTGGCCATGTGGGTGGGAGCCATTTTGAGGCCTGGTCCAGGCAGGGCCTGGCCATGTGGCTGGGAGACAAGGGGACATTTTGAAGCCAGGCAGTGTGCTTTGAGCCATAGGCCTGCACCCATCCTGCCCTGCTTTCAACCACTATGTCCAGGGATAGTGAGTGCTGCATGGACCAAGGCTTTGTGTGGGGCCTCTTGAAGTTAAACAATTGAGGGAATGGATGGCATTGGATTGTGGTGATTTTTGTGTGTTTTTTCGACTTTTTGGGGTGTTGTTGGGGCCTGGCCATGTGGGTGGGGACCATTTTGAGGCCTGGTCCAGGCAGGGCCTGGCCATGTGGCTGGGGGACAAGGGGCCATTTTGAAGCCAGGCAGTGTGCTTTGAGCCATAGGCCTGCACCCATCCTGCCCTGCTTTCAACCACTATGTCCAGGGATAGTGAGTGGTGCATGGACCAAGGCTTTGTGTGGGGCCTCTTGAAGTTAAACAATTGAGGGAATGGATGGCATTGGATTGTGGTGATTTCTGTGTTTTTTTTCGACTTTTTGGGGTGTTGTTGGGGCCGGCCATGTGGGTGGGGGCCATTTTGAGGCCTGGTCCAGGCAGGGCCTGGCCATGTGGCTGGGGTACAAGGGGCCATTTTGAAGCCAGGCAGTGTGCTTTGAGCCATAGAGCTGCACCCAGCCTGCCCTGCTTTCACCCATTATGCCCAGGGGTAGTGAGTGCTGCAAGGACCAAGGCTTTGTGTGGGGCCTATTGAAGTTAAACAATTGAGGGAATGGATGGCATTTGATTGTGGTGATTTCTGTGTGTTTTTTCGACTTTTTGGGGTGTTGTTGGGGCCTGGCCATGTGGGTGGGGGCCATTTTGAGGCCTGGTCCAGGCAGGGCCTGGCCATGTGGCTGGGGGACAAGGGGCCATTTTGAAGCCAGGCAGTGTGCTTTGAGCCATAGACCTGCACCCATCCTGCCCTGCTTTCACCCATTATGCCCAGGGGTAGTGAGTGCTGCATGGACCAAGGCTTTGTGTGGGGCCTCTTGAATTTAAACATCATTGAGGGCATTGATGGCATTGGATTGTGGTGATTTTTGTGTATTTTTTTACTTTTTGGGGTGTTTAACTGATGTTTCTCTGGCTTCCTTTGCTTTTAGGTGTACAAGAGAACCACCAGTGCCAGGAAGAAGTCCTGCAGCGGTGTGTGCAGCACAACGTCACGTGATGCCACGTGTGGCCACAGACAACTCTGCAACTCGTGCAACTGCGGCCTGCTGTTGTGACATCTGAAGAAGATGGGTCCAAAGGAAGGTGGCCGTAGCTCCTCTACAAAGAAAGTTGCCAGTGCCACTGCCAGTAAGAAGGAGCAGAAGAAGCAAGTGGTGCCACTTACCAAGGAGAATGGTGTGCCCACAGACACTTTTTTCGGGAAAAAAAACAACGCCTGCAGCAGCGGGGTCCACTGGGAACCAAGCTGGGAGCAGCACCTCTGCTTCATTGGGCTCAGTGCCACCACACCAAGTTAGGTCCAAGGCCATGAGTGCTGCAGAGGCAGCCACTTTACTTGTTCAATCACCATCGACCAGTGATGTTGGCTCATCGCAAGAAAGTAGCATGCAATCAACGCAGAGTGTACCTCAGCTAACGAGTGTTCAACAACCATGCCGCACCGACAACCACAGGTGCAACTAGTACAAGCGCAAGTACATGGGCAAGGAGAGGCTCAAGTACATGCGCAAGGAGAGGCGCAAGTACATGCGCAAGGAGAGGCGTAAGTAGAGGCGCAAGGAGAGGTGCAAGGAGAGGCGCATGGAGAGGCGCAACTGGAGGTGCATGGTGCGGCACAACTGCCCACAATGTTTGTTCCTCCAGAAGTAGGGGCACATCAGGAATTCGAGATTCAAGCGGAGGTATCATCCGAGGAAGCCACTCCTCCTGAGGATGATCCATTGTCTTCCAGATCCCTAGCAAGAAAAAGGTCAAAGAGGGCTACTACAAGTTCTTCTTCAAGCCCCCTTTCTTCTGATGATCTTGATGTTGATTGGAACCCACCAATGCAGTCTTAGAGTGAGGCACGCCATGAGCCGACAAAGGTAGCTAAGCCTAAAAGGAAGGTTCCTCCAAGGCTTTCAGTTATGGGTGATGACGACGAACAAGAAGTGTATTCTGCTGCTGATGAACAGTCTGACGACGACCCAGTCATCACAGTGGTCACCCCAGCTCCAGCGGGCATGCAGCAGACAGATATTTTGACCCTATCCCAAATGGCTGCTGAGCGGGATGTGGGCGGCGTGGCACTGGTACCACCACCAACCATAGACCTGCACCCAGCCTGCCCTGCTTTCACCCATTATGCCCAGGGGTAGTGAGTGCTGCATGGACCAAGGCTTTGTGTGGGGCCTCTTGAAGTTAAACATAATTGAGGGCATGGATGGCATTGGATTGTGGTGATTTTTGTGTGTTTTTCGAATTTTTGGGGTGTTGTTGGGGCCTGGCCGTGTGGGTGGGGGCCATTTTGAGGCCTGGTCCAGGCAGGGCCTGGTCATATGGCGGGGGGACAAGGGGCCTATTTGAAGCCAGGCAGTGTGCTTTGAGCCATAGGCAGGCACCCAGCCTGCCCTGCTTTCACCCATTATGCCCAAGGGTAGTGAGTGGTGCACGGACCAATGCTTTGTGTGGGGCCTCTTGAATTTAAACATCATTGAGGGCATGGATGGGATTGGATTGTAGGGATTTTTGTGTGTTTTTCGACATTTTGGGGTTTTGTTGGGGCCTGGCCATGTGGGTGGGGGCCCTTTTGAGGCCTGGTCCAGGCAGGGCCTTGCCATATGGCGGGGGGACAAGGGGCCATTTTGAAGCCAGGCAGTGGGCTTTGAGCTATAGGCCTGCACCCAGCCTGCCCTGCTTTCACCCATTATGCCCAGGGGTAGTGAGTGGTGCATGGACCAAGGCTTTGTGTGGGGCCTCTTAAATTTAAACATCATTAAGGGCATAGATGGCATTGAATCGTGGTGATTTGTGTGTGTTGTTTTACTTTTTGGGGTGTTGTTGGGGCCTGGCCATCTGGGTGGGGGCCATTTTGAGGTCTGGTCCAGGCAGGGCCTGGCCATGTGGCTGGGGGACAAGGGGCCATTTTGAAGCCAGGCAGTGTGCTTTGAGCCAAAGGCCTGCACCCAGACTGCCCTGCTTTCACCCATTATGCCCAGGGGTAGTGAGTGGTGCATGAACCAAGGCTTTGTGTGGGGCCTCTTGAATTTAAACATCATTGAGGGCATGGATGGCATTGGATTGTGGTGATTTGTGTGTGTGTTTTTTGACCTTTTGGTGTGTTGTTGGGGCCTGGCCATGTGGGTGGGGGCCATTTTGAGGCCTGGTCCAGGCAGGGCCTGGCCATGTGGCTGGGAGACAAGGGGCCATTTTGAAGCCAGGCAGTGTGCTTTGAGCCATAGGCCTGCACCCATCCTGCCCTGCTTTCAACCACTATGTCCAGGGATAGTGAGTGGTGCATGGACCAAGGCTTTGTGTGGGGCCTCTTGAAGTTAAACAATTGAGGGAATGGATGGCATTGGATTGTGGTGATTTCTGTGTGTTTTTTCGACTTTTTGGGGTGTTGTTGGGGCCTGGCCATGTGGGTGGGGGCCATTTTGAGGCCTGGTCCAGGCAGGGCCTGGCCATGTGGCTGGGGGACAAGGGGCCATTTTGAAGCCAGGCAGTGTGCTTTGAGCCATAGGCCTGCACCCAGCCTGCCCTGCTTTCACCCATTATGCCCAGGGGTAGTGAGTGGTGCATGAACCAAGGCTTTGTGTGGGGCCTCTTGAATTTAAACATCATTGAGGGCATTGATGGCATTGGATTGTGGTGATTTTTGTGTATTTTTTTACTTTTTGGGGTGTTTAACTGATGTTTCTCTGGCTTCCTTTGCTTTTAGGTGTACAAGAGAACCACCAGTGCCAGGAAGAAGTACTGCAGCGGTGTGTGCAGCACAACGTCACGTGACGCCACGTGTGGCCACAGACAACTCTGCAACTCGTGCAACTGCGGCCTGCTGTTGTGACATCTGAAGAAGATGGGTCCAAAGGAAGGTGGCCGTAGCTCCTCTACAAAGAAAGTTGCCAGTGCCACTGCCAGTAAGAAGGAGCAGAAGAAGCAAGTAGTGCCACTTACCAAGGAGAATGGTGTGCCCACAGACACTTTTTCGGGAAAAAAAACAACGCCTGCAGCAGCGGGGTCCACTGGGAACCAAGCTGGGAGCAGCACCTCCGCTTCATTGGGCTCAGTGCCACCACACCAAGTTAGGTCCAAGGCCATGAGTGCTGCAGAGGCAGCCACTTTACTTGTTCAATCACCATCGACCAGTGATGTTGGCTCATCGCAAGAAAGTAGCATGCAATCAACGCAGAGTGTACCTCAGCTAACGAGTGTTCAACAACCATGCCGCACCGACAACCACAGGTGCAACTAGTACAAGCGCAAGTACATGGGCAAGGAGAGGCTCAAGTACATGCGCAAGGAGAGGCGCAAGTACATGCGCAAGGAGAGGCGCAAGTAGAGGCGCAAGGAGAGGTGCAAGGAGAGGCGCATGGAGAGGCGCAACTAGAGGTGCATGGTGCGGCACAACTGCCCACAATGCTTGTTCCTCCAGAAGTAGGGGCACATCAGGAATTCGAGATTCAAGCGGAGGTATCATCCGTGGAAGCCACTCCTCCTGAGGATGATCCATTGTCTTCCAGATCCCTAGCAAGAAAAAGGTCAAAGAGGGCTACTACAAGTTCTTCAAGCCCCCTTTCTTCTGATGATCTTGATGTTGATTGGAACCCTCCAATGCAGTCTTAGAGTGAGGCACGCCATGAGCCGACAAAGGTAGCTAAGCCTAAAAGGAAGGTTCCTCCAAGGCTTTCAGTTATGGGTGATGACGACGAACAAGAAGTGTATTCTGCTGCTGATGAACAGTCTGACGACGACCCAGTCATCACAGTGGTCACCCCAGCTCCAGCGGGCATGCAGCAGACAGATATTTTGACCCTATCCCAAATGGCTGCTGAGCGGGATGTGGGCGGCGTGGCACTGGTACCACCACCAACCATAGACCTGCACCCAGCCTGCCCTGCTTTCACCCATTATGCCCAGGGGTAGTGAGTGCTGCATGGACCAAGGCTTTGTGTGGGGCCTCTTGAAGTTAAACATAATTGAGGGCATGGATGGCATTGGATTGTGGTGATTTTTGTGTGTTTTTCGAATTTTTGGGGTGTTGTTG
Source organism: Lissotriton vulgaris (assembly GCF_964263255.1). Classification (NCBI taxonomy): domain Eukaryota; kingdom Metazoa; phylum Chordata; class Amphibia; order Caudata; family Salamandridae; genus Lissotriton; species Lissotriton vulgaris. Next base: position 533,232,410 of record NC_141693.1, on the reverse strand, counting down.
GGGCCTGGCCATGTGGGTGGGGGCCATTTTGAGGCCTGGTCCAGGCAGGGCCTGGCCATATGGCGGGGGGACAAGGGGCCATTTTAAAGCCAGGCAGTGGGCTTTGAGCTATAGGCCTGCACCCAGCCTGCCCTGCTTTCACCCATTATGCCCAGGGGTAGTGAGTGCTGCATGGACCAAGGCTTTGTGTGGGGACTCTTGAATTTAAACATCATTGAGGGCATGGATGGCATTGGATTGTGGTGATTTCTGTGTATTTTTTTACTTTTTGGGGTGTTTAACTGATGTTTCTCTGGCTTCCTTTGCTTTTTGGTGTGCAAGAGAACCACCAGTGCCAGGAAGAAGTCCTGCAGCGGTGTGAGCAGCACAACGTCACGTGACGCCACGTGTGGCCACAGACAACTCTACAACTTGTGCAACTGCGGCCTGCTGTTCTGACATCTGAAGAAGATGGGTCCAAAGAAAGATGGCCGTAGCTCCTCTACAAAGAAAGTTGCCAGTGCCACTGCCAGTAAGAAGGAGCAGAAGAAGCAAGTGGTGCCACTTACCAAGGAGAATGGTGTGCCCACAGACACTTTTTTCGGGAAAAAAAAACAACGCCTGCAGCAGCGGGGTCCATCGGGGACCGAGCTGGGAGCAGCACCTCTGCTTCACTGGGCTCAGTGCCACCTCACCAAGTTAGGTCCAAGGCCATGAGTGCTGCAGAGGCAGCCACTTTACTTGTTCAATCACCATCGACCAGTGATGTCGGCTCATCGCAAGAAAGTAGTATACAATCAACGCAGGGTGTAACTCAGCTAACGAGTGTTCAACAACCATGCCGCAATGACAACCACAGGTGTAACTAGTACAAGCGCAAGTACATGGGCAAGGAGAGGCTCAAGTACATGCGCAAGGAGAGGCGCAAGTACATGCGCAAGGAGAGGCGCAAGTAGAGGCGCAAGGAGAGGCACAAGGAGAGGCGCAAGGAGAGGCGCATGGAGAGGCGCAACTAGAGGCGCATGGTGCGGCACAACTGCCTACAATACTTGTTCCTCCAGAAGTAGGGGCACATCAGGAAATCGAGACAGGGGAGGTATCATCCGAGGAAGCCACTCCTCCTGAGGATGATCCATTGTCTTCCAGATCCCTAGCAAGAAAAAGGTCAAGGAGGGCTACTACAAGTTCTTCTTCAAGCCCCCTTCCTTCTGATGATCTTGATGTTGATTGGAACCCACCAATGCAGTCTTAGAGTGAGGCACGCCATGAGCCGACAAAGGTAGCTAAGCCTAAAAGGAAGGTTCCTCCAAGGCTTTCAGTTATGGGTGATGACGACGAACAAGAAGTGTATTCTGCTGCTGATGAACAGTCTGACGACGACCCAGTCATCACAGTGGTCACCCTAGCTCCAGCGGGCATGCAGCAGACAGACATTTTGACCCTATCCCGAATGGCTGCTGAGCGGGATGTGGGCGGCGTGGCACTGGTACCACCACCAACGCAGTTAACCGCAACACCAACACAACCTACAGTTTCCATATTTACTCGTCAGAAGGGCCAGCAGGGACCTCCATCCAGCTCGCCCTCCATTACCTCAAGTAGTGGTGCTGTAAGTGAACAACAGTGTCGAATTCAGCCACGCCCATCCTCAACTTCATCTGGCATTGAAAGTGAAAGTAGCACCTCCGCCACCAGCAGACATCTCCAGTCTCCAGTTTGGGACTTCTTTAGTGTTAGCCAAAAGGCGGAAAACATGGTCATTTGTTCGATTTGTAGACAAGTAGTTAGTCGGGGTAAGCTTGGTACCAACTATGGCACCGGGGGCCAGAGAGGTCATCTGAAAAAACACCACACTATTGTTTGGGATGCGCATCTAAGGAAGATCCAGGGAGCCAACAGTACAACAAATCCAAATGTATCCATGATATTGCATCTGATGATGATGTCAAGGGGCTTATCGTGCAGGGGGGGAGTGAGGAAGCGACAGACATTTTTTCTGGTACACCCAGTACCCCTGGCAGCAGCACTGCAGTGGTAGCACCCAAACCTTCTACCCCTGCAAAATGTATGAGGCACACTAAGAGTCTGGGAGAGACACCAATGCGAAAAAGTACATCAATGAACGTAACTGGTTTGAAGAAGTCTGCATCATCATCTTCACGTAAAAAGGTCCAGACCACCATTAGCAGAATGTTTTGGTCGGATGCGCCATTTGAACGCAACCACCCAACAGCACGTCTGTATAATGCAAAGCTGGCTAAAATGCTAGCTTTGGACCTTCTCCCTTTTTCTTTCGTGGAAGGTGTGGGTTTTCTAGAATTTGTGGCAACAGTCTGCCCTAAATGGAAGGTTCCTAGCCGGTCCTATTTTGCCAGAGTTGCTATTCCAGCACTACATCAAGATGTGCTGGAGGTGGTTGGCGCAGCTATTCAGAAGAGTGCTGTTCACACTATCCACCTGACAACAGACATGTGGACCAGTTGCCAAGCCCTTGATTACATGTGCATCACTGCACACTGGGTCTCTTTTGCAGGGGTTAAAGACAAGTTAAAAGCAGGTGTTGACACGGACACAGTTTTTTAAGCTTCTCAGAAACATGCAACAGTAGCCATGTTTGCCATGGAGAAATCTCATACTACATCTAACCTTTTTGAGAAGTTTGATAGGAAGGTCTATGAATGGTTGCATCCAAGAAATCGCATGATTGGTTAGGTTTCCACGGATAATGGCAGTAATATAGTTAAGGCCATGCAGCTAGGTGACTATTTCAGAGTGCCCTGTTTGGCGCACAGTATTAACATTGTTGTGCAAGATTTCTTGAAAGAAACCACAGTCAACAAGTTACTGAGCACCTGCCGAAGAATCTGCACACATTTCAGCAATTCTTTTAAGGCCCGGAAGAAGCTGAGGAGCATGCAACATGAACGTAGACTGCCAGTCAAAGGACTCATCCAGGAGGTGGCAACACGTTGGAACTCAACCTTTTACATGCTTGAGCGTCTGTCTGAGCAGTGGGGGGTAATCAATGAATATGTCTATAAACTGGGTTCTACTATGAAAGTAGACAAGGAAGAGATCCCTTGGAGAAACTATAGATATTCTAGAGTTTATACATATATGTCACATTTAGCCCAAATATAGGAAATAGATGTTATCACATCAAACATTTTTCTTTCGGTTATCTTTTTATTTAAAAAAAAGTGTATTTTTTTGTATACAAAGTTAAAAACAAGACATAATCAAATACATCAAAAAGACAGTTATAATATCATTGCTTCATGTTAAAATCAATCCTTTTATAAAACAGGATTACCTAATTAAAAAAGAAACATTATACAAAGAAGGCAAGATGGATCAAGAGAAAGGGTTAGGAGAGAGCAAAACAGACAGTATTCTCTGTCATTTAAATACACATCAGGGAACCTGATTTTAGAAATCACTCCAGGATATCGCGGATAGCTATATAGCTATATAGCTATATAGCTGTTGGTGAGGCATTTGGAGACCGAGGCGGGAGAAAACAGAGATTGCGGCAGGATCCAGCGCTAGCTGTTTTAAGAAACAAATTTACCAGAACGAGGGGCCCCAAGACAAATCGGCTGCAGGGAAAGCTGGGAGTCCTCAACCCCCGCCGTTTTTTAACGACTCGAGCAGGGAGGAAAAAAAATTTACAAAGAGGAACCACCTTAGCCGCAGGTTTAACAAACGAAGATCCAACCTACCCCTTCCACTAATTTCAAAAGAAACTAAATAGTACACAACAGAAATACCAGAGGAATAAAAAACCGGGAGAATCGATCTGGGAAGTAATAACCAAAACCCAAAAAGAATCAGAAAGGGAATATCATATCTCCCAGAGACATCAGGATATCAATTGAAGCCCGAACAGGAAAAAAAGACCACTGTTTTTTTTAAAAAACAATAAGCTCTGGGTTCAAAAATAAAAACAATACCAGAGGAAAATTAGAACAAATGGAAGAGATGAGTTAAAGATGACATAAGGTTTCCATGAAAAACGGCAACCACCCAGTGCCTGTTAACAGGAGAGGCCTATCACTCTTGGTCTTGAAAAAGATGGTCAAATAAAAATAAACCATCGAAACACATCGACGCTGAATGTTTACACAATCAAGGGATTGAGCTTACTCCATAGATTACAAAATAATTACGTATCCTGGAGTGATTTCTAAAAATCAGGTTCACTGATGTGTATTTAAATGACAAAGAATACTGTCTGTTTTGCTCTGTCCTAACCCTTTCTCTTGATCCATCTTGCCTTCTTTGAATAATGTTTCTTTTTTAATTAGGTAATCCTGTTTTATAAAAGGATTGATTTTAACATGAAGCAATGATATTATAACTGTCTTTTTGATGTATTTGATTATGTCTTGTTTTTAACTTTGTATACAAAAAAATACACTTTTTTAAAATAAAAAGATAACCGAAAGAAAAATGTTTGATGTGATAACATCTATTTCTCATATTTGGGCTACATGTGACGTATATGTATAAACTCTAGAATATCTATAGTTTCTCCAAGGGATCTCTTCCTTGTCTACTAGTTACTAGTACCCCAATCCCTTGGTCTGCAAGGGGTCTCTCCCATATTTCTACTATGAAAGACATGAGGCTAGAGTTGGAGGAATGGAAGCTAGTTGCAAGCCTGACAGACATGCTTCGTCCTTTTGAGGTCTTCACGCGTGAAGTCAGCAGGGAGGACTGTTCTTTGGGTAAAGCTATCCCATTGTTGCGCATGCTAGAGCACCAACTGAAGGCGGTGTCTTCAACGTTCCGAGATGATGCTGAAAAGCAAGACGCACATCAGTTGGCGGAGAGGTTATTAAGCCGCCTAGTTGACAATGAAAGGCTTAAAAAACTACATACAGAACAACATTATATTTGTGCCACTATTCTGGATCCACGGTACAAAAAGGCCGTGGCCAGCAATGCATTTATTCCTTTTGATGAAGCAGATGTTTCAAAGTACAAACATTGGCTAGCTGTGTCAGCCACTCGGTTCGAAAAAGAGCAGCAGAAAATTGAAGAAGCCGGCAGAAGTAGAACTGAATCAGCAGGCCATCCGGCGTCAAGTTCCACTTCTGAATCTGTGGCCGAAGGGAGTCACTTTCACTCACAGCCGTTAACGACACCAGCAACCTTATCATCATCCTCACCTGCATCAGGCCCAACCATAATATTGTCAGAAGCGGATTGGCTAACTCATCAAGGGTTTGCTCGTTCCAGTGATGCAAAGGCCACAGATGGTATGCAAAGTGGAGCAACCCTGGAGAACCTTCAGTCGATGGTGCAGGCCTATCTGGATGGCACAACAGAGCCCATCAGAACCCATTGCTGTATTGGTATAGGAAAAGGCCGCTATGGCCACTGGTCACCAGCCTGGCTCTAAATTATTTGTCTTGCCCACTCGCAAGCGTGTCTTTTGAACGTGTTTTCAGTGCTGCTGGTGCCATTGTAACTTCAAAAAGGACCCGCCTCTCGCCCAAAAATGTGGAGAGGTTAACATTGATCTAGATGAATCAGCATTTCATACCACCAGATTACAAAATATGTCAATGCACGCAGGAAGAAGAGGACACAGACTTAGGTGATAGAAGTTCTTCTCTGTTACCTGACCTACTACCGTTTCAATTTATAGAGTTTGAGGACGAGCTATACTTCCCTGACACCGAGGCCTGAAAATGACTTCCTTTTTTTTCGTCCTTATTCACTATTATTCCTGTGTGTCTTTCTTTGTTTTGCAACTTTTACCACAACAATACTTTAAGCACCTAATCACAACAAGTCCATCAGCAGCACTGTCTTCATCTTATTTTCTTATTGATTTGAAGGTGCCACAGTCTGCATTCCCGAGGTTCACAAGTTCACAACTCAATCATGCTCCTCTATCCTCCTCCTCCAGACTCCCCCTATCCATTTCCCTCAAGGCAGATGGCTGGATTACACAGAATAAAGAAACTTTGTCTTCGTAGACGAGTTCCCTCAAGTGGTACTGGAATTACTGACTACATGCTTGCTGATTGCTGACAGTTACTTCTGAAATTGACAGGAGAGGGTGCCCTGTGGTCCCTCACTTTCAGAAGAAGATGCGGACAAAAAGTGGAACAGGTAATGAATAATGAGAAGAAGATGGCATGCAGTGGACAGCAATGGCTGTCTGGCTCTGATGAAATCAATAGCTGTTTGTTTGATGTGCATGAAATGAGTCATATGTCTTCTGTTATAATTTAATCTTTTACACATTAAATGTAACTCAAGTCTAGTCTGCTTTTTTTTACCTTGTTTAATTCAAATTGTACTTCAACTACAGGGGCCACTACGTTGCATTTTCCAATATGCAAAATGTCCTTGGACTTACTGTTTGCCAATATACCATGAGGATTGATTAAATAATGTATCTTTTTTCTTTACAGTCACTCACTGGGATGGATGGATCATCAGCGTTGGTTTACGGAAGAACTATGGCCAATTCGTGAGTGGCAAACAGGTAAACCAGTCTACAACAATTACTACAGCAGAACTACATGTCTGTCTAGTCGTGGTATGGAGTGGTCGAGGCAGTGTAGGGTTGTTAAGCCAGGCAGAGTACAGAGTACAGCAGTTCATGTAAAATTGGGGCTATGTGGCTTGCTGCATACAATTAGATATGCTTTTTCTGTCTGTGTCAAAGAGCCTAGGTATGCTACATCAGGTTGCTTCACTCAGTGGTGCCTGCCTTGACCATCTGCATGGCCCTGCCGCAAGCATGGGCCAAAAATGTGTTACGCTCAAGATTTAGCGAATTTTCTGCAATTTCGCGAGATTCGCGGATTGTGAATTTGCTGCCGAAAACCAGCAAATTTCGCGAGCGGAACGGATTTTTGGCCCATGCTTGCGGCAGGGCCATGCAGACAGTCAAGGCAAGCACCACTGAGTGAAGCAATCTGGTGTAGCATACCTAGGCTCTTTGACACAGACAGACAAAGCATATCTAGGGTTTAGGGTTCAGTGCGGGTTACTAGGGTTATTGGGTTTAATTAATAATTTGGTAGGGTTCCCGGAGTCTAGGGCTCAGAGCCGGATGCAGGCTCGTTCATAATGATGTTGGCAAGGTTTTAGGGGGGTTTGGCGTTTTTTCAGAATTGGCCGGCTTTTTGGCCTATTTTGGTGCTTTGCGGGCGCGTGTGTTTGGGTGAACTAGTCGTACACCTTCCAGTGGATCGATTTTGTTCTCCCTTGCGGAGATTCTTGGGAATCAATGGAACAAGTGTCCTGGTAAGTTTCAAGAGGATCAAAGTAGTGGAAGTGCTGAAAACAGAGATTTTTTGTCAAGGCGCGATTTGCAATGTTTTGGGGATAGCATAATTGCATGTGTTTGGGGGGCTGCTTGGGGAGGTTCTAGACCTTTGGGGGTGGATTGAGGGGTCTGGGGGCACTGCTGGGAAGGTCTAATTTTGATTGCAAGTGGTTTGAAGAAACTCCATGGTGGAAAGGGGGTTTGGGCCTAGTTGCAGAGAGCATTTTGGTACAATTGAAACTCAGGCCCAGCAGTATTGCATGTTTTTGGGGGACTCTTTCGGGGGGGTTTAAGATCTTTGAGAATGGGTTGAGGGGTCTCGGGGGACTGCTGGGAAGGTCTAATTTTGATTGCAAGTAGTTTGAAGAAAATCCATGGTGGAAAAGGGGGGTTTAGACCTAGTTGCAGAGAGCGTTTTGGCACAATTGAAACTTAGGCCTCGCAGTATTGCATATTTTTGGGTGGCTGCTGGGGGGGTTCTAGATCATTGGGGGTGGGTTGAGGGGTCTGGGGGCACTGCTGGGAAGGTCAAATTTTTATTGCAAGTGGTTTGAAGAAACTCCATGGTGGAAAGGGGGGTTTGGGCCTAGTTGCAGAGAGCATTTTGGTACAATTGAAACTCAGGCCCAGCAGTATTGCATGTTTTTGGGGGGCTCTTTCGGGGGGGTTTAAGATCTTTGAGAATGGGTTGAGGGGTCTCGGGGGACTGCTGGGAAGGTCTAATTTTGATTGCAAGTGGTTTGAAGAAAATCCATGGCGGAAAAGGGGGGTTTAGACCTAGTTGCAGAGAGCGTTTTGGCACAATTGAAACTTAGGCCTCGCAGTATTGCATATTTTTGGGGGGCTGCTGGGGGGTTCTAGATCATTGGGGGTGGGTGTAGGGGTCTGTGGGCACTGCTGGGAAGGTCAAATTTTGATTGCAAATGGTTTGAAGAAAATCCATGGTGGAAAGGTTTTTTTTTTAGCAGTGTTGCATGTTTTTGGGGGGCTATTTGTGGGTGTTCTAGATTTTTGGGGGTGGGTTGAGGGTTCTGGGAGCACTACTGGAAAGTTCTAAATTTGAGTGCAAGTGGTTTGAAGAAAATCAATGGTGGAAAAGGGGGGTTTGGGCCTAGTTGCAGAGAGCGTTTTGGCACAATTGAAACTTAGGCCTAGCAGTATTGCATGTTTTTGGGGGGCTGCTTGGGGTGTTCTAGATCTTTGGGGGTGGGTTGAGGGGTCTGGGGGCACTGCTGGGAAGGTCTAATTTTGATTGCAAGTGGTTTAAAAAAAAAAACATGGTGGAAAAGGGGGGTTTGGACCTAGTTGCAGAGAGCTTTTTGGTACAATTGAAACTTAGGCCTAGCAGTATTGCATGTTTTTGGCGGGCTGCTTGGGGGTTCTAAATCTTTGGGGGTGGGTTGAGCGGTCTGGGGGCACTGCTGGGAAGGTCTAATTTTGATTGCAAGTGGTTTGAAGAAAATCCATGGTGGAAAAGTTTTTTTTATCCAGTATTGCATGTTTTTGAGGGGCTGTTTGGTGGTGGTCTAGATTTTTGAGGGTGGGTTGAGGGGTCTGGGAGTACTGCCGGGAAGGTCTAATTTTGATTGCAAGTAGTTTGAAGAAAATCCATGGTGGAAAAGGGAGGTTTGGGCCTAGTTGCAGAGAGCGTTTTGGCACAAATGAAACCTAGGCCTAGCAGTATTGCAAGTTTTTGGGGGGCTGCTTGGGGGGTTCTAGATCTTTGGGGGTCGGTTGAGGGGTCTGGGGCACTGTTGGGAAGGTCTAATTTTGATTGCAAGTGGTTTGAAGAAAATCCATGGTGGCAAATGGGGGTTTGGGCCTAGTTGCAGAGAGTGTTTTGGCACAATTAAAACTTAGCCCTAGCAGTATTGAATGTTTTTGGGGGGGCTGCTTGGGGCGGTTCTAGATCTTTGGAGGGGGGTTGAGGGGTCTGGGGGCACTGCTGGGAAGGTCTAATTTTGATTGCAAGTGGTTTGAAGAAAATCCATGGTGGAAAAGATTTTTATTTAGCAGAATTGCATGTTTTTGGGGGGCTGTTTGGGGGTGTTCTAGATTTTTAGGAGTGGGTTGAAGGGTCGGGGAGCACTGCTGGGAAGGTCTAATTTTGATTGTAAGTGTTTTGAAGAAAATCCATGGTAGAAAAGGGGTTTTGGGCCTAGTTGCAGAGAGCATTTTGGCACAATTGAAACTTAGGCCTAGCAGTATTGCATGTTTTTGGTGGCTGTTTGGGGGTGTTTTACATTTTCGGGGGTGGGTTGAGGGGTGTGGGAGCACTGCTGGGAAGGTCTAATGTTGATTGCAAGTGGTTTGAAGAAAATCCATGGTGGAAAAGGGGGGTTTGGGCCTAGTTGCATAGAGCGTTTTGGCTAATTGAAACTTTGGCCTAGCAGTATTGCACGTATTTGGGGCACTGCTGGGAAGGTCAAATTTTGATTGCAGTGGTTTGAAGAAAATCCATGGTGGACAAGGGGGGGGTTGGACCTAGTTGCAGAGAGCGTTGTGGCACAATTGAAACTTAGGCCTAGCAGTATTGCATGTTTTTGGGGGGCTGCTTGGGGGGTTGTAGACCTTTGGGGGTGGGCTGAAGGATCTGGGGGCACTGCTGGGAAGGTCTAATTTTGATTGCAAGTAGTTTGAAAAAAATCCCTGATGAAAAAGGGGGGTGTGGGCCTAGTTGCAGAGAGCGTTTTGGCACCATTGAAACTTAGGCCTAGCAGTATTGCATGTTTTTGGCGGGCTGCTTGGGGGGGTTCTAGACCTTTGGGGGTGGGTTGAAGGATCTCGGGGCCTTGCTGGGAAGGTTTAATTTTGATTGCAAGTAGTTTGAAAAAAATCCCTGATGAAAAAGGGGGGTGTGGGCCTAGTTGCAGAGAGCGTTTTGGCACCATTGAAACTTAGGCCTAGCAGTATTGCATGTTTTTGGGGGTCTGCTTGGGGGGGTTCTAGACCTTTGGGGTGGGTTGAGGGGTCTGGGGGCACTGCTCGGAAGGTCGTATTTTGATTGAAAGTGATTTGAAGAAAATCCATGTTGGAAAAGGGGGGTTTGGACCTTGTTGCAGAGAGTGTTTTGGCACCATTGAAACTTAGGCCTAGCAGTATTGCATGTTTTTGGGGGGCTGCTTGGGGGGTTCTAGATCTTTGGGGGTGGGTTGAGGGGTCTGGGGGCACTGCTAAGAAGGTATAATTTTGATTGCAAGTAGTTTGAAAAAAATCCCTGATGAAAAAGGGGGGTGTGGGCCTAGTTGCAGAGACCGTTATGGCACCATTGAAACTTAGGCCTAGCAGTATTGCATGTTTTTGGCGGGCTGCTTGGGGGGGGGTTCTAGACCTTTGGGGGTGGGTTGAGGGGTCTGGGGCCCTGCTGGGAAGGACCTATTTTGATTGAAAGTGGTTTGAAGAAAATCCATGTTGGAAAAGGGGGGTTTGGACCTTGTTGCAGAGAGCGTTTTGGCACAATTGAAACTTAAGCCTAGCAGTATTGCATGTTTTTGGGGGGCTGCTTGGGGGCGTTCTAGAACTTTGGGGGTGGGTTGAGGGGTCTGGGAGCACTTCTTGGAAGGTCTAATTTTGATTGCAAGTAGTTTGAAAAAAATCCCTGATGAAAAAGGGGGTGTGGGCCTAGTTGCAGAGAGCGTTTTGGCACCATTGAAACTTAGGCCTAGCAGTATTGCATGTTTTTGGGGGGCTGCTTGGGGGGTTGTAGATCTTTGGGGGTGGGCTGAAGGATCTGGGAGCACTGCTGGGAAGGTCTAATTTTGATTGCAAGTAGTTTGGAAAAAATCCCTGATGAAAAAGGGGGGTGTGGGCCTAGTTGCAGAGAGCCTTTTTGGCACCATTGAAACTTAGGCCTAGCAGTATTGCATGTTTTTGGGGGGCTGCTTGGGGGGGTTCTAGACCTTTGGGGGTGGGTTGAGGGGTCTGGGGGCACTGCTGGGAAGGTCGTATTGTGATTGAAAGTGGTTTGAAGAAAATCCATGTTGGAAAGGGGGGGTTTGGACCTTGTTGCAGAGAGCGTTTTGGCACAATTGAAACTTAGGCCTAGCAGTATTGCATGTTTTTGGGGGGCTGCTTGGGGGCGTTCTAGATCTTTGGGGGTGGGTTGAAGGGTCTGGGGGAACTCCTGGGAAGGTTTAATTTTGATTGCAAGTGGTTTGAAGAAAATCCATAGTTGAAAAGTGGGGTTTGGGCCTAGTTGTAGAGAGCGTTTTTGCACAATTGAAACTTAGGCCTAGCAGTAATACATGTTTTTGGGGAGATGCTTGGGGGGGTTGTACATCTTTGGGGGTGGGTTAAGGGGTCTGGGGGAAATGCTGGGAAAGTCTAATTTTGATTGCAAGTGATTTGAAGAAAATCCATGGTGTAAAAGGGGGATTTAGGCCTAGTTGCAGAGAGCGTTTTGGCACAATTGAAACTTAGGCCTAGCAGTATTGCATGTTTTTGGGGGGATGCTTGGGGGGTTCTAGATCTTTGGGGATGGGTTGAAGGGTCTTGGGGCACTGCTGAGAAGGTCCTATTTTGATTGCAAGTGGTTTGAAGAAAATCTATGGTGATTGTATGTAATACTGTCAACTCTGAAACTGAAAGCGTACCTAATATTTTTTCTCTCTGGCGTTTTAATATTACTTCCTGTTTTTCCATCAACAATTACAGGCCGGCTTTTACCCTGTGCCATGGAACAAACGATTAAATCAAGCTTACCATTAGCGATCCACAATTCCGCATCAGGCAGGCAGTGGACAGTTTGTCTGGTCACCAAGATTGATCGATAGAGCGTCAGATGGAATGGAGGAGTACCGCGAATAAGAGGAATGGCTGGATGCATGCAGCTTCACAAATTCAACAGGACAACTACAACATACAGTTACATAATCATCTTAACTTCTCCTTATCTGTTAAATGTTATTGTTGTGAACTTGAACTTCTACAAGTGTGACTCTGTGCTTTTGTTTGCTCTCTGCTTCAAATTCATCCCTCCAGCTATTTGATATGTTTCTTTGCTATTTCTAAAACTAATTTAATGTACTAATAAGTGTTTATTCTCTCTGAGGGCAGAGAGGCAAGTGAAATTGCGTAATTATAATTATTACTGCAGCCCTGTACTGTCAAATTGTTTCTTCATAGTTACTAGTAAGTTGTAGTAAGTATTACTTTTCAGTAACCTAACCATCCATTTAGCAAACAAATTCATGCATGCAGTAGTGCGCTTCCTTTATGTCCCTTAAAAGATTTATGAATATCTTAGAATCAAAAGATTTGTTTTTCTTCATTTGTTGTTTGTCCATGCTGTGTGTTTTATCCTCTCTCCACAAAACTTTCCCAAACCCCCATTCCCATCCAATTTTCAAACCCTAACCCTTTTCCCCGGGCTGTGTGGTTTTTCATTGAGGTGAGACTAAATGACAACAATTAATTCTAAACACTTGCTGGGGAGGATAAGGTCAAAGCAACAGAAAAATAATTCTAATCAGAATTTCATGTGCGCCATCGTGGATTGATCATCAACAACATCCTCCTCCTACACGTGACAAATGGAATGTTTAATGCTTATGTTGCTTTGTCCTTTGCCTTCATACTATTTCTTATAGTAGCCATACTCCACGCAACTAGTACTTAGTTATCTTTTTAATACTTTAGCACTGCTTAGGCTACAATTTATGGCACTGTTCTCTACCGTACTATCTATCGTACTGTTTCTAATGCTACGCTCAGGCCACTCAATGTTTCATTTACTTTTTTTTCATATGCTGCTACTGCCAGTGTGTACCACTTCTACTACCAGCACAACGATGATATTTCAACAATCAAGGATTCTAGTCAAGACTCAACCTTAATCGCCATTTGCAATGCAGCCAGCCCTGTGCCTAGCCCTATTCTCCAACACGAATCACAGGTAAGATAAGCATTTTGGGGAGGTAGAATAATGGGCTAGGACTCGGAGGAGAAGAGAGACTGACAGTGTCACAGTAGTAGGGCAATTGAATTCACTAATTCTGTTAGTGGCACTTTTGTACATGTTTGGACATTTAGATAATTCATGCTGGTAAGTTTGAAGAAAGCAAACGTACAGTAACCTCCGCCCACCACCACACAAAATATTATGAACGTGTATACTATGTTTAAGTATGTAAAATAAATGAATATATTTCCCCTAACAAAAATAAACTAACCCAATGTACCCCCTCCCTAACCCCAGGCAATGTCCAAATGTCCTTCAAGTCCCTTTCCCCAACGCCCAATTCCCACCTCCCCCAACAGTCTTAAAAAAGGGGCAAGGGAAAGTCACTTTCTCCGGCGGTGTCCTCCTGTGGACAGGTCCCACACCTCTTTGCGGTGGTCCCAGAGCTGGCTCTGTTGCTTCTCTGCCAATTGCTCCAGGTATTCTACTCGCTTTTGGAGGCGGCGCAGACGTGCCATCCAAGCTCTGGGGGTGCAGCAATTGTTTTGGCTGCTGTGCGGCGGGAGGCTATCGGGCCAAGGCGCCGTTTCGCTGGAGGCTGCTGGCTGGTGGACCCGGGGGCACTGGAGGAGGATGCAGTAGTTGCCGTCTCCTCCTGCTCCCGAGCCCACAGCCGCCGATATTCGGCGCAAATGGCCTCCAGCTTACAAGCCCTGGCCCGGACAGCCATCTCCTTGCGGGTGAGCTTTTTTGGAGCATCTATATGAAGAAAGAAAGAAAAATACTGTAGCCAATAGTCTTTACCATTAAGTCAAAATAATTCAACAGAAAGTTGTTTCACAGTAACACTAGCAACTTGCAAGCACAGTATAACATTTTGGCATGTATCTTTTCAAGTCTTTGTAGGCCTGTGACATTAGTGGGAGTTTCAGGAATTCTACTAGCAGCACTATGGACTCACTACTACATAGTCGGAGAGTCAGAGACTACACCAGTCTTCTTCTTTTTTTCTCTTGTTTTGCAAAAGAAATTACTTGTACATGAACTTGTGGTAGCCGGCATAATGCCAGCTCACTCAGCTTGCACCCAAGAAAAACAGACACAAGCCATGTAGATGCAGACTCACATTACTTTAAGCAGTATATGCAGGTGGGGATAGGAAGCTCTTACTTTTCTATAGCGGTGGCATTGGCTACATCAAGGGCTACTGCTCAATGTAATTTATATTTGGCACTGCCGCCCCCGGCCTTGACTGTGCCGCGGGAGGCAAATGGAATGCTTAATGCTTATGTTGCTTTGTCCTTTGCCTTCATACTATTTCTTATAGTAGCCATACTCCACGCAACTAGTACTTAGTTATCTTTTTAATACTTTAGCACTGCTTAGGCTACAATTTATGGCACTGTTCTCTACCGTACTATCTATCGTACTGTTTCTAATGCTACGCTCAGGCCACTCAATGTTTCATTTACTTTTTTTTCATATGCTGCTACTGCCAGTGTGTACCACTTCTACTACCAGCACAACGATGATATTTCAACAATCAAGGATTCAAGTCAAGACTCAACCTTAATCGCCATTTGCAATGCAGCCAGCCCTGTGCCTAGCCCTATTCTCCAACACGAATCACAGGTAAGATAAGGATTTTGGGGAGGTAGAATAATGCGCTAGGACTCGGAGGAGAGGAGAGACTGACAGTGTCACAGTAGTAGGGCAATTGAATTCACTAATTCTGTTAGTGGCACTTTTGTACATGTTTGGACATTTAGATAATTCATGCTGGTAAGTTTGAAGAAAGCAAACGTACAGTAACCTCCGCCCACCACCACACAAAATATTATGAACGTGTATACTATGTTTAAGTATGTAAAATAAATTAATATATTTCCCCTAACAAAAATAAACTAACCCAATGTACCCCCTCCCTAACCCCAGGCAATGTCCAAATGTCCTTCAAGTCCCTTTCCCCAACGCCCAATTCCCACCTCCCCCAACAGTCTTAAAAAAGGGGCAAGGGAAAGTCACTTTCTCCGGCGGTGTCCTCCTGTGGACAGGTCCCGCACCTCTTTGCGGTGGTCCCAGAGCTGGCTCTGTTGCTTCTCTGCCAATTGCTCCAGGTATTCTACTCGCTTTTGGAGGCGGCGCAGACGTGCCATCCAAGCTCTGGGGGTGCAGCAATTGTTTTGGCTGCTGTGCGGCGGGAGGCTATCGGGCCAAGGCGCCGTTTCGCTGGAGGCTGCTGGCTGGTGGACCCGGGGGCACTGGAGGAGGATGCAGTAGTTGCCGTCTCCTCCTGCTACCGAGCCCACAGCCGCCGATATTCGGCGCAAATGGCCTCCAGCTTACAGGCCCTGGCCCGGACAGCCATCTCCTTGCGGGTGAGCTTTTTTGGAGCATCTATATGAAGAAAGAAAGAAAAATACTGTAGCCAATAGTCTTTACCATTAGGTCAAAATAATTCAACAGAAAGTTGTTTCACAGTAACACTAGCAACTTGCAAGCACAGTATAACATTTTGGCATGTATCTTTTCACAGTCTTTGTAGGCCTGTGACATTAGTGGGAGTTTCAGGAATTCTACTAGCAGCACTATGGACTCACTACTACATAGTCGGAGAGTCAGAGACTACACCAGTCTTCTTCTTTTTTTTCTCTTGTTTTGCAAAAGAAATTACTTGTACGTGAACTTGTGGAAGCCGGCATAATGCCAGCTCACTCAGCTTGCACCCAAGAAAAACAGACACAAGCCATGTAGATGCAGACTCGCATTACTTTAAGCAGTATATGCAGGTGGGGATAGGAAGCTCTTACTTTTCTATAGCGGTGGCATTGGCTACATCAAGGGCTACTGCTCAATGTAATTTATATTTGGCACTGCCGCCCCCGGCCTTGACTACTACAAAAGGAAAATGAAGATTATTAATTTCTGATCATATATCCTGCCGATCACATGTTCTTTGCTTATATGATGGATGACTTTAGGTGCTTTGTTTTGATAGATTGAGTGAACAACAGCAATAGTCCACCCATGACACAGCTGAAAGAAAATTATTAACATAGGGGGTGAGTGTGGTGGTACCCATAATTGCCGGAGAAAGGGACTTGACTTGATATAATGTCAACTATACAATACATACACAATATATGCTGTGCTTGCAAAGTAAACTACTGTACTGTTAGTCAAGGGAGTATTTAAATTTTATGAACAATCATAACTTGTAGTATTTCGATTTCCTCAGCTTTGCTACTCTGGCATGGACATACTGTTCAAAGTAACACTGTTCATCCGCTGAGCGTCTGCTCTAATACATACACCTCTGCTATCTATGAGGAAGAAAAATATACCATCCAGGCTTCCAAAGTAAACGTCTATCATTCTTCTTAATGTCTCAACTTGTACCAAGTTTACTTTTTCTCAACAACCAACTAACACCCTTTTCATTTTATTTGGTAAACCACCGTCTTGACTTGCATTTGAGTTTGACCCAAATGATATATTGCAATGCACACCACACATGCATTTTCTGATTCACCCACACAGGCAGTAATCTTTTCTTTCTCCTCCAACCATCCTTGCTTCAAGCAGCCATGATTCTGATTCCTTCCTATCAGCCACCTCTGCCTGCATTCAAAAACATGTATCATTCTTTACAGTCATAAATGTTACGACTCGCTTGTCCTTCCTTTCACCCTTCTTTCCCTTTTCGTTCTTCACATCCCTCAAGATCATCTGATATGACTTGCCTTCACGATAAAAGTTTCCCAGCTGAGTTGAAGTCAAATAGAGGGGGCCATTGCTTACCCGAGAACTACCACCGCTAATGCTATGGCTAAGTCAAAGGTGAATTGCCTTCTCCGTGATTGGCAAAAATGTAGTTCTAAGTTAGTAACTGTTCTTAACAGTACAGTGTATTTGTATTAGTGTACTATCTCCTGTACAGTACATCATAGACTCCTTTGCGAGCCTACTCTAAAATGTCAATAAGTAAGGAGTATAATACTGAACGACCGTCCGCCGCTGCTGAGCCATCCCCCTCAGCTCCTCCTGGTGGCACTTGTGGCGACGCCGCATCCGCCCCTGGAGTTGACCCCTCCGCGCTGCTGGCCCCGGCACTGGTGGTGGGTAGTGCCGCATCTGATGTTGTGACGCCCAGAAAAAACATGTCATATTTTTAGATGCCATACACCACCAATGTTAAGACATATACAGTTTTTAATTATTGGGACTGAAGAAAAGTCACGGTTTTGGGGAGGGTGTTAACTTATATGCTTAGCCATAACATGCAACACTTTTTGGCACAACTGATGAATTCTTGCTTTTTAACGTGCAACATTTTTCTAATTACAGACAGAAGCAACTACTCCTCATCACCACCAGGAGGACTTGAAGTTCCAACAAGGTGAGGGCTCCCGAGTCCCGCACAGTTACTTCTGACTGAGGTATGTGGAAGTCGAACTGCACCTATCATCAGCAATGTCCTATTTCTCTTGTCCATACTTCTGTATGTGCAGAATAGTCCCTGAAACACTAGCGGTATGGTATGTGCTACTATCAAATCAAAAAGCCAACTACTAGCTTATTCTTGGTTGACATTGACATTTTGTTGTTGGAAATTGTCAAAGCACTAACATTAAGAAGACTGGAATACACAGCAAGGGCAACCCAGAAGACTGCACTCATGGCCCCTAGAGCTATTGCTGGATCAGAGTTTTGTTTAACACCGTTTGCCGACTGGGCAAGCTTAGCTACCTACACAGACCGACTCATAATAATAGTAAATAGTAGTAGCACAGAGAGTTATGGTAGAGAGGCAGGATAAGAATGTAGAAACAGTCTACAAGAAGATCAAAGACTATTTTGTAAAAAATAGAATTAGGAAACAGTTTGGAATGAATAGGAGCCGTAAAGGTTCGGGAAGTATAATTGTTTTAACAACAGAACAACTTACTGGGGCCAGCAGAAGAGGCTGCAGAGGACCGTTCATGACCACTTTCTTCCGCCAGAGTCTGGGGTGTACTCTTCTTGCCCCTGGGAGGTGCTGAATGTGAAAACAAACATGGATGATTGTTTTTTTTTATATTTGATTTCTTTGACCACCATCTAAAATTATCTCGGGGAAACAAATTACCAACAATTGCACTACATGTATTGACCTATCTGATCTGGTCAACTAGGAGGATACTAGTACAGTATTGCTGGATTCACAGATCGTCTACTTGGAAAGTTATGTATATCACTAACTAAACCAACATCAAAAAGGTTCTACTATGACTGCCAGCACTCAGCAGCACGTGATGTGACAGACACAGTCCGTCATCATGATTGCAGACCACTAAAAAATGTCCTACTACTAATAACAAGTCATAATATACTCAACCTAGCTATCAATCCACCACTATCTCTTCTTCATTGTGGCAGCAGGAGTACAAAGGAAGGACTAGACTTGAGTCTCTAGTCTATCTAGCAGTACGCAGTTCTGTAAAGTACTACACTCGTACATATTGAGGCCAAATGAGCACAAAGTTGCAAACAAGTAAGCATAGTAGCAACGCCACTGAGGAGGCGAGCACCTGCAATCGCAGAAGCTATTTAAACATTATTTTACCTGCAATGTAATCAAATCGGCAGCATTCTTGCTCTTCGGGAAAAACATATATTAGCAATATAACACAGAGCAGAAGAAAAAAAGTAGATATTAAATAGCTACTCACCAAGGCCAGGGATCTCCACGACTAGCAGGTCGAGGAGGTCTTGTTCCCTGTCGAGGGGGGCAGCCCACCGGTGCGTCGCTTGGTCATAGGTGCGTCGGACCCCCGACTCCCTATGCATGGCCCGGCACACCTTATCCCACAGGTGGCGACGTTTCTGGAGGCCATACCCTTGACCGGGCCTGCCTTCTGCTGCCACGGTCTTCGGAGGTGGCGCAGAACATAAAATATATGTGCGGCCACCTCCACCACGCTGAAAACCTCCCTGGCCAATACATCCTCCCCCCTCAATCGCCCGCAAGGGAGCTGGGTACGGGGTGCGGGACCCTTCCCCTTGTTCTTCCCGGCTCCCTTTGCCATGGTCCTGGACAGCTGAAAAAAAAAAATTAGGAAAGAATAGAGAAAAAGTAAAGAAAAGAAAAAAGTTTTAAAAAGTTGCTTTAAAGTAACCAAAAGTAGAAAAAAAAAACAAAATATAGGTGTAGAAAAAGAGAGGGATAGATAATGAGTAAAAAAGATGCAAAAACAGTTCAAAGAAACAAAAGATTGCAAAGATTAGGGGAGGATTGAAAAAGCATGTCCAGAACCATAGCAATGAATGAAAAACAAGATGGCCGCGCTCATTGAGGACCGCATGGGTAAGTTTGCGCGATATTTCCCCCACGAGCACGCAAAAACGCACGCGAACACGTAAGAGCGCCCAGCGCACAACGTGAGCTTGCAAATAGTGCCCGGAAACGTAAATGCGCAAGCGGAGAAGATGGCAGCGCCCATGTACGACCGCATGGGTAACTTCGCGGTCGGTGGACTGAAAGCGGCCCGCGAACACGCAAAAAGCCCCACAAACATGCAAAAAACAATAACCCGCAAATTTGCACAAATTCGCGTACCATGAATTTGCGCATTTCGCCCATACTTAGTATAAAGGAGTATCCAGGGCCTATATATTATATGTCACAAGTTGACTGCATCCCCAATTGTGCCATCCACTACACTGACAATGTGAACATGATTGCAGGCCTGCCACCAGGAATCTGACTGTGCAGAGTTTAATTGCAAATTATGCTTGTCAAAAGAACCCCTTTTGACAGACCTAAACCCTCCTTTTAAACATTTATGTCACCCCTAAGTAGACCTTATTACCCACAAGGCAGGGTAAATGGCAGTAGCGGTCGGTGGTGGGAGTGCTGCCGGGCGGTGACGTGGGGCTGGAGATGGACAGGGTGGGAGTAGTAAACTACGGAATACAGACAAATACAGTTAAGCAAACATATAACTAAAAAAAAAAAAATTCATAGCGTGCACTGCATCGCATTTGTCGGCAGCACTCCCACCACCGACCTCTACTGGTAAATGGTATTTACAAGTAGGGCATGCTTAAGTACTTGTTTAATGTTAAACATGTACTTACAGTGAAAAGCCCTAAAAATTATTTGCACTGCAGCAGGATTGGTGGTTCTATAGGAAAGCATGGGGACACAATATTATGTTTAATAAAAGTTATCTCCACCTAAGACACAACTACAAATTAAATGTTTTTACTTTTAAAATAACTACTTGCTTTGTATATATCTTTTAGTCTCAGCAATGTTTATAAAATACTAACACTCACTGGATGATGTTATCAGGGCGTAAGTTATAGTTAGTTCAGATAACTTTAATTGCTGAATTTCACTGTTTTTTCAGTGAATTTCTAAGTTTTTTTTAAATTCTTTTCTCTAACTTTAAAGTCCTTGTAACCTTTCTCTTCTCAGTGAATTTCTATGTTTTTTATGTTATTTCCTAACTATAATGTTCTTTAAACTTTGGATTGATGTGTGAATTCCAATGTTTAAGAAATAAAAATCCTAACTGTAACCGGTCAGCTTTGAGAGTGGATGTGTGATTAGTTGTATAAGTCAGTGAGTGTGTTTGTGAGTTGCTGTATAGGTCTGTGTGGGAGTGTTTTGGTGGGTGTGTGAGTGGCGGTATGGGTCAGTAAGTGGGTGTGTGAGCGGATGTATAGGTCTGTGAGTGGATGTAAGAGTGACTATATGGGTGTGTGAGTAGATATGTAACTAGCGATATGGGCATGTAAGTAGCTGTATGGGTCAGTGACTGGGTGTGTGAATGGCTGTATGGGTCTGTGAGTGGGTGTGTGAGTGCCTGTGTGGGTGTGTGAGTGTCTGTCTTGGTCTGTGAGTGTCTGTCTGTATCTGTGAGTGGGTGTGTGAGTGCATTTGAGGGTATGTTAGTGGGTCTGTGAGTACCTGTGTGGGTGTGTGAGTACCTATGTGGTTGTGTGAGTGCCTCTGTGGGTCTGTTAATGGGTCTCTGAGGCCCTGTAAGAGTGTGAGGGTGCCTGTGTGAGTGCCTTTATATATTTGTTAGTGGGTGTGTGAGTGGTGCTATGGATTTTGAGCATTTGGATACTTAGGGTATTTGAAAGGAAGAACCTTGAACTCTGGTCCCACCAGGCGATGACAAGAAAGAAAACCACTCACTACACATCAGATTGTGCTCCAATACATCAACAATGCTTTCACCTCTTTGAGAGGCAAGATGGCGTCCAGCTGATCGTGCCGGAGTGCAGCTCCACTGAGCCTCCCTGCATGAAAGCCGATTCTAATAGTGGCTTACCTCGCAACATTGCAGCGACCCCGCTGACAGCAGACGAGCCCTCGGGATGCCGCTGATGCTTCTTTCCAGCACCCGGGATGATCTGTGGATGAAAGAGCATCGGGATTCTTGTTGCGAGGAGCTTTGCATTTCTCTGGCTCCACTGATTATTGCTGCCCTGCCCAACCCCTACCCAGAGCCAGCCCCGCGAATCAGGCAAGGCACGGAAAGGACAAACAAATCAACACTTCACCACAGGCCGCCACAAAGAAGAGTCTGCATTGGGATAGCGCTCATGCTGCTTAGCACTAAGAGGGAAAACATGTTGGGTAAGGGGGCCGCAGTGGGAAGATTAAGTCGATCCCCAGTTCTCTGCAGGGCGCCCCCATCATCAATCTGCCACGGGGGAAAAACATTGTATCCCTGGGAGCAAGGCCAAAGGTTGGAGAAAAGGGGGGGAAAAGATGACGTTTTGGGCTCTGAAGAAACTGAATTAGAGTTCAATAAATTGGTATCTGCGAAGAAAGGGAATTCACGCCTCATCAAAAACCCTAATAACACACAGCCATTAATAACTGCGAGCTTTGCTTCACCTGCTCAAATAGGTAATACAGGAGCTAGAAGTGCTTTCCGAGCAGAGGAGACCCACAAGAAAGTGGTAGCTGCAAAGACATTAATTGAGAAAGCAGAAAAATAAGGAAAATAAGGAATATGGGGAAACAAAAGAAACTTTGGTCACTATCCCACCCCAACCCCCACCACTACTGAAGGTCTCTAACATCGCCCCCCCCCCATGAGTAATTCAACAACCACGGCTACAGCCCTCACAACTCAACAGGAAGGGGGGTTGACTGAGGGAGTGGTTGCTAGGCCAGAACAGAGTGGTACCGTAAACAATTTTCAGAGTGAAAGCCTAATCCCTGTAAATGCTCCTCCGGATCCTTGTAACTCTGACCACTTGAGCTCTATCTGCGAGCCAAAGACACCTGAAACTCAGGATAGATGTTATTCTTTGACCGAGGACTCCGAGTTCTCTGATATCAGTATCTCGGCTTCTAGAGGGGGTGAGGCAAGAGGCAGATGGTATAGCAGCTCAAATACCGATCCCTCCAAGAACAGGCGGTCTAATAAGAAAGCTACAAAAAGGAACCATAGGAGACGGTGCAAATCTAAGGGAGAACATTCCTCTAACAGCGATGATAACACGGATTTATATTGGGACTATGAGGAAACAACACTCACAGATTTATCTAATTCTGAGTCACCTCATCCCAATCTGGGGATCCCTGCTGCTAGCGAAGACTCACGACAGGAGCCCACCCAAGATCCTGCTTCAGCTGTCAATCTACACTCCATCAAGAGCTTCCAAGCTGAGGTCAAAATTGACAGCCGAAGATCTCGCCTAGCAGCTAAAAAACTACAGGGGGCAGTCCGGAAGGTGGGAAAAACTTGTGCTGAAATAGCGGATCGCATGGCTTCAGTTGAAGTAAGGATGGACCAACTTGAGGAATATGTCAGCAAGCTCCAGAAATCCAGCGAAGAACAGGGAGGCACTGTCAAGGATCTGTTATGGAAGATGGAGGAACAAGAGAACAGACAGAGATGGAACTACCTTAGATTTCTGGGGGTCCCCGAGGGAATCGAGAAGGATGACCCTAGGAAGTTCATGATCTCCCTTCTCAGGGAAACTTTTCCTGAGCTAAAAGACTGGGACGGGGACAGAGAAGTGCAGAGAGTCCATCGATTCCCTTTGTTTCTTAACAACCGAGCACAGGCCTCACAACAACATCCTCGGGCCATCCTGGTCTTCTTTGGCAACTTTCTGCTTCGTGAAGCCCTATTTGACCTGGCAAGACCTAACAGTAAAAAGTCGTTTGAAGGATTCACCTTCTTCACCAGGCCAGATTTCGCGCACGCTACTGTTGAGAGTAGGTGGTAACTAAGACAGCTTTTTGACCCCCTACAGAAGCTCGGGCCACTGTGTACCTGCAGAATCCAGCTAGACTGAAGGTTATCTTTAATGGTACTACCCGTAGCTTTATATCCGAGATGCAGGCCAGGGCATATCTTGATGAAATTGCAGCTCAGAAAAAAATGGATAATATTATGGTGTTGCTAATAGGGGTTTAAGGCAAATGAATTAGAATTTTCCTTTCTCTCTTTTACATTATCTTTTGCAGGGGCATAGGTCTTTGTTTAGGCTCAAGGCATCCCGAAAGTGATACGTTAATCCGTAAAGGTTACAACATTTTTTTCTCCATGCTTTATTCTTAACTTACTTTTTACGGTATCAGATACAGTACTAGGTTGATTAAAGCCATCAAAACTAAAAATTTATAAATATGATCTATAGGATTACAGATTACTAGAATGGGTATAGTCAGGGTTTTTTTTCTCTTCCTTTTTTTTCATTTACTTTTTCTCTCCTGTAAAGGTTTCTTTTTGTTTTCTTTCTTTCTTTCTTTTCATGCAGGGATGGGCCTTGGGGTGGGGGGGGAATGGGACTGGCGGACAGGTTGTCAAAATCTATGTTAAAAACGAATAGGGAAATACACACAGGGTTCATAGGAAATTTGAAGGAATGGGTTAACAGCATTGGCACTTTCTCATTAGTAGTATGGCCGGGATAAAAATACTTTCGTTGAATATATGTGGCCTGAATGATCTTAAAAAGAGACAGTTGCAATCGGTTTACAAAGTTGGGGAGCAAATATTGTATGCATACAAGAGACACATATTGAAGGATCACAGAGCCAGATATTGAATACACTAGGGTACAAATTGGTGTGTGCTACCTCACAAGGGGTTAAGATACGGGGGGTCGCTAAGATGGCTAAAGGGAGTGGGTATGTTTTTAGTAATTCCAAAACTGACAAGCTTGGCCGCTGGCTATCACCGAATGTAACTATCAAACAGGCCAAAAAATGACAATCTGTGCTTTCTATGGGAGTAACTTAGACGATCCTGGGGTCATTGACGAAATCTTCAGTGAACTCTCACACTAGCCTCTTCCGCTTCTGGTTTGTGGGGATTTCAACATAAATCTCCCGGCTGATTGGTCTTTAAAAGATGACTGGGTTTATAAAGGACGAAAACCAAAGGTATTTGGTGCTCTCAAGAATCTGTGTCTTGCGCATGGGCTTGTGGACAGCTGGCAGACATCCAATACTAATAGCAGTGATTTAGGTTACACCTATTATTGAAATCCACACCGTACACACGCCAGATCAGACTATATTTTTCTGTCAAATTCACATATAAAGGACTGACAAACTGTGAAAATGCCCCGGGTATTATCTGATCATAATCCTCTTTTCTGTACACTAAATATTAGATCGGCTAAAATAGAACCAACACTGTGGACATTTGAAAAAGCCCTACTTAGTGACTCCCAATATTGTCTTCATATGAAAGATTGGATCCCCAAATTCTTAGCAGATAACATTCACAGCACCTCAATCGAAATTGTGTGGGATGCTTTAAAAGCCGGGATTCGGGGCGAGCCAATGCTATTCTCACTTAGATCAAATAAACAAGAGAAGGAGGAGATACGGAGGTTACAAGGTGAGCTTACAATAGCAGAAATAGGCCTTGTTAGCTCCACCAGCAACAGGGACTCAACTGGGGATATCTTGTGCATCTTAGCCCAGTTAGCAGTTGCTAAAGCAGCAATTACTAATATTTTCACAGATAAAGCAATTTTGGAAAGCTACTGCACAAACGGAACTAGTGTATGAAGTTAACGAGCAAGTGGGTCACCAACTGGCGGTACGAATGCGGCAACATGCTAATGTTAACTTAATTAGGGAGATCATAGATCCAGAGGCAGGACAGTTAAAAGACCCAGAATTAATCAAGGAAGCCTTTTGGAGGTTTTATACAGAACTATACTCTGAAGATGGCAGTAGGGATATAGCTGAAATGGAAAGGTACCTAAAGAACTGTGAAGGAGGCAACCTTGAGGAAAACGTACAGCAGGCTTTAGAGGAAACTCCTAGTATGGAGGAATTACTAACGGCTGTCAAGAGCCTCCCGAAAGGGAAGGCAACAGGAATTGATAGTATCCCCTTAGAGTTTTATAGTACATTTGTAGACCAAATCAAGTATATACTAAATGACTTGATTACTCATATACATTGGTGGTCAACCACCCAGTTCCTGGTCCAGGGCTAAAATTGTGATCTTTGTCAAAAAAGGGAAGCCCCCTGAACTCATAGAGTAAATACCGCCCCATAACTCTTATAAATGCCGACTCCAAAATATATTAAAAAATGTTGGCAAACCGGGTAGCACCAATAATACATAAAGTAGTTGTCAGGAGTCAACATGGCTTTGTCCCCGGGAGGTCAACAATAAATCATATCCAGAGGGTTATCATGCTTTTTGATGGAACAGGAACTGCAGGAGACCCTATGGCCTTAATCCTTCTGGATGCAGAGAAGGCTTTTGATAGGGTCTCCTGGCCGTTTCTCTGGAAAGCAATGGCAATGATGGGATTTCGAACAGGGTTCATTCAGGCTATACAAAAAATGTATGTTAATCCTAAGGCCGTAGTATCCGTTAATGGAAGTTTAACTAAGGAAATTCGCATATCCAGAGGAACGCGCCAGGGCTGCCCTTGCTCGCCATTGCTCTTTGCAATATATATAGATTTTTTTATTCGCTACAAAAAAATGACAACATAGCACCTATCATATCACAGGGGCATGCCACTAAAATGTTAGCATATGCTGACGATATTGCTATAGTTACCCCAGATCCTGTAGGTGCAATGTTGGGCATTGAGGCCGAGGCGGTGAAATTTGGACTTGTCTCTGGTTATGCACTTAATCAGGGGAAGACACAAATTGTTTTAAATCAAAAAAACGTGATGGATGACCCTAGAGTGTTGAAGGGACAAACATACCTGGGGGTTACCATCTCCCCCAATCTGGAGGAAGTTGTGGAGACGAATGTTAAGCCAATGTTGAATACAATGCATAAGGACTTATGACGCCTAGACAATCTTCATCTGTCTATTATTGGTAGAGCAAACACAATCAAAATGGTTTTCTTTCCAAAAATATTGTACTTATTTAGGGCAATTTCTTTGGAATTTTCTAATCACTGGCTTACCGCAGTGGAACGAGCATTCTCAAAATTTATATGGGCGTATGCACAACCTCGGCGGGCATAAAAACATCTCACCCTTCCTAAACATAGAGATGGGATAGCTCTTCCTAACCTAAGAAGATACTATTGGTCATGTGCATTACTCTATAGTAAGGAGCTACTACAAGAGGGGGATAACACAGAGGAACATACAGTATCAATTTTTCAGCTACTTGTGGGAAACTCTAGCTATGGATATCTATGGAGGCATATACATGACAGCTATCATAAGAATGTCAAAATGGGTATGACAATATGGACCCCTCTTACACAATGGCGGGACTCACAAAGTTAATCTAATACACTTACAAGACTGTAATGTATATATATGATTTTTGTTCCTAGCTTGGATTATGGAATGTTGGGCTAAACAAAAAAAAAGGAAAAGATAATGTAATGCTCATGATGTTAATGTGCACATGTTTACCTGTCTGCCACAGGGGGGGGGGGTTGGGGGAGGGGGGGAAATACTCATATAAAACTGTGAATAAAAACATTTAAATAAAAAAACAATGCTTTCACCTCCATTGTGTACTTTTTCAACATGGAATACAATAGGGAATACACTTGCTTTGCCTTTACCAACCCAGCAAATTAGGATCATTTGTGCTTGACAGAAATAGAACTTCAATGGTGGCACCTGCTGTGTTTATATTTGTAATTGCGTCACATTGAGGTTTTGTTTTTGTAAAATGAGCATCAGGGCTAGGACAGAACTTCATTTTTCCGAAGCAGAGTACACAGTTTTGCTGAAAATGTCTACCCAACTGTAGTAATTTATATTGGTTAAATAGTAAGTACTAGCTCATTGGGTAAATGTCTAGTGCATAATCTCATTACACTGTCTAAAGGAACACAAGGTAATGTCTCCAGTGACCTTGTGTGCATTTAATTTCAGCAATTAAATTGTTCCTCGAGCGTCTTTATCCACAAATCTGTGATAACATGAATTCTCCTCAAAAGAAGATGTCAAGACCACAAAGAGGTGAATGTCCACCATACAGTAGTCCTTCCTCTTTACCATATGAAGTAAGTGCTTCTTTGTTTGGTTGAGATGTCCTTGAATATCTCTGCATCATGAACGCATCACCAAAATCGGCGGGAAAATTAATTGGGGGGCATTTGGTAAATTCTCCATCAATGTGGAAAAAGGCGGGAAGACCTTTGCATACTACTACAGAAAAAGGGGCGGACCAAATGAGTGGTTTGCTGATGATTTTGAGCATTGCGTAAGTAAAGGGAGTACTATGGACACTCCTTACTTGATTACAGAAGGGGAAGTGTTCCATTCGGCCCTCTTCTCTGAGGCAATTTTGGCCCCAAAGAACCCATCCCCTGCCTGAGCCAAAAATCAATGGGGGAGGGGGAACTGCATGGTCCCCCTCCATGGGCTGATTTTGGGGAAAATTATTCTTTATCTTGATTTTATCCATTCTGTTGTGATTTTTATCCTTGTGGTTATGGTTTGTATACAAAGTGTGAATACCCCCCCCCCCCACTATTCGCTAGGAGGTTTATGTACAAAAAATGAGCACCTTCTCCACTATTCACTAGAAGGTCCTTTTTCCAATTGTACGGTGAGATAGGGACTTCCATTTATTTCTTCTGCCTCATTCCTTTTTGTCCCTGATTGGACCCAAAAGGAGACCTCCCTGTGTTTTGAA
This sequence comes from Lissotriton vulgaris, assembly GCF_964263255.1. Taxonomy (NCBI): domain Eukaryota; kingdom Metazoa; phylum Chordata; class Amphibia; order Caudata; family Salamandridae; genus Lissotriton; species Lissotriton vulgaris. The sequence goes on along the minus strand of NC_141693.1, from coordinate 533,204,117 downwards.
AAGTGTTTGAGAAAAGAGCAACTCCCATGAGGTAGTCATTAAACTGTAAATGAATCAATAAAAGTGGTCGGCTCTGCACGCGCACACGTGTTATTTAAATAAATTAGTGAGCCGGCACAAGGACTCAAGGAACTTTCAGTGCAGTTGAGCCTGCACGCATACACGTGAAACTCCAAGCGCTGCCAGTCCATAAAAACCCCACCATTCAAGACACCGATTCCAGGCAGATTGGTTGAAAAATCCTTGCTGGGAAACTTCTGTTCCGGCTCCCTGTAAGAGACTGAAACAAAGCGTTCCTAGGCAACGCTTCAAAGTACAGTAACCCTTTCAGTTTGCTAAAAGGATTCTTAGTGATAAGATGCTTATTTGTTATTTGAAGGACTGTAATGATTGAAAGTTAATCTAATATTGAAAGTCTAGTGATTCTTGCTGTTTCAAGCATTCTAGGAACCAAAGACTAAAAGACTAATTATTATAAATATACCAAGTGCCAAATGAAAATGTAGTTTTCTTCATTTGCTGTTATAAAAAAAATCAAATGTGTACAAGAATAACCACCAGTCATTGCTCAGTTGAATTATAGACCAAAACAAGGGTATTACGTCATATATACCTGTTGTTTCTTGTATATTTTCTCTTCTTTATTTTAGTTTATTGGAATCCTTTGGAGATTTGCTCTTTATTATAAAAGGTACGTGCATGACTTGAAGTGATTTAACCCTGACCAAAGAAACTAACAGCACTAATAGTGTAATTGAAAAAACATATTGTTGATTTTACTTGGTAATGCTAATCTATTAAGTCATTGTTTTCTGATAATAATTTTTACATCAATGAAGGTACACTGCACAGAAATGAGTCGACAGTGACACCTATTTCAAGAAGTGAAATACTCGGTTAGGTGATGCAGGTCAAGAGTTGAGTAAAGATTAAAATCAGAGATCACGGAAGAGTTTCAATGGATTTATTAGGTCTTACTTTAAACTTACAGATATACCCATCAAGGTATTTGAGAGCAAAATCAGAGGCCCAGCGACACTTCACTTCTGAGAGACAATCGCACAAAATCTTCGCTGCAAATCGAAGTCGGAGATCCTGTGTGTTTTCTTGTTTCTCATTCCCATTCCCCTTTCCCCGGAAGAGCGATCAGAGCACAGGCGTGATTATTCCCTGCGGTTCTGGTAGGTCTTGGAGGGAGTTGGGACTAAGCAGCTTTGAAGAAGAAACAACCGGAAATCAGGTGGGTGACTACGTAACATCCGCTCCCAGAGAGTGGCAGTAGTTTTCCTGCTCCCGCCTGCTAGGAGCGGAGTTACTGTTTGCTCTTAAAGCTCCCACCAAGTGACAGCAAACAGCTATGTCCTGGGGGTGGGCATCCCGGCACATAAGGTTCTTGGAGCCTCAGGAAGAGGGCCTCTGCTATTTGTTCAAATGGCCAGCCCCAGGAAGGTGGAGGTCCCTGGAGCCAAGATTGCCCATTGGGGGGGGGGCCTCGAGCCCCCCTCCCCTTATTTAAAATATAACCAAGCCCTTGGATCTGGCCTACCAGGGGGGCCATGTTTAAACAAATGTGGAGATTGCGCAGATTTTTTTTCTTTTGCCACAAGTTTGTGAATCAGTTGCAATTTTTTATGCGGAAATTAAAAAGAAATGCTTTTTGCCCCAGGCTGGGTGCTCGGGGAACCCCACTCATTCTCTTATTTTAAAAGTTATTCCTAGTCCCAAAATGGCAGACAAACCTTCCTGGTTGAAGCGTTGACAACCAGTCAGACCACTGTCTAAGATTGGGAGGAATAGCACCTTTAGATGTACAAAGTTATTTTTCTTTCAATAACTCCAAAACTACTGAACAAATTTACACCAAATAATAAACAAGTAGCTTTCTGAACCAAGATCTACCTTGCTGCCAAATTTGGTGTAATTAAGTTCAGCAGTTTGGGCTGTAGTCATGTCTAAAATCCCTATGAAAAATTACATGGGGACCCCCTCTTTTATATATATATATATATATATATATATATATATATATATATATATATATATATATATATATATATATATATATATATATATATATATATATATATATTCACTGAAAAAACCATAGGTTATAGACCATATATAGTTAGGGATTAGCATTTACAAAACCTCATAATGTCATCAGTGATGTCACTGACCATGTCATGAATGATGTAATATGTGACATCATTAGCAGTGGATTGCGGGTCCGCGATATATAGTTAGTGCAACTAACTATATATGGAATTTCAATGGTTTTGTGCGAATAAAATAAGGTTTTGTAAATGCTAATCCCTAACTATATATGGTCTATAACCTATGGTTTTTTCAGTGAATTTTCAAGGTTTTGTAAATGCAAATTCCTAACTATATATGGTCTATAACCTATGGTTTTTTCAGTGAATTTCATTGGTTTTTTAAAAGCTAATATCTATAGCTGTAAAATATATTCTTTATTACGTGACGTATCACGTAGCCCGTGAGACGCCTCATGATGCATTGCATAACCGTGACGTATCGTCTCTACAGCGCAAACCAAACCCGTAAAGTAAGCGCGCCAGAGCACGCTTAAAGATATATATATTTTTTTTTAACCTTAATTAGACAAAATCCACACGTGCACATATCACAAACGTTCAAAAAACACAATATGTCGGACTCCCGTTACGCTGCCGGTTAGCTGCCTGGTTAACGTACCGGGAAGCACCTTTACCGCGAAAAATCGCAATTTTTTTTTCTTTTGCCCTGCGGGGAACTTTAATAGCCCCCTCATCAATCCTAGGGGTTCAGGAGGGGTCTACCTTACCCCTTTCCTTCATTTACACCTTTTTTTTTTCCACCTCTTGTCTCTCGATCCCACAGAGAGACAAGATGGCGGCCGCTCCAGACTGTTTACAATGTTAACAGCCAATCAGCTTCTCCTCAGACTCCCGTTACACTGCCGGTTAGCTTCCCGGTTAGCTGCCCGGTTAGCTGCCCGGTTCGCGTACCGAGACGCGTCTCTACGGCGAAAAAATCGGAATTTTTTTTTTTTGGGCCCCGCGTGGCTCTATAATATCCCCCTCATCAATCCTAGGGGGTCAGAAGGGGTCTACCTTGCCCCCTTTCCTTCATTTACCCCTTTGTTTTGGCCTCCTCTTGTCTCTCGATCCTACCGAGAGACAAGATGGCGGCCGCTCCGGACTGTTTAGAATGTTGACAGACACCGGAGAGCCAATCAGCTTCGCATCGCAAAGTTCCGTTACGCGAAAAGTACGCGAACCGGAGCGCTGCCCGGAGCGCTGTTACAGATATATATCTTATTTTGAACGTTAATTTCTCAAAATCCACTGGAGCACATATATTGAGACCTAGCAAAGGCACATCGGGCTAACAGTCCCTACAATTTTGCCAAGTTTCGTGCAAATCCATTCAGCCGTTCGAGCTAAAAGTGAGGCCAACCGCCCTATGGAAAAATGAATTTAAAAAACGTGTTTTGGGACCCCCCTTTTTTCTCGGCCCCCCCCTTGACGACCCCCCCCAAATTTTCAGGGGCTGCTCAGAAACAAAATGTGCCATTTTCCTGAAAATTTCAGCCATTTCCGTCCACAAACGCCAAAGTTATTAGACATAGAATTTTCAAAAGTCCCATAGGAAAAAAATCCTAACTATATATACCTACTGGCTATCGCCAGTAGGTAATATATATATATGTACATATATATATATATATATATATATATATATATATATATATATATATATATATATATATATATATATATATATATATATATATATATATATTACCTACTGGCGGTCGCCAGTAGGTAGTTATAGTTAGGATTTTTTTCAATGTTAAATCTCAAAATTCTATTTGGAATAACTTTGGCGCCGGTTGACGAATCTGCCTCAAAATTTCCTCAAAATGGCCTCGCGGCGTTCCGGTCCTTCCCTGAAAGTTTGGGGGGGATTCGTCAAGCAGGGGCCGAGATAAAAGGGGGGTCCCAAAACGCGTTTTCCCCATGTTAATTTCCATAGGGCGGTCGATTTCACTTTTAGCCCGAACGGCTGAATGGATTTCCACCAAACTTGGCAAAATTGTAGGGACTGGTAGCCCGATGTGCCTTTGCTATGTCTCAAGATATGTGCTCCAGTGGATTTTGAGTAATTAAGGTTCCAAAAAATATATATATCTATAGCCGCGCTCCGGTACGCGCACCGGTACGCGCACCGGGCGCTTACCGCGACTTGCGCGCAGAAAGCTGATTGGCTCTGGGGTGTCTGTAAACATTCTAAACAGTCCGGAGCGGCCGCCATCTTGTGTCTCGGTAGGATCGAGACACAAGAGGTGGCCAAAACAAAGAGGGAAATGACCATAAGGGGGCAGAGTAGACCCCCCTTGACCCCCTAGGTTTGATGTGGGGGCCATAAAAGGGCCCCGCGGAGCAAAAAAAAAATAAAATAAAAATTTGATTTTCGCGGGGTGAGCGCCCGGTACGCGCACCGGTACGCGCACCGGTAAGCGTACCGGGGAGCTTACCATGGGGAAAAAGAATGACAGTTTTAAAAGTAGCTGTTTAAAAAAAAAAATGTTGTTGTTTTTTTTATACATACACATACATATATATAAATGCATATGCATATATATATATATGCATATATGTGTATATGTGTGCGTGTAGAGAGAGGTAGAGAGGTAGAGGTGTAGAGGTAGAGAGGTAGAGAGGTAGCGGTAGAGAGGTAGAGATTAGTAGAGAGAGAAGAAGAGAGAGGTAGAGAGGTAGAGAGTAGTGAGTGAGTAATAGAGAGTAGAGAGTGAGTAGTAGAGAGTAGTAGAGAGCAGTAGAGAGAGTAGCAGAGAGTGAGTAGTAGAGAGTAGTAGAGTGAATAGTAGAGTGAGTAGTAGAGAGTAGTAAAAGTAATTTACAATCGTTCGGAATATCGGTGTTTGGGCAGATATGATCCAGGGACCCCCAGTATGCAAGGGGAATTAGTCCCCCCTCTACAAACGCGCCAGTGGCCTGCATTGCAGAGAGGTGTAACAAGGGTGTGGCCTCATTACACTTCTCTGCAATGCAGCTCCCTCGCGCATACTGGAGGCTCCTGGTGGACCGGTTGACCCCAGGGACCCCCAGTATGCAAGGGGAATTAGTTCCCCCTCTGCAAACGCGGCAGTGGGCTGCGTTGCAGAGAGGTGTAACAAGGGGCATAGTCTCATTACACCTCTGCAATGCAGCCCCTGGCGCATACTGGAGGTTCCAGGTGGGCTAATTGGCCCCCAGGGGCCCCCAGTATGCAAGGGGAATTAGTTCCCCCTCTTCAAACATGCACGGGGGCTGCGTTGCAGAGAGGTGTAAAAAGGGTTGTGGCTTAATTACACCTCTCTGCAATGCAGTCCCCTGGCGCATACTGGAGATTCCTGGTGGGCTTTCAGGTCTTATATAGTTAGGAATTAGCATTAAAAAAACCTTTGAAATTCACTGAAAAAACCATAGGTTTCACACCAGTTATAGTTAGGAATTAGCATTTAAAAAACCTTTGAAATTCACTGAAAAAACCATAGGTTTCACACCAGTTATAGTTAGGAATTAGCATTTAAAAAACCTATTAAATTCACTGACAAAACCATAGATTTCACACCATTTATAGTTAGCTGGAAATTTTACTGACATAAAACCATTGAAATTCCCACGTTATAGTTAGTTGGACTCACTATAACTTGCGCGCCTGTAATGCACTGCTGATGACGTCACATATTACATCACTCATGACATGGTCAGTGACATCACTCATGACATCACTGATGACACCATCCTTGTGACAGAGTGACAGACCTAATTTCAGTGTAATGTAACGCTTGAAACACATATTCAAAAATAGAAACAAACATTTTCAAAAAAATGGAGATACCCAAACCAGTAACAACAACCAATTCAGTAATTCCACCATCTATATACACATCCACTCATTCACCAACAGTTCTGTATAGTCACTCATATATATACTCACTCATCATATGTAGTGATACACCTATACATCCTGTTACACATCAGCAGTCATCCAAAAGTTACTCACACACATACTCACACATGCAAATAAACTATTGAACATCCATTTATTTGCATATACATTTATACACACACTATCACCTTACTTCTAAGGAAACTTACCCATACTTACTCTCCTAAACAATCACTTATAGAAACACATACTTATTTAAACAGGAACTTCTACAATCTCTCACTATATATACTATACTCACTTATATACATCAATACTCACATATACTAGATTAAAACATATGTCGTTACTAATGAAGACACTAGTGAGACAGTCATTCACTCACTAACACACACATATACACACTCATCCACCCATACAGTCCTGCACATATGCTGTCTTCAAAACACATACAAACAGTGAGTCAGTCACCAACCCCTGCAGCCACTTATACACAAAGAGAAACACTGATACAAACATTTAAATATTTAAACAATACTCGCTAATATATGTATTCACTAAGATACACGTAATAAGCAAGTTACCCAACCAATTTTTTTTTTAAAAAACATCCATTTACACACGTATTTAAACATTTATTCTTCCATCGACCTTTACAAATACATATATAAAACAAATTTATTTTTCAGAAAGACACACATTCACTGGATGGTGTCATCAGTGATGTCATGAGTGATGTCACTGACCATGTCATGAGTGATGTAATATGTGACGTCATCAGCAGTGCATTACAGGCGCGCAAGTTATAGTGAGTCCAACTAACTATAACGTGGGAATTTCAATGGTTTTATGTCAGTAAAATTTCCAGCTAACTATAAATGGTGTGAAATCTATGGTTTTGTCAGTGAATTTAATAGGTTTTTTAAATGCTAATTCCTAACTATAACTGGTGTGAAACCTATGGTTTTTTCAGTGAATATATATATATTTTCAAAAGCAATCGTCCCTTACTAGAGGAGGAGCGGCCAGCCAGCTGGTGCAGGTGACGAGTCAAGGACAAGACTCATAAATTTAGAATTGAAAAGCGGTCAAAATTGAGTTGAAACATGACAGATTATTGTTTGTTTTTTGCATTGCCCGTAATGTTATCCTGTACCAACATACAAGCCACATATCAGACAAAAGTGAATAGCACTCAGCTATCACCCCAGTATATGTATATAATTATATATATATACGCCAGTATATGTAAATAGTCTCACACATATACGTAACACAGAAGAACTTAACTTAATTCTTCTGTCTCAAAGGGCACTCAGCCCTCATAAATTATATAAATAGAGGCTTGTTAAATTGCAAAAGGAAATTGACAAAGGTTGCATCAGAACCAAGCATAAACTACCCCTCCCACAATGCATCCTAACTGTTAAGTGGGTAGTAGGGTATAAATACCAAAAAGTAAGGACGGACTTGTTACTACCGTGATCAAGAACATTTACTGTTCAAAACGCGTAGGTAAGGAAGTGTTACTGAGATGGATTAAACAGCTTTAAACATCCGAGAAGAGTGCGGTGTTCTTTTTGAAATTGCTCGAAAAAAATATATATATATGCATTCCTTTTCGCCACAGGGCTCCCTCGCGCACTCACGGATTTCAATCAGCAGTTCCACACAGGTAGTGTAGTTCAAATTCTTTATTCTATTACAGCAATGCCAGCAACCAAACTCTATGTGTTTCGGTCTCTACGGAGAACTTGCTCACCAGACTGTCAAGTACCACATTTTTTGTGTGTTTTAAATTACATTTACCCAAGAATGACATCACTTCCTGTTCTGGGCAACTAAGCATTCTTGTCATCATAGTGTAACAAAACCCCTAAATTTGGCAACCTAAATTACACAGCAGATCACAGTTGTGGCGTCAAGTCACGTTTTGGCTTTTTCAATGTGCCTGTGTACATTCGAGGCTTCATTTTTTCAGCCATTTGCACAAACAATGAAAATGGACTTAATGTCCTATTACTGTTCGGCGGCCATTTTGGAGGGCAAAGTACTAGCTGTGTAATCTAGCCGTGGCCCGTGCAGGTCCGCAGCCTTTGTAGGTAAGAGTGGTGAGGAGGTGGGGCGGGGTGGGAGGTCATTTTGACAGGCAACGACGAGGGAAAAATCTTTTTTTATATAATTTGTCCTTATTGCCGTCTGCCAAAATCCCCCCACCCTGCACCATAAACCCACCGCTCTTAACTGCAATGGCAGCAGTTGGTGTATTTAATGCACACACATCAATTTCCCATATTTTGGTACATGGTAAACATATTGTTTTGAATCATGCAACAGTCATTTTGAAACATCCTTTTCCCCATTGAGCATATTGTCCTCAGTTCTGCAGTACATGTTGACTTTTATGCATAATTCTGAAAGAGACGAATTAACAATATTAATGGTGATCATTATACACCAACAGAAATGCATATTGAGCTCCATCTGGCATATCTGAAAATTTCTCACTGAGTTGTGCATGTCTGGCAACCTCATACATGGTTGAAGTTTAACAAACGTTATCATCAGTACTTACAATCCGCAATAACGCCCCCTTGGGCCATCCAATATATTACTGTTCATTCTTCATTTCGACATGTATAATTAAACTAAAAAATGACTTTCTCTATACAAAATTAACCATTCTTGAAAAATAGTTTCAATATAGAGATATCTTGGCTCTCATGCATTCCAAAGTAGTTCTCATTCAACTGATCGCACCTCTGCATGACTTCCTGTAAATAAATGAACAACATGTTCATCAGTGACTGTACTAAGAAAAAGACATCATTCATTTTCTGTGTAATACTAAAACAATGTTTCTTTAACACCTTTAAAAACAACTAAGGCAGAGACTCTTATCTTTACACATTTTCAAAAATATGTGAACATTTCCTCATCTGTGTTCAAACCTGTAGGCTCCATGTGCCTATTCCTAGGATGTATTCCCATTCAAGTTGCTGCAGTGTTCGTTCTCTATCTCCTCTTCGCAGAAAACATTTTTTTTGTTTTTGTTTACCCACATACATATATAGATCTATCCTGATCTGTTCATGCATGAAAGAAGAGTTTGGACAGTATGAGAGCCCTAATGAAAGAACGTCCCTATGTTTTGATTTTAAAGGAGCATTGAATGTGCACCGGTGTCATGAAAAAGGATGCAAAAGCTGAAACGCATTTTGATGCGGCAACGGTAATCTGCTGTGCTTGCCAAGAAGAAATAAGATGGAACCAAGCATTTCCTTTTAGTGACAATATAATTCAATATTTTAAGAAATTGAAAAATTTTAAAAGCAACAGGTTCAATGCAACATGGACATTGAAATTAAGAAAAGTAATGGGGAAATTGTCAAATAATGAGGATTGTATCATACTAAACTCTGATAAAGCAGACAATGTTGTGCTTTGGCCAAAACAAATGGATATGAGAGGCGTATTTTTAACCCCTTAACTGCTGCCGTCGGCCAACGGTCGTCACGAGCACTACCTCCCCAGTGCTGCGCACGACCGTTGGCCGACGGGCCAGCATTTGTTATACGAACGTTTAGCACTGGGCGCTGAACGTTCGACGCTCTGATGAGGTTAATTGAATGAACACACATGTTATCACAAACTCTTGAAAATTGAGCATGACTTTTTGAAGGAGGATTTTTATGCAGAGTTGAAAGGGTGGCGAGATGCTGCACTTTTAAGTTTAGAGGGTTACAATTTTCTCAAGGTGTCACATCCTGGATTACCAGTGTTGTGTTTATTACCAAACATTCACAAGAACAAAGACTGTGCACCAGGCAGGCTGATTATTTCTGGAATTGGTAGTCTGCTGGAGAATGTGTCGAAATTTGTGGATTCTTTTTTGCAACCTTTAATGTTAAACTTACCTTCAAACATTTAGGACACTACAGACTTTTTGAAGTAAGTGTTTGTTGTACATTGGGAAAACGGTTTTTTAATGGTGTGTTTTGATGTAAATTCTGAGTACACAAGCATAACACATGAGGATGATCTAAGAGCAGTGAGGTATTTTTTTAAATTTAAGCCAATACATTTCCACAGACCCAATGAAATGTTGCTAGACATGATATAGTGGTGTCTTACAAGCAAAAATGAGATCTCACAACAGACACAAGGGACAGTGATGGGCACCTGCTTTACCGAAAGTTATGAGAATTTGCATATGGGCTTGTGGGAGGAGCAGGTGCTTCACAAAACAGAACCACACAAATGGTCTTTACACATTGTTATGTGGACAAGGTATATAGATGACCTGTTTGTGCACACCCTACAGCACTTAAGAACAGTATACCTTATGGTGATCTCTTAAGGGTAAAAAGAATCTGTAGCCCAGAACAAGTATTTGAAACACAACTGACAGCATGACTATTAGATTGAGAGCAAAGGGCTATAAGGAAACTATATTGAATCAGGCAAAAGCGAGAGTAGCAACACAGACAAGAGCTGGGTTACTGTTCAAAGAAAAAACTGAAAATCACAAACTGACAATGAATGTAGATGTATCACTACCTACATTGAACATCTCAGCAAGATTTGGCAGGCCTTACATATTCATTGGCATGTTATCAGGCAAGACCCACTAGTACGTCATGAAATCAGTCCCAAACCACAGGACATCTATAGAAAGTTACGATCTATTAAAGATATCCTTGGATTTTGAAGGGGTTACATTTCCTATTCATACTCCAAACAATGCAAGAGCATGGAAAGCATTGTATTTTGAAGGGGTATCATTTACTATTCCCACTCCAAACAGCACAATAATAGGGAAAGTATTGAACTTTGGAGCGGTCAAATTTTCTTTTCTCCCTCCAGTCTGTGCAACAGTAATGAAAGTGTTGGATTTTAGAGCAGTGAATTTCACTATGGCCACTCCCAGCAGCGCAACAGTGTTGAACTGCAAAAAAAGTGTTATTATTTCTACTGCAGTCATACTTCCCTTCAGACACATCCCATATATGAGTAACCCCATAATAAACTCCTAATAAAATATTAATTAACATACAATTAAAATAAACCAGTATTACACACATTTCATAATAAATATATATATCATATAATTAATACATTGTATTAAATAATACCCCTTGTAGTAAAAGAGCCTCTTTTGTGGTTTGGCACCCTATGATGACCTTCAACTACAACCATTTTAACTGACTTTAGCATGTTATTTTATCTTAGCCTTAATGTAGGATGGTCCTGCATGTGCCTGCTTCTCTTCTGTCTTGTAGTCTTGTTGTCTTTTAGTGAGAGCTGTCATGGACCAGAACAGTACATTTATATTATAAGTGCTTACTATTGGCTTTGACCTGAAGTTGCCTAGCTTATTAATTATGAGTTCTTACTATGGGCTTTGACCTGACTTTGCCTTGCTTGTTAATTATGACTGCTTACTGTTATCTTTGACATGGCCTCATGTCATCTGGTTTTCTGACTTTGACTATTGACTTTGACATGGCCTCGTGTCATCTTGCTTTCTGACTTTCCCTTACTTCTGCGTGCACAGCAGTGCTTCAAGGTCTTTCTGCTCCTCACTTGTTTTTCGCACCTCACCGCCAGAGTGAACTGGATATTATCTGTGGGATGAACAACTCTGTCTCAGAGTCAAAATACAGAAGCTTGGTCAGCCACTGTCCTGGCCTTGACGCAGACTGGTACTAGCCAGCTCGGTTTTTTCCAATGAGAAAGGGGCAGGGTTTTCTAGAAGCTTCGTCCCACATTGAATAATGGCATTAAAGCTGGGAGCTTTTGTGGGCAAGGTGGAAGTTCACCACAGAATAGACGTATTGCTGTGGATTGGTGCTGGAACTTGGGTACCCAACGGAACTCCTTCCTGGGCTGTGGAAAAGGACTTCCCCCAGCTAGAGTTGGCAAGGAAGTTGCAGAATCAGTCTGTGAGGTGTTCCTAACCACTCTCTCTCTTTCTCTCTCTTCCCTATATTTTCTACTCTTTGCTACTTGTGTATATAAATATTGCATTCTATTTTAATTGCTCATTTGACCATTCATTTGACATTTGGGAATCTGCATTTACTGATATATTTGGACTGTCTTTTTAAAATATTGCATTAATAAATTTGTATGTTTGATTTTACCTACATTTGGGTGTGTTTTCTTACCTCATCTTAAGGAAGTGCTGGATTTTGTCTTGCCTTTTGGGGGTGTTAGGTTAAGGTGTGATCTTTTAGCAAAAAGCACATTCATTACACTACCAACAAACCCAAAATTAATAAACAATTCTAATTCACTTAACATTTCTGGCTATAATTTAAACACAATTAATACAATTTATTTAAACTATAGTAACAAAAATATAATATATCAACTAAAACACATTTAAATAATTATAAAACAATATTTTGAACCTCTATATTAGTGCAAATGATATTAAAAACATCAATATTATATACAACAAAATTATTTACCTCAAAAACAATATTTCTGCATCACAATATTTGTGTGTCATGATATTAACTTAATGATATTTCTGTCTCCCAATATTTTTAAATCGATATTTTGCCCTAACACCCTTTACACATTGCCTCTAAGTTAAGTCTATCTACATTGTGCCGTGGCTAACAAGGGGTTGAGCTCAGGTTTATTTAGTGACTTTAGCAGTTCACTCGGATAAGGATTTTGATTATCACTCCAAATTCTTATAGCCCTAATACATACAAAGGTCTCTCTTACCTATCAAACTAAAAAAGGCAGGAACAAGAATCTGCATGAGCCTGCACCCAAATGGTAAATCACATGCAAGGCACTCATTATTATCTCTTAAAAAATCGATGATTCACTTTACAGCAATTTTGTGCTTGTCCTTCAGAACTACATCTGTAACGGGGGGCGTGGCTTGCGCGCCGCTGCAGCATGGCGTGTCGCACTTGAGCTCCAAGGCGATTGAGGCCCGTTAGAGATTAACATCACCTTTCTGACTGCCCCTTTTCAACGGAACAGCTTTTCTATGAGGCGGAATATGCACGGAGACGTTTGAATGCATTTTCTGCGAATTCCGACGACAGCTGCATGTCTTTCTTGTCAAGTTGCTGTGACGCTCGGTTTCCTCACGGGCGGCCGCCATTTTCCCGCTTGTGACGGAGACGGCATTTCTCTTCAGAAGTGCCGCTTTGGATACTTTCTTGCCGGTTGTGATGGATATCCAGGACATTTGACCTACAGTGCCTGCAGTTGGTAACATTTTTTCTTTTTTCTGCTCTTTGTGCTGCTTGGCTGGATATTATGTTGCCCACACTCTGATTTCCTCAGTGCAGATCTCTGTTGCTGGCGCAGCTTTTTTCTCACGATGTCTTTGCTGTGACCTCTTGCTTTATATGAGGCTCTACTATACAATTTTGTGCCTGCACTTCATATAAGTCCGCCGCTGTCATTTATTTGGCGCTCCTTACGCTCAGTGTGTTGTATTTCATTTTTTTTTGCTGTGGACTACGCAGTTTCTGTCCTCTTCTTTCCTCAAGTGGCTGTGTATTTTTCTTGGGGACTGTTACATCATGGCTGCAATTATGGGCCGTTCCTCAACTAATAAAGGCTCAAAAGATGTTGGCACCTCGCTTAAAAGACTTAAGCCATTGTCTCCTACGCCTGAGTCCGCTCAGTCAGACACCAACTCTACTCTTGACACGATATTAACGCGCCTTAATGAAGTGCATGATATTGCGCAGTCAACAAAGACTTATACGGATTTACTGCAAGTGGAGGTGTCTGCTATTAGGAATGACTTCAAAGCCCTTTCTCTTCGTGTGTCTGCCACGGAGTCACGTATTAGTTGCGCAGAGGATAGTATGCAGAACCAATCCAGGTCCCTCAGCCACTTAGAGCGTTCAATGGCGGCATTGCGAAAGGATCTCACTGAGCAGGAGGACCGTAATCGTAGATCTAATCTGCGCATTTTTGGTCTGCCGGAAGATGCAGAGAAATCATCTTCGTCTATGAATGATTTTTTATATCATTGGATTCCTGACACTCTACAAATCTCATTCCAGAGAGAATTTGAGATAGAAAGAGCACATCGTGTTCCAACTTCTCGTTCCAAGTCTGCAACCCAGCCAAGAGCAATAATTTTTAAGCCACTGCGTCATCAACATACAGAACAAATTCTTACTCATATGCGGAAGGCTAAAAATGTCGTCTGGGAAGGACATCGAATTTCAATCTCTCAGGACTTTGCCAGGGATACAGTCATAAGGAGGAAGGGCTTCCTTAATCTTCGGAAACGTCTTTCTGAGATGAGCATTCCCTTTTCCTTTTCTGGTCCATCGAAATTCCCCATTACCTACAAGGGACGTTCCAGAATTTTCAATGAGCCGGCTGATTTGGCTACCTTCCTAGACAACCAGATGGAGATACAGATGGAGATTCAAAGGGCGACTTCGCAGGATCCGGGTGCCTCGTGCACTTGAAATGTCTCCTTTTGTCTCCTTGATGGTGGTTTTCTGTATTCCTATGTTTCCTCTTCTCTCTCTTGCTGCTCGTATATTACATTATTGATTTCTAATTCCGTTACTGGAGTCTTTCCGTTCTGCTTCATGTCTGCACTATCTTCTCTTTGTTTCCCTTCTAATTAGTTTCTCCTTTTAGATTTATATACTGCTTATATTTCCTACTATTGTTGCTGTTTATTTTTCTATTTTATATCTCTGTGTTCTATTTTACTACTCTCCTTCGTATATCTTCTTTCTGTATTCTCTATTTCTTTCAGAGTCATGTTGCTTACTCTACTATGTCTATACCATTTTTCTTCTTTGTATTCTTTACTACTCTGTATATATGGATTGCTTCTTAGTCAGTCACTATTTACGTCTCATTATCTTGTGTTCAGCTCTAGTGGTTATATATTTTATTTCAATATTCATCTCAGGACAGTTTCATTGTTTGATGCTTGTCTATTAATAACAGTTGCCTTTCTCTAATAAGTATCACCTCTTCTCTTTCTTTTTCGCTTTCTATTCTCCTATTCTCTTCCTTTCTTTTATTATATACTCATATATTCTCATATGTTCGTGCATTTTCAATTTCAATTACATATCGTACGTTTTATGCAGTTAAGGATTGCTCATTAATTAAATGTTTTTTAGGAGTCACATAGTTATCTTCATGGATTTGTGAATTCTTTGGTACTCTACCATACTGTTTTTTTTTGAGTATCAGATTGACTAGTATTAACACCTATTATATGTATGACACCTGATATTAGTTTAATAACTCAGTGTGACTTTACAGATTTGCATGTTGGATTGTTCTTATTTATACTATTATGCTGATATTCGTTTATATTTTGATTGTTCCCATTTCCTACTTCAATGTCATCAGCTAGGTAATCTATTGGGGCTGTTGTTATCAATCATTATTCCTCCTTGTACAGTTCCCTTGTTCGCCTTTCCACGTTCTCCCTAGTATGAATTTGGTCTTTTTCAGGCCTCCCCTGCTGTTTCTTCTCTCTCTTCTCTTTTCTTCTTTTCGGTCTATTTTCTTATTTCGGATTTCCCACATGGATTCTCCCTCTTCGTTCTTTATGTTTGTTGATTGGTTGCTTGTCTCTGTGCGGTTGGTTGTCTCTCTTTCAACTAGGGTGTCTTTTCTCTTCTTTTATGTACTTCCATGCCGGGTTTGAATGTATTCTCCCTTAATGTTAAGGGTTTAAATCATCCGGTGAAGAGGTCAAAAGTCTTAGATTATTGTAAATCTCTTTCTTCGGACCTGATCCTTTTTCAGGAGACCAAGGTCTCTACTAGAGAGGCGTTATTTCTGAAGAAAGAATGGGTTTCTGATGTTTGCTGTTCTGATGCCTCTGGCAAACGAAATGGGGTCATTACATTAATTTCAAAGAATTCAGGATTATCTATAATTTCTTCTGATCACAATTCTGAAGTCCGTTGGTTGTTAACTAAATTGTCTGATGGAAATAACGATCTTTATGTGATGAATATCTATGCCCCTAACATTGACGATCCGGCCTTTTGGAAATCGGTTACCAAAAAATTGAATGATACCCCGCATTCTGGGAATCTTATTGTTGGCGGTGATTTTATTCTACCAATGGATCCCATTTTGGATAGGAATTCAGCTTTTCAGTTTCGTCCTCCAAAATCCCATAAACAAATGATTAACATGTGTTCCCTCACTCAGCTTCAAGATATATGGCGTCTTCACAATCCCACTGGTAGTGACTTTTCTTTCTTTTCTTCCCCTCACTCTTCCTTTTCTCGTATTGACTATCTACTTGTTCACTCTTCTCTTGTTTCGTCCTCCTCCTCTCCGCTTATTCATCCTATTTTGATTTCTGATCATGCCGCGGTTACTTTTAAATTGTTGTCCTTTGCTCCTAAATCACGTGCTTGCTCCTGGAGATTGAATACAGAAGTTTTGCATGATACTGCTCAGATTAATGAATTCTCTAATGCAATAGAAACTTTTTTCCATGAGAATGAGGGTCCAGTTTCGTCCCCAATTGTCCTCTGGGATTCGTTTAAATGCACTTTCCGTGGCCAGGTTATTAAATGTATGTCCAAACGGAATTCTGCTATTAAAAAAGAGCTTACAGATTTATCAACTGAAATTAAAAATCTGGAATCTACCTTTAGACAATCTAGGGATACATCTTGTCTACAGTTAATAAAACAATTAAAATACAAATATAATACTATAGTTACCAAAAGAGCCCATATTGGAGTTCAAGCGCAGAAATCCAAAAGATTACTGTTAAAGAATCGAGCTGGGAAGATTCTTGCAGCTACATTAAAATTTCAAGATTTCTCATTTAAGTCCTCTCAAATTTCTTCTATTACGGATTACTCGGCCGCTAAAAAATTTCAGACTGGGGAAATTCTTGAAGTTTTTCGTGATTTCTATAATAAATTATATACCCCTTCTAAGCAAACCTCTTTTGAGCAATGTCAGGATTTTTTAAAATCTGTTCCGGTGCAGTCGGTTTCTGAGGATGATCGTACTTTTCTAAATGGCCCGATTTCCCCTGAGGAAATTATTACCGCAATTAAAGCTACTCGTTCTGGCAAAGCCCCGGGCCCTGATGGTTACCCTATTTTGTTTTATAAAACTTTTCTCCCTGCGCTTGTTCCCAAATTGCAATGTGTCTTTGATTCTTTTGTTAAAGATGGGTCTGTTTCTGGTACTGCGGCTGAAGCTACTATTGTAGTGATTCCAAAAGAAGGAAAAGATCATTCGGACCCCAAAAACTTCCGTCCTATTTCTCTTCTCAACATGGAGGCTAAGATTTTTGCCAAAATCCAGGCCAAAAGATTAGAATCCTTTATTCCTCAACTTGTCCATCCCTCTCAAACCGGTTTTGTGAAGGGTCGTCTTGCGAGCGATAATATACGCACTTTTTGTCATATTCTTGGATCAGCTAAACGATCTCAACTCCCTGCCACGGCCTTGGCCCGTGACGCTGAAAAGGCCTTTGACAAGGTCTCTTGGCCGTTTCTTCGTGCTGTCTTGTATGCACATAACCTTGGTGACTCCTTAATTAATATGGTAATGTCCTTATATTCTCAACTTAGAGCTAATATTAGAGTTAATGGTGCTACGTCGTCCTTTTTTAATCTTCGCCAGGGTACTAGACAAGGTTGTCCTTTATCTCCGCTTTTGTTTTTATTATCTATTGATCCTCTTCTCAGATTGATTGAGTTACACCCAGACATTAAAGGTTTTTCTTTTGGGCCTCACTGTCTTAAAACTGCTGCCTACGCAGACGATGTTCTTATTTTCTCAGATGATATCGCCTTGGCAACTCCTGCTATTTCAAATACCATTTCCCTCTTCTCAAAGGTTTCAGGCTATACCTTAAATAAAGATAAGACGGAAATGTTCCCTTTGAATGCCTATTGTATCCCTTCTCATATGGGCTCTGCGGGTTTTAAATGGCAGTCTACACATTTAAAATACTTAGGTATTTATTTTTGTTCTACCTTATATGCCACTACTGCCTATAACGAATCCCAGACTATTCTTAAAGTGCGCCGTCTTTTGGACACATGGTCCCCGAAACATATTTCCTGGTGGGGTCGCCTCCAGACTCTAAAAATGATGATAACACCCATTATTAATTTTGTATCCTCCATGCTTCCGGTGAAGTTATCAGACTCCTTCTTTCATGAACTTGATGTTCTGACCTCTAAATTTTTGTGGAATGGCAAACGTGCTAGAATTGCTTACAAATTCTTGCGAAGACCTTGTGATATGGGAGGTTGCAATTTTCCTGATTGGGAAAAGTACCAAACTACCTTTTTGGCTTCTCAAGGTGCTCTATGGTTCTCTTCTCCACCTCTTCATGTTCCCTCTTGGCTGTTAATAGAACAGGAATTAGCGTCTCCTTTGCCGACTGCCTCCTTTTGCACCGCATCTGCCTTGCATATCCTGTTCTCTCGTGCTATAATTCTTGATACAATTGCTGAGGTCCGGAAAGTCGATAAGAAAGTGGCAATCCCATTACATAAATCTAGGTGGTTGTCTATTTGGCGGAATTCTAAAATTAAACTCAATATTACTCCCACTCTCATGTCCTATTGGGCGGCTAAAGGGATTTCCCTTGTTAAACATCTTTATGGTGCAAATAATGAGCCGTTACCCTTTTCCACCTTGGCTCAACAACATTCTTTAACTAACTTAGGGGCATATTACCAAGCAATAGCGATAATTATCGCTATTGCTTGGTTAGAGACAAAAATTTACCGCAGCGCTGCGGCGGTTTTTACCGCAAATAAACCTTGGTATTACCAAGGTTTAACGCAAATGCGGTAAAAATCGCCGCAAAGCATGAATATCGCTGAAAAGTCAGCGATATTCATGCATTAGCAAGCTAATGCTCTTAGCCATGTTATCCACCTCTCATTGGATAACATGGCTAAGAACTGCTCAGGGCAGGTGTTAGCTTTTGGAGATATTCCCGCTTAGCGCGAATATCTCCAAAAGTTGGTAATAGGAGATAGCGATGTTAGCGACTGTTTTCAGTCTCTAACATCTTGGCACGCCCACTTTGCATCTCATTAGTGATAAATATCACTGACATGCAAAGTGGGGCCCAAGATGGTCGCTATCTCCTACTAGCTGTCGCTAACTGGTGTTAGCGGCAGCTAGGTAATAGGGAGATAATTTTATCTCCGCTTTCTTGGCTTTTAAAGCCAAAAAAGCGGAGATAAACCCCCTTGATAATATGCCCCTTAGTTTTTTATACTTTTCTTAAAATTAAAGTGGCATTTGCTAAGGTACGTCTTCATCCTACCTCTCCTACCATTTCTCTCTTTCCTATCTGGACTAAATCTGGTCACGTAGCCTCCAAAATGTATACATTTTTATCATCTGTTTCACTACCCACACATACGGTTGCTCAACAAAAATGGCTACATCATTTTGATCATGGAGCCACGGATCATATTTCCTCAGACACTTGGCAAATGATTGGTAAACTTTCTCATCGCAATAAAATCGCCCCATCATTAATGCAATCTAAATTTTTCTCTGTCAACCTCCTTCATTGGACGCCTGTTCGTCTACATTCGCTCAATCTCAAAGATGATAATTTATGCTGGAGCTGTGGCTTATTGACGGGCGATTTTCAGCATATGTTTTTTTAATGTTCCCTTCTCCAGCCTTTTTGGAACCTCATTCATCTCTCTCTCATCTTTGGTATTGAGTTCTAACTCTCGTTTCCATAAATTTTATTGGGTCCATTGGCTGCCCCTGTTCCTCTCCCCTTGGATCCAATGGAATTACAGTTGATGGATCTCCTTTTGACTGTTGCGGTGAAAGTCATACTTATGGAATGGAAATCCTTTTCCTCTGTTTCTTATCACACTTGGTGGGCTTGGGTCTCCTTTTTGCGGAGTGCTCACACGTCGGTTGATCAAGCTCACCTTTCTCCATCTATCTCTAGTGGGGTTTGGAAAGCTTTGGATGATTATATGGATTTGTCATCGAAGGGGTTGGTTGCTCAGTTTCCTTTTGATGTGTCTGTCTGATTGGCGTCTTGTGTTCTGCGTGTCGGGTTAGTGCGTTGGGAATCCTTCTTTTTCTTCTTCTTCTTTCTCTTTCCTGTCTTCTGTCCCTTTCCATCTTTTCTTTTGTTCTCTCTTTCTTTCCTCTTTCTTTATTTCTCTACCCTTCCCTAACTCCGATTATAACAGCTTATAGTGATACATTTGATTATTGATTTGATATTAGCCTTTACCTAATTAATTTCTCTGTTTATAACAGGCTATTTTTACTTAGGACTGCATTTGCTATGCATACACTTCAAGTTTAACCTCTGATTGTTTGTTTATCTTGCCTCAATTGTATCACCTTTATTGTATTATGTACCTCTTATTCTTTGTAGCTTCTTTATAAAATAAAATGCTTTGAAATCAAAAAAAGAACTACATCTGTAACACTTTTCTCTGGGAGCAAACCATTACAACAACAGCACAGCCATTCTGTCATAGTTTTACCTTGTTAAACACTGGCGCAAAAATCACTCAAGTTAGAAGTGAACATTAATATTTGGAATTCAAATAGAGTGAATTGACACATACAAATATATTTACACTAACAGGCAGAAATCTCCTAAGCACCTACTCAAACTCCATCCTGGAAATGGTTGAAGATTAATTCCTGTCAAGTGAGGCCTTGTTTTTTCAGTTTGAATAGGGGAAGACATCTCTAGAATTAGTAAGTGGTCGATCTGACATCTTTGGTGTGATATTCCCCAAATATTTGCCTTCATTCCTTTACTTAGCTGAAATTGTTTATGTTGGCATTAGGACTCTATGAACTTTAATCCTGCTTGTGCTATCATCTGAAAACATGGTAACACTGTCGTACACCTATGTGCCATCCTTAATTTACTTAAAAGTCCCTAATAATTAGTCCTTCATGTACCCAGGGATTGTGAATTAAATGTTACTAGTGGGCAGCACTCATTGTGCCACCTGCTAAATTTGTCCTGTGTGACCGCTCCGATGCTGACACTGCGAATGTTCCGGCAACTTCAACATGGCTGGTGCTCTGCCCCGGACAGGAAACGGATATCCCGTTCTAGCGGGGCAGGTACAACCTGGAAGTCTCCAGACGTCAGCCCGGGATCACGAAGGAGGGGCCTGGAATACCGTAAACATGCCGACAGCATGAACAACGGAATACCAAGACGGAGGACACGGAGAAAGGGGGACAACATGCTGAGGAAGGATGGGACGCTAAAGGAAGAAGTCAACATGCTTCAAGAGGAAACTGAGACACCGGGACTGCCCGAGTGTTTGCCGCGAGAAGAAGATGACCAAGGCACAAGAGACCATTCTGGGAGCAAAGCACAAGAGTCCAGTGCGCCAAGGACAGAAACGGACACTGGGACTCCCCTCTCCACGGCCCAGGAGAGTTCAGGGAAGTGCCTAGCATGCATATATTTTCATTTAAGGGTTGCTGTGCGTGTTTCCGGGCTGCACCACCTTGATTCACCAATGTAACTTGCAATTAGGCATCTCTCTGAGTTAGGGCACTGGTGAACGGAGCACTACTCGATTTAAGACATTGAGGCAGCAGCCTGACCCCTGTTTATACTTTTTTTGTTGTTCCCTCATGAGGAGACATCCTGACGCTGACGAAAAGCCAGACTGTTTCATTCTCCTTATTCCTTCTAAAGACTTTATAGCCAAAACCCCAGGCTACTCATGCATATCCCAAGGACTGTCAGTATTCTGGAGAGAGAAAATAGTGTCAATAAACAATCCTACCCAGAACCAAAAAGGAGTAAGAGTGCTCTGTCACTAAGGAGGGGGGATTTGGGGTACTTGACGCAGACAAACTACTACAGTGGTGTCAGAAGTGGTATATTGTGTCTAGCCCTGACATGAGACAGCCCATCATGATGGAAGCCATGGTTTCCCAGTTAACGGAAGGCCAACACCATTTGCAGTTGCCATTCGAGAAACAAACAAAGATGGCCTAAAAAGAGCGCAAAGCCCTACACTCAGCCCTGAAAGATAAAGCAGTACTACTGATGTCCAATCAGCAGGTGCAGGACACGATTAACTGCGTTTAATGGATGCCATTTCTAGTGCACTTGTTCACTTCAATGTACCAGGGACTCTTCTGCAAAAGTTGCAGGATGGTGATGATCCTGATTACTTCTTTGTGAACTTTGAGTGGGTTGCCTCCACCGCTGCCTGACCACAAGAAAGATGGGGACAATATATAGCCCCCTTGCTATCAGGCAAATTACAAGCTGCATACCAAGCCGCTAACCCTTCGGGGTGACCTCCTACTTGGACATACCAAAGGCTATACTGGAGCGGTAAGGATGTGAACAGGAGTATTACTGAAGCTGTTTCAGAAAGGGAAAATGGTCAGTGGGGGATTACCCTTGAGCCTTATATTATAGGATAAGGGATTTTGGGAATGGTGGCTGCAATCCTCCTCATCTCCATAGATGACCTCACTGAGAAAGTCTACCTGGAACAGTATTTGGAAGCCCTCCCCTTAACACTATGACATGGATCAAGCAACACCCCAATCTTCTGGTCGCCATTGCTGTCGACTTGGCTTGTGCTTATCACTGACCCCCTGAGTTCAAAGTTCACGCCTACCATTTGCCTGTAGAACGGGCTCTATATTGTAGGTCCTGTCGTACCATATCGACTCATGTCTTTACTTCCTCAGATGTGCCCCAAACACCAGGCAGGACTTTTTGAACAGCACAGAGAGACGATGGTACACTGCAGCATGCCTGAGAACAAACACAAGAGGACAACCCAGAGAAGGTAGGCCTGCTTTTCTGTGTAAAAAAGGCCCATGTACAGGATAACTCATGAGAATAAACACACTAAAGAACAGTTGTTGGTCCCAAAAGCATTCCGCGAATAGGTTCTATGCCTGGCCCGCAGTCAAACAGGGTGTGGTCATTATGGAAAGGAGCATACACTAAAGTATTTGTTAAACTATTTCTACTGGTCGGGGGTATACCAAGAAGTGGCTATGTTTTGTGCCTCCTGCATTAGATGCCAACTGGTTAATACACCCTCACTTCCCCGTGCTCCACTGCAACCAGTGCTGATAAAAGAGGTTCCCTTCCAGAGAGTAGGAATGGACCTCGTAGGTCCCTTGATCCCCTCCGCACATGGACACCAATATATACTGGTGTTGGTAAAGAACACTACTCGGTGTCCGGAGGCGATTCCCTTAGCTAGTACAGCCACCACGGCCATGGCACAAGCCATGATCTCTTACTTTGCCAGTGTGGGGTTTCCCCACGAGATATTGACTGACCACGGTTCCCCTTTTGTGTCCCGGTTAATGAAACAGATATGTGACCTCCTAAGGATCAAACAGATTTGTTAAACAGACTATATACAAGGCAGGAAGAGACTAGGACCGCCAATTACTTTTGGTGTTGTTTGCCATTGGAACACACAAACAAAGTTCTACTGTTTTTTCACCGTTTGAACAAAGCTGGAAGCAGACATCATTGAACCCCCCTTTAGTGCCTTTTCCTTCCCAGTTGTCCTTGTCCCCAAACCTGACAGGAGTCTAAGATTCTTCATTGACTTCGGTAAACTGAACGTAATTTCAAAGTTTGATGCCTATCCCATGCCCTGAAAGACTAGGAAACGCTAGGAATATATTCACAATCAACCTCACGAAAGGGTATTGGCAAATCCCCCTTTCTCCTGATGCCAGAGAAAAGACAGCCTTTCCCCCTTCTCTGGCCTATTTTAGTTCACAGTCCTCCCCTTTAGCCTTCATGGTGCCCCAGGCACTTTTCAAAGATTGATGGACGTTCTTTTGCATACCCATCAAACGTATGCCCTTGTTTACCTAGACGACAAACTCATCCATAGTTCGGCCTGGAAGACACATCTTTTTCACATAGAGGAGGTCCTACGCATCCTACAACAGGCCGACCTCTCTATTAATCCCAAAAAGACCACTTTGGTAGTGGCCACATTGAGTATCTTGGATATGGCATTCAAGCATGGACCATCAGACCACAACTAAACAAACTATAGGCCATCGTGAAAATCCCTCATCCTGACACCAGAAAAGACGTTCGCTCCATTTTAGGTCTAGTGGGTTATTGCCAGAGATTTTTCCCCCAGTTTTCAGACATGGCTAGTTCCCTCACAGACTTCCTCGTTAAGACTGTGTCAAGGAAACACATCCAGTGGTCTAATCTCAGGAGCAGAGTTTCTGCCTGTTGAAAGATTCTTTATGTATCGCCCGGTCCTCGCATGCCCTGATTGCAAGAAAACCTTCACTCTCTAAACCAATGCCTCTGGTAGGGGCCTCAGTGCTGTCCTGTGCCAACCTGACGATAAGGGGGATCTGCACCCCAATTATCTTCCTTACCACAAAGCTATTCCCTAGGGAAACATGTTATGCCACGATTGAGAAGGAATGTTTGCCCATCAAGTGGGTGATGGAGGCCCTTCGGTATTACCTCTTGGGCGGCCTTTACTTTTGCTTACTGATCATGCCCCTATTACCTGGTCTCTAGTCCTAAAGTACTTTGCTGGTTCCTTGCTTTGCAGCCTTTTTCCTTTCATGCCTTGCATACTCTGGAGAAGCTACAGGTAAATGTGGACTTCCTATCTCATTACCCCGTTACTGAATGGCCCACACGTCCATTCCTGGGGAGAAGGCAGTGTGACCACTCCGATGCTGACACCAGCGAATGTCCCAAAAACTCCAACATGGCTGCCGCTCTGCCGCAGACAGGAAACAGACATCACATTCTAGAAGGGAAGGTACAAGCTGGAAGTCTTCAGACGTCAGCCCGAGATCACGAAAGCGGGGCCTGGAATGCCATAAAGACGCCAACAGCAGGAACACCAGGAGAGAAGGAGATAAAAAAAAAACGAGACAAGGGACCAGGTAAAGGAGGACAACAGGCTGGGGAAGGACGGGTCCCTGGAAGAAGAAGTCAATTTACTTCAGGAGGAAGCAGAGACGCCTTGGACCTGTCGGCTGAATTTGACACGGTCGATCATACTTTTCTGATCGACCGTGTCAACAATGCCTGCATCCAGGGAGTGGCTCTCGATTGGCTCAGATCTTTTCTGAGCCATCGAATCTCAAGCAGTCCATTTAGCTACCTTCTCTGTGCCCTATTCATCCCTTACCTGCGGGGTCCCTCAGGGCTCCGCGCTCTCACCCTTACTGTTTAAATGTACCTTCAGCCACTCCTTGTTTCCCTCCGTAATACCCCGGTTACCATCTTTAACTACGCAGACGATCTTCAGTTAATTTTTCCCATTGACCCCCTCCCTTCCTCCCGTTTCAATTTTCAATCCACTATGCTCAACATTGCTGAGTGGATGCTCCATAGTCAGCTAAAACTAAACCCCACAAAAATTAAGCTGGTACTAGTCGAGGGATCCACTAATCCGTAGAATTCCACCTTTTGGCCCCCCTCTCTGGGGACTCCACCTAGCCCAGTTAGCACTGTGAAGAGTCTGGGGGTGATCATCTCTGAGGACCTCTCTATGAGGCCTCAAATCAATGCAGTTACCTCATCCTGTTTTTTCGTAAGATCAGTAGGTTCCTCACTAGAGATGCTCTAATCCTAGTCATCTTAGCATTGATCACTTCCAGACTCGACTACGCTAACACGTTGTATGCCGGAATTCCATCAACCCACCTCCGCCGGCTGCAACTTGTCCAGAACCAGGCAGCCCGCCTGATTTTATGACAGCCAAATTACCAGCATGTCACCCCTCTTCTGCGTAGCCTCCACTGGCTCCCTATCACTAAACGCTGCATCTTTAAGCTTGGTTGTGTCATCTTTAAAGCCCTATCTGATTCAGCCCCAGCTTTTATTTCTTCCTGCCTGACACGATATGTTCCCCATAGGGACCTCCGCTCTGTAACTCACAACCTCCTGGTTATTCCTAAAACCAGGCGGAAAAAGCACGGAGGCATCAGTTTCTCTGCCATCGCCCCCTCTATCTGGAATTCCCTCCCCACTACACTTCGCCTCTGCCCCAACTACGACCACTTCCGCAAACTGCTGAAGACTTTCTTGTTTCAGTCAACACCTGAGTAACTCCTCCACCCCAGCTGCCGTTATGTCAAGAGCGCCATGAAACCGTTGGTGAACGTGCGCGGTACAAATATTTTTAACGTAACGGAACGTAACGACGCCGGGACTGCATGAGGGTTCGCTGCGAGAGGAGGATGACCAAGGATCAAGAGACCGCCTTTGGAGTGACGCTCAAGAGTCCAGTGCTCCAAGGAGGGAAATGGACTCTATGACTCTGCTCCCCACAGCCCAGGAGGGTCATGGGCTCAGGCAAGTGCCTAGCACAATTATATTTTAATGTAAGGGTTTTTGGGAGGGTTTGTGGGCTACACCACCCTGATTCACTAATGTAATCTGCACTTAGGCACCTCACTGAGTAGGGGCACTGGTGAAGGGAGAACTACTCCACGTTAGGATATTGGGACAGCAGCCCGACCCCTGTTTATACCTTTTTTTTGTTCCCTCATGAGGGGACATCCCGATAGCGATGAAAAGCCAGGGACAAGGCGAAGAACGAAGGCTCTGGCTGTGTTCTTCCACCTCCCCCTTGAATTCAAGACTGTTTTGTTCTCCTTATTCCTACTAAAGACTGTATAGCCAAAACCCCGGCTGCTAAAGTATATCCCAAGGACTGTTGGTATCCTGGAGGGAGCAACTAGTGTTAATAAACAATCCTACCCAAAACCAAGACGGCGTAAGTGTGATTTGTTGCTAAGGAGGGGGGGTTTGGGCTACCTGATGCGGACAAACCACTACACACTGCAAAACATGTCTCGGGCCTGCCACTGTGGCCTGTAGTGCAGTTTTAAACTGCAATTAAGACCTGCCAAAATAAACCTTTTGCCAAGCCTAAACCTTCCTTTTTAAAAACTTGTAAATCACCTCTAAGGTAGGCCCTTAACTACCCCTAGAGCAGGGTGCATTGTATTTGCTTTTTTTTAAAAAGAAAGATACATGTGTTAGGTTTTACATGTCATGGCAGTGAAAAATGTCAAAAGTTGTTTTTCACTGTTGTAAGGCATAGCGCTCCAATAGACTAACACTACGTTGCCATATTGCACTTAATAAGTGGCAACATCAGATTAGGAGCCTATATAGAAATATTGTTTACATTCAAAAGAATTGTAATTTAAAATCCTCTTCACTGTTAAATTCAGATTTTAGATAACAATTTTAAAAAATGCCAATTTTAGAAAGTTCACTCTAATAAAAAAGGATGTCTCTTAATTTTGCGCAATGGGTAACAAACAAAACAAGACAGCAGCACATTGGCCCTCCAGGTCGATAAATGATCGTATTCATGGTAAATTTGTGTACCATGAGATTCTAATTAATTAGTCATTAAGATAATTTAAAAAAATAATTCATTTATTTCTGAAATCTATAAAAAATATATACTTTAATACAACCTTATAAGTAGACACCGCCTTTGAACCCTTTCAAGTTAATTATTCAAATAAGAAAACAATAAGTACATAATTACAATAGGAAATTCAATACCAAGGGAAATAAACATCTAGGGCAAAAGGCTATTTCCTCAGAGTTCATCAAAGAAGATGAAGCCACAGGAAGAAATTCTCAGCGACAATCAACCTCTTTGATGCTGACATTTGTGTCCTTTTCACCGACTCTTCAGGACCATCTTCAGCACTGAGTGACGGTCAATATTTGTTCTAGCATCTTTACTTGGAGAAAAACTTCTAAAGAAGTTCGCTCTTGACCTTGGAGAGATTGACCATGTGCCATGTTCCTTGTGTTATATAAGCAATTTGTACCTCTGTAATTGCTAACCATGTTTATATGTTTTCATGGACCAGACGGCGTGTTACTCCAAATCAGTCATCCAAGTATCTTACTTTAAGAAAGAAGAAATTTTCCTGATCAGAGTTTCTGGGGCCTTTCTATGATTTTCAGCTGTACTGGGCCTGGTTTCCCCATCAAGGATGTGAAATTCCTGGACTTGTGGAAGATTCAGAAGGAGGACTGTCCTGCTGCTTGAAGGATGGCCTGTCTGCGTGAAGAATTAAAAATGGGCATGCTTCCCTTCATTCCAGAATACCCAGAGTTATATCAAAGACCAGTTGCCTGACCTCCTGTGTGAGCTACAGAAACATAACAAGCTTTCAGAGGCTCCATGCAAATGACCAGTTGCAACTGGACCTGTCTGTACCCTGCTGCTGGCCTGTGTTATAGAGAGTCCTGATCCCCAGGAGGTGCACCACAGATCCTGGACCCTTGGTTGGCTTTAGTGGTAGACCCTCCAGTCGAAAATCCTGAAGCTTGGGCTTCTTGTGACCACCAATAGGCCCGTTCACACCAAAACCCTACCGCCCTCGATGATCACTAACTTAAGCTCTGGTGAGTTCTGCTCTTCACACTGACAGTTACTGGCTGAGCAGCACCCACAATGCAAGACCAGAAATTCGAATCAAAAGCAACTACCTGCGAAGATGAACCAACACGAAGTTTCAGCTATGACTGCATCTTTGCGCTACAGCGACAACCATCTGTGACGCTCGGCCTACTCTTTTTGCAAAAAGCCTCCACTTTGCGGCCTTTTCCAACAGAAGTGTCAATCATTGCACTGGCTTGAGAAAGTAATTCTTTGGTTCAATTAACATTGTCCCTGTATGTGACCCACACTCCATCTTTGTTGGTCTGAACTTGTGAATTTTCCCTGGTATAGCACAACCAGATTAGCATGAAAGGTGCTTTCTCCTCCTTGACACTGTTTTCACTAAAATATTTTGCAATTCAGTATCTCCTGTTCTAATGATTTGATTTGTGTTGATTGGGTAGAATTTTTCTTACTAAATTTTACTCATTTTTTCTACATTGGTTTTGGATTTTTCATGTGATGAGGTTTCACTTTCTTTCTATTTGTGTCCTGCATAAATATGTTACACATTACCTCTAAGTTAATCCTGGTTGCTTGTGTGCCAATCTGCTAGAGGGTTAGGTACAGGTTAATTTAGTGACTTTTGTGATTCACCCATGACAAGAAGTATGGTTGTTGCTTGAGTGGGGCTTCCACTGCTCTCAACCAATAACCTCATTTCTTACAGTGATTTATGGAGGAAAGTGTGTTCTCCTTGTTGAGGAAATAAAAAAGAAATATTTTAAATCAAATTTGTAAAAGGCAAAAGAAACTCAGTAATATATTGATACATGTGAAAATATACACTAGATGTGGGTAAAATGGCAAATATATATTTTGGTGAAAATAATCAAACACGTTTGAAATTACCTGAAATTTGTCAAAATTGAATTAGGTTTCACAGAGCTATTAACGTTTTAAAAAAGGCAAAGCATTTTAACTCCTACTAACACGACAAAAACATTAATATGGCTGAACACAAATTTAATTTCAAATGTTTTTAATTAATTCTCACATCTTTTTACGCGAGCACATAAAAATTATGATAAATGAAAACACTTGCAACATTGTTCTATAGAATATGCCATCAAACAGAACCTGATGCAGATATCTGGACCTGGTTGAGGCATGTTATGTTCTGAATTATTGACTATTGTTATTCGATACTACCCCCCCCCCCCCTTCTTACCCTGACAGGTAGTACTTAAGTTTAGTAAAAAATAATAAAATATAGCGCTTCTGTACGTCCATTGGTTGTTAAAAATTGTCTTGCTGAAGAGTAAAAGCTAAGTACGTGTTTCTGTTGCGTCAATTCGAGCAGCAGTACACAGGCATTCATAAGGAAGTGTTGATTTTTGTAATGGCTTAGCACCAGCAGAAAAATCACAGAAAGCACCAGAAGTTCAAACGAGAGAAACAGACCCCTGCTCGGTACGGCATATCCACGTCCCATCTCGTTAGCCAGGGGTTGATAAGCAGGTCTGTCGAGGTTCAGAACAGGGTTGTACTGACCTATTGGGCAATCTGGCAGTGCCCGATGGGATACTTACAGGTGAGTGTGTGGGCCTGGTTTATGGTCTGATGGGCCAGTTTTGACTGTTGGTTCCCTGATATTAAAACAAACGTTACCTCCCCCAAGCTCATATCCTTGCAGTCTTCCACACTCTCCAAAACACTTATACAGCTTGTCTTTACAAGCTCACACCTGCCGTAATTTGCAAAAATCTGATCACTTTTTTTTAGCTATCTAATTACCTAATTGCAGAAACTTATTTTGGTCCCAGTCCGATCCTGCTTCTGAATGTCATTTTCATGTACCAACAAGTGCAACGGTTCTGACTCACTTTTGCCAGAGGGCATCACACACATCATTTTATAACAGTGGCGAATAAACACAATGTTGCTGTAGTCGTTGCAATCTAACTGCACCGATTAGATTATCTTCAGATGTTAGTCAGTGAGCAGAGCATGGGGCATTTCATTTGCAGTGTTTCATTTTGCCTACTCTTTCACATCTTTGTAAGCTGCATATGTGTTCCTGATTGTAGGCTAACGCCTACTGGCTGCAAACCATTTTCTGTTTATAGGGCAATACATTCTTTTACCCATTTCATCATTTTGAAATTGATGTCACATATCTGTAGCGTTCTAGTGTTTCACGGGTCTCGGCCGAGACCCGGAAACACCCACAAACAATGTATCACCTTCTGGCTAGGCGTGGCCAGAAGGCTTTAAATAAAGGGACGGTGGTCGCTCGTGGCTTCCGGTCCGTACCTGTATGGCATGTGTGTGGTCTCAGTTATTTGGTTTGAGTATCCCGTTAGCCCGTGGCCCCAAGTAGTAAGGGTCATGTCTTGCTCCCCTACACTGGCGACGAGGGTGGAGACACGTCTGTGGAACCCAGCGACGGAGCAAGCAGTCTGTACCTGGTTAATGGCGGTGTCCGCGTAAGTCGACACGTCGGAGGCGCCGTGGTTCCGGTTAAGAAGGACCGCCGCGGAACGGAGTGCCGGTAAGCAGCATGAGCGGAGCTGCATCAGGGACCGGCAAGTCGAGTGCCCGGCAGGAGCTGTGCGCGGGACCAGCGGCTGGCTGTGCGGAGGAGGAGGCCCGACTGCCGCCTCGTGGTGTGCGCGCATGTGCAGTAGGTGGGACGGCATTCCCCAGCGCCGGTGATGCGCGAAGACGTCCCTGCCCACAGAAAGAGCGGCGTGGGCCCCCACAAGGCAGCATTAATATCTGAGAGAGTGGAAAACGCACAAGGAAGGCTACTGTGCGTGCTGACTGTGAATAAAGCATTGGCAAAAGAAAAAAAAATAAAGACACACATGTGAATGCAGGAACAGTGGTCAATTACTCAAGTAGCCTGTATGAGAAGGGTGTGCACGCACAACGTCTTTTAAAGTGTGAGAGCCTGCACAGACATTGCTATACTATCAAAACACAATAAAGGGGGAGAAAAGAGTGGAGAAGTAGGCAGTTAAGGCCACAGGCGCTAGAATTGACCAGGGCTTATTTAGAAGATGTCAGGACAGGATGCGGCAGCCACAGGAGTGGTCCAACAGGTCGCACCCCCAGCGCAAGTGGCAGGGCCAGCAGGACAGCAGGCAGTGAGAACAGTAATTCAACCGTCGCCGCATTCGCAAATTAACCCAATTCCATCATTCAGCGCGCTGATTGACCCAAGCACTGCAGCACCAAGATGGACAGTGTGGTTGAGCCGGTTAAACAATTACTTCACGGCGACACGTGAGAAAGACAATGAGGTAAAAAGGTCCACACTATTGCATTTTGGAGGGGATGAACTCTATAAACTGTTTACACACTTACCAAACACTGGGGTAGCAACAGACTATGATGCGGCGGTGCAAGCACTAAATTCACACTTTGATCCCCAATTGAACCCCCACTATGAAAGATTCAAATTTAGACAGTCCAAACAAAGGGATGGGGAAACAATGGATGCTTTCCACGCAAGGCTAAGAGAACTGATAAGCACATGTCCGGACGATGATCAGACAAAGGAGGTAACAGCCCAACTGAGTCAAGGGCGCAGAAGCAAGCATCTGAGGACACTGATCCTAAGACAATCCTGCATCACACTTGATGACATTTTAATGCTAGCTAGGTCACATGAATTGTCAGATGCACGTGCCACAGTGATGGAAGCAGCGATAAATCCGTCTGCAAGCACTGAAGTGACCGTGAAGACGGAAAGAGTGGACACCCTGCGAAGCAGCAACCGCGGTGGCAGAGGAAGATGGCCGACCCGGACACAACGCCGCACACCATGTGGTGCCTGCGGATATGAAGAACACAGCCAAAATGGCTTGGCTGCCCTGCACGTGGCAAGGCGTGCGCCAAATGCGGTAGGCTGAACCATTTCGCCAGCGTTTGCAAGGGCGATGCAAGAGGGAATCTCAGAGGTCAGGAGATGGCAGGAAAAAGGGTGCCGAGCAAAGCGGTCAGGCAACTCACTCTCGACGACACCCGAGAAACGATTTCCGCGAGAGGAAACAGATCTCAGCCCCAATATCCGCAGCGACTAGACGACTCGTCAATGGATGATGAGGAAGAATGCTATTATGTGTCATTTGTGAGTGAACTGAAGAGAAGGCGAAGGCCGCAACCGAAATGTCAAATCCAAATCGACGGTTCAACAGTAACCGGAGTGATAGATACTGGAGCCACAATTACCGTAATGGGCAGTCAACACTATAAAGCATTAAAGCCAAGACCACAACTAGTGCCATCGAAAGCACGCATTCTAACATATGGCAGCACAAAGCCATTACCCCTGAAGGGAAAAATGACTGTGCAAGTAAAGGCAGAAGGACAAGAATTGACGACAACATTTCACGTAATTGATAGAGAGGCAGATCTGCTGATAGGGAGTCATACGGCGGAGGACCTCAAGTTAATAGTGTTTGCAAATGTGGTGAAGGCGCTACACACGGAGAAAATTCTTCAAATGTTCCCGTCACTATTTCAAGGACTGGGCACCATCAAAAGGCCGCCAGTTAAACTACATATCGACAAGGCAATACAACCAGTGGCTCTACGACACCGGAGAATCCCGTTCCATCTCCGATCAGCAGTGGAACAAGAGCTGAAGAACCTAGAAGAACAAGGGGTAATCGAGAAGGTGACCGGACTCCATGGGTGTCCCCAATGGTGATTGCGGAGAAAACCCTGACAACCCGGAAAAATCCGGATTTGCATTGATATGCGGATGCCAAACAGGGTGATCAAGAGGGAGAGACATCTCACGCCTACCGTTGATGACATTTTGACAGATTTGAATGGAGCACAGAAGTTCTCCAAGCTAGACCTCAATGAGGGGTATCATCAGCTCAAACTAGCAGAAGAGAGCCGTTACATTACGACGTTTTCGACACACTTAGGGCTGAGACGATACAAAAGGCTTAATTTCGGCATCACCTCGGCAGCAGAGATCTTTCAAAATACGATCAAAGAGATCCTGTCGGGACTGAACGGAGTACTAAATGTCAGTGATGACATTCTCATCCATGCGAAAACTAGTGAGGAGCACCACAGAAGATTGAAAGCAACACTCCGGAGGCTAGCTGAGTTCGGGATCACACTGCACAAGGAGAAATGTCAGTTCTTCAAACAATCGATTGAATTTTTTGGGTATGTCTTTGACTCGGAGGGAGTCAAGGTTGACCCCAGGAAGTCATCAGCGATAAAATGCGCCCCAGCCCCGATGACTGCATCAGAGGTGGGGAGCTTCCTGGGCATGGCACAGTACTGTGCCCGGTTCATTCCACAACTAGCTACGATTGCTGAGCCCCTAAGAAACCTGATGAAGAAAGAAAACGCGTGGAGATGGTCCAAAGTTGAAGCGGAGGAATTCGACAAAATGAAAGCGGCCTTGCTGGACAGCACAACAATGGCGTATTTTGACACGGCAAGGGCAACGGAAATCCTCATGGACGCTAGCCCAGTAGGGCTGGGTGCGCTTCTTACTCAAGAATCGGAGCCCGGTGTGTGGGTTCCCCTGGCCTTTGCAAGCAAGGCTTCACGGCAACGGAAGCAAGATACTCTCAGATAGAGAGAGAGGCGTTGGCAGTGAAGTGGGCCTGCAATCATTTCCACCTATATATCGCAGGACAGCCTTTCAGGATGGTCACGGATCACCAACCACTCCTACCGTTATTCAGAGGGACGGCTCCACACCCTCCACCTCGAATCGAGAGATGGGCCATTCAGATTCAACACTACCAAATGGAGTTAGTATACAGGCCTGGAGCAAAGAATCCAGCTGACTTCCTGTCACGACATCCCCCGGAGAATGTAGAGGCTGCGCGTGATCAAGAGTTGCAGACGGAGGAATTTGTAGACATGGTATCGCAGCTGGCGTGTCCACATGCATTATCAGCGGAGGACAGTGCAAGTCAATATGACCATGACGCTGTCATTACCAGAGTTAAAGCAGCTCTCGACGCTGGATCCTGGGAGAACTTTCTACGCAATGTGAGTGACTGGAGCGAAACAGACCGCAATCGGTTGTCTCAAGTCTGGAGGGTGCACAATGAGCTAAGCAAGGCAAGCAATGGGCTAATACTGAGGGGGTCACGGGTAGTCATCCCGGTCTCTCTTCAAGACCAAGCGACCATATTAGCCCACAAGGGGCACCAAGGAACAAGAAGAATGAAGGCGAGAATGCGGGAAAAGGTATGGTTTCCCTACATGGACGAGAAAGTAGATGATGTAGTAAGGAACTGCCGTGCGTGCGAAAACCAGTGCCCCACACACCCCAGCACCGGCAATCACAGAAGAACCATCCCCATTACCATGTAGCTGGATCAGTTTGGACTTTGGTAGTTTTCCCGATGGGCGGGTGACAGTGGTGATGGTGGATAGCTACACCAAGTACTCTGTGGTAGAGATAGCCGCGTCCACCAGTTTCGCAAATATACAGCCACTGCTCAGTAAGACATTTGCAATGTTTGGCATCCCCCAGGGGATTAAAACAGACAATGGGCCACCGTTCCAAGGTAGTGAATTTAAGGAATTTCTAAGGGATCTAGGAGTGAAACATCATCGAGTCACTCCTCAGTGGCCCCAGGCCAATGGAGAAGCAGAACGCTTCATGAGAACCGTTAACAAAACTTTGAGGATTGCAATGGTGGAAGGAAAAGACCCAGAGACAGCGCTTCAACTGTTCCTGAGGGAATATCGAAGCACCACCCATAGCACCACCCAGAGGTCCCCGTGGTCGCTTATGTTTGCCAGACCTAGCAGAGATCGATTCCCATGGCAGAGAACTGGAAGCCGGTGCCGTATGTGCCCGCGGACACTCAAGAGAGAAGGAGGAAGAACAATGAACGTGCCAGCCAGAAAAGGAGGGCTCAAGACAAAGAACTAAGCCCGGGAGACACAGTACTGCTGAGAACACGAAGACCAGGAGGGAAGTTCCGGACGCCCTATGAGGCCAAGCCGTGGGTCATCAAAACAACCAAAGGCACGGCAGTGACGGCACAGAGGGATGAAGAGGAAGTAACCAGGAATGTGTCGTGGTTTAACCGTATTCCAGCAAGGCCCAAAGACCAACCAAGTGGCGAAAGACAGAACGCCGACGTGGCAGAACAATTAGAGACCAGCATCCACGTAGAAGACACTGTCGACACACCCGAGTCTCCGAGAAGGCCAGAGCATGAGCTACGAGCAACCAGAGGAAATGGGGGCCACCATCTACGACCCAACCCTTGACCAAACTCAAGGCTGGTTGATTTTGCATGTTGACTTTTCTTATTGTTTCAGAAGAAAACAAAAAACCAAGTTGGAAAGGGATGTAGCGTTCTAGTGTTTCATGGGTCTCGGCCGAGACCCGGAAACACCCACAAACAATGTATCACCTTCTGGCCAGGCGTGGCCAGAAGGCTTTAAATAAAGGGACGGTGGTTGCTTGTGGCTTCCGGTCCGTACCTGTATGGCATGTGTGTGGTCTCAGTTATTTGGTGCGAGTATCCCGTTAGCCCGTGGCCCCAAGTAGTAAGGGTCATGTCTTGCTCCCCTACAATATCCTGGGAGAGGGACCACCATTCAATATGTGTTTATTGGGAATACATAGTGATTAATGTCAGCTTAAAACACTATCTTGTACATTTCTAAACTCATTAAGGAATAGTGTAAGATCTGTAAAAGTGATTTTCATTCTGCACAACTTCGTTTTCACCTTTCTGAGCACTTAACTTACTGAAACTGCTACTACTCAACTTGATGGTACTCTGTTTTCAAGGCTGGTTGGTGTCAGTTTTCGAACATGTGAGCTATAAATCACGGAACATGTCAGTGATAAGCGCTTAAATGAGTCAAGTTGCCTGCATATGTTGAGTGAGTTTCAAGTCATGGTTTTGGAATCACTGTACATTTTGGTGACCTGGCATACTGCTTTCAGCCTACCAAGAATGCTAAGAAGCTCTGTTCTTTTATCTCAATGTGGTTTTCTTCCCAACCT
Organism: Lissotriton vulgaris; assembly: GCF_964263255.1. Taxonomy (NCBI): domain Eukaryota; kingdom Metazoa; phylum Chordata; class Amphibia; order Caudata; family Salamandridae; genus Lissotriton; species Lissotriton vulgaris. The sequence continues at coordinate 533,167,724 of NC_141693.1, read as the reverse complement.
CCTCTGTACAGACCTCTTAACCTGAACGCCACAAAGTACCAGCGAGAAGAGGAGGGTGATCGAACCTCTAAGGTTCTCTTAAAGTTGCTCAGAGAATGTAGTAGGTCTCCAACCTATGATATTTGATCTTCATATGTCAAAGAGCAATGTTTCTTGCTTCTTTTTTGGGTGCTGGTTTGGTATAAACCCCTGAGATCAGTGATCATCATCCCCACTCCTGTTGTTGGATTTTTCGAAGCAGTTTAAATTCAGGGCTTTTCAAATAAAGGTATTAATTGCACTCAACATGTTTGCAAATCATCAGTTTTGGAGATAAATAATAAGAAACCAAATTACAGAGTCACGTTTTGAAATGTATGGTAACCGAAATAGGTAATGTCTCCGAATAATGCATTGAAAAATTAATTGAGCAATATTTCAAAGATAAAACACACAGTTTCGGGGTTCTTCCTTACAATAAGATGACACATTTATTTATTTATTTATTTGCAGAGTTTTATAGAGCGCGAACAAGATCCTTGCGGATATCAGAGCGCTTTACACACAGATGGGATACAGGAACAAAGGAATAATAATTAAACAGATCATTTAATTTACGGATGTGCAAATGGTTAACAATAGTGTCAGGCAAGGTAGTAACAGTGAATAGGTGGTCAGGCTGGACATAGTCATGCGATGAGAGATAATGAGACATGAGATTACTTTAGTCTGTATTCAAGTGAGTGTAGATAAGAGGAGTGATTTTACTTCTTTTTTGAAGGATGTCGTGGATGAGATGAGTCTGATTTCTGGAGGGGGGGAATTCCAGATTCTGGGTGCCATCCCTGAGAACAAGCCTTTATATGCTTGTTTCGTATGGAATCTTTGAAGTTTCAGAAGAAGATTTTGTGCGCTTCTTGTGGTTCTTGAGCCACCCAAGATTGTCAGTTTCCGAGCGAGGTAACAGGGTGAGTTTTGGTGTATAGCCTTGTGTGTCATACAAGCGGTTTTCAGATGTATTCTAGCTTCGTATGGCAGCCAGTTCAAGGATTTTAGGTCGGGGTGATGTGAGAGCGTTTTATTGAGCCAGTGATGAGTCTTGCTGCAGCATTAATAGAGACTCTTAGGGGTGTGGTTGTCGATTTAGGGAGGCCACAGAGGGAGACACTCCCATAGTCTACTCGAAGGAGAACCAGGGCTTGGACTGCAGTCCTGAAGTCATTGGCTGGGAGGAAGGGTTTCAGCTTCCTTAGTATGTTGATTTGGAAATTAGCTCCCTTTGTTGCAATGCTGATATGATTCTGCATATTGAAACTGCAGTCGAGGGTTATGCCTAAAGATTTCGCTGGGTTCACGATGGTAGGTTGCACGTTGAATGCAGTGAGATGATTCAGCCAAGCCTGAGTGGTGTGGACTTTGGTGGGAGGTGCTATTAGGAGAAATTCAGTTTTTAGAGCGTTAAGTTTGAGATGATTTTCTGCCAACCAAGTCTGTGTGTTCCTAAGCGTTGTGTTGAGTAGTTTGATGTCTTTAGGGGTGTGTATTTTAAGGTAGAGTTGGGTGTCATCCGCGTACATGTGAAAATGCACATTGGATGCTTGAAGGAGTGTGGTGAGTGGTTCCATGACTAGGTTGAACAGTGTCGGGGATAGGGAGGATCCTTGAGGAACACCTAGTGATACAGGAACGGGTGTGGACATAGTATTGTTAATCTTGAATTTCTGAGACCGATTATGTAGAAAGGAGGTAAACCACTTGAGTACTGTCCCTGATAGACCCATTCCGAGACTCAACAGATTGAGTACGTTCTCGTGTCTGACCGTATCAAAGGCTGATGAGAGGTCGAGTAGGATGAGGAGGCAAGTACTGTTCTGATCAAGAATTTGAACTGTGTCATGGCTGATGCCGTACTGTGGCCTGATCGGAAGCCTGATTGGTGAGAGTTGAGGAGGTCAAAGTACTGGATGTGTTTTGTCAGCTGGATGTGAACACATTTTTCTAACAGTTTGGCCAGGGTAAGGATATTGGAGATAGGGCGATAGTTGTTCAGATCAGTAGGGTCTGCTGTGGGTTTCTTTAGTATCGGTGATACTTGTCCCACTTTGAGGGAGTCCGGGATGCATCCTTGTTGAAGTGAGCTATTAATGATATTGGTCCAGAGCGGGAGGAGTAGTGGGATGAAGTCCTTTATGGCATTTGCGGTTAGAGGTTCAGTTAGGTGATTGGAGGGCTTCAATGTGCTGAGAATCTTGCCTATAGATTCTTCCGAGTAGGTTTCGAAGGAAGACCACGTAGAAATGTTTTTTAGAACGAGGGGCGTTTTGCTGTGGGGCTAGAGTATAGGCTTCGATCGGTGAGGAGGTCTTTCTTGATGTTGTCTGCTTTAGATTAAAGAAAGTGGAGAATTCTTCACAAATCGGTAGTGTGCTAGAATTGTTTTGTAGTCGTTGAGGTTCATCCTTGGATTGAGTTTTGATAAGCTCAAACAGTTTTTTTGGTCGGTTTCTGGCTTGGTCAAGCTGGCGGGTAAAGAAATCTGCTTTTGAGCGTTTGATTTTTCTGAAGTAAGCGTTTCTTTTTTTCTATAGTGTTTTGAGGTGCATAGCTGAAGGGACTGATCTCCAAATGCGTTCTGCCAATCTCATAGATCGTCTGTCTTCGTCGAGCAGCCCGTCGTACCATGGTTTAGAGTTTTTAGAGGAAACTCTCTTTAATTGAAGGGGGGCAACCACGTTAATAATGGAGGTCATCGACTTGAGGTAGTGGTCAGTGAGGACCTGTACGTAAGAGGCACCGGTAGGGGTAGGAGAAGATTGTAGCTAGGGTAAGGTAATGAGTTGGGATTGAGTTTCTTCAGGTCTCTCTTCCAGATCTTTGGTTTGGTAGGTTGATTCGGGTTAGATTTACCGTTTTCATTGATGAAGAATGTGATAATGTGGTGGTCAGACCAGTCACAGGGTTGGATTGAATCAAGTTGAAATGATTAGATCCAGGATAGAGCCTTAATCGTGAGTAGGGCTGTTGCAGATTTGGGCAAGGTCTAGCATGCTGAGAAAGTTTTTGAGACTAGTGACCACCGGGTCGTTTCGAGCGTTCCAGTGGAGGTTAAATTTGCCAAGGAATGTTTGTGTGTGTTGCCGTCCAAAATTCGTTGTGAACATGTTCATGAGGTGTTCGATAAAGGTGAGGTTGTCCCCTGATGGGTGGTAGATAATATGTAAGAAGCAAACAGGATTGCCATCGCTGTTGATGTCGAGGCAGAAGTGTTCACAGGAGGAGAATATAGGGGATATGGCTCTAGTTACAGAGAGGCTGCACCGGTGAATACATGCGATTCCACCCCCTGTCCTGCCACTCTAAAGATATGGTAATTAGGGGGTACTAGAATGTCAATGAGTGGCGAGGAAGATTCTGTTAACCATGTTTCGGTGAGTATGGTCAAGTCAAGGTCGTGTGCGATGATGAGGTCGGCAATGTCTGATGCGTGTCTAGGGGCCGATCTACAGTTCAGGAGCGTGCATTTAAGCTGGGGAGTGACAAGGGAGGAGGAGGGGTCTAGAGTTAGTGTAACTTTTTAAAGATTATTGGTAACGATACCTCTGTCATTTTGTGTGGAGGACCTGTGAGGGTTGGGGTGGATAGTAGGGATGGGAAGGTGTGTGGGGGCAATGTGGGACATGAGAGGGGGGTCATAAGAGCGAAGGAGGGAGCGCATGTTGTACGCCGAGAGTGGATTGATGCTTGGCAGAGGACGAGTGGCAAGATTACGGGCGGGAATTGAGGTCCAGTAAGGAGGATTAACTATGTGTGGAGGTGTAGGATGGATGGTGGGCTTGGTGGGTGGGAGGTTTTTGGGGGGTGTGGGGTGTCCGGGTTGATTCGAGAACAACTCTTTGAAAAAGAGTGGACATGATCTTGTCCAAAGTGGTGTTTGGTACGGTACAGGAGTTGGACCAATGGGTGAGTTGAGAAGGTTTGGCTCGGTTCAGTTTGAGATCTGTTGAGGGCGAAGGAGAAGCAGGAGGGGGTGATGAGTAGGGTGTTGGGCATATCATTGGAGGTGGGAGGAGGGGTGAGGTCGATGTGTCTAGGTGTGTAATATGGTCTGATGTATGAGATGGTGGAAACAAATGAGAGGGTGTAGTGTGTGTGATTAGGAGTTGTAGTTGCAGCTAACTGGGTAGTAGTTGCGTTTGGTAGGGGAAGGGGTGTTTCGAGGAGTAATAGGGGTGGGATATGTTCTAGAGGAGGGTTATTTGAGTGGTCGTGGTGCGGGGGCTTTCATACACCACCTGGTGAAAACAAGGTTGTAGAATGGGATAGGAGGGTTCAGAAATCGAGGCGACCAAGAGGAGTTATGGAGGAGTAGAGGAAGAGAGAGTTAAGGGGGAGAGCTGTTAGAGGAAGAGAGATCACAGATTGGAACCGGCGGGGGAGCAACTTGTATAGTTTGTGAATGAGTGGGTTGAGTATTGGGTTGGGGAGGGAGAAGGTGTTGTTGTGAGGCAGGGCGGAGGTAGGGGGAAGATGGTGATGGAGGGGGGGACTTGAGGTGGGGGGCTATGGTCTTTGCGGGGGATCTAACAGATAGAGTGAGGGGTGAATTAGTTGTTATGGTTGTGTACATTGGAAGTATGTGAGGGTTAGGTGAATAGAGGAGACGTGTGTTGGAGGGTAGGGTAGACTGGTTGAGGGAGGTGTAAGGCTCAGAGCACTTTTATGGCAGGAGGGTAAGGGGTGGGAGGGTGGCATAGGGGGTGGGCGATGTGGTGTTTGGGGTGCTTAGTGTGAGGGGCAGTTGGGAGGAGGTAGGAGGATTAGATACATGCTCTTTATTAAACAGGAAGATGTTATGAAATAGGTATAGACTACGGTCTGTGGACTGAATGAGAATAATTCCGTTGTTATAAACGGTGATGGTTGCTGTCGCTTGGAAGAATTGTGATGGTGCAGTGTAGATCAATAGACCATGTGCGGATTTCTTAGGGAGGAAATCGCGAATAAGTCTAAGAAGGCTTTCCTCCATTGAGCTCTACGTTTAGTGTAGAAAATGATATTGGTGGTTGTGATCCCAGTGTGTAGTGAGAAATATAGGTCAGCAAAGGGCGTTTCTGGGTGAGATTTTATAAAGTTGTGTTTGAAGCGTTTGGCAGATTTTTTCTTGCCTGTTCAGACCAATTCCAGCGCTGCTCTCAGATGAGAGCACCTCGGGGATTGCAGGGAGTCCGTGACAGGGCCCCAGTGCTTTTTGGGACCAGGAAGAAGGAGGCAGAGCGCGGTGCGGGTGGAAGCGCCAGGAAAGTTTTTCTTTTTTTAAATAATTTTCTGTATTATGACCCCCTTGCGATCCACCTCCAGCACTCCCCTACACCCCTCCAACCGCCTTCCCCCTTACCTCTTTATTGTGCCGGCCAGGTGGGAGATTAGGTGCATGGGTCATTTGCTCCAAAGTACATTTGGCACAAAAAAATATTTTCATTCATATGACATACTTGTGTCAAGCTGTTTACCACTTCTTCCACAGTGCAGGTCCACCAAATATGGAAGATGTGCCAGAGTGTCTCGTTTGTGTTTATTTTAATGGCCTTAATCGAAATAAAATGATTGACAACCACAGAGACTGAAAGATTTCTGCACAGAGCCATAATCCCTTTGAAGAAGTGTGGGGGTGGGGTAAGAGTTCAAGCAAAATATGAATTGTATGTCAAGATCAAAGAATCCTATTATGCATTAGCTTCCTTACTTTAATTTCTTAACTAATAAAGAAAACTAAGCATAAAAGAAAAATAGATCCATTAAAACAGATTCATAATGTAAAATTAGAACTAACAATAATCCAGGCTTTGACCTTTAGGAGGAGCCACAGGCGTCCACAGAGGAAGGTATGTATGCTTATGTAATAATCCTTAATTTTTCTTGCTTCTTCTATCAGTCTCATAAGTGTCATTTTTTCTAATTCCCTTAATTAGCAAAATACTGGTATTTACATGTTTCAACAAGTGTTATCATCTTGATTTGCGAGCGTTTCTTGTGCCATAGTTGCTTAATTAGGTTATTTTAAGCTCCTAAGTTGACTGTATGTTGGAGCACGTTTCTGTTTTTAAAAGTCTGTCAAAAGTACTCAGCTGGCTATTTTCCCTCCCACCAGAAGATCGTCTCATAGTTCGCACTTTGCACTGCAGGGGCCACGGTGCCCTGAGTGACTGATTTCTATCCACTGCTCATCACCAGCCGGGCAAGCACATGTCTTCGAGTCACAAAGCTTTTATTTTTTTCCAACTTTACATATCCTCACCATTGCATATGAGTAGGCTGGGCTTTGGAGATGCTGCCTCGCTCTCTCTCTCTCGCTTCTGTGATATTTCTATGATGTGTCAAAAGAAAGGGCTAGTGGCGGCTCCTGCGCTAAGGAGGAGGTGCATCGCCCCAGTGCCAGGAGCAGCAAAGAAAGGAAAAAATAAGATGATAATAAGAGAATTGCCAGGAGCAGCAAAGAAAGGGAAAAAAGAGATGATAATAACAGAATGTTATTATCATTTAATTTTTTCCTTCTGCTGCAGCAGTGAGTGAGGGGGCGGGCGGAGCTGCAGAGGATGAGTGGTAGAACACTCCTGTGCGCAGTGACTGTTTAGTCGGCCCTCTCGGGTCACTTAAAACAGTCATGCACACTCCCCTGTTCACTATGCAGGCTGCATTACAGCCTGCATGACAACATGCTCACCCCTCCAGCCCCTGGCTGGAGGGGCACGTCAAGGCGCTCAGACCAATCACAGAGCTGCATTGCAGCTTTGTGATTGGGTTACGGGTTGGAGCCTGGCTACCTGCTTCCTGTTCCGATCTGGAATCGGACACAGGCGAGCAGGAGAGAAGGAGAGAAGACAGGGGACCCAGCGGTGGCAAGGTAAGTTTTAATTTTTTAAATCTTTTTTAAGGCAACCTGTATCCCCCACCCCCGTGCCTCCCCCCAACCACGAGACGTGTGGGCGGCCCCCGGAAAGAACCTAACGTATTCTAAGCTAAAGATTTAGGGCCAGATGTAGGTCGGCCGGTAACGGCCGAAAATCGGTATTTTCGGCTGTTACCGACCGGTATTCAAGAATTGGCATGTAGGGGCACAATTTTACAGAATCGGTAAATTTACCGAATCGGTAAATTTACCGATTCTGTAAAATACCGAATCAGTATTTTTACCGATTCGGTAAATCTCAGATGTAGGTGGGTCTCTTCTGAGTCCCAAAGGCCCTACAAAATCGGTATTTTACCACACAATCCTATTGTGTGTTAAAATACCGAGTTCAGGTGTGCATGCAAATGTGTGCATGCACACCTAGCCATGTGACAGACAGACATGCCCTTAGGGTGGGGTGCCAGAGGGTGTCAAAGTGACACCTCCTGCACCCTTGCAAAATTCGGTATTTCAAAAGCCCATAGGAATCAATAGGAAATACCGATTCTGTATTTACAGAATCAGTAAATACCGAATGTTACAGATTCGGTATTTCCACATCTGGAAATACCTACATATCCACCCCTTAGATTTACCGATTTTTAATTACCGAATCGGTGAAATTCGGTAATTAAAAATTGGTAAATCTAATTTACCTACATCTGGCCCTTTATTTATTACTTATTAACAACGTGCTTAATATTTTAAGTTACTATTTTAATTAATGATGAGCACTCCATTCAGATCAATTAAGCAACAGGACTCAGATTTGGAAATGGAGGGTACTAAAAGGCATTATAAGAAAATATAATAATGACCCTGTTCAAAATGCTGTCAGTTTATCTCTGAGGGCAACTGCTCATCACGTTGGCAAAAATGTCAAAAAAATTGTTCAAGCCCAAACCCAACCAACAGGTGGGGGTAGGTCTTCTTCTTTACTCATGTAGGATAATTCTTTTTTTTGTTTTTTTGTCCCTCATTACCTTTTTGTAGTCAATGCCCGGAAATGTCTAACTGGGCCAAGATAGAAAGGTTAAACCTTCCTTAATGATGCAATATTGATCGTGTATGGATTAGGCTGCAGAAGCCTATACCTACTCTGGGCCTGGAGACAACTGGACAATCTTTTTTGTGTAATCATAGGACCACAAGTTATGTACCATTCTGTTATTTGTTGCAGGGCTTCCGTTTTTTCTTACAGTGACACAGCTCATCATATTTGCTCTGTCTTTGAATTTCACAAATTCAGTCTTCAACTTGTAGAGGTATAGTGTTGATCCATTTTTTTACAGATCTGATGCCTATCAATGTAATGTAATGTAATGTAATGTAAATTGATACTTGTATAGCGCACTACTCACCCGCAAGGGTTTCAAGGCGCTTCTACGAATACCGCTGTGGAACCCATCCTGGCTTTCCCTGTGAGGTGTCCACTCCTGGGCACCCCCAAGGTGGAGGCCAGGCATCCTTATTGTTGTGAGGGCCGTTGTGGAGATTAAGCAAACTATTGCCCAGTGTTGCAGAGTGGGACTCCATGATTGGAATAGGCACCGAGGCGAGAATTATCAGGTCCGTGGAATTTTTGAGCCGAGGCGGGGAATTGAACCCTGGTCCCGAGCTAGACCTCTGCATCAGGGTCTGCTGCTCTAACCATTGAGCCACACTTCTCCATATCAATCAACATTAGATAGAAAATCAAATTGACTTCCTTCTTATTTAGTCTTACCATGTCTTTTAAATTTACACCAAACAGCTTTAATGAAGGGGAACATCAAAAACTTTTCTAATGGTGGCAGGCTCCAGAATGATTTGAGGGCGGGACATGTTGAGAACATGTTTTTTTATGTCCACATTTAATGTGGCAAACTTCTTACAAAACTTTTCATACAGTCACACCACTTTTGCCAGCCTGCTGGGGTTCCAGTATACCCTTATATAGTAAAAAGATGATTCCACTTGTAAGTAGCAAGAGTAACAATTGAATAAAGAGTATTAAAGATACTTGCATGTATGTTACAGGTCTTCATTCAGCAATTATCCAATACAGATTTGATGTGAAACTGATCATTTTTCTTCTTCTGCTTCACACAAGTATCTATATCACACAGCGATTTCCTTTCTAGATTTAGATAATCGTGTAGAGCATTTTCGAAGTTGTCTGTAATGTTTCCGATCTTTACATATGGTACCATGATACAAGTTGATTATAAGATCTTTTTATGTAATTTGGCCTGCTGACTCTCAGGGTTTCTTGCAAAACTGATTAATGAGGACTAAAAGGTTTTATAATGGGAAGATAACTTGGTGATTTAGTTAATCAGATGATCAGAATCATATATTAAACCAATCAGTTTAAAACCCCTTTAATAATGATAGCTGTAGATGGGCTAAGGCCTTTGATCATGTCTGCAGGGACTATCTCTGGCCCTGCCTAAAATATCTTGGGATCCCTCCTAATTTCATCAATGCAATTAAGCTCTATATGTTTTTTTCTGCCAGGGTCCCAGTAAATAATTTGTCAGCAGATAAGGTAGCAGTTAAAACAAGTATGCAACACAGCTGTGCACTGTCACTATTTTTTTGTTCTCTTCATTGAGCCTCCTACCCAATAAATACCAGCAGATGAGAAAATGACGTCCTTCAAGACCCAGGACTTCGAGAAAAATGGGGCAGTGTATGCTGATGATTTAGTAATTTATACGAATCCCCCTGAACAAACAGTCTAGAAGTTTGAGTGTTTAGCGTCAACATGTGGGGCTCTTAATCAGGCTACTCTCTCAATTATAATAGCATTGAAAATTGATGTGGAAGATAGATAATGCTATTGGGCCTGCATACAAGAAGATAAGATAGTGAGAGAGAACCTTGCAAGAGTAGTGAAAAATAGAAATCAGCTGCCTAAAAAATCACAAAATCCTTCTGAGATCTTATACAGACGAGTTAACTTAATACAGATGTGTATTCTCCCGAAACAAAAAGTTGTGTTTAAGGATATACCGCTGGTCTTTGACCTAAAGTCACTCAAGAAAATCAAAAGTGAGATTAATGATTTTGTCTGGACTTCTAAGGGGTCATGGATTGCAAGGATGAAGTAAAGGAGTAAATTGAGAAAGGTGCAGGCTACAGCGTTCTGACATTTAGTTACGTTGTTCAGCTTTTCAACTTGAGTGTTTTAGGGTACTTTTAAGTGCCCATATTCCATTGAGAAATAGTTGTATCTTCTAGATAGTCTCAGTGTTATGAGGTAAAAAAACATGTTTATATAAGTGTGGCTTCTCAATATTTTTAGATCAAATTGAAAGTTCTAGAAGCTGATGCAAGATCATGGTATAAAATATTAACTGTTTGTGGAATTCCATGTATTATCAAATATGTAAATATGTGCTGATTTGGGACTCTCCAGGAACTTGCCTTGCTTATGTGACACTTTGAGTTCTCCTCTTACAGTAGGAAAAATGATTCTGTGCGGTTATCTCATTGGAGAAGATGAATTATACCCTTGGGAGGACAAAACCACCAAAACAAATAGGACATTTTTAAATTCACTTATTTATATTAATTCTGAGTGCTTCTTAGTCCATTTCTCAGCTAAGCCCATGTAAAGACTACCTTTTAAAAAGTGTTGATATCCAAATACATATTAAGGGTTGGTACAGAGTCGTTTGCTTTTAAGGTCTGGCGTTAGCCAAGTGCTTTCGATTTAAAAAATATTTGTAGAATATATTTATCCAAAGAAGTTTTCAAATGTTGTTGCGTCATTCACATTTTGCTTCTGCGCACTACAGCATACAGCATGGGGTCAACCCACTTCAATCACTGGATAACTTAGCCTTGTGTGAATGCATTTTGCTCTTTCACCAGGAGCACCTCCATACACCATTTAGTTGCCTTCTGTGCCAATATTTGTGTTTTTAATGTTTTACTTTGTTGTTGCCTTTGGACTTAGAGTCTTATGTTACAGCAGGAAGATTTATACCAAGTGTGAGCACTGGCCTTATCAGTTCCTTTATCCTGCCAATGCTGTTGGAAAAGTCCTTTGTTTATCTGACTTTCTCAGATAAACAAAGGACACTCCAAAAAGAATTTCACAGCATAACAGATTGCAACATTTGAAACTGTTCTCGAAAGCTTCAATAGTATACATTTGAAATCATAGGCGGACAATTCTTCAGAACACGTTTATTCTGGACTCAATTTTACCAATAGTTCTAGTTCGGGCAGACGACAGTCCTGAATCTTAGGTCTTGGACGGGGAGTCGCAAGTGGAAAAATGTTACACCGCGTGAACATTTCCCGCGCCGTCTTAACCCAGGAAGAGAATCTCCCTCCTCCTATCTGTAACTTGGGCTGCTGTGTTCCACAGTGTGCCGGCACGGGCAATATCTGTGAGTAATTTCACTACGATTTTTTCTTTTTCACATTAAGTGCCTCACGGGAGGGTGTACCTTAGCGCGTACATACCACCGGAGTGCAATTTGTCTGTGGTCCTGACGAATGCTGTGCGATTTTGCATTTTTTACAGCAGAAACATGTTGACCTTATATCTTATTTAAGGACACAGGTCTCCTAATCCAGAACCTAGTTTTGTCCGCCCATCCACCTTTTTAACCTCAATACAGGTTGGCCCACATTAAATATTTTGTTTGGGTTTCAACCGTGTATTTTTTAATTCTGCACTCACTTGTTTTGCACATTTTGAGTTAAATCACTGTTACACTCACCACCAACCCGCTCCGCTGTAAATCAGGCATTGTAGCACGCTGGGGGGGCATTCGGCCACCCCAAAGGGGACCCAGTGATGAAGCATGTCACCAACTAGTGGTGAGTGAGGGTCCTTTCAAATAAAGAGGTATACTTGTCCTTTCCAGTTGTGTGTAATCACACTAGCACACTGGGTTGCTACCTCCTGGTTGTTAGGATTGGAATTTTCCAATCTTGCAGTTACCTTAACCGGGTAGGGGCCTCTGTAAAGTCTGACACACCTATATTTTGTTACACGTATTATACTTTTCACTGAGTCCTCCTTAGTTGTTTAAGCTATAATAAACTATGCCTTGGAAAAAGCCTTTATTGATTTCAGTTTGCAGCACTTCTACTACTTTTTTATTCCTTCTTTTATTATTTCCTTCCTCCATTGTATCTTTTTTCATTCATTCATTACTCTTTCCTTTTCTATTTCATTCCTTCTTTCTTTTATTTCTTTCAATTTATTACATCTTTCTTTCCCTTTTGATCTTTCTTTCTTTTCTGCTTTCCTTTTTCCTTCTTTCCTTCTTTCATTCTTTCATTCCTTCATTTTTTTTCTTCTCTATGTCCTTGTCTTTCTTTCCCCATTTGCTTCCTTCTCTTTTGCCTGGTCTTTCTTTCCTTCCTTTTTTCTTGCTTTCTTTCTTTCTCTCTAGCTTGCTTTCTTCTTTTCTTGGGGGTAGTAATGTAAAATGGACAGAGCCAGTTTCTTAGTGTTTTGCCTCTACTACATGTTACCATGGGTCTCAAGGTTATTGTCTCCTTTAGACTGGGTACATCCGTAAGGAAGTGCCAATGTTTTCTTAACTTATTATAAATTGAGATGCTACGGACATTGTATTGTGTATTCAAAGAAACCGGAGTTGCTTATTATTCTAGGCAACCTTGCAATTCTCTTTTCAGCTTTTTCCAAAGTTCCTAGTAAATATCCCTGTGCAAGGAATCGCAGTTTAGTCTTTTTGATGTTTGATGTTTACAGCAAAAGTTTCATCAGAACTACAGTTTCTTCTGATGCGTACCATTTCTAAGTATGGTATGTCATTGACTACATACCTGGGATGTGCACTACAAGCATTTAGAGTGCTATTACATGCAGTAGATTTACAGATTACTGTGCTATGTACCTGATCATTACGGACATAGAAATCAATGTCTAGAAATTCAATACGCTCCCTATTGTAGTTGATGGTGAGGCATACATTATAGGGGTTGTCAATAGGAAATTTATGGTATTCCAATAATTTTGCCACAGGACCATCCCAGAGCATATTCACATCATCGATGTACCTGCCACAAAAACTTATATGTTCCGTCCAGTTGGAAACCGATGTCTCCAGGCATGCTCTTGCTCATACCAGCCCATAAAGAGACCGGCAATAGCAGGAGCAAACCTGGAACCCATTGTGGTACCCTGCACCTGATGGTACCATTGATTGTCATGAAGAAATATTTTTTTTGATAGTATTATATGTATCATCCCCAGCAGGACCTCCTTATGCATATAATGATCCGCAGTTCTTTGTCCCAGAAAAAATTCTATTGCTCTAATACCAAACTCTTTTTTGAAACATGTATATAGACTGGTCACATCCATGGTTATGAAAAGCAAGTCCTTAGACCAAGCCAACCCCTCAAAATTATTGAGGATGTTCTTAATGTCCCTGATATAGGCTGGTAAGTTGGGTACAAATGGTTGCAAAAACTTGTCCACAAATTCAGACAGTCTCTCTGTGGGGGAGGCTTCTATACCTATAAAGATTGTAACATGTGTAAAATTGGGAGGATAGGACTAAGCCCTTTTGTTTTAATATAGGCAGGACACATTGCATCAAATACCAGATTAACTGCAAAACTAAATATGTTACTTACATCTTGGGCTGCCCTTGTAATAAGATCTATGTGGGCAGCACCATCAGACCTTTGAAACTACGCATCCAGGAGCACATGCGTGCCATAAAAAATGGAGATCTCAAATATACCCTGACCTTCCACATGCAGGAAACCCATGCCACCTGTAAGGAGATATGGTTCATGGGTATTAACCAAACACCATCCAATCACAGAGGGGATGATAAGGAATTGTTCTTAAGACTCAATGAGGCAGGTTGGATCCGCAAACTATGCATTGTGGAACATGGTCACAATAGTGATGATGAGATGCGCTATTTGTTTTTAATATATTACCATCCCCATGCTCTGCTCGGATCTCATCCATTGAATTAGGTTTCTCCTTCAGCTATATGTAGCCGCTAATGATATCTTCTCTTAGGACTATCAAAATATAATTCAAATTTCAGTCTCTATCATTTTTATTGGGGTTATGTTTTAATGCATACTGTGTCAACTCAGCGGTTGTATCTGTACATGTTCTATGATATGACCTCTAATTGTCCTCACTGAATCCTCTGATATTAATACATGACTGGAATGTCCTGGCTGACGAAAAAATGTGAGACAGTGCCTTTCTGTTCACAATTTGTCCATTGAGGGTGATTTCATCTCTATTTTCTTCACTCTTCGACTTGTCTGTTATCTTCTTTCAGTGCAGATCAAAATGTCTACAACATTTTGATTCTCATTGTACCTAATAGGGGAAGGTCATTCGTGTCCAGGACCGTCCTGTCCTGGACACGAACGGTCGCTCCCCCTTGCCTTCCTCCAGAGAAGACCTGGTATTGTAGCGCCTGACTCTGCTGAATTCTCTTCATAGCGCTGAGTGTTAACCTGTGATTGTAGCGCCTGACTCTGCCTCTGCATTTTTTATCATAGCGCTTGAGTGCAGACCATTTACCATCAGTAGCGCTTGACTGCAATGTCTGTATTTAAACCACAGTGCCTGCATTATTAGTGCCTTTCATATGGCCAGCGCGCACTTCTTGGCTGTGCTTGTTCAGAGATACTTGATTTTTAAAAGCACCTCCGTTTCCCCTGCTGCAAAGCTTGTTGTTGTTGCTGCCATTTTGTGTACATCCCCTGGCCCTTCCCCCACCTCGCTCCCGCCTCCCTGCTGACCCTCCCACCCACGGAATCCATAGGACGTCCTCGCACCCTCTTTCAGCTGTGACCGTCCTGTCCTGGACACGAACGGTCGCTCCCCCTTGCCTTCCTCCAGAGAAGACCTGGTATTGTAGCGCCTGACTCTGCTGAATTCTCTTCATAGCGCTGAGTGTTAACCTGTGATTGTAGCGCCTGACTCTGCCTCTGCATTTTTTATCATAGCGCTTGAGTGCAGACCATTTACCATCAGTAGCGCTTGACTGCACTGTCTGTATTTAAACCACAGTGCCTGCATTATTAGTGCCTTTCATATCGCCAGCGCGCACTTCTTGGCTGTGCTTGTTCAGAGATACTTGATTTTTAAAAGCACCTCCGTTTCCCCTGCTGCAAAGCTTGTTGTTGTTGCTGCCATTTTGTGTACATCCCCTGGCCCTTCCCCCACCTCGCTCCCGCCTCCCTGCTGACCCTCCCACGCTCCGCCCCCCCTCCACTCTCCACTTAAGACAGATGTCCCAACGCGCAGCGTCCACGCGCTTCGGACACGCCGAAGGTGCGCCAAAGGTAAGCCCGTCTACGCCCGTCCGCGCCTGGACCGCGCCCAGCGCCAGACCCCCTGCCCCTCGCGCTGCCCAGCCCTCCCGCATTACCTACGATGCCGCCAACCTCCTAGCCCTTAACCCCGGCCGCGTCCCCAACTGCGTCCAAGCCGCTCCTGGACACACCCATGGATCTTTCTCCTGCTACTCCTGCAAATTCAGCGGCACCGACAACATCTCTGCTACGACCACACCACAGATTCCCGACCCCAACCACCTACAATGCATCCTTCTCAACACCAGATCGATCCACAGGCATGCCATTGACCTATGGAATCTACTAGACACCATTTCTCCGGACATCGCCTTCCTTACGGAAACATGGATGAATGCTTCCTCCGCACCAGACATCACAATTGCCATTCCTGAAGACTATAAGATCACCCACAAAGACCGTACCAGCCACACAGGAGGAGGAATCGCTATCGTCCATAAGAAATCTATCCGCATCTCAACCAGCTCCGACGTCAATCTCGCAAACTCCGAACACCTTCACTTCCAGATCCACATCGATCCCAAAACAACACTCAGAGGCACTCTCCTCTACAGACCACCAGGACCCCGCGCAAAATTCAGTGAAGACATCACGGACTTCATCACCCCACACTCACTCCCCTCCAAAGATTACATCCTTCTGGGAGACCTCAACTTTCACCTTGAAAAGACCAACGACCGCAACACCACCACCCTCTTGGACAACCTCGCCAACCTCGGACTTAAACAACTAGTCACTTCCCCCACCCACATCGCAGGTCACACACTCGACCCCATCTTCACATCCAGCAACCATGTCTCCTTCAGCCACACTACGGATCTCCTCTGGACCGACCACAGCTGCGTCCACTTCATCTACAACAAGCCGAAACCCATCAACCACTCCCAACCTACCCTGCAAAGAAACTGGAACAAAATCACCACAGACCAAATCTCCGCATCGCTCCTTCGAAACTCCCCAGCCTTCTCTTCCAACGCCAACGATGCCGCCTCCAACCTCACGCTATGGTTATCCAACACCGCCGACACCTTAGCTCCACTGAAAAAACGTCAAAGCAAACCTGGCAGCAAGAAAGCCTCATGGTTCAACGATGATCTCAAGAAGTCCAAGAAACTCTGCCGCTCCCTTGAAAAGGCCTGGAAAAAAGACCCAACCACCAGCACCAAGGACGCCTTCAAAAGCGCCACCCGCTCTCACCACCAACTGATCCGAAAAGCCAAGAAAACAGCATTCAAGGATCGACTTGACAACAACGCCCACAACAGCAAGGAACTTTTCAACATCGTCAAGGAATTTTCCAATCCCTCGGCCAACTCCAACGACATCACACCCTCTCAAACCCTCTGCGACTCCCTAGCCTCTTTTTTCCACAACAAGATTGCAGACATCCACAACAGCTTTGACAACCAACCCGGAAACCAACCCACCCTACCATCTGCTGACCATCTTCCCCCCGTGAACACCCTTAACGCTTGGAACCCAATCTCCACCGAGGACACCATCCGCCTGATGAATTCCATCCACTCAGGATCCCCCACAGACCCATGCCCTCACCACATCTTCAACAAAGCAGACTCCGTCATCGCACCGCACCTCCGAGACGTCATCAACTGCTCCTTCAACTCCGCCACCTTCCCAGAAGACTGGAAACACGCTGAACTCACCGCCCTTCTGAAAAAACCAACAGCGGACCCCACCGAACTCAAAAATTACCGCCCCATCTCGCTTCTTCCATTCCCGGCCAAAGTCATCGAGAAAGCCGTCAACAACCAACTCGCCGCTTTCCTCGAAGCCAACAAATCCCTCGACCCCTCACAATCTGGCTTCCGAGCAAAACATAGCACTGAGACCGCCCTCATCGCAGCAACAGACAACATTCGAACTCTACTGGACAATGGAGACACAGTCGCCCTCATCCTCCTCGACCTCTCTGCAGCATTCGATACAGTCTGCCACAGCACCCTCCTACAACGCCTCAATAACATCGGAATCCAAGGAAAAGCACTTGAATGGATCACCTCGTTCCTCACCGGAAGAACCCAGAGAGTCCGCCTTCCTCCATTCAAGTCCGAGGCCTCTGAAGTCATCTGCGGCGTACCTCAAGGATCCTCACTCAGTCCCACCCTCTTCAACGTATACATGAGCCCCCTCGCGGCCATCGCACGCCAACACAACCTCAACATCATCTCCTACGCGGACGACACTCAACTAATCCTCTCTCTCACCAATGACCCCAGCACCGCCAAAACTAACCTACACGAAGGAATGAAAGAAGTTGCCGAATGGATGAAACAAAGCCGTCTGAAACTGAACTCAGACAAAACAGAAGTCCTCATCTTAGGTACTTCCCCCTCTTCATGGGACGACTCCTGGTGGCCGGAAGCCCTCGGAAAAGCACCCATCCCGACAGACCACGCACGGAACCTGGGCGTCATCCTGGATTCCTCACTTTCGATGAACAGACAAGTCAGCGCCGTATCCTCTTCATGCTTCAACATTCTTCGCATTCTCAGAAAAACATTTCGCTGGATCCCCTCCGAAACAAGGAAAACAGTCACTCACGCTCTGGTCACGAGCCGACTGGACTACGGAAACACCCTCTACGCGGGTACTACCGCAAAACTCCAGAAAAAACTCCAACGAATCCAAAACGCATCAGCCAGGCTCATATTAGACATCCCACGCAACGAACACATCTCTGGTCACCTTAAAGACCTCCACTGGCTACCCGTCAATAAGAGGATCACTTTCCGACTGCTTACCCACGCACACAAATCACTATACGACATCGGACCAGATTGCCTCAACTCTCGACTGTCCTTCTACACCCCCCCCCGCCAACTACGGTCTTCCAGCCAAGCCCTCGCCACTGTACCTCGCATCAACAAGACCACCATGGGAGGCAGATCCTTTTCATACCTGGCTGCTAAAACATGGAACTCACTCCCCGCTTACCTGCGCCTCACCCAGAACCACCTAGCGTTCAGAAAGCAGCTTAAAACGTGGATATTTGACAAATAATCCTCCTCCCCTTCCTAAGCGCCTTGAAACCCTCTGGGTATGTAGTGCGCTATACAAATTTTATGACTTGACTGACTTGACATTTGAACAATGCAGAATGGTACTTATTCTGTAACCAATGTATTTAGGTCACTTGTCTTTCGTCTGTGATGTTGTCATAGTTCTTTGATTGCTTACATATGGCAACCAGTTATTCCAACATGGCACCCATTTCTGTGTCCAGATTTGTATATAATAGGATCCGTCAATTGTAAGATATTGATAGCAGGGTCCCGTTTAATGCATTGTATTTTATCAGTGATAGGTGCCTAGTTTGATATATTCAAACCTTTTGCCAGGTATATATTGGACGTTCTTAACAGCCCACTTAGCTCGAGGAACTATCCGTGGTCCAACCCCTCCGGACCTTACGTATAGTTCCAATATGTATTTTACTCATACGTTCGATACAAAGAGAAAGGAAGGTCCAGTTTAAGACACTTCACCTTATAGAATATAAGTCTTAAGCGGGGTCTGGCTTATGAGATTACTCCTCACCCGCCTTATTTATGGGTTATGTCACAAGCCCACCTTGACCAGTTTAAGAGTAAAATGTGGCATAGCACAGATTTTTAAAATACTTTTTGTTCCAACATGCCTCCGATTCCATGCATTTTGCTAGACCGGAACTTCCCCCATTAAAAGATATTTCTCTGACTGTGTTTGGACACATCAGAAGTGTTTCACTAAATACTTGTGCCCCTATGGCTTCTGCTATTCTCTTTGATATTTGGTATCATAATGTGACGGTTTCTTGTAATTCTATATGCATATATATATATATATATATATTGGCAAAACACCCCGCAAAGTACCGGGGTTTTGCCATTCCAAGTTGGCGATGAAAAATACACGGTATGATGCCTAGTGGTTAGCATTTAATCTTGAAACGCTGCCTTGCCTCAGTTGTTTGGTGTTGTGTTCCTGGTGTTTAGGATTTATAAATGGAGGTTCTCGCACCTTTCTTCCTCTCATGATAGAACGGGAATCATTCTACCCTAGATGGCGGCACTTAACATAGTGAGTATTTTTCAAGGGGGACGTACTTTTGGTACTGTAGGACATTATCTAATGGGGACATTTTAGTATGTTTATTATGGGTTAAAGTAAGACTTAGGCATGCTTCCCCTGATAATGGGGATTGAGAACGGGTTATGGTGGGGACTTTGATATCATTTACCCACCCACGGCAGCATTAACTGGGGCCTTGGCTGTCCACTGCATGGACAATGATATAGGTTCAAGATATTACATTTAAAGGGCCCTTTTTAGCATGTTATGTGCATGGTCATAAGGCAACAGGATCAGGCTCTTTCGCATGATGTACAAACAATATTTTGATAACTTTAACTATGTTGTCCACATTACGATTACATTTGTTGAAGCTCCTATTGTCATAATCACACATATCATTCTTATTGTATATACTTAGGTGCTTAACTATTTGATAGATCTGATATGAACACTTCTTGTTGATTTCCCATATGGTGCTCTACTTGTTGCTGGCCTACCCACAATTTTGGACTATTTTTATTCTGGAAGGTTATCGACATACCGTGTACTCGGCAACGGCGTCTTATATGGTGAGTGTCTTAGGAGTAGTATTAATGTACCCTCTACGATGGGGACCATGTGTACTATATTGCCAGGGTGGGCCTATGCCACTGGTATAGCAGGGGTGATGTCAAGGGATTGTGGGAAGAATCATTTGTCATTTGGTGATTTATTAACATTATCATGAAAGTCTCGGGGTAGTTTGGTGCCCTGCCTTTTTGGAGCATAAAGATCTATGGAGGAAGACTCATGGACTATAAATCGGAAGATGTCCATTTCTCAATATATATACTTTATGGGAAATATGGGGTTCTATCGCTAGGTAACCACTAGTAGATTTTTAGATATATATCTGACGTCCCACATCTAGGATGGGTTGTCATGATGGATTCTTATCTTTGACCTTTTTACTGAGGTGCTGAGTAGTGTTTGTCATAGTATCTGATTGATTTACCAACTTTTTGAATTGTGCCATCTACACCTGGATTAAGGACATAGTGTCTCCTTATTATGCATTATATCCACCCAGTAACTGGTCTTTGAATATAGCTGTTTCAACAATTTTAAGTGAGTTGACTTGTCACTACATGGCACTACCATTATTAAATAGTACTATATAGCCTAACCTATTAATAAAGATTTTGTTAGAAACATAATTCCTATTAAATATATATATTTTTTTTAATAGATTACTATCGAAGTGATTGAGTTGCCAGAGTCCCAGTCATTCACTTTGGCCACAGATATATTGGTCCATCGCTCTCTACATTATTGCTTTTGGTGGGTAATGAATTGTTCTTAACTTTGGGCACCTTTGCATGTCCTGGGTACTGTCTTCCGGGGAGGGACAGCTTGTATAACCATCCTTGTATAACCTATGTCTTTTCAAATCTTATATTATCCGTTATCACTTGACCTTTGGCTAAGACATGATATTGTTCTTTTAAGGTCCACAGGACACACTTTGTTTTCTCTTTTTACTCTTCAGTTTCTCTTTTTTTCGTCTACTAGGTACTGCCTAGATTGTCTTCTCTATTTTTCTACATACAAGACACGACTGTATAGTATGCTCTCTTGGTTGTGGTACTTTCCTTGACTGTGGTTTCAAATTTTCGGTTTTATATTTTCGCTTATCTTCTCTTTTTCCTCACTTTTTAACAAGGATAAAAATGCATACTAAGTCCACATGGAACAGCTTATATTGATTTAATTTTGTCTCTGTATCTACATGTTTCTCATTGGTACTGGTCCTGTAATATTATTTTTTGATTTCTCTTTGTGGGTTGTTTCTTAGGTCCTACTATATGGGACAATATGGTTGTTGAATCTCCTAACAGAGTGGTTTTCTGTTCGGTCAGTATTTTCTCAAACTGATTGTGTGTCGGTCACTTGTGAATCAAAGTTTTTAAATGTTTTTTTATATATATATATTTGCTTAAGTATGTATTTGTCAATTCACAGCCCAGAAGAAGTTCATTTCTTTGGATGAAACGCATTGAATGGTCTCCCTTATATGTTGCTGATCAATAAAAGATGACTTGAAGAACAAATTTGGGATACAGATTGTATATGTGTCAATATTTTATAGTGTTGGTGCACCAATTGCTCTTTATGTGCTATATTAAAAAACATAAGCAATAATTATAAAAACAATTTAAAACTTATACAATTAAAATAAGTTAAAATTCATACCAATATTTTTATAAATGATATTAACAACATAGATCTTTTTAACATCAATAATAACAACATAGATATTTTTGTAAAGAATATTATCAACAGATATTTTTGATATCAATGTTACTTTCTTTAAAAAAATTATATTCTTGTCAATGATATTCCTGCATCACGAAATTTGTGTATCATGATATTAAAAACTCAACATTTTTGCATCTTGATATTTTTAATTCAGTATTTTATCTGAACACTACATCTAACAAGGGCCACACACCAACAACGGAGCAAAACAGAGAAAACAAATGAAAATCTTAGATATCTTGTACACGTATAGGGAAGATAAAAACCAATTAACATGTATACATCAGTAGGGAAAGAATTCCATCAAGATAAACAATATTGAGAACTGAAATAAACGTTTTGGAAGTAAAAGTGGGTAGAGGCAATAAAGTGCAAGATAACACCATGAACAGAAGCACTGTGAGGCTGAGATCAACCAGGTGTCAGGCAGTACAAAGAGACGATTACAAACAAAGAAATTCAAATACCAGAAAGGGTCATCAGATTACCAGAACTGAGTAAAGACAACTGAGTGGAGTATACCCAGAAGAAGAGCCAGAGGTTGTGTTTATGGAGCTGTTCATCAAAGCTTCTGTGTGGTGAATCAGAACAATTTCCAGAGATTTCCAGAAAAGTAATGGGATCCCATGGAGACCAAAGAGGAAGATCATAGTTCTATTGTCTGCCCAAGATGACCCAGAGGCCAAAACAGCACAGGGCCTTAGAGATGGTTTGTATAAAGCAGGTCTAGGGGGCAGCAGAGGGTGTTGGCAGGAACTCCACCCTCAGTGTCAGCCAATCTCGAAAATAATTACAATGCCACTGCCTTCTTGAAACCACCACCACAGTTCTATACCACCAAAAAGTTGAATATTGACAACAGATGGACGGCCTGTATAGAGACATGTGATGATTTCATTGATGTGATTTGAAAAGCAGATAACAAGAAGATTATCAAGTACCTTTAGAATCTTGCTGGTGAAGGTTCAAAGGAAGTCATATTGAAAAGGCCTCCAGCTGATGAAATTACCTACAGTTATATCAAAGCAGCCTTGATTCTCAAGCTCAATCCAATGGCAAATGTAGCTAAAGAAAGGTGCATCTTCAGTTTAGGCACAGAGATCTGGTGAGACCTTTGACAAATTCATTGAGATATTTGATTTGCCCATCACACACTGTAAGTTCTATTAATTTAATGATTAGAACGCTTTATGCCTCAGAGTGATAGACAAAAGCTTGTCAGATTTGTTCAGATGACAACGGCTGAGAGAAACTCTTAGTCTGGAGTGAGTTCTCATGGCTGCCAGAACTGAAGAGAGTGCTGCTCAACAAGATGCTGACATGGAGGCAGGAGGTGCTCAGAGTCAGTCAGTCTTGAATTTGGGAAATAAGCCAAAACACAAGGCCGAGGGACACCGAGTGAATTGTCCACAGAAAAATAACTTTTGTTTCAGGTGTGGATTTTCGTTTCCATATGAAGGAAAATGTCCTGCCATTGAGCGGATCTACAAAGGTGGTGAAACGGAGAACCATTTTGAAACACTCTGTCAGGTGAGATAAAAAGTTTGTGTGTCATGGTGCAAAGACAAAATGGCTACCTGAACGTTCCAGAAGCGACGTTCAACGCACGCCAATAAAGCATAGTGACCACATCAGATGAGGCAAATCGACACCAAACAAGGTTGATCGACATCTAAATCTTCTTCAATAGTTCTTTTGTACCAATATCAATTAAAAGTGAAGAAGATGGGTGCGCCATGTTGTGTTTACCTTAAACAATCAGGGACATGTTGGACTGGCCGTCTGTGAGGAAAAACACCTGTCTGACAAAGCACCAAAGTCATTCAAACATTGCCTGAAGATCACACTAAAAGCCAATGGTTATTCATTACTTTTCATTATTGATAGTAGTGAATCAATAAACATTTCCAGTGCCCTGACTTTCGTCTTATCGAAAACTAAAATGTGCATGTGGGCTGCATTCACATGACTAAAGAGTCAAGGTTGCACATTCAGGTACTTCAAGTTAGGGCATCAAGCATCTGTTTACTTACCTTCAACATAGCCGCTGATATGGGACTGATGTCTGCGAACTATAGCATGAATGCTAATCATGAAATAGTACGTCATTTTCCCTTTCTGTTTCAATGGTTGGGAAAACTCAAGACTATGAAAGCCCTATTACACATTATTGAGGAATGTCTGTTCTATTGGTCAAAGACACAGAGGAATTACCTTTCACTTGCAAGAAGCTGTTGAAAAGAACTTGAATCTTTACTAAAAAAACACTATATCATTGAGAGTTCAACTGATCCAACTCCATGGGTTTCTCCCATAGTGGTAGTACCCAAAAAATACAGTGCCGGAGCTGTACGCATCTGCATGGATATGTGTCAAACGAACAAGGCAATTGAAAGAAAATGGCAACAAAGTCCACACATTTCTGACATGATAACACAATTGAATGGTGTAAAGGTATTCTCTTGCCTAGATCTGAACTCGAGGAGAATTGCAGGTACATTGCAAACTTTTCTGCACATGTTGGTCTGTTCCACTACAAGAGACTAGATTTTTGAGTGTCAGCAGTTGCAGAGCTATTCCAAGATGCAATTTGACATATCATACAGCCTATCATGAATGCTTTCACTTAGCGATGACATATTGGGTTTTGGAGCTACACGGAAGGAGCATGACACAGCTCTCATGCAAGTGTGTCAGTTGCTCATTGATGCAGTTTTAACTTTCAATGCTGGGAAATGTGAGTTCCATTAGACAAAGCTGAAATTCTTTGGCAATATCTTTTCTGATGGGGGCATTACACCAGATCCTGATAAAGTACTAGTGCTCTCCACTGCCAGTCTTCCACAAGAGGTTTCCATTGTTACATTCACACCTTGGCATGGCCAGTTATTGCTCTAGATGCATACAAGACTTTGGTACTGTTAGTGCACCATTAAGGAACTTGACAAGACTTTGGTACTGTTAGTGCACCATTAAGGAACTTGACGAAAAAGAGTGTTTCTTTTCTTTGGTCACAGGAATGTGAGCAAAGCTTCAGGAAAATCAAGCAAGCTATTGAGAGCACTACTGAAATGCATATTTTGATCCAAAGCTTCATACTGAAGGTATTGTTGATGCTAGTCCTGTCTGGTTGGGCGCCATCCTTGCACAGCCCAGGGGACACCCACATGCTCAAAGACGTATTGTGGCATATGCAAGCTAAAGTTTTCCCCAAACTGAACATGATTATTCACAACCTGAGAAAGCGAGCTTAGCAGTGGTATGGGCTGATGCCCAGGGCAAGGGACCGCCATTGGAGTAAATCCTTCTAAAAGCCCTGCCATCACGCCCTCCTCCCCAGAAACAAGAAGTACAAGAGAATAACCAATTGAAGTACCGAAAATTAAGGAAACAAGAGGCCGCTAGGAGAAACCTCATACAGGGTGTCCACACGCTACCCAACAGCACTGGTCTACCCACACAGCCTGCTCCACTGCCACAGGATGGCAGAGAAAACCATGTTGAGCACAATGTTCCTGCCAAGTGAGAGCTGGGGATGATTCCTGTGCTGTGTTACCCCTGATAACTGGCACAACTGATGAAACAACACTGGTCGGCAGCACTAGCCCACCGGTACAGACTGTCCCATGGCCATAAAACATTAAAGTAACTTATATGGGCCTATGCCAAGTAAGACATGGGTGTGATTACAGTGTTGTGCTACCCCGTAGATTGCTGTGGCAGGTGATTCCTGTGTGGTGTTACCCAGGCAGTCTTCTGCGACTGGGAAGTCGAAGACTATGGTGAGCCACTAATCCATGTTTGTAGCTGCAGCCTACTGTGCTTGCCAAGAACCAGAAACACTAAAGAGCAAGGATCAATAAGCTACCCTGAACTGGGAATCTTTGCATTGAATAAGCTTGTGTTTGTAATCGGGCACTCAATTCCTTCTCGCATACATCAGCCAGTCATCACTGCCCCAGTTCTATGCTGCATGTCTAGCGATAACAGAAACAGCAACACCTACTTTTCCGTCTACAGCCTCATCGCACAACTCCTGATGCCCTGATATGGCTGGAGAATCTCACAAGTCCTGAACTATGATAACTGCGTCCCTGCGGTGAGCTCCTTCACCTAGCGAGTGCTTCCCCGCCTCAGCTACTAATACCCAAAGTATTTTTAGTCGAACCATACATCCTCACAAACCTACCAGGCTTTCTGTGGGTGAGAGTATGTGGAAAGTGGGCCGCTGCATCGTTTTGACTCTCTGAGTCAGCCGGGCGCCATATTTCTTAAGACTAGACTGTGCAAACACTTCATATTCCCTGAAACCCACGTACAGTCCTTTGCTGCATCGTAAGTGGCCTGCATTCAACTGAGATGTAACTTCCAATATCTGCTGAGGCCGTGTGCCCTGTTCTTACTACCTGTGAGTGGTCACTTAGTTGGCTCTAGCAAAGTCTGAGTTGATTGCTCCATTTTTGATTTACTGCCTCTCCATGCCAAACTGCTTCCTCACACATGGCAGCCATCTTCCCCCTATCCTTAAAATCCTTTCCATAACAAAGGAAAGAACTCCAACCAGCACATCAGATCTCATCACTAAGTAGTACAAAATAGGACTATGCCCTTTCCACAGCCTGGAACTCCACCCAGTGGCCTAACCATAAATGACAACCTACACTAATAAACCCTCATGAGTAACCCAATTTACAAACCTCCGCACTTTCCTCTGAGATCAAACCCTTCCCATATATGCTTGATACCTGGACCTCTCCCAGTCCCATATTCTACTATCACTGCATCCTAGCAAAATAAAGAGGAAACAAAACCAGGTTCTCAAAGAGCAACCACCATCTTTATATTTCAGGTACTGGATATTCTCTCTATACTCAATAACCCTTTTATCAACTTTTTTTAACCACACCTACATACCTTCAATCCTTCTCTGCTGCCCTTTCCCATATACTTCCCGCGATCCTAAATCCTCTTCCCATTCACCCAACTATGACCTTACTTGCCAGTGTCATGACAAGATATAGGCTCAATTACTTCTGCATAAAGTTTCTGCAAAATCTCACGAAAAATGCCACAAACACAAATTCCTCACAGAACACCCCAAAACACTGATTACTGTTATTTACTGTGGCTCAACATACAAGGCCTGATAAAGGACTTCATCTTCTACACTTCGAAACCCGCAAAATAGAGGAACAACTTCCTTCAGTACTTGCATGCAACAAAAACAATTAACATCCCCCATGGCTCCAAACTCACTATATCCCCCTCCCATAAATTTGGTGGAGATCTATCCTTATCCATATACAGAAGTGGGAAACTCCTAATCCAAGCCTCAGAACAAAACCTTTCCATTTTCGACAGCCATTTCCTCGCGCTATGTGCCTTCAGGCCACCCACTCTCAAAAAGGCCCGCCTCCTCCCTCAATTAAACATATCCCTGTACATTATCCCCCTTAATTGAAGTCCTCAATCCCTTCCTTCAAACACCCCTACTGCACTCAGACCCTCCATCATCCCTAAACGCCCTGATACCATAGCCAGGGGACAGGAACTGTCTCCCCTAACATCAAGGCCCTGCCCCCATGCAGTAAGACCAAACTACCACCCTAGAATCCTCAGAATCCTTGAAACACATCTGGCTTGACCCTACTATTGCCTGTTATGGTAAACATTGTTCCAGACACAGACACTCACT
Source organism: Lissotriton vulgaris (assembly GCF_964263255.1). NCBI lineage: Eukaryota > Metazoa > Chordata > Amphibia > Caudata > Salamandridae > Lissotriton > Lissotriton vulgaris. Next base: position 533,140,398 of record NC_141693.1, on the reverse strand, counting down.
CTAACTCCCCACGCTTTCGTCCCTGGCCAACTATGCCATGCAATAACTACCACCACAAGCCCAGATGCACCACTACTAGAATGTTGCAGCAGGAAGCAGAAACGCTAAGCAACACATACAACAATGCCCTCGCTCAACCCTGTTACCACAAGATTGCAGTCATCCTTGGCACTATGAGGATACCCCCTACTAGGCAAACTACCAGGCCACCTACCCAATTAACTACCATCCAGCCTAACTAAAATGAACCAAAAACATCACCTTTGCAAAAATTGGCTGGTACCAATCTGTGAGTCAGCAGTCAAATATGCTACCGAAATAGCGGTAACATCCTACTTCACAATACTGGCATTTGCTTTCTCATCAAAACGGATTGATGTCAAAAATATCGATATACAAAAATATCGAGTAAAAAATATAGAATGCCAAAATATTGAAATCCTATCTCCAAACAGGTAAGTACAAAAATATTGAATCAAAAATATCGATGTTAAAAACATAGTCAGTCAAAATATTGACTTTTTTAAATAGTTAAAAATTATTTAAAATTAATAAAATTATAAATGTAACTAACTTGAAAATACTTAAATAACATCAAAACTAATAGATAATTAATATAGTTTAAAAAAGATGTTTTAAAACACATATATATATATATATATATATATATATATATATATATATATATATATATATATATATATATATATATATATATATATATATATATATATATATATATATATAGATATATATATATATATATATTACCTACTGGCGGTCGCCAGTAGGTATATATAGTTAGGATTTTTTCTCTGGGATTTATGAAAATTCTATGTCTAATAACTTTGGCGTTTGTGGACGGAATTGGCTGAAATTTTCAGGAAAATGGAACATTTTGTTTCTGAGCAGCCCCTGACAATTTGGGGGGTTTCATCAAGGGGGGGCCAAGAAAAAAGGGGGGTCCCAAAACACGTTTTTCCCATGTTAATTTCCATAGGGCGGTTGGCCTCACTTTTAGCTCGAACGGCTGAATGGATTTGCACGAAACTTGGCAAAATTGTAGGGACTGTTAGCCCGATGTGCCTTTGCTAGGTCTCAATATATGTGCTTCAGTGGATTTTGAGTAATTTAGGTTCAAAAAAAGATATATATCTGGGCGGAGCCTAACCACACATCTGATCTGATTGGCTGTCAGCACTTCATCCAAGAAGTTTTGGCAGCCATCTTGGGACCAATATACATGATAGCACCTCATTAAAAAGCATTGTAGTTAATAGAGGGTTTTAGGACTTTAGTTACATTATAAATCATTTGTTGATGGTACCATACTCGTTTTAGGAATTGTGGTGGGTTCTAAGGTGATTTTACCATGTGAAAAAACCTTCTGCTGTGATATCATGAATATTGTTTGAAAGAAAACTAATATCTCATGATTTTCCCACAGTGGTTTGGAAGGGGATCTATAAGCTAAACTGAAAGCATATTTTCTGTAAATTCACATTATCTTTCTCAGTCATGTGAAAATGAAGTCTGACATTCTCAGTAAAACATGTACATCCAACAAGGACAGAGACTGTCAGTTGATTCCTTTGTGTTCTACTGCAGCCTCCTAGAGTGTTCTAAAGAACAACTAGAGCGCTAACAGTCCTACTTATTACAAAGGTATGGCACACCTGAAGCCATCTTGATTGGAATAAAGTGGTAACTCTTAAAACATTTAATTTAAAAAGAAACAACATGAGGGGGTATATTTTGCCATAGAAAGTATGATTAGTGCTGCAGAATGAAAAATTAGGGCACATTTTGAGTGACTTCTCAAATCCTTTTCTATTTCATTAAAACATTCTGACATGCAGTCTCCCAAAATGGCCACCAGAGACAAAAGAGCCCAAATGTAGCCCAAATATCACCCAGATGTAGCCCAAGTATAGCCCAATGACAGAATGTCCCAGAGTGTTCTAAAGAACAACTAGAGCGCTAACAGTCCTACTTATTACAAAGGTATGGCACACCTGAAGCCATCTTGATTGGAATAAAGTGGTAACTCTTAAAACATTTAATTTAAAAAGAAACAACATGAGGGGGTATATTTTGCCATAGAAAGTATGATTAGTGCTGCAGAATGAAAAATTAGGGCACGTTTTGAGTGACTTCTCAAATCCTTTTCTATTTCATTAAAACATTCTGACATGCAGTCTCCCAAAATGGCCACCAGAGACAAAAGAGCCCAAATGTAGCCCAAATATCACCCAGATGTAGCCCAAGTATAGCCCAATGACAGAATGTCCCAGAGTGTTCTAAAGAACAACTAGAGCGCTAACAGTCTTACTTATGACAAAAGTATGGCACACCAGAAGCCATCTTGATTGGAATGAAGTGGTAAGTCTGAAAACACTAAATTTAAAAAGGAACAACATGAGGGGGTTAATTTTGCCATAGAAAGTATGATTAGTGCTTCAGAAAGAAAAATTAGGGATCATTTTGAGTGACTTCTCAAATCCTCTTCTATTTCATTAAAAAAATTCTGACATGCAGACTGAAACATGCACTTTGAATACCAGCAGCAGACGTCCCTGGTGAGCAGTAGCTTTACTACAGTGATCTAATGTGCAACTAGAGTGCTAACATTCAGAATTTATGGCAAATGTGTGACACATCTGAATGCCTTCTTGATGGAACCAAAGTAAACAAGCATTGAAAATGCAATAGATCTCGCCCTCGTTTAAGTTAAAGTCATTCTGTTTGTAATGAGGTGGCTTTTTAGCTTTGCTTTTATTAGTGTTTTTTTCAACTTTCATGTAATAACATGCATCTGTATGCATATAAGTATATGTATGCATGCATTTATGTTTGTATTTATATAGATATACAGATGCTATATGTTTATATATGTATGTATATATATATATATTCACTGAAAAAACCATAGGCTATAGACCATATATAGTTAGGAATTAGCATTTACAAAACCTTGAAAATTCACTGAAAAAACCATAGGTTATAGACCATATATAGTTAGGAATTAGCATTTACAAAACCTTGAAAATTCACTGAAAAAACCATAGGTTATAGACCATATATAGTTAGGAATTCGCATTTACAAAACCTTATTTTACTCACACAAACCATTGAAATTCCATATATAGTTAGTTGCACTAACTATATATCGCGCATCCGCAATCCACTGCTGATGATGTCACATATTACATCATTCATGACATGGTCAGTGACATCACTGATGACATCACTGATGACATCTCAAATGACATCACTGATGATATTACTGATGACAACATCCAGTGACTGTATGTTTCTGTAAAGTTAAAATATGTCTTACATATTGAAGAATGAGTGGATGTATAAGTGTCTGGATGAAGGATTTAGTAGGTGCATGACTGACTGTATGAGTGAGTGATTAAATGTGTCTCACTGAGTGCATGGGTTAGTGACTAAACTGTCTTAATTTGTGCATCATTATGTCTGTTGTTCTGTAAACTGTTGCATGTGTTGATAAGTAGCTATATGAGTAACTATATGGGTTATTGATTGGTTGCCCAAGTATTTGTATGGGAGACTGAGTGTGTGTGTGGGTGGCTGGGAGGTATATGACTCTGTGCATAGATGTGTGAGCAGTTGATTCACTAGATGTATGGTTTAAAAAGTGCATGTGGAAACAGCTGTATGGGCGGTTGACTGTGTGCATGAGTGTATTGGTGAGTGAATGGATATCTCAGTGCTACATGTCAAAGTAAGTACATATGTAAAACACAGTACATGTGAGAGTTGACATATATAAATAACTGTGCATAATAGCCAGTGAATGTGTGAGTGGCTGTATGGATCATTGTGAACTTGTATCAGGGATTGTATAAGAGAGTAAATATGTGTTAGTATATGTTTGAATAAGTAAAGTTTGTATAACTGTATAGTTGAGGAAATGGAGGTGTGATTGATTCTTTGCATGACTGACTAGGTGTGTGAGTAACTCCATGGATGAGTGACAGTCTGTGAGTGTCTGTTTACACTGATTGTATCTAAGGTTATATTAGAGTCTGAAGAGGTTCATCGTATTATCACATGAATGATATCATCAGTGATGTGATCAGTAATGTCAAATGAGATGTCATCAGTGATGTCATCAGTGATGTCATTTGAGATGTCATCAGTGATGTCATTTGAGATGTCATCAGTGATGTCATCAGTGATGTCACTGACCATGTCATGAATGATGTAATATGTGATATCATCAGCAGTGGATTGCGGGTGCGCGATATATAGTTAGTGCAACTAACTATATATGGAATTTCAATGGTTTTGTGTGAGTAAAATAAGGTTTTGTAAATGCGAATTTCTAACTATATATGGTCTATAACCTATGGTTTTTTCAGTGAATTTCAATGGTTTTTTAATAGCAAATATCAAAAGCTGTAAAATGTATTCTTCTTTTAAAGGAAAAATATATTTTACATGTTTTTAATATAATTTTTTTATGTATATAATTTTTTTTAACAAACTTCTACTGTTTCAACTGCCATTTCATTCCCACACTTCATCTGACTGCAGCAGAACCTCCTCTCACCATGTTTTCTGTCTGGATTCTTGGACATAGTTACATCCACTGGGCTCACAGGTATGCTGATAACAGAAATTTACACAACCTCAATTTACAAAATGTGGAAATCAACTGGATTGGCCAAAGAGGATTGAGATGTCACCAATTGATCCCATTGGTGAAAACCTTTTTGCATTTGCCAAACCCTGACCTCATAATAGTGCACTGTGGAGGAAATTATTTGGGCACTTTGACTGGGGTAGGTCTGGAAATGCTTTTAAAGGACACCTTTGAGCAATTGATGGCACTTTTTCCTCAAACTGCCTTGGTATATTCAAATATATGCCAAAGACAGAAATGGAGGTGGTCCAATCAATTTTGTCCACAAATTGAGAAAGCGAGGAAGCATGTAAATAAGTCTGTGTCAGCTTACATGAGAGACCATGGAATGGGCTCCATCTACAACAATAACTTGCGTTACTACATGCAAGATATCTACAGAGGAGATGGGGTGCACTTCTCAGATGAGGGGAACAGAGTTTTCATCCAGAATTTAAGACTGTGTATTGGTACCTACTTATAAGTACCTAAATCTTCCACAGACCCAAAAGCTCTTTTCAGAGCTACCCTAACTATGATCACTCTAAATACATTTTAAATGTAACTTTTTTTTTACTAATTTTCACGATTTACGCTTTCCGTAGCGCTACCCGGTTCGCGCACCGGGCGCTAACCGCGCGAAAATGTGAATTTAAATTTTTTTTGGGCATATATGGGCCTACTCATCCACCCTCACAAAACCTAGGGGGTCAGGATATGTCTCCCTTGCCCCCTTTTACACAATCCCAGCATTGTTTATCATCCATCTTGTGTCCAAATTAGACCTTAACGCAAGATGGCGGACTCCCGTTACGCTACTGGTAAGCTACCCGGTTTGCGTACCGGGTAGCGCTTCCACCGCGAAAAATCGAATTTTTATTTTTTCATTTTTTTGCCCCGCGGGGCCCTTTAATAGCCCCCACATCAATCGTAGGGGGTCAGGAGGGATCTACCTTGCCCCCTTATATTCATTTCCCCCTTCGTTTATTTCCACCTCTTGTCTCTCGATCCTACCGAGAGACAATATGGCGGCCGCTCTGAACTGTTTAGAATGTTCACAGTCACCGGAGAGCCAATCCGCTTCTCTTCGCGAAGTTCCGTTACGCGTCTGGTACGCAAACCGGGGCACTAACCGGGACGCTGTCACAGATAAATATATTTTTTGAACCTAAAATACTCAAAATCTACTGGAGCACATATCTTGAGACCTAGCAAAGGCACATCGGACTACCAGTCCCTACAATTTTGCCAAGTTTCATAGATATCCATTCAGCCGTTCGAGCTAAAAGTGAGTCCAACCGCCCTATGGAAAACTCAATGTTGAAAACATGTTTTGGGACCCCCCTTTTTTCTCGGCCCCCACTTCACGAAACCCCCCCAAACTTTCAGGGGAAGCTCAGAAACAAAATGTGTCATTTTCCTGAAAATTTCAGCCAATTCCGTCCTTCAACGCCAAAGTTATTCAACATAGAATTTTCAGAAATCCGTATTCAAAAAAATCCTAACTATATATATACCTATATATATATATATTCACTGAAAAAACCATAGGTTTGACACCAGTTATAGTTAGCTGGAAATTTTACTGACATAAAACCAATGAAATTCCACGTTATAGTTAGTTGGACTCACTATAACTTGCGCGTGTAATGCACTGCTGATGACATTACATATTACATCACTCATGACATGGTCAGTGACATCACTTATGACATCACTGATGACAGACCTCCTTTAAGTGTAATGTAACCCTTAAAACACATATTGGAAAATAGAAATTAACATTTTCAAAAAAATGGAGATACCCATACCACTTACAACAACCAATTCAGTAATTCCACCATCTATATACACATTCTCTCATTCACCAACAGTTCTATATAGTCACTCATACATATACTCACTCATCATATGTAGTGATACACCTATACATCCTGTTACACACCGACAATCATCCAAAAGTTACTCACACACATACTCACACATGCAAATAAACTATTGAACATCCATTTATTTGCATATAAAACTATACACACTCAACCACCCATACAGTCCTGCACATATGGTGTCTTCTAAACACATACAAAGAGAGAGTTAGTCATTCATGCATCTATGTGATTAGTTAGTAATACCCCCATAAAACCATAGAAACACTCATACTGATACTAAAAAAACATCTAAGAACCCAAATACCTACACATGTAGGTACTCATCAATCCATGCAGCCAGTTATTCACAAAGTGAAACACTGATACATATATTTAAATATTTAAACATTACTCGCTAATATATTTATTCACTAAGGTACACTTAATAAGCCAGTTATCCAATCATTTCTTTTGGAAAAAAACATTCATTAAGACAATAATTTAAACATTTATTCTTCCCTCGACCTTTACATACACATATATAAAACATATTTATTTTTTAGAAAGACACACATTCACTGGATGGTGTCATAAGTGATGTCACTGACCATGTCATGAGTGATGTAATATGTAATGTCATCAGCAGTGCATTACACGCGCAAGTTATAGTGAGTCCAACTAACTATAACGTGGAATTTCATTGGTTTTATGTCAGTAAAATTTCCAGCTAACTATAACTGGTGTCAAACCTATGGTTTTTTCAGTGAATTTCATAGGTTTTTCAAATGCTACTTCCTAACTATAACGTGTGTAAAACCAATGGTTTTTTCAGTGAATTTCATAGTTTTTTTGAATGCTAGTTCCTAAGTATGTAATCATGTTCGTAACTAGATAGTGTCACCGCCTACACGTCCTGAGAAGCGCATGTAAAGTCATGTGACTTGAAAACAAAACTTCCAATTGGTTATTAGTAGTTTCTGTTCTGGAATTTACACGAAGCACTCCACCCACTTTCCTCACAATATTTTCTACTCTCAAGAGACAACAACGTCGAGCATCTTCCGGAACCCTTTGCTGAAATGGCTGCCCTACCGCATTCATCTTCCGAATCTGAAGGAAATGAGCGACCACCGTTAAGAAGAAAAAAGGAATCTTTCATTTGGCAATTTTTCACTTATCCTGAAGATCAAAAGAAAGTGAATGCGCCAAAAGTAACCTGCACGATATGCAATTCGGAGCTCTCAAGGGGAAATCCAAATAAAAAATATTCCTTTTCTATACACACCATGCAGCGGCATGTTAAACAAAGGCATCCTGAGCATTATGCAAAAGCATCGACAAGAGCCCTGGCCACGCTATTACCATCAGAGGTGGCCAGCACATCTTCTGGTGGATGACCTGTATCTCCATCGAGTGCTGAGATGGACTTGAGACCATATCTTGCGAAGGTGCATATGAAATGCAACAAGTGTGGAGAAATTCTTTTGTATGGAGAGCAGAGCCTCGTTCTTATTAAACTCAAAATTGACAGTCACAAATGCCCCAAGAAAATATAAATTTCTTCACTTCATTTTCAAACTATTACATACTGAAAAATGTAGTAGCAACTTTAAGAAATCGAAAGCATCATAACACTTCTTTCCCAAAAAAAAAAAAAAGTTCTTTTCAGAACTAACTCTTTCTACCAAAACATGCTCCAAGAGCATATAATAAGATATTTTTTCGCCGCTTTATTTTAGTGCGAGACCGGGTGCGCGCACCCTCCTATCGCGTACAGGACCTGACACTTGCATGTGAAGTCATGTGACTTCTAAACAACACTTCTAATTGGTTCTTGGTAGTTTCTATTCTGGAATTTACACGCAGCACTCCACCCACTTCCATCACTTTCTTTTCTACTCTCAAGAGACAACAACGTCGAACATATTCCCGAAGACTTCGGTACAATGGCTACCGTTCCGCATTCATCTTCCGAATCTGATGAAAATGAGCGACCACCTTTGACAAGAAAAACGGAGGCCACGCTATTACCATCAGAAGTAATCAACACATCTTCCGGTGGACGACCTGTATCTCCATCGAGTGCTGAGATGGACTTGAGACCATATCTGGCGAACGTGCACATGAAATGCACGAACTGTGGAGAACTTCTTGTATACGGAGAGCAAAGCTTTACTCTAATTAAACAAATAATTGAGAGTCATAAATGCTCCAAGAAAAGTTAAATTTCTTCACTTTATTTGGATAGTATGACATACTGAAAAATGTCGTAGCAACTTTAAGAAATCAAAAGCATCAAAACACTTGTTTCCCAAAAAAAAAAAAAAAAAAAAGTTCTTTTCAGAACTAACTCTTTCCACCAAAACAAGCTTCAAGAGCATATTAGCTGATATTTTCTCGCCGCTTTCGTATAGTGCGCGACCGGGTGCGCGCACCCACCTATCGCGTACAGGCGTCGAGACACGCATGTGCAGTCATGTGACTTTAAAACAACACTTCCAATTGGTTCTTACTAGTTTCTATTCTGCAATTTACACGGAACACTCCACCCACTTCCCTAGAAAACCAGTTTATCGTAAAACTTTTAAAGCCTCCTCTTATGAAATATTCGACATCAATCACATAGCAGAGTACTAAATAGCACTATATACACTCCGTCCCTTAATTATAAGAGACTTATTGCTATGTAAAAGCAACTTTTGTTTTCCAAGATAATGTGAAATGCTGAGCCTATTACATAATTTTATTTCACATATATGTTACTATTCTCCTTCGAGTACTAACACCGTAGAAAATACCACCAATAGCGGTGATATTTTTTACACCGTGAACGGGCGATTTCTATCGCTTACAGTCCTTACAATTATAACGTTTTATTTCCTAAGTCTCTGATCTCCAACTGTGCAACGTAGCTCCCCTGTGTGTCGTAATAAGGTCCATAAACAAAAACTACAGGGCCAGCATTATAAACATACACAGAACTACAAAACGACAAGAGCCACCATGCTGATATATATCCTTAATATAATAAACCTCTGAGAATAAATACATATTTCCGTGGCACCCCATAACACAAATGTGGCGTCCTCTGACTCTGCTCCATTACCAAACACCGTAACTCCCCGCCCCCTCACTTTTCACTAAACTCCGCACTCCACCCCAGCCGAACCCCCTATTACAAACCCCCAACCTACCCTCCCTGCCTAAACCCACCATGAGCCTCAAACCGCCCCTAGAAAACTTATAAGACACAGGATTACTAAAACTCAAAGAATACGCAACAGGCAGATAATGTAAATAGTACATAAAGGCACATATTTTTTCCAAAATACTATTTAAAAACATGTTCTATTTTTTATAAATCTATCATGCATCTGACCCTCTAGAACTGCTTTCAAAACGTGAACTATAAACTTCTACTTTTCATTTTCAAACCATACACTTTCATCTGACCCTCTAGAACTGCTTTCAAAACATGAACTATAAACCTCTACTTTTCATTTTCAAACCATACACTTTCAATTACAATATTTTTTTTCCACAATTCATGTAATGTTACACACCTTTTCTAAAATACACCAGTCCGTATCATTTATAAGGATTTATTTTCAGTCTTCATCAGTAACACTTTCTTCACATATAATAGAAATCACTATAACTTTTTAAACGACAATGCTAACGCGGTAAAAATAACCCTTCATTTGCTTTCCTTTAAGAATGCACACTATGTACCCCACGCATGCGTTTCTTAATCTTTGTATTTGGCAGCGAATACCGACCTTGAATCGGAAGACATGAACAAGAGCGCCATTGTCACATTTAAAACTGAACGTTGCATCTGCTCACACACATATCTTTCACTAAGCTAACATTCACAGAAAACAGCATTGATGTAAAAAAAAATTGACCTTGCTTTACAACTCCCTCAAATCACTCCCTTATTTTTTAACGCATCCTCCAGTTCAAAAAAAGCTACTTTTTTAATAACCACTAAGCAATATATAAGTGACTAGACTCCTAGAAAATGTATCAAGTCATTCTGCTCCTCTCCACTGCATAGCCGGCGACCTAATTCTGTGGAGTTGCTATACAACCGGCAGTGCTGCGCCGTTTCCTGTACCATCTTGGGAAATTCAAAATGGATGTCCCTCCTGCCTTCGCAAACGAGCCGGGCCACTTAGAACTATTTCGACAGAGAATGCTTCTATACTACGGCACCTTACCACTCTCAACTTTGAATACTTCATATCGATTATCATTTCGATATTCGTATTTCACCTGTGTGCAGCCTGTATTTCATTGCCTGAGCTGTGATTTCACGTGGGCCCTGGATTTATGTCTCTGCAATTTGGTACCTCCTGAACCGAATTACAATCACCTCATGAATCCGTTACTTGATCATGAACAGCTTTGTTACAACGGAGGGTTTATGGCCTTTGCAGCGATACAAGGAGTTCTGGGTCATTGGAATATATTCGCAGCGGCGCAAGATTTCCTAACAGAGAGCTACATCGAAAACCCACCGAGCTGCCCTATGATGGTAAAAGACGCCCCAATAATGACAGATCATGAATGCTCCTTTCATCTTCTCAATTGGATGGCTGACATGTTTTCCGATGATAACAATGATTTCATGTTAGAGGCACTTGCTGCATACTTTGCCTACACAATGGACGGTTAACTCTTTCCTAACAGCGAGCTACATCGAAAACCCACCGAGCTGCCCTCTGATGGTAAAAGAGGCTCCGATTATAACAGATCATCAGTACTGCTTTACTCTTTTCCATTGGATAGCTGACATACTTTCAAATGATAAAACTGATTTCCTGTTACAAGCAGAAACTACCTATTTTGCCTAAACAATGCTTCAATAACTCTCAAACAAGCCATTGACGTCCTCATTTCCTTTTGGTTTTCTATATTCTTCACGTTATTTTCTATATTTTCTTTTGAAGAACAGACCTATTTGCTTTACTAACAGTGGACATTATGATTTTGTGTTGTTAGACAGCTGATTCATAAAGTAATGATGTATAACCACTTGCATTTTCATATATCGTTCCTAAACTGAAAGGCCAGACACCTTCTTCCATTTATTAAAATATAATATACTTCCTTATAAGAGTGTACAATGTTTTTTTCCAACTATATTCATTTTTCTTCAACTATAGCGTTTGTATTCCATGTACTACTGACAATACCAATTACTGTGTTTTTTGCAATTTCTGTACTCATATTACATAATGATTTGCCTTTAAAATAGTACATTTCTAAATAAACATTTCAAATATTCACGGTTTCTCTTTTAATCCATAATCTCAACTGAAATGATTTCATATTGAAAAACTATTCATGGGTTCCACATAACCTTAACTGTAGACACTGAGGACCTTATTTATGAAGACCTTCCGCCGCCAGTGCCTCATTTTTTAAAATGGGAAAAAGTAACGCACCGGTGGCGCAAGGCCTTCATAAATAAAGTCCTGAATGTTTTCTTTTCTCGACCTCACTTACCGATACTAGAACCTGCAAGCCAAATACGGCCCGTGAACTCTTTCTTAGTAGGTCGCGCACCGTAAAGACAGTTATACCACTGTTAACATTTTTTTTTTACTGTTACTAAGCACCGACACAGTTCCGCTTTACTCAGAGTTATTCACTGCTCCCACGCTTCTACAGGCCAGACGCTATGTCGTATTTCTCTCCTTATCACCCTTTCATCTCCACAATAACAAACAGTTGTCCGCCAGCCACCAGAGAACAGACTCAGATGCAGAGGCACCAAAGAGTGAACCCATCACCAACTGCCATCTCCGGCTGTTTCCATGGTTACACCTCATTCTGCACCTTGCTATAAGGCAGAGGGCAAAAGTTCATGTCTCAACGTTCTACAGCAAACTAAGAACACTGTTTTCCCTCCAGAAACACCTGCCAATCCACAACTCTGTTACATGTCTTGTTTTTTCACACCCAATAGTACTTTTCGTTTAACATAAACATTAACCTGTTCAATCTCCACTTGTTACAATCAACCAATCATTTTTATTTTTTAAACCACACCCAGCCTCTTCCTTTTTCTTTATTTAGAATTTCAACTTCTAACTACCATTCCACTTCCAGAACCGATCGGAGGACAACTACAAATCCCTTGAAAATGAAGGTCTGGCTAATAGGACACAGTTATATTCACTGGAGTGAAAAATATGCAGTAAGCAGACGAATTTGCAACCTCAGCTTACCAAATGTACACATAACATAGATTTCCAAAAGAGGATTGAAATGTCACCAATTGATTCCATTGGTGAAAACTTTTATGCATCTCCCAGAACCAGACCTTATAATTGTGCACTGTGGTGGGAACGATCTAGGCACAATCACTGGGGTAGGTCTGGAAATGCTTCTAAAAGACACCTTTCGACAATTGATGACACTTTTTCCTCGATCTGCCTTGGTATATTCCAATATATGCCAAAGACAGAAATGGAATTGGTCCAATCACCATTGTGCACAATTTGAGAAAGCAAGGAGACATGTAAATAAATCTGTTTCTGCGTTCCTCAGAGATTATAGCATGGGTTCTATTTACCACAACAACTTGCGATACCACATGCAAGACGTCTATAGGAGAGACGGTGTTCATTTCACGAATGAGGGAAACAGAATCTTCCTCTGCAACATCAGACTCTGCATCGGTACTTACTTATAAATGCAGAAAACACTCAATTAACACAAGGGCTCTTTTCAGAGCCACCTTATATCTAAGCACTCAAACTTCTGATTTACCTCCAATTTCACACTCTTGTAAATAGGTGTGCGCGACCGGGTGCGCGCACCCCGTATTTTTTTCCGGGGAAAAATTATATCTTTTTGCGTTTAAGGGCCATACTGCACACCCCGAGAAAAGCTACGCAGCAAGACAATCTCTACCTTCTCCCCTTTCCATGTTTCAACGCTTTGAAATGAACAATATATTTACTCGCAGTGACAAAATGGCGGACAAAACTTCCTGATTTCCTTCGAATCGAACGTTAACAGACGTCACGCAGCCAAAAAAAATTCCGCTCACGCGCAGCCGCTTGGGTGCGCGCACGTGTGCGCGCCTATAGATATATAATTGGCTTTAACTTTAATATTCTCAACAACTACTGAACGGATTTACACCATTCCAAAAAAAGCGTAATCTGCGAACAAGACTCTACAGTTTTGGCAAATTTCTTATAAATTCATTCACCCGTTCTAAATGTAGCCGAGTCTAAAGGTCCTATGGAAAATAACATGGAGAAAACATGTTTTGGGACCCCCCTTATATCTCAGCCCCCACTTGACCAATCCCCCCCAAACTTTCAGGGAAGGAGCGCAGCGGACCTAGCCATCTTCTTTGAGAAATTCGCAAAGACTCATCCACCAGGACCAAAGTTATTCCAAATAGAATGTTGAGGATTTCCTATGGAAAACAATCCTAACTATAACTACCTACTGGCGACCGCCAGTAGGTAATACCTATATATATATGAGATGCCATCAGTGATGTCATCAGTGATGTCATTTGAGATGTCATCAGTGATGTCATCAGTGATGTCACTGACCATGTCATGAATGATGTAATATGTGACATCATCAGCAGTGGATTGCGGGTGCGCGATATATAGTTAGTGCAACTAACTATATATGGAATTTCAATGGTTTTGTGTGAGTAAAATAAGGTTTTGTAAATGCGAATTCCTAACTATATATGGTCTATAACCTATGGTTTTTTCAGTGAATTTTCAAGGTTTTGTAAATGCTAATTCCTAACTATATATGGTCTATAACCTATGGTTTTTTCAGTGAATTTTCAAGGTTTTGTAAATGCTAATTCCTAACTATATATGGTCTATAGCCTATGGTTTTTTCAGTGAATATATATATATACATACATATATAAACATATATCATCTGTATATCTATATAAATACAAACATAAATGCATGCATACATATACTTATATGCATACAGATGCATGTTATTTACATGAAAGTTGAAAAAACACTAACAAAAGCAAAGCTAAAAAGCCACCTCAATACAAACAGAATGGCTTTAACTTAAACGAGGGCGAGATCTATTGCATTTTCAATGCTTGTTTACTTTGGTTCCATCAAGAAGGCATTCAGATGTGTCACACATTTGCCATAAATTCTGAATGTTAGCACTCTAGTTGCACATTAGATCACTGTAGTAAAGCTACTGCTCACCAGGGATGTCTGCTGCTGGTATTCAAAGTGCATGTTTCAGTCTGCATGTCAGAATTTTTTTAATGAAATAGAAGAGGATTTGAGAAGTCACTCAAAATGATCCCTAATTTTTCTTTCTGAAGCACTAATCATACTTTCTATGGCAAAATTAACCCCCTCATGTTGTTCCTTTTTAAATTTAGTGTTTTCAGACTTACCACTTCATTCCAATCAAGATGGCTTCTGGTGTGCCATACTTTTGTCATAAGTAAGACTGTTAGCGCTCTAGTTGTTCTTTAGAACACTCTGGGACATTCTGTCATTGGGCTATACTTGGGGTACATCTGGGTGATATTTGGGCTACATTTAGGCTCTTTTGTCTCTGGTGGCCATCTTGGGAGACTGTATGTCAGAATTTTTTAATGAAATTGAAGAGGGTTTGAGAAGTCACTCAAAATGTGCCCTAATTTTTCTTTCTGCAGCACTAATCATAATTCATATGGCAAAATATACCCCCTCATTTTGTTCCTTTTTAAATTAAATGTTTTAAGAGTTACCACTTTATTCCAATCAAGATGGCTTCAGGTGTGCCATATCTTTGTAATAAGTAGGACTGTTAGCGCTCTAGTTGTTCTTTAGAACACCCTGGGACATTCTGTCATTGGGCTATACTTGGGCTACATCTGGGTGATATTTGGGCTATATTTGGGCTCTTTTGTCTCTGGTGGCCATTTTGGGAGACTGCATGTCAGAATTTTTTAATGGAATAGAAGAGGATTTGAAAAGTCACTCAAAATGTGCCCTAATTTTTCTTTCTGCAGCACTAATAATAACTTCTATTGCCTAATATACCCCCTCATTTTGTTCCTTTTTAAATTAAATGTTTTAAGAGTTACCACTTTATTCCCATCACTATGGCTCCAGGTGTGCTATACCTTTGTAATAAGTAGGACTGTTAGCGCTCTAGTTGTTCTTTAGAACACTCTGGGACATTCTGTCATTGGGCTATACTTGGGCTACATCTGGGTGATATTTGGCTACATTTGGGCTCTTTTGTCTCTGGTGGCCATTTTGGGAGACTGCATGTCAGAATGTTTTAATGAAATAGAAAAGGATTTGAGAAGTCACTCAAAATGTGCCCTAATTTTTCATTCTGCAGCACTAATCATACTTTCTATGGCAAAATATACCCCCTCATGTTGTTCCTTTTTAAATTAAATGTTTTAAGAGTTACCACTTTATTCCAATCAAGATGGCTTCAGGTGTGCCATACCTTTGTAATAAGTAGGACTGTTAGCGCTCTAGTTGTTCTTTAGAACACTCTGGGACATTCTGTCATTGGGCTATACTTGGGCTACATCTGGGTGATATTTGGGCTACATTTGGGCTCTTTTGTCTCTGGTGGCCATTTTGGGAGACTGCATGTCAGAATGTTTTAATGAAATAGAAAAGGATTTGAGAAGTCACTCAAAATGTGCCCTAATTTTTCATTCTGCAGCACTAATCATACTTTCTATGGCAAAATATACCCCCTCATGTTGTTTCTTTTTAAATTAAATGTTTTAAGAGTTACCACTTTATTCCAATCAAGATGGCTTCAGGTGTGCCATACCTTTGTAATAAGTAGGACTGTTAGCGCTCTAGTTGTTCTTTAGAACACTCTAGGAGGCTGCAGTAGGACACAAAGGAATCAACTGACAGTCTCTGTCCTTGTTGGATGTACATGATTACTGAGAATGTCAGACTTCATTTTCACATGACTGAGAAAGATAATGTGAATTTACAGAAAATATGCTTTCAGTTTAGCTTATAGATCCCCTTCCAAACCACTGTGGGAAAATCATGAGATATTAGTTTTCTTTCAAACAATATTCATGATATCACAGCAGAAGGTTTTTTCACATGGTAAAATCACCTTAGAACCCACCACAATTCCTAAAACGAGTATGGTACCATCAACAAATGATTTATAATGTAACTAAAGTCCTAAAACCCTCTATTAACTACAATGCTTTTTAATGAGGTGCTATCATGTATATTGGTCCCAAGATGGCTGCCAACACTTCTTGGATGAAGTGCTGACAGCCAATCAGATCAGATGTGTGGTTAGGCTCCGCCCAGATATATATCTTTTTTTGAACCTAAATTACTCAAAATCCACTGGAGCACATATATTGAGACCTAGCAAAGGCACATCGGGCTAACAGTCCCTACAATTTTGCCAAGTTTCGCGCAAATCCATTCAGCCGTTCGAGCTAAAAGTGAGGCCAACCGCCCTATTGAAATTAACATGGGAAAAACGCGTTTTGGGACCCCCCTTTTTTCTCGCCCCCCCCTTGATGAAACCCCCCAAATTGTCAGGGGCTGCTCAGAAACAAAATGTTCCATTTTCCTGAAAATTTCAGCCAATTCCGTCCACAAACGCCAAAGTTATTAGACATAGAATTTTCAAAAATCCCATAGAGAAAAAATCCTAACTATATATACCTACTGGCGACCGCCAGTAGGTAATATATAGTTATAGTTAGGATTTTTTTCAATGTTAAATCTCAAAATTCTATTTGGAATAACTTTGGCGCCGGTTGACGAATCTGACTGAAAATTTCCTCAAAATGGCCTCGAGGCATTCCGGTCCTTCCCTGAAAGTTTTGTGGGGATTCGTCAAGCGGGGGCCGAGATAAAAGGGGGTTCCCAAAACGCATTTTACCAATGTTAATTTCCATAGGGCGGTCAATTTCACTTTTAGCCCGAAAGGCTGAATGGATTTCCACCAAACTTGGCAAAATTGTAGGGACTGGTAGCCCGATGTGCCTTTGCTATGTCTCAAGATATATGCTCCAGTGGATTTTGAGTAATTTAGGTTCAAAAAAATATATATATCTATAAGCGCGTCCCGGTACACGCACCGGGCGTGCTACGAGACTTGCGCACGGAAAGCTGATTAGCTTTCGGGTGTCTGCAAACATTCGAAACAGTCCAGGGCGGCTCCAATCTTATCTCTTGGTAAAATCGAGACACAAGAAGTGTCAAAAACAAAGGGGGGAATTGACCATAAGGAGGCAGGGTAGACCCCCCTGACCCCCTAGGTTTAATGTGGGGGCCATAAAAGGGCCCCACGGGGTAAAAAAATAAATATTTTTTTTTATTTTCGGGGGGGAGCGCCCGGTACGCGCACCGGGGAGCGCACCGGGGAGCGCACCAGGGAGAAAAGAGAATGGCAGAGTTTTAAAATGTAAGTCATTTTATATAGATGGGAGGTAGTTCTGAAAAGAACTGTTTTTTTATTCTTTTTGTTGTTTTATATTTTTTGGGGGGGTTTTTAACCCCTTCGACGCTGATGACGAGCTGGGCTCGTCATGGCGTAGCCTCCTCGCACGCTGATGACGAGCCGCAGCTCGTCACGTAAAGTGCGATTTAGAAAAACTCAGCGCAGGAACGGAATTCCGCTAGCGCGCATGGAGTTAAACATTTTTTGTTTTTTTTGGTTTTTCTGAACATTTTTTTTTTGTATTTTTTAAGGGGAGAAACAAAAAACAGGCATTTCAAAAGGGCTCAACAGGAGAAAAAAAAAGTGCAACAAATTAATATTTCCTTTGGCACTTGTGGTTTTCCCAAGCACGAATAATAAGAGTGATGCAATGCTTACCATAGCAAATCGTTTGACCACAAAATTTACAAACTATTTTAAAATTTGAAAAGTTGGTTTGAATGATGGAACATGTCTCCCTAACTTCTGGTCCTGATGGGGTGGAAACAGTAGTTTGGGAGGTGCTGGCAGAAGATTGGACAGTTTTTTTGGCAAGTTCCCTGACCTCTGCCCTAGAATAGTTATTGGGATGCTTTCTAAGCATATGCCGAATCATTGTGTGGATGCCGAAGGACTACTTCTTGTTGGGATTCCCCCTTGACAGCTCCTGATGACAGATTAGGCAGGTTGCTTTAGGTGTATTTACTTTTTTTTTGTCACTCGGGATAGAAAAAAATTGCCATATGATGTGCTCTTTTGGCTTGTAGGTTATGTTGTCCTCTCGGAGGAATCTACTCTCCTCTTCGTCCTCATCCTCCTCCTGTTCTTGATTCCACCACTGTGAAGTTGTGGAGATCCTTGTGGTGGTGGTGGTGGTGGTGGTCCAGAAGATCCAGCAGCTGCAGCTAATGTAGCCATCTTTGACAGATATAAGTAAAGGTCTTCCTCTCTCAAAGCAAAAAGGTAGAATAAGGAAAAAAGGTGGGGGCTTTCATCATTTGGAAAAAAAAATATCCTGAACCAATGAAAAGTGTTAATTTTAGGTCACATGACCAGGGGTTTCATCATTATGAAACTAAAACTGTTATGAACCAATAAAAAGTGCTATTTTCAGGGCACATGACCCGACGCGCTTATGCTACGCGCCCCCGGGCGCGTAGCGTAAGTGCGTCGGTGCACTTACGCCGTGCGTTTCAAGCAGACGCGGCTACGCGATACGTCACCATCATGTTTTTGTTCGCAATAATGGCGCTTACGGGACGCTAACCGGTGCGCGCCCGACGGGGCGCTTCATATAATTACGCTTTCCGGTGCGCTCCGCGGGGCGCGCAACGAGAGCGCACCGAGGCAAAAAAAATATATATATTAAAATAAATTAGGCAAAATTGTAGGGACTGGTAGCCCGATGTGCCTTTGCTATGTCTCAAGATATATGCTCAAGTGATTTTAACGAAAGTTAACTTTGAAAAAATATATATTGGGCTACATTGGGATTTATATATGTTAGAGCCCAAATGTAGCCCAAATCTAGCCCAATGTAGCCCAATATAGCCCAATGTAGCCCAAAGATGGCCACCAGAGACAAAAAAAACAAATGTAGCCAAAATATTAGCCAGATGTAGCCCAAATATAGACCAATGACAGAATGTCCCAGAGTGTTCTAAAGAACAACTAGTGCGCTAATAGTCTTACTTATAAACTGAGATTTATAGTTAGCAATTAGCATTAAAAAAACTTTGAAATACAATGAAAAAAACATAGGTTTCACACCAGTTATAGTTAGGAATCAGCATTAAAAAAATGTATGAAATTCACTACAAAAACAGAGGTTTCACACCAGTTATAGTTAGGAATTAGCATTTAAAAAACCTAAGAAATTCACTGAAAAAACCATAGGTTTCACACAAGTTATAGTTAGCTGGAAATTTTACTGACATAAAACCAATGAAATTCCACGTTATAGTTAGTTGGACTCACTATAACTTGCACGTGTAATGCACTGCTGATGACATCACATATTACATCACTCATGACATGGTCAGTGACATCACTCATGACATCACTGATGACACCATCCTTGTGACAGAGTGACAGACCTCCTTTCACTGTAAAGTAACCCTTGAAACACATATTCAAAAATAGAAACTAACATTTTCAAAAAAGTGGATATACCCATACCAGTTACAACAACCAATTCAGTAATTCCACCATCTATGTACACATTCACTCATTCACCAACAGTTTTATATAGTCACTCATACATATACTCACTCATCATATGTAGTGATACCCCTATACATCCTGTTACACACCGACAGTCATCAGAAAGTTACTCACACACATACTCACACATGCAAATAAACTAATAAACATCCATTTATTTACATATACAGATATTCACACACTACCACTTTACTTCTAAGGAAACTTACACATATTTACTCTCTTAAACAATCACTTATAGAAACACATACTTATTTAAACAGGAACTCTTTCAATCTCTCACTCTCACATATACTGACTTATATATATCAATACTCACATATACTAGATTAAAACATATGTCATTACTGATAAAGACACTAGTGAGGCAGGCATTCAATCACTAACACACACATATACACACTCATCCACTCATACAGTCCTGCACATATGCTGTTTTCAAAAAACATACAAACAGTGAGTCAGTCATTGATGCATCTATATACTAAGTAACACGCCCACCAAACCATACAGACACTCATACTGATACTAAAAAACATCTAATAACCCATATACACACACATGTAGCTACTCACCAACCCATGCAGCCACTTATACACAAAGTGAAACACTGATACATATATTTAAATATTTAAACATTACTAGCTAATATATGTATTCACTAAGATACACTTAATAAGCCAGTTATCCAATTATTTTTTTTAAAAAAACATTCATTAAGACAATATTTTAAACATTTATACTTCCATCGACCTTTAAATATACATATATAAAACATATTTATTTTTCAGAAAGACACACATTCACTGGATGGTGTCATCAGTGATGTCATGAGTGATGTCACTGACCATGTCATGAGTGATGTAATATGTAATGTCATCAGCAGTGCATTACACGCGCAAGTTATAGTGAGTCCAACTAACTATAACGTGGAATTTCATTGGTTTTATGTCAGTAAAATTTCCAGCTAACTATAACTGGTGTGAAACCTATGGTTTTTTTCAGTGAATATATATATATATATATATATATATATATATATATATATATATATATATATATATATATATATATATATATATATATATATATATATATATATATATATACCTACTGGCGATAGCCAGTAGGTATATATAGTTAGGATTTTTTTCCTATGGGATTTTTGAAAATTCTATGTTGAATAACTTTGGCTTATGAGGAGAGAATTGGCTGAAATTTTCAGGAAAATGGAACATTTTGTTTCTGAGCAGCCCCTGAAAATTTGGGGGGGTTTCGTCAAGGGGGGGCTGAGAAAAAACGGGGGTCCCAAAACGTGTTTTTCCCATGCAATTTTCCATAGGGCGGTTGGCCTCACTTTTAGCCTGAACGGCTGAATGGATTTACACCAAACTTGGCAAAATTGTAGGGACTGGTAGCCCGATGTGCCTTTGCTATGTCTCAAGATATAGGCTCCAGTGGTTTTTACGAAAATTAACTTTGAAAAATATATATTGGGCTACATTGGGCTATATATATGTTGGAGCCCAAATGTAGCCCAATGTAGCCCAATGTAGCCCAATGTAGCCCAAAGATGGCCACCAGAGACAAAAAAAACCAAATGTAGCCCAAATATCAGCCAGATGTAGCCCAACTATAGCCCAATGGCAGATTGTCCCAGAGTGTTCTAAAGAACAACTAGAGTGCTAACAGTCCTACTTATTACAAAGGTATGGCACACCTGAAGCCATCTTGATTGGAATAAAGTGGTAACTCTTAAAACATTTAATTTAAAAAGGAACAAAATGAGGGGGTTCATTTTGCCATAGAAAGTATGATTAGCGAATATATGACGAAATCCCGCATACCATCAGTCCGCAAAAAAAATCCCGCATGTACTATTAGGCCGCAAATTAAAATAACGAAAACTTTTAGAACGAATATGCCTTTAGCATACACTAAACAACTAAACTACCCTAAACCCTAAAACACTACCCTCAGCATGACCCTACACTAAACAAACACTACAACACTACCCTAAACCCTAAAACACTACCCCCAGCATGACCCTACACTACACAAACACTACAACACTACCCTAAACCCTAAAACACTACCCCCAGCATGACCCTACACTACACAAACACTACAACACTACCCTAAACCCTAAAACACTACCCCCAGCATGACCCTACACTACGCAAACACTACAACACTACCCAAAACCCTAAAACACTACACCCCAACATGACCCTACACTACGCAAACACTACAACACTACCCTAAACCCTAAAACACTACCCCCAGCATGACCCTACACTACGCAAACACTACAACACAACCCTAAACCCTAAAACACTACCCCCAGCATGACCCTACACTACGCAAACACTACAACACAACCCTAAACCCTAAAACACTACCCCCAGCATGACCCTACACTACGCAAACACTACAACACTAACCTAAATCCTAAACCACTACCCCCAGCATGACCCTACACTACGCAAACACTACAACACTACCCAAAACCCTAAAACACTACACCCCAGCATGACCCTACACTACGCAAACACTACAACACTACCCTAAACCCTAAAACACTACCCCCAGCATGACCCTACACTACGCAAACACTACAACACTACCCAAAACCCTAAAACACTACCCCCAGCATGACCCTACACTACGCAAACACTACAACACTACCCTAAACCCTAAAACACTACCCCCAGCATGACCCTACACTACGCAAACACTACAACACTACCCTAAACCCTAAAACACTACCCCCAGCATGACCCTACACTACGCAAACACTACAACACTACCCTAAACCCTAAAACACTACCCTCAGCATGACCCTACACTACGCAAACACTACAACACTACCCAAAACCCTAAAACACTACCCCCAGCATGACCCTACACTATGCAAACACTACAACACTACCCAAAACCCTAAAACACTACCCCCAGCATGACCCTACACTACGCAAACACTACAGCACTACCCAAAACCCTAAAACACTACCCCCAGCATGACCCTACACTACGCAAACACTACAACACTACCCTAAATCCTAAAACACTACCCCCAGCATGACCCTACACTACGCAAACACTACAACACTACCCAAAACCCTAAAACACTACACCCCAGCATGACCCTACACTACGCAAACACTACAACACTACCCTAAACCCTGAAACACTACCCCCAGCATGACCCTACACTACGCAAACACTACAACACTACCCAAAACCCTAAAACACTACACCCCAGCATGACCCTACACTACGCAAACACTACAACACTACCCTAAACCTTAAAACACTACCCCCAGCATGACCCTACACTACGCAAACACTACAACACTACCCTAAACCCTAAAACACTACCCCCAGCATGACCCTACACTACGCAAACACTACAACACTACCCTAAACCCTAAAACACTACCCCCAGCATGACCCTACACTACGCCAACACTACAACACTACCCTAAACCCTAAAACACTACCCCCAGCATGACCCTACACTACGCCAACACTACAACACTACCCAAAACCCTAAAACACTACCCCCCAGCATGACCCTACACTACGCAAACACTACAACACTACCCAAAACCCTAAAACACTACACCCCAGCATGACCCTACACTACGCAAACACTACAACACTACCCAAAACCCTAAAACACTACACCCCAGCATGACCCTACACTACGCAAACACTACAACACTACCCAAAACCCTAAAACACTACCCCCAGCATGACCCTACACTACGCAAACACTACAACACTACCCAAAACCCTAAAACACTACCCCCAGCATGACCCTACACTATGCAAACACTACAACACTACCCTAAACCCTAAAATACTACACCCCAGCATGACCCTAGACTACGCAAACACTACAACACTACCCAAAACCCTAAAACACTACCCCCAGCATGACCCTACACTACGCAAACACTACAACACTACCCTGAACCCTAAAACACTACCCCCAGCATGACCCTACACTACGCAAACACTACAACACTACCCTGAACCCTAAAACACTACCCCCAGCATGACCCTACACTACGCAAACACTACAACACAACCCTAAACCCTAAAACACTACCCCCAGCATGACCCTACACTAAACAACCACCACAACTCTACACTACACTAACACAACACTACACTACACAACACTACATTACACTACACAATCACTAACCCACGAAAAAATTAACACAAACCCACTTACCTCTCTCGTCATCGTGGTTTTCACAACGCAAATGCATTTACCATACATGCCTTTAAAACGTAATTCTTTGTAAAGGCATGCGCGATAAATGCACATGCGTTTTGAAAAAATGCGGGATAATGGTATGCGAGCTCAATGACCTTGCGGGATAATGGTATGCGGACTGAAAGTCTGCGGGATAAAAAATGCGGGAAAATGGCTGCAAACCATGATTAGCAGCAGACTTCCCTGGTGAGCACTAGCTTTACTACAGTGATCTAATGAGCAACTAGAGTGCTAACATTCAGAATTTATGGCAAATGTGTGACACATCTGAATGCCTTCTTGATAGAACCAAAGTAAACAAGCATTGAAAATGCAATAGATCTCGCCCTCGTTTAAGTTAAAGCCATTCTGTTTGTAATGAGGTGGCTTTTTAGCTTTGCTTTTATCAGTGTTTTTAAAACTTTCATGTAAATAACATGCATATGTATGCATATATGTATATGTATGCATGCATTTATATTTATATAGATATGCAGATTACATATGTTTATATATGTATATCGCCAGTAGGTATATATATTTAGGATTTTTTCTCTATGGGATTTCTGAAAATTCTATGTCTAATAACTTTGGCGTTTGTGGACGGAATTGGCTGAAATTTTCAGGAAAATGGCACATTCTTTTTCTGAGCAGCCCCTGAAAATTTGGTGGGGTTTCGTTAAGGGGGGGCCGAGAACAAAGGGGGGTCCCAAAACGCGTTTTTCCCATTCATTTTTCCATAGGGCGGTTGGACTCACTTTTAGCTCGAACGGCTGAATAGATTTACATGAAACTTGGCAAAATTGTAGATATGGTTTGCCCGACGTGCCTTTGCTATGTCTCAATATAAGTGCTCCAGTGGATTTTGAGAAATTAACGTTTAAAAAAATATATATATCTGTGACAGCGCTCCGGTTAGCGCCCCGGTTCGCGTACCTGACGCGTAACGGAACTTCGCAAAGCGAATCTGATTGGCTCTCCGGTGTCTGTCAACATTCTAAACAAAACGGAGCGGCCGTCATCTTGTCTCTCGGTACGATCGAGAGACAAGATGTGGTGAAAAACGAAGGGGGAAATGAAGGAAAGGGGGCAAGGTAGACCACTCCTGACCCCCTAGGATTGATGAGGGGGATATTAAAGTGCCCCGCGGGGCAAAACATTTTGCGATTTTACGCCGTAGAGGCGCGTCCCGGTACGCGAACCGGGCAGCTCACCGGGCAGCTAACCGGGCAGCTAACCGGCAGCGTAGCTGTCAACATTGTAAACAGTCCGGAGCGGCCGCCATCTTGTCTCTCGGTAGGTTCGAGAGACAAGATGTGGTGAAAAAAGAAGGGGGAAATGAAGGAAAGGGGGCAGGGTAAACCCCTCCTGACCCCCTAGGATTGATGAGGGGGATATTAAAGTCCCCCGCGATTTTTCGCGGTAGAGGCGCTTCCCGGTACGCGAACCGGGCAGCTAACCGGCAGCGTACCGGGAGTCCGCCATCTTGTGTTTTTGGAGCGTCCGGTTCGCGTACCGGGTAGCGTCCCGGTAAGCGTAACAAGGGGAAAACCAAGAGAAACAGTAAAAAAAAAATTAAGGGAATAGATTTCCAGCAAACTTGGCAAAATTGTAGGGACTGTTTGTTTGATGTGCCTTTGCAAGGCCTCAAGATATGTGCACGTGTGGATTTTGTCTAATTAAGGTTAAAAAAAATATATATATCTGTAAGCGTGCTCCGGCACGCTTACGTTACGGGTTTTGTTTGCGCTGCAGAACCGATACGTCACGGTTATGTGACGCGTCATGAGGCGTCTCACGTGGCTACGTGATACGTCACGTAATAAAGAATATATTTTACAGCTATAGATATTAGCTTTTAAAAAACCAATGAAATTCACTGAAAAAACCATAGGTTATAGACCATATATAGTTAGGAATTTGCATTTACAAAACCTTGAAAATTCACTGAAAAAACCATAGGTTAGAGACCATATATAGTTAGCTGGACATTTTATTGACATAAAACCAATGAAATTCCATATATAGTTAGTTGCACTAACTATATATCGCGCACCCGCAATCCACTGCTGATGATGTCACATATTACATCATTCATGACATGGTCAGTGACATCACTGATGACATCACTGATGACATCTCAAATGACATCACTGATGACATCACTGATGACATCTCAAATGACATCAGTGATGACATCATGACACACCAATACCAGTTACTACATACGCACTCACTGATTCCTACGTCTACACACACATTCACTCATTCACCCATACAATCACTCATACATACAGTCACTCATTATTACAACACTATCATATGCACTCATACACCTATGCAGACACTCACACACTGCCACTCATCCATGGAGTTACTCACACACCTAGTCAGTCCTGTAAAGAATCAATCACACTTCCATTTCCTCATCTATACAGTTAAACACAGAACACCATACTTCAGTGACATCACTGATGACATCACTGATGACATCTCAAATGACATCACTGATGACATCATGACACACCAATACCAGTTACTACATACGCACTCACTGATTCCTACGTCTACACACACATTCACTCATTCACCCATACAATCACTCATACATACAGTCACTCATTATTACAACACTATCATATGCACTCATACACCTAGTCAGTCCTGTGAAGAATCAATCACACTTCGATTTCCTCATCTATACAGTTAAACACAGAACACCATACTTTTCACACATATACTAACACATACTTACTCTCTTATACAATCACTGATACAAGTACACATTGATATGCACAGAGTCACACACCTCCCAGCCAGCCACACACACACTGAGTCTTCCATACATCCAGTCATCCTTCAATATGTAAAACATATTTAAACTTTACAAAAACACACAGACACTAGATGATGTCATCAGTGATGTCATTTGAGATGTCATCAGTGATGTCATCAGTGATGTCATTTGAGATGTCATCAGTGATGTCATCAGTAATGTCACTGACCATGTCATGAATGATGTAATATGTGACATCATCAGCAGTGGATTGCGGGTGCACGATATATAGTTAGTGCAACTAACTATATATGGAATTTCATTGGTTTTATGTCAATAAAATGTCCAGCTAACTATATATGGTCTCTAACCTATGGTTTTTTCAGTGATATATATATATATATATATATATATATATATATATATATATATATATTCCAACGTAAAGGTTACCCCCAAAAGGAAAAGCCACCAGCCAGGAAGGTAAACTTGCCGTTTTTTATTTGCAGGTTACAGCATTACTGCAGATGAAGCCAAGTCCAATTGAATTAGCAGCCTGACGCGTTTCATGCTCCAAAAGCATTTCTTCAGAGGCTTGAGCTTTGTGGAAAGCACTGCAATCATTAGTCCTTAACACCTGCCTCAGTGGGCGTTGGCTCACCCTAAGCATTCTGGTGTATATATATATACGAAACTTCCTCCAAAAAGAATGAAGCAGGAGCCCAAGGGGGACATGGAAAACGGGCTTTATTAACTGTCAGGTAGTCCCGGTGGCGGTAGATGCATTTCGCCGTCGTGGCTTCCTCAGTACCCAACACTGGGAGCCTTCATCCGTTGTGTGTTCATCCTGCTGCCTCCGTTGAAGCATCCGCTCCTCCCCCTAGCAATAAGGCCCACCTGTTGGAGTCCGGTTCAGTTGGAGGACTACAACTCCCAGAAAGCCTAGTGAGTGTGGCTGTCCGGGTTGGTGAGGTGGGGGAGGGTGTGATAGTTGTTATCCTCGCGGTCACCAAAGCAGGACACGATGACCACTGTAGTGGGGTTAAAGCAGCCAGTCTCCCACATCCCCTGACGTCGCCACTCCCAGCGCGCAGAAAGTCAAGGTTGCAGGGATCAGAAGTGCAGGTGCACAAAGTCCCAAACGAGGCAATGCCTCTCTGCTCCGTATTCTCTGCAGGCGGGGCGGGTGCCGGACTATCCTTCACAGGAAACAGTGGACGCCGTGCAAGGCGAGTTACCAGCAGCTGTCCGGGTCCCAGAAACGTGGCGGTGCTCCTGAATTGTGTCACTGGCAGGCACAATAAATACAAACGAAACTTCCTCCAAAAAGAATGAAGCAGGAGCCCAAGGGGGACATGGAAAACGGGCTTTATTAACTGTCAGGTAGTCTATGGCAAAATGAAATCCCTCATTTTGTTCCTTTACAAATTAAATGTATTAAGTGTTACCACTTTATTCCAATCAAGGTGACTTTCTGTCAATGGGCTATAGTTGGGCTACATCTGGCTGATATTTGGGCTACATTTGTGCTCTTTTGTCTCTGGTGGCCATCTTGTGAGACTGCATATCAGAATTTTTTTAATGAAATATAAGAGGATTTGAGAAGTCACTCAAAATGTGCCCTAATTTTTCTTTCTTCAGCACTAATCATAATTTCTATGGCAAACTGAACCCGCTCATTTTGTTCCTTTGCAAATTAATTGTTTTCAGACTTACCACTTCATTCCAATCAACATGACTTCAGGTGTGCCATACTTTTGTCATAAGTAAGACTGTTAGCGCTCTAGTTGTTCTTTAGAACACTCTGGGACATTCTGTCATTGGGCTATAGTTGGGCTACATCTGGCTGATATTTGGGCTACATTTGTTTTTTTTGTCTCTGGTAGCCATCTTTGGGCTACATTGGGCTACATTTGGGCTCTAACATATATATAGCCCGATGTAGCCCAATATATATTTTTTCAAAGTTAATTTTCGTAAAAACCACTGGAGCACATATCTTGAGACATAGCAAAGGCACATCGGGCTACCAGTCCCTACAATTTTGCCAAGTTTGGTGCAAATCCATTCAGCCGTTCGGGCTAAAAGTGAGTTTGACCGCCCTATGGAAATTAACATGGGGAAAACATGTTTTGGGACCCCCCTTTTAAATTGGCCCCCGCTTGACAAATCCCCCCCAAACTTCCAGGGAAGGACCGGAGCTCCATGAGGAACATTTGAGAAAATTTTCAGGCATATTCGTCAACCGACGCCAAAGTTATTAACAATAGAATTTTGAGATTTTGCATTGAAAAAAATCCTAACTATAACTACCTACTGGCTACAGGTTTTATATATGTATATATATATCCAAAAAAACAGTCCTGCTCCCACAAAGAAGAGGCACGTACACGAGGTGTGCATGGATAAGGCTTCTTTATTGTT
This sequence comes from Lissotriton vulgaris, assembly GCF_964263255.1. Lineage (NCBI taxonomy): Eukaryota > Metazoa > Chordata > Amphibia > Caudata > Salamandridae > Lissotriton > Lissotriton vulgaris. The sequence continues at coordinate 533,110,726 of NC_141693.1, read as the reverse complement.
ATTCAGGTCTCCCACGACCCCGCATATATATAAACATAGTATTAACAAAAAAAATACAATACATTTACCATAGGAAAGCGAGAGGGCTAAATATACTATTACCACTCCAGTGAGTGCAACAGTAGAAAAAACATTGGATAGCGTAGCACTAAACATTACTATTCCCACTCCCCTGAGTGCAACAGTAGGGAAAACGTTGGATAGATGGAGGGTAAGAATTACTATTCCCACTCCAGTTAGTGCAACAGTAGGGAAAGCGTTGGATAGCGTAGGGGTAAAAATTACTATTCCCACTCTAGTGAGTGCAACAGTAGAGAAAGCATTGGATAGCGGGAGGGTAGAAATTACTATTCCCACTTCAGAGAGTGCAACCGTAGGGAAAGTGTTGACTAGCGTATGGGTAAAAATTACTATTTCCACTCCAGTGAGTACAATAGTAGGGAAAGTGTTGGATAGCGGGAGGGTTAAAATGACTATTCCCACTCCACTGAGTGCAGCAGTAGGGAAAGCGTTAGATAGCGGGAGGGTAAGAAAATACTATTCCAACTCCAGAGAGTGCAACAGTAGGTAAAACGTTGGATAGCGTAGGGGTAAAAATGACTATTCCCACTCCAGAGACTGCAACAGTAGGGAAAGCGTTGGATAGGGTAGGGGTAAAAAGTACTATTCCCACTCCCGTGAGTGCAACAATAGGGCCAGCGTTGAATAGCGAGAGGGTAAAAATTACTATTCCTACTCCAGAGACTGCAACAGTAGGGAAAGCGTTGGATAGCTTAGGAGTAAAAATTACTATTCCCACTCCACTGAGTGCAACAGTAGGGAAAGCGTTGGATAGTGTAGGGGTAGAAATGACTATTCCCACTCCAGAGAGTGCAACAGTAGGGAAAGCGTTGGATAGCATAGGGGTAAAAATTACTATTCCCACTCCAAAGAGTGCAACAGTAGGGAAAGTGTTGGATAGCGTAGGGTTAAAAATTACTATTTTCACTCCAGTAAGTGCAACAGCAGGGAAAGCATTGGATAGTGGGAGGGTAACAATGACTATTCCCACTCCAGAGAGTGCAACAGTAGGGAAACTAAATACTTCATATATAAATGAAAATAACATAAATGTTAATACCAATTACAAATTAATTTAAATAATTACCAATTTTATATAATATAATAAATAATCAATTATTCAAACAAACACAAATTAATTAATATTAATAATTACCTACTAATACAAATTATTTACCAATTAACAATAAATTAATTAACAATTTAAAATTAATAAAAAATTAGATCAAAAAATTACTATTAAATTACTTCCCACCCAATAAACCCACAACCCACTACAGAAAATAAATTAATAAAAGTAACATAATTATCAATTAATCAATTATTTAAAATTAAATAACAATTATATTGTAATTAATTACCAATTATTAATTAATTAACAATTATTAACAAATAAATACCAATAAATAAATTAACATATTTAATTAATTATAATTAAATTACTTCCCACCCTATTCCCCTATACACCCACAACCCGCTACAGAAAATATATTTCAAAAATTAACATATTTATCAATTAATCAATTAAAATGAATTACCAATTATATTTTAATTAATTATCAATGAATTAACAATTAATTCAAAATAAATACCAATAAATAAATTAACATATTCAATTAATTATAATTAAATTACTTCCCACCCTATTCCCCTATAAACCCACAACCAACTACAGAAAATAAATTACAAAAATTAACATATTTATCAATTAATCAATTAAAAATAATTGCCAATTATATTTTAATTAATTACCCATTAATATTTAATTCAAAATGAATTCAAAATAAATACCAATAAAAAAATAACATATTTAGCTAATTATAATTAAATTACTTCCCACCCTATTCCCCTATAAACCCACAACCCGCTACAGAATTATATTACGCAAATATTAAAAATAATATTAACTTACTTACCTCAAATTCGATATTTTTGTTGTCTATATTCTGTCCATTCGATATTTTTGTATTCTATATTCTGTCCATTTGATATTTTGTCCATTCTATAATTTTTTTTTTATTAAAGTTTTTATTAAATTTGGAAGTAAGGCAGTGATACATACAATAAAAGTCAATGTAGTCAGTAATGGCATTGAGATCTCAGAATAATAGGACACTTTTACACTTACACGTCATCTTATCAGTCCCATATGTACAATCCCCTCCTCCCACCCATTCTATATTTTTGATTCAATATTAATGGTATTCTATTCAATATTAATACTATTCTATTCAATATTTTGGTAGTCTATATTCTGTCTATTCGATATTATGTCTATTCTATATTTTTTACTCGATATTATTGCTACTCAATGTTAAAAACTCGATATTTTGACTGTACACCCATCAAAACCTGGCTAAATGACTGCTCAGGTTCCATTATCGATCTCCGCACTCCAGCAGGGTTTTCTATCAATTAATGTGACTGCAAGGCTAGCTTTCATACTCAGAATATAAAACCCTTACACCAAGTTGAATACTCCTCCTTCGAATATCTAGGAGTAGATCTCTCCCCCAAAGTCTCCAACCCGATCAAATTTCACGTCGTCAATCATCCACCATGAGAAAAAACTCAATTCCTTGAGTACTTAATGAACCTAATAACCCAAAACTTCCTGAAGGACTCCACAGACATTATACAAGGAGACCTAAATTTGCACTTGAACGATGCTGAAGATACAACAGTTCAAGCCTTATCCATCCTTCTGGAAAGGAAAGATCTCACTGAACACTGCAAACATCAAACTCAGAATAAGGGCTCTATCCTCGATGCTATAATTTCCAACCCCAATGCCAGATCTCTCCATACTAACCTACCCAGCCACTGGCCAGACCTAATCATCTCTCACTTCCCACCTCCACCCGACCTCGCTACCGCTAATGACCTTACTTCACATTAGAACACAAAAATGTCGGAAAGTCTCAACACTGTCGACCCCCTAATAATCAAGAAATCAAGATATATTCCTCCCATATTCTGGTTCAATAAAGAATTGAACAAAGAGCGATGACAAATGAGGCTGGTCGAAGAACATGGAGCAAAAACCCTCGCTGACCTATCTCTATCTTCTCCGTGCCGAATGCCTTAAATACAAATAACATATCTAAAGAAAAAAATGAGCTTTCTTCTGAGTTCAACTCAACCAATCCAGAAATAGATCTAAAGACCTTTTCTTTCCCACAACTCTCACTAGACTCCTCCATCTTTTCTCCCCTCAAAAAAGATACCCCCTCTCTCAATGCTGGTCCGCAACCTTATCCACCTCTAACCAATGACGGTTCTCCTAAATCGACCTCTGCAGTGAGACAGCCACCCAACCACAGTCACATTCAACTGAGGAACATAGCATCCTAAACCAAATTTGAAAATATTTCAGAAGAAGAAGTCTCTAAAATACTTGCATGCATGAAGCCGACTTCACACCTCTAAGTCTCCCTTCTCTCCTCTCTTATTAAATTCCCAGGCAAATCACTTCCCTAATATGGACTAAAATCATGAACCCCTCCTTATCTAGTGGTTCTATGCCAGCCTCCATTAAACTTGGTCAAGTCACCCCTTTCATCAAAAAGCCAGACGAAGACCCTAATAAACTCAATTATTATAGACCAGTAACTAACCTCCCTGTCCTGGCCAAAAACTATTGAAAAATGTGTCCTCTCACAATTTAACAACCACATCAACCAATCTGGGTTCAGGAAAGGCTCCAGTATAGAGACTGCAATAGTGAACATCGCAAATGACCTATATTGATCCCAGATGATGGTCAGGCCTGCCTCTTAATCCTACTGGACCTCTCATTGGCCTTTGTTACAGTCAACCACAACATGCTCCTAAATACTCTCTCACAGTGTGCAGGAATCAGTAGTACTGTACTTCAATGGTTTGCCTCGTACTTGCACCAACAATTTCAACTTATCAAACTAAACAGTTCCACCTTACCTGCAACATCAGTCACACAAGTAGTTCCCCAAAGATCGAAACACATCCAGCACCTAAACAACACTCTCTCTATGGTACAATCTTGGCTGACTAGCAAGTGCTTAAAGTTTGACCCCAATAAAACAGAACTCTTTATCAACCAAGCAAAAGAAAAAGTCCTGTCCTTGGCTGGCTCTGAACTATAAACTCTCTATCTCTAAATTGTAAAATCACTAGCAATTACACTTGATAAACAAATGAACATGAAAGACCATATCAATGTCTCAACAAAAAGTGCCTTCTGCACACTGAAAACCCTTCTTCCCTTCGGAAGACCTAAAGTCTACAGTGCAATCCCTGGTCATTTCAATCAATCAATCAATCAATCAATCAATCAATCAATCAATCAATCATCGCATTTATATAGAGCACTACTTACCCAGAGGGTCTCAAGGTGCTTTCCAAGCTCGACTATGGTAGCGCAATGATCACTGGTACCTCAAAAAGCCACCTTATCCTGATGAAATTCACACTCAAGGCAGCAGCCATACTTTTCTCTAGGGAGAGCTGATATGACCACATTGGGTTCACACTTGAGAAACTCAATTGGCTATAAATCATAGCAAGATGTATATTAAAAATGGCTGGCATTACCCACAAAGCTCCCTACATTGAAAATCCCAACAGTCTCACAAGATATCAAAAGATGGCCGAAAGAGACATTTGCAAATTATCAGCTCTTTACTTGTGATTCTGCCTAAATTTAATTAAGAAAAATCACTCACTCGGTCATTCTCCTGGAATTTAGAATGCTCGCCCACAGGATCTTCTTGACAACCAATCATTCCAACACTTCAAGAAATATCTCTAATTACTTCTCCTCATCAAATAGCTGATCCCTCACTCTTAAACTTCCAGAGACTCACTTCCCCTTTCCACCATCTCAGAGCCTGAACTTCGCTGCCTCTGGAAATTGCTGCATATCTATTCCCCTACCTCTGAAACAGCCTACCATTGTTACTTCCAAACTTTCTTTTTCATCCACGATACCATCTATTGTATCATTTTTGTCAGTTTATGCCTACTAGATAATATTTATTGTAGACTTTTTGCCTTTGCATGCCTAACATGCCTACCTCTCTTCATATGCTCTTCTTGTAGAGAATCTGTGCAAACTCTGCAACACATTCTGATACCTTTGGGTGACGTTTACGCTATCCAACACTCAAAAAACAAAATAAAATAAACCAATCATCAAGCATTGTTTAATATCTTTGAAATCCAAAAGCAAAAAATGCCTCTTCGCATTGAACGTTGGGGTCTGCGATTACAAGAATACAACTCCACCATCGTGCATTGTCCAGGGAAAGATCAGAACCCTGCCAACTACTTGTCACAAGTGGCTCAACAATGCACTGGCACCCATTCTGAGGCGGTTGAACCTTACATAAACTTCATAGTGAAATCAAGCACTCCAGCGGCATTTTGTTAGAACAAGTCAAGATAGCTGAAATTGAAATACATTATTACACATCAGTCTTGGTGCCAGCACCTCGACCTCTGACAAGTGACAGTAATTATCAAAAGTTTTGGAATACCAAAGATAAACTATTAATTACTCATGAAGTTAGTATTTTAAAGGGGTCAGGGATTTGCATTCCGGAGAGTTTCCAACAACAGATAATTGAAGTGGATCATGATGGACATGGTGGAATTGTTGCCACCAATCAAGCTCTCCGAAACTGAGTCTGGTTTCCATATCCCGATGAGAGAGTTAAAAGAGGATTAAAGGCCTGTCATCTATGCAACTGCTTGTCATTGAAAACCACTCAACAACCATTAAACTTCTAAAAGTTTCCAATGCATGCATTGAAAGAATAGACTTCTTTGGTCCTCTTGACAACGGACATCACCTGATGGTGATCGTTGAGGAATATGCCCATTTCCCATAGATCAAATAACTCTCATCTATCAATCAAGAACATGAAATTGAGAGATTAGACAGTATCTACGTGACTTGGGGTGTTCCTGCCATTTTAAAATCTTACAATGGCCAACATTCCAACAGTCAAGAATTCAAAGACTTTCTCGGTCATGTTAATATGAAGCATCAGAAGAGCAGCCCTCTTAAGCCACAGGCCAATTTCCTTGTTGACCATTTCAAGAGTACTCTGAAGAAAGTTTCCAGAGTGCTGTACCAGTAAAGCTTGAAGTTAAAGCTGCCTAAAATTCCACTCTTTGAACTTACCGCTCAACCCCTCATTCGACCACACGTGAAAACCCTGCCACCTTGATGTTCAGGAGAGCCATGATGACAAGTTACCTCAATGGATCAACAGAAGATCAAATACTGAGGAAGAAAAAAGAATGCAAGACTTGCATTGCAAGAAGATAATGAAATCCTACGCAGAAAAGCGTGATATGTAAAATATGTCACCTTCACTAGAGGTGATTGAGTTCTTGTTCATCAGCAGAGAAAACCAAAAGTCTGATTGCTCCTTTAGATGCAGAACATTTCATGTTGTGACCAGCAAAGGACACATGGTGATTGTCCAGCATCCTTGGAAGTTCATTATGTGTGAATTCTTGCGTTGCGTGGCTCATCACTCATCAGCCACTGATATCCTTGTAGAGACATGGTCTTAAAGGACAAGTGAAGAACCCCTGACTACTGCTGTTTCTCCATCATCGCCACCAGTTATAGACATTTCCACTGCCTATCCCCAGTTTCTGAAGAAACGGGTCGGAAAGTGTGATCCAAGCAACATGAAGTCTCATTGAAAAACTCAAATTGTATATATTGGTAAAGTATGTAAGTGGGAGATGTAGTTGGTCCTGATGGACTCCGTAGAACTGAGATGTAGGATTAGAGCATAGTGAATTGAATGCAGGTTTAGAATTTTGGATTTGCAGTAGCATGCAGAAAAATTATGACTTGTTATACTAAGCGCTGTGTGTGGCATAGACATTACTGCATACACATGCTGGGGAGGACACTACACACATAACCTGTTTCTCGTATTTCCCCACATTGAGCATTTTCAAAAGGTCAGAAAACTCCATAGATAAAAGGATCACTCTCCGAGGATTAGAAGGTTGTATATCTAAAATTGCAGAGGGAGGGAGATCAACTACTTGCAGTAGAAGGGATGTAAAGAAGGAAACTATATCCTCTTCCTCATTTCCCTTTGGGTGGGGGCCCAAAATACACATGTTATTGCATCTGTTCCTGTTTTCTAAGTCTTCAGCGTGTTTTTACATTTGAAAACCCTCTTTTTTCAAAGTCACAATTTTATTTTCACATTGAAAATTACTGACAGTCTGCTCCTATAACAGGTTTCTAGAACTCCGGGAAAAATGTTTTGAAAAGCATTGGGAAATTTGAAGAGTGAATCATGAAAATATTTCATAACCTGCAATGAATCAACTGGTCAAAATGCCCCCACCTGAATATGTAGAGTAGAAAAGGAATAAACGTAAACTAAAATTCCAAACACTGAAGAGAAAAACAAAGGCCTCAGTGAATGCACAAAATCCTCAAAATGTGGTCGTAATGTGAAGAGTAGCATAAATAGCATTAACTGATGAGATTAAGAGCTGCCCAGATACCTATCAAAGTGTCACTCACTGATAACTGATATCCAGAAGGTAGAGGTATCATTCACTGTAGTTAATTTGTGGTAAGATCATGTGATGGAGAGGAAATTTCCAATAAGTCAGTGAATGAAAATTTCAAAATGGCAGTTACAATCTGAAGAGCTGCATTACAGGGGCTGCAAGTACTTGTGGAGGATTACATGTATCTAAATGACATCAGTAATGAAACAGCATTATTTCCCAAACTCGAGTCTCAGCAAAACCGCTGGTCGCCAGCTGAAAGGTTCCCTGTCAGGAAGGAGCTGTCCCTTCAGGTGGCCATCTTGGGTGGCGCTCAATCCATGCCCCATCAGCTTGATTTTTTTTTATTCACATTACGCCAATGTATGGAAGTTAAACTACAAATCCATTATCCCGCAAACAACCCAATGAAAAAGCAAGAAAATTGAAAGTGGTAGACGTTGGGAAAAAATCAAACTGGAAAACAGGGCAACGATTGCAGTGTTTTTTCACAGTGTAAATCTGTTATAGCTTCATTTCACTTGCATAGGTAGGGTAAATCGCCCCCTCACCCAGCGTTCATCTTTCTGAGTTTGATTCACTTATGTGTAGGTTTTTAAAAATTCCTTTAAGAGTCCTCACCACTGGTTTTACCATTTCTGGCAATGCTTATATTTCTTGTACAATCTGACACACTGTGCTCTCATCAGCAGTAATTTTCTTCTACACTCCTTCCTGTCGATACAAATCAGCACCAAATTTGATGCACCCTTCACAAGTGAGATTTCTTTTCAAGTTACATTTTCTCTAATACCTTATCCATAATCATCCTCTATAAGTGCAGTGGATTCTGAGCTGAGAAATCTTGTGGACTTTTTTCATAATTTATTCTGCTGTTTATCCAAATGGATTTAGAAAAGGGGGCGGTGATGAACAGAGCGTCTGAATCAAGCAGACCACTCTCACCCAGTCCAAAGATCAGGGCTAGATCCATCACCGTTATTTATCTCACTGCCCCATCCCAGCTCAGAACCTGGCTATATGCAAATTAGTCTGTCCCTGGCCCAGTGCATCATGGGAACAGGGCAGACCAAACTACCAAGCCAATTCTTCACCAGAAAGGAGACAAGCTACCGGGGACCGGTTTCTGGCATTTCAGCCTCTTCGGCCCGGCTTGCTTGAATCCTGATGGAGCAGTGAGAAAGGGACTCATGTCTGAGTATACCCTGCCACACTCAGGTATACACACCATCAGGATTCAAGCAAACCGGGCCGAAGACGGCTGTAATGCCAGAAACCGGTCCCCGGGAGCTTGTTTCCTTCCCAGTGTAAGAATTGGCTTTTGTAGTTTGGTTTGCCCTGTTCCCATCATGCACTGGGACAGGAACAGACTAATTTGCATACAGACAGGTTCTGAAACTGGGATGGTGCAGTGAGCTAAAAAACGGTGTTGGCTCTAGCCCTGATCTCTTGACTGGGTGAGAGCTTTCTGCTTAATTCAGAGACTCTGTCCCTCACCACCCCTTGTTGTAAATATTTTTGTCCACCCTAAGCGTGGAAGGGTATTCTCAGATGTGAGACCCTTGCTCATTGCACCATCAGGATTCAAGCAAACCGGGCCGAAGACGGCTGTAATGCCAGAAACCGGTCCCCGGGAGCTTGTTTCCTTCCCAGTGTAAGAATTGGCTTTTGTAGTTTGGTTTGCCCTGTTCCCATCATGCACTGGGACAGGAACAGACTAATTTGCATACAGCCAGGTTCTGAAACTGGGATGGTGCAGTGAGCTAAAAAACGGTGTTGGATCTAGCCCTGATCTCTTGACTGGGTGAGAGCTTTCTGCTTAATTCAGAGACTCTGTCCCTCACCACCCCTTGTTGTAAATATGTTTATCCAAATGGTTCACTTCCTCCACTGTACCTCACATTGCAGCTCCAGATAGACATATTGCTCTGATCTTTCCATGCTGAATCTTCTCCATCTGAGTTAAGCGTCTTACCCACTAGTTTACTCTTGCGAGTGAGACACTGAAACACACATAAAATGTTTCATTCTGACCTTTCCATGCTCATGTTTAAAAAAAAAATAATAAGTTGCATAAATGTTTTATTTTAGACTCTGCAAAATGTTTATGCTTAAACAAAGAACAGTGCTAACACATGATTAGAAATTGTCGTTTAATGACGTAATGAAGAAAGGCTCACATGAAAAATGCAGCATTTAAACGTGAGCGTGACCTTTTTAACTCACTTGTTCTCTTCAATGAATAGGTTTCTGCATAATATTTCCATTTTCGTTAATACAGATGTTTCAGGTCTACATAGATCATTGTTAGCAAAACATACATGTTTATATTTTAGAAAGTGAGAGATGTAGATAAATGCATGCAATCGTGAATGGGAAAATGTTCCCAATAAAAATGATACTTTTCAAGATTCAAAACTAACATTGCTGTCTGTGGACTATTGCCTTTGCAAGAGAAAAAGAGGAGTGATCCGGTTACCAGGAGAGCACTCAAAGCTGATTTGACGAGAGGGGGTAAAGATGTACAATGAACTGCAAAATCGTTTTTGACTGTTTATAATAGCATGAGTTCCTAGACTAGGTTATTCACTTTCCAAACAACTTTTCAGACCACTTTTCAAGACCATTATTCCATGCTACTTGACTTTCTCAGACCCTTTTTATATGGAACACTGACATGATATCGAGTACATAAATATCCCCATTCACAAATATCAATACAAAAATATTGATATCCAAAATATCGACATCCTATCTTTAAAATGTAAAATAGAAAAATATTGAAAAATATCAATATTAAAAATATTGATGTACAAAATATTGTTTTTTATATATAAAAATGATGTTAAATAAATTAAATAATAAATAAACATTAAAAAACTTAATATAAATAAATGCTATTAAAAAAATGTAAACGTACATATAGAATATAATATATAAATGCATATTTACTGTAAAATAATTAGTACACTAATAACTTTCATTTATTTTAAAATATTAAAAATATATAAAAATTAACAAATAAATATAAATGTTTATATATATATATATATATATATATATATATATATATCAAACCAAGATTGCGGTGCATTACCGGTCCCGCTCACGAGTGGGTCGGAGTAGGGCTCCAGGTCACCCACTATTTTCACCACAATCCTCCATTCAATCGAACAGACGTCTCCGACACTCGAAAGCTGCTGTGCACGTAATTTTTTAATCAGCAGGAAAACAACGCGTTTCGCAATGTAGCAATTGTATCTTTTGACTCGTTCAAAATGTCTGCCACAACCAGTACCGATACACTTGGGTGATAGTCCACTTTCTATGTTTATGTTTTGGGAAAGAGTAAAAGAACACATGTTTGGTTGGAAGTTGTAAACGTGATCAAGCTACATTGCGAAACGCGTTGTTTTCCTGCTGATTAAAAAATTTAGTGCACAGCAACTTTCGAGTGTCGGAGATGTCTGTTCGATTGAATGGAGGATTGTGGTGAAAATATATATGTATATATATTTTTTTTTATTCCATTGCGGTGGAGGATCACGGTTGTGAGATACATATATATATATATATATATACACGAGAGCCTCCAACGATGCAGAAGGAAGGGGCCACACGGGGTATTCACAAGAGGAGGCCTTTAATTGGAAATGCGGAATACAGCATAATGCATTTCGACAGTCACGTCTTCCTCAGATGCCAACCGCTACATTGAAGACAGCCCCACGCCTCCGTTTAAATTCAATCTGCAACCCTCCCTGATTAGGAAGGACACACCCCCCTGTGTCAAGTGCTCGTTCACCAGCTGCATTCCGGTAAGTCCTACAGCTCCCAGAATCCCTCTTTGCTGGATTGGTGCTACGTGGGGATTTATGAAAAAATTAAATCCATGTGGAAATGGTGTATTGCAGAACGGGACGCGCTGTCTCCTGTGTATGTTCAATTCCTCCGTCCTCCTCGAGTCCCCGCAATCATTCCGACCTCCGTGGCACAACTCGGCAGGGTCTTGGGTTGGCTGCAGTGAACCAAGCCGTTTCATGAAGTCATGAACTGCCTAGTGGCAGAGTCCCTTACTTCGCCAGTGCGTGAGGAGGTAGGCTGGAGCAATCCGATACCTCGGAAGGAAAACAAAGACCTGCTTGCGCAGACACCAGTGAAAACTCCAGCCACTTTGAAGAATGGGACCCCTTGAAGCGTCTCTGGTTGATGCTTAAATGTACACGAGAGCCTCCAACGATGCAGAAGGAAGGGGCCACACGGGGTATTCACAAGAGGAGGCCTTTAATTGGAAATGCGGAATACAGCATAATGCATTTCGACAGTCACGTCTTCCTCAGATGCCAACCGCTACATTGAAGACAGCCCCACGCCTCCGTTTAAATTCAATCTGCAACCCTCCCTGATAAGGAAGGACACACCCCCCTGTGTCAAGTGCTCGTTCACCAGCTGCATTCCGGTAAGTCCTACAGCTCCCCGAATCCCTCTTTGCTGGGTTGGTGGTACGTGGGGATTTATGAAAAAATTAAATCCATGTGGAAATGGTGTATTGCAGAACGGGACGCGCTGTCTCCTGTGTGTGTTCAATTCCTCCGTCCTCCCCGAGTCCCCGCAATCATTCCGACCTCCGTGGCACAACTCGGCAGGGTCTTGGGTTGGCTGCAGTGAACCAAGCCGTTTCATGAAGTCATGAACTGCCTAGTGGCAGAGTCCCTTACTTTGCCAGTGCGTGAGGAGGTAGGCTGGAGCAATCCGATACCTCGGAAGGAAAACAAAGACCTGCTTGCGCAGACACCAGTGAAAACTCCAGCCACTTTGAAGAATGGGACCCCTTGAAGCGTCTCTGGTTGATGCTTAAATGTACACGAGAGCCTCCAACGATGCAGAAGGAAGGGGCCACACGGGGTATTCACAAGAGGAGGCCTTTAATTGGAAATGCGGAATACAGCATAATGCATTTCGACAGTCACGTCTTCCTCAGATGCCAACCGCTACATTGAAGACAGCCCCACGCCTCCGTTTAAATTCAATCTGCAACCCTCCCTGATAAGGAAGGACACACCCCCCTGTGTCAAGTGCTCGTTCACCAGCTGCATTCCGGTAAGTCCTACAGCTCCCCGAATCCCTCTTTGCTGGGTTGGTGGTACGTGGGGATTTATGAAAAAATTAAATCCATGTGGAAATGGTGTATTGCAGAACGGGACGCGCTGTCTCCTGTGTGTGTTCAATTCCTCCGTCCTCCCCGAGTCCCCGCAATCATTCCGACCTCCGTGGCACAACTCGGCAGGGTCTTGGGTTGGCTGCAGTGAACCAAGCCGTTTCATGAAGTCATGAACTGCCTAGTGGCAGAGTCCCTTACTTTGCCAGTGCGTGAGGAGGTAGGCTGGAGCAATCCGATACCTCGGAAGGAAAACAAAGACCTGCTTGCGCAGACACCAGTGAAAACTCCAGCCACTTTGAAGAATGGGACCCCTTGAAGCGTCTCTGGTTGACGCTTAAATGTACACGAGAGCCTCCAACGATGCAGAAGGAAGGGGCCACACGGGGTATTCACAAGAGGAGGCCTTTAATTGGAAATGCGGAATACAGCATAATGCATTTCGACAGTCACGTCTTCCTCAGATGCCAACCGCTACATTGAAGACAGCCCCACGCCTCCGTTTAAATTCAATCTGCAACCCTCCCTGATTAGGAAGGACACACCCCCCTGTGTCAAGTGCTCGTTCACCAGCTGCATTCGGTAAGTCCTACAGCTCCCAGAACCCCTCTTTGCTGGGTTGGTGGTTCGTGGGGATTTATGAAAAAATTAAATCCATGTGGAAATGGTGTATTGCAGAACGGGACGCGCTGTCTCCTGTGTGTGTTCAATTCCTCCGTCCTCCTCGAGTCCCCGCAATCATTCCGACCTCCGTGGCACAACTCGGCAGGGTCTTGGGTTGGCTGCAGTGAACCAAGCCGTTTCATGAAGTCATGAACTGCCTAGTGGCAGAGTCCCTTACTTCGCCAGTGCGTGAGGAGGTAGGCTGGAGCAATCCGATACCTCGGAAGGAAAACAAAGACCTGCTTGCGCAGACACCAGTGAAAACTCCAGCCACTTTGAAGAATGGGACCCCTTGAAGCGTCTCTGGTTGACGCTTAAATGTACACGAGAGCCTCCAACGATGCAGAAGGAAGGGGCCACACAGGGTATTCACAAGAGGAGGCCTTTAATTGGAAATGCGGAATACAGCATAATGCATTTCGACAGTCACGTCTTTCTCAGATGCCAACCGCTACATTGAAGACAGCCCCACGCCTCCGTTTAAATTCAATCTGCAACCCTCCCTGATTAGGAAGGACACACCCCCCTGTGTCAAGTGCTCGTTCACCAGCTGCATTCCGGTAAGTCCTACAGCTCCCAGAATCCCTCTTTGCTGGGTTGGTGGTACGTGGGGATTTATGAAAAAATTAAATCCATGTGGAAATGGTGTATTGCAGAACGGGACGCGCTGTCTCCTGTGTGTGTTCAATTCCTCCGTCCTCCTCGAGTCCCCGCAATCATTCCGACCTCCGTGGCACAACTCGGCAGGGTCTTGGGTTGGCTGCAGTGAACCAAGCCGTTTCATGAAGTCATGAACTGCCTAGTGGCAGAGTCCCTTACTTCGCCAGTGCGTGAGGAGGTAGGCTGGAGCAATCCGATACCTCGGAAGGAAAACAAAGACCTGCTTGCGCAGACACCAGTGAAAACTCCAGCCACTTTGAAGAATGGGACCCCTTGAAGCGTCTCTGGTTGATGCTTAAATGTACACGAGAGCCTCCAACGATGCAGAAGGAAGGGGCCACACGGGGTATTCACAAGAGGAGGCCTTTAATTGGAAATGCGGAATACAGCATAATGCATTTCGACAGTCACGTCTTCCTCAGATGCCAACCGCTACATTGAAGACAGCCCCACGCCTCCGTTTAAATTCAATCTGCAACCCTCCCTGATAAGGAAGGACACACCCCCCTGTGTCAAGTGCTCGTTCACCAGCTGCATTCCGGTAAGTCCTACAGCTCCCCGAATCCCTCTTTGCTGGGTTGGTGGTACGTGGGGATTTATGAAAAAATTAAATCCATGTGGAAATGGTGTATTGCAGAACGGGACGCGCTGTCTCCTGTGTGTGTTCAATTCCTCCGTCCTCCCCGAGTCCCCGCAATCATTCCGACCTCCGTGGCACAACTCGGCAGGGTCTTGGGTTGGCTGCAGTGAACCAAGCCGTTTCATGAAGTCATGAACTGCCTAGTGGCAGAGTCCCTTACTTTGCCAGTGCGTGAGGAGGTAGGCTGGAGCAATCCGATACCTCGGAAGGAAAACAAAGACCTGCTTGCGCAGACACCAGTGAAAACTCCAGCCACTTTGAAGAATGGGACCCCTTGAAGCGTCTCTGGTTGATGCTTAAATGTACACGAGAGCCTCCAACGATGCAGAAGGAAGGGGCCACACGGGGTATTCACAAGAGGAGGCCTTTAATTGGAAATGCGGAATACAGCATAATGCATTTCGACAGTCACGTCTTCCTCAGATGCCAACCGCTACATTGAAGACAGCCCCACGCCTCCGTTTAAATTCAATCTGCAACCCTCCCTGATAAGGAAGGACACACCCCCCTGTGTCAAGTGCTCGTTCACCAGCTGCATTCCGGTAAGTCCTACAGCTCCCCGAATCCCTCTTTGCTGGGTTGGTGGTACGTGGGGATTTATGAAAAAATTAAATCCATGTGGAAATGGTGTATTGCAGAACGGGACGCGCTGTCTCCTGTGTGTGTTCAATTCCTCCGTCCTCCCCGAGTCCCCGCAATCATTCCGACCTCCGTGGCACAACTCGGCAGGGTCTTGGGTTGGCTGCAGTGAACCAAGCCGTTTCATGAAGTCATGAACTGCCTAGTGGCAGAGTCCCTTACTTTGCCAGTGCGTGAGGAGGTAGGCTGGAGCAATCCGATACCTCGGAAGGAAAACAAAGACCTGCTTGCGCAGACACCAGTGAAAACTCCAGCCACTTTGAAGAATGGGACCCCTTGAAGCGTCTCTGGTTGACGCTTAAATGTACACGAGAGCCTCCAACGATGCAGAAGGAAGGGGCCACACGGGGTATTCACAAGAGGAGGCCTTTAATTGGAAATGCGGAATACAGCATAATGCATTTCGACAGTCACGTCTTCCTCAGATGCCAACCGCTACATTGAAGACAGCCCCACGCCTCCGTTTAAATTCAATCTGCAACCCTCCCTGATTAGGAAGGACACACCCCCCTGTGTCAAGTGCTCGTTCACCAGCTGCATTCGGTAAGTCCTACAGCTCCCAGAACCCCTCTTTGCTGGGTTGGTGGTTCGTGGGGATTTATGAAAAAATTAAATCCATGTGGAAATGGTGTATTGCAGAACGGGACGCGCTGTCTCCTGTGTGTGTTCAATTCCTCCGTCCTCCTCGAGTCCCCGCAATCATTCCGACCTCCGTGGCACAACTCGGCAGGGTCTTGGGTTGGCTGCAGTGAACCAAGCCGTTTCATGAAGTCATGAACTGCCTAGTGGCAGAGTCCCTTACTTCGCCAGTGCGTGAGGAGGTAGGCTGGAGCAATCCGATACCTCGGAAGGAAAACAAAGACCTGCTTGCGCAGACACCAGTGAAAACTCCAGCCACTTTGAAGAATGGGACCCCTTGAAGCGTCTCTGGTTGACGCTTAAATGTACACGAGAGCCTCCAACGATGCAGAAGGAAGGGGCCACACAGGGTATTCACAAGAGGAGGCCTTTAATTGGAAATGCGGAATACAGCATAATGCATTTCGACAGTCACGTCTTTCTCAGATGCCAACCGCTACATTGAAGACAGCCCCACGCCTCCGTTTAAATTCAATCTGCAACCCTCCCTGATTAGGAAGGACACACCCCCCTGTGTCAAGTGCTCGTTCACCAGCTGCATTCCGGTAAGTCCTACAGCTCCCAGAATCCCTCTTTGCTGGGTTGGTGGTACGTGGGGATTTATGAAAAAATTAAATCCATGTGGAAATGGTGTATTGCAGAACGGGACGCGCTGTCTCCTGTGTGTGTTCAATTCCTCCGTCCTCCTCGAGTCCCCGCAATCATTCCGACCTCCGTGGCACAACTCGGCAGGGTCTTGGGTTGGCTGCAGTGAACCAAGCCGTTTCATGAAGTCATGAACTGCCTAGTGGCAGAGTCCCTTACTTCGCCAGTGCGTGAGGAGGTAGGCTGGAGCAATCCGATACCTCGGAAGGAAAACAAAGACCTGCTTGCGCAGACACCAGTGAAAACTCCAGCCACTTTGAAGAATGGGACCCCTTGAAGCGTCTCTGGTTGACGCTTAAATGTACATGAGAGCCTCCAACGATGCAGAAGGAAGGGGCCACACGGGGTATTCACAAGAGGAGGCCTTTAATTGGAAATGCGGAATACAGCATAATGCATTTCGACAGTCACGTCTTCCTCAGATGCCAACCGCTACATTGAAGACAGCCCCACGCCTCCGTTTAAATTCAATCTGCAACCCTCCCTGATTAGGAAGGACACACCCCCCTGTGTCAAGTGCTCGTTCACCAGCTGCATTCCGGTAAGTCCTACAGCTCCCAGAATCCCTCTTTGCTGGGTTGGTGGTACGTGGGGATTTATGAAAAAATTAAATCCATGTGGAAATGGTGTATTGCAGAACGGGACGCGCTGTCTCCTGTGTGTGTTCAATTCCTGCGTCCTCCTCGAGTCCCCGCAATCATTCCGACCTCCGTGGCACAACTCGGCAGGGTCTTGGGTTGGCTGCAGTGAACCAAGCCGTTTCATGAAGTCATGAACTGCCTAGTGGCAGAGTCCCTTACTTCGCCAGTGCGTGAGGAGGTAGGCTGGAGCAATCCGATACCTCGGAAGGAAAACAAAGACCTGCTTGCGCAGACACCAGTGAAAACTCCAGCCACTTTGAAGAATGGGACCCCTTGAAGCGTCTCTGGTTGACGCTTAAATGTACACGAGAGCCTCCAACGATGCAGAAGGAAGGGGCCACACGGGGTATTCACAAGAGGAGGCCTTTAATTGGAAATGCGGAATACAGCATAATGCATTTCGACAGTCACGTCTTCCTCAGATGCCAACCGCTACATTGAAGACAGCCGCACGCCTCCATTTAAATTCAATCTGCAACCCTCCCTGATTAGGAAGGACACACCCCCCTGTGTCAAGTGCTCGTTCACCAGCTGCATTCCGGTAAGTCCTACAGCTCCCAGAATCCCTCTTTGCTGGGTTGGTGGTACGTGGGGATTTATGAAAAAATTAAATCCATGTGGAAATGGTGTATTGCAGAACGGGACGCGCTGTCTCCTGTGTGTGTTCAATTCCTCCGTCCTCCTCGAGTCCCCGCAATCATTCCGACCTCCGTGGCACAACTCGGCAGGGTCTTGGGTTGGCTGCAGTGAACCAAGCCGTTTCATGAAGTCATGAACTGCCTAGTGGCAGAGTCCCTTACTTCGCCAGTGCGTGAGGAGGTAGGCTGGAGCAATCCGATACCTCGGAAGGAAAACAAAGACCTGCTTGCGCAGACACCAGTGTATATATACACCCCCTCCAAGAACAGAAGGAGAAAAAACAGGCGGTGGAAGAGAAATAGCTCAAAGAACCAGAAATACCTACAGAAGGAACAAGAGACAATGATAGACACACAGGATTCAGGCAACACAGTCATAAACCTAACTGATATGGCTCTGACAAACAAGGAAGAAAAGACATTGGCTCTAGGTTTATCTTTTTGTAAAGAAGCACATTTTAATTACACAGACACCAGGATTGACTTGTACAAATTCACATAGAAACTTAAATTGAAAAAATATTTCTCTAACACAAAAGAAAAAACTCAAGAAAAACAACTACCTCCAACTGGTGAAACAGAGGGTGGAACTCTAAACGTCACAGACATGGAACTTCTGAGAGAATTAACTGAAATACATGTAGATGCTGCCAATGAACCTGAGAGCATGAGCTACACGCAGGCAGCAAGAGCGTCAGAAATCTCAATTGGGGCTATCTGCAAAACACCATTCAGCCCAAAGTCAATATTTACCCCTCTCATGCCAAAGGATAGCATAGACAATTTCTCTGACAAAGTGATACAGGATCTAAAACATTGGCCTTATCTAGTAGCAATGAATTTAACAGGAAAACATCTAATCAAAGTATCGTAAACTGATGGAAAAAATAAGATCACAAACTGATATTGTGGTACGTTGTGCAGAAAAGGGGGGCAATGTTGTGCTATGGCCCTTGAAAATGTACAATCATGAAGCACAACTCCAACAACAGGACAAGGACTGCTACATAAGGACTACATCCACAAACATCGTGAATATCAAAGAAAGATTTGATGTGAGGCTATATGAGTGGAAAAGACAAGGACTGATAACGAAACAAGAATTTGATTTCTTAAAAAACGATTACCCTATAACACCCCAACTATACCTGATCCCAAAGATCCACAAGGATCGCCTACAACCACCTGGAAAGCCGATCATATCAGCTATAGGAAGTCTTTTAAAAAAAAAACAAGCCAATATGTGGACTTTTTTCTCCAACCATTTGTCAATTCCCTACCTGCTTACATAAAAGACACTGGTCATTTTCTTTCTTTGATTTCTGATTGTATATGGCAGGATGATTATGTACTGGTAACACTTGATGTACAAAGCCTATATACTAGCATTAGGCACAGGGACGGCCTTAAAGCACTACAATACTGCCTGAGCACTAGAGAGATCAAATTCTACACACACTCACAAATGCTCCTACACATGGTAGAATGGTGTTTGGAGAACAACACCTTCCTTTTTGACAAACTCCTGTACAGACAGACACAGGGCACAGCCATGGGTACCTGCTTCACCCCAGCTATGCAAACCTGCATATGGGCTGGTGGGAGGAGCAGGTACTCAGGGTTCAATTCCAGGACGAGATGTCCGAAACTTGATTATATACCGTCGCTATATTGAAGACGTTTTCATCCTATGGAGAGGGACAGAACAGGAAGATCTTGACTTCACTGACAAAATCAACAACAATGCCCTAAACTTGAGGTTTACTTGCAATTCAAGCAAAGACAAGATCACATTCCTAGATTTAGTAATCTACCATGAAGACAATAGAATTCAGACCCGTACATACAGAAAAGAGACTGCGGGCAACTCCATTCTCCACTCACAAAGTTCACATCCCAGAAGCCTAGTTGAGAGCATTCCTTACGCAGAATGCCTAAGAATGAGGAGAAACTGTAGCACCACCAGAGATCTAGATACCTGCACTTCCAGTCTCTTCACAAGACTCAGACAGAGAGGGTATAAGGCACAGCTTTCCAAACTTTTCATGTAGGTGACACACCTTTTTGTGAAAAAATGTTCAGGGACACAGTAACGTGAGCGAGCGCAGCGAGCTAGCCCGAACCACCCACAACCCCACACACACAACCCCACACACACACAACCCCCCACACACACAACCCACCGCACACACAACCCCCCACACACACACAACCCCCACACACACCCACTCACACACACAACCCCACACACACACAACCCCTCACACACCCTCTCACCCACCCTCACCCGCACCCCCCCTCACCCCCCCACACACCCTCACCCTCACACCCCCTCACTCACCCTCACCCCCTTCACCCTCACAACCCTCTCACCCTCACTCACCCTCACCCCCTCACCCTCACAACCCTCTCACCCTCCCTCACCCTCACACCCCTCACGCACCCTCAAGCACCCTCACACCCTCACTCACCCTCACACACCCACACTCACCCTCACCCTCACACACCCTCACACACCCACACCCTCACTCAGCCTCACACCCCCCTCACACACCCACCTCACTATCACACACCCTCACTCACCCTCACCCACCCACACCCACCCTCACACCCACACCCACCCTCACACCCACACCCACTCACACCCACACACCCTCTCACCCACCCTCACATCTCCTCCCCCTCACAAACCCTCACCCTCACAACCCCCTCTCCCACACCAAAGGGCACTTCATCCTTACTTCACTATGCCTTACTATCCATCTCTGTCTCTCTCCCTTTCTCCTCTCTCTCCATCTTTCTGTCTCTCTCTCCATCTTCAGTCTCTCTCCCTCTCTCCGCTCTCTATCCCTCCTCTCTCTCTTTCTCGGTCTCTCTCTCCATCCTTCAGTCTCTATCTCTTCCTCTCTCTCTCTGGCTCTCTCCCTCAGTATCTCTCTCACACTCTCTCTCCATCCTTCAGTATCTCCCTCTCTCCTTCTCTCTTCCTCTCTCTCTCTTCCTATCTCCCTCTGTCTCCATCCTTCAGTCTCTCTCCCTCTCTCCCCCTTAATATCCCTCCTCCTCCCCTCTCTCTATCTCGCTCTATCTCTCTCGCTCCATCCTTTAATCTCTCTCTCTCTCTGTTTCTCTCCCTCTGTATCTCTCTCTCCC
Source organism: Lissotriton vulgaris (assembly GCF_964263255.1). Taxonomy (NCBI): domain Eukaryota; kingdom Metazoa; phylum Chordata; class Amphibia; order Caudata; family Salamandridae; genus Lissotriton; species Lissotriton vulgaris. The sequence continues at coordinate 533,089,654 of NC_141693.1, read as the reverse complement.
CCTTCTCTCCAACCTTCAGTATCTCCCTCTCATTCTCTCTCTCTCTTGCTCTCTGTCTCTCTATCTCTCCCTCTATCTCTCACCCCCCAATATCTCTGTGGCACCCTTTCGTCATTACTCTTCTCTCAGGAACATCTTGTGAGAGGCGCCCCTGGAAAAGCACTGCCTCTGCTGTTTTTGCGTTACAAGGAGCCGTTGGTTATGATATAATTGTGAAGTGCAAGTACTGAGAAATAAATTCAATAAATAGACAGAAATACAATTATATGTAACGTTTTGTAAATAAATGCGGAGGTCATAAAATAAAAAGCCCATGGACCTGAGGCTGGACAGAGCCCCCGAGTTTTTTAAGTAATAAGATGCAGCGCCTTGAAACAGTGCGCCAAGCAAAGACTCCTTCGGAAACTGCTCGGAAGCTGCCACTGCCTGGTGTCTGACAAGGAGCAGGATCCCTGTTCGCAGCAGCCTGCAACCCCGGCTGGCTGAGGCTGGCGCTTGGCATGCAAGACTGGCGCCTGCAGGGCCCAGAGTGGAGGGATGCGCTACAGAGCATGTTAACAGCAGCAGACACCCCCAACCTGAGTCCTACAACTCAAACTCCCAGAATGCATATAATATTGGAATTATACAAGAACGATTGCCTGGTGCCTAAACAGAGTTTTAAAAGTTCGACAATTTAACTGGGGAGCAGAGGCGTCTCCGTGGTCACTGCATGCTTTTCTTTCCTCCGCCTATGCCATACTGCGTCACTGAATGCAAGAGCATTCGCCCTAATCTGGCCTCAGACTTCATTGACGCGTGGCACACCCACAGGTGGGAGGCGACACAGTACAGTGTCGCGACACACACTTTGGAAAGCTCTGGTATAAGGACACCACATTGATCAATGCAAAAGAGAGAAGCGGGAAATACACCAGAGAAGAACTTCTAAAAAATAAGGTCCACAACAAGAAAGCACCTCTTCAGGTAGATAACACCATCCCACGCATGATCACAGGTTACAACAAATATCGCACAAACCTAAGGAAGATCCTATACCGGCAATGGCCAATTGTCCAATGTGACCCTGTGATTGGTGCAAAGTGTATCAAATTGCCACAACTCACATTTAGGAAAGCCAAATCGATGAGGGAAGAACTTGTGAACAATGCACCAACTCAGGTGCCCAAACCAGATTGGCTTAAGGCACAAGAAGGGTTTTACAAGTGCACTAAGTGCAAAGCGTGTAAACATGCAAAAAATACCTGCTCCATAACAACATCTCTAAGAAAAAGTCCAGTGTAAATAAAAGGCCACTTCACCTGCAAAACAGACCACGCGGTATATGTGTTGCGCTGCACCTGCGACAAAATTTATGTAGGCAGCACACTACACCCTGTATATGTGAGAATCTTACAACACCTCAGGGCGATTGCCAACGAGGATCCGGCCTACCCAGTAGCGAGACACATAAACAAAGACCACCATGGCAGAGCAGTAGACCTGAGCTACTTTGAAAGGACAGTGTCCAAAAACCTCTTAGGGGGGGAAACAGACTATTGACACTGAGGAGACTGGAATCCAAATATATAATTTTACTAAACAGCAGAGCCCCACATGGGCTTAATGCAGATGAAGCTCTAAACTTACATCTCTGACAGATCCCCCGTTTTGTGAACACCATTGTGATTAGCACTCACTATCTCACGTCCTGACAGCTCCTCCTCCGCCTCAAACATCTGAAACTCACCATCTCTTGTAAATATCTGCACCGCACAAGGCTATCACAATCACCAAACACCGCAGGACCAGGCACCTCACTTCATAGACATTAACGTCACTCAACGCTGCACTTTCTAAAAACTAGCAGCAATCCGGACTAACAGCTTCCATAGTTCCCTTAGCATGCGTATCAACAGGCTGGCAGGGGTCCCGCCACCATACAAAATTATATGCCACTAAACCAACATACAATTGCTTGACCCGGACCCGGGTTCTCCAAACGCATGAATCCACTAGGAACCCATATGCGTATAGTCCCGAACGAGGTCCCAAGCTACATGGACATACGCTCAAACATCCACTCACACACACGAGTTCCCTACTATTTCAGTATTAATAAAATCGGCATCTCACCTTAACGCGGCTGAATTCCCTGCAAAGCGCCCTGTAAACACACCGCAGCACTAACCTCTCTGTTGTAAGCTGAGGTTATTACAGAATGAAGTTACAGACTGCCCGGGCAAGCAGAACTTTATACAAGGGGTTGACTATATGTTCCCATTTTCCATCACTCGCCCAAATAGTCTTAACTTACGGATTTCGATATAGTAAATTTATCTATCTATTGTCTTGTATTCACAAACAGTACATGTCGAATTATGCTAATTGAATATTGCAAATGATACTGTGAAGTTGTTTCTAATTTTGATTTAATTTACCATGACTTGCAAGATTGAATCATTCCAATTCCACTATGTCTATCACTCAGGTGCCTGTTACCATGACAATCAATGGTCTGCTTTCTAACTTTTCGCTCACTAGAATTGTTTTCACTTTCCTTTACTTTTGAGTCACATGGTGTCTGTGAACACTATAAAACATGTATGCACTTTGGGAGTAGTAGATGTAGTGACCAAGGTGGTGGGTCAGTCAAAACGCGTCTACGGTATGGAATAAAGAATAATCCTTGAAAATTTACCTCACGGAGTCGGTGCCTACTTTGTATGCTGTGGAGAAGGAGTGAAAGAATATATATATATATATACCGCAACTGCAGTCTTGCACCACGCCTCCACCGGAATAGCAGAGACAGGAAAGGCCACGCAAATCCGAACGTAGTATTTACGGCAAAGATTTATTCAAAGAGAGTCACCAAATCTGACGCGTTTTGGGCGTCCACCCTTGCTCACAGATCGTCAGGTAATGGACCACACACAGTTTAAATACAATTTTTACACAGTTTTTTTTCTTTCAATACATTTTTTTCAAAAAGCAACTACACCATGTGATAGTAGAAAGCAAGGACACACTACAAGTTGTCGACATATCTAGTCTGTTTTCCAAACAATCTATTTTTAAAGAAACAAACCCAAAGACCTCATCAATATTTCAAAAGTTGAATCATTTCGAAATTTAAAATTGTTAATAAATCCACATTGTTATTCATAGAATGTAAATCATTGTTGAGGCTGCTGAAAAAATATATAATAAATATGTTTCAATAAAAGCATAAATGCGATGGCCAGCCAGAATACTGTACATGTAAACACAGGTATTGAATGTGCAAAACATGCATTATGCGTAATAATATATATTACGCAAAAAAGTGCAAGTGCATATTTGTGCAAATCACGCAATAAAATTTGTGCAAAATTGCAGGAATATAAAATCCACTTCATATGAGTCATAATAAAAGCCATATATAAAAACTGGACCAAAATAAAGTCAAGCAATATAAAAGCTATGACAGGACTCATCACAGTAAAAGCTGTTTTTTCTGCATAAATGCATTAACGGCCCTAAACATATTAGCAGCAAAAATGAAATATTCAATTTTTTCAATTGTATAAAACTCAACAATGGTGGAAAATAAACTCTTAAAGGTACAAACAATGGGTAATTCTCAAACTTGGAAGACAGAATCCAATATGCAAATCAGAGTGTCTATGTCCTATAACAATGTGCTCAAATAAAGTGAAACCTAATACCAGGAAATATTAAAAAAAATGTGTATAGGAAAACTGTAAAATAAAAAGTGTGATATGAAGTTGAAATTCATAAAATATAAAGAGTTAGAGAGGCAGGAAAGGCGGAGCATACTCGCTAAGGTGTAATTCACGAAGGAAGCAAAGGATCTAATGGTTATAAAAATACATGTACATCTTCAGTAGTATTCAACCCATTAGGGAACCTGCTGTCTAATTCTAAGGTCATCTGTGATTCCAATCTCCTTAGCATTTTATCCCTATCACCGCCTCTGCGTGGTTTTGGAACTGAGGCGATGACATAATATTCAAGGCACTGCGAGTTGTTGTTATGGATGGCTTTGAAGTGCCTGGCCACTGGGTATGTGGCATCGTTGTTAACGATGGCACGCAAATGCTGGAGAATCCTGGCATGCACCTGTAGCTTCATGCTGCCCACATATCTGAGGCCACAGGTGCATGCGAGGACATAGACAGCAAAGTCAGTCTTACAGTTAAATGAGCCCTTGATGTTTGTCATAACTGGACTGAATGGTGTTGAATACTGGGTGGTGTTTTTCCCAAATTTACAATCCCTACAGGAAGAGCATCTCTTGAATCCCGGCCGGGATTTCAACCATTCTTCCTTTTTCGCAAGCTCAGGAAATTCATGACTGATTTGGGATCTAAGGGAGGGTCCCCTCCGATAGGTGATGGTAGGACTATCAGGAAGCCTGGGCGCCAGAACTAGATCAGTCTTTAATACAGACCATCTTTTAGTTATGATCGATCTAATCTGTCTGGACTGTTTGCTGTAGCTGGTAATCAGCCTGGGCGCTTGGTCATCTATATTAGGTTCAGCTTCAGAGGAACTACTGTGAGTAGAAGATAGCAATGACTCACGAGTTCTAGCATTGGTTTTTTTGAACTGCTGATTTTAAGATGGATTCTCTATAACCCCTGCGCCTAAATCTATCCAAGGCTTCGTTAGTACAAATAGTCAAATCAGTGTCTGTACTACAGATTCTCTTTAATCTGAGCAACTCCCCAAACGGAATGTTGTCAATTATGTGTCTCAGATGGGCACTGCTGGCATGCAAGATGTTATTGCCAGCAGTGCTCTTTCTGTGCAGTTTGGTGACTAGAAGACCGTCATGGATGAACACCTTTACATCAAGGAATTCGGCTTCAGAATTGCTAATAATAGAAGATAATCTTTAATTCTCCTGGTTGGCAGTAATAGATAGAAGAAAATTATTAGCACTTTCATGATCACCCCTCCATAAAACAAAAACATCATCTATGTAACGCATCCAATGAATCGCAAGTTTGTTAAAGGTTGCACCATGTGCTTGCAGAAGGACCTGTTCCTCCCACCAGCCAAAGTAAAGACACGGGTAGCTGGGGGAGAAACAGGCCCCCATCGCAACACCACGTTTCTGGACCTAAATATCATTGCCAAATAGAAAAAAGTTGTTATTTAGACACCGCCCGCGCATGCGCATTAGTATCCAACATGGTGGCGCGGTTACCAGAGGGAGCCCCGGAGACGCAGCCGACAAGGTAAGTGGTGTTTATTCCTTTTTTAAAGCATTATTTAGGTATTTAGGGAGGGCGGGTAGTATTTAGTGAGGGCGGGAGGGAGGCTGGTGGCGCGTAGTGGGGCTACGTGAAGTGCGTGGGTGGACGTAGTTTCTGTCCCACTTCGCGTAGCCCCACTACACCTACTACACCCAGCCTTAGTATATCCCTATCAATGGAGGCATATTTAATAAAAATTTTAACCAATTTTGCAGACGCCTCCAAATTGCTGTGACCCCATTCCCTCAGCATATCAGGATTGGGATTTTTATAACGTGGGGCTAGAAATATGCGGAGACCCCGCGGAACACGTCCCTCCTCAAGATATTTACTGAGGGATTTGTGTTCCCACCATTTCATCATTTCATGACGCATGCGTTTCTCGAGGTGCTTCAATGCCGTTCGTATCTGTCCCTCGTTAGTGTTGTCCTGCTAGTTAGGTACATTTTTATTGTTTGCTCCAGAGTTAGAAATTACTTTGGGGAGGTTGCAGAAGAGTACTCACATACACCTATAACATAAAATCTAATTAAAAAAACATTATATTATAAAAGACATTATTAACATATTTAATCATTTTTAAACTTACATTTTGCACTCCATTGACTGCAACAGTAGTAAAAGTGTCTATTCGCACTCCAGAAAGTGCAACAGTGGGGAAAGTTTTGGATAGCGAAGGGGTAAAAGTTACTATTCCCACTCCAGTGAGTGCAACAGAGGTGAAAGTGTTGGATAGCAGAGGGGTCAAAATTACTATTGCCACTCCAGTGAGTTCAACAGTAGGGAAAGTGTTTGATAGCGGAGGGGTAAAATGACTGTTACCACTCCAGTTAGTACAACAGTCGGGAGAGTGTTGGATAGCGGAGGGGTAAAAATTACTATTACAACTCCAATTAGTGCAACAGTAGGGAAAGTGTTGGATAGCTGAGAGGAAACAAAAAATATTCCCAATCCAACCATTGCAACAGTCGGGAAAGTGTTAGACAGCGGAGGGGAAACAATTATTATTCCCACTGCAGAGAGTGAAACAGTAGGGAAAGTGTTGGATAGCGGAGGGATAAAAATTACTTTCCCCACTCCAGTTAGTGAAACATTAGGGAAAGTGTTAGATAGCGGAGAGGAAAAAAGTACTTTTCCCACTCCAGTGAGTGGAACAGTAGGGAAAGTTTTGGATAACGTAGGGGTAAAAATTACTATTCCCACTCCAGTTAGGTCAACAGTAGGGAAGTGTTGGATAGCTGAAGGGTAAAAGGTTACTATTACCACTCCAGTGAGTGCAACAGTAGGGAAAGTGTTGGATGGCAGAGGGGTAAAAATTACTATACCCACTCTAGGGAGTGCAACAGTAGGGAAAGTGTTGGATAGCGGAGGGGTACAAATTACTATTCCAAACAAAGTCAAATCAAAATAAAGAAAAAAACAAAATATAAACTGCAATACAAAAAATTGTTAATAAGACAAAATGATATACAAATATAGAAAATTACAAAAGATAGAAACATAATATGTTAAAAATTCAAAAAATGACCTACAAACATTTCCCAAAAATTTTAAAAGGTTTTGCAAATAACTATATTTAATATCAATTAACATAAAATTAATCACTATCAAAAATGTAACTCATATATTTGAAAACAAAAGCAAAACTTATCTAAAGAAATTAGATCACATACTTTTAAAATACATACTTAAATACATAACACTAATATAAAAAACGATATATTAAACAACAATATTTTTGCAAACGATATTACTGAATTTGATGTTTTAAAAAGCGATATTTCTTACCTTAAAGTCAATATTCTAGAACACAATATTCTTGCTGTCGATATTCCTGTATCACGATATTTGCAACTCAATATTTTTTAATATCGATATTAAAAACTCAAGATTCTGTCTGTGCACCTTTTTTTCCTAGATTATTTCACATCACATCACTCTGAGAACTACTGAGTTTCTCCGACTTCTCTTAATGGGAAGTTCTGCCTTAATTGATTTTTGAATTATTGATCTGCTTTATAAGCCATAGTTTTATGCTTACATTCTCACTCTCTCAAACTAGAACTCTTTAGGGGTTCAAACGGACACCTTTTTCTTCCAATTCATAGATTCGGTATTCTTTCCTTTATGGAACATGCTTTATGCATTTTTTAATGATTATTAACTAACCATTTTTTGATTATTGATTGCCATTCACAAATAAAATTCCGCGGGATTAGACTGTGTGATGGTAAACTGAGTTTTTATTTACACTGATTACCGTTCCAGCTGTCACAACTGGAAAGCCCCGCTGTGCTGAGCATGCAAGGACTGGCAAAGGACTATATAAAGTGTTCAGGATCACTTTTCCTTCCGGGTCATTTACCTTCCGGTACACCGTCGGGAGTCTGCTTTCCGGTTCCCGTCTTTGGCCCGTTTCCCTCTCACGGCTCCTGGCGTCTTGCTTCTATCCCCCCGTGGTTCAATGGCGTTCCTTTCCTTCGGCTTGCACTGCAGCCCAGCCTCAACCTCAGATCTGCAACTAAAGGAAAGAATAAGCCATTACTTCACACAATACAGTAACAACGTGGCTGCGCTGCTCATGACTACAATAGTATTCTGGAATCCTTATACTTATCTGTTTGGGATCCTTGTCCCTGGAGGTTCATTTTTTCCTTCTTTTCCTTTATGTGTCTTTGATTGATGGTACAAGTTTATTCCTGAAAGGCATGGAATTTCCCGTTATATCTTCCTGACATTAAGAAGGACTTTAATATTGCTCAAATACTGAGCTTTGTTTACTTTCCCGTACTGGATATTAAGGAACTAGCGTTCCTATAATGATTCCTGTTACCAAGGGGCACTACTAGTAGTCTTTAGGTGAGTGTCAATGTGCACTTTCTTTTGATCCTTCCTTTATTTTCTAGTAGACAAAGACTAACAAAGCTGTCAACATCTACTCGAAGAAGGAGATTCATTAGGTACTTTCAGAAACATACATGTTTCCTAATATTATGATTTACATTTAGCACATTCCTTCATACTTACACATTCTGTCTCTTTTTTGGTAGGGATTTCTCGTGGCTGCCTGGTTTTGTCCATGAGTGGGGGATGTTGTGGGGCAAATTCTTCTTCCATCCCTATTTTCTCTTCTTCCTCTGGTTTACTGCTGTTGATTTGACTCTGTTGGGTTTTTCAGTAGCCGGGGGAAGCTAAGACCGCTCATCCTTGCATGGCATTCCTGCGGAAACATAAGTAGGAGTCTGACACCAGCAAATCCAAGAGGCGATTTGAATACAGATCAAACCAAATTGGGGAGAATAAGGAACATTACTTAACCCTTATGTTTGTTTGGTGGTTATTGTACAGCTTTCCTCAGGTTCCTCATCTTGGGCTGGTGAGTGCTCATATAGGCTTCTGTTGATCATGAAAACATTTAACTCCATGTTACTCTTTTGTATTTGTTTCCACAATCTTTGCATGCTAAACGTATCAAAATTAGCAATAAAGTCTCAAAATTCTGTATGAAATCGTGTTTTCCTTTCTGTTAAATACTTCTTTAGGATGCCATTCAGTATGAAGATTTTATGTACCGGGGAGGCATTTTTCCCAAAACTTGCTTGGATTGGAACAACAATGTAATTTTCATCAGACCACTTTAGATAATGGGTCAGTAAAATTGCCATCATTTAACATATTGTTTATCAGTTTTTAATTTACAGGTGCCTTTTTTGTATAAAAGAACACTTATGGTTCCCCACCAGTTGGGGGTTTGTTTTCTGTAAGCATCTTAAGTGAGTCAATGGGAAAATTTGGTTCTGAGGCAATGTGGAGAGTAGGTGGAAATCTTCATTTAGAGCAAGAGTCTTCCTGAATGGAAGATCGGGCCCTCACACACCCAGATGGGTGTCCTGCTTCATCATAGGGCTTAGCTCCTCCTCGCGGGGCCATGCTGTAATGCCCCATTAGCCCATCTAGAAGGCTCTTTGGCGGTGATCTTCTCTTTAAACCATTTGGGTGTGTGGGAGTCTGTGAATCTAGGGTAGAGTATAAGTGAAAAGAACTGTGGTTAAAACTACCTAAGGGGTCTCAAAACAGGGTTTATAAATGATCTCCTTGGGAGAGTTGAAAAAGAGAGAAAGTGTGAACATGCGGTCACTAGTATGTGAGGAACCGTGACTGTTTCCACACATGGACCATAATTTAAAAGGAAGACATGTTTCACACCTAATGGTCCAGGAGAGCTCTCTGGCATTTCTTTAGGACAAAGATGTTATGTGTAGAACTAATTACTACCCTGCACCAGGGCTGTTTTGCATATGGTGAAATAAAGAGGGAAGAACCCCTGAAAAGAGGACGTTCATTGGTAAATTTTACTTGGTATAGCGGTCCCTAAATGAGTAAAAGAAATCCAACCTATACAAAGACAAAAAAGAATTGTGAAGCTGTTTTAGACATACAGTGCACACATATCTAGGCATCCTGTATTGTCGCATCAACCTCTTAACAATGGATGTAGGAAAGTTTGAGCAATCGCGTCATGTAATCATTATATATTTGGAGCACAATAGTTACTCTGTAGTGAGTCTATGGAAAGAAAGTTGCAACATCATGGGTAAATGGCAGAATAGTGGTTATACCTTACTGTATATATATACAGTAAGGTACTTACCTCCCCTAGCGCCTTGAGACCCTCTGGGTATGTAGTGCGCTTTATAAATTCTTTGACTTGACTTGACTTGACTGTGTCTCTGAGGTGGAACGCTGAGAATGAGCACATATCTCGAGTTAGTGTCGGTAAATTAATCAACAGTGCATGGAGATTGATTAATAAAGTAAGACAGGCTAGCACACAAATAAACGTGGACTCCATTTATTATCAAGTGGTCGCAAAACAAAACACATTGTGTCTCCCAAAATATAGTAAGGTAAAAGGATTTGCCCTTTATTTGTGTATCTCGGAACACCATGGATTGTAGCAGAGGGCTGCACAATGACTACAATCAGATACTAGGAAAATGATCACAGCTAAAACATTCTTGCGTCTCCAGAATCTCGGAGACATATGCCTGTAGCATTTAGGAAAGCAACATGGTACTCACATGATCAGACACAGTGTCGCATCTGAGACCTACCCCTCTCTGCCCATCTGGAGAAGGTGTGTACGGTCTGAGAGGACTGCCTATAATACAGAATTCCCTTCCACGCATCACACTCGGTTGGGTCACTTCTCCGACCGTGACCGGGTCAGGTGACCACCCATGTGGATGTGGCGGCCATCTAAGACTGGTTTGATGGAAACTTTGCTCTAAAAGGGGTGATAGTGAAAGATGAAAATTATGTAAGTCTGATTGTTTATAATAATGTATAATCGATTTGTTATAAAATATCAAGTTAACCCTGATCAGGAACAGATACCCCCTTCTTTGTGTTGATAAATCACCTTGATGGGAGCATGGGTACTGAAACTTTATCTTGCTCCAAGTCCACCCTCTTCTTTTGATTGATGACTTTATTTTCAATTGCATTCTTTTTTCCCCTTTTAAATCCTATTTTTGATTTGCTGTCCCCTAAAGATATATATACTGCAACTCCCAATACATGTATTTGAAAGTTATCAAAGCTTTGTTCCTTTTTCTACTGGGACCAATTTCAGCTGGACCTAGTTCTGTTTGAAAATGAGAAAATGGTTTGGCCAAGGGTGTGAAAAACATTTTACTATACCTACATTCTTGGGTTAAATATAGAGAAATGTTATCCTTGGTGAGTGTAACTACTTACCAAAGTGAAGTGAACAACTACAAACTGCCTCACATTGAACATTTCCTGCTCCAGGATGACCTTGGGGTAGATCATCCTGGAGCAGGACATTAAGGTTGTACTCCAGCAATAAATAGTAACAGGTGCTGGAAAAATGCAGCAGGGAACTATGCAGGGACAGTATGACGTAGAATCCGAAGGATGGGAAATGAAAGGTGAGGTTGGACAGGTTTACATGAGGGGTAAATTACAAATGGCATCAGACCATAGGAATTTCCCAGGCAGATAACTTTGGGGTATTGTAAGCAGCAGACAGTTTCAGAGATGCACTAGTCTCCACATAGCTCTGAATTATACCTTGAACCAGTGGGCAAAGGGTTTTAGAGTGGGGCACCTTGATGCTGCCCATCTTCTCTTTTAAACATCAGAAAGTTCATACGTGGTAAAAAATCTTTTTTTAAACATAAATATGCAAATAGAAAAAAATTAAACATGGCAACTTCACTCAGGCACCTTGTCTATTAGTCAACATGTACCTCTCTTGATCTTGGTGACAATATAGGAATGAATTACAAGCCGGTAAATAATTCAAAGATAATTCATAAGTAAATAGTAAAACAGGAGTTTAAGATAAAGAGTGAAGTTGGAAGTACATTTTGAATTTGATTCGTGTTTTATTATTTCTAATAACTATCTCCTGAGAGAATGCAAAAAGTATTCCTTTTAGAATTCCTTTTAGCAACATATACTTAAATCTTAGGGCCTCATTGCGAGTTAGGCGGTGCAGGAGCAGGGCGGTTCACCGCCGCTAAACCCCAACACTGCCCGCCTGGCAGATTACGATGACATAACAGAATAAGCGCCACCAGAATCACTATATACATGGGTAAATTAACATATCAGACAATGTATCACGATTGCTGCATCTGGGACCCAATAAATGCATATACCCTCGATTTGGTGGGAACAGGCGGTGGCATCTAGATCGCTGCCGGATTATTTAGACTGCCGGCCCCTGTCAAAATGGCCAACTACACTCCACCAGACAAAAATGGCAATAATGAAACTTGACAATCAGTAAAAAACAGTAAAACTTTGCCTGATATGTTGATAAACCTAAAATTAAAAACTGGTGTGCACATTGATAGGAAAATGATCCCAGGCCAACCCCTCCCCTTCCTTTGAATTAAAGTGCACAGTTCTAGCAGCAAATCAATTTTCTATTATTCATTTTATGGAAATAGTAAATCTGACCTCCCCCTTGCCCAAGAGTACAGAGCTTTCCTTAATCTTGTTTAGATGAGAGTGAGAGTAGCAAATCTGACAGCCTCCCAATAGATATGTGTAACATTATTGAACATTTAAGTACATAAAAATATTTCATGTGTTTGTAGCTTTCTATCTATTTGTCTTATATTTTTACTATCAAAATTATGTTTATAAAAATTATTTCATTTTCTATTTGATTTCGGTTTTGAAAATTACACATATTTTAGACTAGAAGTTATGTTATTTTTGCATTGATTGTAATATAAAATACATATTTTTTTAAAATAAACATTGGATAAGTTCATTATAGTCATGTAAAATATTTTTAAACTGTTGGAACTTTTTACAATTACAAAAATGTAATTAAAAATGTAGCACTTTCAAATTTATATTCTTGCATTAGATATTTTTAAATGTTAGAAAATCTTCTGGACCGATATTTGGAATCACAATTTTTTTGTTTTAATGAAATGCATTTGTTTGTGATATTATGCATGTCTACATTTTGTCTTCAATATTAATATAGGAAGATATATAGGGAACTGTGTTTTCTGGTGGTGGTGCGGCGGTCAGGGTCTCAGAATATGCTGATGGTGCTGCTGCAGTACCACCATACATATTTTGAGTTTCCTGACCGCCATGCTTACATGGTGGTCAGCACCACCATGTAAAAGGTAGCAGTGGCAAATAAAGGGGGCCCTACAGGGCCCCTTTTGTCCCATGAAGGTAGGCACATGCAAGGGGGCACGTGTTGTGCCGCTCTGGGTGCAAGTCCCCCCCACTTCCAGCACGGCATGGAGTTTACAGTACATGCCGTGCTGGAACGAGCTTTGGTGGTCCCATGGTGGGCAGTATTAAAGACTCATTGAGCCTTTTTACTGCATGGCTGTGGGACCACCACGCTACCTGCCCACCAGGGCAAACTATATGTTTATAGAGGAAAGGGGGGTCTCTTCCCTACCACAGGGTTGTGACCAGACACAGTGGAACACAGCTCAAGAGCATGATGGATTATATAATATATAGTTTGTGGGCACTCCACAAACGGGCATACTGGAAATCCTGTATCTCATGAGCACTAGATGATCAGTTGATCACAACATATAACAGAATTAGCACAGCTAGAATCACTATATGCATGGGTTTCCACAGAGGGACTTTTAACCCCACGAATAGAGCTTTTCGAATAACTTGGAGCTACAAATTGATGAACTGTCTTTTCACCATGTTTTGTTTCAAACATATTTAAACTGCTGTTGATTTGGAAATTATCATGTTATTGTAGCCCTAAAGAAATTGTGGCGTTACCGCTGAACGACGAACCACGTTTTGGCTGGGCCTAAAGAATTGAAAGACAAAGAAAAGAAATAAACCCGAATCTACTCATCATCTTTTTTTGTGCAATTACTGTCATATGATTGAAATGTAAATTAATGCATGTGCATAAGATTGTGATTTAACCTATCCTGAAATGTTACTGGCATAAGTTAGACCCACTTGAATTCGGCAATCTCATTCAGGCTAGCTGTCCCGAGCTGGCCCATAACGTAGAGCTTGAGGACAATTCTCTGAAATCTTGACTAACCAACCGCCCTTGACACTCTCATACCAGTCAGCCAGGTTTTAGTAAAAAAAGAAGCCCTCCACCTAATAGTTAAAAGGAGCCCCTCATCACCAATATATAAGAATGTAAGGCTCTAAAGCATTCCTGGCAGAAACATTATGATCCCTACTCCAAAGCACTGTATAGATTAGCTTTCAAAGCTTACCATAAACAGATTTTGAAGTCCAGGGCACAGTATTTTTCATCTAAAATGTGCAATAGCAATAACATCTCTAAGCACATTTTCAAATTAGTTACCAGCCTCACACAACCAAAGCTATATTCTGATTCTTTAGAAGCCTCTATTGAATACTGTAATAAACTCACTGATTATTTTAAGGGCAAGATTGCAGACATCTGTTCATACATCTCCTCCTGTGTCTCTCCAGACCCGGAGGAATGCCTTGCATCTTCTGCAAACCCCAGTACTAAGGCCACTCTATGCAACTCTGTCATCCCTTTTCCCATCCACCTGACTAGTCCTTCTGACTCCAATCTAGCCCACCTTATGACCCCATCAGATACCTCATTTTAAAACTCAAGAATCATCTTCTTCCTCCCTTTCTAGAAGCCATCAATGCTTCCCTCTCATCAGCCTCAGTACCTAGTCCTTGGAAGCATGCTAAAGTTATCCCTTTGTTGAGTAAAAAATCCTTAGACTCTGCAAAACCTCAAAACTATCTCCCATCTCCCTTTTATATTTCCTGGCCAATGTAATGGAAAAGCATGTTAATAGCATCTTCACAATGTTTTTGAAAGATAACCATATCTTTGATTTCTCTAAAAACTGCTTTAGGCCTGCACATAGTAAATATTCTGCCCTGCTATCCATTACTCAAAATCTTCACAGCTCCCTGGATGAAGGCAGAGTATGCGCCCTGATTTTGTTCAACCTGAGCGCCACATTTGACATGGTGTCTCACAAAATACTACTACAGCGTCTATACAACATCAGCATCTGCTTGTGAGTGCTCTCCTAGCGTTCATCTTTCTTAAGGGAGCGCTCATTTTAAGTCAATTCCACTCCTTTTTCTTCCCCTCTTCAACCATTGCACTATGGGGTACACCGGGGCTCTTGTCTGAGCCCTACCCTTCTCAATATTTGCATCCAACCGTTCTCACAGTTTGTCAAATCATTCAGGCTGTGCTGGTGTCATACTCCGATAATACCCAGCTCATTCTTTCACTTTCTCAGAGCGCAACACAAGACATGGCTAACTTTAAAAAAGGAATGATTTCTGTTGGCAAGTGGATGAACATCAATTGCCTGAGATTAAACACTAATAATGTGCTGTGAAATTCCTAGGGCTACTTCATAAACAATCTAGAACATATTTATGTAAATGATGGTAGTGACACTAAGATTATAAATATACAAAATGATTTATTACAATACAGAGTCATTAAAAATGTAAGACTATTACGTCACAGAAAAACTATGCAACATTCTAACCAGTCATCCATGCACACATACTATATTCTAAAGGTTTCTGTGCACTGTCAGCATATTGAGATAATTAATTGTCTGACCAAAAGCATATACATGATGATTAATTGACACATGGAATCTCATGGATTTCTATAATTGCAGGGTGGTTTCCAAGATGTTTCGGCAGAGAACTGCCTTCTTCAGGAGAGCCACCACCAATAACATTTTTCGAATGCAAACTGATACGATTGTCTGCCCAGGCGGAGCACAAAATGCAAAGTAAATAAGTGAATCCAGGTCCCCCCTTAGTAATGCATAAACACGGTGCTATGATGCTCTGGACAGGGCCCAAAGGAGTGTTGGACTTTCAGAGGTCTGGATCCTACAGGATCTCGTATGGAACTAAGACAGGTATGGTGGGTGAGCTACCATTCCCTAAAGGTGCAGGAAGTAAAATGCTTTGGATTACTGTTGAATCATCACTGCGGATGTGTCCATCGAGCAGCTCCAGTTCCTACATAATTGCGACCGGTGACGGCTGGGTTGTAAGCACTCAACTGGAGCATCAGAGCACTGTGCATTACTCAGGGGGACCTGTATTCACATATTTACTTTGCATTTCACGCTCCGTCTGGGCATACGACCGTGTCAGTTTGCATTCGAAAAATTGTATTAGAGCTGGATCTTCCGGTTTAATATTCTCACTGCAAACTAGGAAAACTGACAAAACTTGCTTAAATAAATATAAAATGAAAACAATGAAAATGTTAGGACTTTATTATCTATTAAATAAAAAAATAGAATAGTCATGCTATTAAAAATGAAATCTATGATATAAATGTAAAAATAAAAAATTAGAAACAAATTTACTAAATGAAACAAATGAAATGTTTTTAAAAATTTACCAAAAAAGCTGCATAAATATTTTTTTAATGCTTTTGAAAACACTACACATCTAAAACCTCACAAAGACCCAACCCAAACCATAAAACAAAATATTAAGCAAATAATAAATAAAAAAATTAAAAATATAAAAAAATGTAACTATCTTCAAATACATTAAACACTTTCTTTTAAACACTTTCTAACAAAAATGCCTTTAAAACTCAACATCCCAAAAACAAATAAGAATATATAAAAAATATATGTATTTTTTAAAATGTAACTAACAGTGTGAACTTTTTTTTAAATAAAAGATATTACTAATGTATTTCAATTCACAATGATAGTTATGCTTAGTATATAAAACAACAGGTTACTATTTATTTTTTATTTTTTTTATTTATTTATTGCATTTATAAAGCGCCTGACTCACCCCAAATGGGGTATCTCCGCGCTAAGGACAACTGGTCAACATAGTGGGAGCATTAGAGGTTAGAAGAGCTGAGTCTTAAGTTTTTTCCTAAAAGTCAAGTATTTAGCTTCTTGAGGAAGGTCCAAAGGCAGTTGATTCCACAATTTAGGGACTATATAGGAAAAGGATTTTCCTCCTAATCTAGTTTGCTTAATCCGAGGGATGGAGAGCAGGCTCATCCCTTTAGAACAGAGTGAACGTGTTGGGGTATATTTAACAAAGTTTTCAGTTAAGTATGTAGGGCCCATCAGATTGAGACCTTTAAACACCAAGCAGCACACTTTCAAATGGACTCTCATACGAATTGGGATCCAATGTAGGCTTTGAAGGAGAGGGAGGGAAGGGGCACTGTAAGGGGCACTGGTCACCAGGCGTGCAGCGGTGTTCTGCACTACCTGTAAGCTCTGTAGATCAGAATCCTTAGCAGATATTAATAGAACATTACTGTAGTCCAAGCGACTGAGAACCAGTGCATGGATTAACGTTTTGCGCATACTCATGGGGAGGAAGTGGAAAACCTTCCGAAGCAGACTCAACGCATAAAAGCAAGATCTTCTGACTGATGCATGGTGACCCTCCATATTAAGATCCCTGGTTACTAGCACCCCAAGGTTTTTCACCACTGTCTTTGAAGTAGGGGCTGCACCTAATTCTTCAGGCCACCATCCAGGGGACCATCTGGATAGGGCATCCTTAAAAAGCATGATCTCTGTTTTCCCTGTGTTTAATTGAAGAAAATTCCTCTTCATCCAAAGGGCTATTGTTTTTATGCCTTCAGGGAATACATTCTGAACATCAGGGGTATATTTTTTATAAGTGAAGATTAGTTGGGTATCATCTGCATAGGAAATTTGGAGGAACCCAATTTTCCTAAGCAACACAGCTAAAGGAGCAACGTAAACATTGAATAGAGACGGGCTGAGACAGGAGCCCTGTGGCACTCCTTTTGTGACATGACTAATCTTACATTGGAAAGGGCCCAAGTTCACTATTTGTGTCCTATCAGTTAAAAAGTTTTGTATCCAGCTTAAGGCTGAATTCTGTACCCCTATAGAGCGTAATCTGTCCACTAGAAATTGATGCGATATAGTATCGACTGCGGCGTATAGGTAAAGCAGTACCAAAATTACTGCCTAACCTGCAGCCCCCAGCATTCCTATATCATCAGTTACCTTCACCAGGGCCAGTTCAGTACTATACTTTGGTCGAAAACCAGATTGAGAATAGTTCAAACAGGTAGTGGACTCAACAGTTTGCTATAAAGCGGTAACAAGGAGATAGGACGATAATTGGTGATAATGTCTGAGACCAGTTTTGCGTTTTTAAGAATTGGCATGATTTGGGCAACTTTCCAAGCCTTGGGAAGTTTGCCTTCTTTGATGGAATGATTCAGATGGAGCAAAGGGGCTCTGCCAATTCCAGTGCTAACTGTTTAGCAAATTTAGCAGGAATTCGGTCAGTTGGCAAGCCCGATTTTGCAGATCTTAATAAAGATTCCGTATCTTGGATTGTCAACAACAGGAATTTTTTAAGGGCACTCTGTCCAGTGAGCTCAGGGGATTGAATAGTGTCAACATCATCTTTTTGATTATCAGAAATAATTATACTATCATATATGTCTTCAATTTTTGGAAGAAATAATCCAAAATTTTGTCACAAAGAGATTGAGTCGGTTCCTCTTCTGTGTCAAGAGCTTTAGGATTGACAAAAGTGTTAAGAATCTGGAAGAGCAATTTGGAGGTATTGCCAGATTGTTCTAACTGAACGATAATTAGATGTCTGCGAGCTGATTTTACATTTTTACGATATGTGAGTAAAGCCATTTTATAGCGCTCTTTGCTTGGCACATCTTTAGTGCGCCGCCATTTGCCTTCAAGTTTTATGCAGTTACTCTTCTCAATCCTTAGCTCAGTTGTGTACCATACAGTCTGAGTACGTCTGGTCATGGTATTGGATGATTTCTGCGGAATTAAAACATTCAAAATGGTTTTCGTAGTATTATAGAAAGTCTCATAATGACCCTCCACTGAATCTGGATCAGATTTCTGCTTATTTTGCGAAAGCATTTCTTTAAATGTATTGGGAGATAGTTTCTGCCAGTGCCTAAAGGTCCTGTTAGTTAGGGCTTTCTTTACTGCCTGTTTCCTTACATCAAGAAGATCAAAGGAGACCATAGAGTGGTCGGACCTTGTTAGCGGTTCAGTCGAGGTATAAATCAGATCAGGTGAGTTAGAGAGAAGCTGGTCTAAAATATGGCCGGCTTTGTGTGTAGAGGAATCATTCCTTATTGTAAGATTGAGGGCTAAGATTTCACTAGAAAAGGTGGCTATCTCTTTCTTTCTAGAGAACCACTACAGCCTGTAGATATCCTTAACCCTCAGAAATGCCAAAGCAGAGTGTGAAGTAGTGGGTCAGTTTTCTTTCTTACCCCATTCCCTTCTTTAAAACACGGGCCTTTCTATACTTGTGCATGTAGTTATTTGTGGGAGCAGATACAGAAAAGAGCATTGTTTCTATTGGATCTTGCACAAAAGATTAGTGCAACCTGACACTTTCTCTGTAATGGAATAATGAACATCAACAAAAGTGGTAGGATCTGTAGCCCAGTGGGGTGGCTTGTAAACATCACGGTAGTTCAATAAAAGTGAACACTTAATCACATAGTGAAAAAATGTTGTGTCCTGTTTTAATGTAATTATTATAACCATCCTCATATGTACACCCACTTCTGGGAATCTACAGCAAACTGGTTGAATGTGTATCTATCAACTAATATTTTAGTCTGCAAAAACACATTTAATGAGCCACCTGTGGGTATGACAAATCCAACAGGTTCATGGGAGGCTGTTATTAATTAAATGAAGCTTTAATTAAATGGAACATCTTTTCTAGCGAAACAGAGTCTATTTCGTATCTGACCTGCTTGTTTTAATAGCTTGCAAAATAGATTTCCCGTTATTGATATGAAAGAGGCTAAGAGACACTCGGGCCCTATTACAATGGAGGCTTTCGGGCTTACATTGTTGGTTTCAAATCCAACAGCTTTATTACGATGAAGGCTGTCGGATTTAAAACTGGCCTGTCAGAGACCGCTCATAATCCCCTATGTACAGCGTTTACACCGTGGAAATTATGATGTTGGTTTCTGACATCCTTTTTATGCTGGGCTTTCTGACAGGATAAGTCTGTTGTAAAGAGACTTTGGCGGCTCCTAGCAGGGCCCCGTTGCAACAGCGGCCTCCAGTCAGCATCCGGTGGTCGGTCTGTTCCGCTTCAGCAACAACATCTTAATGAGGGCCTGGATATTGCCAATTTTTTTACCAGGATTTGCATTTTCACAAGGGTTTGAGGAGGATCTCGATGATCCCTTTGATATTTGTCATTTTGTGAGTGTACCATGGTTAAATTCTCAGTATAGTGTAGTCAGCAATGACTGTTCTGTGAGTGTGGATATAAATAACTTGTTAATTAAATACTAGTCATAAATGTAATTGTGAATGGTTAAACAGTACTTCCTGATTTGATTCCATATTTGCAAGAAGGTGTTGAGAAAGAAAGTTCTTGGAAAGGATTATCTTTCAGTAGTATAAGCAGGGAAGCACTTCAAACCAGGATACCCTCCTTTTTACATTCTTTTGTGGTCTGTATACCACTGAGAGGGCAAAGTATTTATTACCTGTCCAGAAGGCTGCTGGCTTTATTCAAGTAAGGCCAGCGCTAATTTTCCTCCAATCACTAGCGGACATTCATACCATTTTTAGTGTTGCATGCTTCCTAACAGCTGCCTTCAGATTAAGGAACAAAAGAATTCCCCGGAATGTTTTATTTTAATCTTATTTTAAATGTGGTTTTATCTGTTATTAATCTTAATCATTTGTAAATATTAGGAAACAATGAGACTAACAATTCATTGTCATTATTTGGTAATCAAATTCACTGATGTTTTTAACAATTGTGTGTATTGTATCTTGCCTTTATGATTTTAACAAAAATCGAATAAAGTGTATTTTGACTGACTGACTGACACTTAGTTATCTTTTTTAAGATTTTTGATAAAAGACGTACCATTTCTTTCAGATGGGGTTTGAATTTTCTCTTCTCCTATGCCAACTTCCAATGGCAAATAAAGAAATTAAATATTAGACGTTTGAAGTCAGATCCAAGAAGCTGGAAACAGGATTTCTAATAGGTTTATTTTAAACCAATCTAATAAATGGTTTCCTCGCCACCTGTGACCACAGGTGGCAAGGAAACCATTTCTTCGCCACCTTCTATCTTCTATCGGGGAGGAAATAGCAGATCTCTCCTGTAAATTAATATGAGAGCACAGGCATAACAGTAAGTTGAAACCGACATAGACATGAAACACTGATGGCTGAACAGATAACGTAACAACTGAAAAACATCACATTACTGCTTTTAGGTCTGCAGATGCAAAGTTGCTCTATTATTTAAGGACCATACAACATTTTGGTCTGGTTTCTTTCTGCCACCTTAATGAATGTATGTGGTTGCAATGTAAAGGTAGAAAAAGTAGTTAGCTTCACAATATTGCTTGTTAGATTTCGTCAGAGACGCTTTTTCCTGCAACAGTGGCAAGATGATGTTTTCCTTCACATATAAATGAATATATGTGATATTTGTAAAGAGAGAAAAGGCAGCAGGACACAGTACAAAGAAGATGAAAGATACAGTCAAGTCACTGATTTTCATTTGTCTGAAAATGGGATCAGAGACTGGAGTTGCTCTGTTACAATGAGCCTGATTTAGAGTTTGGCAGATGGGATACTTCATCGGAAATCCATCCATCACAATCATAGCAAAGTGTTCCGTTTGTGAAGCTCTAAATCAGGCCCAATGTCTTCAACAATTAGGAGGAGTGGCACAAGGCTGAACTGCAGTTCAGTTCACCTTGCCTAACTGAGCTCCCAATTGTGGCTCAGAGCAAGAAAACGAATAAAGGGATGCAAAAAAATGCAATCTGATTCTTTGCATTGATTTTCTCTATATAGTACCCCAGAAAGACCATGGAAGCAAACATGGGCCATTATGCCATACTGAGCTGCAGTATGGGTAACCAGGTCACCAGTAATCCCTCCCTTGGGTTACCGATTTCAGGTGTAACTATAATTCTAAGGTGCCAAACTTACCAGCTGATTACCTGTGGGACTCCAAGGACTTCCTCAGAAATGAGAAAAACAGGAATCAGGAACTACAGTCACCATTCCCATGTTGTTCCTCATTTCTACCTCTTCAGTCAGTCAGTTTAACTTTATTCAGATACCATGGTACCCATAAAAGCACAAATCCATAATACATCGCAAACAATCCATACAAGTATAACAATTCATATATCTAAAGTGCAAAGTGCAAAGAGCAAAGCCATCCATCATATTTAGAAAAAATAAAAGCCCATTTAAAAAAAACAATTAAAACATTTCCCAATTATATCACAAGTGGTCAGGGGTCCATCATAGACCTGCGTGTTCTTATCGCAATTCTAAGGAAAGTGCTAGTGCCGAAAATCAATTCTACATCATCTAAAGCTAATATACACTGATGGGCCACATCCAAAGTAATTGGTCTTCTCTTTTTGAAATAGGGATGAATAAGCCGCTTGGAGTATTTAAAATAATATTTTCAAAAAAATAAAAAGTGTATAATAGATTGGTCACTCCTCCCATCACAGGGACATGGGCTTTGGTAAAATTTGGGTGATGGCCAAAGGGGAAGCAAAGTGCAAATCTGATTGTTCCTGCTCCTAATCTAAACAATAGGCTCCTCTCCGAATGGCTCATTGCTAATGTCAAATATATGTAAAGGGGAAGGCAAAGCTGTTCAATGGACATATAGTTGCGCACAAGTATTTTCCCTCGATTCCAAGACATCCCGCTCTCTGTTGTATAGGAAATATAAAGTGCCCCGCAGTTCCTTTTTTGGGACTGCTTCTACTGAGGTTGGATCTAGGAAAAGATTCTCTTTATTAACACTACGCAAACTTTGGAGCACGCCTTTTATCCATGGGATTTCCAGCCCTTTATCACATTGTAGGCAATAGATAATAATCTGCCGTGTCAGAGATGCCGCTTGATTCTTCCACACAGATAACCAAAAAAGTGCAGGTCGAGCACGGATAAAATCAGATATAAAATTAATATTAAGCTCCTTATGACATATATAATGTGGGGTCGAGATTGAGGTACACAGCAGTTTTTTACAGAACCTGTTTTCTTCCTGTTGGATACCTAAAGGTTTAACTATGCCCCAAATCTCGGCACCTTATGTGGCCACCGGAGTGCACTGGAGTTTGTACAATTTCTGGACTGCTAAGAGAGCCCCAGTAGTCTTAGGACGAGGCAGGCTCAGGATTGAATTGTTGGCCTTTCAGAACTTGCTCCTGGAGTGAGCTAAGTGCTCACTCCAGGAGCCGTTCGCAGCAAAGGCCAACCCCAAATATACAAATGATTGCGTACAGGTCTGTTTTTGGCTGTCTATTGTAATGGTACCTATATCACGCTTCCCTGGTCCACTGCACATTAAAAATGATTTCTTAAAATTTACCCGCAAGTCTAACTCATTCATGTATTTATTGACATTTTGGACCAATATACGCAGGGAGTTTGGGGTGTGGCCTATAAGGACGCATCATCTGCGTATAGGAGCACAGGGATGGGCTTCCCATTCATATTGGGGACATCCTGGGTGACTGTTTTCAAGGAGCTGTTCATCCCATTGATATATATATATAATGAAGAGTAGGGGGGCCAGAACACAACCTTGTCTGACCCCCCTACCTACATCAATTGTCCCCGAAACATCACCTCCCATACCAATCCTTACTTGAGCCTGGAGATCTTTGTGTAGGTACGCTAACAAGTATACCAACGGCTCATCCAACCCTCCTGCCAAAAGGATTGTCCACAGCTTCGCCCTGTTCACAAGGTCAAAAGCTGTGGACAGATCCATAAATGCCATGTAAATCGGGGAACTCCGTGCAATGGTATATTTTCCAACGATTAAATTTAGGTTGAGACACTGTTCAATTGTTCCAACCTTGCCCCGAAAGCCCAACTGGCATGGGTCTACAATAGCATTTACTTCTGTTCATGCCAAAATGTTATTATACAGAACTCGCCCTAAAATTTTGAGGGTGTTGTCTATTAGGGATATAGGTGTATAATTACATGGAAGGGATCTATCTCCTTTCTTAAAAATCAGGACTATTATACTCTTGGCCCAAGTGCCTGGTAAATTTGCCAGAGTTAGACTATTAAAAACATTCAATAGCAATGGGGCCCAGAAATCCGGATTCCACTTGATTAAATCAATAGGGAGCCCGTCTGGCCTCGGAGCTTGATTGATGGCTTCTACAACTTCTGAGATACTTATCTCTATGGGTACTGGGTTGCCAGGAGTGTTGGTTTCCACACCTAATAAGGGCCTGGCATATATTTCTGAGAAATGTTTGACCCATGCATCACTGGAGATTTTACAGCTAATTGGGGTAGATGACTGCCCCACGGTACGAAGATCCGTGACTGCTGCCCAAAAAAAGTTACCCTTTATTTGGTTGGCAGCCTCGGAGAGTATTTCCCAGTGTTCAGTCAAGAGATCCTTCTTTCTGCCTACAGCCACCTCATTGTACTTCTTTCTGGCCAGTTGGACTTCTATTGTACACCTTGGGGTGGCTGAAAGTGCACTGCGTAAATTCCTGTTTGATAGCCTGCATTCATGATTAAACCATCTGGGGGTGCTTCCCTTTTGGGATATAGGTCTAGAAAGAAGGGTTTTGATCGCTAGGCACAAGTTAGTAAAATCCTTAATTATCATGGAATGTGAGGATTGCAGTGAGAGGCAAGAGTCAATAAGATGCATTTTTTCCTTGGCCAGTTCCCTAAATACTTTGAAACTATCGACCCCCTTCCAGTGCAATCTTAAGATGGCAGTTGACAACGTCAGGTTTGTGGCCCCGCACTCAGTCTGGAAAGCCGGTATGTGGGCAGTATTCATCTGTATTTTAATGGGGTTGTGGTCTCCGAAGTCTGATGGAATTACTTCTGCTGTCCCTAACTGCTCTTCAATCAAGGGACATATGAAAACAAAATCTATTGAGGAGCTACAACCCCTGCCCCTAAAAGTTGGATAATTATTTATGGTTGACCCTTTCACCAGATCCATGACATTGGCCAGATTATGCAATTTTATAAGCCGGCCAAGTTCAGCGCCTCTGCATGCAGATTGCCCAGAATAAACTAACCCTCCTACAGATCCTTTGCCGGGCATTGTGGCATTAAAATCACCCCCCAAAAGAGTGCCTATGGGATCCCCCTAATTGGTCTATGTGTCCAGGTTTGAAATTAAATTAAAAAGCCTTATAAAACTCTCATTTGGGACAGAATGAAAATCATTATTATAAAAATTTACCAAATGAAAGTGAATCCGTCTTTTGAAAAACACTACCTGGAAGTCTAGTCTACGAGTTGGGATTGCCTTAAAACTCCCCCAGCAGCCCCATTAATCCCTATAAATAGTCCTCCTGATGGTATGCCCATCCTAGGTATTTGAGCTGTCATGCTAAAACAGTGGAACCCTTCGATGTACAGCTCTTCTGTAGCCTAGCTTTCCTGGAACATGACAATGTCATGCTTCCTTATCATATTTAGCCATTCTTGATTATCAAGTCTGGAGCGCAAATCTGCCACATTCCAGAGTTCTTTTGGATCTAGATGGTGTGCTTGGCATTGGCCTATCAGGGGCTTGTGTATTAGATTCCACAACTAATGGTCAATCCTGTGTGTCCAGATTGGAAAGTGCATGATACCTATTAGTTTGGGACACCACTGTTTCTAATCTCCTTAGTGGAATTGTAGGCGGTTTATAAAAATAGCCCAGGTAGAGTACGCTAATATTGGTTGTAGGGGCAAATGACTGTTCTCTACTGGATAGTAAGCGTCAAACCAGTTGGGGTCTACTAAAGTTTAGGACAAAACAATCACCGTCTATAGACTTGTTTGATGGACCGACCCACCCCACTCTCCTGACCATAATTATTTCCTCCATCATGCGCAGATCGAAGTTATTATGTTTACGAAGCCAATCTGCTGATTTATTTTGGAGATCAGACCATGTATCTCTCTGGCCTAAACCAGGCGTAGGAACAACAGTTAGAACAAGCACATAGGGGCCGGAGGCAGGTGGTAAGTGTAAAACATCGGGGTTGGGATTTGTACTTAAATTACGAGCGCCTGCCATCATATCGTTAATACAGATGGGTGATGCTGAACCCTGCTGGGGCTGCCTATCTTTGGCTCTACCCACTACCATGTTCATATTGCTTATGCAATCCGATCCTGATGTCGCCCTATTACCTCTGTCGATAGGGTCAACATTTGTTATGGGGCATACCCCTTTGTTCCCACAAGTTACACATGGTACAGTTAGAGGGGTTACTATGGGGTCAGCAATATTTGATAATTGTAGTACTTTCTTGCAATCAATTTGATCATTTAACATTGGGTTAGCGTTATTTCCCCCACCCCCATTTATGTTGTCCGCCAAGAAATTTGATTTTGGCATTTTCTCCCATAACAAATCGAGTTTTTTATCAAAGATCTCCATAATATCACCCAGTCTTGACTCAAACCCTTCCATTAGAGTATCCAGAATTGCGATACCCATGTCAACTGCATTGGGTCCATTTTCCAAGCTATCACCAGTCTGCGTGGCAACCGAGATTGTCATCAAGACCTCGAACGCTTCACTGC
The DNA here is from genome assembly GCF_964263255.1 of Lissotriton vulgaris. Classification (NCBI taxonomy): domain Eukaryota; kingdom Metazoa; phylum Chordata; class Amphibia; order Caudata; family Salamandridae; genus Lissotriton; species Lissotriton vulgaris. Next base: position 533,063,250 of record NC_141693.1, on the reverse strand, counting down.
TGCCACAGGGGGCTCCTGTGTTGGTATTTTTCCCTTTCTGCTTGGACTTGGGCTGGATTAAATTAGCCGCATTTTTCTTTCCCCTAGTTGATAAGGAAGCTAATGTCTGGCCTCTGGCTGTCTTGCCGGAGTTCCCTCGTGTATTAGTAGCAAGTGCACTTAAATTCAGGGTGGCCGAAGGTGATAAGGATGGTGTATGTGTATTTAATACACTAGGTCCTGATGGCACTGGGGACAATCTTAAAATGTCTGATGGAATTGGATCAACAGATCCCCCAAGCGACAGGCGCATTTGGAGCGAGACATGGTCCAAAGACAATCTTCTCTCAGTTGCCTGTATCTCATGTATGAGTACTGACTCAGCCCTTATGATGAAATCATCCAAAGTTCCGACTACCCCTCTCTGCTTACTCATTTTAGGCAGTAAATCTATTAACTTCTGGAACAGTGAGTTGGAACTCTAGGCAGCAAAGTACTATAAATACAGAAGTTGTAAAGTTCTCATGTTTACCTTGCTCCTTGCTAGTCCGTCGTCCCCTTATCCAGTAAAGCCAAGTGGGGTGTCCCAGCCCAGCCTCCTTCGGCCTCTGACGGCCTAAGACGGCCCACCCTTGTCCCAGGCTTCTCCCGGCGCGTCCCGCAGGACCAGGATCCAGCCACCCCTTTATGTGCCTCCTGGTGCGTAGTTCCCGCGTCAGCGGCGTCCTTGCCACGAGCGGGATGCCGGGAATCGTAGTCCGGCGTCGGGGTCAGAGCGCTGGTCCCGTTGGCAGTGTGGCGGCGTCCGGTTGATCAGCGTGCAGCCTGGAGATGCCCAAGGAAGTATTTTCAGTGCCCAGCAAGTTCACAAGGGCCTCGGCCCCAGCCACCCCTTTATGCGCCAACTGGCGCATAGTGCCTGCGTCAGCGGCGTCCTTGCCGTGGGCGGGATGCCGCGAATCGAACTCCGGCGTCGGGGTCGGGGTCAGAGCGCTGGTCCCGATGACAGTGTGGCGGCGTCCGGTTGATCAGCGTGCAGCATGGAGATGCCCAAAGAAGAATTTTTAGTGCCTAGCAAGTTCACTGCATTGATTTTCTCTACTTAGTACCCCAGAAAGACCACTGAAACAAACATGGGCCATTATGCCATATAGGGCTGCATTATGGGTGACCAGGTAATATCACCAGTAATCCCTCACTTGGGTTACCGATTTCAGCTATAAATATAATTCTAAGGTGCCGAAATTACCAGCTGATTACCTGTGGGGCTCCAAGGACTTCCTCAGAAATGAGAAAACTGAGGAATCAGGAACTACGGTCACTATTCCAATGTTGTTCCTCATTTTTACCTCTTATTTCTCATGGTGTCTCAGCGGTATTGACATATGATCCACAAACTTATTGTAGATTTTGTATTTCTGACCGGCTTGTAGTATTTGTTACTGGCCCCATCAGAATTAAAAGGCCACTTGGAATGATGTCCATAAATGTTTATACAGGAGTTTACCAACATTTTGTATGCACCAGGAATTTGAGTATTTACTGGATCATGATAATTGAGAGCTCTAGCAGTTAGACCACGTGGCCCTAAAGTGCTTCCTGTAACTTAATTTTAGAGAGTTACTAAATATATCAGAAAGTTGTACTTATTTACATCTTTAAAATTAATAAAATCTTGGGTTTTAGCATTTGCTTCTCCATTACATCACGTATCCAACACAATATGTTGCGAGTGGGCTTGGAGAGCTGCATATCAACCTTAAACATATACCTGTTTGTAGTGTCAAGCTTGAGTAAAGGGGTAGAATGTCATTGGTAATCCCAGTTGTCAGTTCAATTTCGGACTATAGGCTAGATGAATGCACATCAGCTGGAGAGAACAAGGGGAAGAAGAGAGAGAGGCACGGGTACCATTTCTTTAGTTCAATAGTTCAAACAGGGTCAACAGGTGTGAATGGGTATGGTCTTGTTTACAAAGAAGCAACACAGTCAGTTTGTAAATACCAAAGAGGTAACCAAGAAACCATAATCAGCATTGGCCAGTGCAAACTGAACTCCTAGGCGGATGATTCTGTTGTGAGTTAGATGTCCTGCACATCTAACCTGGGCTTCTATTGGAATTCTATAACGCATATTAGCAAGTTAAAACGGCAATGATTTTAACGAGGTTCTTGCTAATATGCCCCTAAGAAAGGTGAGGGGGTGAGTAATCAGGTGCTGAACTAGCCGGAGGCAGAAAGCAACAGAACACATCAGAAAGGTGCCAGGCAGCTTCTGTATGATTGCAACAAACTTAAATACTCCCACTGCCTGTAATGCCTTGGATATTGATCCATTTCATGGAAGTGACTACACAGAAGTGTTAGCGGTTCAGCCTATCTCGATTTCCAGACAGATAGTTCCAGCCCTCCTTCTCCAGACTGCTAATTGCTCATATACAATGTTACTGTGTATTTGCATTCAATTACACCGTATGACAATGTTGAATCATTGCAAATTCTTAATTGACTGTTATGTTTACATTGATGTTGCTTGCTAATAAGTGTCAAACAACAAAGCATTCACTCTCACAAAAATCTGTTGTTTAGCATCAGGGGTAATATTACTCATTACTAAATGCTCCTCTTTGGTAAATGTCAGCGTTTTATGGTTGCCATAGTTGCACAAGCAAGTCACAATATTCCTTCTCTTGTTAGACCTCTTTGTGTATGGGTTATTTTTAGTGTCAGTACATGAGCTATTTTCTTTAGGCTTTGTAAATATAGAACATTACAAATCTACAAGGCTGTCAACGTAGTACAGTTACTGACATTATGTTCTTGTCTGTTAGAGTATGAATCATCCAAGAACCGAATGTCTTGTGAAATTGTTTTAGTAGGTGCAAAGCTATTTCCTGCTTGACATTTGCACAACAACCGACTCGCAAGACCTCTAGCGAACTATGAGCATTTTTTTAGATCTGTGCCAGATTGAGTTCTCTGTTTGATTTACGAGATAATTCTCACTTGCGTTATTTTAACATGATTAGCTATTTACAGTAACAGCTGTATTTATTTATTTATTTCTGGTATTTGTAGAGCGCGACATTCATCCCAAGGGATATCAAGGCGCTAAAAAGAAAAGGGGACTGCTGAGATTGTGCGGGGGGGAGTTAGTTTTTAGGGAAAAGGTGGGTTTTGAGTTTTTGCCGGAATTGGAGGAGGTTTGTATTAAACATAAATGTTAAGTTAACTTTTACTTCTCAACTGTGCTGTGTCCTGGTTGTGCTCATGTTAAATGATTCGATAATTCAGCATATCCATCAACTATTTTTTTTTACAAATCCATACTTTTTACATTTTTACTGAGTAACATTTTGGTCGAATGGGGGCAGTTCATCCTTCAATACACAGAAATAATACTCAAAGGTATATGTAAAGGTCACTATCTCTCTGTGAACAGTGCAATAACACCGATTATTTGCTATTCTTTAGCCATGTGAAATGTTTCACGACCGCTTCTTATTAACTAGATATAACCTTGATTTATTCAGTCTTCTTCTTGCGCACCAACGAGGGAGCAAGAAAGGCGAGTTCTTGTTGCCCTGTGGCTGAGGCGGCTCGTCTCCACAGGACACGCTTCCCTTGGTATTGTTCTGTAGTATTTATGAGGAGCCTGGGAAGACTTTTTTAATTCCAGTTTTAAAACAAGCCAATTTTAAACAAGCCAGACCAGCTTTTACCTTTTAATTAATGCTATCAGGGAGCACTATTAATGCTATCAGGGAGCACCGTTTGGTATGATCTTAGGTTTTTAAAGGCTGCAGTAAGGCTTAGATTGACCTGTGATTAATCACCAGGGGCGGGTGTAAACCAGATAGGTAGCCATTATGTACAATTTTTATGTTTGTTTCTGTATTCTTATCATGTGTCTGTATGATGTATTTTTGACTTTTATGGCGTTTCTATACAAAAGCCGAATAAAGGTTTATTGCTTGATTGATTGATTGATACTATGGTGCCGCTCGTAGTCGGATTTTGTGGACGTCGGGACTTCTGACCATCTGGAAGTGAACTTGTCTTCTGCCTCATTGGTATAACTGCTGTTGCTGCTGGGACCGTTGTGGAGTAGAGGGAACGCGACTGCGAGACCCACAGGGCAGTGCGTTCTAATCACCACGCACACCTGCCGCCTCTTCCCGTGACCCCTCCCTGCCGTGCCTCCTGCCCTGCCCTTTAAATCACGACTCGCGGCCCCGCTCCGCGGGAGTCGCTCGTAGTCGGATTTTGTGGACGTCGGGACTTCTGACCATCTGGAAGTGAACTTATCTTCTCCCTCATTGGGATAACTGCTGTTGCTGCTGGGACCATTGAAGAGTAGAGGGAACGGGACTGCGAGGCCCACAGGGCAATGCGTCCTAATCACCACGCACACCTGCCGCCTCTTCCTGTGACCCCTCCCTGCCGTGCCTCCTGCCCTGCCCTTTAAATCACGACTCGCGGCCCCGCGGGAGCCGCTCGTAGTCGGATTTTGTGGACGTCGGGACTTCTGACCATCTGGAAGTGAACTTGTCTTCTCCCTCATTGGGATAACTGCTGTTGCTGCTGGGACCGTTGTGGAGTAGAGGGAACGGGACTGCGAGGCCCACAGGGCAGTGCGTTCTTATCACCACGCACACCTGCCGCCTCTTCCCGTGACCCCTCCTCCCACTTCATTTAGGGCGGACCTATCACGCAACCACGGGACGCTCGCGGGACCAAGCGCGGGGCTAAGCCCGGGCCAAGGGCGGGCTCGTGTTTGCCCGTTCTTGACCGGTCTAGACCGGACCGGGCCCACCTTCTTGATTTGATCATCGGACTTTGCCTACTAACTCTGTAAACCATGGCTGGACGCGAAACGAGGAGTAAGTCTTTGACAGCCGGAGGGTCAACAGTGGGAGGTATGGAAACATTTTTAATCAGAGCTAACACCCTAATTGACACTGAAATATCTGTACTGGAAAAATGTTTGTCACAGGAAATTTCAGCAAATAAAAGATCCTCCCTGGGAACTATTGCTAACGCCAAAACGCCAGATAGGAATCTGGATACCGTTTCTACAGTGCCCTGTGCGGCTGGCCAAGACATTATTCCCGAAGGGGATGAGCATGTTATGCAGGACCTGGACATTTTAGTCAATGAAATTTTGCCAGAAATAATCTAATTCTCGATAATCATGCAACTACATCCTCTGACCCGGGTGTTACCATTAATAATACCTTGTCACTGGGGGTCAAAGAAGGGGCTATCCCTAAAAGAAAGAGGGCTTATAATAAGAAAGATGGAAGTAAGGCTAAATTAGCAAAGCTACAACATGACAGTAATTCCCCATCTACACCAACGGGGGGCAAAAAGCTTCTACAAAAGGGTCAGTTGTTCTAACTTCGCCCCCTTCTGTTACTCAGTCCGATAACGCCCTATCAATTGAAAGCTTGGGAGCGTTATTTAAAACTATTTTATTCCCCCTAGAAGCTAAAATGGAGCAAATCGAACTTAGATTGTCAAATATTGAGAAGGTTACATCTGCCCTATTAGCGAACACAAGTATGACCAACAAGCCGAGTATAGCCTTCACCCCCGTATCCCAATCCGGGGGGTTTCCCACCTTAGTAGATGGAGGGGCGCCTATCCATAACTGTAGACCCTCTGGTCTACCAGGCTCTAACCCTGTGAACCAGGTACCACCTAAGCAGACACCTGCTTTCGTGCTGGAGGGTAGCAGTATCCAGGGGAAAACTGATGACTGTCACCTGGGACCGCCGGCTTCAGCAAAAGAGTGTAGAGTTAACAGATCACACTTACCAGACCTTCCACCTGAAGCAAATCATTGTGTGGTGGTCCTGGCAGGAGCACCTGCTTTAAGAGAGGGGGAAGAAGAAACTTTTAGTTCACTAAAAAACAAGGTGGTCAGGTGGTTAAACTGGAATAGACCCCTGCCGGCCCATTTACATAATGAAATCATCATGTTAAGAAGGGTGCCTTGGTTGGGACAGTTAAGACCATAAATGGGGATTGTATAACAGTCAATTTTAGAGACCCCAGAACTGTCTCCCATATCTGTGCAGGTTTTAATAGATCATTTGACTCCACTATCCAGACCCTACCACTATCCCTCTTTTTCCCACCTAATCGTATGGCCTATGGAAGAGGAAGGGATGACTGGATAAGGGTTGAGCGGAGGGGTAGAAATAGAAGATTTGATGTAAGACCAGTTCCCATGCCTCTGAATGCTCCCTTCTGCAACTATAACCGGTTTAGTTGTCTCGATGCAGTAGACTGACTACCCCCTGCTGCACAGCCATTACCTATGGGGGGAACCCCTGATATGAGCAAAGAAATACTGGATGGAAGTGTTGAGCCTCCTGGAAATGACCCTGAGGAGTGCTTGCCAGCGGCTGCAGTTTCCCCGGGTATAATTAATCTATTGGCCCCCACCACTACTAACTCGGTGGAGTATTTGCCAGCGGTTGTAGCTCAACCGGGTATAATTCACCCGTTGGTCTCCACCACCACTAATTCTAAGAAGAATTTGCCAGTAAATTTAGTACCCCCAAGAGACCCCCTGGTCAGGGAGGATGTCCTTTGTGGAACTGGATATAAACTAGTGAGCTGGAATATCGCCGGCTGGCGACAAAAGGAAGAGATTCTTGGTTGTAGGGAGTCTATTATTAATTATGACATACTCTGCCTCTAAGAGACGTGGTCTACGGTCGAGATACACTTTGATGGTTATGTGTCCTATAATTGTTTAGCGAAAGAATCTACCATGGGCAGGGCAAAAGGTGGGTTGGTGATTCTACTGTTCGTTAATTTCCTGGTCCGAGTAAAATCCCATACCACCATCAGATTCCACTCACAAGTATTATGGTTGGAGCAATGTGGGGGTTGAGATATTTTGCTAATTAACCATTATAACAATGTGTTTGATTCCTCTAGCTTCTGTTTTGTTAATGATCTGGAGACTGCTGTTATGAAAATTGGAAGGGCTGTCCATACCCCATTTGACATTATATGGGGAGGGGATTTTAACATTCCTACATGCCCCTTCTCATTTACAAATGCATGTGGTTTTGATGGGGCAAATGGGGAGGACCGGGCTCATTTTGTTCAGACTACATATGGTGATTCCCTTAATACATTTATGCTCAAATTAGATTTGTTAATTCATCAGCCAGCAGACGACAGTGAGGGCAATATTATTCCGACTTTCGTAGGGAGGACTTCAGCTTCTGTTATTGATTACCTGTTGGTCTCAGCCAAATTAACCCTCTTTGTGCCAAACTGGAAATAGTTGGTCTAGGCGTTAGTGACCATAATGCCATTACTATGCTGACATCTATTTGGGGGATGAAGGCACCATTCAACCGAGGGACTGTTGCTGAAATAATACCCTTCAGACAGAATGGTATTAGGATCAAATGATGCAGTGATAATTCAGAAAAATTGCTGCGTAAAATTGTGGTAGCTAGTTTCCAAGAGCTACAACGTTGCTTAGACGATGATGCAGTTGCATCATGTACTGTTGCTGAATTTGAGAAACTAAATGATATCATTAAAAGGACTCTAACCATTACCAATGCCAATAATAAGAGGGCTACCGGAGGCTGGTTTGAAGGGGCTTGCACGAAGTCCCTACAAGAGTTAAAGAAAGCTCTCTCAAATTGCCCTACGGACAGGGAAGCTGTTAAACTTCTTAGGGCAACCTATAATCATCATCTGAACCGTAGAACGCAGGAGTTAAGGGAGGAGGCATGGGACAATCTCTCAAAAGCGGCGGAGCTGCGAGACAGTAAGCTTTTTTGGAGTACCGTTAATAGTCCTTTCCTCCAAAAAGAGGAATTCCCTGTATTATCTGCCCAGGTCAGCGAGGAAAGCTGGGTTTTGTACTTCACCGGAATCTTTGACCCGGGCGGGGAGGATTCCTTTGTTCCGGTGCTGTAGCTATTGGCCCAAAATTACCCCTCAACATTACAATGCTAGAGGTAGATAACGCTATCCGGAACAGTAAGAGAGGGAAGGCCCCAGGACCAGACGGGGTCCCGGTTGACCTGTATAAAACGGATCTATTGTTATGAAGCCCCCTTCTGACACAGGTTTTTAACGCGTCAGTCAAAGAAAGCACTCCATCCACATGGGGTGAGTCCATAATTTTATGTATCTATAAGAAGGGAGATAAAGGTGAGACTAAGAACTACAGCCCCATCTCCCTTCTAGGTTCATCCCTAAAAATAATGAGCAGGGTGCTCCTACTGCGTTTGGAAGAGTGGGCAGATGATAACGGTATCCTTGCGGATTCCCAATTCGGATTCCGCAAGGGCCTTGGTACTATCGAGCAGTGTATCAATTTAGATTTAATTATTGACAAATACACCAGAGCCAAGCAGGGCTCTTTATTCCTCTGCTTTGCGGTTCTTACCAGCGCATTCAATCTGGTGGATCATGCATTATTGTGGTCCACATTACTTGACTTGGGCGCCCCCGCAGCAATTATCTATTTCCTGGCCAGATTATACAATAAGCTGTCAGCCCAGATTCGATTCGGCCAAGCAGGGGAATGTACCAAGAAGATTAAGGTCAAATCAGGGATTAGGCAAGGCTGTGTTCTAGCCCCGCTGCTTTTTTCCCTTTTTATAAATGCTATGGACTCCGAGCTGAAAATGGTCGATGCCGATGCACCGCTAGTTGAGGGCCAAGCGATTCCGGTACTGCTTTACGCAGACGACACTGTTCTATTATCAAGAACACCAGTAGGTCTGCAGAGACTAATGAATAGTTTTTTCGATTTTATAAAGGGGAGGAAACTAAAAATTAATAATTCTAAAACCTTTATTATGGCATGTGGGAAGAAGGTGAAAAAGTTGAGATCATTCCAGTTTAAGGATCAGAGAATTGAAGTGGTGGATAAATTCTGCTACTTAGGAATTACTTTCAGTAGCAGTGGTACATGGGCACCAGAGATCCTTAACATTAAGGCTAAGATGGGTAAGGGGGCCTCAGGGGTTTTTAGATTTGCTTCTAAATTAGGAAGTCGCCGTACACATGATATGTTAAACGTTTACCGACATAGATGTGCTTCAGTGGCACTCTATGGTTCGGGTGTCTGGGGACATTTTCAACATGGGGATCTGCAAGTAGCCGAAAATGACTTTTTAAAGAGGCTTCTTTGCCTCCCAACTTCGGCTTCAAATGAGTTGGTTCACCAAGAGGTAGGGTTGGAATATTTGACTGATTTAACAGGATTGAGGCCCTTAATGGCTTGGAGGTCTATCTGGGCCAAGGATGAAACAGGCTTCACTAGGAGAATAATTAACGACTGCCTCCGCCTGGATAAATTTAGTCAGATCCCATGGCTTAAATATGTTTTGACTTCATATAGAGATGTGTTTGATCTGGACGTTTTTGGGGATCCAGTAAGCGCCATTAATATTTCTAAACAGGAGCTCAAACATGTCTATCTGGGGTTTAAAGCAAAATTGCGTAGTGAAGCCAGCCGCCAGTTTACAACACAGTTATTTTACCATTCTAATAACTTGGCAGGCTATGGCTTTTCAAAGTACCTAAAAGTGGTCACCAAGCAATCTCATCAATATGTCCTTACACAATTGAGATTAGGCATTGTTCATAACCTGGTGGCTTTCCCCCTGATGAAAAAGCATACATCATTCCCCTGTCCATGTGACGGAACTTCCAAACAGAGCACTGGGCACTTTTTGCTTATCTACCCCCTGTATTTGTATCTCCGTATTGCTTATCTTAAACCCCTTTTTAAGAAATACTCTGTGTCCACTGTTAAAATGGCTATGAGGTTTTTATTTGCACTTGATGTACCGGATGTCTGTTTTTTTACTGCGACTTTTATTCTGAAATCCGTGTCCGCCAGGAAAAGTATGGAATTTATAACCTAACCGTGAATACACCCCTTCCTGTATATTTGCTGCTATGCTGATCGTTATTCCTCCCCTTGTTGTGATTGTACTGAATTTCTCATTTTTTAAAAATGTTTTAACAACTTTCACTGGATATGTATATAATATTTTGTGTGCTTTTATGATTGTTTTATGAATGATCGAATAAAGCTTTTAAACTGAACTGATTGATACTCATGTGAAACACAGGATCACATTCTGAGGTAAGTCTCATTCTATCTATCTAGGGCTAAAACGTCTGCTTTGCCTCTGTGTGTTAGCTGTTAGGTTAAGCAAGGGGCTGTCACTCAAACAGGAACAGCCCCTTGTGTTCTCCCCTTTCTCATGATAGCCTTCTCCCCCCTAGTGTTGAGCAAGGTATTAGATATCTACATAACATAACTAGGGCACTGCAATGGGATATGCTCCTCCTCCTTTCTACGCCCCTATTATGTTTCTTTCATCTCACCAGGGTATTGTTTGTAGCAGTGATCCTAGTCAAATATATTTTCTGAAAGTACTATATCGTAATGGCACATAAATATTTTTTTTTTTTGAAAAACTTTATTGTCAAGAAGGCAGAAAAGTTATTCACATTGACACTTTCGATCACCAGTTTCACATTATAACAGGCCATTGTTAAAGAGACGGATAAAACATATTACATTCTGGCATTCTGTAGTTACCTTCACATTATGGATATGGTAATGGAAGAAGTAATAGCAACCATTTCGCACAGACTCTGACTCACTAACATACCATACCCTGTTTCAGTTTGCAATCCGCCCACTTATTATACAGTGATCAGTTCCCAGAAATTTCAACTAACAGAAAGAAAAAAAAAAAAATTTCATCCATAAAATCCAACTAATGTCATCACCTCAATAGAGTGTTGTACCCGTTCACAGACAGTTGCCATCCATTGCACATGATCAGTTCGTTGTCAAAAGGTAATATCATGTTCTTGCTCCACCTCATCACAAACCAGAGTTCTTTATGTAAGTCCGCCCCCCCTAATCTTCTTCCTCCTCTGACTCCAAGTCCTCGTCCTCTGGTAAGGGTTCACACCGTTCTCCCCTGTATTTGTTCCATGGCATCCATACCTTATTCCATTTACGGGGACAGGCCCGCAGCACGTATACTGCCCTTTCCTTCACCATTAGGAGGTCCATATTCCTAATCCATCCAGACACCGTAGGTAATTCTGGAGCACCCCATTTTTATGCAATGTCCCTCTTGGCCACTGTCACAGCCAACGTGACCCACAATTGTTCATATCTGTTCAGGTCATTAGGGTCCCAAATGTTCAATAGGCACTTACGGGGTTCAGGCAGGATTGACACTTCAAGGGCTTGGGAGACTGTGCGCATAATTTGTCTCCAGACGTCTTGGATCAATGGGCAATCCCATAGTGTGTGGAGTAGAGTTCCCTCCTCCCCGCATCCTCTTAGACAGAAGGGGTGTGGCGCCCTCTGTATCTTGTGTAGAAGTGTTCTGGTGTAATACGTGCGGTGTAGAATCTTGAGCTGCACTAACCTGAACCTAGCTGAAATGCCCACTTTTTTTGGTGACGCAAGCGCCTCGTTCCATTCTGTGTCGTCCATGTCGCCCAGTTCCCCAACCCATCTCTCTCTAAGTTTCTGCGTGGGGTCTGTCAGGTTGTTAACCAGTTTTTTGTATGTGAGAGAGGTTGCCTTTTGTTCCATAAAGTCCGTCAGTAACCTGTCCTCTAGTGGTGACGATTCCGGGAGTGTGGTGCCAGGTGGAATTGCGTGTAGCAGTGCGTGCCGGATTTGCACATACCGGTATGTTTCAGTGGGGCCCAGACCATATTGCTGCTGGAGCTGTGAGAATGCAACCACCGAGCCCTTGTCCCAAAGGTCCCCTACCACGGAAATCCCTATGTGGTCCCATTGTGCGAAACCCTTACTGGACCTTAAGTTTCCTAGTGTTTTCGTGTGCCATAACGGCGTCATCCTGGTGATTTTCCCCTTCCAACCCAGTCGAGATTGTGCTGTATGCCATAAGGTTGCCGTATGTAATGTCGGGCCAAGCAATTTCCGAACCTGTGAAAAATTGTATAACACTGAGAGCATGCCGTCCGTCCCCAACTGCGACCAATCCGCCTTGTAAGCGGGGTCTTCCAGCGGGACGTGGATCCAATGATTAATTATCTTAAGTTGGGACGCCCAATAATACAATTGGAGATTGGGTAGCGCAATCCCTCCTTCATACCAGCTTTTCACTAATTTGTCATGTGCTATACGGGCTGGGCCGTTGCTCCACAGCAGAGCAGACACCAGTGCAGCGACTTGCTGGAAGTAGCGTGGAGACACCAAATAAGGGGTATTTTCCAACACAGAAATCTGGGGAAAGCCATCATTTTGTATAACGCTGCTCGCCTGAGGAGGGTCAGTGGCAGGGTAGCCCAGTACTTAACGTCCGCACGCAGACGTGCCAGAGGTGGTACCAAGTTTGCGGTATAAAAGTCCGCCGCATTAGTGGTGATGAAGATACCCAGGTATTTAAAGGAGCTGGTCGCCAATTGCAGGGGGCAGTCATCCCGCAACAACGGCTCCGGGCCTTTAAGTACGAATATTATAGATTTGGACCAATTCAGGGTGTAACCTGACGCTTTCCCGTGCTCGTCGCACAGAGTCAACAGGGCAGGAATACCCTCATTGGGATTAGTCATGTAGATCAGCATATCATCTGCATATAGGGAGACTTTATCCTCCCACCCTTCCTCCCAGGTGATGCCCCGAAACAGTGGTGTTGCTCTGAGCAGGATAGCCAGTGGCTCCAGCACCAACGCGAAGAGTAGGGGCGATAACGGGCACCCTTGCCTAGTCCCGCGTCCTAGTGGGAACGTCGGTGAAATGTGACCATTCGCTACCACCTGCGCCATCGGTGACTTGTACAGTAACCGTGCCCATGCTAGATACTTCGGGCCGAAGCCCATACGAGCAAGGACTGCAAATAGATACTCCCACTCCACCAGATCGAAGGCCATTTTGGCGTCTAGGGATAAGATGACAGCCTGGTCCGAAAGGAGATGCGCTCGTGCCAGTACCCCATGGACCCTCCGCAGATTCAGTGCCGTGCTTCTGTGCGGCATGAAACCTGATTGGTCGGGGTGTATTAGGGTGTGTAGGTGCTTGGTCAGGCGACTAGCCAGGAGTTTTGCCAGGATCTTTGCTTCCAAGTTGAGCAAGGAGATGGGTCGGTATGAGGCGCATACAGTCGGCGGTTTGGCTGGCTTAGGAATGGCCACTATTGTGGCTGTGCGCTGGTCCAGAGGGAGTTCTGCCCTGTCCACACTCTCAACATACATATTCAGCAGGGGTTTGCTCAACAGGGGAGCTGACGCTTTGTACCATTCTACGGGTATCCCGTTAGGCCCTAGCGCCTTGCCGGATTGCAATGATTGTATTGCCAATTGGATTTCGGTTTCTGTTAAATCAGTGTCTAGTTCCTGTTGCGCTTCATGTGAAAGCGCGGGGACAGTAATGTGGTCGAGCGATGCCATCGCCTCCCGCTCCGTGACGGTCCGAACCGGCGTGTATATTTCCTGATAGTGGCGCACTAGGGTGCGTACTATTTGTTCAGGGTGTGTCTGCAGCTGGCCATCTTGTGCGTAGAGTCTCTGTATACCTCTGTTGCTACCACCCCGCTTGTCCAACCAGGCCAGCATCCTCCCGGCCTTATCACCCACGTCATATATCCTGTGTGCGGTGCTCGCCAAGTGTCCCCTAGTAATCGTTGTGAGATGAGCCAGGTGTTGTTGTTGTCTGAGGTGCAGCATGTGTGTGGTGTCAGGGGTGGGGTCCGACATGTGGGCGGTGTTCGCGGTGTGGAGTGCCAACTCTAATTGAGCGAGTTCACTTCTGGAGTCTCGTTTGTGTCCCGTGATTGCCGCTATGGCTGCGCCACGTAGGACTGTTTTGTACGCCTCCCAGAGTGTCGAGGGCGAGGAAACTGTTCCTGTATTTTCTGTAAAATAGTGCGATGTGGCCAATTTGAGTTTCTTCCTGATACCAGGGATTGTTAAATAGTTGGGGTATATCGGATAGAGTCTGGCGCGCTTCCTCTCTTTAGCAGTAATGTGGAGGGACACTGGGGAGTGATCAGATATGCCTCTGGGTAGGATCTCTAGTTTGTCCACTGATCCCAGTCCCACCCCTAAGGTAATCAATACGTGAGAGACTGTTGTGTGTAGAGGAGTAGTGCGTGTATTGAGTTGCTGTGGGGTTCAATTGACGCCAAACATCTGTGAGGCCTAGCGCGGTCAGAAAACCAGGAAGCGTGACAGTCCCTCTCTGGCGTTCCCGTACGGGAAAGGTGTCTAGCAAGGGGTCTGTTATAGCATTAAAGTCCCCCCCAATGATCATGTCACCCTCTGGGAGGTCAATGAGAAATTGTCCAAGCGCCGGCAGTGCTGTAGAGTGCAGCGCCGGGGGGATGTACACGGACACCACGCTGAGGGGTCTCCCCTCCCACTGGCCATGCAGTGCCGCAAAACGACCCTGATCGTCCGTCCTGCGGCTTTCAACCATAAAAGACAAATTCTTTTTAAGGAGTATCCCAGTGCCCCTGGACCCTGTAGTGAATTCCGCGTGCACCGCCATGGCATACCCACGTCTGTCGAGTGCTTTGCATGTAGACCCAGCCAGGTGCGTTTCTTGCAGCATCACCAAGTCAGGCCTGTGGCGTTTAATGGTTTGGAGGACCAATCCCCTTTTAATTTTGTCCCCTAAGCCTCTAACGTTCCATGTGAGGAGTTTTAAGGGGGGCACCACTGTCATCGGAGGGCCGCCCTCAGCGGGTGTATCTCGATCCTGTTGGGCCATCTGGGTTTATGACCAGTGTTACTGACGTGTGGAAGTGGAGCATAACACATATGCAATGACTTGTGCTAGGGTACCTGGAGTGTACGGCCTGTAGTAGGACCGTGGCCCACACGGAAGTGGTGATGACTGAGAACAATAACCATAACATTATAACTTCCCCCCCCGCACCCCCTCCCTGCTCCCCTGCACCACGGACGAATTCCCGCCCGCATCCCCAACTTTGGCAGAGTGCTTAGTCCCATCCCCATCCATCTTACTTGCTCGTGGGGTTGGTGAGACCCCTACAGGCACCGGCCAATGCCCGCCCTACTCAGCTCCATCCGCGTCAAGTTCCCAAGGGCTGCAAACGTATTGTCCCTCACGCAGCCTACTCATATCAGCCCCTGACAGGTTGTCCAGAGTCAAGTGGGTCCCTTTCAAGATCTGATTCCAGTCCCGTGGCGCCCTCCTCGTTCGTGGGGCTACTGGACGGGCGATCCGCCGGTCCCCCGCCGCGCTGGTTCTGTCGGTCCCTGTGTGGACGCTGGGGTTGGCCCACCTGCCTCCATCCGTCAAGCCATTCCCTTGCCACCTCCGGCGTGTCAAAGAACCACGTTTTTCCTTCGCCCACAATTCGTAATTTGGCGGGGAAAAGCATCGAGTGCGGCAGGCCCTTGTCGCGCAGCGCCTTCTTCATGTCCGTGAATGATTTCCTGCGCCTAGCCACCTCTGCTGTGTAGTCTGGAAAGAAGGCCCCAAAGTTGAGTTCTGGATTTTTACAGGTGGGGAGACCCTTGCTGCTTGTAGTATGGCGTCCCTGTCTCTAAAATTGAATAGTCTAGCCAGTACAGGCCGTGGAGCGGCGCCTGGCTTGGCCGCCCCACCAGGAACTCGGTGCGCTCGTTCAACAGAGAAGAAGTGAGATAGGCCTTTAGGTTTCAGCTGAGTTTTAATGAGGTCCTCGACGTATAAGTCCATTGCAGCTTTACCTTCCGATTCCGGCAGGCCAAGGATGCGGACGTTGTTTCTCCGGGAGCGCCCTTCCTGATCGTCGAGCTTCTCCTGCAACTGCTTAGTGATTCTTTCCATGCGTTCAATTGCTACTTGCAAGTCCGAGGTGTCCTCAATGAGCGATTTCGTTACTACTTCTACTTGAGACACTCTTTCCGACATTTTCTTGAAGTCCGCCCGAAGCAGTGTAACTTCGGAAGAGATGGAGCCCACCGTCGTCCGGACCTCGGTGAGGGTTTTCATAACGTCTTCTAAGGTCACCTTTTGAGGTCCGCCCGTTTCTGGAGCTGCGCCTGCAGAGTGGCGGCCGCCATTTTGGGATTGTCCATGGTGGCTGTACGCAAATTTGTCGAGCTTCGCCTGTGTCGACGCACTCCTTGTACCCTTGCCTGCCATGGCGCTGCGCTGGTGAAGGTAGTATTCGCACTCGGCGGCTGTTCTAGCACTTGGCGTCCACGAGCTGCGTGGCCCCCCCGGGCGCCAGGCAGTCAACTGGGTGTCTCACTGGTTCCAAGGGGTTCCGTGTACCCCTCACAGGGCCCAGGCGCGCTGGTCTCCGAGTCACTCTAGTGCGGCCTACTACGCGGCCACTCCCGTCCTCCACGCTCACTGTAGCGCTACTCGCCGCGGTGCTTCGGTGTGTCTTCAGTGAGCCCCTGTCAGGGGGGCACCCTGCATATCGCGTCAGATCTCCGCCGTGTACCAGCGCAGCAGTGCTAAGATGGGATCGTCTGATCAAGCAGGACACCACACTATGAGCCGGGCACCACAATGGACGCTCCCACACGATGCTGTCCCTTCGCCAGGATATTGGGGCTCAGACCCGTCCCGTCGTCAATTTGGGGTGGGACTCGGATCGGCAGCAGCGCGGGAAGATGGCAGGGCCCTTGATGCAGATTGTCTTACCCTGCAGCATGAACGGCGCGTCTGGTCGCCTGCTCCGTCCAAGATGGCGCCGCCTGGGACCCAGGGAGACCCTCGCCTCCGTCGGTATTCGCGCTACCTTTAGATGGTGCTGGCAGCTAGTCCTGGACTCGACGGTTCCTCCGACCCAAACAGGGGTAGACGCTGGATAGGTGGTGCGTATGAGCACCCTTCGTGGCAGAGTTCAGCAGCGGCCGGCCGGTGCCACCGCTCCCAGGCCGAGGAGGATGGACTTCCGCCCGGGTCCGTCAGCTACTCCAGGTCGGGGCTGCCAGGCAGGTACAGGCCCCAGCACGTCGCTGCCAAATGGAGCAGTTCCCGGCGTCCGATCACCACCGGGGTCGGATCAATCAGTGCCGCTCGGGTCCCCGAGCCGATGTCGCTCCTTCGAGCGGGCGAAAAGTCGGATTAGTGTACGGATTTTTAGAGTGGGCCGTTATTCCTGGAGGAGCTCCCGCTTCAAGCTGTCGCCATGCTCGGCAGTTGGCCACGCCCCCCCCACATAAATATTTTTTAATCATTTAAAAAATAGTTTGCATCTCATTCCTTTAAAGTATCCTCTATATTGCTTTATGTGCTACAACGGCAGTTTTTTCTTGGACACCTTGCTGCATTTTTACTTGTAAGTAGTTTACATTTATACATTTGTTATTTATTTATTAAGCAGACTGCAAATGCTTTGCTTTACTTCTGAAACTTCTGAATGGTGGTGTTTATGTAAGCGTCTCCACTTCACATCTAAAGGGAAACTCTGTTTTCAGCCTGCTGTGAAAGAGAGAACACTGGCCAGTATGGAATGCGATGTTTTTCTCTTTCAACATCTGTAAGCAGGACAGTCTTTTCCCAACCTGGACAGACTTAATTATCTCTCTCTTTAGGGGTTTCATTTGTGATCCTCCATGCCAATAAATAATTGCACTATACCACTGTACTGTCTGGGGTATAGTGCGAACACTACTGGGGAAGCACTGAAGATGCTAATTTAATTACAGTTATTGATAGAGTTTTACAATAATATGCTGCCATGTTAAAATGGTTTTTGATGGAGTAAAACAAAAAAACATTACAAGGTAGCTGCCCGTGCATCCGAGACATGTGGTCAATTTTGAACTGATTTAATTATAATTCACTAAAAACCATTCAAAGGGAACTAGGTTGGTAGGGCTAGTAACTTAGCAGTCAATAGTCATATTTGCAAACCTGGCTCATGGAGTACTCCAGTCCAGTTATCGAGATGGCCATCCCTGGTGGCTTCAAAATCTTTACAGTTGATTGTAAATCCGGAAGTGGGGGGCTTACTGATGTATAGACCTACTGGTCCTGCAGGCCCTTTCTTAAAATAAATCAAAAAGGTGATCACTCCTGGGGCACTGCCCTACTCTCACTTTGTGCTCCTTGGAGATTTTAATATCCATGTGGATAATGCTGAGTTGAGGTATACACGTGATCTTTTTAATACTTTGCAGTTGTCCCAACTTCCACAAAGTGTTACCTCCCCCTCGCGTTGTGAGGGCCACATTTTGGACCTGATTTGCTCTAGTACCCCTCTCCCCGTTGCTGCCCCCTTGACAGTATTATGGTCTGATCACCTTTTGATATTCTTCTTATGGCAAACCCCTAATAACTCTATGCCGCTAGGGCCACTCATCCGAACAATAGGGTAAAGCTGTGCATAGAATTGATCCAAAGGCTTTTAGTAGCGCGTTAGCTGATACTCTTCCAGTGGTTAATGATGACTTGAATATAGCATTAGAGAATTTCAATAATTGAATTGATAAGGCTGTGGCACTCTCGCCCCGGAGTTCCGGCTTGGGTGTTCTCAGAAAGCCTAGGTTTTTTAGCACTTTGAAACTGCAGAAACAACAATGTAGAAGGCTGGAATGGAAATGGAGACCGAGCTACTGCCCCATGGCTAAAACCACCCTCAAAGAGGCGCAAAATATTTACTATGCCGCTATTGTTCAAGCTAAAAGCTCACACTATGAGGACCGCATTGCTCAATCTGGCAATAATGCCAAAGCTTATTTTTAATTATCCCTGGGCGGAGCTGGCGTAGTGCCTCTATGAGTAGCTCCTTGGAGTTTGGAAAAATTTGTGTGGAGCTCCCTTCCCACTCCCTCCTCGCACCCAAATGCTTTAAAAAGGTATAAATAAGGCACTTACCTGTTTTTCTGCTGCCTCCCGTGCCTCACCGCTCTCCTTCCTGTTCCTCTCATGTCCTCGAAGCCCCTCTTAAAAAATTGAAGCCATGTTGTAAGACTTGTGCTTGCGCATGCGCACTCGCAAGATGTATACATGCTCCAATGTGGTTCACCTGTTGTTTCAATGTGCTAAAAGGTCCTTTTGAATTTTAAAACAATCAGTGAATCACATTGAAGTGCCATTTTCTTTGTACTTCGAATTCATGATTAATGGCTAGTTACACACCCACCTCTGGCACCGGCATAGCTAGGTGGATGAGATTGCAGTTGTGCAGACATTTACAAAAATATATATATATATATGTATCATTCATGATTGCAAATATATACTTAATGTGTGCCTACTGAAAACAAAGTAAGGAACAAAGAAATGTATTATAAATCGCCAGATAAAACAAATGAACTAGAGTAATTGTTTGGGTGTAGTACACGATTACTATGGTAACTAATTAATGCCAATCAGGAATGACCATTATGACTCATGTGATAGTTTAAAACATGTATAAAAGCGTCATTTTGTTTAGTCAGATGTTAGTGAGCAAGGCGGAGGTTGCCGCCGAAACGCGTCTGAGCAGAAGTTGATATGAAATAAACACCCTTGAACTAAGATACACGGAGTCAGCGCCTTCTTGGATGGTGAAGTTTGGTGTGGTATTAATATATATATATATATATATATATATATATATATATATATATATGAATCCAAAACGATCCTTTCCAAGCCTGAGAGCGCTCAACAGTGTGTGCTCAACCCGAGAGCTGGATCGAAGCCCCAAAATTAATTTTTGAACAAAGGGGGCGGCACAACTGGATACTTTATGAAGCTTTATTCACACACAAACACTCCACCAACGCGTTTCAGCCTCACGGCTTTTTTCGCGGTCAGCAAGTCCTTTTTTGCTTTTAGTTTATATACTGCCCCATGTTAGCCATTAAGTGGCATTATGGGACATGTACTTCATAATCTATTGCTTTGATTGTGGGGAGCCTTCTGAAGTCAGGGGTTCGATGGGCATGTTCAGTTGCTTGTCGGACTCCGGACTGATGAGGCGCTCCTCCTGTGGTTGAAACCTTGGAATAAACTTTCCTATTTTATCTACTCCGAATTTCTTGGATTTATTAAGACTCATCGGTCTTCTACATATTGGCGACGATCGGGATTTGTTTCAACCACCGACCCACGCAACGGAAAATAATTATTTCTTGTTGATTTATTGTTATTTCTGCAAGCTCACTGAATGACACTTTTCATCGGTGTCTGCCTGGCTCTTTGCGGTATTGGGATTGCTGTGGAAGGAAGTAGTGTTTAAATTAATATGTCAGCGGTCAGGGAAGTCACTCAACCTCCTCCTTTTCTGGAGAAACCGGGAAAACCTCGTTTGTTATGGTCTGAGTGTTTTTTTTTTTTTTAAAACTATAATATTGCTATTGATGCTGCTGACTATTCTCCTCTTACGAAGTTTGCTTTGTTATTTGGCAGTTTAGGTTTGGCTGCCCAACGTATTTTTAACAGTTTAGTACCTATTCCTCCTCCTTCAGGGCAATCTGGGGATAGACAATGGAATGTATATGTGGAAGCAATTGCGAGACTTAAAAAGCAGTTTGAGGAGTCACCTAATATTATGTTGGAGAGACATAAATTTTATAAAAGGAAACAAAAGGAAGATGAAAAAATTGATGAGTATATTTCTGCGTTAAGAGTTTTAGCAATTACTTGTGATTTCGGTCCCCTGCTTGATAACTACATTCGTGATCAATTTGTTTTTAATTGTGCTTCCCCTAAGGTTAAGGAGAGGATTCTCAGTTGTAAGAATCCGTCTTTGTCTGAAGTTATTGATCTAAGTCTTAGTATTGAGAGATCTATAATTTCTACAAAGGCAATGATGGTAGGCTCCTCTCCTGAAGTGAATTTCGTTTCTGAAGAAATGGGGGAGGAGGGTCTGTATGCTGTTGCTGGAAAAGAAAAATGGGTGAACAAGCCAAATCAAAATCAAACCAAACAAAACTTCTGTTTTAGAAGTGGATCTAAATTTCACATTGGGAATTTTAAAGGTTGTCCAGCTATTAATAAACGCTGCACCATTTGTAAGAAGGTTGGCCATTTTCAAAAGGTCTGTAGGTTTCAAAAGAAACCAGTTAAGGTTAACTATGTTGACATGGAAGATTGTTGTGAGAATTTTGACAACCTTTTATTAATGGTGGAAGCTGATGAAGGTGCAGTTTTTATTAAGGGTCCTTTATGCGATGCTTCTATTGATGACATTGATGTGCATATAATGGCGGATTCTGGGTCGCCTATCACGATCCTTCGGGAGACTACCTTTTATGAGAAGTGGGGTAGAAACATGAAATTAACACAAATGGATGTAAACCCAAAAGCTTTCGGGGAGAAGGATATCGATATGTTGGGATTTTTCATAGGTAATTTACAAGTTCTTGGAATGGTTAATTATTACTAATATCTACGTAGCAATAAAAGGAAAAGATATTGTCGGTGGAAGGACCTGGCTAAGATGGGCTTGTATCTTGTTCCAGGTGATAAGAATCCAAATAAGGTGCTTGAGTTTCCTGTTTGTTTTGTTGAGGATGCGGAAATAGATCGTTTGGATTTGTTAAATGAATTTAAGAATGTTTTCAGCAATAGAATTGGTCTGGTGAAAGGGGCTGAACACAAGATTAGATTAATTCCAGGGGCAACTCCAGTTTTTCATAAGGTTCCTTTGAGTGTCAGGGCGGAACTTAAAAAAATGCTTGAGGATTTATGTAAGGATAAAATTATCGAGCCCTCAGAGTCCTCTCAATGGGTCGCCCCCATCGTCGTAGCCCGAAAAAAGAATAATGAGATCAGATTATGTTCGGATCTCAGGGGTCTTAACAAAAATATAAAGGTGGACTGTCATCCCCTTCCAAAGATCCATGAATTGTTGGCGAATCTAGGTGGGGCCAAATGGTTTTCACTATTGGATCTAAAGTCCGCTTATCATCAGGTCCCCTTGTCAAAGAAATCACAAGAACTGACTACCTTTGTTACCCCCTTCAGCGCTTTTACATTTTTGAGGCTTCTGTTTGGGTTAGCGTCAGCAGCCAGCGTCTTTCAAAGATTGATGGCCTCCTTATTTAAAGATCTGGTGGGGGTCCAAGCGTATTTGGACAATATTTTAATTTTTGCTAAAACAATGGATGAACATAACATTTTATTGAGGAAAGTTTTGTCCAATCTAGGAGGAAGAGGAATGACATGAGGGAGGACAAGTGTAAGTTAGGGGTGTCAGAATTGGAGTACTTGGGCCATATGATTTCTGAGTCTGGTATCAAACCAACATTTTCCGTGGTAAGAGCTCCTAAAGAAGCCAAACCTCCAGGGGATAAAGATTCTTTGCACTCTTTTTTAGGGCTGGCAGAGTACTATGCTAGGTTTGTGGGAAATTATGCCCAAGTAGTGGAACCTCTTCGTTTGTTGCTTAAAAAAGGACAGAAATTCATTTGGACTAAGGATTTAGATGAATCCTTTGTTAAGGTTAAGGAGTTGATTGTTTCGGCTCGAGCTCTACATGCGTTTAGAGACGACTGTACTTGTTTTATCTCGGTGGATGCGAGTATGAAAGGTTTGGGTGCAGTGTTGAGTCAGCAAGTAGATGGTAAGGAACAAACTGTAGCTTTTGCTTCGAGATCTTTGAAAGAATTTGAGAAGCACTATAGTACAATTGAGAGAGAGGCATTGGCCTGTGTGTGGGCTGCTCAGAAATTTAAAATGTACATCTGGGGTCGTAGATTTGTAATGTTATCAGACCATAAACCTCTTTCTTTTATTTTTTGCAAGGTGACTGGGTCCAATAGCCTGTCTCCGAGATTGACCAGACTAGTGTCTAAACTTCAGGAGTTTAATTTTGAATTGAGGCATATTGCCGGTGGTAAAAATTTCAGGGCAGATTGTTTGTCCAGAATGTTGATGGAGAAAGAGGATGAAGATGATTTGGTGGAGGAGGATGTGGAATGTGTGACAGTGGTGGATGCCATTGAGGAATGGAATTCTGCTATTTCAGAAGAGGACTGGAAGGAAGCTTGTTCGAAAGATGTCATTTTGTCTCAAGCTTTGGAGTTTTCTTCTAAGGTTTGGCCTGATATGAGGAATTTATCGGGTGATTTGAAGAATTTTGCTCAAGTAGCTGAGGAACTTTCTGTGAAGGATGGCATTTTGTTAAGAGGAGATAAATCTGTTCCTCCAAGCGGATTGAGAAACGTAATTGTTAAGCTAGCTCACATGGGTCACTTGGGTGTGACAAAAACGTGCATGAGAATTAAATCTCATTACTGGTGGTCTGGAATTGATGCTCAGGTGAGGGCTTTAGTGAACAGCTGTGAGGAGTGCTTATTTTCTGATAAACATTGGAAAAAGCAAGATTCTCCATTACAGCCTACTCAATTTCCTGGGGTTGCTTGGGAGAAAGTAGGTCTGGATTTTTCAGGTCCGTATAATGTGCTGCATGAAGGGAAAAGATATCTTATTTTGGCCATAGACTACTTTTCGAAGGGGATGTATTACAGATTCGTGGAGGCTCCGAATTCAGATAATACTATTTCTTTTTTGGAAAGGGTGTTTTTGCTGGAAGGGGCGCCTCAGGTTTTGGTAATGGATAATGGGACACATTTTGAGTCAGACAAAATGCGCAAGTTTTTAGATGTGCATGATGTCAAACAGTTTAAAGTGGCGCTTTATTCCCCATCTTCCAATGGTTTGGTAGAACGTGGGAACAAGATTTTGAAAGAAGGTATCCAAACTGCGTTAGCCTCAGGTTTCGATGTATTTAAGTTTCTTGAGAGGAAAATTTGGAATTATAACACCTCGCCACATTGCACAACTCAGGTGTCTCCCTTTGAATTGTTGAGGGAGAGGAAGTTACATTCTTCTCTATTTCCTTCTTGGCTTTGTAAGAAGGATTCTAATCTGAGTAAAGTGGGTCAAGATGATCATAGTGCTATCAATCAATCAATCACAGGCATTTATATAGCGCACTACTTACCCGGAGGGTCTCAAGGCGCTAGGGGGGTGGGGAGTGCTGCTACTGCTCGAATAGCCAGGTCTTGAGCTTCTTCCTGAAGGAGAGGTGGTCTTGGGTCAGGCGCAGGTCGGTCGGTAGGGAGTTCCAGGTCTTGGCGGCCAGGTAGGAGAAGGACCTTCCTCCTGTTGTCGTTCTTCGGATGCCCGGGAAGGCGGCGAGGGCGTGGCTGGCTGATCGGAGATGTGGTTTGGGAGCGTAGAAATTGATGCGGTTGTTGAGGTAGCTAGGGCCTTGATCGTGTAGGGCTTTGTGTGCGTGGGTGAGGAGACGGAAGGTGATTCTTTTGTTGACGGGGAGCCAATGCAGGTCTCTCAGATGTCCGGAGATGTGGCTGTGTCGTGGGATGTCGAGGATGAGTCTGGCTGAGGCGTTCTGGATCCGCTGGAGTCTCTTCTGGAGCTTGGAGGTGGTTCCGGCGTAGAGGGCGTTGCCGTAGTCCAGTCGGCTGGTGACGAGGGCCTGGGTGACCGTCTTCCTGGTCTCGGTGGGGATCCACCGGAAGATCTTCCGTAGCATGCGCAGGATGTTGAAGCATGACGAGGAGACGGCGTTGACTTGTCTGGTCATGGTGAGGGAGGAGTCCAAGATGAAGCCCAGGTTGCGTGCGCGGTCTGTCGGTTTGGGTGCGCTGCCCGGGGCGGGGGGCCACCAGGAGTTGTCCCAGGCGGAGGGCGAGGAACCCAGGATGAGGACTTCCGTCTTGTCTGAGTTCAGTTTCAGGCGGCTGGTCGTCATCCACTCGGCTACGTCTTTCATCCCTTCGTGAAGGTTGGCTCTGGCGGCGGCGGGGTCGTTGGTCAGGGAGAGGATCAGCTGGTTGTCGTCAGCGTAGGAGATGATGTTGAGGTTGTGTTGGCGTGCGATGGCCGCGAGGGGGCTCATGTAGACGTTGAAGAGGGTGGGGCTCAGCGAGGATCCTTGAGGGACTCCGCAGATGACTTCGATGGCCTCTGACTTGTACGGTGGTAGACGGACTCTCTGTGTTCTTCCGTCGAGGAAGGAGATGATTCATTCCAGTGCCTTCTCCTGGATTCCGACGTTGCTGAGGCGCTGCACTAGGGTGCGGTGGCAGACAGTGTCGAATGCCGCGGAGAGGTCTAGGAGGATGAGGGCCGCTCTTTCTCCGTTGTCCATCAGGGCTCGGATGTCATCGGTGGCAGCGATGAGGGCGGTCTCGGTGCTGTGGTTGGCTCGGAAGCCAGACTGTGAGGGGTCGAGGGATCCATTCGTCTCGAGGAAGGCGGCCAGCTGCTTGTTGACGGTCTTCTCGATGACTTTGGCTGGGAACGGGAGGAGCGAGATGGGGCAGTAATTCTTGAGTTCGGTGGGGTCAGCTGTAGGTTTCTTGAGTAGGGCGCTGAGTTCGGCGTGCTTCCAGCTCTCCGGGAAGGTGGCGGTGTCGAAGGAGGTGTTGATGATTTCCCGCAGGTGGGGTGCGATGACCGCGTCGGCCTTGTTGAAGACGTGGTGAGGGCAGGGGTCGGTCGGAGATCCGGAGTGGATGGAGTTCATCATGCGGATGGTGTCTTCGGTGCTGATCGGAGTCCAGGCGCGGAGGGTGGTGGTGGGGGGTGGTGGTTCGGTTGTGGCGTGCGTCGGTTGAGTGCTGAAGCTGTTGTGTATGTCCGCGATCTTGTTGTGGAAGTAGGAGGCGAGGGAGTTGCAGAGGTCTTGCGATGGGGAGATGTCGTTGTTTCCGGCGTTGGGGTTGGAGAGCTCTTTGACGATGTTGAAGAGTTCCTTGCAATTGTGTGCGTTGTTGTCCAGCCGGTCCTTGAATGCAGTTTTCTTAGTGGCGCGGATCAGTTGGTGGTGCTTCCGGGTGGCAAGCTTGAGGGCGGTCATGTTGTCCGGTGTTGGTTCCCTTCTCCAGGCTTTCTCGAGGGCTCAGCAGTTCTTCTTGGAGCTCTTGAGTTCGTCGGTGAACCATGGGGCCTTCTTGCTGCCGGGTCTGCTAGGCGGGGTTCTCAGTGGGGCGAGTTTGTCCGCGCAGTTGTTGATCCACTTCGTGAGGTTGTCGGCGGCCTGGCTGGGGTTCGCTGAGCTGGCGGGGGGTGCTGGCTCAGGGAAGCGGTGAGCTGGTCGGCTGTGATCTTGTTCCGGCTTCTTCGAGCAACCGGTTGCTGGTGGTGGTGGATCGTCGTTCTTCTGAAGGTGAAGTGGACGCAGCTGTGGTCCGTCCAGTGGAGTCCAGTGGCGTGGCTGAAGGCGATGTCTTTGCTGGATGAGAAGACAGCGTAGAGTGTGTGTCCGGCGAGGTGGGTGGGGGTGGATACCAGCTGCTTGAGTCCGAGGTTGGCGAGGTTGTCGAGCAGGGTGGTGGTGTTGCGGTCGTTGTTGTTCTCCAGGTGGAAGTTGAGGTCCCCCAGGAGAATGTAGTCAGCGGAGGGGAGGGCATGCGGGCTGACGAAGTCGGCGATGTCCTCGCTGAATTGTGTGCGTGGTCCCGGGGGTCGGTAGATCAGGGTGCCTCTGAGGGTGGTCTTCGGGTCGGTGCGGATCTGGAAGTGTAGGTGTTCGGCAGTTTTCAGGGTGTCGTCGGTGTTGGTCGTGATGTGGATGGTGTCCCTGTGGATGATGGCGATGCCTCCTCCAGTCTGTTTGACGAGGTCTCTTCGGGTGATCTTGTAGCCCTCTGGGATGGCGATGGCGATGTCGGGCGCTGAGGAGTCGTTCATCCAGGTTTCCGTGAGGAAGGCGACGTCAGGAGCTGTGGTGCCGAGGAGGTTCCAGAGTTCGATGGCGTGCCTGTGGACGGAGCGGGTGTTGAGCAGGATGCACTTGAGGTGGTTGCTACTGGTGTTCGGCTTAGCGGGTGCTGGTGTGGGGCAGGTCCGGATGCAGGTGAACTTGCAGGCGTGCCAGTTGAAGGGTCCGTGGGTGCGCCTCGGGGTGGCTCGGTAGCATCCAGGGATCCCGCCGGTGTTGAGTGCGATGAGTTCGGTGGCGTTGTAGAACAGTCGGGTCGTCTTCCGTCGGTGGGGGCCAGGGGTCCTGGTGCTGGGCGCGATCCAGGCGCGGACGGGCACAGACGGGCTTACCTTTGGCGCGCCTTCGGCGCACAATCGGCGCTCCCGCTGCGCGTTCGCACGGTCGCCATATATGGCGAAGTGCGAGGGAGGGCGGAGCAACTGGGAGGCGGGAGCGGGGAGGGTACAGAAAGAAAAAAGGGGGCGTGGTTAGCGGCGGTGGCGGGAAGCGCGGAGCGGGTAGGGAGGAGACGGGGGGCAAAACAGGCAAATAGGCAAACAGGCAAAAAACAAAAATAATTACACAATAAGATACAATAAAAGCAGCGGGGCACACGGCGAGATAGCGGGGAACAGGAGCCTGCAGGTCAGGCGAGCACAGCGCTACACCGTAGGAGACCACGCCGCTCAGTGGCAGGGGGCGTGATCACACGGCGGCGGCCGGGGCAGCGAGGCAGGCAGGCGGGAGGCACACGCAGCAGCTGGTGGCCGTGCGGCGCGGGGGGTGTCCTAAACTAGGTCACACTCACCTGCGTCGCACGGTCGCCATATATGGCCAAGTGCAAGGGAGGGCGGAGCAGCTGGGAGGCGGGAGCGGGGAGGGTACAGAAAGAAAAAAGGGGGCGTGGTTAGCGGCGGTGGCGGGAAGCGGGGAGCGGGTAGGGAGGAGACGGGGGGCAAAACAGGCAAACAGGCAAACAGGCAAAAAACAAAAATAATTACACAATATAATATTACACAATATAATTACACAATTGCTACAGTTAGGCAAAAGCAGACAGTGATGAAGTTAAATTTTGATAGTCAAAAATGTGAAGGATGTGCAAATGGCTGTGGGGGACTGGGTTATGATTAAAAAACCCTTCAGGGTTGCTAAAGGAAATTCAATTTTTACGAGCCCTGTTCAGGCTGTTAAAGTTAGTAAAAATGCTGTTTTCTTAGGAGAGAGGGGTTGGTGAAATGTCAGACAATTGGTGAAATTGATTGTGGATCAAGCCGCTCTTATCTGTAAGAAGAAAAGTTTGTTACCTCAGGATGGGTGTGATTGGATGCATTGGTTACAACAGGATGTTAGGTTTGATTCTCACACTTCGACAAATGGAGTTTCTTCTTCTTCCTTGTGCAGTGCTGAGAGGGCTGCCATCCCTTCTTGCAGTCGTAGTGGCCGGATCAGGAAAGCTCAGGCAAGAAACAATGAATTTATTTCTTATTGAATTTTATGTTCTCTTTGTTTGTTTCTGTGAAGGGGGGAAGGTGATGTAGTGATTATGTAATCTGTGTTGTTTAGAATGTACTTTCGTCGCATGCACTTCGCATGCACTTCGCATGCACAGAATGTATTGCTTTGATTGTGGGGAGCCTTCTGAAGTCAGGGGTTCGATGGGCATGGTCAGTTGCTTGTCGGACTCCGGACTGATGAGGCGCTCCTCCTGTGGTTGAAACCTTGGAATAAACTTTCCTATGTTATCTACTCCCAATTTCTTGGATTTATCAAGACTCATCGGTCTTCTACATCCTCCCCACACCCTAATATAACCTTTGATACACCCACACTAAAATACAGACTACCATTTTCAAAACCATGGACAAATTAATAGCAGGTACTATTTTCCCACTGACTAATTCCTAGCTATACACCAGTGCGGCCCGCCCGGATCACGCATCATTGCAGGGTGCGCACATACTGAGTGCTTCAGGTGCCACTAACACAGTGCACCATAAGCCATCACCACGTACACTTTTTAAAGCAGAATTCATTAGATAAAAGACATTGCTACCAGAACGGCCCGCCCGGACCACGCATCATTGCAGGGTGCACACACGCTGAGTGTTTCAGGTGCCACTAACTCAGTGCACCATAAGTCATTGCCACGTACCCTTATAAAGGCAGAATTTATTAGACAAAAGACATTGCTACCAGTGCGGCCCGCCCGGACCACAAATCATCGCAGGCTCCACACCCACTGAATGCTTCTGATGCCACTAACTGTGCAGCTCAACTCAACGCCACATGGCTGAGGGCCTTAGCTGACCACTGCCTCCGGCCTACACTGCGGTCAGCAGAGCTCACAATTAAAATTTAGTCTTGATTCATTAATCACAGAGTCCAGTAGGCAACTAGCTACAACGTCCCTAAAACCTACATAATATCCTTTTAGTATTTTTGCTTCAAGAACTTTTTTGATATCAATTATAGCTTTAGTACAATGACCTAATTCATCTTGGAAGTCCAAAGGAACACTGAATGGCAGTCTACACTGAGGACAGCAGAGCTCACAATTTAAATTCAGTTTTGATTTATTTATTGCAGAGTGAACTGTACTGTATGTCGCTGGATTTTCTCAAGAGGAAGTCACAAAAAGCATTCCTCGATGTCTGTGCTGACTACTGCCTTCAATCTACACTGCAGACAGCAGGGCTTACAATTCAGATGGAGTCATGATTGCAGATGACGCAATCCAGTAGGCAAGAGACATTGCTCCCAGTGCGCTTTGCCCATACCACGCATCATTGCTGGCTGCGCACATGCTGAGCGCCACACCTACCACTATCTCTACACAGCTCAAGTCAACGCCATGTGGCAGTGGACCCATCCTGACCACTGCCTCTGGTCTACACTGCGGTCAGCAGGGCTCACAATTCAAGATTAGTACCAATGCAAATTGTGTAAGAGACTATAAAAGGTTAAGAAAATCAAATGCTCCCAATCTGTGCAGCTAAAGTCAACGCCACGTGGCTGTGGGCCTTTATTGACCGCTGCCTCTGGCCTACACTATGACCAGCAGGGCTCAATTAAAATTTAGTCTTGATTCAATAATATCAGAGTCCAGTAGCCAACTAACTATGATGTCCCCAAAACCTACACATTTCGACAATGTACTCCATACATATTTCTTCTTTTGTTACCTACACTGTGGTCAGGATTTTGTCAAGAGAAAGTGACAAAACTAGTTCCTCTATGTCTGTGCTGAATACTGCCTTCATTCTACATTGCAGACTGCAGGGCTCACAATTTAGGTCGAGTTGAGATTGCAGATGACACAGTCCAGTTGGCAACAGACATTGCTACCAGTGCGGCCCTCCCGGACCACGCATCATCGCTAGCTGTGCACACACAGAATGCTTCTGATGCCCCTGTCTCAGTGTTTGATTTGCTCATACACTCCGTCAATCATCCCCTTTAGTATTGCTTTGTTCGCCCTAAGTTGGCAGGGTATGCCCAGACATGGGTCCCTTGCTCACTCTACCACTGGATTCAAGATAGCCTGACTGATGAGGATTATGAATCCGAAACCCGGCCCAGGATGCTTGTTTCCGGTCCAGGGAAGACATGGCTTGGCAGTTCGGGATGGACTGTTCCCATGAGGCACAGGGTCACTGACTGATTTGCATATGGCCATATCTGAACTGGGGTGGTGGAGCGAGCTAAAGAAGGGTGATGGATTAAACCCAGATCAGTTGACTGGGGGTGAGTGTTTGATTTGCTCATATGCTCAGTCCATCATCCCCTTTGGTATCGCCTATCTCAGCGCGCCACAACTCATGGAACCTTTATGATAGAATATTTTATGTATGATTTCGCATCTGCTGCCCCTACCTCAGTGTACCACAAGTCATGAACCCTTTACAAAAGAATCTTTTGTGTATTATTTCACATCTGGTGCCCCTAACTTAGTGCAGCACAAGTCATGGACTCTTTATGATTGAATCTCTGTGTGTGATCCGATGATTACTGTTCTACTTGTTGCCAGCACCAGCCATTCCCTGAGGGCTGGCTTACATTCACCTCACACGCATCCAGCACAGACGTCACTGGACATTTGACCCTGGTAATTAAAAGAGGCTGATCGCACGTGCCCGTACCCAGTTCCACTATCTATCTAACTGTGTCTGTGTGTTCATTATGTATGCATGATGTTGCCCCTGGGCTCCACCACATTACACTCTGCTGTGCACAGCGCTCTCAACCATGTTACCTCTGGCAATGGGGAAAACTTTGGTTATGTAACTTTGTCACAGTCATTGTATAAGTAAATAGGTAGAGACTGCAAGGAGAGTGTATAGTGAATTTAGAAGTGCTTCGGAATTGGCGGAGTGATTGGATAAGCACATATGTTGACAGAGCCTAACCCCCGAGCACAAGCTTGGCTCTAATTGGCTGCCCTCCAAGTGCCAAAAACGGAAATTTGGGCTTTGCATGGCCCTGTATTGCTACAGCTGCAATACTCCACTGAATGTGCAATGAACATTCATATCCACACAGATGTGTCATGTGCACGATCATTCATGTGTGGGAAGTATGGATGAATGTAGGGTCAGTGATTCCCCCTACCTTCCATGTTGGCCTTGTTTTGGGTCTCGGTCACAAGGTCACACATTGGCTCTTGCTGCTCGGGTGGCGGCAGCACTACAACAGGGACACCTGCATCAGTTGATTCTTCATACAGCCAAGGAAGGAACCACGCCCAGAGCTCCGGAGTCATTGTTTACAGCCTCGCCAGGCCAGCCCACTCTGCTTACGCATACACGGAGGCACAACAATGCTACATGACCCAGATTTTCATTGTAGTATCTGCTGCTCACAGGTCTAGTTGTCAGTACGCCACAGCCACTCCCTGATGGCTGGTTTACAAATCGACGTAAAAAATATTGGAGGTGGAATATCGACATCAAAAATATCGAAGTCCTATCTACATTAAGGTAAATACAAAAATATCTAACAAATAATATTGTTGTAAAAAATATAGTTTTTTTAATATTTAAAAATATTATACAATTAAATCTATAATACCTATAATACCTATAAATAAAAATAAACTTAGTTAAAACTTTCTTTGAAATTATAAGTAATACATTAAGGGGTCGATTCCGATTCGGGAAACTAATCAGTACGACGAATCGAATTCGTAGCCATTTCCGTATGAATTGTACAAATCAATCCGAATCATGTAGCACGATTCGTAGGAAAAAACATACGTCCAAATCTTTGCGAACCATATGAAAACCAAGGGAAAATCCGTACGATACGGACCCTCACAGTGAACCGTATGAATCGTAAACATGCTGTACGACCCGACAAGTACGATCCGGACCGGGGACCGAGAACGTAATTCGTACGGTAAACGTCGTATGAGCAGTTCGTACTGAGAACAACACATTCACATCCGCACCGTACCCCTGCAATCATGGGGGTACGCATCGTACCCCTATGCTCTGTACCCCTACGCACCGTACACCTATGCACTGTACCCTAATGCACTGTATCGCTACGCACCGTACCCCTTTGCTCTGTACCCCTATGCACCGTACACCTATGCACCGTACCTCGATGCACCATACCGCTACGCACCGTACACCTATGCACCGTACCCCAACGCACAGTACCCCTACACACCAAAGTACGATCCGGACCGGGGACCGAGAACGCAATTCGTACGGTAAACATCGTATGAGCAGTTCGTACTGAGAACAACACATTCACATACGCACCTTACCCCTGCAATCATGGGGGTACGCACCGTACCCCTATGCTCTGTACCCCTATGCACCGTACACCTATGCACTGTACCCCGATGCACCGTACCGCTACGCACCGTACCCCTATGCTCTGTACCCCTACGCACCGTACACCTATGCACCATACCCCGATGCACCGTACCGCTACGCACCGTACACCTATGCACCGTACCCCAATGCACAGTACCCCTACACACCATACCCCTAAGCACCGTACCCCTACACACCGTACCCCTGCAATCATGGGGTGTACTCGCGTACCCGGGGGGTCCGTTTCGCACACGGTTAGAGTCGAAATCAGCTTTTACGGACGTTTTAAACTCCTGTAGAAAAAGAGTCGTACGGAGTGTTGTCGTAACGAATCGTACTTGCTGGGTCCGGAAAAGCTGCTTTGATCCATACGGATGTCGCGTACTGCGTGTTCCGAATGCGATTTGTACGTCTCCTTAGGTCGTATGGTCTTTCGTATGATTCGTACGGAGATCTGCTTTGGGTCCGGATCGTACTTCATCGTACGTATGGGGAGGTTGAAGGTGTAAGATTCGTATGGGAAAAATGCTCCGTACGGCTATTCGTAGGGGATTTTACCGAATCGGTATCGACCCCATAATGTAAAAAAAAAGAATTATATACATAAAATATAATATATATATATACTTAATATTATTCACAATGAATTACTCTAATAACTTATAAATGGTTAAAAAATAATGTATAAATTATAAATACGGAGACATACAACAATAATATAAATAAAAATATCAAAACTATATACAACACATTTTAAAAATGAATTTTAAATAAATAAGACACTCCATTAACTAAAACAATAAATATTGGATAGCGTAGGAATAAAAATTACAATCCAACTCCAGTGGATGCCACAGTAGGGAAAGTATTGGATAGCTAGAGGTTAAAATTACTATTCCAACACCAGAGGGTGCAACAGTAGGGAAAGTGTTGGATAGCGTAGAGGTTAAAATTATTATTCCAACTCCAGAGGGTGCAACAGTAGGGAAAGTGTTGGATAGCGTAGGGGTTAAAATTACTATTCCAACTCCAGAGGGTGCAACAGTAGGGAAAATGTTGGATAGGATAGGGTTTAAAATTTCTATTCCAGCTCCAGAGGGTGCAACAGTAGGGAAAGTGTTGGATAGCGTTGGGGTAAATATTACTATTCCAACTCCAGAGGGTGCAACAATAGGGAAAGTGTTGGATAGCGTAGGGGTTAAAATTAATATTGCAACTCCAGAGGGTGCAACAGTAGGGAAAGTGTTGGATAGCATATGGGTCAAAACAACGTATTAATAATTAAAATAATCTTCTTTTTTTTAAATAGCAATTTAATTATTCAAATACAACAAATTACTTAACAATACTAATAAATAATTACTTAAAAATAATTACCAATCAAAAATTAACAATTAAAATACATACAATTAAATAATAAGCATTAAAAATGTCTTAACAAATAATAAAAAATAAAAACAATTATTAAACAAAACATTTAGCAATTAATAATTAATTAACAGTATATTATTGGTAAATACCAATACATTATATAATAAACATTAATTAAAAAAAATTAAAAATGTATTACCAATAAATAATTGATTAACAATAATTGAATTATCAATATTCAACACTATGAAAATATTTACTTAATTACGATTATATTACTTCCCACCCTATTATCCTATAACTTCACAAAACACTTCAATAATACATTAATACACTTAATATAATTACCAATGAACCAATTAATAAAAGCTAATCACCAATTAATAAAAATCAATTACCAATTAATAAAAATCAATTGCCAATTAATAATTAATTCACATAAACATATTTATCAATACCAATACATACAAATTACATATTTACTTATTTACAATTAAATTACTTGCCACCCTATTCACCTATAAACCCACAACCCGCTACGGTACTAAAACGCAACATTTATTTAAGAATATTTATTATTCCTAAAAAATATTTAATTAATTTACTATAATTAAACTACTTCCCACCCTATTCCCCTATAAACCAACAACCCACTACGGTACTAAAACACAATTAAAAAAATATATGTTTAATAATTCCTAAAAAATATTTAATTAATTTACTATAATTAAATTACTTCCCACCCTATTCCCCTATAAACCCACAACCCGCTATGGCACTAAAACGCAACTAAAAAAACCAAAAATGAACAATTCATAAAAAATATTTCATTAATTTACTATAATTAAATTACTTCCCACCCTATTCCCCTATAAACCCACAACCTGCTGCAGTACTAAAACGCATCATTTACTTAAGTAAATTATTACTATCTTCAAAAATGTAATATATATATTTTAACCCCTTGCGTGCGGGGCGTATTCCCCGCCTGTGCGGGCGGAGTCATGACGGAACGGTTCCGTCATCAGCACAGCTCAACCGATGCTGATGACGGAACCTTCTGTCATCAGCATGGAAGGGGTTAAACCTAGTTTAATAATTAACAAAAATTATGAAAATGAACATATAAACTAAAATACAGAACACTAATATTAATATCGATATTAGTAACCTTAATATGTTTGCTATTGATATTACTAACTTCGATATTAACAAAAAGGAGATCTCTTACCTTCAGGTCGATATTCTGGTCGTCGATATTCTTGATTTCGATATTCTGTCCCTCCAAAATTTTGGACTCGATAATATTGCTTGTCGAAATAAAAACTCAATATTTAGACTGTTTACCCTGGTTTGCACCCACACCGCACCCATCAAGCACAGAGGTCACAGGACACATGACCCTTCCAATAAAAAAGGCCGAGTGCACATGCTCCACACCCTTGCCATTTTAGACTTGGTGGCACCGGATGCACTGCGCCCGGCACAGGCACATCGCCACGGGACGGTGACATTCGGTGTACTGAAGTAGGGGCACTGTAAGTGCTGAGCTGGTGTGCAGCCTGCGATGATGCCCCGTCCCGGCGGTCCAGACAGGTCAGGTTTTGTGTGCTCTGCTGGACCACACTGTAGGCCTGAACCACCGAACTGTGCGGGCGTACCGCCACGTAGCGTGGCCTCACTGGTCACAGAGTTAGTGCCACCCCAAGGGCTGAGTGGGTGTGAAACCTGCAATGATAGCGGGTGCACTGGTATGTCCTCTGCCATGGTAACATCAAGACGCAGCACCAAATGTGAGACCTGGTGGCCTGCGGAGTGGGGCTGCATGATATGCAGGGTGCCCTATCCGCAGGCCCTTAGGTTTGGGGCTTTTAGCGGCACGTTGTAGACCTTCTTTTCTACACACAGGTTGCAAAAGGTGAGCAGAGAACCTTGTTTGCGCAACGGAGGGCAGTCACCTTCGGGCAATGGGAGTGGATGGGGTACAGCAGCCTGGGTGCGCAGTGGCGGGACGACACCTCTGGGCAGTGGAAGTTGATGAGGTGCAGTAGCCTGGATGCACAAATGCGTGACAGCAAATTAGGCGTGGACAGTCGTATGTAATCTGCCATTACTGATTCTGTACTATGTTTCAGATGAGTGAGCTTGAGAGCTCCACTATGTCCCGGCACTTGGTTGGAGACACACTGGTGGCGGAAAGGTGAGTATTGAGGGTTTTGTTCACAGTGTAGGCACTTACTGTCCCGCTCCATCTCTTTCTTTTTCTCCCTCTCCTTCACACTCTTTCTCTCTCTCTTCCTCTTTCTCACACTGTTTCTCTCTTTCTCTCTCTCTTCCTCCCTCTCTCACTCTTTCTCTCTCTCTTTCTCTCTCTCTCATTCTTCGTTTGTTTCTCTCTTCCTATTTCTCACACTGTTTCTCAATGTCTCCCTCTCTTCCTCATTCTTACTGTTTCTCTCCCTCTCCCTCTTTCTCTCTGTCTTCCTCTCACTCTTTCTTTCTTTCTCTCTCTCTTCCTCTTCCTCTCTCACTCTTTCTTGTTCTCCTATGATGGATGCATGACACACAATCTTATCTTGCTTTTTGTCTAGCAGGCTGTGATTCACAGATTGATGACCCCTCCTGACACGGACCTCCTGCCATGAGGTGATGACTTCTGTTCCACTTAGTTAGTGCCACCAGAGCTAAGCGCATCTGCAGCCTGCGATTATGCGTTGCCATCCTAGCAATGAACACCCACTTTCAATTGTGAGCTTGGCTTGACAGCGTGTACGCAAAGGCTGAGGAGGTTGCTTCAGCACATGGTGGACCCTCTTCGACACACGCCGGTGGCGGAAGGTGAGCAGAGAAGCTTGTTTGTCCAGCGGTGGGCAGTCACCTCCGGGCAGTGGGAGTGGATGGGGTGCAGCAGCCTGGGTGCACAGCAATGGGCAGACACCTCTGGACATTGGAAGAGGTTGGGATGCAGCAGCCTGGGTGCGCAGCGGCGGGCAGACACCTCTGGGCAGTGGAAGCAGATGGTGTGCAGCAGCCTGGATGCACAAAGGCGGGAGAGCGATTTATGCATGTGCAGTTGTATGTACTCTGCCATTGCTGATTCCATACTATGTTTCAGATGACTAAGCTTGAGGCCTGCACTATCTCCCTGCACGTGGTTGGAGACCCCCCTGGTGGCAGAAAGGCAAGCTGTGAGGATTTTCTCCACAGTGTCAACACTCACTCTCCCTCTCATCTCTTCCTTTCTGTCACTCACACTCTTTCTCTCTCTCTTACACTCTATTTCTTCCTTTCTCTCTCTCACACTCTTTCTTTGTCTCTTCCTCTCTCTTTCTCTTTTTCTTCATCTCTGTCTCACTCTTTCTCTCTCTCTCTTTCGCTCTCCTACACTCTTTCTCTCTTTCTCTCTCTCTTCCTTGTATCTCACTCTTTCTCTCTTTTTTGCTCTTTTTTCCTCGTCTCTCTCTCTTTCTCTGACTTCCTCTCTCTCTCACTCTTTCTTTCTCTCTCTCTTCCTCTCAGCCTGGGTGCACAGGAGCGGGAAGACACCTCTGGCAGTGGGAGTGGATGGGGTGCAGAAGTATGGGTGCGTAGGAAAAGGCAGTCACCTCCGGGCAGTGGGAGTGGATGGTGGGCAGAAGCCTGGGTGCGCAGAGGCAGGCAGACACCTCTGGGTGGCTGGAGTCGATGGGGTGCAGCAGCCTTGGTGTGGGGGGGGCCAAACAGAGAATTAGGAGTGGGCAGTTGTATGTACTCTGCCATTACTGATTCTATACTTTGTTTTAGATGACTAAACTTGAGGGCTGCACTATGTCCCGGCACATAGTTGAAGACACACTGGTGGCAGAAAGGTGAGCTGTGAGCATTCTCTCCACAGTGTCAACGCTCACTCTCCCTCTCCATCTCTTCCTTTCTGTCACTCACACTCTTTGTCTCTCTCTCACTCTCTATTTCTTCCTTTCTCTCTCTCACACTCTTCCTCTGTCTCTTCCTCTCTCTGTCATTCTTTATCTTTCTCTCTCTCTTCCTCTCTGTCTCACTCTTTCTCTCTTCCTCTCTCTCACACTATTTCTCTCTTTCTCTCTCTTTTCCTTGTATCTCACTCTTTCTCTCTCGTCTTCTCTCTCACTCTTTCTCTGTCTTCCTCTCTCGCTCACTCTTTCTTTCTGTCTCTCTCTCTCTTCCTCTCTCCCACTCTTTCTCTCTTTCTCGCAATCTCTCCTTTGATGGACGCATGACACACAATCTTTTTTTGCTTTTTGCCTAGCAGGCTGTGATTCACAAATGGTCCAGCGATGATATGCCATGGCTGTACAGAGGGGTCGATTAGGATGGCGGACGGATTGCCTCGGCCGGGCTGGCGGGGGCAATCCATCCGCCATTCTCCTTGAAATGACTCCCGCCACATTAGGATGGCTGGGGGGTCCGCGGCGGATGGCAAGACCGTCCAACGCTCACATATGGTAGCGGTGTCAGTAAGACACCGCCAACCATATTACGACGCCGGCGGTCCTATGCGGTCTTTGCTTTGGGGGCCCATTGCGGGCCCCCAGGGTGAAGAGGGGGTGAGGGTTCACATGGGTGGTACCTATGGTACCCTCCTGTGCTTCCAAGTAAACCATGGCAGGCACAGCGCGGTGCCTGTCATGTTGTGCTTTGAAATGCACAGCATGCATTTTTAGCAATGCGGCGGCCGGTGCTTTCAGCACCGCCTGCCGCAATGTTACAAATGCGGGATGCACCCGCCACTGTGGCGGATGCATTCTAATTTGACGCATAGGACCTCCGCCCCTGTGGCAGACAGTTCCTTCCTCCGACAGGATGGCAGACGGATAAAGTCTGTCCGCCATCCTAATCGACCCCATAGTTTTTTGTTGTTTTGTTTAAATAAAATGTTTTATATGTAAATTCCTCATGACTGTGATTCTTATGTGTCCAACCTCACATGCATCTTCTTCATTATAATTGTGTGACATCAGCCAATTTATTACCTTCCAGATTCCCTAAGGTTGCTGTCACATTTGTTTGTTGGGGTGTGAGGGGTGATGGTGGACAAGGGGCTTGTGGCAAGGGGTATCGGAGCAGAGTTGGGTGTCCGAGCTGCATGATCCTTGTCTCCATTACATCTGTTGTTGTTCAGGTGTGGCTCTGGGCTGGGCTCCCTTTCATATTGCAGGTTGTAGTCCAACTTTACACGAGTTCAGAGCAGATGTAAACTACCTGCAACTTGAGGATATACCCCTCGTGTTTGAAAGACTTAAGAAGTATTTGCGTGCCCCGCTGAGAGCCGTGCACTTATCGCTTTCACACGAGGGGCCGTCCTGAGAGCCGTGACTCCATTTTATTATGGCCGCCATAAGTGTGGCAGGGTATGCTCAGATGTGAGTCCCTTGCTCACTTTGCCACTGGATTCAAGCAAGCCGGGCTGAAGACGGCTGGAATGCCAGAAACCGGGCCTCGTAAGCTTGTTTCCGGTTCAGGGAAGACATGGCTTGGCAGTTCGGGCTGGACTGTTCCCATGAGGCACAGGGTCAGACTGATTTGCATATAGCCATGTCTGAACTGGGGTGGCAGAGTGGGCTAAAGAACGGTGATGGATTAAACCCATATCTTTTGACTGGGTATGAGTGTTTGATTGATTCAGATGCTCCGTCCATCACCACCCCCTTTTGTACCGCAAAAATGCACTGGCACATCTCTCTGTGGATCCCCCACCCTGTGACTGCATTTAACCTGAGTAGTACTGGTTGTCAGTAACTCTCTATGTTCGGGCACCTCCATATTATGTATAAAAGATCGACAGCCTGCCCCCACACCTGGGGCAATCTGCCAATCACTTTGAGTGCATGACGTGTAATCTACTGGCAGCATGATATACCTGATGAATCACATTATATTGTAACAGTTTGAACCACGCATTGGTGAAAGTGACTTTTACCCCCTTGTGAATTGCCTCCCAGCCATCTGCCATGAGGGGCATCTCGATGTATACCTCTCATTTGCATTGCACCGATTATGTATCTGTGGGAGTGTCCTCCCTCAAGTCTCTATATATGTGTGAGACCTTTGCTTGCCCCAGTCATGCCTAACAGGACTTCCAGTGTCCGGAAGATCTGCGGAACCTCAGGGAATATCAGCCAAACCTCTTGCGCTGCGTTCTGCTGCTCAGTTACCAAAACAGTCTCAATTAGCATACATCACTCCAGCTAGAGTACACAAAATGGATCCATCTAGGCCTCATCACTGCCCGAAATGTATAGCCGCCGGTGTGATTTCGCCCATTTGGCATGGACCTGCCAGAGCATATCCGCATTCTGGGTACTAGTTCATAATATTATAAGTAATATGGTGAATTTTCAAATTATACCCTTGCCTGAAATCGCTCCGTTAAGTTATATTGTGCAATTTCCCCCGAAAATCCGTAGATTTGTTGCCATTAGCCTGCTACTAACTATAAAAAAAAGTACGTTGCCATTCATTGGGGTGGGAAAACAGCTCCATCAGTAAAAGGATGGCTGGCTAGTCTAGCCTCATGCTCCATGAAAAGTGAATTATATGGAACCACAACCCCTTCATCCTCCAGACCCAAAGACATATGGACTCTGTTTAGGCACTACTTGAATGCACAGCAAGCTGACCCCGCCACACAGCAAGAACAAGGCATTGTACCAGCAGGTGTTGAGTAGAATGCACCGGCATACATGATGACTTACCTGGTTACAGTACGCTAGTGTACATATTGGTTTGCGGGTTGCGTCTCAGCAAGAATGGTTTAATGTAATGGGAAATGTTATAGCATACATCATAGCTACTTATGGTCGTATCCTAAGGCAGATAACAACACAAGAGTATTTATCTTGACCTTGATGTCCTACCAAGAATGTCTATGCTGTACTGACCATCCATATAAAATGTATATTACATATTTCTATGTTACTAGATATATGCACATGTTTCATGGAAAGGTTTGATATCTGTGAAAATGCTAATAAAGTTTAAAAAAGCCTGGGTCTAAACTGGTGTGGCATGGTGAGCAAAAGAACGATGGTAGCGAAGTGAGTTAAAGAATGATGATGGATTCAACCCAGATCTGTGACTGGCGGTGAGTGTCTTCAATGTTTCAGCGCTCCGTCCATCATCTCCTTGTGTTTGATCATTTACATGCATGTCTTTGGATCCAGGCTGCAAACTTGCCCTGCTGAGGACTCTCCCTTCGCTCAAATTAATTCGGTTCTAAAGGTAATTTTCAAACCGGGTCCATTCCAACTTGTGTTTATGACCCGAGCCCCATCAGGATTGGCCATGAACCTTACCCTTGTCCTGGTCTAATATGACAAGTTGCTCACAGTTGGTGTTTTGCACTTTTTGTTGCTATTTTTATTTCAACATTTTCAAATTCACATCTTTGGTTCCCCATATATTTTCACAAACTGAGGTGGATTTTTATTGTGTTGTGTTTTTGACTTTTTAAGTGTTTTGGTACTTCTAAGTGCTTTACATATTTTCTTAAGTTAAACTTGTTTGTTTGGTGCCATAGATACCAAGATTTGAGCTCAAGTTTAAATTACTGAAACATTTACTGGACCTAACAAGAATAGTGACCTTCTTATTCATGGTGGACTGCAATCCACCCCGACTAATAATCCACTTGCCTTCCCTGGAATGTTATTAACATTTGTAAGGAAATCTGAAGTATCCTTTATATATGAAGTTAAGCTAGTCATATATGAGGATAAGAAAAGTCCAATAAACAATAATTATTGCCTAGTGGGGCTCTTATACTGCTTATGATTGATCTTCTTGAAAATGCTGCACATCTTTGTGCACTTTCAAGAGAAAATATATTGATTACATTTTGGCATTAGTGACATTCAATATTGGAGTAGATCAGTTGTCATTATCTGCTAATGATCAGTATGATTTAGCCGTGTATAGACTTTATTTGGATAAAGTTTCTTATCCATAATGACAATGTTGCCTACTTAATCAGAAGCCTTCATTATTATTGATGCAAAAACCACAGTTGATGGACAAAATGCAGAACAATGTCATACATTCACCCCAGTACAGAGATCTGGGCCTAAATACATCGTTATTTTGCACTCTACACCACCCCAGTTCAGACATGGCCATATGCAAATCAGCCTTGACCTTGTGCCTCATGGGAACAGTCCAGCCCGAAATGCCAAGCTGTGAGGGAATGTGGCCAGTTTGGGACACCTCCACACTTCATGGAGTTAGTGGTAACCATGAAAACCTGGTACGGCCCATCCCAACGAGGTTCCAGGCACAACTTCTGCACGTGCTTCTTCACCATTACTCAGTCCGTGGGACTAAGGTCATGGGACTGCTCCTGTTGAGTTGCAGCTGTAGCCTCTCCAACCTGGTGAGACACAGAATGAACCACATCAGCCAAACCTTTGCAGTTGTCTAGAATCATATAATCTTTGATGTTTAATAGTGTATTTGCAGGTACAGCTGGCTGTCTCATAGCTCTCCCTTTGATGATTTCATGTGGAAACAATAAGGTTCTTCTATCTGGAGTACTTCGCAAACTCATCAACGCAAGAGGCAATACATCAGGCCACTTCAAAGACATTGAAGCGCACATCTTTGCCAATCTGGATTTCAATGTCTCATTTATCTGTTCCGTGAGTCCAGAGCCTCTGGACGGTAACTGCAATGGAAATTCTGCTCAACTTGTAATTCTGCAAACATCTTCTGGACCTCATGGTTCCTCATGATGACCCATGAGAAGTCAGGAAACCAAACCTTGAAATCAACTCTCTCAAGAACATTTTGGCTACTGTAAGTCTGTATTTCTCCTTGTAGTGTAGGCTTCCACCCACCTTAAAAAAGATGCAAGCAATCACCAAGACATATCCCAAACCATTGCAAATGGGCATCTCTATGAAGTCCATCTGCATTCTATTAAAATGTCCTCCTGATCTCACTACATGGCTCATTGTGACCTCTGTTTTCCTACCCGCATTAGGTCGTTGACAAACTATACATCTGTGACA
The DNA here is from genome assembly GCF_964263255.1 of Lissotriton vulgaris. Lineage (NCBI taxonomy): Eukaryota > Metazoa > Chordata > Amphibia > Caudata > Salamandridae > Lissotriton > Lissotriton vulgaris. The sequence goes on along the minus strand of NC_141693.1, from coordinate 533,020,414 downwards.
CTAATTCTCAGCCACCAATTGGAATCTTGGAATAAACCAGGTCTGTCGTAAGAGACACTTCATTGCATCCCTGCCTTGGTGGGCAGGACCATGGTAATGTCTAGCCATAAGTGGTAACAAGCTATCAGGTCTACCATCAGTATAAATCCACAAATTATCTTCACTTGTAGAAACAGCTTTAATCCAACCTTATTGTAAAGCTTCTGGAACTTCTTCCAGTAATCTTTTAACTTCCACCTAAGTATCAACAGCAGTTAATAACAGGTTAGAATCTGTGAGATCTGAAGTTTTGTTGATGGGTTCCCCATTAAAAGTATGGGAATTCAAGGCACAATATTTGCAAACTCATCAGCAAAATGATTACCGACAGTCACCTAATCAGTGCCCTGTTCATGAGTAACACATTTCGCACTTCAATTTGAGTAGGCGATTCTAGGGACTGCAACTCGTTCCTCACTTTTTCTCAGTTTCATATTGGTGAACCAGAGAAAGTCATAAACCAAAGCTGGGACTAGAATTGCCCATAGTAATGTGCGACCCCAAATCCATACTGACTTTTGGTGGATATTCCAAAGCTACTAACTCAGCCACTTGCACTGAAAAAACTCCTTGCAGCCAGGAAGCGTCATCAACACATGCAATTATACGGACAGCATATGCAGCTGACAGACTTCCCTCATGATCTCGCAAACAAGAACAATCAACAAACAACATATGATCTGATTCAGGCAACAGCTCATTTTATAAATCAGGGCTTTGCTTGGTACACAATTCAGTCACATCAAGGCAATCATATTCAACGTCATCAGTGACAGTTTCACCTCCAGCATCAGAACTGTACACCTTATGAGGATGAACTTCTTTGCACCCAAAAGGATTTGTTTGTACTTGGTGAGTCTGCTATTGGTAATATACTGTATCAGAGTAAGAGTTTTCAGCACTTCAAATGAATGGGGTACAAACAAAGTAAGGGGATGACCCATCACTATGCACTACCACTGCTCAAGACTCACACATGTAGATGGAACAGCTTTTAAACATCCAGGCAAGGCTGCAGTAACAGGGTCAAGTGTAGCCGAAAAATAGGTTACAGGTCTTGAGTCAACACTAAAAGAGTGCACCTTTCTCTTTCACCGCAAAATAGCACAAAACATTTGTTATAATCAGGCATTCCCAGAGCTGAATCAAAACAGAGGCATTCTCACAACTGTGCAAGCACTCATACATCTGACATCCTATGGCACCAGATCAGACATGTCGACATGCCTTTTTCTGTTATCTTCTGAAGAGGTTTGGCTGTCATGGAAAAGTTGTGAATCCACTGTCGGCAGTATTCCACCATTCCCAGAAACATGCATACATCTTACTGAGTAGTTTGCAGACTCATATTTAGATTCACAGAGATTCTTTCTGGGGACACTTTCCATGCTCCTTTCTCAATTTGAAGTCCTAGATATAGAACTTCTTTCTGACAAAACTTTAATTTGGTTGGGGACACTTTATGTCCATTCTCAGCTAAGTGGTTCAATAGGGCAATAGTATCATTCTTACAAACTTCTTGAGTGTTTGATGCCACCAATAAGTTGCACTAGAACTGAATGGTGAGGCATCACAAGGGACTCAAGATTCTTATTACGCATCTGATACGTCTTCCCGTATACCCTTGTGGGACTGAGCACCATGCCAAGACATGATCCTTGAAAATGGAAAGCAAAAAGATACTGTCTATCCTTGTGTAGAGGAATGGAGAAAAATGCCTGACATAAATCAATGAGAGAGATCCACTCAGCTTTACATGGACTCTGAAATAGTATCACATCTGGATTTAGCACCACAGGACATCAAGGGATCATGATTGAATTTACCTTCCTCAAATCCTGCACAACACGATACCTGCCATTCAGCTTCTTTAAGCCCATCATGGGTGAGTTACATGGACTCCCCATTAACTCCTACTAGATTCCCTGCTTAATCATGGAGTTGATCACAGAAGTTATTTCGACAATAGTATCAGGAGGGAAACTGTATTGTGGGATTATTGGGAATTCATTATTGGGTTTCACAGTGATACAAAATGATTCTACACCTTTAATAGGCCTATAAAGTCCCAGACTTTAGGATAGATCATGTCTCAATTCTGTGGGTTGGTCATCTTTACTCAAAAGGGGGTACATTCCAGTTTCAGTTCCTTGTCTGGCAAACTTGAATACAACATCTTCATCATATGTATGGAATTCAATACCATTTGGGATACAGTAAAGGAAACAGTTCGATTTGCATAACAAATCTCATCCTAGTAGATTCACTGGACTCGAATCACACACCACAAAGCGATGCTGATTCTCAAAAAATCCTATTTTCACAGTTGCTGCTTTTGATACTGGAGTGGACACTTGTTTATTTGATACTCCTACAACTTGGAATCTTTCTCCCGAGAGGGGTAGGTTAGGAACCTCTGCCGTTCTTAGAGTAGAGCAGAGAGCACCAGTGTCAATGGGGACGGAGACATGATTCTTATTTACCTCACCATCCACATAGCGACCACTCTGTTCTACCACTAAGACAGCTCCAAGCACACAGTCCTCCTCTCCTATCAAGCCCTGTCATTGTGACAGTCATGAGTCAAAATCACCTATTTGAGCCATTGAATACTGGTGGGCCACACCTTGATTACAAAGGAATTTGTATTTACGTTTTGGGACTGATTTGTATTGTATCTCTGGATGTGGAAATTTGGTTGCAGCATCAGGCTTGCTGTACTTGCATTGCCTGGCCTTGAGGTACAATGGGATTTTGAACTCTTTGTCTTTGTGCCTGTTGAGCCTGAACCCTGTTTATTCCTGGGACATTCGGATCCTGGCCCGCATTATTATTTACATTAAACTGACATTTGCACTTCCAATGTAAGAATTTTCTACAAATATGGTAAGGACTTGTTTTCTTCAAAGACGCCACGTCAACACCCATTCTCGAATCAAGCAAAGTCCTGAGACCTCTATCCTGTGGCTGAAAACTCTGTTGCTGAAATCTATTCATTGGGACCTGATTATATCCTCCCTGCAATAGAATCTTAGTCTCAAAACCCAACTGATTCTGACCTCTCTGCACAGCCTTCATTTGTGCAATCATTAGCTCTCTCTAATCTTTCAAGCTTAACTTCAATCTGATCTCCACAGCACTTTGCATACTGCATAATTTCGTCTTATTCTGCCAACAAATTAAATGCTGCTGAATCATTGTTGAAATCTCAGATCTCAATCCATTCACAAACTAGTAGGCAAAACGTCCCATATCTTTTTGGGCCACATTTTCCATTCCACAGTACAGCTTAAAACCTGTATCAATCTTTCATACTAGGCATGCACTCATTCCTTGATTTCTTGTGTTGGTCTGTCACTCTTTAACCAATTAATCTCTTTAGGAGAGATTTCGTTTTCAAGAAAGTAATCTCCTGATTGTATTTCTTCAGTGCCACTGGTGATGGGTCCCCTGTTTTAGGGTATCTGGGAGGTTCTATGTCAGGCCATCTATAGCCAGCTTACATTCTGTTCATATCTCACCTGAAGCCACAATGTCAAATAAGATTTCCAAAGAAATCTAAAGAGCATTTCAAATCTTCACAAACTTTTCAACTTGTCTGTGCCAGTCTTCTGGATTGTCTCTCAGTTTCAGGAACTCATTTGTGAAAGACAAGATATTATTCCAGGTCCAAGGTACATGTAAATACCTGCCTCCAGGTACTTCTCGCATAGGAAGCATTTGTACTCCTCCGCCGATTACAATTGGAGGCATCTGCATCCTAACTTTCTTTGTTTCCTCCTTCTTTCACCATCTACCTTTCCACTTGCCGAGCTCACTTCATTTACTAAGCAGTATATATTTTCTTAATCTGGAATTTCATTCCTGTCGGTCTCATGCTAGCAAGATCAGTGTCAAAAAATCTAGTTGGTAAGTCCTCTGCAACACATTGGACTTTAGTACATCAATTTAAATTTTTTTAGCTAATTCAGTTAGCCTTTCACAAATCTTTCTAGCCTGTCCGGTAATGTCTTTTAAGAGAAACAATAGTTCCTCATCCTGGTAAGTATTTAGTGCTTCATTTACAATCAAGCTGCGCTACTGGAGCGTTACTTTTTGCGATGTTTTGGTGGCGCAGGGGACTGCTCCATATTTACCAGGCAACCCTAAGCACTTTGTGTGGCTTAATGCAGCCTTGTACATTTTGTTCCCTTTAACACCGTTTTCTGGTTAAAGGTGCGTGCAATGGGTGTTGCTGTGGGTATTCACAGCAACACCCATGTCTTTTTGACACTGCCCTAGATTTACAAGGAATCGTAACTCTGAAGCAGAGCCAAAAACCTACACTTCGAGGCGTAAGGGAGGGGCAGCAAGGAGAAATACCTTTTTTCTCATTGTTTTCCCTTTTTCTATTTGTGATGCATTCTGCAGCACACATAGAAAGAGGAAAAAGCCTCTAGTGATTGTTTTTATGCAGGAAGGTTTCCCTTGCTGCACAAAAACAATCATCCCTGCAACGCAGGCACCCTTGCACCATGGTCAAAGGTGCCTGCGCTGGCGCATGGCAGCCCATTGTGCACAAGTGCAGATGAAAAGGAGAAGAATGCATCATATCTGATAGATACAGTGTATTCCTGTCCTTTTCATTTGCTGTATGGCATCACAGCAAGAACGCCTGCTGCTCTGCCCTATGGTAAAATCTTAAAAATAAGACCCTCAATCGGGTTAGGCTAAGAGCTCCGACAATCATTTCTGCTGATTCGATTTTTAGTTTAGCTGCATGAAAAACCTTATTTTTCTCTGGATCCTAAGTATTTACAGGATTTTTATTAGTAGTTGGGTACTTGTGTGTAATTCCTTATCCATCATTACAGTGTTTTCTGGTGTACCCTCAGGTGGTACATCTTCTCCCTCTCCAACAAGAATTGACACATCTCCTGTGCTATCCTTTGTATAGCTACAACGAATTTCATTTTTGTTTAAAATTTTGCATTTCACAAATGTTTTCCCGTAAAACCAGGAAATTATGTTTGCTCCCACAATCCTTTGTTCAGCGATCACAACCAATAACAGCGCGACTCCCTATAATGTAATCAAACAATCTCAGCATGGCTTTACACCAAACAACCAATCCCAGTGGTGCACACTGTGACGTCAATCTGGCTCCTTGTAGCAGTTCTCCCTCCTTTACATGTTCTTAGTGCATTTTTCTAAGCAAATACACAATACAATGCAAGCATATTCAACAATTAAGTCTGTCTGCTCCTCTAAAGAAAAACAGATTATCACTCTCACATGGTAACTAAAACTATACTTCTAGATTCAAAATTAACGCTCACTTTGAGTGCCACCACAACCAGCAGGGACTCACTCTAACTGCTACAGTTATTCTCTGTGAACTGAGATCAACTATGCCCCCACTTCTCACTATCACACAAAGTATCTATCCTTTATGATGTTGCCGATGACATCTCACGACAAACACCACAACGCAGCAGACAACTATACTCAGTGTCTTCTACACTGCGACCACCACGTTGGTGTTTATACCGTGGGAACTTAGGCCATGATGGACCCGATAACCAGTTCAACTCCTTTGTATTAAGCGCCACTATCACATGACTTTTTCAACTTCACAAGACATCACACAGCCATTTCAAAACATGCTATCTAAGCAACTGCAACACTCAACTTTATTAATACTCACACTCCTTTGCTGCTGCAAGTTGTCTTCGGGGATGCGACATTGGTAACTCATCAATCCTTTGGCTGAATCATGGGTATTTGGGCTTGGATTCCAATGGGGCACATCTCTAAAAAGGAGACACTAAATGCCTCACATCAATGGACAAAGCCATTCGATTTGCTACCAAGTTCTGATCCAGCGTTTTACCTGTGTCTAATATCATATGCTGGAATGTCCTACACCCCTCTTAAGTTAGTCCTCTGATCGATCTTGCTCATCACATTGAGGGGTGAGGGAAACTAAGCTGTCAATTTGTTGGCTACCCAACAAGGACCAGGAATTGGTAACCAATTTACAGATTCATAATTAGGTTCAAATGCACTACTCTCAAGACCATACTCTAAGGTGAATATTCTCAAGAACGTGTGATAAGTACTGCAAAATTAGCTTAACACAATTCTTCACATCGTGGGAAAATAACGCTGTGTTAACGTTGTATTGTCTGCACAGTGGTACCATGTGATAGGCTCACAATAATGCGTCAAATGTCCAGGATAAAGTCAATGCGTTGCCGCAAAGATGGGAAACACGAATGCAAAAAAAGTTGCGATGAGGCCAATCGTGATACAAAAATCAGCGAAAACCAGCGAAAGGCCTGCAATTGCCATGCATCATGCGGGTAAATGCACTATAAAAGCAACAAAAAAAACACACCAAAACCAAATCAAACTCCGTAGCACCATGGATACACCTGGACCGAGTGCAGAGGCCAACGCGACCCCACAAGCCCCACAGACCACCAGCAAGGAACCTCTAAGTCAGGGAAGGCCAAGGAGAAGAAGAAGCGGAAGACGGAGTGCAGTCCGCAGCAAAACAAAATCAGCATCACGGAGGCGACAGAACTCCTCCATTAACTGAGCGTCAATTAGACAAACATGAATACAGTCGGAGTGTCCAGGAGGCAATGTAGGAGGCCAAAAGGCGCTGGCAGGATGTGAAAAGCCAAAGCAAGGACAAATCCGCTGCCAACCTGAAGGCAGCAAAGGCAACAGGAGGTGAGAATCCTGCTCCACAGCAGGAGTTGGAGGAAATGGAGGCCACAGTCATCAGTGTGGAGACGGTGCTGGGAGTTGGGAGTCCGGACACAGCTCGATAGAACCTGACACAACATCAATTGGGTGAGTAACAACCAGGGACTGGGATGACGGTGGGAGATGGACACAATGGCACACATGCACAATGATGTGTAGCACGCTGCACACCGACAATTACCCAGGAACATGTCCCTGATCCCTGTGGTACACTGCAGCACACACACATAGCAACAACAGCACATCCAACGACAATATATTACAAAGTGCAACACCGACAATGCAGAACAGATGACACAACTGGGTCCACTCATGCGCAGAAACAGGCCAATCACATCTAACATTGCAGGAAACTGTGAGATGGAAATGTACATGTACAACCTCACATCCATCATGTAGTCCAAAAGCACACTGTCCCGCATCAAATATGCCACACGTCCCAAACAGTCACAATGTACATTGTCATACAGTCTGCAAGTAAACAATAACAATGCCACCAACATACATGTCAACACAATTTTAACATGCATCTCCCCTTCACATTGCAGAGGGACAAACAAAACCTCCAGCAGAGCAGACCAGACAACTCATCAGTAATGCTGGAGAGGACCACCACACCTTTGACACCGACGCCAGACAACAGCTCATGGACATCTTAGGCAACCCACTCCCAGGAGCAGGGCAGTAAAGCTACATAGAGGAGACCCCAGCCCCTGCACAAACCACACAGCAGGAAGCACCCGTCACCATAGCTGGCTCCCAACACTTCACAGAGGCACACATCGCATTCCAATGCCAGGTGTTAGAATGCCTAAAGGAGGTGGGCTAACAGGTGCGGGTGGGGTCAGAGCTCATGAAAGCCAAACTACATCACATACGTGGGTGTCTAAGTTCCATCAGGGACCACCTACAGCCCACGAAGGAGACCCACACTGAGACAGAGACACATACATTTTCACATTTCCTGTACTGAACTACGCCCGGAGGTCCCTCTATTAGCATTCACACACCCACGCTGGACCTGTGTACAAAGGCCCAGTTCACTCCTCTTACGTATTGAGTGGGTGATGACAAAGCTACATGTCACGTTAGTGTCCCCTGTCCCCAGCACAATGTAATATTGTAAGGCCCGGGCCCTCATGCATACATAATGACCACACAGACACACGCAGATAGTTTGTTCAACTGGGTACAGCACGTGTGCCTGGCCCCTTTATTGGCAGGGTCTCATGTACAGTCACGCCTGTGCTGGTTGTGTGTGGGGTGAGTGTAAGCCAGCCCTCACAAAGTGATTGGTGCTAGCAACAACTTGAACAGTGAACACCATTAAAACAGAAACAGAAAACACAAGCATCACAGAGACAACTGTGGAGCATCATGGTGGTAGCCGGAGCAAGTACAGAGGTCACTCAATATGCAAACAGAAGTGTCCGTGAGTTGCAGTGCACTGATGTTGGGGCACTAGAGCGGAGCGTGCCCATGTGAAGAAATTGTCTAGGATTGTGTCCCTTCTGGATATTCCTAATGCAGCTGCAGTGGGGTGTGCTACACCTGCATCATCTTCCTCATCATTGTCCCAGGTCTCCCGCACTGCCTGAGGTGACATCGCTGTGTGAGCTCTCCACAGCAGTAAACTCAATCAGAAATGTTCCATGAGTTGTGGTGCACTAGGTTAGTGGCACCTGAAGAGCTGAGCAGAGGATCAGGCAGATGATGGCATACACGACAGGTGAGAGCGACTCCATTAGTCTGCCAGTACAACTGTTCCGACTCTGGCAGTTGATGTTTGGAGGTGGTCCTGGTGGTTGTGGCGTTTGCCTCCTGCGGTTATGGGACGTCCTGACCGGTCAGTACTCGATTTGATGTGTGAGCCCTGGTGGACCGCAGTTAAAGCCAGAGGCAAAGGACAGCGCTGGGCCACATACACATGGTGTTGATAAGCCAAGGCCATTGTCTCAGAGGCCATACAATATTCTATCAGACAGGGTCCATGACTTGAGCTGCACAGAGTTAGTGCCCCAGGATGCACTGCAGCCTGCACAGGCACACCACCAAGGGCCAGTGACTTGCGGTGCACTGAGTTAGGGCCACGCGGACTGAGTGGGTCCTCGTTGATGTCAAATGGGAATGTAGTGGAGGGTTTCAGGGGACAGTGGAAGGTGGAAGGTGTCCTTCAGGGCATATTACCGAAGGTAGAAGCCGTCCGAAAGTGGCAAATGGAAGAGTGGAATGCCACTGCCTCGTTTTTGCCACCAAGTCAGTATCACCGACATGATGATGAAGACCACCCCCAGTCCATATACTCAGTCACCACCAAAGTTCAACCAGAAAGTTTCCATGGATGTTGGGGAACAGACTTAGCGGCACCGGAGTTGAAAGGGGATGCAGTCTGCGATGAGTAATGTACAATAATATCAAATCTGCCATAAATAAATCAAGACTGAGTTCTGAAAGTGTCAACTACTCGAGCGCAGTGTAGGCCGAAGGCAGTGGTCAGCATGAACTCACAAGCACATGTTGTAGGCTTGCAATGCACAGATATAGTGACACCAGGGCAGTTGTTGGTAGTGCTCGATCACCTGCGTAACGATGATACTTTTTTCCTCCTGACTGAAACGGGTCTTCCTCTTACACCTCTCCTTGTGTGCAATGATATGAACGCTGCCATGATGAAATCAAGACTCAGTTCCAAATGTGTGACCTACTTAAGCGCAGTGTGGGCCGAGGGCAGTAGTCCGTGAGGGCACACAGACACTTGTGGTTGGAATGCTATGCACAGACTTGTTGACACCACATCAAAGGGAGTATAGTGACATAAAATCAGTCATAAATATGTACTCTGCCATTGCGTAATCAAGACTCAGTCCCAAATGTGTGACCTACTTGTCTGCTGTGTATGCCAGTGGAGTACGTCAACGAGAAAGGAGGACTGCTGGCGTATTCATTTGGTACTTACAAATGAGCGGTGCATTTTCATGGGTCCCATCCTGGTAGCGCTGGTTGATGATGGACTGTCGGTAGAAGTGGAATGAAGCACACTGCCTGGATAGTTGGCGACGATGTTGGTGGCGATTCCCTAGTGGTCAACTGTTGCCTGCACATTGATGGAATGCATGTGCTTTCCGTTGAGATAATTGTGTGTAGTGTCACAAGGGGGCACAAGTAGGACATGCGTGCAATTAATTGCCCCCTAACACGTGCTGGAAGCCAGCTATGGCATAGACGCCTTGCTTGGTCTCCAGCTGTTCCTGCGCAGTGTGGGGGGGGGGGGTATGGGTACTGGGATACCAAGTTGATGATGGCATCAAAGACAGTTGTGAGGAACTTGGATAGGGTTGGCTGTGAGACTCCTCCGACTCTGGTGGTTGTTGGTTGGGAGGTACCAGAGGCCAACAGATGCAGCACAGCCAGCAGCTTTGCCTGAGGTGGGATGTTGGTTGTCCGCTGTGTTAGTACCGTCGGCCTGTGGGCAATGATGTTGAGAATGCGGAGGATGGTTCTCCTTTTGAACCTGCAGTGGGCAATGTCATTCTCTGGTGTTGGGTCTGTGAGGTTGGTGTGTTTTCTGAGGGTCTGCTGTCTTTGTCTGCGCTGCCTCTGGGGTGGTCGGGGGTGGCGGTGGGTGTTGTTGCCCTCTTGAGTCTCAGGCCTGGATGATCAGCAGCTCCATGGGATCTGTTGTTCTTCAGGTGTGGCTCTGGGCTGTCTCCCGTGTCTGGTGGCGGTTGTTGTCCAACTTTACACTAGGTAAGAGCAGGTGTTAATTTCCTGTAGCTAACCTGCCTTATCGCATGTTTTGTGTTCTTATTGTCAATCTGGCTGGTTGGTGAGTGTTGGTGAGTGGTGTTGTCGCGGGTTGTGGCATGGGAATGCCTACTCTGCATCTCATTAGTGTTAGTTGCCGGGGTCATCTGTGGCGATGTTTTTTGCGACTGCTATTGCAGGTAAACTGGTGATATGGGTTGTTAGCATCTGCTTGTAAATGGGGCGATAGTTTTATCGCCACTTTGGCAATGATAAAGTGCTGATAACTCTGCGATAAATCCTTGAGACTATGCCCTTATGTATAAAATAACTACAGGGAGTCCAAATCACCTAAAAAAAATCAGTCGGGCCAAAATCATGCAAACTAACTGTTCAGCGACTGCTGTGCAGAACAACAACAATACAATTTTTTGTTCTGAAAACAATATGTGACTATTTTTGCTATACATTATAATTATAAATCTTGTATGCACAGTGTTTGTGGGAAAAAATATTAGTACATTTAAAAGGCTCAAACAATTTGGAGTTTTTCAGTTAAGAATTGTGTTAGCAAACTGAGCCATCAATACAAGTCAACCTTTCAATAGGCTCAGTCATGAGTCTCAGTATAAAGTACAGTATTAGTATAAAGACTACACATCAATACATTGTTTAGAATAAAACGCACAAGTCCAAATGGAAACAGATTTAAGGAAATTTGGGGGACATCTGGTGATGTTCAGAAAAGTCCGCTTCGGCAAAGGGGTTTATGCCACCAGCAAGGGCAGAGGAAAGCTCTCAAAAGCTCTCTTAGCAGGCATAAAGTCCTGTAAAATGGTAAGGAAAGAAAGAACGGGTGAGCTAGCAAGCATGCCAGCTAAAGTACACAGGGCAGAAAGGGCAAAAAGGGACAGTCAATACTGCAGCAGCAGTATCAGCAGTTGGGCTCCAAAGACTGCACTGGACTGCAATGGCATCTTGGAAATGCAGTTCTGTTCTCCTTCTGGAAGAAATCGTCAATATAGTTCCAGTGCACAGATTACATCGACTGTCCCACCACTAATGTACAAAAACTATGAAGTCATTATCTGCTAACAAGATGCATGAGTGGCAACATATGCATTCTTTTCTGCACTGATCTTGGGAATGGGTTGTTCGTCCAATGCACACAGGTTAGTCCATAAAGAGCCATTCATCAGCAAAGCTTCCTGAGTGCTTGGACAAGAGTTCAAATCTCACTGTAGTGTCAATTTAGGAACTGAAACATGTATCAATTACTTGTAGAAAGGCATGGGAAAGTACAAGAAAGTTACATGAAGCGTGCTGAGATGGAAATGTATGCGATCATCATGACGAAGTACAGGTCTAAGGATAAAAAGTCAAGTTAAAACAGTGCAGTCAAAAATTAAAGTAAACATATACATGTATATGCATCTTCAGACATAAGCAAGTACAATTCAATTAATACATTAGTCAAATAATTCATTGTCATGGATCATTGTACGGAATCGTTCAATAATAGGTATAAAATATTACTGCATTTTCAAAAGTATGTATATGTAACTTGTATGTATACGTTCTCATAGTAAATTTGGTTTAGGGAATCTAACTCACAATGGTTATAAAGAACTCTTGTAGAACATTTCAACTTTCTAAATTAATGCACATAACAGTAGCATCGACTTTGCAAAGTCAATGGTACATTGCAATGAAAGTGAAGGAATTTTTTTCTTAGGCCATTTTCCATTTGAAATGATCATACAAGTTCACACAATTATAATTAAAGCCCAATAATCATCAATGTTTATTTAAGTATATTATTTTCTCATTAATTGCAAAATTGCAGAAAATACATTTTATGAGTTGTTTTCAGCATGATTTGAACTTACATGAAATTCAATCAATTAAGCATGTTAGACACAGTATATGTTTTCTTCTATTTCTAAAATCTAAGCACTCTTTTACTGTGATTGTACTGCACGTTTTCTCATTACTCAATGATATTTCGTTAACGTGTGCACATGAATTTTATATGTGTGCTTTCATTCTCATGTTTAGTTTAAGGGTTGTTTATATTGAAAAAGTCAATCTCAAAATGAATAACAATACATTCATGTATGAAAACGAAATCGCATCTTTATTGATGAATTCACCCGTTGTGAACTCCACGTCAACCAGACTCAGAAATATGTAGTTAGGCAGGCCCTGAGATCCAGGCCCGAGGTCACTGATTGGCGGATCACATGTAGGGTGGCACGTAGCCAGCAGACAAATGAGCGCGCAGGACATCCTAGATCAATCCTACAGATAGGTGCAGCAACACCACAATGGTCCATGGAGATTGAACCCAATAAAGCACATATGGCCGGAGTGGTATGCGCGTTCCCAAAACACCATAAAGTCAGATGCCACATGAAGTTAGGAACTCTTAGCCAAGCATGACACAGTACATGCAGTGATCACGCGCTCCCCATGCTGGACATGCGGATGCGTTACCCACTGACAGCATTGTGTCCACGCAAGGTCGAGGCCCACTTGGATTCCTCATCCAATACCTTAAATAATGGCTTCAAAGACATAGGTTCATTCCTTACCAAAAAAGAGCCTGAACCATTTTATTGCATTTAATGAACTGTATAAAAGTCTACGCTAGACAGATTGTAAATTGAGACAGTCTCAAGACCCTATTTCTATAATTGTGCTCCCGGCAGCATTGTTTAATTAAACTAACTGTTCCTTTTTTTCCAAACGCCTCTTGTTTTTTCAAAGTATTTCATGTTCAAGCAAAAGTGACATGCAAAGTATAATCAAGTTTTAATCTGGATCAATGATATCTTACATGTACAATAGACATGTCCTGGTCCTTTATAAAAGTGTGTAATTTTAGTCTTGGAAGTCTGTTCCGTAGACTGCTTCCTCCCACTATTGAGAATGCCCTATACTTCTATAGTAAGGTTATCAATGCCCTTCTGGGTATAATTTTCTGCTGCATGCCTCCTTGAAAACCTCGGCTCCTTCCCAGTATTGGGTAAATGATCAACCGCCTTTCTTTTACCCATAGTCAAACTACTCTTTGGAATAATATAGGTATGAAAAATGGTATGCAACCCGCAGTTCTTAGTGCCCAAATGTTAAAATGGCAAAGTTAAAAAAACAAAAAAGAATAGATGCAAAACCAACCACAAAATACTTTTTTAACAACAAATGGACGTTCTGTGATTCCTGTGTTGAAAACAGCATGAGATCTCTTACCAATGGAGGACCCACCTGCAGAGCCAACGGAGGATGGCCCCGAAACCGGTCCCTGGATGCTTGTTTACGGTCCAGGGAAGGCCTGGCTTGGAAGTTCAGGCTGGACTGTTCCCATGAGGCACAGGGTCAAGGCTGATTTGCATATGGCTGGGTCTGAACTGGGGTGGCGACGTGAGCTAAAGAACGATTATGAATTCAACCCAGATCTAAATTTGACTTGGGGTGAGTGTCTGAAAAGTTTAAGCACTCCTTCCATCTGCTCCTTATGTTTGCATGATGGCCCTGCCCTTCCATTTCCTGTTGCTGATGGGTGGAAACCGGCCTCCCCAAGGTCCAGGATTTGCCCAGGCATGGTCCTTGCATGTCCCGTGCAGAGGGGTCAATGGAGGGCTTTGTAGCGCAAAGGGGGTCAGACTCATCCTCCCCTCACCTGAGCTTGATGTTAGAGCCTCACTGACACAGTGCAGTGTGGCGCTGGACGTCCCTCCAAATAGAAAAAGTGTTCCGAACAGTGGCGATCGATGGAGCACTTCATAGTGCAAAGGGGGTCAGGCTGGAGTGCTTTACAGCATGTATGGGGAAAGGCTCCTCCTCCCCTCACCTGAGTGTCATATTTGCGCCGCCCTGGCTCAATGCAGTGTCCCCCCAAACTCAAAAAACGACCTGTGCAGCGGGATTGTTGGAGTGCCTTGTAGCGTGAAGAGGGTCAGGCTCCTCCTCCCCTCTCCCGGGCTTGATGTTGGTGCCATGCAGTGTGGGGCTGGAAGCCGCTCCAAACTCAAAAAGCATCCCATGCATTAGGATCGATAGCGTGCTCTGTAGCCCAAAGAGTGTTCAGGCTCCTACTCCCCACACCTGGGTTTGAAGTTAGCACCTTTCTAGTGCAGTGCAAAGTGGGTCTGGAAGCTCCCTCAAACACAAAAAGTGTCTCGATGTCCAATATTTACAAATGTGATATGGCACTTTGTATTCACCATCAGGGTGTCCTTGTGATTTTCTATATATTAGCCACTATCCAACAAATCATTTTCATTCTGGTCAAGCAATTTATTTTCTCTTTTTTTCGTATAATTAATTTGTCTAGTATTCATTGCATTTATATGTTTTTGAAATCACAATCCTATTCATCTTACTCTTCCTTACGTGTCAATGGTCAAACATAATTTTAAAAATCCTATGGAATATGGCAAACTTCAAGTTCATATACTGTTAATGGCTAATTTTTGTCTTTGATATAAACTCAGTCTCATCTGTTTGTCGTAACAAAGGTTATATGTATGGATCAAAGCACCTTATTTCATTTGCATGCAGATCTTAACATTATAGTGCTATATGCAACACTTCCTATTATTCCATTCAATACACGTAAACGCAAGAACCCTTAGACATGTATGATCTAACAACGCCTTTTTATCAAAGTAACATTTAATTTAAAATATGCAGTATAAATGCCTTGCAGTATAAATATTCATTAAATGAAGCTCCGAAGTTGTAAACTAGATATTTAATACCCAAGGGCATCATCTTCTTATATTCCCACTCTGGTGCATTGCATGCGGGAGACTGCAGTGGGTCTCATGGGCCAAAATTGCATATCACACCTCTTATATATACAGATATGGGAAACTATCATGACTCTTGTCAGCACGGATACCTAGCCTGTAATATTCAAAGTTATATTTTATCCACAGGATATAAGTTTAGAACTTATTGAAGGTTTTAAAATGAGCTAAAATCGTATTGCCTTACCTAACTAATATGTCACTTTCACTTTATTTTTATCAGTGAATTTTAAGTATATTTTTTCACATAAAGTTAGACCCACACCACATCAAACTATAATATCATTTTAATCTTAGGATTTCCCATATCTTGGGCAAGACAACAATTTGATCTGCCAGAGGAAAGACAATCCTCCTTTTTTTTCAATGCATACAGTTTTACATCCTCATAGTCACCCTATAATGCTTTTCCGTCTTGAACCGGACCTCCGTCAGACAAGTTAATTTATGAAAAATGTGGGGTAAAACAAGTTAATTTATGAAAAATGTGGGGTAAAAGTATACTAAGTACTACATGCAACCTAGCAAAAATGGTGAACAAACTTATGAAAATTGGAGACTTGTTATCCTAAAGATGTTTTCATTGAACCATGTCCTTTTTGTCACAATGATTAGAGATATTTTAGTATTCCTACAATAATTCTCGCTGTACTTATTTTTAGATTTTATTAATCATGTCATGTTATTCCACATAGCGTGCACTATGTGTTTTGGGACTTGTACTTCATGAATAGTTTTGTGTCATGGTTTTTTGATTGCAAACACATTTGTGCAGCTTTTTTCAATAACGAGCATCATATCGTATCGTATCGTATCGTAAGGGGTGCTTATATAGCGCACTGACACCATGGGTTTCCTGGCGCTGGTTGGAAGTAGAGGGGACAGAAAGACTAACCAGATTGGGGAAAAAGCAACGTTTTTAGGGACTTACGAAAGAGGGTCAGAGAGTTAGAAGTTTTAAGAGAAAGGGGGAAAGAATTCCAGAGCTTGGGGGCCAGGTATGCAAATCTCCGGCCTCCAGATCTGCAGAGCTTGTAAGAAGGAACAGTCAGGAAATGAAGGTGGGAGGATCTCAAGTTGCGGGACGGGCAGTAGGGTCTGATGAGGGATTTTACAAAGATGGGACAGGGGCCAGCCAATGACTTGAAGATAAGGCAGCCGATCTTGAAGGCTGCCCTAGAGATGACAGGGAGCCAGTGGAGTTTGACAAGGAGGGACCTAGCGGATTGCCACTTCGGAATCCCTAAGGCCAATCTCGCCGCCTGATTTTGGACCGCCTGCAGTCTGGCCATCGATGTTTTAGGCAGACCGTGGTAGATCGAGTTGGAAAAATCTAGGCGGGAGAGGACGAGGGCCATGATAACCTGCAGGAGGGCGTCAGGTGTAAGGAGGTATGCCACTTTCCTGATCCTGCGCAGTTGGTAGATGCAGGACGAGACCACGGTCCCCACCTGCGGCCCTAGGGATAGAGCGGAGTCAATAGTGACCCCCAGGCTCTTCACCGAAGCCACAGGAGTGGGAGAGGGGCCCAGTTCCACCGGCCAGAATTGAGGCCCCCAGAAGGTGGCGCTCCTACCGGGAAGGAGGAGCTCCGTCTTACCGGGGTTCAGTTTTAACTGGTTGTGGCCCATCCACTGGAGAATGTGGGACATGACAGCCTGAAAATTAGAGATAGCAGAGGGGGAATTGAGAGAAAATATGAGCTGCAGGTCGTCCGCGTAGTTAAACACGTTGACGTCCCACTGCCTCAAGGAAAATAGAAGGGGGCGAAGATAAAGATTGAAGAGAAGAGGGGACAAGGAAGAACCCTGGGGAACCCCACAGAGCGAGTGCTCTCTAGGAGCCCTGAAGGCACCCAGGCTTAGGGTCTGAGACCTGCCAGTCAGGATGGATCTGACCCAGGCCAGTGCCAGGCCCTGGATGCCAGCCTGCTCGACACGGCGGAGAAGAATGTTATGATCCACCGTGTCGAAGGCGGCTGACAGATCTAATAATACCAGGGCCTGGGGGGTACCCTTGTCAACACCGTCTCTCAGGGCGTCCAGCACGGCCAAGATCACTGTCTCCGTAGAGTGGCCGGGTCTGAAGCCTGCTTGGTTGGCCTCGAGAAAGTTGGAACTCTCGATAAACTGTGAGAGACAGGTGGTGACGTGGGCTTCCAGGATTTTTGAAAAGAAAGGTAAGAGAGAGATGGGGCGGTAGTTTGCCGGAACGGCGGGATCAGCCCCCGGCTTCTTCAGAAGGGGCACCAGCACGGCCTCCTTGAAGGAGCCCGGCACCGTACCAGAAGAAAGAGAAGAGTTTAGCAGGGGGAGAATGCAATCGGGTAAAGTGTGGCAGATGTCCCTGAGTATGGAGGGGGGGCAACAGTCATCTGGGGATCCCGACTTGATGCGGGTGGCAAGGGTGGCCAGAGAAGTGGAGTCTAGAAGAGGAAATTGTGCGAAAGAGGAAGTATTGTGAGGGGGGAGACAGATCCAGCGCCAGGAGACGTGACAGGGATGGTGTCCTTAATCAATACGATTTTTTCGATAAAAAAAGGTCTGAGGGCATTACATGCTTCCTGTGTGGGGGCCTGAGTAGGGAGCGTCCTGGGGTCGGAGGTGAATTCGTTCAGGACTTTAAAAATTTCCTTAGACTGGCAAGGGGCAGATAAGATTTTACCAGAGGCATAGGTTTTTTTGGCAGCCAGAATGGCGAGTTTGTACCCGTTTCGGGCAGCCACATAGGCGTCTCTGCTTGCAGGGCTGTAGTCTCTCCTCCACTTGCGTTCGAGCTGGCGGAGTTCCAAATGGTCATCTAATACGTTGCGTCTTTTGTAGACTCATAAAATAAGTTCACAGACTCTATTAATAGGTCTGTGTGTGATTTATGAACTAGCAATTGATTCTGTGTTTAAACTGAATACTGCACATTCTGTTGTATGAGTTGTGAGTCTATGGGGACACTTGTGAGCCCTGTAATTTGATCAATTGTAAAATGAAAGATCTCTTCCTCAATGTATCTGCTTGTTTCTTATGTGGTATATGATATTTAGGTGCATGAACTACTAATGAATTTTATGGGGTCAATTACAACTATGGGGTTCTACGGACTGTTGTAGCTGCAGTGGCAGTGCGGGCACCGCCACACAGGAGGTCCGACCGCCCAATTACGAGTTTGGTGGTCAGGTCGCCAAAGGACCGCTGTAACCTCTGGGGATCCAAGATGCCTGCGGTGGCTCAGCTGTCTGAGGCCCGCAAAATGCTTGGCAGTGCCTCTGAGGAACCGCCAAGATATTATGAGTTTCCTCTCCACCACAGCTTTTATAGCTGTGAGCCCGCCATGTAAAGTGTGGCATAGAGGAAAGACAGGGGGTCCTAGTTGTTGCCTCAAGCCCAGGGAGTTCATGCAGGGGACACA
Organism: Lissotriton vulgaris; assembly: GCF_964263255.1. Lineage (NCBI taxonomy): Eukaryota > Metazoa > Chordata > Amphibia > Caudata > Salamandridae > Lissotriton > Lissotriton vulgaris. Next base: position 533,001,659 of record NC_141693.1, on the reverse strand, counting down.
TGGTGTGCCCCCTGTATGCATGCACCCCTAGTTCTAGCATGGCATGGACTTCATAGTCCATGCCATGCTGGAATACGCTGTGGCAGTCCCAAGGTGCTGCCTTTCTATGGCTCACTTACAAGCCTTTGAAAGGCTCCATTTAGGGGCTGCAAATGAATGACCGCCAGACCAGGAGAAAACTCCTAATCTGATGGGTGGGTAGAAGCAGGGCGCTGGCGTGGCGGCCTAATGCGAGATCCCCAAAGTCTTAATCAGGCCAAATGATTTAATGTTATATACGTCTATTAGCATGAACCTAAAGTCAATCTGTATGATATAACTAAAGGTGTATATGAATAAATGTAATCAAAATCTTCTTATTTAAGGGGGAAGAAGACATTAATATAACATTCCTGTCTGTTTTTTAAAGGCAAATCATGTTAATATCAAGTTCCAGTGGACTATTGTGTATATTATGTGTTTCCCTATACCGTAATCATAAATACGTTTCCTGTTTTTCAAAAATTCGAATACCAGATGTGTGTTATGGTTCTTTCTTCTCAGATATGACAGTAAATTAAAATTGTCTTACCTGTATGGATGCATGATTTGTACTACCACAGTCTATATGCAGGAGCAGGTATTACTATTTGTTATCTGTGTCAGTACTATTTTAATTGCTTGTGTATTTAATGCTTTGATTTAAAATATTGTCTGCAAACATGACACTTCCACTAGTTTTGAAGTAAGTTTGAAGTGCTCCTCATTGGTGTTTGAAAGTGTTAAGTAATTTGAGTCCACCAATTTAATCTGAAAGGACAGGAAATATGACAGACACATTCGTCTAACTAGTATATTGTATGACTTCATAAATGCACTCTTAGTTCTTTTTTCAGAATTAAGCCAGTGGGATGCTTGCTTTCAAGGTTTTGAATGTATGTTGTTTCAAACTTTCTCAGTGCCAATGGGTTCTAGTGATTCACTGCCAATGCCATAGTATATGTTAGAAGTCTTTCATCTCCATTATGAAATTCAAGAAAATGCCTTGCAACTGGATACATGTTATATTTATTTGGATGACACTCATATGCGTTAGGATTCTTTTCGACTTCAAAAATAGTGTGTCCAACAAATTTCAGTCAACATAGACATTTGATGATGTAAATTATATGTTTGGTTTTATGGTTGATGAAACATTTGATATTTACAGGGTTCCTTTATTATGGTTCTTCATGTGACATTTTCTCTTTGCTGTTTGTACATGCTTTGCAGTATTTACAAGGGAAAAAAGCCTTTTATTTTATCCCTCCCTTTGCTGGGAGGAAACCATGTACTAATTCATCTTGAAGAGCATTGTTCTTTCAACCAATTATAATTAGTTTGTTTGATATTAGTGTTTTATTGTGTTGTCTGATACACAGATCCGCCAATGTCTTATCCACTTTCTGATTTTTTAATGTTCCATATTGTATTCTGTCAGTGGCGTAACGAAACTTGAGGGGGCCCCCTGCAAACTACATGGGGGGGCCCTTTCTCCATGCCAGTCTAGAGCTCTCAGGCCAGCGACCCGCCATACGGCAGGAGATGCGGGTCGATCATTATGCCACTGTCACCAATCCAGCCATTATAAGTAACACTGAATGGTGGAGGTAAAGGTTGGGCTTAGTCTTCCCGCAGGCTATCAAAGGTGGTGGTCCATTCATTACAGGGCCCCTGCAATCAGTAGGCCGGGGAAGTTTGCCCAATTTTAGGTGGGTTTCCTGATGCATACTCCTGTCTTGATATACAATATCGAGCTCACTCATCGTTCAGTTTTGACAAAAGTGCATCCACTGCTCCTTCTAGTTTCCATTTTAAAACATTAGACAAAGCGACAATGCAGTATTTCAAAAGCAGATGTAACTACAAAGAGCACATTTTGATAATACATTTTTATTAGTAGACAATAGCAATCTTTTTTTTTTTGTCCACATTAATCACTATTGATTCCAGATGTGGCCACCTACAAGAACACAACAGTCTGTCTCAGGTTAAAAACCAGGCAGGGTATAGTTTGTGACAACACATGGTTGAACACTACCCTCAGAAAAGTTATGCCTTCAGGGACCATCTAATGTGGAATCAAGATAAGGAGGGGTAAGTGCCACCACCACCATGCCCGGCTGATGGGACTGATATAAACCAAAGACACCGAACAAAAGAGTCCAGGTATCCAGGTTCGGGGACCCCAACAGTGAATAATCATTGGATCGGGGGGAAAAAAAAAACAAAACAAAAAAACCCTGAGCTTCAATTTACCCATACCAAACGATGCCAAAAGGCTCTCTTAGCCTGATTACCAGATCTTTCTAGATCTATTCTTGAAACATGTAGAACCGAGATCTGCCAATCTCAAAATGTAGGTGGTGTAACATCTTTCCACTTTTTGCAGATCTCTCTCCGGGCAAGCAGAACAGCATAGAACAAAAGATTTTTTGCCTGTCCTTGAACCTCAGGCGAGAGCCCAAAGATAACCATAGCCAAATCAAAGGTACTTACAGTTCCAAGAGAATCAGAAAGAAAACGGCCAATATCTTCCCAAAAATGCTTTGGAGGGGCATTCAAAGAACATATGGGTATCTGACGCCAACGGTGATCCACATTTTGGGCACATTACAGGGTTTCCGGGATTTAATTTTGAGAGTCTGAGCGGGGAGTAGTAGGCCCTATGCAACGTATATAGATGGTTCCTACGTAACCAAGCCGGTTTTACAAACTCCCACAATATTTTAAATGAGATGGACCACAACTCAGTCACCTTATGACCCGGTAACGTAGAACCCCAAAGTTGTTCTGGTAACAAAAAGTCACCATCAAGTTCATCCAGCATCAAGTTGTACCACAAGGGGACTTCTTTCTTAGATGGTGGAGTGTCAACCAGCTGTGAGACCAGATAACTATAGCCTCCAATAGGAAACCTATTCAGTAAAGATGGCCGCGCTAAGAAGGCTTGCATCCAACCTGATATCTGAAGATATTTAAATCTTGAAAAGTTAGGACCCACTTTCTCTCTCAAGCACTCCCATGGAAGCAGGCTGCCCTCAGAGAACAAGTCCCCCCAAACCAGCAGTCCTGCCTCCTTAATTGGAATCGCCAAGCTGTCAACCAGCCACTCCGGACTTTCCGGCAGTCCCCATAAGGGAGTCTTATCACAATAATAGCCTATTTGTAATGTGCCCATCAGTTTGGCCCATGTTTTGGATAAACCCTGTAAGATCTTTAACTTAATTATTTTTTTTAAACGTTGATTTCCAAATTTAAATTATAAACCTGAATTACCTAAACCCTCCCCATCAATCAAAGCTGACAATAAGGCACATACCCCCGAGTCTAATGGCATCTTTAAAAGCATTCTAACATGGGATAATTGAAAGGCCCAGGCGTAGAGCTGGAGGTCCGGGGCCACCAACCCCCCTTTCTCTCTATGCCTCCTAAGTTTTTTCCAGGAAATCCGTGACAGTTTCCTGTTCCAGATAAAAGATGTGATGTCTGACTGGAGCTTCGCAATCATGGCAGGTTCAAAGTATAATGGTATTGTATTAAATAAAAAGGAAATTTTGGGTAGAATGGTCATTTTGACTAAATTAACCCTTCCTAAGAGAGGTAATGGAAGCACTTCCCAAGAACGCATTAACTGGCGGCAGTGCTTTGCTACAGCAGAAAAATTAGATGTAACAATATGATTTATATCCTTCGGGATATTTAAGCCCAAGTATCGCATTGAAGACCCTGGCAAGATATTAGTATCTCCAATGTCATCATTCCAAACCAGGATTCCGTTTTTGCAGCGTTCACCTCATAACCCGCTATATCCCCAAACTCCTCAGCTATCAAAAGAGCTTCTGGGACTGCGGATTGTACATTGGATGTCAAAATAAGCACATCATCCGCATAGAGTGCAACTTTACGCTCCCAGCCATGATCTACAAAAGGCTTAATATTTGGGGCGTCCCTCAAGCGTTGTGCTAGGGGCTCAATGTATAAATCAAAAAGTAAAGGGGAAAGAGGACAGCCCTGCCTCGTCCCTCCAGAGATGTTAAACGGGTCCGAAAGTACCCCATTAACCAGGACTCGAGCAAAAGGCCTTTTATACAGGCGTTCAATAGTGAGCTGAAAACCCTCCCCGATGTTAAATTTCACCAAAGCCTCCGCAAGGTAGATCCAATTTACCATATCGAAGGCCTTGGTGGCATCCAATGTTATAGCTGCCAGGGGGAGGGACGCAGTCGTGGCCATATCAATGGCCCCAATGAGGTCGTAGGTTAACTCGTACAGCTGTCGGCCTTTTACAAACACCTTCTGTTCCTGATGGAGCAGCTCAGGAGAAACCCCTGCCAACCGTCTCGCCAATACTGTAGTAAAGATCCTATAGTCTACATTAAGTATAGAAATTGGCCTATAGGACCCGCATGATGTGGCGGGCTTGCCCGGTTTCAAAATTAGCGTAATGGAGGCACCATTCCATGACTCAGGGGGAGAATGACCCTCTGTCAAGTTGTAATTGAATAGAGCAACCAGCAAAGGTGTTATCTCTTGCTCTAAAAGTTTAAACATTTCTGCCGGGAGACCATCCGGTCCTGCAGCTCTGCCTTTTTTACTGCTCCGAATGGCAATCCTTACCTCCTCCTCTGAAATGTTTCTATCTAGGAGCATACTTTTCTAGGCAAATAGGGAAGGAAGAGAGATTTTACTAAGCCACTGTTTAGCTAAATCAGGGTTAATGGATTTATCTTCAGGATATATCCCATTAAAAAAATCTCTAAAGGCAGATCTAATACCTTCGTCTGAAGAGACTATAGAACCTTCAGAAACTATTGTGGCAATGTTGTTCCGAACCTGCTCTGTTTTACCCTTCCATGCCAATAGCTTGCCTGTGCCCTCACCATACTCAAAATGCACCAACCTACTGGCCTCCCATCTCTGCTGAATGCTCCTACCTAGAACTGTCCCCAGAGATGATTTTAAACTAAACAATTTCTCGCTAAGCGGCTTGAGGACAGCCTCAGACGGGGTTGACAGTAAGTCAATATCAGCTTGGATCTTAACTATCTCTGCCTCGATGGTAGCGACCTCCTCCCTGTATTGTTTAGCACGGAAAAACACTTTCCCTGTAATCAGACCTCTCAAACATGCCTTTAGGGAGTCCCAAACAATATCCAGGGCAACTGAGCCAACATTAGTGCTAATAAAACTTTGGCCCTCAGCTTTGAGATAGGAGACATCCTCAGAGTTCGTAAGGAGAGAGCGATCAAAGGACCAACCTCTTGGAACTGTCCTAGACAACCCTTTATACACCAAAAAAATCTCTGAATGGTCTGACAGTTGTAGGGGAAGATAGGTAATAGATTTTACAGCGTCGGTCAAACTTTGGCTTATCAGCACAAAGTCGATCCTAGACTTATGATGGTACTTATAATTCCTAAAAGAAACACCCTGCTGCTTTCCTGATCTTAATCTCCAGATATCTACATAGGCATATTGGCTCATAGATGCAAGAAGGAATGACCTGGATTTGGAAAGAACCAAGGGGCGGCTGCTAGGAGATTTGTCCAAGAAAGGTTCCAAGACAATGTTAAAATCTCCTGCCCATATTATGGGATTTGGAAATGACAAAAGATGGAACACAATAGTCTCCAAAAAGGAGGGATCGTCTATATTAGGGCCATAGTAGCTGACTAGAGTGTACAGGGCATCGGCAATACAGACCGTAACAATTACCCATCTACCACCTGGGTCAACGATCTGCTTTACCATCCTCGCTTTAAGCTGCTTTTTAAAAATAATCGATACTCCTCTGATATTAAGATTTTGCGAAGTGGAGACTGCAAAGTCAATCCACCTCTTTTTATTAATCTCCGCTGTAGATTCAGCAAGGGTCAAGTGGGTTTCCTGGAGTATTATTATCTGAGCCTCATAGGCACGCAGATATTGCCAGATTTGGTTAGCTCTTGGTTTAGAATGCAAACCATTAACGTTCCAGGAAATGATTTTAATATCTCCCATGAAAAACAACTACCAGCCTTGCCTCTATGACCATTCTATATTTGGACCAACACAATGAAATTGCCAAAACAGACCACCATAAATACAAATAAACTAAGACTTGAAAAATGAGGATTTTTTGTTTTCTCCCTACCACCCCCCACCCACAAACCCCTGTGCCATCTTCCCTCACCTCCCCCCTCCCCATGGAGAACCCTTGCTATATCTAACCGGAAAATTCCAGTAGAATAGCACCCCTACCTGCGCTCCTGCAAGAGCCCCCCTACCTCTCTATATGTGCCTAAAAACAAAACGGAAACCAGAATCTAGAGATGCCAACACCATATTGAAATAGTGAAACACACACTCTAATTTATGTTTTCTTAAACTCAATTTTTCTTTTGTTTTCCTTTCTATTTTTTTATACATTTTACACAATTTTTTTTTAACAAACTTATTTCACTACTAACCCTGTTCTGTGCAGTGATGCTTACCCATACCCTACTCCTGAAAAAAGGAACTTACTCAAGATCCCCTACGATTTGCTACCCAACGATTGTAAGAGCTCGTCGGGCGCCTGCACAGATCTTAAATCAAACATTTTATTATTGTGCATAACTTTCAAAGCTGCAGGGAACATCAGTTGCGCTGTTGCTCCCAGCACCCTGAATGCATCCAAATGCCTCCCGAATTCCCATTGTTTTTCAAGTGTGGTGCATGATAGATCGGATCTTATTAGGAAGGCAAATCCTTTACCTTCCAGTGAACGCTGTTTCAGGGCTAGATTTAGAATGTGCTCCGTCAAAGCGTACGTATGGAAATTCACTAGAATTTTGCGTGGTTTAGTCCTTTGGGGATTACGTCGAAAGGGGTCCCTATGTACTCGTTGAATATCAAGGGCAAGATCCTCCACTGAGTGGTTTAGGGACAAAGACTCCTTTAACAAAAGGACAATGAATTGCTTAATTTCGGACCCTTCAGAGCCCTCCAGGACATTAAGAATGCGGATATTACTTCGCCTTGAGTTGTTTTCCAACGATTCCATTCTATCCGCTAAATCCGTATCCATTTTTTTAAGTTTAGAGATGTCATCCTTAGCCTGATCCAAGTGAACCGATAAAACTGCTACTGTCTCTTCCAAGGCTCCTGTTCTGGCAGTAAGACCATCTTTATTGTTGTCCAGCAACTCACAATAGTTCCTAATCTCCAGCTGGTTAGCCGAAGACTCCTCAAAACCCTTTTTTATGTCCTGAGACAAAGAAGAAATCATTACTGTCACGGCGTCTAAAATAGCAGCCTGCCCATCTGTTACAGAGGTACATATCTGCACTGAGGGTCCTGGATGTACATTTTCAGGTATAACAAGTGTTAGCAGATCAGGAAAATCACCCTGCAGACCAGCCTGATAACATTGGCTAATAGGATTGAGGACCGAGGCACAAGAGCCAGGCAAGAGGGCTAACGCCATGTCTGTTGACACTGGGCCCAAAGATCCCTCAGAGGAGGACAGACAATTTTGGTTAGGAGAGGGGGCAACATCCGGGGTCACAGTCTCATACCCAGGCAATGCAGGCAATGCAGGTAATGCAGGGGATGTAGCAGGTAATGTAGCCATCTTAAACGTATCCTCCCCTAAGTCAAGCACCTGTGGGATAACCTTAAAATAGGAGTGGAGCGAAGGCGTAATTTTTGAGCCCAGGTTACTCCCAAAAATTCTAGAGGATTTGGCAGATCTTAGACTCTTTGCTTTAACCTCTGTAACCAAATAAGATGAAGCCTTCTTTTTTGCAAACTCAGACCTGCCTGGGGGAGTAAGAGGATCATCCACCTCAACTTCCACAAATGCTTCCTTAAGCACCTCTTTCTTCTTTCGCCCTCGTCTGCCTTTTGCTTTTTGAGGTTTAGGAGAGGAGAGGGATAAAGCCAAATGTTGCACGCCTCTAAGAGAACAAGACGAAGGAAAAGTAGATTTTTTAGCCCCTTTCACGCAATCTCTCCCGGGAGACACCTCAATACCACCTTCCACCGTGATTCCAGGCAAAAAGACAGGCACAGCCTCAGGCACAGGTTCTTCAAAGCTGATATCTCGCCCCTGCGCCACACCGGTCTTACCCCAACAGCTGGGATCAAACTTCGCACTCTCCTACCCCTCCGAAACTCCAGGGCGGCCACCACCCACTTCTGAAGCCCCGGAGAAACCCGGGGGTGCGCTGGCTCAGGTAGGCAAAAAGAACAAAAATCAAACCTCCCTTGGGGCTCTGGACCGTCAATGTAGCCTCCTCCTTTTCCCTGTGTCGAATCCGGCATGGAAGGCAGGCTCCGCCCCGCCTCCTCGAGCGAAGCCGAGCCGGAAAACACCTGGGAAGCGCGAGATGCTGCGGGACCCAGTCCGCACTCGGGACCCCCAATCCGCCGTCTCCCCACCGGCACCTCTCCGACAGACTCCGCGGGGGCCAGAAAACACGCCTACCACAGCAGAATAGAAATATTGGCACTCTTGTGAGTAGTGTTAACATCGAGAAAGGGAAGGCTCAATTACAAGAGCGCAGGTCACGGAGTACTGCGGCGAGTCAGCCGACCGCCACCATGTTCTCCGACAATAGCAATCTTAAGAGGCATTGCATAGCTTCATACACACTTTGATCCGAATTCCATCACAGTCTCTCTCTCTCTCAGTGAGTCAGTCTCTCTCTCTCTCAGTCAGTCAGTCAGTCTCTCGCTCTCTCTCTGTCAATCAGTCAGTCTGTCAGTCTGTCTCCCTCTCTCTGTCAGTCTCTCTATCTCTCTCTTTCTGTCAGTCTGTCAATCAGTCAGTCAGTCTTTCTCAGTCAGTCAGTCTCTCTCTCTCTCTGTCAGTTTCTCAGCCAGTCAGTCTCTCCGTCAGTCAGTATTCAGTCTCTGAGTCAGTCAGTCTCTACTCTCTCTCCACTCTATCGCTTTCTCTCCATTCTCTCTCTCAACTCTGTCTACTCTATCTCCACTGTCTCTCTCTCCACTCTCTCCCCAGTGTCTCTCCCTCCACTGTCGCTCCCTCCGCTGTCTCTCTCTCCATTGTCTCTCTCTCCACTGTCTCTCTCTCCACTCTCTCTCTCTCTTTCTACTCTCTCTCCTCTCTCTCTCTCCACTGTCTCTTATTCTCTCTCTCCACTGTTCCCCCCACTCTCTCTCCCTTCTCTCTCTACTATCTCTCCACTCTCTCTACTTTCTCTCCACTCTCTCTATTCTCCCTCTCTCAACTCTCTCTCTCCTCTCTCTCTCTCTCCCTCTAACTATCTCTCTCCAGTGTCTCTCTCTCCATTTTCTCTCTCTCCACTCTCTCTTTCTCTCCTGTCTCCCTCCACTCTCTCTCCTCTCTCCCTCCACTCTCTCCACTCTCTCTCTCTCCACTCTCTCCACTCTCTCTCCACTCTCTCTCCACTCTCTCCACTCTCTCTCCACTCTCTCCACTCTCTCTCTCTCTCCACTCTCTCTCTCCACTCTCTCTCTCCACTCTCTCTCTCCACTCTCTCTCTCCACTCTCTCTCCATCTCCACTCTCTCTCTGTCGTAATTTGACAATGGCCGGGTTAGCGCTTAGCTTTGCTACACGTTATTTCCCTTAACTTGGCCTTACTCGAAAACGCCATTTTGTATGTTACGGCGGCCATTTTGAGGAATGAGCAGCCTCGTGGTCAGCATGCCCTTTAGTCCTTTGTCCGTGCCGCTGACCGCTCGAATTTGCCCAGCAACAGGCTATTTTTAGTAACGGTCAAGCCTGTACATGCGCAGTCCCAACTGACCAGTCGCCCCTCAGGAATGTTTTGCCAAACTGATCAGTGGAGTTGTAACCCCTCCCATGAGTTGGCTGTGCTCCAAAAATGACCATATATGTACATAAACTCTGTAATCTTATACCGCCTAACTTTTTATTACCTGTAAAGTGTATAAAATAAGGACTCACACCAACGTTCGGTGTGATACTTCTTGCATTGCCGAAGGGTGCTGTAGGAATGTACCACCACCCCATGGGGTCTTAATAAACTTGTCTTTTGTACTTTTCAGTTTCCGTGCCAACAGTTCTTTTGGTGTAAGTGGGTATTTCTGCGGAGCATGTAGGCCTTGGGAACCCAATACCACAAATTGGCGACCACGAAGGGACTCATCGGCGACTCGGATGCCCAAAGGAGAGGTCGTGACGAAGGATTGGAAACTCGCCATGGACGCGTACGCTGCCACTGAGTGACTCGAGTCTTGGCACCCACGGTGTTTTCTTCCTTTCCTTCTGATCTGACCTTCCAGGTGGCGCCGGTCCCCGACTGAGATCCTGATCGTCTGCGTTGCTGTACAGTGCCCGTTTGGCTGATTCGATTGAAGACCTTGGCAGTTGGAATCTGGATATTTGAGATTGGATAAGATTTGTGATCGGTAAGGTAGTCTACGGACGCTTACTGAAGTTCTATGATTGTGACTACGATTTGAGTTAGCTAACATTTTGAATTTGTGAACTTTGAATATATGTGTAGTGCACTCCACATAGGCAGGCATGTAGAGATGTTTCTCTAATTTTGTTTGTACTCTGAGCGGCACATTTGTGTGAAGTACTGTAAGTGCCATTTTTTATGGTATCACGCTTTCGTGGTACTTTTTGAACATGCCTGTTTTAAGCACACTCCGAGGGATGTGCTGTCTTGGAAATGGTACCACAATTAGGTTAGCGGAATCTCAGCCGGCCCCCCCAGAAGGAACTCCAAACCGTGAGATGTATGTCAAATTCGGCCTTCCCCCTATATTGTACAGTAAATTATGGCATAAATACACTAGAACTGATCCCGAGTTGCAATGGCCACTACATGGGTCGTTTGATTTGCGAAAGGTTCAGTTTGTGGAGCAATGTTTGTTTCAGCGCAGGTCTAGACAGGATATGTTTGATTGTGTGCGAATGTGGGAGAAAGCGGTGCGTGAACGTATGAAGCGTGAAGTTGCCTTGGCGGACAAAGAGCAGCGCAAGGCTGCTCGAGATAAAGCTTTACAGCTTGAGGAAAAGGAGGCGCAGGAAAAGAAAGAGAGGGAGGCACGGGAGCGTAATTTGCAAACGACCGGTCAATTTCCTATTCGACGACCGCTTTATCCTGTCCTTAATAATGAAATTGATGATTTTTCGTTATTAGATCAATCTCCGCCTCCGTACGTTCCTCCTACGGCTCCGACTGAAGATTCTGGTGATGAAGAACAGGATAAGTCGGATAAGGCGGATAAGTCAAGTGTCAGTTTATCTGCGGAGAGATCCGCGGAACTGCGTAGTTATGCTAGAAAACTGAATTTAAATCATATAACTGTGTCAGACTTTAGAACCTAAGGCTGTGTCGGTACATCGTGAGAATTTGGATAAAGGTTTATTTGTTCTTGCAGATGTCGATACCTTTTTCAAACAACTGATCCAGTTACGGGATGAGACGTCCAGATTGCGGGAAGAAAGGAAAAAGGATAAGGAGTCCGTGCCGGGGTCAACAGAACAGTCTAAGGAGTGTTCTCTCCGGGGTTCAGATAAGAATTCTAAAGTGCATGTTATGCCTATGCGTGAAGCTGCGCCTTTGTATGTTCCCCCTAAGGGGGATGGTACAGATGACGATAAAACGTCGAAGGATGCGAAGGGGTACTTTATATATAATTGGGTGTATACGCCTTGGAATAGAGCAGATGTTATGGCACTAAAGAACTCCTTACCTGATCTCCGTAAAAATCCAGCCGCATTCTATGAAGGGGTGGAGGGAGCCATTTCCTCTTGTGTTATGACTCTTGTTGATATAGATCTCTTTTTTGGGTTAATTCTTCCGACTGATATGTGGAGGTCGATTCGTAAAACTAATGATCAAGCGATGCTTGGGGGAACTTGGAAAGAAATAAACCAGGCTGACTTAAAAAGGGAGCCTGCATGTAAACCATGTGATTTGATTTTAGACCTCCCAGCGGCTATTTTAACTAAACTAAAAACGCTTGTTCCTTCTAAAAAGATTGATTGGACTATGTTAGCTTCGTGCAAACAAAAGTTAGATGAATCGGTATCAGATTTCTTTACACGTTTCGAAGAAGCGTTTCATGATTACAGTGGTCAATCATTAACAGATGATACGGGTAGGCATCTGTTTGTTGATAAGCACGTGGCTAATCTCCTACCGGAGATTGCAAAGCGGTTAAAAACGAGTGAAAGTTCCTGGACCACGGCGACCCCTGCGTCTTTGTTAACTATGGCTCAGTATTATGAGCGGCAGGAATTAGAGGCTAAAGAAAGTGCAGATAAGAAAACGAAGGAATTGAAAACGAAGGTGATGTTGGCGCAGGTTCGCGGTGCGCAATCTAGAGGGAGTGATAGAGGTAGACGAGGAGGGAGTAATGTGTCGTACGGTCGTACTGACATAGCGGAGGACCAATGTGCATATTGTAAAGAGTTTGGGCATTGGGCTGAAGATTGTCCGGTACTTCGTGAGCAGCGTAGTCAGCGTGGTCGAGGAATAATTATTCAGGAGCGAGAGGTGGCGGAAGTGATCGTATTAGGTTTGAAACGGGGGGCCGTGGTCAGGATGAACGGAATGCTTTTGATAGACGAAATCAATATCAGATCTCGGAGGGTGAGAATGTGGAGCATCAGGATTATGTACATGCATAGGACTGCGTAGGATGGGGTACGGAATCAGTTGAAGTGCCAGTAGATCAAAGAGGTCCATATGTATCAGAGGGCATTTTGGGTTCTACTGATCAGTTTTTAGTTGACACAGGAGCTACTCGTAGTGCTTTGTCCAAAAACGTGGTTCCAAGGGCTCCCCTGTCTGGCGAAACGATTACATGTATAGGGTTCGATGGCACACCCTCTCCTAGCCCATTATCACAACCTCTTGCACTTTGCATTGACAAATTTTTCAGCTTTTGTCCATTTTTGTTGTCACCTCACACTCCAGATAACATTATGGGCATTGATTTGCTCAAATATTTTCGAGCAACGATACGCTGCGCTCCCAAAGGAGTGCGGGTTATTTTGGTTAGGAGAGGGGGGCAACATCCGGGGTCACGGTCTCATACCCAGGCAATGCAGGTAACGCAGGGGATGTAGCAGGTAATGTAGCCATCTTAAACGTATCCTCCCCTAAGTCAAGCACCTGTGGGATAACCTTAAAATAGGAGTGGAGCGAAGGGGTAATTTTTGAGCCCAGGCTACTCCCAAGAATTCTAGAGGATTTGGCAGATCTTAGACTCTTTGCTTTAACCTCTGTAACCAAATAAGATGAAGCCTTCTTTTTTGCAAACTCAGACCTGCCTGGGGGAGTAAGAGGATCATCCACCTCAACTTCCACAAATGCTTCCTTAAGCACCTCTTTCTTCTTTCGCCCTCGTCTGCCTTTTGCTTTTTGAAGTTTAGGAGAGGAGAGGGATAAAGCCAAATGTTGCACGCCTCTAAGAGAACAAGACAAAGGAAAAGTAGATTTTTTAGCCCCTTTCACGCAATCTCTCCCGGGAGACACCTCAATACCACCTTCCGCTGTGATTCCAGGCAAAAAGACAGGCACAGCTCAGGCACAGGTTCTTCAAAGCTGATATCTCGCCCCTGCGCCACACCGGTCTTACCCCAACAGCTGGGATCAAACTTCGCACTCTCTTACCCCTCCGCAACTCCAGGGCGGCCACCACCCACTTCTGAAGCCCCGGAGAAACCCGGGGGTGCGCTGGCTCAGGTAGGCAAAAAGAACAAAAATCAAACCTCCCTTGGGGCTCTGGACCGTCAATGTAACCTCCCCCTTTTCCCTGCGTCGAATCCGGCATGGAAGGCAGGCTCCGCCCCGCCTCCTTGAGCGAAGCCGAGCCGGAAAACACCTGGGAAGCGCGAGATGCTGCGGGACCCAGTCCGCACTCGGGACCCCCAATCCGCCGTCTTCCCACCGGCACCTCTCCGACAGACTCCGCGGGGGCCAGAAAACACACCTACCACAGCAGAACAGAAATATTGGCACTCTCGTGAGTAGTGTTAACATCGAGAAAGGGAAGGCTCAATTACAAGAGCGCAGGTCATGGAGTACTGCGGCGAGTCAGCCGACCGCCACCATGTTCTCCGACAATAGCAATCTTAAGAGGCATTGCATAGCTTCATACACACTTTGATCCGAATTCCATCACAGTCTCTCTCTCTCTCAGTGAGTCAGTCTCTCTCTCTCTCAGTCAGTCAGTCAGTCTCTCGCTCTCTCTCTGTCAGTCAGTCAGTCTGTCAGTCAGCCTCCCTCTCTCTGTCAGTCTCTCTATCTCTCTCTTTCTGTCAGTCTGTCAATCAGTCAGTCAGTCTTTCTCAGTCAGTCAGTCTCTCTCTCTCTCTGTCAGTTTCTCAGCCAGTCAGTCTCTCCGTCAGTCAGTATTCAGTCTCTGAGTCAGTCAGTCTCTACTCTCTCTCCACTCTATCTCTATCTCTCCATTCTCTCTCTCAACTCTGTCTACTCTATCTCCACTGTCTCTCTCTACAATCTCTCCCCAGTGTCTCTCCCTCCACTGTCGCTCCCTCCGCTGTCTCTCTCTCCACTGTCTCTCTCTCCACTGTCTCTCTCTCCACTCTCTCTCTCTCTCTCTTTCTACTCTCTCTCCTCTCTCTCTCTCCACTGTCTCTTATTCTCTCTACTCTATCTCCACTGTTCCCCCACTCTCTCTCCCTTCTCTCTCTACTATCTCTCCACTCTCTCTATTCTCCCTCTCTCAACTCTCTCTCTCCTCTCTCTCTCTCTCCCTCTAACTATCTCTCTCCAGTGTCTCTCTCTCCATTTTCTCTCTCTACACTCTCTCTTTCTCTCCTGTCTCCCTCCACTCTCTCTCCTCTCTCCCTCCACTCTCTCCACTCTCTCTCTCTCCACTCTCTCCACTCTCTCTCCACTCTCTCCACTCTCTCCACTCTCTCTCTCCACTCTCTCTCTCCACTCTCTCTCTCCACTCTCTCTCTCCACTCTCTCTCTCCACTCTCTCTCCATCTCCACTCTCTCTCTGTCGTAATTTGACAATGGCCGGGTTAGCGCTTAGCTTTGCTACACGTTATTTCCCTTAACTTGGCCTTACTCGAAAACGCCATTTTGTATGTTACGGCGGCCATTTTGAGGAATGAGCGGCCTCGTGGTCAGCACGCCCTTTAGTCCTTTGTCCGTGCCGCTGACCGCTCGAATTTGCCCAGCAACAGGCTATTTTTAGTAACGGTCAAGCCTGTACATGCGCAGTCCCAACTGACCAGTCACCCCTCAGGAATGTTTTGCCAAACTGATCAGTGGAGTTGTAACCCTTCCCATGAGTTGGCTGTGCTCCAAAAATGACCATATATGTACATAAACTCTGTAATCTTGTACCGCCTAACTTTTTATTACCTGTAAAGTGTATAAAATAAGGACTCACACCAACGTTCGGTGTGATACTTCTTGCATTGCCGAAGGGTGCTGTAGGAATGTACCACCACCCCATGGGGTCTTAATAAACTTGTCTTTTGTACTTTTCAGTTTCCGTGCCAACAGTTCTTTTGGTGTAAGTGGGTATTTCTGCGGAGCATGTAGGCCTTGGGAACCCAATACCACAAATTGGCGACCACGAAGGGACTCATCGGCGACTCGGATGCCCAAAGGAGAGGTCGTGACGAAGGATTGGAAACTCGCCATGGACGCGTACGCTGCCACTGAGTGACCCGAGTCTTGGCACCCACGGTGTTTTCTTCCTTTCCTTCTGATCTGACCTTCCAGGTGGCGCCGGTCCCCGACTGAGATCCTGATCGTCTGCGTTGCTGTACAGTGCCCGTTTGGCTGATTCGATTGAAGACCTTGGCAGTTGGAATCTGGATATTTGAGATTGGGTAAGATTTGTGATCGGTAAGGTAGTCTACGGACGCTTACTGAAGTTCTATGTTTGTGACTACGATTTGAGTTAGCTAACATTTTGAATTTGTGAACTTTGAATATATGTGTAGTGCACTCCACATAGGCAGGCATGTAGAGATGTTTCTCTAATTTTGTTTGTACTCTGAGCGGCACATTTGTGTGAAGTACCATTTTTTATGGTATCACGCTTTCGTGGTACTTTTTGAACATTCCTGTTTTAAGCACACTCCGAGGGATGTGCTGTCTTGGAAATGGTACCACAATTAGGTTAGCGGAATCTCAGCCGGCCCCCCCAGAAGGAACTCCAAACCGTGAGATGTATGTCAAATTCGGCCTTCCCCCTATATTGTACAGTAAATTATGGCATAAATACACTAGAACTGATCCCGAGTTGCAATGGCCACTACATGGGTTGTTTGATTTGCGAAAGGTTCAGTTTGTGGAGCAATGTTTGTTTCAGCGCAGGTCTAGACAGGATATGTTTGATTGTGTGCGAATGTGGGAGAAAGCGGTGCGTGAACGTATGAAGCGTGAAGTTGCCTTGGCGGACAAAGAGCAGCGCAAGGCTGCTCGAGATGAAGCTTTACAGCTTGAGGAAAAGGAGGCGCAGGAAAAGAAAGAGAGGGAGGCACGGGAGCGTAATTTGCAAACGACCGGTCAATTTCCTATTCGACGACCGCTTTATCCTGTCCTTAATAATGAAATTGATGATTTTTCGTTATTAGATCGATCTCCGCCTCCGTACGTTCCTCCTACGGCTCCGACTGAAGATTCTGGTGATGAAGAACAGGATAAGTCGGATAAGGCGGATAAGTCAAGTGTCAGGTTATCTGCGGAGAGATCCGCGGAACTGCGTAGTTATGCTAGAAAACTGAATTTAAATCATATAACTGTGTCAGACGTTGTAGCTGAAAGGGGTGAATGGACAGAACGAGATTTGATGTGTTTTTTGAATACCTTTGCAGATGAAGTTGTCACTCGATTTCATAAAAATTCAGAGACTTTAGAACCTAAGGCTGTGTCGGTACATCGTGAGAATTTGGATAAAGGGTTATTTGTTCTTGCAGATGTCGATACCTTTTTCAAACAACTGATCCAGTTACGGGATGAGACGTCCAGATTGCGGGAAGAAAAGAAAAAGGATAAGGAGTCCGTGCCGGGGTCAACAGAACAGTCTAAGGAGTGTTCTCTCCGGGGTTCAGATAAGAATTCTAAAGTGCATGTTATGCCTATGCGTGAAGCTGCGCCTTTGTATGTTCCCCCTAAGGGGGATGGTACAGATGACGATAAAACGTCGAAGGATGCAAAGGGGTACTTTATATATAATTGGGTGTATACGCCTTGGAATAGAGCAGATGTTATGGCACTAAAGAACTCCTTACCTGATCTCCGTAAAAATCCAGCCGCATTCTATGAATGGGTGGAGGGGGCCATTTCCTCTTGTGTTATGACTCTTGTTGATATAGATCTCTTTTTTGGGTTAATTCTTCCGCCTGATATGTGGAGGTCGATTCGTAAAACTAATGATCAAGCGATGCTTGGGGGAACTTGGAAAGAAATAAACCAGGCTGACTTAAACAGGGAGCCTGCATGTAAACCATGTGATTTGATTTTAGACCTCCCAGCGGCTATTTTAACTAAACTAAAAACGCTTGTTCCTTCTAAAAAGATTGATTGGACTATGTTAGCTTCGTGCAAACAAAAGTTAGATGAATCGGTATCAGATTTCTTTACACGTTTCGAAGAAGCGTTTCATGATTACAGTGGTCAATCATTAACAGATGATACGGGTAGGCATCTGTTTGTTGATAAGTACGTGGCTAATCTCCTACCGGAGATTGCAAAGCGGTTAAAAACGAGTGAAAGTTCCTGGACCACGGCGACCCCTGCGTCTTTGTTAACTATGGCTCAGTATTATGAGCGGCAGGAATTAGAGGCTAAAGAAAGTGCAGATAAGAAAACGAAGGAATTGAAAACGAAGGTGATGTTGGCGCAGGTTCGCGGTGCGCAATCTAGAGGGAGTGATAGAGGTAGACGAGGAGGGAGTAATGTGTCGTACGGTCGTACTGACATAGCGGAGGACCAATGTGCATATTGTAAAGAGTTTGGGCATTGGGCTGAAGATTGTCCGGTACTTCGTGAGCAGCGTAGTCAGCGTGGTCGAGGAATAATTATTCAGGAGCGAGAGGTGGCGGAAGTGATCGTGGTAGGTTTGAAACGGGGGGCCGTGGTCAGGATGAACGGAATGCTTTTGATAGACGAAATCAATATCAGATCTCGGAGGGTGAGAATGTGGAGCATCAGGATTATGTACATGCATAGGACTGCGTAGGATGGGGTACGGAATCAGTTGAAGTGCCAGTAGATCAAAGAGGTCCATATGTATCAGCGGGCATTTTGGGTTCAACTGATCAGTTTTTAGTTGACACAGGAGCTACTCGTAGTGCTTTGTCCAAAAACTTGGTTCCAAGGGCTCCCCTGTCTGGCGAAACGATTACATGTATAGGGTTCGATGGCACACCCTCTCCTAGCCCATTATCACAACCTCTTGCACTTTGCATTGACACATTTTTCAGCTTTTGTCCATTTTTGTTGTCACCTCACACTCCAGATAACATTATGGGCATTGATTTGCTCAAATATTTTCGAGCAACGATACGCTGCGCTCCCGAAGGAGTGCGGGTTATTTTGAATGACAATTACCCAGATTCCGGCAGATTTTGTACAATACAGGAAATTGAAGCGCTGGCCTCTCTCCCTCACACGTTGTGGGCGACCTCAGATACGGATGTGGGACAGATGCTTATTCCACCTATTCGAATTACTGTCAAGGAGGGAGTATCTTTGCCACGTGTACCACAGTATAAGATTTCTAGGGAAGGTGAAATTGCCCTGACACACATCGTTCAGGATTTGATCATTGCAGGAGTAGTGGAGGAAGTTCCTTACAATGTCTGTAATAGTCCTATTCTCCGGATTCTTAAGAAAGACACTGACGATAAAGTCTATCGATTTATTATTGATTTGAGAGAAATTATCAAAATTGTCATTCCCCAATACCCGGTGGTGTCTGATATCACGACATTGCTCACATTGGTCCCTCCAACAGCGACAACCTTTTCTGTCATTGACCTTAAAAATGCATTCTTTTCCATTCCCATCCATCCCGACAGCAGATACTTATTTGGCTTTACGTTAAATAATAAATCGTATAGATTTTGTCGTGTTCCTCAAGGTTACACAGAGAGTCCTAGCATCTATAGCCAGGCTTTAAAAAAACAGCTTGATTCTTTTGAACTGCAATCCGGAGTAGCCCTTATACAGTATGTTGACGACCTCCTGTTGGCTGCAGACACTTATGCACAATGTGAGGAGAGTACACTTGCTTTGCTGTCCTTTTTGGCTCAGAACAACCATAAAGTCTCTAAGAAAAAGCTACAATACTGTAGACCCAAGGTGACCTACCTCGGTCATGTTTTGTCTAAGGAGGGGCGTGCATTAACATCAGATCGAGTTCAAGCGATTTTAGATACGCCAGTTCCCCGCACTCAGAGAGATGTACGCGCCTTCATAGGACTAACGTCCTTTTGTAGACAGTGGATCATGGGGTTTTCGCACATTATAAAACCTTTGTTAGCGTTACTGTCCAAAACTACACCAATGCCCCTTGAATGGACAGATGAATGTCAGAATGCTTTTGAACAATTGAGACAGGCCCTTTGCTCTGCACCCGTGTTAGGTACACCAGATTACACAAAGATTTTCACATTGTACGTGCACGAGAAAGATGGGTGCGCGTTATCAGTGTTAGTGCAAGCACACGGGGACAAGCAGAGGCCATGCGCGTACTTCTCAGCTATTCTTGATCCTGTAGCACGAGGGTTACCTGGGTGTTTTCGAGCAGTTGCAGCAACAGCAGTAGCTATACGGCAGAGTGAGGGAATAGTTTCATCGCACAAATTGTTGGTGTTAGTTCCCCATGCAGTAGATGCCCTGTTAAATCAAACGAAAACACGGTATCTCACGAGCGCACGTTTGACAGGATATGAGCTCACACTTCTGGCACCACATATCACATTGAAAAGATGTGCCACCCTGAACCCTGCCACTTTATTGCCTTATCCGGTCGAGGAGGGCCAGGAAGAAAAACATCATGATTGTGTTTTCCTGACTGAGGAACAAACAAAGATTCGTGTCGACTTACAGGATATGCCACTTCCAGATGTGGATGGGGAACTGTGGGTTGATGGATCGTGTTTGAGGCTGCCAGATGGCACAACTTCTGCAGCATATGCGATCACAACGCTTAAGACAGTGGTAGAAACAGCACGAATACCCCAGAAATCAGTCCAAGCAGCGGAGCTGATAGCCTTGACAAGAGCCTGCGAACTGAGTGCTGGCCTATGTGTGAATATCTACACAGACAGCCGGTACGCCTTCGGAGTAGCGCATGACTTCGGCTTACTCTGGAGAGAGCGTGGGTTTTTGACTTCTCATGGAGTACACATTATGCACGGAGAACTAATGCGTGATCTCCTAAACGCGTTGCTTTGCCCAAAGAAAGTAGCGATAATTAAATGCAGTGCACATAAAAAGGTCACTGACAAAGTGGGACAAGGCAATGCCTTTGCAGACAGTATAGCAAGACAAACAGCTATGTCTCGAATTGACTCCCCCATGTATGTAGTGAAGTTGCAGGCCGAGCGATGGCATGATGCTAGAGCAGAGATACTAGACATCCAAAAATCAGCGACTGAAGCAGAACTTGTAACATGGGCAGCAGAAGGGGTACTGGATGACGAGGGTTGTTGGAGGAGTAAAGACATGGAGAGATGGAAATTGCCTGCAGCTTACTTGCAGGCGATGGTCCAGATGACACATGGGTTGGCACATGTGGGGGCTCTTGCAATTACTCGATTGTTAACACAAGTTTGGGAGCATCCTGAGATTGCCAATACTGCTAAGAGAGTAGTGCAGACCTGTTTGATATGTTTACAGCACAATCCTGCAAAAGGGACGCACACTCTGAAAGGAGGTTACGTTCCACCTTCTGCACCATTCGAGGTACTTCAAATGGATTACATCCAGCTTGAGCGTTGCAATAACCTTAAGTATGTCTTAGTGGTGGTGTGTGCCTTTAGCAAATGGGTTGAGGCCTTCCCCACGAAAGATAATACAGCTTTGAAAACAGCAAAGGTTCTGCTCAAAGAGTACTTCCCTCGCTTTGGAGTTTGCAAATTTTTGTGGAGCGATAATGGTCCTCATTTTGTTGGGAAAATTGTGGAGTATGTGCTAAAAGGACTGGGGATCCAGCAGAAGTTTCATGCTGTGTTTCACCCTCAGTCAGCAGGTCTTGTCGAGCGGTACAATGCCACGTTGAAACTAAAACTGGCTAAGATTGTGGCGTCCACGTCATTGAAGTGGCCGGATGCCCTACCGTTAGCATTACTCTCTCTTAGATCAGTGCCCCACTCTCGAACTGGCCTCACACCGTACAAAGTGGTGTTTGGAAGGCCTATGAACATATGGGGAGTTCCTAAGCCGCTATTGTTACATGATGTGCCTTGTATAATGATGAACGATTATTTGGCACGATTAACAAATGATTTGCTTTCTATTCATCAACAGGTTCGAGAAGCGCTCCCTGACAATTCCATTGGAGAGGCACATAGTCTCCGTCCTGGGGACTATGTGATGGTGAAATCGTTTGAGAGGGCGAACAGCTTGGAACCGAGGTGGCGTGGCCCCGAGCAGGTCCTCTTGGCGACTCGAACGGCTGTGCGAGTGACCAACAGAAAGCGGTGGGTGCATTCAACTCACTGCCGCCGCGTCTCTCCGGACCTGGTGAATCCTACTGTGTTGTCCGACTACAAAGAGATCTTGGATAAAGAAAAGAGCCCAGCTGTGACATCGGCCGAATCTGAGGGAGCCTTCCCGGACCACACTGTTTCTGGACGACAGCGCTACGATCTGCGGCCAAGATAGGAAGAAGATTTTTTTTTTGTGCGAGACTGGTTGGTTACCGCTCTGGGGTTTGTGAAACGGAAGCCGGGAATCTCAAGGGGGGGCGATCAGTTCTGCCAAGAGTAGCGACACCCGTCTTGACCCCGGAGAAGAAAACAGCGGCTACCTCGGAGCTCAGCACCATATATTTTTATTTTTCTAGGTATATACATCTGAGACATTGTGAACTCTTTGAACTATGGCGTCCTCTGCATCACGAGACAAGAGAATTCTTGGTGCTATCTTGTTCGTACTGACAATTGTGGTGATAGCAGTGATAGCCTGGGTAGTAGAACTTGTGGTGCCTGTACGAGAACATTTGCTGCCGACTACCCCGGCTCCATCTGAACATTTTCACTTCACCTTACCCTACCATGAAGAACGGCACCGACAGACTTATGGAACAATAGTTTCATTCAAATTTTGCATCATACTCATAATATGACGAACACTTCTAATTGCTGGGTGTGTGGGATGTTGCCTGGTCATCAGAAGAAAGGGGGCACCCCACTCATCCCACTCCCGTTTTCCCACAACGGCTCCTGTAATGCCTGGTATACTCTTTTATTCACTCTACGATGGCCAACAAAAGGGGGGTGCTTTTCCGTTTGAACAAGATATGTTATCATGACCGGGATGGTTATCCACGAGCTGAGGGTACTCGATTTGAATGGGAAGAGTACCGCCCGATAATGAGTCTGCACCCCGAATTTACAGCAATCAAAGAAACATTAATATGTCTAGTTCACGTGTCATTAATGTTATAAATACCAAGGCCGATCTCTGTATACGTAATAAAGGTACAATCCCGGTTGGAAATAGTGAATGTAACACCACACTTACATTTGACAGTCCGAATGGCATATCATTTGTGGCATCCCGAAATACATACTTTATCTGTGGTAATAAAGGCTATCATCAGCTCCCTTTAGGATGGTTAGGTACATGCTATGTATCTTTTGTATTGCCCCCTGTATTCATTGCCCCACCAATGTATCACAATGACTATGTGCTCTACGACGATTTTGTGTTAAATCGAGTTAAACGTACTGTGGTCTTGGACGATATTGACCAGACCGATACTGCTTTACACCAATATGTAGACTTTAATTTGGGATTGTTTTCTTTTGTGGGGGCTGCTGTGAACAGTCGGAAAATACGACGACTAACTCGTGTCGTCGAGGCTGTAGCTAATGACACTGCTATTGCACTAGGGAATATAACAGAAGAACTTCAAATTTCTAGAATTGTTACGCTCCACAATCGCATGGTTCTTGATGTGGTTCTAGCTGATCGAGGGGGGGCATGTAGAATCATCGGAAGTAGCTGCTGCGTTTACGTGCCAGATAATTCGCCATCTGTTTATGATGCAATTTCCAAACTTCACAAAATCGCTGCTGAAATACACCTGGACAATGGTACATGGACGCTCTCGGGGTGGTTCTGGTCAATGCTTAGCACTTGGGGCTGGAAGCTGCTGACGATTTTATGTATTATAGTTGGGATGCTATTCTTTGTATGTTTATGTATACAATGTGGCCCTGCCTTATGTTCTATGTGTTTATCAGCTTGTATTCCATCTAGACAAGCTTTTGCCCAAAATGAATTGATGCTTCATAAAGAAGTAGCTCAAATAATGTTAATTGATATCGAAGATGAGTATCCCGACTACGTCCACTATGAGGTAGCTTCAGCTAAACGCTAAAAGGGTCGTCTGTCGTAATTTGACAATGGCCGGGTTAGCGCTTAGCTTTGCTACACGTTATTTCCCTTAACTTGGCCTTACTCGAAAACGCCATTTTGTATGTTACGGCGGCCATTTTGAGGAATGAGCGGCCTCGTGGTCAGCATGCCCTTTAGTCCTTTGTCCGTGCTGCTGACCACTCGAGTTTGCCCAGCAACAGGCTATTTTTAGTAACGGTCAAGCCTGTACATGCGCAGTCCCAACTGACCAGTCACCCCTCAGGAATGTTTTGCCAAACTGACCAGTGGAGTTGTAACCCCTCCCATGAGTTGGCTGTGCTACAAAAATGACCATATATGTACATAAACTCTGTAATCTTGTACCGCCTAACTTTTTATTACCTTTAAAGTGTATAAAAGAAGGACTCACACCAACGTTCGGTGTGATACTTCTTGCATTGCCGAAGGGTGCTGTAGGAATGCGCCACCACCCCATAGGGTCTTAATGAACTTTTCTTTCGTACTTTTCAGTTTCCGTGCCAACAGTTCTTTTGGTGTAAGTGGGTATTTCTGCGGAGCATGTAGGCCTTGGGAACCCAATACCCCATCTCCATCTCTACTCTCTCTCCACTCTCTCTACTCTCCCTCTCTAAACTCTCTCTCTCCTCTCTCTCTCTCTCTCTCTCTCTCTCTCTCTCTCTCTCTCTCTCTCTCTCTCTCTCTCTCGTGTCTCTCTCTCCACTCTCTCTCCCCTCTCTCTCTCCCCTCTCTCCCTCCACTCTCCCCTCTCTCTCTCCCCTCACTCTCTCCACTCTCTCTCTCCACTCTCTCTCTCCACTCTCTCTCTCCACTCTCTCTCTCCACTCTCTCTCCACTCTCTCCACTCCCTCTCCACTCTCTCTCCCTCTCCACTTTCTCTCCCTCTCCACACTCTCCACTCTCTCTCCCTATCTCCACTCTCTCTCCACTCTCTCACTCTCTCTCTCCACTGTCTCTCTCCAGTGTCTCTCTCCAGTGTCTCTCCACTGTCTCTCCACTGTCTCTCTCTCCACTGTCTCTCTCTCTACTGTCTCTCTCTCTACTGTCTCTCTCTCTACTGTCTCTCTCTCTCTACTGTCTCTCTCTCCACTGTCTCTCCACTGTCTCTAACTCTCGCTACTCTCTCTCCACTCTCTCTCCACTGTCTCCCTCCACTCACTCCCTCCACTCTCTCCCCACTCTCTCTCTCTCCCTTCTCTGTCTCTACTCTCCCTTCTCTCTCTCTTCACTCTCTCTCTCTCCACTCTCTCTCGACCACTCTCTCCACTCCCTCTCTCTCTCTACTCTCTCCACTCTCTCTCTCTCTCTCTACTCTCTACCCACTCTCTCGCTCCACTCTCTCCACTCTCTCTACTCTCTACCCTCTCTCTCTCTCTCCACCCTCTACCCACTCTCTCCACCCTCTACCCACTCTCTCCACTCTCTACCCACTTTCTCTCTCTCCACTCTCTCTCTCCACTCTCTCTCACTCCACTCTCTCTCTCACTCCACTCTCTCTCCCCTCTCTCTCATAAAGTAGTGTGTCTTGCCATGGGTGTCCGCAGAAATGTTTCCAGGGGAGGCACATTTTTAACTTCATCACCATCCCCCTTGCACTCTTCTCACCCTCCCCCTTGCACCCTTATCACCCTCCCCCTTGCACACTTCTCCCCTCCCCCTTGCACTCTTCACCCCCTCCCCCTTGACCCCTTCTCCCCCTCCCCCTTGCACCCTTTACTACCTTGCACCCATCTCCCCTCCGCCTTGCACCCTTCTCCCCTCCCCCTTGCACCAGTCTCCCCTCCCCCTTGCACCCTTCTCTCTTTTGCCTTGCACCCTTCTCCACTCCGCCTTGCACCCTTCTCCACTCCGCCTTGCACCTTTCTCCCCTCTACCTTGCACCCTTCTCCTCTTTACCTTGCACCCTTCTCCCCTCTGCCTTGCACACTTCTCCCCTCTGCTTGGCATCCTTCTCCCCTCTGCCTTGCACCCTTCTCCCCTCTGCCTTGCACACTTCTACCCTCTGCCTTGCACCCTTCTCCACTCCGCCTTGCACCCTTCTCCTCTCTGCCTTGTACCCTTCTCCCCTATGCCTTGCACCTTTCTCCCCTCTGCCTTGCACCTTTCTCCCCTCTGCCTTGCACCCTTCTCCCCTCTGCCTTGCACCCTTCTCCCTTCTGCCTTGCACCCTTCTCCCTTCTGCCTTGCACCCTTCTTCCCTCTGCCTTGAACCCTTCTCCTTTCCACCTTGCACCCATCTCCTCTCTGCCTTGCACCCTTCTCCTCTCTACCTTGCACCCTTCTCCCCTCTGCCTTGCACCCTTCTCCCCTCTGCCTTGCTCCCTTCTCCCCTCCCCATTGCACCATTTTCCCCTCTGCCTTGCACCCTTCTCCTCTCTACCTTGCACCCTTCTCCTCTATACCTTGCACCAATCTCCTCTCTGCCTTGCACCCTTCTCCTCTCTACCTTGCACCCATCTGCCTCTGCCTTGCACCCTTCTCCCTCATGCCTTGCACCCTTCCCCCCTCTGCCTTGCACACTTCTCCCCTCTGCCTAGCACCCTACTCCCCTCCGACTTGCACCCTACTCCCCTCCGACTTGCACCCTTCTCCTCTCTGCCTTGCACCCTTCTCCCCTCTGCCTTGCACCTTTCTCCCCTCTGCCAATCAATCAATCAATCACGGCATTTATAAAGCGCGTTACTCACCCGGGAGGGTCTCAAGGCGCTGGGGGAAGGGGTGTGTTACTGCTAGAACTCTTGAGTTGCTTCCTGAAGGAGAGATGGTCTTGGGTACGTCGAAGGTGAGTGGGGAGGGAGTTCCAGGTCTTGGCTGCCAGGTAGGAGAAGGATCTTCCTCCGGCGGTGGTTCTGAGGATGCGAGGTACGTGGCGAGTGCGTGGCTTGTGGAAAATTGATTCGTATTACTAAACATTATCTGTGTCATCTTGCCCTTTTTTTCAATGCCACACTTTTGTCGCACACGGCTGCCATTTTAGATGCCTTGGTCAGACTCCCTCTCTGTACGCCGCCGATCTCCAGCGCGGCTCCCCACCCTCGCAAGCATCTCCCCCACGCGCTGATCACTTCCGCTCTCTCTCTCTCATGCATGGGCCATAAACCCCCTCCATCTGCGCTGCTCTTCCCTGAGAATCACATCCCGTGCCTGCCCGACACTTCCCTTTCATCCTATTCACTATCGCACCCTCTGACCCTCCTCTTCCTCCGTGTCCGATTGTCCAGGCCGTTCCCAGGCTATCACCTCGCCCTGTGAATGCAGTTTATGGCCCCAACTGTAAAGAACCACCCCTCTTCAAAGGAGTTACAGTAGATCAAGGCTCCCACCCCATGAGATCTGTCACACCACACGCGTTCCGGGAATCGGCGGAATACCCCGCTGTTCCTACCATCCGACAACGATCCTGTATTGTGATTGGGGAGGGGATTCTCACTGTAAGGGTGTGTGGGAAAGGGCCTGAAGCGGAAGATTCCGGGGATGTCTTTCATACTTCAAAGTACCTTTATTGTAATAAAGAATGTCTTCCTGCCATAAATGCGTGTATAAGAGGCCAGGCCTCAGAGATGCAGTTAAAGCACCTCAAGAAGATTCCCTGTTGGTCTAATTCGATGTGTTCTCCTCCGGACAGAATAAACCCTTGTTTCCTGCCTTCCAGTCTCCAGCGCCTGCCTCTTCATTGATCAATACTCTGTGGGTTAAGAGGCGACATCGCCGGGCAATACTTAAGGGTATTTCGTTTGTTGATTGCCTTCCCGTTTAACAATTGGCGTCCCAAGCGTGGGGCCCATCAGCGACACGTGGATCCAGTGGGAGAGGTCCTGACGACAGAGTGAACGACTGCAACGATCGGGAAAGAGCTCCTGCCCGATAGACCCTCGTCTGGCAGCCGATCATCCGAACTTCACTGGTTCCGAAACAACCTCTCTCGAGTGATCTACGGTCCTGACTGGGAACCATCAGGAGTGCCGCGGCAATATCGGAGATTGGAAGACGATCGGGCGCTGGAAGTGGAAGACGAGAAACAGCCCATGCGGTCCGGGTAAGGTCGTGTAAAAACGACAAATTGTGAAACGATGATGGTTCTTTGAGACATTCACTGCTTACAAACGAGGAAGAGTACAAATACTCCATCTTCCTTTGTGGACAGTGAAGGGTGGGTAACGCAGACTTTTGTCCCCCTTTGTAATCAGTCGTGCCTATCTTTTCTCCCCACTTTTTGTTTGATTGATTGATTGTCAGGGTAGCTCCCTTTTTGATTGTTAGAGTAGCTCCTTTTTGAGATATTCACTGTTTGCAAACAACGTAGAATAGCAATATTCTGTCTAGTCTTTGCAGGTAGTGAAGGATAAGTAGTGCGGACCTTTGTCCCCCTTTGTAATCTGTCATGCCTATCTTCTCCCTACTGGTTGGTAGCTGGTTCAGCCCGGACCGCTTGTTAGAGGTGGATCATCCAGTCCCACTGGAAGGCACCCCTAACAAGGACATGTTCACAAAGCATGGACTAGTAGCCATAGCATATAGCAAATTATGGCACAGGTATACGAAGAAGGAACCCCAGAGTCAGTGGCCACTGATAGGATCCTTTGAAGAGAGCAAACTAGATGCATTAGATGAAGTTCTAAAAATTCGTAGAACGACACCGACCATGCTAGATAGCGTTGGCCTGTGGCGCAAAGAAGATGTACAGCGAAAGAAGAAAGAGGAAGCTAGGCTAGACAAGGAGCTACGTAAAGCAGCCCACCTAGCCGCAAAGAAACTAGAGGAAGAAATAAAGGAGAGAGAGGAAGCTAAGCGAAAACAAGAAACCGAAACATCGAGTCAGTGTCCTGTTAGAACACCCTCTACGCTCTACCCTGAATTACCCTCGAAACAGCGAGCCAACGATGATCTCTGATTAGGTCCCCCGATTATCTACATGCCCCCTCCATATGCCCCTTCCCAACCTTCAGTACAGCACCCGCTGCCCCCAAGCACAGGCGAGAGTAGCACCAGGGCCTCGGTCCCCATGGCCTCCGCGCCGGCCGAACCCCTTGTACTAGATACAGCCCAAGCTACAATGTTAGATGACCATGAGGCCCGAAAGACAGATTCCACGAGGACGAACAGGTTGAGCAAAGATTAGCGAGCAGGGATTGACAAGGTAGTCAGGACGCTGGTAGAAAGAAAGGAGAGTGAGGAGCACATCATGGATATGTTCAAATCATATGCGAGAAAGCCACAGACGACACTTTGTCGTACGACTGTGTTATCATGCCCTAAATGCCTACGAGGACCGATATCGAGACAAAGGTCCCGAGAGCCTAACGACTCTGTATAGAAAGGTTGATATCGGGGATGAGGGCGAGTGTGACGTGACGGACCTCCTTGCGCGTACGCTTGAGGTTTTCCGCCACCTCACTGAACCAGGGTTGGAAGCTAAACCTACGACACCCGTAGCGACCGAACCACGAGTAGAACAACCTAGCACCATGATGCCAATAAGAGAGGCTGCCCCCTACTGGGTTCCCCCACGAGGTCAGGGAACGCACGATGATGTTAACCATCAGGATGCAAGAGGGAGGGTAGTGTACAACTGGGTCTACCAACCATGGGATCGGCAGGATATTCTGATATTCCGAAAATCCCTGCCTGATTTACAAAAAAACCCCACTGCCTTCTACACCGAACTAGGTACAGCCTTAGGTTCCACTATCAGACCCTAGCGGACATCGATTTGTTCTTCGGGTTATGTCTGCCAGCTGATGTGTGGAAGCAGATCCGCAAGGTCGACCACCTTGAGCTGTTCGGACATACCTGGGGACAACTCGATGAGATCGACAAGCAACGAGGTGCCGGACAGAAACCCGTAAAAGTTATTCTTGAACTCCCGGACAAGATCGTCCAGAAACTCAAGACCCTGATTCCCGAGAAGAAAATAGACTGGTCAATAGTGACGGCCTGTAGACAGAAACCACAAGAAGACGCTTCGGAATACTTTTCTAGGTTCGAAACGGTGTTCTCCGACTACAGCGGCCAAGATATGACCACTGCAACCTGACACCACTTGTTCGTCCAGAACTTTGTGAAGGGTCTGGTGCAAGAGGTTTCTCAAAAGCTGCAGGTGAGCGAAAGCAGCTGGGCAGCCTCTAAACCTGCGGCGATTCTCCAGATGGCCCAATACTATGAGCATCAGAAAAATGAGAACGACAGGGCATCCGAACGTAAAAAGAAGGAGTTGAAAGAGAGGGTCATGATAGCTCAGCTGCAGGGGGTGACGATAGGTAGGGAACCCTCCAAAGGAAACTACCAGTCGACAGCCCCTAAGAATACACCCTCCAGAGAACGAACGTCCGCACCCTATGCAGGCCGAAGGGACTTGGACGAAAACCAATGCGCGTTTTGTAAGGGATACGGTCACTGGAAGTCGCAGTGCCTGGTCCTTCATGAAATGAACAAGAACCGAGAGGCTAGGGGCGGGACAAACGGACAAAAGAACAGGGACCAGGGACGGGGACACACCAATGATGCTAACTATGACAGATCAAGCCGACCTAACACATTTGACCGCCCCCGACAGAATCAGTATCAGCAGTCCGATTGCGAGAACACCCACGATTTCGCATAGGACAGCCAGGGACAAGGGAGAGATCCAGTCGAGCTTTGTGTTGACCAGCAAGGTCCTTACGTCACTGCTAAGGTCCTGGGTACGAAGTCCCCATTTTTGGTGGACACTGGGGCAACACGTAGTGCGTTATCCAAACGACTGATCCCAAGGGCACCCTTGTCTGGCTCACACGTGACATCAATAGGCTTTGATAGAACGCCCTCTACTAATCCCTTATCTTCACCGATTCCCTTTGACTTAGAGAACAACATCACGGGCACGACCTTCCTGCTATCCTCCAACACCCTCGACGCCATTATGGGTCTTGACCTCCTGAAACACTTTCGAGCCACCATTCGGTGTTCCCCAGATGGAGTACGAGTCGTACTGTACGATAACCAGAATCTGTTCAGGCCTTGTCCCACCCGACGCATGTTTTCCATCACTGACGCTGACTTGTCCCTACTCTACACTTTACCCTCGTACCTTTGGGCCAAGACTGACTCAGACGTAGGACGCATGATAATAGACCCTGTACACATCACTGTACGGCCAGACGCTATGCTCCCAAAGCTCCCACAATATCGGATATCGCCCGAGGGCGAGAAGGCACTGGTAGAAATCATTCAGTCCTTAGTCGATGCAGGAGAGGTAGAGGAAGTAGTCAGTAACGTCTGTAACAGCCCTATCCTACCCATTGTTAAGAAACAAGGCGAGGGAGATGAGAAGGCTTATCGCTTCATCATTGACCTCCGAGAGGTGAACAAAGTAGTTGTACCTCAGTACCCAGTAGTCTCCGACATCACCACTATCTTGACCCTGATCCCCTCCACTGCCACTGTCTTCACCGTCATAGACCTCAAAAATGCTTTCTTTTCCATCCCCATCCACCCAGACAGCCGATACCTCTTCGGCTTCACCCTAAAGGCCCGTTCATATAGATTCTGTAGAGCACCCCAGGGCTACACTGAGAGCCCCAGCATCTACAGCCAGGCTCTCAAGAGACAGCTGGACGCAGTCTAGCTCCCGGACGGAGTGGTGTTAATCCAGTATGTCGACGACATTCTCCTGGCAGCCGACACCACTCCACTTGCCATCACAGCCACCATCCAACTCCTGCACTTCCTCGCGGAGAACGGTCACAAGGTCTCCAAGAAGAAGCTGCAGTTCTGCCAACCCCAGGTGACATACTTAGGCCACCTCCTGTCCAAAGACGGGAGGAAGCTCACACCCGATCGGATCCAGACCATCCTAGAGACCCCTGTTCCCAAAACTCAGAAACAAGTTCGCTCCTTAGTAGGCCTCACGTCCTTCTGTCGGCAGTGGCTACCAAACTTTAGTCCCATTGTCAAACCTCTACTCTCTCTGTTAGCGAAAGATGTTCCCTTCGCACTCCCTTGGACCCCTGAATGCCAATCCTCCTTTCAAGAACTACGAGATGCCCTTTGTTCAGCCCCTGTCCTAGGAACCCCTGACTACACCAAACCCTTCTCCCTCTTCACCCACGAAAGGGAGGGGTGCGCTTTGTCTGTCCTAACACAACCCATAGGTCCCAAGCAACGCCCTTGTGCCTACTTCTCTGCCACTCTCAACCCCTTAGCCAGAGCTCTGCCCGCCTGCCTTCGAGCGGTAGCTGCCGCTGCCGTCTCTATCCGACAAAGTGAAGGGATTGTACTTTCGAATTCCCTCACAGTGCTGGTCCCCCATGCTGTCGACACCCTCCTGAACCAGACTAAGACTCAGCACCTGACTAGTGCACGACTGACTGGTTACGAATTGACTCTGCTTGCACCCCACATCACACTGAAACGATGTACCACTTTGAATCCTGACACTCTGTGGCCCCTCCCTGATGATGACCCCAATGTGTCCCCTATGCATGACTGTGTGACCCTCACGGACGAGCAAACCAGAAGTAGGGCTGACCTCCGTGACACTGCTATCCCAGACCCTGATGGAGAGCTATGGGTAGACGGCTCGTGCATTAAGCTCCCCGACGGCACGACCTCAGCTGCCTATGCAGTCACCACAGCCCGGACCGTAGTTGAGACGGCCCGCATCACCCAACGGTCCGCACAAGCAGCAGAACTGATTGCCCTCACACGAGCGTGCATCCTAGCAGCAGGCACAGTTGCAAACATTTACACTGACAGCTAGTATGCCTTCGGAGTGGTTCATCATTTTGGACTCTTATGGAAAGAAAGGGGATTCCTGACTTCGCATGGCACACCCATCCTTCACGGAGATCTAGTCTCTGCCCTGACCGAAGCAGTCCTCCTCCCCAAGCGGTTAGCGGTGATAAAATGCCAGGCGCACAAGAAGGTAACAGATCTCATTGGACAAGGAAACGCACTCGCTGACATCACTGCCCGAACCACAGCCGCGAATAGGACGACCACACACATGTACGTGACTAGGTCACAGACGGAGAAATGGAAGGACGCTAGAGAACACATTAGGGACATACAGATGGCCTGCTCCCCCCAAGAACTAACTGAATGGACACGGGTGGGACTGAAAGATGATGAAGGCTGCTGGCTGACAAAAGACACGAACAAATGGCTGTTACCCAATTCTTACTTGATCCCCATACTAACCATGGCACACTCCCCAGCACACATAGGATCTGCCCCCATGATTGAACTCATCACCCGAGTCTGGCACAACAACAAGATCCCCGACTCTGCTAGACGCCTAGTTCAGCAATGCTTAATCTGCTTGCAACACAACCCAGGGAAAGGAACTGTTGTCCCTCTGGGTGGGTTCAGGGTCCCCGACCATCCCTTTGAAGTCCTACAGATGGACTACATTCAGCTAGAACGCTGCCTGGGTTTGAATTACGTCCTTGTTGTCGTGTGCGCCTTTAGCAAATGGGTGGAAGCCTATCCCACACGCGACAACACTGCCATGACCACTGCCAAAGTCCTGTTAAAAGAGTTTTTCCCCCGATATGGCCTTTGTCGGATTTTATGGAGTGACAACGGCCCCCACTTCATAGCTGAAGTTATCCAACTTATCCTAAAGGGGTTAGGTGTAAAACAGAAATTTCACGCAGTCTTCCACCCCCATTCTGCAGGCCTGGTCGAGCGACACAACGCCACTCTCAAGCTAAAAGTCTCTAAGATTGTTGCCTCCACCGGACTGAAGTGGCCTGATGCCTTCCCACTGGCATTGCTATCCATGCGTTCCACCCCCACTAAGCACCACTTGACCCCCTACGAAGTAGTATTCGGGCGACCTATGAACATTTGGGCCGCGCCTAGGCCAACTTCGATCCATAAATGTCCCAGACGTCCTAATGTCTGATTATCTGTACACCCTCACTAAAACCTTAACTGTCATTCATCAGCAGGTGCTGCAAGCCATCCCAGACGCTTCCAGGGGCCCAGGACACGACATTCGCCCAGGGGATCACGTCTTGATCCGCAACTTCCAGCGTGCCAGAATCTTGGAACCTCGGTGGACGGGCCCCTGGCAAGTCCTGATCACTACACGGACGGCCCTTCGAGTGGAAGGCAAGCGTCACTGGGTGCATGCGCACCATTGTAAACGCGTCCCATCAACCCTGACGACGGAAGACATCGCGACTCAAGAAGAGCTCCTGACAAAAGACAGATCATCATTGAGCTGTTACCCCGACCCAGAGACACTCGAACTGGCAAAGTTTCCCGATCCCACTGTGCCGTCCAGGGAAGGGTACAACCTACGTAAAAAGGGAGGAGCTTCGGCAAAGCAGACCACTGTCTAAGTCAAATCTCAGAGCGGTAGACAAACACACTCAAGGTTGCCAGGAGAGAAGTCAGAGGAAGCTGGTGGTTCTGCCCGCTACCGAGCACTCTGAAGATGATGGAAGCGCCCGATTCCCCAATGATGGAAGCAACCGGATATCCGAAGATGACCTACCGAAACCCAAAGACTGACAAGCTGCACAGCTCAAAGACTATAGCCATTTTCATTACCCTTCTCTTTTGCCTCCTCCTCATGACAACCTTCTGGATCGTCGAAGAAAGCACACCCGCTCACAAAACATTGCTCCCCACTGAACTGCCGATGACTACCAAAGAACACTTCCTGATTGCCCTTTCACCACAGCTCCGAGAAAGGCGCAGGGAGTTCTGGAATAACTCCTTTGTACAATTGCTGCACCAACACAACCTTGCCGCCAATGCCACTAATTGCTGGATCTGCGGGCTGCTGCCCCATGCCACCGGACACTCCATCCTATTCATTCCTTCGCCTTTTTCCATCCACGGCTCCTGTCTTGCCTGGCTGATCCTGCTGCAAGAAAGCTTTAAAGACAATGCCACTTCAGAAAGAACTGCTTCGCATTTCTACCACGGGGTATGGCTGAATAAGACTGGGCGAACCGCTGCTCCTTTTTGCCCTCTGACCTCTGGTTCCTCTATTCACATGGACATCCCTGCCAAAGAGCGAGTGGAAATGCAGGTGTTCCATAATCCAGCCAGACCCACTTTCTCCTACCTCCGGAAACGAACAGCCGCCACTCTGACTGTGGCCCTGTCTGTCGTCAACGTCTCAGGCCTTGTGTGCATCGAAGGCCTGGGAACGCAACTGGTGGGCCACAGCACCTGCGCCATCACCAGGACACTGGATTCATCTGACCCTCCCTCCTTTGTTACTTCTCCAAATATGTACTTTGTTTGCGGCACCAAAGCATACACCTGGCTCCCCAAAGGTTGGGGGGGCACTTGCTACATTGCCTTCCTTCTTCCACCTACGTATGTGGCCCCGGCAAGCCACCACCAGCAGAAGCGTGCAAGGGACATCGACCAGGCCGACTCTACAGGAGCACAGTTCCTGGATGCCGTGAAGGGACTTGTGCCATTCTGGGGTCCGATGGCGAACAGCCGTGCCATCCGGCATTTGACCCAGGCAGTTGAAACCGCCATGAACATCACAGCTGACATCCTGACCAATAACACCGCAGAGCTTCAGGCAGTCCGCCTGGTGGCTCTCCAGAACCGCCTCGTTCTAGATGTGGTTCTGGCAGACCGTGGAGGAGCATGCCGCATCATTGGGTCCAGCTGTTGCACCTACGTGCCAGACAATTCGCCTTCTGTTTACAAGGCCATTGAACACCTCCATAGACTCTCCTCCGAAGTACACCAGGAACAAGAAGGATGGTCGCTTGGGAGCTGGTTCTGGGACTCACTGAAAGCCTGGGGGTGGAGGTTGTTCACATTCATTCTAATTCCGATTGTGGTGCTATGCGGGTGTTGCTTAGGTATTCAATGTTTGCCTCCTCTATGTTCATTATTTTCAAATTGCATTTGCCCAAAGACTTTGGACTTACAGACCGAACACATGAAAGCTTTGTATGATGCAGAAATACATGGCCTTATGGGGATCGATCCGAATTAACAAGTTGGCGAGAAATGTTAAAAGGGAGGACTGTGGAAAATTGATTCGTATTACTAAACATTATCTGCGCCATCTTGCCCTTTTTTTCAATGCCACACTTTTGTCGCACACGGCAGCCATTTTAGATGCCTTGGTCAGACTCCCTCTCTGTACGCCGCCGATCTCCAGCGCGGCTCCCCACCCTCGCAAGCATCTCCCCCACGTGCTGGTCACCCCCGCTCTCTCTCTCTCATGCATGGGCCATAAAACCCCTCCATCTGCGCTGCTCTTCCCGGAGAATCACATCCCTTGCCTGCCCGAAACTTCCCTTTCATCCTATTCACTATCGCACCCTCTGACCCTCTTCTTCCTCCGTGTCCGATTGTCCAGGCCGTTCCCAGGCTATCACCTCACCCTGTGAATGCAGTTTATGGCCCCAACTGTAAAGAACCACCCCTCTTCAAAGGAGTTACAGTAGTGCAAGGCTCCCACCCCATGAGATCTGTCACACCACACGCGTTCCGGGAATCGGCGGAATACCCCGCTGTTCCTACCATCCGACAACGATCCTGTATTGTGATTGGGGAGGGGATTCTCACTGTAAGGGTGTGTCGGAACGGGCCTGAAGCGGAAGATTCCGGGGATGTCTTTCATACTTTAAAGTACCTTTATTGTAATAAAGAATGTCTTCCTGCCATAAATGCGTATATAAGAGGCCAGGCCTCAGAGAAGCTGCCTCATCCCTTCTCATATGAGCTTTGCCCTGGAGAATGCACTCTCTGGGGGCCCCCACTCCCACCCTTGACAGGGTCCTGGGCAGTGCTCTTTGCTGCCTCCTGCTCTCTGGAGCCCCCACCCCACCCCAGGGTCCCAGCAGTGCTCTATGCTGCCTCCTGCTCTCTGGGGCCCCCACCCCACCCTTGTTAGCGTCCTGAGCAGTGCTCTGTGTTGCCTCCTGCTCTCTGGGGGCCCCACTCTACCCCTGTCAGGGTCCCAGCAGTGCTCTGTGCTGTCTCCTGCTGTCTCTGGGCCCCCACCCCCATCCTTGTCAGGGTCCCAGCAGTGCTCTGTGCTGCCTCCTGCTCTCTGGGGCCCTCACTCCACCCTTGTCAGGGTCCCAGCAGAGCTCTGTGCTGCCTCCTGCTCTCTGGGGCCCCACCTCCACCCTTGTCAGGGTCCCAGCAGTGCTCTGTGCTGCCTCCTTCTCTGTGGGGCCCCACCCCACCCTTGTCAGGGTCCCAGCAGTGCTCTGTGCTGCCTCCTGCTCTCTGGGGCCCCACCCTTGTCAGGGTCCCAGCAGTGCTCTGTGCTGCCTCCTTCTCTGTGGGGCCCCACCCCACCCTTGGCAGGGTCCCAGCAGTGCTCTGTGCTGCCTCCTGCTCTCTGGGGCCCCCACCCCACCCTTGTCAGAGTCCCAGCAGTGCTCTATGCTGCCTCCTGCTCTCTGGGGCCCCCACCCCCAACCTCTTTCCGGGCCTGGCACCTCTGACTGAAGAGAAATAAAGTATGTTGATACTTTGTTTCTCTTCAGTCAGAGGGAGGGGGCGAGGGGCTCGGAGCAGGCTGCAGACAGCCTGCACCTGCTTCAGAGAGAGAGAGACTTGCTTCAGCGCAAAGCAAACCTCTCTCACCAAAGAGCTGAGGGGGGCCCGGGGACCCCTTCATTTACTGAAGGGGGTGGGCCCCCCGTGGGTCCTGCGGGGGCATTTGTTTTGCCCCTGTATTCTGTAATGAACCATGGGGCATATTATCAAGAAAGCTCGATACATTATCGCTGCTTTTATCGGCAGGAAACTGCCGATAAAGCGGCGATAATGGGCTTGATAATATGCTCTATGGAATTCCAATCAAAGCCCATGTTAGATGTTTTCACATCTAACATGGGCTTCGATTGGAATTCCATATAGCATATTATCAAGCTTATTATCGCTGCTTTATCGGCAGGTTCCTGCCGATAAAAGCGGCGATAATGTATCGAGCTTTTTTGATATTATGCCCCCAGATTTTTTACGGTTGTGACACTTTGTTTCGTTTTGCGGTTCTACAGTGGAACTTCCTTTCTTGATCGTCTGTCAGCATTTACACTGGATTTCTTTTGGTCTGGTTTCTTTCCTTATGGGAGGCTCCAAGTAATATTTCTTGGGTGTGCACGGTCCACACATAAGATGGCATTTATTGCAGTTACTTTGCTGTGTAGCTTGGTAAGGATTTTACTATTTTGTGTGCTTACTTTAAGTCCAGAAAAATGGCTTCCTATTTGCGAATGTGATTAGTAAATTTCATATTTTGATGTATTTTACTGATGACATTCTCTGCTATTGTGTTTGATCTGGTCCAATATCTATACCCGTGCCAAGTGACAATAAATTCAGTGAATCCATTAAATAGGTGTTCTCTTGTACTGCTCATAGCTACTGTTGAGTTTGTGCCGGAGGGTGAGACTCTGAACTAGCAGGATGTGTGTTTGGCCCACGCTGAACTCACGGTATGCGTTCATGCCTTGTTACCCGACCCTCTCAACACCACTTGTGTCTCACAGTTCATGAGGTGTCATATTGTTGACCGTGATGGCACTTACCACCCTTATAACTCCTTTTGTGTCTGACAGTGAATGGAGTACATAGCCTGGGCTTTGTCATGCTTCCATTCAGGTCTGCTATTGTCGTTTGTACCTTCTGAAACAGCAAATTTCATTTGTTTGCATTTTGATCTCAGCTATTATTAAAATGTGTGCTTCTTCCTGGTACAAACAGCATGCATCTGTGTGCACCCTATCGGTTCAGGAATGCACACTTCTTGTCACAACTGTACTCTGTCTGCCTATTTCCTAATGCTTCTCCTGTTTTAGCGACCAAAGTAAATGTTATATTCTAAAGCCTATTATGTGACCAGACCTGCATACATATGAGTTCTGACATGACATGAACTCAGTGTTTACCTGCGTGGAGTCAACATATAAAAGCTTGCGGGGGACACCCACAAAGATTGCCGCACTGGACTTCATAAATGATCAAACTGACCCTGTGGGGAGGTTCCAGTCTGAGAATACTACCAAGCATGTTTCAGGCCGGTATGGTAAGAAAGTCAGTCCAATGAAGGTACATCTGACAGGTACGTTCGAAGCCCGCCTCGCTGAATACTGTAAGAAATACAAAACCTAAACACTTTGGGCCTTATTTATGTAGGCCTGCGTCACTATTACGCCGTCGATGTGTCTTAAAACGTTGACGTAAATAAAGCTCCATGTTGCAACATATTTACGAAGCGAAGCATCTATGCAGATGCATCACTTTGTAAACCCCTGCGCTACATTATACCTGAACCAGGTATAATGTATGCAGTGTGGGCGTTCCCCCGCAAGAAAGGGTCGTAGGAGTGGCACAGTGAAATCTATAAGATTCTAGGAATCTAGGCTTTGGAAACCCTCATACAGTAATGACTGGGAGGAGGTTAATGGACATAGAGATAATGTCCCAGTTACTTACCAGTAGTGTTCATGACTCTTAGTCCTATTTATCCTTGTCCCAGTCATTACAACCTGTCCACCCTAACTCACTAGCTAGGCCTTGACGTAAGGCTTGGTAGTTACAAGATGATGCTAGGAATGCCAATTCCCTTATGGGACCCGTACAAAGGAGGAAGGATTTACATTAACATGATTTCCTTAAGTTTCTTTCTGTCTCTGCAGATGTGATTCAACTCAGAAAGTGATGACTGGCTATGGGTTTAGTGGGATTAATTTATGATTACTGAGGATTTCCTGTAGGTAATCAGGACATTATATATTTTGATCAATAAAAACCAAACAACAGGTTATAAAACAACTAAAAAATCGTACTTAATCAAGTACAGTGGGAACAAAGCAAATACATAATGTGGTGCACCTTGGTGCTAAGTTCAAGCGATACACAGTTTACTGCTGACAATGTCGAATACCACCCATCGAACACTGCTTATGTGATACACCCAGTTTATTTATTTTTCATCAAACCATGCCAAAAGGAATTGTGTTGATCTATTGGTCAAGTGAATTACTTTAAATGAAAAACACATGAGATATATCTTGTCAAATATGGTTCTTTACAACATTACTGTATTTGCTTCTGATAAAGGTTTGCAATATTCACATTTAATAAGATTACATGACTAATATAGATATTTCTTCCATAGTTCTGAAGATTACAGGCCCCGTTTTCTTTCAAAATGCAATAAATATATATTTAATAAATGTCATAGTTTATAGATGATTGTTTAAAAGTGTTTACCACTAGATTGACAAGACATAATCCGGCCTTTCAAAAATACAAATTTATAATTGTATTCCCTTGTCTAAATATTTAATGTCTAAGATTAATTTACAATAACATTCTGGTACACATAGAATGTGTTGTTTTAAAATAACCGCCAACAACAATAAAATGTATTTATATTTTCCACAAAGCGAGCTGTTTAGCAGTGGCAATGCGCCAGCGAGATACATCCTAGATTTAAATGCAACTATTTACATGAATCGGCTGTCACAAAAATACTTGTTTCCAGACGTAAAATAAGTAACATGCCAGTTGCATATACAACGCTTACGCGAAACTGACGATGTCGAATTTAAGGAAGCTCTTAACCATGTCTCTATTTGACAAGCACTAGCAAAGTCAATAGTTCTGTCTTATAACTTAACATGCCTCTAAAATGTTTTGGCGAGTGTGTGCATTTGGTATGAAAGATAGAGGAGTAGGAAGATCAAGTTTCCTTCATTTGGTAGATGCCTGGATACATGAGTGCAAGGATGAGTGACCATGTGCAATGCAAACTTCGATGTGTGTTATGCATTGATGGAAACGCCAATTCATCGAACCTTTGACTTATTCTTCCATCCACCTACTTGCCCATCCAGAAACTCATCTGTTTGCCTGTTAACGCTGCCAATAGACTGCTCCTGCTGCCATTAACAGTCAGTGGGGACTGCAACTGCTCACCGCTCACCTGGGGGTCATCCTGCTGCCTCAATCTGCCTACCAGCGACGCCGGTGCCGGGAACTACATCCCCCAGCACCCCTCTGTGGCACCTGCACCACGCGTCACGGGAAAGTGCTCTAGGGCTCCCGCAGCGCGGGTCCCTTTGTTTGCCTGTTAACGCTGCCAATAGACTGCTCCTGCTGCCATTTACAGTCCGTGGGGATTGCAACTGCTCACCGCTCACCTGGGGGTCATCCTGCTGCGTCAATCTGCCTACCGGCAACGCCGTTGCCGGAAACTACATCCCCCAGCACCTCTCTGTGGCGCCTGCACCACGTGTCACGGGAAAGCGCCAGGAGGCTCTTTAAAAGTGCTCTAGGGCCCGTCCGTTCCCGTTAGGGACTGACAGAGACTGGACTGGACTGGTCCATATGCGGGGAATGAGATTTTGATACCCTTTTTAATCACTTAGATATTAATCTCATTCATCAATTTGGATCGGTTATTTTCTGTCATTGAGTAAAAGACAAACCCCACATAGGTTAGATAAACCCCATAAACTGACGCAACTCTGAAGAACCACCTACGACTGATAACGTTTAAAAGGTTTAATATAAAATCAAGAAAAGTTGCAAATACAATCCTCTCAAGATAAGATTCAATAAGTATACAGGAACTAGAAGGAACATAAATTCCCTAAAGAACCTCAGTCTACAAACGAATACAATTAAAGTCAGTTCCAGAATCAACAGATTAAAAAGCATAGATACAATGTGGTTCCGTTGCGTCATCTACAAAAGAAAAGAATACAAGTTAAATCTGTCCCTACTCTATGCTAGGTGACATCCTCACTTCAGACGCTCGCCTTAACTGATAGGTTACTTACACACAGTAAACGTACGACCAGCGTCCGTTACTCATACACTCACTCAAACGCTCCCCCTATCATCGGTCTGCGGGCGATCAATGGTACCTCATGACCCCCTTAAAATGGTAGACAAATTACTCTGGGTGTTCGATACACCCGAACCACTTAAGCCCTCTCTGGACATAAGATTTTATCCGGTTGCGCGCGCTCACAACCTTCCCTCAATCACACTACAGGCATTCAACTCCGCTTGACATTACAACACAGGTACAACATAAAACACCGCAATCTGGCAACGCATGACCCTTATACTCACTCTCGACCGATTCTGCTGCTTTTCTCTTGACGCACCGTCAGCACCGTCTTCGGCAGGGATTCTTCTTCTGGTCGTCGATGACTAGGGACCTTGGGGTAATCTAGACCTGACCAAGGTTGTCTTCCTCAAGAAGAAAACCATCTTTTTCTGCTACCAACTGCGGGGAATGAGATTTTGATACCCTTTTTAATCACTTAGATATTAATCTCATTCATCAATTTGGATCGGTTATTTTCTGTCATTGAGTAAAAGACAAACCCCACATAGGTTAGATAAACCCCATAAACTGACGCAACTCTGAAGAACCACCTACGACTGATAAAGTTTAAAAGGTTTAATATAAAATCAAGAAAAGTTGCAAATACAATCCTCTCAAGATAAGATTCAATAAGTATACAGGAACTAGAAGGAACATAAATTCCCTAAAGAACCTCAGTCTACAAACGAATACAATTAAAGTCAGTTCCAGAATCAACAGATTAAAAAGCATAGATACAATGTGGTTCCGTTGCGTCATCTACAAAAGAAAAGAATACAAGTTAAATCTGTCCCTACTCTATGCTAGGTGACATCCCTACTTCGCAAGTTCCTAGTACCCTAAAAAGGTGTCAGCAGTTTGACTTCCTAAGAAGTTCAAACTCTCTTAGCCTCTAAAGGTAATCTATGTTTAAGAAGCAGTACCCTTTCTGCCTACCCATCCGCTCTCTAAGGGTCCTCGGCCTACTGCTCTCTTGCGCTCTGATCTCTCTCAGCGCTTGCTCCTAACTTGCTTGCCATCTGCTCTGAGCTTGTGCTGCTCTTCTCCCCTGGGTGCTGTCCCTAAATACACAATCACCGTATGGATGGAACGCCCCTTGACGCCCACCACATACACATACATATGATGTCATTTTCTAGGTCTTTCCATAGCTTCGTCTCTTCGCGTCGTCCGTTAAGTTGACCCTTCTCCTTAGACGCCATCTTCGTCTTCTTGCTGGTGACTTCATTGACATTCCATTTGACACTTTCGGAGCAAAGTCTATCACCTCATCAGAACTTCATTCTTTACGACTGTACTTTTAACCTCATTTGGTCCTGTGAATGGTCATTTCAAAACAAGACTCAAATTCCAAACGTCTCCTCTCACGTTTAGGCCATAAACTTCGTCCGACATTGTCACCTTAAATCTAACAAGAACTTAGACTCCTTGGCTCGCACATTCAGATCAAGGCTATTCACAACTCCTGTGAGCCCACTAAATTACATACAGCAGACTACACTCCTGCGAACCCTTGGTCAGTCAGGTTATAATCACACATGACCCAACTCTTCTAACATTCCTACAAACCCTTCTACACAGTATAACCCTTAACACACATTTATATATAACCGCATTTAGCAAATCCTTTGCTTATAAGTGAATACATTTTACATAGAATATGAACCATATACATAGAACATAAAGTTATATTCTCCTGTTACATCGTTTGTATATGCTCTGCACATTTCTTCGCTTACATTTCTCGCTGCTTCTCCATTTAAAATTATACACGTACATGAATTCTACTTTGCACGTTCTTCTGTTCGTAAGCAATTCTACACATTTCTATATTAGCCCACTACGTATACGGCTTCTAAATCTTATGCATTTTCTAAAGTGAATACAAATGTAAATACAAGTACATTTCCTATTACTTTGGTTACATCGACTACTACATTTATACTACAAGTGCTAATTCATGTTACAACTTATACGTTTTATGCGATATGCTTATGACTATGGTTCAGATATACTTTTTATTCAAATTGCGCTCTCTCAGTTCCCCCCTTTGATGACCTCTAGTGGTCATCACTAAAATGCAATTTGAATAACACATTTACACAGAACTAGTTACAAGATTCCCTCTTTTTATCGTTTCGAGAGCTCTTAAACTTTTATACTGTTGATCTTGTAAAGCAGCTAATCTCCTTTCTTGCTCTCTCATGGATCTTTGTAACCGGTTCGTCCTATACCATTTATACAATTTAACTAAACCTAACAATGTAATTATACAAATTAATACTATTAAAACAGGTTTCAATATATACCATATAATGCTTTTACCAAGGTTGGCAAACCAACTTCCAACCTTTCCTACTCCATGACCTACTTTTTCCCAAACATTTACTCTTGTTAAATCTTCGATTTCTTGATGTATCTGCGTAATGTTATGTATGACTTTCTCAAGTGGTTTTGAATTATCAGGAATATAAGTACAACATTCCTGGACCTTCAGAGCCTTGCAGACTCCGCCCTCTTTTGCTAGCAGAACATCTAAAGCAAGTCGGTTCTGAAGAACCATTGCTCTAATCGACTGCATCTCTCCTTCTACTAGCATCAATGACCTTGTAGTACTTGCAGATAATCTATCTACAACTGTAGCTAGTCTCCTGATCTTAACATCGTTAAGTATTAAACCTAACATAGGAAACATCGCTCCAAATATGTCTCCAACTACTTCTGCATCTCCTACTTCTCTTTTCGTTCTTATCGAAGCCTTTCCTTCTATGATCGCTAAATCCTTTGCATGATATATTTTG
This sequence comes from Lissotriton vulgaris, assembly GCF_964263255.1. Classification (NCBI taxonomy): domain Eukaryota; kingdom Metazoa; phylum Chordata; class Amphibia; order Caudata; family Salamandridae; genus Lissotriton; species Lissotriton vulgaris. Next base: position 532,957,438 of record NC_141693.1, on the reverse strand, counting down.
GGGAAGACAATTGCCAAGTAACACGAACCATACCAATTGTCAGGCAGTCTTACATAGGCATTTCTTCCACATACAAAATATACATTAGGAATAGCTTGCATCTCTTTCATAAAATCTTTCGTATAGTATTCCAACCTAAAAGCATGTTCGCAATTAACTTCACCTACAAATACATTCTCATAATATGTTTTGCTTCGAGTTAAACATAACTTTCCCTTCTGTGTTCTATCCAAAGCTATTGGACCATTGCTCCCTTTCTTTTTGTGTGCCTTTTCTTCTTCGGTCCAATCCGTTTTCCACTGTCCTGACATTTTTAGAATCTTCTGCCTTCTGTATCGGTCATCTACTTGTCCTATGAATTTCTTCTCTATCTCTGACACTTTGCAAGTCAGATTATTTCTGCGTGCATATGACGTATCTAGTGTATCCCAAGGAAGAAAGAATTTGGCCAATCTATCCTCCTTTTTATAATAGTCCCACTTATTCATTTGTTTATAATTCGGAACTTCAGGCAGTACCGAATCATAATTTGAAAAGTAGTACTCGAACCCTTCTCTACCATAAAATATACTAAGCAGTAAACTACATGTTATCCCATAAGTCAGTGGGAGATGATGATATCTGATGCCTTCATCTACAGAAGCCGGCAATTGCATACATACATAACAATCTTTGGCCTCCATGGCATCGATATACTCGTACAATAGTTTGGCATATGCATTTGACCTAAAATTTCCCTGTGACTCGTCTACGTGTAACCTACGAGCTTCATTTGCCAGTAACGCCTTTTCACGAATTACATTGCTCTCCTCCTTCTTCCCAATAAGAGCAGGTTTCAAAGTCGTTACAGGCTTTACATCTTCTGTTTCTTTATCAGTTTCATGTCCTACTATGTATGATATGGTCACTACTGTAATAATAAGAAAAATTACTACTGCTGTTAGTGTGCCTATTATGCATTTAGCTTTTCGGTTTGGGTTGCCGTTCTCCATGTTATCAAACAGCGTAGCTCTTTCCTTTTCGAAGAAAAGTTTTCTTTCAAGTCTTTATTTGCTTCGTTTTCTTTCTCAGTCTGTAAAGTGCTCTTTATTAACAAGAGTCTCTCTTTTACAACAATGTCTCTTTATCTTTAGCAACAGACAACCCTAACCCTTCTCCGTCCTCTAAATGTAATCCCTAATTTTATTCTTCTTTCCACTCGGCGCTAGGTTATCTTCTTCTTTATAGGTTAAACACAAAAGTCTTTTATGCATCTATAATGATTCTCGTACCTGCAGCTTTAATAACAAGTTCCAATAATTCAAAACGAATGACTTTTTCTTCTTGTTCTGGAATTTGATGACCAAAAGTTGGAAACTCTAATCGATTTAGCACTAGATCTTTGATCCGACTCAGGTAAGGGGGTATGGGAAGTGTGAAAGTCAGTAACCCCTCAGTCTCGAGTCCAGGCGTCAACATCCATATCTCCACTGCCACAAATGGATCGAGATCGATTACTTTCACTTCTCTCACTCTCCCAGATTTCTGTCCCCAAGACATCTGCTAGATAAGTCCACTCTGGGGTGGCGTACCGTCGGCAGGGCACGCGTACCCTTCTTGATCTTCTTGGACTCTCAGAACCTGAATCTGTAGTTTCTTCCTCTTGATCTGACTCTTCAGCGATCGGGACAAGGGTACTTTCTTGTGGTGCTTTTAAGTTTGGCCTTCTCCTTCGTTCTGGCCAACCGGCTTCGTCACTCCTTGTCCTCCTGCTCCTTGTTCTTGGACCCGTCTCTTGATCACTTACATCTTGTTCGGTCTCTGACTCGAATTCCCAGCTACTTCCTTCTTCTGAGACAGCTTCGGTCTCACTGGTGTCCTGACCGTCGTCGACCTGTTCCGACACAGGCTCAGCCTCTTCAATCACCTCTACAGCTTGGCTTTCCCCCTCTGTGGCTTCTCCACTTTCCGCTGGATTCTCATCCGAGAGAGGAGCTGTTTCTTCTAGAGGTGTTGGCACTCTTCGGGTGTGTGAGGCATGTATCCAGTTGGGCAGGCCTCCACACTTTACTGCAGTGTTCGTAACAAGTATGACTTGAAATGGTCCTCGCCAGCGCACATCTAGACAGTTCTTCCTTACGTGCTTCTTCACAAGGACCCAGTCTCCTGGACACAGGTCATGGCACAAGTCCTGTGCTGATGGAACCTCTGCAGCCTGGACCTGAAGGGACACAGAATTAATGGCATCAGATAGTCCCTTGCAGTAGTCCAAGATCAAATCGTCTGTGATGTTCAACAACGCTGCAGTCGGAACCGATGGCAATCTCATAGCTCTCCCCATTAGCACCTCATGTGGAGAGAGACCTGTTTTTCTATCTGGTGTGCTACGTATGCTCATAAGAACCAATGGAAGTGCATCAGGCCAACTCAGGGATGTCGATGAACAAACTTTGGCAAGTCTGGACTTGATTGTACTGTTGATTTGTTCTACAATCCCTGAAGCTTCTGGTCGATAACTGCAATGGAGCTTCTGATCGATACTCAAAGCTGAACATAGCATCTTCACTATTTCGCTGTTGAAATGAGTTCCTCTGTCCGATTCCAAAGAGGATGGCACCCCAAACCTCGGTATTAACTCTCTAAGCAACAGCTTTGCTACTGTGAGTATATCGCACCTACGTGTAGGATAAGCTTCGACCCATCTAGAAAATATATAGACAATCACTAAAACGTATCTGAGTCGATTGCACTTGGGCATTTCAATAAAATCAAGCTGCATTCTGTTGAAAGGCCCCCCAGACCTCCCTATGTGACTCAACGTGACTGGTGTTCTCTTTCCTACGTTTAGTTGCTGACAGATCGCACATCGCTGACATACTGCTTCTGCCGCTACTCTAAACTTCGGATTAAACCACGTTTGTCTGAATACTCTCACCATAGCATCTCTACCTATGTGTGCTGATCCATGCAATTTCCTTGCCATTGGACTAACAAGTTCATTCGGTAAAACTGCTCTCCCATCTGCAGAAATCCAGAAGTTCATTTCACTTTTTGTACACCCAGCTGTTTCCCAGCCCTTTTTCTCATCATCTGGTGCATTTTCCTGAACACATTTCAGTTCATCCCACGTATCCACAGTGTCTAACAACATTGTCAAATCAGTTCTTTCCTGTATTCCCCCCACTTTTACATTGGTGTGAGAATATCCCTGTTCTGCGCAGTAACGCGCTACTTCATCAGCATAACGATTGCCTTGCGACACAAAGTCTACGTTTTTCGTGTGCGCGGCACATTTGACAACTGCGATAGCTGTTGGTCCTTGTAACGCTTCTAACAATAGTCTCACGAATTCTCCATTCCTAATGGGAGAACCCGAGGAGGTCATGTAACCTCTTTGAGACCATAGCTGCCCGTAATCGTGAACTACCCCGAAACCATACTGGCTATCGGTGTATATGGTGACTCGAATTTTGTTACCTGCTAAACAGGCACGGGTCAAAGCAATAATTTCAGCTACCTGAGCGGAATGTACTCCTTCCAGGCAAGCGGCTTCTACAACTCTGGTGATTGTACAAACTGCATAAGCTGCTCTCAGCTGACCAATATCGTCTCTTACGCATGAACCATCAACAAAGAAAATTTCATCGGGGTCAGTCAATGGCTCATCTACGATATCTGGTCTCGGTTTGGTGCATAGTTCAGTCACATCAAGGCAGTCATGATCTGTACATATTTCATCATCAACATCATTTGGAAGTGGCATCAACGTAGCAGGATTTAAGACGGAGCATCTCTTTAGGGTCACATTCTCGGCAGCCAATATGACTTGCTCGTAGCGTGTGAGCCTGCTATTCGTCAGATGCTGAGTCTTAGTCCTGGTCATTAACAATTCCACAGAATGCGGTACGTACACCACTAACTGATGTCCCATTACCACACTCTCACATCGTTCAATGCTGACACCCGTTGCAGCTACGGATTTGAGACATCCGGGCAACGCTGCGGCTACTGGATCTAATGTAGCCGAAAAGTAAGCAACTGGCCTACGCGCATCTCCGTGTATCTGGGCCAAAACTGCTAAAGCGCAACCCTCTCTCTCGCAGCAGTAAAGCAAGAATGATTTTGTATAATCAGGCATTCCTAAAGCCGGGGCACGACACAAGTCCTCCCTCAGCTGCAAAAACGCCATCAAACAATCTTTATCCCATGGTACCGGATCACTCACTCCTTTGTGCGTCAGTTGTAATAACGGTTTTGCCTTCAGTGAAAAGTTGGCTATCCACTGCCGACAATAACCGACCATGCCTAGAAACATCCTGACTTCTCTTTGTGTTTTAGGCGCGTTCATTTTCATGATCGCCTCTATTCTGTCTGGAGACACCTTCCGTTTTCCCTTTTCAATCCTGTGGCCCAAGTATTGCACTTCGGTAAGACAATATTGCAATTTACTTGGAGACACCTTGTGTCCGTTTTCGGCCAAGTGATTTAGTAAGGTAATGGTGTCTACCTTGCAAGCTTCCTCAGTTTCTGACGCAACTAGGTGGTCGTCTATGTACTGGACCAGAACCGAGTTCTTGGGCAGCACTAGACTTTCAAGATTTTTCTTCAGCAGCTGGTTAAATATCGATGGGCTTTCGGTATACCCCTGAGGGATACGACACCATGTTAAAACGCGATTTCCCAGCTTAAAAGCGAAAAGATACTGGCTATCTTCATCTAAAGGAATCGAAAAGAAAGCCTGGCATAAGTCTATCACGGTGAACCATTCAGCTTGGAACGGTATCTGAAACAATATCACTGATGGATTCGGTACCACTGGACAACATGAGACAACAATATTATTAATCCTTCGAAGGTCCTGCACTATTCTGTATTTTCCACTAGGCTTCTGCAAACCCATAATCGGGGAGTTACATGGACTACCCACGATCTCCTTCAGTATTCCCTGTTTAATCATGGATTCGATCACAGGCTTTATTCCTGCAATCGTCTCCGGTGTCAACTTATATTGTGGTGTTCTTGGATATTCGGCATTGGGTCTTACCATGATCTTTACTGGTTCTACCCCTTTGATCAGTCCTATTTCTTCCCCAGTAAAATCCCACACCTCAGCTGACACTTTCTCCCTCAAGTCCTGTGGAAGCTCCTCCACTGTTAAGGTAGGATATAGTTCCACGCATTCCTGCGAGTTTACAACCTTGAAATCGGCATCCTCATCGTTGGTCTGCACTTCTACTCCTTCAGGTGTGCAATGTATTGTGCAATTCAGTTTACACAACAGATCTCTTCCTAGCAAACACACCGGGCTAGAATCACAGATCACAAACTGATGTTCGTCACTGTAATTCCCTATCTTCACTGACACTGGTTCTGTCAGAGGATTCGTCATCCTCCTATTTGCGACTCCTACCACCTGAATTGTCTCTCCCGACATTGGCAGACCTGGGACTACCGCTGATCTCAAAGTGGATCGAGTGGCCCCCGTATCCACCAAAAAGGTCGTAGGACATCCAGCTACTTCAGCCTCTACGTATGGTCCTCTCTGATCTACTTCCAGGGCTGCTCCTAGAGTACAGTCTTCTTCCCTATTTACTCGTTGCCCTGTAAGAGGATCAACGTAGTAGCATTCTTCTCCTCCTACGAACAATGGCATTTGTCTATAGGTTTTCCCTCCGTTTGTGATCCGAGGCGGTTGAGGAAACGGGGCTCGAGGAGTCTGAGTCCCCCCTTTGACAAACTTTCCCTTCGGGACTGCAGTTCCCTTTACCACGTTGTTCTGTACCTCTTCCTCCTCTTGTTCTAATTCCCCTGTCTCAACATTATAAGGACACTCGCGTCTCCAATGTCCCACCTCGTTACACTGATGGCACCTCGTTGTCTTTTTCAGTGTCGCGATATCTATTCTCGGTCTCGGTCTTTCTTCCTCATCTCTGCTTTGATTATTCTGTTTCTTTCCTGGCGTTCCTGTTCCTTGTTGCCGCTGTCCGCCCTTTCCAGCTGATTGCATCTGTACTAACATCAGCTTTTCCTTAAGTTTCTTTGCTTTCGAATCTATTTCATCGCTACAGTACCTTGCATACCTCAGAATCTCATCTAAAGGTTTGTTTTGCCAACAGATCAAATGCTGTTGAATCATTAAGCTTATGTCTGGTCTCAATCCTAAGACGAACTTAGACACAAACTGTCCTATGTCTTTAGGATCCATTACGTCTAACCCACTGTACTGTTTGAATGCTTTCAGTAATCTCTCATAGAACTCGTGAACGGTCTCTTTGGGTTCCTGAGTTGTTCGATCTATCTTAACCCAGTCTATATCTTGCACCGGCACTTTCTCTTTTAGCCATGCTATTACTCTCTCGTATTTTTCCATGACTCTATCTGATGGACCGTTTGTCTGTGCATCCCTCGGAGGCTCGCAAGTGGGCCATTCGATACTAAGTTTACATGCCGTCCACAAATCTCCGGGTACTACGATATCAAACAGAGTATTTAAATCGATCCACAGTACCTTTGAGATCTTCACGAACCTCTCTACCTGCTTATACCACTCCACGGGGTTCTCTCTTAACTTGGGGAAAGAATTAGTAAATGCCGCTAAATCCCCCCTACTCCAGGGCACATGGACGTAGTTTCCGTTCGCGATTTCTCGCAAAGGGAAAGCTTCCATTCGCATTAGCTCTCCATCCTGGGACTTCGCAAGTGTACTCCTTCTGACGGATCCCCTCTTAGACCATCTTTCCTCCCATCTATCCAGATCCCTCCATATTCTGATACACATGATTAGTTCTCTTATGTGTACTCTTAGGCCAATCGTCCTACGCTCATCTAGATCCTGATCCGTGCAATTTAGTCTATGGTTGGCCTGTAAAGCTTTAGTTCGTGACATGTCTATCATATACCTATCTGCCAATTCAGATAATTTTTCATGAGCTGACCTTGCTTTCCGAGTAACATCCTTAGATAAAAACAGTATTTCATCTGGTTCGTACAGCTCTAACCTTTCTATTGCCACTGTGCCATCTATGATTTCATCCAAGTCTGATTTCAAGCTCATTACATCAATCCGTCTTGCTTTTATTTCAGCCTTCAGTACGTCAGTCCTAGGTTGTTCTCTTACATCTCTCTCTCCTCCACTACGCGCCCTACGTCTAAGTACAGGTGAGTTGTGAGGAGTTCTTCTTGTATCTCTTTGTTCCCACCTCTCTAGATCCCAAGCTTTTCCATCCTCCCTTGGGGTATGGTGGAACAATGCTCCATTCCTCATCACTACATTCTGTCTTTTCGGCTCGGTCTCTCTAGATACAATGTAGGATCCTCCGTCCTGTTCTGTATCACTGCACCTCCCTTGCTGTCTGGTGTCGCTCAATAAACGGTAAGGTCCTTCACGGTCCTCCATGTTCCCGCGATCTCGTTCGTGATCGCCGGATGCATGGCGAGACATTTCGCGACTCCCTATATTTTCACGATTTCGTCCGTGCTCACCAGATGCATGGTGAGACCCTTCGCGACTCTCCATGTTCCCGTGATTCCAATGTCGCACATTTTCGTCCGGGGCATGGTGAGTGCACCTGAAACTATCTCGATACTCCTGCGTCTTTCGTTCTCCCTCACTAAGGATAACGCGAGGCATTCCCCCACACCCTGCATTCCTGTCATCGCACATTTGCCTATTGCCACCGGTAGTATGGCAAGTATCTCCTCTGCTTCCTTGACTCCCTCTCTCCCACTCCGGGCTGCTTTCGCCAGCTCCACAATGAGAGAGGATCCTATTATCCTGTTCACTCCATTCTGCTCCTGTTTCAAACCTTTTATTCTGAGTCTCTTCGGCAGCATCCCATTCTCTCAAATATTCCCTTAATTCCTTATAGGACTTCGGTTTCGGTCCCCTCAAATCCATCTGTCCTCTTTGGCCCCCCTGTTCTATCCAGGGACCCGTTGCGGAATCTAATGGGGTACTCCGACTTTTTGGTGCTAGCAACTGCCTTTGGGAATTGATCGTATTATTCCTACTCTCCATCTCTGCCCTTTCCCTGTCCCATCGTGCCTGTTCCTCCTGCTGGACCCCCTCTGGGTTGTAGATTGACACTATAGGGCCTATGGTAACAGGTACTTGCAGAGCATCTGGCATTTGATACGACCTTGCATGCTGTGTTTCTGGCACCTTCTGGACCACGAATCTTCCCACTACTCTCTGTTCGGGACTAGATTGAGGTACTTCCTCACCTTTCCTGGTATCCCACTCTGATACTGGGAGCGGTTTATATTCCCCCCATCTAGCTCCGTCCCCTTGCTGTAGTACGGGACTTTCGGCTTCTCTGTTGTACGGAGGTGGTCTATCTGTTAATAGTCTCTCTATTAGATCCTCATCTGGTTCGCTATCCTCATCTTCTTCTAGCGGTTTCTTTTCTCCCGTAGCTTCTAGCATTGTGAACAGTTTGTCTGCTTCTATCTTTTGCACTCTCCACTTTTTAGCTTCGTCATCCCATTTAGCATCCTGCACTGCTTTTACCGATCGTCTCACTCTTTCTTGGCGTCTACTCACGCTCTTTTTGTGTGCTGCTCTAAACCATGCACTAAGTGCTTCGAACTGTGTTGGCCTCGGTAGAGGTCTTGTTGCAAGCATTACTGCTTTCAGTTGGTTCAATACTTCTAGCTTAAACGTCCCGTATCTCGGGAACGTCAGTTCCTTATTCCCTTCTGTTAGCTTATTCCACTCGGAGATCCATAGTATCGAGTGTAAGCCTACTTTCACTGCCATATGATAAGCTGGCGTGCCTTCTGGTGGAGCTTCTTCTCCTGCATATAAGTTTCCTCTATCTCTCTTAAAGATCGCCCTTAAACGCTTAAAACACTTCATTTTCAGTAATCTACGATTTTCCTTTATTAATTCCCTTCCTTGTTTACGTCCCGATGACAACCACCAATCCCTGTGCGGCTCTCGCTAATCGGCCTATCCCAGCGCGGTTCTATGCTAACCGGCCAATCTCAGCGCGGCTCTACGCTGACGTCACTCGTGCCCTCTGCAGCAGTTCCCTTCCTTTCTCAGCTTGCCTCGCGGTCTTGCATACGTCTCATTCATACGCTGAAAAATGACTACTTCCGTCCAAGCGATCACTTTTCTCTGACTGTAAGGCCACAGTCTAACTGTAATTGTCACCTCAACTGACGAGACGTCCTCTTCTCACTTCAGACGCTCCCCTTAACTGATAGGTTACTTACACACAGTAAACGTACGACCAGCGTCCGTTACTCATACACTCACTCAAACGCTCCCCCTATCATCGGTCTGCGGGCGATCAATGGTACCTCATGACCCCCTTAAAATGGTAGACAAATTACTCTGGGTGTTCGATACACCCGAACCACTTAAGCCCTCTCTGGACATAAGATTTTATCCGGTTGCGCGCGCTCACAACCTTCCCTCAATCACACTACAGGCATTCAACTCCGCTTGACATTACAACACAGGTACAACATAAAACACCGCAATCTGGCAACGCATGACCCTTATACTCACTCTCGACCGATTCTGCTGCTTTTCTCTTGACGCACCGTCAGCACCGTCTTCGGCAGGGATTCTTCTTCTGGTCGTCGATGACTAGGGACCTTGGGGTAATCTAGACCTGACCTAGGTTGTCTTCCTCAAGAAGAAAACCATCTTTCTCTGCTACCAACTGCGGGGAATGAGATTTTGATACCCTTTTTAATCACTTAGATATTAATCTCATTCATCAATTTGGATCGGTTATTTTCTGTCATTGAGTAAAAGACAAACCCCACATAGGTTAGATAAACCCCATAAACTGACGCAACTCTGAAGAACCACCTACGACTGATAAAGTTTAAAAGGTTTAATATAAAATCAAGAAAAGTTGCAAATACAATCCTCTCAAGATAAGATTCAATAAGTATACAGGAACTAGAAGGAACATAAATTCCCTAAAGAACCTCAGTCTACAAACGAATACAATTAAAGTCAGTTCCAGAATCAACAGATTAAAAAGCATAGATACAATGTGGTTCCGTTGCGTCATCTACAAAAGAAAAGAATACAAGTTAAATCTGTCCCTACTCTATGCTAGGTGACATCCCTACTTCGCAAGTTCCTAGTACCCTAAAAAGGTGTCAGCAGTTTGACTTCCTAAGAAGTTCAAACTCTCTTAGCCTCTAAAGGTAATCTATGTTTAAGAAGCAGTACCCTTTCTGCCTACCCATCCGCTCTCTAAGGGTCCTCGGCCTACTGCTCTCTTGCGCTCTGATCTCTCTCAGCGCTTGCTCCTAACTTGCTTGCCACCTGCTCTGAGCTTGTGCTGCTCTTCTCCCCTGGGTGCCGTCCCTAAATACACAATCACCGTATGGATGGAACGCCCCTTGACGCCCACCACATACACATACATATGATGTCATTTTCTAGGTCTTTCCATAGCTTCGTCTCTTCGCGTCGTCCGTTAAGTTGACCCTTCTCCTTAGACGCCATCTTCGTCTTCTTGCTGGTGACTTCATTGACATTCCATTTGACACTTTCGGAGCAAAGTCTATCACCTCATCAGAACTTCATTCTTTACGGCTGTACTTTTAACCTCATTTGGTCCTGTGAATGGTCATTTCAAAACAAGACTCAAATTCCAAACGTCTCCTCTCACGTTTAGGCCATAAACTTCGTCCGACATTGTCACCTTAAATCTAACAAGAACTTAGACTCCTTGGCTCGCACATTCAGATCAAGGCTATTCACAACTCCTGTGAGCCCACTAAATTACATACAGCAGACTACACTCCTGCGAACCCTTGGTCAGTCAGGTTATAATCACACATGACCCAACTCTTCTAACATTCCTACAAACCCTTCTACACAGTATAACCCTTAACACACATTTATATATAACCGCATTTAGCAAATCCTTTGCTTATAAGTGAATACATTTTACATAGAATATGAACCATATACATAGAACATAAAGTTATATTCTCCTGTTACATCGTTTGTATATGCTCTGCACATTTCTTCGCTTACATTTCTCGCCGCTTCTCCATTTAAAATTATACACGTACATGAATTCTACTTTGCACGTTCTTCTGTTCATAAGCAATTCTACACATTTCTATATTAGCCCACTACGTATACGGCTTCTAAATCTTATGCATTTTCTAAAGTGAATACAAATGTAAATACAAGTACATTTCCTATTACTTTGGTTACATCGACTACTACATTTATACTACAAGTGCTAATTCATGTTACAACTTATACGTTTTATGCGATATGCTTATGACTATGGTTCAGATATACTTTTTATTCAAATTGCGCTCTCTCACATATTTGGCCATTGGTATCCTTGTGGTAAGCCTGAATATGCGTACTGTTTATATTGTCTGTGTACCCTTAGGTGGATACGAATTAAATAGTTTGCCTTCTTAAAATGTTGGCATTGCTTAGAGAGCAGCTGATAAATCATGAGTAAACGCAAGGGCCCAGCTGCTACATTGGACGTTTTTATTATTAGGACAGAATCTCTATTAAACCATGAGATTGAAATAGCAGAAAGGCGTCTATCCCTTGAACCGGTGCACACTACCACACAAAGACAATTGTGCTCTCCCAAACTGCTGGGCACTCCGCACTCATTTTCATTATTGCCCACAGAAATAGATCCTAATCATGGACCCTTACTAAATTACTCTATTGCCTCTTTACCTCCAGGGCAAAATGGAATGGAGAGTACATCTAGCCCGGTAAAGGGACCTAGACTAAAGAAGCAAAATCTGAAACCAAGGAAATAAGAGGATGTCCAGCGAGCAAAAAAGAAAGTTATTCCCGTTGCGAGGAAAACCAGGGCCAAGACAGCAGGGGGCAAGTTCAAGGAGCAAGACCTAACCCGATGATTGAAGCACAAAGGGTAATTAAATAAAATGTTAGCCCCCAGACCGAGGCCAATTATGAACAAAAATATCCTGATTTAGGGAAATTCTCTGGGGACTTGGGACGAATGGTAAAAATGGCCCTTGAATCTGCAAGAGAGGCCATGGTAACTCAGATAGTAGAATGTATGAGTGAGACCTTGAAGTCCATGGAAGGGAGGATGGGTCAACTGCACAATGTCAAAGGTCACTTGCAGAATGGTAGTAATGTTACTAGCCATTCTGTTCAGGGGGAGGGCCCCAAAAAATACAAGATCACCCACACCCGCAACCATTAGTGCAGGGAGATGGCAGGACGGTACAGGCCAAAGTAATTGGTTGTACCAGGTGCAACACGTCTGCGGATTCCACTAGGCCACAAATTAACCCTATGACAAACAATGGGGCGGATACAATTGAGGGTGGGATACGGACTAGTGCTGAAATCCAAGGGAACATCATTGGTAATCAACACCGACCTATAGCACACGACAGGCCAGGTATTCAATCTGGGAAAGCCCTAGTATACAGCCCAAAAGGTACAGATTTTATACTGAACAGCGATGTCCTACAATTACCCCCTGCCTCATGCCCTTACGTGATAATCTTAGCTGGAGTTCCGGCCCTAAAAAGAACTCAGAATGAGAACTGGGTCAATTTAAGGAACAAGACGGTTGATTGGCTATAAAAGTTCAAACACTATAATCCATCGAGAACTGAGGATATTCTAATGGTGCGCAGGGTAGGTTGGGTGGGAGAGTCAAGGAAGAATATTAAGGGTGATTGTGTGGTGGTAAATTTTAGGTGGCCCCAGACTGTTAGGGATGTTCTAGATATAAAAGAGGAAGCTCCATTTAGGAATACAAGTGTCTGTGTACTTCCGCTGGGATATTTTTATAAACCAATGAATAGAGTAAACGCAAATGGCACAGATTTCCCAGTTCCACTCTTTAATAGATACGAGGGACTGTCATCCTTAAAGGACCTAGATTGACATTCAAGGTTCTTGGATGACAGAGTGGACGTTCTGGGTATACCCAAGATGAATGATTTCAGGGCTTGGCTAGCGGCCATGGACGTATCTAAAGTAGAAGTACTACAATGTGATCGATTAGTGGAAGAGAGCAATGATTCCCCAAACCAAGAGAAAGTAGAGGAAACTCAGAACTCAAAAGCTCCCAGCACTGAGGTTCATATAGACACGCTAGCAGGAAGTTATGATCTCAGTCCACCCATTGGAAACACTGGAAGAGGGCTACCGCTGAGTATACAGTTGTGCAGTAATTCAGACGTTTGCCTCACCTCGTGGAATATAGGAGGTCTAAATAGGAATATAATTGACATAACTTGGAATAAATATATAGAGCAGAGCGTCATTACTCTTTTACAAGAGACTTGGTCACTAGAAACCCCCCATAGAGTTGGTTTCAAAACATTTAGGGGCTGATTATGATGGCGGACGGACCTGAGTCCGTCCGCCACCATAGAGTAGGAGGGACCGTCCGCAGGGGCAGCGGCGGTCCCTCCGTGCAGATTAGGATGTGGCCGGCGGGTGCAGCTTCAAACTACACCCACCACAATGTTAAAAATGCATGCACGGCATTCGCGTGCACAAAGCGGCAGGCACCGTGCGGTGCCTGCCGCTTTATTCACGCAAATTCAGGGGGGTACCATAAGTACCCCCCATGTGCACCCCCCCTTCACCCAGGGGGCCCGCAATCAGGTCTAATCAGTGCGGCCAAAGCCAAGGACAAGGCAGGTTTCTGGAATTTAATAGCTAAAGGGAATAGAACAGGAAGGACACCGAAAGATTTATTTCTTGATGAAAATACCTGGGTGGCACATTTTTCTGCTCTCTATTCAGAAACTTATGGTGAGCAATCTGTAGTAACAAAAGATATTGAGATTACCGCTAAGGCCCCTAAACTGCACTTCAGTTTAGAAGAAACTCTATTGACAATTGAGTCAGTTAAATCTGGCAAGGCATCATGACCAGATAAAATTCCTGGTGACCTTTTAAAACATGGTGTTGGAGTCTGGGGACCGTATTTAAATTATCTTTGTAATGTGATAGTTGATTTTGCACCAATACCAGACACTTGAAAGGGGCAGAAATATTCACAATTTTTAAATAGGGCAACCGGCAAGATCCGGCAAATTATCGCCCCATCAGTCTGATTGATATTACTCAGAAAATGTTTGAAGGGACATATTTTAAGCAGATTAACTGAATGGATTGAAGAGATTGATTTACTTTCAAAATATCAAGCTGGGTTTAGAAAACAAACTCGTACAATTTATCACATTTTTAGATTTATGTGCATATGCTGGAAATATATAAACATTAGGAAAGGCAGTTTATATATTGCCTTCGTGGACCTAAAGGCAGCATTCAACTTGGTACCCCGGAACCTGTTGTGGGATACCCTGAAAGACCTGGGGGTGCCAGCCGAATTGCTTGTCCAAATAATTAGGCTCCAGGATGGAAATTTTGCTAAAGTAAGATGGGGTCCAGGGGTGAACTTACTAAAGAAATACCAGTAAGAGGGAGAGTATGACAAGGGTGCGTTTTGGTGCCCACTTTGTTCTCTCTTTATGTAAATGACATCCCCCAATATTTGGAAGGCTGCAAAAATGACTCACCTAGGTTGGGAGGCAAAGTAATACCAGCATTATTATTTGCCGATGATACCATCCTAATATCGCAAACCCCTAGGGGACTCCATCTGTATTGCACTAAGAAGGGCCTAGAAATAAATTCCAGCCAGACTAAATACATGTCTTTTAATCCACATAGATCTTTTAAAAGGAACTTAGAGCTAAATCACCAGAGATTAGAGTATGTACAAAGTTTTAACTATCTAGGAATCACATTAGATACGAAATTGACCTGGAAGACACAATTGGAAAAAAGTAGAATTATTTTGCTCCAAAATTACTTCAAAGGCAGTGTCCCTGACTTTAGAGGTTTTTAAATTTAAGGCTCAATCAGCCGCTCTATATGGAGCAGAAATATGGGGGACCCATTGCAAAAAGAATTTTGAAGTGGGAGAAAATAACTTCTTTCAGAAATTATTAACCCTCCCCTGTAGGACGCCCCTGATTCCAGTAGTTACGGATTTAGATTTTAAGCAAACAGATAACCATGCTCTATTACGCCCCCTCTTATTTTAGGTGAGGATATGGTCAACATCGGAGCTATTATATTATAAAAAAAGGTCTACAAGGGATCATGAATATTGGCCAAACTGAGGTTATCCCATGGTTCAAACACATGTCAGTGTGGTTGGAAAAGATAGGCTTGCTCCACTTTTGGGACAAACCATCTGCATTGACCATGGCATGTAGCAAACAAGTAAAGTCATCCTTTTGGGCGTATATCAATGATAATGTGTGGCATAATTCCAGTATGGGTCCCTTAACATCAATATTCCTTTTATTTGAAGACATAGCCCAGTTTGAACCATTTCTAGATGAGGTTCGACCCCAATTATCGAAATCTTTGATTATGAAATTTAGATATGGGATCCTACAAACAAATGCTAACAAATCTAGATGGGGAAGCAACCACGATGACAGAAGTTACGAATAGTGCATGCTATGCAAAAATGAGGTCAAGGAAGATGACTTATACATACTACTTTTCTGTCCCCAATATGATATCACAAGGAAAAAATGGATCACACGTCTCTGCAAAATTTTTAAGGTTAGACATTGCAGAGAGGCTGAGCGTATATTGAGGACAGATACGATAGAAATGGTAGTTTTGTGGTGTAAGTAGATTCCTATTTAACATAAAGATTATAAGAGCAAAATTCGGATTGGAACTGTAATAGCCAAGAGAAAAATCTTATATACTATTGTGCTTTGCACTTTAATAACTTGTGATAACGAAGCAATGAATTTTTGATGTACTAAGAGGTCCAAACCGAGTGGAGATATCAGACAATTTGGAAATATTAATATTTTAAACTTAAGGTTGGCGATTGATGGATTTTAAAAAGGTTTTATTCAAAAATGTCTAGCTTTCTATGTTCTTAACTCCTTTCACTGTATTTATTGAAGCTATTAGCTTTCCTAAATTGTATATTTAGAATGGATCATGTAACTGTGCTCTAATGTCTCACCAAGTGTTATAAATCAACCGATTGACAAATGTATAATGGGAATGTTTTATATGTGTCTTTTATGGTCAATAGACCGAAATAAAGCTTGAATGAATGAATAATGATGCTTAGAGTTTTGGATGCTTCTGTACATGTATGTAGAGGAACATTTTTAAGATGTATTGCCTTGTTCACTTACATTTAAATATATATTTTCTTTCGCCATATTATGCCATGTAGATACAATACATTGTATACATCTTTCAAATTTCAGAATTCAGACTAACTGTTCAGAAAATGATATAGCAAAGAAAAGTTTTTAGTTACAAATGTATCTAAGCCAATTGAGATTTGCTGTCCGATGCCTGTATTTGTTTTTTGAAGGTGGTTAGCATGTAAAAAGCATACTTTTTTATGTCTTCTTTGTGTACTTTCGTATCAACTGGGGGTAATTGAAAGTGACCTACATGCAAGTGCAAGAAATGGTCGTTCCAGTGCCATCCGACCTGCGTTGATGACCTTTTGCATCCATCATTCTCCTCTGTGACCATCTGCACAAGGAATCATTGGTGAAGTGTACATAGAGAAGTCAACCAACTTTATGGTGTAAGAAGTGTATTTTGTTGTGTTGCGGTTCCTCAAGAAGTGCTCTCAACTGTACTGATGTACAATGTGCGCCTGCCCTGAACGGCAAGATAGGATTCTGCCAGGAAATGCTGCAGTGGATATATTAACATATTGAGAACATGGAGATGCCTCTAACCTGGCTTCCCCCAGACACCAGGAGCGACTACAAGAGGTTATGTCAACGCTGCTCTCTCACCCCCGACAGTGAGATGGGTAGAGAATGCAATACAATGGTAATATACACATGGAGGAAGGATCATGTGAATATGTTACTAGTTAGGAAGGGAACAAGCTGCAAGGGGTGGGGGGGGGTGGGGTGTGTGTTGTTATGTAAACTTACGGACGAAAATTATACGACTGTTTTTAGGGTCGACATATAGTGGATGCGATTGATGCAGAGAACTGTATTTGTCGGATTTGCAATATGCTCTAATAACCTGTTCTTACGTTATCAGTATCTACGCAATGATGTGCAGTTATTTTTGACCTATGTGTGATTTTATGGCTTTGTTTTCATGAGCTGTTGCGTACTTGCTGTCATGCCAAGTGTCAAGAAATATATATAATAACTGCTGCTACGTAACTCTGCATTGTATGTATGATCTCTGCATAAAATCAATAAATATATGTTTAAAAAAAAATTTGTTATGAAAAAGAAAGTGCAGATATTTACTAGAAATAATGAGTTGGGTGCTGAACCTCCGCTATCAGGGTATGCTATTTTAAATTATTTTAAAAGTGCACAGATATGTAGCTGCACAGCACTGATAAAAGATAGCATAACATCAAGAAAGGTTCAACGTCTTTTACCTTACCTACAAATTCCTGGAAAGATCCTCCCCCAAAAATCTACAGGAAAACTATCCTGTTTTTCTTGCTGCTTAGGAAACATCCAATTATTCCTAGAATCAGAAGCAAGATTAAAGAAGTCAGGCGATTGCAGTGGTGACCCTCACTTTCGAAACAACCTGCCTTCAGACATCCACAATACTCAACCGGCTCAGAAGATGCCAACTCAAAACCCACAAATTCCGACAATAGTTTCTACCTCCAACACTACTACCCTCAACACAACCTCTTAACTCAACAGTCATCCTATTGCCCTCATCAACATGCACGGACCAGGTTGATGCCCTGCACCAGTCCTCTTTGCCTATCATTTACCTAACCTCATCTTAAACATCTCAACCTCCTGTGTCAGAATCCCTTTAGTCATGCATTCCTGCATGGGATGTCAGCTTTTTCTACAACTGTAACTGCTGAATCGTTGAAACCATTGATGGCCAGATTCTCTTTGCACAAAATGGTTGCCCTTGCTGTACATATAAGAGCTGTCCCTTTGCCATACCCGGGCCTGAAACAATCAATGTAACCTTGAAGTGCCTCCTATAGCCAGAATTACTTTAAAGGGCTTACAATCGAGTACTGCAATCTGTGTGCTGTACAAACAAATAGACAGAAACATAAATATAAAGTGCATCCTGGGGAGAAAGGATATTAAAACCGGTGAAAACAGATACATTTTAAGAAGCTTCAAGAATCAAGATTTGGAATGAAAGATAGGGTACAGGACCATGCACTTATCAGAATCCCAGAGAAGAACTTACCTCCATGATGTAGCAACAGGGATTTCGGCACATGATACAATGCTCAATCAGATGAGTAGAGAGCGCAACGCAGTATGTACACATTTAATTTATAAGCCAAGAAGTGTTAATTTTCATAGAGGTCCTGCAAATGAAAGTGTCTCGACTCTGGATTGGCATCTGGTAGGCAACCTCATCATAGAGGAGATGTGATTCCACTCTAAAAGCCCAGTGACCAGGCCACCTGCTGTGATATGCGCCATTAAGAACATGTGAAGAAACTTCCCTGTTGCCACCAAAAATATGGAACTCCTGTAATCCAGATGCGAATTGACAAGGGCATTGACAACTGGGACATGGCAATAAGGGCTCTTTGTGAGGAGTGGGGTCGAACCATTGAATATTTTCAACTGCAGTAAGCATACAACTTGTGCTTCGAGGGACAGATTACTATTGATATGAATTAGCAGACTGGGCAGTCGCTCCTGTGGAACGGATGTCTGGTCCATGACTAGCTGGCTAAGACTATCATTCCCCTCAGGGATGTTGGTTGAAGTTAGGAGCCCGAAGGGTTTGAGAATTTAAAAGACATCCAACAACAAATATGAGATTAGCACTCTGCCAGTGATAAATCTTCCTTTTCCTCTGTGTTAGACCTGGCATTTCCTGGCATGGTTACCCCTGGTTTTTTGCCTCCACCTCCTCTATTTTTGATGCTGTGATGAATTTCGTTCTGCTGGCATAGAATCTTTGGGCACTTTGCCACTGCTGATCAGTGTCAAAGTGCAAGTGTTCCCTGTATAAAGTGTTATGGTAATTGGTTGTCCATAATTGGTATTTTTGTCTTACTAGTAAAGTCCCTAGTAAAGTGCACTATGTGTGCCAGAGCTGGTAATGCAAATGCTACTAGTGGGCCTGCAGCACTAATTGCGCCACCCTCACAAGTAGCCCAAAAAAGAGATCTGAGGCCTGCCACTGCAGTACCTGCGTGCAATTTGACAACTGCCTTGTCCTGACAAGTGCACCCACTTGCCAGGCCTTATATTCCCTTTTATGCACATCAGACACCACTATAGTAGGCTCAAGGTAGCCCTCTGGGCAGGGTGCAGTGTATGTGAAAGGTATGACATGTACTGAGGTGTGTACCATGTCCTGACAGTGAAATAATGCCAAATTCATTTTTCACTGTTATAAGGCCATCTTGCCCATAGCACAGAATGTGGAATGCTGTTTCACATTTTTCCAGCATATCCTCCCATAGGAGAGATGAAGTTTAGTGCGCCTGAATTCAGAATTTAATAACACATCTGTCGTACTGTTTATGAGGTGCCCCGTGATGGCATTGCGCCTGCAGCGTGAAACATCGTCCACACTGCTGTATTGCTGTTTGTGGCTTGAGCCGTCATCGTAACGGAGGCTGTGAGTGAGGATCACCGCTGCCGGCCAGAGCCGCAATGTGCTGCAGGATTTCTGGAAGACCACTGTGTGGTCCGTTGTACTGTTTACGAGGTGCCCCATGATCGCATTGCCCCCGCAGCGTGAAACATTGTCCACGCTGCTGCATTGTTGTTTGTGGCCCGAGCCGTCAGTGTAACTGAGGCTGTGAGTGAGTTTGTAACTTTATTTTTCGTTTTTCGTGGATTTATAAACATTACTGTAGCCATACGTACAATTACATGACTTTTCGTGCTTATGGAGAGAATAGCAAAATGTGAAAGTACATTTACAGCAGCATTAAGACGTTCAGTCAGGAGAATACCAGCGGATTGCATCTGTCTGTTGTATAGTACAATGCAGTGGTACAATATAGAGGGTAAAAACAAACACATATCTTCTTGTTCAGTGCCATCATAAGGCGTTCCCTAGAGCTGGCCTACTCTTCCTGTAATATCTTGTGCAAAGAGGAACCTATGGATTCCTCCTCCAGCCTAACCCACCCGTGTTTGAAGATGTCTTTCCTGGTCTTCTTCCTCTGCAGCCCTACGAGTAAGATACACATGGTATGGGCCCCAAATATTCTTGGGTCTGCAGCATCAATGCATTGCAGTTATCGGACTGTGTATTACAATAAAATAGATTGGTACACCACTCCGCTAGTGCGGGCAATGGGCACTTCATCCAGCGCTTGGCAACTCTCCTTTTCACCAGTAAGAGTGCAACTACATCTACCAATCTTCGGGTTTCCTTAAGTGGTTCTTTGAAATAATCCCAGCTGAGCTACTAATGTTGTCTCAGGGATCGGGGTTTCGACCATGTCTCGTGAGGCCATAAATACTGCTGTCCAATATCTGAGGATCCGGGGACAATCCCAGGCTAAGTGATCGAAGTTGGCTCCCTCTGCACCACACCTGGCACATTTATCGTCTTCTTGCAGCCCATACCTAAGGAGCCCAGCTGGCGAGTAATAAACTCTGTGAGTGAAATGTATTAGGTGGTGCCGCTAAAGTTGCGATATGGATTTTCAGCCAAAACAGCAGTATGTCCACTGCTCTGCAGGTATGTCCATACCTAGCTTGTTGCACCATTCCTGGTATGGGTAATCTATGTTTATTCCGAATCTTTTTTCCGCGGTCTTTGAGTCTGCATACCATTACAACGCGAGGTCTTTGACCCCGCATACCATCACTCTGCATTTTTTCACAACGCGTATGCATTTACCACGCATGCCTTTACAACGAATTACATTGTAGAGGCATGTATGGAACATGCACTCACGTTGTGAAAAAAAAATCAGACTTCATGAAGATGGAACCAGGAGGAGAGTAGAACCACGACGAGAGAGAGGTAAGGGGTTTGGGTTAATTTTTTAGTGGTGGGGGGTTCGTGCTGGGGTATTGATTTTGTGGTGTAGTGTAGTGTTGTGGTGGTTGTTTAGTGTAGGGTCGTGCTGGGGGTAGTGTTATAGGGTTTAGGGTAGTGTTGTAGTGTTTGTGTAGTGTAGGGTCATGCAGGGGTAGTGTTTTAGGGTTTAAGGTAGTGTTGTAGTGTTTGTGTAGTGTAGGGTCATGCTGGAGGTAGTGTTTTAGGGTCTAGGGTAGTGTTGTAGTGTTTGGTCATGCTGGGGGTAGTGTTTTAGGGTTTAGGGTAGTGTTGTAGTGTTTGTGTAGTGTAGGGTAATGTTGGCGATAGTGATTTAGGGTTTAGGGTATTGTTGTGGTGTTTGTGTAGTGTAGGGTCATTCGGGGGTAGTAGTTTAGGCTTTAGGGTAGTGTTTTATTGTTTGTGTAGTGTAGGGTCATGCTGGGGGTAGTGTTTTAGGGTTTAGGGTAGGGTTGTAGTGTTTGTGTAGTGTAGGGTCAAGCTGGGGGTAGTGTTTTAGGGTTTAGGGTAGTGTTGTAGTGTTTGTGTAGTGTAGGGTCATGCTAGGGGTAGTGTTTTAGGGTAGTGCAGTGTTTGTAAAGTGTAGGGTCATGCTGGGGGTAGTGTTTTAGGGTTTAGGGTAGTGGTGTCTTGTTTGTGTAGTGTAGGGTAGTGATGGTGTGTTTGTGTAGTGTAGGGTCGTGCAGGGGTAGTGTATTAAGGGAGTGTTGTAGTGTTTGTGTAGGGAAGAAAAGTGGTTTATGGTAGTGTTGGGGGGTCGTGTTGGGTAGTGTAAATGTAGGAAAAGGACTGTGTGTCGAGGGTGGGTTGTGCAGGGGTAGTACATTAGGGTGTAGGGTAGTGTAGGGTAGGGTAGGGTACTCTCACTTACCTTTAAAACTTTTACAATGAGTATACCTTTAACATGCATGCCTTTACGTTGTAGTGGCATGCGTGGTAAAGGCATAGTCGTTGTAAAAGTTTGCGTTGTATAATTTACGGGGTGATTGTATTTGCGGTGTTATAATTGCAAAGTGATTGTATGCGGATTAAATGTTTGTTGAAAAATGTCACATATTCCCGGTATGACTTGATCTGTGCTACGTTGCTGTTTCCCCCGGAGAGTGTATACAGTATTGAAATCCCACACTGTGGGGACAGTGCCTGCAACCAATATGTAAATGATGCCAGTTCCTGTCGTTCAGTTATCTCATCTCCTCGCAGCACACATAGATACTGCCTCACCCGATGGTAGTGGTATCAGAAAGTAATGTTATCTTTGGTGTGTGTGCTTGCGTCTGTGCCCAGGTTTTGACCACTCCATCCAGAAACAAGTCCCCCATGCATCTTATATTAACATATGCAGTTCTTGTATGGCCTCCATCTCCTCACTCAGTGGGAACCATCTACACCATTTCACAGGAAGTTTCAGGGAATACGGAAGTGTGACCTTCTGCTTATCTGCAGATTGGTACCTCGAGTCCCTACCGGGTCAATGATTTTAACTCTTCACTGTGACTTGCCCAGCACGTACTGCGGGAGGTGGAGAGGACTCACTTCATCTCTCTTCATGTACAAGGGAGGAAGCTTGCAAGGGCCATGCAAACAGTAGTATTCATGAGATTTCTTCAGAGCCCTATAATAGGCTTCGAGGTCTGGAACATTAAGTCCACCTTCTGAGTATGGTTTTATTAGCATTTACCATTGCACCTGAGGCTGCTTCCCAGCCAAGGCCATTCTGATCATAAGGGTGTGAAACAGCGTCTTCAGTAATGGAATAGGTATGCTTGCGAAGAACAGAAAATGTGGAATGACTATCATCTTCATTAGTGCAATGTGACCCAATACCGATCATGGTAGACGGCGCCATTTGTGGATGGCTTCAGAGAGATGCTCCATTGTGTGACCATAGTTTTCCTAATTTACCACTTCTGAATCAGGGCATACCTGGACCCCAAGTACTGGATCTGTTGTCCACGTTATTGGATATACCATCTGTACTGGGATTGTAATGGAAGTGAGAGGAAATATAATTGATTTACTTGAATTTATTCGCAGATCTGAGTGATGTCCAAATTTCTCCACCTCCAGCAATATTGGTGATAGGTTGTGTTCTGGATTGCGCATATACAACAGTATCATCTGCATATGCTAATAATATTGAATTATAGTGTGGAAACCTTATATCTCGATGGGCATAATATTCTTGCATGTCGCAAGGTAAGGGTTCCACAACCTTAGCATACAACAAAGTTATATACTGGCATCTCTGACTAGTGCTGCTAGTGATCTGGATCGGGGCTGAGAGCAGGCCGTTCATGTGAACCCCTGCTATCGGATCAGCATGTATCACTTTAACCAGTTTTATGAACACCTCTCCCACTACTACGTGCCTCATCACAGCTGGAGAAAACTCCACTCCACCGAGTCAAAAGTCTAATAAAAGAAATACATTTAAAAAATTGCACTTACCGCCATGGGTTGCCACACAATGTCCTTCTCATTTCTCCTCGAAGCTTTGGGACCCAGGAAACTGCACTACCCAAACCTGACACTGCTGTCATGCGGATAAACGTATGAGAGAAGCATCAGTATTGGAAGGAGCAGCCTCTCTTAGTGCTCTTGAAAGCACTAGGGGACATATTACCATGGGCATTATCGCTGCTTTAGCTGGAATTTTTCCCGCTAAAGCGGCGATAATTGTATCGCCCTATTACCTAGCTGTCGCTAACACCAGTTAACGACAGCTAGTAGGAGATAGCGGGCATTTAGGTGCCCACTTTGCATGTCAGCGATAATTATCGCTAATGGCATGCAAAGTGGGCGTGCCAAGATGTTAGCGACTGGAAACAGTCGCTAACATCTCTATCTCCTATTACCAACTTTTGGAAATAATCGCGCTAAGCGTGATTATCTCCAAAAGCTAACGCCTGCCCAGAGCTGTTCTTAGCAATGTTATCCAATGGTAGGTGGATAACATGGCTAAAAGCATTTGCTCGGTAATGCATGAATATCGCTGACTTTACAGCGATATTCATGCATTTCGGCCGATTTTTATCGCTTAGTAGATAAACCTTGATAATAGCAAGGCTCCTAAGCGATAAAAATCGGCTGAGCTCGGCGATATTAATATTGCCGCTAAACCAACATAGCGATAATCATCGCTAGTTGTTGGTAATATGCCCCCCGATGCCTGTTCTTTCTCTAACCCAACTGTCTAAGACAGCTAGGTTAGAGAAGTTTAAAATGTGCATGTCTGGCTGGTCATCACAAGACGATTGACCAAAGGGACCAGCACACTTTTAAACATAAGTGCACAGCGACCTGATGCTACTCAACAGCAATTGTCTCGCACCTTACCGACATTTGGTTCAGGATGGATTGATGACAAATAAAATGGTAATAAATAAACTTTAGTACCATTTTATTTGTCAGCTCTGGGGGGCATTTTTTAGCCGGGCTGCTCTTAGTCTGTGGTCTGGACGTACAACAGAGTTTATCACACACACCTGTTGTGCCCAATATGTCCTGACCCATCGGACCAGGCTACATACTGCCCACTTTTCTCCACCAGTCCTAGATTGAAAATTCTGTGCCCACTGCTATTCCTGGTTTAGTTTGCCATGTCAACCCTGGGGTGGCAGGTCAGTCCAGTTTGGGGGAAGTAATAAGTAATCAATAGTTAGACTTTCTTTTGGTAGGATGCACCTTTGGGTTGTGGACAAAACTGGGACCTGAGTTCCTTGACAAATTTCCCTTATCTCAATAGGACCCATAGCGCTGAGTGCATAAAACATAACATTGATGCATCCTGACATGTTCGAACCAATTGTAGTGTTGGATGGCGTTTTAGGATCCGAGCAAATATTCCTGATTCATGCCCTTATATAGGTACAATTCACATTGCTCTAATATAGGCATAGAAATCATTCTCCTATTTAGACATAGTCCATGCAGTTGAAATACAGGCATGGCTACTTCCACCCGTACCAAAACATCACAACGATTCATTGGAAAATCGGTTTAATCAGTCAGGGATCTCCCCTTGCTTGAATATTGATTTGTCCAAGAACTCATGTACTTTACAAAGAACTACTATTCCCTTGGGGTTCTTTACTGAAGGTATTATGATCGACTTTACGTCAAACTAGACACCTTCAAGGTATAAATATGCCTTCACTTGCTCTAGCAAGACACAGTGGTTGGGAGCAGTTCGACTATCTACTTGCCCGACGCAGCTCGCCACATCAAGTGCCGAAGGAAGCCAACCCTCCCGCTGACGCACTGATCGAGAAGCTGTCCTTTCTCTCACTGAGAATCCAGTTCCAGTGTTTCCAAGCTCCCCTTGTGGGGGGTTGAGAAATCGAGTCCCGAGACAGAGATACCAGACCTCCTTCATTCTAAACTAAGGTATGGAGCTGATTAGAACCTAAGAGAAATCTTGGATAGATTCTTTGGCAAAAAAAAAACTATACTACCTGATACTTACTCCCTCCCGCGCACTAGACTTAGGGTAGATACATTGGGGTAGGCGTATTTTAGAAGCACTAGTTGAGTATTTTTAGTCATTGTTATTTATGTATGTATTTTTATATGGTTTAGAAACCATACAATGCTCTTACAGTATTATTTTATAATATTGTTCTCGCTGCACGCATTATACTTAGCCGCCTGCATTACGATTGTAGTAATTCACTTTACTTGCATGAGTACGAAGACTGTTCAATAAAACCTTTTATTGAAAACGCCTGTCTCTCTATTTCTCTGCACCTCTGTAGAAACGAAGCATGCATGATTGACTCAGTGAAATACTTATCTATTGTTTTCGCGACTCTAGAGATACATTTCTAATTTTTGGGAAACAAAGTTGTCATGTTTATGCGGTTGTCAGGAACTAATCCCATCTTGTGTATTCGAGAAAGTTTCTAGTGGCCTCTGAGCTAGCTATTACGTTTAATACATTTGATAGAGACTTAGTCGACCTCAGTCATACGTCTAAACTATAGGATATATTATTCCAATGCGCAGAGCCTATTGGGAATATAGGAACTACACTACAGTGGAAGAAAAATCAGCTTCGCTTCAGCTGTAATCTCATGTGTGTGTCAAATTTGGGACGACATTCATTCAATACTTTATTTCGGTCTTCTTTGGACCATAAAAGTGCATAAGATCAAAGATACATCACATTGAATTTTAAAATCATCATCACAGCAATTAAACAATCTCGACAATTATACCAAATAACAGGGATGGGGGAATTGTTTCCACATTTTATCATTAATTTACAGATAAAATCATTTATATATAAAAAAAATACAATAATTATATATTGTATTAAGGTTAAAAATCATACATTCCATTAGAGTTTAAAATATTACTATACGATCGATCAATCACTACTAAAATACTCCAATATAATGTTATAAAGATTGACAAACGACATTTTGAGATAAAAATTAAGTGGACTTATTACCTCCTTATAATAGTTTAGGTAAAACGCTACTGCAGTTACAATTTTAGACCATTTTTGGCTCTAAAGAACATTATGTTCATAAGAAACCATGACACACAAAATACTTCCTGATCGCAAAATCCGTTCTGCCTGTCTGCAGTGTCTTAGATTGAGGATGTTGCAAAGGGGTTTAATCCATCTTTCTCTCGAGTATTGGTAAGCCGGGCAGAAAAATAAAATATGCATATCATTTTCCTTGACAGATGTAACACTTTTGCAAAAACCACATTTGTCAGAATCTTTATCTTGTGCATTCTTGCCCCATTTGGATTTCTTATTGTTAGTTTGCAAGACCCCATATCTGAATTTAAGGTATAATGATTTTGCTACCGAGGGGTTAAACTCATCCAAGAGAATTTCAAATTTAGGAATGTCTTTAAACTGGAGAAACCATGTGGTCAGAGGTCCTAAACTGATATCCTGTAGCAATGTGTTACTTAAATAGTTCCAAAATGAACGTTTTAATATTTTGCTACAGGATTTCGTTAGCTCTTGTGGGTTTTCCCAATAGTTTATATAGTCCTATTTATTTGAACCAGGAGGCAATATGTTTAAACCATAGGATATCTTTTATGATACCAAAGGGCATTATCTCTCGTCACCCCGATCTGTAGTGGACAAGCTTGTCCGTTGTCCAAATTCTTATCCAATACATAAGGGGACGTAACGCAGCAAGACTATCGGTACGCTGAAGATTAATGTCTAGGAAAACTGGTACCATTGGAGTTCTATTAGGTAAAGATAGTAACCTTCGTACAAAATTGTTTTCATCCACTTCAAAGTTACACTTGCAGTGTGGACCCCAAAGTTGTGCCCCATAGAGGGCTGCTGACTGGCCTTAAATTTAAAGACCTCTATAGCAGGTGATGCAGCCTTAGAAGTACTCTCTCTATGTTTCTTTATAATAGGCATAGAATTTTGGAGCAAAACTAATTAAAGTTTTTCCAATTGGGGTTTCCATGACATTTTGGAATCCAACGTGATACCTAAATAATTAAAATTATTCACATACTCTAATCTTTCACCTTGCAGTTCTCGCTTTTTTCTAAACGTTTTACTTGGGTCAATAGACATATATTTTGTTTTGCTAGGGTTAATTTCAATTCCTTTTTTGTTACAGTATAAATGAAAGGTGTTTATCAGGTTTTTTAGCCCACCGGGAGACTGGGAAATTAGGATGGTGTCATCTGCAAAGAGTAGTGTGGGTATCACCTCCCCCCCTAACTTTGGTGAATCACTCTTACTTCCTTTGAGGAAGGAGGGGATGTCATTTACGTATAAGGACAACAAGGTTGGTGCCAACACACAACCTTGTCGCACTCCACGCTTCACTGGAATTTCTCTTGTCAGTTCTCCTTGTGGTCCCCACCTTACTTTTGCAAAGTTACTTCCGTGCATCCTAGTGATTTGGACTAGTAATTCAATAGGTACTCCAAGGTTTCCCATATGGATCCAAAGACTTTTTCTAGGGACCAAATTGAAAGCAGCTCTAAGGTCCATGAATGCTACATACAAATTACCCTGTCTAATCGTAATATACTTCCAACATAGGCATTGAAATCTGAAGACTTGATCGATGGTGCACTTCTGATCTTTTTCCCAAACCCTGCTTGAAATTCTGTTAACAGATCAACTTCTTCCATCCAGGATGAAAGACGCAACAATATATGCCTGGCAAATATTTTCTGTGGAATGTCTATCAGACTGATCGGGCGATAATTCGCCGGATCAAGTCTGTTCCCTTTTTTAAAAATCGTGGTAATTTCAGCCCCCCTCCATGTATTCGGTATCGGGTCAAAAATTTCTATTGCATTGCATAAAACATTCATATAAGGAGCCCAGATTGTCAGGTCATGTTTTAGTAGGTTGCCGTGTATTGTATCAGGATCCTGAGCTTTGCCAGATTTTATTGTTTCTAAACCATAGTTAGTTTCTTTTAATGAGAAATGTAAATTGGCTACCTTTGCTAGCTCAATCATTTCACCCATCAGTTCAAAATTGTCAGTATTAAGTTCAGTATTGGATTCAGAGAAAAGAGCAGAAAAATGGTTAACCCAGGTATCCTCATCCAAATAGAGGTCTCTATGTTTGCTACCTGTCCTCCTATTACCTTTCGAGATTAAAATCCAAAAAACAGCTTGATCCTTTGTCTTGGCTGCATTTATAATACCTGCCCATATCTCTTCATCCCAAACTCTCTTGGCAGCAACTAATGTTTGATTGTAGGCACACCTTTTTGCCCTAATTTCATCAATATCTTTACTTTTTATTGCTTTTATTAACTCAGACTTCGCTGTTCGAGAATCCTTGCTGAACCATGGTTTACCATTGTTGGCCCTTTCAGTTGTCTCTCCCTTCTTACTTTGTATTGTTTTGCTTAGTATAGGGCCTAGAGCTTCTACCAGCCTACCATGAATATCAGTCATCGTAAACGGCGGGACATTACTCTCGGTATACGGAGATAAAATATCTGAAAAAGTTAAGTAGATATTAATCATTGCCTTTTTGTCCCCCAAGATGTTTGGCCATTTTACAGCATGATCATTCCTATTTAGCATAATTTGATCATATAAGGGGTCATAATTCTCTTTTGCAAAATCTGCTATAGAGAGAAGTTCTGTTGAGGCCCTCAAACTCAAAGGTAGATGATCACTCTCTGTTCAAGAGATTATTTTAAAGTCACACAAGAAACACCAGCAGCTTAGTGACACCATCATATAATCTATGTGACTTTGTGAAGTGTTTCTACGAAACGTATGGGCTTTAGGTCTATCAGATGGAAGACGCCTGTTACATGATCTAAGATTATGTGTCAAGGTTAAACCTAAGAGCTGAGTCACAGCTGTTGTGCATTTCACCTCCTTTTCGCTAGCCAGAGATGGTATATTATATGCTTGGTCTTGGGACTCCATCAAATCACCAAAGCCGAGCACTGGCTCATAGTTACAATTAAAGTCACCAGCTATAAATACACTTGGGCTATGGCCTAATGTTTCAAGGACACTGTCCAGCTGATTAATAACTAGTGATGCACCATGTGAAGGAGATGGTCTATTATATACATTAAAGAAATATGTAACTTTGTCATCTTTAGCCTTTAGTTTTAGACCCAGTATGTCTGTAGAAGTAATATCTAGAGAGGTAATCACAATTTGCAGAGACACACAGACCCATATAGTCAATCCTCCAGAGGGTCTTCCTTTTACTGATGGGGTCGCCCCCATCCAGTACGTTTTGTAACCTACCCTGTGGGGACATTCTAAAATCCAAGTCTCTTGCAAAAATATGATATTGTACATTCCAATAAATGCATGCCAAGTGGGATCCAGCAAATTTCTATTTAACCCTGCGATGTTCCAGGAGATAATATATAAGTCTTGGCAGTTGCTATGCTCTCTAGGGCAGCAAGAATCATTTCTCGATATTTCCATACTTGGATTTAACTTTGATTTTTTGTCTAGAGCAAGTAATGAATGAGGAGAAAGGTATCGGCCCTTTGCTTATTCACAAAGTTATTTACCCCACCTGTGCAACTAATCATATCTGTATAGTTTCTCTCCTTACATACTTCCCTCTTATCTAGGATTGAAGGAGGCTCATAGTCTCTTAAAGACTTGTCGCTCCTAGATGGCAGTCAATCGACCCCCTCCAACCCCATAAGAAAAGAGAAGCGATTTGAAGTAAGTATGTTGAACATGGGGGGCGGAATAGTCCTAGATTTTAAGTTCCCTCATCTCCAGGGATTATCCATTAAAGCTTTTGGGTAAAAATAGCTTAGGCCTCTAGTGGAAATACCTCCCTCATAACCTCAGTGAACCAATCTCGAATATGGTTTGTCACCCTACGATCTCTACAGTTTATAATAATTATGTCCCCGGGAATATCCTTCAGTCTTATTCCATTCCAATCTAACCTTCTAACATTTAGAATTTCACCATCTAAATGTGCAGGTAATAGTCTGGTTATTCTTAGCCAATGCATAGCTTTATTCTTAAGTTTATGATGATCCCTGGTGGCAACTCGGGCACCCCTGTTAGTACAATAACGAGGGGTTCTGCCTCCGGCGGAAGATCAATGTGATTTGCAGGCCCCGTAGTCTGTTTATCTTTATTAGGGGTCCTCTGCATGTTAACCTGATTCCCCTGGGCTTTCTTGTTTAGTCGCCTATTTTCTGGTATATCTCTAGTGTTAGTAGACTCTAAAGCTATGTTCTGGCTCTGTATACCTATGATGTTATCACGGACCATTGGATGCGACTTGTTACTAATTTCATTGTTAGTTACTATGGGCACTATCCTCATCTCTGGATCAATCAAAGAAGGCCTCTTAGGCAACAAATCTTTAAGTAGGTTGGAATTAGCAATTCCGATATCTGTAATGGATGGACCCCAATTGCTAATTTATTCGCTTGACCCTCTCAACTATAGGTAATAGCAAGGATTTCATCAAATGCTCAATGTTGTTCATTAATGTTTGCTGAGAGTGTGTAGTCAAAAAACCCTGGTTATCCCCTCCAGCATGTGAACCTTTGGGTTTATTCGGACTTTTAACAGCCCTGCGGGATTTTGCTCGACTTCCCTTTTGCTTCACGCCACCCCTCTTTCTTTTTAAAGGAATGCCAGCCCCTGGTAGTTTGGTACTAGTGATCTTCTCAGGAATAAAATTACTAGAAACTACAAGTAATGATTCATCCTAGGGTGGTTTTGATTGTGAATCTAAACTGGTGTCAGAGATAATGGGATCCCTATGGGTCGCTATTCGAGCTGAAAGGTCTTGGAGCTGTGGGGGAATACCTATATCATTTGATTGTTCGTTGCTAATACTGGTAAGCGTAGGTGTTCTTGCTGACTGAATAGCCCCCAAAGATGAGCGTTTGCTCTGCCATTCTGAGGATATTCGTCTCTCAGTTAGTGCTATTTGTTTTTCTAAAACGGAAGTAGCCCTTGTAATAAATGCATCTAATGTCCCTCTCACAGAGCCCCCCACTGACGATTTCCGTCCTAAGTTCAGGATGTTATTCATATTTTATGCCGTGTACTTAACACAATAAACAATGGTTAAAATGTGAAGTCTTTCTGTTAATACATATAGTCTTACTTCAATGTCCGTGGGATCAAAGGGGGTAGCCTAGCCCGGCTCTTGCCGGCCCCTGATGGCCACAGCTTCGCCCGCTCGTCCCGCGCTCGTCCCGCGGCTCGAAGGGTCCCGCTGCTAAAAGGGTCCCGCTGCTAAATGCGCCTCCTGGCGCTGTTGTGGCGTCACTAATGCGCACCGCCGCTGAGGATGCCGGGGGATGTAGTCCCGGGGCGGCGGCGCGGTAGGCGCGGTTGCTGGCGATACTTTGTGGTGTCCAGGAGAATGCGGGAAGGTAAGGCTCTCCCCCTTCACTGCAGAGTCAAAGGCGCTCCTCTATGCCTTTCTCCAAATCAATGTTAGTCCCCCCATTTGGGACGACAACATAGTAGGTGCAGCCACAATTTCTGTCTACAACTGAACAACCTAAATTCCCCAGATCTTCCTTGGCCACCTCAAGCTGAAAGGGAGTCTTGCAGTGGTAGGCTTAAAAGCTGCATGCCCATGATCTTCCTACATGTCTGCACATGTATGGCTTCCTTGAGGTATGATTGCAGCTTCCCCACCAGATAGGAGTTTTATAGGTGTGAATAGGAACTGAGTTGTCTAGTTACCTTTCCCTCAGTTGCCTATCTATTACTTTTTTCAGGCTGGATAGGATACATCCGCCATCTGTAAAGCTGTTTCCTCTATTTGGAGGGATACAATAGCACCCTGCAGACAATGATACTACAGATTATCTGGAGTCTCAATGATTCATTTCATGTGTGTCTTTAGTGAGTAGAGAGTTAATGGTGGCCTTCATAGTCCTGAAGTAAAGCTAATAGAGAGGCTTCACAGTCTAAAGATTGTTCACCAAGCCAACTTCTAGTCTTAAACTTGCCCTCAAGTGTATTGTGGCTGCTGGAATATTTTCTTACAGGCGGTGCAGTGAATCTCCTCCAAGACAGAAACTAAGGCTTCTGGATAGGCATGATGCCCATACTGCAGGTCTGGGAGGAGGGTTGAGTTCCTGACCCTGAGCATGGGGGTGGCTGAGGAACTGCAGAGTATTGAATTCAGTTGGTTGACACCGTGAATTATTGCTGTCTCCTTCTTTTTCAAGGACTTCACGTGTACAGTGGGGTAGGTATTTTCTCCAAACCAGACTTCCAAATAGGTATATTTCCAGGCTGTGGGAATGGTCATATTGCTCTGGTGCCTAGAGAACCTTTGTCTTGTCTTGATTTCCCTGGAGATGGTTAGCCACATTATTGGTGTTTAAGGCATCCATTGCACATTGCATTCCTGCTTTGGTGCTATCCATTGTAACGATGTCCAATCCGCATATTGGATGATGTGAAGGTTAGTTGACCCTACCTTGGAGTGTACTAGTCAGCCAGCCTCCGTCAACTTCCTTTGATCTGCTGTATATACGTTAGATAGCAGAGGAGCCAGGGCACATCCCTTTTCTTTGTCACCTGCTTCAAGGCATGGTTGGTGTACAGGTTTGGTGTCACGGTGCTTTTTCACACACACCCATATCCCTGTGTATAATGAGATTATTTCCTTAGACAGTATTGGAGGTATGCTCCAAGCTTCAAGTTTCTGCCATTGCGTTGCCCGGTCAACCCTATCAAATCCTGCGCTATAATCCATGAAACGGCAAAAGAGTGGTAGCTGATTGATTGTCAGGCTGATGTTTCAAGAAGGGCAATGCTGTGATGTCACCCACTGTGGATGCCGCAATCATGAAACCTGATTGAAAGAACAGCAGTACTTCATTGTCTAAATCCCAGGCCTCTAGTATTTTGAGAAGAGCACAAGAACATGCCTCTACATCCAAGAGCACTATTAAGTGGTAGTTTGAAGCTTTGGTCTGGTCCTCGTTCTTGTATGAAGGGCACAACCTTGACCCTCTCCATGCTTCAAGAACTGATGATGTTAAAAAAGCATAATTTAAGAGCAGTGTTAACAACATAGAACTCAGTTCTGGTGTGCATTGAAATATGCTGGCTGGAAAGCCATATGAACTAGGCCCTCTGTCTTTTTTCATGTGCCTAACCCTGTCAGCATTTGTTAATTTTGGTACTGAACCTTGATGGGGATCTACTGCTGCAGTTGGTGCAGAGTGATAGGGCACCGGGGGCTGCTCTGAATATAAATCGATCACGCATCTTACCCGTGCCCCTTCCGAAACTCAATTTTCCTTTGTAGCCTTATTGTTTTTTAGCTTATTGATGTGTTCCCAAAAACATGCCTGATTTTGTTTCTTAAGAAGCTGGAAGATGTTTATCCATTCCTTTTGGTTTATATCATTCTTTTGCTCTGATACCGTTTTCTCGTACTGCATGCTTATATGTTAAACTGCAGTGTGAAAAAAATATACTTTTCATTCAAATATAATATCGCTAGGGAGACAACGGTAATTATGAAGCACACAAAATTCTTTTTTAAAAAATTAACAAAATGTTATATTTATTATGTATATATACTCAAGTTAAAAAACATTAAAATTCATAACATAAAATGAAAGAAAATACAACATCTAATCAAATATACACAAAGGCATCATTAATTCATAAAAACAGTGGCGGACAATAATAGTCCCCTTCTCGACGCGAGTTTCGGCGTTTTCACAAGAACGCCTTCTTCAGGAGCCACATGTACAATCTGAACATGCAGGGGAAGGATTATCCTCTGTGGAGATAAATGCAAATGCTTGAGTTCTTCTGATAGAAGTCTATCGTCGGCTCAGAGTACTAATACTCTGTTTAACGACGAGTGTGATTTATTTTCTTGTGGGCACCGTCATGTATTGTCCAGGCGCTGATGTGTTTTAACCCGGTAGTTAATGGTCCACGTATTTAATTGCTGCTTATTGAAAAGTGGCGCTCGTTATTCCTGATATTAAGCTGCGCAGTGATTATCATGTAGCTGGATAAAGCTGACGTTTAGTGTAATGTATTTCACGCTTCTAGATTACAAAGGTAGCATGCTCCTAAGCCGACTTCCATGGAACTGATCAACTTCGAGCGGCGAAGGGGTCACGGATGTATCTCTATAACGGTTAGAGCATCCGCGGTAACATCAACCTGCGGGCGTCACGACCGATGTGTCAGATGGCGTCCCGCAGCCGTTGGAAAGAATAACGAGCGCCACTTTTCAATAAGCAGCAATTAAATACGTGGACCATTAACTACCGGGTTAAAACACATCAGCGCCTGGACAATACATGACGGTGCCCACAAGAAAATAAATCACACTCGTCGTTAAACAGAGTATTAGTACTCTGAGCCGACGATAGACTTCTATCAGAAGAACTCAAGCATTTGCAGTTATCTCCACAGAGGATAATCCTTCCCCTGCATGTTCAGATTGTACATGTGGCTCCTGAAGAAGGCGTTCTTGTGAAAACGCCGAAACGCGCGTCGAGAAGGGGACTATTATTGTCCGCCACTGTTTTTATGAATTAATGATGCCTTTGTGTATATTTGATTAGATGTTGTATTTTCTTTCATTTTATGTTATGAATTTTAATGTTTTTTAACTTGAGTATATATACATAATAAATATAACATTTTGTTAATTTTTTAAAAAAGAATTTTGTGTGCTTCATAATTACCGTTGTCTCCCTAGCGATATTATATTTGAATGAAAAGTATATTTTTTTCACACTGTTGCTTTTCCCTGTCAAACATATTCTGTTGCCTTAGCAGGGGGTCCTTGTTATTTACGCCTATATGTTAAACTGCTGCAGTGAACCTTGCTGTAGGAATATATTTGTGTGCTTGCTGATACTTGCATAAAGATCTTCTATTGGAGACAATGGTTTTATTATAACGAATGTGTGGCCTCCATTGCCTGCCATTTCTTGGACGGACCAGCTTGCCAGATGAGCTCTTAGATCTTCTATGAGATTGTCCCAAGCCTGATGCATGGATGCTGAACATTTATTGATTTCCTTCACATCCTTCTTACCTAGCCAGGCAGTGCTGATTAGAGTGTGTTCCAGTCTCCAATTAATTCTCCTCACTAGGCTTGCAATTTCATCCCCAGTTGAGGAGCCCATGTGGTTACTTCAGTCCGTTAAAGTAGATGCTAAGTCCAAAGTGAACCCATTTGAGTTGTGATAGCTTTCTGATAGGATGCCCTGCGCACAATTGATGAGCTGCTCTGCTAGAGGCTCTGACAGAAAGACATAGTCAATTGTTGAGATTCCTTTACATGTAGGGGGAAACAGCAGTTGGATTTCATGTGCCTCTATCTGTTGTTAAGCAAAAGTCAATTTGTAAGTTCTTAAGAAGTCTTGCATACATTACCCCACTTTGGACTTAAAGATGGGTTCATTTGTGTTTCCCAGCTGCGCACAAAAAGTTGCTTATAAGCAAACTTTTGTGACTTGGGAAGTCTGAGAAGAATCCCTCGAGCCTATCACAAAGGTCTTTTACCATGGTCGCCTTGGAATTGTTTGGTAACATTGAAATACCAATTGGCAAGCAACAAGGCAATTGGTTTTTGATAAATCTTCATGCCTGTGATGGAGGCTGCCTGTAAATCTGGGGAGCTGGAATTAATTGAAGTGGCCTTTAACTTGCTTGTGTGTTTAATGAAGATGGATCATCGTACTGAAGGACGCCCAGAGAGGCTGAGTTGAAACACCAACTTAAAGATTACATAGAAGCCGGGCAAGATCGACAAAGAGAGGGCTCAGGTGTCTTGAATGCACAACATATGATTCTTCTACAAATAGGCTATTGCTTGTTTACTCTCTCTAATGCTTTTGAGGCCAGACATGTTTCTTTTTTTTCTTTTTTTAAATTTTTTATTCATCATCATCAAGAATACGCAGAAGTACATGTTACAGAGAGAGAGAAAAGGGAAAAAAAGAAAAATTAAGATAATATAGCTCTTACATCAATTTTCTCAAATCCAATAATTTCCGACATAAAAGAAAGAGCGATATCCGCGGTTACAATAGAGAAATGTGTCCTTCAGTAATATAGTACAATCAGTAAACATTCCATTTATAATCAGACTCATTATTTAATGCCTGATTTACATCTCTCCTAGACTCTGCTTCCATTCTGATACTGGAGCCGATATCCTTCTCCCGGCTGCTTTTCTTTTCCTTTCCCTTTTTTCATATAGGGCTTTCTCTAGTACATATGTAGCCAATACCCGGGAGATCCATTGTTGCAGTGTTGGCGGATTTGGGTCTTTCCAAAGAGTAGCAATACATAATCTGCTGAGAGTCACACTAACAGACTCTCCCATCAAACAAAAGCAAGACATCAACAGCACACTGGACATGATCCTGAAAAAGCTAGCGGAGGTCCATGACCCAGCCAAAACTACAAAACAAACTACGGACGCAATACAACTAGAGCTGGCCGCAGTTAGAGCAGATATCCACGCGGCAAACAATAGACTGACGGTGGTAGAACAGAGGGTTAGCGACATAGAAGATGGAGACCAACAGACAAATAAAGCCCTCAAGGCACTAACGGAGAAAACTGCAATACTTGAAAGACAGACGGCAGAACTTGACGACCGTAACAGAAGGGGAAACATAAGGATTCTTGCTGTTTCGGATGGGGGAGACAAAATTGGGTCCTGCATGGCTCTAATCGAGGACATGATCCCCAAAGTCACCAACATCAAATTAAACCACCCTTTCGAACTAGACAAAGCATACAGAGTGCCATCCTTCTAAACCACGAAAAATCACGTCCAATAATATGCAAACCTCTACGATTACAACAAACTGATGCCATTTCCGGGGTAGCAAGAAAAACCAAGAATATGCAATGGAATGGTCACAA
Organism: Lissotriton vulgaris; assembly: GCF_964263255.1. Taxonomy (NCBI): domain Eukaryota; kingdom Metazoa; phylum Chordata; class Amphibia; order Caudata; family Salamandridae; genus Lissotriton; species Lissotriton vulgaris. Next base: position 532,920,051 of record NC_141693.1, on the reverse strand, counting down.
GATAATCCTCACACAGGATTACTCCAAACCCACTGTTGACTTAAGGAAGGGTTTCTTGGCCTTGAGGGACAGAATAAGGAAGTAGAACATTATCTTCTTATTTGTGGGACCAGCGAAATTCAGAATTAGTGACAAAGGGAAAACTCTCATCTTTGAGGACCCAAGGGAGCTCTCCAGATACTTACTAGGTCTGTTGCACCAAGAGATAGAAACCGCACAGCCAGGATCAAGCAAGAGAAGAGCATCGACGGAACTAAGAGTGGAATGAACCGGGAATTCAACACCTGCAATACTTGTAACACTCACTTAGGATTTGAAACCGAGTCTGCCTCAGTACTCAAGAATATACCTCAGCACCCAGCCAAAATCAATCAAGGACAATGCCGATGACAGTGACACAATGCATCTACCTCAAAACGGAGTGCTATGCTCATTGATCTGCCTCAATTCTGCGCCAACCTCACCAGCATAAAATTATGCAATCATCTTAAAAGTCTAAACTCATTAGACAATAAGCTTCTAAACATAACTCACAGGAGGGGCATAAATCACAGTGGAATATAATCTCACTAGCATAAACTATAATAAGCAAACCAACCTCATACATAAAAAACACATGTAAAGGTATAACACAGAGTGCATAAAACAAAGTACACACATTACATTTCCTAGCACCACAAAATAACATTAAGTACTGGCTCCCTACAATCCTAACAGTCCCACTGGCCAACTGGCCATCTCTCAGGGGCTTAGATGCCCTATGTCCAGAGTGTCAGGGCTGCTGCCTATTCAGCAAAATCCAAAGTGCACCACTGCACGAACCTAAACGTAGCAGCTGCCCACTACTTGCTGGGCAGCTGTGAAGTTCCCTGGCACTCACTGTGTCTTTGGTCGCTCTCAGGGACTCTCTCCCAATCATGCCCAGTTCGTGGCACTTTGCACAAAGGAGGGGGGTTGCACCTCTGTGCCCTCTGGACCCCCCTAGGCACTAAATCACATGACCCCTCGTTGGGGTGGCCCGCCCAGGCGCAGATAATGCACCTTGATCTGCCCCTCACACTCTGGGGCTCTCAGGAGCTTTCGTATCCACCCCAAAAGAACAGGACCTGCCCCTTAAGAACTGTGGGGCCCAAAGAGGTTCCCTCTGGTGCTCTAGAAACTGCTCAACAACTTTGGTGTGGCCCGATGCCAGATGGGGCCGCTCTGACTCTGCTTCTCTCAACCCGGACTCCCTCGAGCTCTACTCATCAGCTCCGGGCGGAGGCAGGATACTTCTCTTAGCGGCGGCAGCACTTCTTTCACAGGGCTTCCCTTTTCTCCTGGGAGCCCTGCGCTGCCGTTGGCGGCCTCGGACACATTGAATCTTTACCCACGCCCCCTCTTGAAACCCGGGACTTCACTCCCCAGAACTGGCGGAGGCGGAGTGGGCTCCTGTCCTCTCCACACACCATCATGCCCTTTTTCCTGCCCTGACGCACTTCCGCCTGGTGCCCCGAGCACGGTCTGGCGGTCGCCTGGCGTCCTCTTCCGGAAATGGGACCACGGCGGTGAAACATGGGCTGGGCTCCCGCTTCAGTAATAAAATCATAAATGCGGCAATGAGGGGTAGGCTCCCTCTGAATTAAAAATCTAAAGCGGGGTGGGCACCCGCCATGAAAATAAAGCATGAAGCATGGTGGGCACCCGCAAAAGTCACGACATGCGGGGTGGGTACCCGCCTCCATGTTAAAAGCAAAAGTCGGCAGAAACACGGGGTGGGCACCCGCAAAGCATCAAAAGACTGCGGGGTGGGCACCAGCCATTAAGGCATAACGGAGGATTCCCTATGATGGGGATTTCCTCTCCAAGGGCTTCAGATCAGCGCTGCGCAGCCCCCAGGCTCATTTTCTTTGGTCAAATTAAAAATATAGCGCTCCCAGGGTGCTAGAAGCAAGAGTCCTGCTTGTGGAAGGGTAAGTCCTTAGGTATCAAGAAAAGCAAAGAGGGTCCCAAATAAAAGATCTTCTAGGTCCAAGGGCAAGGCAGGGCCCACGGATGCTAGCCCTCATGGCAGAACCCCTCCCCCCCCCCCCCCCCCCACACTCTGGCCCCAGAAGCAGCATGCCCCCAGCAGGAACAGCACACCAAGAACTGAACATTTTCATGGGGTCAGAGCCCCTATATTTATACCAGTATTTACTGTGTGTAAAGGTGCAGGGCATGAGGTAATCAAATGCGACTGGTTCAGGGGAGCTTTGGAGCACTTTGTTTTGCTCAGCTCCTCTCTCCTTTGTCAGGTGGGGGCTCAGCGATCAAACACCACAGGGGGCGGATCCAGCATTGTGGAGGGAAGGCACAGTCCTATTCAGGTCCCAGGTGCAACTCTTCCTTCCCATCTGCATGCAGATCTCTCTATTCACCACTGGGCAGACTCCCCCGGCTCTTGGAGCCGCCCACACGTCTCAGCCCCTGTCAATCAGAAGCCAGACATGCAATTCACATCATGCAGGCAGGCACACAGTACACAGAAATGCCAACTGCTCAAAGTGGCATTTCTCCACCCAGTCACCATAAAACTGCGCACACTATTGCACAGCATTTATCCTCACAAGTTCATACATACTAAACTCGCCCCTGCACTCCTCTCATACCAGGAATTACACACATATCCCCCATGCATTCCTACAGGAGGGCAGGCCAATCTCGCCACAGGCACTCGGAGAGCGCACGCACTTTACACTTGGCAACAGTGCTAAAGTGTGCAGAGGCCAAACATCACTACCACTATGTCAGAGCTTAAGGCAAAAAGTTCAGGGGTGAACCAGCCAGAAGGGCCAAGTCCAACAGCACCTCTATGGTCCTCTCTCTTCCAGACTGTAGTGGTGACATCTATGTATGAGCCTGAGATTGGGGAATCAAACCTCACCCACACTAGGTATTCTGAGGTGAGGTACTTCAGTGAAGGAATGTGTCCAAACAAACATAGGAGGTTTCCTCTAATAAGTGTGTCATGTGGGCCCTTATAGTTTTAGGGGGGTATGAAAAGCAGCTCAGAGCTGATGCGACATTCCTCCCTATTGGCTCTACCTGATGGAGCCAGTGTAGACTTGTGCTACAGATGGTTAAAAGACTCAGGGTGTCTAGAAATGTTTGGTGCTTGCCCTCTTCCGCTAGCTGGAGAAACTGCAGTGTTTGAGTATGATGATGGTCCCCTATTTTCTTGCCCATGTTGGAGCCTGGTTGTTACATCTGAACTAAGGCAGTCCAACAGAGTTCCCATGTTAACAGCACGTCTTCCAAAGTGTGAGAGATCCGTTGGACAGGCCAAAGGAGCTCTTTAATTTGCTGCATCTGACCATGACCCCTTTTCCTTCTTCATGTTGTTCACTGAATAATGGGGCTGGGACTGATGTCCTTACTGTGTCCGACTGTATGCCCACTTCAGCAGTACACTTCTGAGCTCGTTATATTGTATTGGATTAAGCGATCCTTCATTTTCATTTTTTTACCTGTCACATTTGATCCAAATTGGTTGTAAGGGAAAAAGATTTGTTTGATTCGGATCACCTGGGCATTGATTGTGTTAGGTACCACATGCCTCAACAATCTCTGTTTCAATAAACAGTGTTTCCTTATCTGCTTCTTCAGTTCTTGTTTGCTCTCCTTGTTAGGGTAGAGATTGTCAGGGGGACAGGTAGAACCAAGTGTTCAGATTCTCATATTGTTCTACATTTCCAGATGGTTCAGAAATGCCCTGGCTCAATATAGGCTATGTCTCTACAGAATGGCCAGTGGACACTGAGGGGGAGTTGTTCTTACCCACCAATACTGATGTTTCAATGGTGCCTATTGTTCAGTTAGGCAAAGTAGGGGACCCATGGGTAATGAAATTAGCTTACTGGTTATTTGATGTGACTCTTGTTACATTGGTGTTTGCACTATCCACTAAGGTGCCAAGTATAAATTGTAGAGTGCTTGACTTATCTAATATGGGGAGCAAAGGCATTGCTTCTCCTTCCCCATTTACCCTCAATTGCCGCGCCACAGTACTTAGTTTGGTCCCCAATTCATTCAGGTGAGTTGCCAATGATTGTATTAAGGTAATCTGAAGTAGGTATGGGCGGAAAATCCGTTCCGCTCGCGGATTTTGCGGATTTTCGGGAAATCCGCAATCCGCGAGATTCGCGAATCTCCCGCAAAATCCGCAAATCCGCGAGCAGCGGATTTTGCTCGCACTGCTCGCACTGTTCGCGTGAGTTCGCGGCTTCCCAGTACAACTTCGCGCCCGCGAATAAGTGCTAAATTGCAGAAATACGATCTTAGCAAAACTGAAACTACTTGCCAGGTTCAAAAGTTCAGGCTCATCATTAGTAGCCATTTCCTGTAGTGCTTCCTGAGGGGCCCCTCCAGAGTTCAGTTGCCAGTTGCAACTATTATGTGACCCTGCTCTGAACCTCAGAATAGTTACACATATGCCACAAAGGTCCTGAATTACAGCTAAGGGAGACAAGCAGGAGCCAGGCTGGAAGTTAAAATCCATTAATCAGCCCCTAATTCATTATTGTCAGTTGGGGCAGGGCAGGTGTTGTAACTAATTTTGCAACAATGAAAGCACTTAGCAAGTGCAAAAGATCACTAATCAGGGCGCACTAAGGAAGCAGGTGCCAGCTAAAAAAATATTCTGTGACACATTAATCAGCCCCAAATTAATTCAGGTCACTTGAGGCAGGGAAGGTGTGCTTTGCTTTGCCGAAAATAATGTACACTGGACAACCAGAGGGTGTGGTGATGAAACAGAGGGTGGCATGGGTGGGCCAGAGGGTGGCATGAGTAGTCAGAGAGTGGCAGTGGTGACAGAGAGTGGCAGTGATGAAGAAGAGTGTCCCAAACAGGCTGGACACGTAGAAACAACAAGTTCGCAAAACTTGCGACCCGACAGGTAAGTTCGCAAATTGCGAAATTGTAAAAACCCTCGCGAACTGGCAGAAACACGGGCGAACACAAAAAAATAAAAATCCGCAAATTCGCGGGAATTCGCGGATTTTGCGGATTGCGAGTTCGCAAATCCGCAAAATTCGCGAACGCGAGATCCGCAAAATTCGCCCATGCTTAATCTGAAGTCCACATTGTCGATTGACAGAGCAATGCCCTGCCAATTGTGTACTGCGAGGCGCTAATGGAGGCCAAAGAGGCACTCGTTGACCCTGTCTGCATAGCCCCTTATCAATACTGGAGTCTGTCCAAGAGTCTCATCCATTTGGGCCTCAATTGTGGAAATAAAGCAATCCAAAAGATTGTCCAGATTATGATCAGTTATACTTTACCTCCTGGGAGTCGTTGCCATTGTCATTATGGGGACAGTGTTTCTCTACACTTCTGTGCCAGTTCCAACTTCGAATTGGACTCTGACTTGAGTGAACATGGGCTACTACGTCAATGTGTTTTCTTTAACTGAAACTACTGCTGGTGCCGCGCTAGGGATGGAGTAGTTGATGGAGTCGTGCTGGGGTGTAATTGCTTTTCCAGTGCACTTTCTCTCTTGTGGTTTCCATCTGTTATTGGTGATGTGTGGGACTGTGACAGTTGCTTGATTTTGAGCTGCTCTGTTCTCAACCGCGGCCATGATTTTGATCTGTGGACTTTTATGCCAGTTGTTAGCAAGTCTTCACACATGGAGGTGTGAGAACTAGTGTAAGGGCTGGGAAGAGTCATATTAGTGGCTGTGCCCAGTGGAACAATGTCAATGGCTTTGTAAAGAAACTGCCTTAGCGTGCTTTTTGGTGCAATTGTTTTCATCGCAAGAGATCTGCTTCAGCCTCTGCTTTTCCCCTCCAGTTTGTTGGTCTCTGAAGTAGGAATGTGAGAGATATAAGAGGCGAGGTCAGTTACCTCCACCAAGTCATTTTTTACGAGTCGTTTGCTTCTTTCTGGGAGCTAGCTTCGCTGCCTCTGCATCTCCTAGTGCAGACACCCTAACATCGTCCTATTCTGCTCCACTGTGGAGTACTGACCAGGAGCAACTGGAAGGTTAATAACCAGGAAATCCTGATGATTTTCTGTAACGCAGGCTCGCCTTCCCTGGTATGTATTGTAGTCAGGAGATGCCAGGGAAGGGGAACGAGCATGCTGAAAGCCCCTGCAGAGGGCTCTTAACAAGGGATGTGCCGCTCAGGGAGATAATATTGCGTGCTCTGAGAGTAGCTACTTGTACTCAAAGCCTTTATGACCTAGTGACCTCACCTCTAACTGCCTCGTGGCTCTGCCTATCTCTGTTCCAGGTGATTCGGGTCTAAAAATGAGGGACAAAGTCCAGCACCAAGGGGCAAGCACCACACAGCAGTCACCCAGCAGGTATGCGCATAATAGTGTGGGTGGTGGGGAGGGACATAGGCAGGCCGCCCGTGACAAGCGCAGCTTTCTGACGATGGCCGCTTCCACTCATTTGGAGATCCCCTGATGCCTAGCTCTGCTGTGCTTACCACCACTCTCCTTCGGTGGTGTCCACCAGTCACCAGCCTTCCTGCCGCAGCCTCCCTGAAACACGTCTGGTGGCTCCCGGAGCAGTGAGCAGCGTACCCAGGCTACTGGCAAGAACTGGGCCCAAGGGCAAAAGGTGGAATCCGGTCCCACCGCAATCCCTGCCTGGCTACTTTGGCACCGTGACTCCCCCACATGACCGCCACGCTGCTGCACCACATCTTTGGGTCTCAGTGTCTCACATTACCCACGTCCTTCCACTTTCACTTGCCAGAGTAACTCTGTCTCTTGTATTCATAGTGAAGTTTATCTTCCTCTACATAGGTTTGGACTCCATCTTGTGAGGAAGCCTCAGGAACCTAAGTGCTGCCAGATAGGAAGAGGGTGAAACCTTGCCATTTACAGTTATTTATGTGCTGTGGAGAGTTACTGATTTCTGGTTAGTGTGATTGGTGTAAAATGTGACTGGTATCCTATTTGCTTAATTCGTAATATTCCTCCACAGACTTTAGAATTGCCAGAATTATGTTCACATGGCGCAGGTGGAATATTCCACCCAATCTCATTTTATGTCCTGAATGCCACATATAGACTTTTTGTGCATATTTGTTCAACTAGTAAAATTATGAGCTCCAATCAAACTAGGTCAGCCATGATTTAAACATGTGACTGACTGACTGACTGACTGAGTATTTGTAAAGCGCACTATTGCTGAGGCGTCTTGGTGCTGACGTGGATGCAAACAGAGAGGGTTAGCGGGCCTAGGGCTTGGAGAAGAGCCAGGTTTTGATATTTTTTCTAAAGAGAGTCCTGCTGGGCTAAAGTCTCATGTGAGTGGGGAGGGAAATCCAAAGTGTTGCCGCTTGGTAGGATAATCCCTTTCCCCCCCATCTGACTCTTCTTATCCTGGGAGGAAAAAGCAGTCCGGTGTTTGCAGACCTGAGGCAGCGTGAAGGAATATAGTGAGGTAATAAGGGTTGTATGTCCTCTGCACCCCCTCCATAGAGGGCTTTATACACTAGGCAAAGGGCCTTGAAGGCTACTCTCTGTCAAACAGGGAGCCAGTGAAGATGCCTTAGGCTTGCGGACGTTGGATGATGCTTTGGTAGATCGAGCAATACTTGTGCGGCCGCGTTTTTGTAATGATTGAAGTTTGAAGAGCTGCCTTACACCTGCACCCAAGTATAGAGCATTGCAGTAATCTACTCTTGACAAGACTAGTGCTCCAACTACCGTTTTTCTTAATGAAGATGGAATAAATGGAAGGATCTTATGCAGAACTTTCAGCGTAAAGAAACAGGCCGATGACACTTGGTTTATTAGGGAGAGCGTTAGATCTTTGTCAATCAAGAAACCTAGATTTTTGGGGGCAGGACACATTCCGGCTTCGAGTGGCCACCACAGTTCGCTCCAAACACTGGGTTTCTGACCGAACTCTAAGACCACAGTTTTTTCGGTGTTTAGCTTCAAAAAGTGTATATTCTTCCAGGCCATTAGTGCCATTAGACAGTTGCAGAACCTTTCCGCCGACAAGTCCAGGCTTTGCATAACTGACACCACTAGTTGGGTGTCATCTACATATGACACGAGCGTGAGACCATGGCTTTTTGGCAGTCCTGCCAGCAGTGCCACATACACATTGAGGAACATAGTGGGGGACAGGGCCGAACCCTGGGATACGCCACAAGGGAGAGTAAACTTTCTGTGTAAGGTATGGGTGGGATTTGGAAGCCTTTGCACATGTTATATGTTTTGAGAAACAGATCAAATTAATCCCATGTCAGATCTTAGTCCCTGCCTGTGTAAATTTACAGACTCACATATTTTGTGATGGAATAATGTTGATCTACCAAATTATTGTGCAGTTCTCCCCATGATCATCCACAGATGCAAAGATGATAGCACAACATGGTAGTATGATTAAAAATAATTCTATCTCTTGTGTACGAATGTTGACAGGTGCTATGCAATTCAAGGTACTTGGAAAATAAGTTAATGAACAAAGGAGAAAAAGGAAACTTCTAGGGAAACATAAGTGAATGAGGGCCAGCTGAGCCAATAGTCATAACCAAAGTTTTATGTAATTTGAAAGCTGTGGCTTAGATGTGTTGATGTTTCATAAATCTCGGGCTAAGAGTGTGCAGATTTGACGAGATTTTTCTTAACACACTTCCTGCAATCCTATGCAACGATTGCTACCCACAGATCAAGAAGTTCTCTGAATGTGAAGTTTAATGCGATTGTAACCCCTTACATTTTTTGGGATTTCCAATATCCTCTCAATTTTGAAGCTCCACGGAATTATTACAAATTTACCACAATAACTCCTCGTGAGGTAAACAAAAGTGGATGACTTTGCGAACCAAGGGTTGCCCTTTCATTAACCATTCTCTATGCATGACTTGGCTCATGTAAGAAACATTTGTACTGTACCCCATATATTGAACTTGAAGTTACACATTTAAAGTCCTTTTTATAGAGCATTTTGTCCAATGAAAATATTTAGCAGTGAACCCATCACAGGGCAAGAAACGCGAGCGGCCATTTTGTAAGTCAGGCAACGCCCGGATTGGACAGGAAGTCTCGCGAAGATCTCGGCGGCCATTTTGAGGTCAGGCGAATCGAACCAATAGGAGCGGAGAACGTCGCGGTGGCCATTTTGAGGTCAGGCGAAGTCGGAAATACAACTAAAGAAGAATTAGAAAGAAGAAAGTGATCGAAAAAGGAGAAATAAAGGAGAAGAAAAGAGAAATAAAGGCAAAAGGAAAAAAAACTGAATAAGAGTAAGGACAAAATAAACAGCAACAAAGAAAAATAAAGAGAAAAGGAAATAAGAAGAAAAGAGAAATAAAGGCAAAAGGAAAAAGTGAATAAGAGTAAGGACAAAATAAACAGCAACAAAGAAAACATAAAGAGAAAAGGAAATAAACAGACAAAAGAAAAGTACAAATGAAGAATAAAGAAATCTAAGGAGAACACAAACAAAGTGAAAGGACACAAAGAAAATAAAAGAAAAGATAAGGAGATACAACGGACACAAAAGAACCGGAAGGGGACACTAAAGGATGTCTAAGAAAGACAAAAAGAAGTCAAGGGAACAAGCACGGATCACAAAGAGAAAATAAAGAGCAAAGAAAAGAAGACAAAGAAATAACACAAGTGCACACAAGGAAAAAGAAGAAAATATAAGGAAAAGGGAATAAGAAAGCCCAGAAGAGGCAAAATAAAGAAAAAAGAAAAGGAGAATATAAGGAAAAAGGACCAAGAAAGCCCAGAAGAGGCGAAGGAAAAGGGAATAAGAAAGCCCAGAAGAGGCGAAATAAAGAAAAAAAGAAAAGGAGAATATAAGGAAAAAGGACCAAGAAAGCCCAGAAGAGGCGAAATAAAATATAAGGAAACTAGAAATAGAAAAGAAAGGAAAGATGAAGGGGAGGAAATCACTACTGAGTCAAGAAATAACCCAATACAAAGAAGAAAAGGAATCACCAAGATCACCAATATTGACGGACCACCAAGCACTAAAAATGATTTATGGCAACAAAAAGGAAAATGTACAACCAAGGACAGAAAGGTGGGGAAGAACGTTGATGGACTACGAATTGAAAATAATTAACAAGCATGAAAGAGAACAAAATCTAGCTGACTACATGTCCAGACATCCACGGCCATACAAAAAAGACGCAAGCACAAGGGCGGACGATCACCTAAAAGACATCATAGAAAACAACGCACCGATACCAGCAACAATGTCAGAACTAGAACAAGAGACAAAAAGAGACACCACCATGCTAGAGATCCAGAAAGTGTCGAGGCAACAAAGATGGAGACACACAAACAACAACAGCCTCACGGATCAAGGAGTCAGCAGAGAAGAACCATCAACACTCGAGACAATAAGTGAAGAACTGTTGGAAGCAGAGAAGGGCATCTTGATGAAGGAGGCACGGAGAGTAACATCATACAGACTGAGCAAGACGAGAAACAGCTCTCATTTAGAGGAGCACGAGAGGACTTTGGCGCAGGAGAAACAGCAGCAAAAAGAAAGGACAAAGACATACAATGAGCAGAGCGGACAGGCGCCACCAAAAAAGAAAAAATCAAGGCAAGAGGCACCGCATGGCCAGGACCAAAGGCGGTGAGACAGAAATAATATCGATAATAAGACAACAGGTCCTCCAAAGATTCACTGGCGGTAACGAAAGTGAAAGGATGGATGATAATGGCTGCCTCCGAACGACAACGAATAACAAGAAAGAGATAGCATTTGAAGGAGCTGAAGGCGGAGGAAGAAGAAATGGCAGCGACAACTGCTGCCACATGGAAGGAGGAAGATATAAAGGACAAGGAAGCGATGGAGACACTAGATCACGAAGGACATGCAGTAAACAAGAGACTCATTGAAGAGATGTAGAATGACAAGTACTCTCTCTCTCTCCCTCTCTCTCTCTCTCTCTCTTTCTATCTCTCTCTCTCTCTCTCTCTCTCTCTCTCTCTCTCTCTCTCTCTCTCTCTCTCTCTCTCTCTCTCGTTTCGTTCACCTCCATCAATATAACTGTGAATGAGGACTATGATAAATGTGTCACGAACATTTGTTTGCAACAAGGGGGGAGATGTCGTGACCCGACAATGTGGGCGACCGACAGTAGGGCATTAGGACCCTGTGGGCCCTCAGGCAGAGTGATCCGGTGACGACACAGGAAAGGGGACAGACGATGACCATGGGACGGACGAGGACGGATGTGCTGACCAGGAGCTGCACGAGGTGCTGCCCAGCAGTAATAAGAAATGCCAATAAAGAAATATCGGACTAACCTGTGTCCTGTGTTCATTGCACCTCCGGGCTCACACGAAGAACACGACAAGCACATGCGGGTATATCAGGTTGACCTGAAGGAATAGACTCATTGACACCTCTTTCACCCATCATCCCCCTGTTTTTAACCATACCGACTAGAGGCAAGAATAAAGTCGGGTGACCTACTAGTCAGGTATTTTTAAACTTGTTCATCACCTCCACTCCCCTCCCATACCACCGTCTTTATCATAGACAATACAAAAAAAGTGCCCCCGCGTATTTTGACTGGTCGTAGCATGCCTCCATTCACAACGGATCGGAAAGAACCCCAATGATGAAGCATGCTACCAAGGGGCAACCCTGGTGGGTGAGGGTTTTTTAAAGAAAAACTGTGTTTTTCCTTCATTGTGGAGATTAGTCTATTTCTAGCCTTTCTGCCTACTTGGTTCTTTTTTGATAATGATATCACGTTTATCAACACGTGATTTTTCCAAATAAATTGCTTGTTTTACCAATCCTTATTTCAGATATGTATGTCAACGTGCAATTTTAAGTATATCTCTCAGTAGATAGGGCAACGTAACGTAGCTTCCAATATGCAGGCCAGCCTCGGGGGAAAAGGGCAGTTATAATTCTGCGTCACTAGAACAGCTGTTTTTTTGAAGAGCAGTCGCGAGATTACGATTCTGTGTTCTGGGAAACATGCATAGATTTTTGGACGCCCGTCCAATTACTGTAGTTCAAATTAAATCTTTTGTTTCTCCGCTGAAGGCATCAGAGTTCCATGAATTTTAACGAGCGCTTTGGGACTTTGTCAGTTTAGCAAATGATAAATCTATTGTCTTGCAAAGCAATTTGTCTCTTCAATAAGAATGACAGGTTTTGCTCTGTTCTAAAAATAGGAAAGTCGGCTGTTATTCACATTGTTGCTCTCCCTGCAGCATTCTCCTTTCTGTTGTAGTTCAGGATGCACCTAACTTGATTCACATTAGCTACATATTAGTCTACACTACACTACATTCAGAACGGCATAGATTGATTAAAAAAGCAGGTGCATTCGTATAGACTTAACGTAACCCACAGTGAGTCATGGCTCATTTACAATATGCCACATCATGCATTTCCACTCTTTCTATTGTCTACATCGTTCACATGCTCCCTTCTTCGCTCCTTATTTGTTACTCATATTCTGTTCCTCTGGCTGCACAGTGCAAGTAAGAGTGGGGGTGACGGTTGACAGATGACTGGTTCGAGGGTGGGGCGGCGGTGGTCGATAGGCGACTGGTTCTGGGAGGGGTGTTAGTCAACAAACAACTTGCTCACCTCCACCACATGCAAAAAAGAGTGCCGCCTGCAGTGGACCGCCCCTGCCCCTCCCCTAGCCACGCCACTGTCTTCTGGACTTCTTTTCCTGCCATCCCCATTCTAAGTCACGTTTCTCTTCCTACTCATCTTTTCCTCTCCCTCACATTCTCCTTTTTGCTCCTTATTCCTTCAGAATATTTTCTCTCTTCCTCTCCCTTTTGTACCTACTCTTCTTTCTCTAAATCTCATGTCCCACTCACTGGGGCATATTCTCAAAGACTTATTGCCGAGTTAGCGGCACTTTATTGCAGCCAAAGTGGCGATAAATATATTGACTTATTTACAAGCCGGTGCAAACTGCCGATATCACCAGTTTTTCCGCGATAGCAGCCGCAAAAAACATCGCCACAGATGACACCAGCATGGAGTTAACACCTGCTCTTTCTTGGTGTAAAGCCAGACAACAACCTGCACCATAAAAGGGAGCCCAGCCCAGAGCCAACCCTGAAGAACAACAGATGCCATGGAGCTACTGAACATGCAGCTCGGACACCCAAGAGGGCCACAACACCAATCACCACAACACCCAGGCCTGCCCCTCCCCCTCCCCCCCAGAGACCCCCCCCTGCAGGACAAAGATATGTTACATCAACTTTAAGAAATCATGAACAAAACAATTCACCTGATGTTGCACAATTACAACAATTACAATTCATGTGTGGTCAGAAAAAGGAAAATCATTAATTCATCTTTAAATTTCCAAACAAATAATTTTGTTCAAATTAAACTCAAAACAACTATTTGGAAGAGTAATGGTGGGTCTTCTCTGGACAATCTGTAAGTCACAGCCTGAAAGACAAAATTCAAGATAAGAAGGTGTGTCATGCACTCATCAAAGGGCAGAGAACGAGAGAGAGAAAGAGAGGGTGAGAGAGAGTGAAAGGAAGAGAGGGAGAGAGAGAGAGAGAAAGAGAGAGAGAGAGAGAGAAAGAGAGAAAAAGAGAGAGAAAAAGAGGGAAAGAGAGAAAGAGAGAGAGAGAGGGGGGGAGAGAGAAAGAAAGAGAAAGAGAGGGAGAGGGAGAGACAGTGAAAGGAAGAGAGGACGAGGGAGAGAGAGTGCCGACACTGCAGACTTAGGCTTCAATGCTTACCTGCTGCCACGGATGTGTCTCCAGCCACTTGCCAGTATACACTGCAGTCCACCAGATACCTTATCTGAAACAGAGTCCAGATTAAGGAATGGCAGAGTCCATATAATTGCACAGGCCATCATCACTTCCTCACCCCTGCGCACACAGGCTGCTGCACCCCGTGCCTTCCCGCCGCCCAGTAGTGATTGCCTGCCCCTGCGCACCCAGGCCTCACGGCTCACCTTCCGCCACCAGCGTGCCTCCAAGAGGGCCCACCGCGTGCCGGTACAAGCTCCAAGCCCGGGGCCCGCAACTTTGGCAGCCTCCACATCACGCAGCCCCACACCACGGTCCACCAGGTCACACATGTGATTCTGCGTCTTAAGGTGCCCCTACCTAAGTGTACCGAAAGTCACCGTCCGTGGTGCAATGCAAGTCATGGACCCTTTGTGATTGAGTATCGTGGTGCGGACGCCATCATGCCACCTCCAGCCCTGAAGAATGTGATGTTGCAGGGCCCTAGGCCCTCATGCATAAATATTAACCACACTGATACACCCAGATAAAGAGTGGAAATGGCATCGAGCATGTGCTCCTGGCCCTTTTTATTGGCAGGATCACATGTCCTGTGACATGTGTGCTGGATGGGTGTGGTGTGGGTGTAAACCAGCCATGAGGTAGTGGCTGTGGCATGCTGACAACTAGATCTGTGATCAGCAGATCACTACAAGGAAGAACTGGGACATGTAACGTTGTCGCCCCCCCTGTAAGCGTAAGCAGAGTGGGCTGGCCTTGCGTGTGCCAGTCCAGCGTAGGGGTGTGAACAATGACCACGGGGCTCTGGGTTCCGTCCTGGGCGGAAGTAGCTAATGCGTGTGTCTCTGTTGTAGTGTTGGCACCACCCGGACCGCACTCTGTAATGTTGCACCCTATGACTTAAGTCCCACAACATGAGTGTTGGACTTGGCTCTTCTGGCAGGTTCACCCCTGAACTTTGTGCATTGAACTCAGAGATAAGTATAGTGATTTCTGGTCTTTGCGCACTTTAGCACTGTGGCGCAGTGATAGGTGTGTGCACTCTCTGAGTGCGTGGGTGAGATTGGCCTGCCCTCCCATAGGAATGCATGGGGGATATGTGTGTCCATGGTAGTTGCTGATGCGTGGGAAGTGCACGTGCGATTTTGGTATGTGCGGACTCGTGTGATTAAATGCTGCGCGATGATGTGTGCGGTGTTACTGTGCCTAGTGTGGAAGTGCCACTTCTAGAAGTTGGCATGTCTGTGTAATTTATGTGAATTGACTGTCTGGCTTGTGATTGGCTGGAGCTGGCTGGTGTGCCTGGCTCCAGAAGTCAGGCTGGGTCTGCCCCGGTGGTGAATGGGGAGATCTGCATGTTGATGGGAAGGAGGGGTGAACCTGGGACCTGAATAGGGTTGGGCTTTACCTCCACAATGCTGGCTCCACCCCCTGTGGTGCGACGGATGACCCTAGCCTGTCCAGTGAATGGGGAGAGGGTCTGAGCAACAGAGTGCTCCAAAACCAGCTGCGTCTGGTTTTTCCCCCACCCTGCACCCTAGAGACAAAGGGGTTTAGTGTATAAAAAGAGGCTGTGACCTCATGTTAAATGTTCTTGTTTTTCCTGACTAGAATCTACCAGGGGCATGCTGCTGCTGGGGCCCAGGGGGAGGCTTGCCTCCTTGGGCCCTGCCCTGCCCCTGGATTGCTGATGGACCTTGTGCTGGGACCCCTCTGCCTTGCCTGGGGGACTGAGGACTTCCCTGCGCTGAGGAGCTGGTTGCTCCATTTCTTTATTCCCAGGACTGGCTGAAACCCCTTTAGTCCCATTTGCTTTGTTGAGCTAGGGTTACTGTCTCCTTTAGCGCCTGGGAAGCGCTTTGTTTTGAAGTGTCCTGTGCGTCGTGTGCAGGAGCCTACCCTGCTTTGTGCCAGTGGATTGTGTGTTCTACTCGAGCAGGAGCCCACCCGTTTTTATGCCAGTGACTAAGCGGGTGCTCACCCCGCAGTTTATTTTTCCTACCGAGGGAGCCTACACCTCATTTCAGCCGGGAAGCACCGGGATCACCACCGCCATCCCCCTCCTGGTTGTGGGCGGTGCCTGCGACGGAAGCGGAAGTGCGGCCGGAAGAGGAGAGGAAGCTTAAACCTGCCCAGCAGGGCTCCCGTATGCCAATGGGAGCCCTGCACACTGCCCGGGAGGAGTGCCACTGCAGCCAGCAGGGCTCTCCAGAGTGAGGGAGAGCCCCGCAGGCACCACGGTTACGGAGACACGGTGGGGCTCGAGGCACACTGCCCGTGCCTGCCCCCCTGCCGCACCCCAAACAGAAGCCTCGCCAAGTGAAGAGGAGCCCCCCACCAGGAAAGAATCGCCGGTGAGTAGCGCGGCTAAGGGGGGGACTCTGTGTGCACAATAGGTGGTGCCAGTAAGGGGGCACCAAGTCCGAGTGGCCCCGTGTGCCCAGAGGGCCGCTCCAACATAGGAGACATTTGTGTTAGGGCCCCAGGTGTGCCCAGAGCCTGTGCGAGCCCCCCCTGGGGGCATATTTTGTTTAAAGCCCTGAGGGGCTTTCATGCTTTCGGCCTAGCCCTTTTTAAGAGCCAGAGGGCTCCACCACTGGCCTAATGAGTCCTAGAGCCCGAGGGGCTCCCACCATTGTTTACTTGTGCCCGAGCCCTGAGGGGCCCATGCCTTACTGCCCAGGCGCCAGTTCTTTACCTTCAAGGGGCCTCAGTACTGATGGAGCCAGTGTGCTCCCTGGGGACAGTTGCTCTCAGAGCCTATAAGGCTCCCACGGGTGGCAGTTTTGTTCCTAGGTCCAATGAGAGTCCATGCTGCAGTTTGCTGATTACCAGCTGCCCAGCAAGTAGTGGGCAGCTGCACCATTTAGGTTTTCCTTCCTAGGGACATGTACTTTGGACTCAGGAGTGAGTTGCACTCCTTCATCCCTACTTTGGCCTTCCCCAGCTGCGCAGCACTTAGTGCCAGCTGCGGCGTTTAGGCCCTGTTCAGTCCCTGTCCCCCGCTGCCCAGCAAGTAGTGGGCAGCTGCTACATTTAGGTTTTGGCGCAGTGGCGCAACCTGGACCTCAGTGCTATTTATGTACTAACTGTGGATTATGCGCTAATGTGATTTATGTGTTAAATGCTTTGGGTGTTAGAAAATGTACTGTGTATATTATGTTTTGCACACCCTGTGATGATGCCTCTAGATATGATTTATGCATAGGAGGGGGTTTTACCTGTTTAGGTTTGTGTTAGGAAGATTATACTTCCCTGTGTGATTTACGCCCCTAGTGGAAGGTTTTACTTAGGTGGTGAGGGTCTAATGTAGTTAGACTGATGGGATACTGTGTATGATGGATTTCATGGCGCAGATGGTTGCAAAGTACAGTGAATTACCAGTGGTTACTGGTTGTGTTCTACCATGATTATTTGGTGCTACAATTGTTCTATGTTCTAAGCGCTATTCTTACAATTATTATATGTTCTAAGTGCTATTCCTACAAAGTGCTATTTCTACAAAGTGCTAGTTCTACCAAGTGCTTATTCCTGACAGTGGTCCATGTGGCCGTGTCCTGTGTACATAATCTCTTGTAAATATTGCCTGTGCCAGTTGGCACAGTGTATATGGTGTGATTACTATCTGATGCGTTTTGATAATACAAAGGCTATTTTTGATATACCTTGTGCGGAGTTCCTTTTGTGTGGGGCCTGGGATGTTGTTGTTGGTGGATGCGTGCGCAAATACTTAACTTACATTGCCTACGGGATCAGCCTTGCTGCTCGTGTCACGTTGCCAAGGGGGTGAGCAGGGGTTATCTTTGGAGTGTAACTTCCTTGCCCTAACTAGAGTGGTGGTTTCTGCTTGACTTTGGCGCAAGCCTCAGCCAACCAGAAATCCCATTTCGTACAATGAGGAACATGAATGTAAGGGGGAATCACTGACCCTACATTCATCCCTACTTCCACACTTGAATGATCATAGACATGATACATCTGTGTGAATATGAATGTTTAATGCTCATTCAGTGGAGTGTTGTAGCTGGAGCAGTACAGGGCCATGCAAACCCCCATGCAAACCCCACTTTACATTGTTGGCCCGTGGAGGGCCAGCCAGAGTCTTTTAGTGAATGACAAGTTCATCAGAAGAGTTCAGTCTGCAGTCTGATTGTTGTGTCATTGGTAACCAAAGAGAATATGGCAGTTCATGTCGAGGTCCAAGGTGAGTGTCGCAGAGTGTATCAGGATATAGTGAAAGGTGATGATGCAGAGGGCAGAACCAAGCAGAAACAGGCCATATGGCGGAGATGAATGCTACTACTTTCTTTTCACCAGTAAGGCAGTTTCATCCCCATCTTCATCCTCTGCTGTTTCATGTGCCTCACTTGTGGGTGGCGGTGTTCTTTTGCCTCCACTGTGTGGCAGTGACACCTCAGGAGCCGGATGTGGAATGTCTGCTGCACTGTGTGGCACTGACCCCTCAGGGGGCCTAGATGTGAATGGAGAGGTAGCAGCAGCATTCATCCGCGCCAGGCCTTGTGGCAGCAATGCCATGAGGAGGGTCCCCAGGGCATGGAAGAACCCAGCTACCTCTCACTGGTGTGCAGCCATGGCAGCCCCTCTTTTCAGGCTGCATCCGCTCCATGTTCTCTATGATCCTCCGCATGTGTCCCAACTCCCGGGTGACATTGCTGAGCCACTCGGACTAGACTGTTGTTCTTGTCTCCGAGTCAGGACTCCAGTGATATCATCCATGGATCATTAGAGAGCATGGAGAGGACTGTAGGTGTCAGTTAGGGACTGTGAGTGGTCCCTAATGGAACTTAGACTCCCACGTATGGCATCTAGTTTGGCTTCCATGTGGCCGAACCCCACCCGCACCTGTTCAGCCATATGCTTCTGGCACCCCAACACATGGCGTTGGAAGGCCATGTGTTGTTTGTGGGGATCCTGGGAGGCAGACATGGTGGTGGGTGCTGCCTGCTGTGTGGTCTGTGCAGGGGGTGGGTTCTCATCAATGCAGCTGGGCTCCCATGCTCCTGAAGGTGGGTTGACGTAGCTGTCAATGTACTCTCGGAGGGCGTCGGTGTCGAAGGTGTGGAGGTCCTCTTCGTCATCTGTGAAGAGAGGTTCCGTCTGCTCTGCAGGACGTGTTGGTTTTCCCTCTGCAATGTGAAGGGAAGATATGGTTTAACATTGTGTTCACATGAACTTTGATGCATTGTACATGTTTACATACAGGCTGTATGACATGGTACATAGTGACTGTTTGGGAGGAGCTCCCTATTTGCTGTGGGACAGTGGACATTATCAACTCACATTTTCCTTCTATGCCAAATGTGATTGGCCAATTTATACACACAAGGGGCACCGGTTATGTCCTCTGATCTGTTGTGGAAGTGTTGCAGTTTGTACCAAATTGTTGTCAATATTGATGTGCTCTGCATTTTATGTGTGTGTGCTGCATTTTGGGAGAGTCTCCCCTGCAGCTCTGATTTTGCTGCCACTTATCCCTTTTATGCGGTGTACCTTTGACGTCTGTGCTTATAGAGTGCTGAGATGTTGCAGCCTTGGGTACATTGGTCTCTTAGTGGGATTTGGGAGTCTGGGGTATGGTTTGTCTGCAGATGTGTTGTTGATGTCGGAGGTTGTTTGTGCACGTGGATGTGTCAGAGTGTGACCTGCTTTTTTACGGATGTGGTCCACACTCAGCCACCTCAGTGTCGTGGCGTGCAACATTTCATGATATATTGACTGCAGTAATGCTATTCGTCATGCAGTGTCACTTGCATTGTCAGTGTTGCTCACAGATTGTGAGATTGGTAGTCGATGGGGGCCTACTTGCTGTTTCTAGGTGTGCAGCTGTGTGCCAAGGGGATCAGAGACATGCTCCAGAGTCATTGTGGGTGTGCACTGTGCTATACTTAATTTTGCATGTGTGCCATCTCCCCCGTCCTCCCAGTCCCTGGTAGTTACTCACCCAGGTGCTGTTGTGTCAGGTCATGTTTAGCAGTGTCCGGTCCCCCAACTCCTGCAACCATCTCCACACAGATGACGGTGGACACCATTTCCTCCATCTCATCCAGATCCTCCTGTGGCGCTGTACTCCAACCTCCAGTCTGCATTGCTGCCTTCTGGTTGTTGGAGAGTTTCTGCTTGGTTTTGCGCTTTACATCATTTCAGCGCCTCTTGACCTCTTCCACTGTCCTCCTCAGCACTCCAACTGCATTCATCTTGTCCACGATGGACTGCCATATTCCATTTTTTGTTGCCTATGATACAGTGGAGGTGACAAACAGTAGTTGATGGTGTTCTATCACCTCTGTTATCAGAATCCTGTTTCCTGCGGACTGTACCTCTTCTTCTTGTTCTTCCCCTTCCCTTACACCGAGGTCCCAGGCTGGTCTTCCGTGGGGCTTGTGGGGTTCTGGTTCTCCTCTGTACTTGCTCCAGCTACCTCCCCGGCTCTTCGCAGTTGTTTTGCTTTTGTTTGTATTGTTTGTATTTTTCTTTCTACTTTTATAGGGATTTTACCCGCCTGACGTATGTGAATTGCAGGCCTGGTGCTGCTTATCGGCGGACTTCAATTGCCACACTTCCTCGATGTGATCCCCTAGTAATAGATTACTTATATGATGGAAGTCAGTGTGCACACTCTGCTCCTGCACCCGCCGTTGTGGGATGCCATCTGCCAAGCAGAAAGACAGAACTTTGAGAACAATGAGCGGTGCACTCCCAAGTAAATATACCGTCAATAAAGAAGCTTGATAAGTGTCTTTGTTGCAAAAATATATCAATCTTTATTTCAAACAATCCATGGAAATTGTGCAAAACATCAGCAACGCGTTCCGTTCAAAGGTTGAACTTCGTCCGGGAAAGAATAGCAGAAGGTGTGTATGGCGAATATGATGCTTGTAAAAGGAGCTTCTGCCAGACCAATCTGGTCCTGACCCTGGTCTGAGATAATATCAAGTGTACTCGGTCTTGAGGAGGAGCCACGCGCGGGTCCAAGATGGCCGCGTGAGAGCTCAGCTCCGTGAACCCCTTCCTCCTACAGATCTATCATGTCATTAATCCTGATCCCTGAACATACCACCCCACGAAGGAGCTGAAGCGACGCTCCCGGTGGTGTTTTTGGATCGGATCAGACACCGGAGCCCGAAGGATTGCCGCCGAACATCTTGTGTCCTGCAGGTCTCTAAAGCCGGGGGGAAGAGGGTGTGCAGTGCCCGGCTAGGGTGTTATCAACAGCGGGGCTGGAAACCAGAAGTCGCCAGTCCGGTCCAAAACTAATCCGTGTGAGGCCAGGATCCAGCGAAACTGTGAGGACTCCCCGAGAGGCAGACTTGTGAGGCACAACTGGGTAGCCCGAACTGGAAGAAATGCTTGAAGTAGGAGCGCAGATCCGAGCCCCGGACGAGGAGTGCGCACCGCTCTGCGTTAATAACGGAGCAGGCGCGCTGGAGTAGGTGACCGTGACCCCCGGTGGGGGGGGACATCGGCGGTGACATCGGAGTGGAGAATTGTGGCTCAATGGTTAGAGCAGGCAGACCTTGATGCAGAGCTCCGGCCAGGGACCAGGGTTCGATTCCCGCCTCAGCGGGTCTTGGTCTCATAAATTCCTCTGACCGGATATTCTCGCCTCAGTGCCTATTCTAATCATGGGTCCCACAATGCAACTCTGGGCAATAGCTTGCTTAGTCTCCACAACGGCCCCCACAGCGCCAGGGATGCCTGGTTTCACCATGGGGGTGCCCAGGAGTGGACACTTCACACAGAAAACCAGGAAGGGTTCCCTTGCGGTATTCGTACAAGCGCCGGGAAACCAACTGCGGGTAGCTGTGCGCTATACAAGTACAAAAACATTTACATTTACATTTACATTTACATTTACATTGACATCGGTGGCCCACGAGGCGGTGAGAGCAGCCCCCGGGGGCCGAGAGGACCGGATTGAGTCGGCCTGCCCATGGGAGGAAATCAGAGGACGGCGGGGCTAAGGTGTCAGCTGACGGAGCACGGGCCCGTGGTTGCTTAGCGGTTAGTGGGCCGAAGTGAGCCAGACATTGGCGGAGGTGCCAGGCTGGCTTCAGATAGCTCCGCTACGATGGGCGAAGGGACAGAGTGAGGCAGTTGGTCCTGAGTGCTGTATCCAGGCAGAGGAGACAGGATGAAGCGACGAGAATCTCTGATGGCGGCGGTTGCGGGGGAATACACATATCATGGGCATAGCGGAGCCTGAGGTAAGCCCATACACATAGTGCTCCAATACGGTGGGCAAGGTACATTGGGCGAATCACAGAGCGGTGAAGTAACTGAGAAAACTCTGGAGAGGGTGCCCAGTGCTCCTTCATCTTCTACCCCCTGCGGCGCGATTGGTGTTAAGCAACATAGAAGTGGTCCTGGCACTGTAGTAGTGGGCCCACGCCGGGAAAGGAAGGCTTCCGCTCAGTTGAGAGACATATTTGGGTGCCAGAGGTACCAGAGCAATGACTGAAACTCTGGCTCTCTGACTGCGGAGCACGACTGGGGGCTGACCTGTCCCTGGCACCGCAGTGGGACGGACAGTGAACAGAAACAGCAGGGAAGCACAAGGAAGGACCGGAGACCCGGACCCTGAGGTATTGGGTGTGACCAATAGCGTGCAGTTGAAAGTAATAGAGGCCCTGATGGCGACAAAACCAGACGCGGACAAGGCCTTGACCAAGTCCTCCAAGGGGTTGAAGCATATCCAATCCAATAAAACTGGACCGATACATGATTCCCGAGGGCTCCCCGACTGATTCCAAGAGGGCCGACTCGACGGGAGGGCACTCGCGTGGCTCCCCCGCGGAACCAACACTCACCGATGTCATGGTGGCCATTAATGGGGTTCAATCTACCCTGGGGGAAAAAATGTAATCCTTGGACAATAAATTAGACTCAGTCACGTTTGAGGTAAACCTTAAAGGGGGGACCTTACTAAGACAAGTGAAAAAGTTAAATCGCTTGATATTAAGACAGCTAGTTTGAATGATGATATGGCGTTGCTGCAGCAGGAAGTGCGGGACCTGAAGACTTCTGGAGAGGTGACGGACCAGAAGCTCGATGAATATGAGGGAAGAGCCAGGCGTAAAAACATACGCATCCTTGGAGTGCCCAAAAAATCAGAGGGCCCGGCGCCGTATTTGTTCCTGGAAGACATTGACCTAAATCATCTCAAGCCCAAGGGCATCAGCAATTTCTTCACAATTGAACGCGCACATAGGGTGCCAGGGGGAAGGCCCAGGCCTGGGGCACCCCCTCGTCTGATGATTGCGAGAGTCCTAGTCCTACATTTTCAGGATAGGGATGCGATTTTGCAGGCGGCTCAAATGGGAGCTCCTCTGCACTACGAAAATACAAGGCTCTCCTTCTTCACGGATTTTACTCAGATGGTGAAAAGGAAGCTCAGGGAGAAGGGACTGAGATATGCCATGATGTTCCCGGCTCGGTTGCAAGTGGAGCTCGAAGGGAAAGCCTGGTTCTTTGACAATCCGGAGACGGCATCAGACTGGGTGGACAGTCGGCCTCTGAAAGGGCCGGAAGAGCGCGACCTTGGCGGTGAAGAGGAATCGCAAGAACAGGAATGACGAAGACCATAGGACCTTATGTTTTGTTTGTGAGAGTCGGATGGCGGGGCGGTTCTGCAGTTAATTTCTTAATTGGACCCCTGAAATTGTGAAAGCTCTGTAGACTGCCCCAGAGTTCAGGATTGCTCTTAGGGGTGTTTGGGGGGCCGGATATTGGTATCCTCCTCCTAACTCCCTTAAGTTAGTTAGTAAGCTGGGCATTGGGCGACAAGCACACTGCGAGTTGGGAAAGGGCGTTAGCCTTATGCAGGGGTGCAGGGAGGGGGGCGCAGGGGGGCTGACGTAGATGTGTGGTTTTAAGAATTTTGCAATGTCGTTTTTTTGCTTTTTCTTTCTTTTCGCATCAGGTGACAATGCTACGATCGTTTTCTACCCATACCGGTTAGATTTCAAATGTTATTCGGGGATAAAGGTGCTAAGCTGGAATGTGAACGGCCTGGGTGAGAGAATTAAGAGAGGGATGGTTACTCAATTGATTAGAAGACACCCCACGGATGTCGTGCTGTTACAGGATACCCATCTTATTGGCAATCCTAGCATGGCCCTTCACAAGGGGGGTTATAAGTTGCTAGCGCATTCTGGGTTTACCACTGGGTCTAGTGGGGTTGGAGTCCTGGTGAAAAATTCCTTTCCCCTAAATATTCAAGCTACATGGTCTGAACAGAGAGGCCACTACATTGGAGTATAAGGGCAGTGGGAAGGGAAGACAGTTACTTTCGTTTCCGTTTATGTCCCGCCCGCCCTTCAATCCGATACTTTCCAGGACCTGGACGCTGTCTTTCTTACTTTGCCCTTTCCCCTTCTGATGATCGGGGGAGACTTTAATGCAGTGGTGCACGAGAAGATTGACAGGCACCCTGCCAGAGTGCTAAGGCCGGCCCAGAAGTGGCTTCCTGACTTCCTAGAAACGACGGGGCTTGTAGATAGCTGGAGGATACGTAACCCGACAGGGATATATTATACACACGTGTCTGCCGCGCACCACAGCCTGTCTAGAATTGACTGCATACTGGTACCGGCGGCCCAGGCTGTTGCGGTTAGAGTGGCGAGACACTTGAGGAGGGGGATCTCCGATGACACTCTCATTTGGCTGCCGCTGGAAATTGGCCAATTTGCAGTAGGTAGGGTTTCTCCAATTAACACAGGGCATCTGAAGGACCCAGACACCAAGAAAGAAGTCATCAAGATAACCGAGAGATACTTTCAAGAGAACGGGGGATCCGTAGACTCATTGGAGACTCTGTGGGAAGCATATAAGACCGTCGTCCAGGGGGAGGTGTTGTCATTAGTTGCAGGGAAGAAAAAAAAGCGGCAGGCGGAAATTGAAAAGGCGGAGGCGGTAGTGATTAAGTTGGAAGAGGAGGTAGTTAGGGCAATGACTCGGGAGAATATGCACCTTCTAAAATTACGGCAAGATAAATATAGAGGTCTCGCAAGAGACAAGGCCACGGCTCAGAATGACGACATCCAGAGCAGAATATACGAGCATGGGGACAAGGCGGGTAAATTGATAGCGCGGCTAGAGAAGGGAGAGTGGGCATCGAGGCTGGTGCCTGAACTACAGAGAATGGACTCCACGGTAGTCACTGACCCACAAGCAGTTGCAGGCGAGTTCTCTGGATACTATGGCGAGCTGTATACCTCGATCAGAGGGTACACAGAGGAAGACAATAGTGCAATGATTAGGGATATCCAGATGCCTACGCTTTCAGATGAAAACAGGAATATTTAGATTCCTCCCTCACTGATGACGAAGTGGAACAGGCCATTAGAGGGGTACACTCCGGGAAGGCTACTGGCCCCAACGGGATTCCTATAGAACTGTATAAACTAAGTGCCAATAAAATCGCCCCATTTATACGGTCCATGTTCCTGGAGAGTAGAGAGAGGGAGCAGCTCCCGTATGACCAGCGAGTGGCCAACGTTGTGGTCATCCACAAGGCGGGTAAGCCTAAGACACACTGTTCCTCATACAGACCGATCTCGCTATTAAATGCCGAGCCTAAAATTCTTGCGAAGTTGCTAGCAACACGATTGGCCGAGGTAATTACTAACTTGAAACATCTGGATCAACCGGCATAATGCCCCGCCGTAATACGGCCCTCAATCTGCGCAGGCTGCACAGAATACTGGCAGGATCCCAATGATTTAAGAGCCGGCAGTGTTGATATCACTAGACGCCACAATGGCATTCGATAGAGTTGAATGACCCTACCTAGTTGCAGTTTTGGGGAAGATGGGCTTCGGGCCGAAGTTTGTTAGCTGGGTACGGCTAATATATGCCAACCCCCTAGACAGAGTAGTCGTAAACACTCGCAAGTCCACTGACTTTCCCCTTGGAAGAGGCACGAGACAGGGGTGTCCCTTATCCCTGCTTTTGTTTGCTCTCGCCCTGGAGCCCTTGGCGGCCTGGGTTTGGTGGGACCTTTCTATATGGGGCCTGCGGTGGCCATTGAACTGGGAGGACAACATTTTGTTATATGCGCACGATATTCTGCTCTACCTTACCAATCCTAGGGGATCCCTGATTTGTTTTTTGGATGTACTGGCTATATTCGGGAGATATACCGGTTTCACAATAAGCTTGACGAAGTCAGTGCTTTTCGTCCTTAGGGGCGATCCACCGGTAATACCACAGGCCTGCCCAATACAGATTGAGCCGCTGGGGTTTAGATACCTCGGTATCTATGTCACGCTCAATCCGAAGTTACGGTATGTGGCAAATCTGGGCACCCCTTTGACTCATTTTCAGAGAGATGTGGAGCACTGGAAGGCTCTTCCGCTCTCCCTCCTGGGCAGAGCGGTGCTTTTTAAGATGATGGCACTTCCCCGATTCCTATACATACTCCAGAACGCAATGGACCCGGTATTTTCGGGAAATAGAGGCCCACCAGAGACAGCTTCTCTGGGATGGTAGACTCTGAATAGCATTCACTAAACTCACCCTCCCCTGATATGATGGGGGGATAGGTTTGCCGGACCTACTGAAGTACTACTGGGTCTCTCAGCTGATGGCAGTGAACCTTGTCATGTACAGGCCCCCCGGAGATCCCGGGTATGCTATGGACCGCTGGCAAGTGCCTGTGAGTGATTTTACCAGGGCACTGTATGCCAGACCTCGCCGGTTTCCCCTAATGGGACCAACAGCACATGCTGTGCACGTGTGGCATGCAGCCAATAGACAGCTTGGGTGGGAGAGGAAACTCACACTTGCCACCCCCTTATGGAGTTCAGAGAAGCAGGGAAGTTTGTGGAAATCTAAGGGTTTTGACAAATGGGACCTTATAGGGATCTCACAGATAAAGGACGTATGGGGGAAAGACAAGGTGCACACCTTTACTTCTCTCAAGCAGCAATACATCCTCCATGACAGTGAGCACTACCATTACCCTCTAGATGAGACATGCTCTAACTACGCATATCCCAAGTGACACGACGCTTCCTGACGCTTCCCCTCTTGAAGACCGGGTGATGGGCGGGCACCTACCAGAGAAAACTATCTCTTTAATATATAAAAAACGTATAAACAATATGGAGGACCCGCTGGTAGCTATCAGGTCCCCCTGGAGTGAAGACGGGTTGGACCTAGATGATGAGGATTAGAGAGAGGCGGTCTCCTCCCAGAGAGTAGTTGCTATACAGATGAGGCTCAGATTAGTGCAATTGAAGATTCTACAAAGGTCATATGTTACGGTGCCATGGCTGGGTCGCATGGGAAGGGTGGAAAGTGGGGAGTGCTGGAGGGGTTAGGGGGAGCTTGGCACCTTTATGCTTATCTTGTGGCACTGTAAGGTGGTACTGGACTACTGGGTGAAGATCCATGAGGTTGTTATTGGGGCGGATACTACCGGAGGCCCGCCGGTACATACGTCTGGGAACCCACAAATCTGAATGTGTACCGAAAACAATGGGTAACATTGGCATGTATAATAGCTAAACAAAATATAGCTCAGCTGTGGGGAGCCAGTCAGCCACCCTGAGTTTCGAAGACTTAGATTGGTGCATGTTCAAGGAGAGGTTGGTCTATGTCACCAGGGGGTGGCTTGAGAAGTGGGGGAAGGTATGGGAGGCCTGGAATAGACACTGTGGGGACATTTGTACGCTTCCGATATGCTTTGAAGAAGAGGAGGCGCAAGAGTCCCCGTGATCTATTACCTTTTATTTTTTTTTTAATATACTGTACGTATGGAAATGTAACATTGATAAGTGTGAGAACTGCTGCAGTCACCTTGAGGAAATATAAATTTTGGTCGAATTGTGTTCCCTAGCGCGTACCCCACCGTCTCCATGTACGAATTAAAGTGCATGTAACTTCCCTCCTGTGCCAGCTATGAAGACGCAAATACATTTGCGTCCAACGTTAACATGTCCTCTTTCAGACCCACCCTGAATGGGTTGGATAGTCCGTTCCTAAGTATGTTATGCCAATCTCTTTTTGTAGTGTACTCTACATGTTTTTCAGCTCTGGCAAAGTAGGCCCAGAATTTCTGCCATCGAGCCTTTTTCTTCCTCCTGACTCTGAAAGCCTCAGCCCAGGCTGCCTCTGTACCCGTGAACTCTGACTTACTTCCAGCGCGGCCCACCGCGCTTAGCTCAGCCTGCTGCCTGCCAAGACTGACTACAACCTTCGGGTTATCTGTTCCGCTCCTCGAAGATACATTCCTGCCTACTAGTTTCAGTAAACATTCCCCAGCTGCAGAGCCAAAGGGCCGGCCTGTCTCCTTGCAAGTAATTCATAGCCTCTGTTACCATGCTCCCATAGAAGGCCCATGCCCCCACGCTTCTCATGCAGACACTCAGGCGCTTATACACGCACTCACAGTCAGTATAGAATAGCTTCTACCCCAGAGACCTTTCCGCCCAGATAGCTCAGTTCCTAAACACCAGATATCAGATATGATAGAAGCACAAGTTGATCTGACATACTAGACTTCTGTCTCTTTCCGTCAGTGCAAATGTCAAGCCCCTGCACCCTCCAGTTTCACGTCAATCACACGTCATGCAGCTGCGCGCGCATCCAAGCTTCCGATTTCTGCTGACATTGCAACATTTCTGTTTAGTGCCACCCACATGTGACACCTACCTGTGACGTTTCCAAAGCACACCTACAGTTACGCCTAGTCCACGCCTTCTGATTACGTACTAGTAACACGTGGATGCTGTTATCTTGTCTACTCTCAGCTGTTACGCCTACTCTATTACTTCCTATGATGTAAATTAAGTATATAAGCTATGTATTGTCAATAAAACATTGCTCTATCCCTTCTTCCACCCCTGCGGTGGGAAGAACATGATATCCTGGTCTTGACCATTCCTTTTTAAGGAATAAAAAACCCTAAGAACTCTAACACCACGGACTCTGTCTTCTTTCTTTCCGATTGAGTTATTATTGATTAAGTACTTACCTGCATAGAAATTAAGACGGTAAATTATATATTTACATCATTTTGGCGCCCGAACAGGGACGGCTCCCCCACCTCACGCGCCGGTTGGTGCATTGCAAGCTCTGTCCCCTGCCATCAGTTAGAAGGAAACTACGCGTACCGGCAGGATTTCCTGTATCTCCCTCTGGCCCACGGAGGTGACGAAGATTGCGATCAGTACCCAGACGAGGCGGTGAGGAGTGCTGAGGATCCCGACCAGAGCCTAGCCGAAAGAAGCAAGGTCCGAGGTGTCAAGAGGCCCACCAGTTTTTCCGAGGTTTTCCGAAGTTTTTCCGAAATTTTCCGAAGTGTCGAGTCGAGTCCAGTCGAGTTTTCCGAGGCCTTCTGTTTCCGTGCTTCCCGGTGAGTACCATTGCTGGGACGTATCTAGACGGGTTTGGGTACACAAGTCCGGTCTGCACTGTTTTAGGCAGTGTATCTGTACTGTTTAGCAGTACATCCGATGATTCAAGTTCTTGCACTGTTCTCAGCAGTGTATCTGTGCTGTTTAGCAGTACATCCGATATAGGGGGTAGTAATAAGTGTTCTTAAATGTTTTTTCTTCATGTGATTAATGTCGTGGTATGAGTGTGACTGTTTTATGTGCATTATTGTGTTCTTGTATAAATAGCTGTATCTAGTATTAAGTAGCAAGGATTGAGCCTTCAGTACTGAGTAAACAAGATGCCGTTTTTCAACAAGTTAAAGCAGATAGGAACTAGGAAAGGGATACTAGAGGAAGAAATTCCTATCCCCCCCAGGGACACTCCTGGGAACTTTATGTACCACAAGCATGGCATAGATGCCATAGTGTATCTAGATTTATGGGCCGAGTATACTAAACATCTAGACGAGAGACACAGATGGCCAGTTACTGGAACATGGGATGCCGAGTGCATCATGAAGGTAGAGGAAGCACTATGGAAAAAGAAAGCCAGACAATCTCAGAAAGACGCCATAGAGTTTTGGCGTAAGGAATCACATAAGCGTGCTGAAAGAGCACTACGTAGAGAAGACAGACTTAAAGAATCAGACAAGGCCCAAGAAAACGAGTTAGTTACCGAGGGGATCCGAGTAAAATCAGAGCAAGTAGACCGCGCACGAAATAACCTCGTAAACGGTATGTATCTCGCGGCTGAGGGTTCGCCTGAGGTCATTTCAGAAATACCGGAAAATCTACCGTCACCATTGGTTCCAACTAAAGTAACTCACAAGACTACTAAAGACATATTCCTGAATTCTTATCTAGAGGATGTAGCCCCAGCTTACACCAATCTGCCTGTCCGCGCCCTGCCTAACGACAGGGATGGGGGTGGTAACCCGCCCCAAGATCAGATTCCGCCTGTTCCACCCCCTCCACCGCCTCCCATACCTAAAGTTAATCTACCGAAACCACGTCTACCTGATCCCACTAAAAGACAAATTCAAGTTCAGGTACAGACTCCACAAAGAGATAATGTTCAAGCTTCCGCCTCAGGGGGTGCGACCGGGGGTTTTCACACCCCGCCATCGACACGCAGGTTACAGCTAGGGGACTTGCGGAATCCTTTTTCGTTCAAGTCCCCCCGCCTTGACATGTTCAAAGAAAACCTTTCAGTTTGCAGATATGATCCAGTACCCGGCAAAGACGATATAATGATGATGGCATCACTACGGTTAAGATCTGCTACTGATTTCCTGCTGTGCTATGCAGGAATGAAGGAGCGCCTAGATAGAATATATGAGTTTGTTCAGACTGGGAAGGACCCCGACAGTATTAAGGACGCCATGGAGCATCAGAAAGTTGACGTTCAAGCACAGATACTACGTTTTTTTATAAATTGCCTAATAAGAGAACGAGACAGGCCTGAGACAGATCAGGGTGAATTAGATGCACTCAACAGGTGGGGTCAAAATATATCTGAAGGAAAACACGACAAGGGTACTTGCATAGCCGGTATGTACAAGAAAATAAGAAAAGCAGTATTAGACGTACACAAAGAAGCGAAAGAAAAGGCTTCCTCCGAGGGGGAAGAAGAACCTGAAGAACCAGAAAAGACTACAGACACCATAGCATATGTAGGTAAGGGAACTTATCTTAGGAAGGGCATCCGTCCAGAAAGCAAGAGAGTTCTTTTCTCTGCCTTAACAAACCCGAATTCTGCTGAACATCAGTTCCAGGAAACTGATAAAAGGCTTCGAGATCGAGTAGGGTACCATGTACTGAGTTCTATGGATGAACAAGAACTAGCCCGGTCAGCCATATCATGGACCGAAAATCCAGACATATATAATGATGACACCGTAGCGCAGACATTTCTGAACCTCTCCCCAGACGAGCAGAAATTAGCAGGTGTATACATGATCCAGCACCTCCTCACAAAGTACAGAAACCAGCATTCTGACCCAGGTCCCTTACCCGAAATATTAGAAGCACTACTCATGGATAGATGGAGAGGTTTAAGTACCAAATTAATTCAAATAATTCTAGAACAACGTCATAGATATGACACTTTCATAAGCTCCGAATATGTCCCCGCCCCACCCCCAGAAAGGAAAATGTATCATATGGAACGTCGGCATGGCATTGAAAGTCAGAACCCCTTACGAGAAGTACATCCAGTTATGGGTGAGGATCATCACTTGAAACGAGTGTATGTACACACGCCTCTGACCAAGTTAGAACTGTTAGAAATGAAGAAACTAGTACCCTGCCATGATAAAGACCCTGCAGGTTTTCACAGAGAACTTAAAGACATGTTACTGATGGGAGATTATACGTACGAAGATATCATGAAAATGTTAAAAGTATTACTGCCCACGGGCATCTACGAGAAATTAAAGGAAAAAGAATGGGAGGTGGGGGAGAAAAAGATTGTATGGGCAGAAATAGAAGATGAAGAGAACAAACGGGTCCCAGGGGTAGGCCTTGGAGAGAAAACTAAAGCACTACCAGGTCTGATAGTACAGGTTCTGCCGAGATTATTGACAACTAGAAAAGAAGACTGGGATGCAATATCAGCATGTAAACAGAAACCCGACGAAGATACTAGTGACTTCTATTCAAGATTCGAGAAATGTTTTATTATTAATAGTGGTCTTAAACCAAGTAGCGAGTCGTACCCGCATCTTTTTGTATCCAAGTTAGTTGAGAATTCCCTGTTAGCAGTTAAGAATCGTGTATACAAGGTTGAGAGTACATGGCAAGCAAATACGCCGTCACAGATGTTACAAATGTTACAATACCATCAGAACAGAATTAGAGAAGAACAGGATCAGGAACAGAAACGTATGAAAGACACGAAAATGAAAATGTTAGTAGCCCAGTCGGTCCATACCGACGGAAATAGAAAGGGTACGACCCAGACAGGTCACGCCGCAGCTCCCGTAAAAGGGACATGCAACTATTGCAAGCAGCCAGGTCACTACGTACATGAATGCCCAGTTCTGAAACATAACATAGCGACAGGTAAAACTAAAGAAAGACCGCATCCACCTAGACAAGACCATAACCAGCATCAGTCTTCACAGAATATGCAGCCCATGCAGAATACACAGCCTACGCATGCTTCCTCACCTACA
The DNA here is from genome assembly GCF_964263255.1 of Lissotriton vulgaris. Lineage (NCBI taxonomy): Eukaryota > Metazoa > Chordata > Amphibia > Caudata > Salamandridae > Lissotriton > Lissotriton vulgaris. The sequence continues at coordinate 532,887,752 of NC_141693.1, read as the reverse complement.
GCACAGACAGTAGCGATATCACAGCCGCAGCCCATTGCCGCGTCTCAGCAAGTTTCACAACAGATGTACCAGTATGCCCAGTCCGCTTACCCCGATTATCCACGATATACATGAAACAGCCTAGAGAGGGAGGGTGGCTTGCCTCTTATTGAAATTCCTGTAGATCAAGAAGGTCCTTATGTACACAGTCAAGTATTAGGAAAAGACAGAAAGTTTTTAATTGATACAGGGGCAAGTCGTACCACAATCAGTCATGAGGAAGTTCCAGGGGCACCCCTCTCAGGCTCACAGAATGTTTCCCTTGGTTTTTCAGGAAAGCCCATTGTAAATGAGGTATCAGAACCAGTCCCCCTGGCTGTGGGTCCATTATCACGTGTTACAGACTTGTTACTTACGAAGTCATGTCCAGAAAATCTGTTAGGAATTAAAACATTGAAGGCTCTAGGAGCCATAATTTGCTGTTCTCCGGAGGGAGTTAGACTCTTTCTGCGGGATTTCAAGGGTCATTATATGTTGCGTGAGTTTGATGTCAGATTGAAAAACGTACCAGACCACCTGTGGGCGAAAGGCCCAACTGATGTAGGTTGTATGCACATTACCCCATACCGTGTTACACTCAGACAAGGTGTAGTTCTACCTCGAATCAGACAATATAAATTACCGCCCGATGCTGTAGTGGCTTTACTGGAAATCACTGAAGAGCTCATTACCCAGGGAGTGGTCGTAGAGACCGACTCCAACATCTGTAATTCACCCATCATTCCGATTCTTAAACGTACTGATCCCAATGCACCGCCAGTATATCGGCTGGTGATTGATCTAAGAGAACTGAACAAATGCATTATTCCACAGTACCCTGTGGTTCCCGACATCTCATCCTTATTGACTGCTATTGATTCAGACGCAACGTTCTTTACTGTAATTGACCTCAAGAACGCCTTCTTCAGCGTGCCTATTGATCCAGAGAGCCAATATCTCTTCGGATTCAGTTTAAATGGACGCAGTTTCAAATTTTCACGCGCACCTCAAGGATTCACAGAAAGCCCCAGCATCTATAGTCAAGCACTGAAAAGACAACTTGATTGTATCACAATGCCAGTTAACACCGCTTTACTGCAATACGTCGATGATCTGCTGATCACCGCACGAAGTGAGCCCGAATGTGAACAAGCATCACTGACAGTTTTACATTTCCTGGCAGACAAGGGACACAAGGTGTCTCCTTCGAAGCTACAATTCTGTGTTCAGCAAGTTGTGTACTTGGGTCACTTGCTGTCCAAAGTGGGGAGACAGCTCACTCCCGATCGCATTCAGTTAATTGCGAATATGCCACAACCCCAGACACAAAAGGAAGTGCGGGCCTTCATAGGCCTCACCTCGTACTGCAGACAATGGATTCCTCAGTATGCATTTCTAGCTAAACCACTCATTCAGTTAACAACACAGGAGGCAGCGACTTCGACTGTCCTTCCCTGGACTCAGGAACATACACAGGCTTTTGAAGAATTAAAGAAAGCTTTATGTCAAGCACCAGTTCTAGCGACACCATGTTACAGCAAACCTTTTACACTTTTTGTTACAGAACGTGAGGGTACAGCACTGTCTGTCCTCACTCAAGACCAAGCAGGTTCATATAAGCCTTGCGCTTATTTTTCAAGTACATTGGATTCAGTAGCCCAGGCACTCCCTGCGTGCTTAAAGTCAGTAGCAGCAACAGCATTGGCAATCAGACAGAGCGATTCAATTGTTTTAGGACATCCTTTAACAGTTCAAGTTCCACATTCTGTAGAGGTTCTTTTAAACAGAACCCAGACTCAACACTTGACTATAGCACGACTGACAGGTTATGAATTAACGCTATTCCAGCCACACATAGAAATCAGACGCTGCAGCATTCTGAACCCCGCAACACTGTTACCTACAATTATGACAGATCCAGCCCCGCATGATTGTATAGAGATCATTAATGCAGTAACAAAGCCACGACGAGACTTAACAGATGTTCCATTGACAAATCCAGACCTGACACTTTATGTGGATGGTTCATGTATGCGAACAAGTACAGGAGAGTTAGTGGCCGCATATGCAGTGACCACTGAAACCGAAGTTAAAGAAACACATCGTATTGACACACTGTCTGCTCAAGCGGCGGAGCTCATCGCTCTGACCCGAGCCTGTATACTAGCCAAGAACAGAAATGTTAACATATACACTGATTCCCGTTTTGCGTTCGGAGTCGTACACGACTTCGGAATGTTATGGCAAGAACGAGGTTTCTTGACCTCTCATGGTGCCAAGATCCAGCACGGTCCTCTCATTCAAGCACTATTAGAGGCAATACATTTGCCCTCAGGCATATCAGTCATGAAGTGTAAAGCACATACTAAAGTTACAGATTCTGTTTCCCAGGGTAACGACCTGGCAGACCAGACAGCAAAACATACAGCATTGACTCACACTCAGACAACTGGCATGACAAAGACAAAAGGACCGACAAATTGTATGACAGTCAGGGATCCCACACTAGATGTTATCGATATTCAGACACATGCTACCCCAGATGAAATAAAGAAATGGATTGAACTAGGAGGGATCCAGACAGATCAAGGTTGGATGACGAAGGGAAAATGTACATGGTTTCTCCCTGACTCTATGGTTCAAGTCATAATTAATACAGCACATAGTCCAGCACATCTAGGAGAAAAAGCGATGTTAGACAGCTTACAGAATCTCTGGAGCAATAAACACTTACGAGCAGCAGCAAAACAGAAAGTGCGTACTTGCATGATCTGTTGTCAGTTCAATCCAGGTAAAAGCGTCCCTGTAGAGCAAGGTGGATTTCATCCTCCCGATCATCCTTTTGAAGTCCTCCAGATGGATTATATCCAGATGGACCGTTGTCGAGGATTTAAATATGTCCTCGTAGTTGTTTGTGCACTCTCTCGTTGGACCGAAGCATACCCAGTCCCAGACTACACTGCTCCGACCACTGCCAAGCAGCTGGTTCGTGAATTCTTCCCACGGTACGGCATGCCTCGTGTCGTGTACTCAGATAACGGACAGATGTTCTCATCCGAACTTATGAAGCATGTCTCCCTTTTGCTAGGATATCAGTGGAAATTCCACTGTGTCCGACATCCCGAAGCCGCAGGCCTTGTAGAGAGGCATAACCAGACACTCAAGATACGCCTTGCCAAAATATGCCAGGAGAAAGGGGTCGACTGGATAGTCGCCCTGCCAGTTGCACTGTTCTATATGAGAATGGTTGCACATTCGAGATCAGGACTATCCCCGTACGAAGTGGTCTTTGGCAGACCACCGAATATGTGGGGGACGCCCATTCCTAAGAAAATTACTGATGTTGATTGCAATATGTTGACAGATTACCTTGCCTCCTTGATGTCTGCACTCCAATCATGTCGTTCACAGGTTGCCGCAGCCTTCCCTGACAACACTGATGTAAAGCCGCATGATGTCCGTCCAGGCGACCTGATTCTCATAAGGAACTTTGACAGGAAAAGTCCGCTGGAGCCCCGCTGGAAATCGCCGAAGACCGTTCTACTTACTACAAGGACAGCGGTGAAAGTTGAGGGCCGAAAGGGGTGGATTCACATGAGCCATGTTAAATTATGCAATGAACTGAAATCCGACCCAGGCTCGTCCACCCCTTCCAAAGACTGTATCGAGCCCAGTGACTTTAAAGTTTCCAAACGAGAGAAAACTCCCCAAGAGGAGTATAAACTCAAGCTTCGATCTAGCAAGTCAGACAGTTTAATTGTTTAAGTCCTCCCCTAGGTGAATCGGTTAAATAGTTTCTGACATGTATCCCCTAGATCGAGATAGAGAGAGAGAGAGAGAATTCAAGAAACATGCATACTGCAAATCACTGCGTAGTCACTGTATAGTGACATTATTAATCATGTTTTTTCTAAGTATTTTGATAATTGTTGCAAGTGTACTTCTCCCAATCTATTGCCCTATTTTCAAGCGTCAACAATCTGCTTACAACGTTTCTGCTGAACATTCTTTTAGCGAGTTACCTCCACATGAACTTTCTTACAGACTTGCGCTGCGCAACAACACATTCATTAGTATGTTACACCACTCCCATCAGACTAATAACGCTACAAACTGCTGGATATGTGGCCGACGCCCTCCCTACCAGAATTACAAGGGAGCTCTGCCCCTCTTTCCGTACCCGTTCACTCACAACGGCTCCTGTGGTGCATGGTTCAAAATAATTAATTCCTTAGATCCTGATATTGCTGTCCTCGACGGGAGCTGGGTTTGGGGAAACCTGAACTTAGTCCTGCTCAACGTCTGTTACCCTGTTAAGGAGGGACTCCCCATTAGAATAGGAACTGATCTAGAAAATGAAGTATATGGATTAAGTAATTACACAATTAGCCTTATGATTCTTACTGTTGAATCCGAAGCTGAACCAGCTCTGCCCGCTATGTCAGTATTACCAGTTACTGGTGAATTATGTGTCAGAAAGAAAGGTTTGGTACACTTAGGTCATAGTAAATGTACTACTGTGGTCGAATTCAGTGATCATGGTAAATCATCCTTTAAGGCTACCCGTCATTCTTATTTTGTTTGTGGTCATACCGCATACATACGTCTGCCTCCAGATTGGGATGGTACCTGTTATATTGCATTCCTTCTGCCACCTGTTTTTCTAGCCCCTCCTGATTACCACAGAAACACAAATCTAGTAAAGAATAGAATCCGAAGAGATCTCCCGCTTGTCGACTATACAGAAACGGCATGGGAACAATACACCGATTTTAATAAAGGATTCTTTTTCTTTTTAGGCCCCGTCCAAAACAGTAAATTAATACGTAGATTAACTAGAACCCTTGAAGCTGTAGTACATGAAACTGCCTCCGCCTTAGGTAACCTAACAGAGGAGCAATCTGCCATGCGGGTTGTTGTCCTTCAGAATCGTCTTGTTATTGACGTCATCTTGGCAGATAGAGGTGGAGCCTGTAAGGTCATCGGGTCAAGTTGCTGTGTTTTCATTCCACAAAACGCGCCATCCGTATATCAAGCTATTACACGTCTGCATAAAATTGCAAATCAGATACATCAGAATCCAGGCACCTGGACTTGGTCCGGTTGGTTCTGGACAACGTTAACCGCTTGGGGATGGAAGATCCTATCCTTCCTAGGCTTTGGCCTTGTCATAGTATTCAGCTGTTGCCTGTGCCTACAGTGTGGGCCGGCGATATGTGGACTATGTGCCACATTGTGCATTGAACATTCCAGTTTTCTCTCAAACAGACAACGGAAGAGAGACGAACAAATTATGTTACAAGAACAAACTGATCAATTTATGATGATCGATATATCATGAAGGGTCCGTAGGGAACAAGGAGGGAATGAGGAAATATAAATTTTGGTCGAATTGTGTTCCCTAGCGCGTACCCCACCGTCTCCATGTACGAATTAAAGTGCATGTAACTTCCCTCCTGTGCCAGCTATGAAGACGCAAATACATTTGCGTCCAACGTTAACATGTCCTCTTTCAGACCCACCCTGAATGGGTTGGATAGTCCGTTCCTAAGTATGTTATGCCAATGTCTTTTTGTAGTGTACTCTACATGTTTTTCAGCTCTGGCAAAGTAGGCCCAGAATTTCTGCCATCGAGCCTTTTTCTTCCTCCTGACTCTGAAAGCCTCAGCCCAGGCTGCCTCTGTACCCGTGAACTCTGACTTACTTCCAGCGCGGCCCACCGCGCTTAGCTCAGCCTGCTGCCTGCCAAGACTGACTACAACCTTCGGGTTATCTGTTCCGCTCCTCGAAGATACATTCCTGCCTACTAGTTTCAGTAAACATTCCCCAGCTGCAGAGCCAAAGGGCCGGCCTGTCTCCTTGCAAGTAATTCATAGCCTCTGTTACCATGCTCCCATGGAAGGCCCATGCCCCCACGCTTCTCATGCAGACACTCAGGCGCTTATACACGCACTCACAGTCAGTATAGAATAGCTTCTACCCCAGAGACCTTTCCGCCCAGATAGCTCAGTTCCTAAACACCAGATATCAGATATGATAGAAGCACAAGTTGATCTGACATACTAGACTTCTGTCTCTTTCCGTCAGTGCAAATGTCAAGCCCCTGCACCCTCCAGTTTCACGTCAATCACACGTCATGCAGCTGCGCGCGCATCCAAGCTTCCGATTTCTGCTGACATTGCAACATTTCTGTTTAGTGCCACCCACATGTGACACCTACCTGTGACGTTTCCAAAGCACACCTACAGTTACGCCTAGTCCACGCCTTCTGATTACGTACTAGTAACACGTGGATGCTGTTATCTTGTCTACTCTCAGCTGTTACGCCTACTCTATTACTTCCTATGATGTAAATTAAGTATATAAGCTATGTATTGTCAATAAAACATTGCTCTATCCCTTCTTCCACCCCTGCGGTGGGAAGAACATGATATCCTGGTCTTGACCATTCCTTTTTAAGGAATAAAAAACCCTAAGAACTCTAACACCACGGACTCTGTCTTCTTTCTTTCCGATTGAGTTATTATTGATTAAGTACTTACCTGCATAGAAATTAAGACGGTAAATTATATATTTACATCAAACTGATGTCTTTCTTTGTTTTTGTGTTAATAAAAATATTAATAAAAAAATTGTACTCGGTCTTGTAGCTGCATACAATGTGTGGGCCTCCTTGATAAGGGCCAATAAAGTATTCCTGCAGTCTCTTAAATAGGCTTCTCAGCTCACGGAACAGCATCGGAGGTTATGCTGGTTGAATGAATTTGCTGCACTTAAACCACACTAAGGTTGCCTCTGAGCAGTGAGGGGAGACAGAAGGCAGAAAAGAGGACTCTTAACGGTTAGAAAGGAAAAGAGAGCCAGAGTGGCAGAGGGAAAGTTATTAGTGTAGATGGATACTCCTTTCATTCTAATCCATCTATCTCTCTTTCTCTTCTCATATAGCCTCAACTCCTCTCTCTTGTAGCCGTTGATCCCCTGCATTTTATGCCCTATTATTCCACCAATTATTTTCAATTCTTTATTAAAGTTGGGAACTCAAAAAGAGGTCCACTTAAAAACTTACAAGAGGATCACACAATGAGATAAATACGTACATTGTGTAAAAAAAAAGACAGTTACCATAAAATAATATTCGTTTAAGAGACAAGAAATGAGTCACTTACTTTTAGAGAGAGAAAAAATGCTGCAGTATTTCGTGAAAGTACAATTTTGAACAGATAAAATCACAATCATGAAATAAACTGAAGATATAGCTTGAAGAAGAGAGAAGAGAAAGCTTAAATAGTTATAATGAAACATCCTTCAACCTAATAGCAATAATTAAGTGCAAAATTCTGCAGATAATAAGAGATACTAATAAAAACAACTCCAAAGAAGGTGAGGACATGTATCACAATGAAATTGAATCGTAAAATACAATTATAAATCCTTTACGGCAACAAAGAAATGGAATTAATTTCATACACAATACAAGCAGTACAAAAAAGAATAGTGACAAAGAATCTAATTAGTCAAGTTCGAAAGAAAGAAAACTTCATTCAATCTAGCAGCAACAGTTCAGTGCAGAGATCCACAATTAATTTAGGAACCCTTTAAAATCAATAAAGGGAAATTAAGAACAATACTGAAATGGAGTTTGATACAGTTACAATACCTTTTATCGAACAAATAGAATTATTTGGGTACACAATTGCATTAAGTACAATACAATGAAGTAATTGGGCCCGCAGGTAAGAGGCAGTTCGACTAAGTATGAATAAGACGATTGTGCCAAACCCTCCTGTCTAAGGCAAACAATTTAAATACATTAAAAAAACACCGTAAAAAGCCGGAACATTTTTATGCAGACTAATTCATTTTTTGGGGAAAGAAGAAACTCACAAATTGTAGCCACAGTTTTGATATTATTCTGTGTAAACGGATGACATAATAGACGTAAGCGATTGGGTAGTAGGACTGTGCATACAAAGAGAATATGATCAATGGTATGAGTGCCAAGATTGTACAGGTTACAATGTCTTCCTTTGCTTGCGAGGGGGGTAGACCAACTTGCCAGTAAGTCTTTTAGCGGTAAGAGGTTCATATGGATTAAAATTTTAAAAAATGGCTTACCCCATGATCTATATTCCAGGATGAATATTTGTGAGCGGCTCTTGGATTACAGGAATTAACTATTGTCTTCAATCTTTCCTTCAGTCGTCAGTTCTTAAGATCTCTTTGATAACTAATAGTATAGCTTGTGCTTTTTATAAAAGCTTTGAGTTCCGTGGGTGAAAAAGAGAGCGCTTGCACTTATTTTGTGCTAAAGAGATGTAATGCTAAAGTGAAGCTTCATGCAAACAAGTATTTATCAGTCTTTTCACCAATAATCTCTTGACTTAGGAAGCCCTTTATTGTATTCACATCACTATTCTTTAGCAAATATCCCCACCAGATTACCCTGACTAAACCTAGGACGAATGAACTTATCAGTCCAAATTCCAGGTGAATAGCTGAAGTCGGGACCACAATATTAAAGTTATTTAGTTTACGTAAAATCTGTCCCTCTATTTTATCAAGGAAACTCCATTCTACTATTTGAATGGATTCAATATCATACAGGAGTGTTGGTGGGACGTTTCCTTTAAAGACAGACAAAATGTGCAAAACATGCCTAGGACCATTCATTATAGAATCTATATAAGATATTAGAGTGTGGCTTTACTGGAACAGTGATCAATATGAGGTTTGTTCTTAGTGTTAGTGTTAGTTCGTAGTCCAGTTATCATTTTAGCCAAATAGAGATATGGATTTACAACCTCGAGTTTCTCGGATCCTATGCTCAAGACAAAGTTACAAACTTTCTTACTCTTTCTGTTTTTTAAAATCTAAATTTTACTTTTCGAGGTGTTTATCTTCAAGTATTGAGGCGCTGTATATTTTTGATGAACCTTCAGCTTCTTACTTAAATCAATAGGAGTAAGATCCATAAGTATAATATCATTTACATATCTTAGACCCAGAAAAGAGCGGCCACCTATCTTTGATGCATCACTCTTTTGGTAAGAAAAACAATCTGGGAGATTCGCCACATAAAGGCAGAAGAGGATCAGTGCTAAAAGACAGCCTTGCTTCAGGCCATCTTTTGTGTGAATTGTGGCTGAAAGGTCTTGATTTCCTCCCAGGAGAACCTGAGGCCATGTATTAGAGTGCAAAGCTATTAGGACAGATAAAGGGTGGGAGAGGATTCCAATTTGTTTAAAGTTTTTTCCAGAGGAAAGGGCGATCTATCTTATCGAAGGCTATCTTATCGAAGGCTGAGGAAAATCCTCAGTTCTGCATCAAAAACTAAGGAGATCTTCTCTATTGTGGCCGAACTTTCCCTCCCCGATCGTGTCACAGCGCAGCCCCAACACTCGCAGGCTTTGTGTGACTCCCTTAACTCATTCTTCATAGACAAAATTTCCATCATCAAAAACAATATCCCCCCCCTTCCCTTTCCCATGCCAGTGTCCTCCCTCCCTCGAATCCTTGCAGATTGCACAAATTTCCCCCCATTTCCCCAGATGTATTCCTCTCTCTACTGCAGGCAGTCAGTTCTGGCTCCCCCCATGACTGCTGCCCTCCCCAAATTCTAAGAGACGCTTTCATGGCTTGCCCAGGCCCTCCCCTTGACCTGCTCAATCGTTCCCTCGCTACAGGCCCTCTCCCCGATGCTTTCAAAAAAGCAGTGGTAGTACCTATCCTAAAAAAACCTGGATCTGACCCCACTGTTTTGGGGAATTATCGACCCATCTTCCTTCTCCCCTATCTGGGCAAGGTACTGGAGACCTATGTCACCCGCTGCCTTAGCGCCTTCATTGAGAGAACCCATTTCCTCGATGGTCAGCAGGCAGGCTTCAGACCGGCCCATTCTACGGAGGCAGTGGTGGTGGCGGTCATGGACGCATTGAGACAGGGGGCGGATAAGAACTTGGCCCAGGCCCTGGTGTTGTTAGATCTCTCGGCCGCTTTCGACACGGTCGATCATGACATCTTGATCGACCCTGTCAGAAATGCGGGCATCCAGGGCCCTGCCCTGTCATGGATTGGGTCTTTCCTCCAACACCGCTCCCAATCGGTCCAGCTGTCCTCTTTCTCTGCCCCCCATATCTCACTTTCCAGTGGTGTCCCCCAGGGTTCTGCTCTGTCCCCTCTCCTTTTCAACTTATATATGCAGCCCCTTCTTGCTTCTCTTCGTCACTCCTCTGTTACTATTTTCAACTACGCAGATGATCTGCAACTAATCTTTCCCATTGACTCTTCCCCTCTTTCTTGCTCTAACTTTCAAACTACAATGCTCACCATCTATGAATGGATGAACTTCAGCCAGCTGAAGCTCAACCCCAGCAAGACTGAGCTGGTCTTGATTGGTGGGTCCACAAACCCCTGGAGTCCCAACTTTTGGCCTTCGGCCCTCGGTCCCGCCCCCTGTCCCGTCAATACTGTGAAAAGCCTTGGCGTCATCATCTCCTGTGACCTTTCGATGAGGCCCCAAATTAATGCGGTTACCTCGGCCTGCTTCTATCATCTCCGCAGAATTGGGAAAATCCGAAGGTATCTATCCCCGGAGGCTCTCATTCTAGTCATTATGGCCCTGGTCACCTCACGTATCGATTATGCCAACTGTCTGTACGTGGGGATCCCTGCATACCACCTTCACCGGCTCCAGCTGGTACAAAACCAGGCTGCCAGACTGGTCTTTCAACAGCCGAAATACCAACACGTCACACCTTTGCTGGAAAGACTTCACTGGCTCCCGGTAGCGTACCACTGTATTTTCAAAATGGGTTGCACCGTCTTTAAATCTCTATCCACTCCTGCTCCTGCTTTTATCTCCCTCAGTCTTCACCCTCACGTCCCGTCACGACCCCTTAGGTCTTCTGCCCAAAACCTCTTGATCACTCCCAGGTTTAAACGCAAGAAACACGGTGGCGCTTGTTTTTCTTTTCTTGCCCCTTCTACTTGGAACTCTCTTCCCCTTTCTATTCGCCTTGCTCCGGACTACATCACTTTCCGTAAACTTCTGAAGACTCAACTGTTCCGTCTTGCTTACGACTAGCCTCTTTCACCCCCAGAGTCCCCCCTCACTTGTGTTTGAGCGCCATGAAACCAATTGGTAGACGTGCGCGGTAACAAGCATTTTTAACATAACATAACATAACATTGTGAAATCTATAAAAGCCACATGTATGTGTGAGTTATGGAAATGAGTGTACTTCACTTCAATTAGTTTCAGCATACAAATATTGCCTATGGTACAATGATCTTTCCTAAATCCGGCTTGTTCAAGGAGGAGAATTTCCTTTCAGACACCCAATCATTGAGAGGATCCAGTACACTACGAGCAAAAACTTTCCCGACTAAGTCCAATAGGGCTATTTGCCGGTAGGTGCCTGGGTGGTGCCTAAGCCCATTTTAAAAAAGAGGAATTAAGATAAAACCAGACCAGGAGGGAGGAATCTTTCCTAGTTGTTAGCAATATCTAAAGGGAGGGGCAAGAAGTGTGCCCCATAGCAGGGGTTCTTTCTTAATCAAAGACATGGGAATTTGGTCCGGGCCCATGGGTCCTGAAGACCTCATTCTTTTAATGAGACCAACAAACTCACACCTTGATGTAGCGATCCTAGATGCCAACAGACTAGATGGATTATTTAAGGAAATAGTGCTTCCGAAAGATTTAAGTTTATCCGAATACAAATCTATGAAGTACAATTTCCAGTCATCCTCACTAATGGGGATAGGGAGAGATTTTGCTCTTGAGCCACAGCAATTGGATATTATTTCCCAATACTTTTTAGCATTGTTCTGTGAGGCCACCTCCTTTAGGCGGACCCAATTGGAGTCTTCCTTTTATTTCTGGATGGAGCAATTTTTCCTAATTTGTGTCCTCTTTAGTAGGGAAAATATTTTGTGGCTGTCAGGGGAGAAATTCAAGAATTATGCCCTCACTAGGCTGTTTATTTCCCTATGTAAGGAGAGTATAGACTTATTCAAGGGCTTATGCAGTGGAGGTTCAGAGTTGACCTTGCAGGATGCAACAAGAACGATCATGTTACAAATAAAGGAAACCAATGGATCTAACTTAGAGAACTGTTGGTTTCCTATTATTAATAGTGGCTGGTCATCTATTAGCGTTAATAAGTTTTCTTTTACTTTGAATGCTGCATTAGCATTCAAATGGATTCTCCCATTTTTTTTTTAATCCAACAGGAATATCTTTGAGGTCCCAGGATATTACTTCCATTAAAATTACCTCCAACTGACAGGAGATCAACATGTGGTCGCTAATGGATATGTCCAGAACCTCCGTAAGGGACAGCCTGTTAAATATGTCTGAAGTTACAATGAAATAATCAATATTAGAACTCCCAGAAGGTGATTGTGGGTGCCTTTTGCAGAGATATCATTATCAAGTCTCCCATTAACAATTAAAAAGTCTGTCTTTTTTAGGGTTCTAGGAGTGTCACCCCTCTTTAGTCTAACTGACTATTGTTGGGAAACAAAAGGGGAAGAATTTTTAAAGCTTCCTCTTTTTATGAGTTGGCGAACAACCTTATAATATGATTAGAGACTTTAGCATTAAGGTCGCCTACCAATATTAGATGTAGACAATTTTTTCTTGCCATGGTAGAGGAGATAGAAATGAAAAGCTCTTCTATCAAAAAGGAGTGGATGACAATGGTGGGATATAAGCATTTACCATTAACAGAGACACAGTACTTTCCGATTTCTCCCTAAAATCAAGTTTGGGAGGTCATGGGGAATATAGGAGCTCTTGATGTTTGGCGCCAGAGAAACCTGAGCCAGAAGGTGTATACCTGTTTTTCTTCCACTCACAATACACATAGTCGCTTGGATAGGGTACTAGTGGCGAACACAGAGTCAAACATGTCACTTCAGGCGCGTTTCTTATCTGATCACTCCCCGGTGGCGTGTGTGGTGAATTGGGGGGCTCCGGTGTCCTGCCCCCGGACCTGGAGATTGCCGACAGATATCCTTCAGGACCAGGTGGGGAGAGACCGCTCTCAACGACTACGTGGACCTCAACTGGGAGGGGGGGAGCTCACTTTGGCCACTAGATGGGACGCCTTAAAGGCGGTGGTGAGAGGGGCATGCATGGGCCTCACCTACGGGGTTCGGAGACAGCTCCACTGGGAATTACGAGATGCGGAGGGTAGTCTTTCAGACTTGCAAACCTCGACAGCTCCTGATGGTTTACCGCAGGAGGAGGAACAGAATGCTCGGTCTCGCATTCATGATATCCTAGAACGGCTTGACAGATATACCCTCGGCCAATATAGACAGCGCCTTCACAGAGAGGGTGATAAATCAGGTCGCCTTTTGGCCTGGATCCTCCATCGGGAGCAGGCCACGTAGAGAATTGTGGCTCTGCGGAAGCCCACAGGAGGCGTGGTCAAATCAGAACTGGGCATCCTAAGAGTTCTCCAGTCCCACCTACAGCGGGTATATACCGCAGACCCTGCCATTACCAAGGCCTCTTATCTCCCTTACCTTCAAGGGTTGACACTGCAGTCACTTTCCAAAGCAGCACAGGAGTAGTTAGATGAAGCCCTGATGCTGGGTGAGATGCGTTCTGCATTGTGCCGCCTACCGAGAGTTAAGTCACCGGGGAACGATGGGTTCCCTCCTGAATTTTATCAAGCATTCAAGGGTACACTTTCCCACCTCTTCTGGCAGTTATTCCTTGACGCGTTTGAACATGAGACTCTACCACTGAGTATGACACACATGGAAATTTGTATGACCAGAAACCAGGGGGAGACACGCATGACCCTTCAGCGTATCGTCCGATTACGATGATCAACACAGATGTGAAGATTTTGTCGAAGCTACTAGCCATGTGCTTGGCGCCATATATGTCTCACCTGGTCCATGAAGACCAGTGCAGATTTATTCCAGGGCGCAATATGGCCATGAACCTGCGGCGGTTGAATCACATTATGCATCAGGTATGTGATAGGGAGGAGCAGATGGTTCTGGTGTCGGTTGACCTCGCTAAAGTGTTTGATACAGTCGATTGGGGGTATCTACTAGAGGTCCTCCAAACAGTGGGGTTGGGCCCCAACTTTTGTAGCTGTATTCGCATCCTATATATGGCCCCTCGCGCCAGGGTGAGACTTGGAGCTGCACGGTCCGAGGAGTGGAGACTGGGACGGGGGTACACGCCAGGGGTATCCCCTCCCGCTGCTCCTGTTTGCTCTGGCCATAGAGCTCTTTGCTGTTCGAGTCTGAACGGAGATGGCACAGTCAAGGGCCCGGCTGGGTCGGAATTATCACCAGCTGAGCGACCTTCTGAATTTGACACAGCCATCTAGCCCTGAGGAATCGCGAGTGCGATGAAACACGTGTCGGCTGGCTGTATACTGCAATAAAGACTCCACGAATTACCCTTCATTGGAGTTCTGTTGGATTACTTCTGCCACTTATGTTGTTTAACTAATTTGTGTTGTGTTGTATTGTTACCTAACAATCGTATCACTGTGTTTGAGTGCATCGGCAACCCCCTTTGACAGTGGGATATCACGATGGGGGACACATGCAACGTCACCTCGTTATATGCAGATTACGCCTTGTTCTACTTGAAAGTTCCACGGGAGGCACTGACGATATTGCTGCGCCACCTGGATCGGTTTGTCGAGGCGTCGGGGTTGAGACTTTACCACGGCAAGTCTTTGATCTTACCAGACCTCGGGCTACGTTGGCAACGGGAGGGATTCCGTTATCTCGGACTACAGGTGTCCCCGACGGACTCACAGCTGCTGTTCAGGAATATGGATTGGATACTCAAGTCCTTACAGCAGTCGGTGTCCTTTTGGAATTCTTTACCTCTTTATTCGATGGGACGGCTGGCCTTCACCAAGATGGTAATGCTTCCCAGGACGCTATATGTCCTCCAGAATTAACTGTGACCTCTTCCTTCACAAATCTTTTCGCACTCCTAACACATTGCTCAGGTCGTTCACAGCTACGAGGAGGGAGGTCTGAAAGAGCACCACGCTTCAACTTATAATAATATATGGAGCAACTACAGCCTGCGGCCCGGTGGTTCACAGACGCAGATAACAGGGAGACGCGCCTCTTGGCGGGCAGGACGGACCTGCAGGAGCTGCAGGTCGCGCTGATGCAGGGCAGGGGAGCGGATGAGACTCTTCCTTTTGGTGTGCGTCACGCGGCAGGCATCTGGCAGCGGTTTATTGAGAGGGTCTTGCGGAGGGCGCCCTTCCATAGGGAGCTACCGGTCTGGATACTGGCCCCTTTCGTTGCCATGGAGAAACACATGTCTTTCCACTCTTGGCGGGAAGGTGGATGCGAGGTTCTAGCTGATCTCTACCCCAACGAGTCCTTCCTGACTTATGAGCAGGTGCAGGAGGCCTTCGGCTTTGGGAGAGGACAATACCTGCACTATCGGGGTCCCTGGGATGTAGTGGAGGTTACCTGGCCTCAGTGCCCGGATGCACCACCAATGACCCACACTTTAGACATTCTTCTTTCCTGCGGCAGGGGGCATAGATTGATCTCTCTGCTGCATAAAGCTATGTAACAGGACTCTGCCCCACCGGAGCTGCAGTCCTGGGTGGCATGGGAGGCGGATCTCTGTACTGCGCTGGAACAGGGGTAGCAGAAACGTATGAGTTCCCTCAGGCGCAAGGTATCATGCAATGCACGGTTCAAATTGATTAACTTTCTACACTGCACCTACCTGACTCTGGTCTCATTGAAGCGCATAAATGGGGACAGGGGAGACAGCTGCCCCAGATGTAGTGCAGAGGGGGTGGGCTTCTTACACTTAGCCTGGGACTGCCCTTTGGTCAAAGTTTCTGGGTGGGGGTGGTAGATCGTATAGCTGCCACTACAGGCCTTCAGATAGCAATGAACCCCTTGCATTGTTTACTGGCGTTAGTCCCCAAACCCAAGAAAAGGAAGCTCTCCTATAAACTTTTACAATTGATTTTGGTGCTTGCCAGGCACAGGGTGGCGATCACTTGGATGGGACAAAGGGCCCCGGAGGTATCCACCTGGCTTAAAGATGTTAGAGAGTGGTCCCTGGCCGAGGAAACGCACATGCAACTTACTCGGAGAGACAAGAAACTGCAGGACGATTTACTCGCCTGGCAAGTCATGTGTGCCTCGGGACTGATGAAGAGGGGGTGGTCTTCCGAGAGCGAGTCTGATGGTTCAAGTGGCGAGATGTGTTCTCCAGTGGGGTCAGGGTCTGATGGTGAGGGAGGGGGGACCACTAGAGTTATCCTTCACCGGGAGTTGTGCTGTGCTTGGCTGCTTCCTCACGTGGGTATTTATTTACCTGCTAGTCTGCTTATACTCATGTGTCCGTACCTCGCTGGATGATACCTACGTTCCTAAGTGCCATAATGAGGTTGTCGAACTGTACACATGCGTTGTAGCGATGCTAATTGGGTGTTTTTGTATATGTTACATAAACTGAAAAATAAAGTTTAAAACATTTTTTTTTGATAGCCTGGATTAAATTAGAATCATGACTAATGTCTTTATAGACCCATTTAGTATTGATCCTGAGCAGTATTGCAATGCCTCCTTTAGCATGACCTCTATTCACCGGGAGTGCAGGATGGCCTAACACAATATAATCCTCTGTGGACCAGAACCCAGTAGACCAAGATTCTTGAATGCATATTATATCCGCTTTTTCTTTTGAAACTTTTAATTTCAAAGTCAAAGTCAAAGTTTCTTTATTCGACTGACAGGGAAGCAGTCATAAAAGCACACAATACAATAATATACAGTTCATTCATAGAAAGAAAAATATATCTTCCATTAACCATATAAGAAAAAAGTAATAAGCAATTATTTAAAAAAAAAAAAAAAAAAAAAAAAAGACAAGATACAGTGGTCCTATGTGAATATACTTAATTAAGACGAAGTTGTGTCTATAATATAATTCAGTTTGGAGTCATCCTTCCATAGTTGATCTATACTTTAAGGCTGTTTTTAAAAACTTGCAGATAAAAAAAGTACTGTCTTCATGCAACATTTGAAGGTATAGAAGTGCAGGCTTAATTTGTATAAAATTAATCTTTTTAAGCAACGGTTTTAAAAACATATTGCGTGGACTTGAGTAGTAAGAACATAGGAATAAAAAGTGAGCCAAGTCTTGCGGAGACTTATTGTCGCAGCCGCAAGCTGGCAACACTTGACCTCTATGGGCTCCACTTGGCACAGCTAAAAGCAGATGATAAAGGTCAAATCGAAATCTGCTCAGCAGGAAGCGTTCATATCTGGATATATTCCACGATAAATAAGGTTCAGAGAGCACACAGGTCTTTGTTAGTGCGTGGCTCCTTACGCTGGACTTTTTGAGCTCAGTTTCTTCCCTGTAGAGTTGTCGCTTCAGATAAAAAGTATTTTTTACAAAATTGACATCTTGCTTGGTGGTATTCTGGGGTGTTAAGTAAAGGTCTAATCTGCCCAGATCTTTACAGCAATTTCGAATGTATTTCATCCAGGGTAACTTGAGTTGTCCTTCCCAAGTAAGGGCTTCAGCTAGGATCTTATGAGTCAATGGAATCGATATATTGCGCCAACAGCTTAACCAGCAGAGCAAAGGGTTTGCAGCAATTTTGTCAGCTAAATACGGAGTGCCCAGTTCCTCATGTATGGAGAAGTTTGCGGTACTCTTTGGCAAGCTCATGACCTGTTTCAAAAAGTTGTTTTCAAGAGCTACTAGGGTATCTACAGGTAGAAACCCCCACAGTTCACTTCCGTAACATGCCACCGCAACACTTTTTGCCTGATAAAGCTTCAATATGGCGGACACTGGAGTATTACCTAATTTACGAGCGAAATCCATTATACCAGAGTTGGTCCTCAGTATTTCGCCTTTCTTTTTAGTTATGGCAGGGCCCCATTTGAGTTTATGGTCAAACAGTACTCCCAAATATGAAAATGTTTTTGTTAGTGGTATGTTTTCCCCATTGACTGAGAAGGGGTATTGTTTTTTGGGAGTTAATCCAACCGTCATGACAAAGGATTTGGAATTGTTGATATTTAGGCCACGTGAGGACATGAATTGAAAAAAAGAGTCCAGTAATTTTTGGAGTCCGAGTGCGGTTCTGGATAAAAGAACAGCGTCATCCGCATACAACAGGACCGGAACGCCTGTTTTACCAATTCGAGGGTAATCTGTGTCTGTTTTTACCAAGTGATCTTCAAGTCCATTTATATATAAGTTAAAAAGAAAAGGTGCTAATATACAACCCTGCCTGACTCCTCGGTTAATTTTAAAATCTCTCGTTACTTTCATGTCTCTTGTAAAACGCACATTTGCACGGGTGTCATTGTGTAAGTTGGCCAGAAAGTTGATTAAGTTATTTTCTACGCCCATTTTTTGCAGGACTTCCCATAGTTTACTCCTATCGACACAATCAAAAGCCGAGGAAAGGTCCATAAAGGCCATATACAAAGTTCCCTCTCTTGCTTGGGTGTATTTACCACTAATTAGGTACAGATTCAGACACTGTGTGGTTGTTGCATGTCCTGGTCTGAATCCATATTGTGCAGGGGTCATTATGTTGTGTTGTTTGGCCCATGCATTCAACCTCTTTAGTAGAATCCCACCCACTACCTCCGCAACAGAGTTTATCAGGGAGATTGGTCTGTAGCAGGCCGCTTTTGTTCTGTCCCCCTTTTTGTAAACAGGGACGATAGTAGATGCTCCCCAAGATTTAGGAGCCCCCACTTCGACCCCGGCATTGATGACAGATGTAAGAATGGGAGCCCATAAGGTGATATTAGATTTGAATAGGTCAGGTGGAAGACCATCAGGGCCCGGGGCTTTGTTACTGGAGAGACCAAGTATCCCTAATTGAATTTCTTTGGTTGAGAATTGTAGCGGGATGCTTTCAGGAAGATGAATTGGTTCTGGAGACTGTGGGGCGTCGCTCTTGAAGATAACTCCAAAATGAGTGATCCATTCATCCTCCGGTATAACTGTACCGAGACTCTCATCATTTGGGTCGCCAAAAAGTGGTTTATTTATTATGCTCCAGAATTTTGAACTGTTGCCCAAGGTAGAGGGGTCGAGCAAAGATTCCCATGTTTTAGTTTTAATTGACTTTTTGCGTGAGGCAAGGGCATTTTTGTAGTCTGCCCGAAGAGCCTTAATAAGTGCAGAATCTCTCGGTTTGTTTTTAAGAGCAGCTTTTAATTTGCGGTTTGCAGAGTAACAAGCATGATCAAACCAGCGGGGGTGTTGAGCAGTAGATCCTTTGGTTGTTACCGTCAATAGTTGATCTATTCTTTTGGACACTACAGCAAAGGCGGATAAAATAGATTCTGGAGGAGCGGAATTTGTGGCACAGAGCTTAAGTTCATGTTCACAATATAAAGCAACGGCCTCATACAATTTGTCGCTGTTTACCAGGTTCCATTTTAAGCGGCGGTTATTATTGACCAATTTAAGTGCCCCAGGGTCCCTGATGTTTTTATGGAGCACTGAGGGGCCGCATTGCAATTCAAGGTGCAAAGGATTGTGATCATTATGAATGCTATCAAGAATGTCAAAGTTTAAAACCTGTTGGGCAACTCCAGCAGAAAGGAGAATATGATCTATAAAAGACCCTGACTCAGATCCTTTGTAGGTTGGAACTTTGAAGGAGAAGGAGTCGTCTTTCATAGATAATGCCATGGTCAAGTTCATGGTATCCGTTAGAGTGTTTAATTTAGTTCCACGCTGGCAATGTGTGAAATGGGGACCTGTTCTGAGTCCGCAGCCCAAGGATCCCAAAGTGGTTGAGAGAGGATTACCGCAAATGTGTGTATTAAAGTCACCAAGAAGAATTTTATCCTGTGGTAGTTTTGAACCAAATTCATTTAGGTAACTTTCAAGTCTGACAAGGTTACAATCGTTCAAATTTGCGACAGAATTGTAGAAGTTAATTAGAGTTATAGCTTTCTTGCCCCTTCTGAGAGTCAGTACCTGCATGTTCCTGTTATCCAGCTGCACTTGTTTAATCTGCATTTTAAGAGACAGACTAATGAATATTGCCAGTCCCCCCTTTGCTCTGCCGCTGGGGGAGGGGGATGCGGGAACAAAAAAACTTTGATAACCCTCAATAAAGGTGTTGTTATCTATTAGCCATGTTTCTTGGAAGCACAGGATGGTGTAATTTTTAACAAAAACTTCCCACGACGGGTCAATAATTTTTGAGGCCAATCCTGCGAGGTTCCAAGACAATATCTTGATTGTGATAGGGACATAGTGTGCTAAGTTTGATGCAGGTGTTATAACAGATGGAGAGCACAGATCTGGATTGTCCCTTAACACAGGGTTCATCCTTGGAGTTACAGGGGATGCATGAGGTTTGCAAGCTGTTGGTAAGGGAAAGATACCTGCCTCGTCTTCTAAGGAGGACGGAGCGTGGTTTGCTTTAGGGCTGACTGGGTGTCTTAAGTTCATCGTGAAGGTGGAATTGGGTGGAATGACCACTGGGGAATTAGATGTTTTATGTAGAGTCCTCATATTTCCTACCTGGCAGTTTGTTTTTGCAGAGAGTGAGACGGGAAATAGGTCAGATGGCAGTCAGTCTACCTCTTCCAGTTGGTCGTGGCTGAGGAAAGCATCATAACGATTGGCTGTAGGGAACCCGTAGTCATTATATTGTGAGGTGATGTGGTTAAAGGCCCGGTAGTAACCATGCCCATGACGTTCAGCTGTTTCTATTGGTTGGTAGTTGTGGACTTTATTCCCCCATAAGTGAGAATGTGGATGTTGGTCTGGGCCCATTGGCGTGTCTGGGCAGGGTGGGACAAAGGCCAGCCAGGGTTGATTATTCTGCTGTGTCCTGTATGATCCTTCTTGGGTATAGTTGTAATTTGTTTTGTTCCTGTAGGGATCTGAACGGACTGGATAGAAGTAGCTAAGTCCCATGGTTCGAATCAAGCTTTTTGTCCCAGTGCTTCTCCATCCTGCGATGAATTTCGCCGGTCCTAGATATTTGAAAGTGACCACAATACAGTCACCCTCTGTGGACTTAAAGCGAGTACCCACCCACTCTACTCTTTTGACATGTTGGATGGTACCTATTATATTTGGGGGGAGAGGCCTATGTATGGAAAGCCATTGCATTGCTTTATTCCTCAGTTCCTCCTGTGTTTCTTCCCTGTTATCCGCAACTTTTGGCACCCCGATCATAACTATTGTATAGGGGTTGGCCTGTGGTGGCAGATTAATATGTGTTAGTGGATGTGTTGTAATAGGTCTGGGGGGCTGTGTTCCTTTGTCTTTGAGTTGAGTGTTTCCTTTGGGAGGGGCCGTACGACTTTTATCCTCAGATATGCCTACGTTGGTACTAGGTAGGTGACCCTCTGCAGCCCACTCGCTATCATCCTCATCTGTTTGAGTATTGGGTGTGTTAAGCATAGGTGTATTTGGGATCACAGTGGAGGTGGGAGCTAATTGTGAATTTGGTGTTTGAACAGTTAAGGGTAGGCTCTGAAGTTGCGGATGGTTCCGCTTTCCTGTGTTCTTTGATGTGTTATCTACTTTTTTCACTGTTTTTGAATTTTTTACATTAAGGGTTGATGAAGATGAAACAAAGGTTGTAGGCATGTTAGTTGTTTTAAGCAATCTGAGGATACTAGAGGATATATCGTTTTGTGCCCTCTCAAATTTACTCAGTGCCCTTTCTATATTGTCGATCTGATGGCAAATAGGTTGTAGAATTGTTTTAATTAGGGCTTCGATCTCTCTCATTGTTGGCAAGATTGCACTGCTCTGCTTCTCAATGTGTCCTGTTTCCTCGTTAACTACAGAGATACCAGTTTTGGGATTAGTATTCCCACTTGCCTCGTAGACTAGTGGGGAAATTGATAGGGGCCCACCCCGTGTTATGACAGGGAGTTTCTCTAGACTATTCTTCTGCCACATGTCTTTGAGCGATCGCTTGGGTTTGCCTGATATGTGGTGGATTTTCCTTTTAGGAAATATGATTCTGGGCTTTTTTCTCTTGGATTTTTGAGAATTGCATTCTTTAGACGGTTGGCTTTCAGATATAGCAATAGCTAGTGGGGTAATCTCCACGGTGTGAACTTTCAGTGCGGAAGCTGGATCTTTTTCTTGCTGGATGTTATTTGCACTACTAGTTAGAATCATAAGGCTGTTATCCAGGGTATTCGCTAATAGATCCGTGGAAGAGGAATTGGAAGGTTTTTCCTTGATGTGTGATCTTGGTAGTTCTGAAAATGATTGCATGAGAAGGGACTCCTGTGATGAGACTGAGTCCTCCATATTTGGGTCTTCTGCACTAGTATGTGAGGACAGATCTGGGAAACATAAATTAGGCGTCAAAGAGAGCCTCCTCTCGGTATCTTGAATGGCATCTGCCACAACATTGATAGTTTTTTGGAGCATTTTATCTATAGCAGTTATAGTGGGCAAAGGTGTACTCACTGTTTTTAATCTGCTGGTTGATCGAGTGGCCATCGGGGTTTTGCAGGTTTTAGTCATCTTTGATTTTTGTTGACTGCCACTTTCCTCTGAATGTAGCCTAGGATTAACTTGTGACTTCCGTAGGGCGTACTTAGGGGGGATGGCCCGACCCGGCCACTTCAGGCCCCTGAGGGCCACAGAGGGCCCGCCCTTTGCCCGGGCTTCGCCCGCGCGCGTCCCGCGATGCGCGTGATAGGCCCTGTTTAAATAAGTGAGGTGTAGGGAAGGGGCGGGGCACTGGGAGGGGGCGCGGCTCACGCGGGAAGAGGGAACAGCTGATGTTACTGACGCTGTCCCTCGCAGTCCCCGGGCCGCGCCTCTCGCCTCCTCTGCGGCCTCGCGTCTCCTCAAACAGGGTCTCCGGCAGATTTAGCACAGGAAGGCTGCTCCTGCAGCAACGACAGTTAGGGCTTTAAAAACGCTGGCAAGTCTTTACAAACAGCAGACCTCAATGGCGAGCGGCACCCGCGGAGCGGGGGCCGCGAGAGGTTTTGAACACCTTGTAGGGGGCGGGGCACTGGGAGGGGGCGCGGCTCGAGCGGGAAGAGGGAACAGCTGATGTTACTGACGCTGTCCCTCGCAGTCCCCGGGCCGCGCCTCTCGCCTCCTCTGCGGCCTCGCGTCTCCTCAAACAGGGTCTCTGGCAGATTTAGCACAGGAAGGCTGCTCCTGCAGCAACGACAGTTAGGGCTTTAAAAACGCTGGCAAGTCTTTACAAACAGCAGACCTCAATGGCGAGCGGCTCCCGCGGAGCGGGGGCCGCGAGAGGTTTTGAACACCTTGTAGGGGGCGGGGCACTGGGAGGGGGCGCGGCTCACGCGGGAAGAGGGAACAGCTGATGTTACTGACGCTGTCCCTCGCAGTCCCCGGGCCGCGCCTCTCGCCTCCTCTGCGGCCTCGCGTCTCCTCAAACAGGGTCTCCGGCAGATTTAGCACAGGAAGGCTGCTCCTGCAGCAACGACAGTTAGGGCTTTAAAAACGCTGGCAAGTCTTTACAAACAGCAGACCTCAATGGCGAGCGGCTCCCGCGGAGCGGGGGCCGCGAGAGGTTTTGAACACCTTGTAGGGGGCGGGGCACTGGGAGGGGGCGCGGCTCACGCGGGAAGAGGGAACAGCTGATGTTACTGACGCTGTCCCTCGCAGTCCCCGGGCCGCGCCTCTCGCCTCCTCTGCGGCCTCGCGTCTCCTCAAACAGGGTCTCCGGCAGATTTAGCACAGGAAGGCTGCTCCTGCAGCAACGACAGTTAGGGCTTTAAAAACGCTGGCAAGTCTTTACAAACAGCAGACCTCAATGGCGAGCGGCCCCCGCGGAGCGGGGGCCGCGAGAGGTTTTGAACACCTTGTAGGGGGCGGGGCACTGGGAGGGGGCGCGGCTCACGCGGGAAGAGGGAACAGCTGATGTTACTGACGCTGTCCCTCGCAGTCCCCGGGCCGCGCCTCTCGCCTCCTCTGCGGCCTCGCGTCTCCTCAAACAGGGTCTCTGGCAGATTTAGCACAGGAAGGCTGCTCCTGCAGCAACGACAGTTAGGGCTTTAAAAACGCTGGCAAGTCTTTACAAACAGCAGACCTCAATGGCGAGCGGCACCCGCGGAGCGGGGGCCGCGAGAGGTTTTGAACACCTTGTAGGGGGCGGGGCACTGGGAGGGGGCGCGGCTCACGCGGGAAGAGGGAACAGCTGATGTTACTGACGCTGTCCCTCGCAGTCCCCGGGCCGCGCCTCTCGCCTCCTCTGCGGCCTCGCGTCTCCTCAAACAGGGTCTCCGGCAGATTTAGCACAGGAAGGCTGCTCCTGCAGCAACGACAGTTAGGGCTTTAAAAACGCTGGCAAGTCTTTACAAACAGCAGACCTCAATGGCGAGCGGCTCCCGCGGAGCGGGGGCCGCGAGAGGTTTTGAACACCTTGTAGGGGGCGGGGCACTGGGAGGGGGCGCGGCTCACGCGGGAAGAGGGAACAGCTGATGTTACTGACGCTGTCCCTCGCAGTCCCTGGGCCGCGCCTCTCGCCTCCTCTGCGGCCTCGCGTCTCCTCAAACAGGGTCTCCGGCAGATTTAGCACAGGAAGGCTGCTCCTGCAGCAACGACAGTTAGGGCTTTAAAAACGCTGGCAAGTCTTTACAAACAGCAGACCTCAATGGCGAGCGGCCCCCGCGGAGCGGGGGCCGCGAGAGGTTTTGAACACCTTGTAGGGGGCGGGGCACTGGGAGGGGGCGCGGCTCACGCGGGAAGAGGGAACAGCTGATGTTACTGACGCTGTCCCTCGCAGTCCCCGGGCCGCGCCTCTCGCCTCCTCTGCGGCCTCGCGTCTCCTCAAACAGGGTCTCCGGCAGATTTAGCACAGGAAGGCTGCTCCTGCAGCAACGACAGTTAGGGCTTTAAAAACGCTGGCAAGTCTTTACAAACAGCAGACCTCAATGGCGAGCGGCGCAGCGCTCCTTGATAAAGGACTATCCCAGTCCGAAATGCATTGGAGCATTCGTTGAATCAACGTTGAATTACTTTGAATACAGCGTGATGTAACGAATTTTCAAATATTTGTGAAACTTACCAAATACAACAAATAATGAAACTTCACCATTGAACTTTTCATTTGAACTACTTTCGATTGAACTGTATCTGAGTCAGTTAAACTGAACTTTAATAAGTGTGCCTAATACACAGGGATGCGCCCACGTACCCACGTAGCGCACGCACCTTAGGATGATTGTGTTAATATACTACATCTATTTTTGAGTATGCCCTTGAGCTTTCTGGACTAATTGGTGTATGGGGTGATGAGCCGCAAGGAATTATTGTTCTCTTTTTTCCTGTTAGGCGAGGAATGTAAAAGGGTCTGTGCCCTAGATATGCTGCCTGCTTTTTTTGCTAGCCCTCTTCAAGGCTTTCGGTGGGTAATTCCTTGCTTGAAATCTTTTGGTGATTTCTGATTTGATCTTCAAGTAGCTCATTTCTGAGCTGCAGTTCCTCCACGCTCTTGGAACTTTGCTTAATGGGATGCTCCATCGAATACAAGGGGGATGGCAGCTGGCTGCATGCAGGACAGAATTGCCTGCAAAGATTTCCATTACAGTTCCCTGAATTTGTTGGTACAAAGTATTTTGAAAGATCAAAATATTCTCTTTTAGACCTATCTTAATCATCTTAAGTAACATATGTGCATGTTCCAATATGCTAATATTCCTAGTCCATAACAAATATTTACATGCCTTTAAGCCATCTTGGTAACTAATGCTCGTATAAAGGCTTTCCACATCTAAACATACTAGTCAACATCCCCCACAGCAAAAAAGGTTTTGGATTTTTTGCAGAAAGTCTTTGGTGTCTTGTACATACAAGTTCAGGTTTTTCATATGGGGAAACAGGAAGTGAGCAAAACAAATTGAAGTTTTTTTCAAAAAATGCTTTTCTAGGAGGAAACAATGGGTCACCCCGGGGGGTTGATGGTGCTTTTATTTACTTTAGGCAGTAGGTATAAGGTGGGTATGGTTGGTGTGTTGTTCTTGAGAAACTATAATTCATCCCAGGTTAGAAGTTGGCTCTCATACCACCCCTGTGGTATTTTTCTAATAGGTCTTTGAGGTAGTTACTCTCCACCCAGGCATAACACGGAGTGTCCTTCAACTATCGTAGGGTTTCCCTTACATAGTCCTCTCTATTCATAAGGACAATGTTGCCCCGCTTTTCTGATGGTGTAATGATTATGTTTGGATCTTTTTGTTGGGTCAATATAGCTTCCCATTGGTCTCTCTGTTAATTATGGGTTTTATTGGGTCCTTACTGAGAAACAGTATATCATTCACTACCAACTCACAAAATGCACAATGCATCAATATTTTCTCTAGGAAGCTGTGGGATATACCTTGACTGTGTCCTGAAATCTGTGTCCTCTGTAGCCCCGGTTTCTATATCATGTATAGTTCTGAGTTCCTCAGTGTGTATGGGGTCAAAGGGATATCTTGTTTATCTCTCTGAAAGAGTGTCTTGCCTAGATTCAAGATGGTGTAAAGTGTGTAGTGTTCCTATATCATCAACAGACAAATTAGATAGGGTATTAGCAGTTGGTGTGGGATTATTCCCATCCATCTTTCCTTGTAGGTGATGATTTTTTATAATTTGAGTTTACGTGAAATCTTGTAGAGATCTATTATCACCTGGACATAGTCCACTCCCCTTGCTTGGCAGTAAAAAGGCCTAGTTTTAGAGTTTCACAATCAATGTTGGAAAGTTCTCTTTTGGAAAGGATAATTACCATTAGTTTTGTAGTTGGTTCTTCCAGTATTCCTGCCTTTGGACTTGGGGCCATATGAAGCTCAAATGGGTTCGCAAACGCCAAAAAATTCGCAGAATTTTGGCGTTTGCGAACTAATTTTTGCTAAATGGTATGTATGAAAGAATTTGGGTGCAAAATAAGGAATCTCAAACTTTGCGATTCCTTATTTTGCGATTTCATTTAAGGAATTGCAAATTTTGCGATTCCTTAAATGCAATGTATGAAGCAAAAAAAATTTGCAAATTGACCTTAAGTAATCGCAAAGTACCACTAACTTCAAGTTGGTGGTAATTTACGAATTCCTTGAAAAATGCACTTACTTGCATTTTTCAAAGTGCACTGTGAAGCACATACATGCCCTTAGGGCATGTATGTGCACCACATGTGCACCCATGCTAATTTCAGGGGTGCAACAGGGTGTCCTTTGGACACCCCTGCACCCTTGAAATTATTCTCAATTTGCGATTCTCAAATTGTGAATTGCAAATTGTGAATAACTTCCCATTCATTCCTTTGGGCCTCCTGGACCATAGATATGAATGGGAAAGTATTCCATAATTGCGATTCGCAATTTGCTAATCACAAATATGGAATTTTAAGAAATCGCAAAAAAAGCGATTTTCTACATACATACCAATTTGCGAATCTCAAATAGCGATTTCTTAAAAATCGCTATTTGAGATTCGCAAATGGGTACCTTCATACATATGGCCCTTGGTCTCTTGTTCCCATGTCAGTTGTCTGTCATTTTTCTGCATTCTTATAGTTTTTTGCTTTCATTTTTTCACCTCTTTGCCTGCCCCTTTGTTTCCCTCTGTTGGAATGTTCGTGTTCCTGTTGGATCATCTGGTACACCTTGGAAAAAGAAGCCCCAGATCCGAACTACGATCAGTGCTTGATTCTCCTCTCCCATATTTCTCTTTTTTTTATTTTTTTTAAGAGTTTTATATAGCGCAAACTAGACCTGAGACATCAGGTATCAGAACGCTTTACATAGCACCATTTTTGTTACAGAAGGACACATTAATTTTTCTTAGGCATGGGGAGATTAAGTGATTTGCCCACACTCACAGGATGTTTAGCGCCGTTGCCAAGACTCGAACCTGTTTCCCCAGCTTCGAGGTCAACTGCTCTAGTCGTGAGGCTACATTCTCTCTTTGGTTAATTACAGTCTTACTTTATCAAACTTACTTAAGAAGGTTAGAATTCTGCCATTTGCATAATCTCATTCATCACACTGAAATTTCAGTTGTATACTTTGCATATTTCTTTTTCATGAAATTTCATCCTATCATCCACATTTTTTAGAGCTGTTTGTACCAGCTCCTGATTTTCTTTGGTTTTTAGGTCATCAAGTACCCTTTGAATCTGTACCATTAATTCCTTCTGTGTATCCCATGCATGGCAGATTAGGTTCTCCAGCATTATTTTAGAAAAAGCTGTTGCGTTTTCAGACCATTCTTTCAAAAGATGCGATTTCAGATTGGCAAAAGTGGGCAAATGAAAATCTGCATACCTCTTGAAATACAACCAATACCAATATAATTCTGCAGTGAGTTGGCCTCCACCAATGACTTATCTCTCTCTTATGTAAAGTACCACCTCTGCTTTATTTGAACACTTTCTGAGCAGAAGCCTCTCTTCCTTTCAAAACTTTATGCATGTGAGCCTGACTGAGTCTATCTTTATTTTCTTATTTAGGCTTCTACATTTTGGTGAAGAATGCAGACTCAGGAGTTTGAACTTCAACATCTTGTGGCCTGCTGCCTTCACCCTGGACCGGTGGACAGACAATCGCTCATCTGCCTCCGGCCTGAGTCCCTGTTCTGTCACCACTTGAGGGCTGAATGCTGTCACTTGTGAGTACCTTTCCTCTCCCTGGTTAGTTCTTGCTACTATTGCTACTATCTTTTCCATGTGCTTCTTTAGGCTCACAGGTTGGTTAGAATATTTCACTGGTTAGAATTCAGTTGTCTGGACGGAGTGGTTGCTATGCATTCTCTTCTTTATGGTTATATGTTTGATTAGGTTTCATAAGCCTGGCAGGTGCTTTCCCATCTAGTCAGCACAGAGACCCACTGCAACACCTCAGGAGATGCAAGCAGGCGCTGGGCAGGAGGTGCTCCACTGCCACTTTGGGTTAGTCTTGGGGGGTGCAGGGCATTAGGTGCTCCTCTGCCACCTAAATTTGTCTTGACAGGCGCTGGGCATGAGGTGCTCTGCTGCCACATTGCTTTTGTCCCAGGAGCGGGGCAAGTCGTGCTCCGCCTCGGCTTAGCGGGCAGAAGGTGCTACTCTCCTTCACTTCCATCTGGATGCCCGGTGGGCCTACAGTTGTAACGTGGTGTCTACCTTGTTACAGAAGGGAGGGGGTTGGCAAGGTCAATGGTAAATTGGTTATTTTGTTGAAGTTTATTGATTTGGGGTTTTACTGACAATAATGTAATGTTAATATTATGATTGATTTCTTGATGTTTCATGCACAGTTTTACTTCAGGATATCTGATGAAATTAAATATTGTGATATTTCTCTTTTGATGACTATTTTGCTTGTTGTGGTTATTTGTACCATCCCTAACACAATGTCCTCCAGGCTTCATGTGCCACAATCTGTACCTAGATGTAAGAGGAGATTTGGATGTAGATTAGGGTGATTTATCTTTTATGAGTTGTTGATTATGTCTTTTGTATTGCCACATGGTAGATATTGTTTTTTTTATTTGTCTGCATTTGTGAATTGTTCTGTTTAAGTGCAGTGCCCATTCTTCTCCCATTGCTTCCTGGGTAGGGGCTCTGGGTGTTCAAGTTGTGAGGGTAGGTCACACCTAAGCTGCCTACGGAGAATTCCCTGCATCTTTGTATGGGGATGAAAGTGTGAGTGAATGCAGAGTTCACCAACTATTGAAACTATTTCTGGCTGTCATCAACTGTGGGTTGTTCAGCTGTTTTCCATTTGGATCTAGCCACCCCTTCTCCCCACCCACGGGGGCTGATCGCAAGGAGGTCCAAATAGAATGCGTGTTCATACTTTTCTGTCTCCTCCTTTCAGCTGAAAGGACATCAGTCGATTAGCACCTACTAGCCTCTTTTCTCTCTTCTCGTTTCATTAGTGGTCGCTTTTACGGTGAACCATTCGCAAATGACCTGTCCTTTGAGTGCTGGACTGTTTGCACACATATTCTGCTTCTTCTATTAACATTCCGCTGGCAGACTGAATACAGGAAGGTGCTGTCTGTTCTCCCCCCATATTTCCTGGGGTATGAGCTAGAAAATTAGTATATAGAAAAGATATACATGTTTAGGAAATGTATTCAAGACCTTAAAGGCCAATTATTCTATTTGGAAATGTTATAATTAACATTTCCAGGAACATTTAGATGGGGGAAAACAGAGAGTGATCAAACAGCATGGGGGTGTTCTCCGCACACTAGCGCTCTTGATATGTAATTAGACAGGACGAGTTTGGAACTGAATATACAATGGCTGCAGAGCACGTGCGTCGAACTAGACAGAGAGGAAGGACGAACAATTATGGGTTGCTGGATGAAGTATTCAAGGATTTGAAATGAACAAAAGTAGTGAGAGAAGACAGGAGGGGAACCGACTGAGCAGCTTTCTGCCAAGCACTCTGCATAGGATTTAATAGTAGAACATGTCAGTGGAATTCAACTTCCCATTTTAGCCTGCCCATGCTCTGGTGCCTCTAGCTCACCACAAAACTCTGGGCCTTGTGCCAAGAGCAAAGCCGCATAGTGTAATTACATCCTGTGACTGCAAACAAAACAGAAAGACTCAGGATAGCTTAGTCGGGTTAGCGTGCATTCTTCATAATGGAGAATGGAAAGGAGTGCACAAACTAAATGAATATGCTTAAAAATATTTGGATCTTCTTAGAATTTATAGTTTGCATGATGTTCATAAACCCTGGACGCAGGGATGTATAATTATATATTGATATTTAATTGGTAATCGATTTTAGGTACCATTGAGGATAATCTGATTTAGATCGTAAAGACCAACTTTTATAATCATTGTTTTAATGTATTGTATAAACTTCATATGATTGTGATGTATGTATATCTTTTATGATCTTATTGGTCGAAATAAAG
Organism: Lissotriton vulgaris; assembly: GCF_964263255.1. Taxonomy (NCBI): domain Eukaryota; kingdom Metazoa; phylum Chordata; class Amphibia; order Caudata; family Salamandridae; genus Lissotriton; species Lissotriton vulgaris. The sequence continues at coordinate 532,856,848 of NC_141693.1, read as the reverse complement.
ATTTCAAACGGATATATTGATATTTTAAGTAATAAGTTTGGTGCAGAAGTGTTTTGTTTCCTCCCATGTCTCTATATCTTTGTTATGTTTTATGTTGTTCTTGTCAGCTGCTACCCCCTTCCATACAAAGGGTAACACAATGAGTAAGGATGACCTGTATAACAGCAAGCCTACCCCGCTTAAAGACTCCCCCGTCCATTAAGTGGCTACACGCCACGGTCTCATTGTGTGCCTATTATTTGAAAAATGGCACACACTGACAGCCAGGAACAAGGCTGTGCAGTTCCTGTTACATGACACACATGATATTGCCAGATCGTAGTAGTTGAGGAAGATGTGAACAATGAAAGGGAAAAAAAACAAGGGCAAAGGAATCGACATAGGTGGCAGATCAGATGATTAGGGAAAAATGGAGACAAAATCCATTGGACGTTGCTGGGGTCTTCCCCTGTATTCCTGTGGCAAGTACACAGCCCGGGGGTGTGGGGGGAAAAGCAGACCCAGTGCTACAGAGCATAACAACATGGCGGATAAGGAGCTCCCCACCACTTGGCTACTTCTATTGGTAAAGAACATGTGGAGGAGAAGTCCTCCTCAGGCACAAAAGCTACACAGCTGACTGCAGCAGAAGAAGCCGAGAGCCAAGTTGTGGCACAGCAACTGGTAAATGGGGAACTAACAACAAACAGTCTTGATAATATGTCAAACTTCCTTTCCCCTGAAGTAATCAGGGAGGAATACCGGGTGAAAGCACACGAAGGAAAGAATGTGGTGCCACCAAAATAAATTAACCCAGTGTGGCAGCAGACATTTCACCATGGATCTTTAGACCATACACTTGGCTGTGGGGGACTGCATACACTGATATGAGAAATTGGCACGCAGGAGAAACATGCAGTGCTCAATACATCAGTCCTAGCAGATGCATGTGACAGGCAACCAAAACCACTGGAGGCCTGGAAGTATAGTATGTCAAGGTCCATCTCCCCGCCAACTTCCCCAAACAGTCCCCAGCAACACAGGTAAGGATGTTTTTAGGTCTCGCCTGTCAATGTGCATGCGAATTGAGCGGAGTAAGACTATAGGGGCTTAAACAGAAGTTTAACTAGACTGGCGATTTGATGCAGTGCAAGTGCGCTTTTAGCTCAATGCACAAGCGCAATGAGTTAAAATGCACTTGCACAGCATCAAATCGCCAGTCTTCGCCATCTGTTCCCCAGCTTGGTGCCGCCAGCACCTCCCCTCTCTCTCCCCGCACACAGCCAGGCTCGCATTTCTCCTTCCCCTCCCCAGCCGCCAGCACCTCCCCTCTCTCTCCCTGCAGTTTCACGGCCGCCAGGCCGTGTCTTCCTTTATTTTACATTTCTTGTTTTAATTCCGCCCTAAAAACACGTAGATAACAGCGTAGGCCTGACAGGGAAATAAATCATAAGCATTTTTTTCCAGTGTATTATGCGCCTTTCTGCAGGCCTTTCCAAACCTAACGATGCCACTTATTAAAAGACTTGCGGTGACGCAGCACAGATGTTTCCTTCCGCAAGATTTTAAGTAGCAGCACGTGAGTTCCTAAAACTGGCATACTGGGTGCATTCACGGCAGTTTTTGGTATTCTTTTACACGCTTTAACAAGCAGAGTGTTTTTCACCTTTTAAGCCCACAGTGCTATGTGTGTGACTCTGCTCGGGTTCACCGTTTGTGGAGCTGGCATCCCATGACACCTCGGACCCGGAGTGATTTGCAGTGACACCATTACTCAGCAGTTTACAGTTGGTGCTGGTCTGCTTTATCTGTCAGGGGAGGGGAGACATCAAAGGTGTGCGGTGGCTCCCAGCCCCCGAGAGACTGGGCAGGGCAGCTACCTCTTATCTCTCCATCAGCCCGTCTTTTCACAGGGCACACTGTCTCTGATAACATCGCGACCTCGGACCCTTTAAAGACGGTCATGTGGTTCGGCTGGACAAAGGGGCCTGAATGTAAACGAGTACACGGGAGAAGGAAAATTAGCAAATCTAAACAAAACTACATCTGACCTGGTAAGATTTTAGTAAAAAAAGAGAAAACAAGACTGTTAGGATGGCGTTGTGATGCCTATTTGGGATGGGAGTTTTGCAACGCAATCCCGAAGTCATTGCTGAAATGCACAGTGATGTTAGGTATCACTTTTATGAATACTTTTAGGCTGGTGTGAACTAAAGAACTAACTGTATTAATGGTGCCCTGCTTTTGTTACGTTGATGTCAGGTGGGAACCTGCTGTCTGTCCTAAGGGACCCTCCTCAAAACCGGGCCAAAAACAATCAGTATACATGATGTATCCTTGTTGAGTGATCTGTAGGAGGGCAATGACATTGAACAAAAAGTTACCATCTAAGTTGTACCCTAGTGGGACCAAAAATGAATATTAGAGATGCAGTTTATACTATATTATTAATTTGGGCTTGACGTAAATAGTGACTGCTCTGTACATCATGTTTTACTGCATTTTATCGAATACAGTCTCTTTCTGTTTCTATGAAAATGATTTTCTTTGTATTCTAGCTGTGAAATCGGGCACAATTCACTCGACTTTCAAATGTGTGCCTTTTTTCGACGATGTAGCAATGAAGTGTGTGGCCCATATTCTTGAATCTTTGCAGCCAGGGGCGCGGATTCAGTGGTGCAGCAGGTGCAGTGGCACCATCCATCCATCCATCCACCCCACACCATCCATCCATCCATCCATCCATCCATTCCCCCCACTCCATCCATCCATCCATCCATCCATCCATCCCCCCACTCCATCTATCCATCTCACTCCATCCATCCATCCCCCCACTCCATCTATCCACCCATCCATCCATCCCCCACTCCATCCATCCATCCCCCACTCTATCCATGCATTCCCCCACTCCATCCATCCATCCCCGACTCCATCCATCCCTCCCCGCCCCACACTCCATCCCTCCCCCGCCCCACACTCCATCCCTCCCACGCCCCACACTCCATCCCTCCTCCACCCCACACTCCATCCCTCCCCCGCCCCACACTCCATCCCTCCACCGCCGTACACTCCATCCCTCCCCCGCCCCACACTCCATCCCTCCCCCGCCCCACACTCCATCCCTCCCCCACACTCCATCCCTCGCCCACTATGCGCTACCACAGCATCACTGAACACCACAGCATCACTCGTCGCCGCCACAACATCATTCAGAGCCACTACAGCATCAATCTGTGCAACCATTCAACAACAACTGATTCAAATATGTTCTCTCAATGTTTCAAACTTTATTACAAATGTCACCAAAAAAGTTAATATTTCACTTCTGTTCTTGTATTTTCATCACAATAAAATACACTAAACATAATCTTCCAAAAAGTTATTTGCAAAAGTTTAAGCTATTGCCATTATAAATTACAATAACTTTTATTTAAGTATTACATATTGGAAAAAATGCAACCCATTGTTATTTTTAACATTAATACATCTAAGTCATGTAAATACAACACATATTGCATTACAAACGCTATAGGTGTCACGTTTGCAAAAGTTAACACTATTGGCATTGTAAATGACAAAGTTATTAATTTCGTTATTTTCAAAACAAAAACATAAATAAAAAATGTGTCATTTACAATACTAATACCTCTAACTTTACTAATGTGAGCCCTATTGCATTGCAAACGTAGTATTTATAACATTTTGAAAAGATTGTGATTTGTCAGATCAATACATGGAAGACAGGGGAAAACTAAACATGTACCTTTACTAATGCATTAGATGTAACATTTGCTAAATTTATAACTATTGGCATTTCAATAACAAAATTAATACTTTCATAATTTGCAAAACATAAACATAAATTAAAAAATATTTGCATTTACCACACCAAAAGCTCAAACTTTTCTATTGCGAGACCTATTGCATTTCCAATGCTTGTTTAAAGAGTGACAGATCAAAATGCATCACACCATTAATGACCTAGTAGGGGGCAAGTTATAAGTAAGCCAAATGGCAGGAGCGCATGTTAGATCACAGCAAGACGCAGTGCTAGGTCTGGCAGGAGCTAGTTTAATGGAGTCTAGCCCCCAAATATGCTGACCTTATGCGCAGCATGGATGACCATGACCACAGATGGAACGCCCCCTCCCTTGCCCCAGGCGTATGGATGGGATCCATCTAAATTTAGCTTCCAGGGTCCAGATTTACCGTTTTGGGCAGATGCCATAATAACTGACACCTTACAGTACGCCATAGACAAACTGTGCCAGTGCAGGGAGCTATTGGGCTCCATGACAACAATAGTGGTAGCACAAGAAATAGTAGTCCAAAACCTGTCTTGATGCCCTTACATGAGGTACCACCGGTGTCACCTCTGCCCCGGGAAGAGCCAAATTGCCCTACACACATACACGTCCTACCATCACATATTTTCTCCAACCACACACGCATAAAGGGGTGGTATTGCAGGACTACTGCAGGCATTGGATACTTGGATACCAAATTCTTCCTTGATTACCCGACCCCTGCAGGCTTTAACACACATTAATGTTCTAGACGGTTGTATGATGATACAGCGGAAACACTTTCCTCGCGCGGCTTTACATCGCAGCAAATACATCGCATCTACTGTTACACCGCCATGTTTTACCTCAAACGTCGTTGCGACGCTAGTGCGGTAAATCCTATTGGCAGGATAGCACATTGCATGGCTTGAAATCGCGTGTCAGGACAACGCGTGATCCCGTATCTTTGGGGGGGGGGGGGGGGGTCGGGGGGGGGTTAGGTTGTATAAGGTTTGGCCCCCCGTGCTTGCATCCATTGTGCCTGTACGCGTTTCCCCGACGTTGGTCTTGAAATCGGTAAGTAATTGGAATGCGAGTGCAGTGGTTTGTTAATGCTTTTTACTGCATTGTTTGTATACGTGTTCATCGAGAGTGTGTTGGGAATAGGTAAGTTTCCCGTGTGTGTGTGTGTGTGTGTGTGTGTGTGTGTGTGTGTGTGTGTGTGTGCACGGAAATTGCAGTCCGGCAATTTGAGTATTCTGTATTTGCTTTTTGTCCCATTGCTGGTGTATTTATAGGCTGGGAGCGTAGTGATGAATATTTCTAAGTCTGATGAAGACCCATGTACGTAAAGTCAGAACGAGGTAATGGATGGTTAAAACACCTACCTAAGAACAGTTTGAATATGGTGATGCGCTCATATGCGCTGTATAATCCAGGTCATCAAGATTCGATTTAACAAAGGCAGTACTGGGCTATTATGTCTAATATCGGTTTCTGATTAAGTGCTAGGCCATCCTAATCGTGCCACATTTCATAAAAGCATGCTCCTCCAACCACTTTCAGACCTTTCTCTGTTGATGTTGAAACTGTCAGCAGATCTCCGAAAAGCAATTAAGACACAGTTTATCTTATACACTGTTTATTTTATTCATGTCCAGGCACGGTTCTTTCACAACGGGAGCCTCCGTTCGGGACGAGGCCTTCTCCCGTTAAGCACTCTGCAGGCTTGGCCGTCTCAACAGCAACACCCTTTGCAGTCTCAGTGCAGCTGCACTTCTGTTACAAAGACCCCTCCAATCTCACTCACTACTGCAGCACTCTCTGGTATAGCGCGCTTTGCAGTCACTCTGTAATCACGCTCTCGTCCCCGGAGTCTCCCTGCTCCCCCTGCACTCTCTTATAAGGCTGTCTGTAGCCTGTCTCTGTGGTGGGTCCTGACCGCCACCTGAATCGATAATCTCAAAAGCACTTCAGACGTAACTGTGTGCTGTGTGTAAAATGTTGCGTGGAAGTTTACAAATGCTCTAGATTCGAATGAATTAATCAGTACGGCCTATGTAACCGTATCTTGCCTCGCCTGTCTCCATCTCGATTTTCTGCCACCTTCATAGCAGTTTCAATGCTTATTGAATGTTCAATGGAATGTTCATTGGGCCAAAACCACTGCAGTCTCGTTCAAGATCCCTGACCTGGTTGAACTGCATTATAAGAGTAAGTCGTTATCAGTGGATTCCAGCAGTGTGTTATGCGTGGTTTAACACATTTCAACATTATTTTATTTTATTTCCTTAATTTAATTTAAGCCTTAAATTCTCTTTTGTCCAGAGACTTGTTTCCAGTTGGGTAAAAAGTGCAGTTGTGCATTGATTCCTTTTCAAGCATTGGCATATCAGTTTCAGGGGGGTGGAGTGGGGGTGCTATGTGTTTATTCCTCGTTTTATGCTCCAGTACAGTGGGTGATGAGCTGAGCAAACTTGCCATGAAAGTACCACTAATAAAGTTGCACTCCAATTTCTGAAAATTAGATACTACGAAATTTCGATGGCTCCCTAGTCCTTCAGTTTATGGCTTATTCCAGAAATAGCAAATACTAGACATTCACTTAGGCTCCCTGTTGCAGTTGGGTGCTGGAGTCCACATATAAGCATCGAAAGATGACTTACATTTTTGCTTGGGAGTGGTAAAATGAGAGGTTTGCCTAGGTTGTTTTAAATGTATTTGCTAAAGCCGTACATGAGAATAACCAGTACTGCAGTCATCCATCATCTACTCATTCAGCCATTCATTATTCCTCCATCAATCTGCTCATCCCTCCAATCATTCATCCGCTCATCCAACCGACATTCATCCTTCAATCCATCCACCATCTACTCATCCACCCATACATCCACTCATTGAGCCATTCATTATTCCAACATCCATCTGCTCATCCACCCACTCATTCATCCGCTCATTCATCTGACATTCATCCTTCAATCCATCCACCATTTACTCATCCACCCATATACATCCACTCATTCCTTCAGTCCATCCACCATCTACTCATCCACCCATACATCCACTCATTCAGCCACCATCCATCCATCATCTACCCATCCACCCATACATCCACTTATTATTTCAGGCAGAGCATATGCTCATCCTGTAAACGCGCATTAATGTAATTTCATACACAAATGCACAGTTATTCCACATAACGTGCACAATAACTTCACTGAACACAAATGCCTTCATAATACTTATTTCAGGCATCCTGCAAACGCGCAATGATCATTTTGCGATGTAACAGTTTAAAAGGCAAAACGCGCAATAATGTCATTTCAGACACAGTGCATAATTCATCCGTTTTCACATAACGTTATTTTCAAATGCCTTCCGATTTCAGACACAGTGCATAATTCATCATTTGACTCGGCAATAATTTCTAACATTATTTATGTTTTATTTCAGGCAGAGCATCACAAATGCCTTAATTCATCCGCTTGTTCAGACATGTGAGCGCTCATACGGGTATTGCAGGCAAAACGCGTATTATTATCCGCTTGTGAGCGCTCATAACGTTATTTGATCACAAATGCCTTAATTCATCCGTTATTTCAGGCAAAAAGCTCATCAATATCCGCTTTCAAATGCACAACGTTTGTTTAATCACAAATGCCTTAATTCATCCACTTGTGAGCGCTCATAACGCGTATTATCCACTTGTGAGCGCTCATAATGTTATTTAGTCACAAATGCCTTAATTCATCCGTTATTTCAGGCAAAACGCGCATTAATATCTGCTTTCAAATGCACAACGTTATTTAATCACAAATGCCTTAATTCATCTGCTTATTTCAGGCAAAACGCTTCATACCGTTAATTTCCGCTTTATATTCGCTTTCAAATGCACAGTGGGCGGTTACATCGCATTGCTGTTCAAATACCTTGCGATGTAACAGTAAACGGTATCTCATCGCATGCGTTGAGGTAGCATGCGATGTAACAGCCCCCGCGATGCAAAGGTGGCGATGCAATGGCAGAGCGACGTAACACTGTCAGTGTTATGGGTGTTTCCCTTCCAGACACTGTACCGTGATCCAGCGACTCAGACATAACATTCTACACGCTAAAGCATGAGTTGAGTGTGGCACCAGGGATTTCCACTTGTTCTTCAGTGGAATAGTGGGTTGCTAGCTGGGGATTCTGACACTGTTTGCACCACACATTGCTATAAAAAGATGCACAACTCTGAGCCCTGTCTGCCTTTTACCCAATAATGATTATGTGCTCGCCACTGACAGACACATTAAGGTATGACCACATTTAAGTAACACAGCACTGCCAGGTGCTGATGGAGACCTCTTTGCCGATGGACCTTGTCCAAGGGATGAGATTGGAATATTGCACGCTACTTATGCTGGGGGTACAGCTCTGTTGGACTTGGCCCTTTTTGCAGGGTCATTCCTGAACTTTTTGCCTTCTTCCTATATTTTGTCTGACCTGTTTTTGTTGGTTTTATGACTCTGGGCACTTTACCACTGCTGATCAGTGCTAAAGTGCATATGCTCTCCCTATGGTAAATTAATGTATGGATTAGTGACTCCATGATTGGCTGGTTTGGTTTTCTTGTCAGACCCTAGTAAGTGCACTGAGTGTGCCCAGGGCTTGTAAATCCAAATGCTGCTGGTGGGCTTGCAGCACTGGTTGTGCCACCCACAGAAGCAGCCTTGTAGAATGTGTCTCAGGTCTGCCATTGCAGAGCCTAAGTGCAGTCTGGTACTGTAATGTAGTTCCTATATTCCCAATAGGCTTGGCCTTTTGGAATAATATAGATTAGACGTAGGACTGAGGTCAATTAGGTCTCTATTGAATATACTAAACTTAATTGTGTGTGTGCCAGCTAACTCAGAGATCACTACAAACTTTCTCGAATACACAAGGAGGGATTAGATTCTGACAACCGCATGAACATGACAACTTTGTTTCCGAAGAATAAGAATATATCTCTCAGAGTCGTGGAAACAATAGAAAGGTATTTCACTCAGTCAATCATGCATGCTTTGTTTCTACAGAGTGTGCAGAGAAATAGTGAAAGGGGCATTTTCAATAAAAAGGGTTTATTGAACAGTCTTTCTCTTGCAAGAGAGGTGAACTGCTACAAACGTTATGAAGAAAGCAAAGTATAATGCGTACAGCGTAAACAGTAATATGAAATAATACTGTAAGTACATTGTATGGTTTCTAAGCCATATAAAAATACATACATAAATAACATAGACTAAAATACTCAACTGGTGCTTCAAAAATATACCTACCCCAATGTCCCTAATCTAAGTTTAGTACGTGGGAAGAAGTAAGTATGGTCTCTTGCTCAGGTTTAGTTTTGCCAAAAATCTACCAAAGGTTTCTCTAGGTTCTAATCAGCTCCCTACCTTTTTAGAATGAACTAGTTCTGGTATCTCTGTTTTGCGACTTGATTTCCCAATACCCCGCAAGGGGAGTCAGAAACACTGGAGCTGGATTCTCAGCAGAGAAGGGCAGCTTCCTGATCAGTGCATCAGCTGGAGAGTCTGCTTCCTTCGGCACTTGCTGTAGCGAGCTGCCTCGGGTAAGTAGGTCTTCGAACTGCTCCAAACCACCGTGCTTTACTATAGCAAGCGAAGGTATATTTATACTTTAAAGGTGTTTAGGAATGTCATGTTTGACGTAAAGTCGGGCATATGAACATCATGAATGAACCCCTTGGAGAATAGTTGTTCATTGTAAAGAAACTGAGTTCTTGGAGAAATCAATATTCAAGCAAGGGGAAGTCCCTAACGCTTAAGCTGGTTTTCCAAAAAATCGTTGTGATGTTTGGTGAACGGATGGAAGTAGCCATGCCTGTATTTGGGTAGCATGGGCTATGCCTAAATAAGGGCTTGATTTCTTATGCCTATATAAGGGCAACGAGAATTGTACCTATATAAGGGCATGAATCTGGGAAATCTATTCGGAATCTAAAACGCCATACAACAAATCAGCCAAGACCATTAAGGAAACATATGCCATATTGGTCCCTCCTGCAAAGAAGGGGTTGAGGATGTGTCCAGCTTTGTGGGTGGGGTTGGTGATGAGCTGCTTTAATCCAAGATTGGCAAGGTTGTCCAGCAGGGCTGTGGAGTTGGGTCGTTGCTGTTGTTGAAGTGGAAGTTCAGATCTCTGATGAGTATACAGTCCATGGAGGTGATGGTGTGGGGTGCGATGAGGTCGGTGATGGAGGCGTGGAAGGAGTTGCGAGGCCCAGGGGTTCTGTAAGCAAGGGTGCTGTGAAATTTGGTTCTGGGTCAGGTCTGGATCTGGAGGTGGAGGTGTTTGGTGTTGGAGAGGTAGTCGCTCGAGCTGCAGATAGAGAGTCGGAGGGAGCTCTTGTGTGCGATGGCGAGTCCGCCTACTGGACGGTGGGAGTAGTCCTTCCTTTGGATCTTCTATCCGTCGGCAATGGCAGTGACAATGTCGGGGCAGAGGCGGCGTTTGTTCAAGTTTCCATGAAGAAGGCGACATCTGTCGAGAGGGTGTTGAGGAGGTCCCAGATACCTACAGCATTCTTGTGTTGGGAGCGCACGTTGAGGAGGATACACTTGAGGGGTTCTGTGGTGTGGACGTAGGTGAGGTGGTCATGGGGGTGCTGTGGATGGTGAAGGATTGTCAGCAGTTTCAGCAGAAGAACTGACCGCTTGCAGTTGTTGTTCCTTCCGGGGTTGAGTGCGGGGAGGATGGCGGAGTCATAGCGGTGGGAGGTTGGAGATCCAGGGTTTCTGGCGCTGGTAGCGGTCAGGGCGCGGACGGGTTCAGACTAGCTTGCCTTAGGTGCGCCAGCAGTGTGCCCCACAGCAGCCATTAAATAGAGAAAGGGGAGGTAAGTGCAGCTGGGAGGTGGGAGCAGGCGTTGGAGGGGGAGGGGCTGCCGGGGGGGTCAGCGGCGTGAAAGGGCAGTGAAAAACAAAAATACAAGGAGGCGTTACAATAGCACAATGAGCACAACTGGAGACAAGTAAAGCACAAATACAACAAAAAAGGCAACTGGAGAAAAATAAGGCATAAATACAACACTTACAATGAGGCACAATGAGTACACTGATGCAGGGAGCAAGCGGAGAGCGAGACGCAGGGAGAGAGGAGGAGGGCCACGAATAACTACCACGAGGAGGTGTCGGGACAGCAGCAGGTGAAAGCACAGAGAAGCTGCTGAGGCGGAGAGCGGGACCCTGGCCAGGAGGTCAGATGTCCTGCTCGGTCATCCCAACAGAGGTCTCCATTAAATAGAGAAGGGGGAGGGATGCGCAGCTGGGAGCTGGGTGTTGGCTGGGGGAGGGGCCGTGGGGATCATGTGTTACAATGGCACAATGAGCACAACTGCAGAGAAATAAAGCACAAATAAAACAAATACGGCACAAACACAAAAATAAGGCAACTGGAGAAAAATAAGGCACAAATACAACACTCTATGGTGTATCTCATTTCGAGGCCACAGCCTTTGAAATTAACTCACAGGAAGATTTTGACTTACATTCCAGAATCTAATTCGAAGGTAAAAGCTTTGGCCAGGATAACAGGTTGGTGTGTTCTGCCTCCATTCCATTGTAATCTGTCTAAAATAGTTTGGAGGTTCAGGTCAAATGAAAACTGTTTATGAATTGTGCTTTACTTTTTAATGGCACTTTTTGCCTTTAAGCATTAAAAATCCAGAGCTTTGGTTTCATTTTCAATGATCTTCTTGTATTTTTACTTATTAATCTTGGTTTCCTCAGTTCATTTGGGAATTTTATTGTGTTCTTTGCTCTAAAATTTTTGTTTCTGCTTGAATTCAAAACATAATTCTCTGAGGATTGCCTGGTGCTTGTTCCATAACTACAAGGAATTGGGCACAGATTCTGTCAGAATTGTGTTTTGGCCAACCAAGAGTGCCTTTCTAGGTAGTAGGTACCCCCCTTCTTCAATATGAACCCTATTCCTGATATCTGTGTATTGGTTCCTTAATCCGTAAACAGAATTGGCTTGTAAAAACAACGAACAAAAATAAAATGATAGGTCAATATGGTAACATGGCGCAAATGAGCACATCTCTGGCATTTTATGTAATTTGGTTCCATGTATTTTGACCCAAGGGTTTTATCCAGGTTCATTACATCTATCCCTCGAATTACAGACTCGATACCATGGGAAGTTTATAGAATTAATCACATGATCCTTTTTGTAGGAGATTGAAAATGGTTTGTCTTGCACAACCTTTGAAAGCAGGGACCAATCTTCCCTAAACTCTCTTTGCTAACATGAATGCCACATATTGACTAGGACATCAGAGGCCATATCACATAAAGTGAGCACTACAAGTACTAAGGTAAGACACTTTCTGCTACAGTAAGACACTACTACTGCCACAGTTTTGGCTGACTGGTGTCTTAAAAGGTTCAAGAGCTGGAGCAGCGCTCTTTTACCACCTTAGACAGTGATAAACGTTGTTAGTCGCAGGGCATTAAAAGCATGTGCAGCTTTGGACTGCAATGCAGCACCATGTACTGACTTGTTTGTAAAAAACAGGTCATAACAAAATGTATACAAAGGCGCATAACACAAATAACGCATAACGCGACACAACACATCAATACAGTCAAAACATAACACAACACTCTCAGTACGACACACCACAGTTCAATATTACAGCTCAAAAATTCACCATACCAAAACCCAGAACACATCACTGCCTCAAAAAAAGGCCCCGTGACATGTGCACAAATTGCAGCACATCACCACCAACAGAAAGCTGTGTTTATAATACAGTGGTAAACTGTGTTTAGAGCCAGCACTGCCTTACAATCCCAGAAAAAAAATATTAAAATATTTATCGTGACTTGTCTCTAGGATTTAGAACAATTTGCTTAAGGTTTTAAGTTATAACTCCAAATCCAAAAATATCCCTATTTTAAATTATATCGTTACTAAAATTCACAAAATGTTTGTCAGAACTAGAAAGTGGCAAGAATTCGTGGAGTTGCTTAAAATAAGAGCAAATAAATAAATTAAGGAATGAATCCCCCTAAACTGGCTTTCAGCTCAACATTGACATGAAAATTCTGAAAGGAAATCCAAAGCGAAACACATAGAAACAATATGCAAAGTCACCGTTTTGTAACATTCAGAAGAAACATCTGCAGAGGTTGGCGGTAGGGAAAAGGGTTTGATCAAAAAATCCTACACGTAACTGCTTACACAAGCGTACAATGTGATCCATGCATTCATTAGTATAAAAAATACTGAAAAGCAATGTTTTCAAATCGTCAGCAAAAAGCAGCCCAAAGTTGAAAATAAAGGGTAGCTTTATTTTCAGAAAGCATTAGGAGATACAGGATTTATTGTGACAAAGTAGGACGACTGATTGCACTTTTCAGAAGTAAAATAGTCCCTCTAGCATTGTACTGGGGCAATTTCTAGAATATAGAATGATGCACAAAACACCCAAGAGCATATTGGGAGATATGTTTATTCTCTAAAGCCCATTGCATGTATTTCATAAGAGTGAAGGCATACGATCTGGCAGACAGATGACTGTCAATCCAGATCAAAAGTGACTTTTACTGATTTTCTGTGCTCTCTTTTCGCAATTCTCATTGTATTGTGTGACCTGGGGACCGATGTACAAAGCTTTTTTGTTGTCACAATGGCCCGATTTGTAGAATAAGGCCGTTTGCAACTGAAAACATATTTTTTTACAATCTACAAAAGGTGAATTGATATTTGTTAACTTGTTGCTGAATCGCAATTTGCTCTTGTAACCAAGGGCCATATGTATCAAGCCTTTTTTGATTCGCAAAGGCCAAAATTCGCCTAATTAGCATGAATTGAAATGTATCAAACAAGCGCATCTTAAGGAATCGCAAATACTTGCGATTCCCTAATTTGCCATAGCATTTAAGGAATCGCAATTTTGCGATTCCTTAAATGCTATGTATGAAGCATTTTACTGTTGCGAATTCAGCTTAAGGAATCGCAATTTACCACCAACTTCCAGTTGGTGGTAAATTGCGATTTCAGTTCAAAATACACTAATTTGTATTTTTGATTGTGGCATGTGACGCACATACATGCCCATAGGCCATGGATGTGCGCCATATGCACACACATGTAATTTAAAGGGGTGCAGCAGGGTGTCCTTGAGACACCCCTGCACCCTTGCAATAATTCTCAAATTCCGATTAGCAAATTGCGAATTCGCAATTTGAGAATTATTTGGAAATCATTCCTATGGGCCTCCTAGCCCATAGGAATGCATTGGAAATTATTCCTTAATTGCGAATCCCCAAAATGCGAATTCGCAATTAAGGAAGATTAAGGAATCGCTAATTAAAAGCGAATTTCTTCATACATACCATTTTGCGATTCCTAAATAGCGATTCCTCAAAAATCGCGATTTAGGAATCGCAAAACGGAACTATGATACATATGGCCCCAAATACCGACTAAGTATTTGGAAGGAGCATCCCTTCCAAAAACAGAATCAGAATAGATTGTATTAAGGTATTACGACCAAATTCCAGTTGCAAAACGGTAATACTTTACCACCAGTTTAAAACTGGTAGAAACCGATTCACAAAAAGGAAGGGGTCCCCTGAGGATCCCTTTTCCTTTGAGATTGTTAAAATAATATTGTTTAAAAGCAGGAAGTGGTCCTTTAAGGAAATTAGGCTGCATTTAAAATAATAATTATAATTAGCGGCGTATGGCCTGGACCCGTCACAATCTGGGTTCAGGCCAATTCACAGCACCGAATCGGCCCTACTTGCAGTGTCCAATAACATCAGGATGACACTGGATGATGGGGGGTCTATGATTCTGGTGTTGTTGGATTTATCCGCTGCCTTCGACACGGTGTTTCATGAAGTGCTTCTCGGCCGTCTGAGGGATGTAGGGTTGGGAGGAGTGGCGCTGTCCTGGATGGAAAGCTTTCTTTCCTGCCGCTCCCAAGAAGTCAGGTTGGGCTCCCATAAATTTATCTCCAGGGAGCTCACCAGGGGTGTGCCACAGGGCTCATGCCTAAGCCCCACACTATTTAATGTGTATGTGGCCCCCCTGGCCGACTTGGTGAGGTCTTTTGGGTTTACCCCGGTGTCCTACGCCGATGACACCCAACTTCTGTTCCCTTTTAAAACCTTCACCCCTAATTCCTGTATTTTGTTAAACATATTAATATTATTTTCGCTTTTCTTGTAATTACAATGTATATTTAGTATATCCTTTATTACCTTATATCATACCAGTTGCCAATTTTGCTTATATTTAGTCTCAATTTTTGATGTTTCTTTTTGTAGCTTATAATAATATCTTTAATTACCTTGATGTATACTTTTGCTTGTTATTTTCTTTGTCTTACTTTGTAAGCTTATCTCATATTCTTTCAATAAATTTTTTCTGAACTTGGCGGAGAATTGCTTACAGTGCAATGTGGGCAAAACAGAAGTCCTACTGTTTGGGGAGGCGGCGACATTGTGGTCTGATGAATGGTGGCCCGCAGAACTAGGACCAGTACCTATCCCAAAGCAGACTGTTAAAAATCTAGGAGTACTGTTTGATCAAGATCTGACTTTCAAACATCATGTCGATCAAGTCGCTGGCACATGTTTCAGGATCATTGGTCTACTGAAAAGGGTGTTCCCTTACTTACCTGATAATCACAGGAAGACTCTAGTCCAGGCACTAGTGACCAGTAGATTGGACTACTGCAATGGCCTTCTTTTTTCAACTAATGAAGGCCAAATGAACAAAATGCAAGTAGTCCAAAATACGGCAGCGAGGTTAGTCCTCAATGTTCCACCCAGGACCCCCTCCCAACCTCTACTGGCGAAACTACACTGGCTGCCCGTGCGGCAACGCACCAAATTTAAAATTTTGTGTACGGTTCACAAATGCTTGATAGGGAAGGGCCCCAAATATCTCTCTAAAGCCTTTCAACCCTACATCCCTGGCCGCTCCTTACGATCCAGCAGCCTCCACCTACTACAGGTCCCTAAAATAAGAAAGTCTCGTCAGGGAGGCCGGGCCTTGGCACACACAGGACCAGTGCTCTGGAATTCCCTTCCCCCTACATTAAAAACCATTACCAATCATCTTCATTTCCGTAAAACCCTCAAGACCCATCTTTTCAGTAGTAGTTAACCTTTTTCCCTGTCCCAGTCACTGTAACATTCGTGCACAGGACAGTCTCCTCCACTGGCAAAAGCGCAGAGATACCCCTTCGGGGGTTTATTCAGGCGCTATAAAAGCACATAAATAAATAAAATAAATAAATATAATACTTGATTAAAAAGCAATCACAGACATGGTGATCTTCTGAACTCAGCAGGCTACAATCTATGTGATGGTAGCTATGGGTCACAAATTGTGACCTACCTAATATGCATGAGGTAGGTCTATTTGTGACCCACTAGGAAAAGCTAATGAAACTCAAAAGACTTTCCAACATTCAGAATGCAGATTTCCTGTTTGCGATTCGGAGAGAGAATAGCAATTAGGAAACCAGTATTCCTGATGTTTGTATATCTGGCCCCTAATGTGTTACCTGGTACCCTTCTTACAGTACTTGTAGGAACAGATTCAGGCTCCAGGATAAATGGCAGCACCCCAAAATGGCAGACAAATCAGAAGAGGTCTAATGATGTCAGCTCACATACAACCGCTAGTTCTGCATGATCTGTATTGAATTGACCTATAACTTATAGTATGCTACAACTTCCTAAAGGGCATCCTGACACTAACAGACTCGGGCTCTTCTTGGATCAACCAGGGCTTGTGTCTTTTCCCTGTAAAGAGAATAATTGGATGTGTTTTGATACATTTTGGAACATTGTTCTGGAGACTAAATAAGAAAACGACCTGCCTCCCTATCTACAAAAACCCATTCTAGGAACAAGTGCTTGAAGTTGGGAGGCAGAGGGGAGGGAACACAATGGAAAACCCAAGGAAATCCTTTGCATGACATACCTGTGTCCCCTGTAATTGAAAGCTGGATAAGAGAAGCCAGGCTGTGAATATACAGTGTTTCCGTACTGGGAGCTAATTTTTTGTCTTTAGAAGTTTATTAACAGATTTGTGAGGTGAGATGTTAACTACAACCCTGTCTGCTCTGTTTATTGTAAGCTAGTGAGCAGAATTACATGATGTGAGGCGATCAGGGCATTTACTACATTTAGGGAGTAAACTGGAAGAAGTGGAAAAGTCTTTCTGAGCATACATAGAATATGAGATCACTTCGTGGCAAATTGGGTGACTTGGGCTGAGAAAGAAAGTTTATGGTCAAACTGAATTTTCACATATTTTGAGGTGCTCACTGGCACGAGGGTGGGTCCTGGTCACCAGCTACATTGCCAGAATGAAGAGTTTGCCTAACATCAATACCTCTGTAAAATTTGAGACAGTTTTGCCCCATTAAACTAGCAACCGATATCATGCATTGACAAAAAAAATTTTGCATAGCATTTCATATCTTCCATAAAGGAGAGATTGGTTCTGTGGACCATCTGCATAACAGATAGTACCAAAGCCTAAGGCTCTAACTAACTCAGCTAGCGGGGGAAATGTAGATTTTGTATAGAATAGGAATCAGGGATGAATATAGCAAGTTACATCGCATGCTATTACATCGCGTTCCTTTACAATTCGGTCATTACAACGACTGCGTTGTTAGAACACAATACCTTTACAATGCAAGTCATTAGATCGACTTGCTGTAGCGGTCAGGCTGGACTTAGGAATAGTATAATTTACTATTCCAACTCCAGCCTGCACAACAGTAGGGAAGGTGTTGGAATAGTAAACTATACTATTCCTTAGGTAAGAGAGCCCTCTATAGCAAGTCGATCTAATGACTTGCGTTGTAAAGACATTGTGTTCTGACAAAACGGTCGTTGTAACAACCGCGTTGTAAAGGAACACAATGTAATGACAGTGTTGTAAATGCTGTTTCCCCTCAGGGATCAGCCCTGTGATGTTCCTCATTGCAAAGAAAGACTGACAATAACAAGGATGGCAAGTAACAATTTGTCATGTGTCATTTAAGAAAGATTGTAGCCATTTTAAAGCCTGTGTGTCAATTAAATAGTCAATAAGACTTGATATGAATACTGTACGAGAAATACTATGTTATGCTACAGACAAAATCAAGAAGAATCAAGGCGTCAGACCCACTCTGGTCCATTATGAATCTTACATAGTCTGTCATGGCTGCCAGTACTCTTTCTGTGCTATGAAGTGGCCTAAAACTGATTTTGGGAAGCATCAATCAAATTACTATTTTCGAGATAAGCTGAAAGTTGGGAATTTCCTACTTTGACTTGAATTTTGGATGGCTAAGGTAACAATGCGAAACGTCTAAAATTACCAAGTATAGAAGAGTCTGCAGGTTTTTTCAGAAAGAACACGTTTGTAGACTTTTTCCAAGAGTGGCAGTCAAATATTTTATTGACATACAAAGTTGGCAGACTGTGGCAGATCTGGTTGGTCACTACCTGAAGAATATGTAGTGTACAGGGCTAAGGCGGAGAACCACACTTAGGGCCTAATTTACAAGGCGCTGACGGCACTTTTGCGCCTCTAGAGTGTCACTTTTTTGATGCTCCAGTGGCGCAATGTGCCACAGCATGTTTACATGGCCACGCAAAAGCACTTTCCATGGCTTTTCATGGTCTTGTAAATATATGCCCCTTACATGCAGAACACTGTGTGAAAGAGGCGATCGATAGTTGTTGCTGTGGGTGTTGCCACCCAACACTCATGGAATCTGATGCATTCCCAGATTTATGAGGAATCATAAACCTAGGAATGCTTCAGATTCAAACGCCACCCTAGGGGTGGGGTTAGGGAGGTGCAGCAAGGAGAAATTATGAGGCAGATTTACAATAAATGCTGCATCCCTGCATATCAGCAGGGATGCGCCACTTATTGTGCGCCTTGCCTACGCCACCATGGATGCGCTGCATTTACAATGCGGCGCACCATGGGGCAAAAACGGCACAGAGCGTGACGCATCTGTGCCATAAATGTGGCGCATTGCTGGAGTTGCGTCGCAAGCGCGACACAGCTGCAGCAAGGCTTGGGGGGCCCTATTCCAACATAGCTGCGTTAATCCTTACGCCTGCTTCAAACAGGCGCAGGGTTTTGATGCAGCATGGGCCCAAAAGTGACTGAGTGAAATCTTGTAGATTTCACTCAACCACTTTTAGGAGGCGTTCCAGCGTCGATACGCCCCCCCCGTGCAGGAACGCCTCCTTCTGGTGCAGGGATTTACAACGTGACGCATCTCCCGCTGCGTCACAAAAGTGACGTAACGGCGGCGTAAAAGGGCCGCAAGGGACTTGTATATCTGCCCCTATGTATTTCTCCTCAATTTTTCCTCTTTCTATGCGTACTGCATTCTCTAACATGCATAGAAAGAGGAAATGCCATCCATTATTGTTTTTGTGCAGGAAGGTGTCCCTTCCGGCAGAAAAACAATCCTCCCCGCAGCACAGGCACCCTTGCAAAATGACGCAAAGGGGAAAGCTCATCAATGCCTTGTATTGTTGCTGATACAATCCATCCCTGTGCTTTGAAAATGAGGCAGCATGGGGCAACTATAAGGTTTGCAGCGCTGCATCATTTTCCTGTAAATGAGGCCATTCATCTGAAGGAAGAATTTTTCGACCTGGCTTTAAGATAGGGAAGCGAATTCATACATAAAGGTCTCTGTATTACAGATAGAAGGAAAGAAAGAGATATGAGTGATCCAAGAGAGATGGTAACGGCGTGAGAATCTGTGCATGTTCTACTTAAGTTGTAGAGGGTGTATCTTCTTCACCCAAGCTACTCACTGACCCAGTAATGTAAGATCTTTTCAGGAAGTCAGCTAGGACAAGAAGTAACACCGCATGCACCGTGAAGTGCACTAAATGTATTTTGATGTTGCATTGCATTTGATAAGAGATTGCTTATCATGCACATCTTAAAATTCCCACCTGCCCAGTAATCATATTTCATCTCTTCCTGTATAAAGACGCGAAATGATAGACCGAGTCTTGATTTTTTTTAATCTTCGGGGATTCACGTAGCTATTGTAAAGTCCTGGGAGCATATTACCAAGCAATAGCGATAATTATCGCTATTGCTTGGTTAGAGACAAAAATTTACCGCTGAGCTGCGGCGATTTTTACCGCAAATAAACCTTGGTATTACCACGGTTTATCGCAAATGCGATAAAAATCGCCGCAATGCATGAATATCGCTGAAAAGTCAGCGATATTCATGCATTACCGAGCTAATGCTCTTAGCCATGTTATCCACCTCCCATTGGATAACATGGCTAAGAACTGCTCAGGGCAGGTGTTAGCTTTTGGAGATATTCGTGCTTAGCGCGAATATCTCCAAAAGTTGGTAATAGGAGATAGCGATGTTAGGGATTGTTTTCAGTCGCTAACATCTTGGCACGCCCACTTTGCATCTCATTAGTGATAAATATCACTGACATGCAAAGTGGGGCCCAAGATGGTCGCTATCTCCTACTAGCTGTCGCTAACTGGTGTTAGCGACAGCTAGGTAATAGGGAGATAATTTTATCTCCGCTTTCTTGGCTTATAAAGCCAAAAAAGCGGAGATAAACCCCCTTGGTAATATGCCCCAAGATTTTGCTGGAAAGTCACTCAGAATTCCATGTTACGACAAACGGGACTATGAGATTTTCCTAAAATGAAATGCAACTGCTCTCTAGTTGGTAAAATAAAGGACAGTTTTGCTTGCCTGATAAAGGGTATAGGCCACCATCTAAAGAGACCAATAGGCTGCATCCATTTCTTTAACCTTATCTCAATAAATTATGTCTTTCATTCAATTTTCTTCCCTTCTACTTGCTTAGGCTTCGGTTAAAGAAAAGGGCAAACATAATTTGCTGTCGCTCTTCTATCACATTTCTTCACCTGCTATCGATCAAATTAAGTGCTTTTCTAACCACAGGGCTTTAAGATAATAACCCCTTTGATCAGAAGACTGAAGTACATGAAATTTAATCAAATTGGACTTTTCTGTAAGTTAATGTGCTTCAACAATCTAAATTGAAATCACATAATATAATGTACTGAGTAGTCTCAACAGCATTTTGTTCTACAATGAGGCCACAAATCAATAGGATTACGATAGGCAGCGTGGTACTGTACTATCCCAAAAGCATTTCACTTTCAAAAGGACGTCAATTAACCTTCTATCCTTCTATACTCTCCTATGATTTGTAGTGAACACTTCAGCAAAGAAGTTCATTTCAACCCTGTCAGTCTTTCAGCTCCTATAATTCGTTCTGAGATAGTATTTTCTATACCCAAGTACATTTCAAACATACTAATTTGTTATTTGCATGTATGGTTTCTGTGAAGGTATTTGTCAAAAAGTGGCAAATTGTACTTTTTCAGTAAAAATGCCCACCATTTTAACTTGGACATAGAAGGTGCCGAAATTGAGCCAGGTTGTACTCTCGCCTATTTCACAAGTGCTGGCACAGAGCAACAGTGGCAGATGAATATAGCCCCATTGAAAGGCTTTCAACAAATGCGGAACACAGGTGTGTGACAGCACTCACAAAACGATACCTTTAACAATATTTGTCAATGGTTAATCATTAATGCGCTCCTAGTGAAATCTGTAGGTCCTATCCGGAACTTTTTCCAATTTTAATTTCCACTTCCTTGTGGTGATTTCTTAAAATGTTACTTTAGTTTTTCAGTATTTAAGGTTCTTCAGAAGAGTTTTTCTTTTCCCTTGGGAAACTGGAGCTTCTCCTGCTGCCTCGTGCACCGAAGAGGTATAATACTAAACCAAAAAGGATGCCGAGGTTAACTGTAACCAGTTTAAGCCGAAGACACACAATGAAGTACCAGCACTCACAAAAGAGGACACCTCACATAACATTTATCAGCATTTTGTCCCTAGTGTGCCTCAATGCTTTCTGGAAGTTCACATTGTTTTAAGATTTTTAAGTCACACCTAAGACTGAGCATGCACTCCCACTTGCGAGAGATATTGTTTTCCACAGAGTGCTTGGAGCCTGCCCATTGCTTTTTATTCATGGGCTTCATTGTCACTTTCATTTTCTGCCTCCTAATTGGGCACCTCGGGAATGGCTTCACTTCCTCTTTTTTCCTCTGGAGCATGAACCAAGTACTGATTGATTCATTTTGATTAGGGTCCATCTGCTGCTGGTTCAGAGATTAAGGTACTATTTGTCATCCTAGCTAGCAGAGTTGTCTTCTTTGCTCCTTCCCTTCCATCCCTACCCACTCTTGTCCTTGTTGCTTCTTCCCTCATACCCCAAACCCCCTTTGCTTCTTCCCTCCAACCCCCATCCTCCCTTTGTCTGTGATGACCATAGAAAAGAGCTATGACATGGCCTGTGCTGGCTCCTTCACAGCACCTTTTCTATAACAACTTTTAGCCACACTGCACAGCTGCGCAGCTGACACGCTGCTATTCAACATTCCTAGAAGACATTCGCAAAGCCAATAGCTCTCACGTAGGAGTCACCAATGCTTGTTACTTTTACTGTTAAAGATGCCTTTGTGTGAAAGTGCTTACACACCCTTGAGCGATAGCTCTTTAAACACGCCTTTCAGAGTCATAACCTAACACACAAGAATCAATGATACAATATGTGAGCCTAAATTAATTTTACAAAGAGTTGTTTTGGAAACTGTAAGGTGCAACAATTTGATGCTTGCATGATAAAGGAGTTGATAATAAGATAATTCAAAAATAGGGTATTCTCAGCTTCCCTTCTAATCTGATTGTTTGTTTTGAAGTGGCTTCCCTCACAAGCTAGCACCTTTGTGAATAAAAACCTAATACTGCTGTTTTCACAGAGCTTAATTTATACACTAAAGCCTTTGAGAAATTGATTAATTAGTCAATCTCAAACATGGCTCTCCAACAGAACTAACATTTCTGATCAGAGTGCTATTTTTAACAAAGACAATTTAAAATGTACTCAGTGTTTAGCATCCAGTTAGAAATTGTGTTTCTGTTTTGGCATAGGTATGACCCTGTCCAAGCAGAAACCACACTCCTAGTCAGGATGAGTCATATGCACACCCTAAACCAACCTGTGCTCTCACCCTCTGGTAGCATGACACAGAGCAGTCAGGCTTAACTTAAGAGGCAGTGTGTAAAGTATTTGTGCAACACTTCAAACATTACGGCAGTTTAAACACAACACAAATGGTGCACAGACAAAATATCGACTCCAAAATATCGAATGGACAAAATATCGAGTTAAAAATATCGACAACAATAAAATATCGATAACAAAAATATCGTTGGTCAAAATATCGAATAAAATAATGATAAAAAAATATCGAGTACAAAAATATCGACTCAAAAAAATTGACAAGACAAAATATTGATAAATAGTCAAAGTAAAAAATATAGATAATATGTATAATATGTAGAAAAAAGGTTTAAAAAAAATTATTAATAGTAATATAAATTGTAGTTAATGTTTAGGAGCAGGATGATGGGTTAATAGGGGATAAGGGTGGGGAGTAATTTAATAATAATTAATTAATTAATATATGTTTGTAAATATTTTTAATTAATAATTAATTGGTAATTAATTAATATTAATTAGTTAATTAATTAATATAATTTTGTACATATTTTTATTTAGTAATGAATTGGTAATTAAATAATATTAATTAGTTAATTACATTAATTAGAGTAATTTATTTATATATATAATTTTTTGTTATTTTTAATTAATTAATTGGGAAAAAATAATATTAATTATTAAATTAAATTAATTACAGCTAATGTGCTAATATATTTACTTTATTGTTATTGTTCATTAATAATTAATTGGTAATTAAATAATTAAATAATATTAATTAATTTTGGGTAAATGAGTATTTTTAGGGTTCAGGGTCAGTTTTGGTTTTTTGGGTAAAGGGGTATTTTTAGGGTTCAGGGTCAGTTTTTGTTTTTTGGGTAAAGGGGTATTTTTAGGGTTCTGGGTCAGTTTTCAGTTTTTAGGTAAAGGGGTATTTTTAGGGTTCAGGGTCAGTTTTCTGTTTTTGGGTAAAGGGGTATTTTTAGGGTACAGGGTCAGTTTTCAGTTTTTGGGTAAAGGGGTATTTTTATGGTTCAGGGTCAGTTTTCAGTTTTTGGGTAAAGGGGTATTTTTAGGGTTCAGGGTCAGTTTTCAGTTTTTGGGTAAAGGGGTATTTTTAGGGTTCAGGGTCAGTTTTCAGTTTTTGGGTAAAGGGGTATTTTTAGGGTTCAGGGTCAGTTTTCAGTTTTTTGGTAAAGGGGTATTTTTAGGGTTCAGGGTCAGTTTTCAGTTCTTGGGTAAAGGGGTATTTTTTGGTTTCAGGGTCAGTTTTCAGTTTTTGGGTAAAGGAGTATTTTTAGGGTTCAGGGTCAGTTTTGGGTTTTTGGGTAAAGGGGTATTTTTAGGATTAAGGGTCAGTTTTCAGTTCTTGGGTAACGGGGTATTCTTTGGGTTCAGGGTCATTTTTCCCTACTGTTGCACCCACTGGAGTGGGAATAGTAATTTTAACCCCTACGCTATCCAATGCTTTCCCTACGCTTGCACTCTTTGGAGTGGGAATAGTATTTTTTACACTTCTGGTATCGTACGGTAATATAATAGTATCTTATTTAAATATAGCATGTTACTATATATATATGTTTTAACAAATAAGATTGTAAATTTTTTTTTATTATTTTCATTTATTATTTAATTATTATAAGATGATTTAAGTATTTTTTAAGTATATTTTAGTAATTAAATTTGAATATTAATTTAATTTAACACTGTTTTTAATAAAGTCGATATTTTTTACAACTATATTATTGTAAACGATATTTTGTACTCGATATTTTTGTACTTACCTGTTTGTAGATACAAACTCGATATTTTGACTGTCGATATTTTGTCCACGATATTTTTGCAAGTCGATATTTTGTCCCTCGATATTATTTCAGTGATCCAACACAAATATACCACATATGGCTAGATAAATCGAGCTTAATCTAATGAACAAAACAAGACCAAAACAAAACAAATTCAAAAAGTAGAACCTGAGTTACTAGTTTTTTTTAAGTATCTTGAATTATAGTGTGTAAAAGCATAAAGAACCAACCAGGGCTATCTGGTCATGCTAGACCAGGTCAATCTAAAATTTCAGGTTATCCATGATGGAGCTTGGGTCCGATACAGGGACCAACCTTATCCCGCTGCAAAGTACCTTGGTTGTGTCGTTGATAAATATCCAATGCATGGGCCAGAGGTGGCAATGCATCATTGTCAATCCTTAGGATGTAGGCGATGTGTCGGTTCTGAGCCGCAAAAAATTAGAGATGAGTCGGGAAAGCAGGTGATGCACCGCACTAACGGTGATGCGATGTACCTAATCTTTGCACCAGGTGCAATGTGCCATCGTCAAGGGAGATGCACCAGCTCCGAGCAGTGCAACGATGGTGATGCATGGATTTTCATTGAAGAAGCACTTTATGCCCACTTACAAGGGCCCAGGACTCGATTGGCTCCTCTTGAAATGACAAGACTCTCAGATGACAGATTCTGGGAGCTGTAGGCAGATGGTTGGAAGTCTCTGATGTCCCTGAAACTTCAAAACAGGATGCAAGCAGACAAGCCCTTGGGTCACTTTGGTTCTGGGTCGGAGGGATGCAGGTTCAGTCCTTCTCACTCTGAGGCAAGTGGACAGCAGACCGTAGGTTTAGACAGCAGAGGAGGAGTCTAGCAGAGTAGCAGAGTAGCACTCCAGCAGAGTGACAGTCACTTTCGCAGCAAAGCAGGGTTTCTGCCTGGCAGAGTATCCAAAGATCCAGAAGTGTAGTCAAGTGGTAGTGTCTGATTTCCAGTCCTTATACCCAGTTGTGCCTTTGAAGTGTGGGAGACTTCAAACAGAGGCCTTTGAAGTGTACAGAGCCGATGCCCTTCCTGCCCTGGCTCCAGACTCACCTCAAGGGTGTATTCAGCCCTCTGTGTGAGGAGAGGACACAGCCTATTTAGGTGAATGTATTGGCTCCTCACTTCCATCCTGCCATGGATGGCCCATCAGGATGTGGATGTCCCACCAGTCACACCTAAACTCTCTTTGTGTGGCTGTCTAAAGGGAATGCACAATGCCCAGCTGTCACTTACCCGAGATAAGTATTCAGAGACAGACAGAAAACACCAAAGGGTTAAAGTTAGAAAATGCCAACTTTCTAAAAGTCAAACACAGTCAAGAGCCAGACCTGGCGTTGCTGCACACAAACATTACTTTATGTTCATGACCATAGAACTCAATTAGCGTGGTCATCATTTATTTCATAATTTTTTTGTACCAGATCATTATTAGTCTTTATGGTATCTGTTGTAGATGTAGGAACAAACAAGCAACATTTTTTTAATTCAAAGTATATTCGTTGTAGTCTAAGCAACACAAAAGCAAACAACACAATACATTAAACAGTGAATTATGGCACTTGCACATGGAATAAACATTTTAAAAATATAAACAACAATACATGACAGTTCTCAGTTTTAACACCAAAAAGGAGCCTATGTTTCACCTTCTGGTAGCTTGGAACAGAACAGTATGGCAATGTGTACAGCATTTGTGAAACAATTCAAACAGTAAAACAATGAAACACCACTCAAAAAGATACCACACCAGGTCAGAAAAATGGAGCTTAATTGTAATGAAAAATAAGACCAAAACAAAAAACATCCATTAGGTAGAACCAGAGATATGTATTTTTAAAGAACATCTTGAATTATAGTGCTTAAAATCATAAAGCACCAACTGGAGTTATCTGGTCGTGCTAAACTGGGTCAAATTGAAACGTTCAGGTCAATCTCGATGGTCCATGAGATGGATACAAGGACCAACCTTGTCCTGCTGCAAAGTACCTTGGTTGCGTCATCGACAAAGGTCTGATGCATGGGCAGAGAAGGTGATGCACTGTTTTCGATACTTAGGATGTAGGCGATGTGTTGTTGTCGATCCTTAGGATGTAGGCGATGCATCAGTTCACAGCTGCACAAAGTCGAAGATGCGTCGGGTAAGCAGGTGAAGTGCCGCGCCATCAGCGATGTGATGTACTCTATCCTTGCAGCAGCTGCAATGAATCGTTGTTGAGGGACATGCACAGGTTCCGAGCCCAGAGTCCTAAAGCCAGCAAAAACGAGAGGTCTGAATGCAAAACGTTAGGGGAAACCAAGGATGCCATGTGTAACACATCATCTCTTTAATTAAAACAAATGAAATACCAATGATGCATCTAGTAAAAAAAAAAAAAAAACAGAATAGAGCCCTGGTAATTGATAGATATAGCACAAGTTGATCAGCCCAACTCCCTACCTTTCATTCCCTTCTACTATAGAGGAACAAGTATTGGCAGACCTAGCGTTTGCCATCAGTCTTTTGGGTTCAACACTTTTTGTGCAGTTCTGTTATGGTTTTTGCAAAAACTGATTGTTGGAAATGCTATTGGGCCCTCATCAATCTAAAAAAGAAAAACAGTGGACAAAGGAAAAAAATCTTTTGGCATCTCCACTAAACATTGGAACCAAATGACTACAAAAGAATATAAAAATGCAAGACAATGAGGCCAGGTGGGACAACAATTCAACACCTAGGGAAGGTTACACTTCAACACAAACCAATTTCCTAAACAGTGTAACTCAGCCATAAGGAGCAGTCACAAGCAACCAAAGACAGGAGGTCAACTTACACAACCACTACCTCACACCCCATAAACACTTTCCTTCCACGTTCTCTTAGATGTCGTTCCAGAAGTTTGCAAAATCTTGCACCAAAGTCATCCTTTGTTTTCCCAGCATAATAACCCCAATTGGATTAATCCACTATAAATCTCTCTATTATATTGTTGCCAAATGTAATGACAATATGTGGAAGATGTATGGGACTGTAGTAGTGTTAGGTTCATCAGCCTGGACAGCAAGCTGCTAGTTAACCCCTTCACTGTGGCGGCTATTCCGCCGGCGGGCGCATGCTGGTGATGGAACCGCTCCGTCACCAGCCACGGCTGAGCTGTGCTCATGACGGAGCGGTTCTGTCACGGCCCCGCCCGCTCAATGGAATGCTCAGCGCAGGCACGGAATCCGCGCCACGCAGGCGATCCGGGCGGGCCGTGACGGAACCGCTCCGTCATCAGCACAGCGCGACCGCAGCTGATGATGGAGTGGTTCCACCACCAGCAGGGGAGGGATTAAAAGAAGCAGTCAAGTAAGTAAAAAATGTATTTGATAGAAATGAGTCCAGTTGTACCCTAATTGCTAATTGAACACTAATGGCTATGTGTTAGCTAGTAAATTTTTAACTTCTTCGCCACCGCGGTTATTGCATCGCGGTGCTGAAAAAAATGACGGGGGAGCAGTTCGGACGGCCCCTGGCCGTCCTCCGCACAGGTCCACTGTGACGCACATCCGCTGCATCGAAGAGGTTAAAGAATGTTTGTAAACATACATTTTACCATTACATACGGTACCGATGCAACAACCGTGAGTAAAGCCCAAGTGTCTGCTTCTCGGTCCATTCACTAAGCCTGGCACATGTTCCATGGGGAAGAGATCTACAATGCAGGTGAAGCCACATCTCCAATCCTACCATAAAATTTCAAATTTCATTCCCCCATTCTGCCTACCGAGTTACACACAAACCGAGAGCTAAGGGGAGAGCTCTGAGATGGTTGTGCGTCTCAATCTCCATCTTGCCTCCTCATGAGATGGGCAAGTTTATAGACCTAGAGCAGTATTTGCTTTTTTTGGAAGCTGTCTGAGCGTGACAGGCAAGTTTTGAAAAAGCCCGTCCTGATGCCAAACATTTGTCTGTATTTTTGCCACACTACAGTGGAGGACACATGGCGGCTCAGGTTATTTATTAAATCATTTTAGGATTTGGAAGAAAAAGCTATTTTGCTACACCCAGCTCACTTGAAGATTGTCTTTAATGGCAAGGTGTGGACATTATCTTCACTGATAAAAGCTTCAGAGTACTTGAAAGATATTTCCCCTGGGGGTGGGAAAGCCTCCTACTGTCTGACAGCATCGGTCATATGGTTTTCAGGCAGGGGTGAAAGCGGGAGGGGGGTTCGGCTTGCTTCTATTTGTTTCCATAGTGTCCTTTAAAATGGGATGATGTGGTATTTTTTGGGTTGTTTTTTGGGCACTATGAGGGGGGAATGGAGATTAAGAAAACGAGGGAGGATGGGTAGTACTCTCTTTTAGGCAAGGGCTGTCGGCAGAAGGTGGTATTTTTATTTTTGACACATTGGCATTTCCTAAAAATACGGTACCTGTGAGTTGGCGGGCACAAGCTATGTGGTTCGATAGTAATCACACAGACCTTGGGTGGCCTGACTGCCTCTAGGTAGGAGGGAGGTTGGGGGGTAAGTGGCTGGGGGTTGCTTGGGTTGGGAGCCCACAGGCCAGGTGTGCAGGAGGGGGTGAGAAGTAGGGGAGCAACACTAGAGAAGAGGCAATAATACTTTATTGCAATATATCTTACAGGTGGGAAATTGGTTTTCACATGAAATTCAGGAGCTTAGCACCGCTGTATCACTTTTGGAAAAAGGACATGAGTAGGGTACGGATAGCTTCCATTAACATCTCTGGGCTGAATGATAATTGTAAGAGGGGAAAGGTGGCTCAAGATCTGAAAGTATTTCAGGCAGGCATACTTTGTTTACAAGAGACACATATAAAATAATCAATGAAACAGGGGGTAAGGACCCAAAGGGTTGCTATAATGGCTCGGGGAAATATTTAGAGATTCTATCATGCAAAATCAGACAGGATTGGAAGATGGGTGATGACCGAGTGTCAGCATGCATACTGTCTATTTACCCTAGGATCAGTGTATGGGTCAGTAGTTGATGATACGTCAGTCTTTGATTGAATACTGAACTGCCACTCTGGCTTACTCTGATAGCAATTTGTGGGGACAGCAACTTAAAGGGAACTGGGGGGTGGCTAAAGAAAGGGACATGCTTATATCCAGGTCAGAAGCCAAATGTTTTAGGGTCCTTGATCCATTTAGGGAATAATCATGGGCTGACCGATGCTTAGAATAAGTTTAGTGCCACAGATCTGGGGTACACTTATTATTCTGTACCACACAGATCTCATGCAAGTTTGGATTATATGTTTGTCTCACACACACTTTTACACAAGTCTAAGATTGAAAAATTTCCTAGGGTCATGTCCAACCATAACCCTTGGTTTTGGAGTTAGCTGGGATGGGCTTGCGGTCTATGGTATAGAACTGGACCTTGGAGTGCACACTACTCTCTCATGAAACTATACACAGCATATGAATAGCTGGATCTCTGACTTTTTGAAGACTAATTGAGGGAGCGCAGGGGCAGTGTGGGATGCTTTAAGTCTGGAGCACAGGGGAAACGCTTAGCTTTGGCTTAAAGTGCCAAAAAATGAAAAGTGGCTACTCATAGAGCAATACAGGGCCCTTGAGGAAGCTGTATCTAAGTTATTCTAAGCAGACTCTGTAGGGTATGATATTGAGGTGGCTCAAAACAAGGTAGCACTGGCTAGGGCCCGGATTACTGATATCTCAGGTAGGAAAGCCGCTGATAAATACATGACCTGGAAAAGAGTGTGCAATGAATATAGAGAGCAGGTCGGTCACCTGTTTGTGGTCCGTAGCAGGCAAACAAACACTCAGTCTGAAATAAGGGAGATAAGGGACCTGCATGGAAGCTTGGTATCCAACCCAATTGATTTCAGTACGTATATCAAAGATTCTACGAGAGGTTATGAAAAAAAGGAAAGGAAGACCATAATTTAGAAGAGGATATAATATACTTCCTTTACTCAGTTCCCTTTGGGAGACTTAGGGGTCCATTAGGATGTAGGGCGGATGCCGATACGCCCTACATCCTTCCCCGCCCGCCACCCATTTCCCCCCGCCATATTAGTATGGTGGGGGTACTGCAGAGGATGGGAAGACCGTCTGCCACTTTTCTGCCCGGTCGACAAGTCAATCGGGCGGAAAAGGTTTTAATATGATGGCGGTGTCTGTTAGACACTGCCATCCATATTACTATACATGCGAGAATGTGCCTTTCCATGGCGGTGTTGCCGCCATGGAAGGGCATGCGGTCTTTGCTATTGGGGGCCCATAGCGGGCCCCAGGAAGTTAAGGGGTGGGTGGTGCACATGGCATTTTCATGCAAAACATGGTAGGACCTCACTGTGCCTGCCACGTTGTGCATGCAAATGCACAGCATGCTTTTTTGGCATTGCCGCGGGTGGTGCTGAAAGCACCGCCTGCCACAATGTTAAGAATGCAGGATACGCTCGCCAGTGTGGCGGGTGCATCCTAATCACCCCCACGGGACAGCCGCACTTATGGCGGGTGGTCCCTTTCTACGTCAGGATGGCGGGTGGGTTTTGATGCCCTGCGAGTGGAGGATCGAGACTTCATTGAAGCCCCTTTCTTGCTGGAAGAAGTGCAAACTGCTTCAATGTACCTGCCCTTGGGAAAAGCAGTAGGAGTAGATAAGATGGCGTCCTACTTACAATAGGGGGACTGCTAACTTAGGAAGCCCCTATCCCAGTTCTCCCTGCTGGGTTTTGAGGATAACAGTTATGCTTCATTGGCTTCAAATTACATGGTTGCTGGGGCGAGATTTCTAACCATCGTTGCAAGCAATTTTTTATGCTCTGTACATCACCTTGGTCTAACTCTGTAAAAAGTTCAATATCTGAAAGAAACACATTTAATAAATATTTTTCATACAATTGTATCAATTTTGGTAATGTTTTGCCTGCTGGTGTACATTTGCAGAACAAAGTGCAACTTAGTCCAACAGTTTGGTATAAACTGACTCCAGATTGCATCAGGACATGTACAAATTCATGTGCTATTTGCTTTTCTTTCCCATATTTTCTTTTGAATCATGCAGTTGTCTCAGCATGAGACATCTAACTTAGATGGTGCTAGAACGGGAATCATCACACACAGGGCTGTTCCCTGCCTAACAGGTCAACGGACCTTGGCCATTGTAGTTGAAAAGATCAGGAGCAAATCATCGCATAATTAGTAATCACAATTCTATCTATCCTTTAGGAAAAAATTAGAAATGTTTACAGTTTTTAAGGGTTTTATTTTTCAAAGTTTAGTAGATCATCTTTATTCAGAATCATAAGTTTTATTCATATTAGTTTCAAATGATTAATCTTGTGAAAAGGAAAATGATTAATTCAATTAAAATGAAATGCATTAGGCGTGTTCCATAAACAAAGGAATCCCTATTCCAAGAATGGGGTGAACCATGTCAGTAGAAACCCACAAAGAATTCAATTTCGAAAGAGGATGACATATAGCATGAAGCTAAAATTGTATTCGAAAAGTCAATTTCAATTTATAATCTTTATTTCGGTTCTTAAAAAGACACCATAAAAGCACAATTACAATGTACACACACAAATTAAAAAACACAGCAAGTGATATTCAATATGAAAAGTGTGAATGTTAAGATTTTCTGTACACAAGGAATGGGCCAGGGGGTTTAAAAAGTTTAAATGTTCAAATCACGTTAGGGGCCAATGTCTCTGGTGTTCCTCAGTTTTGTTGCAATTCGAATAAAGTTTATCGTACAAAACAGGGTATAAGCGTCCTTCGCTTCCTGTAGGAATCTCAGCGCCCGTTTTGCGTGTTTAAATTTTGGCTCTTTCAGGATTCCCACCAGGAACTTGCATCTTGGCATCGTGTAAAATGGGCACAATAAAACAAAATGAAGGGTATCCTGCGGAGATCTGAGATCGCAGCCGCAGGTACCCTTCTCCTCCACTGTGTGGGTAAACCCAGATGGCACTGCAAGGATGTGGTGTAACATGTTAATTCTGAATCGGGTCATGAGATAGCGATCCTGCGCGTTGTACATGACCCTCAGATAGGGTTCCATGCCTTGCTTCGCAGTGAGTTCATTATAGGAGAGATTGGTGGGTTTATGCTTCTCTTTTTCTGCCCTTAATGTCTTCAGCTGTGTGAGAAAAAGTTTTTTGACCAGGGACTTGCTCTCCGGGGTTAGAGAGTCGGGGGATAAAAAGTATTTAGAGCAGCCAATCTCTGTTAGCGACTTCTTGACAATTTTCAGCCAAGGGATTACGTGGCCTTTGTCTCTTTTGAGGCAGTCCTCAATGATTTGTCTAGTAAGGGCCGCCTCAGGATTGGTCCATACTTTCACCCATGCCATGAGAGGTTTGGATTTGATTTTGTCCTCTAAAAAGGATTCTCCTACCTCTTCGTGTATAATGTGGGCCGATACACTCTGTGGGACTTTTAATATTCTTCGTAGGAATTTGTTTTCTTCAGTCTGAAGCGGCTGTGCTTTTTTGGCCAGAAAGCCCCACACTTCAGCCCCATAACTTACTTTCGCACAGCAGATAGATCTGTATAGGGTCAGAATTTGTTCCGGGGACCATTTCCCTAGTCTTTGCCCATACCCCATGATTGCTCCTACTGCAGCTGCCAATTTTGTAGAGTGCTTTTCAATCAGGGGTTTGAACGATAACTCGTGATCAAATAACACCCCCAGGTACGTAAAAGACTTAACCTGGTCTATTTTATGTGACCCGATGTTATAGGTGAAAGTTCCTTTTGTAGGTTTCCCAGATGACATAATGTTGGACTTTTCCAGGTTTGTTGCCAGGTCCAGTTTGTCCATAAATTTGACAAACCCATCAATTAGTTTTTGCAGTCCCAGAGGTGTTCTAGAGAGCAAAACCGCGTCATCGGCGTAGAGTAGTACGGGCACTGCTCGATGACCGATTTGGGGTGAGTCTACTTTAAGTTTAAGGAGGTCCTTTTCCAGTGCATTAATGTAAATAGAGAAGAGGAAGGGCGCAAGGATGCATCCCTGCCTTACTCCACTATTGCAGGTGAAGGGATCGGTCGTTTTACCTTCCTGGCTGTACCTTACGCTTGCGGAGGTGTTCCGGTGGAGGTTTTGTAGGGTGTCGACTAGTGATTGGTCCGCCCCTAGTTCCTTTAGCATAGCCCAGAGCTTTCTCCTGTTTATTCGAAAAGTCAATATTCGATCATAGCAGAATTTCCCATAAAGTGAGGTTCATGAAACTCTGTAGAGTCTCAAAGCAATAAGGAATTAGGCTGGGGAAATGTGCAGTAGCAACAACAATCAGCAATGGTTTCTGGGCAAAGGAAAAAAGAATGAGGGAAATTTCGGCTGGCGAGGGTAAATGGCAGGGAAGTCGGTAGCAGGAGAATGGCATGTAATAGAGTAGAATGTCGTTGAATAGCGTTAACCTACTCTAGAAACATGCACTAGTATAACCAGTAGACAATTATGTTGCAGTTAGTGTTGCATCCTCTCCTTCCCTCATCCAATCATCTGTCAGGGCTCTTCCTAGGAACAAATGCACTCCTCTTGTTCTCACACAAATACAAATGGTTGACAGGGAGTAATCTCCAAGTATGCAACTTTGTTATTTTAGTATAAACTAAACAAGGCTTTTTTCATTCTAAGCATCGTTTTCCATGAATGAGACATCTCCAACCTTCTAATTAAACAAAATGTATGTTAGTTAACAATGTGCTATTTAGAAATCTGC
The DNA here is from genome assembly GCF_964263255.1 of Lissotriton vulgaris. Taxonomy (NCBI): domain Eukaryota; kingdom Metazoa; phylum Chordata; class Amphibia; order Caudata; family Salamandridae; genus Lissotriton; species Lissotriton vulgaris. The sequence continues at coordinate 532,822,438 of NC_141693.1, read as the reverse complement.
CGTAACAAGAGCGACATCATCCTTTAGAAATAAAACTAATATGTTAAAAGAGGTCAAGTTCAGTTTATGTGCTGCATTCTATGTGTGATTATTTCTCAAGATTCTATTAATGATAATTCTAAACAAGCTTTCAAACCTTTCTTTGTATAAGTGAAAAGATTTTGCAGAGCTATGTGAAATATTTATTTAATAAAAAACATGATCATTGAAAGGTCAAAAATTAGGTGGACAGTCAAAATATCGATTTTTAAATATTGAAGCACAGTTATATCGAATTTTAAATATCGTAGGGACAAAATATCGAAGTCAAGACTATCTACAACCAGAATATCGAAAATGAGGTAAGAAATATCGATGTTGAAAATATCGATGTTAGTAATATTGAAAGTTAAATTATCAATGTTAATAATATCGATATTTATATGAGTGTTATGTATTTTAGTATGTATTTAATATGGATGTGTTCTACATTTTTTGTTAAGTATTCTACAGTTTTTTTCAAATATATGTATACACTTTTTTAGAAATTAGTAATTTAAAAAAAAGTAAATTTAGCGTTTTAGTATTGTAGCGGGTTGTGAGTTGATAGGGGAATAGGGTGGAAAGTAATTTAATTATAGCAAATTAAATAATAATTTTTAGGAATTGTTAATTTATTTCAATTACATTTTGTGTTTTATATCCGTAACGGGTTGTGGGTTTATAGGGGAATAGGGTGGGAAGTTATTTCATTTTAATTAGGTAATTATACATTTTTATTTTTTGTTATTATTAATTAATTTATTGTTAATTAATTATTAATTGGTAATTACTTATTATTTAATTGATAATTATTTTATTTGTAATAATTAAAATATTGGAGTGAGTTGTGTGTTTTCAGGGGAATAGGGTGGTAAGTAAATTATTTGTAATTAAGTAATTAATTTAGAAAAATTGAGCATTGATAATAATTAATTCGTTATTCATTTGTATTAAATATTATTGATTGGTATTGATGATTTGTTTTGTTAAGTAATTATTAACTTGTTATTAATTTCTATTAAATATTATTTATTGGTATTGATATTTTTTGTTTGTTAATTAGAAACTATTTTTTATTAAATATTTATTGGTATTGATAATTAATGTTTTTGTTAGTTAATTATTAATTGGTTATACATTTTTATTACATGTTATTGATACCTTTGTTGTATTTATTATTAATTGCAAAATTCATTTAAATTAATTAATTAATTGAAAATTAATTTCATTGTGTGAAATTTTATGTAGAGTGTGTTGTGTATTTATTTGGGAATAGGGAGGGAAGTATTTAATATTATTAAATTAGTGATTATTTTTGAGATATTTGTATTCTAAATGCATTAATAAATCATTTTTTAATTACATTATTTATTTCATTTATAAGTATGTTATTTTTAACATCTACGTTGTCCAACGCTTTCCCTACTTTTGCTCTCACTGGAGAGTGAATAGTAATTTGTACCCCTATGCTATCCAGCGCCTTCCCTACTGTTGCACTCTCTGGAGTGAGAATAGTAATTTTTACCCCTACCCTATCCAACGCTTTCCCTACTGTTGCACTCTCTGGAGTGGGAATAGTAATTGTTACCCCTACGCTAACCAACACTTTTACTACTGTTGCACTAACTGGATTGGGACTAGTAATTTCTACCCCTACGCTATCCAATGCTTTCCCTACTGGTGCACTCTCCGGAGTGGGAATAGTAATTTTTACCCCTACGCTATCCAGCGCTTTCCTTACTGTTGCACTCTCTAGAGTGGGAATAGTAATTTTTACTGCTATGCTATCCAGCTCTTTCCCTACTGTTGCAATCACTAGAATGGGAATAGTAATTTTTACCCCTACACTATCCAGCGCTTTCCCTACTGTTGCACTCTCTGGAGTGGGAATAGTAATTTTTACCCCTACGCTATCCAGCGCTTTCCTTACTGTTGCACTCTCTGGAGTGGGAATAGTAATTTTTACCCCTACGCTATCCAGCTCTTTCCCTAATGTTGCACTATGTGGAGTAAGTATATATATTAATGTATATGTATATGTTTAATTTATTTTAACATTTAATGTCTTAGTTATTATTTACAAATATCTTTTCATATTTTAACTATATTTCTTTTAATTATATGTATTATTTACTTAATTTGACATTATTAATAAAATATTTAAAAAACGAATTTTTCTAACCCCTTCGCCGCTGGTGGGATCCCCCGCTGCGCTGGGGGCGGGGGGCACGTACAGCGCCCCCATGCTCATGACGAGGTCAGCTCGGTATGAGCCACGGCGCTCTGGTGCTCATGACGAGCTGAGCTCATCATGACCGCGTCCGTTCCAATGGAACATTCAGCACAGCAGGGGAATCAGCCCAGCGTGCAAGCGTTCCATTTAACGGGCGCGGTCATGACGAGCCCAGCTCGTCATGAGCACCGGAGCGCCGTGGCTCATGACAAGCCGACCTCGTCAGGAGTGCTCAAGAGGTTAACTTTGATATTTTTGACAACTATATTTTTTTCCCGATATTTTTGTACTTGCCTTTATGCATATTGGACTTCGATATTTTTGACTTCTGTATTTCTGTCTCGATATGTTTGCAGGTCGATTTTCTGTCCATCGATATTCTGTCATACTTTCCAAAAATTAATCATCAGATGGGTGCTTCAGCACATTTTAGTAAAACTTTGTGTTAAGCAATGATACTTTAAACAGTTTTGCAGCCTAGTACGAGTAAGTGTGGCTAGTTACAAAAATGTTGTATATTTTTAAATGTATTTTGTTGATTTGCACATTAATATTGCACATATATTTAGCTATATTATTTTGTGTTTCACTAAAATTGTCTCTTCAGTGGTTTTTCAGTTTTAAGTGGTTCTTGCTAAAAAAGATATATGTATCATTTTCCAAACAAGTGTGGTTAAGTCTTCGGTCGGTCCAGTCAACCTAAAGCGCCAAAAGCCATGGGGCACCCTGGGCCAAACCTTACAAGATTATAAATAAGTACAAGAGTGAACTTGTCCTCATATAACATTTTATATAACGTCGAGATGAAGTGATTTATGTAGAGTCACAGTATGTTGAGCAGACCCAGGACTTAATTTGGGTTCTCAGTTCCAACATCAATTAGGCTAACCATTAGGCCACATCTCCCGTTCAAAGAAAGATGAACGAAAATCGAGGGGGGCAGTTCATCCCTGCACCCTCTGGCCGGCACGCCAAGGTGCCTGCCACCGGGTGTAGTGATCAACAGAGGGGCACTATAAGTGCCCCTAGGCCGCCATTCGACTGCCTCGCACCCATGTGGGCCCTTCTGGGGGCCCCCAAAGACAGTTTCCGACTGCCTTTTCGTGCCATAAACACTGTCCATGGAGCTGTAAAATTCGACTCCGAAAGATGCAACCTGTCTGAATGCCTTCCGGAACCAATTTGGACATCCCTACCTGGTTTACAAGCATTGTTATTGGTCGTTGGGAACTGTGTATGATTTGATCCGAAACAATGGTTTTGAATTGGATTCGGCAAACCTGAATCCGATTACAGAGCCCTTCCGAATTGGATCATAATCAGCCTGTATAAGTGGCTGAGTAGCTTCTAAGCCAGGCTTAGGACATTTCACACTGTCACACTGTGACCACAGTCCATGGGTGCCACTGGACGTTGTATGCAGCCATATGATTGATTGTTAGCAACCAACATCAAAATTACGGTCAAAAGTAATCCACTATAGGATTAAGTTTGAAAATTATGAACAGTAGTTATTTACCTGAAATAAGGGACATTCCGGTTAAATAAGGATCAGATGGTAATCCTAATGAGGCCTCTTGCAGCAAAACAGTTAAACAAAAGAACTCATTGGAAGAAAGCCTGGCAATGTCCTACAGCATGGGTACTCACAAATTTTCTGTCGGGGGCCAAAGTTACAGTGTGGTTTGTGGCCGAGGGCCGCACCGGTAGGAGTGGAGTCAGTGGGGGGCGGAGTCAGTGGGAGGGGTGGGGCCAAAGTAAAAAGAAAAATCAAACCAGTTTCAAAAGAGACAATGAGACAATGCTGTATTTTAAAGGAGATGTAACTACAAAGAGCACATTTTGATAATACATTTTTATTAGTAGACAATAGCAATCTTAAGAGGCATTGCATAGCTTCATACACACTTTGACTCCAATTCCATCACAGTCTCTCTCTCTCTGTCAGTCGGTCTCTCTCTCTCAGTCAGTCGGTCTCTCTCGCTGTCAGTCTGTCTCTCTTGCTGTCAGTCAGTCTCTCTCTGTCAGTCAGTCTCTCTCACTGTCAGTCAGTCTCTGTCAGTCAGTCTCTTTGTCTCTCTCTTAGTCAGTCTCTCTCTGTCAGTCTCTCTCTCAGTCAGTCAGTCTCTCTCATTCAGTCAGTCTCTCTCATTCAGTCAGTCTCTCTCTGACAGTCAGTCTCTCATAGTCCGTCACTAAGTCTCAGTCAGTCAGTCTCTCTCAGTCAGTCTCTCTCTCTCAGTCAGTCTCTCTCAGTCAGTCTCTCCCTCTCTGTCAGTCTCTCTCTGTCATTCAGTCTCAGTCAGTCAGTCTCTCTTTCAGTAAGTCATTCAATCTCTCAGTAAGTCAAGCCAGTCTCTCTCCCAGTCAGTCAGTCAGTCTCTCTCACTCAGTTAGTCTCTCTCTGTCAGTCTCTCACTCTCTCAATTAGTATCTCTCCGTCAGTCAGTCTCTCTCTCTCTGTCAGTCAGTCAGTCTCTCTCTCTCTCTGTCAGTCAGTCTCTGTCCCTCAGTCGGTAAGGCAGTCAGTCTCTCTGTCAGTCTCTCTCTCTCTCTCAGCCAGTCAGTCTCTCTCTTAGTCACAGTTTCTCTCTCTCTCCTAGTCAGTCTCAGTCAGTCTCCTAGTCAGTCAGTCTCTCTCTCTGTCAGTGTCTCTCTATTTCTCTGTCAGTCTCTCTCTCTGTCAATCTCTCTCTCTGTCAGTCAGTCTCTGTCATCTCTCGCTCTGACAGTCAGTCTCTCTTCCTCGCTCTGTCAGTCAGCCAGTCTCTCGGTCAGTCAGTCTCTCTGTCCATCAGTCTCTGTCCGCGTCTCTTTGTTAGTCTTTCGCTCTGTCAGTCAGTCTCTCTCTCTCTTTCAGCCTCTCTCTCTCTCTCTCTCTCTCTCTCTCTCTCTCTCTCTCTCTCTCTGTCAGACAGTCTCTCTACCACAGTCAGTCTTTAACTCAGTGAGTCAGTCTCTCTCTTAGTCAGTCTCTCTCCGTCAGTCAGTTTCTCTCTCAGTCAGTCAGTCTCTCTGTCAGTCAATCTCTCTCTCTTAGTCACAGTCTCTCGCTGTCTCTCTCCTAGTCAATCTCAGTCAGTCTCACTCTGTCATTCAGTCTCTCTCTAAGTCAGTGAGTTAGATATATTAAATCTGTACTTACCCATATATAATTAACCCCACAATATTCTGGGAGTGTATATTTAAGATGCACAATAATATTTATTTTTAATATTCTGGTACTATATCTCGCCCTGAGCTTTATTTGCAAATGAATAAGTGCCAGGACCCAAAGGTTATTTAAGAAGCCCACGACCGGCACTATCAGAGGTCGGGGTGCACAATACCAAGGCTGCAAAATTCCACCTCATGTCTATTTAATCTACCCCAGACAGTCCCTGGATCTTTATCTCACTCTTGTTGGTTTTATTTCCATTGCTGCTTTCTCCCTCTGCTACTATTTTTTGTCTTTTTCTTCCTCCTCTTTCTCTCCTTTTGTGCTTTTGTCTCTTGTTTGCATCAAAATCTGTTAAGGTAAAAGAAGTGCGGGTCCCAAAAATGAATGCTGGTGGGCCCTCCCACAACCACTGGCTCAAATTAAGCACTAAATTCCTCCCTAAGGAACGTCTCATCAAACACCTCCGGGAGCCTCTCTGTTCTTGCCTTTTTCCTGGGCCAAGATTCGCGACCCTAAGGTATTGGAGTGCTTTACATCAGCACCGGTTACGTTCCACAAAGACATATAAAGAGGGGCACCTGTTTTCCTATTCCACGGCATGAAGTCTAAGGATTGTTTCACAAGGAGCATTTTTTAAAACAAAATGGAAATAACAAGATTTATAAAAAAAATGTTTATGTCCCTCCTAAATGCGAGGCGTTGCTTTTCTGAACATGTAACTTACCAAATCTATTTCAAATGCCTCTATAAATGTCACACAGGAAGTGCCTGGGGGCTGCGGGTTAATCGCAATACAAAAAGAAACGAAGAATAGACCATCTCTGACGCCAGCACTGGTGCAGTCACTGGGTGCTGCGAAGCGTTGATGTTATTTCAGAATCCAAAAGTGCACAAGTGTAATCCTTTGATGCCATGCGTGGCGCGTTATCACCTTTCACAGCCCATTTGCTGGCAGGCGGCAGGCACCACAGGGCAGCTCCCCTTTGTCCTATCACCTTCTGCACACACCACAGGGGGAGGGCGACCAGGGGCAGCTTCTGGAAGAGTCCAAATGGGTAGGCGGCAGGGGTCAAAAGAGGGAATTAATTAACAGCTCAACCTGGATCTGAGTCCGCGCTGCTGCAACCGGCAGTGTTTGCTGACGCTCTCTAAAAACAAAAGAACACAGGTACGATGTGTGCATGGTCCGCAGGCCGCCAAGGCAGGCTTGCCAGGCCACTGGCGGCCCGGGGGCCGTACTATGAGTACCCGTGTCCTACAGCATACAAAAGTTTCGGCGTAAATTGCTTTAAGTGTACCAGAATACACTTTTTTGCAAGTTTCACACTAAAAAGGAAAATACAGCGCAAGGCAAGTTGCCCATGTCAGGCATGGGGCAATCTGAGACCTCTCTAACAAGCCTGAGCCACTTACTGCACATGGCCATGATCCTCAGTAGTGCATCTCCATATTACCCAGTGCACATAATGCTGTGGCCCTTGCCACGTCACTGTGTCATCGGGCACAGCCACAGCCACGCATTCCTGAAAGGGCAACCACCAAGTACTACCTTGTTGCACAACACATAGTGCTCACGTCAATCATATAATTCAGTGCTCACCTTTATATTACACACAGTGATCTGTCTGTGCCTAACACTTAATTCTTCAGTGAATCACACATCATAGGGCTCCCCTGATGTGCATCACCCTGTTTTCTCCTGAGAAAACACACTGGTGCTATTGTGGTACACATCACCTTGTCTTCCTGGCTAATCGGCCTATTCTCTGCTGATGCACATTACAATATGTCCCCAGATGCTCTGACTGTTGGTTTCTGTGCTTACCTGTATGTGTTGCTCTCTGGGACCCTGATTATCCTTAGCACTTTGTCTGTCGGTTTAGCATTTATGCATGTTTGTCTCCATGTTGTGTTTCTGTGTGCATGTACTGTAGAAAAGGAAAAGCTTAGGGGTCTATAAGGATGGCAGTTGGAAAATCACTTCGACCATCATGGTAGCGGGACAACACTGCCCGCTTGGACCGCGGGAAAACCGCTGGTCCAATTAGTATGCTCCACAATCGAAATCTGACTGTGGTGGTCGGATCGCGGCAGTTAACATTGCCGTGGTTGCTGCTGCCTGCAGCACCGCCACGATGTCCAAAAAGCATGTCCTGCATGTCCCTGCACTGTGTGGCAGGCACTGCACAGTGCCTGCCACCTTGTACAGGGACATTTATGGGGGTATGTGCACCCACACCCCCCCAACACATTGGGGGCCCGTAATGAACCCCGGGAGACATTTTCCGCATGCCTTTCCATGAAGGTCCCACTGCCACGGATAGGCTGGCTACCGCCGGCATCATAATCGTGCCTGCGGTGCTTGAACGTGATCCACCACTATTGTAGCAGTCCATCTCCACAAAATCACACCGCTGCGGGCACGACCACAATGCTAATCGGACCGGCGGTTTTCAGGGTTTCGATATTAGGCGGATGTCCTCCACCGGTCTGGCGGTTGTTACCACCGCCCGCCATCCTAATAGACCCCTTAGTGTCTTTTGTCCTCTGACTGGCTGGCTTTTAGAGAGGCAACATAGAAGCAGTCACTAAGGAGCACTCACTGGTTGAACCACAGGGCATTTTGTCTTACATTTTCCTAAGGTGCGAGGAGGGGGTTCCAATTTTAACATATGTGCATGAGTTAGCCTATGGCAAAGCTTGAATTTTAGATCAGGTGTCTTAAAAGCTGTTGGTGGCTCTGGCCTCTTTCGATTTTTAAGAACATCTTGGAACTCTGCTGAGATTCATCCACAGTTGTATTGCCTTTAACGCCAAGAGACATATACATGACCCACAATCAGACTCGTATATAGAGTGGTCAGTACTGATTCCTGTTCATGTGCATAAAATCATAATCTGGGACAATAGCACTTATTCCATCTATGGTACCTAAAAAACGACGAACCTGTTTATTACTCCGATTTACAGATGGCCCTTAGATATTTTGTGCTATTTCACATACTCCACTAGATAAAGAAATTCAGCTAGTCAGATTGTAAATTTGTTGATAAGGGCTTCCAGTCAAGTGAACAGCAATGAATGCCTCTGAAGAGTAAAGTGGAATACCTTTCCTTAAACTCAAAAGTGAGCAAGGTTTGCATAATGTGACAGGTAACTAGGCCCCATAAATCCCTCCCCAAAAGAAATGTCATTTCTGTCCCATATGACCAAAATCTGATGTCACCTGTTACTCCAGACCCAGAAGGCCCTCCCCTGGAAATGAAGTCATCAATGACCCCCCGAGTCAGACATTATTTTGCCCTACACCATCCTCACCCACCTCAGCAGTGATGTCACTTCCAGCCCATGTGAACAGGAAGTGATGTCAGTAGTGACACCCATGATTTCTGACCTGGAAAAGCCATCTCCAAAACCCATCCCACCATGCAATGCACTACAAGTGGGGTTTTTGAGCTAAAGTTAGATATATAAGGAGATCCAGAGGCAGCTGCAGCCAAAGGCCTTCCCTTGCTGTACGAAAAAGATCAGCCTACACTATTAAAACATATAGCTACAACGAGAAAAGATGCCTTCTGCTGGTGGCGTGCATACTATTGATAATTATTACAGTCTATTGACACTTCCATCTCTAGATGGGGAGTCACAGCAACCAATATTTAAAGTTCTAGGTCATGATGGCACAGGGTGTGATGAAGGAATCTTACAGCGGCTATCAAAGATAAGCTTGCGGGATCTGCCACAGGTGATATTGCCTATTGATATTGACTGATGCAGTGATAGGCCCAATGATGAAAACTCATCTGAAAAAAACTTTGCTAATATGGAAATTGTGGAAGAATCAATAAGTGTTCCTAGCTCATCATTGTATAAAGATATGGGGTTAACGGATGAACTGATTTCTGATGCTGCGGTCACACACCGACAAAGTCTGATGAAGATTATGCATCTATGGAATTGCACAAACCTCAGATGCTAGGAGGTGTCTCTGAACAATCAGAATGCTCTGAGGTGAGTAAAACATTCTGACTTCTGTTTTTAAACTGTCTTCTCATACACATGCGATATTAACTAACAGATTGTCATTCTTTCTTTTTGTACTGCCGAGGGCATCAACAAAAATCTACAGAGCTGAGGGTCCACAGCAGACAGCTGCATCCATTAATTTGTACTACTTATTCTGTTCAAAACATAATGAAAGTTCCACTACCCAAAGCAGAGAGATGTATAAGTAACATGTTTATTGTGATGATATTGGCCATTTTGAAATGGATGGTCAGGTTTACACCTCAATGACATTTGGGGAAATAAGGGTTTTGCAGCCCCTGTTGTAAATGCCTGTCTAAAGCATCAAGTTCAAGTAAAAAACACTATGTTTATGTAGTTCTTAGTCTTTAAACAACCTTAAAACAATACTCACTATAAATACAAATATATATTTTTTAAATTGCATATATATTAGAAAATCCTATATCAGTTACAGACATCTTGTAAATGATGTTTAAAATCCTTAAAGCATTTCTTCACAACTACCAAAAATCTTCCTATTGCACATATTCAGATATCTCATGTCTGTCAAAACTCAACCACTTGCCCGTGCTCTAAAATATCATATTTCAAAAGAATTGGCATAAAAAATACTTTTCATGCAAACTGTAGCCTTTGGTAGTCCCAAAAATTGTGCAGACAATTACTCTTTACATTTAGCCACATTACACTTCCCATTGGCATCTACAACAGCAGTTTTCACAAGCAGCTGGCATAACAAGGGTTTCATCCAATTCTGAGGTTTAATACCTCTAGTATAAGGAAGGGGTTCGGCAAAGCATGAAGATATAGAAACCCTTTCCCTGCAAGAATGGCAGCAGAGCAACAGCAACTTTGAATCATTTGACGTGTTACATTCCACCAGATACTCCACAGTGTAATAGCCTATTGTGCAGTGTCAGTGTATGTGTAAAAACATCAGGTTATTGGTAATAGCCCTTTTTACAAGACGCATATACATGATTTGACTTTACCACCAATGGTCAGTGTGCAAGATGCCTTAGAGCATTTGCTTGTGGATTATTTCATAAATAAGGGGTATGTACTATCTGCCCGAGAAATATAAGAATTACTGAATGTCACACGTGCTATGTATATAAAGCTATAGGCGTGGAGAGAGGGAAAGCATTGTTTTATGCCATTATTATTTTAACCTAAAAATTTGCAAAACTAGTGACTTTACATCAACATATCTATCAGAGGAGCACTGATAACTACACAAGATGTCCTACTCTGCTACAAAGTTATAGGTACGGTGACAGGCAGGGCCGGACTGGCAGTATCAGGCAACAGGAATTATCCCCGTGGGCCGCCAGGTTGGGGGGTGTTTTTTTTACTGGGGGCCAGTATCGTCCCCCTGTAACAAAAGCAGCTGCAGTGCTTTAAACACACGCACCCCTCCCACCTCCAACCCAGCGTTCGGTTTTTGTTCCCAGTCCGGCCCTGGTGACAGCCAGTTAGTATAATGGTACATTTTTCCTATCTTCAAGCTTTACATTTCAAAAATGTAAATCCATGTGTTTACATTATCATTTTCTTATTTATTTTCCAATTATCTTACAAGAAACAACTGTTAGTGGCAACGTAAAGTTTTGAACTTGGAAAACACTGCCAATCAGCAGTTGAAGTTTTCTCTAGTAACAAAGGGTCTAATTTGCAAAGATAAACTTACATGTTTGCGTTAGTTTATACTTTTTCAATAGTCATAAAACTGCATTTTAATAGTGGTTTATGAGTGCGGAAACTCTGCAGTTGGGGTGGAGAAATCCACACATAAAAATATAGGTGTGTCGCCGCACGTAGGCAGACTTACTAACTTTGCTTGAGTCACAACACCAAAATCTAAAAACGTGAGCCTAGTGGATTTATCAAGGTGAGCATATAAATATATCTAGCGAAAATCTGTCATCTTTCTCCTTCAATCTCAAATATTTTTAATTAAATGTGTATTTCAAAAAGTTACACAATACAATGTTCATTTAAAATAATAGAAACATGTTTAATACACTTAATAAAAGTTTGTGACTCTATCTTTTTGCAAAGATTTTATTATTGCACGCAGAGACATTTTGTATTTCAAAAAATAATAATAAAACCAACATGTCTCTGAGTCTTTCTTTTAACCTTTTTCAGCCCATAAAAAAACAATCATAAAAACATCCAGAAGAGGGACTTTCACTACAGCTGAAGAACATAGCTGTTTAATAAAAATATGGTAAGGCCTCCTAGGGTTATTGATGTAATGACCCAGAATATTTACTGGTATTTTTTTAATGTTTCAGGGGGGCTTCCAGACTCCCTGCAGCGCACACCAAATTAAAAAAGGCTTGGTGGAATCTCTCCCTTTTCTAGGGGCACCGCCCAGCTCAAAAAAACAAAGTCCTTGCAGGTCATTATAGGGCAATGAATAATAAAAGAGTGGCTCCTGCCACCAATTTATTATTCATATTTTTCTTTTAAATTTACTTTGGGTATGCAGGTGCCCACCAGGACACCTATATATTATGTTTTATAAGGGGAGTGAGGCATAAAGCCCCCCTTCCTGAGATTTTGCTGACCCAGGGACCCCTGTCCTCTGGGCTATATTTCTTTAAAAAGGGGCAAGTACCACGTGGCCCTCTCCCCCTCCATTAGCCACTAAGGCTTCGGAGACCCCATCACCACGGTGCCTTTTTTCTAAACATTAAGGTAAGGGGCATGCAACCCTCAACCCAGAGAACTGGAGACTCTATCCTCGGGGTATTTTTTTTAAATTAGGGAAGGCTGGGGCACGCAACAACCCTCCCTGAGCATGTCTGGCAACAGCAACCCCATCCCCCTGAGCCTCTGGTGGGTGACCCAGTGCCCACCTGGGCAGTTACAAACTACTGCATTTGAGGAGGCACAGTGCCCCGTGGCATCAGCTGACCCTGCGGCCGGCACCATACTGGGTGCTGGCTAGTGCCAGCACCTTTCTTTTCCCCCTGACCAGCAGGACCAGAATTTTTCTACTGCTACCATCGGGCGCAGTAGTAAGTGTAGTTCCCTAACCGGGGGAGTGCAGGCAGGGTATGCCCGCACACTCCTGGACTGGGAATGACAGTGTCCCTTGAGAAACTATGTTGTATCAAGTCCTGGGGGATGGGGTCCCTGGAGACGATACCACCATGGGGAGGGGATGCGTGACTTAATGTTTTTATTGCCCGGGTGTATAGGGCCTCTGGGGCCCTGAGTGACTCGGGGGGGAGCACACTGATGCCCTCTCCTCAAAAACAAAGGCTCAAGTCCTGTAATGGCTGCTTGCAATGTTTTTTACATTAGCAGACAGCCAATCAGAGCGCTTAATCCTTCTGGAGCAAATTGGCTCCTGTGAAAAAAGCCTCCTGGGACAATTAGATTGCTCTATTCTTAAAAATTGGCTGTTCAGCTATACAATTACTTTTGCACCTTAATATATCACAAAAAGCATACTTAGTGGGCCACAATATAGCTAGGAGTTTCTGATTTAGCGCTGCCTAAAATAGTCTATGAAAAATACATGGGGATTTTGCATTTTAAGCCGTCACCTATTTGTTAGCCCGTGCTTGAAGAATCAACCTGAAATTTTCCATGCACAAACTTCACAAGAAAGAAAAACATTTTGAATTATTTTTTGAAGATTCTTCAAACCACGCCATAGTAATTAGCAGAACAAAAAAGGCATTTTCCATGGAAACGCTGACTTAACTAAAACTCTTCAGTGGTAACCTCCACTGGGTAATATATATCCCCTCCCAGAAACTTAAAAGGCCCTGTGGACCCCATCATCCAGTGCCGGCAAATATACTGTTTCATGGGGCAAACAAAAACAACTACTTCCCCTGGGCTCCTGATGCACCCTGGGTGGATGCATGCCGGGTGCCGGCTGGGGTCATAGGTCCCTGGGTCTCCCCCCGTGGCACACAAGATGGGGACTAATTACAAGTCTGATGGTCCATGGACTGTCACACTTGTGGGGACGCAGTGGTGGTGGTCTTCCCACTACCCTGTTACGAGATAGACAGTGGGACCGCCACTGCTCCGCTGCAGCCTCCAGGGACACACCTTTCCCTGACAGTGTTGTGGCAATGTAGAGGCATCCATCTGCTTTACATGACCACCGTGGTCCTGCCAAGCAGATGGAGTTTTATCTCTGCCAGGCTTTTCACAGCAATTCCTCCTCCATGAAAACTCTGGAGGAGAGGAAACAAGCCCCCTGGTGCATTTTCACCCTGAGGATGCAAACAGAGGGGCACAACATGAACCTCCATGTACAGAGGGGCACACCATGAGCCTCCAAGTGTGAATGCACACCAGTTCCTGCACGGCATGGACTTTTCAGTCAAAGCCGTTCAAGAACTGTTTTTGGCGTTCCCATTGCAGTGCCTGTTTTTAAAGGCACTGCCATGGGAATGCCAAAAAAAGCCAGCCTGGCACAAGAAACACTAGTAATCTGGTGGATGGCCTGACCACCAGTTTGGCGGTGCGGTGGCAGTGCAGACCCGTTGCTGCTCTGGAACATTTGTAATTGGGTCCATAGTGTTTGGTGGGGGCCCCAGGTGTGTACCGGGACACCCATCTAAAAGCACAAAAGACCCCATTAGATGGGGTCTGTAGTGCCACTAGAGGATTGGGGAGGGGGGCCTCATCCCCTTTTTAAAAAGAGATGGCCCCAGAGGATAGGGTCCCCAGGCCCCAAAGTGGCAAGGGGAGGGGGGCTGTGCTACCCTGTCTCCTTTATAATAAAAGAAGGTCCCAGGCCTGGGGTCCTCAGGCCCATAGTGGCATGGAAAGGGGTTGCACACCCCAACCACTATATATTAAATGAAGGCCCTGGAGGATGGGGTAATTTGGGTTCCATAGTAGCATGGGGAGGGGAAGCTGCATGCCCTGTCCCCTATATAATAAAAGATGGCAACAGGGATGGGGTCCTAGGGGGCCACTATTGGCACAGAGAGGAGGGCCTTGTTTACCCCTACCCTTAACCCTTTCGCTGCGGCGGCTATTCTGCCGCAGCGCTAACGGGGTGGGGCGGCCGCGCGGCGGCCCCATGCTGGTGACAGAACCGCTCCGTCACCAGCTGCGGTTGAGCTATGCTGGTGACGGAGCGGTTCCGTCATGACCCGCCCCGCTCATTAGAATGGCCGCGCAGGCGCGAAATCAGCGCCGCGCAGGCGCGGCGGCCGGGACATGACGGAACCGCTCCGTCATCAGCACAGCCCAACCGTAGCTGATGACGGAGCAGTTCCGTCATCAGCAGGGGAGGGGTTAAAGGCCCATCGATGTGGTCTCTGAGGCCCCTTTTGGTTCAGAGAGTGAGGCTGCATGCCCCCTCACCTTTACAAATATCTTTTGGCCCTGGGGGATGCAGTCCTCTAGCCCACTATTCGCATAGATAGGTGGCTTGTGCGCCCATCCCCTTTTGTTTAAAAGAGGGCTCCCAGGGATGGGGTCCCCGGAGCCCTTAGTCCCTCAGTGAGGAGGCCCTGTGTTCCCTCTCCTGAATAAAAACATCAAAGGTCCTGAGGGATGGTTCCCCACATTCCAAAGTGGCTTGGATAATGAGGCCATGTACACCCACCCCTGTATCTAGCTTCCTACACAAACAGCACACACTTTTCACTTTGATGAAAGGTATCCACCTTAACTACTCCCCTGTGAGAGAATTAAAGTTTAGTTGGAGCATAAGAGCCATGGCAAAGGTCTGCTTTGTAATATGCAAACACACTTAGCAGTGGTAGTGCACGACTAGGATACACAGCCCAGCTGAGCAGATGGCACTCCCTCCTTTGTAAAGCAACCCTGCCCACAAGTTATAGACACGTGCCACTGTGTCACAAGCACCTGTGTCGGTGATCTAGTTTCCCTCACAAAACGAAACCTTCAAAATGTAATCTGAGAGTCCACTTTGTCAAATGGGCTCCATTGGTGTAGTGAAATTGAAAAGAAGACTACACAAATGACACAATTAAATTGATGTTACTTTAAGGACATCGATATACAGTTTAAAAGCTTCATGCACATTATTCATGTAAAATTGTTAGCAGGAGTAACGTGAAGGGTAAAACTGACCACCTTTTTGTGTGTGTGTGTGTGTGTGAGTCCCTTTAAAAATGAACGCACATTCATCAAGATGAACTAACATGAAGCTACTAAACGCATGTTTGATTAAACAACATAATGTCCAAACTAGACATTGTAAAATAGAAAATTAGCACAAACGCAATGTTAATGGATAGCTGTACTCACATATTCTGACATCATAGTGCATGCTAGAATTCCTCCTCCTCAAAAGCATTTCTGACGGATTACACCTGCACAAAGGTCTTAGGTTCTGATATTTTATTTCATAATAAATGGGACACAGTGCTGTCTTTTTCTGTACTGTTTACACTGTTGTACAAGATTGAGAAAAGCATCTTGAGAACGTTACTTCCACAAAAGGTTATTGAAAATCATACTTTCAGCAACACACATTTAATCCAAAGGTTATTATAAATATTATTTTCCATGAACACATTTAAACGTAAAGCAACATTGATGTCTTTGACATTAAATGATGTAATTAAACCTGCCATGTTCATTTCCCTTTCAACTATTTACAAAACGCCCACCAAAATAGCTGCTGTCACCATCCCATTACTTTGCAAGGAAGATTAATCACCATAAATACATGTTGGGTGAGCTATTAGTTTTTATAAGTGTGAGTGGAGTTATTGTACATTATTTTTATCTGAGTCTATAATGGTTCTACTTCCGGCAATCTGAGCTTCCACAACACACTTAATCAAAACTTTTGTCAAACGGATGAGGGCCAAATGCTCATTTATGCCAATTAGGGTAGCAAGATGAAAGCTGCTAGAAATGTTCTGTCCTTTGATGCTCCAAGCACTGCTATTGTGTCCTATTAAAGGGCCATTAAATTGTTGTGGTTGTGGGTAGAGCCTACGTGTTTGCAGGCACCAACATCATAGGTGTGAGCCTGAGGTAAAGCCTAGGATTTGGATGCCTTGCTTTTGTGTTAAGCATTGGTGCACCCGCACACTGTTTGTGGGTGGGTAATGCATTACCACCTAAAGAGGCTGTGGGTCCCAAGGTTCGGGTTACTACCTAGTGTGTAAACACAGTAGAGGTCGGTGGTAGGAGTGCTGCCGGGTAATGACGTGGGGCGGGGGTAGTAAACTATGGAATACGGCCAAATACAGGTAAGTAAACATAAAAATAAATAAAAGGAATTTTGTTTCATTTTGTTTTGTACACTCAACAAAATTATTTGTATTTATTTTTATGTTTACTTACCTGTATTTAGCCGTATTCCGTACTTTACTATCCCCCACCCTGCCCCTCCCCCGCCCCACGTCACTACCCCGCAGCACTCCTACCACCGACCGCTACTGTGTAAACAGAGTTCTGCAACTTCATACATCACTCACTCAAATGGTGAAATCATAATTGCACGGAACCATCTGCAGTATATGCACCATCCAACCTCTCAACCCTAAAAAATATATCATTTGAAAATGGAGAGCAGCTGTAATTCGTGAAAGCAAACAATGGACCACTCATTTAAGAGCTCACTAAATTCAAGCCAGTGGGGCCCAGTGGCACTCATCTTTGTGGACCAGTGCTTTATTTGTCCTCATAAGGCTTTGATCTAAAGCAAGAGAGAAGTAAGCAGACATTTCTGACACTTGCTGCACTCGCTTAGAATTTGCCTTTAGCACATTACTTTGTAAAACTGTTTAAACCTCTTTTTAACTACACTGATTTTAGATGGAATTTTAAAAACTGCGGTACTTAACTTACAGCAGCAAACTGTCTCTCCCTGGTCCACCGCGGCATCTTCCCGTTTGTTTGTGGAGGGATTTGGGCAATTTCCAGTTTCAAGGGAGGTTGGCGTTTTAGCGGCCCCTGCCTCTCTCGATCAAACCGGATGTTTCACAGAAAGCGCAGCGGGCGCGCCAAAGGCAAGGCCGTTTGCACCCGTCCGCGCCAGACAGGGCCCAGGGGCCAGAACCCCTGCAGGTCTGGAGCACCAGAAGAGAATTAAATATTCAGGGGAGTATTTATTTAGACTGGATAAACCTATCTAACTAAAATGCAAGAACAATGTGAATGTTGACAGGAAGACATTAAAATGGGCACATTGTAACTATAACCTAACAAACAGGAATCACTCCAAGAAACAGGCTAGGAAGTTGCTATTAATGCTATTAAACTGTCGGTCTATGACTAAACATAAGTATGAGGTTTTTGATATTCTAAAATAAAAAAATCCAGATACGTTATTTCTAACAGGAACCTTGCTAAATGACAGCTCTGATCCTGATATTTTAGACGCACTCCCTGAGGGTTATGAGATACAAAGTCAAGATAGGGAACAAAGAGAATGGGGAATTGCTATAATTCATAAATCCTCCTTGAAGTGTAGTGTAAAGGAAGGAAACATAGAACACTGTGAAGCACTCCTCTTCAGACACCCAGCGACTGATGATATGACCATAGCAGGTTTCCTAATTAACCCTGCCTTGTCATTTCCCTTTCAACTATTTACAAAACGCCCACCAAAATAGCTGCTGGCACCATCCCTTTACTTTGCAAGGAAGATTAACAACATAAATACATGTTGGGTGAGCTATTAGTTTTTATAAGAGTGAGTGGAGTTATAGTACATTATTTTTATTTCAACAAAAAAGAGGATGAAGAAACACCCTCAGTAGAACACTGCAATAAAATTGCCTGATACTTTGCAGAGAAGGTGGCTAAAATATATAATGTCTTCCCAGCAGAAGCATGCCAGGGGAAGAGCGTAGAACCTAGAAAGGAGAAGAAATTCACAGGACAAAAAGCTCAATGAATTTAAAATGTTAGAACTAGATGAACTAAAAACTATCACCAAATGAATTAAATCCCCCACGAGATCCTGCCCATCCGGAACAACTATTGATGGGAGCAGATCTTATCCATCATCCCCTTTGGTTTTGCTTTGTTCACCCTAAGTTGGCAGGGTATGCCCAGACATGGGTCCCTTGCTCACTTTGCCACTAGATTTAAGCTAGCCTGGCGGATGACGACTGATTAGCTGGAAATGCTTGTTACCTGTCCAGGGAAGATATGGCTTGGCAGTTCGGGCTGGACTGTTCCCACGAGGCACAGGGTCAGACTGATTTGCATATGGCCAAGTCTGAACTGGGGTGAGGGTGTGAGCTAAAGAATGATGATGGTTTAAACCCATATCAGTGGACTGGGGGTGAGTGCTTGCAATGTTCAACACTCCGTCCATCATCCCCTTTGGTTTTGCTTTGTTTGCCCTAAGTTGGCAGGGTATGCCCAGACTTGGGTCCTTTTCTCACTTTGCCACTGGATTCAAGCTAGCCTGGCTGATTAACCAGAAACCGGTCCCAGGATGCTTGTTTCCAGTCCACGGAAGACATGGCTTGGCAGTTTGGGCTGGACTGTTCCCATGAGGCACAGGGTCAGACTGATTTGCGTATGGCCATGTCTGAACTGGGGTGGCGGAGTGGCTAAAGAATGATGATGGATTAAACCCAGATCAGTTGACTGGGGGTGAGTACTTGCAATGTTCAACACTCCATCCATCTTCCCCTTTGGTTTTGCTATGTTCGCCCTAAGTTTGCAGGGTATGCCCAGACATGGGTCCCTTGCTCACTTTGCCGCTGGATTCAAGCTAGCTTGGCTGATGATGGCCGATTATCCAGAAACCTGTCCCAGGATGCTTGTTTCTGGTCCGGGGAAGACATGGCTTGGCAGTTCGGGCTCGACTGTTCCCATGAGGCACAGGGTCAGACGGATTTGCATATGGCCATGTCTGAACTGGGGTGGCGGATTGAGCTAAAGAATGATGATGGATTAAACCCAGATCAGTTGACTGGGGGTGAGTGCTTGCAATGTTCAACACTCCGTCCATCATCCCCTTTGGTTTTTCTTTGTTCGCCCTAAGTTGGCAGGGTATGCCCAGACGTGGGTCCCTTGCTCACTTTGCCACTGGATTCAATCTAGCCTGGCTGATGACAGCTGATTAGCCAGAAATCGGTCCCAGGATGCTTGTTTCCGGTCCAGGGAAGACATGGCTTGTCAGTTCGGGCTGGACTGTTCCCATGAGGCATAGGGTCAGACTACTTTGCATATGGCCATGTCTGAACTGGGATGGTGGAGTGAGCTAAAGAATGATGATGGATTAAACCCAGATCAGTTGACTAGGGGTGAGTGCTTGCAATGTTCAACACCCCGTCCAGCATCCCCTGTCGTTTTGCTTTGTTCGCCCTGAGTTGACAGGGTATGCCCAGACTTGGGTCCCTTGCTCACTTTGCCACTGGATTCAATCTAGCCTGGCTGATGACAGCTGATTAGCCAGAAATCGGTCCCAGGATGCTTGTTTCCGGTCCAGGGAAGACATGGCTTGTCAGTTCGGGCTGGACTGTTCCCATGAGGCATAGGGTCAGACTACTTTGCATATGGCCATGTCTGAACTGGGATGGCGGAGTGAGCTAAAGAATGATGATGGATTAAACCCAGATCAGTTGACTGGGGGCGAGTGCTTGCAATGTTCAACACTTCGTCCATCATCCCCTTTGGTTTAGCAGATCTTATCATGCCATATAACTTTGAGCTAATGACAACCTCCTGCCAGAAGGGAGAAGTTCCTACAAGCTGGAAAGAAGCGATAGTTCGTCCGTTGAAAAAAAAACATCACTAGACCAAGCAGTCTTAGAAAATCTATGCCCAATATCGCTGCTATCATTCGTTGCAAAGATTGCAGAAAAAGTAGCAAAGAAACAGCTAACCAACCATATACAGAAAAATTACCAATTACACCCCTCCCAATCTGGCTTTAGAGCAGCTCACTCTACTGAATCAGCTTTGCTCCTGGCTACGGACACAATGAGACACTGTGCGGTGAGGGGCAGACAGCTGCAATAATCCTGTTAGACCTAAGTGCGGCGATACCCTCTCCCATGGGCTGCTTTTGCACAAACTAGAGGAATGTGGTGTAGAAGGTATTGTATTACGTTGGATGGCATCCTTCCTCTTGTCACGTAGTTTTCAAGTCCTACAGCAATTGCAATTATCGAAGAAGAGTGTCTTATTGCCCCAGGGAGTCCCACGCTATTTAAACTATATGTGGGACAACTGGCAGAGCTAGTGGAATAACATCATGTTACCATTGTATCGTACGCTGATGATACTCAGCTGATTGTGACATATATCAACAACAAACAGACAGCGCTCAATTTTACTAGATGTTTAGAAGCGGTAGCAAAATGGATGTCCAATCACTGCCTGAAGTTGAACGGAAATAAAACAGAGGTAATGATAGTGGGCAAAGCACCGAATATATGGTCCTCTGCATGGTGGCCGGAAACATTGGGCCAAGTATCTACTCCTAAAACGGAAGTAAAAAATTTGGGAGTCTGATTCAACCCTAAATTGTCTTTCGATGCCCAACTAAAGAAAGTAGTGGGTAAATGATTTGGCAATTTAAAAATTCTGAGAAAAATTCTGGACCTACTACCAACCAATGCAAGGAACCCATAGCGCATGCCCTGGTGACTTCCCAATTGGACTATGGGAACATACCAAAAACAGGGGCTAGCCAAATTACAGGTGGTGCAAAATGTGGCAGCCCCGTTGGTACTGAGTCTGCCCAAAAGAGCTTCTACAAAGAAAGCCCTGGAAGACTTACACTGGTTACCGGTGGAGAAAAGAGTCCTATTCAAGTCAATCTGTTACTACCATATTATTCTTGCAAAAAAAGGTACGCAATACCTGCACCCTTTAATAACAGAATATATTCCAGGCCACAATTTGGGATCGGAAGGAAGGGCGCAAGTGAAGGTTCCAAGATACCGAGTAAAAGAATGGAGTTACAGTCCTTCAGATATCTTGCGGCAACATTTTGGAACGGGCTCCCGGAAACCCTAAGAATGGAACCATGCGAAACAAAATTTAGAAAAAAATCTAAAAACATGGCTATTCTCCTCTGCATCTTAAAGTGAATGTTAGTGACAGGACTGTGTCTGTATGTAACTCAGGGCCCATTCTATGGCCGTCTCTTACTAGTAAGTCCGTTCAGCCCGGGGACACGCCGGTGGCGTAACCATGCACTTTAGAAATGGATAAATAAATAAATACATAAGGTGGAAGGAAGAAGACAGACAGAAAAAAGGGGCCCAAGAAGAAAGCAGGGATGAAAAAGAACCTGCAAGAGTGAGATAAAGGGGCAGAGAGTGTCCGATGGTGGGTTAAAGAGGCATGAGGTAGAATCAACATTATGCAGCTTTGACATTCAGCCCACCGAACCGCAAGCTTCTGAGCAAAAAGTTGGGCACATGTTGATTTACAAATTCAGCACTGCTAAAACCACTGATCCCTTGGAAAGAGGGGCAAGTGATGGGAGAAATCTAAGGAAGAAATAACAGTATAGGCATATGGCAGTCTATGATTAGCCATACTTTGGTTAGGCATAAAATGTAGAACGTGAATTTCATGGTAGAATATTTTTGGTTGCAAATATGTAGTAAAAATTGACAGAAACGTTAGATGATTAATACATTCAGAACTAACTTAACATTGAATTCTATATGGCATGCCCGAAATAATATTAGCTCATCTGATGAAAATGCATGAGGGGACCCTGGCTCAAAAGATCTTCATGCATTCTGGAACCTCATCTGTTTACAGAGGGCAGGGAAACACCGTGAGTGGGCAGCAGATATATCTCTGAACTTCTTTGTGCAGATGTTGCGGTATTGTTAGCTAGAACAACTCTCACTCTCCATCGTCTCTTTGATTCTTTTTTGGATTTTATGTACTCTCTTGACTTTTCTACTAACTTCAGTAAGTCTCACGTTCTAGTAACCGGCTCAAAATACCAGGTTTAAGGAAATGAGATTAGTAGGGTAGCGACCTTTTCATACTTAGCAGTTGAGTTTGATGGCAAGGGTTCACAGTCATCACTATGGTCCAACAAAAAACACTCCGTCCTTAGGCAACTTGCCTCTGTCTTTGCTATTCCTGCTAGGTTGGAAAGTAAGCCTTTAAAAATGCTGTTAAACATTTATCAGGCTACATGTATCTGAGTAGTGGCATACAGTTGTGATATTTAGAACTATGTGCATACCACATAATTACAAACTGCTGACAATGTAGTTTTTGAGACATTTATTATCATTGACCCAGAGTGTTCCTCCTATATCGTTCATGAAAAGTTGGGCCTGGGTCATATATCAAAGTATACAAAAAAGTGATGGATGGATAACTTGAAATATTCTCTGCCACTGATAATTACTGGGGGACACATCCCAATCAATCAATATTTTGCACACCATGCCACCTCAACTTAGACCTAGACACATGCAAATCAGTGTTGTCAATGCTCCAATGGAAACAGTCAAGTCCTAACTGCCAGGCTAGGTCAGGAACACAAGCAACACAGGACCGATTTTGCCCTAGTTAGGGCTCATCAGCCAGGTATAGCTTGGTACCAGTGACACCATCCATCCGTCCATCTATCCATCAATCAAGATTTGTATAGAACAGTTGCTTCACCTGTGAGGGTTTGCAGGCTCTGTGGGGTCCTGCTGCTGCAGGATCACGCTGCCTGTACCTATTGGGTGAACATCCAGGTCTTGAGGTCCATCATTTTTTTGTACTCTTTAATGTGTCACCTTAAGTGAGACGGGTATGCCGAGATTTGGGTCCCCTTGTCTGGCGGGACTCATTAAAAAATGGTACCTTCTTCAATTATGTCTTAGAGGTAACCCAATGTTACTCAGACTTGTTCATCAGACCAAAAGAAAATTACAAAGAAGAGAAAACACATGACGGACATAGTTTGCATCTTACAATGTTTTGACTCCAATCAGGTGTAACAATCAACAAAATAAGTGCTCATAGTGCAGACGGCACAGAGTTCTAATGGTGATTATATTTACAAAGAACATAGGTAAAAGACATTGTACAATTTGCAATGGTTGTATGCATTCATTGATATAATTCATAACAGGGTCACTTAACAACAAAGAGGTAGGGTTCTTTAAAGTTTCGACCCTGTGTGAATGTTCTCTTCAGGATATAGTCATCTGACTACCTGGCCTACACCTAAGAGAGACAGAAAAAACAAAATTTCTAAGTCTTGTGTTTTTACGTTTTGTATGCTTCTATTAACTAATCAATGAGTAACGCACCACCTAATAGTGAGTTCACTTGTGTGACAAGAAGAACTACCAGGTTTTCAACCTAGTTATAATAAAACGTTTCAGAAAAGGGTGTGGTGATGAACAGAGTGTCTGAATTAAGCAGACCACTCTTACCCAGTCCAAAGATCAGGGCTTGATCCATCACCGTTATTTATCTCACTGCACCATCCCAGCTCAGAACCTGGCTATATGCAAATCAGTCTGTCCCTGGCCCAGTGCATCATGGGAACAGGGCAGACTGAACTACCAAGCCAATTCTTCACGGAAAGGAGACAAGCTACCGGGGACCGGTTTCTGGCATTTCAGCCGTCTTCGGCCCGGCTTGCTTGAATCCTGATGGTGCAGTGAGAAAGGGACTCATGTCTGAGTATACCCTGCCACACCTATAGTGGCCAAAAACGATTCAGAAAAGGGGGTGGTGATGAACAGAGTGTCTGAATTAAGCAGACCACTCTTACCCAGTCCAAAGATCAGGGCTTGATCCCTCACCGTTATTTATCTCACTGCACCATCCCAGCTCAGAACCTGGCTATATACAAATCAGTCTGTCCCTGGCCCAGTGCATCATGGGAACAGGGCAGACTAAACTACCAAGCCAATTCTTAACCAAAAAGGAGACAAGCTACCGGGGACCGGTTTCTGGCATTTCAGCCGTCTTCGGCCCGGCTTGCTTGAATCCTGATGGTGCAGTGAGAAAGGGACTCATGTCTGAGTATACCCTGCCAGACCTATAGTGGCCAAAAACGATTCAGAAAAGGGGGTGGCGATGAACAGAGTGTCTGAATTAAGCAGACCACTCTTACCCAGTCCAAAGATCAGGGCTTGATCCATCACCGTTATTTATCTCACTGCACCATCCCAGCTCAGAACCTGGCTATATGCAAATCAGTCTGTCCCTGGCCCTGTGCATCATGGGAACAGGGCAGACCATGGGTACTCACAAACTTTCTCTCGGGGGCCAAATTTACACTGTGAATTGTGTCCGAGGGCCGCACCAGTGGGGGCGGGGTCAGTGGGGGAGGGGGCGGGGCTAGAGCAATAAAAAAAAACTGACCATGAGGTTGATCACTGGTCCCTGCAGCGGACACCTTCATGCACTGAGCCACCAGACCTGGCATACACACATCTCTCTCTCTTGCTCTCTCTGTCTCCCTCCCTCCCTCTCACTCTCCCTTGCTCTGTCCCCCTCCCTCTGTCCCCCTCCCTCTGTCTCCCTCCTCTGTCTCCCTTTCCCTCTCTCACTCCCTCACTCTGTCTCCCTTTCCCTCTCTCACTCCCTCACTCTGTCTCCCTTTCCCTCCCTCACTCCCTCACTGTCTCCCTTTCCCTCCGCCGCTCGGTCTCCCTTTCCCTCCCTTACTCTCTTACTCCATTACTCCCTCACTCTGTGACTCCCTTTCCCTCCCTCACTCTGTCTCCCTTTCCCTCCCTCACTCGGTCTCCGTTTCCCTCCCTCACCCGGTCTTCCTTTCCCTCCCTCACTGTCACTCCCTTTCCCTCCCCCTCCCTTTCCCTTCCTCCCTCCCTTTCCCCCCTACCCTTTCACTCTCTCACTCCCTCACCCGATCTCCATTCCCCTCCCTCACTCCCTCTCTGTCACTCCCTTTCCCCCCCTTTCCCTTCCACCCAGGGCACAAGTCCTAAAAAAAGAAGTGGGGGGACGCTGACGTCACAACAAGAAGTGATGTCACGAAAGGTGGCTTGCACCTTCAGATTCATTGCCTCCTCTTGCTCGCCCCTTAGATGCGATTGCATCAGAGAAGCCAGTGCGTGAGCAGCATTCTGGATGAGCTCCAATCTCACCCCAGAGAGGCCAAATAGTGAATGTGCTGCTCCATGTGCTCCAGTTATCGAGCTCCCGGTAAAATAAGTGGGGGGACGCTGTCCCCCCCCCGTGGAACCTTGACTTGAACCCTGCTTCCACCCTCCCTTTCCCTCCTTCCCTCTCTTAATTCCTTACCCGTTCTCCCTTTCCCTTCCTCACTTAGTCTCCTTTTCTTTCCCTCTCCCTCTTTTCTCACCCTGCCTCTGTGTCAGCCCGGGCTGAGACAGCTTTGGAGCGCACACACACACACAGATGCACCGAGCGCATTAACAGGTCTTTAAAAGACCATTAGCATGTAAATGAGGCTGTGTTGTTCACCTCTGCCCCTGCAGCTCCACTCTAACTATGGCAGGAATCCCCCAACCGGCCCCCACAGAGCAGCAGAGTCTAGGAGTCGCGCTGCTGTAACTTAGTTTGCAGACACTCTTTTTTTAAAAAACAATTCAAACACTGGTATGATTCAAACACTGGTATGATGTGTGCAAGGTCCGCGGGCCGCCAGGGAAGGCTTGCCGGGCCGCCACTGGCCCGCGGGCCGTACTATGAGTACCCCTGGGGCAGACTAAACTACCAAGCCAATTCTTTACCAGAAAGGAGACAAGCTACCGGGGACCGGTTTCTGGCATTTCAGCCGTCTTCGGTGAGCTAAAAAACGGTGATGGATCAAACCCTGATCTTTGGACTGGGTAAGAGTGGTCTGCTTAATTCAGACACTGTTCATCACCACCCCCTTTTATGAATCATTTTGTCCACCATAAGCGTGGAAGGGTATACTCAGATGTGAGTCCCTTGCTCATTGCACCATCAGGATTCAAGCAAGCCGGGCCGAAGACGGCTGAAATGCCAGAAACCGGTCCCCGGAAGCTTGTTTCCTTCCCAGTATAAGAATTGGCTTGGCAGTTTGGTTTGCCCTGTTCCCATCATGCACTGGGACAGGAACAGACTAATTTGCATGTAGCCAGGTTCTGAGCTGGGATGGTGCAGTGAGCTAAAAAACGGTGATGGATCAAGCCCTGATCTTTGGACTGGGTAAGAGTGGTCTGCTTAATTCAGACACTCTGTTCATCACCACCCCCTTTTATGAATCATTTTGTCCACCATAAGCATGGAAGGGTATACTCAGATGTGAGTCCCTTGCTCATTGCACCATCAGGATTCAAGCAAGCCGGGCCGAAGACGGATGAAATGCCAGAAACCGGTCCCCGGAAGCTTGTTTCCTTCCCAGTATAAGAATTGGCTTGGTAGTTTGGTTTGCCCTGTTCCAATCATGCACTGGGACAGGAACAGACTAATTTGCATGTAGCCAGGTTCTGAGCTGGGATGGTGCAGTGAGCTAAAAAACGGTGATGGATCAAGCCCTGATCTTTGGACTGGGTAAGAGTGGTCTGCTTAATTCAGACACTCTGTTCATCAGCACCCCCTTTTATGAATCATAGTTATAATAAAAGGCAATGAAAGCCATCTTCAGAGTTAATCAAAACTCACTGCCCATATATGCATTGGTGGTTTACGCACAGAAGAAAAGACTGCATCAACAGCGTGCATACAAGGTGACTCAATCAGAATGGGTGAGACAATGGGACCTTGAATGATGAAGCCACAGTATGTCACAACAATACACAGTGAAACTCCTCTTCTATGCAAAGTGTGAATACAGTTACTCATACCATTGTTGAGAGGTCCAATGCAACTCACTATATGCTTATACATTAGTTAAGTAACAGCACAACAACCAGTGAAACATCACCTATACGTCTACTGAGCAAACCACAACTCGTATAAGAAACTAGTGTGGAGCACACATCACCATGTTAGAAAAGTGCAAGCACCATATCTACCTTAATCAAGTATTTAAGTTCCAGGTTGTACTCTATAAAAACCAGTACCAATCCTCTTCATATCAAACATGACAAGGCTAGTCCCATACAGCTAGAACCAGTATGAATAGCGAGGAAAGATTGCCCAAATGGTGATTTAAATGTATTGTATGATAAATAAGATTGTATTGGAGTAACACATGCAAATGAGCCCGAGGTAAAATTGCAGAATAACCCACTCACCTTCAAGAAGAACTCAGCAGAGCTAATATCACTATGTTCAGTACCAGTGTTGAGGGACAGAGGGAAGATGTGGCAGAAGCTGCCATAATATCTGCTCTGCTGCCTCTGCAACACTAGACTGCAAAGCATGGCCCGCTGTCTTGGGTGAATTAAATGCCTAATGCCCATCCGGTAAACTCTGTATTACCCGGACATGGCCTGGCAGTTACAGCTGGATTGTTCCCACTGGAGCAAGGTCAAGACTAATTTCCATATGACGTGGTCCAAACTGAGGTGACATGGTGTGTAAAAGGACAATGGACTAGGATGCGGTCCAGAGCAATTACCAGGGGCTGAGATTAGCTCCAGCATTTCATCCATCACTTTTTTGTATACTTGTATGGCTATATATCAAACATACTTGCCTTTTCCCCCTGCTTAGATTGGTTAATTGCAGTTTGGTCCTTGAGCTTAATAGAACAATCCTGAAAGTGTGTCTATCATTATTATGGGACAGGAATAATCCCTTGGGTAAATCATGTGAAGTGCACTTTTACAACTCTTGGTGTCTTGAACTGTTCAACCAGCCTGATTAAATCAAGAAATCTGACCTGACTAGGACAAAAAAGAGTTTCCTCATCCACCAATTTAACATTGGAGAATCTTTAAAATTGAATAAATCCATGTATGTGCACATGTCAAAGTCACAACCACATTACTTATTGAGCCTTCTATTACGTTTATACACATTTGAATGATAGATTCCATGAAAATCGGTTTAGATTAAACCTAGTGCATTGCCGATTGGCATTTCCAAAAGGGTAGTATAGGGTAAAAAAAAATCTAGTGATTTGTGGATGTGACTCATTTTTGGACCAAGACACAATGCAATTTGGCATGTTCTGTGACTTTTATGCTGCACTTCATCTTCAGTATATTCAACGAAAGATGAATTTTAAAGCAGTCAGGCTGGCACTAACCTTTTTACTGGGCAAAGTTATTTTATTGTTAGTTTTATATTTGGTGCTGTGAGAAAAAGGACTGCAATGCAGGCTTATGTATTTTAATTGTTGATGTTACTTTGTGCTTTTATGGGTTATATCTAAATCGAAATAAAAATTTTCAATAATTATGACCATATCCCACACATCTCCCTGAGGTGTTTTTTTGTGGAGAGAATAAGATAGGACGGGAAACAACCTTTAAAATGCATTCATTACATCGCACTACCTTTACATAGCAGTCATTACATCGCAACATCCTTTACATCGCATGTCATTACAATACAGTCATTACAGTGCATACCATTACAACGCAAGTACCCTTACACTATCCGACACTTACCCTACTCTTGCACTCACTTGAGTTAGAGTAGTAATTTTTACCCCTACACTATCCCACACTTACCTTACTGTTGCAATCACTGGAGTTAGAATAGTAATTTTTACCCATACACTATCCCACACTTACCTTACTGTTGCACTCACTGGAGTTAGAATAGTAATTATTACCCCTACACTTTCCAATACTTACCTATAATGCAATGTAATGGTATGCATTGTAATGGTATGCATTGTAAAGGTATAATGCAATGTAATGGAATGCGTTGTAAAGGTAGTTTCTGAAAATGTGATGTAATGGCATGCTATGTAAAAGAATGCATTGTAAAGGATGTTGCGATGCAAAAACTGCATTGTAAAGGCATGCATTGTAAATGTATGTGTTGCAATGTCATACATTCAGATAGGAGATATGAAGAAAGCCCTTGTCGTCAGAGAAATGCGAACACCATAGAAGAGAAGGGTTGTTTATTACCTGAGGGAAGGTGGGGGCATGTCTTACAAGACTGTCCCTATTAGTTGGGAAATGCCAGTGCTTACTTTATAGGATGAGCCCAGATTGAGGACATTGCCCAGTGTTTAATCTAAGCAGATGGTTTCTGGTGCTAGACAGCCCACTTAATGAACTGGCACTAATGACAGTCTGTATGAGGATTAGATCTGAGAAGGGTTTTTTTCAGTTGCAGAGGGTAGGGAGCCCCTTTCTCAATTGAAAGGGATTTGGGGGTACATCCTCCCTATTTAATTAAACGTCAAACCTATAAATATCCCACTTTGCATGACTGGTGTGATCAATTTTAGAGAGAGAAGGGGGGTAGTCTTCACAATAGCTCTGTGCTGTTAATGGCAGGAAAGGAAAAGCATCCTTCTCTGTAAATTACCCTCACACAGTCTAATAGTGTCCTGTATCACTGTCTGGTTCACCCTGACTTGTAAAGGTCAGTGTGGGCCAACCCTAGCCCAGGGAGCTCTTACTGAGAAATGACCGTCCAGGGGGTTATAGTTATAGTTATTGATTTATATAGTGCTGAATCACCCATGAGGGTATCTCAGCGCTTAGGCTGTGGAACCCTTCCTGGCTCTCCCTGTGAGAGGGCGGAGCCAGGCATCCCGGCGCTGGTGGGGCCATTGTGGAGATTAAGCAAGCTATTGCCCAGAGTTGCAGCGTGGGGCCCATGATTAGTGAAGGCGCAGAAGCGAGAATTATCGAGTCCGCGGACATTGATCCTAGACCCTGCCGCGTTGGGAATTGAACCCTGGTCCTGGGCCTGATCTCTGCTTCAGGGTCTGCCGCCTCTAACCAGTGAGCCACACTATTCCCTCAGCTTCTCCCAGGTATCCCTTTATTGGTGTAGTAGTGGTGGATGGCCCTGGGGACTGCCACCCCTCAGGGCCGGCTCCTACAGTGTCCTGGGGTGCCCCCCGGGACACTCCTGTTTGCAATGACAGGGCAGGAGCCACGCAGCTCCCGCCCTGTCATTGCAAACTCTGCTTTGCTTCATTGAAGCGAGAGCAGGGAAACCTACTCTTGTTTCAGTGAAGCAAAGCAGATTGCTCTTCCACACAGGGAGCTGCATGTTAGCAGCTCCCCAGGTGGAAAGGCAATGCCGGCTCCTGCAGGAGCCGGGAGCTGGATGGGACCGTGGGGGCATTGGGGCTCTCCCCATGGTCCCCAAAGGAGAAAGCTGGCCCTGGGGGATGGGGTCCCGGGGCAAGAAGTGCCCCGGGAAAGAGGTCATGCGGCTCCCTCACCAAAATTTTTAAAAAATATAAAAAAAAATAATGCCCAGTCCCGGGGGATGGGGTCCACGGGCCAATAGAGGCCCCAAGATGGGGGCCATGCAGCCGCTCTCCATAAAACAAAAAAATGTGTGGTCATGCCATGGGGGATGGGGTCCCCAGGGCCAGATTTGGCCAAGGAAGGGGGCACACGCGGCCTCCTTCCTGTTAATTTTTTTTATGGGGGTCAGGCCCTGGGGGATGGGGTCTCCAGGGCCCAAAAAAAGTAAAACAAAGGCGGGGCACAGAGCCCCCCTTCCCCCAAAAATAGTTTTAAAAAACACTGCGATTCTGCCAGAGGCCTTGCCCCCTCCCAGCAACACTCTGCAAACGCACCCTGTGGTGCGATTTGAAATTGGGAAATTAATTCCCCTTCAATACTGGGGTTCCCTGCGGGCCAACAAGACCACCGGGTACCTCCAGTAAGCGACAGGTCTGCATTGCCGAGAGGTGGTCCCCTTTTGACACCTCTCTGCAACACACCTCTGTGGCGCTTACTGGAGGTACCTTGTGGGCTAGTTGGACCCCAGGGACCCTCAGGATTCAAGGGAACTTAATACCCCAACCTAAAACGCCCACAGGGGCGTTTGCACAGTGGTGAAGGGAGGGGGCGGGCCTGAGGTAACATGTGTGCAAACACGCCCTTTCAATCCTGAGGGCCCCTAAGGGCTAACTAGCCCACCCTTCCAGTAAGTGCCACTGCACTGCGTTGCAGAGAGGTGGTTCAGGCCATGCCCCTTTTTACACCTTTCTGCAACACAGCTCTGTGGTGCTTACTGGAGGTACCTGGTGGGCTAGGTGGACCCTAGGGACCCTCAGGATTCAGGGGAACTTAATCCCCCAACTTATAACGTGCCAGGGGGTGCATTTGCAGAGTGGTGAAGAAAGGTGGCATGGCCTTTGTCTACCTCTCACAGCAGTGGGGCTTACTGGAGGTAAAAGGTAGGCTAGTTGGCCCTTAAAGGACCTCCAGCAGTGAAGGGGACTTCAATCACCATCCAAGAGCGTGGTGGGGAGCGCATTTGTAGATTGGTGGGCAAAGTGGGCAAGGCCTGATACAAGTACTTACCAGTGCTGCGTGTGGGACTGACTGGACGTAATAGTTTGGGAAGTTGGCCCCCAAGGATGTCCTTGGGGGCCAACCACCCCTCTTGTTTTCCTCCAGTAAGTCCCACACAGTGGGATTGCTAAGACGTCTTCGGAGACCATGGCCCCCTTCCTATACCACTCTGCAAATGTGCCTCGTGGCAGACTACAGGATGGAGGATGAAGTCCAATTTAGTACTGGGGGAGTTTGAGGGGCCAAGAATCCTTCCTGGTACCTCCTGCAAGTCCTACACAGCGGAATTCCTGAGCATTGGTTGGACCCCCAGCACCCGTTCTCCACCACTCTGCACCTCTGACTTAAATGTAGATTTAATCCCCCTGCCCTATTATGTACTAGGGCCTTGCAGAGGAGGTCATGTTAATCAAAGGAGTACCCCAAAGCATAGTGTTCCCTAGTGTATGTAGGTGTTTTCACTGTATTCTAAGTGTCTTTTAGCATAGCACTGGCTCTAGGCCTGGTTAGTCAGAGTCACTTACCACCAGTACCATCTGAAAAAGTTGTGGGCATTGGATGATTTTGCAACAAGGCCTCTTTCTGCTCCTCTGTTGGTTCTTTCTGCACATGTCTTGCTTCTTCCTGCACTTTTCTTGGTCTTTGTGGACTTTTGTTTCTTCTTTCTGCATTTCTTTTGCGTCTTTCTGTGCGTTTTTTTCTTCTTTCTTCACATGTCCTACCTCTGTAGGCATAGTTAGAAACTATTATTTAAAAAACCTTTGAAATTCACTTAAAAAACCATAGGTTTCAGGCATGTTATAGTTAGAAATTAGAATTTAAAAAACCTTATAAATTCACTGAAAAAATCATAGGTTTTAGGAAAAGTTATAGTTAGTTGGACCTTTCACTCGTACATTCCCCTGTTATATTTAGTTCAGCTAACTCTAACTCGCGCCCCAGCAATTCACTGCTGATGACATCACATATTACATTACTCATGACATGGTCAGTGACATCACTGATGACATATCAAGTGACATCACTGATGACATCACTGATGACATCATCCATGTGATAATTTGATGCATCTTCTCACACCCTAATATAAACTTTCATACACCCACTCTAAATTACAGACTGTCATTCTGAAAACCATAGACACTCCAACACCAATAACTACATACCCACTCACTGATTCTTAGATTTACACACACATCCACTCACTCACCCGTACAGTCACTCATACTTATGGTCACTCAGTACAGGACTATCATATGCACTCATACACCTATATAGACACTCACACACTGCCACTCATCCATAGAGGTACTCGCGCAACTAGTCAGTCATGTAAATAATCACACTGCCATTTACTCACCTATACAGTTATACATACACCAGCTCAATTACTCACACAAATACTAGCACATTCCTACGCTCTTATACAATCACTGATACAAGCACACACTCATCCATACAGCCACTCTCACAATCACACACTCTCACTTATAGACATGTATATACTCTAACACATATATATATACTGCCTTTCACATATGTAGTTACTCACACATGTACCACTGAGATGTACATTCACTCCCTAACAAACCCATACCACACTGACCCACCCACAATGTCCCCACAGTCCCGCCGGCTCCCCACCTCCTGCAGGAGCCAGCATTGCTTTTGCACAAGCGGGGTGGCTGATATGCAACTCCCCTTGTGAAAAAGCAATCCTGCTTTCCTTCATTGAAGCGAAAGCAGGTTTTCCTGCTCTCGCTTCAATGAAGCAAAGCATAGTTTGCTATGGCAGGGCAGGAGCCGTGCTCCCGCCCTTCCATAGCAAACAGTAATGTCCGGGGGGTCGGCACCCCGGGACATTGCAGGAGCCGGCCCTTGGGGGTGGTGGTCCCCAGGGCCAACAAGGGCTCCGGGAGGGTGGCTGTGTGGCCCCCCTCCCGCATTTCAAAGCCCCAGGGAGGTGTTGGTCCCCGGGGCCGGACCCCCACATTGCAATTAGTATGTGCACTGGGGAGGTGGTGGCCCCTGTGGCGTGTGGGGGGCTCTTGCCCTCCCAAACATCTGTTTTTTTAAATGAAAAACAGAGCCCCAGGGAGGAAGTACCCTTGGGTTAGAGGGGTACCGCGTGGCCCCCGCATACAATTCAATAAGCCCCTGGGAGGGGGCATTCCCCAGGGAAGCGTGGGCGGGTTGCGACACCCCACGCATTTTTTTAAAAGCCCAAGGGAGGAGGCGGTCCCTGGGGCTGCGGGGGCCACGTGTCCTCCCACATACAAGTAAATAAGCCGGGGAGGTGGTGATCCCCGGGGCTGCGGGCCCTGGGGGTCCTTGTGGGACCGTCTGAGCAGGCCTAGGGGTTCAGGGTGTTTGTAGCCTGCCCCATTTTCTTATTTTCACCTTTTTTTTTTACTCTTTTCTTGTGACTCGGTTACAGAGTCATAAGATGGCTGCCAACACTTCCTGGTTTGGAGTCTTGGCAGCCAATCAGAGTGAAGCTCGTGCCCGGGAGGAGTCGGGACTCCTCATCGGTGCTCAGATATCGAAAGTTTTATTTTTTAAATTGCTCAGCAACTACTGAACGGATTTACAAAGTTTTGAAAAAAAAGGATCTTTCTGATCCAAAACCTACCTTTTTGCCAAATTTGGTGTAATTCTGTTTAGCAGTTCGGGCTGTAGCTTTGACTAAAGTTCCTATGGAAATTAACATAGGGAAAACGCATTTTGGGAACCCCCTTTTTTCTTGGCCACCGCTCGACAAATCACCCCGAAACTTTCAAGACAAGAGCTGACTGGAGCGAGCTATCTTTTTTGAAAATTGCGCAAAAAGATTCATCAAATGGCGCCAAAGTTATTGGCAAAACAAAAAATGCTTTTCTTATCGAGACTAGGTTCCAACTATGCCTACCTACTGGCGACCCCCAGTAGGATATATATATATATATATATATATATATATATATATATATATATATATATATATATATATATATATATATATATATATATATATATATATATATATATATATATATATATATATATATATATATATATATATGTGTGTGTATATATATATCTCTATGCCTCTATGCTCAACCGTAATGGCATGCAATGGCAGATGCATGCAAGGGGTTGAAATCCTTCATGATATGACTATAATATCACACAAAATGTCAGAAAAGAGTTAGTATGACAATGAAAGTATATATATATATATATATTGCAATACAAATGGACCTCCGGTCTTTAGACACACACGTAATCAGATGATTATCTTGCCAAACAGATTTCTCTTGCCTTGGAATTCAATTTACAGGCTTATGCGTTTCAGAGCTCATCTGCTCCTTGTTCACAGCCAGACATGTAAGAGAGACACTTCCCAGCATGGGAAGTGTCTCTCTTTAATCTTGCGCTCTTACATTTGACCGCAAAACCCACGGCGTTAATAAAATTACAGGAGCACTGAAATACCTAACAAGGCGATCTTTCAAGTAACTACTACTGCAAGTACCAGCATGCAGCACTGACTGTACTCATGTGTTATTCATCAGAACAAAATCACATGCTGGGAAGTGTCTCTTTAATCTTGCACTCTTACATGTCTGGCTGTGAACAAGGAGCGGATGAGCGCAGAAACGCGTAAGCCTGTAAATTGAATTCTGAGGCAAGAGAAAGCTGTTTGGCAAGATAATCATCTGCTTACGTGTGCGTCTTCAGACCGGAGGTCCATTGTATTGCAATATATATATATATATATATATATATATATATATATATATATATATATATATATATTACCTACTGGCGGTCGCCAGTAGGTAGTTATAGTTAGGATTGTTTTCCATAGGAAATCCTCAACATTCTATTTGGAATAACTTTGGCCCTGGTGGATGAGTCTTTGCGAATTTCTCAAAGAAGATGGCTAGGTTCGCTGCACTCCTTCCCTGAAAGTTTGGGGGGGATTTGTCAAGTGGGGGCTGAGATATAAGGGGGGTCCCAAAACGTGTTTTCTCAATGTTATTTTCCATAGGACCTTTAGACTCGGCTACAGTTCGAACGGGTGAATGAATTTATAAGAAATTTGCCAAAACTGTAGAGTCTTGTTCGCAGATTACGCTTTTTTTGGAATGGTGTAAATCCGTTCAGTAGTTGTTGAGAAAATTAAAGTTAAAGTCAATTATATATCTACAGGCGCGCACACGTGCGCGCACCCAGCGGCTGCGCGCGCGAGCGGAATTTTGCTGCGTGACATCTGTTAACGTTCGATTCGAAGGAAATCAGGAAGTTTCGTCCCCCATTTTGTCACTGCGAGTAAATATATTGTTCATTTCAAAGCGTTGAAACATGGAAAGGGGAGAAGGTAGAGATTGTCTTCCTGCGTAGGTTTTCTCGGGGTGTGCAGTAAGGCCCTTAAACGCAAAAAGATATAATTTTTCCCCGAAAAAAATACGGGGTGCGCGCACCCGGTCGCGCACACTAAGCATGGGCGGAAAATCCGTTTCGCTCGCGGATTTTGCGGATTTTCGGTAAATTCGCAATCCGCGAGATTCGCGAATCTCCCGCAAAATCCGCAAATCCGCGAGCAGCGGATTTTGCTCGCACTGTTCGCGTGAGTTCGCGGCTTCCCAGTACAACTTCGCGCCCCGCGAATAAGTGCAAAATTGCAGAAATACGATCTTAGCAAAACTGAAACTACTTACCAGGTTCAAAAGTTCAGGCTCATCATTAGTAGCCATTTCCTGTAGTGCTTCCTGAGGGGCCCCTCCAGAGTTCAGTTGCCAGTTGCAACTATTATGTGACCCTGCTCTGAACCTCAGAATAGTTACACATATGCCACAAAGGTCCTGAATTACCGCTAACGGAGACAAGCAGGAGCCAGGCTGGAAGTTCAAATCCATTAATCAGCCCCTAATTCATTATTGTCAGTTGGGGCAGGGCAGGTGTTGTAACTAATTTTGCAACAATGAAAGCACTTAGCAAGTGCAAAAGATCACTAATCAGGAAGCACTAAGGAAGCAGGTGCCAGCTAAAAAAATATTCTGTGACATATTAATCAGCCCCAAATTAATTCAGGTCACTTGAGGCAGGGAAGGTGTGCTTGCGTTGCCACAATAATGTACACTGACTGGACAACCAGAGGGTGCTGTGATGAAACAGAGGGTGGCATGGGTGGGCCAGAGGGTGGCATGAGTAGTCAGAGAGTGGCAGTGGTGACAGAGAGTGGCAGTGATGAAGAACAGGCTGGACACGTAGAAACAACAAGTTCGCGAAACTTGCGACCCGACAGGTAAGTTCGCAATTTGCGACATTGTACAAAACCCTCGCGAACTGGCAGAAACCCGCGCAAACATAAAAAAAAAATACGCAAATTCGCGAGAATTCGCGGGTTTTGCGGATTGCGAGTTCGCAAATCCGCAAAATTCGCGAACGCGAGATTCGCAAAATTCGCCCATGCTTAGCGCACACCTATTTACAAGAGTGTGGAAAAGGAGGTAAATCAGAAGTTTGAGTGCTTAGATATAAGGTGGCTCTGAAAAGAGCCCTTGTGTTAATTGAGTGTTTTCTGCATTTATAAGTAAGTACCGATGCAGAGCCTGATGTTGCAGAGGAAGATTCTGTTTCCCTCATTCGTGAAATGAACACCGTCTCTCCTATAGACGTCTTGCATGTGGTAGCGCAAGTTGTTGTGGTAAATAGAACCCATGCTATAATCTCTGAGGAACGCAGAAACAGATTTATTTATATGTCTCCTTGCTTTCTCAAATTGTGCACAATGGTGATTGGACCAATTCCGTTTCTGTCTTTGGCATATATTGGAATATACCAAGGCAGATCGAGGAAAAAGTGTCATCAATTGTCGAAAGGTGTCTTTTAGAAGCATTTCCAGACCTACCCCAGTGATTGTGCCTAGATCGTTCCCACCACAGTGCACAATTATAAGGTCTGGTTCTGGGAGATGCATAAAAGTTTTCACCAATGGAATCAATTGGTGACATTTCAATCCTCTTTTGGAAATCCATGTTATGTGTCCATTTGGTAAGCTGAGGTTGCAAATTCGTCTGCTTACTGCATATTTTTCACTCCAGTGAATATAACTGTGTCCTATTAGCCAGACCTTCATTTTCAAGGGATTTGTAGTCGTCCTCCCATCGGTTCTGGAAGTGGAATGGTAGTTAGAAGTTGAAATTTTAAATAAAGAAAAAGGAAGAGGCTGGGTGTGGTTAAAAAAATAAAAATGATTGGTTGATTGTAACAAGTGGAGAGTGAACAGGTCAATGTTTATGTTAAACGAAAAGTACTATTGGGTGTGAAAAAACAAGACATGTAACAGAGTTGTGGATTGGCAGGTGTTTCTGGAGGTAAAATAGTCTTCTTAGTTAGCTGTAGAACGTTGAGACATGAACTTTTGACCTGTGCCTTCAGCAAGGTGCAGAATGAGGTGTAACCATGGAAACAGCCGGAGATGGCAGTTGGTGATGGGTTCACTCTTTGGTGCCTCTGCATCTGAGTCTGTTCTCTGGTGGCTGGAGGACAACTGTTTGTTATTGTGGAGATGAAAGGGTGATAAGGAGAGAAATACGACATAGCGTCTGGCCTGTAGAAGCGTGGGAGCAGTGATTAACTCTGAGTGAAGCGGAACTGTGTCGGTGCTTAGTAACAGTAAAAAAAAAATGTTAACAGTGGTATAACTGTCTTTACGGTGCGCGACCTACTAAGAAAGAGTTCACGGGCCGTAATTGGTTTGCAGGTTCTAGTATCAGTAAGTGAGGTCGAGAAAAGAAAACATTCAGGACTTTATTTATGAAGGCCTTGCGCCACCGGTGCGTTACTTTTTCCCATTTTAAAAAATGAGGCACTGGCGGCGGAAGGTCATCATAAATAAGGTCCTCAGTGACTACAGTTAAGGTTATGTGGAACCCATGAATAGTTTTTCAATATGAAATCATTTCAGTTGAGATTATGGATTAAAAGAGAAACCGTGAATATTTGAAATGTTTATTTAGAAATGTACTGTTTTAAAGGCAAATCATTATGTAATATGAGTACAGAAATTGCAAAAAACACAGTAATTGGTATTGTCAGTAGTACATGGAATACAAACGCTATAGTTGAAGAAAAATGAATATAGTTGGAAAAAAACATTGTACACTCTTATAAGGAAGTATATTATATTTTAATAAATGGAAGAAGGTCTCTGGCCTTTCAGTTTGGGAACGATATATGAAAATGCAAGTGGTTATACATCATTACTTTATGAATCAGCTGTCAAACAACACGAAATTATAATGTCCACTGTTAGTAAAGCAAATAGGTCTGTTCTTCCAAAGAAAATATGGAAAAGAACGTGAAGAATATAGAAAACCAAAAGGAAATGAGGACGTCAATGGCTTGTTTGAGAGTTATTGAAGCATTGTTTAGGGAAAATAGGTAGCTTCTGCTTGTAACAGGAAATCAGTTTTATTATTTGAAAACATGTCAGCCATCCAATTGAGAAGATGAAAGGAGCATTCATGATCTGTCATTATTGGAGCGTCTTTTACCATCATAGGGCAGCTCAGTGGGTTTTCGATGTAGCTCTCTGTTAGGAAATCTTGCGCCGCTGCGAATATATTCCAATGACCCAGAACTCCTTGTATCGCTGCAAAGGCCATAAACCCTCCGTTGTAACAAAGCTGTTCATGATCAAGTAACGGATTCATGAGGATATTGTAATTCGGTTCAGGAGGTACCAAATTGCAGAGACATAAATCCAGGGCCCACGTGAAATCACAGCTCAGGCAATGAAATACAGGCTGCACACAGGTGAAATGCGAATATCGAAATGATAATCGATATGAAGTATTCAAAGTCGAGAGTGGTAAGATGCCGTAGTAGTCAAGCATCCTCTGGCGAAATAGTTCGAAGTGGCCCGGCTCGTTTGCGAAGGCAGGAGGGACATCCATTTTGAATTTCCCAAGATGGTACAGGAAACGGCGCTGGTTGTATAGCAACTCCACAGAATTAGGTCGCCGGCTATGCAGTGGAGAGGAGCAGAATGACTTGATACATTTTCTAGGAGTCTAGTCACTTATATATTGCTTAGTGGTTATTAAAAAAGTAGCTTTTTTTGAACTGGAGGATGCGTTAAAAAATAAGGGAGTGATTTGAGGGAGTTGTAAAGCAAGGTCAATTTTTTTTTACATCAATGCTGTTTTCTGTGAATGTTAGCTTAGTGAAAGATATGTGTGTGAGCAGATGCAACGTTCAGTTTTAAATGTGACAATGGCGCTCTTGTTCATGTCTTCCGATTCAAGGTCGGTATTCGCTGCCAAATACAAAGATTAAGAAACGCATGCGTGGGGTACATAGTGTGCATTCTTAAAGGAAAGTAAATGAAGGGTTATTTTTACCACGTTAGCATTGTCGTTTAAAAAGTTATAGTGATTTCTATTGTATGTGAAGAAAGTGTCACTGATGAAGACTGAAAATAAATCCTTATAAATGATACGGACTGGTGTATTTTAGAAAAGGTTTGTAACATTACATGAATTGTGGAAAAAAAATAATGTAATTGAAAGTGTATGGTTTGAAAATGAAAAGTAGAGGTTTATAGTTCATGTTTTGAAAGCAGTTCTAGAGGGTCAGAAGAAAGTGTATGGTTTGAAAATGAAAAGTAGAGGTTTATAGTTCACGTTTTGAAAGCAGTTCTAGAGGGTCAGATGCATGATAGATTTATTAAAAATAGAACATGTTTTTAAATAGTATTTTGGAAAAAATATGTGTCTTTATGTACTATTTACATTATGTGCCTGTTGCGTATTCTTTGAGTTTTAGTAATCCTGTGTCTTATAAGTTTTCTAGGGGCGGTTTGAGGTTCATGGTGGGTTTCGGCAGGGAGGGTAGGTTGGGGGTTTGTAATAGGGGGTTTGGCTGGGGTGGAGTGCGGAGTTTAGTGAAAAGTGAGGGGGGCGGGGAGTTACGGTGTTTGGTAATGGAGCAGAGTCAGAGGACGCCACATTTGTGTTATGGGCTGCCACGGAAATATGTATTTATTCTCAGAGGTTTATTATATTAAGGATATATATTAGCATGGTGGCTCTTGTCGTTTTGTTGTTTTGTGTATGTTTATAATGCTGGCTCTGTAGTTTTTGTTTATGGACCTTATTGCGACACACAGGGGATTTACGTTGCACAGTTGGCGATCAGAGACTTAGGGAATAAAACTTTATAATTGTAAGGGCTGTAAGCGATAGAAATCGCCCGTTCTCGGTGTAAAAAATATCACCGCTATTGGTGGTATTTTCTACGGTGTTAGTACTCGAAGGAGACTAGTAACATATATGTGTAATAAAATTATGTAATAGGCTCAGCATTTTACATTATCTTGGAGAGCAAAAGTTGATTTTACATAGCAATAAGTCTCTTATAATTAAGGGGCGGAGTGTATATAGTGCTATTTAGTACTCTGCTATGTGATTGATGTCGAATATTTCATAAGAGGAGGCTTTAAAAGATTTACGATAAATTGGTTATCTAGGGAAGTGGGTGGAGTGTTCCGTGTAAATTGCAGAATAGAAACTAGTAAGAACCAATTGGAAGTGTTGTTTTAAAGTCACATGACTGCACATGCGTGTCTCGACGCCTGTACGCGATAGGTGGGTGCGCGCACCCGGTCGCGCACTATAAGAAAGCGGCGAGAAAATATCAGCTAATATGCTCTTCAAGCTTGTTTTGGTACAAAGAGTTAGTTCTGAAAATAACTTTTTTTTTTTTTTTTTGGAAACAAGTGTTATGATGCTTTTTATTTCTTAAAGTTGCGACAACATTTTTCAGTATGTCATACTATCCAAATAAAGTGAAGAAATTTAACTTTTCTTGGAGCATTTATGACTCTCAATTATTTGTTTAATTAGAGTAAAGCTTTGCTCTCCGTATACAAGAAGTTCTCCACAGTTCGTGCATTTCATGTGCACGTTCGCCAGATATGGTCTCAAGTCCATCTCAGCACTCGATGGAGATACAGGTCGTCCACCGGAAGATGTGTTGATTACTTCTGATGGTAATAGCGTGGCCTCCGTTTTTCTTGTGAAAGGTGGTCACTCATTTTCATCAGATTCGGAAGATGAATGCGGAACGGTAGCCATTGTATGGAAGTCTTCGGGAAGATGTTCGACGTTGTTGTCTCTTGAGAGTAGAAAAGAAAGTGATGGTAGTGGGTGGAGTGCAGCGTGTAAATTGCAGAATAGAAACTACCAAGAACCAATTAGAAGTGTTGTTTAGAAGTCACATGACTTCACATGGGAGTGTCAGGTCCTGTACGCGATAGAAGGGTGCGCGCACTCGGTCTTGCACTAAAATAAAGCGGCGAAAAAACATCTTATAATATGCTCTTCGAGCATGTTTTGGTGGAAAGAGTTAGTTCTGAAAAGAACTTTTTTTTTTTTTTTTTTTTTTTGGAAACAAGTGTTTTGATGCATTTGATTTCTTAAAGTTGCTATGATATTTTTCAGTATGTCATACTATCCAAATAAAGTGAAGAAATTTAACTTTTCTTGCAGCATTTATGACTCTCAATTTTGTGTTTAATTAGAGTAAAGCTTTGCTCTCCGTATACAAGAAGTTCTCCACAGTTGTTGCATTTTATGTGCACCTTCGCCAGACATGGTTTCAAGTCCATTTTAGCACTCAATGGAGATACAGGTCGTCCACCGGAAGATGTGCTGATTACTTCTGATGGTAATAGCGTCGCCTCCGTTTTTCTTGTCAAAGGTGGTCGCTCATTTTCATCAGATTCGGAAGATGAATGCGGAACGGTAGTCATTGTACCGAAGTCTTCGGGAAGATGTTCGACGTTGTTGTCTCTTGAGAGTAGAAAAGAAAGTGATGGAAGTGGGTGGAGTGCTGCGTGTAAATTCCAGAATAGAAACTACCAAGAACCAATTGGAAGTGTTGTTTTGAAGTCACATGACTTCATATGCAAGTGTCAGGTCCTGTACGCGATAGGAGGGTGCGCGCACCCGGTCTCGCACTAAAATAAAGCGGCGAAATAATATCTCATAATATGCTCTTGGAGCACGTTTTGGTAGAAAGAGTTAGTTCTGAAAAGAACTTTTTTTTTTTTTTTTTTTGGGGGGAAAGAAGTGTTATAATGCTTTCGATTTCTTAAAGTTGCTACTACATTTTTCAGTATGTAATAGTTTGAAAATGAAGTGAAGAAATTTATCTTTTCTTGGGGCATTTGTGACTGTCAATTTTGAGTTTAATAAGAACGAGGCTCTGCTCTCCATATAAAAGAATTTCTCCACACTTGTTGCATTTCATATGCACCTTCGCAAGATATGGTCTCAAGTCCATTTCAGCACTCGATGGAGATACAGGTCGTACACCAGAAGATGTGCTGGCCACCTCTGATGGTAATAGCGTGGCCAGGGCTCTTGTCGATGCTTTTGCATAATGCTCAGGATGCCTTTGTTTAACATGCCGCTGCATGGTGTGTGCAGAAAAGGAACATTTTTTATTTGGATTTCCCCTTGAGAGCTCCGAATTGCATATCGTGCAGGTTACTTTTGGCGCATTCACTTTCTTTTGATCTTCAGGATAAGTGAAAAATTGCCAAATGAAAGATTTCTTTTTTCTTCTTAACGGTGGTCGCTCATTTCCTTCAGATTCGGAAGATGAATCTGGTAGGGAAGCCATTTCAGCAAAGACTTCCGGAAGATGCTCGACGTTGTTGTCTCTTGAGAGTAGAAAAGATTGTGAGGAAAGTGGGTGGAGTGCTTCGCGTATATTCCAGAACAGAAACTACTAATAACCAATTGGAAGTTTTGTTTTCAAGTCACGTGACTTTACATGCGCTTCTCAGGACGTGTAGGCGGTGACACTATGTAGTTACGAACGTGATTACATACTTAGGAACTAGCATTCAAAAAAACTATGAAATTCACTGAAAAAACCATAGGTTTTACACACGTTATAGTTAGGATGTAGCATTTGAAAAACCTATGAAATTCACTGAAAAAACCATAGGTTTGACACCAGTTATAGTTAGCTGGAAATTTTACTGACATAAAACCAATGAAATTCCACGTTATAGTTAGTTGGACTCACTATAACTTGCGCGTGTAATGCACTGCTGATGACATTACATATTACAACCTGGTCCGTTGCTGTGCCGTGTCTTTGGTCTACTAAACGTAGGAAGAAGAAGCTGTGGCAATATATATATATATATATATATATATATATATATATATATATATATATATATATATATATTACCTACTGGCGATAGCCAGTAGGTATATTTATAGTTAGGATTTTTTTCCTATGGGATTTTTGAAAATTCTATGTCGAATA
The DNA here is from genome assembly GCF_964263255.1 of Lissotriton vulgaris. NCBI lineage: Eukaryota > Metazoa > Chordata > Amphibia > Caudata > Salamandridae > Lissotriton > Lissotriton vulgaris. The sequence goes on along the minus strand of NC_141693.1, from coordinate 532,778,379 downwards.
ACTTTGGCTTATGTGGACAGAATTGGCTGAAATTTTCAGGAAAATGGAACATTTTGTTTCTGAGCAGCCCCTGAAAATTTGGGGGGGTTTCGTCAAGGGGGGGCCGAGAAAAAAGGGGGGTCCCAAAACGTGTTTTTCCCATGCAATTTTCCATAGAGCGGTTGGCCTCACTTTTAGCCTGAACGGCTGAATGGATTTACACCAAACTTGGCAAAATTGTAGGGACTGGTAGCCCGATGTGCCTTTGCTATGTCTCAAGATATAGGCTCCAGTGGTTTTTACGAAAATTAACTTTGAAAAATATATATTGGGCTACATTGGGCTATATATATGTTGGAGCCCAAATGTAGCCCAATGTAGCCCAATGTAGCCCAATGTAGCCCAAAGATGGCCACCAGAGACAAAAAAAACCAAATGTAGCCCAAATATCAGCCAGATGTAGCCCAACTATAGCCCAATGACAGATTGTCCCAGAGTGTTCTAAAGAACAACTAGAGTGCTAACAGTCCTACTTATTACAAAGGTATGGCACACCTGAAGCCATCTTGATTGGAATAAAGTGGTAACTCTTAAAACATTTAATTTAAAAAGGAACAAAATGAGGGGGTACATTTTGCCATAGAAAGTATGATTAGCGAATATATGACGAAATCCCGCATACCATCAGTCCGCAAAAAAAATCCCGCATGTACTATTAGGCCGCAAATTAAAATAACGAAAACTTTTAGAACGAATATGCCTTTAGCATACACTAAACAGCTAAACTACCCTAAACCCTAAAACACTACCCCCAGCATGACCCTACACTACACAAACAGTACAACACTACCCTAAACCCTAAAACACTACCCCCCAGCATGACCCTACACTACACAAACACTACAACACTACCCTAAACCCTAAAACACTACCCCCAGCATGACCCTACACTACACAAACACTACAACACTACCCTAAACCCTAAAACACTACCCCCAGCATGACCCTACACTACGCAAACACTACAACACTACCCTAAACCCTAAAACACTACCCCCAGCATGACCCTACACTACGCAAACACTACAACACTACCCAAAACCCTAAAACACTACACCCCAGCATGACCCTACACTACGCAAACACTACAACACTACCCTAAACCCTAAAACACTACCCCCAGCATGACCCTACACTACACAAACACTACAACACAACCCTAAACCCTAAAACACTACCCCCAGCATGACCCTACACTACGCAAACACTACAACACTACCCAAAACCCTAAAACACTACACCCCAGCATGACCCTACACTACGCAAACACTACAACACTACCCTAAACCCTAAAACACTACCCCCAGCATGACCCTACACTACGCAAACACTACAACACTACCCTAAACCCTAAAACACTACCCCCAGCATGACCCTACACTACGCAAACACTACAACACTACCCTAAACCCTAAAACACTACCCCCAGCATGACCCTACACTACGCAAACACTACAACACTACCCTAAACCCTAAAACACTACCCTCAGCATGACCCTACACTACGCAAACACTACAACACTACCCAAAACCCTAAAACACTACCCCCAGCATGACCCTACACTACGCAAACACTACAACACTACCCTAAATCCAAAGACACTACCCCCAGCATGACCCTACACTACGCAAACACTACAACACTACCCAAAACCCTAAAACACTACACCCCAGCATGACCCTACACTACGCAAACACTACAACACTACCCTAAACCCTAAAACACTACCCCCAGCATGACCCTACACTACGCAAACACTACAACACTACCCTAAACCCTAAAACACTACCCCCAGCATGACCCTACACTACGCAAACACTACAACACTACCCTAAACCCTAAAACACTACCCCCAGCATGACCCTACACTACGCCAACACTACAACACTACCCTAAACCCTAAAACACTACCCCCAGCATGACCCTACACTACGCCAACACTACAACACTACCCAAAACCCTAAAACACTACCCCCAGCATGACCCTACACTACGCCAACACTACAACACTACCCAAAACCCTAAAACACTACCCCCAGCATGACCCTACACTACGCCAACACTACAACACTACCCAAAACCCTAAAACACTACCCCCAGCATGACCCTACACTACGCCAACACTACAACACTACCCAAAACCCTAAAACACTACCCCCAGCATGACCCTACACTACGCAAACACTACAACACTACCCAAAACCCTAAAACACTACCCCCAGCATGACCCTACACTACGCAAACACTACAACACTACCCTAAACCCTAAAACACTACACCCCAGCATGACCCTACACTACGCAAACACTACAACACAACCCTAAACCCTAAAACACTACCCCCAGCATGACCCTACACTACGCAAACACTACAACACTATCCTGAACCCTAAAACACTACCCCCAGCATGACCCTACACTACGCAAACACTACAACACAACCCTAAACCCTAAAACACTACCCCCAGCATGACCCTACACTAAACAACCACCACAACTCTACACTACACTAACACAACACTACACTACACAACACTACACTACACTACACAATCACTAACCCACGAAAAAAATAACACAAACCCACTTACCTCTCTCGTCATCGTGGTTTTCACAACGCAAATGCATTTACCATACATGCCTTTAAAACGTAATTCTTTGTAAAGGCATGCGCGATAAATGCACATGCGTTTTGAAAAAATGCGGGATAATGGTATGCGAGCTCAATGACCTTGCGGGATAATGGTATGCGGACTGAAAGTCTGCGGGATAAAAAATGCGGGAAAATGGCTGCAAACCATGATTAGCAGCAGACTTCCCTGGTGAGCACTAGCTTTACTAAGGCGCTTCCCGGTACGCGAACCGGGCAGCTAACCGGCAGCGTAACGGGAGTCCGCCATCTTGTGTTTTTGGAGCGTCCGGTTCGCGTACCGGGTAGCGTCCCGGTAAGCGTAACAAGGGGAAAACCAAGAGAAACAGTAAAAAAAAAATTAAGGGAATAGATTTCCAGCAAACTTGGCAAAATTGTAGGGACTGTTTGTTTGATGTGCCTTTGCAAGGCCTCAAGATATGTGCACGTGTGGATTTTGTCTAATTAAGGTTAAAAAAAATATATATATCTGAAAGCGTGCTCCGGCACGCTTACGTTACGGGTTTTGTTTGCGCTGCAGAACCGATACGTCACGGTTATGCGCCGCGTCATGAGGCGTCTCACGTGGCTACGTGATACGTCACGTAATAAAGAATATATTTTACAGCTATAGATATTAGCTTTTAAAAAACCAATGAAATTCACTGAAAAAACCATAGGTTATAGACCATATATAGTTAGGAATTTGCATTTACAAAACCTTGAAATTCACTGAAAAAACCATAGGTTAGAGACCATATATAGTTAGCTGGACATTTTATTGACATAAAACCAATGAAATTCCATATATAGTTAGTTGTACTAACTATATATCGCGCACCCGCAATCCACTGCTGATGATGTCACATATTACATCATTCATGACATGGTCAGTGACATCACTGATGACATCACTGATGACATCTCAAATGACATCACTGATGACAAAGAAAATTGCTGATGGGTGAGTGTGAACCTTGCTACGCTCATCTTAGTGTTCCCATCACTTCATCCCCAGTGGGAAATTCAACACCTATTCAGTTCAGGTGACAAGTCCTCTTGATCCTGTATGATAGCGGGAAAAAGAACAGATATACAGCCTGTCAGCTTATACGAAATGTCAGGTTATGCATAATTAAGTTCAGATTATGTTCAAATTTTTTACAAAATACTAGTGCTGTAGTGATATCGAGGTGATAGACAGTTAAATTACTTCATCAAGGGTCCTACCCCAGCTCTTTGCCTATTCCTTTTTAATTGTCACCAGATAGCCACATTGCGGTTGCCGACCGAAGTGTGGCTGAGATTAAGCATGGGCAAATTTTGCGAATTCGCGATCCGCGAATTTGCGGATTTGCGAATTCGCGATCCGCAAAATTTGCGAATTTGCAGATTTTTGGTTTTTTGCGTGTTTGCGGGGTTTTTTGCGTGTTCGCGGGGCTTTTTGCGTCTTCGCGAGCCGCTTGCATAGTGAAGTTACCCATGCAGTCGTTTATGGGAGAGGGAAAGAGAGATAGATAGATAGATAGATAGATAGATAGATAGATAGATAGATAGATAGATAGATAGATAGATAGATAGAAAGAGAGGGAAAGAGAGAGGGAGAGAGAGAACGAGAGAAAGAAAGATAGGCTGGATCTCTGAAGGGCCAGATTCCTGAGCTGCCCCTACAGAACATAGCTTTTTATTTTTAGCAAAATGTATATGAAAATTGTGCTGTAAAGGTCTCTTTTAGTTTAACCCCTCCTGACAACTCAAAATGGGTGTATTTGCCATCCTCTCCCTTCTTCCTGTTTTTGATATCTGTAAGTGCTTCCTGATGATGTTTAATTCCTTGGACAGGTGCCTCGTTGCCTACTTGTAACTATTCTCTGACCCTGCTTCAAGGGTCAGAGCAGGGTCAGAGAATAGTTGCAAGTAGGCAATGAGGCGCCAGGAAGCAATTAGCAGCAGGTGTTCAAGTTGAAGTTAATTTGTTTGTAACCCTCTTGTAAAAGGTTACAAAGAAATTAGGTTCAACTTTTGCACCTGCTCCTGTAACACTTGCTTGGCTGAAAATTCGTCCCCGCTGATTGGCGGATTTTTCCGCGATTTCGCGAGATTCGCGGATCGCGAAATCGCGGAAAATCCGCAAATTTGCCCGCGAAACGGATTTTACGCCCACCCTTAGCTGAGATGCATCTGTGTTGACATGGCAGTCATTAACGAACTGCAGAAAGCTGTGAGGGCTGTGGGTATTGTGGTTCATCAGGTATTACACCTTTAATTTAGGGTGTGGTGTGAATATTTCTCCTGTTTACTGTTATCATACTCAAGAACCAAACTATTGTGTGCTATGCTTCATTTCTAGTTTCAATGGGCTAGATGTCGGTAAATTATATTTACCGATTCATAAATACCGATTATTACCGATTCGGTATTCATGAATCGGTAAATCTAATGTAAGCAATCATTCGGTATCAAATACCGAATCGGTAGGATTCGGTATTTACCTATTCGATAATTACCGAATCGGTATTTGCCATTGATTCCTACGGGCCTTGAAGCCCAAAGGAATCGATGGCAAATACCGATTCGGTAATTACCGAATCGGTAAAAATACCGAATTACCAAGGGGGACAGGGTGTCACTTTGACACCCTGTAGCACCCCTGTTTCTGGCTTGTGTGCCATGTGACACACATACATGCCCTTAAGGCATGTATGTGTGCCACATGGCACAGGTGTACATGCACAGATGTGCATGTACACAGGAATTCGTTATTTACCACCCAATAGTATTGGGTGGTAAATAACGAATTCTTAAGGGCCTGTGGCACTGTTTACTGTGCCACCTACATCTGGATTTACAGAATCGGTAAATTTACCGATTCGGTATTTTACTGATTCGGTAAATTTACAGAATCTGTAAAGTTACCGATTCTGTAAATCTCAAGCCCCCTACATGTCAAACACAAAATACCGGTCAGTAACGGCCGAAATCCACCATTACCGACCTATATTTGGGGCTAGATGTAGGTAAATTAGATTTACCGATTCATAAATACCGAATTTTACCGATTTGGTATTCATGAATCGGAAAATCTAATGTAGGTAATCATTCGGTATCAAATACCGAATCGGTAGGATTCGGTATTTACCGATTCGGTAATTACCAAATCAGTATTTGTCATTGATTCCTATGGGCCTTGAAGCCCATAGGAATCAATGGCAAATAACAAATCGGTAATTACCGAATCGGTAAAAATACCGAATTTCCAAGGGGGACAGGGTGTCACTTTGACACCCTGTAGCAACCCTTTTTCTGGCTTGTGTGCCATGTGACACACATACATGCCCTTAGGGCATGTATGTGTGCCACATGGCACAGGTGTACATGCACAGATGTGCATGTACACAGGAATTTATTATTTACCACCCAATAGTATTGGGTGGTAAATAACGAATTCTTAAGGGCCTGTGGCACTGTTTACTCTGCCACCTACATCTGGATTTACCGAATCAGTAAATTTACCGATTCTGTAAATCTCATGCCCTCCTACATGTCAAACACCAAATACCGGTCGGTAACGGCTGAAATCGGCCGTTACCGACCGTTATTTGGTATCCTACATCTGGCCCTTGGTCTCCTACATCTGGCCCATAATTTCTACAACTGATGGACATATGGGCACTGGAGGGAATGTAGTTCATACCTCATCCATTCAACTCTGACTATCTACATTAGGTTATGAGGGGTATACTTCCCTATGCCTGTGAATCGTCGTATCTGGTTAGCATCATTCAAATTGTGGACTAAAGTGACCGCGGGTATACAGGTCATTTAGTTTCCCATTCTTCAGCTAAGGCAGGGCCCATGCTCTTATGACAGATGTATTCTTATTTAGGTTTGCTGGTCATACCTGGCCTGTCACATTAATTTATTGAGCCAGTTGACTCCTTGGTATCTCATTATTCAGTATTGACCTATGTGGGTCCAATTTGGACACCAAATCTGCTCCTTTATCAGTAGCTTGTGTGGCAATTACTTTTTCTATCACTGTCCATCTAACATCTAGATCAGTGTGTCCCTTTTCCACAAAGTGTGCTATTAATTTTGTTGATGTCCTCTTACATGTTCGCTGATTATGATTTTGACCTTCCTTGTGGTCATCCCCACATATCAGAGATTGCATGGACAGGTGTTCGTATATATCACATTATTACTGTTGCAATTGATGTGATGACTTTGTTCCCACGGGGTGGGAAGGCAGAGGTCAATCTGATTAGACTGTTTAGTCAACGCTCACACTGTACATGAGCCACAGGGGTAATGACCTTTACCTCGTGGTTGTCTCCATAGGGTAATTTGTCTTTCAACAGGGCTCTTCCATGTGTTGCTGTGTACAAGCATATCACTTATACTTCTATTGCTTTCAAATGAGAGGAGGGGCTTCTTGTAGGATAAATGGAAGGAAGTAAGGATTCACCAGTTTTTGCTTATTATTCTCTTGATGCCATTTGAGGAGGAGTTATATGTGGTAACGCAGATAAGGGAATCAGTTTCCTGTTTTGTGTTGGTTTCTAATAGTGCTGCACATGGTGTGTTACATGCCCTTTTCGGCGCTTGTTTGATAACCTTATCTGGGTATTCCTTCACCCTAAGTTTTTTTGTGAGTTTTTTGGATTCATCTCTAAAGCTGTGTAGGTCCGAACAGTTTCTTCTGACCTGAGGTACTGGCCCACAAGGAGATTTTCTCTAAGAGCCCGGGGGTGGTGTACTGTTAAAGTGCAGCAAGCTTTTACGGTCAGTTGGATTTGTATTTAGGGTGCTCTAAAGTTTGCCATCCTTTGCTAGGATACTGGCATCAAGGAAGGAGACCTTGTCCGTGCTGATTGTCATTGTGAAACAAAGGTAAGGATTAAGTTGGTCCAACCACCTCTAAAATTCTTCTATACTGTTTTCATTACCATGCCATATTATTAAGATGTTGTCTATGTAACAACGCTACAGGTGAATCTCGTTTTAGTAAGGTGTGTTCTTCCAGATCTTGTCTTCATCAAACCAACTCATGTAGAGGCATGCTATGCTTGGAGCGAATGTACTCTCCATAGAAGTACTGTGTTGTTGTAGATAAATTTGATCTTTAAACCTGAAGAACTTTTCTGTCAAGGCTAAGCGTACTAATGTCGACTGGATCTGAGCTTGCCAAGGCCAGTCATAGTCCTGTAATATACAGATGATAACTCGTAAGCTCTCTTCCTGTGGTGTACTGGTGTAAAGAGCTTCTACATCCAGACATATCATGGTTTTCTTGGTAGAGTCATAGTTAACGACATTCAGGAGGTTCGGTAGTTGGTTTGTGTCTTTAATATATTATTTGATGTTGGTGACCAGAGCATGCAAGAACCAGTCAGTATATTAGGACAATGGTTTGATCCGATCCCAGATACGATTGTTCTTCCAGGTGGAGGTAGTGTTCCTTTGTGGATCTTTGGTAACGTGTAAAATTGTGGGATTCTTGGCTCCCGGGTAGACAGGAATTTGTGCTCCTTTTTCGTGATCCAGTCATTTTCCACTGCCTCCTCCGTCATATTCTTTGTGATGTTTAGGAGATGCCTAGTAGGGTCTGCTTGTAGAGGTAAGTAATGTCTTGTATCAGAGAGTAGTGTTAGGCATGCTTCTCTGTAACTTCTTTGATCGTGAATGACGATGGCGCCCTGCCCTTATCGACTGGATTTATCTGTTAGATCTGTTGCTGATGGAATTTAAAGCCTCTTTTTACTTTTTGCTCAGTTTGTGGAAGTTACTCCTTATTTTCAGCTCCTCGACTTCCTTTACCACAGCTATTTCAAAAACAAGCACCTCAGGGGAAATGGTTGATGCCCGATGTTGAACTTCGATTTCTTTTTCATGCTGCAGTAACCGTTGTCCATGTCAACGATAGGGATTCCTAGCAATAACGCTTTTGCTTGTATCTTTCCCAAAACATTCATTCAGTTCACATCTGACTTTGATCTTGTCCATATTAGGGGTGGGGACAAAGCAAAGGCCCCCAGTTAAGCACTGCTATTTCCGTTGGTGTCAGTACTTCATCTTTCAGGTTCATTACCAGACCTACTGGCTGCTTGAGCCTGGTTGCTGATCCAGTGTTTGATTCCTTATGTTCATTTTCTCTTTCACTCTGTCGTCCAAATGTATTCTTCTTGCTCCTCATCTTCCTCGTCTGGCCCTCCTGCTGCCTCTCCCTAAAAATTGTTGGTTTGGCTGGTAAAAGGGCAAGTTCTGAAAATGAGGAGGGCCTTGAAAAGTTTGTGGAAGATATTGCCCTAGCCACAGGAGTATTTGTGGGTGTGGGTACATAGAGTTGTAAAATGTCCCACTTCTCTGTCTTTGTTTCCTTCGCCAACTTCTCGTTGACTTGTCACTCGACAAATCGTCTTGGCTGGAGTAGGATGACCCAGACTCACTCCTCTTGGATGATTCTGCCTCTGAAACATTAGGGGGCATATTACCAACGTTTAGCGATATTTACTGCTAACGATGCTTAGCAACGAATTTTTAAACGCTAAGCATCGCCGGAAATTATCGCAGAGATAACTTGCTATTAGTAAGGTTTATCTCAGTAGTGATAAAAATCCTCGCTCTAACTGCCAATTGAGAGACTATCGCTGGAAAACCAACGATAATCTCTCGAAGTTTGGAGTTAGCTTGATGATAGGGGCTCACAAATTTAGCCATGATATCCACCTTCCATAGGATATCATGGCTAAGTCAGGAAAATACCAGGTGTAAAAAAAGCAGTGCTAACTGCAGTTAGCGCTGCTTTTTTTTATCACTAACAGGGTTAGCGAAATCCTTGATAATAGGAGAAATGTCGCTTAACAACATTTCTCCTATTATTTTCTCTGGAACGCCCTCTGGAATGCCCCCTTTGCATCTCATTAGAGATGCAAGGGGAAGCGTAGAGAAAAAGGGTGCTAACATGCAAATTTGCGTGTTAGCACCCTGTTGCTGATAGGGAGATAATTTTATCTCCGCTTTCTTTGCTTTTAAAGCCAAAAAAGCAGAGATAAATCCCTTGATAATATGCCCCATTGCTTTTTGTAGTCGTCCCTAATATAGGAGCACACCTTCTCATCTGAGAACGTCTTTAGGTCTATCTGTAACTTTGTGACCAAGCTCTGCATGAGGATGTTATGTTCACCAATCTCTTTGTTTATTTCCCCCAGTCTCTTTTTGAAAAGTGTGATCTTTATTTGGGTATTAAGTGCATCTTCACTGCCCTTGATTTTGATCAGCATGGTTTCTGAGATGTGTTTAGCTGTATTTAGGATTATTATCAGCTAGTCCTGTGGGCAGCGACATGCTATAAGTGACCTCTCCTTTGTAAAGAGTTGTCAAGAAAAATTCATGGTTCATTGGTGACTAGTAGACCCGACAGTGCTGCGTTCCCTCGAAGGTATCTTGTCATTATGGCTCCGTGTAACAGGATTTTCATTTGATCTCTTTAAGTTTTTTAAGTTCATCCCAATTCTGTGATTAGTTTAGACTCATTGTAATGTTTGTGTCTGGTAGTAGTGAGGGGGCTGATAATATTACAGATGCCATTTCATCTGTGCCTGCTAACCCTAGTTGCTGCAGTCTACCACATGGCAGCGCTGAGGTTAATAATTCAACAATATACAGTAAAATGAATATTACCAATCGCCCGCGTCATTCTTATAGCTTTTGATGGCCTGGATAGTCAAACTTTTCACATTTATTTCCCATGTACAGGAGTACGATGATTATTAGAAATATTTTTAAAGTCATTGGCAGCAGAGGCAGAAGCAATTGGCAATGCAAGCTGCAGTGGCCTCCTCAGAAGGGCTCTGGCACTTACTTTTTTTTTTATAAATTAAGCACTGACCTGCCTTCAATGAAGTTCGCTACATCCAAGACACCTATTTACCAGTGGGGTTAACACACCATCCAGACATCTCTCTATGTTAGCCTTCATTTCATGTGGAGTTTAGCTGTGCTTCATGGGTCATCAGTTGCTAGAAAGGGCACGTCTTCCACAGGCATATTTTTCTCAAGACAATAGGGAATGAATGGCTTACTCTCGTAGGTTAGCTTGTAGAATATTCGTGAGCTCTGGGCATACCATAATATAATTTAACATTCTTTTACATTTTTAGCAAATTTGAGAATATAGCTTAATCTCCTGGGCATGCCCAGGGTGTCCTTTTGCAAATGCTTGTTTTATATGTTTGTTCAGGATTGGTCACGTCACCCTTAGAGGCATTCTGGCGTTAAGCTGTTAAGAAAAGAGGCGAGCATATTCAAACGCACCATAAAATGAGGTTGTTAGGCCTATTTTAAATTCACTCTTGATTAAAGAGGCGATTTCCAAAGCTAAACTTCAATGCTGGCCAACATAAATCAAGTCAGCTTGGCTGCAGACATATAAAACAAATAGACAGACCACACTAATATACAGGTCAATGAACAATAATAATGAAAGCAATTAAAACAAGTTTAAAGTCTTTTACGGAAGAATTTGAGAGATGTATTCCCACACGTAAAAAATGTTTTACATTATAACGGTGCGGAGAACTGGGGATCCATATAATTAAAATTCAGTCTTATTAAATTCAAAACAGACATAAACAACTACAGGATCAATAAATGTAAAAACAGTTTTCCCGAGATAAACGGGTAATAGCAAACCCAATAAATAATTATCACTTTGTCGCGGTAGGGAGAAAACTATCCATTAGTACAACATGTACCTTGGCAGCTCAACTTGTAAAATTTCGGTGAGAATGAAAACGCTTTTAGTCTTTCCCAGTTTAAGACAAGTGGCATAAAGAGATCTATTTACCATTTATGCATAGGCAGTCAAGTCTCAACATGCGGCACTTCTGAAGTACAAATGCAGATTTCTAATAAGAACAAATTGTTCTGCTGCAGCTGATATTTACATATGCCACTCTCTAAAATGAGAACACAGAAAGATCGCAAAGCTAAAGAACGCCTCCTTAGCCAGGCCGTCTCCCGACATCCCAGCTTTAGAAGGAAGACTATGCAATTCTTCTGTTTTGTACTAGTGGAAACGTGCCACAGACTAATGCAGGGACTTTCTGATAACAAAGACCATCTATCTATCTACCTCTCTCTCTTATATATATATATATATATATATATATATATATATATATATATATATATATATATATATATATATCGGTGATTTCCAAGTGAGAAGGGCGTCTGAGGAAGGCACACTCCACGCCGAAATGTATTTTGCCCTGTTGCTGCAATAAAGAGCCTCTCAAGGATTCCCCTGTGTGGCCTCTGCTTCTTCTTCTCTGAGGAGCTTTGTGTGGATATATATATATATATATATATATATATATATATATATATATATATATATATATATATATATATATATATATATATATATATATATATATATATATATATATATATATATATATATATATATATATATATATATATATTACCTACTGGCGGTCGCCAGTAGGTAGTTATAGTTAGGATTTTTTTCAATGTTAAATCTGAAAATTCTATTTGGAATAACTTTGGCGCCGGTTGACGAATCTGCCTGAAAATTTCCTCAAAATGGCCTCGCGGCGTTCCGGTCCTTCCCTGAAAGTTTGGGGGGGATTCGTCAAGCGGGGGCCGAGATAAAAGGGGGGTCCCAAAACGCATTTTCCCCATGTTAATTTCCATAGGGCGGTCGATTTCACTTTTAGCCCGAACGGCTGAATGGATTTCCACCAAACTTGGCAAAATTGTAGGGACTGGTAGCCCGATGTGCCTTTGCTATGTCTCAAGATATGTGCTCCAGTGGATTTTGAGTAATTAAGGTTCAAAAAAATATATATATCTATAGCCGCGCTCCGGTACGCGCACCGGTATGCGCACCGGGCGCTTACCGCGACTTGCGCGCAGAAAGCTGATTGGCTCTGGGATGTCTGTAAACATTCTAAACAGTCCGGAGTGGCCGCCATCTTGTGTCTCGGTAGGATCGAGACACGAGAGGTAGCCAAAACAAAGAGGGAAATGACCATAAGGGGGCAGAGTAGACCCCCCTTGACCCCCTAGGTTTGATGTGGGGGCCATAAAAGGGCCCCGCGGAGCAAAAAAAAAATAAAAAAAAATTTGATTTTCGCGGGGTGAGCGCCAGGTACGCGCACCGGTACGCGCACCGGTAAGCGTACCGGGGAGCGTACCATGGGGAAAAAGAATGACAGTTTTAAAAGTAGCTGTTTAAAAAAAAAATGTTTTGTTGTTTTTTTTTATACATACACATACATATATATATAAATGCATATGCATATATATATATGCATATATGTGTATATGTGTGCGTGTAGAGAGAGGTAGAGAGGTAGAGGTGTAGAGGTAGAGAGGTAGAGAGGTAGCGGTAGAGAGGTAGAGATTAGTAGAGAGAGAAGAAGAGAGAGGTAGAGAGGTAGAGAGTAGAGAGTGAGTAATAGAGAGTAGAGAGTGAGTAGTAGAGAGTAGTAGAGAGCAGTAGAGAGAGTAGCAGAGAGTGAGTAGTAGAGAGTAGTAGAGTGAATAGTAGAGTGAGTAGTAGAGAGTAGTAGAGAGTGAGTAGTAGAGACTGAGTAGTAGACAGTAGTAGAGAGTAAGTAGTAGAGTGAGTAGTAGAGAGCAGTAGAAAGTGAGTAGTAGAGAGTAGTAAAGAGTGAGTAGTAGAGAGTGAGTAGTAGAGAGTGAGTAGTAGAGAGTAGTAGAGAATGAGTAGCAGAGAGAATAGTAGTGAGTAGTAGAGAGTGAGTAGTAGAGTGAGTATTAGAGACTAGTAGAGAGAGAGTAGTAGAGAGTGAGTAGTAGACAGTAGTAGAGAGTGAGAAGTAGAGAGTGAGTAGTAGAGAGTAGTAGTGAGTAGTAAAGAGTGAGTAGTAGAGAGAGTAGTAGAGAGTGAGTAGTAGAGAGTAGTAGATAGTGAGTAGTAGGGAGTAGTGAGTAGCGAGTAGTAGGGAGTGAGTAGTAGAGAGAGAGTAGTAGAGAGTAGTAGAGTAGTAGAGAATGAGTAGTAGACAGTGAGTATTTGAGAGTAGTGGAGTAGGAGAGAGTAAGTAGTAGAGAGTAGTGGAGAATATTCCAAAGTTTGGCACAGCACCACTTTCACAATGAGTCCAATCAAATCATATCACTTAGAGTCCTTATTGAAGCGCTGAATCTTGGTGTATATTCAAATGCTTTTATTTTCCTTAAGTTTATGTACCACAGCCAGCCGAAAGGTTTCGTTCTGTACAACAGAACTTCTTCAGGGCGTTCTTATTTCCTTCAAGTTATGTCGGTATCCAGTTGTCATATAACTAGATATTTCTTCCAAATGTTAGACGAGACATAAGTATATTCTTATTCAAAGTGACTAGGTATCAATTTTACCCACACAATTCGGGCAGACTTGAGTAATTTATAGCATCCTCAAAGTCAGTCTTTCAAAAATTCCAAAGTATAGGACATGATAATCCAAATCCAAATGTTTCTCAAGAAAAGTAATTTACAATCGTTCGGAATATCGGTGTTTGGGCAGATATGATCCAGGGACCCTCAGTATGCAAGGGGAATTAGTCCCCCTCTACAAACGCGCCAGTGGCCTGCATTGCAGAGAGGTGTAACAAGGGTGTGGCCTCATTACACTTCTCTGCAATGCAGCTCCCTCGCGCATACTGGAGGCTCCTGGTGGACCAGTTGACCCCAGGGACCCCCAGTATGCAAGGGGAATTAGTTCCCCCTCTGCAAACGCGGCAGTGGGCTGCGTTGCAGAGAGGTGTAACAAGGGGCATAGTCTCATTACACCTCTGCAATGCAGCCCCTGGCGCATACTGGAGGTTCCAGGTGGGCTAATTGGCCCCCAGGGGCCCCCAGTATGCAAGGGGAATTAGTTCCCCCTCTTCAAACATGCACGGGGGCTGCGTTGCAGAGAGGTGTAAAAAGGGTTGTGGCTTCATTACACCTCTCTGCAATGCAGTCCCCTGGCGCATACTGGAGATTCCTGGTGGGCTTTCAGGTCTTATATAGTTAGGAATTAGCATTAAAAAAACCTTTGAAATTCACTGAAAAAACCATAGGTTTCACACCAGTTATAGTTAGGAATTAGCATTTAAAAAACCTTTGAAATTCACTGAAAAAACCATAGGCTTCACACCAGTTATAGTTAGGAATTAGCATTTAAAAAACCTATTAAATTCACTGACAAAACCATAGATTTCACACCATTTATAGTTAGCTGGAAATTTTACTGACATAAAACCATTGAAATTCCCACATTATAGTTAGTTGGACTCACTATAACTTGCGCGCCTGTAATGCACTGCTGATGACGTCACATATTACATCACTCATGACATGGTCAGTGACATCACTCATGACATCACTGATGACACCATCCTTGTGACAGAGTGACAGACCTAATTTCAGTGTAATGTAACGCTTGAAACACATATTCAAAAATAGAAACAAACATTTTCAAAAAAATGGAGATACCCAAACCAGTAACAACAACCAATTCAGTAATTCCACCATCTATATACACATCCACTCATTCACCAACAGTTCTATATAGTCACTCATATATATACTCACTCATCATATGTAGTGATACACCTATACATCCTGTTACACATCAGCAGTCATCCAAAAGTTACTCACACACATACTCACACATGCAAATAAACTATTGAACATCCATTTATTTGCATATACATTTATACACACACTACCACCTTACTTCTAAGGAAACTTACCCATACTTACTCTCTTAAACAATCACTTATAGAAACACATACTTATTTAAACAGGAACTCCTACAATCTCTCACTATATATACTATACTCACTTATATACATCAATACTCACATATACTAGATTAAAACATATGTCGTTACTAATGAAGACACTAGTGAGACAGTCATTCACTCACTAACACACACATATACACACTCATCCACCCATACAGTCCTGCACATATGCTGTCTTCAAAACACATACAAACAGTGAGTCAGTCACCAACCCCTGCAGCCACTTATACACAAAGAGAAACACTGATACAAACATTTAAATATTTAAACAATACTCGCTAATATATGTATTCACTAAGATACACGTAATAAGCCAGTTACCCAACCAATTGTTTTTAAAAAAAAAACATCCATTTACACACTTATTTAAACATTTATTCTTCCATCGACCTTTACAAATACATATATAAAACAAATTTATTTTTCAGAAAGACACACATTCACTGGATGGTGTCATCAGTGATGTCATGAGTGATGTCACTGACCATGTCATGAGTGATGTAATATGTGACGTCATCAGCAGTGCATTACAGGCGCGCAAGTTATAGTGAGTCCAACTAACTATAACGTGGGAATTTCAATGGTTTTATGTCAGTAAAATTTCCAGCTAACTATAAATGGTGTGAAATCTATGGTTTTGTCAGTGAATTTAATAGGTTTTTTAAATGCTAATTCCTAACTATAACTGGTGTGAAACCTATGGTTTTTTCAGTGAATATATATATATACCATTCCTGGCCCACATTGATCAGGGATCCACGCTGGCGAAGACACCACACCAATCCTTCAGGTATTGCGATTTATGATTTATTTGCGGCTGTTACGCGTTTTAGCGATACACACCTTGTTCACACATCAAGCGGCAATTGCAATCGCAATTCTTTAAAAGTCATTGGATACTACTGGTTACATGGTCAACAATATATATATATACATATATATATATATATATATATATATATATATATATATATATATATATATATATATATATATATATATATATATATATATATATATATAGGGACTACTTCCTGCACAAAAACAATCACTAAAGGCATTTTCCTCCTTCAATGTGTGCTGTGGAATGCAGCATGCACTGAAAGAGGAAAAAACGAGGAGAAATGAAAATATTTCTACTTGTTGTGCCTTTCCTAACAACCTCTAGGGTGGCGCACCATTCACAAGTATCTACAGATTTACACTTTCTCGTAAGTCTTGAGATGTGTTAATCAATGGATGTTGTGTGGAAACAGACACAGCAACACCCATGGAACGTCCCTTCAAAGCAAAGTGCTGCATTTGAATGGGTCGTATTTTCAAGGAGAGTTAAAGCCACGCAGGGTGGCTTTTCCTCTCCTTGTAAATATGGAGGAGTCCCCAGCGCCATCACTATGTTACAAAAAGTGACGTACTGGTGGCGCAGAGGGTTTGTAAATCTGCCCCATAAGTGCTTAGGTATTGGCAGGGGGTTAAGGGACCGCATACATTGTGCACATTAGACTTACCATTGCTTGTCTCAATACCTGAGTCATTCTGCAAGTGCATAGACAGTGACTGGGTTGCTAGAGAGCTAGGAGTTGACAGCAGGATAAGTTTATAAGGACTTATGTTTCAGCAAAGTGATTAGATAAGGACATACTTCTGTCAGGATGATTGTAGGAATACACACAGACTCACAGTGTGATTCCAGACAAGCATGACTATTTCCTGATACATTAAGAACACAGTGCTGGGTGGCTGATTGCCGAATTGCATGAGACTGACAGGAGGTATCCTAGATTGCATGAGTACTACTTCAGTATTTAGAGGAGTGTACCAATAGTATGAATCTGCTTAGAGGTTTTTATGGATTGTGCACAGAATATTGTACGTGTAATTGTGTTGGTGCCCAGGTCATTCTATAAGAACATCACTAGTAACTAAAATGATGACAGTGCTGTAAACAGAGTGCTCGGTTAATTTATAAGTGCTTACGTATTGTCTCAATGCCTGAGTCATTCTGCAAGTGCAGAGACAGTGACTGGGTTCCTGGAGTGCTAGTAGTTGACAGCAGGATAAGTTAATAAGCACTTATGTTTCAGAAGAGTGATTAGATAAGGACTTGCTTCTGTCAGGATGATTGTAGGAGAGGACACAGACTCACAGTGTGATTCCAGACAAGCATGACTATTACCTGGACTTTTGCAGGACTGACTCAGTAGTCTGCAAGGGGTTAAGGGACCGCATACATTGTGCACATTAGACTTACCATTGCTTGTCTCAATACCTGAGTCATTCTGCAAGTGCATAGACAGTGACTGGGTTGCTAGAGTGCTAGTAATTGACAGCAGGATAAGTTTATAAGCGCTTACGTTTCAGCAGAGTGATTAAATAAAGACATGCTTCTTTCAGGATGATTGTAGGAGTGGACACAGACTCACAGTGTGATTCCAGCCAAGAATGACTATTACCTGGACTTTTGCAGGACTGACTAAGTAGTCTGCTAGGGGTTAAGGGACCGCATGTATTATGCACATTTGACTGTACCACTGCTTGTCTCAATACCTGAGTCATTCTGTAAGTGCATAGACAGTGACTTGCTTCCTAGAGTGCTAGTAGTTGACAGCAGGATACTTTTATACGCGTTTATGTTTCAGCACAGTGATTAGATAAGGACATGCTTCTATCAGGATGATTGTAGGAGTGGACACAGACTCACAGTGTGATTCCAGACAAGCATGACTATTACCTGGACTTTTGCAGGACTGACTCAGTAGTCTGCAAGGGGTTAAGGGACCACATACATTGTGCACATTTGACTGTACCACTGCTTGTCTCAATGCCTTGGTCATTCTGCAAAAGCATAGACAGTGACTGGGTTCCTAGAGTAGTAGTTGACTGCCTAATACGTTTATGAGCGCTTATGTTTCAGCAGAGTGATTAGATAAGGACATGATTCTGTCAGGATGATTGTAGGAGTGGACACAGCCTCACAGTGTGATTCCAGACAAGCATGACTATTACCTGGACTTTTGCAGGACTGACTCTCAGTAGTCTGCAAGGGGTTAAGGCACTGCATACATTGTGCAAATTTGGCTGTACCAATTCTTGTCTTAATGCCTGAGTCATTCTGCAAGTGCATAGACTGTGACTGGGTTCTTAGAGTGCTAATAGTTGACAGCAGCATACATTTATAAGCACTTATGTTTCAGCAGAGTGATTAAATAAGAACATGCTTCTGTCGGGATGATTGTAGGAGTGGACACAGACTCACAGTGTGAATCCAGACAAGCATGACTATTACCTGGACTTTTGCAGGACTGACTCAGTAGTCCTCAAGGGGTTCAGGGACTGCATACATTTTGCATTTTTATTGTACCACTGCTTGTCTCAATGCCTGAGTCAATCTGCAAGTGCATAGACATTGAAGGGTTCCTAGAGTGCTAGTAGTGAACAGCAGGATAAGTGTATAATCGCTTATGTTTCAGCAGAGAGATTAGATAAGAACATGCTTCTATCTGGATGATTTTAGGAGTGGACACAGACTCACAGTGTGATTCCAGACAAGCATGACTATTACCTAGACTTTTGCTGGACTGACTCAGTAGTCTGCAACGGGTTAAGGGACCGCATACATTGTGCACATTAGACTAACCATTGCTTGTCTCAATACCTGAGTCATTCTGCAAGTGCATAGACAGTGACTGGGTTGCTAGAGTGCTAGTAGTTGACAGCAGGATAATGTTATAAGCGCTTAAGTTTCAGCAGAGTGATTAAATAAAGACATGCTTCTGTCAGGATGATTGTAGGAGTGGACACAGACTCACAGTGTGATTCCAGACAAGCCTGACTATTACATGGACTTTTGCAGGACTGACTCAGTAGTCCGCAAGGGTTTAAGGGACCGCATGCATTGTGCACATTTGACTGTACCACTGCTTGTCTCAATGCCTGATTCATTCTGCAAGTGCATAGACAGTGAATAGGTTCCTAGAGTGCTAGTAGTTGACAGCAGGATAAGTTTATAAGGACTTATGTTTCAGCAGAGTGATTAGATAAGGACATACTTCTGTCAGGATGATTGTAGGAGTAGACACAGCCTCACAGTGTGATTCGAGACAAGCATGACTATTACCTGGACTTTTGCAGGACTGACTGAGTAGTCTGCAAGGGGTTAAGGGACCGCATATATTGTGCACATTTGACTGTGCCACTGCTTGTCTCAATGCCTGAGTCATTCTGCAAGTGCATAGACAGTGACTTGGTTCCTAGAGTGCTAGTAGTTGACAGCAGGATACTTTTATACGTGTTAATGTTTCAGCACAGTGATTAGATAAGGACATGCTTCTATCAGGATGATTGCAGGAGTGGACACAGACTCACAGTGTGATTCCAGACAAGCATGACTATTACCTGGACTTTTCCAGGACTGACTCAGTAGTCTGCAAGGGTTTAAGGGACCGAATACATTGTGCACATTTGACTGTACCACTGCTTTTGTCAATGCCTGGGTCATTCTGCAAGTGCATAGAGAGTGCCTGGGTTCCTAGAGTGCTAGTAGTTGACTGCCTAATATGTTTATGAGCGCTTATGTTTCAGCAGAGTGATTAGATAAGGACATGATTCTGCAAGATGATTGTAGGAGTGGACACAGCCTCACAGTGTGATTCCAGACAAGCATGACTATTACCTGGACTTTTGCAGGACTGACTCAGTAGTCTACAAGGGGTTAAGGGACTGCATACATTGTGCACATTTGACTGTAACATTGCTTGTCCCAATGCCTGAGTCATTCTGCAAGTGCATAGACAGTGACTGGGTTGCTAGAGTGCTAGTAGTTGACAACAGGATACATTTATAAGCGCTTATGTTTCAGCAGAGTGATTAGATGAGGACATCCTTCTATCAGGATGATTGAAGGAGTGGACACAGACTCACAGTTTGATTCCAGACAAGCATGACTATTACCTGGACTTTAGTAGGACTGACTCAGTAGTGTGCAAGGGGTTAAGGGACCTCATTCATTGTGCACATTTGACTGGACCACTGCTTGTCTCATTGCCTTAGTCAATCTGCAACTGCATTGACAGTGACTGGGCTCCTAGAGTGCTAGTAGTTGACAGCAAGATAAGTTTATAAGGACTTATGTTTCAGCAGAGAGATAAGATAAGGACATGCTTCTGTCAGGATGATTGTAGGAGTGGACACAGACTCACAGTGTGATTCCAGACAAGCATGACTATTACCTGGACTTTTGCAGGACTGACTCAGTAGCCTGCAAGGGGTTAAGGGACCGCATACATTGTGCACATTAGACTTACCATTGCTTGTCTCAATACCTGAGTCATTATGCAAGTGCATAGACATTGACTGGGTTGCTAGAGTGCTAGTAGTTGACAGCAGGATAAGTTTATAAGCGCTTACGTTTCAGCAGAGTGATTAAATAAAGACATGCTTCTGTCAGGATGATTGTAGGAGTGGACACAGACTCACAGTGTGATTCCAGACAAGCATGACTATTACCTGGACTTTTGCAGGACTGACTCAGTAGTCTGCAAGGGTTTAAGGGACCGCATACATTGTACACATTTGACTGTAACACTGTTTGTCTCAATGCCTGATTCATTCTGCAAGTGCATAGACAATGAATAGGTTCCTAGAGTGCTAGTATTTGACAGCAGGATAAGTTTATAAGGACTTATGTTTCAGCAGAGTGATTAGATAAGGACATACTTCTGTTGGGATGATTGTAGGAGTAGACACAGACTCACAGTGTGATTCCAGACAAGCATGACTATTACCTGGACTTTTGCAGGACTGACTGAGTAGTCTGCAAGGGATTAAAGGACCGCATATATTGTGTACATTTGACTGCACCACTGCTTGTCTCAATGCCTGAGTTATTCTGCAAGTGCATAGACAGTGACTGGGTTCCTAGAGTGCTAGTAGTTGACAGCAGGATAAGTTGATAAGGACTTATGTTTCAGCAGAGGGTTTAGATAAGAACATACTTCTGTCAGGATGATTGTAGGAGTGGACACAGACTCACAGTGTGATTCCAGACAAGCATGACTATTACCTGGACTTCTGCAGGACTGACTCATTAGTCTGCAAGGGTTTAAGGGACCGCATACATTGTGCATATTTGACTGTACCACTGCTTGTCTCAATGCCTGAGTCATTCTGCAAGTGCATAGACAGTGACTGGGTTCCTAGAGTGCTAGTGGTTGACAGCAGGATACTTTTATAAGCACCTATGTTTCATCAGATAGATTAGATAAGGACATGCTTCTGTCAGGATGATTGTAGGAGTGGACAGAGCTGCTTTGGAGCCATATAACCAGGCCAGCAGAGCTGCTGTAGAGCCAGGGACCCAGGTCAGCAGAGCTGCTCTAGAGCCTAAGAATCAGGTCAGCAGAGCTGCTCTAGAACCAGAGATGCAGGTCAGCAGAGCTGCTCTAGAAC
The DNA here is from genome assembly GCF_964263255.1 of Lissotriton vulgaris. Taxonomy (NCBI): domain Eukaryota; kingdom Metazoa; phylum Chordata; class Amphibia; order Caudata; family Salamandridae; genus Lissotriton; species Lissotriton vulgaris. The sequence continues at coordinate 532,756,434 of NC_141693.1, read as the reverse complement.
CAGAGACCCAGGTCACCAGTGCTGCTCTAGAGACAGAGAACCAGGTCATCAGAGCTGCTGTAGAGCCAGAACAACCAGGTCTGCAGTGCTGCTTTAGAGGGATAGAACCAGGTCAGCAGAACTGCTTTAGAGCCAGAGAACCAGGTCAGCAGAGCTCTTTAGAGGGAGAGAACCACGTCAGTAGAGCTGCTTTAGAGCCTGAGAAACAGGTCAGCAGAGCTGTTTTAGGGCCCTAGAACTAGGCCAGCAGAGCTGTTTTAGGGCCCTAGAACTAGGCCATCAGAGCTGCTTGAGCCAGAGAACCAGGTCAGCAAAACTGCTCTAGAGGCAGAGAAACCAGGTCAGCAGAGCTGCTTTAGAGCCAGAAAACCAGGAAATCAGAGCTGCTCTTGAGCCAGAGAACCAGGTTAGCAGAGCTGCTTTAGAGACATAGAACCAGGTCAGCAGAGCTGCTCTAGAGGTCAAGAACCAGGTCAGCAGAGCTGCTGTAGAGCCAGAGAACCAGGTCAGAAGAGCTGACTTAGAGGGAGAAAACCAGGTCAGCAGTGCTGCTTTAGAGCCAGAGAACCAGGTCAGCAGAGCTGCTCTTTAGCCAGAGAACCGAGTCAGCAGAGCTGTTTTAGAGGCAGAGAACCAGGTCAGCAGAGCTGCTTTAGAGCCAGAGAACCAGGTCTGCAAAGCTGCTCTAGAGCCTAAGAACCAGGTCAGCAGAGCTGCTCTAGAGCCAGAGAACCAGGTCAGACAGAGCTGTAGTAGAGCCAGAGAAACCAGGTCAGTAGAGTTGCTTTGGAGTGAGAGAACCACGTAAGCAGAGCTGCTTAAGCGGGAGCGAACCAAGTCAGCAGAGCTGCTTTAGAGCCAAAGGACCAGGTCAGCAGAGCTGCTCTAGAGCTAGAGAACCAGGGCAGCAGATCTGCTTTAGAGCCGTAGAACCAGGTCAGCAGAGCTGCTTTAGAGCCAGAGAACAGGTCAGCAAAGCTGTTGTATTGCCAGAGAACCAGGTCAGCAGAGCTGCTCTAGAGCCTAAGAACTAGGTCAGCAGAGCTGCTGTAGAGCCAGAGCAACGAGGTCAGCAGAGATGGTTTAGAGGGAGAGAACGAAGTCAGTAGAGCTGCTTTAGAGGGAGAGAACCAGGTCAGCAGAGCTGCTCTAGAGGGAGAGAACCAGGTCAGCAGAACTGCTTTAGAGCCATAGAACCGGGTCAGTGGAGCAGCTTCAGAGCCAGAGAACCAGGTCAGCAGAGCTGCTCTAGCTGACACTGACTGATTGACACTGACTGATGGACTGACACTGACTGATTGACACTGACTGACACTGATTGACTGAAACTGACTGAATGACACTTTGAGGGGGGGGGGTTTCGCACTCCGACTCACCCACCAGCAGGTGTGCCCCAGGAGCATCATGGTAGATGCAGTCTCTTGATAGCGTGTGCGCTATTACGATGAAAGTGTGTCGTAGCAAGGTTGCAGCACCAACTCTGGACACCGGTGTTTCGGAATTCTTGTTCCTCATCAGCAGAGTGTAGGTTTTCGGGGTTTAGCTGTGCAGGCTGCCAAGTGTTCTCAGGTATGTACCTCTCTGGCGCGGGTGCAAGATCCGAGCTCGTCAGCTCTAGCTCGAGGGAGCCAATCAACTTTGAGGGGGGGGGTTTCGCACTCCGACTCACCCACCAGCAGGTGTGCCCCAGGAGCATCATGGTAGATGCAGTCTCTTGATAGCGTGTGCGCTATTACGATGAAAGTGTGTCGTAGCAAGGTTGCAGCACCAACTCTGGACACCGGTGTTTCGGAATTCTTGTTCCTCATCAGCAGAGTGTAGGTTTTCGGGGTTTAGCTGTGCAGGCTGCCAAGTGTTCTCAGGTATGTACCTCTCTGGCGCGGGTGCGAGATCCGAGCTCGTCAGCTCTAGCTCGAAGGAGCCAATCAACTTTGAGGGGGGGTTTCGCACTCCGACTCACCCACCAGCAGGTGTGCCCCAGGAGCATCATGGTAGATGCAGTCTCTTGATAGCGTGTGCGCTATTACGATGAAAGTGTGTCGTAGCAAGGTTGCAGCACCAACTCTGGACACCGGTGTTTCGGAATTCTTGTTCCTCATCAGCAGAGTGTAGGTTTTCGGGGTTTAGCTGTGCAGGCTGCCAAGTGTTCTCAGGTATGTACCTCTCTGGCGCGGGTGCGAGATCCGAGCTCGTCAGCTCTAGCTCGAGGGAGCCAATCAACTTTGAGGGGGGGGTTTCACACTCCGACTCACCCACCAGCAGGTGTGCCCCAGGAGCATCATGGTAGATGCAGTCTCTTGATAGCGTGTGCGCTATTACGATGAAAGTGTGTCGTAGCAAGGTTGCAGCACCAACTCTGGACACCGGTGTTTCGGAATTCTTGTTCCTCATCAGCAGAGTGTAGGTTTTCGGGGTTTAGCTGTGCAGGCTGCCAAGTGTTCCCAGGTATGTACCTCTCTGGCGCGGGTGCGAGATCCGAGCTCGTCAGCTCTAGCTCGAGGGAGCCAATCAACTTTGAGGGGGGGGGTTTCGCACTCCGACTCACCCACCAGCAGGTGTGCCCCAGGAGCATCATGGTAGATGCAGTCTCTTGATAGCGTGTGCGCTATTACGATGAAAGTGTGTCGTAGCAAGGTTGCAGCACCAACTCTGGACACCGGTGTTTCGGAATTCTTGTTCCTCATCAGCAGAGTGTAGGTTTTCGGGGTTTAGCTGTGCAGGCTGCCAAGTGTTCTCAGGTATGTACCTCTCTGGCGCGGGTGCGAGATCCGAGCTCGTCAGCTCTAGCTCGAGGGAGCCAATCAACTTTGAGGGGGGGGGGGGTTTCGCACTCCGACTCACCCACCAGCAGGTGTGCCCCAGGAGCATCAGGGTAGATGCAGTCTCTTGATAGCGTGTGCGCTATTACGATGAAAGTGTGTCGTAGCAAGGTTGCAGCACCAACTCTGGACACCGGTGTTTCGGAATTCTTGTTCCTCATCAGCAGAGTGTAGGTTTTCGGGGTTTAGCTGTGCAGGCTGCCAAGTGTTCTCAGGTATGTACCTCTCTGGCGCGGGTGCGAGATCCGAGCTCGTCAGCTCTAGCTCTAGGAAGCCAATCAACTTTGAGGGGGGGGGTTTCGCACTCCGACTCACCCACCAGCAGGTGTGCCCCAGGAGCATCATGGTAGATGCAGTCTCTTGATAGCGTGTGCGCTATTACGATGAAAGTGTGTCGTAGCAAGGTTGCAGCACCAACTCTGGACACCGGTGTTTCGGAATTCTTGTTCCTCATCAGCAGAGTGTAGGTTTTCGGGGTTTAGCTGTGCAGGCTGCCAAGTGTTCTCAGGTATGTACCTCTCTGGCGCGGGTGCGAGATCCGAGCTCGTCAGCTCTAGCTCGAGGGAGCCAATCAACTTTGAGGGGGGGGGTTTCGCACTCCGACTCACCCACCAGCAGGTGTGCCCCAGGAGCCTCATGGTAGATGCAGTCTCTTGATAGCGTGTGCGCTATTACGATGAAAGTGTGTCGTAGCAAGGTTGCAGCACCAACTCTGGACACCGGTGTTTCGGAATTCTTGTTCCTCATCAGCAGAGTGTAGGTTTTCGGGGTTTAGCTGTGCAGACTGCCAAGTGTTCTCAGGTATGTACCTCTCTGGCGCGGGTGCGAGATCCGAGCTCGTCAGCTCTAGCTCGAGGGAGCCAATCAACTTTGAGGGGGGGGGGTTTCGCACTCCGACTCACCCACCAGCAGGTGTGCCCCAGAAGCATCATGGTAGATGCAGTCTCTTGATAGCGTGTGCGCTATTACGATGAAAGTGTGTCGTAGCAAGGTTGCAGCACCAACTCTGGACACCGGTGTTTCGGAATTCTTGTTCCTCATCAGCAGAGTGTAGGTTTTCGGGGTTTAGCTGTGCAGGCTGCCAAGTGTTCTCAGGTATGTACCTCTCTGGTGCGGGTGCGAGATCCGAGCTCGTCAGCTCTAGCTCGAGGGAGCCAATCAACTTTGAGGGGGGGGTTTCGCACTCCGACTCACCCACCAGCAGGTGTGCCCCATGAGCATCATGGTAGATGCAGACTCTTGATAGCGTGTGCGCTATTACGATGAAAGTGTGTCGTAGCAAGGTTGCAGCACCAACTCTGGACACCGGTGTTTCGGAATTCTTGTTCCTCATCAGCAGAGTGTAGGTTTTCGGGGTTTAGCTGTGCAGGCTGCCAAGTGTTCTCAGGTATGTACCTCTCTGGCGCGGGTGCGAGATCCGAGCTCGTCAGCTCTAGCTCGAGGGAGCCAATCAACTTTGAGGGGGGGGGTTCGCACTCCGACTCACCCACCAGCAGGTGTGCCCCAGGAGCATCATGGTAGATGCAGTCTCTTGATAGCGTGTGCGCTATTACGATGAAAGTGGGCCGTAGCAAGGTTGCAGCACCAACTCTGGACACCGGTGTTTTGGAATTCTTGTTCCTCATCAGCAGAGTGTAGGTTTTCGGGGTTTAGCTGTGCAGGCTGCCAAGTGTTCTCAGGTATGTACCTCTCTGGCGCGGGTGCGAGATCCGAGCTCGTCAGCTCTAGCTCGAGGGAGCCCATCAACTTTGAGGGGGGGGTTTCGCACTCCGACTCACCCACCAGCAGGTGTGCCCCAGGAGCATCATGGTAGATGCAGTCTCTTGATAGCGTGTGCGCTATTACGATGAAAGTGTGTCGTAGCAAGGTTGCAGCACCAACTCTGGACACCGGTGTTTCGGAATTCTTGTTCCTCATCAGCAGAGTGTAGGTTTTCGGGGTTTAGCTGTGCAGGCTGCCAAGTGTTCTCAGGTATGTACCTCTCTGGCGCGGGTGCGAGATCCGAGCTCGTCAGCTCTAGCTCGAGGGAGCCAATCAACTTTGAGGGGGGGGGGGTTTCGCACTCCGACTCACCCACCAGCAGGTGTGTCCCAGGAGCATCATGGTAGATGCAGTCTCTTGACAGCGTGTGCGCTATTACGATGAAAGTGTGTCGTAGCAAGGTTGCAGCACCAACTCTGGACACCGGTGTTTCGGAATTCTTGTTCCTCATCAGCAGAGTGTAGGTTTCCGGGGTTTAGCTGTGCAGGCTGCCAAGTGTTCTCAGGTATGTACCTCTCTGGCGCGGGTGCGAGATCTGAGCTCGTCAGCTCTAGCTCGAGGGAGCCAATCAACTTTGAGGGGGGGGGGTTTCGCACTCCGACTCACCCACCAGCAGGTGTGCCCCAGGAGCATCATGGTAGATGCAGTCTCTTGATAGCGTGTGCGCTATTACGATGAAAGTGTGTCGTAGCAAGGTTGCAGCACCAACTCTGGACACCGGTGTTTTGGAATTCTTGTTCCTCATCAGCAGAGTGTAGGTTTTCGGGGTTTAGCTTTGCAGGCTGCCAAGTGTTCTCAGGTATGTACCTCTCTGGCGCGGGTGCGAGATCCGAGCTCGTCAGCTCTAGCTCGAGGGAGCCAATCAACTTTGAGGGGGGGGGTTTCGCACTCCGACTCACCCACCAGCAGGTGTGCCCCAGGAGCATCATGGTAGATGCAGTCTCTTGATAGCGTGTGCGCTATTACGATGAAAGTGTGTCGTAGCAAGGTTGCAGCACCAACTCTGGACACCGGTGTTTCGGAATTCTTGTTCCTCATCAGCAGAGTGTAGGTTTTCGGGGTTTAGCTGTGCAGGCTGCCAAGTGTTCTCAGGTATGTACCTCTCTGGCGCAGGTGCGAGATCCGAGCTCGTCAGCTCTAGCTCGAGGGAGCCAATCAACTTTGAGGGGGGGGGTTTCGCACTCCGACTCACCCACCAGCAGGTGTGCCCCAGGAGCATCATGGTAGATGCAGTCTCTTGATAGCGTGTGCGCTATTCTGATGAAAGTGTGTCGTAGCAAGGTTGCAGCACCAACTCTGGACACCGGTGTTTCGGAATTCTTGTTCCTCATCAGCAGAGTGTAGGTTTTCGGGGTTTAGCTGTGCAGGCTGCCAAGTGTTCTCAGGTATGTACCTCTCTGGCGCGGGTGCGAGATCCGAGCTCGTCAGCTCTAGCTCGAGGGAGCCAATCAACTTTGAGGGGGGGGGTTTCACACTCCGACTCACCCACCAGCAGGTGTGCCCCAGGAGCATCATGGTAGATGCAGTCTCTTGATAGCGTGTGCGCTATTACGATGAAAGTGTGTCGTAGCAAGGTTGCAGCACCAACTCTGGACACCGGTGTTTCGGAATTCTTGTTCCTCATCAGCAGAGTGTAGGTTTTCGGGGTTTAGCTGTGCAGGCTGCCAAGTGTTCTCAGGTATGTACCTCTCTGGCGCGGGTGCGAGATCCGAGCTCGTCAGCTCTAACTCGAGGGAGCCAATCAACTTTGAGGGGGGGGGTTTCGCACTCCGACTCACCCACCAGCAGGTGTGCCCCAGGAGCATCATGGTAGATGCAGTCTCTTGATAGCGTGTGCGCTATTACGATGAAAGTGTGTCGTAGCAAGGTTGCAGCACCAACTCTGGACACCGGTGTTTCGGAATTCTTGTTCCTCATCAGCAGAGTGTAGGTTTTCGGGGTTTAGCTGTGCAGGCTGCCAAGTGTTCTCAGGTATGTACCTCTCTGGCGTGGGTGCGAGATCCGAGCTCGTCAGCTCTAGCTCGAGGGAGCCAATCAACTTTGAGGGGGGGGGTTTCGCACTCCGACTCACCCACCAGCAGGTGTGCCCCAGGAGCATCATGGTAGATGCAGTCTCTTGATAGCGTGTGCGCTATTACGATGAAAGTGTGTCGTAGCAAGGTTGCAGCACCAACTCTGGACACCGGTGTTTCGGAATTCTTGTTCCTCATCAGCAGAGTGTAGGTTTTCGGGGTTTAGCTGTGCAGGCTGCCAAGTGTTCTCAGGTATGTACCTCTCTGGCGCGGGTGCGAGATCCGAGCTCGTCAGCTCTAGCTCGAGGGAGCCAATCAACTTTGAGGGGGGGGGTTTCGCACTCCGACTCACCCACCAGCAGGTGTGCCCCAGAAGCATCATGGTAGATGCAGTCTCTTGATAGCGTGTGCGCTATTACGATGAAAGTGTGTCGTAGCAAGGTTGCAGCACCAACTCTGGACACCGGTGTTTCGGAATTCTTGTTCCTCATCAGCAGAGTGTAGGTTTTCGGGGTTTAGCTGTGCAGGCTGCCAAGTGTTCTCAGGTATGTACCTCTCTGGCGCGGGTGCGAGATCCGAGCTCGTCAGCTCTAGCTCGAGGGAGCCAATCAACTTTGAGGGGGGGGGTTTCGCACTCCGACTCACCCACCAGCAGGTGTGCCCCAGGAGCATCATGGTAGATGCAGTCTCTTGATAGCGTGTGCGCTATTACGATGAAAGTGTGTCGTAGCAAGGTTGCAGCACCAACTCTGGACACCGGTGTTTCGGAATTCTTGTTCCTCATCAGCAGAGTGTAGGTTTTCGGGGTTTAGCTGTGCAGGCTGCCAAGTGTTCTCAGGTATGTACCTCTTGGGCGCGGGTGCGAGATCCGAGCTCGTCAGCTCTAGCTCGAGGGAGCCAATCAACTTTGAGGGGGGGGTTTCACACTCCGACTCACCCACCAGCAGGTGTGCCCCATGAGCATCATGGTAGATGCAGACTCTTGATAGCGTGTGCGCTATTACGATGAAAGTGTGTCGTAGCAAGGTTGCAGCACCAACTCTGGACACCGGTGTTTCGGAATTCTTGTTCCTCATCAGCAGAGTGTAGGTTTTCGGGGTTTAGCTGTGCAGGCTGCCAAGTGTTCTCAGGTATGTACCTCTCTGGCGCGGGTGCGAGATCCGAGCTCGTCAGCTCTAGCTCGAGGGAGCCAATCAACTTTGAGGGGGGGGGGGTTTCGCACTCCGACTCACCCACCAGCAGGTGTGCCCCAGGAGCATCATGGTAGATGCAGTCTCTTGATAGCGTGTGCGCTATTACGATGAAAGTGTGTCATAGCAAGGTTGCAGCACCAACTCTGGACCAGAGTTGGTGCTGCAACCTTGCTACGACACACTTTCATCGCAATAGCGCACACGCTATCAAGAGACTGCATCTACCATGATGCTCCTGGGGCACACCTGCTGATGGGTGAGTCGGAGTGCGAACTTCTCCTTCAAAGTTAATTGGCTCCCTCGAGCTAGAGCTGACGAGCTCGGATCTCGCACCCGCGCCTGAGAGGTACATACCTGAGAACACTTGGCAGCCTGCACAGCTTACCCCCGAAAAACCTACACTCTGCTGACGAGGAACAACAATTCCGAAACACCGGTGTCCAGAGTTGGTGCTGCAACCTTGCTACGACACACTTTCATCGCAATAGCGCACACGCTATCAAGAGACTGCATCTACCATGATGCTCCTGGGGCACACCTGCTGGTGGGTGAGTCGGAGTGCGAACCCCTCCTTCAAAGTTAATTGGCTCCCTCGAGCTAGAGCTGACGAGCTTGGATCTCGCACCCGCGCCTGAGAGGTGCATACCTGAGAACACTTGGCAGCCTGCACAGCTAACCCCCGAAAAACCTACACTCTGCTGACGAGGAACAACAATTCCGAAACACCGGTGTCCAGAGTTGGTGCTGCAACCTTGCTACGACACACTTTCATCGCAATAGCGCACACGCTATCAAGAGACTGCATCTACCATGATGCTCCTGGGGCACACCTGCTGGTGGGTGAGTCGGAGTGCGAACCCCTCCTTCAAAGTTAATTGGCTCCCTCGAGCTAGAGCTGACGAGCTCGGATCTCGCACCCGCGCCTGAGAGGTACATACCTGAGAACACTTGGCAGCCTGCACAGCTAACCCCCGAAAAACCTACACTCTGCTGACGAGGAACAACAATTCCGAAACACCGGTGTCCAGAGTTGGTGCTGCAACCTTGCTACGACACACTTTCATCGCAATAGCGCACACGCTATCAAGAGACTGCATCTACCATGATGCTCCTGGGGCACACCTGCTGGTGGGTGAGTCGGAGTGCGAACTTCTCCTTCAAAGTTAATTGGCTCCCTCGAGCTAGAGCTGACGAGCTCGGATCTCGCACCAGCGCCTGAGAGGTACATACCTGAGAACACTTGGCAGCCTGCACAGCTTACCCCCGAAAAACCTACACTCTGCTGACGAGGAACAACAATTCCGAAACACCGGTGTCCAGAGTTGGTGCTGCAACCTTGCTATGACACATTTTCATCGCAATAGCGCACACGCTATCAAGAGACTGCATCTACCATGATGCTCCTGGGGCACACCTGCTGGTGGGTGAGTCGGAGTGCGAACCCCTCCTTCAAAGTTAATTGGCTCCCTCGAGCTAGAGCTGACGAGCTCGGATCTCGCACCCGCGCCTGAGAGGTACATACCTGAGAACACTTGGCAGCCTGCACAGCTAACCCCCGAAAAACCTACACTCTGCTGACGAGGAACAACAATTCCGAAACACCGGTGTCCAGAGTTGGTGCTGCAACCTTGCTACGACACACTTTCATCGCAATAGCGCACACGCTATCAAGAGACTGCATCTACCATGATGCTCCTGGGGCACACCTGCTGGTGGGTGAGTCGGAGTGCGAACCCCTCCTTCAAAGTTAATTGGCTCCCTCGAGCTAGAGCTGACGAGCTCGGATCGCGCACCCGCGCCTGAGAGGTACATACCTGAGAACACTTGGCAGCCTGCACAGCTAACCCCCGAAAAACCTACACTCTGCTGACGAGGAACAACAATTCCGAAACACCGGTGTCCAGAGTTGGTGCTGCAACCTTGCTACGACACACTTTCATCGCAATAGCGCACACGCTATCAAGAGACTGCATCTACCATGATGCTCCTGGGGCACACCTGCTGGTGGGTGAGTCGGAGTGCGAACCCCTCCTTCAAAGTTAATTGGCTCCCTCGAGCTAGAGCTGACGAGCTCGGATCTCGCACCCGCGCCTGAGAGGTACATACCTGAGAACACTTGGCAGCCTGCACAGCTAACCCCCGAAAAACCTACACTCTGCTGACGAGGAACAACAATTCCGAAACACCGGTGTCCAGAGTTGGTGCTGCAACCTTGCTACGACACACTTTCATCGCAATAGCGCACACGCTATCAAGAGACTGCATCTACCATGATGCTCCTGGGGCACACCTGCTGGTGGGTGAGTCGGAGTGCGAACTTCTCCTTCAAAGTTAATTGGCTCCCTCGAGCTAGAGCTGACGAGCTCGGATCTCGCACCAGCGCCTGAGAGGTACATACCTGAGAACACTTGGCAGCCTGCACAGCTTACCCCCGAAAAACCTACACTCTGCTGACGAGGAACAACAATTCCGAAACACCGGTGTCCAGAGTTGGTGCTGCAACCTTGCTATGACACATTTTCATCGCAATAGCGCACACGCTATCAAGAGACTGCATCTACCATGATGCTCCTGGGGCACACCTGCTGGTGGGTGAGTCGGAGTGCGAACCCCTCCTTCAAAGTTAATTGGCTCCCTCGAGCTAGAGCTGACGAGCTCGGATCTCGCACCCGCGCCTGAGAGGTACATACCTGAGAACACTTGGCAGCCTGCACAGCTAACCCCCGAAAAACCTACACTCTGCTGACGAGGAACAACAATTCCGAAACACCGGTGTCCAGAGTTGGTGCTGCAACCTTGCTACGACACACTTTCATCGCAATAGCGCACACGCTATCAAGAGACTGCATCTACCATGATGCTCCTGGGGCACACCTGCTGGTGGGTGAGTCGGAGTGCGAACCCCTCCTTCAAAGTTAATTGGCTCCCTCGAGCTAGAGCTGACGAGCTCGGATCGCGCACCCGCGCCTGAGAGGTACATACCTGAGAACACTTGGCAGCCTGCACAGCTAACCCCCGAAAAACCTACACTCTGCTGACGAGGAACAACAATTCCGAAACACCGGTGTCCAGAGTTGGTGCTGCAACCTTGCTACGACACACTTTCATCACAATAGCGCACACGCTATCAAGAGACTGCATCTACCATGATGCTCCTGGGGCACACCTGCTGGTGGGTGAGTCGGAGTGCGAACCCCTCCTTCAAAGTTAATTGGCTCCCTCGAGCTAGAGCTGACAAGCTCGGATCTCGCACCCGCGCCTGAGAGGTACATACCTGAGAACACTTGGCAGCCTGCACAGCTAACCCCCGAAAAACATACACTCTGCTGACGAGGAACAACAATTCCGAAACACCGGTGTCCAGAGTTGGTGCTGCAACCTTGCTACGACACACTTTCATCGCAATAGCGCACACGCTATCAAGAGACTGCATCTACCATGATGCTCCTGGGGCACACCTGCTGGTGGGTGAGTCGGAGTACGAACCCCTCCTTCAAAGTTAATTGGCTCCCTCGAGCTAGAGCTGACGAGCTCGGATCTCGCACCCGCGCCTGAGAGGTACATACCTGAGAACACTTGGCAGCCTGCACAGCTAACCCCCGAAAAACCTACACTCTGCTGACGAGGAACAACAATTCCGAAACACCGGTGTCCAGAGTTGGTGCTGCAACCTTGCTACGACACACTTTCATCGCAATAGCGCACACGCTATCAAGAGACTGCATCTACCATGATGCTCCTGGGGCACACCTGCTGGTGGGTGAGTCGGAGTGCGAACCCCTCCTTCAAAGTTAATTGGCTCCCTCGAGCTAGAGCTGACGAGCTCGGATCTCGCACCCGCGCCTGAGAGGTACATACCTGAGAACACTTGGCAGCCTGCACAGCTAACCCCCGAAAAACCTACACTCTGCTGACGAGGAACAACAATTCCGAAACACCGGTGTCCAGAGTTCGTGCTGCAACCTTGCTACGACACACTTTCATCGCAATAGCGCACACGCTATCAAGAGACTGCATCTACCATGATGCTCCTGGGGCACACCTGCTGGTGGGTGAGTCGGAGTGCGAACCCCTCCTTCAAAGTTAATTGGCTCCCTCGAGCTAGAGCTGACGAGCTCGGATCTCGCACCCGCGCCTGAGAGGTACATACCTGAGAACACTTGGCAGCCTGCACAGCTAACCCCCGAAAAAACCTACACTCTGCTGACGAGGAACAACAATTCCGAAACACCGGTGTCCAGAGTTGGTGCTGCAACCTTGCTACGACACACTTTCATCGCAATAGCGCACACGCTATCAAGAGACTGCATCTACCATGATGCTCCTGGGGCACACCTGCTGGTGGGTGAGTCGGAGTGCGAACCCCTCCTTCAAAGTTAATTGGCTCCCTCGAGCTAGAGCTGACGAGCTCGGATCTCGCACCCGCGCCTGAGAGGTACATACCTGAGAACACTTGGCAGCCTGCACAGCTAACCCCCGAAAAACCTACACTCTGCTGACGAGGAACAACAATTCCGAAACACCGGTGTCCAGAGTTGGTGCTGCAACCTTGCTACGACACACTTTCATCGCAATCGCGCACACGCTATCAAGAGACTGCATCTACCATGATGCTCCTGGGGCACACCTGCTGGTGGGTGAGTCGGAGTGCGAACCCCTCCTTCAAAGTTAATTGGCTCCCTCGAGCTAGAGCTGACGAGCTCGGATCTCGCACCCGCGCCTGAGAGGTACATACCTGAGAACACTTGGCAGCCTGCACAGCTAACCCCCGAAAAACCTACACTCTGCTGACGAGGAACAACAATTCCGAAACACCGGTGTCCAGAGTTGGTGCTGCAACCTTTCTACGACACACTTTCATCGCAATAGCGCACACGCTATCAAGAGACTGCATCTACCATGATGCTCCTGGGGCACACCTGCTGGTGGGTGAGTCGGAGTGCGAACCCCCTTCTTCAAAGTTAATTGGCTCCCTCGAGCTAGAGCTGACGAGCTCGGATCTCGCACCCGTGCCTGAGAGGTACATACCTGAGAACACTTGGCAGCCTGCACAGCTAACCCCCGAAAAACCTACACTCTGCTGACGAGGAACAACAATTCCGAAACACCGGTGTCCAGAGTTGGTGCTGCAACCTTGCTACGACACACTTTCATCGCAATAGCGCACACGCTATCAAGAGACTGCATCTACCATGATGCTCCTGGGGCACACCTGCTGGTGGGTGAGTCGGAGTGCGAACCCCTCCTTCAATGTAAATTGGCTCCCTCTAGCTAGAGCTGACGAGCTCGGATCTCGCACACGCGCCTGAGAGGTACATACCTGAGAACACTTGGCAGCCTGCACAGCTAACCCCCGAAAAACCTACACTCTGCTGACGAGGAACAACAATTCCGAAACACCGGTGTCCAGAGTTGGTGCTGCAACCTTGCTACGACACACTTTCATCGCAATAGCGCACACGCTATCAAGAGACTGCATCTACCATGATGCTCCTGGGGCACACCTGTTGGTGGGTGAGTCGGAGTGCGAACCCCTCCTTCAAAGTTAATTGGCTCCCTCGAGCTAGAGCTGACGAGCTCGGATCTCGCACCCGCGCCTGAGAGGTACATACCTGAGAACACTTGGCAGCCTGCACAGCTAACCCCCGAAAAACCTACACTCTGCTGACGAGGAACAACAATTCCGAAACACCGGTGTCCAGAGTTGGTGCTGCAACCTTGCTACGACACACTTTCATCGCAATAGCGCACACGCTATCAAGAGACTGCATCTACCATGATGCTCCTGGGGCACACCTGCTGGTGGGTGAGTCGGAGTGCGAACCCCTCCTTCAAAGTTAATTGGCTCCCTCGAGCTAGAGCTGACGAGCTCGGATCTCGCACCCGCGCCTGAGAGGTACATACCTGAGAACACTTGGCAGCCTGCACAGCTAACCCCCGAAAAACCTACACTCTGCTGACGAGGAACAACAATTCCGAAACACCGGTGTCCAGAGTTGGTGCTGCAACCTTGCTACGACACACTTTCATCGCAATAGCGCACACGCTATCAAGAGACTGCATCTACCATGATGCTCCTGGGGCACACCTGCTGGTGGGTGAGTCGGAGTGCGAACCCCTCCTTCAAAGTTAATTGGCTCCCTCGAGCTAGAGCTGACGAGCTCGGATCTCGCACCCGCGCCTGAGAGGTACATACCTGAGAACACTTGGCAGCCTGCACAGCTAACCCCCGAAAAACCTACACTCTGCTGACGAGGAACAACAATTCCGAAACACCGGTGTCCAGAGTTGGTGCTGCAACCTTGCTACGACACACTTTCATCGCAATAGCGCACACGCTATCAAGAGACTGCATCTACCATGATGCTCCTGGGGCACACCTGCTGGTGGGTGAGTCGGAGTGCGAACCCCTCCTTCAAAGTTAATTGGCTCCCTCGAGCTAGAGCTGACGAGCTCGGATCTCGCACCCGCGCCTGAGAGGTACATACCTGAGAACACTTGGCAGCCTGCACAGCTAACCCCCGAAAAACCTACACTCTGCTGACGAGGAACAACAATTCCGAAACACCGGTGTCCAGAGTTGGTGCTGCAACCTTGCTACGACACACTTTCATCGCAATAGCGCACACGCTATCAAGAGACTGCATCTACCATGATGCTCCTGGGGCACACCTGCTGGTGGGTGAGTCGGAGTGCGAACCCCTCCTTCAAAGTTAATTGGCTCCCTCGAGCTAGAGCTGACGAGCTCGGATCTCGCACCCGCGCCTGAGAGGTACATACCTGAGAACACTTGGCAGCCTGCACAGCTAACGCCCGAAAAACCTACACTCTGCTGACGAGGAACAACAATTCCGAAACACCGGTGTCCAGAGTTGGTGCTGCAACCTTGCTACGACACACTTTCATCGCAATAGCGCACACGCTATCAAGAGACTGCATCTACCATGATGTTCCTGGGGCACACCTGCTGGTGGGTGAGTCGGAGTGCCAACCCCTCCTTCAAAGTTAATTGGCTCCCTCGAGCTAGAGCTGACGAGCTCGGATCTCGCACCCGCGCCTGAGAGGTACATACCTGAGAACACTTGGCAGCCTGCACAGCTAACCCCCGAAAAACCTACACTCTGCTGACGAGGAACAACAATTCCGAAACACCGGTGTCCAGAGTTGGTGCTGCAACCTTGCTACGACACACTTTCATCGCAATAGCGCACACGCTATCAAGAGACTGCATCTACCATGATGCTCCTGGGGCACACCTGCTGGTGGGTGAGTCGGAGTGCGAACCCCTCCTTCAAAATGACTGAATGACACTGATTGACTGACACTGACCGACTGACACTGACTGACACTGGTTGACTGACACTGACTGACTGACACTGATTGACTGAAACTGACTGAATGACACTGATTGACTGACACTAACTGACTGACACTGACTGACACTGACTGACTGACACTGATTGACTGACACTGACTGATTGACTGACACTGACTGACTGACACTGACTGACTGACACTGACTGACTGACACTGACTGACACTGACTGACTACTCTCTACTAATCTACTACTTACTCTCTACTAATCTCTCCACTACTCTTTCTCTACTACTCACTCTCTACTACTCTCCACTACTCACTCTCTACTACTTACTCTCTACTTCTCTACTACTCACTCTCTACTACTACTTTCTACTACTATATATCTACTACTCACTCTCTACTACTCTCTACTATTTACTACTACTCACTCTCTACTACTCTCTCTCTACTACTCACTCTCTACTACTCAATTGCTACTACTCTCTACTACTCACTCTCTACTTCGCACTCTCTACTACTCTCTACTACTACTCTCTACTACTCACTCTCTACTACTCACTCTCTACTACTCTCTACTACTGACTCTACTACTCTCTATCACTCACTCTCTAGTACTCTACTGCTCACTCTCTACCTCTCTCTACTACTCTCTCTCCCTACTAACCACTCTCTACTACTCACTCTCTACTACTCTCTACTCCTCACTCTACAACTCACTCTCTAGTACTCACTCTCAACCACTTTACAACTCTCTACTACTCTCTACTACTCACTCTCTACTACTCTACTGCTCACTCTGTACTACTCTCTCTACTACTCACTCTGTACTACTCACTCTCTACTACTCACTCTACTACTCTCTACTACTCACTCTCTACTACTCACTCTCTACTACTCACTCTCTACTACTCACTCTAATACTCGCT
This sequence comes from Lissotriton vulgaris, assembly GCF_964263255.1. NCBI lineage: Eukaryota > Metazoa > Chordata > Amphibia > Caudata > Salamandridae > Lissotriton > Lissotriton vulgaris. The sequence goes on along the minus strand of NC_141693.1, from coordinate 532,740,402 downwards.
CTCTACTACTCTCTACTAATCACTCTCCACTACTCACTCTCTACTACTCGTTCTCTACTACTCACTACTACTCACTCTCTACTACCCCACTACTCTCTCTACTACTCACTCTCTACTACTCTCTCTACTACTCACCTTAACTACTCACTGTCTACTACTCACTCTCTACTACACACTCTCTACTAGTCTCTACTACTTACTCTCTACTACTCACACTCTGCTCACTTTCTACTACTCTATACTACTCACTCTCTACTACTCCACTACTCCCTACTACTCCCTCTCTACTACTCCCTCTCTACTATTCTACTAATCTCTACTACTCTCTCTCTACTACTCACTCTACTACTCACTCTCTACTTCTTTACTACTCTCTACTACTCTCTCTCTCTACTACTCACTCTCTACTACTACTTACTCGCAACTACTCTCTACTACTCACTCTCTACTACTCTCCCCCTACTACTCTCTACTACTCACTCGCTACTTTTCTCTCTCTACTTCTCTCTAATACTCACTCTCTACTACTCACTCTACTACTCACTCTACTACTCACTCTTTACTACTCACTCTCTACTACTCTCTACTATTCACTTTCTACTACTCTCGCTCTAATACTCTCTACTACTCACTCTACTACTCACTCTATACTACTCTCCTGCTCTCACTCTGCTACTCAAACTCTACTACTCTCTACTACTCACTCTCTAGCACTCACGCTCTACTACTCTCTACTACTCACTCTCTACCACTCACTTTACTACTCACTCTCTACTACTCTCTACTACTCAATCTCTACCACTCACACGCTACTACTCTCTACTACTCAATCTCTACTACTCTCTTCTACTCTCTCTCTGCTACTCACACTCCACTATTCTCTACTACTCACTCTCTACTACTCACGCTCTACTACTCTCTACTACTCACTCTCGACTACTCACTCTACTACTCAATCTCTACCACTCATTTGCTTCTACTCTCTACTACTCACTCTCTACTACTCACTCTACTACTCTCTACTACTTTACTACTCTACTACTCATTCTCTACTCTCTATTACTCATTCTCTACTCTCTACCTCTCTACCTCTCCCTACCTCTCGCTCTACTACTCTCTACCCCTCTACCTCTACTTCTACCTCTCTACATCTACCTCTCTACCTCCACACCTCTACCTCTACACCTCTACCTCTCTCTACCTCTCTCTACACGCACACATATGCACATATATATATATATATATATATATATCACAGCTCCAGAAGTCCTGAAAATACCCGGCCGGGTCACAGGAATAATAAGCACTCTCGAGCACGGCAAAGTTCTTTGGGAGGGCAGTTTATTTCAACAACAGACGCGTTTCGGGAGAGCCCTCCCTTTCTCAATGTTTACATCTGAGACACAGTGCGCAGCGCCATTATAAATGTTTGTGAAGTGTTTAAAAACAAACAAAGGACTAGTTCTTTCACGCAGCATAGGGCGCCATCTTGCAGTGTATATTTACAACACGATTTGCATTAGATTGCTAGCAGGTATACCACACCTAAATACTGCCGTGTATCGGCAAAATTGTTATCTTGTAAATAAAGCCATATATTGTACATAATCATAATACGTTTTAAGGCTAAGACAACAATATATTGTTGAGAAATACTCAACTCACGACAAAAACACAAAACTCTAATGTGGTCCGGTCGGACAAAATCTAGCCGTGGATCGGCAATTGCTGCCCAATAGGACTGCCACAACTACGGTGTAGTCAAAAACTGTAGCAATTCATCTAGCTAAGATTTGCTAGTGATAACATCATCCATCACAAAAACAAAAAACAAAAACACTCAGAACATTTCAAAAAATATTACACAAGCATTTAAACTAATATTGGAAACTCAGTGTTCGACTCAAATGGTTCTCATGACACAGTAATACACCAAGTTATATATATATAATATATATAATAATATAATATATATATATTATATATATATATATATATATATATATATGCATATATATGCAATTATATATATGTATGTGTATTTATATATACATACAATTATAAACATATATATAATCTGCATATTTGTATAAATACAAAAATAAATGCATGCATACATATACTTATACATATATGCATGCATATGCATGTTATGTACATGAACGTTTGAAAAACACTAATAAAAGCAAAGCTAAAACGCCACCTAATTACAAACAGATTTGCTTTAATTTAAACGAGGGCGAGACCTATTGCATTTTCAATGCTTGTTTACTTTGGTTCCATCAATAGGGCATTCAGATATGTCACACATTTGACATAAATTCTGAATGTTAGCACTCTAGTTGCTCATTAGATCACTGTAGTAAGGCTACTGCTCACCAGGGAAGTCTGCTGCTGGTATTCAAAGTGCATGTTACAGTCCGCATGTTAGAATTATTTTCATGAAATAGAGGAGGATTTGAGAAGTCAAAATGTGCCCTAATTTTTCTTTCTGCAGCACTAATCATAATTTCTATGGCAAAATGAAGCCCCTCATTTCGTTCCTTTGCAAATTAAATGTATTAAGTGTTACCATTTTTTTCCAATCAAGATGGCTTCAGGTGTTCCATACTTTTGTCAAAAGTAAGACTGTTAGCTCTCTAGTTGTTCTTTAGAACACTCTGGGACATTAAGTCAGTGGGCTATACTTGGGCTACATCTCAGTGATATTTGTGCTTCATTTGGGCTCTTTTGTCTCTAGTGGCCATCTTGGGAGACTTATTTGTAATGAAGTTTCCTAATTTCCTCATTTACTACAGTCTCCTCAGTTGGAAATATTTTCATTTTTTTACTTTGGTTCCATCAAGAAGGCATTCAGATGTGTCACACATTTGCCATACATTCTGATTGTTAGCACTCTAGCTGCTCATTAGATCACTGTAGTAAAGCTACTGCTCACCAGGGAAGTCTGCTGCTGATATTCAAAGTGCATGTTCCATTCTGCATGTTAGATTTTTTTAATGAAATAGAAGAGGATTTGAGAAGTCAAAATGTGCCCTAATTTTTCTTTCTGCAGCACTTATCATCATTTCTATGGCAAAATGAAGCCCCTAGTTGTGTTCCTTTGTAAATTAAATGTTTTAAGTGTTACCACTTAATTCCAATCAAGATGGCTTCAGGTGTTCCATACTTTTGTCATAAGTAAGACTGTTAGCGCTCTAGTTGTCCTTTAGAACACTCTGGGACATTCTGTCATTGGGCTATACTTGGGCTACATCTGGGTGATATTTGGGCTCTTTTGTCTCTGGCGGCCATCTTGGGAGACTAATTTGTTATGAAGTTTCCTAATTTCCTCATTTACAACACTCTCCTCAGTAGGAAATACTTTCAGTTTTTTACTTTTGTTCCATCATTAAGGCATTCAGATGTGTCACACATTTGCCATAAATTCTGAATGTTAGCACTCTAGTTGCTCATTAGATCACTGTAGTAAGGCTACTGCTCACCAGGGAAGTCTGCTGCTGGTATTCAAAGTGCATGTTACAGTCCGCATGTTAGAATTATTTAATGAAATAGAGGAGGATTTGAGAAGTCAAAATGTGCCCTAATTTTTCTTTCTGCAGCACTAATCATAATTTCTATGGCAAAATGAAGCCCCTCATTTTGTTACTTTGCAAATTAAATGTATTAAGTGGTACCATTTTTTTCCAATCAAGATGGCTTCAGGTGTTCCATACTTTTGTCAAAAGTAAGACTGTTAGCTCTCTAGTTGTTCTTTAGAACACTCTGGGACATTAAGTCAGTGGGCTATACTTTGGCTACATCTCAGTGATATTTGTGCTTCATTTGGGCTCTTTTGTCTCTAGTGGCCATCTTGGGAGACTTATTTGTAATGAAGTTTCCTAATTTCCTCATTTACTACAGTCTCCTCAGTTGGAAATATTTTCATTTTTTTACTTTGGTTCCATCAAGAAGGCATTCAGATGTGTCACACATTTGCCATACATTCTGATTGTTAGCACTCTAGCTGCTCATTAGATCACTGTAGTAAAGCTACTGCTTACCAGGGAAGTCTGCTGCTGATATTCAAAGTGCATGTTCCAGTCTGCATAATAGATTTTTTTAATGAAATAGAAGAGGATTTGAGAAGTCAAAATGTGCCCTAATTTTTCTTTCTGCAGCACTTATCATAATTTTTATGGCAAAATGAAGCCCCTAGTTGTGTTCCTTTGTAAATTAAATGTTTTAAGTGTTACCACTTAATTCCAATCAAGATGGCTTCAGGTGTTCCATACTTTTGTCATAAGTAAGACTGTTAGCGCTCTAGTTGTTCTTTAGAACACTCTGGGACATTCTGTCATTGGGCTATACTTGGGCTACATCTGGGTGATATTTGGGCTCTTTTGTCTCTGGCGGCCATCTTGGGAGACTAATTTGTTATGAAGTTTCCTAATTTCCTCATTTACAACACTCTCCTCAGTAGGAAATACTTTCAGTTTTTTACTTTTGTTCCATCATTAAGGCATTCAGATGTGTCACACATTTGCCATAAATTCTGAATGTTAGCACTCTAGTTGCTTATTAGATCACTGTAGTAAAGCTACTGCTCATCAGGGAAGTCTGCTGCTGGTATTGAAAGTACATGTTTCAGTCTGCATGTCAGAATTTGTTTTAATGAAATAGAAGAGGATTTGAGAAGTCACTCAAAATGTGCCCTAATTTCTCTTTCTGTAGCACTAATCATACTTTCTATGGCAAAATGAACCCCCTCATGTTGTTCCTTTTTAAATTAAATGTTTTAAGAGTTACAACTTTATTCCAATCAAGATGGCTTCAGGTGTGCTATACTTTTGTCATAAGTAAAGCTGTGAGCACTCTAGTTGTTGTTTAGAATTCTCTGGGATGCAGTAGAACACAAAGGAATCAACTGACAGTCTCTGCCCTTGTTGGATGTACATGTTTTACTGAGAATGTCAGACTTCATTCTCACATGACTGAGAAGTCAAGTAAAGTCAAGTCAAATTATCTTTATTCGGATATAAAATGTACATAAAAGTGCAAATCATCACCACCAATAGGACATAAAATGTACAATTATCAGGAACAAAATACATTAAAAGCAATAAAAATAGGTTTGGGTAAGTCAGGTCGAACATCATTAATAACGTACAGCCAAGGTGCAAACGATAGCAATAAAGTGCAAATAAAGTGCTGTTTATACATTTGACAAGCAGCAAGGCTAGGAGTACCATTGTGCAAAATCGCAGGTTATAAACTTTGGACTAAGTGCAAAATAGGCAGTTACATGTTAATTGAATCCTTTTAGACAGGCATTACATGTGACTTCATCCTCACAAGACTGGGAAAGATAATGTGAATTTACAGAAAATATGCTCTCAGTTTAGCTTATAGATCACCTTCCAAACCTCTGTGGGAAAAGCATGACAAAATAGTTTTCTCTCACACATGATTCATGATATCCCAGCAGAAGGCTTTTTCACATGGTAAAATCACCTTAGAACACACAGCTTTTCCTAAAATGAGTATCAACACTTGATTTATAATGTAACTAAAGTCTTAAAACCTTCTATTAACTGCAATGTTTTTTTAATGAGGTGCTATCATGATTATTGGCCCCAAGGTGGCTGCCTTGGATGAAGTGCTGACAGCCAATCATATCTCATGATGAGATGTGTCGTTAGGCTCCGCCCAGATATATATGTATTTTTCCTTTAATATTTGATTTGATTTGAAAAATCTTTATTTCGGTAAGAATTTTACCATAAAAGACAATCACGTTACACATGTGTTAAAATGATTTGTACAAAGAAATGAAAAACGCATAAAAACGCATAAAAACATTACTGGAAGAAACCTGCGTGTAATAAAACAGATCCGTATTCAGCCTACAGTTTAGAGATATTTCCTTCTGGTGGACCAAAAGGCGCCCAGGTATTTGGCCATTGCAAATACAATTTGGTCTGACAAATCAGTTTTTAGAACTCTATAAGCCTGCATACACTTGTAGAATCCGAGGTTCCTGCATAGGGGTAGAATCCAGTGCCTGCGAATCCCCTGGTAAGCAGGACAAAAGAAGAGAATGTGGAGCTCGCTTTCATCGGTGGTTCTACAAGCAGGACATGTACTGCTGGGATCGTGGTTCCATTTGGCTGTAAAAGATTTAATTGGAAGAGAGCCATGCCTCCACTGAAGGTATAATTTTCTCAGTACATTGGGATAAATTTTATCTAGAGTCAGTTCCATATTGTAGTTCGCTTTATGGGAGAAAAAGGACTCTGTCAAGGACCCAGGATCTTGATGGTTAAGAGTCTGTGTGAGTTTAAATTCTCGATAAGACCTGGCAAGATCTTTTTTAGAGAGGGTTTGACACTCATTCTGGGGGTCGGACCACATACCCGAGAAACCTGCAGCCACCAGTTCAAGCTTAATGTGGGAGAGCCATTTGATTTTTCCGGCACCTGGTGTGGCTAGAATCTCTCGTAGACCTTCTCTATAACTGTCCAGTTCAGGGGTTGACCATAGTCTACGCCAGAAGGCCAGTGGGCGTAGAGCTAGCTCCTCATTAAGTGGTCGTAAGCCAAGGTCCATCCTCAGCGGAACGAGGGGGGTGCTCGGTGGTAACCCTACAAGGTTACGAATGAATCTGTTTTCCACCATCAGCAATTTAGATGTGTTTACGTGGCCCCAGAGTTCAGATCCATAGAGGGCGGCCCCCTTGGCCTGGGATTTGTAGATCTGTAGTGGGGGGCCAATCGGCCTAACCGAGGATTTATTATTTGCCACGAGCTTCATTACACCTCCCGAGTGCTGGGTCAGTTTCAGTGCCGCTTTTTCCAGGTGGGAGCTCCAGGTAAATTTGTCGTTCACAATGATTCCTAGGTATTCAAAGGTGTTTACCCTTTCTAGTTTAGTATGTAAAATGCTGGGACAGAAGTGGAATTTCTGTGGAGGGTTGAAGACCATGAATTTAGTCTTTGTAGCGTTAATTTCTAACCCATGGGTTCCACAGAAGTCCACAAAACCATCAAGGGTACACTGAATACCTTTCGCCGACTTGGATAAAAGCAGTGTGTCGTCAGCGAACATGATGGCTGATACCCTCTCGGAGGCCAATTTCGGTGCATCAGAGTTGGTTACACCTGCTAAATGGGCAATTACCCCGTTGACGTAGAGGCAAAACAGGGTTGGTGCGAGGACACAACCCTGCCTCACCCCCCTGCCAACGGGGAACTTCGCAGACAATTCTCCCATCCTACCACATCTAACCTGGGCATAGTTTCTAGTGTGGAGGCGTATTATCATTTTCAAGAGACCATCAGGGACCCCTAAATTATCAAGGACCTCCCACAACTTGTTCCTTGGTACCAAGTCGAACGCTGCCCTTAGGTCCACAAATACCGTGTAGAGGCTGCCACCCTCCAGTAGTACTGTTTTCCAGTGTATCATGGACAGACGAAAGACCTGGTCCACTGTGGAGACCTTTTCCCTAAAACCTGCCTGAAAGGGACTCAAGATGTTATAGTCCCTGATCCACTCATGTAGACGGTTTAGCAAAAGTTTGGAAAAGAGTTTCTGGGAAACATCAATTAGGCTTATGGGCCTGTAGTTTGCAGGAAGAAGGGGCGAACCCTTTTTAAAAATTGGCACAATTTCAGCCCCTGGCCAGGTGGAAGGAATTGGCAGGCCCTTCAGGATAGCATTAAATAGTACCCCTAGATAGGGGGCCCAAACACTGGGTTCATGTTTGTAAAGATCTCCTGGTAGCCTGTCTAGGCCCGGCGCCTTACCAGCAGGCACGGAGGAGATTGCCAGGGTGATTTCTTCTAAAGTGAAGCCCTCAATCCCAGTTGACCTGTTTGTAAAGTAGGAGGACTCTCCACCATGTTTGCTGCTTCCATTGTCGCTGTTATGTGGGAGATATAAGTTTTTAAAATGTTCCTCCCAGACAGAAGATGCAATACAAGCCTCGACAGCTGCAAGTGGTTCAGGTGAGCCGTGCCTAACGATTTGCCAGAATGTCCGCGAGTCTTGGCACGCGAGGGCGGCTGTTATCTTTAACCAGTTCTCCTCATCCCATTCTATTTTTGCGGTGTGGATGGCAGATTTATAAGAAAGACGTTTCTCCCTGATTTCGATTGGGGATTCTCGGGCTTTCAGTGATTTGAGAAGAAGAGTTTTTGCTTGCCTACAGGAGGAGTTGAACCAAGTCGCTCTTCTCTTTTTGGGCTTGCGAAGCCTGGCCACTGGGTTCAATATATCTGCAAGGTTGGTACATAGCTCCGAGTGGATGTTCCCGAGTGCAGCCAGGTGAACCTGAGGGTTCAGGTTACCCATGATGTTAGTCTCTGATTCACTCCCCAGTAGGTTCACACAGCACTCTACTTTTTCCAGGGCAGGTGCGATTAGAGCATAGAGTCTTTCAACATTGGATTGGTTTTCCAACAATTTGGTCCATTTAATTTTACGTCTGTTGCTGGTTAGCACTAGGTCGGACTGGGGTGGTGCATTGGAATCTACCTTTTCTAGTTGACGATATGGGGTCTCGAACTTTAGTGTGAGCAGATTGTGGTCGCTATCATGTCTGGGGATGATTCTGAAGTCTTTCACCCTCTTCCAGTCTCTGGTGGGTACCATTATGTAGTCAATCCTTGATTCGTGTCCTAGCCTGTTGAAGGTGTTTTTGGGCGGAATATCACCCTCCATCCGGCCGTTACATGCCCTAAGAGAGTGACTGAGTGTGAGGGACATTATCTGAATAGCAAGGGGGGAGCATGTCTTTGTGACTACATCTGCCAAGGAGGGAATATCCCATAGTTCATCCTCCTCGGCAGATATACCTTCCACGTAGGCGGGGAGTGGTTCGAATTGATTATTAAAGTCGCCACCTATTATTAGAGGGGAGGAAAAGTTGTGTGTGTCGAGAAAAAATGCTAGGTCTTCCACTGTGCCTGATATTGCAGCAACCCCAACTGGCCTCGAATAAAAGTTTATCACTACAAGTTTCCCTCCGCATGGCCATTCTAGGGAGACACATTGGAAGTCACAAGAGTTGGTTTCCGTGGGTATGGCCCTGCATGCCAGGTGAGACCCCACCCAGGTTGAAAGGCCTCCTGAAGGACGACCTTTGCCCCCCCATTTTGCTTCAATACTAAAGGTCGCAAATCCCTGAGGGCTGGGTTGTTCTCTAGCCCAAGTTTCTTGTAAGAGGCAGATGTCATAGCTCTCTACTAAGTCTCTCCAGTCAGGGGTGTCTAGTTTGTTTGCTAACCCAGCCACGTTCCAGGATAGAATAGAGAGTGTACCGTGAGCCTCTGTTGTACTTCTGATGTTTGATGTTCCCCGGTGCCCTAAAGCTACAAATTTCCCACACTGATTGGGTTGGGCGGTATGCAGTAGAGCACTGTTTGGTGTGTGGCTCTGTGGAATGGGGAGTGTAATATTCAACCCCTGGTTGGAGTCAGCAGTATCACCCATAACAGAGCATTTGGTATGTCTATCTGCCCCTAGACTAAGATCACTTGGCACTGAGTGTACTGGTGTTGATGGGAGAGAAGAGCCAATCGTGGGTGTGTCTAAAGTACTGGTTATCGGTGCATTGTCTGGAGAGTGAGTGTAATTACTGGTTTGAATGGGTGAGGGGGGTGTAGTGTTAGCTGGATGTAGAAGTCAGTCCACCTCCTCAAGACATCCATATCTATTGGAGGTCGGGATCCCATTCCATCCTCCAGGGGTATCTGCCCACCAGTTACTTTGTGCTCCCCAAGTGTGTTTCCTCGCCTTCATCCTGCTCCAGTTCCCCCCCTGAGCTATAGGGGGACTTGGTGGGTAGAAAAAGGTGAGTGGTCTTGCTATTATTGTTGTAGCTGAGCTATGGTTGGTCCATGAGTAAATGGCGTGAGCAGTGTTAGAGTCTTCAAAGGTGAGTATCACACAGTCTCCGGGGGAGGTCTTTTGTGTGGTCCCTACCCAAGGTACCCTCCGTACCATCAGGATTTTGCTCCTTAGATGGTTGGGGATTGGTTTGTTGGTTTCCAACCAGTGAATCACCTTGTTCTTGAGAGAGGCAAAGTTTTCGTGCTGATTATATACCAGTTCAGTTACCCCAGTTAGCACCACAACATAGGGGCTGACCTCTGGGGGGAGATCTACAAATCCCCTTGATCGAATGAAACTGGTACTAGCTCTCTGCAAAGTTGGAGGATTAGTGCTCTGGCCATTTTGTCTAACATTAGGTTGCTCGGTCGGGACAGATATACTTTGGGCAGGTGCGGCTAAGGGGGATGGTATTGCCCCACTAGGAGGATTATTGACATTAGCCTTAGTTCGGGGTTTGGGTGTTGGTTTGACCTTAGGTATAGTATTGGAAGTGTTAAGGGAAGAGCATGCGGCAGTTGGAAGTGTGTTAGTCAATCCTAGTCTCTTAGCTTTAAGGGGAGGCCGCGAGATAACTGCTGCTTCGGTGGTAGAGTCCAAGTGTACGGCTGGGGGCAGGGTTCCAGTTGTGCATGTGGAATTAGAATTCTGCATAGTGACGGTTGCCAAGTTTATTATGCTTTTTTCAATTTCTAGTAGCTGCGTCTCTATGTGTGTGAATCTCTTTTCTATTGGGGTGAGTAGTTTTTTTAATGTTTCCCAAACAATAGTGAGAAATTCGACATCCTTCCCTTTGATAGAGCATAGGGGGATTCCTGCAGTATCGCTTTCTATGGTGAGATCGTTGTTTTCCTGTATAACTGCTGTATGAAGGGAGGTGTCTTCTGTGCATGTTACTAGAGTTGCGGATTGCAGTGTTGGCGATTTATCAAGGGGAAGTGCCTTGGTTGGTAGCTGTGCCTTCGCTACTTTAGCCTTTTTTCTAGAGTATGCCGAGGTAGGGTTGCGTTTCCTTTTATTGTGTGTGTGCTTTTGTGCTTTAAATAAGCTACCATCTTTTTCTTGTGCGGCAGGGGAGGGTTCAACTATCGAGGGAACACCCTCGTCACAGCCTTCCTTTTGATCTACATTATCGCCCAGTTGGGTATCTGGGGGGGAGATGGATTTGTCTGAGTGGTTCACCTGTGATAAGGGTGATGTTGCTGCTTTTGTATCGTGGATGTCAGCATTGGTAACAATCAGGGTGGGTGTAGGACCTAGCGGACGTTCTGGACTTTTCGCCCAAGCAATAGGGCCAAGGGAAGATTTTTTAGCGGCAGTCAACTCGACTGAGAGTCTTCTGGCAGCTTCGAGTTCTAATGACACCCTGTGTTGCATCTTGGATATTTCATTATCGATTGCAGTGTGGGTCCTGGTGATGAAATCGTCCAGTGTGCCATTTTTTAATTTTGATTTGGCTGCTCTGTCTCTGAACTCTCGGGTAGCCATATTGGGTTGTGGTTTAGAGGTCGACTTGTACATCGAAATGGGGTGGCCCAGCCCAGTCTCTAACAGCCTCTAACGGCCTAGAACGGCCCTGTCTTTGCCCAGTCTTAGCCCGGGCTGCGTCCCGCGCTGCGGGAGTGAGGTGATGTTTTGTAGGTGGCGGTTTAGGCGGGGGGGCGGGCCAGCAGGGAGAGCGGACCGGAAGCTCTTCCTTGGTCTCGCAGGGACTTCTGGGAAATGAAGTCCCTGCACGCTCGCAGCCCCGCTGGTGCCTCGCGCCCCTTACCGCCTTGCCGCCACGGACCTTCAGAGTGCTCCCACGAAGCTGCACGGACCGGGGCTCACCAGCGAAGCGGCACCCGCGGAGCGGGTGCAGCGAGGAGTTGGCTGGGCGCTGGGAGCCTCGTGTGCTGAGAGAGAGCGCTGGTGCAGTAGATTGCCTCCTTCACAGACCCTCCTTCCAACAGTAGGTGACCCACGAAATGGAAAGTGCAGGTACGCTTTTTTAAAATCCTTTGGTGGGCGGGGGGCGGGCCAGCAGGGAGAGCGGACCGGAAGCTCTTCCTTGGTCTCGCAGGGACTTCTGGGAAATGAAGTCCCTGCACGCTCGCAGCCCCGCTGGTGCCTCGCGCCCCTTACCGCCTTGCCGCCACGGACCTTCAGAGTGCTCCCACGAAGCTGCACGGACCGGGGCTCACCAGCGAAGCGGCACCCGCGGAGCGGGTGCAGCGAGGAGTTGGCTGGGCGCTGGGAGCCTCGTGTGCTGAGAGAGAGCGCTGGTGCAGTAGATTGCCTCCTTCACAGACCCTCCTTCCAACAGTAGGTGACCCACGAAATGGAAAGTGCAGGTACGCTTTTTTAAAATCCTTTGGTGGGCGGGGGGCGGGCCAGCAGGGAGAGCGGACCGGAAGCTCTTCCTTGGTCTCGCAGGGACTTCTGGGAAATGAAGTCCCTGCACGCTCGCAGCCCCGCTGGTGCCTCGCGCCCCTTACCGCCTTGCCGCCACGGACCTTCAGAGTGCTCCCACGAAGCTGCACGGACCGGGGCTCACCAGCGAAGCGGCACCCGCGGAGCGGGTGCAGCGAGGAGTTGGCTGGGCGCTGGGAGCCTCGTGTGCTGAGAGAGAGCGCTGGTGCAGTAGATTGCCTCCTTCACAGACCCTCCTTCCAACAGTAGGTGACCCACGAAATGGAAAGTGCAGGTACGCTTTTTTAAAATCCTTTGGTGGGCGGGGGGCGGGCCAGCAGGGAGAGCGGACCGGAAGCTCTTCCTTGGTCTCGCAGGGACTTCTGGGAAATGAAGTCCCTGCACGCTCGCAGCCCCGCTGGTGCCTCGCGCCCCTTACCGCCTTGCCGCCACGGACCTTCAGAGTGCTCCCACGAAGCTGCACGGACCGGGGCTCACCAGCGAAGCGGCACCCGCGGAGCGGGTGCAGCGAGGAGTTGGCTGGGCGCTGGGAGCCTCGTGTGCTGAGAGAGAGCGCTGGTGCAGTAGATTGCCTCCTTCACAGACCCTCCTTCCAAAAGATTTAGACTATTTAACCAAAAGGCACAAGTGTGAACCACAGACTACCTCTTTCCCAAATTTGGTGTAATTCCGTTCAGCAGTTCGGGCTGTAGCTGCGATTACAGGTTCCTATGGAAAATTGCATGGAGAAAGCCCGTTTTGGGACCCCCCTTTTCTCTCGGCCCCAGCTTTACCAATCACCCCCAAACTTTCCGGATAGGAGCAGACCGGAGTGCCCCACGAGTTTTGAAAATGTTGTGACGATTCGTTAACCAGCGCCAAAGTTATTGCAAATAGAATGTTGCGGATCTCCTATGGAAAATAACTCCTAACTATAACTACATACTGGCGACCGCCAGTAGGTAATATATATATATAGATATATATTAATATACCCAGCATATGGTAGCCACCCAGATCACGAGCCTGAGAGTACAAAAGTGCAGAAGTGCATGTTGTAATCTGAGGCATGTTGAAACCTCAAGTTGAGAAAGGGTAGGAGTAATAAACCTTCTACATATGCCATGCTAAGGGCATAACACAACAGAAGAAGTAAGTCAGTAGGTTTACCACAAACACTTTGGCGAAACGAATATTTCCTGCAATTAGCATTGTGCCTCGGTAGATCAAATGGGAAGTTTGTCTAGTTTGCCTTTGGTTTTCATTATTCTATCCTATTTTGGAGGAATACTATTCAAGTATAGTTCTCTTCTGGTAATCTGTTTCGTCTGTGTACTTCAGTTCTGATGCCACTAGAATCAAATTATGCAAACATAAAGTATATCTATAGGAAAGTTGTGTTTAAGTGAAACATTTCACAGCATCTGGGGGTAAAGTGCTCATATAGCTTAAAGCAGTGGCCCAAGGTGGGTCCCCCCTGAGTGATCTTTCCTACAGTAAACCATGGGATTTCCCCATTATGCCAAATTTGTGAAAGCTTTGGACGCTCACGAAGGGGGTGCCACAGGGCTCATGCCTAAGCCCCACATTGTTTAATGTGTACGTGGCCCCCCTCGCTGAGATTGTGAGAAAATATGGATTCACCCCGGTGTCTTACGCTGACGACACCCAGCTTCTTTATCCCTTCCATTCCTTTAACTCCAACGTTAGGGACAACTTTGCAGAAGGAATGAGGGCCATCTCCAATTGGATGGCTGTCAACCGCCTCCAATGCAACGTTGGAAAAACGGAGCTAATGCTTTTTGGAAAAACGTCCTTACTGTGGTCCCCCGAATGGTGGCCTCTTGACTTGGGACCAGTACCCACCCCTAAACTAACAGTAAAAAATCTAGGGGTGAAGCTGGATCGGGACCTTACCATGAAGGAACATGTGAATGCAGTCGCTGGGGCATGCTTTCACACCATCGGTCTGTTAAGAAGAGTCTTCCCTTACCTTTCTGACAGCTATAGAAAGACCCTAGTGCAGACTATGGTGATCAGCAAAATTGACTACTGCAACGGACTCCTTATTCAAGCTAATGAGAGTGCTATTAATCGCCTCCAAGTAGTCCAAAACACAGCAGCAAGATTGGTCCTGAATGCCCCCCCCAGAACTCCCTCTAAACCCCTGCTGCGTGAACTGCATTGGCTGCCAATAAGACAACGCACCAAATTCAAGATCTGTTGCATTGTCCACAAGTGCTTGTTCGGGAAAGGCCCTGACTACCTGTCCCAAAAGCTACCTTTCTACAAACCTGACAGAGCCTTACGGTCAAGCAACCAATTGCTACTTAAAACCCCTCTTGTCAAAAAAACCAGACAAGGGGGCAGAGCATTCTCTTTGGTAGGGCCCAAGCTCTGGAACAATCTTCCAACTGACCTCAGACAAACCCATAATCACTCCTCTTTCAGGAAGAAATTAAAAACCGTCTTATTCCAGGAAGAATAAATATTTCTAAACATCAGTGTACATCCTCATTCTCTGTTCTATAGCAGCTACTCCATCTTGCGAGCAAAGCGCGGAGATACCTCGTAAGGGGTCGATTCTTGCGCTATACAAGAACATAAAAAAAAAAAAAAATGCCTTCAGGTCATGATTATTGCAGTGATATCTACAGTTTATGCCAACATGACATTTGTTTAACATCTAGAATGTCTAATATGGGCAAACACCTGGTTTCAGTTGTACCATTTTATTATTTATATAACTATGCATTTAGATCAAGTGTTTGAGAAATGTATTCTGTGTCGCATCTAAGCGACACATTTAGAGTTCAGCAGATAGGTTACTCTTTTACAAATATGATGGGTATCCCATTCCCAGTATAAGAAGTGCATTATATCCAATGTCATATTTGTGATGCCGTAAGCCGTCCACCAAACTCTACATCAAGCCCTAATTCACTATTTCGATTATGCACCAACATTGCAGGCCTATCTATCTATTACCTTTGGTGCATATTTTGTACCGTAAATCTTCAGCATGGCAGAAATTGAGAGGACCTAGTTTACAGTGAAAGGCTAATATAGAACCATTTGAATATAACACACTAGTAATCTCCCAATTAAACAATGTCTGAATCTTATTCAAAGGTGGTGATACTTGATTTAGATATTTTATCTGCCACCTAAACACTTTTGGATTTTATAGGATTAATGCTTAAGTTACAGTGCATAGCATTCCTCAAAGAGTGATAATAAATGCTGGAGCACATTAGATGATTTAGCAAGTATTATGATGTTCCCAATGACTAATAGGAGTGGAATTTGTCCCGTCTTTAGTTTTGGGCTGCTAAGACTCTTAGTCTATTACATCATCATCATAATAACTTTATTTCGATCATCAAGATCATAAAAGATGAACAAACATAAAACCAGCATAGTGAGATACAATGCAGCATGGAATATAAAAAACTAAACAACAATAAAAGTCTTGAGTCATAGAGCCTCACCGCAAAGATGCCTCTTAGTACACTTAGTACACTAGAGCTGTTACAAAACCAAACCCTGATACAGGGCAACAAATCCATGGATGAGGTAATTCAGATAAACCGTAAGGTAAATAGTTAAGAACATTCAAAATCATTAATAAATAATACAAATCTATAAATAGGGTAAAAGTATCAAATACTTATGCCTTCTTTATAGGCATATGCTTTGTTTAGGCACACAAAATAAACAACAGAGAATGACAAAGGGCCAAAATCAAAGTAGGCCCATGAGTTAGTATGCAGGCTCCTATCAATAATCCCTTTGTTCTGCACTAACAAGAGCAACCTATCTTGTAAAACAAAAAAGAAAACAGTGGGTCGCCGTCAGCCTACTCCCTTTTTTAGAGGTTACAAAAGATGCAAAAACAATCAAATACAAGCATAGTTTTGAAAACAGCCATGGTATGACATTAATTCGATGTAGAATCTCTAAATGTTGGGCCATTTGGTCAACACAGGCAGGAGCAAACATGCCTATTTGCGCCGTCTGCCAACCCTCTTAATTGGAAAGTGTAAAAGTCAATAAATTACAAATATAATTTAAAACCACCAATGTCACTAAAAAAGGGACCACACTTTGTAAACCTTGGTGTATTACAAATATCTGAGTTAATACATGAGTTCTAAGAGCAATAGGATTCTAGCTCTTCCTCTCCTTTAAAAGGGCCTAACATGCAATGAGTGCCAAAGTGCACGAGCAATATAAAGTGCAGCACAATTGTAAACCAATTATAAGAAGAGTAGATCAGTCAACAAAAGCTCAATTGATGCTGTACAGGCTAAAATAAAAATGAAGAAGACCACAGCTCCACTTAGCGAGGGACTCTTAACATTGTGGTCATTGGATTTTTAAACATTTTTAAACAAAGAATAGACTCCTTTACTAAGGATTTATATAAACTTGCATCGTCTAATCCATACTGAGAACAGAAATTCGACCATGGAGAAAACCACCACTCTAGAGGTGTTAACACTAAGGATCACAAGGGCCTTCATGTGCCATCTGAGCTTAGCAAATCCATAACCCCAAATTTCTGAACCGTAGAAACGAGTCCCTAGGGCCTTTACATTATATATCTCCAGACCCAATACCACCCTCTTGGAGGTACTGTGTCTGTGAATCTTGGCTTTACTTGAATTGCAATAGGTTAATAATGTATGTGTTTTTTGGATCTGAGGAACCCTGTTTAGATGTGGCATTAGTCTTGTGCCTAGCTAATCAAAGAATGACACCCGATTGATCGATTTTTCCCACCTACATCCTACTCTTCTGTTTATTTGGAATGCGGAGTAGAACAGCATACATTTGGTCTTTGAATTATTCAGCTGTAGTCCCCTCACATCAGAGAAATCATTAAAATTATTCAACAACTGTTGTAATCACCCAGGAGACTTGGAAAGTAATAGAGTGTCTTCAGCAAAGAGTAAAGCTGGCACTCTCTAACCCTCCACATTAGGGGAATCGCACCCATCCCTAATTAGGTAGTCAACCACCTCCCTGATGTACAATGAGAACATGGTGGAGGCAAGGACACAGCTATGCCTTTCTCCATTATCTCCCCACATGATTTGGCGGGAATAATCAGAATGTAGTCACACCAAGATGTCTAATAAATTTTCAGGGATGCCTTTTCATCCAGAAACCTCCACAACTATCCTCTAGAAACCAGATTGAAGGCGGCATGAAAATAAATGAAGGCTACATAAAATGTTGCCTCTATTGACAACTAGCGTTTTCCAATAGATGCATGTAAAACGAAAAACCTGGCCAATGGTGCTGACGCTGCTTTTAAACCCCGCCTGCAAGTCGGATAGGACCTCATTTAGAACAATCCAGTCTTGACGATGGACTAGAACTTGTTTGCAGAAGATCTTTTGTAGAGAGTCTAGCAAACTAATGGGCCTGTAATCTCCTTGGTCTTTTCAAAGCCCCTTCTTATCAATCTCTGCAAATTTCCATAAAGGAAGAATCTCCATTCCTGGCAGGATTGCATACGATAGGTGGTTAATATTGGGCCCCCATGCTTCTGGGTTAGCCCTATACACATCGTTAGGAATCTTGTTGGGCCCAGGACCTGTGGAAGCAAGGCAGCTGACAATAGTTCCAAAGGTTAAATCGCATTCTAACATACCAGCAGAATTCAGCTCGACAGCTAGTTGGGAGTCATCGCCCTCCTGCCCCATTTCAATACTAGGTGAATATAGGCTACTGAAATTGGTAACCCACTCTTGAGTGGATACAGAATTAAAAATCGACAAGGAGGACTTTGGCACACACTGAAGCTTTTTTCCCAAAAAGATGTGTTGTCCTTAGCTAGCATTGCGTCTTGAAGGTTTTCCCAGAGGCTACTCTCCCAGGCCCCCTTAGCTCTGTCCAGTGTACTCCTATAGAGAGCTCTGCATCTCACCAAGTCGGACCTCCATTTGATTTTGCCGTGGTTAATAGTTCGTTTTTTGCTGCACTACATTCTTAAGTATACCGTGCCACCTCCCTAGGTTTGCTACTAGCAGCCTTGGTATCTTGGCATAGAAGCGCCCTAATTTGCGGGTAGAACTTTTCATGAATATTCTGCAGAGAGGATATTCTGGACATAGGGGCAAGAACATTCAGTTTCTCAACTGCCATCTTGACATTATTAAGGACAAATTCCAAAGCAAGGGGGTCCTTGACCAGCTGGTTCCACCTTATAGTTTTGCCATTGTCTATTTTAGATAGGTCGCCAATGTCTTTACTGGCTATAATTTGGGGTTTCTCTTTCCCTGACTGTGACTCCGTATCTTTCTTCTGTCTCAGCGCCGGGACACTCTTTGAGTAGCTGTGCACTCTATATATCCACCTTTAACATAACATAACATAACATAACATAACATAACATAACATAACATAACATAACATAACAAAACATAACTTAACATAACTGCCAAACTTCCCACCAGTGTCAGTCACAAGACATTCTGGTTACTATTCGTCCTGTCTACTACTGCCATATCCATCAAGTTGGGCCAAAGATTTATATCAATTAAGAGGTAGTCCATTTGGCTCATGTTGCTTGATCTAATAAATGTTGGCCTTCCACCCCTATCTGAGTGTGTTCTGTCTTTTGCTGCGTGCAGATCGCAATTTAGCATTAAGGCCAGCACTTGCGCAGCTCTAGATGACAATTTCACATATTAATTTATAACAATATATGTACAATTGAAATATAAGGACAGAAAACTGCTCCGTCGGACACGCTTATTAATCGGAAACTACTTAGATTTATTTAACTGTTTCAAAACCTAAAGAAGGATGACATCACTCTGACGCCTAAAATAACCAAGGTCCATGGCCAAACTGAAAAAAGCTATCCAACGCATAGATCTATTTACTGATTCAAATCTGATCCTTAAGCCCATGAACCCAACATACTAATTTTGCTTCTGAATAAGCATGTCCTTCAAGTTATACAATCAAAACAGGCCTCAAATAAGGAAATTAATGGTGGTGCGATCTTTAGATCAAGAAATGTGCCACATTAAACATGCATTGGGATTGTTGGAATCAATCCACGAAGGGAGGGAAGAAAGATCATTTTGAGACTGTTGAAGGAGGTGAATTAGTATGCTATAGCTCTTGTTTACTACTCAATTCAATTCAATTCAAAGTTCCTTTATTCGGCATTTCAACAACACCATAAAAGTACATTATTCAAACTATATAAACATTTCATTAAAAAAGAAGCAGGAATAGATTAATCAAATATATGATGTAAACCCATCTTCACATTTTCTCCATTCTTAACAGTATCAAAAATCAAATTCATCTAGTTGACCTTAATCTTTCTGATAACCTTAAAAGATTTAGCACACAGAATAGTGTCAGGGCCCAGGGATCTCTAGACTCTTTTAAAGAAACAAGGACATCTCCAGCTGATCTTAAATTAGCTTTTTTTAAAAGAGGTATTAAAAAAAGCGTCTAGGTACTTGATAAAATGGGCATAATAATACAAAATGAAGGGTATCCTGTGGAGATCGATGATCGCAGCCACAGGGACCCTTTGACTCAACTGCATTAGTGAAACCCGCACGTTCAGATAAAAGATGATGAAGCAAATTGAGTCTAAAACGCGTTAATAAAAACCTATTGTGCGGGTTCTATACAAGGGAGAGATAGGGCTCCATCCCACTAGAGGGTTTCCCTGTCATATAGACCTGTACAGTGTGCTTATTCCTTTCCCTCATTTCTCGTGACCTGGTGGTAAGTTTGGAGAGCTTCTCATTTACTCTTGCTTGGTCTTGTTTTGGGATACTCTGTGGATTTGAAAACAAGTTTCCACATCCAATGCACTCCAAAGCCCCTTTCACATACTTTAGCCAGGGAATAGACATACCTTTCTCACTCCCCAAACAATCTGTAATAATCAGCCGCGACAGATTGGCATCCTGATTGACCCATAGTTTTAACCAGGCCATGCAGTATAATGACACTTCCTTCCCTCCCCTCAGTAGAAGGCCCCGTATCATGTAAATCGGTCTCGTGGGGTGTAGGTGATCTTGCCCTTGCCAGACTACCCAATGAGGACCGCTTATCCAAGAGTGGATCTAACGATAATCTCTTTTCAGTAAGTTCGATATCTTTAGACAGGGCGGTAGAAACTCTTATCAAGAAATTGTCTAGAGTACCCATGAGAGACCCACCAGTACTTCTCCCACAGTTTCCCACTGCAACTGGCGATGTAGTCATGGTTCACACAATCCTCTTCAATCAATGGATATGAATCCTTACTACAGTTTAGATGTTGTTTGACAGAACATGCAAGGGACTCACTGACATTTGGAACTGTAGTTGTTAAGGGGGTGGCCGTCCCGTCCTTGATCGGACTTGAACAGGCTTAAACTGGACCGCCTGGCTCGTCACACGCGCGTCCCACAATACGTGGGGAAGGTGCTGGCTTTATGCACCTGGTGTGGGCGTTTTAGGAGGGTTTTGCTGTGCCCCGGTGCCTTCTGGGCAATGTGGTCTCCTGGTACATTGTCGCACTTGGCCCCCAGCTGCGAGCATTTCCCGCGGAGCGGGAAACGCCAGAAGTGATGGTGATGCTCGTTAGGGGGGTGCATGGTTCACCTCCTAGACGTGGCCCCACTGCTGCTGCCAAACTCCGACTGCAGACTACAAAATCGGCAAAAGGTATTTCTCCTTACTACTTAAATAACCATGCTTCACTTTAAATATTCAGGTTTATTTATCTCCCTGAAGGAAATATCGAGGAAACTCCTGATCCGTCTTTCTCATCAATTTGTATTATCCTTAAGGTGTAAGATTACTTTTAGTTTCACACCCACAAGAACCTTTTCCTTACAGCTTTGTTTTTCTTGCGTTTCTCCATCAGTATTTTCACTTTGGATTTCAGTTTGCGATTGCTTGAGTGATGCACTCACCTCTTACATTTGACTTCAAATCAGAAGTTGCAGTGTTCAACCTACTATGGATTGAAAAACGTATACACTGTGTGCAGGTTATCAATGGAACTGATATAATAAGAGAAGGTAGTAAATGACTTTTGAGTTAATGATATTGAGTTCAATTTTAATGCAACATGAGCAGCAGGTGACAACTTAGTACAATCTTTCAGGCAGTATCTGGGATGATGGTCAAATAGTTAATGCAAGATAGTATGGGGCCGATTTACAAGTAAGTGATGCATCCGTAGAGATACGTCACTTTCCCTGCGCCACCTTGAGAAACACTTGCGCCACCCTGGATGCGCCGTATTTAAGTAATTCTGACGGACCTGTTGGCGCAAAAGTCACGCACTGCTGGAGCCGGGTCGCAAGCACGACCAAACTCCAGCAATGCATGGGAAGGCCTATCCTCACTGTGCTGTATCACTCCTTATGCCTGCTCCAAGCAGGCGTAAGGTTTTGACGCAGTAGGGTCCTAGAAGTAGCGCAGTGAAATCTTGTAGAGGGGAGACTTTCTAAAAATCACTCTTGCCTGTAACTGAGAACCCTTTGCCTCCAGGAACACGACGCTGCTTCTCAGTCTCGCGCTGTAAGCGCATGGTGCCTTTGGTTGTTGTTCCCCCCGCCGCCGCTAATAGTCCATCGAGCGGGGGGACTACAACCCCCAGAATCCTTGGCGGGATTCATCGCCCACCCACGCCCGCTTCCGTGCCCGGAGGCGCTAAAAACAAGGTGGCTACCTCCACGTCGCGGGACGCGCGCGGGCGACGCCGGGCTAAGGCCGGGCAAAGGGCGGCCCGTCTGTGGCCGTCCGGGGTTGGCCAAGGCTGGGCTGGGCCACCCCTCTTCATTTTGATCTTTCACTGAAGACATTGGACCTTGTAAGTAGGATTGTTATTGCTTCAACTCAGGGAAAGACATCACATATAAAGACTGGACAGATAATATTGTCATTTTCCGTCACCTTTATACACTGTTTCTGTATCCTGTATATTTAAGATGGTGATACGTTTAAAGAAAGGAAGGAGGTCCCTGGTGGGGGGAACCGTCCATGGGATTCGAGATAATTTTATAAATAGGGCCGCCTCGGTCCTGGAATACGAGATTGCTGTCACTGAGCGTAGATTGTCCGCCGAACTTCTCCAAAACAAACGTTCTTCCCTGGGAGCTATTCAGCAAGCAATTACCCCGATACAAATATGCCCAAATGATAATAGTACCACCCAGCAGACACAAATTGCTGATATCAGGAATGGGCAGATGATAATAATGTGATATCGAACCTACAATATGGATTTAGACCTGGCAAGTGAACAATAGAGCAGGGTCTAAACTTGGCCTTAGTAATTTCTAAATATATGCATGCTAAGAAGGGTAACATCTTTGTGACATTCGTGGATCTCAGCTCGGCTTTCGACTGTGTAGACCATGTGAAACTTTGGGCCACCCTAAGCACCATGGGCATTCATCCTCAAATTCTTACATTAATTAGAGAGTTATATAATGGTGCAGGAGCCAGGGTGAGATATGGTAGGTTTGGTGAATGTTCCAACAGGTTTGATATACGGAGGGGGGTGAGACAGGGGTGCATTCTTGCACCCCTTCTCTTCACCCTGTATATAAATTCTGTCGGGCAACACCTTGAAGAATCGCTGCATGACTACCCTTCAATCTCTGGAACACCGGTCCCTATATTCTTGTACGCCGACGATGCGGCTATAGTGTCTCGGACTAGGGTCGGCTTGCAGAGGGCCGTCCTTAAATTTACAGACTGTATGAGAGATAGGGGGCTCAAAGTTAACACCACAAAGACGTATACCATGTCTTGCGGAGCAGGGACAAAGAGGCTACCCTGTCCCATCTTCTTGGATGGGAAAAGGATTGAATGTATAGACAGGTTTTCCTGTTTAGGGATAAACTTTGATAGAAAAGGCTCTTGGTATGCAGCAGCGATGGCTAGAAACTTGGCTTTCTCCAAAGCGATAGGAGCTTTGAGAAACTTCGCGGTGAAACTTGGTGGACAGCCCGTGAGTGAACTCATTCAAATTTACAAGGCCAAATGCGTTTCCACAGATATTTACAGCTCAGGTTTATTGTGAATTGAAAACTTGGAAAAGATACAATGCTCCGAAAACCAGTTCATACGGTACATATTAGGAATCCCAAGATCAACAGCCACCTTTGACATACATATTGCAGTGGGCTTACCTTTTCTTTCTGATATAATTCATATAGCCCCCGTGTTGTTGTGGCACAAAGTTTGGGGTACACCAGAGACAGTTCTTAATAGTGATGTAATCATCGATTGTCTCAAGCTTGACGGTGTATCCAATATTAAATGGTTGATGCACGTTAAAAAGACATTAACTGAGATTGGGCACCCGGAATACTTCCAAAAACCAGAAAGTATGGCAGCTGTCCCCAGAAGAACCTTGAAAAAATTGGTACTGGACCACCTAGCTAACAAGAGGTGGGCTCTAGAAAAAACGAGGAGCACTGTGGTTGTGTATCAGTAAATTACACCCAGTGAAGGGGTACAACAGTACCTTTTATCTGAGCCAAGTTGTTACTCCCGTACACTATTGACGTGTTTCCATATGGGTACCTTCTTTCGCCTTGTTACTTTTCCTACATGTAACAACTGGTCAAGGGAACGTCTTATATGTCCCTGCGACGATATCTCATTTCAATAAAATATACACTCTGTCCTTTTTTGTAAATTTTATCAGATACCAAGGGGAGCTTTCTTGAAACCTATTTTAAAAGACTGGGGGATACGCACTTGTCGTGAGGCTTTTTTTAAGTTACAGTTATTTGAAAATGATTTTATTGTACAGGCAGTACCATGTTTTTTAAATCGTGTAATTAGGTTTCGAAATTCTATGTAACTGAAATGAATTAGCAATTAAGGTATTACTAGTCAAGGAATGTGTTTTGATATTGTTCTGTAAACTTTTCTGTGTTAATGCTATTAGCTAGCCCTTGCAACATGAATTTCTGAGCCTAGGTGACATGTGCAACTTGTTTTATCGTGAACTTTTTAATAGGATTTGTGCAAACTTTGTTTTACTGATTGCATAGCCTTTTCCTTTTTATCTATGTGAGAGTATCTTTTAATGTATGCTTTTATGATTTTCATGTGAAATCGAATAAAGCTTTTTGAAATTGAAAAAATTTAAATTGACACTACGTCACTTCTAGGAGGCTTTTTGCATGGGACAGGAGACACTTCATGGATTTAGCTTCTCTTCCTGGGCAAATTATGTAACTTTCAATGGTGCTGCTTGATCTCTCCTCTTTAGGAAACCCAAGTAGCCAGAACTAATGCCTGGGATGGTGGAAGCAGAATTTGGGGTGACTCTAGCCTGTTTTAATTGGAATGAACACTTGTGGGAGTCAGATGTGTTACAAAGAGGGTTCTGAGCTAGTCACATCAAAACAAATTGTCAAGAAGAATTGTCAAGTTGTGCCTAAATATATTCAGCACCATCCCACCAGGGCCGGACTGATCACCGGGCAGTTTGGAATACTGACGAGCTGGGGGTTGATTCCACTGTGGTAGGGACTGATTTTGTTCATGGAGACATACGTGTGCTTCAAAATAATTAAAGCAAAACGAATTTTGTTTAACACACCAACAGGTATTCATGAACGAAATCAGTCCCCAGCTCAGCAGTATTCCAAACGGCCAGGTAGCCTGTCCGGCCCTGCATCCCACTTGGTCCTCTAGATCATCAAATGGGCGAATAAGCCAAAAATTACGACATGAGAAAATGGATAGTTTTAAATACATTTCAATCCACCCCCTTAGAGATTAGTGTCCCCATCTTCCAACTCGATTGTGACCGGTAATAACTAAATAAATTTCCAATGGCAATCCACAGCAGCATTGTAGGGGCACAGTGTTTCATCTTCGCAAGACCAACTGAATGCCATAAGGCATTTCTGAGATATTGAGCAGAATGAAGACAAACAAGTCTGCACCAGGTATGCAGAGAACACAATCACAGTTCCCCACCCAGTTTCCAGGAAATGTGCTGACACTGCTGTTACCATTTGTGCTTATTCAGATGCAGCAGGCTTAGAGCAGCCTGAAGAAAAAACTCAAGCTGTTAAGCACTGAATACAAGTACCACAGGAAATACTGCACCATCATGCACCAGCATGACAGAGCTCTGAATAAAAATCATGTGCATTCCTGCTTGCACTGGTCAATCTTAGATATGTTCCAACTGTCTCAATTGAGGTGAACCTGGACTACAAGTACCAGCTTCCCGAAATTACCAAGCCCATTGCATTGGTAATTCTGGGTGACTTATTGCTGATTTTGACTTACCCTTAAATTATAATGTGGGTCTTTGTATCTAATGTGAGACTCTAATAAGATACATTTTGTCTTATGGTGTCTTGGTAACAAGTAGAGAATTCCTTTTAAGTGGTTATTCCTGCTTTCGCTGCCTCCAGAACGTAGGGGCATTATCAAGAACGGCGTTAAAATTATTGCTGCTTTAGCGGCAGGAAACTGCTGCTAAAGAGGCAATAATGGGCTTGATAATATGCCCTTGAGAATTCCAATAGAAGCCCAAGTTGACACCAGAACATGGGCTTGTATGGGAATTCACAAGGGCATATTATCAAGCCCATTATCGCCGCTTTAGTGGCAGTTTCCTGCTGCTGAAGCGCCGATAATTTTAACGCTGTTTCTTGATAATATGCCCCTAACTTGTTTCCGATTTTTCTTCTAATTTCCACTTCGACTTTTGAGTTTTTCCAACCTTGGCAACTTTTTCATTATCTTTCTCTAATGTGTAGCAAAATAATAATTCTGAATTTCTTTTTAGGGTACACTGGGTTGCTTTGAATTTAATTTTCTTTTTTTCTGGTGGCAAATATTTCACGTGTGAGATAATTTGCTCTTAGGATTATTTTCTCCTATGTATACTTGTTCATTATAAGCATGAGGCAGAGGAAACAATCTAAAATATGATGAAGTCATATGGAGGTAGGAAGGAAAGAAATACATTTTGCAGCAAACAGCAATTTCTCGAAGATGTCAAGGACTATACAGTTCAGGTATAATGATAAATCAGCATTTCCAAAAGGCATTTATTTTAATGGCGTAGGAAAGAATAAAAAAAGTATGGAGGCCTAGCAGTGAAAGAAAGATGGAAATTGGAGTGTTCTGTAGAAAAAGCAGCATTTTCACTTTTTGCATGTTTTTAATATGCATTTTGTATGTTAATGTTTAAGCACATTTATTCTTTGCTATGCAGAAAATCACATAAAAACATTCAATTTCCAGACCGCCAAAGGCTATGCTGTGCAGGTGAAAGCCCATCAGTGGTGAGTTAGGCAGTGGGCATGTCCAGAGCTAAGCCTTATGACCAATGCCTGTTCTGCATTTAGCCAAAGGTCATGCTCACTGGAGGTTGGGTGAAAGGCTTGGCCAGAGGTCAGGCGCTGAGCCCAACATTGAGGCGCAATACGCCTGCCGCAAGTTAAGTGCATGGGCTTTCTGTAGGCCAACGCCACTGCACATCAAGGTTGGAGTTCCATGCTGTAATGTTACATGGAATCTCATCTGTAATATTTGCAATATTTGAAATTACATTTGTTTCATTAAGTGTGAGGTCATGAGCATTACATTTGGTATAGGAGTTATGGGCTGCATATATCTATACCTGATAAAACACTGGATTTTGACAGATCTGGTAAGTTTCACAATCCATAACTTGCACAATAGCGCACCAAATGCAATGCAATGCCATCACCTCGTTTTTGATATGAGGTGCAATTTTAAATGCCAATACGTCTAATAAAGGAGAATACATTTCACATTTCTATTAACACTATCAATGAGATGACTATGAATGTAGTAATATTTATTGTGTGAGTATGTTGTAGAAGGAGGACTCACTGCCCTATGGCAGTTTTAATCAGTACCACAGTGACCCTCACATGGTTTCACACAATTAGTCTATTTAACTGCTGAGTAAGACCATTGTTGATGTCACAGAAAATACATGTATGGGTGAAAGGTACATGTCATTTGTGGGCTGCAGTCCGTAGTTACACCACCCACGTACGTGACATAAATACCTATCCTGAGTACCCTTGCACTGTGGCTGAGCTGCAGGTTAAATGCACTGCAGTGACACTTGGCAGGGGAAAGTGCCCATGCCAAGTAGGAAACACCTATTTTTACTTAAAAATACAAGTGCCAAGACATATATACATTTTTACGAATCTCATTGGTACACAGGCACAGTTTATATATAAAATACAATAAAAGAGTAGAAAATGATAGCCATTTTAAATCATCTAGTTAAAAGGATAAAAGAGAGCAATACGTTCCTAAGCCTCAGGCCTTCTAATGGTATGAGTTAATACAATGTATACTAGGTACAATCCAGACTACTGTTCACTAGCCAGCGTTAAAAAGAGACATAATAGAGCCATTTATCAGAATAACTAATGCCATTCATACCTTCCTGCTGTATCTTCCCATTACTCCTAAAAAGTGCCAGCATGCATGATCAAAAATTAATGCTGGTTGCATATAAAGCTGAAGATTTTTGTGTCCCAAGCCTTCAATTTTTATCTATTCGTGCCTTATATACTTTAAAACAATAGAAATTGTCAATTACTGACCAAAGTTAAGGAATCGCATTGGGACAGGTTATAAAGGTGGATGGTTTCAATCGTGCTTTCCTTCTGATTCCCCACATGTGGCTTAAAAAATTTGCTGTCGCACAGACAAACAAAGGTCTTGCATCGGTTTTCAGGATGCGAAGTGCCACACTATATTCTCTAGTACCCAATTGTTTGCAAATGGCAATGAGCCACCTGCTCCTAGGGACAGTATATGCTGGGCAAGCAAACAAGGTTATTACCTATACTTTCTCTAGGGACAGGGCAGCATGGACACCCCCTACTAGAAGTGGCATTGCCTTGCCCAAAACTTGTAAGTGTAATCAGAGGAATTATGCCATATTGAAATTGAATGTAGAGCTTTCTATCTTCCGGAACCTGTATCAAATCAAGGAATTTCTCAAGCGATCGCTGTTGCTTAAATTCTAGAAATTCCCCTGATAGTCTTCCTAGATTACTGTTCCTGATCTCATTTCTGAATACCCACTCCCAATACATGGATTTTAATTGTTTTTTGTAGTGAGGTCTTGAAGATGATTACAACCTCCTGTTATCTCAATGTTTTTTAGTAGAATGTTTAAGTTCTTTATCCAGACTATATTCTTTTGTGGATCCAGAGTGCTAACTTCTTCCCTAGCCAAAGCATATGGGCGCAGATTCGGGATCGAGAGAAATCTCAGCAAAAACAAGGGAGGACGTAATTTGGCCAGGTCCTTTTTTTTATCTAATGCTCATGTCTAATTTGAGGGGGAGTAGTGGTGTGCTTTAAGGAAGTGAAACTATATACCTCAGGTTCCCATTTTCACCTGTGATGAAATCATCCATATTATCAGAGCCCCGGCTGTGCGCTGCTCACAGCCGTAGTTTTATAAATGTCAAATGCTGGAGCAACCAGTTTAGTATAGGATCCTGAATGTTCCTTTCTCAGGGCTCCAACTGTCTGTCTAGAATTTAAGTTGGTGTTAGTCATATGGGTCTTCAAGGACATTCCCTCTGCCAGCTTTACACCCAAACATTAAAAATTACATACCCGCTGCATTTCTAGCCCTCTCTAATCGTAGAACACTTTAATCTGATTTAATATCATCTGTAGCCCACTTGGAATTTTGTAGACAAGAAATGTATCATTCGCAAAGAGGAGTGTAGTGATCTTCATGTTCCATAAAGAGGGAACATCAGCTGGTATTCTAGCTAAAAAGTCCACAACCTGATTGATGTATAGCGAAAACAGAGTGGGAGCCAACACGCAGCCTTGACCGGCGCCCCTATTTACGGTGATACAATCAGACAATTGGCCCTGATTGCACCATTGTGCACTGGCATAGTTGTCTTCATGAAGATGAACAATCAATGCCAGGATCTCCAGGGGCATCCCCATGTCTCTCATCACCTCCCAGAGCTTTCCACATCGCACTAAGTCAAATGCTGACTTTAAATCTAAGAAGGTGACATTTAGGCACCCTCTGCCTAAAACTAAGAGTTTCCAATAAATAAGAATGAACCTAAAATCTGGTCAATTGTCCTGGTCCTTTGATAAAAGCCTGCCTGTAATGGTGTTAGTATGTTCTCTTCAGTCATCCAATCCTGAATTCTAGCTAAGAGGGTACGACTAAACACCTTTTGAATGCAATCTATTAGGCTAAGAGGCCTGGAATTAGCCGGATTGCTGCGATCCACTTTCTTAAAAGCTTCGGCTCCCTTCCAAGACTCGGGAATTCGTGCTCCCCCTTTTATAGCATTAAAAAGTGACAGCATATAGTTTGACCAGTTATCTTTGTCGTGTTTGAACAAGTCACCAGGTATTCCATCAAGTCCCAGGGCTTTTGCAGCTACAATAGATTCAATTGAAATTTCTATTTCTTCCTTAGTAAAGATAACCCTCGCTAAGTTGGGTGGTAAATCTAAGAATAGCGTCCCTTTAGAGCAATTTGTCATACCAGAATAAAGTGCCCCATAATGCGTTGTGTTTTCTTTATTCCCTGTTTCTGTAGTTGACTTCCTCCTGGATGTAGTTTTCTTAATCCATTTCATTTTATTATGGTAGCAGAAACTTTTCTCTCCCCCTCATATACCTATCACCTATCCATGGCTATTTGATGCAGTACATAGAGAACAAGAGACTGGCTTTGCTCATAGCTATTAGAGTGAGAAAATTAGGCCTAGAAGCAATACTGTTTGAAGCTAGTGGATGAGCAATACAATTTATTAAACTATGTGTAAGTCAGAGCTATTTTTTTATGGCTAAAGTGAAGGGAGGGAAAGGATTGCAGTAGATTTGTGTGCCTGTAAAAATGTATTTTCTTATTTAAACCTAGACCCCCTCAAACCCTCTTGGGCCAGATATAGTCTCTACACCCATTCCTACTGGTGCTGCTGGTTTACTATTTTCTACTTCTCTCCTAATATGCATTATAGTGTTTTATAGTTTACATTTTCTCCATCTTCACCTTATCTACTTATTGTCCGCTTTTACTGTGCATACCTGCCTCCTTGTGTACTGTTTTCGATTGTATGGCCATCATTTTCTGTAGCTGACGTCTTCCCATCCATAGCTTTATTTCCTTGACTTTATTAAGTAAGCTTTTCCTCACCCCTCTTTGCATCTCTTGTGCTATTAACAGAGGATTGCTGGTAACGGAAAGAGGAATGCAGGCCTAAGGATTCACAACATGTAGGTTAACAGAATGCTTTATGGAGCAAACAGTCAATAGTACAGGATAAGAGATGGTCATCATGGGCCTCAACAGGATGTCAAATAAGTTTCCATGATGTTGTGACAGTGCAGCATGGAAGCATACTACCAATGTCATATGTCCTTTCTATTCCTTTCTACCCCTTCATTGTTTTTGAGATCCTTATTGTGATAAAACGTTATTATAAAATTGAATGGTTGAGTACTTAGTTTTAAAAATGTCAAGAAAACCTTTCAAATTCATATTCTCTAGATAGATGATTGATTAGAATAACCTTACACTAGTGAGGGCCCACTCCTGGGGGGAGACAGATACTTGGCTGTGCCTCCAGAAAATGTTGGCAAATGCAGCGGACTTCTGCATGCTGCTTGTCCTCGAGGAAGAGGAGGAGGAGGTGGCCACACTTGTGCAGCAATACCACTACCATCACCACCACCATCCACTGCCCTCCTTAATACATTTTTGCAGGACCTGAAGAAGGGCCATCAGGACTTTTCTTAAGAGACTGGAGTCTGTAGAGGCCCATTTTTATATAGAAGGAGAGGGTGAATCTATTGATGTGGGAGGTGAGGATGGGAACTTGTATGGCTTTTAAGGTGTTGTTTTTAAGGGTGTGGGGTGGCCTTGCTGTGGAAGGAGAGAGGTATAAGGACAACTGGGCAATAAGGACAGTGTACTTGTTGTTTTGTGAGTTTCTTGGTTCAGGAGGTGGGCCAATTTGGAAGGATGGTTTGGGAGTTTTACATTAATATCTGTCTTTGCATTAAAGGTCAGTGTAACATCACTGTTAATTGAACACAAAGCTGTCGGGAAAGCTCTGTTCCTGTCGCGATCTGCAACAGGGGTGGAGTTGCACAGGCTTAAAAGCACCCGTCTCGACGGAAGAAGCGCTTCACATTCTAGTTCTAGTAAGCGTTTAGTTCATATCCGGGCGGGCGGGAGGCGGGCAGTGCGTAACGGAGCATTGCGCAGAGTGCAGAGATTAGTTCCATCTCCGTGCCTCTCCGCTTAGACCCCTTATGCAACTTACCCCCACCCCTAGTTTACACCCTTGTTTCACATTACTCTGAGTGTAGTCTCACTCAGGATCTTTGCTTACAGGAACACAGAAGTTTCCAGTGACAAATCCTTGCTGTCCAGGTCATACTGAGGGACCTTCTTAATTTTTTCCTTTCCTTGTTTCCCCTCTTCCCTCTGCATACTGGTCTTGCTTTGACCTTGTTGGACGGACTATGTGATAGTGGGAAGTAGGAACCTACTCTTCAGTCTCTTGCTTCTCGATCCTGTGGAAACTTCAGGTTAGCTGTGATAGAAGTACTGCCAATGTAGTGATGAGAGGCTATCCTACAAACCTGCCACATTGCAAAGCAATTGCCACTCACTGTACATCTCAAGACCAAAACATGAAGCTCACTATGACTACACAAGCCTCCCACCTTTTATGGATTGATCAGGGTGCACTGCACCCATCAGTAATAGTTGTATAGTGCTCACTGCCCTTGACCTACACTCTGTAACTAGTGACTGCTAATGGGGTCTGTCGACATACAACAAAACAACAATTCCTCCTTCCTGAGGATGTATTTCTTACCTACATAGATTAAGCAATGCCTCCTAACTCTCCCAATTGGCCCACACCTCACTAAAGGATTAAGAGCATTAAGAGACTTATTAATGCTGGTGGTGACGGTCTGGCCCTAGCAGTGGATTTTACCCACACCTCAATCAATCACACGTAACCTGGGGGAAAGAGGGTTGAGGGGTTTCAGGAATGGATGGGTTGGGGCAATTGGGGAAAGGTGAGAGATAGACAATGACAACATTCATCAAGTTGATAAGCACATCACGTCCATTGTGTATGAAGATGACAATTCAGTTGCCAAAATGCAAACAGTCATTCAGCCCGTCCTGAGTGTGGACATAAAGATACAACTTGCAAATGCCCTTTGTGAATTCCCAAAGTCATAAACTTAGGCGTTTGGTCTAAGCTTAGACCAAATGCCTAAGTTTACCTTTGTGAAGAGGCCCCATCAAGTTTAAATTATCAGATCCTCCTAGCTACCACAACATGAATAACGCTGTGATTTCCTTTTCTCACCGGATACTTGTGCCCTGTTGCTCCAGTGTCCTAGGCTGCTTCTTGTGGGGGATGCCTGCAGCACTCGCGGTCGTTGACGCTCACACCCACAGCACCGCCATCACTGTATTGAGAGGGACTACACTACCCAGCGGCTTCAGTGGCGCTGTCCTAGCGCGTCATTGCTCAGCGCCAGGTGGCGCTTAAAAGCAAAGGAGGCACCACGCAGCACGGGACGCTTCAAATTCTTTTTCTCAAGGGATACTTGTGCCCTGTTGCTCCAGTGTCCTAGGCTGCTTCTTGTAGGGGACGCCTGCAGCTCTCGCGGTTGTTGCTGCTCACACCGTTAGCATCACCATCACCGTATTGAGGGGGACTACACTACCCAACAGGCTTCAGTGGCGCTGTCCTAGCGCGTCACTGCTCAGCGCAAGGTGTCGCTTAAAAGCAAAGGAGACCCCATGCAGTGCGGGCGTGCCCGGGCGAAGCCCGGGCGAAGCCAGACTCAAGGGCGGGCCCATCCGCGCCCATCAAAGCCCAGAGGAGGCTGGGCTGGGCCACGTTATTGACATTTCCAGCATTAAACAGTAAGCTTGTCACTCTCTGCTTGGGTCTTGGTCCTTTGAAGGGTAGCTGGGGCGCTGCCACTGTGTGGCTCCGAGGTACTTAGATTACCATGAGTAAAAGGAAGGTCAGGGATAGGGTGGTGGGCACTCTAGATACTTTGTTAAATAGAGCTGAATCTGTTCTAATACATGAGATACAGGCAACAGAGTGTAGGCTCTCGCTTGAACCCATACCAACTAGGGGAGGCCTAGCACCCAGAAACCCCATCCACAGACTAATACTGAATTAGAACCTGCCTGCGACATAACTTCCTCCAGCCTATTATGTGAGATGCCTCTGTCTCCCTCCCTGGGTACCCCGCAATTCAGCGAAGCATTCAGAGCCCTGCTATGGTAAAGACCAGGGGGAAGAAAGCTATAGAGGGGTCAGGGGCTGAACCGCCCACTAAAAAAGGAAAGGCCGTGGAAAACCAAACAAAACCCATTGTCTGCCATAAATGAATCAAGTGGGGTTTATGTCTTCGGAAACCCGGGTGTTAATACCCCAGACCCTAAGGACGCTGCTTGTACAAACATCCAGCTTAATCAAGAAGAATTGTGTTCACTATTAAGAGAACAAATAGCTGCCCTTATTGATCCTATTATTAAAAGACGAGACTCAGTCGATGCCAGGCTTAATCGAAGTGAACAACGTTTAGCTCATAGCAACCAAGGAAATTTCGTGCAACCTACTATTCAGCCTAAAGGGGGGGTCCAAAGTAGCACCATGGGGGTTGTACACAAGACACAGCTGGGAAACACGGCAAATGCCCAAATAAGTGCTGATCGGGTACAATCAGTGATGAGTGTAGTCTGTCCTCCCTTTACTAGTGCTAACAATGGTAGTGCTGCTCCCTTGATACAGCAGTGTGGGGCAGAATGTAATAGGAGGCAAGATGAGCAAGGCATAGAACAGGGTTCAGTTATGTTATCTAGTCTCCATCTTCCCCCTGAAGCCACACCCTATATGGTCATCCTAGCGAACGTAACCCCCTCCCCTCGGGAACTCGAGAGCACTGGTCAACGCTCAAAAATAAGGCTCTCTACTTCCTGAGTAAGAAGACAGGCATTAGACACGAACTATTTGATGAATTTAAAATGGTGCGACGTATTAACTAGGTAGGCCACTCTTTCAAATCTATGGCTGCGGACTGTGTGGTATTGAGCTTCAGGTCACCCCCCTTGGTTCGGAATATTTTAGAGATGGCTGGGCATTTTCCCCCTGTTGCAGTGGAAATTAGATTACTCCCCTTAGGGTTTTTCAATAACCGACGGACGTCACCTAGAAATAGGGAAGTACGGGTCCCCCATGGGGGCAGCAATTGGTTAAACTACCCCATTCAGACTAACAATCGCTTCGAGTTACTTTCAACACTCGAAGACAATGACTGACTGAGAGGAAGCGACACTGCACAGTGGGCCATAGGCAGTGGGGTTAAAACAATGGTAGTTAGGAACCCACTGATTGGCACCTGTAATAATCTGGGATGTGGGTGTGTTTCCCATCGGGATACATTGATAACTGGTTTAGAAAATGTACGCACGGGAAGTAAACTGCGGTACATCCCTATTGATTCTGAGGTACAACCTCTTTTAAGTTCCCCTAGCATAGGTCATCCAGTAACAATGGAAACAAATATGAATGAGGCAATGATTAGCATTGGGAATGAAGGCCCTAGTCCCTCGAGATTATTCATGACCCTTTCCTCTTGGAATATAGCGGGCCTAGAAGCAAAATCAATGTCCACAGATTGGTTTGCATACATAGAGGGTACGGATGTACTGGATTTCCAAGAGACATGGTCCGTAGAAGGAGTTTTCCATGCAAGTTATCTAAACTTCCTTAAGGCAGCATTAAGGGGTCAAAGGGGTAGACCAGTTGGTGGGTTGACTTGTTGGGTACGGCAATTCAAGGGGATAAGGGTGGACAAGGTTTTTATCAATAGCCCAGATATTTTGGCTATAAGGGTCAGTTCAACAAAGGGCCTCGATATAACCATTTATAATGTGTATTCGAGGGGCCAACCTGGTGGCAGGAGTTCTATTGCCATTACAACTTTAGAAAGCCATCTGTCTCAAGAGATCAATAGTAGCAATCAGATCATTGCCGGTGATTTTTATACCTGCTTCGAACCCCTGGATTTCGAATATGGAAGGCTCAGTGAGGATGTGGATGCATTATGGGGTGTCCCTCACTTGGATCTCCAACCCATAAGGAAATGGTCTGAGGCCGCCCTTCAACTGAAGGGGTTGTGTCTGGAAAGGGGCTTGAGAGTGGCTAATGGAAGGACAAAGTCTGATAGGGTGCTGTGACTTTTGATAATGGTAGGTTTAACAGCTGTATAGATTATATACTTGCTAATGTGGAGCTGTGGCCTTTAGTCCTAGACATGGAGCTACAGAGTAGGCCTGAAAGCGACCACAACCCCCTGGTTCTTAAAATTAATGATAGAAGCTTTTCTAGCTTTTCACAGAGGCAAGGCGATAGCTGTCCAAATATGTTAACTATTACCAATGACCAAAGAAGGGTTAGGTGGGCACGGGTAGCCACTAATGAAAGGAATGTTGCGCAGATCAGGGCTATGGTTTCGGGGTCCTTGGAAAAACTTTCTGACTGGGAAGTCCCAGGAGGTGCTAAATGCTAAACTATTGGGTGTTCATAATGAACTTTTTAGTGGGTTGAAAAGGTTTTTTATAAACGCAAACCCATGTAAAAAGATTAGTCAGCTGAAGCCAAGCTCGTGGTACAATAACACGTGTAGACTTGCCCATAAAGCTTTGGTGGAAGCGATAAAATTGAGGTCTCAGGGTAACATCAAGCAGGACAGGGCTAAATATAAAACAGCACTAAGACAAGCAAAGAGAGACTGGGATGAGGAACGATGGAAGGATCTGTTACATGCCTGTAATGGGAGAAACATGATCCAATTCTGGGATCTATTCAAATGGGGGAATAAGACACAGTCAAAAACCCAGTAACCACGTTGAACCTCAGCATTGGGCATCACATAGTAGCAATGATGCTGCCCCGCCCATTTTAATTGATAACCCATTGGAGTTCACAAATGGTGAGGTAGAGTCAGTGTTAAAAATAATCCCGAGTGACAAGGCTCCGGGGCCAGATTGTATTCCTGCTGACTTATTTAAGCAGGATCAATATTTATGGGTCGCATATATAAAGCTATTAGTTAATGCTATAGCTTGTGGAGCTCCGCTCCCAGCATATTGGTCCGGAGCAGAGATTATACCGATCTACAAGAAGGGAGATTGCTCTGCTCCGGCCAATTATAGACCCATTAGTCTAATTGATGCTGTGCTAAAGATTGCTGCGAGATTTGTATTGGGCAGGATACAGGGATGGAGGACTGATGCCGACATCTTGACACCCTTACAGGCATGGTTTCGGTCTCATATAGTGACCCTCGGCGAAGCCTTCAGATTTGTATTAATTTACTGGGAGGTTACTTTAGGCGGGGGTATGCTTTTTGTAGCATTTGTGGACCTAAAATCCGCTTTTGATATTGTCCCAAGGGTAAAACCGTGGGAAGTACTACTGAAAAAAGGGATGCCCAAAGAGTTGATTTCAATATTTTGGTCAAATTTCACTAACACAATCATGCGCAGGTTCGTTGGGGCAAACCAGGTGAGGTTACTGAAAAGTTTGAGGTGAGCAAAGGCGTCCGACAGGGGTGTGTGCTGGCTCCCACCCTGTTTTCCTTATTTATTAATGGGGAGGTCCAGTACTTTGTGAACCACCCAACGGATGCGGCAATGTTAGCTGGCATGAAAGTACATGTTCGCGGAAAATACCTTGTTAATATCCAAAACGAGACAAGGACTGCAGTTGGCACTGTCTCGTTTTGAGATGTTTTGCTACGAACATGAGCTTGGGGTTAACGTAGGTAAAACTAAGTTTATGGTGCTCCATGGGTCAAAGTCAGTCAAAGCACATGTTTTCAAGGATGGGGAACTACTGGAGCAGACATGTTTTTACCTACCTTGGTGTCACATTTAACGACAAATTGAGTTGGAAGCCTCAAGTTGATATCTTAGCGCTGAAACATGCTCAGCTAGCCGGTGCCCTAATTAAGGAGCACAGGTTGTCTCTAACCAAACCTATTGCCCATATTGTTAAAATTTATGTGGCCAAAATTTGCCCAGCCGTCCTATACGGTGCCGAAATTTGGGTTTTTTGCAATTTATCCTCACTTTCGACAGCCCAGAATAAATTTAGGAGATCAATAGTGGGTCTGCCCCAATCATCCCCTTGAATACCACTGCTTTTTGATCTTGGTTGTCAGGCTCTTCAAGATGTTGCACTCTATAGGCCGCTGGCATTCTGGAGGCGCCTCTGGTTTACTCTGGAGCTCCACCTGTATGCCAGGGCGCTGTTGGAAGTAAGGGGGCTAAGCCGCTCATATAGGATCCCATGGTTGACTGGTATTAAATCCCTGATGACTGATATGGGGATGAGGAATCTTTGAGATCACCCAGAGACTGCTGAATTTCCATCAAAAAGGTCTTACAGAGCAGCGTACTGGGAGCTGATCAAAGTCAGGAGATTCTCCTCCCATATCAGCCAGTCTCTGTCGAGAGGCTACCTTGACATCAAGGATGAGCCCCTTTTGGAAGGCTATTGGGATCTTATATCGAAGCAACAAGATCGTAAACTTTACCACCAGTTCAGAGTAGGAACACTACCCTTACGTTGGCTAAAAAGCAAATGGGATCCTGCTATTAGCAATAAGTGCTTCTTTTGCCAAGACCAAATAGAAAATATTGTTCATTTCTTATTTGTATGCCCTGTTTATCACAAACCGAGGAGCACCTGGTTGAAACCAGTATGCCTGTCCATGGAAACGAGATCAGCGATGGTTGCAAAGAGAATATTGAAAACTGATACCTCCAACCTCGCTGTAATAGGAGTAGCTAAGTTTCTGAGCTGGGCATGGGTACTACGTGATCAAAATGGGGGGGGGGGGGGGCAAAATAGCTACGTAAAGTTTTAAGCTGGGCCTTGAAACCAGGGATGGAGTCGATAATATCCAAATAGAATTTATAACTATGATATTAATAGATGTGTAAAGTCTTTATGCTGCTTTATATATTTAATTCTTTTTTAGAATTGGATTTAAAATGTAAATATATATGTACCTATTTATTAACTGTGTTGGTGTAATAGCTGTAAGTTTTAGATCTCGGATAATTTTTTATGTATTTTTTTACTACGAATGACATATGTAATATTTGATTATCACTGTCTTTTATGATGAAGAATTGCAATAAAGACCTAACAAACAAACAAATAATATTTTGGGTAATACTCATTGGCACACGTAAAGTACCAGCTCCAACTGTGGTGTCTATTTACTGATGCATCTGTTTTATCCATGGAAGCTATACACAATAGGGTACTGTCTTTTAAATCTTTGCTGGCAGCCCAGTTAGGGAATAAAACATAGGGTAGGGATGGGAGATATTACATTCTTTTTAGTAAATTGAGGCTTTCTGTTACGCCAGTCTGTAGCAATTTGCTAATTTCAAAATCTACAGTTGAGTTGACGTTGAATTAGTCTTTCTCAGCTCTTACTGCTCATCCTGGCCAAATAAATGCATTTCCATTCTTGATTGATTTTCAGTGCCAATCACACTGATCCATTCCATTTCAGTTTATTGTTTACAATAGTCGATGTAAGCTGCACATCAAATATAAATTAAATCAAATTATCTTTTTAACCCATTCTCCTATATGTAACTTCTGTTGTATTAATCTGGAAAGTAGAATTCAGCCAAATTTGAGATGTCAGATCCATTGCCCTCGTCATTTACGGTTGTTTCAGGAGCTCTATAAACTTTTGGAATGAAGAGTTTGTTCATTTTAATCATCTCTAATCTCTAAGCATGGGCGAATTTTGCGAATTTGCGGTTCGCGAATTTGCGTATTCACGAATTTGCAATCCGCAAAATCCGCGAACTCTCGCAAATTTGCGGATTTTTTCTTTTTTTTTGTGTTCACAAGGGTTTCTGCCAGTTCGCAAGGGTTTTGTACCAGTTCGCAATTGGGAACTTACTTGTCGGCTCGCAACGGTCAAAACTATGTTGTTTCTACGTCTGGTTCATCATCACAGGTTCACAGCACCCTCTGTTTCACCACTGCCACCCTCTGGTTCACCCATGCCACCCTCTGGTACATCACTGCCACCTTCTGGTTCATCACTGTAGATTATGGGGGAAAAGCAAGCACACCTGCCCTGCTTCAACTGACATGAATTTTTTTGGGGTTGATTAATGTGTCACTGAATTTAAACTTCCAGTCTGGCACCTGCTTCCTTATCTGTAATTTGCTTTCTGTTGCAGTGCAATTTTTTTTCACAGGACCTTTGTGGCCTACTTGTAGCTATTCTTTGAGCCTGCTGTGAGGGTCAGAGCAGGGTCATAGAATAGTTGCAAGTAGGCAACTGAAC
This sequence comes from Lissotriton vulgaris, assembly GCF_964263255.1. Classification (NCBI taxonomy): domain Eukaryota; kingdom Metazoa; phylum Chordata; class Amphibia; order Caudata; family Salamandridae; genus Lissotriton; species Lissotriton vulgaris. The sequence goes on along the minus strand of NC_141693.1, from coordinate 532,700,676 downwards.
TCTGGAGGGGCCCCTCAAGAAGCACTACAGGGAATGGTTACTAATGATGAGTTTGAACTTTTGACCCTGCTGAGTGCTTTCAGTTTTGCAAAACTCGTTTTTCTGCAATTTCGCGGGATTCGCGGGACGCGAATTTGCGCGAGATCGAATTCGGAAGCTGCGAATTCGTGCGAATATGCAATTTCTTTTTTTGCGGCATGTTAGTTCTCAAGGTTTTGTGCGTTTTAGCGAGCCGCTTGTAGCGCAACAACACGAAGTTACCCTCACAGTCATTCACGGGCGCGGCCATTTTGTTTGCATGACGTATATCCGTTTCCGGGCGCTATGTGTAATCTCGCAAAGGGTGCGGCTCGCTAGTACAAGTTTGCGTGTGATCGCGAGGAAAATCTCGCGCGAACTTACCCACGCGGTCGTGAACGGGCGTGGCCATCTTGTTTTTCATTCATTGCCATGGTTCTGGGCATGCTTTCTGTATCCTCTGTCAATATCTGCCATCCTTTGCTTGTTTGAAGTTTTTTTTAATCTATTTTACTTATTATCTATCCCTCTATTTTTCTAGCTCTATATTTTTGTGTTTTCTGCTACTTTTGGTTAATTTTAAACTACTTTTTTAAACTCTTTTCTTTTCTTCTTCCCTATTCTATTTCTTCTTTATTATTTACCTTCCTTTCTGCCCAGACCATGGTAAAGGGAGCCGGGAAGCAGCCTGAGAAGGGGAAGGGTCCCGCACCCCGTGCCCGGCTCCCGTGTGGGCGTTTGAGGGGGGAAACAGACACAGCCCGGGAGATCTTTAAAGCGGAGGAGGTGGCTGCACTAGTCTTTTATGTCCAGTGCCGCCTCTCCAGGACCATCATGGCAGGTGGCAAGATCGCTAGCGGCTACGGGATACGGGAGCGCCGGAAGCGGTGGGAGAAGGTGTGCCGGGCCATGTACCAACACTCTCGGGTCCGGCGCACCTACAACCAGGCCACCCACCGTTGGAAGGATCTCCTGGACCGGGAACGCGACTTGATCGACCTGCTCGGCCTCGAGATCCCCGGGCTTGGTGAGTAGTAGTAGCTATTTCTTCACTACTCTGTTTTCTCCTGCAATAATGCTGCTGATTACATTGTAGGTAAATTATATTTCAAAATCTTCTGTGCATTTCAGGTGCACTGCTCTCCTTCTCAGTAGCGTTGCTACTATGCTTATTTGTTTTCGATTTTGTGTTCATTTCATTGGCCTGAGAAATGATGTATGAGTGTAGTTTAACACCTTGGCTGCTAGGGGGTTTTCCCCTTCTGTGCTGGATATGCATGATCCCCATTGTTCATGATAAGGTCAGCTCGTCATAAGCACAGCGCAGGTAACACCCATGACAAGCTGACCTTGTCATGAGCATGGAAGGGGTTAAAGAACTGCGTAATGCTAGACACTAAGGGTCAGATTTTTAATTACCGGCGCATCCCTGCAAAGTAGCAGGGATGTGCCAGTAATTGTGCGCCACGCCACCACCACCCATGGTGCGCTGTAATTACAATCCGGCGCACCATGGGCCCAAAACGTCACTGAAGCGTTACACGTCTGTGCTGTAAAGGCGGCGCATTGCTGGAGTTGCGTCGCAACGATGGCGCAGCTCCAGCAATGCTCTGGGGTGCCCTATCTCCCCAATGCTGCATCAAGCCGTACGTCTGCTTCAAGCAGGCGCAGGGTTTGAGTCACGCAACATTGTCCTAAAAGTGACTGATTTAAATCTTGTAGATTTCCCTCAGCCACTTTTAGGATGCGTTCCTGCACAGGAACGCCCTCCCTTGCGCCGGAAGGCCCCCTGATTGCGCAGGGCTTTACAACGTGATGCATCTCTCATATGCGTCACGTTGTTAATATACGCCGCACCATGGCGCCTCTTTTGTTCTGCCGCTGCATCACAAAAGTCACGCAACAATGGAGCAAAAGAGCCGCAAGGGGCTTCTAAATCTGCCCCTTCAGACTCAAGTCCAGTCCTTCCTTTGTACACCTGGCAATAAGAAGAAATAGTGGTGGTGGATTGATAGTTTGAGTATTTTAATGACTGCTTAATGTAGTAGGAAACTTTTTAGTGTTGTCGCTGATCTGCAATCACGATGGACTTTGTCTGTCACTTCGCGTGCTGCGGACTGCTGCCTGCCAGTCCTAGACAAACCTTTTTAGTAGTTTGTTTAGTGAGTTACATAACTTTCCAAGGCGACGGTCCGCAAATCAAGCAATACTAATATCGTAGTAGACCACATGAGATAGGTCAATATATCCCGTGGAATAGTTGTCTATTTGCTATTTCGCCAAAATATTTTGTTATTGTTCTTCTCAAATGTTTGATTTGGTTGACAAATATCATCCATGTTTTCTGGTCTTTCTTTCTTTCATGTTGTACATCAGCTCCCCCCAGGGGCAAGAGGGCATTGGAGGAGGCTGCTGCTGCTGCTGAACAAGGCCAGGATCTGTCAGGCGTGGGCTCCTTTGCTGGCCCTGGTAAGTTTTAATTTTAATATAGAGTACCTATTTTTTCCTAGCGTTCCTCATTCGATTTTTTCTAAATCGTCTTTGATCTTCTTGTAGACTGTATCTAAATTCTTATCCTTCCTCGACTATGACTCCCTGTGGTATTACTAGATTTTTCTTATTAGTCTGTCTGTGTAGCTAACTAAGATTGCACATTTGGCAAAATGTGTAAAACGAAACTCCCATTCTAGTCAGCAATAGATCTATGCACTGAGTGCAGTCCTCTGGGATTGTCCATAATGTCTTTTCAAGTCTTCTAAATGTTTATGCTTTGACAATTACCAACAATAAAAAGGTGAATGACCACCAAGAAAGAATAAGATACTACTTTACTTTTGGTTTGGATAGGAGGACAATCCATACTACTACTGTTGCAGGGACAAATCTGCACAAACAGAACTATGGACACTAAATAGTGCACTGTTTATCAATTATAATAGGCGCAGGTAGACTTTCCACATACCTCAGTGATATCAGACTTTGAAGTAGCTCCTATGCCCTCCCCGTGAACTCAGCCTCGGTCCTCAGATTTTACTGTTTTAGGGTTCTCTAGCGCTGGGATACCTCCGGGTGACTATGCGCTTTATAAAAATAAATAATAATAATAATAATAATAATAATAACCCCCAATATCCTTACTGACTAGATAGTGTGGCAGAGTCATTTAGCTCCCGAATTTATCGATAATTGATCTCCAATGATGAGTATCCAACGCTGGACAAGAGTACGGAATCAGAGTCCAGAAGTGTCAGAGGCACGGACTCATGCTTGCAAATTGCAAAAACTTTTGCTCATTCACTCATGAACAAAAACCACAGAGTCTATTTAAGTTTTAAAGCTTTAATAGAAGTAAAAATATTTATTAAAATCAAGCTTGTCATAAAATATAAACGGTTGATTAAAAATGGAAAAGTGCTTATAGTGATTTATTTCACACATTTATTGTGGGCGAGCCGAGCCCTCACCTGGTTTGAACTTTTATTTTTCTTTTTGGTGCTGAATCGTTGGTCCCTCTGTCCTAGTGGTGATGATGATTTGTTCTTAGAAGTGAAGCTTCTGTCTGTTATGAGGAAAATGGTGCGTGTTAAAAAGCAAGCATTCATCAGTTGTGCCAAAAAGTGAAGCAAGACAACACCCTTCCCTGGAAAAAGGGACATTTTTACTTTAGAGTAGACAGTCACAAATTATTAGATTGGTTTCTGTATTCACATTTCTTCATTCCTAGACAAAATACTAGTGAGTGGTGTATGTCTATGACATCTAACATTCTTAAATGTACTATGTAGGTAGAACATCTGGTGCTGGGCCCAGCGCGGAGGTGGAGGAGGAAAGCTCTGGGGAGGAGGCAGTGCAAGTGCCGGACCAAACTGCTGTGCGGGTTGCCACGGTAGTGGCGGGCAGTGGTAAGCTCTTATATTCCTCACTTATTGAGATTGCAGACTGCATAGTGTCCTCCCCGTGAGAAAACGTAAGGTTTGTATTGTATTGTATTGTATTTATTATTTATTACGCGCAGCTGTCACCCTACGGGTATCCTGGCGCCCAAACAGGAAAAAGTCAGATGGCACAACAATACACTAGCTGTCATGATATATAGAACAGCCGCCAGAGCTATTAAATAGAGTTACGGAGATTATACTTTGGCGAACAGCCAGGTTTTCAGGCTCTTTCTGAAACCCAATAGGGTGTCAATTTGTCTGATGTTCTGAGGAAGCTCGTTCCACAACCTAGAGGCAGAGGTGCAGAAAGCTCTGCCTCCCATCCTCGATCTCCTGATCCTGGTAGTAGCTGCCAAACTCTGGCTAGCAGAGCGCAGGGACCTGGAAGGTCTATACCAGGAGAGCCTTTCCTGTAGAGGGATAGGTCCTGTGTTGTGCAGGGCTCTGTACACGATACAAAGGGACTTGAAGGCAACTCTACTCCCGATTGGCAGCCAATGTAGATCTCGTAGCGCCAACGTAGTGGAGGAACCACGAGGTCTTTTAAGAGCCAGCTTGGCCGCTATAGACTGGACCCTCTGGAGCCCCTGTAGAATATATAAGGGGGCCCCTAAATATAGAGAGTTACAATAGTCTAGTCTAGCCAGAATCACACTCCTAACTATTAGAGGTCTAGACTCATCAGGCAGGAGGGGCAGAATCTGTCTGAGTGCTTTCAACAATCCATAGCAGACACTGATGGTTTTATTGGTCTGGGAGGTCATTTGGAGATCCGCATCAAACAATACCCCTAGATTGCGCACAGTCTTAACTGGGATGCAAGGTTCTGCTCCCGGCGCAAGCCTGATCTCATGGGAAGGTTGTTGACTCAGTTTGGCTGACGTACAGTAGACAACCTCTGTCTTCCCCTCATTAAATTGAAGGGAGTTTAATGTCAGCCACCTGGCCACCTTGTTCATGCAGTTCTGGAAGGACTCCATGGTCACCGCCTGTCTTCCTTCTAAGGAGAACACCAGTTGTGTGTCATCGGCATAGTTTATCAAATCTATACCGAAGGATTTAATCATGGGGATCAGGGGCTGCAGATAAAGATTAAAAAGAATGGGGCTGATCGAGGAGCCCTGAGGGACTCCGTGACTGACCAGGGACTTGGGAGATGAAAAGGGTGCTAGGGTCACCACCTGTTGTCTACCTGTCATGTAGGATTGTATCCACCTCAGGGCCTTGCCCTTCACGCCAAGTTTTTCCAGCCTGCTTAACAGAACTGCATGGCTAACCGTATCGAATGCGGCCGACATGTCCAACAGCACCAGGACTGAGGAGTTGCCATTGTCGGCTCGCATCCGGAGAGTGTCCAGCATGGTTGCCAATGCAGTTTCTGTTCCGTGGCCTGGGCGGAAGCCAAATTGGTCCTTATCCAAAAGGCAGTTGTCTTCCAGATAACCTGACAAGGACCTACTGACCACCTTTTCCAGAATTTTTATCGGGTAGGGCAAGAGGGATATGGGCCTAAAATGCGCCGGAATTGTAGGGTCCAGCGAAGGCTTTTTAAGCAGGGGGGTGACCACTGCCTGCTTCCATGCTTCCGGCACTATGCCTTCTTCAAGAGATTGGCGACAGATCTGATACATCCAGGGGAACAGCTCTGGCCCATATTCTTTCCAGATCCTGTGCGGAAGAGGGTCTAGAGGAGACCCAGATGACACATTCTGGGCCAGTGTAAGAAAGAGCTCCTCTGTAAGAGGGGTGAAATTTTCCATTGAAGACGATGTTGATGAGGGTTCCTCTTCTTCAGTCTGTGCCTCTGTATCTTTGCAGTTATCCCTTTCCTCCTTCAGCCCCCCCACAATTTTAGCAATCTTTTCCTCAAAATAGATCGCTATCTCATCACAGAGTTCTTGTGTGGCAACCACCTTATTACTCGTACAGGTGGGATGTGAGAGATCCCTTATGATATTAAAAAGGGTTTTGGTGCTGTTAGGGGACTGAAGAATAGTAGTGGCATAGAAGAGTGCCTTAGCTTTGGCGATGGCTCCTTTATATATTGCCTGTTCCACTTTCAGTTGTTTTTTATCAATCTCAGAATAGTATCTACGCCATTTCTTTTCTGCCTGTCGGCGTGCATTGCGTAGGGCTTTCAGCTCCTCATTAAACCAGGGAGCAGATGGTTTCTTCTTATTCTTTATAATTTTCAGGGGTGCAAGTCTATCCAGGGTCTTTGTGATTTGATTACAATACTTTTGGTAGTTCAAGTCTACCGAATCCTCTGGGTCATAGGAAACATTACTCATAAAGACAGGCTTTGTTTTATCCTTTGGTAATTTAGACCAATTCCGTCCCTTCCTATAAGTCACCGGTCGCTCACTTCTGTTCCCCTCGATAGATAGGGAGATCTGGAAGTGGATTAGGGAGTGGTCGGTCGGTTTGTCCAGAAGAGAGACATGAAGAAGAATGATTGACATATAGTTTGAAACGATGGATGCCTGGATCATGGTACTATCTGACTCTTAGATAGCAAATGTGTATCTAGAGAGAGTAGACGGTCACTGGATGAACTAAGTGTTACTTTGAAAAGCATGTAACACCACACCCGCACGTCCGTCCCATTGTAGGAAAGGCAAGGAAAAGAAGTTGTAATTTTGTCCGAATACTACCATGAATAGTAGCTGTAGTTTGTATTGCAAGCACATCATATATCCGGCTATTACGATGGCCACTCACTACCTCTGTTAATAAGTTTAGTAGAACTCGGTCATTCATGTGTGGATGTATCACTGTTCACTCAATAAAAAGCAAAGCACCTAAAGTCATCCCATCTGTAAGCAAATACATACCATGTGCAGTGATAGATAATCAGATTATTTATCTTCTTCATTTTCCTTTTCTAGTATTCATTGGCACTGTAGGGTGAAAGTTAAATTAATTAAGCAGTAGCCCTTGTAACAGAGTATTCTCAGTGCCACCCATAATAGAAAAGTAAGAGCATCACCACCTGCATGTACTGGACTGGTAAAGTAACGCAAGTCTGTCTCACTCATCATGGCGGGCGTCTGTTTTTCTCGGGTGCAAGTTGACTGCGCTGGCATTATGCCGGCTTGCAGAAGTTAACGTACCAATTTTGCTAAACAAGAGAGAAGAAGAAGAATAAGACTGGTGTACTGTCATAGTAGACTCTACTGGAGTGAGTCCATAGTGCTCGTAGAATTGATTCCTTAAACTCCCACTAATGTTAGCGCAAGGATGAAGAAGTGGGAGGTTAGATAGATACTGGCCACAATAGTTATGTACTGCGCTTGCAAGTTGCTAGTTCTACTGTGACACAACGTTCTGCTGAATCATTTTGTGTTAATCTTAAAGAGCATTGGTTACAGACTATGTCTTTTTCTTTCTTTAACCACTTCAGTGCTAAGGCACCATTAAGATTTACATTAGTTTTCCATTGAAATGAATGGAAAGTTCATGACGAGTTACCCTTGTCATTAGCAGCCAAGAGGTTATATAGATGCTTCTTCCAAACCAACACAGAAGGAGCTGGCTAGACGGGCCAGGCAACGGAGGCTGGAGGCCACTGTCGCCGAATATCGGCGGCTAGTAGCCCAGGAGGAGGAGGACATGCAGAGTAAGTCTACAACATCTACGGCGACACCTGCATCCTCCGCCGCGCTCCCTGGGTCAGCCAGTCAGCGCAGCAGGTCTCCAACGGTACGGAGCCTGGGTACCGCAGCCACCCGCCACCGCCGAGCAGCAAAGAAATCAGCTGCCCCCCACAGCAGTTACAAAAAAAAGATGCACCGCCTTACCCTGAGGGTCTCCTACCTCGAGCAGGAGCTCCTCAACACCAAAACCCTGCTCGAGACCCTCCGCAAGGAGCATGCCGACCTGGCCCGGAAAGTCAACAGCAGCAGCCAGCAGTAGGAGGAGACTGTCCCTTGCCCCTTTTTTAAAGACTTCTGGGGGGTGGGAATTGGGAGTTGGGTTTTTTGGACTTTTCACAGACATTCGTTGGGGTTAGGGAGTGGGGGTGGGTTGGGTCTTGCGGGAGAATATTTTTGTTAGGGATATAAATATACTTTAAACTTTATCATAGCATACATGTTTTTTTTACTGCTTTTGAGGCTGGTGGGTGGGGGTTTAACAGTAAGTTTGTTTTCCTGAAACTTAAGTGGCATCTTGATTCAAGTTGTGTAATTAATTGCCCAAATGTTTTCAAAACTAAGTGCCTCTCACAGAGTAAGTGAATTCAATAGTCCTAGGACTTTACTAGTACTAGCATCAGTCTCTCGTCTCTCCTAATACTCCATTATACTTCCTCCCCCCAAACGCTTATCTTGCCTGTAATTTGTGTTTGGAAATAGGGCTAGGCACAGGGATGGCTGCACGGCAAATGGCGATTAAGGTTGGCAATCCTGGGCGGATGAAATGTCATCATTGCGGTAGTACTAGTGGTGTTACACAGTGTCAGTTGCAGCATCTGAAAAAAAAGAAAATGAAACTTTGTTTGTCCTTACCGTAGCATTAGAACGGTACAATAGAGAATAGCAGGTGACAGTACACTAGAGCAGTGCCACAATGTAGCCTAACAAATGGTAAAGTATTGAAAGTATAACTAGTACTTGCGTTGAATTTCTTTGACATTGACTACTACTACACGAAATAGTACCGAAGGTGAAGGACACAGCAGCGTAATAATTTGCCACGTCTAGGAGGAGGATGTTCTTGATGACCAATCAAGTTGATGGCGCACATGAAAATCTGCTTTCATTTGCCAATAGTGAGTGAGTGTCAAGCTGAGTAAGAATAGAATATATCCTCGGATTCCTTCGCCAGCCTGTTGCTATGACCTTATCCTCCCCAGCAAGTGTGTGGAATTATTGCTGTCATTTAGTCACACATCAATCAAAACCACACAGCCCCGGGGGAAGAGGGTTAGGGTTTGGAAAATGGATGGGAATGGGGGATTTTGGGAAAGTTTTGTTGAGAGAAAAAAAAAGAACAGCATGGACAAACAATAATTGAAGATAAAGAAATCTTTGGGTACAAAGCTAACCATAAATCTTTTAAGTGACATAAAGGAAGTGCATGCACTACTGCATGCATGGTTACTGAAAAGTAAGTAGTACTTTCGACAACCGTGAATGAAAGAATGAGACAGTACAGGGCTGCAGTACTAATTACGCGTTTTCACTTGCCTATCTCTGCACTCAGAAAAACACTTCTTACATTAAATTAGGTTTACAAAATAGCACAAGTAAAACCTATAGAATGGCTGTAGGGATGAATTTAGAAGCAGAGATCAAAGAAATGCAGAGTCACACTCATAGAAGTTCACAGCAATAACATTACTTAAAAGATAATTAGAAAAGAACGGATACTGTATCTGTATGTTGTTGTAGTTGTCCTGTTGAATTTGGTAAGTTGCATGCATCAAACCATTCCTCTTATTAGCGGGACTCCTCCATTCCAGCTGATGCTCCGTCCATCAATGTTGGTGACCAGAAGAGACCCTGTCCACTGCCTGCCTGGCGGATGCTGAATTGCGGCTCGCTAATGTGAAGCCTGACTTAATCCTTTTTTTCCCATTGCACAGACTGAAACCCAGCCTGTAATTATTGATGGAAAAACAGGAAGTGATATTAGAACACCACGGACAAATAAATATAAGGTATGTACGCTGTGTAGTGCAAAAAGTCACACTTAAAGTTTCCTAATAGACAGTACAATATTTTTGAAAGTGCGTACTCTGTCTGAGTCTCCTTTTGAAGGATAAATAAGTATGGGCGAATTAATTTAGCGGATCTTTCCCCTCAAGCTAGTTGTACTGTAAACTGTGTTTTACAACAAAATTAGACCTTCCCAGCAGTGCTCCCAGACCCTTACTAAACCCAGTCGCAAAAATGTAGAAGACCCCCAATCAGATCTCAAAAAACAAGGCCTAGTAGAAAAATGGTGACAAAACGTGCTTTGAAAGTAAAGTAGGCCCAAATCCCCCCTTACCCACCGTGGATTGTATTCAAACCACTTGCAAGCAAGCAAAAGTATCCATACCCAGCATCGCTCCAAGACTCGCAAACATCCCCACAAACAGCCCCCGCCCAAACACATGCAATACAATACTGCTAACCCTAACGAGCCCAGAGCTAAGAATAGTGGCAAACGCTTTCTTTAACTAGGCCAAATCCCCCCTTTCCCACCATGGATTTTCTTCAAACCACTTGCAACCAAGATTACACATTCCCACGAGTGCTGTAAGACCCCAGAACCCAGTTGCAAAAATCTAGAACACCCCCAAACACATGGAATACTGCTGCTAGTGCTAACCCTAACGAACCCTAAGTTACAAAAAATGCAAAAAGGCTTTTCAGCATGGTTTTTGTCAAAACCACTTTTATCCGGTATTAGACCTTCCCAGCAATGCCCCAAGACCCGCCAACCCACCCGCAAAAAAGCACAACACCCCCAAACAGCCAAAAAGCAAAAATGGAAAATCTCATACTTACAATATTTTTCGCCCTTCTTTCAATTCTGTCCAAACGCGCTGTGCAGCTAGGCCATACCTCCCGTTTTCTATCATGGATTTCTTGAAAAACAAATGCAATCAAAATTAGACTGTGCCAGCAGTGCTCCCAGACCCCAAAACCCACCCACAAACACCCGGAACCCCCCAAAGAGCACCTCAAAGACAAGCAAGTCAGCAAAAACGCAAAAAAAACTTCGCCTCCGATTTTGTCCAAACCACTTTTATCCGGTATTAGCCCTTCCCAGCAATGGCCCCAGAGCCATCAACCCAGGCGAAAACAAGTAGAAGACCCCCAAACAGCCAAAAAGCAAAAGTACAAAAATGGGGACTTAGGCCCACATGCATCAAGCATTTTTGGAGTCGCAAACGGTGCGATTCCTTAAAATCGGCCGTTTGCGATTCCAAAAATGCTTTTTTGGATACATCAAGCAATGTTAGAAATCGCAACATTTTTGCGATTTCTAAAGTTGCGATTGCTTTTAAGAAATCACAAATTTGCAATTTCTTAAAAGCTATGCATGATTACTTTTGAAATTGCGAACTCGCAATTAGAGGGATAAATTTACCGAGTAGTTGAGCCACTCAGTAAATTTGCAAAAAGTGTAAATAACGCAGAAAATGCATTTTTAAAGCATTCATGTTACGGACACACATGTCCTTAGGACATGTGTATGTGCAACATGATGCGAAAAATACATTTCAGGGGTGCATCGGGGGGTCATTTAGACCCCCCTCTCCACCCTTGAAATGGATTGATGAATTGCGATTTTCAAATTGCGAATTTGCAATTCCCATTCATTCCTATGGGCATTTTGGCCCATAGGAATGAATGGGAATTGCAAATTCGCAATGTGAAAATTGCATTTTTTATGCGATTCGGTAAATATAGCGATTTTTACCGAATTGCATAAAAAAGGAAAAAATAATCATGCATAGGCTTTTGCGATTTCTAAATTGCTAATCGCTATTTTTCGCAATTTAGAAATCGCAAAAGCCGATATTGATGCATGTGGGCCTTAGTCATTTTCAGGCCGATTTCCAAAATCATTCAGCGCGTGCTCTGCAGCTAGGCCCTAACTCCCCTTTGCCACCATGGATTTTCTTCAAACCTCTTGCAATCAAAGTATCTATACCCAGCAGTGCTCCCAGACCCCGAAACCCACCCACAAACACCAGGAAGCCCCCCAAACAGGCCCCCAAAAACATGATAGTGAGCAAAAAGGCAAAAACATTTTCAGTCTGATTTTGTCCAAACCCCTTTTATCCGGTATTAGATCTTCCCAGCAATTGCCCAAGAACCACCAACCCACCGCAAAAAAACACAACACCCCCAAACAGGCAAAAAGCAAAAATGGAAAATCTCATACTTACAATATTTTTCGGCCTTCTGTCCAAACGCGCTGTGCAGCTAGGTCATGACTTCACTTTTCCACCATGGATGTCCTAGAAAACAAATGCAATCAACATTAGACTGTGCCAGCAGTGCTCCCAGACCCCGAAACCCACCCACAAACACCAGGAAGCCCCCCAAACCGGCCCACGAAAACATAATAGTGAGCAAAAAGGCAAAAACTTTTTCAAGTCTTATTTTCGCCAAACCACTTTTATCCGGTATTAGACCTTCCCAGCAATGGCCCCAGAGCCGTCAACTCACCCACAAAGAAGTAGAACACCCCCATAAGTGCAGAGTCTTTCTTCATTGGGCGTAATCCAGCCCTCTGCTTTGAGGGAAATAGGAGTCTGGAGGAGAAGGATAGAGGAGCATGTTCTTGTGAACTTGTGAACCTGAGGAATGCAGACTGCGGCACCTTCAAATCAATAAGCAAATAAGTGAAGACAGTTCCGCTGATGGGCTTGTTTTTGTGATTAGGTGATTAAAGTTTTTATTTATATTGACTTTTCAAAACAAAGAAAGACATACACACAGGAATAAAAGTGAATAAGGATGAAAAAGAAAGTTATTGATTCATTGGCTCATTTTAAGGGCTCGGTGTCAGGGAAAAAGAGTTTGTCCTCATACTCTGCGAATTCAGGCGGGAGTAGGTCACCTAACAGAGAAGAAATTCCCTCATCTAAGTTGGTGTCCTCCTCGTCTTCTTCCGGCGTGCATTCTCGTACTTTGTAATCTGGTGGTATGAGGTGCTGATTCATCTTGATCATTGTTAACCTCTCCACCTTTTTGGGCGAGAGGCGGGTCCTTTTGCAAGTTACAATGCCACCAGCAGCACTGAAAACACGTTCAGAAGACACGCTTGCGAGTGGGCAAGACAAGTAGTTTATAGCCAGGTTGGATATCTCTGGCCTCAATTCATTTTTCCCATGCCAATACGCCAATGGGTCATCATGAACATAGACCTCTGTTGAGTCATTCAGATAGTCCTGCACCATCGACTCAAGGTTCTCCACGGTTCCTCCACTTTGCTTACTTTTTGCTGGGACCTTTTGAGAAGCAAACCCAAGCTCAGTTAGCCAATGCTCTTCTTCACACAATGTTACTGTTGTGTCTGGTGCAGATGATCCGGTTGCTGGTGTCTTTAACGGCTGAGAGGTCCCTTCTGCCACAGCCACAGGTGCAGAAGTGGATTCTTTTGACTCGGGATGGCCTGCTGATGAGATGTACTGCCTTTCCCTTCAATTTCCTGCCGTTCTCTTTCAAACCTCATGGCTGACACAGCTAGCCAACATTTGTACATTAAATCTTCTGCATCACCAAAAGCAATGAATGCTCTGCCTGCCAGTGTCTTTTTGTAGCGTGGATCCAGAATAGTAGCACAAATGTAATGCTGTTCTGAGTGGATCATTTGAAGACGTTCATCGCCAAGTAGGCGCTGTAATAATTTCTCCGACAAATCAAAAGCTTCTTGCTTTTCTTCATCTTTTTGAAACATAGAAGACACTGCCTTCAGTTGGTGCTCTAGCATGCGCAACAATGGGATAGCTTGTCCAAAATTACAGTCCTCCCTGCTGACTGCACGCGCGAAGACCTCAAAAGGACGAAGCATGTCTGTAAGGCTTTTAACTAGCTCCCATTGCTCCAAATCTAGCCTCAGGTCCTTCATAGCTGTACCCAGTGTTAAGAAATACTGATCGACTACCGTAAACTGCTCATACAGACGCGCAAGCATGTAGAAGGTTGAGTTCCAACGTGTTGCCACCTCCTGGATGAGTGCTTTCACTGACAGTCGACGTTCATGTAGCAGGCCCCTCAGATGCTTCCGGGCCTAAAAAGAATGGCTGAAATGTGTGCACATTCTTCGGCAGGTGGTCAGTAACTCGCACACTAGACTTTCTTCACTGAAGAATTTTTTAACAACCAGGTTTATACAGTGCGCCAAACACGGCACTCTGAAATATTTACCCAGATCCATGGCCTTAACTACATTGGCGCCATTATCCGTGGAAACATAACCAATCTTGCGTTTTTTTGGGGACAGCCATTGAAAGACCTTTGTGTTAAACTCCTTCAAAATGTTTTCTCCTGTATGACTTGTCTCCATGCCAAACATGGCTAGTGTTGCATGTTTCCGAGCAGCTTTAAAAACATTGTCCGGGTCAACACCTGCCCTTAGCTTTGCTGTAACTCCTGAAAAAGAGACCCAGTGTGCAGTGATGCACATTTAATCAGTGCCTGCGCCACTGGCCCACATGTCTGTTTTCAGATGTATAGTGTGAACAGCACTCTTCTGCAAAGCTGCCCCAATCACCTCCAGCACATGTGCATGTAGTGCTGGAACCGCAACTCTGGCAAAATAGAACCGGCTAGGAACCTTCCATTTAGGGCTGAGCGTTGCCACTAATTCAAGAAAACCAACCCCTTCCACAAAAAAAAGGGAAAAGGTCCAGAGCTAGCATTTTAGCCAGCTTAGTGTTATACAGACGCGTCAGTGAGTGGTTGCGTTCAAATGGCGCATCTAAAAACAACATGCTTCTAATGGTGGGCTGGACCATGATTTTACGGGATGATGATGATGACTTCTTCGGCCCAGTTACGCTCTGTGATGATAAACTTTTTCGCATTGGTGTCTCACTCTCTCCCACACTCTTAGTGTGGCTCACAGGGGGTGTGCTGCTGACAGGGGTACTGGGTATAAGTGAAGATATGTTTGACGCTTCTTCCTCCTCATCATCATCAGATGAAACATCAACGGGTACAGTTTGTTGACTTCCAATTCGGGCTTCCTTGATCTCCTTTAGGTGCGCATGCCATTGGACAGTGTGCTGTCTCTCTGGCCTCCGGTACCATAGTTGGTACCAAGCTTACCACGACTAACTGCAAGCTTACAAATGCTACAAATGGCTATGTTTTCCCTTGTTGTGCAAACACTAAAAAAGTCCCAAACTGCAGACTTCAAATGTCTGTGGGGGGCGGAGGAGGCGATACTGGTGGTCATGCTGCTAAGGCCAGATGAAGTGGAGGATGTGTGTTGCCGAACTTTACTACGTTGTGCACTTGCACCACCACTAATTGAGGTCGAGGTGGATGGAGGTTGATTTCTTGATGTGCCCCTACTTCGGGAGGAACAACTATTGTGGACACTTGTGCCCCTCCATGCACCTCTGCTTGCGCATCTCCTTGCGCTGCCTCGCCTTCCACATGTACTTGGGCTTGTACTTGCACATGTGGTTGTTGTTGCGGCTGTGGTTGTTGAACACTCTTCAGATGAGTTACAATTCAATTCAAAAAGTGCTTTATTCGAGTATTACTCATAAAAGCAAGACATACAAACATATAATAAACATCAATTAAATTTACAGTCAATCGGACAAAGCACATTACACAGGTTAGACAATTAAAAATTATTACACAATATAGTCAGTTAAAAAACAGTGACACATCATATATATAGGTGCAAAAAAGCATTACCGTTAAAAATTACCAAAGGGGGGATAATCATAATAACAATTAAAAATCCATAAGAATTCATTTCATTGAAAGTTCAAAGTTCCAGCCGATGACACATTAAATAAGCATGTACATAAACAGAGAATAGACAAAAAGTCTAGCAGTCTCTGGACAGCTAAAGGATTTACAGAGAATAAACATTAGTTTAGCAGTCTCTGGCTATTACTAAGCTGTTACAGAGAATAGACAGCTGTCTAGCAGTCTCTGATCAACTTGATGGCGAGTAGTTAACTTACCAACAGTCTCTGCCTTAAAACCCATGCCCACCCCAAATACTTTGCAGTTGCAATATTGATCCATTCTTCAATAGTGGATTTTACAATACGCAGTGCCACCATGCTACTTTTTGTACCCAAATTCCTACACATGGGAGCCAACCAGGCTCGCCTTGGGGCGAAATATACTGGGCAACAAAACAGAAAATGACCTAGAGTTTCTTTTCCTACCCCACAGGCTGGGCAAGATGCAACCCCCCCAGATTTCCATTTACTTGTTAAATTACGAAGGGGCAGCGAGCCTGCCCTTAATTGAAATAACAGTTTCCTGTCCAAGGGGTTCGTTATATAATCCCAATACTTTTCATAAGTGGGATACATTTTAACTTCTAGGTAATTAGTGGCCATAGTCCCAATATTAGCATTAAGCATGCTCCTATTGGCGACATATTCCCAAAAAATGTCTTTTAAAACAGACTTAGAGGGAAATGAAGCCCCAGCAGGATCAGTCCATAAAGCGTACAGTCCTAAATTGAACAGTGCAGTCTTTAGTGTTTTAAGCCATCTGATTTTATTATAATGGTCAGCTTTAATAACATCTATAAACCCTTCTGCGTAGTGGGAGAGCTCTGGCGTAGTCCAAAGTCTACGCCAGAATAGTATCGGACGTAGTTTTGCCTTTTCCGTAATTTCTCTTCTACCTAACTCATAGCGCAGGGGCAATAACGGACCGCTCTGTGGGGTACCTGTCAATGACCTCAGGAATTTATTTTCAGATAGTTGGAGTTCATGGAGATTTTCGTACCCCCATAACTCCGCACCATACAAAGCAGACCCAATTGCCTTAGCCTCATATATTATCAAGGGTGGTTTAATGGGTTTTGTCAAAGACTTCCTATGCTCCTTGATTATAGCGCCGGCTAGCTGTTTGTGCCTTAATGTGGCGATGTTAAGATGTTGCTGCCATTTGTTGTCATTAGAAATCAGAACCCCCAAGTAAGTGAAGGATTTTACGACTTCCAGGGTGCGACCACTCATGGTAATTTTTGATTTAAAATTTCTATGTGGGTTAAAAGCCATGAGTTTTGTCTTAGACGCATTCACCTCAAGTCCATGATCGACACAGAACTCATCAAATATTACCAATGCTTTTTGCAAACCGCTAGGGGTTTTTGATAAAATTAAGGTGTCATCGGTGAACATTAAAATAGGGACTTTCTCACCAGCAAGAGAAGGGGCATCAACAGCCCGAGATTGCATGCGGGAAACGATGCCATTAATGAATAGGGTAAACAAAGTAGGGGCCATTGAACATCCCTGCCGAACCCCGCGCTCAACAGGAAATTCGGCAGTATCATTCCCGTATCCTCCCCATCTTATTTTGGCATAGTTACCCTCATGTAGTCGCATAATTAAAATCAACAGATCACCAGGGACCCCTAGTGTCTCAAGCACTTCCCACAGTTTTGCTCTAGGTACCAGGTCGAAAGCAGCCCGCAAATCAACAAATGCTGCGTACAGGCTGCCTCCGCCTAGCACCACGGTCTTCCACTGTATCAGTTGGAAACGGAAGACTTGATCCACAGTACTGGTTGCCCTCCGAAAGGGGGATAGAATTTTGCATTCATCAGCCCATTCAAGCAACCTATTGACAATTACTCGCCTTACTATCTTCTGAATGGTGTCTATTAAACTAATGGGGCGATAATTACCAGGCTGTGCTCGATCTCCTTTCTTATATATAGGGATGATTAGAGCACCCCGCCAGGTTGATGGGATATCTGCCCCTCTGGTGATCAAATTTATCAACAAATAAATGTAATTGCACCATCTATCAGTGTCATTCAAGAAAACATCGGCGGGGACCCCGTCAATACCAGGGGCCCGTCCGCTTCGAACGGTGTTCAGTGCAGTAACTATTTCGCTCTTGGTGAAGATGTCATCCTTAATTGGTAATGGATGCAGACATCTTCGATCCACTACCTGATCTCTAGAGGCATACTGTTCGCTAAAAAACTTAACCAATGCGTCCTGGGAGACATTATTAGTGCTAGCCTCTTCTATCCTATCATGTCCCCATTTTACTATATGCCAAAACAACCTGGAGTCCTTTCGATCACTTGCATTTTTTAAGTTATTCCAGTGAGCCTCATCCCAATCCTTTTTCGCTTTTGCAATGCACTGTTTGTAATGCTTTCTGGCAGATCTAATAGCCTCTAGATTTTTGTTTTTGATGGCATCACCCAAGGAGGTTCTTGCCAGCCTACATTCATGATTGTACCATCGTGTAGGTCTACAGGCACAGATCTTCTTTTTATTTACTGGTTTCAGAAAATGACCTTTAATTTTGTTGAAAAGAACTTCATGGACCTCGGTGGCAGTGTTATTGCTAGGAGGGAACCCAGCTGCACCCTCAAGGGCCATGATAGCCCTGTCAGTTGCCATACTTATTTTTTCCAAAACCAGCTGGTCTGTTTTCACACTGGTCCACCTCAGCCTGCGTAAGTCATTTGTAGGCACAATCAATGGGGGTAAGGGATCAGCAGAAGCATTAAGAGCAGTAACATCAGACAGCCACCATTTATGGAGAACACAAAGAGGGTTGTGGTCGCTCTCTAACCTTTCCGTAACCTCCATATCAATAATAGATGACCACAGGGGCATGCTGCATATAACATAGTCAATACGGCTCCTGGATCTTCCGTTATTAAAGGTCATGGCTGGTACTCTGTCTGACTTAGTACGACCGTTTAAGGCCCTTAGCCCGTGCTCAAAGCACATAGCATTCAACCCCAGGATGTCCTCGGTCCAGCGAGTTATTGGGGTTAGATCAAGTGCAGGGATTTCCCAGATCTTATCTTCCTCCGCATCTAAAAAAGCCTCACCAGTATCAAGGGGTTCAAAAGTACGGTTTAGGTCGCCTGCCAATATAATGTTATTCCCAGTAGAATGGATACCTAGGTAATTATACAGAGACGGTAGGACCACTGATTTACCAGCACTTCCTCCTCTAGCATATAAATTATATATGTCAATGCTGGTGGATGAGTCCCTCGAAAGTCTAATGAGTTGGATGTCTTTATGATTAAGCTCCAAATTTTTTACCAAGATCTTCAGGGACTGTCGAACCCATATAGTGAGTCCTCCCATCGGTCTCCCTTTGGGACCTTTTATGGCCGGTACATAGTAATTTAAATACCCCAAAGCAAAGACAGGATCACAAGCCCATGTTTCTTGGAAAATGCAAACATCATACTTGTTAACAAATACGAACCATTCTCCACAGACCATTTTGGAACTAAGCCCCGCTACATTCCAGGATAATAGATTCCCGGGGGCGTGCTCCACACTTGTTACAAAACAGTGGTCAAACCCAATCGAATTTGTGTCAACATTAACAGTATCATTTACAATTGGATAGGTTAATCCTACTGCAACATCAACATTACAAGGCACATTTGAAGTACCTATGGCTCGACTAGGACCCTCTGTTGTGCAAGCGGCTGAAGAATTTCACAGCAGAGGCATACGATTAGTTATTTGTCAATCACAAGCATCTAAATTGGAAAGAGCAGAGAATCTATTTTCTAGTCCCAGACCCCACTCAACGGAACCAAAATTCTTACAGCCCCTTTTAGTTACAACATTCCATTTTGTTCTTAAAGTGCTTGGATTGGGACCTCTGCCTTTCCGGGGGTAAAAGAAGTCAAGAGTCAGTGGAACAATAGAGGTAGATCGTCTCTGTGGAGGGAAAATTATTAGGCAAGATGTTTGGTAAAACCTCAGGGTCAGACAGATTGAGCACGACGCAATCGCCCTTGAACTTTTTTTCCCTGTTCCCAATCCACTCCACTCTTCTTGCATTTACCAATTCTTCAGCTAGCTGCTGTTTGCCCCACGGGGATATGGCCATGTTATTAGTTAGCCAAGATAAGGATTTATTTAGAAGTGATGATGTTGTTTCAACTTCACCAGGAGCCAGAGGGGGCACATTTGCCAGTACAAGAACTAGTGGCGAAGCTTCCACCACCAGCTCAAATGACCCAATCGAAGTATTAGGTTCACCGTTAAAATCAGCGGAGGGTACAGCACCAATGGAATTATCCGGTGGGTTTATCAGTGAAGCCACTGTGGGATTTGGGGCAGCAATAGGAATCAGTCCGTTGGATTTAATTGATTGAATGTCATTAACCAAAGGTTGAACACTGGACGTAATAACTTCTGGGAGTTTCCCCACTTCACCCAGAGTTTTACCTAGCAGACCTTCCAATTTGGTTACCTCAGCGGCTAATTTATCAATTCTGCTTATCAAAGGTTTAACTATCCCTTTGATTTTTGTGTCCATCAAGGTGCAAAATTTCTGAAATTGAGCATTAGAGAAGGTCACATAGGTTTCCCCAGTCAGATCGTCTTCCTCCTCATCAGAAAGTTTTCTTGGTGGTGTTGCAATTTTATTTTTAGCTGACCTTAGTCCCACCCGTTTTTGTATAGTTTTTCTTTTGGCCCCTGTAACCCTTGGTGCCGGGATGGGGACAGTAGAAGGGATAATAGGTTCGCAGGTCGTTGGGCTCACAGTCACTACTTCATTGTCACTGTTATCTTCAGTACTGGCCACCGTGCCGCTGGGCTGGATGGTAACAGTGTCTTGGGCGGAAGTATGTGCCACTCCCGAGAGGCTACTATTTAGCAAATCAAAGGGGTCCTCTATCTCTTTATCTACTAGTGGAGATTGTGTAGATGAATCCAGGCCCAAAGAAGACCTTCTATCACTATTAATTTTCGCCACCACCTGAACTAAGTAGTTCTCCATAGTGTTAGTGGCCGGTGTTAGCTTCCTGCCAGGCATATATACAGATGGTTTTATCTTCACAACAAGACTTAGAAGGTAGTTAAGGGGTAAATATGTTACCTGAAGGTCGATGGAACAGTGATCGTCTATAGACCTGTGGAGGATTGGGCAGGATTCCTGGCCCAACCCAACCTTGTCCGACCTCGGACGGCCTCAGACGGCCCGCCCTTTGCCCGGGCTTCGCCCGGGCGTCCCGCGAGACGGGGGTTGCAGCAGCTTTAAGCGCCGCCTGGCGCTTGAGTGACGCAGGAAGCGTCTCCGAGGATTCTGGGTGTTGTAGTGTGGAAAGAGCAACCAGCGCCGCTCTCCGCTCGGCGGCCGGACCCGGTGTTGGAGCTGGGGTCTGGCGGCGGGAGGCGGGCGGTCTAGGTCTCAGAGCAGCAACAAGAAACCCTCTCTCCTCGCAACAAGGGCGTCCAGACAACAGCGGTAAGCCTCTATGAAGATTCCCCCTCCCGACCGGGGTTGCAGCAGCTTTAAGCGCCGCCTGGCGCTTGAGTGACGCAGGAAGCGTCTCCGAGGATTCTGGGTGTTGTAGTGTGGAAAGAACAACCAGCGCCGCTCTCTGCTCGGCGGCCGGACCCGGTGTTGGAGCTGGGGTCTGGCGGCGGGAGGCGGGCGGTCTAGGTCTCAGAGCAGCAACAAGAAACCCTCTCTCCTCGCAACAAGGGCGTCCAGACAACAGCGGTAAGCCTCTATGAATATTCCCCCTCTCGACCGGGGTTGCAGCAGCTTTAAGCGCTGCCTGGCGCTTGAGTGACGCAGATGAGTTACAACAACCTGTGTTGATTGAGGGACATTGCTGCTACTTTCTTGCAATGGTCGATGGTGATTGAACAACTAGACTAAGTGCCTCTGCAGCACTCAAGGGCTTGGACTTAAGTTGGCGTGGTGGTGGTGGCACTGAGCCCAATGGAGCAGGGGTGCTTCTCCCAGCTTGGTCCCCAGCAGATCCCGCTGCTTCTGCAGGCGAATTTTTGTTTTTATTTGCAAAAAATGTGGGGGGCGGCACACCAGTCACCTTGGTAACTTGCTTCTTCTGCTCCTTACTGGCAACTTTCTTGCTAGAGGAGCTACGGGGAACTTTTTTTGGGGCCATCTTCTTCAGATGTCAGAACAGCAGGCCGCAGGTGCACGAGTTGCAGAGTTGTCTTGTCTGTGGCCACACGTGACGTTGCGTGATGTTATGCTGCACACACACCGCTGCAGGACTTTTTCCTGGCACTGGTGGTTCTCTTGTGCACCTAAAAGCAATGGAAGACAGAGGAACATCAGTTATACACCCCAAAAAGTTGAAAAACACATAAAAATCAGCACAATCCCTTGCCATCCATGCCCTCAATGATGTTTAAATTCAAGACACCCCACAGAAAGTCTAGGCCCATGCACCACTGAGTACCCCTGGGCATAATGGATGAAAGCTAGGCAAAATGGGTGCAGGCCTGAGAACACTGCCTGCCTTCAAAATGGCCCCTTGCCCCCAGCACATGGCCAGGGCCTGCCTGTACCCGCACTCAAAATGGCCCCCACCCACATGGCCAGTACCAACAACACCCCCAAAAAGTCGAAAAACACATAAAAATCAGCACAATCCCATGCCAGCCATGCCCTCAATGATGTTTAAATTGAAGACACCCCACAGAAAGACTCAGTCCATGCACCACTCACTAGTCCTGGGCAAAAGGCCCCAACAGCAGCCAAAAAAATTGAAAAACACACACATATCAGCACAATCCCATGCCATCCATGCCCTCAATGATGTTTAAATTCAAGACACCCCACGGAAAGACTAGGCCCATGCACCACTCACTACCCCTGGGCAAAAGGCCCCAACAACAGCCAAAGAATCGAAAAACACACAAAAATCAAAATCACCACAATCAAATGCCATCCATGCCCTCCATAATATTTACATTAAAGAGACCCCACAGAAAGACTCAGTCCATGCACCACTCACTAGCCCTGGGCAAAAGGCCCCAACAGCAGCCCAAAAAATCGAAAAACACACAAAAACCAGCACAATCCCATGCCATCCATGCCCTCAATGATGTTTAAATTAAAGACACCCAACAGAAAGACTAGGCCCATGCACCACTCACTACCCCAGGGCAAAAGGCCCCAACAGCAGCCAAAAAAATCGAAAAACACAAACATCAGCACAATCCCATGCCATCCATGCCCTCAATGATGTTTAAATTCAAGACACCCCGCAGAAAGACTAGGCCCATGCACCACTCACTACCCCTGGGCATAATAGATGAAAGCTAGGCAAAATGGGTGCAGGCCTGAGAACACTGCCTGCATTCAAAATGGCCCCTTGCCCCCCCGGAACATGGCCAGGGCCTGCCTGTACCAGCACTCAAAATGGCCCCCACCCACATGGCCAGTCCCCATCAACACCCCAAAAAATAGAAAAACACACAAAAATCACCACAATACAATGCCATCCATGCCCTCCATGATGTTTACATTAAAGAGACCCCACAGAAAGACTCAGTCCATGCACCACTCACTAGCCCTGGGCAAAAGGCCCCAACAGCAGCCCAAAAAATCGAAAAACATACAAAAATCAGTGCAATCCCATGCCATCCATGCCCTCAATGATGTTTAAATTCAAGACACCCCACAGAAAGACTAGGCCCATGCACCACTCACTACCCCTGGGCAAAAGGCCCCAACAGCAGCCAAAAAAATCGAAAAACACACAAAAATCAGCACAATCCCATGCCATCCATGCCCTCCATGAAGTTTACATTAAAGAGACCCCACAGAAAGACTCAGTTCATGCACCACTCACTACCCCTGGGCAAAAGGCCCCAACAACAGCCCAAAAATCGAAAATTCCAAAATTGTAGTTGCAGCAACTGTAATGCCCCAAACAAACTTACTTGTGAAATTTCTAATCCAAAAGTGATCCAAAGAAAGTCAAAAAGGCCTCAAATCCAAATATCCAGCAGCATCCACAAAAAGTAATCCTTCCAGGTCAAGATCCGAATGAAAGTGACCAGCACATGAAGAAAGCACTGGGAGGAGCCTGCTGGACAGGAACAGGAAGTTGGAGACTGTGGGGCACTTACTTCCTCCCCCCCCCCCAATGGACTCCTTGCAAAAAATGTGCAGGCAAATGTCAACATGAGGAGTTATTCTGATAAAAATCATAATTTTCAGAAGGTTTATGCTGCTTGCTGGTGGATTTCTTGTGCAGAATTGCAAATTTTGCAATTTCGGGAGTGCGAGATTGTTGCTGCCCGCCGAATCTACGTGTTCGCAATTGCGAACTCCCACGATACGTGATCACGGTGTACTCGCGTCGACAAACTCTCGCTGTGCAAGGTGGCAAGCCACGATGACGTAATCGCGGTCGCCAAACTCCCGCGGGATCCCGCAGCAAGATTCAAAATGGCGCAGCACACGCAAAATATCGAGAAAAACAACTTGGCAAACGCTGAATGACGGAGAGTGAACGCCGCGCGCCGCAATATTGTAAGACCAAGCAAAAAAAACCGCTGCATGTGAATTTGCAGATTTTCGGCAAATTAGCGAGAGTTCGCGGATTGCGAACTTACTGAAAATCTGAAAATTCCGCGAGCGGAACGGATTTTACGCCCATGCTTACTAATCTCTCAACATTTTTAGGTGATAGACTGGCCCTATTGACTGTGACAATTGGATGCACTAAAACACACAACTAAGCTGCACTGGCTATTGTACATGCATGATACCTTACTGCCAGTTGACCACTGTGCCCTCTTCCCATGCTAGTAGATAAATGGGTCTGGGTTCAGGTACATCATGTTGAGTCATCTAAATAGTTTTGGACCATCTTCTAAATTGACATTGGTACTGCCACTTGCTTTACCTGTGTTGCCTGTGTTGCTGCTCTAGACTTAAATCCTGCTGAATTAAATCAACCCATTGCAGAGGTTGACAGTGAACTTGAAGTGGCTGTTGTTTGTGGATTTTGGAGTAGCTGACGATAGTGTTGGCTACTGCTATAGAGAAATTGACCCAACAGCATCGCTGTTGAAGGATGCACTTCAGAACTTCTGCCCTAGTCTTGAATTTGCAGTCATTCTTCTTCTTGATCACTTACTTACTGATGATCCAAGTCTTGTAAACTATGAATGTGGCCTGCCCTTTTTTGTATCAGGGATCCTGTATTGTGGTATAGATGCATTCTTTGGAGGACCCAAACTCTTTTTACAGCCTTTGATTAGTGTTCAAGCGAAGAATGAAACTATACATTGGATGGGAACCTCCCATTTTGGCAGAGGGCCTCCACAAATTCAATAAAACCCACTCCTTTTAAAAACGAAAATGTAGGTCAAACGCTAACATTGTTGCCAGCTTCCCATTGCAGAAATTGCCTTTTTTGAGGTTACGGTTGTAAGACAACTTCTTCTGTAAACATAGCCTTGATTGTAGGCTGTTTTTGTTGTGGTACTGCTGCCACAAGCAACCTATTGATATCAGCAGCAGGTAGGCTGCCTCAGTGCTTTGGGGTGAAAGTAGCTGACTGTACCCTGCTGGACTTGAGCAATGAGGAGGTTGCTGCGAGTGAGGATTGTACACTATGGAGGAGACTTACATGAAGTGCTTTTCATAATGCTGTTACTGGCATTCTCGTCTTATTCCTCCTCAGTGCCTCCATTTATCACTTCAGCTGCTGGTTCTCTATCACCATCAGCAGTTAGGATTTTAAGGTGCTTTTCCCACATGATTGAGTGTTGGTATTTCAAAAGGAACATTTGACCTCCGGTACCATAGTGACCACCTGTTTTACCATTCTGAACTTTTTTGTGTAAAACTGAGCATATTGCAAAGTATTCCTCATGCTGGCTAAGAGTACAGATGTCCCAAACTGGGAAGGAGAACTTTCTTATTGTGCCAAAGCTTAAAGAATTGGCAGTTGAGCTAGCTGGCTTTGCTGTTAGCCTTTCAGTAGGACAGGTTGAAACTGTGGAAGGTGCATGTTTCTGGGGTATTGCAAATAAGGGAGTCAGTGATGTTGTTGGAAACACATGCCTCTTAGCAGGCTAAATAGAGGTGAGCCATACTAGCTCTCTTGCTCTCTCCACACTGATGATCACTGGCTCGGCATCATCAACTTCCTCACTTGCAAGGCTTGCAAGACCCTTCCTTTTCCTTTGTCTCTCAAACTCGCCAGGTCCAATCCATGTCCAGATAATCAGAAAGGGTGCTTTTAGAAGATGGGGTGTACTCTCTGTTTTCTTTTCTAGACATCGGGAGAAGGGAGAAGACCAGTTTTCCTAACATTTGGAATAGCAGGAGCCTCAACCTCCTGTTCCGCACCTACTTGTGGAAGCTCTGTTGTTTACTGTCCCCTGTTGTCTACTTTCATGCATTGCTTCAGTTTGCAGCTAAGACATTTACTTTTCAGATTCAATGCTCTCCATGACTGCAGCCACTGCAATGTAGAGAGACATCGGATATATCTTATTTCATGAAAACAGATAAGGGCTTGATGCCAGTTGAGGCAACCAACTTCTTCTTCCCCCTCTACAGGCCGCTTCCTTGGCAGGAACCTCCTTCTTTGGGTATAACTTCTTTACCCTACCAGTTGCAGCTTAGCACTAGGAGAAGAAGCACTTAGAAGCGAATGGCTCAAGGGTCACTTTCAACTAAATCTCAGACTTCTCTCCTTATCAGTGCTGTGTGTGATGTCTTGTGCCCATGAAAGCAACAAAAAAAGTCACTGAAATGTCAGCATTCACAATCTAGCCCATGTATGTCAAATGAATCCTTAAAAGTGTACCCAAAAGAGGTAGAAACTATTTTTCATGACACAGAACAGGTTAGTCTGTGTCCCTCTAGAGCAGAGGTCTTCAAACTTTTGGATGCCGAGACCCCCCTGTCAACATTTTGAGGTGTAAGGACCCCCTCCTGACAAACATTTCTAAACCTGTAGGCAGGGCTACTGGAATTATGAGGCAGTTGAGGACCAAATTACGCAACAGGCTTGACTACATTGTGGGGGAAGAAAATGTAAATGATGTTACGTGACGCAGCGTATTTTGGGATAGCATTGCTTCATTATTTTGAAATTAATTTTTTACACACAATAACACTGAGGAAAGATTTCACCCCATCAGTACCTGTTTATAACCAAAATACAGAAATTAACATCAGAAACATTTCTAGTCAACCTTTGTGAAGGGCCCTCCACTACGCAGGAATACATGCTGCCACATTAGAAGCTCACCTGACCCTGACCAGGAGAATCAAGGGACCCTTAAAACCCTGGCAGTTCTCTGCATTTTAAGCAGTTTACCCATGCAGTTCTCCTCTCACTCCTCCCAACCCTGGATCCCTCTCTCACTTTGCAGGCCATTTTTCCTCTCACTCCCTCCCAGCCCTGGATCCCTCTCTCACTTTGCAGGCCATTTTCTTTCACCCCTTTTTACAACTTCTGAACTCTCTCCATTCAACCTCTCACTTCACCTTTAATCACCTCTTGCCATTCTGTCTTTTTACTGCCCTCATCTCTAACAGTCTCTCGCATTTATCTCATGGCCTCTCTGTCCCCGTCACCTCAGCACTTCACATTCACCTCGTCTCTCCATTCAACCTATTGTCTATTTGTATCTTACACCTCTCCGGTCCCCCCATTCATCTTTCACACATCTTCCCTTTGTCCTAACATAAGCCCTCACCTTTGGCTCACACTCACTTCTTGCGTGTCCACACTACTCTTCTGCAATTTACATTTCTCCTCATCCCTGACCTCTTCAATCAAATTCTCTCAATCCCTTGCTGTCCTTTCTCATCCACTCATCTCTCCTCACCAAACATACGGGCCGGACCCGTATGCTCCTCTCGGCCTGTGCCACTCTGCTTATTGTTCCCCAATTCAAGAAGGCATGAGTTGTCTATCTCGCTGTTTTGGTGCAGGCCTCGAAGTTATGGGACTTGCACCCTCCTTTGTTTCACTCCACCAAGAATCGATTATCCTTTAGGAAGATATAAAAACCCTTCTCTATGCTCTGTAGGTTACCCAATTTGGCTGGTTATCCATCTCCTTCTGTGTGTTTTTCATTTGCCTTCAGGCAGCAGGTGATCATTAGCCCAAGGGCTTCTTTTGGTAACAGTAGCGAAGTACAAATGTAAATAATAATAATCTGCAGAAGCAGGGGAGCCACTAGATAATTTCATTTTTTATAGCGCTACTCATAGTTTACTCACACTCATTTCTGTGATCTGCATGGTACATATTCTTTGTAGCAGGCACATTAACCCTCTGCGCTGTGTGGGTGGCAGGAGTGCCCATGTGAGTGCACGGTGAGCGATGCAACAGTGTGAGAGTAGGGTGAGAGGAGTTTCTGCAGGGTGAGTGAGATGGCCGTACGAATTTGGGTGCGGATGCAAGTTCAGAATGGGATAAATCAATGTATGATTACTGTTGGGCTTGTTTGAGTGAGTTATATATTCAGCACCAAGGGGGAAAGGTGAGTGAAGTGCCACTAGAGTGCAGAATGAGTAGTGTGCTTGTGTGACTACAGTGAAGTAGTGTGGCTCACTGGTTAGAGGCGGCAGACCCGAGAGCAGAGGACGGCCCGGGACCAGGGTTCGATTCCCGACGCGGCAGGTTTCTGGACCAGGGTCAGCGGACTTGATAATTCTCTCGCCTCGGTGCCCACTCTGATCAGCGATCGCACTCGGCAACTCTGGGCACTAGCTTGCCTCATCTTCACTAACGGCCCCACCAGACCGCCGGGGATTCCTGGTCTCACCCTGGAGATACCCATTAAGGGACCATCTCTCAGGGAAGTCAGGAAGGGTTTCGCAGCGGTCAAAGCGCGGAGATACTCCTCCGGGAGTCGATCCTAGCGCTATATAAACTTGCAATTAATGGTGAGGTATAGGGTGAACAGAGCAAGTGCATTGTGAGTGCTGATTAATCATTGTGAGTGCAGGGAGAGCAGGTGAATGGTGTGAGTGCATGGTGATCTGTGTTAGTGCATTGTGATCAGTGTGAGTGCATTGTGATCAGTGTGAGTGCATTGTGATCGCTATGAGAACAGGGTGAGCATGAAAGTGAAGGGCGTGAAGGAGGAGTGAGTTGTCTGAATGCAGGGTCCATTCCCAGACACTTGAAGTAACCCAGCATGTTACTGACGGCGGCATAGGGTTTAAGATCTAAGTTAAACTATTGCTATTATGGCAGGGTGGAGGAAATACATATTGTGCTGATCCTGCAACAAACTTCCAGTCTTATGTATACGGTTGCCAGTAGATTATTTTGATAGCCCAGTTGGTACAAAAATAAATAGTCACCTAAAGCTGTATTTTAAGCACTTATATGTGCATACTTCAAACAGCAAATATAAATAGAAAGCACTTTTAATTGTGTTCTAGGACTGCCTCAATGATCCATGACTGATAATTAAAAAGAACAAACACAGAAAAGTCACATAATGAATGAATACATACTTTTTTATTTATAAATCTATTTAGTGTCAAGAGGAGGTCTCTGCAGGCTCTTTAAACAACACACACAGGCATTTTTATTTTGACAACCCTACGTTGTATTCCTTTTCATGAAATGCATTCTCACACTACATCAGTAAATGTAAAATATAAATGTAAGGAATAGGCAGAGTTGGACCCAGGGGGTACTGGAATCAGGAAAAAAACACTAAGCCTCTGTAACCAGTTTACAAAGGCACGTAAATATGTAAATGGCCTTTAAAGACCTGTGAAAAACTCTGATGGGGTGCTGGAGATAAGACTCCAGACACTGCCCAGCTGAGGCTCCAGCAGCTCGAGTTACACTGCAGCAGCCCGGGCTGGGACACAGGGGAAGAGGGGGGCTGAAGCCCTTCGGCCTGAGCAGAAGTGTGACTGGGAGCGCGACCCCCTTTGCATGGCTCCACGGCCCCCCTGGGGGTCGCGCCCCACAGTTTGAAGACCCCTGCTCTAGAGCCATGGGACCCCTATGGGAAGCACTGGTTGCAAAGAAAAATGTTATCAATAATTTGCTGGTGTCTATCGAGGACCATGGGATGGGACCCCTTTTGGAGGTGGGGGCAGACACAAACAACAATTGTTGGTGCCCCTCCAGGGCCTATGCGGGCTCTATGGGAAGCAGGCGAAATAAAAATTAGTACATTAAATAATTACTGATGCCCCCTAGGGCACCAGGGGCTCCATGTGAGGCAGGTATAATCAAATTAAATGTACTAAATAATTGCTGGTGCACCTCAGGGCCCATGGGGACTCTATGGGAGGTAGGGGAAATCTGGCAAAATATTTGAAATATACATTAAATAATTGCTGGTGCCCCATCAGCATATATGGGGACTCTATGGGAAGGAGGCAAAACTTTAAAAAAACATTAAATCATACCTGCTGTCACTCTAGGGTACATGAGGTCTCTATGGGAGGTGGGCAAAACTAGGTTAAAAAAACGTTCATTATTTGCTTATGCCCCACCAGGGCCCATGGAGACTCTTTGAAGGTAGGCAAAAATCGATTAAATAATACATTTAATATTAGCTTGTTCCCTACCGTGGCCAAGGGGACTCTACAAGAGGCAGGGAGAAACAAATAAACATTGAAAAAATACATAAAAACACACTTTACTTCAATCAACCACAAGCACAAATAAATATATCAGGATAAAAGAAAAAAAATGGCCACAAATGTCATAGGCATTTTCTATCAATGGTCCTAGAAAATGGCATTTAAATGTGGATGAAAAGTATTGAAACAAACATTGGCTGCACAAAGTGGGTGTAGATAGCTTATGGAGGCATGGGAAAACAAAGAACACCAAATGTACGCACAGACTTCACTGGCTCCACAAGATGGTGATCACCACATGGCCAGCAAAAAAGGAAGGTATAGAGAAAACAGATAAAATAATAACCTATGACGAACACAGTACACAGTGGCTATACAGTATGGCCACCAAAGAAGGAGGCATGGAGAACAAAGAACACAAGGCAGCCTATTGCAAACGCACACACTGGCAACACAAATTGGGCATCATCGCATGGGCAGTAAAGAAAGAGACATTGATAATAAAGAAGACAGTTGCCCTATCCTACCTGGTGCACCTCCACAAAAATAAAACAACTTGTAGCAATGCAGGGGAACTTGTGATCATGCTCTTGTTTTGTTAATACTCTGATTCTTTTTGCACTACACATGTGCGTTTTACTGTCTACTTTTATGTAATTTTTCACTCGTGCTCTTAGGCACTGTTGATACGCCCAACTCTTAACCTGATCTAGTTCCCCCTTATGTTGTAACTTCAACTACTGGCCCATTGTGTTTGTATCCTTGCTTTCGCCATGTCTGTACAGTGCTCTGATACTCGTAGGGGTTGTTCGCACTTTATAAAACTATTCAAATAAATAAAATAAAATAAGGAAGATTTGAAATCCCCTATCCAGTTGGATTCAAATAATATTTTTAAATTGGGAGTGGGTAAGGTTGAAGAACCAGAGTTTGCAGCTTGTCGGCGGACAGTCATTATAGATAGCTCTAACTTTAAACCATTTCAAGCTCACCACATACAATTTTGTAATCCTTATTTCTCAACGGCTAAACCTAATTACCCCAAACCAAGAAAAGACACCTCCTTGATTGAAGGTCTGCTTTCATGTCAAGTTAGGTGTAATTCTGCTCATATTTTTTTTAAGAGGACATCAAAGAATAAAAGATTTCCTAGCTATCGGTAACTGAAAGTTTCAATTCTATTAAGGAGACAGGGGCTAGGATTAGACTTTTCCTTTCTTTACTTTATATACCCGCAGCCTTTCAAAAGAAACGATTTATAGACATAAACTCTATTTCCCACAAGACATTGGGAAAGAATGTTACTGTAAGCATAATGGTCTCCTCAGACTCTCTATCACCATCTTCCTTCCTGCAAGTACAGTCTTCATCCACTGACTCTACTCCTGTTTATTAGATTACATTCCTAGGGAGGAACAAAGACATGGAAATTGTCAATCATCCCATAAGCAATCAACATGGTACAGCAAAAAAATGTCATAATTGTGTTAAGTCTACAAATCAAAAGAAGATTCTAAAAGGCATAATACATCACAGCTATCAATGGCATGCATCTGTACATGGTATAAGATATCACAATATTAGTTAACATTGCACCTCTGTCTGGTTGGGAATTCAAGATACAAGAAGTCAGGGTGGGATAGTCCTCTCCTCTGTGCCCATAATAGAATTGAAACTTTCAGTAGGATAGCTAGGAAAGTTTTTCTTCCATGGGATGACCCAAAGGCAAGAATTGTGCTAGTATAAAGCTAATCTACCAGTATGTTTGCCAAAGAGGCTACTGGTTTAAAACAAAGCTTTTTAAAAGTGGAGTTAGATGACCAGTCAGCTGCGTTGAGAATATCTTCAAGTCTACCTCACACTGAAAAAGTCTTAGAGGCAATAGCACCTATCATTCAATGTGTCCTAAAGTGGGATGTATTAATGTCTGCCTCCTGCATTACTTATCTAATCCATCTAGCAATCATAGGGGAAGAAACCGCCTTACAAGGTTTAGTGAGAGCAATCAGTAATTGGCTCTCTCCAGAAGGACATGGGTCTCCTGTGAAAATCTAATACCTTTTCATGGTGTGAACTATACACATTTTATGAACGTATGAAAACACTTGGTATGAAACCAATTTCTAATTACATTTGTTTCGGCAAACAGTATGAAAAGTCACCTTTTCTGTGGTAAAAACTCTACCTGCAATGTCCAAGGTCGGAACATCTAAAACTCTGTGACATGAAAGTAACATAACAACATTGGAAATGTTGCAGATAGTTGTTTCCTAGACAGATACTTATTAGAAGGCCAGACATTAAACAAAGAAACCACTTCATTCACATCCCATAAAACTGAGGGTCTAGGTTCAGGCGGCAATGACAACATGATACCCCTAAGCAGTGTGCACACCAAAGGGTGATCCTCAACTGGATGGCTGTACACTGGCAAATGGCCTGCAGATATTGCCGACCTGCAGGTTTCGAGACACATGTAGGCAAAACCTTGGGAAGCTAAGCTCGCCAGGAGGTTTAAAATCTGGTTAACATCTTCTACCGTGCGATCCACTTGGTGTTGGAGACACCAACCCAATGATCTAGACCAGGCAGAATGATTCTGCTTGTTTATACTGCCCACCCATTCCCTGGCAAATAAAGAGGCATCATCTTGTGAAATCACCAGGGCTTTCCATCATTCCTGGTAACCCTCCAGGCTAGGAGATGAAGGGATCCTGCTAGCACCAGAGGATGAGGATTTTCCTGGGGATCCCAGAGAAGATCTGGAAATAGAGGTAGAGGGATTGGAAAAGCACAAGAAAATTCCATCTTCGATTGAAAACCAGATTTCCAGATTGGGTTAATCACTACCAGGTTCGCTTGTTGTCTGCGCACTTGAGCAACCAGTCGCATTATCATTTCAAATGGTGGAAAGCCATTTGTAACTTGGTGCTCCAGTCTTGAAGGAAGGCTTCTGTGGCCACTGCATGGGGGTCCAGTCTCCGAATGCAGTACCTGTCAAGTTGGAACTCCAGATGGGAAGCAACGAGATCCATGGAAAATGAACACCACCACTCCTGGAGTTGCCAGGAAAGATGTGGATGCAAGATCCATAGGCTGACTCTCCAATGGCAAGAGTGTCAATCTGCCACCTGGTTGGAGTGGTCAGGAAGATCTTCGGCTGACAGAGAAATGTGATTGGCTAAGCAGTATTTCCATAGCGTACACGTGAGATCCAACAGGATCCTTCACAGTGTACCCTCACAGATGATTGACATAGCAGACCGCTGCCACATTGTCCATCTTCAGAAGGACTGAGCAACGATTTTCTGCTTTGTCCATTTGAGGGCAAATAAGCCTTTCATCAACTCTAGGCAATCGATATGCAGAGATTGTTCTGCGGAGGACCATTTTCCTTTGTTGAAGAATGCCCACAATGAGCACCCCACCCGGAACCGCTGGCATCGATTCAATTAGCAAATCAGGTTGAGAGACGAACATTGCTTGACCATTCCACGCTTCAATATGGGAGACCCACCACCACATCCTCTCCTTTGCCTCCTCCGAAAGCGGGACCAACTGAAAGTACCAAAGGCCCTCTTGAAGGTGCAAGATTTACATCGTTGAATCGCCAGGTAGTGGGGGGGGGCGGAAGATACCCAGTATGGAGGATGAGAGGAGTCCCACAATCCGTGCCAACTGCTGAAGTGAGACTTGAAATTTGGATATTATCCTCCTCAGTTTGTGTCTGATGTTGGTCAGCTTCCGAGCTGGGAGTATGAGGGTCACCTTGACAAGGTCTATAAGGAAACCCAGACACTGAAGGGACTGGGATGGGATAAGAGCAGACCTTTCTGCGTTGATCACTAAGGCCAAAGATTTTAGCAAGTCGACTGCGATCCGCAAGTTTAAGGACAGATGCTGTGGGCATTGACTCATGATCCATGTTTTTATTTAATCTTTATACCAATGGCCTAGAATAAGGCATGGTTGCGGGTTCTAAGGACCTCCCCACTATAAATGAGCACCCTATACCGATCCTACTCTACGCGGACGACGCCGTCATATTAGCGCGTACCCCCTTAGAGCTTCAGCCTGCCCTTGTAAAGTATCACTACTTTATGGCTAACCTGGACCTAAAGATAAACATCAAGAAGACGTTTGTCATGTCCACAGGCCCCAGGCTGAAGAATACTAAGCCTATCTATATTGAAAAACAAAAAACTGGACTCCACTGCCACCTATCCCTATTTGGGAGTAGTATTTGACAATAAATGCACCTGGAAGCCTGCCGTTGAATCAAGGAAGCTTACTTTTAAAAGGATAACAGCTGCCTTGGTTAATTTTGCTAATAAAATAGGCAGGTGTCCCCCGGTCTAACTCCTTGAAATCTATAAGGCCAAATGCATTTCGAGCGCAATTTATGGTGCCGGGATCTGGGGCTTCGCCAAGCTCAAGGAGGTCCAAAGGGTGGAAAATAACTTTTTAAGATTCATCTTGGCTGTCCCAAAGGGAACTTCCAACTATTCTTGCTACACGGAGTTGGGCTTGACTTTTATAACAGATCTGATAAGGATCCAACCACTTCTTCTGTGGCACTGCATATGGTCCACCACTGAAACCTCTGTTTGTAGGGAGCTTATTGAGGACTGTATTTCCCTAGATAAGAGACATCTATCACCTGGTTAGATTACGTCAGGAAATCCTTGTGCGACCTTGGTACGTGTCTGACTCATTTAGAATCTTTACGATTATCTAGTGAGGTTTCTAAATCTACCGTACAACACTCACTACAGATTCAAACAACAATGACGGTCCAGCCTTATTTAACCTTCGAGCTTTCAGGATATGAAAGACTCTTGCTAACGAGGCTAAGACCTAACACCTTCCACCACCTTGTCACCTTCCCTAAGATTAATAACTGGGAAAAAGACCCTCAACCATGCCCTTACGATAATTGCTCCCCTCAAACTATGATTCACGCGTTACTTTTCTGCAAGTTTTACCTGGATTTGGGGAAACAGTGGCTTACTCCCATTTTAAAAATATGGGCTTACGCAGGTGTCACCCGGCATTCCTTGCGCTTCAATATCTAGAAGTTGAACATTTTGCTAAATCAATAGAAAACTTCTTGAAACTGACTATCAAGCACAGGCAGAATTTAGAGTAACAGTGACTCGTATTTTGTGTATCTGTAAAATGGATTCGTTTTCTTTTTTTCTTTTAGATTCTACAGTATTCTTGTATTAATTCACAACATATTGTTTGTCACCTTTCTTAACCTGCAAGCTCTTTTTTACCTTGATTGTATTGGCTCATTCCGCGTTTACGCTTTAGCAGCCTATACTCTTATGGTCGTAGCTTCCATACAAAGAGTAAAATGTGTCTATTTATGGGATGAACGGAACTTTGGGAAACTGTCATACCGTTGATATTTTACCATTTTATAATACAACTGTTTTTTAATTGTATCTTTTTAGATGTAATATATACTGTGCTCTGTGCTTTTATGGATGTTCTACGTACAACCGAATAAAGCTTAATTTGATTTTGATTTGATTTGATCAGGATACTGTTGAGGTAGACAATAAGCCCACTCCTTGAGCCCACAAATGTTCGACCACCGGTGTAATCAGTTTGGTGAAACACCAAGGGGCTGATGACAGTCCGAAAGGAAGTGATGCAAATTTGAACACTCGGGATTCCCAATGGAACTGTAAGAAGTGCCTGCCACATAGGCATCAATCAGGTCCAGACTGACTATCCAATCTGACGCGCGAAGGACATCCCTGAGAAGATGGATACCTGCTGGTGTAGGAGCCACCCCAAAAACTCCTTCAGTTGCATAACCAAACATTGACCGCCATCCATTTTCTCTACAAGAAAAAAGTTGCTGAGGAAGCCGTTGGGGTGAGAGGTCATTTGAACAATCGCTCCTCTCTTCAAAAGGCTGGTTATCTCCTGATCCACCAGGGATTTCTGTGAGAAGCCCAATGGTCTGGGACTGTAAGATTGAGTCAGAACACAATAAAACTCTATTTGGAAACCTCTTACTGTCTGGCAGACACACATGTCTGAGGAGAGAATTCTCCAGTTCGCTAAAAAAGAGGCCAGATGACGCCCAATTCAGAGCAACTCAGGGTCCTGTATTCTCACCTTGTGTATTGTTGAAGCTGCCATTGCCTCTGGAACCTCTTCTGCCCCATTGATGGCGGGTGTAGGGTCTGGTCGGGTAGAGGTTTCTGAATTTACTGGAGTCCTGCCATTGGCCTCAAATCGAGTCCCCACCTCTGGGGGTTTGTTTGAAGAAGCGGCCAGTCAAGCTCCCCCTACCTCGACCGGCAGCGGCAAAAGCATAGGGGGTGTGAATATCCTCTTTATTTAGGTCTGGGCCTTATCCAATGAGTTAAAATTATTAACAAACTTGCCCAATTCTCGAATTAAGGGATCTCCAAAAAGGTTGCCCTGGGCTACCGTGCCCGCCTCTGACGTGGAAAGCTCCCCCAACTTGGGATCAACAATCAGCAATGATCTGCGCTGCTCAGTGGAAATTGCACAATTTGCGTTCCTAAGGAAAATAATAGTTTGTTGAGCACAGCCAGACAAAGCATCAGAAGATATTTGGGATCCAGAGGCCTTCGCACTGACCCTACCCCCATCCTTCGCATCCTCCGCCATGTCCATAATATTTGCTAGGGGCCCTGCCACATCCAGAAGTTTATCCTGGCATGAGCAAAACGATCTTGTAATGCCCTTCATGGGATCTTTGACAAATTTAGCAAGAAAAGTGGCAATTTTAGCCTCTATTTCTGGTGTGAGGGCCACGTTTCCTTCTAAAGATGAGATGAGACATTCTGCCTTGAGACAACTGCTAACCTCCTTATGAAGGGGTTTCCTCAACCTGCTCGCCGTATAGGCAGCTATTTTGGTTGCTGGGCACCACTCCGCCGAATGCTGATGTAGCAGGTCATCATGGTCCATCAAAAGTACCTCCGGGGCCTGTGTGACGCCAGGGGTAGGGTCAGTGCTGGCCAAGGGATTGTGGTTGAGCGCCCAGGCCTCGAATAGTCCCCATCTGAGGTTATGGGGGAGTCATCTCCCTCCCCAGGATTGGTCAGAGGGGGGATAATTGAGGCATCCCATGTATACCAGGAATCTGAGAGTCTTATAAGGGCTGGGATTTCATACACACCTTTTTTAGGTGCGTAAAAGCATTTAGATCGACCCCTGGGTCGTCCATGCGTTTGCGCTTGTCAGAGGTAAGGGCAGCTGGCTGCCCTTGAGGTTGGAGGGCCAAAGGCCCAGCAGTGTCTTCTATCTAATTGAAGGGTTTCTGGCATTGCACCAGAAGAACCATGATAATTCTTCTCCAGTGGGGCTACCACTTGAGAGACAGCTTTAAAGATGGAAGCATCCATCACTTGGCAAACATTATCATCAATTGGGAGGTAGGTAATGTCCTCCTCTTCCATATAGTCCTCTAAACCCTCAAAGTCTTCCATAGTGAGCAACATCTAGTACTCGGAAAATATGGCGGGATCTAACCCTGAATAATAATCAACCCTCTCAACAGAAATGTTAATCAATTGTGGTGTGCACCCCTTTCTTAAATGGGGAGGAAAACAGCACCTGGGAACTTCCCACTAAATGCCTGAGATGAGATTAGCTTTAACCTTGAGGGGTGTTCTCTCTCCAGGTGGTGGCTTGCTAAATCGTAAAGCTCTATGAACAAATTGAAAGGACTGCCCAGACAGTCAACACTTATATGAGTGACAAAAGGTTAGTGATAAAATCTTACTGTTGTTCAACACAGCAGCCAGACGTGCTTCACTGTAATCTGACAGTAAAACTGACACGCGTCGGCTGCCGGGGGGTCAAGGCACGCTGAGCATGACATAATTACTGCATTGACCCCCCTGGAAGTTGGAAAACCGCACAGCGAACGCAAGACAGAAATCAGACCGCATACGGACGAGAACGTTCCTGCGGTCGCTCTATAGAGGGAAAAGAAAACAAGTGAGAAAATCAACACAAGGCAATAAAGAGGTCGAAAAAAATATACCACTGAATGTCAAATAAGCATACTTAGGCTGTGGGGTTTTAGGTTTAAACCTATAATAACTGATAAAACCCCACTGAAAGAAAAATAGCCCTCACCGGTGAAAACATATAAACACTGAAAAAACACCTGGACCTGTAAAAGCCTACCATTATTCGCCTGCTTCATCGATTACTCTGCTGCGTTTGATGGAGTAGATCGCATCATCCTATGGAGAAAGCTGGTCCACTGGAACATCGACCCTTCTCTGTTAAGAGCGATACAATCCTTATATCAAAACACCTGGGTAAGAATCAAACTTTCAAGTGACTCTGCAACAGACAAGATTGAAACAAACCGGGGCTTAAAACAAGGGTGCGTGTTGGCACCCCTGCTGTTTAATTTATATACAGCAGACATGGAGACAGCCCTGTCGGGGGCCGCCTTAGCAACACCAAAGATAGGTGTAACCAAAATTCACTTTATGCAATACGCGGATGACCTCGTAATCCTGGATCACACAAAAATAGGGCTTCAAAAGGCACTCACCGCCCTGGCAACATACAATAACAAAAACAGGTTGGTAGCAAACCCGACCAAGTCAAAAATAGTTATCTTCGGACACTACCCCAAAAAAACAAGAGCAAAATGGAGCCTTGGCCACCTGACCTTGGACAGCACTCAGAAGTATACATACCTGGGGGTCTCCTTTCACGAATCGGGGTTGTGTGGCACCCACCTAAAGCAAATTCAGGGCAAAGGGAAGACCATCACCTTCGCCCTATGCAAATTACAAGCCTCCTTACACAGCCCCTCATCAACTGCCATCCAAAGAGTCCTCAAGGCCAAGTTAATGCCGGCCCTCAATTACGCACAACAGGCATATCCAGGAAAACTGTACAAGGAGCTGGAAAAAAT
Organism: Lissotriton vulgaris; assembly: GCF_964263255.1. NCBI lineage: Eukaryota > Metazoa > Chordata > Amphibia > Caudata > Salamandridae > Lissotriton > Lissotriton vulgaris. The sequence goes on along the minus strand of NC_141693.1, from coordinate 532,661,758 downwards.
TCACTGCGGGGCATACAAGAGATTGTATCATCTACCAAAATGTACAAGAAACACTCTAATTCGCCTGGAATTTTCACTCAACCAACAAAAACTAGAAGAGATGGCAGCCTTAAGCAAATATTACTACTTAACAACAGCGGCACGTGACAACACACTGAAGGCCGTCTTGAAACATATCTTCATGGCACCCGGGAACCCCTGGTCAGCTACCATTGAAATGGCAAAAATCCAACTTAACCTGGCGATTGAGTCGTGGAATCCAGACCTTGTCAACTACACGACCATCAAACACGCGATAAAAAAGCAAGTGCGTGCCTGCTCCCGGGCCTTGGACCTTGAGTCTCTCGCAAAAAGAGCCTTCCATGAGTCTCTATGCTTGCCACACACTGCGTACAACCCCCGAAACCATCTCATGCAGGCCGTGGGTCTCCCAGCTCTCCAAAAGATCCTAGCCTACAGACTGCACCCCCTCCCGCTCAAAGAACTATACCATCCGGGAAATGCGGGCACGGGAGCTCAGGAATGCAGACTCTGTAACTACAAAGGTGAGTCATTGGCCCACTTACTATTCTGCTGCCCTGCCTTACGTGCACCCCGCACCCTCTACCTCAGGCCCATCCTTAGGGACGCGGGGACACGCACAGCCAAGGAGGCAATCCAACATTTATACTCCTTGAGCATAGTAAAACAGATGGCCGCGTTCGGAAAGTTTATACAACAGACCCGGTGCGTGCTGATGGCAGCCAAGGGCGCAAAGGAATAGAAATATTGTTGCGGGACACTGGGTGGCACTCACAGGTCCCTGACTGCATGTGCCATTTTGAACTCTGAGAACTTTTTATAAATGCTTGCCAGCAGAAACATTTTTGGTTTTAACTTTTGTAATTTTATATTCTGGTCTTAATGTAATGGTTTTAAGTAACCACACAATAAAGTTATTCATTCATTCATTCATTCACCTGGACAACCACAAACTAAATGCCATTCAAAGAAAGGAAAATGAGAGTGAAAGAGTAATTTTTTTCTTCCTGAAGGGGTGAATACAATGTAACTTTGTTATACAAGATAGCAGAAAGAAAGACTGGCTAACAGTATTCTGCTTGAGTTGTGTTCTTTAGGGATACCACTAAAATATTGTTTCTTCTTCCTTTGACATGTTTTAGGTCTAGTTTAATTATTTTATAAACTATAGAGAATCAGGAAACATCAAACTCATATTTGATATATTAGCTGCATTTGATTCTTTCACTGATAGGTAAAATGGCTGCTTTTATAAACATCTTTCCTAATATGTGTCATCACATTTACCCTCAGAGAATGGGTAAAAACCCTCAATACATCAGACCATAGTTTCTAGTGGGTCATTATTGATAGTAGGTGAATTGCCAACACCTCAGACTTTAAACATTCAATGCAAGGTATAGTGACAAGTATATATATCACCAAGCATCTGGGATAGTGGTGAAAACATGACACCAGACTTTTGGAAAACATGGAACGTAATGTCACTTGTAATGCTCTGTAAAAAAGGTTCTTTCCAAGTTCAACAAAGATTGGAGTGATATTGTTTGTATTTGAAGTGATTCAGCTATGTATATAAATAAAGATGTGTGATGAACTGTCAAAATTGATACCTGAGCTAGAGTGATTCCCTGTAGTAGATCCTTGCCACTTGTTATATGGTATGCTGAAAGCATCTTTACAATCTTAAGAGTTAATGAGGGATGCAATTGACTTTTTAGTCCATTCTGGTGCACTGTTTTCTTATGCACAGGAACTAAAACGCAAATATTTATAATTTCGTGCTTTATGTGGCATCAAAGAAAGAGTCGTCCCAACTGTGTCCCTTAGCTGATGGTTCTCAGCCTAATGGGCTATGAAAGCTGAGAGGGCCTTTTCACAGAAGTTTACATGGGAAGGAAAAAGCGAGCGCACATGACCCAAAGACTCACTGAAGAAGTATTGTATGGTGTACTACAATAAGATTAATTTGCAAAAATCTATTTGGACCTCATATACACTATAAGTACACTGTCTATGTACCATATTCTTTCAGTGCAGAAAGTAATCAATAATAAAAGTAAAACGTTCCATAAACACCGGAAAAACACTTTTTTTGTTGTTTTTAGTGGCGCGAAAATGTGTAACCACTGATAAAAACAGTTTTTTAAGATAATGAAAACACTGATAAAACCCCACCAGAATTTACTAAAAATAGAAACTGAAAACAGGAAAGCCTAAGCATACTCTAACAAATGTAAATAGCAACACAAGGTCAAGAGACAAGGCACTTATCTGAGGGCTGCTGGAGCAGTGAAGAAAGAGGTAGATTGAGAGTTTGAGGGGACATTATACTTACAGCAACATTATGATTTGATGAACAGTTTTTTTCTGATTTTTCCCAATGTCTCATAGAAAATGTAGTTTATGTCTACAAATCATGTCTCTTGAAAGGCTGCTGGCAAATAAAGTGAAGAAAGCAAAAGCCTAATCCACGCCTACTGGTCCTGCCATAGAATCCTATGTATGCTAAAATCAGAAAAGTTAGTTTGAATTTTCATTGCGTCTAATACCACCCCCTCCACTTGACAGATCTGCCCAGAATTTGCCATGCCATACCTAAATAAGACTAACTTATTTTTGGAAAACTTTGTGCTGATTTATCAAGTACAAATAAAGGTAATACAACTAAAAATGGCTTTTCATTTGAAATTCTGACCTAACCATAACAACAAACGGGAGAGGCCACCCCTTCCTACATTCAAACATGTAATTCAATATAAATTATGGTGAAAATAAGGAGCATTACCAGATTCATGAATTGTGAACAAAGGAATGCATGAAATTATCTATGCTCTGCTTGTTCAATTGAAGAAAAAGTGCTAAGAGAAGGAAAGGGATGAAAGTGGGCCAAGTCCTAGGCCTGAGGGTTAAAAATGCACATTGACTGTGTTTTAAATTCTGTCATTTGGGAAAAAGAAAGTCCAGAGAAGCCTGTAGATAGCAGGAATGCAGATGTTTGACCTCACTATATTTATACCAATAAGTAACAACATTCTCCAACCATCAACTTATACTTAACTAATTAGTTGTCTCACTGATAGTGTTAATAGTAATGCTATATGTAATCTGACCTGCAAGGTGATTTGATATTTGTAATTGAACCTGCTACATCAAGGGTGAGTTCTTGAGCACTGCATTAGGTATGCAAGCTATGGATTGTGGAGTGACACATTTTAGTGGTTTCTTGGTTTTAATTTAATTTGTAACTTAACAAATACCAGACTCAGTAATGCCTTGAAAATGCATAATTTATCAAAAGTGGAACTTTAAGCTAGGTTTGGGTTTAGCTGATAGACACAATGTATGTAATTGGTGTGTCTTCTTCCGCAATCAGCAATCTCTGTTGCACTTTTAGTGTCTTCTTTTCAAATCAGTAGAGCATGTCACTGCAGCACTTTAGAAAAGATAATCTTTATTTAGCCAATTATATTTAATAGTGACAAAACTAGTTATTAAAACACTGCACAATCAGTCATACCTTACCTAATATTAGTTTATAATTAGGTACTATTATAAATGTCACTTTTATGTCAGTTTAAAAATGTAACACTGCAATTTCTTTCCATTTCTCGTTGCAATTTTCATTTTGCAGACATGTGAAAGTGGTTCTATCGCATTTTCTCTGTCAAACAAATGTTTTCCATGCTCTTGAAGCTTTCTCTTCATGAAGTGCAGCAAAAGTGAGAAGCTCAGTACATGATGAATCAATACTGGAAATGTTCAGGGTATAGAGAAATAATGGTATAAACAACACTGGGGACAAAGCAATGAATGACTCGTGTTATCAAACACCCAATAACATTAATGGCCATCCTCGTTCAATGACCTGCCAATTAGAAGCCAGCAGCCATTACAATCCTCTCAAACACATTGCAATCAGACCAATACGTCAGTAATGTTACTAGATGCATCTTGAGAGACATAATAATACCATAATAATTTATTGAGGCTATGGGCAGACCTGGCCCTCATTAGAACTATGTGTTCTACACTGTTCTTGTTGTCAATGTAAGTGCTTCTGAGGTACTAAAGTAGACACTCTAGGGCAGATTTACAAACCCCTGGTGCCACTTTTGGGTCATTTTTAACATGGGAAAAGTGACATAAGGGTGGCGCAAGGGGCTTGTAAATAAGTCCCTCTGTTTTGATAAGTTGCAGCCAGATATCTGTGATTGGAAGAGCGGAGCAAATATAAGAAAGAATATGATTGAGACAAGGAATACCAAAGTGAGGAAATTATATCAGAGATAATATAGATGGGAAAAAGGACTGGACTAACAACGGAGGGGCATATTCTCAAGAACATGTGATTACTATCGCAAAAGTAACTTAACGCAAACGTCAACATCGCAGTTTATTGTGTGAAAATTACGCAGTGTTAACCAAGTATTCACAACATGGCGGTACCACGCGATAGTCTCCAAATATCGCGTCAACTGACCACATTAAAATCAAGGCCACACCGCAAAAATGGGAAACACGAACGCAAAAAATCTTGCGATTAGGCCAATCGCGGTACAAAAAGCAGCGAAAACCAGTGAAAGGCCTGCAAATCCCACACATCCGGCAAGGAAATGCACCATAAAAGCAGAGTAAGTAAACGGTGAGATGACAACGTACAAGCACAGCCCCACAGCTGTGACGCAGAACAAATGACCATTGTCCAAATCAGATAGGCATTTCCCCACAAACAGCCGCAATGTACATTGACATGCATTCAGTATGTAACCTGCGCCAATGCGGAAACCATCATGGAACACACTGTGAAACCGCATCTCCTCTTCACATTGCAGAGGGACAAACAACACCCCCTGCACACCGACGTGCCATGTCCATGATCAAACAATAATGAAAGCATTGACCAATGTAGGGGCAGATATTCCCCCTTAAGTAAATGTCGCCCATGTCATGAGACTTGATTCACAGGGTGCATACCGGCATCATGACGGCACATAGCACAGCCCAAAAGAATCCTTTTTGTCACTTTTAGGCGACAAATGACAGCCAAAATGGAATGAATTGGGACACATGGAAAAAACGCAGAAGAGTGGGATACCATAACAACTGTGACACACAGAACTGGCAGTTAAACAGCCTCACTGCACATAGGTGACACACCCACCATCCACCAGCAAATTCCAAAATTGTCAGCACAACATGTCGCACCCACACTTGTCTGAGTGAAGTGGCTGTACAGATGAGTGGCATGCATGCAGAGACTGTGTATTGGAATGCATTTATTAGCACATGCTGTGCCTGTGGTCAGTCAACACACTGTCCCAATTCTACTTAAGACCCCCACAATGTGACTTCAACCAGAGAAGAAATTGTCAATGCCTCATCTTCATCATCTTCAATAATTATCGTCCGGTGAATCTGGCACTCACTTGTATCCATGGGGCTTTGCTGCATACACATATGTTGTGCAACACACAACATGCAATGATCATCTTGCACACGTGGTCTGGGCTGTACATGAGCCTTCCACCTGTGACGTCCAGGCAGCTAAAACATGACTTCAACACGCCAAATGTGTGCTCCACGATGCCCCTGGTGCGTTTGTGGGCCAAATTGTACTGCATCTGGCCTGTGTGTTCGGGGCTCGGAGGGGTGTCATCATCCAAGCGTAGAGTGCATATCCTTCCTTAGTCACCTGTGACAGTGTAGAGAGCTAGGAGTCAAGACAACGCACTGCATGATGTGTTGTCAGGCACACTGGATCATTGTTGTGTTACATGTGTGACTCAGTAATTCCTGCATAACATGTACTGCGTGTTGCAAATGAGCAGCATCACTGTGTATTACATAGCCTCACTGCTGCATCTCCCATCCCCACCCACATTCATTAGTGTGTGCAGTGAGATTGCTTCACATGCACCACTATGGCACACCATTGTCATGCCTGTCTGCGCCTGTCCACAAGCCTGACTACGACACAGTGATGATGCTGCGCAGAATGTGAGTGGCCACGTGTGTGTAGGCCGATTGCAAGGACAGGGCTGACACAGATGTAGAGCACCTGCCTGGCTGAACTCGACATGCAGTTGAGGGTACTTCTTTGGCTCATGCTGCACTAATAGCGATACACACAACAGTTGGCATGTGTGATCCCTGACCCCGAGTGGGCATGCCCTCCCCCTTTCTACCCCTTTGGCCCAGCACGCACACTGGGGGCATGCCACATAGCAACATTGTCCATTGTGGTACGGGTGGCGCTACAACAGAGACACACGTATCAGCCACATCCTTGGCAAGGCCTACACTGAACCACATAAAGATCCACTTGTGGAGGAGACACACCCCTACGCACTACTGTCGTACACCTGTCCACCCCACTTATGCTCACAGGGAGGTACGACATGGTTATATGTCCCAGGTCTACACCACTGCCTGCAGTGATATGTTTGTGCATGCTGTACACAGCACAATGTAATGTGGAATGACCCAGGTCCCTCCTGCATACATAATGACCACACAGACACACTGAAAGAGTTTGTGGGACTGGCTATGGGCACGAGCACCCAGCCCCTTTTATTGCCATTGTTACATCTCCTGTGATACCTATGCAGGATGGGTGTTGGGTAGTGTAAGCCACCGACAGTGAGCGGACAATCAGTAGTGCAAGGTACGAACATCATGGGACCCGCACTTGAGCAGCACAGAGTTCGTGGCCCCGGATGCACAGCGGCCGGCACAGGCACAACGTTACGGGATGGCGACTTGTGGTGCACTGAGGTAGGGCCTCGCAAGCTGAGCATGTACTCAACGATGTCCAAAGGGAATGTTGCGGAGGTTTGCAGGGGACAGTGGAAGGTGTCCTTCCAGGGCATGATGCAGAGGGCAGAAGCAAGCTGAAACAGGCAAATGGCGGAGTTGAATGCTACAGACTCCACTTTTCCACCTTGTCAGTATCAGTTACAAGTAGATGAAGACAACCTCGAGCCCATGGGCTCAGATGCCGCCGACTTTCAAACAGAGATTGCCCATGAATTTCAGGGCACACACCCAGTGACATCAGATCAGAAAGGGGATGCAGTCTGCAATAGGCCTGTACAATGACATGGACTCTGCCATTTAGAGAGCAAGACTCAGTTCAAATTGTATGACCTGCTCCACCGCAGTGTGTGCCAGAGGCAGAGGTCAGCAGGGGCCCACAGCCACGTGTGGTACGCATGCGCTGCATAAAGCGAATACATGTGTGGAGACTTTTGGTACAGAATCAAATGGCATAATAAAGATTGTCATAAAGAACTGGGATCTAATAGGCAAGGTTGATACACAATGGGAGAAACCACGTTTTGCATTTAAATGCAATAGAAATTTGAGAGATAATCTAGTGAGGACATTTAATGAACCAAAACCTACCACGCTACAGGATATGTGGGGCCTAATGCCAGTGGTGGGCCATTCCCCACAACTGGCAGCACCTCGAGTTCACGGTGTTTCTCCTGACTCTTTGTATTGATAGTACAGTGGACCGTGCCCGTGAAAAGATACACCCCTGAAGAAGGGCATTTATGCCAGAAATGCATTGGGCATAATCAAAACCATTGGGTGTACAACCACTGTTTTTAGGATGTAATAATAATGGAATCATAATCATGGAACTGATGATAAATTCAAGAGTTATTTGAATATACAAATTATGAATAAAAGTACAGATTATTAACAAAGTTCCACATGGATAAACCTTTTTTACTTGTGGAATAAAGTATTGAACATAGATTTGAGTGAGTAAGGGAGACACCACCCTTATCCTAAGGGGAGTGCTTTTTGGATTGTCATTACCCATGTGGACATTGTGCAGCTTGTGCTACCACTTCAGTGGTGAAATGATGTACTGTGAACAAGAAGCAATGGGTGTTGAAACATCATTCTAATTGTATGTCAAAAAATGTGATTTATTGTATTCAGTGCCCTTGTTTATTTTTTTACATTTGTAAAACCACACAAGAGGTAAAAAATGCATAATGCATTATCAGACATGAATACGATTTAAAGTAACAACTTCACCCCTTGTTGAACACTATTTGCTCATGTCACATGCTCCAACAGATATGCAATGGTTTGTATTGGAGATTGTTAAGGGTTCTAGACGATGTCGTAACATTGATCGTCTGCTCACACTAAAGGAAAATATATGGATTTGATCTGCTAAAACTGTAGAGATGGGACTACATTATATCTTTAGAGTTTTGCTAGCTTTGTGCGATATATTAATTTAAGGACATCATTCCGCTTAATATCAGTTGGATTGATGTTATTTATACTGATGTTCCAGAATTATGAGAACTTGGTTTCTAATTGATGACCTAAATATCGCTCTCATCCAATAGAGCCTTTGGTGCTTTAAGCTCTATTCTTTGTAAGACACGCAGGGTGTACACGCGAAGGTTGAGTCTGTATTACAACACTAGAGTTATACCTCCAAGATGGCGGCCACGCTACGCCTTAGAACACGTACACGTGGTTAAAGTTTAGCATGGGGCAGGTGTTTCTGCAAATGGATTGTGAACACGAGGAGAGCCGCTGTTTTTGTGATTTACTCCAGAGACGATTTACTTGTAATACGAACTGTGAGTATTTTATCAGCTTACCAGGGTGGCAACATAATGTACACTATAATACACACTACATAGAAGAGGGTCCAAGGGCTGGTTTAAAGACTCACAACTAGATACGCGCCTCTAGCAAAGACATGAATTACATAAGAAGTATCTAGGAGTCAGACAAAAAAAAGGGAACTCTATTCACCAAAAAACCTTGACATGACAAAAGCAAGTATTGTAAGTTAAATCGTTGGGTAACACCACGTGATTAGATATGACACAGTGCACGTGATTACTCTACTGAGCAAGACAAACCCAAGGGTAGGTGAAAATTTTCCCATCAGTTGTCGATCTGTACCGCCACTTTTACATCATATGGGTTCTCCTTGCCCAGGAGCTAGTGCAATCACAGTCACAAAAGTGTGGGAGGACTGTGTTAACACCTAGTGGGCGGTGTCAGTGTGAAGAACAACTGAAAAAAGCAGTGCAAATATGTGACTAGTGATAGAATAAAATTGGATAAGACTGAGTAGAAGTATACATTTTAATAATTTCTCTCAGCTCCCCAAGAGTAAAAACTATAGTGAATAAACAGATTTAACAAAATATCTGTTCAGTAAATAGTGGTCAACATGTTTCTGCATAGATGGAAAGTACCAATGCATTCATCAGGACCTAGGTGTTGCTACTGCTGTTGAATTAGTGAGAAATATAAAGATAAAATGGAATGATATCACCTGCATTTCAGGTTCAAAACTCCGCCACAATCTAAAATATCGTCATGTCAAATGGGAAGAAAGATAAAAAGAGACACACATTTTTGAGGAAAAATACACTCAGCAATAGTTGTATTTCCTTTAACGAATTTTCGTAAATCAGTATTTATATATATCAATATGTATATATGTATCAACATATTGTCACTCACCCAATTTGTGTGGGGATAGCGCCTCACCTCACCTGGCTGGGCCTCAGGTAATGAGGAGCACCGTTCTGTTTTAAAAAAATATATACATTCGTAAACATTCCACTGTTTGTCCCACATAGAAGTGAAAAACATCCTTTCTGAACGGGTGTTTTTCACTAAATATCGCTACCCCGCCCGGTACCGCGTAAAAAGCTTTGGATTGATTTAAGATTACGGGTCGCTGCAATGATACGATCTGTGCAACGGCATACTTGGTTTCAAAAATATTTGTTCGAACTATTTGCCGTTTCTCTGCTCAGCCTTGGCTTGATCTCAGAGGCGTAACAAGCAGGGTGTGACCTGAGTGTCAGACTTTAGTTAGATTTGTCTGCTTTTAAGAAAAGACTTATTTCTGGTGTAAATTATACGGTGTAGCGTGGCATATCATAACACAGAAAAGACACCAAATGTTAAGAACATGTACCCCAGTGACTTTCGAATTTAATTCAAAATACCTTTCAGAAAGGATGTTTTTCACTTCTATGTGGGACAAACAGTGGAATGTTTACGAATGTATATATTTTTTTAAAACAGAGCGGTGCTCCTCATTACTCGAGCTGCAGCCAGGTGAGGTGAGGCGCTATCCCCACACAAATTGGGTGAGTGACAATATGTTGATATATACACATATTGATATATATAAAATACTGATTTACGAAAATTCGTTAAAGGAAATACAACTATTTATGAGTGTATTTTTCCTAAAAAATGTGTGTCTCTTTTTATCTTTCTTCCCATTTGACATGACGATATTTTAGATTGTGGTGGAGTTTTGAACCTGAAATGCAGGTGATATGATTCCATTTTATCTTTATATTTCTCACTAATTCAACAGCAGTAGCAACACCTAGGTCCTGATGAATGCATTGGTACTTTCCATCTATGCAGAAACATGTTGACCACTATTTGCTGAACAGATATTTTGTTAAATCTGTTTATTCACCATTGTTTTTACTCTTGGGGAGCCGAGAGAAATTATTAAAATGTATACTTCTACTCAGTCTTATCCAATTTTATTCTATCACTAGTCACATATTTGCACTGCTTTTTTCAGCTGTCCCTTCACACTGGCACCGCCCACTAGGTGTTAACAAAGGGTCTTCGGCTCTCACAGTCCTCCCACACTCTTGTGACTGTGATTGCATTAACTCCTGGGTAAGGAGAACCCATATGATGTAAAAGTGGCGGTACAGATTGACAACTGAAGGGAAAATGTTCACCTACCCTTGGGTTTGTCTTTCCCAGTAGAGTAATCACGTGCACTCTGTCATATCTAATCATGTGGTGTTACCCAACGATTTAACTTACAATACTTGATTTTGGCATGTCAAGGTTTTTTGGTGAATAGAGTTCCCTTTTTTTTGTCTGACTCCTAGATACTTCTTATGTAATTCAACATAATGTACATACATTTGAGACAGACGGAGAGTGGAATTGACAAGTTGTTTTTTTGGTGGTTACTGTAGATATCGGTAAGAGAGGCAGCTGCCTATACCTGCATCTAGTTTTCATGATATGAGTCATTGGTGATTTAAGGTGTGTTTTAATACAGACTTTGTTAGTTTCTTCAGAAACTTGTTCGAGCAGACTGGATTTAAATATTACTGGATAAAGAGAGTAAGGTTTCAATGTTTCAATGTTGTGGGGCTGGTCATTAGTTTGTGCATGTTTGTCACACTAGGTGTTGGCAATTTCTTTTCCACTCGTATTTGTACAGTGTTTTTAGTCCTCACTCTAAGTGGTGGGGTCTCTAGGTGTAGTTTCTGGAGGTTTGGATGTGTTATGTAGACACTTTTGGTGGCTAAGTCACTGAAGTTTGACTGTGGTGTGAGCAGACAATACTTTTAGAACCCAGGGTTATTCATAGTTGTGTTTTACTCTGTATAGGAAGTATTGGAAACTAAGCAACACTGTGTCCCCAGGATGGTCCTATGGATCTGACTGACCAACTAAAAACCTAAACGTCGACTTTCATACACCCGTCTTGTATTTGTTTGTCAGATTTTGCGCGACATCTGTCATGTATATAATTGTCATACTATGAAAAGGTGTTGAGTGATAAATTCTTGTTAATTGCGACTCAGCTATGGTTGCAAGAGGGTGTCACACTACTAAGTGAAATGTGAAATATTTTAGTAGTGACAGTGTTGCTGGGTAGCTGATTTGATTTCAAGCCATTCTATAAATACAACATTTATGAATTTGCCCCTGTGTTTCATTGTTAATTTTTATGACTTAATAAAAAAATTGAATACGAATTTGAATAATCCCTTAAGGTACATATGCATAGATGATATTGATCATACCCAGTCCCTTGAGGTATATTTGGTTAGTTAGCACAGAGTCTCTGGCACCAGTGCAGTTGTTGGTAGTGTCCCATCACCTCCATAAAGGTGAACCTTGTCTCCTCCAGACTGAAGCGCATCTTCCTCTTACTCCTCTCTTTGCGTAATGTGACATGAACAGTGCCATGAAAAAATCAAGCCTCAGTTACAAAAATGTTACCTAATTGTCCACTGTGTATGCTGGTGGAGTACGTCAACGAGAAAGGTGCTCTGTGGGCCTGTGTCGCTGAGCCTGTGATGGTCCGAGGAGGCTGCCAAGGTCGGGTGCCTCAGGCTTGGAGCTTGCAGCGGCATGTGGTGGGCAGTGATGCCTCGATGCGCAGTGGAGGCCATGACAGCTTCAGGGACCAGCGGCCCAGGATGCAGCAGGCGCACAGGATCCCAGGCAACACCTCTCATGGCGTAGGCCTTGTGGCGGGGTGAGAGGCGCCACCCTGGCAGAGACATTGGGCATTCTGGAAGAGGACCATCCTCAGCACTACGTGCTTTTTATTCACACCCCTATGCTGACCTGGCGTATGCCGGGCCAGCCCACTCCACACATGCTTACAGGGGGGACGTAACAAGCTACATTTCTTTGACCTCCCCCACTGGCAGGGATGACATGGTTGCGTCCACTGTCCAGTACACTACCACCACCAACATTGCATGTACACATGGATATGTGTGTGGTCTGCATACTGCAGTCTGTCCAACACATCCACTCCACACTTGGCATTATGTGCAGTCTCATTCATCTGTCAAATCGCCTCCTTTGCACATGCCTGGTTCCCTCCTCTTCCCACATTCTGCTATTGTGTAGCTGAGGTGCCATGTCGTTGATGGCTCATGTACATGGCTAGTCCAGGTTCCCAAAGTGAGTTGTGCTGTTGTGTATGTTGTATGTGACTTTGTGACTTGTGCATTCCCACAGTTGTGAATTGCATGATTGTGTTTTTGAGGTGTGTAGTGTGTTCATTTGGTATTTACCAACGAGCAGAGCATTTCCATAGGTGCCATCCTGAAAGCGCTGGTTGATGATGCACTGTCGGAAGATGTAGGAATCATGCACACTGCCTGGGTAGTTTGGGACGACATTGGCGAAGAGTCCCCGGTGGTCCACTATTGCCAGCACATTGATGAAATGCATGTGCTTTCTGTTGCGGTAATTGTGTGCAGTGTCGGCAGGGGGCACAAGAAGGACATGTGTGCAGTTGATTGCCCCAACACATACGGGAAGCCAGCTATGGCGTAGAAGCCTTGCTTGGTCTCCAGCTGTTCCTGCGCAGTGTGGGGGAAGTAGAGGTACTGGGGTACATGTCTGATTATGGCATCCAGCACAGGTTTGAGGAACTTTGATAGGGCTGGCTGTGAGACTCCTCTGACTCTGGCAGTTGTTGGTAAGCATGGGCGCAAAATCCATTCCGCTCGTGGATTTTGCGGATTTTCGGGAAATTGGCGATCTGCGAATTTGCCAAAAATCTGCAAATCCGCGAGAGGAACGGATCCGGGGGGCAAAAGTTCAAGCTTGTAACTATTTTAGAACGGCGCCGGCAAGCTGACAGCACCATTCTAAAATAGTTACTAAGTTAGCTTCAACAGGAAGCACTAATAGATAAAATGCAGGTGCTCGAGCACTTGCTTTATTTTATCTACTAGTGCTTCCTGATGAAGCTAACTTAGTAACTATTTTAGAATGGCGCTGGCAGCTTGCTGGCGCCATTCTAAAATAAAACAGGAGTGGGGCAGAGGGCAGAAGGTCACAGAGTGGGGCAGAGGGCAGAAGGGCACAGCAACGAGTGGGGCAGAGGGCAGAAGAACACAACAACGAGTTGGGTAGAGGGCAGAAGGGCACAAAAACGAGTGGGGCAGAGGGCAGAAGGGCACAAAAAACGAGAGGGTGGCAGTGATGAACCAGAGGGCGCATCGCGGTCTCGGACAAAAAAACCCCCATGAACACGCAAAGCGCCCCGCGAACACGCCAAGCGCCCCGCGAACACGCAAAAATAAAAAAATCTGCAAATTCGCCAATTTTGCGGATCGCGAATTCGCAAATCCGCAAATTCGCGAATCGCGAATTCGCAAAATTTGCCCATGCTTAGTTGTTGGTTGGAAGGTACGAGAGGCCAACAGGTGCAGCACAGCCCGCAGCTTTGTGTGCGGAGGGATTTTGTTTGGCCGCTGTGTTGGTACCTTCAGCTTATGGGCTATGATGTTCAGAATGTGGGGGATGGTTGTACTTTTGAGCCTGTAGTGGACAATGACATACTCTGGTGTTAAGTCTTGAGGCTGGTGCATTTTCTTAAGGTCCGCAGTCTGTGTCTGCGCTGCATCTGTGGTGGTCCGGGGGGGTCCAGAGGGGGTGGCGGGCCTGGGGGTGGTGTTGGGGCTCCGAGCTGCATGATCAGTAGCCTCATGGCATTTGTTGTTCATCAGGTGTGGGCTGGGCTCCCTTTTCTGGTGCAGGCTGTGGTCCGACTTTACACCAGGTCAGAGCAGGTGTTAATTTCCTGATGCTAACGTGCCTTATCGCATGTTTTGTGGTCATATCGCCGATCTGGCTGGTCATTGAGAAGGTTGCAGAGTGGTGCTGTTGCGACTTTTTGCAAGGGAACGCCTACTCTGCATCTTATTAGCAATAGTTGCGGGGGTCATCTGTGGCGATGTTTTTTGCGGCTGCGTGGTTGTAACAGAATGAAAAGCAAGCAAATCAACTAAAGAGATAAAGCAATGTGTGAGTCCTGGGGAAAAGTATAATCTAGTTGAACAAAATGAGGTTGAATATTTCAGAGGGGTGAGAGGAATTGGAGAAACTGGGCAATAGAGGAGGAGTATGGAAATTGGCTGTTTTCACTGACCAGAGAGAATATCTAAACCATTGTGCAGACAGCTCTTAATTTGAGTGGGTGGTTTCCAGTGCACGGCACCAGTACTAAATTACCAACACTGGTGCTTTTGACAGTCTGCCACAAGGTGGTGCTGTGTGGATAATTTTGAGACAACCACAACAACAGTTAATTATTAATTCAATATACATTGAAAATTACTATTACCTGCTTCCTAAGACTTTTTTTTAGCTTTGGAGGCCTGTAATAGTCCAAATTGTCACACTTGTAGGAGTGTGATGGTTAGCAGATGTAATGTTACTATCACTGGCGAAACTCTAGGGGTTTTCTCGACTAACCCCACTACACCTGGCCAAGGAATACTGAACCAAAGAAGAATGGCATATTGTGGGGACTATTTATCTAACACAAATTTACTAAAGCTAAAACACAAATTTGGCATAGAAAAATATAGCTCTTTAACACCATTAAAGGTTGTAGATATAGCACATCATGGTATCATGATTTAAATCTAGGTATTAAATCTTTACCTACTTGTCCACAACCTATCTGCAGACTTTAACACACTAAATTGCAAAGGATTATTAGAAATTCGGAAACACAAAGGGCTTTCATGGTCAAGTCCTGAATTATCTCTCTTCTTTTCTCTCAAACACGTACAAGATAGTGAAGATTGGTAAAATCAGTGATCACCAGCAGCAGATCAATGATGTCATGCAACATCACTCACTCAATGCTTCTTACCAATTCCAACACAATTCAAATTACCGATTAAGTTTGCTTTTGACAACTTCCAGAATCTCCCTACACAAATATGCTGACTCCAAGAAGCTGCAGCAATTTAAACCTTAACTTTCGAGAAGGCAGCACACGCAAAGCATGTTGGCCGATGCGCCTTAGATGTTGTCACATATCTGCCTAACGATGATTAATTACCGCTGAACGGGGATGTTATTTGACTGTTTTTTCACAGCGAATTTTCCTCATGGCATGCAGTATTTTGGGAGAGGTTTTCTGGGCTTTTTGGTGCCTTTAGAGTGAAGCACGCTTTTTGTTGTTCCCTCCATTGAAACTCATCTCTCTCTGCCCTTCTGAGAGGAATGGGGTGGAGTCGGGCGCTTCCCTCATAAAGATCTGTCTTCCTTCAGCTTGCTTGCCACCCTCTTAAAGGGATTTTTTTGTTGTCTGCTCTTACCTGGAAACTTCATATTCAGGAATTTAAAGAGGGTTTTCTTTCTCTATTGCAATATGGTGTAGCTGCCTTCAATTTAATGCACTATAACTGTCCATTCTGTTCCTTAGCTACAAATGTTAGCAGATAAGCACTACTAATAGAGACATAAATAGTGACAATATTTTCCATATTTTTTCAACATCTTCTAAGCTTCCATATATATATAAAGCATTGCAAAATGGAATCCAAATCAGCGTCAGCTCACTTAAATAAATGGTAGCAAGCGGCTTCACCACTGCCTACAAAATCTAAGGTTATAGACTCACAAGGAACTCCACTTAATAGGATTTTGGACAAAATGCCAGCTACTCATATGAACACAGATGCCATATGATCAAACATTAAAAATATTCAACAAGACATTGCCTCCCTCTCTATGAAGGTAGCAGACAATGAGATTAAAATCTGTGATAATACCTAAGCCATTGCTACTATGACTCCATTCGTCCATCAGTTTGCTTCTCTTCAGACAGCCTTACTTAACTTGGAAAATAGAAATAGACAATACAATCTACACATATGTGTTCATATTTGCAATTATTTCTATTAATCAACCAGAAAAGATTATATACTACACATATATGTTGTCCCAGAGAATATTGAGGGACAAAGTTGTCATCTTTTCTTAGAAGCTGCATTACCAAAGCTCTTAAATATTAAATTTCAAGAACGTTTTGAAATTGACACAGCTCATAGAATTCCCTCCCATCGAAAACCTAATCAGACTAAACCATGACAATTCATATTTAAAGTTTTGAGACACCATCATCTCCTTCTCATTAGGAAGGTTGCATAGGAACTCCCAAATCTTCTGATCTGGAGGGGAATAAAGTCTTTATTCAACAAAACTTTGCAAAAGAGATAGTACAAATTCAATGACAATTTTCAGACTTGCGACTGACTACAAGATGCTGGAAGTACAGCCTCTACGGACCTCTACAATGCGTACATGGAAAAATTATGTTTCCAAGGCGTTCTCTTCACATTCAGAGCTGATACAACTTTTTAGACCAGCATGAACCTATTGTAATGGAGTTTTAACCTTCAGTGTCTACTGCCTAAGGTTGATTCCCTACCATGGCTGACATTTTATTATGATCATGGCAGATGTATGCAGGGTGTCTACTCTTGCTTCATACCTCCGTCTCTGGTGTTCCATTTGCTATGAGATTTTGGCTGATGGCCTCCATATATGTTGACTATCATGTTTTGTCTCTTTTATATGAGGTACTTTTTCACTGTCCTTTTTCTTGCTCAGGTTTTACATCTTTTGATAACTTGATATGGCACAGCAACACAAGCTGGCTGTTGTTTCTTTGAATGTTAAAGATTTCAGCATCCTGTCAAACAACATACAATGTTAGAATATATAAAAAAAATTAAAGCTGATGTTTGTTTATTTACAAGAAACTCATGTAGATGATAAAACTCTACATTCAGAATAGAGGGGATGGGTAGACGATATAGTTTCACCTCCTACTGTAAAATGCAAATATGGTATAGAAGTACTTTTCTTATACACAATTATTGACTCTCCATCCTGACTCAGATGGTAGATATTTTTATGCACAAGATAAAGTTGACAAGCACATTTTTTATTGTGTTAACATACATGCTCCTACAATTGATGTAAATAGACCATGTAAAATACTGTTGGGTCAGGACACTAAGATTGATACGTTTGATCAATCCCACATTGAACTGTCCTATTTTTCTTTATTCTTACTCCAGGAATATTTCCCCCTTCACCAACTTTCGAGCACTTCTTCTTTGCACGTTCCCCCTAGAGCAACCTTCTCAAACATCCAGTGATAAAGTTATATCAATGCAAATACATTTGTTGTGGTTCATACAAAGTTCAGTTGCTGCACCTCCTCTTTGTTCATTGTAAAAAATTCTTATGTGGAAATGTTTTTCTTCAAGAGCGTGAATTCACCTTAGCTCTAAACTAAGAAGTTGTAATTGATTTTATGATCAAGATTGATTGGTTTGAGGACCATTGTTTTTCTATATTGAACTTCACCCAGGTCCACAAACCTGTATGTAAATACAATGGCTACAGTGTAATATAAGCTTTTGAAAAGCTCAATCGAACTTCTTCATGACAAAGAGACAGAGAAGAGTGGGCACTGCAAGTAGTCTCCTTATAAACCTTTTTTTTGCTACTTGAAGTGAATTGCAGTGTACATAACCCCAGGCAATGGCCCCAGAAAATACTACTGAATGGCTTTTGCTCTTATTAACACATAAAAATTCTTTGATTTGCTTATGGCCTAATCAGTTGGCAAATCTAAATACGGATTCAATTGACTTTTGAAACTGCATGGCTCTAACATTTAATTAGAACTTCCAGTTAAAATCCCCATCAAATGGGACCCCCAGGTAGGTGAAATGAGGGACTTTCTTAATCTGTTCACCTCCAAGTAAAAATGTCCTTGTCTTAGAATTGTTTGGTTCTCGTTTCATTATAAATGATTTGGAGCGATTGATCTAAAGTAAAAAATTATTCGTAAAAAAATTAAAAGTATCAAGCAAAATTTGTAGATTGTTAGCTGTCCTTGCTATAAGGACAGCATCGTCTGCTTACAATAACACAGGAATTCAGCATGAGTTAGCCCATGGGAGTCCTTCCCCACCCTTAATTATTGTTCTCCTATCCCGTTAATATATAATAGGAAAAAGAATGAGGCCCCTGCACACCCCTGCCTGACCCCCAAATCAGAGGAAAAATCTTCTGTTAAATCTGTTTGCTGTTATACTGCACTGTGGCTGATGTGTATTCGTGGATAATTGATCCATCAATCCCTAACTGTGCCATTGGGGACAATAACTTAAAGAAGTCCACTATGTCGAAGGCTCACATTTAATGCATGAAGACTAAGTGCACACAGTCTTTTTGGGCCTTCGTATATTTGTGTACAATTATGGCCAATTTTTGCGACTGCTCCACAGTACTGAGCCCTGGTAGAAACCCAAATTGATAGATCGAAAGCGCTTGGGACTCAAGCACCAATAGTTCTAGTTGGCCCAAAATATCCCTGGCCAAGATTTTAACTGAGCCATCCGACAGAAAAACTGGGTGATAGGGGTGCGGTTGTCCCATTTTTAAAATTGGGAACTATGTTGACTTCCTCCCATGTCTTAACTAGGGGTCTCACTATAGCAGCTTTTATATTGTTAGATATTAATGGGGACCAGAAGTCTTGTAGATATTTGTACAGATCTATTGGGATTCTATCAGGCCCTGGAGCTTTCTCTTGGCAGCTGTTCTCTATTGCTAGTATTACATCAGTTAGTTCAACTGAATTACTCAGGGCCTGGGCTGCTTTTGTATCAAAAGGGAGCTTTTGAGTCCATACCCACGATCACAGGCTGAGTGTTGCGAGAAAATATTTTTTAAAGGTATTCTACCCAGTCTTTAGCTAATGCTGTGGTATCTAGTTTGGGCATTTCATCTCCAAGCAAGGTAGTCGAATTCACAACCTCCCAAAAGTCATATGAGTCTTTTAATGTAGAAGCATTTTTTTGATCTCCACAGGCCTTCTCCTTCAGATACATTTTTCTTTTCCTAATTATTTCTTTGTAGCCTTTTCTGGATTTTGCTACTTCATCCTTTTTCCTCTGGATTTTTTTCAAGGCACACGTTAATGATATGTGTGCTTCTGAGCATGCACTATTAAACCATCTAGGTGTATCAGATGTTCTACTGGCACATTTCATTAATTTATCTGCCATGTAGCCATTAAGGAATGTGAAAGCCTGTATAACATCATCTGGGGTAGAGGAATCTGAGAGGGCTACATCTATTTTTGCCTGATTATTTGCCATAAGATCTCTAAGCAAGGCCTCCTTATCGATTTTCTCCCATTTAATATTCTCACTCTATTCTTTTTATATGAAGCCCTATATTGTGATTTCTTGCCCCTCTTGTTGCTCAAAGCTAAATGTAATGGAATTATAATTGCTGATACAACTAACCATTACCACATGTCCTTTAAAGTACTGTGACAGATATTTACCAATTAAAATGTGTTGAATTAGATGTAACTCATATATATGTTGGAATCAGGGGTAGAGTGGTCATGTCCAGATCTTGGAAAAACATCACGTTTTTAGCCAATTAAACTCTATTTTCTGAATCCCCATATGGGGAATGTTTAAAATGCATCAAGGGCTGATCTCTCAAATTGCAAATATCACACAATCCCTGATCTCTGGGGTCACAAATTTCTATGTTAAAATCTCCGGCCCAAATTATTTGAAGATACTTTGAGTGATCATATTGGACCTCTATGCCATCTATAATCTTGGTAATGGTTGGGTCAAATATATTGTAATATTCATTATTTAAAGCAAATTCAATGACTTTTGCAAGGTAATTAAAAGCAGCTGAAAATACAGGGATATACAGAGTTCTCTAACCGTATTGTCCATAACATTCACTGAAATAAAAGTAACCAGCCTTCCTTTAGCTCAACCTGACCTAGAGGGAATTGCTGAAACACAATAGAAGGCATATCTATCAATATAAGGTGAGTCTGTTACCCAAGTCTCTTGGTAACAAATGATTGTGTATTGCTCTACCAGAGTTTTCCAATCGGGTTGTCAATCTTGGAACAAAGTCCCGTAATTTTCCATCATATGTCCTTGGGGTCAGATTGATTAACATTATTTGAGACCTGTGGCACCCTGTTAGTAGTGTCCCGTGATTCTCGTGCTACTTGTTTAACAGTGGGCTGCAGGGTAAATAATGGAATTTCATAGTTTGGAACTTGCATATTTTTTTTCGGGTAACGTGTTTTTTATATAATGGCCCAATATTTATGCTTCGAGGTCCTTGAGAATTCATCTTTTCCTCCAAGCCAGCCACTCTATTTGTAAACCTTGCTTGAGCCAAAATTATGTTGTCAATCTTTCCCTCTAAGAGGGTTAATTTTGCAATTGTCTAAGAGCAAACATGGTCTATAGAATTTATTTGTTCTGCCAGTTGATTAAATCTGGCCAAATGGATTGTGCCAGGTTTCTTCCTATCAAGGTCACCTTTAGGAGTCCTCTTCATATATCTTTTCCCTGTGTTTCTCTTTTTGTTTAAACCTTGAGTATATAGGGAATGAAAGTTAGATTCAGGATGGATACAATTTTGAGGTGTGTCTTTAGTCAATTATTGTCTGCTTTTCTTACATGGGGGGCCCCAACCGGGATATAGCTTCATGTACCTATAGCCCTTTTGTATCTGTTTCCACAAAAGGGTTAAAACTGGATTGAGGGGTGTAATCAGAATCCTTTGCAAAGGATATTGATTCCACTCTCTATGGGGCCTCAGATGGGGTCTGGCTGACAAAATCTTTCTGCGTGGTTTCTGTTAAGTCAACAGGTGTAGTATTGGAGACTGTCTTTTTTATTGCTGAGCCCATCCTTGCCTCAAACCTATCAATATATTTTTCAATGGCACCAATAACAGTAGACAGATAGCTTTTAATTGAGTTGGATTGTGCCTCACCCTGTCCCTGCTTGGGCAAAGGTGACTCCCCTTTCTCTTTCCCATCTTGGGGTCACAGCAGATTTACCTTATTGGTGCTTTGCAGAGCTTGGGAACACTTCTTCTTCACATGCAATCGATCCAAATTAGACTGCTGGAAAATAAAGGCGGTAGGGCCAAGAGACTAGGCCCAGCCTAGCTACCTTCAGTCGCTCATGCGTGCAGATGGACCTGTCAGATTTAAAGGAGTGAGGCCCCTCCCACTCTTAGATGCAGGCTGGGGGACTGAGTTCGATCCCAGCATGAGGCTAGCAGCGTGGCGTTGTGGGATTCACACAGCCTGTTTTGGTTTCCCGCAGTGGGAGACCGGCATCAGATTTAAAGGAGGGAGGCCCCTCCCACTCTCAGGTGCAGGCTGGGGGACTGAGTCTCACCCCAGCAAGAGGACAGCAGCTTGGCGTTGCGGGCTTTCACCAGCCCGTTTTGGTGTCTTTTCATACCTCCTTGTATCGTAAGCTTACAGTTCTCCACGGCAATGTTATTAATAAATTCCTTTAAACTTGACAGTTACCTCATATTTCTGATTCAGATAGACTTACTCTAGAAAATCCTATTGACATTCAGAAATTTACTAAGGCCATAAAATCATTAAACTCCATTACATCACCTGTTCCAGATGGTGTATTGCCTGAAATGTACATACGTTTTTAAACTCAGCTCTCTCCTATTCTACTTTCATTATTTATGAAATTTTAACATACTTGCATGATGGGTGGCTCTTTTTAATGAAGCCACGATCATTGTCCTCCCAAAACCAAAGACAGACTGTACTTTAGTTCCGAAATATCGTCCCTTATCCCTCATTAATCAGGATTATAAAATATACGCCAAAATCTTAGCAAATAGGTTATCACCTATACTCTCCTCAATTATCCAACCTGACCAGAATGGATTACTGAAGGGTAGATTGTCATCTCATAACACTCAGTTGTTATGCCATGTTCTTTCTTTTGCTAAGGATCTCAAATATCCAGTGGGCCTATTGCCCTTAGATGCGGAGAAAGCATTTGATAGAGCAAACTGGCAGTTTTTATCTAAAATACTGGAAACTTTTCATTTCGGCCCCATATTTCTAAAAACTGGTTAAAACACTATACTCGGCACATTATCCTTCTCTTTATGTGAATGGTACCCTTTCTAGTCCATTCGATTTATATAGAGGTACGCGTCAAGATTTCCCACTATCCTCTCTATTATTTCTTATTGCCATTGAACCTCTCTAATGCTCTTTACACATTAATGAACAATATTCAGATGTTTTTTTTAAAAAAATACGATAGTAAAAATATCTGCTTACGCTCATGATGTTTTATTATAAGTAAAGGATCCTCTTGCTTCTCTAACTATCATTCTTGATATTATGCAACTGTATGCAGATGTCTCTGCTTATTCTTTGAATATTAATAACAATGAGGTATTTTTGCCACTAAATATTTTATGCAACTGTAAAATGGTAGCAAATACCAATATATTGTGGTCACCAAAGACACTAAAGTATTTGAGGATAACATTTACTGATTCTATTAAAAATACAATTGAAATCAATTACTCTAAAATATTAACCACCACAAAAGAAATTTGTGGAGATGTATTGAAGCACTTAAAAGGACTATTACACCACAAATTCTTTATAATTTGTTCATAATACACTCATTTTTTCTTCAACTTTCTTTGCAAAATTACATAAATTGCTTACTAAGTTTATTTGGAATATCAAACCTGCGCGCCTTAGTCTTAAAGCTTCACAAATTCCCAAAGATGAAGGAGGAGATGGCCTACTTAACTTCGGGAAACACCACGTATCCTTTCTTGTTGCACAATGCTCACTATGGTTCCAAAATATCCATCCTTCTAATTCACCCAAATGGTTTACATTAGAGAAAAACTTACTATCACCCTATCCTATCCTCCTGCTCTCCTAACCATGGCTAACAGCAAATTTGTGGAAAGTTCACCCACTACTGCAGTCTCAAAGATTGACCTTTTACCTTTTAATGAAAAATATCCTATTAATATTAAATCATCTAAAAAAGTTTCCCTTTAGTGTAATCCCAAACTCAAATTAAACAAAACATATATTTGTTCTGAAGTTCATGGATTAATGCTGGTATTTGTTATATTGCTGATATATGTCAAGGAAATATGTTCTATTCATTTGACGAACAAAAAGCCAAATATCATTTGCCTCAATCGAAATTTTCTAAATCTGAATTATGCTGTATTACCATCCTTAATACGTATGCTGATTTGTTACCTTGTGCTGCGTTATCTAATATGTAGTTTTACAAAGGTCTGTTTAGCCAAACACGACATACAGCTCCTAAAGTATATAAAAAAAGTTCGGCTCATCCTTCCCCCTTTATGGCTTTAAATCAAAAATAGTCCTCATACATAACTATACAGTCTTCAAATGTACAATGGGAAAATATTTGGGGATCTAATATCACTAGTTATCTCTAACCCCGGGTGAAGTGTGAGTAGTGGGGCTACGCGGAAGTCCATGGAGTTGCAAACGAACTCTGTGGAGCTCCGTTACAGTACGCCGCCCGGCTCCACCCCCTATTAAAGAAATAAGTTAACCTTAATTAAAAAGAAAAACGCGGTACACAGGTAAGTGGTTTTAAGATTCTTTTTAATTAAGGTGAATTTATTTCTTAATGGGGATTATAAGCGGGGGCTGGCAAACTCTGCTCCGCTACGGAGTGTACAGAGATTTACCTTCTCCGCGTTCTACGCCGACCGCAGAAGAGAAGGTGAATCTCTGAACACACGGTGGGTGGAGCGGAGGTCTCCACCCGGGGTTAGTTAGCTCCCGGACACTCTTATACAAGCTAATATTTATTTACTGTTTAAATGTTTTTGGTCCCCTGATAGTTTATTCAAAGCTAAACGTTAAGATTCACCAAACTGTCAGAATTGTGAACCTCTACTAGAGATTTTCAGCATATTACCTACTGGTGGTCGCCAGTAGGTAGTTATAGTTAGGACCTATTTTCCATAAGAAATCTGCAACATTCTTTATGCAATAACTTTGGCGCAGGTTGATGAATCTTTGCCAAATTCTCAAAACTCGTAGGGGTTCTCCAGTACGCTCCTATCCTGAACGTTTGGGGGTGATTTGCCAAGCGGGGGCAGAGAAAAAAGGGGGGGCCCAAAACATGTTTTCCCAATGCAATTTCCCATAGGAATCTTCAGTCACAGCTACAGCCCGAACTGCTGAACAGAATTACACCAAATTTGGCAACACGTTAGTATTTGGTTATATATATATTTGGGCGGAGTCTAACCACACATCTCATCGTGAGATCTGATTGGCTGTCAGCACTTCACCCAACAGGTGTTGGCAGCCATCTTGGGACCAATATACATGATAGAACCTCATTAAAAAGCATTTCAGTTAATAGAAGGTTTTAAGACTTCAGTTACATTATATATCATGTGTTGATGGTGCCATACTCATTTTAGGAATTGTGGTGTGTTCTAAGGTGATTTTACCATTTGAAAAAGCCTTCTGCTGGGATATCATGATTCATGTTTGAGAGAAAAAATGTTCTCATGTTTCCTCACAGAGGTTTGGAAGGTGATCTATAAAGTAAACTGAGAGCATATTTTCTGTAAATTCACATTATCTTTCTCAGTCATGTGAGAATGAAGTTTGGCATTCTCAGTAAAACATGTACATCTAACAAGTGCAGATACTGTCAGTTGATTCCTTTGTGTTCTACTGCAGCTTCCCAGAGTGTTCTAAAGTACAACTAGAGAGCTAACAGGCTTACTTATGACAAAAGTATGGAACACCTGAAGCCATCTTGATTGGAATAAAGTGGTAACACTTAAAACATTTAATTTACAAAGGAACACAATGAGGGGCTTCATTTTGCCATAGAAATTATGATTAGTGTTGCAGAAAGAAAAATTGGGGCACATTTTGACTTCCCAAATCCTCTTCTATTTAATTAAAAAATTCTAACATGCAGACTGAAACATGCATTTTGTATACCAGCCGCAGACTTCAATGGTGAGCAGTAGCCTTAATACAGTGATCTAATGAGCAACTAGAGTGCTAACATTCAGAATTCATGGCAAATGTGTGACACATCCGAATGCCTTCTTGATGTAATCAAAGTAAAAATACAAAGTATTTCCTACTGAGTAGACTGTAGTAAATGAGGAAATTAGGAAACTTTTTTAACAAATAAGTCTCCCAAGATAGCGCCCAGAGACAAAAGCGACCAAATGTAGCATAAATATCATCCAGATTTAGCCCAAGTACAGCCCAATGACAGAATGTCCCAGAGTGTTCTAAAGAACAACTAGAGCGCTAACAGACTTACTTATGACAAACGTATGGAACACCTAAAGCCATCTTGATTGGAATAAAGCGGTAACACTTAAAACATTTAATTTGCAAAGGAACAAAATGAGAGGCTTCATTTTACCATAGAAATTATGATTAGTGCTGCAGAAAGAAAAATTAGGGCACATTTTGACTTCTCAAATCCTCTTCTATTTCATAAAAGAATTCTAACATGCAGACTGAAACATGCACTTTGAATACCAGCAGCAGACTTCCCTTGTGAGCAGTAGCTTTACTGCAGTGATCTAATGAGCAACTAGAGTGCTAATATTCAGAATTTATGGGAAATGTGTGACACATCTGAATGCATTCTTGATGGAACCAAAGTAAAAAAAACTGAAAGTATTTCCTACTGGGGAGACTGCAGTAAATTAGGAAATTAGGAAACTTCATAACAAATAGGTCTCCCAAGATGGCCACCAGAGACAAAAGAGCCCAAATGTAGCACAAATATCATCCAGATGTAGCCCACGAATAGCTCAATGACAGAATGTCCCAGAATGTTCTTAAGAACAACTAGAGCGCTTACTGTCTTACTTATGACAAAAGTATGGCACACCTGAATCCATCTTGATTGGAATAAACTGGTAACACAAAAAATATTTAATTTAAAAAGAAACACAATGAGGGGGTTCATTTTGCCATAGAACGTATGATTAGTGGTGAGGAAAGAAAAATTAGGGCACATTTTGACTTCTCAAATCCTCTTCTATTTCATTAAATAATTCTAACATGCAGACTGAAACATGCAATTTGAATACCAGCAGCAGACTTCCCTGGTGAGCAGTAGCTTTACTACAATGATCTAATAAGCAACCAGAGTGCTAGCATTCAGAACTTATGGCAAATGTGTGACACATATGAATGCCTTTCTTGATGGAACCAAAGTAAAAATCTGAAAGTATTTCCTACTGAGGAGACTGCAGTAAATGAGCAAATTAGGAAACTTCATAACAAATAAGTCTCCCAAGATGGGCACCAGAGACGAAAGAGCCCAAATGTAGCACAAATATCATCCAGATGTAGCCCACGAATAGCTCAATGACAGAATGTCCCAGAATGTTCTTAAGAACAACTAGAGCGCTTACTGTCTTACTTATGACAAAAGTATGGCACACCTGAATCCTTCTTGATTGGAATAAGGTGGTAACACTTAAAAAAATTACTTTGCAAAGGAACAAAATGAGGGGCTTAATTTAGCCATAGAAATTATGATTAGTGCTGCAGAAAGAAAAATTAGGGCACATTTTGACCTCTCAAATCCTCTTCTATTTCATTTAACAATTCTAACATGCAGACTGAAACATGCACTTTGAATACCAGCAGCAGACTTCCCTTGTGAGCAGTAGCTTTACTACAGTGATCTAATGAGCAACTAGAGTGCTAACATTCAGAATTCATGGCAAATGTGTGACACATCTGAATGCCTTCCTGATGGAACCAAAGTAAAAAACTGAAAGCATTTCCTATTGAGGAGACTGCAGTAAGTAAGGAAATTAATATACTTCATAACAAATAAATCTCCCAAGATGGCTACCAGAGACAAAATGTTATGTTTTGTGTTTTTGCAGTTTTATATAGTGCAGACTTGTCAGGTATTGGAGTGCTTTACATGAGCATTGGTTACATCACACAAGAACACATTCATTTTGGTTGTAGACATGGGGAGATTAAGTGATTTGACCAGGATCACAGAATGAAGCAGAAACTCCAACCTGGTTCACCAGTTACAAGGTCTGCAGCTCTGGAAGTAACACCACATCCTCTCACCTAAGTGCAACTTTTAATCAAGCTGTCAACTGGATAAAACAACATAAAAATAACAAAGAATTTAAAAGTGCTTCGTTGCTATTTGAAAACTCAGAAAATATGTCCTTGTTTTAGTTTTTTAGAGCACTAACCATAAATGTTATGCAAATAAGACCCTCTCATTTATGTAATTTCTAAAGGAAATGCTCTAGGTATTACAGTTTTGATTACATCAAGATGACATCAGGCGTCCAACACTTTTGAAATAAATATAGAATATTAGCAATCTAGCTGTTCATTAGGATACTGTTGAGAGGCAGAGGCCAGGGGCATGGACTCTGAAAATTGAAGACAGGTAGGAGGGTGCAGAGGCAACAATTTGACCACACTGGGCAGGAAGGGCAGTGCAGCACCACAGACTACGGAGGGCAGTGGAAAGGGGGCAGGGGCAACAAACCAACAATACAGGACTGGCAAGAGAGGCTGTGGCAATATAATAGACCATTGTGGGCAGAAGGAAGAGGCAGTGGTAGTACAACCATACTTCCAACAGACTAGATTTTTCATAGAAAAACAAGTTTATGTTTATAAGAAGATATACGATGTGACCACACAACACTAAACCAACATATGTGTCGGGGTAATACTCCCCCAGCCTAATATTATTGAGCTAAACTAAACAATCCTACGTAATCCTAATGTCATAATATGCAGTTCGTTATGCAAGAATCAGGTACTTCACAACATAAGAATAATGCAGATCGTAATACGGCTATCTGGCGATTTGTACTATCACTGTAATGCAATGCGTAAAGAAACAATGTGGTAAACTGCTATGCCCCCGTAATGCAATGCCAGCGGTCCCCTTTCAGGTACTCTGTGAGGAAAAAGCAATGCAACATGTAATACAGTCATCAGGCAGTTTTTTATGTAAAACTAATTCAATGCGAAACACATATATCTGGCAGTTCGGTATGCACCACTAATGCATTGTGTAATACGACAATCCGGCCGATCGTGATGCAAGACTAAGACAAGGTGTAACACATCTATTAGGCAGTTCGTTATGCAAACCTAGTGCAACGTGTAACATACCTATCAGGCAGTTTATTAGGCAAACTAATGCAGTGTGTGAATAAGGCCTGGTGCAATGAATCACCAGGACTCCAGTATGCACTACAAAAAATTATGATATTTCTTCTTCTATACCATTACATTTATTTTCATCAGTATTTCATCAACATGAAAGTATCATATTCACATTCCATTTTTCATACATTATTACTTGTGAAGTCAGTAATTATTTTTGTTGCTACAGCATTATGAATACAATCAAACAATAAAGTTGCCAAAACACAAATTTAAAGAAAACCCAATGCATTTCGGGGATGCTGCCCCTTCTTCGGGGGTCTGTAGAAACAAGATACAAACAAGGAGAATATTATTTTCTATACTTATTGGAGTACTTAGTTCAACGATCTGTATTTACACCACTTTTTCTTACCCAAAATACGTGGGAAAAAGGGGTCTCATGCTGGTTTATCTTGTTAGTTTAGCGGTATTCTAAAAGAAGGAGGATTTAAACATGATTAAGCAAAAAGTTGCTTATATATCATCAAGACTAAAAATGTTTTTTTTGAGGGGAAGGGGTTTCAAGTCCAATTACCTGTAGTTTAATTTTTGCTGCGTTATCTATAGATAAAAGAAGGAATGTGTATTACGCAAACATTCTTATTGCAAAAACAAAACTGAGTTCAACATATGTTAGGATTCCGATAATGGGCTCACCTGCGTATCTCAAAGTCTTGTATACGCAAAAGAAAACCTGCATTAAACAAAAACATCCGTCAGTGTACCAATCTATTTAAAAGCCTTACTAGGTTCTAGATAGAAAAGATATTTGCGCGTTTACCTGCGAGCCTTATAGTTGAAACTTCGGTCTCGCCGCTATTTTCCGTTCACGATACTAGAGGACGAAAGGATAAGTCTATTATTCTACCTGCTATGCCGACTTGCATTGGGCATATATCGGTATTTTCAAAGTCAAACTTACCGTTCGACTTAGGATAATCCTTATTCAAACGAACAACCGACATCTATCTCGCCGACTAAAAGCTAAACGCGAGTCCTACTTTCATTTTAACTTTCATGCCGCCAGGTGCATAGAAATAGACAGCGGGTTTGTAAACGAAACACGCCTTTGGGAAGTTTTTTTCTTTTGATGTTACGAATAACAACTTTACGCACATGACGTGTGTTTTAGTTGCTAGCATAGTCACATAAACAGCGATATTTGGATAATAGTCGTCGTTCACTGAGTTAATGAGAACTCGATAGAAGGGTATACTTAAATAGAATAAAATGGACTATCCCTTGTAGATTACATGACTGTAAATCTGACCTTTGTTTTAAGGGATATTTTTGTGCGTTCAAGTTAGCACTATAGTTTAGGTATACTTATCCTTGTCATCGACGCAGCTATTTATGAATGTCATAAGACGAGATAATTGGTCCTATATGTTATTTAGCGAAAATAATTTGTTTAAACTTATATCCCCTTGGTTGGTACTCATGTGGTGAAAAAATAGTCTGTTTGAGATAAAGCAACTAATTCACATGTAATTCATCCTTATCATTTTAGGCATTACCCAAAAATATTCAAAGACAACCCTGCCTATATACAATCTATACATGTCTTCAGGTATTTAAAGATGACAAACATTTCCAACTGCCAGTGTTACAATCCCGTAAAATACACTTATTTATATTATGTTCAGAGTGTTGTGTGTGTCAATATCACTGTGTGTAAGAATCACTAAAGGTATATATTATCCTTAGAGGAAGCATATCATTTCCATCTTATCATTTAATCAATTAGGGACAAGTGTCTGTAATTTCCGTATCCAGAAAGCTTCTCTCTGTAAGAGAATTTTAGCTTTATCCATTCCTAGTCTTTGTGGCACCAATTCAATGATTTGTAAGCGAAGTTGAGCTATGGTGTGGTTTTTTTCTATCCAATGTTGCGCCAATGGCGATGTGAGGGTTCTGTTGCGCATTCGACTTTTGTGTTCAGAAAGTCTTATTTTTAGCTTTCTATCGGTCTTACCAACATACAATAGCCCACACGGGCATTTGATCGAGTAAACCACATGTTCTGAGTTGCAATTCGTTGTGTGTCTAAGCATTATTTTTTCACCAGTACGTGGATGTAATAAAATGTTTCCTGGAATTACATTGTGCAAGTTTTTACAATTAAAGCACCGAGTCGTGCCTTTATATGTTGATTCTTGCTGTGCAATTTCCTTCATTGGTTTGCTTAGAAGCTCTTTCAGATTTTGGGCCCTTTTGTATGCAAATAGTGGCCTCTCTTCAAATAATGTCCCGAAGTCCTTCTCAGCTAGTAAGATCTCCCATCTTTTTAACCTCTTGGCTGCTAAGCCATTATTTGAATTCTTCTTTAATTTCCATTGAAATCAATGGAAAGTCCATGACGAGTTACCCTTGTCATTAGCAGCCAAGAGGTTAAAATTGCTCTCTTTATATCTCTGGATGCAGTTGAATACTTGGATACAAAAACCATTCTGGTGTTTGGCATCTTTGGTTTCTTTTTCAAAAGTTCTGTCCGTGGTATTGTTTTGATGTTTCCAAATGTGCCTCAAGCAATTTTTTAGGGTAACCGGCAGGTAGAATAATAGACTTATCCTTTCGTCCTCTAGTATCGTGAACGGAAAATAGCGGCGAGACCGAAGTTTCAACTATAAGGCTCGCAGGTAAACGCGCAAATATCTTTTCTATCTAGAACCTAGTAAGGCTTTTAAATAGATTGGTACACTGACGGACGTTTTTGTGTAATGCAGGTTTTCTTTTGCGTATACAAGACTTTGAGATACGCAGGTGAGCCCATTATTCGAATCCTAACATATGTTCAATTCAGTTTTGTTTTTGCAATAAGAATGTTTGCGCAATACACATTCCTTCTTTTATCTATAGATAACACAGCAAAAATTAAACTACAGGTAATTGGACTTGAAACCCCTTCCCCTCAAAAAAAACTTTTTTAGTCTTGATGATATATAAGCAACTTTTTGCTTAATCATGTTTAAATCCTCCTTCTTTTAGAATACCGCTAAACTAACAAGATAAACCCACATGAGACCCCTTTTTCCCACGTATTTTGGGTAAGAAAAAGTGGTGCAAATACAGATCGTTGAACTAAGTACTCCAATAAGTATAGAAAATAATATTCTCCTTGTTTGTATCTTGTTTCTACAGACCCCCGACGAAGGGGCAGGAGCCCCGAAATGCATTGGGTTTTCTTTAAATTTGTGTTTTGGCAACTTTATTGTTTGATTGTATTCATAATGCTGTAGCAACAAAAATAATTACTGACTTCACAAGTAATAATGTATGAAAAATGGAATGTGAATATGATACTTTCATGTTGATGAAATACTGATGAAAATAAATGTAATGGTATAGAAGAAGAAATATCATAATTTTTTGTAGTGCATACTGGAGTCCTGGTGATTCATTGCACTAGGCCTTATTCACATTTTACACTAGTGGGCAGGCACTAATCCAGTATAGCACACGTATCGAAAGAATAGGCTTAAACAAGCAATTAAAACTGAGTGCAGTACCCTTCCTCATTCATTACAAACTAATGCAGTGGGCAATATGACAAAAAAGGCAGTCTGCAGGAATAAAGCAATGCGTTATACAATCATCAGATACTCTGGGATGTAGAAGTAATGCGATACGTAGGTTATTCCAGCACTGTTCATGGTGCCTCTGGCAGTCTCTCCGCCACTCATGCTGGCTTGTGGTTACTCTCCAGCCACAGTTGCCCACCCCACACGGGTAAGATAGAACACAGTAAATGCAGCTTCGCACTCAGGCCCCAGTGATGCCACTCCTTTGGCACACAGGCCTCAATCCGAGCCGAAGCAGAGACTTGCACTGCAGGACAGAGTGAGAGGTGGAGAGCATCTCCCTCAGAACCCGCGACCCGGCCCAGGAGTCGACACACATTAACTCACTCGCCTCTCCTCGTCCAGCAACTTGGGCCTCCGAGCAAATTTTCTGAATTTCCGGGCAATGGGAAGATCCCAGGCTGTCCACTTCACCCGCACTCAGAGTCAGTGAGACTCATGGGAACTCCGGGTGCACAATAACAAGACAACTCCTCATGAGGGTCTCAGGCTGCACACAGAACACGCATGCAGCATCTCTGAGACACACTTGATCTTCTGGTGCCCACGATCAGAGGGCACAACTTGGGCAGATCTCAGCCGGTAGAAGGTACACGCACACAGCGTCGCTGAAACACTTTATCTTTCGGTGCCCCCGATCACAGGGCACCCCTTGTGCAGGTCTCAGGCAGTAGAAGGTACACAAACACAGTGTCGCTGAGACACCCTTTTTCTTCCCGTGCCCCCGATCACAAAGCACCTCAAGGGAGCATCTCAGGCTACAAACAGCACACGCACACAGTGTGGCTGGGACACACTTGCTCATCTGATGTACATGGTCACGGGCCAATCCACACGAAAGTCTCAGGCTGTCCCAAAGCACACACATGCTGTGTCGCTGAGACTTACTTGGCTCCCCGGTGCACATGTTCACAGAACGATCCTCTCAAAAGACTCAGGCTAGACAGAGCACATGCACACCGCATCTCTGAGTCTCTTTTGGAACTCCAGGTACCGAAGATCACAGGGCATGACTTGCGAAGGTCTCAGGTTAGACAGAGCACACGCACCCACAGCGTTTCTGAGAGTCTTCTCTGGAAACTTTTGTGTTTGTTCCTGTGTTTCCAGATAGGGTGCCAGCTCACCTCGGGCCCTTGGGGATAGCTACTTAAGGACACATCACACAGCAAAGTCCTTCAAACAGGGGGACACAGCACACATCAAAGTCCCTACAGCCTTTCCTTAGTTGAAACAGCAAACTGCACGTCAGCCCCAGATCACACAGCAAGAGCAGTCCCTTCCATTAGTCTCTTCAGTTGCTTCTTCCTTGGCAAAGGTTCCTCTTGATCCACAAAGCAGCTATAGTCTTGTTCACACTTGACCAAGCCATTCTCCAAAGTTCAGGGGCTTCAGCTTGCATAGTTATACCGCTCAATAGCTTTAAAGTCTTTGTGTTACAGGGGGCACTGACCCCTGCTCAAACAAGTTCTGGGTGCCTCCCTACCAGTGACACCTTTTTCCTTTGATCAGTGGGGGTCTGGATTCTCAATCACTTAGCAGGAAATGGGACAATTGTTTTATGGCACCAGTCCAGGCCTATTCACCTCTAGGCCTACTCCTCCCCCTACACACTCCAGATGCAGGTCAGCCTGTGCTGTCTCACCTCCTACCCTGGGTCAAGACATTCCCCATATACTATTGCTTTCAAAACCAGCCAGTCATTCCACAGCCAGGCAGAGACACACAGAAATGTTTAAAGCACAAAAACCCAGCCACTTCTGAAAGAGTGGCTTACAAACATATAATGCAAAAACCATCTTTATAAAAATATGTGTTATTGCAGGGTGAGTTCAGGCATACTAAACTTCACCTTTCCATCTTAAGCCTTTGGGAGTATAGGATGGGAAACACATTACACAGCCTTTCCATTCTACTCTAATGGGCAAGATGGCCGTTCAGCAGTCAAAATGAAATGGAGTTATATCACTACCAGAACATAGCACACACATTGGTACATGTCCTACCTTTCACATGCACTGCACCCTGTCAAGCGGGGACCCTAGATCTACCATAGGGGGCCTGATGTGTATGGAAAGGGAAGGGCAGGGTCTAGTAAGAGCGTGCACTTACCAGAGCAACATGGCAGTTTAGGAAACTGCGTGCAGGCCCCGCAATGGCAGGCTTGAGTTACCTTCTCAAGGCTACTTGAGTGGGTGGCACAATAAGTGCTGCAAGCCCACCAGTAGCATTTGCATTACTAGCCTTGGCACACATAATGCACTTTACTAGGGACTTTAATAGTGAGCAAACATACCAATAATGGACAGCCAATATCCATTACACTCTACACAGGGAGCACTTGCTCTTTGACACTGTTTAGCAGTGGCAAAGTGTCCAAAGCATCTAACTTGGCAACACATGTCAGAAAAAGTTCTAGGGGAAAAGCTAAAAGTTTAGGGAACTTTAGCCTAAAAAGGCCAAGTTCCACAATGACCCTTTATCGAGTAATCAAACTGCAAATGAACACTCCGTCAATCTACATAACCCATTCCTCTAATTAATTATTGAAATATTTAACTCAAGCAACTCAAATCTTAATAGGTAGTAAAACTCGATATTCGGTTATAAAAGCAAAAGGAAAAATATTTTACCTTGTGAACCAAGTAAGACAGAATGGTGATATAGGCAAAGTCCATCTATTAGCAAGTGGACATGCTAATGTCGGACGGTGTTTTGAGATATGTTACCATAGTATTAATTTTTTAGACATTTAAGAGCTGTTTCATTCCTAAAATGTCAATATAAAATGATATTGTCTAAAGCTTAGTTTAGTCTTTTCCATGTTTTCGTCTAAGAATATCATGCTAGGCTTGGTTTCTTCCAAATAAATTCAAAACAGAAAATGTTCAATCAGGAAAAAAAATGCTGCCTACACAAATAAAAAGCATACATTAACCTAAAGACCAAACAACAAGCCCTATTTTAAGCAAAATGGGTATAAATCTGTTCGTTTCCCTCTCACTTTTATTGAAGAGGCATGGTCCTTTTTTAAGTATGTTTTATATAATGCGGGCGCTTCTGCGCCTCTGTTTGTTAAAAAATAATGTTTTCTTTACCAGATTCCATTGCTGTATTCAGGCCTTTTGAAATGTTTTGAAAGCTCTTTCTTCCACTGTTGTTAAAGCTCCTTTTCATTCTTCACAGATGCTCTTATACTCAAGGGTTTTTGATAAAGGTCTCCTGTACTTCCGTCATTTCTCTGGCAATTACAGGAGCCAGGTTACGGGTAAATTGTTGGAAATGGTGTGGTGATTCGGTATCGATTCGCGGGCATAGAAATCAGACAATATTAGCAGTGGATTTGGGTTATTTCACATAATTTCACAAGAACGCTTTTAGAAAGCAGACGGGAGAAGTAAAGCAAAGGTAACAGCGTCCCATTCCTTTCAATAACTGTATTACTCGTTGTCAAATCGCAAGGTATTGAAAGCCTACACTTTTATTCCCTTTGGTAAAGGCCTTTGTCAGCACCTCTCAACAGAGATGCAATTATTTTTATGGGATTTTACTGGTCTCCGCAGGTATGCACCATTTATGAATGATGAGTATGCATGATTTAATGTTTTATGCACTGATTCCATGACCAACCAACAGGAGTAGTTCTATCTGCGCATGACAGAAAGAGATCACTTGGCATGTTGACCATTTTCCATTGAAGGGTAGGAAAAAAGTTGTAATTTGTAGTTTGCATTGAAAAGCTTCTTTCGTTTGCATATAACATTTTCACCTTTTAACGAATCTGCCTTCATGCAATTTGCCAGTCCATTTGGTGCATCTGAAAACATTACAGCATTCCAAGTTTTGTGAAATCTTTTCAAGGAGTGAAAAGTTAAGGGAAGGATAATAGGAGCTGTAGTCTTCTTTATTTGAAATCCCGTGGAAAACTTTACTTACCATCACAGCAAGGAGATGTGGCCTAACAGCAAGAGCTAACATTAGAATTGGGGAACAGGCACTGACTCAACATCCTTGGATTCTGGGTCAATCGCTGAAACTCCCTCTGCCCAAAAACAAAAGTCTGACCTTGTGTAATTTAATCTGGTGCTCTGATGCCATTGGTGCACTTTTACGCTATATAAAAGTGCAAAAAAAATAAATAAACTAGTTGATCATAATTATAGCAAACTTGTCACCAAACAAAGGCTGCACCAAGCAGCTAATAAGCACCCAGGGATCTGAGCGCATTGCCAGGCTGTGCTGTGCACAGGAGAAGGCCATGCACAGCAGCTTTTGAGCACATGATGACTGGACTAAGCACATTGTATAAATAGCACTTATCAACCTGTACTGTGCAAGTGCAAAATATATCCACAGTACATTATATTAACATAAAAACTGTATTCAGTACATCATCAATTGCGACACCTATTCACTGAAAAAAGTTTGTTAAAGGTAAGTTATGGTTACGAAAAAGGCAAAAAAGTATTGTTAAAATTCCCTGCAAAACACAGTTGCCCAAAAACAAACCTTAAGCACTGAAATTGACCTGCCATGGGTAGCTAAACAAACTTAACTTAAGAATGTACTGTTCAAGAACTCACACGAATTTACAGATGACATAAAAATGGCATGGGTCCCCACCATGTTGGCATCACATCAATGTACGATTGACATTCTATGATCAGGTGTGTGTTTTTTAATATTGTGCTCTTAGTAAGTTGCACAGTGGTGCTTGTCCAGTAATAAAGCTTGGTGGCCTCAACTTTGAACGTCAAGTAGGGTTATAGAGAAGTAGCAGCTGCTTCCCCCGCTTTCTTTTGGGAAACCCTGTCAAAGCCTGTTAGCTATAGCCTCAAGGGTCAAAGAAGGTGGGGGCAGGAACCAAGTGATCTGCAGGCTGAGCCCAGTTTACTTTCTACAGCTTCCATTTGTTGGCGCCCCTCTAGTCCACTGGTAACAAGCTACCGTGGGGCTAAAGGTAGGACAAAGAGCTAACCTTTTGATATCATCAGGAATCAGGGCCCTTATTTATGAGGCCTTGCGTCAGTGTTGCGCCGTTGGTGCGTCACTTTTTGTGACGCACCAGCGGCTTAAAATATGCACCTTGTTGCGCCATATTTAAAAAGTGACACATCTAGGTAGATGCGTCACTTTTTAAACCCCTGCGCCACATTAAAATTCAAAAGACCAAGGTAGCAGACCAGGTCAAGCACTACGGATCATTTAGTTCTTGATTTTGGATGGTGCAAACTTCTTCCTACACCCGCTACCATTGGGTGTATGGGTCAAAGAGATACAAAGAACAAAAATGGAAGGTGCACACAATTAGAGTCAGTGAAAATAGTGCATTAGAGTATCTTCTTGTTTATTCAACAGTATTCATGGGACATAGGCACAGCCAACGCGTTTCGTTCCTTTTGCCTTTTATCAATCAATGAATCAATCATTGACATTTATAGAGCGCGCTACCTACCCGTAGGGTCTCAAGGCGCTAAGGGGGGGGGGGGGGGGGGTGCCGTTACTGCTCGAACAGCCAGGTCTTGAGCTTCTTCCTGAATGCGAGGTGGTCTTGGGTCAGACGCAGGTCAGCCGGGAGGGAGTTCCAGGTCTTGGCGGCCAGGTAGGAGAAGGACCTTCCTTCTGTTGTAGCTCTGCGGATGCGTGGGACGGCGGCGAGGGCGTGGCTGGCTGATGGGAGGTGGCGTTTGGGTGCGTAGAAGTTGATTCGGTTGTTGAGGTAGCTCGGGCCTTGATCGTGTAGGGCTTTGTGTGCGTGAGTGAGGAGCCGGAAGGTGATTCTCTTGTTGACGGGGAGCCAGTGCAGGTCTCTCAGGTGTCCGGAGATGTGGTCGTTTCGTGGGATGTCGAGGATGAGTCTGGCCGAGGCGTTCTGGATCCGCTGGAGTCTCTTCTGGAGCTTGATGGTGGTTCCGGCGTAGAGGGCGTTGCCGTAGTCCAGTCGGCTGGTGACGAGGGCCTGGGTGACGGTCTTCCTGGTCTCCGTGGGGATCCACCAGAAGATCTTCCGAAGCATGCGCAGGACGTTGAAGCACGACGAGGAGAAGGCATTGACTTGCCTGGTCATGGAGAGGGAGGAGTCCAGGATGAAGCCCAGGTTGCGTGCGTGGTCTGTCGGTTTGGGTGCGGTGCCCAGGGCGGGGGGCCACCAGGTGTCGTCCCAGGCGGAGGGCGAGGAGCCCAGGATGAGGACTTCCGTCTTGTCTGAGTTCAGTTTCAGACGGCTGGTCGTCATCCACTCGGCTACCTCTTTCATCCCTTCGTGCAGGTTGGCTCTGGCGGCGGCGGGGTCGTTGGTCAGGGAGAGGATCAGCTGGGTGTCGTCGGCGTAGGAGATTATGTTGATGTTGTGTTGGCGAGCTATGGCCGCGATGGGGCTCATGT
The DNA here is from genome assembly GCF_964263255.1 of Lissotriton vulgaris. Taxonomy (NCBI): domain Eukaryota; kingdom Metazoa; phylum Chordata; class Amphibia; order Caudata; family Salamandridae; genus Lissotriton; species Lissotriton vulgaris. Next base: position 532,623,037 of record NC_141693.1, on the reverse strand, counting down.
AGACGTTGAAGAGGGTAGGGCTCAGCGAGGATCCTTGAGGGACGCAGCAGATGACTTCGGTGGCCTCTGACTTGTACGGTGGTAGGCCGACTCTCTGAGTTATTCCGTCGAGGAAGGAGATGATCCATTCTAGTGCCTTCTCCTGGATTCCGACGTTGCTGAGGCGCTGCACTAGGGTGCGGTGGCAGACAGTGTCGAAAGCTGCGGAGAGGTCTAGGAGGATGAGGGCCGCTGTTTCTCCGTTGTCCATCAGGGCTCGGATGTCGTCGGTGGCGGCGATGAGGGCGGTCTCGGTGCTGTGGTTGGCTCGGAAGCCGGACTGTGAAGGGTCGAGGGATCCGTTCGTCTCCAGGAAGGCGGCCAGCTGTTTGTTGACGGTCTACTCGATGACTTTGGCTGGAAACGGGAGTAGCGAGATGGGGCGGTAATTCTTGAGATCGGTGGGGTCTGCTGTGGGTTTCTTGAGTAGAGCGCTGAGTTCGGCGTGCTTCCAACTCTCAGGGAAGGTGGCGGCGTCGAAGGAGGTATTGATGATGTCCCGCAGGTGGGGTGCGATGATAGCGTTGGCTTTGTTGAAGACGTGGTGGGGGCAGGGGTCGGTCGGGGATCCGGAGTGGACGGAGTTCATCATGCGGATGGTGTCTTCTGTGCTGATCGGAGTCCAGGCTCGGAGGATGGTGGTGGGCGGTGTTGCTGTGGTCGTGGCGTGGGTCGGTTGAGTGCTGAAGCTGTTGTGAATGTCCGCGATCTTGTTGTGGAAGTAGGAGGCGAGGGAGTTGCAGAGGTCTTGCGATGGGGTGATGTCGTTGTTTCCGGCGTTGGGGTTGGAGAGCTCTTTCACGATGTTGAAGAGTTCCTTGCAGTTGTGTGCGTTGTTGTCCAGTCGGTTCTTGAAAGCCGTTTTCTTGGCAGCGCGGATCAGTTGGTGGTGCTTCCGGGTGGCGATCTTGAGGGTGGTCCTGTTGTACGGTGTGGGCTCCTTTCTCCAGACTTTCTCGAGGGCTCTGCAGTTCTTCTTGGAGCTCTTGAGTTCGTCGGTGAACCATGGGGCCTTCTTGCTGCCGGGTCTGCTAGGCGGGGTCCTCAGTGGGGCGAGTTCGTCTGCGCAGTTGCTGATCCACTTCGTGAGGTTGTCGGCGACCTGGCTGGGGTTCGCTGAGCTGGCCGGAGGGTGCTGGCTCAGGGATGCGGCGAGTTGGTCGGCTGTGGTCTTGGTCCAGCTTCTTCGAGCAACCTGTTGCTGGTGGTGGTGGATCGAGGGTCTCTTGAAGGTGAAGTGGACGCAGCTGTGGTCCGTCCAGTGGAGTCCAGTGGTGTGGCTGAAGACGATGTCCTTGCTGGAGGAGAAGACGGCGTCGAGTGTGTGTCCGGCGAGGTGGGTGGGGGTGGTCACCAGCTGCTTGAGTCCGAGGTTGGCGAGGTTGTCAAGCAGGGAGGTGGTGTTGCGGTCGTTGTTGTTTTCCAGGTGGAAGTTGAGGTCCCCGAGGAGGATGTAGTCAGCAGAGGGGAGGGCGTGCGGGCTGATGAAGTCGGCGATGTCTTCGCTGAATTGAGTGCGTGGCCCCGGGGGTCGGTAGATCAGGGTGCCTCTGAGGGTGGTCTTCGGGTTGGTGTGGATCTGGAAGTGCAGGTGTTCGGCGGTGGTTAGGGTGTTGTCGGTACTAGCACTGACTTTTTAGGAAGTGTGGGAGAAGCGCTAAGCCCACTGATACTCAGATATTCAAACTTCACCTTGTTGGGGGATGTAAATATTCATCTTGAGTCTATAATTGAGGCACCTACTGCCTCCTTCAGAGAAACCATGGAAGTATTGGGTCTTAAAATACGTGATACTCCAGCCACTCACGAGGCGGGACACACGATTGATTGTATTGCTACCAACTTAGACACCTTAACAATAGACCAGCTGAAACCCCAAATATGGACTGATCATGTATTAATGCCTTTTTCGATTACACCAGAGACTAATGCCAACAAAAACAATACTTGCAAAAGCAACCAGGCCAGACACGAGGATTGGAAGGCCACCATGAAACATCCAGAATTAATACCAATAGCCAGAGAGTGTAGAATTAATTTACCCGGACCCCCAAACCTAAACACCTTTAGGGAATGGATGACAGAACTAAAAAATATGACCGGACAGGGAAGACGCAAGCTCAAACCCGGGAATAAGAAGAGATCTGCCCCTTGGTTTGACCTAGAGCTCAAAAATAAACAGGGGGAACTAAGACGGGCTGAACGTAGATGGCGTAAGAACTACCTCAGCGCAGAACGCAGCAAATATAAAAAGACCAAGAAAGCGTATCATGCCTTAATCAAACAGGCTAAAACAAAGTATTTCATGTCAGCCATAGCAACAGCCAATTGTAAACAGAAGGCGATTTTTAATATTGTAAAAGATTTTAGTAAACCCAAATGTCTAACACAGGACATCCCCCCCTCTCAAATGCTTTGCAACTCCATCGCAGACTTTTTTGAGGAAAAGGTTAAGGGTCTAACGAAAGACTTTGAGGCTCCCAGCTTTGATCAAATATGTGAGGACGAAACTACTAGGCAGGAAGTCACCCAGCTTACAGCTTTCCGCACAATCAGCCTGGAAGAGACAAAAAAGGCCATCCTGGCAACCAAATCAGGATCACCATTTGATCCATGTCCTATAGGACTCTTACATCTTATTGCGGATATTGTCAACCCGGACATAAATGTTATCGTCAACAACTCTCTGTCCACCGCCTATGTCCCCCCCGAGTGGAAACTGGCAGCTGTAAAACCCTTACAAAAAAAACAACTTCCCGACCCCTCCACACTATCCAATCTACGTCCGATTTCATTACTTCCAGCTTTGTGTAAAATCACTGAGTCTACAGTGAACAAACAGCTGACACTTTTCTTGGAAAATAATGAAGTATGGCACCCCAATCAGGCTGGCTTTAGAACCCAGCATTCCACCGAATCGGCTCTCCTGTTCACTACGGAAACTATCCGCTCAGCTCTAGACCAAGGCAAGAAGGCCGTCCTGATATTATTAGACCTGTCGGCGGCCTTCGACACGGTCTCACATGCCATCTTAATAGACCGGCTAATAACATCTGGCATTAAAGGTATTGCCTTAGAGTGGATAAAAAACTTCCTTAGTGACAGGAGACAAGTGGTGACTCTGGGAGAATTCCGTTCCAGCGAGAAGCCACTGTCAACGGGAGTACCTCAGGGCTCCAGTCTGAGTCCGACATTGTTTAATGTTTACACCGCACCCCTGATTCAGCTGATATCGTCCTACGGCATAGATGTAATAGCATATGCCGACGATACCCAACTGATCCTGGTCATGGACAAAGACAACCAGGCCTGGGAGGAAAAGCTTAAGTGCTGCCTAATGGCCACCTTTGAGTGGATGCGGAAAAACCACCTAAAATGCAACACAGGAAAGACCGAGATCATGCCCATAGGCTCAAATAATGATTTCATCCCCAGACTGTGGTGGCCTGAGAAGGCAGAAATTCCACCTCACACTACCTCCTCGGCTCGCAACCTTGGGGTACAGTTTGACGCCGATCTATCCTTCAAACATCAAGCGTCAAAAGTGGCAGGCACCTGTTTCGGGGTAATAAAAATGCTTAGAAAGTTCTTCGACCTGCTGCCCCTCGAAGCAAGGAAAACTGTTACGATTGCATTAGTCACCTCCCGTATTGACTACTGCAATAGCCTGTACGCTGGCACCAATAAGATGGTTACCCATAAACTCCAGATGGTGCAGCACACAGCTGCAAGGCTGGTTCTGAAATGGCCAAGAAGATCCTCAGCAACCAAAGCCCTCAATGCACTACACTGGCTGCCTATAACTAAAAGGGTCCTCCACAAAGTTTTAACTATCACTTTTCGCGCTGTGCATAATTCAGGCCCCACTTACCTAAGAAATAAATTTGTAAAATACTGTCCAAACCGCGCACTAAGATCCTCCAATGCCAATCTTTTGACCATCCCTAGATTCAGACTCAAAACCCGCGGGGGCAAATCCCTAGCGGTGTTGGGTGCCAAAGCATGGAACGCCCTACCCCCTCTATTAAGAGCACTGGACAAGGAGTCTGAGTTCCGCAAGCAATTGAAAACCTGGATTTACAATCTTCCAGACTCAATGGCCAGAGCGCTAGTGTGATCCCGGTTATGGTCTCCTTAGCAGTAAGGCAACCTTTTCATCTGGTTGTCCTCATATTGGCGCCGAGATGCTCCTTGGAGCGATTGCTAGCGCGTTATAAATGGACTCTACATCTACATCTACATGGTCGTGATGCGGATGGTGTTCCTGTGGATGATGGCGATGCCTCCTCCCACCTGGTTGGCGGTGCGGTCCCTCCGGGTGATCTTGTAGCCCTCTGGGATGGCGATGGCGATGTCGGGTGCTGAAGAGGCGTTCATCCAGGTCTCCGTGAGGAAGGCGACGTCAGGGGCTGTGGTGTCGAGGAGGTTCCAGAGTTGGACGGCGTGTCTGTGGACGGAGCGGGTGTTGAGCAGGATGCACTTGAGGTGGTTGCTGCTGGTGCTCGGCTTGGTGGGAGCGGGTGCAGTGCAGGTCCGGGTGCAGGTGAACTTGCAGGAGTGGCAGCTGAAGGGTCCGTGGGTGCATCTTGGCGTGGCTCAGTAGCATCCCGGGACTCGGCCGGTGTTGAGTGCGTTGAGGGTGGCGGCGGTGTACGTCAGTCGGGTCGGTCGGGGTCCTCGTGGGCCAGGGGTCCTGGCACTGGGCGCGGTCCAGGCGCGGACAGGCGCAGACGGGCTTACCTTTGGCGCGCCTTCGGCGCACAAACGGCGCGCCCGCTGCGCGTTCGCACGGTCGCCATTTAAGGCGAAGTGCGCGGGTGGGCGGAGCAGCTGGGAGGCGGGAGCGGGGAGGGTACAGAAAGAAAAGGGGCAGGGTTAAGGGAGATGGCGGGAAGCGGGGAGCGGGGAGGGATGCGACGAGGGCGGCAAAAACGGCACAAGTGGGGAACAAAAAACAAAAAAATACACAAACAATACCAGGGCAGACAGGAAGCACAGTCAGGGAACACAGACAGCACTACAGGACGGATCACGCTGCCCGAGGGCAGGGGGCGTGGTCACGTGGCAGAGCCAGGCAGCAAGGCACCAGGAGAGGGGGCACACGCAGCAGCTGGTGGCCGTGCGGCGTGGGGGTGTCCTAGAACTAGGTCACACTCACCCGCGTCGCACGGTCGCCATTTAAGGCCAAGTGCGCGGGTGGGCGGAGCAGCTGGGAGGCGGGAGCGGGGAGGGTACAGAAAGAAAAGGGGCGGGGTTAAGGGAGATGGCGGGAAGCGGGGAGGGATGCGACGAGGGCGGCAAAAATGGCACAAGTGGGGAACAAAAAACCAAAAAAATACACAAACAATACCAGGGCAGACAGGAAGCACAGTCAGGGAACACAGGCAGCACTACAGGACGGATCACGCCGCCCGAGGGCAGGGGGCGTGGTCACGCGGCAGAGCCGGGCAGCGAGGCACCAGGAGAGGGGGCACACGCAGCAGCTGGTGGCAGTGCGGCGGGGGGGTGTCCTAGAACTAGGTCACACTCACCCGCGTCGCACGGTCGCCATTTAAGGCCAAGTGCGCGGGTGGGCGGAGCAGCTGGGAGGCGCGCGGGGAGGGTACAGAAAGAAAAGGGGCGGGGTTAAGGGAGATGGCGGGAAGCGGGAAGCGGGGAGGGATGCGACGAGGGCGGCAAAAACGGCACAAGTGGGGAACAAAAAAACAAAAAATACACAAACAATACCAGGGCAGAGAGGAAGCACAGTCAGGGAACACAGGCAGCACTACAGGACGGATCACGCCAACCGAGGGCAGGGGGCGTGGTCACGCGGCAGAGCCGGGCAGCGAGGCACCAGGAGAGGGGGCACACGCAGCAGCTGGTGGCCGTGCGGCGCGGGGGTGTCCTAGAACTTTAGGAACTTCGTCAGGGCTGTAAAAAGTTACAAACATATATATACATAAATATACATTTAAAATGACACATGCAAGCACAATAATCACAAAGGACTAAGTACAAGTAGCCCAAACACACACAGACTAACAGAACTTATTGTCTACAAAAGACTAGTGACAAAATTTAAAAATACAGCAGCTATACTAACTGTATAGAAATATTAAAAATTGTTGTGGCACATTTGTGAAAAAGCTTTACACAAATATATTTACAAAAATTTACAGCTAGAGAGGACTGGAGTGGGTTGTTCTAACCACAATAAAGTGCACATTCAGGAAAAGGAAATTAGTTAAACAATTTTTGGAAGAGCGATCAGTTTTTAGGGGAGAAAAGCAGACTTTATTACCAGGATTATTTTCTCTGGGATTAATCTAAGCGTGTTAGTATGACTTACAAATTATAAATCCACAATACAGTGGCTTTAAGTATGGGAACCCTAGGACTGGATGGTATGGTTGGGACACAAGTGTCTCAGCAATTCACATGTTCAGTAAGTAATGTAAGCTTACCGAGCTGTTGCAGTTAGAGCTGGCATCAATTTGGTCAAAAGGGTAAGGATCGTATTCGGTAAGTAATATAAGTTTACCGAGTTGTTGCAGTTAGAACTGACATAATTTTGGTCAAAAGGGTAAGGATCGTATTCGGTAAGTGATATAAGCTTACCGAGTTGTTGCAGTTAGAGCTGATATCAATTTGGTCACAAGGTAAGGATCAGTGGCGATGACAGATTTTGTGGGTCAGAATAGCATAACCTGAAGTAAAACACATGCGTGATTTAAACTTTTTGAAATAAGAAAAAATATATAATAGGATGATCGTCTCACATAGTAGGGAAAGACGTTCCAACATCAATTAATATCCATGTATAGTTGGGTAAGTATTGAAGAGTCTGTTATACCCAACAGTGACTAGAGGTTTATAAGTGCATACACCAGCATAATCCAATATACAAGCTACCGTGGGGCTAAAGGTAGGACAAAGAGCTAACCTTTTGATATCATCAGGAATCAGGGCCCTTATTTATGAGGCCTTGCTTCAGTGTTGCGCCGTTGGTGTGTCACTTTTTGTGACGCACCAGCGGCGTAAAATATGCACCTTGTTGCGCCATATTTAAAAAGTGACACATCTAGGTAGATGCGTCACTTTTTAAACCCCTGCGCCACATTATACCAGCGTCAGGTATAATGTATGCAGAGGGGGCGTTCCCCCGCAAAAAGCCTCGTAATAGTGACGCAGTGAAATCTATGAGATTTCACTGCATCACTTTTAGGATGCTGTTGCATCAAAATCTTGCGCCTGCCTCACAGCAGGCGTAAGACTGATGCAAGCCCTTTCACATGGGGCTTTCCCCATGTGAAAGGACGCATTGCTGGAGTTGCGTCACTTTTGTGACACACTCCAGCAATTCGTCACTTTTGCTCTTACAGATACGTCAGAAATACTGACGTATCTGTAAGTCCTTGCGACATGATGCGTCATACATTAAATATGACGCATCATTGGTGTCGCAAGGAGTGCACAGTGAAAAGTGATGCATCGCTGTTTTCACGCAGCGATGCGTCACTTTTCATAAGTGAGGCCCCAGGAACTCAAAAGATCCAGGTCCTACCCCTGGAAGAGTGTTGACAAACATCGATACTTCTTCAAGAGCAGTTTAATCTCACAATGTCTTGGATTTTCAAACGGTATTTTGCAATTTTATTTAAATTAATGTCTAATTTTAAATACATTAATGTCTAATATTCATGAACCCTTCATTTTTTATGCTTTAATTCGATGTTTCAATGACTATATTACAAATTAAATCAGTGTTCAGGCATTTAAAGGCTGTTGTATTCCAGTGAATCCTGTATCAATTTCAAATGGTGAATTTCTAAAAAGTCTCTACATCATATACCGTTTAATTCAACCCTACGGTTACATTTTTCATTTTTATCAATGAGTCTGTTTTTTTTTTAAAGTGCAGTATGAGGCATCACATGCCAATGGCGAGACAATTTAATTTGTATTTCTGTTTTTTCAAGTAAATGAAATAATTCCTGCATAGAATAAGGAAATGTGTCTCTTTATCGTAGGCAATGACTTCTGTTTCCCTGCTGGTTCTTTAGATGGAAAATAATTCAATCTTATGGCCTACTTGTGTCAAGCGCACGCAGTCGATGCACTCCAGTAGTCACTGCTTTAGTGAAAAGCGGAAACCTTTGCTGAAAAATTAGTCTCTGTTCCTTTGTCTCTATGCATATGTACCTAGGCAAAGAATCATCATGATGTACTTAAGGTTTCTTTATCAGACTAACAAAGCAGGTTTACATTTACATTTACCGACCAATCACGTCACTGGTGGTGTGAACTTAAGTGCTGAATGGCCTTGTATCAGAAATGGATTGGCGGCACCAATGACGTCACCACCCCGTCGAACGCAGCGTCTGCCGGTTCCGTTAGTCTTGGCACAAGTGTTACTTCACTCATTCAACAGCCAAGCATAAAAAGGTGCCCAGGCATTGCACAAAATGTAACCACCTTTTCTAGCAATAACCAATGTTTGACAACAGGGATGTTGCAGGAGAAACCAAGGAAACTGTTATATCTTGAGTTTCCCTGCTGCTCAGCTGTTATGGATGTCATATGGAATGTTGGATGATTGGAATGTGAGTAGCTTATGAATGTCAGTTGAGTGAGGGCTGAGCAGCAGGACAGCTGCTCCTGATGGGGTTTCTGTTTTCTATCTTATAACTTATTATCTTAACATCTTAACTAATAAAGTAACTGAAGAATCCTTCCTGGAGTATTCATCTTCTTATTGATTACAACATTTTGGCGACAAGGATGGGACTGCTCTGTAAAGAATCTACGCGTGCAACTTAAAGGAAGAAGATTATTTTACACTGCAAACAAGGAGAGAAGAAAAAGGAAAAAAAGAAACGGAACCAGAGAGGTGCTGTTAAAGAGGAGTAAGGATAACTCGAGGTAAAAGACTTTGAATTTCAATAAGAGTGTGTGTGTAACGCTGTCTGGCAAACAAACCCCATCAGTGACCCCGACATCGGTCGCCCTGAAGCACAGGTTTGCCAGACTCATGTGAGTAATTCGAGCCAAGTGGAAATGTTTATGTTGACTCCGCGTGAACTTTCAGTGTTAATCAAAGTGATTGATGCAAAGTGTCCCCAGCGTGGATCCTATTCATCAACAGGACATTTTCCTGTTTTAGCCACGGATTGCCGCAACAACATTGCTCTCATAAGTTGTCTTTCCTCTTAATGCATCCTCCACGCTGCTCTCATGCAGGCACTTTAACAATCCAAATGCCCTATCCCAGATCGCACTGCCTTTTTTTTCCGCTGGCAATAATCCAAATCAACTTACGCCGACTCCTCCTTTGCACACTGTCACTTCCTTCCTCCTCCAAAACTTCCTAGGCTGTCTTTTTTTAATAAGTAGAAAGATGTCACCACACAAAGTACTCCGCACTTTACTGTTTCTCTCCTTCTTCCTACTCCCGTTTATTCTTCGGACCGGGTTGCCTAGCAACACCTTTTCCAAGATGTCCGCCATGTTTCTTTGCGACGTAATTACGCCGCTTCCGCTTCCTGCCGCGCCGCTCTCGGGATTCCAAGGATGCCTCCACGCACAGCACCATTCCACAGATTCCAACCGTGAGTTCTTTGTTGGCACGCGCCTCTCCGCTTGAGCCACCCTTCTACTTTACTTTCAAATAAATGTTCGAAGTCACCGCTACTACCAATGTGCCGGTTTCTTCCTTTTTTTAGAAATATTCACGCACTGCCAACACGCCGATCAAAATTTCAAATCCCAAAGCGCTAATCTCTTCTGCCTTGCCAAAGTTTTTTTTTTCCTTTTTAACAGTCACAGCGCTAATCCCTTCTGCCTTGCCAAGATGCTTTAAACTGACAATCATGCAGACCACAGTGATACTCCACACTGCTGCTGGTAAATTAAACAAGATTTTCTCTGTTCGATCTGGCAAACCTTGGTTTCAGGGCGACCGATCTCCGGGTCACTGATGGGGTTTGTTTGCCAGCCAGCGTTACACACACACTTTACATCCAAATTTAAAGTCTTTTACCTTTAGTTTTCCTTTCTCCTCTTCAACAGTACCTCTGTGCTACCGTTTCTTTATTTCTTTTTCTTCTCTCCTTGGTTACAATGAAGTTTCCATTATATAGTCTTCTTCCTTTAAGTTGCACGCGTTGATTCTTTACAGAACAGTCCCCAAATGTCGCCAAAATGTTGTAATCAGTGAGAAGATGGATACTTCAAGTAGGATTGATCAAGTTACTTTTATTAAGTTAATTAGTTAAGATAGAAAGGAAACCCCATCAGGAGCAGCTGTCCTGCTGCTCAGCCCTCACTCAACTGACATTCACACACAAGCAACGTTCCATTCATCCAACATTCCACATCACATGCAATCTAGCTGAGCAGCAGGGAAACTCAAGATATAACAGAAACCCACCACGGCCATGACCCGAATGATCCAACCCCTATCTTTTTATCTTCCCTCTGTTAAAGGAACTGACATTTATTGGAAGAAGCAGGCAAGGAAAATGTTATTTCTGAGGACAGCGCTATGGGGTGGGGCATTAACATTCACATGGTATGTGAAAACATTGGAGGGGGGGGAAATTCACAAAAACCCTTGAGAATTTGTAGTAGTAGTAGTGCAAAAACTCACAGACGTTTGTGGATTGGCCCCAAAATGCCTAAATCACTATCAGTGAAAGTGGAAAAAGAGGAAAATTGTTTCTATTTTTACCAGGTGTATATGCATTTTCCTTGAACATCCACATTGTAGATTCTAAGGTACAACTTCACATAGACATTTATATGTGAATTAGTACCAATGGATTACTAGTGTACATAATCATGAATGATATTTTGAATTTGCCCTATAGAGCACAAAAGGCTCTCTTAAAATAACATACATTCTAGTCTCTCAAAACAAATACCTGCCTGCGTTTAACCCACTAGCAAGTACTTGCTCGCCAATAAACTAGAACTGGAATTACAATAGCAAACGAGCAGAGCCCTTAGTATGAAGTGAAATTGCCTGAAATTAGGCATCAAATACAGGTCGACATTTTTGCAGAAAGATATTTTGGAATTCCCAAATTGTACCTGTGTAATTTACCAAAAGATCTTATGGCTGGAACTGTTCTCTAAGGGCACTGCTTAAAAAACTAGTCCAGGGAACATACCACAGTGGGAACTGTCTGTACAAAGGTAACACACATTTAAGAAGAACACACCAATACACTGCAGAAGAACCTCCCAAAGGAAAGGATAATGGTCTAAGATGGCTGAGGTGGAACATGTCCACACAAAAAGTGCAGTCGGTTCCATGATGGGTCTGTTTGGGTGCGTTTTTTAACAAGCAGAAATTAAGACAGAAGGCACTGCTCTATGTTGCTCAACGTGATGGCTCGTATCAAGGAAACAAACTGGATGTTGTCCTGAGAGATGTCTACAACATGTGCACTAAATGTTCCTAAATGAAATACAAATATTCTTAGGCATTACAAACATTTGTAGAAGGTGTATTCACAAAATGTCTGCTGTGATTCTTCCCATTACAACATGTTTAAGGAAGCATGTCTCTCTAGAATTACCAACAAATAACCACAAGGAAGGTCATGGAAATAGGCACCACCTAGTTAAGAGGAAGGAAGGAATGATCTGGGAACAGGGTAAACTCACCCTTGTTTCAGGACTTAGCTTTTTGTCCTAGACCTGATGGGGTGGAGGGAGGGAGAAATATCTGCTCTGCACTCTGTTGTGCTTCAGTGGTGGGCTGGAGGTGTGTCTGCCCAGGTAGCTGAATCATAGAGTCGAAGTGACAAATTACACATTGGGTCCCTCTGTTCAAGGCGGTAAACAGTCATAATATTGATTGCAAAATATAGAATGGACATAATATCGAAGTAAAAATATAGAATGGACAAAATATCGAATGGACACAATATAGTGGTTAAAAATATCGAATTTAAGGTAAGTAATATCGATTTTCAAAATATAGAAGTCAAAATATCGAAGTATACAATATAGGCATTAAATATATCGATTTTTTAATAATATCAATTTTTTAAAGTGTTTTGTATGTTAGTATATGTGTGAAAAGTGTATATTAATTTTTGTAATGTATGTTTAATGTATTTTAAGTAATGAATTTTATGTTATTTAATTTTTGCATAATTTAATTCTGTAGCGGGTTGTGGTTTTATAGGGGAATAGAGTGGGAAGTAATTTAATTGTAATTAATGTAATATTTTTATTTATTATTGGTATTCATTTTGAATTTATTGTTATTTTTTAATTGGTAATTAATTTTTATTAATTGCCAATTAATTTGTATTAATTGATTAATTGTTAATTATGTTAATTTTCTAAATGTATTTTCTGTAGCGGGTTGTGGGTTTATAGGGGAATAGGGTGGGAAGTAATTTAATTGTAATTAAGTAAATAATTTTTTTCATTTATAGGTATTGATTTTAAATTTATTGTTAATTAATTTTTAATTGGTAATTAATTTCTAATAATTAGCAATTAATTTTTATTAATTGGTAATTATTTTGTATTAATTAAATACTTGATAATTATGATAATTTTATTAATGTATTTTCTGTAGTGGGATGTGGGTTTATAGGGGAATAGGGTGGGAAGTAATGTAATTGTAATTAATTACATATTAAAAATACTTTTTGTGTTTTGATAATTAATTTACTGTTAATTTTTAATTGGTATTAATTTTTATTATTAATTCGTTTTTGTTATTGAAAATTAATTAGTTGTTAAATAATTATGAATAGGTTATTAATTTTTAATAACTAACATGTATTTGTATTTCTAATTAATTATTACATAATATTACATTGGTTATTAATTTCAATTAATGTTTTATTGGTATTGATATTTAATTTATTTTTAATAATATATTAAATCATTACTTCCCCTACTGTTAAACTCACTGGAGTGTGAATAGTAATTTTCACCCTCCCGCTATCCAATGCTTTCCCTACTGTTGCACTCTCTGGAGTGGGAATAGTATTTTTTACCCCTACGCTATCCAACGCTTTCCCTACTGTTGCATTCTCTGGAGTGGGAATAGTAATTTTTACCCCTACGCTATCCAAAGCTTTCCCTACTGTTGCACTATCTGGAGTGGGAATAGTAATTTTCACACTCCCGCTATCCAACGCTTTCCCTACTGTTGCACTCTCTGGAGTGGGAATAGTATTTTTTACCCCTACGCCATCCAACGCTTTCCCTACTGTTGCACTCTCTGGAGTGGGAATAGTAATTTTTACCCCTACGCTATCCAATGCTTTCCCTACTGTTGTACTCTCTGGAGTGGAAATAGTAATTTTTACCCTTCCAATATCCAACGCTTTCCCTACTGTTGCACTCTCTGGAGTGGGAATAGTAATTCTTGCCCCTACGCTATCCAACGCTTTCCCTACTGTTGCACTCTCTGGAGAGGGAATAGTAATTTTTACCCTTATGCTATCCAACGCTTTCCCTACTGCTGCCCTCTCTGGAGTGGGAATAGTAATTTTTACCCCCTACGCTATCCAACGCTTTCCCTACTGTTGCACTCTCTGGAGTGGGAATAGTATTTTTTACCCCTACGCTATCCAACGCTTTCCCTACTGTTGCACTCACTGGAGTGGGAATGGTAATTTTTACCCTTATTCTATCCAACGCTTTCCCTACTGTTGCACTCTCTGGAGTGGGAACAGTAATTTTTACCCTTACACTATCCAATGCTTTCGCTACTGTTGCACTCACTGGAGTGGGAATAGTATTTTTTACCCCTACGCTATCCGACGCTTTCCCTACTGTTGCACTCTCTGGAGTGGGAATAGTAATTTTTACCCCTACGCTATCCAACGCTTTCCCTACTGTTGCACTCTGGAGTGGGAATAGTATTTTTTACCCCTACGCTATCCAACGCTTTCCCTACTGTTGCACTCACTGGAGTGGGAATAGTATTTTTTACCCCTATGCTAGCCAAGGTTTTCCCTACTGTTACACTCACTGGAGTGGTAATATTAAATGTTACCCTCCTGCTATCCTATGGTAAAATATTGTACATTTTTTATTAATAACTTAAATTAATTATATCTTAATTTTAAGGTTATTTGAGTATTTTGAAGTATGTTTTAGTTAATTATATTTATTATTTCATTAATTTTAAATTACTTTTAAGACATTTAAAAAAATTCGATATTTTGACTGACTATATTTTTTACAGACTATATTTTGGATTCGATATTTTTGTACTTACCTGTTTGTAGATAGGAATTCGATATTTTGTCATTCTATATTTTGGTGACTATATTTTGGTAAGTCTATATTTTGTCATTCTATATTATGTCAGTGATCCGTTGAAGGCATCTGGGTCCAAACTGGAATGGCATAGTGAGCAATAAAACAATGGATTTAGTTGCAGATCTCTGTACTCGGTGAGTGTATGACATTGTTCTGTATTCTGTCCATCAATTGTTCTTTTTGCATTTGTCACCCTGAGTGGGACGGGTATGCCTAGTGTGGGTCTCATGCTCTCCGTGCAACTAGAGTCCAGCCATCCTGGCTGATGAGAGCTGAAAGCCCTAAACCGGTCTTAGGATGCTTGTTTCCAGTCCAGGGAGGACCTGGCCTGGCAGTTCGGGCTGGACTGTTCCCATTGGGCGCAGGTTCAAGACTGATTTGCACATGGCTGGGTCCAAACTGGAATGGCATGGTGAGCAAAAAACGATGGATTTAGGCCCAGATCTCTATACTGGGGTGAATGTATGACATTGTTCTGCATTCAGTCCATCAATTGTTCTTTTTGCAGAAGGCATCATGGCAGCCATTTTTACTGGTTGATAGTGAAATAGGTTTTGGGTGAAATTCTTAGCTTTGGCCCCAATTTAAGATGGCACCCATGATTTTCATTCCCTTCCGGAAGTAGCTGAAAGTCCATTGATGGGGCAACTCAGGGTGGGCAGTGCGCAAGAAAGTACATGGAAAGGTCTTGTGATCACGCATACACGTAGTGTACTTCTGAAGCAATTAAAAGCCACACGGTGTTGGATGTTACAGTTCACATTACACAAACTCTGTGTGATTGTGGGGACCACCCAGTCACAGGAGCAGTCACCTGGCCTGCTACATCTGGTGCAAGCTACTGGTTGTCTCTTACACCACACTTTTTGGTCCTGATGAAGACCGACAAGCAGAGGTACTAAATTTCCCGCTACGCATTAAGTTGGGTTGAAACGTCAACATCCCTTAACCCAGGGCCAGGACTATGGTGTCTAAAAATAAATAACAAGAATTGTCTTGTGGACAGGCCCACCCACACTGGTATACCAGTGCCAAGACACCATTGGTAATCGTGTGCTGTATACATTTATAACATAACATAACATATACTGTTCTCAGCATAATCTCTGCCTTTGTCCTCTGTGAATTGTGATACTTTGTTTTTCAATAATTTTCCTTTGAATTCTCCTTCTCTCACTCACTTCACATGTGAGCACTTCTTTCCCTGCACCCTTTCCTAGAGCAACCTTTCATTGACATACTGCTGATATTACAATGATTTTGCTATTTGTATAACACGAAAATAACTATACAAATATTTTTTTCCGCTAAATACAGCTGTTGCATCTTTCCATTTGATGTGAGCTGTAGAATATGTAGTTCTCTCTTATGCAAATATGAATTGATAAAGCCTCTGACTCAGCTAATTGAATTTCTGGAGGCATACCCTCTTTGGTGTCTCTGAGGAGTAAAGTTAGGACCACTTGTTTGTTGTGCACTATACCCAGGTCCTTTGAAGTATATTGGGTTACCCCATTAGTTTTTGACAAGTTAAAATGAACAGCAAACATAACAAGATGATGACAGAATGCTGAAACCTTTCAACAACTCACCCCCAGTTAATCCATCGTTCTTTTGCTCAGTATGCCACCCCAGTTTGGGCCCAGCCATATTGAAATCGGCCTTGACCCTGCTCCTTATGTAAACAGTCCAGCCCGAACTGCCAGGCCAGGTCCTCCCTGGACCGGAAACAAGCATCCTTGGACTCATTTTGGGGTATTACCTCTTACCAGCCTAGATAGGTTGAATCCAGTGGCACAGTGAGCAAGGGACCAACATCAGGGAATACCCTTGGCCACTTAAGGCCAGCATAGCAAGCACAACAAGATGATGGAAGGAGTGCTGAAACTTTTCTACCACTCACCCCTAGCACTCCGTTCATCATATTGTAGGAATGCAATATAGCAACGTATTTATATATAATTGAATTGATAAAATGCAGGTTCTGGTGGTTTAGTGGATGAAAGCGTCTACTGTAGGGGCCTGTGTTCAACCTCATGGTCACATGTTCAAATCCTGGCGGGTCCACTCAGCCTGTCATCCTTCTAAGATCGATAAAATGAATACCATTGAAATGAGTAACAATAAACATCTGTTATTCAGCACCAAAATACCCTTCTGGGTGAACACACACTTTACAAATGCACGTTATGTCATATTAAAATGCACCCGTAAATAGAGTGATTTTGAGAGATTAGAAATAATATGGTCCAAGAAGCATGAAAAGGTAAAGAAACAGTCAGAAGTAGATGGGGGAAATAAGAAGTCCTCAACAGGATCACAAGATGAGGAGAAAGCTTTGGCTTATCCACTGAGAGAGATAGCGGGTGGAGTGTATGTCCTTGCACTGTTGAGCAGAGGTGATCTTGCAGCATACCCAAAAAAAATTCCAAAATTGAGATAGAAGCCCATGCAGTGGTACACATCAGGGTGGATGTTGAAGGCTAAATGCTGAAGGCTGAAATCTGATTTGTGCCAAACCATAATTTCTTGGGCTTGCTCATCGCCAGAATGTTCCACTTCGAGGCACCAATAAATCTGAATGCTGTTATGGCTCTGGAGTGGTCAGGTGAGGGAGAGGGTGTTGCGGAATGAACTGCGGGGAGAGAGACCTGAAAGGGAAAACAATAGATTTGTGATTACTTCTCCTGACCTCCCTCTATACCACCTACATCCTCATGTCCTCACAATAGTTACCTGGTCCCTGGCTCGCAGCCTCTTAGATGAGTTGTGATGGTAGTACATTAGTCTCCTATGAACTTAACAGGTCAAAATATGATGAGCAACTCATACAATATGAACAGAAAGCATAAACATCATACATAATAAAGCATTTCAAGATGTAATCCGATTTTTTTATACCTACTAGGCCTTGCTCTGTATTCGCTTTGAGCAGACCTTGGAAGATATTCTGCAAGATAGGGATCGATGGTGGTTAGGATGATGGATCTGCATAGTTCTCTCTGTTGTCACTACCTTGATACCAGTCTTAGGTCTAATTCACAAGTGTCATAAACATTATCAGGTGGGACCACCCTTGCAACATATGCACAGTCATTTCAAAAGTGTTTTCCAAAAATGATGCTCCTGCGGGTGTGTACGATAACACTATGTGGTCTTTACCCCAAGCGGAGGACACACCCAACCGAGTGCAGCAGCCAGAATAAGACTGCGACTGCATCCACTGCCAGGCGGAGGAATAGCGAGCATGCAGTCAAGGACAGGGTTTGTTGTATATACGAACCCCTCACACCAAGGCTATCATGCTTAGAGATCTGGGATTGCAGTCCCCAGTGTTTGTAGCACGCTGTACTTGCAGAGTCAAAGACACTCTTCCCAATATTCATGCTGGGGTGTAACCAATAACATAATTGTGAGCTTAAAAAGCCATTGGCCATAAGGCAAGACATCAGAAAGGCTTAACTAGCTTTCAAATGCAGAGACAAGCATAATGCAAAAGTTGAAAACAAACATTAAACATAAAAAATAAAATATAAATATAAAACACAAAGAGCATCAAGGACACTATGTCACCAGTGCTTGGCCAAGGCTAGTGGCACATGAATTTTGCTACAGAGTTTAGGGGCCTACAATTATTGAAAGCACAAAAGGTATCCAGAGGTAGAAACCTTACAGCCGTTGGTTGAGATCATAAAAATCTACCATCCTTTTGGAACCTATTGAAAGATTTTTAAAATGTCAAAAGAGCTGTGGATTGACTTGAAAATATTCGTTGACAATGTAGTGTCAAATGGTTTGTGGGCTGAATGTAAGGTTGTTGTATAATGGCCACATAAAGAACCAACAAGAGAGGTCCGCACTAATGTGCCCTCTCCTATACTAATTGAGAAATATAAAGCAGGCATTGCTTTCTTGAAGGACAAAATGCCTCCGAAAGACATTGATTGGGTAAAAATTAAAAGGACTTCACAAGAACCCAAACAATTAGTGCCTGATTATGATGAGCAATTGTTACAGGTGTCACAACAACTCAGTAGGAGAAAGTATTCCAAACCCAGTAAAATGGGACTTTTAGTATCTCAGGGACATATTATCAAGGGGGTTTATCTCCGCTTTTTTGGCTTTAAAAGCCAAGAAAGCGGAGATAAAATTATCTCCCTATTACCTAGCTGTCACTAACACCAGTTAGCGACAGCTAGTAGGAGATAGCGACCATCTTGGGCCCCGCTTTGCATGCCAGTGATATTTATCACTAATGACATGCAAAGTGGGCGTGCCAAGCTGTTAGCGACTGGAAACAGTTGCTAACATCGCTATCTCCTATTACCAACTTTTGGAGATATTCGCGCTAAGCGCGAATATCTCCATAAGCTAACACCTGCCCTGAGCAGTTCTTAGCCATGTTATCGAATGGTAGGTGGATAACATGGCTAAGAGCATTAGCTCGGTAATGCATGAATATCGCTGACTTTTCAGCGATATTCATGCATTTCGGCCGATTTTTATCGCTTAGGAGATAAACCTTGATAATAGCAGGGTTCCTAAGCGATAAAAATCGCCGCAGCTCGGCGATAAAAATATTGCCGCTAAGCCAATATAGCGATAATTATCGCTAGTTGTTGGTAATATGCCCCCAAGATTGTTATTGGATTGAGACACAAAATTAGAATGCACGTCCAACTGAGTTTGCTGGCAGACTAAATCGCTCAATGAATTTCTGAGATATGCCAAATATTGTAGTAATGAACAGGAAATGAAGCAGAGAAAACTTAAGAAGAATTTCATTTTGGCCCAGATGAAGTTTGCTCAGAGAGGTTTTCAGAACCAGTCCTGTGCAAGAAATGATAGTGGTATGCTAGAAGTTGGTATATAGGTAGGAGTGCAGGGTACTCAAGGAGGATTTGGTAGAGGTGCTCCAGATTACCTGAATTATGGTATGGATGTCGCAACTCTGAAGAAAATTACTCCTTGTCACTAATATAACAAGATCGGTATTTGGAAGAGGAAATGTAGACTTTATCCTGATAGAGTAAAGTGCACAAATGCATGGAGGAAATTAAATGCAAATGCAAAATGAGCCAGCTCAGCAGGAGCAAGTGCCAATGTAGAAACAGGTCCCAACGATGCAAGTTCCACAAGCAGATATGGTCCCACAAAATATGGGAAACCCTAAATTTAACTTCAATCAGTTGCCCAAAGCAAATTTAAACCCATTCAAGAGCAAAAATCAAAACACATTTCAACAGTTTCCTGTATTGGCAAATTTAGTTTTGGCTCTGAAAATTTCCAATGAGGGTGCCTTAGGTGGGGGAAGATTGGGTGCCTGGCACAGTCTTAGAGGTAGACCAGAGTGGTTAGTTTGTAGAAGGTTAGATGAATAGCCACCCCATATCATTGTTGATTGATACCAGCGCTACCAGATCCACTGTTAGAACAGCAGAAGTCCCAGACCTACCCCACCCGGGAAAGAGATCCAAGTTGAAGGAGTATCAAGTAAACAGATCACAAAACCAGTCTCAGATGAAGGTCCTGTAAAAATAGGTTTGTTCAAGGAAAAACATAAATTAGCAATTTGTGTTTCATGTCCGTAAACCTGTTAGGGAGAGATTTGTTGTGCAAGTTAAATTGTGCAATGTACTGCACAACGGACGATGTTGGGTTTGAGACCAATGAAGAGGATGTTGAGTAAAAAATGGCAGGACAAGATTTAGTTGAAGGATTGTTCTCAGTGAGAACAATTGAAGAGATTCCTCCTGATCTGAATGAAACAGTGAGCCCCGAAGTATGTGACTTCACAGGTAAGAATATCACACTAATCAAAGGTGTAGAACCAGTCCAAGTCACATTAAAACAAAAAACAGTGGGGCATTTTCTCAAGAACGCGTGATAACCATCGCAAAAGTAACTTAGCGCATCTCCCAACATTGCAGTCCATCGCGGGAAAATTATGCCATTTTAACGAAGCATTCTCAACACGGCGTTACCATATGATAGTCTCCTGACAACTCGTCAACTTACCGTGTTAAAATCAATGCCAGGCTGCAAAAATGCAAAACGTGAATGCAATAAATCTTGCGAAGAGGCCAATCGCTACACAAAAACCACCGAAGACCAGTGACCGGCCTGCAAATCCCACACGTCTGGTGGGAAAATGCACCATAAAAGCAGAGTAAATAAATGGTGAGATGACAACGTGCAAGCACAACCCCACAGATGTGACGCGGAACAAATGACCATTGTCCAAATCAGAGAGGCATTTCCCCACAAACAGCCACAAGGTATATTGACATGCATTCAGTATGTAACCTGCGCCAAAGCGGAAACAAACATGGTACACACTGTGAAACCACATCTCCCCCTCACATTGCAGAGGGACAAACAACACCCCCCACACAGATGTGCCACATCCATGATCAAACAAGAATGAAAGCATGGACTAATGTAGGGGAGGTGACTCCCCCCCTGCATACATGTCGCCCATGTTGTGGGACTTGAGTCACAGGGTGCATCCCTGCATCATGGCGGCACATATCAGAGCACAAAAGATTCTCTGTTGTCACTTGTAGGCCACAAATGACAGCCAAAATGGAATGAATTGGGACACATGTGAAACGCAGAAGAGTGGGATACCATAACAACGGTGACACACAGACTGGTAGTTCGAATATATGGAACCATAAACAGCCTCACTGCACAGAGGTGAAACACCCACCATCCATTAAAAAATTACTCAATTGACAGCACATGTAGCACCCACACTTGTCTGAGTGAAGAACATGTACAGATGAGTGACATGCACACAGGGAATGTGTATTGGAATGCTTTTATTAGCAAATGCTGTGCCTGTGGTCAGTCAACGTACTGTGCTATTACTGCTAAGGACCCACACAATGTGGCGTCAACCAGAGAAGAAACTGTCAAAGATGTGGTCCCTACGGACTATTCCTGCTGCACCTGCAATGGGGTGTGGTCCACCTGCCTCATCTTCATCATCACCATCCGGTGCATCTGGCACTCATATCCATGGGGCTTTGCTCCGTACACATATGTTGTGCAACACACAACATGCAACGATCCTCTTGCACATGAGGTCTGGGCTGTACAGGAGCTTACCACCTGTGACTTCCAGGCACCTGAAACATGGCTTCAACATGCCAAATGGGTGCTCCACGATGCCCCTGGTGCGTTTGTTGGCCACATTGTACTGCCTCTGGGCCTGTGTGTTCGGGGCTCGGAGGAGTGTCATCATCAAAGTGCAGAGTGCAAATCCTTGGTCACCTGTGACAGTGCAGAGAGACATGAGTCAAGACTACGTACTGCATGATGTGTTGGCAGGCTAACTGGTTCATTGGTGTGTGATATGTGTGACTTAGTGATTCATGTATGACATGTACTGTGTGTTGCAAATAAGCTGCATCAGTGTGTACTATGTAGCTTCACTGCTGCACCTCCCCCTAGCACATTTACTATTGTGCGCCGCGCGAATACTTCACATGCACCCCAATGGCACACCATTGACATGTCTGTCTCCGCATGTCCACAAGCCTGCGTGCGACACAGTGATGATGCTTTTCAGAATTTGGATGGCCACGTGTGTGTAGGCCCATTGCAAGGACAGGGCTGACACGGATGTAGAGCACCTGCCTGCCTGAACTCGACATGCAGTTGAAGGTACATCTTTGGCTCATGCTGCGCTAATCGCGACACACACAACAGTTGGCATGTGTGATCCCTGACCAGAGCGAGCATGCTCTCCCCCATGTACCCCTTCGGCCGACCACCACACTGGGGACATGCCACATAGCAACATTGTCGATTCTGTGACGAGTGGCGCAGACACTACAACAGAGACAAACGCATCAGCCACATCCTTGGCAAGGCCCACACTGAGCCACACCCAGATCCACATGTGAAGGAGCCACACCCCTATGTAATACTGTTTTATGCCTGTCTACCCCGCTTACACTCACATGGAGATACAACACGGTTACATGTCCCAGGTCTATACCACTGACTGCGATGACATTATTGCGCACGCTGTGCACAGCACAATGTAATGTGGAATGGATCCGGTCAAACATGCATACATAATGACCCCACGGACACACTGGGCCCGATTCACAGAATGAACTTAAGACTCAATCCTAAACTTACTACTGTTTTGGTATTCACAGATTGCACTTACTACTTTTGGTATTCACAGAATGAACTTAATACTTTTGGCATTCACAGGATGCATTTACTCATTTTGGTATTCACAGAAGTTAGGACTACTAACTTTAGGACTCCTAAATGCCTTCTGTGAATACCGAAAGTCTTAAAATTAGGTTTTTTCTCAATTTCGTAGTAGTAAAGTTAGGACTCCTAGCTTTAGCACTCCTAAATGCCTTCTGTGAATACCGAAAGTCCTAAAATTATGATTTTTCTCAATTTAGTAGTAGTAAAGTTAGGACTCCTAACTTTAGGACTCCTAAATGCCTTCTGTGAATACCGAAAGTCCTAAAATTATGATTTTTCTCAATTTAGTAATTGTAAAGTTAGGACTACCAACTTTAGGACTCCTAAATGCCTTCTGTGAATACCGAAAGTCTTAAAATTAGGATTTTTCTCAATTTAGTAGTAGTAAAGTCCTAACTTTACTACTACTACATTGAGAAAAATCCTAATTTTAAGACTTTCGGTATTCACAGAAGGCATTTAGGAGTCCTAAAGTTGGTAGTCCTAACTTTACTACTACTAAATTGAGAAAAAGTCTAATTTTAAGACTTTCGGTATTCACAGAAGGCATTTAGGAGTCCTAACTTCTGTGAATACCGAAATGAGTAAGTTCATTCTGTGAATACCAAAAGTAGTAAGTGCATTCTGTGAATGCCAAAAGTAGTAAGTTCATTCTGTGAATACCAAAAGTAGTAAGTGCAATCTGTGAATACCAAAACAGTAGTAAGTTTAGGATTGAGTCTTAAGTTCATTCTGTGAATCGGGCCCACTGAGTGAGTTTGTGGGACTGGCTAAGGACACGTGCGCTCGTCCCCTTTTATTGCCAGGGTCACATCTCCAGTGAGGCCTGTGCTGGATGGGTGTTGGGTAGTGTAAGCCACCACTCAGGGGTTGGTATGTGCTGGCAAAAACCACAACAGTGAGCAGACAATCAGCAGTTCAAGGTGCGGACATCATGGGTCCCTGACTTGAGCAGCACAGAGATTGTGGCCCCGGATGCACAGCGGCCGGTACAGGCACAATGCCACAGGACGGTGATTTGCTGTGCACTGAGGTCGGGCCACGCAAGCTGAGCGTGTACGCCTCAATGTCCAAGGGGAATGTCACGCAGGGTTGTGGGGGACAGTGGAAGGTGTCCCTCCAGGGCATGATGCAGAGGGCAGAAGCAAGCAGGAACAGGCAAATGATGGAGTTTAATACAAAAGACTCCACTTTTTAACCTTGTCAGTATCAACTACATGTAGAGGAAGACAACCTCCAGCCCCTGGACCCAGAAGCCACTGACATACAAACAGAGATCAACCATGAATTTCAGGGCATACACTCAGGTGCAACAGAGCTGGAAGGAGATGCAGTCTGCGATGTGGCCTGTATAATGACATGGACTCTGCCATGTAGAGAGCAAGACTCAGTTGAAAATGTGTGACCTACTCCACCACAGTGTGTGCCGGAGCCAGCTGTCATCAGGGGCCCGGAGCCACGTGTGGTAGGCATGCGCTACACAGAGTCACTGCATCCATTGCAGTTGTTGGTAATGTCCCATCACCTCTGTAAAGGTAAGCCTTTTCTCCTCCGGACTGAAGCGCGTCTTCCTCTTACGCCTCTCCTTGCATACTGTGACAAGTACACTGCCATGAAGAAATCAATACTCAGTTCCAAAAGTGTGAACTAGTTGGCCGCAGTGTCGGATGGAGGCTGCGGTCAGCACTGGTTAACCGCTGTCCAGGCATCTCCTCCTGGATCTGTACCACACAGCGTTTGAATGGCATGTGGATAAGATTTGTGGCTGACGGAGGTAGTGGCACCAGAGCTGAGTGGGTATGCAGCCGGCGACTATGCTGTGTCCTGCCTGTGATGGACTGCATTGGATTGGTGTGAGGCCTGCAGCCCCACAGTGTAGGCTGAAGGCCGCAGTCAGCAAGTGCCCACAGACATGTTTGGTGTGAGTCCTATGCACAGCCTTGATGGCACCACATTGAAGGGAGTATAGTGACATAACCTTAGCCTTAAATAATGTACTCTGCCCTGGTGTTATATAGACTCAGTTCCAAATGTGTGACCGACTCGTCCGCTGTGTATGTCGGTAGAGTTCGTCAATGAGAAATGAGAAAGGAGTGCTGCAGGCCTGTGTCGCGGAGCCCGTGATGGTCTGAGGAAGCCCCAAGGTTGTGAGCTTCGGGCTTCGGGCTTGGAGCTTGGAGCTTGCACTGACACGTGGTGGGCCCTCTGCGACATACACCGGTGTCAGCACTTGGGCATGGAGGCCTGGGTGCACAGGGGCGGGCAAGACTAGTTCGATGACTAGGGGCCCGGATGCATGAGGCCCACAGCATCGCAGGCAACACCGCTCATGGCCTCAGCCTCGTGACGGGGTGAGAGGCATCACCCTGGCTGAGACGTTGGGCATTCCAGAAGAGGACCATGCCCCAGAGTTACATGTCTTTTATTCACACCCCTACACAGGCCTGGGGTGGGCCGGCCCACACTGCTCACTCTTACGGGGGGACGTTTCAAAGCTACATTTCCTTGATCTCCCCCACTGGCTGGGGTGACATGGTTGCGTCCACTGTCCACTAATTTCCAAACACCAGTGGTGTGTGTCGACATGGATAGGTGTGTGGTCTGCATACTGCAGTCTGGCCAGCACATCCATGCCATACTTGGCATTGGGTGGATGCCTATTCATGGGTCACTTGCCTCCTTCACACATGCATGATTCCAACCTCTCCCCACAATCTGCTATTGTGTGGCTGAGTTGCAATGCCATTGATGGCTTGTGTACATGGCTAGCCCATGTTACCACAGTAAGTTGGGCTGTCGTGTCTGGTAGGTGGGCATGTTGTTTGGCATGTTGTTTGGCATGTTGTGTGTGAGTTTGTAATGTGTGCATTCCCAGAGCTGTGAGTTGCATGATTGTGAAGTTGAGGTGTGTGATATGTTCATTTGGTACTTACCAATGAGCAGAGCATTTCCATAGGTGCCATCCTGGAAGCACCGGTTGATGCTGGACTGTCAGAAGATGAAGGAATCATGCACAATGCCTGGGTAGTTGGCGACGACATTGGTGAAGAGTCCCCAGTGGTCCACTATTGCCTGCACATTTATGTGCAGTGTCGGCAGGGGGCACAAGTAGGACATGTGTGCAGTATATTGCCCCCAACACGTACGGCAATCCAGCTATGGCATAGAAGCCTTGCTTGGTCTTCAGCTGTTACTGTGCAGTTTGGGAGAAGTATAGGTACTGCGGTACCAAACTTATAATGGCATTCAGGACAGGTTTAAGGAACTTTTATAGGGCTGGCTGTGGGACTTGGTTGGAAGGTACCAGAGGCCAACAGGTGCAGCACAGTCAGCAGCTTTGTCTGAATTGGGATGTTGGTTGTCCGCTGTGTTGGTACTGTCAACCTGTGGGCAATGATGTTCAGGATGCGGAGGATAGTTGTCCTTTTGAGCCTGTAGTGGGCAATGACATTCTCTGGTGTTAAGTCTGTGAGGCTGGTATGTTTTCTGAAGAACCGCAGTCTGTGTCTGTGCTGCCTATGTGGTAGTCCGGGTGGATGGTGCAGGGGGGTTCCGCGGGGTGGTGGCGGGCCTGGGGGTGGTGGTGGTGGGTATTGTGGGCCTGTTGGGGCTCTGAGCTGCATGATCAGTAGCTCCATGGCATCTGTTGTTTTTCAGATGTGGCTCCGGCTGGGTTCCCTTTTTTGGTGCCGGCTGCCGTCTTACTTTACACCAGGTCAGAGCAGGTGTTAATTTCCTGCTGATAACATGCCTTATCACATGTTTTGTGGTGGTATCTCTGATCTGGCTGGTTGTTGAGAATGTTGCGGAGTGTTGTTGCGGCTTTTTGCATGGGACCGCCTACTCTGCATCTCTTCAGCTATTGTTGTGTGGGTCATCTGTGACAATGTTTTTTGTGGCTGCTATCACAGGTACACTGGTGCTATGGGCTGTAAGCACCAGCTTGTGAATGGGGTGATACATTTATCGCGACTTTGACTGTGATAAAGTGCTGTTAACTCAGCAATAACTCCTTGAGAATATGCCCCAGTGTATACAAGAACACCACCATATAATTTGACACCAGAAACAGTTGAAGGAATAACACCCATAATTGGAGACATGCTTCCAAAAGGAATTTTTTGGGAATTGGTTGGGAGTCCATGCGACTCTCTGATCATGGGATTACTGAAGAGCAAAGCTTAAATATTGGATTGTGCAGGATCTCTAAATAATAAAAGTGTTGTTGTTCCTTGTTGGCCCATGGTACCGAATCCAGCCACCACACTTTTTCAGATCCCGTGCATTGCAGAATAGGTTAGAACTATTGATATTTATCAGCTTTTCTTTGCAGTTCCCTTGCACAAAGATAGTCAATACCTTTTCTCCTCTGTTTTTCAGCAGAGAGTTTTGGCATGGTGGAGAGTTCCACAAGGATATACAGAGAGTCCTTCCATCTGTAACCAGAACTTGAAAACAAATTTGGAGTCATTACACTTTACATTTTCAATATTGTATTTATACACTTGCCTCATGTTTCTTCTATGTCTATAGACTTGCTTTGTTAGCTTGCCATCCTGACATGTGCCTTGGTTACTTTTGTAGTAGATTCTATGTTCTGGTCTGCTGGATTTTATTGCTGCATTCTGTGTATGGTCAGTTGCATCTGGACCTTCACACGGAAGGATAACATAGCCGTGCTGGAATAAAATATTATTTCAAACTTACTCTTGGATCTAAAGAATCTTAATATTGGCGACGAGGGAAGAAGGAGAATATCAACCTATTACTGGCTCGGGAACAGAGTTTTTTTCCATGGACCAATGAACTTTTGTTGGATGCGCTCAAAACCTGATCATTTAAGGTTCTGTTTGATCTCTATCTTTGACATGATACCAGCGCAGCGCTTTTTGATAGCTTACTGGTGAAAGTAAGCTAACTTGTGTTCTGATTGCACCTGCGACTAACTTATTTCTTTTTTAGTGCCCTGATTGCACCAGCGGCAGACTCTTTTATATTTAAAACGAGTGATCCATATTCCGTAACTCTTATTGCTATGAAACAATTTGAACAGCATGGAATATACTCCAGCCTTCTACGCGTAACAAATTTCAAGGTATACTTGGTCTCTTCCGGCATTTGTTTCCAAGCAGCATCACAAGCGATGTGTTTCTCTTTCAAAGCTGCATTCTCTGCGCGCTCAACTTGGAATTCCAGGAAACATCGTAACAACGCCCTTTAGCGGCACACGCATACGTGCATATTTCATCACGCTCGACGTCAGCAGCAGCCATTTTGGGTTGCCAAGATCACCAGTAAGCGATAGCAACTGCGCTACAACAGTAAGTAACATCATTTCCACATGGAATAACAGCGCTCCGCATTTAAATTCATTCTTAAAAGTAACTAATGTCTACAAAAACATTGTTTTTAATATATTTCTAATAATCTTATGATTTTATGAAATTCATCTGCAAGATCTAATCAATGACTTTGTGTTCAACTGTACAGTGAGTAATACTGTCAAAATATTTTGCACAGATTGTTAATTTATATTTCATTCGTTTTATTCCTTTTTCCAATTGATAGTTGGATTACACTGTAATTTTATATCACAGCTATAATTTAAAATATACATATTATTTCACAATGCAAATTGATCCACCAGACACATTTTTACAACTGAAAGGGGATCCACCTATGCTGTGGACAAGGTGGAAAGAAGAGTTCATTACTTATATGAAGGCTATAGATGGGGAACGTATGGGTTCTGAAAGAAAAAAAAGTATAGTTCTACACTGTTTAGGATCTGAGGGGCAAGTCGCTTTTAGAACCTTACCTCAAATTGTTGCTCCTAGTGATGGAAGTGGTGACAATATGAATGTGTATACTGAAGCATTAATGAGAATGGAGAAAAGATTCAAGCCAGTAGTAAGTATTGCATTGAACATGTTTAAATTCTACACTAGAACACAAAAAGAGGAAGAATCTTTTGATGATTTTGTAACTGCTCTGAGAGCGTTATCCTTGCACTGCAATTTAGGTACCATCACAGGTGAAATGATACGGGACCAAATAATTGTGCATGTCAATAATAAGAAGATACAAGAGAAACTATGGGTTATGGGAGATCCTAGTCTTTCTGAAACTATTGCTGAAGCTAAAGCAATAGAGCAATCTGAAAAATGGATGGAAGTGATAAAACAAATTCTACTAAAACTGTTAAAGAAGAGAAATTTGTCTTGTTAAATCTAGGAATGAGGTTAAGAATGACAATCATCAGTCGGGACCTCACAATAATACCACATTTAAATTCAATAGGTTCAATTCATCGCAATATAACAAAAGATATAATAATTCTTTTTTACACAGTCAGAATATGTGTTACAGATGTAGTAACAGATCACATATCGCTCTTTTCCAGGTTGTCCTGCCATTAATAGAGATTGTAGGAACTGTGGTAGAATTGGTCATTTTAGTAATATGTGCAGGGATGTTAGACATCAATCGTCGCAAATATGTGGATCAGTGTCTTAATTATCCAGCAACAACATTACATTAGTGGTAGATAACACCGTAGATACGAACAAAGGAGTATTGACAAAGTGTCTAAGAATCAAATTACATCTCCTAAGTGTGAATTTCTGTCTCTGGTAGACAGTTCATGCTCATGGATGTTTCTGGTTCACCGTGGACAATTAGTACAAATCAATACTATGAAGAGAAATTAAGTAATGTCATTAAGTACAACAGACTTCTACCTCCAGACATAATTGCAGAAAGCTTTGACAGCACAAGAATTGATTTTGATGGTTTCTTCAATGTTGATTTGCATTTCAAGAACAGATGTTCACCTGTGAAATTATATATAACACGAAAAGGTGTGAACATGTTAGGTTGGCGTGACCAATGGAAATTGGGCATAGTTTTGAATCCACATGCTTCTGAACCTGTATTGTTATGTGATGATTATTTATTTAGTAAAGTAGCTACAATAAAACTTGGAGACAATAACACATGTGTAAAAGAAACAGTATTCATTGATACCTTTAACAAAGTTTGTGGTAACAAATTGGGGAAGTTAAAACATTTCTCACACAAAATTGTTTTAAAAGAAAATGTGACCCCAGTTAAACAAAAGCTTAATCAATCAATCAATCAATCAATCAGTGACACTTGTAGAGCGCGCTACCTACCCGTAGGGTCTCAAGGCGCTGGGGGGGGGGGGGCTTAGGGGAGTTCCGATCAATATTAGAGAATAACTAAAAGAGATGTTAAAAGTTTTGTCTGGTGAGGGTCTCATTGAGGCTATAGAATCATCAGAATAGGTTTCTCCAATTGTTTTGGTTCGTAAACCTGACCAAAAGCTTAGCGTCTGTGTGGACTTGAGAGCACTTAACTGAAATATAGTCATTGATTGTCACCGCTGCCAAACATTAATGAGATGGTCAGCATGTTAGAAGGTGCACAAATATTTTCATCTCTAGAGCCACGATCGGCATACCATCAAATTACGTTAATGGAGGAATCTAAGAAATACACAGCTTTTATTACACCGTGTGGGCTGTATCAATATACCAGGATGTCTTTTAGGTTGGCGTCTGCGGCGTCAGTGTTTCAAAGAGTCATGTTTCACATATTTGGAGATTTAGACAAGTTCGTAAAATGTTTCCAAGATGATATCTTAATTTTTTCTAAAAATAAATCAGAACATTTCACACATCTTAATGAAGTATGCAAAAGGTTAGAATGTAATGAACTTACCCTCAAGGCACACAAATGCAAACTATCTAAAAAGTCAGTGGAATACGTGGGCCACACTTTATCTGGCGATGGGGTGATTCCTAAAAAGTCTAATATTGATGCAATTGTCAATGCTCCATCACCAACCAACAAGGAACAACTACTATGCTTTTCTGGGATGTGTGAATATTATAGTAAATTTGTGGAAAACTTCGCTACCCAAATGGAACCGTTGAGGGAACTTTTGAGACAGAATGTGAAATATGAATGGGGTAACTTACAACAAAAAAGTTTTGAGTCCATTAAAGAAGAAATTGTTAATGCTCCCACCTTAAAACCACTCTGCATGAAGAAGGAATGCATTATCACGGTAGATGCCTGTATTTATGGTTTGAGTGGAGTACTCTCACAGAGGGAAAGTAAAGAGGAATGGAATGTGGCATTTGCTTCTCGTACATTGAATGAATGTGAGCGCAAGTATGCTGTGATAGAAAAGGAACTTCTTGCTTGTGTATGGGCTGTTGAACATTATAGATTGTATGTGTGGAGTAGTAAGTTCATCCTTAGAACAGATCATAAGCCATTGGTTAATATTTTATCAACAGGAGGAGGTTGTAATGCCACAGCTAGGATTGCTAGACTTACATCGAAATTGCAGGAATATAATTTCAACACAGAATATTTACCAGAAAAAAACATTTCACCGCTGATTTTCTACCGTGTGATATGAGTGTTGTATCATCTATCAAAGAGTGTGATTTTGTTGTCACTATTAATGATTTGATCCAGGAACAATTCCAAGGAATAACGGAAGAAGCTTGGGATAAGTGTGAACAATTGGATGACAAGTGGGTTGATTTGAAAAGATTCATTATTGAAGGTTGGCCAAAACAATGTTTAATAAGTTCGGATTTATTACAATTTTTAATATCTCAGAAGAACTTGAATTAGAAGGTAATTTAATATTCAAATCCGGTAAATGCACGCCTCCCAAAGGTATGCAAGATATTATACTTAACATTGCTCATAAAACCCATCCAGGAATATCGTCTATGAAACGCTTGGTTAGAAGTTTCTTTTGGTGGCTTGGCATGGATAGGTTTATTGATCGTGTTGTAAGAGAGTGCAGTGAATGTGTGTCAAATGATAAAATGTTCCTCCTTTGAAACCTTTAGTTTGGCCTCAAGAAACTTGGCAAAAGGTTGCATTTGATGTTTCTGGCTCGTTCAATTTCTTACCTGAAAATTCAAGGTTTGCTCTGGTCATGATAGATTATCATGGCCAGAGGTTACATTTGTTTCAAGTGCCACAACAAATTCTGTAATTATGTTTTTTTTAAGACATTTTTTTTCGTGAAGGCTGTCCTTCTATTTTGGTCTCTGATAATGGGGTACAGCTTACATCCACAGAAATGCAAGAATTTCTCAACGAATGTAACATTACACATAAGCTTACATCAATTTATGAACCACATGAAAATGGACAGGTTGAACGATTTAACAGAGTGCTTAACTCTTTTATTAATGAATCGATGAAATGTGGTGGTAGCAGGATGAATACGTTGAGAAAACGTTTGTGGAATTATCGCATTACTCCTCACACTACTACTGAAATCAGTCCATTTAAGCTTTTGAAGGGAAGAGATCCTGCATCGAATGTGTGTCCATGGTGGTTCAGGAACAAATGTCAGAATCGATTTTCTGACAGAGAATGTGTTCACAATACTGCTAAAAGAGTTGGTCTAAAATATATGAAAACTGCCAGATGGTACAATGACAAATGGAAAACTAAAGCACATTCTTTCCAAATGGGTGATTGGGTTAGGATTCTCAAACCAGGTCTGATTAGTAAGTGATCAAACAAGTTCGGAAGACCTATTCAAATTAAAAAAGTATTTGCTAATAGTGTTTTTACCCAAGATGGTAAAGTGTTGAATGTTAGGGGATTGGCTAAATGCCCATCTTCGAGTAATCACCATGTGAATAATAACAATGTTATGCATCATTTTACTAAATGTGCTAATTTGTCTGGTGGTGCTCTTAATGATGAAACTATTTCTTCTAGGGTCAAGCTATCAGAACATGTGAGACAACCACCAAAGAAATTTATGGATTTTGTAAATTGATTTTATTTTTCTTGATTTTGTATAGTAGTATTATAGCGTATTCTTTTTTTTAAGGAAGAGCGATGTGTTACATTTTCAATATTGTATTTTTACATTTGCCTCATGTTTCTTCTATGTTTGTAGACTTGCTTTGTTAGCTTGCCATCCTGGCATGCGCCTTGTTTACTTTTGTGATAGATTCTAGGTTCTGGCCTGCTGGATTGTATTGCTGCATTCCGTGTATGGTCAGTTGCATCTGAACCTTCACACGGAAGGATAACATAGTCGTGCTGGAATAAAATATTATTTCAAACTTACTCTTGGATCTAAAGAATCTTAATATTACAGATGCCCTACAATTCAGTTCTCCTACAATACATAGGTGACCTACTTGTGGTATCAGAAACAAAAGAAGGCTGTAAGCAGGATATGATTGCACTTCTAAATCATCTAGCTGAGAAGGGACATAAAGTGACCCCAGGAAAATTGCAATACTGTCAAAAAGAAATAAAGTATTTGGGACATAACATTGAGAAAGGAGCAAGAAAATTTCACCGGAAAGGGTGGAAGCAATTCTGCAGATGAATCTAAAAAAATTGAGAAGTAAGGATGTTCTTGGGCATGGTTGGCTACTTAAGGAAGTGGATATCAAAATGTTCCCTAGTGACTAAGCCTTTACTGAGGCTGACACACAAAGATGTGCCTGATCCACTTTCCTTGGACAACGGTTGTTTGAAAGCCTTCCTAGAGCTGAGAGAAAGTCTATGTTGTGCCCCAGCACTAGGTATGCCTGATAACAGTAGGATGTTTAAATGTTTGGCAGTGAGAGGAAGGACTGCGCTCTCTCAGTATTTACCCAGATGCATGGAGATGCTAAAAAACCTGCAGCTTACTTTGACAACCCTTGACCTTATGGCTGCAGGACTGCCTTAAAGCAGTTGCAGCGATGGGTATTAGCATTGAGAGGAGTGAGAGCATAGTGATGCGACATCCTTTACTTGTAATGGTCCCACACTCTGTGGAGATATTGCGTACACAAACAAAAGCCCAGTACATGACTCACAAAAGACGTATTCAGTATGAGAAGCAGATACTAGCTGCCAAAAATGTGAATTTGAAAAGCTGTCAGATTTTGAATCGATCAAACTTGTTGCCCATAAATGAAAATGCTTGCGACGAAGTTGAACATGATTGTCTAGATATCAAGGATTTCACCATAAAGGCAAGGCCTGATGTGAAAAATGAACCTTTGAATGAGCCTGATTATATCATTTTTGTTGAAGGCTCATGCTTGAGAAAAAATGAAGGTATTCTGAGAGCATTTTATGCCATCTGTTCAATTAATGACATTGTGGAAGATTCATGGCTTTGAGGTGTTACCTCAGCAAAGTTTGTAGAATTGATTGCCCTTACAAGAGCTTGCATGTTGCCTGCCCAATTAAGAGTTACTATATTTACCAATAGTCGGTATGGCTTTGGCATTGTTCATGACTTTGGGTAGCTGTGACCAAAGAGATGTTTCATGAACTCTGTTGGTACGCCCCTTGACAATAGCAATCATTCAGTAGTAAATGTGCAGCTCACCGAAGCGGTAATGGTTACATTGCAGTCGGAAACAGGTACGCTGACAAAGTTGCATGGTATTGTTTACTAGTGGGCTGCACATTTAATCGAGCTTTCACATGAGAATCTGAGGTGGACACTGTCTTTTCGATGTTGATGTAAGTAGCTGGCACCAGCGGGGGCCGGCACAGGTAAGTGCGGTGCGTCAGGGCAGGGTGGTAGCCAACAGACTACAGAAAAATGGGTAATTATACCCATTCTGTCATCTGACAAATTCCCCCCACTTCCGCCTGCCCTACCGTGTTTACCTGTGCCGGCCACCACTGGCTGACACATGAAAAGACATACAATGAGTACAAGAAAATATATCAGAAGCAGACCAGGATGGTTGATGAGCAGGTTGTGAAAACCAATGAAAATGACATCTGAATGTCAGCTCATGGGAACCCAGTGTTAGATGATAGTTGTTGTTCCCAATGCCATAACATATCCATGAACACCTACATTTAGAGAGATATATAATGGTGAGGCTTTTCAGACAAAATTTGTTTAACCCCAGATTTAGGATGCTTGCAGAAGAATTGTGCATCGCAATATGACATGTAAACAAATGAATGTGGGTAAACGCACACTTGTCACACTGAGTCACATAGGGAGATTAGGGGGTTCTTTGAATAGAATGCAGATGGACTTTATGGAGGTGCCTGTTGGATTGAGGTATGTCTTGGTCATAGTTTGCTTTTTCTCACGTTGGGTGGAAGCCCAGACAACAAGGAATGACAGTATCATTTTAGCTAAACTGTTACTGCGTAAGTTGATACCCAGGGACGGTATGCCGGTTTCTCTAGAGTCGGAGTGAGGGACTGACTTTAACGATAAAGTCCTGAGGATGTTGTGTGCAGCACTATCGACCTGAAAATTCCGGAATTATTGAGAAGCTCAATGAAACCATAAAACATTGTTTGGCAGAGGTTTGTGCTTCATCATCAATGAAATGGCCTGATGCTTTTCCTTTAGTACTGATGAGTAGCCAACGTTTTCCTAAAAGGAAGACTGGTTTATCACCTCATGAGATCCTCATGGAATGTGCTATGAGATTGCCTGCTGTTCCTGCAAATGTACTTGTTTCAGAGATGATATGATGATACTCGATTCCTGCAAGGGATTAGTTGATGTGGTTCATTCTTTCAATCGAATGCAAAAAGAACAATCGATGGACAGAATGCAGAACAATGTCATACATTCACCCCAGTACAGAGATCTGGGCCTACATTCATTGTTTTTTCGCTCACCATGCCATTCCAGTTTTAACTAAGCCATATGCAAATCAGTCTTGACCCTGTGCCCAATGGGCACATTCCAGGCCAAACTGCCAAGCCAAGCCCTCCCTGGACTGGAAACAAGCATCCTAGTACCAGTTTTGGGGATTTCACCCCACATCAGCCAGGATAGCTTGACTTCAGTGGCATGGAGAGCACGGGACCCACGTCTGGGCATTCCGGTTCCACTCGGGGTGACAAATGCAAAAAGAACAGTTGATGGACAGAATGCAGAACAATATTGTACATTCACCTGAGTACAGAGATCTGGACCTAAATCCATTGTTTTTTGGCTCACCATGCCTTTCCACTCTAAACCCAGCCATATGCAAATCAGTCTTGATCCTGCGCCCAATAGGAGCAGTCCAGCCCAAACTGCCAGGCCAGCTCCTCCCTGGACTGGAAACAAGCATCCTAGTACCAGTTCTGGGGTTTCACCCCACATCAGCCAGGATAGCTTGACTCCAGTGGCATGGAGAGCAGGGGACTCACATCTGGGCTTACCCGTCCCACTCGGGGTGACAAATGCAAAAGGAACAATTGATGGACAGAATGCAGAACAATGTCATACATTCACCCCAGTACAGAGATCTGGGCCTAAATCCATAGTTTTTTTACTCACCATGCCATTCCAGTTTGAACCCAGCCATATGCAAATCAGTCTTGACCTTGAGCACAATGGGAACAGTCCAGGCCGAACTGCCAGGCTATGTCCTCCCTGGACTCGAGACAAGCATCCTAGGACTGGTTTTGGGGTTTCAACCCTCATCAGCCAGGATAGCTTGGCTCAGTGGCATGGAGAGCACAGGACCCACATCTGGGCATACCCATCCCACTTGGGGTGACAAATGCAAAAAGAACAATTGATGGACAGAATGCAGAACAATATTATACATTCACCCCAGTACAGAGAACTGGGCCTAAATCTTTTTTTTCTATTTAAAAAATAAATTGTCATAGTGAGTACATTACAGTAGCATATCAGCAATATACATTAGCTTTAGTATGAATAATAATTTACAATTCATTGTTTAGAAATATTTTTTTTTATATTGCCAATGAAAGCGGAAGCTAATAAATAACAAAGGATGCCTTTGCAAGCTAAACAGTCTTCTCTAACCAGCTAGTAATAGGAGACCAAATGTTTAGCCCCCATGCTCGTCTCCTTAGCCCCCGCATTTTATAAACAGAAGATTCCATGTTGTACAGCGCTAACATCCTAGATCTCCAGTTGATAAATGTCAGAGAATCTGGACTAATCCGATGTTATACATAGTCTTAGAACGACCATAGCAATGAAAAGGAAGCTAGTATCAGACCTACCTCTGGAGTCTCCCACCTAGTCGCTTTCTAACCCAAGGATTATCAGATCAGAAGTGAATATTATAGGAGGAACGAGAATCAAATTTGAAACATTATTTGTATCATTCAAAAAAAGTGCAAGACCAGGACAAGTATAAAACATATGTAGAGTGTCTGCTCCCCAAAGCCCGCATCTGCTACATGAACTTCCCCGGGAGCTAGCCCACTTCGAAGTCTTGGCAGGGCTATAATATAAGTCAAAAACAGACATAAAATGCTGAGTTTTCAGGCTTCCCAATATAAGCGCACAGTTAGCTAATTCCAATGATTTCTCCATATTTATTCCTACTTTTCCTAGCCTTCTCTCCCAGACGGCATTTTGAGCTATTAAATTATCAGGGAGCTCTGCCAGTAACGCCTGGTAAATTACCCCAATCCGTGACTGTTTCCGCAACAGATCTATTAGACCAATAGTTCCCAAATTACCGTTTACCCCTTGCAAGCTAGAGCCTACAATCTGTAAAAACTTTAAAAAATCCCCCCTAGAAAGACCGAACGTCTCTTGTAAAAACATAAATGAGGCTAATTAATTGTCCTTCACAGCATAGGTCCACTAGAACAGTGATTCCTGCATTGCCCCAGCTGAATGTAATTCTGTCCTGAAATATAGTTGGTAGAAGACTACTCGCAGAAAAGGGGTATATGCATTAATGTTGGGTATCATAAATCTACGTCGAATCTTCCTCCAGATTGAATAAGCTGATTGAACTATTTGGAATTTTGTCTTCCTATAGTAACTAGGGGCCATATTACCAAGCAATAGCGATAATTATCGCTATTGCTTGGTTAGCGTGAAAAAATTATCGCTGAGCTGCGCCGATTTTTACCGCAAATAAACCTTGGTATTACCAAGGTTTATCGCAAATGCGATAAAAATCGCCGCAATGCATGAATATCGCTGAAAAGTCCGCTATATTCATGCATTACCGAGCTAATGCTCTTAGCCATGTTATCCACCTCCCATTGGATAACATGGCTAAGAACTGCTCAGGGCAGGTGTTAGCTTTTGGAGATATTCATGCTTAGCGCGAATATCTCCAAAAGTTGGTAATAGGAGATAGCGATGTTAGTGACTGTTTTCAGTAGCTAACATCTTGGCAAGCCCACTTTGCATGTCATTAGTGATAAATATCACTGACATGCAAAGTGGAGCCCAAGATGGTCGCTATCTCCTACTAGCTGTCGCTAAATTGTGTTAGCGACAGCTAGGTAATAGGGAGATAATTTTATCTCCGCTTTCTTTGCTTTTAAAGCCAAAAAAGCGGAGATAAGCGCCCTTGGTAATATGCCCCTAGGTTCCAGAACTTTAACTAATCTTTGCTGAGCTTCGTCTCCTCACAGCAACTCATATATGATAGGGCTAACAGCCTCTGACCTAGCCATTTTTCCGGTCATGAGTATTCCCATGTGCTGCAGTATGCTGCCAGTGATATAATAGAAGCCTGGGCCTAAATCCATCGTTTTTGTGCTCACCATGCAATTCCAGTTTGGACCCAGATGTCTTCGCCAGAGACCCAATGTGTAATTCCTCACTTGGACTCAATGATTCAGCGACTTGGGCAGAAGTACCTCCAGACCACCACTGAAGCACAACACAGTGCAGAGCAGATATTTCTCCCTCCCTTCTACTCATCAGATCTAGGACAAAAAGCTAAGTCCTGAAACAAGGGTGGGTGTACCCTGTTCCCAAGATCATTCCTTCCTTCATCTCAACTAGGTGGTGCCTATTTCCATGACCTCCGGTGTGGTTATTTGTTGTTAATTTCAAAGAGACATGCTTCCTTGAACATTTTGTAATGGGAAAAATCACAGCAGACATTTTGTGAATAAGCCTCCTACAAATGCTTGTAATGCCTAAGAATATTTGTATTTCATTTAGGAACATTTAGGGGCAGATTTATGAGGCCGTTGCGCCTCTTTGCGCCGCAATTGCGTCACTTTATTTGACGCAACTGTGGCGCAAACAATGCGCCCTATTTACAACGTGACGCATCTAGGAGATGCGTCACGGTGTAAAGCACTGCGCCATAAGGAGGCGTTCCTGCGCAGGGGGGGCGTTCCTGCACAGGAACGCCTCCTGAAAGTGGCTGAGTGAAATCTATGAGATTTCACTCAGTCACTTTCAGGTCAATGCTGCGTCAAAACCCTGCGCCTGCTTGAAGCAGGCGTAGGTCTTGACGCAGCATTGTGCACATGGTGTACCCCCGAGCCTTGCTGGAGCTGCGTCGCGCTTGCGACGCAACTCCAGCAATGCGCCACTTTTCCGGCACAGATGCGTCACACATCTGTGCTGTTTTTGCACCATGGGTGGCGGAGCTGTGGCGCACTGTGGCGCATGTTAACTGGCGCATCCCTGGGGATGCGCCAGTTAACATAAATCTGCCCCAATGTGCGCATGTTGTAGACATCTCTCAGGACAGCTTTCAATTTGTTTCCTTGATACGAGACATCACGTTGAGCAACATAGAGCAGTGCCTTCTGCCTTAATTTCTGCCCATTAGAAAAACATCCCCAAACAGAGCCATTATGGAACCTACTGCACCTTCTGTGTGAGCATGTTCCTCTCAGCCATCTTGGATCAGTATCCTTTCTGTAGGGAGGTACTTCTGCAGTGTATTGGTGTGTTGTTTTTAATTTTGTGTTACCTTTCTACAGACTGTTCCCACTGTGGGATGGTCCTGTACTAGCTTTTTTAAGGAGTGCCCTCAGAGAACAGTTCCAGCCATAAGATCTTTTGGTATATATACATACACAATTTGGAATTCCAAAATATCTTCCTGCAAAAATGTCGACCTGTATTTGGTGCCTAATCCAAGCCAATTTCACTTCATACCAAGGGCTGTGCTCGTTTGCTATGGGATTCCAGTTCTAGAATATTTGCAATCAAGTACTTACTTGTGGGTTAAACACAGGTAGGTATTTGTTTTGAGAGACTAGAATGAATGTTATTATAAGAGCGCCTTTTGCGCTCTATTGGGCAAATTCACAATAGCATTCATGATTATGTACACTAGTAATCCATTGGTACTAATTCACATATAAATGTCTATGTGAAGCTGCACCTTAGACTCTAAAATGTAGATGGTCAAGGAAAAATCATAATACACCTGGTAAAAATAGAAACAATTTTCCTCTTTTTCCACTTTCACTGATAAGGATTTAGGCAATATGGAGCCAATCCACAAACGTCCTTGAGTTTTTCCATTACGACTACTCCAAATTCTCAAGGGTTTTTGTGAATCCCCCGCCCATGTTTTCACATACCATGTGAATGTTAATGCCCCACCCCACAGCTCTGTCCTCAGAAAACACAATTTCCTTGCCTGCTTTAGCCAATAAATTTCAGTTCCTATAATAGAGGGAAGATGAAAACATAGGGGTTGGGTCCTACAGGTCATGGCTGTGGTGGGTTTCCT
Organism: Lissotriton vulgaris; assembly: GCF_964263255.1. Taxonomy (NCBI): domain Eukaryota; kingdom Metazoa; phylum Chordata; class Amphibia; order Caudata; family Salamandridae; genus Lissotriton; species Lissotriton vulgaris. The sequence goes on along the minus strand of NC_141693.1, from coordinate 532,582,991 downwards.
TGGTTTCTCCTGCAAAATCTCTGTTGTCAAACTTTGGTTATCGCTAGAAAAGGTGCTTAAATGTTGTGCAATGCATGGACACCTTTTCTGTGCTTGGCTGTTGAATGAGTGAAGTAACACTTGTGCCAACACTAACAGAACCGAAAGATGCTGAGTTAGATGGCCAGGTAGACGTCATTGGTGCCTCCAATCCATTTCTGATACAAGGCCATAGGCACTTAAGTTCACACTACCAGTGACGTGATTGGTTAATATAAACGTGCTGTGTTAGTCTGATAAAGAAACCTGAAGTACATCATGGTGATTCTTTGCATATGTACATATGCATTGAGACAAAGTAACAAAGACTCATTTATCAGCAAACGTTGCCGCTCTTCACAAAAGCAGTGACGCACACTACGACTACAGGAGTGCGTCAACAGCGTGCGCTAGACACAAGTAGGCAATAACATTGAATTATTTTCCATCTAAAGAACCAGCAGGGAAACATAATTCATTGCCTACGATAAAGAGACACATTTCCTTATCATAAGCAGGAATTATTTTATTCATTTGTAAAACAGAAATACAAATTGAATTTTCTTGCCATCGGCATGTGATGTGTCATACTGCACTTTAAAAAAAACAGACTCATTGATTTGATAAAAATGAACAATTTAACTGTAGGGATGAATTGAACTGCTTTTTAAAAGTTATAGTTGTAAATAACTTTCACCATTTGAAATCTCCTTGTGATTGCTTTTTTCCAAGAACATGATAGCATAATGCAGATTTTTCACATCTATGAATAATGAGCCATAGTTTACGTGAACATCATCAAAAAGAACATGCAAATAGACACATGACCTGATAAATCACGGGCACATCATAGCCATATTTCGAATTAGATGGTCATGACAAGGAAACATCCTTTAACTCGCATGCATTACTCCACAGTGCCATTAGCCCGCAGTTTTTACACCGCAAAATATTTCACAACGCAGTACTGCACATTGCAAACTATCACAAAGCATTACCCATTACAACGCAATATACTATTCTAACTTCACTGTGTGTCATGTTTGCCAATTATAGGTGACTCCCGTTACCGCGCATGGGCGGGAGTCGGTCAGGAAGCACAAGAACTCGCGGACTCTGAGCACAAACACTTAGCCGTTCCTATTCGTCATGACAACAAGATTATTCACGTGCTTGGACAAGGCAGGCACAGAGTGCAGTGACAACAAATTGCGGATTGCTGTTTGCAATTTGGCCGTGCAAATTAACAGAAAACAAGGCCAATTGGGAAAGTACAGTAATTATAAAGTATGGCAGGTCCATAGCTGACACTGCCATTCCAACTAACCAAAGACAGTAGGTTGCACTGTCTGCGTTCAAGTCTGATGACTAATCACAACAGTGTTAGTCATGTAATACTTTTGAGCAAATGTAAAATCATTGTATGAGTGAGCCCTTGGATGTGCCACCACAGCTACACAACCGGATTAGATCATGTACACATGTTATTGTCAATTTGTGGAACAATGCTAAAAGTTTGACATGCATGCAAGGAAAGAGGGCATATGTTGCATGAAGCTGTGTGTACAAGTATTAACCATCTCTGCAAATTTGTACGAGTGAGCCCTTGGAGGTGCCACCCCAGCTACACAACCAGATTAGATCATGTACAGATGGTATTGTCAATTTGTAGAACAATGCAAAAAGTTTGACATGCATGAAAGGAAAGAGGGCATATGTTGCATGCAGCTGTGTGTACAAGTATTAACCATCTCTGCACATTTATGTGCCATGAACCAATGCGACACCAAAGATGCTGCATGTGAACCACACATTTGTCTGCACTGCTTTTAAAATAACAGTGGCAGTGTGAACACAATTATAGTATTGCTAAGGCAAACACCTTTGCCCAAAGTGCTCTGTTTTGAGCATGTTAGTCAATGTTACGCAAGGACCACCATCATGCACCTGATCCATCAGTGAACTACTCTGTATTTCATGTGTGACACATCTAGATGACCAACTAGTAACATGTGTCAGTCAGTCAGTCAGTAAAAAACACTTTATTCTTTTAATAAAAATCATAAAAAGTACAACACATACAACATATAACCCCACACAATAAAAACATCTAAAATACAAATCATCAATAAATATGGGCGACCTAAAAAACATTTGAGTCAGATTTCATAGACACCCTAAAAACCAGAGTTACCAATAATGCACACATAGTAACAAGCAGCTAAGATGAAAATCAAATATTTTAAAAACAGCTCGAGCCATCATTAAAATGGAAATCATTTGGTCATACAATTGCGATTCTCCTATTAACATGACCAGAGAATCTGGATTTCATTAAAGACACGGAGGCTAACATTATGCATTAATCCTTTAATGCTAACTCACAACAGCTGCTTACATCACAAAGGTAAAACAAAGAATTAGATGACATCACGGCAACAATATAAGGTATGAGCAGGAGTAGAGCTGCCTCTTTTAAATGTGAAGGAACAATGAGAAGTTAGGATAGCAACTTGGTATAAGGGCGGTGAAGTTGTTAAAATCCGGGTAGAAATTCAAAGAAGGAAGTGAAGTAAGGATGTTGGAGATCCGTTAATTTGAATTATCTGAAAATAAAATGAAGAATGTCAAGAGTCTGATGAAAATCAGAAGAGAGACAATAACAATCGATGTAAGTATATTTAAGATTGATAAATGAGAACACATCAAGAATATAACTCAAAATATATACTCCGTCCAGGAAGGGACAGGAGGGATAATGTTAGCCTCCATGTCTTTAATGAAATCCAGATTCTCTGGTCATGTTAATAGGAGAATCGCAATTTCATTACAAGACAAGGAGGCTACATTATGCATGTTGGTAGCCATGAATAACAGCATTAGAGACATGTTCAATTGGTTTGCAGTAGTGATGCGCAAAGGTAGAAGCATTAGACCAATCTGCACATGTAAGAATAACATCTAACTTACCACCAGACCAGAAAGATTTGCTGGCCATAGCACTTCTTAGAGAATGAGCTTGAAACTTAGAGAGATCAATACCAGCAAAGCTCATAGCCAACTTAACCCACCTAGCAATAGAGCAGGAAGAGATGGGTGTAAAGGGTTTGACATAGGAAACCAGAAGTTGATTTGCATCAGGAGGACGAAGGTCCCTCATTCTTGAGTCATATTCCTTCATGCAATCAACTACACAAAGCTTTTTGCAGAGATCAAAACGAGGGTAAAAAATGAAATCAGACACAGTTTTCGTTCTTCTATAGATTTCAAATTTAACACCAAATATGTCATAAGTCCTATAAGAGATATCTAGGGCCTTAACATCAGATACTCTGCGACAAGAAACCAGACATAAGAGAGAGGCAAGTTTAATTGAAAGACATTTTCTGTCAAGAAAGGAGTTATCAGGCCAGGAGCAAAAAAGGCCAAGCAATAGTTTAACATCCCAAACAGATTGATATTTAGGCCTAGGGGTTCTTTTAAGTCTGATGCTTTTGAGGTCACTACAAATAATAACATTCTTACCTACCGTCTTACCGTTGACAATAGAGTGACCTGCAGAAATGGCAGACCTATAACAGTTAATAGATCTATAAGAGAGACCATTGTCAAAAAGTTCCACAAGGAATTTGACTATATTAACGATAGGAACTTCCACAGGATCCAAGTCCCTTTCCAAGCACCAACTAGACCATTTTTTCCAGATGTTATTATATCTGTAGTGTGTTCCAGGTGCCCAAGATTCTCCGAGGAGTGTGAGAGCAGAAGATGAAAGTCCAGACAATTGGTTAGATTGCCTGATACTTTCCAGGCAAGAAGGTTCAGGTTCCCTGAAAGAACCAGGTGGTGATCTTCTCCGTTTGCGTCTAGGAGGAGACCTTGAGAGGCCGGTATTAGGAGGGGAACGTCGCAAGAAAGTTCCAGAGCTGTGGGGAACCAAGCTTAGACGGCCAGAAAGGGGTTATCAGGACTAGGGAGCACTGTTCCAGTATCACTTTCTGCAGAACCCTTTGGATCACAGCAAAGGGGGGAAAGGCGTAGGGGCGGAGGGGAGCCCAGGGTTGGAGGAAAGCGTTGACAGCGAGAGCACCCGGGTCTGGCATCCAGCTGAAATATTGTGGAAGTTGGAAGGACAAACAGCTTGCGAAAAGGTCCACATCGAAAGGACCCAAATAGTGAGCCAGAGAATTGGAAACGGTCGGATTGAGTTTCCAGTCGCTGAAATCTACTAGGAATCTCGAGTTCCAATCCGCTGAGAGATTGGATTTCCCGGGGAGGTACTCTGCCCTTAGGGAGATCTTGTGTTCCAGACAGAACATCCAGAGTTTCTTGGCCAGATCTGATAGGTCGGCAGATCTTGTACCGCCAAGACGGTTGATATAGGAGACTGCGGAAACGTTGTCCATCTTCAGGAGAACGGATCTGCCCTGAAGAGATTGTCTGAAACTCATCAATGCATAGAGGCCGGCCGTCATTTCTAAGAAATTTATATGGTGAGAAGACTCCGAAGGGGTCCAAACACCACCAGTGTCTTGGTCGAGGAAACGAGCACCCCAACCATGAAGGCTGGCGTCTGACTCTAGAACGAAGTCTGGAGTTGAACCAAAGAAAGCTCTTCCATTCCAGGCGTCGAAATTGTCCAGTCACCAAGAAAGTTCTAGCCTGGCTTCTTCGTCCAGAGAAACTTGGTCTCCGTACCAAAGACCGGATCCGAGAGCTTTGGCTTTCACTCTCTGAAGAGCACTGTAGTTCCGGGGACCAGGGAAAATAGCTTGGATCAAGGAAGAAAGAAGACCGAGAAGTCTGGCCAACTCTCAGAGGGAGAGAGACTGATGTTTGAGGACAAATCTGATCTCCTTCCGAATTTTTGCAATTTTCTTTTGGGGGAGTAGGAGGAGACAACTGGACGTGTCCACAGGGAAGCCTAGGAACTCCAGAGATTTGGAGGGTAAAAGGATGGATGTTTCCCTGTTTATAATGAACCCAAGGCTCTCTATGAGGTTCATGGAGGTTTGCAGATCTTCTAGAATCTGTGAGTGAGATTGGGACATTATCAAGATATCGTCTAAATAGATGATAGATGATCTTGAAACCTTGAACTGTCTTGAGAACCCACTGGTCTTGAGTCAAAGATTCCCAGACGTGAATGAAGTGTTTGAGCCTGCCCCCAACCCTAGCAGGGGAAGAAGAAAGAGAAACACTTACTTTGGGTGGTGTTGTTGGAAGCACCACGAGCGGGAAAGCCTCTTCCGCGTGAGCCTCTTCCTCTCTGTGGGAAGTACTGTCTGGTGTTGGAGGGGTAGAAGCCTCTACCGGATGAACCTCTTCCTCTTCCGTAAGTGAAGGGCCGGAAATTCCCTCGGCCGGAAGAACGGCCCCTTCTTCCGGCCTGGCCAAAAACACGTTTCATATTGTTTTGGGCTTTGTCCAAAGCTGTAAATGTTGCCACGTATTTGCCAATAGTTTTGATCATGTCCTCTCCGAAGAGGAGGCCGTTTGGCTTACAAGATGGTTCTTTTTCAGCAAGATCCCTGAGTTTCGGGTTGATTCTAATGAGGACAGATTTTCTCCTTTCAACATTGAGGGAGGAATTAGCATTCCCAAGGAGTACTATGGCGCTCTGACTCCAGCCTTTTATTAGGCTTATATCCAAGGGTGTGTTGGAAATATGAGATTCCTCAGCCAGGTCAAGGATCCTAGTGAGGGGGCCTAGTAGGTCAAGAAGATGATCTTGACAGGCTTTAAGGGCCCTTTCTAGGCCTTTTCTTGGATCCTTGCCTAACTTAAACAAGAACTTAATCAGGTTGGGGTCTAAGTTAGGTGTCTGACAGACTTTACCCTCTATGAATGGGCGAGGACACTCGGACCTCATGGTATTACGCGATTCTCTTTCTAGAGAGTTCCTCAGCCATTTGGTGACAAATTTAGCTACGTGATCGTGAGGAAACCACTTTTTACTGTTGGGGTGGGAGATGTTTTTTGGGGAGAACATTTCCCCACCGAGAGGGTCAAGGATCGCGTCCTTCAATGAGGGGGAGGAATCCGCCTCTGAGAAAGTGTTAAGGTCCCAGTCATTAGTGTCTTGCTCATCAAGATCCAGGACGAATTTGTCGTCAGGATCGTCGAGGAACTCCTCTTCCTCTGAGCTGGGATCGACACGAGCACTGACAATAGTTGCACCGCTGAGGGCGTTCACCAAATTCGTGCCGCTAGGGACACCCAAACCATGCGTGTCGCAAGGGGCAACCTTACCTTTTGGGGCGCTTGGGCCTCCCATGCCTTTTGAGGTGCTTGGACCTCCCATCTCATTTGAGGTAGCGCAACCTCCATCAGTGCTTAGGGAATGTTTAGTTTTTTTAATAGCCTTAGAGTGTTCAACCTCCGGGTCGGAAGTGTTTTCGTCAAGTAAAAGGGAACGTTTATTAGACATGATCTCACGCAATGTATCCAACATGCAGGACCTCATTTCCCTCTGAAGGAAGGATTTAAAAGCATCGCTGTTATGATTGGGCGAGCTTGCCATAGCGTCATCTGATTCTAAATCAGACATGGCAGGTAAGTAAAATAATAAGGTGTTAAAAGAGTTATTTCTTTATTATTTATAATTCTTTATTATAAAATAGGTTAAATAATTTTCTTTATGAAATAGATTAGATAATTATTAAAATAAGGATAAAGCCTAAAGGGGGTTATGGTAATTTAACTATTAATTTAAGGTAATAAATCACCTTTTTTAATTTATTTTTTAATTTTTTAAAGAACCTAAGCTAAACAAGACCAGTATTAATGCTAGACCAGTATTAATCCTCTTTTCTTTTTTTTTTTGGAGTGCAGATCGAAGGGTACACTTGAGGGACAGGGAACAGCTGATTTATGTAAGAGCGCAGTCGGTAAAGTCTTGAAACGGCAACCGAAGCGCTCGAGCAGTCAAAAGAAACAAACGGAGGAATGGCCCTTAGCAGGCACACAGTGTTGCATTGCTGTTGCTAAGGTCCATTCTTCCAGTCCCAAAACAACGGAGAGGCGATGGCGGGCCTCAGAAGACCCTCGGGAGGTCGAGGGGTAGAAGCGGCATCACAGCAGACCTCAAGGCACAGTCCATCGGGAGGTCGAGGGTTAGAAGCGGCATCCCTTCTACGAGGGAAGGGACAGATGGAGAAGGCAAGACAACCATAGATTGGATGTCAAGGGTAGAGGGGTGGGGGGGATCGCAGCGAGTCACAGCGATCAGGGGTGAAAGCGAGTCACAGAGCAAGTTATTTCGAAAGGTGCCATAGTTCAACAAAACAATTAAGCAAATTTAAGAATCGACCACATTATTAAAATATGAGCACATTTTTAAAGTATAGGCAACATATGAATATATAGGAAGGATTGAAAGGACAGGGTGAAAGCTGTCATAAAGGGAGCATAAAAAAGATACTTCCGTCACAATAAGAGCATGAGAAACAATGCTACTAAGTCATTAAAGAATAATATGATAAAGATCAATAATTTATTAATTGATACAATATAAAGGACAAGAGAAGAAAGGCAACTTATCTGTTGTGAGCCGCATTTAAAAGAGGCAGCTCTGGGGGGCGTGGCCAAGATGGCGACGGAGTAAGACGTCTTTCGAGTCCCTCCGGCGCCGAGCCCAGCTTAGCTTTGTTTAGCACGTTTAGCGGCATGCTCTACGGTCCCACTTGGACTGATTCGGCTCCCTGAAGTGTGGGGGTCAGCTCCGGTGCCACGAATGGGACCTTTGGAGGGCTGAACGAGGTCTCTGGAGCGGTGACGCCACGTGGCCCTGTAATCCCCGGCATAGCGTGTTGGAGGGGCTGGACTTCCGGATCCCAGTCGCGGCCGCACAGCGCGGATCCTGAGGCGGAGCGGAGGTGGCGTCGACATTCGCGGCCCCGGCTTTGTTGCCTACCAAGACTGCTGGTGAGACGGCGCCCGGAATCGGGGGCCACGGCCACCACGTGTCCTCCAACAGTGTGGTCCGGCAGAGTGACGGCGCCTTGCCCCCCCTCCTCCCGCTCTTTACCGATTGCTCCAGCAAAGCTGCTGTGCCGGTTGGCTTCCCCCCCCAGCGACGGTGACCCCCAAGGTGGTGAGATGGGACTTAGCAACGTGTACAGTCCCAACGATGGCTGAACTGGGCCTGTGGCGCTCTGAGATCTGCAGGCCTGTGATCCCCGGCCTTGCGTTGCTGCCGGGCCCGGTCTTCCTGCGCTGCTGCGGAGAGTGCCGGAGGCAGGCGCGGAGTGGTGACTGGAGGAGTCTACGGATTTTGAGCCTCATCTTAACGATTGCTGGGGGATTGTACTGCGTTGGGTGCTGCGGGGAGACCACGCTGGAGCGAGGCCTGCTGGAGTGGAAGAGTGGGCGCTTCCAGCCCAAGCCTAGGAGCGGAGCGGACTAGGTGACTGCATGGACTCTCCCCCACCACCCCTGCGTTGGCCTGCCTCGACCACATTGGCCGCCTGGCACTTGGGGGGGTCTCACATGGGGACTGCCGCGCTCCCCCACTGAGGCTGCAGATGAAGGTTCGCGGAACCGCGCTGGGCCCTCCCTGAGAGAGCTAGCGCATGAGAATTGGTGGCACGGCCTGTGGGGTGCACCTGCTTTAGGCATCGACAGGAGGTGGCGGATCATTGGGGTGCCGGACGCGCCACCTGAAGCTAGGAGAATGCCGCTTCCGGATAAGTGGTGCCACGATGTCAGCCGCATCCCGCAACAAAGGGAAGCCGGGGAAAGATGGTGCAGCGAAATCTACTCAGCAACCGGCATCCCCTGGACCCAGCACATCGCCCAAGAAATTGGATGATGACAAGGCCCCAGCAACTAAGGCCTTTATGACGGAGCTCTTTGCTTCCATTAAAGAAGACATTTCGGAACTGCGCGCCCAACTTGCGTCGTACCTCCGTGAAGTGCGGAGGGATGTGGACGGTATTGGAGAGAGGATGGCTACCCTGGAGGATCACGATTTAAGTATGGCGAACGATGTTCACCAGTTACAGCAAGACATCATTCGGCTCACGGAGCAAAACCTAGACCTCCATTCTCACACGGAAGACTTGGAGAACCGTTCCCGCCGGAACAACATCCGCATCCGCGCGGTACCATGGGACGGAGAAGCGGGTGATCTGCGGGGATATGTCCAGGCCCTTTTCCTGCAGGTGTTGGGCGATGATGACGTCCAGGAAATCAGAATGGACAGGGTGCATAGAGTTGGTCTTCCTAGGAGAGGGGGGCCGCCCCCGGACATACTAGTCTGTGTTCACGATTTCCAGCTAAAAGAACGCATTTTACGGAAGGCAAGGACCATCACTTCTCTGCAATTTAGGGAACACCGGCCGCAGCTCTATCAAGACCTGGCAGCTTCGACCCTCCAGAAAAGACGGGAGTTCCGTCCGGTGACCGCCTTCCTCCGGGACCGTGGCATTTCCTACTCGTGGGGTCATCCATTCCGCATCATCTGTAGGTGGGAAAACAGGCTAGCGCAGATTCGCTCCCTCCAAGTGGCGAAGGACCTTTTGGGTCTGGATGACATGACCCCCTCACAAGGAGCTGGCGGCTCACCGCCGCAGAGGCATAGGCGTTCCTCCTCATGGCAGAGAGTGGGCCCGGATATGGACAGCAGATGACCTGACCGTTCGACTAGCTTGCTGGAGAGGGGGGATGCTGTGGCCTCGGTGGCTTCAGCGACTTTGGCGTCCTCCCAGCAAAGCTCAGAAGCTGCCTGATCTTTCAGCCGCCAGCTGGTGGGTGCCGGAGGGGCACATGACTTCAGGTACCGTGGGTTTGATTGTACTTTTGGAGAAGACACCCCGGTCCGTGGTCTCCTGGGTTCCCAACTATGGTTCCCCGGCCCCAGCCCAGGAGGATTTTCATGAACTACCATCCACTGGGACTGCTAAGTACATTTGCTTGCTTTTGGTTTTGGATTTGGTTTTGGTCTTGGGGGAGGGGAGGTGGGAGGAAGGTTGGGGGTCTTTGCGGGCGGGGTGGTTGGAGACTGGGGGGGAGCTGGACTGAATGGTGGTGGCGTCTGGAATGAATGTGTAGTATGCTTTTATCTCTCTTCATCTGCGTTGATTGTGATCTTGCTTGTCAGGCCTTTGGGAGGGATTGCTAGCTGGGTGGGAGCTGTTGCTGAGCTTGGGTACCCGAGATCTGGCAGGAGTACAGTGATCAGTGGAGACCCGGTGCTGAATGGGGCTTGGGGATCTGAATGGCTGCCTTTGGGGGGATGGGGGAGTGGGCAGGTTGTCGGGTCGTGCATGCAGGGGTGGGTTCTGATTATTTCCCATGCCGCTTAGTATTGGGACTTGGAATGTGAAGGGCCTCACCTCACCCCAGAAGCGCCAGAAAATTTGGAAATATCTATCCGATCACCACTTAGATATTGTGGGGCTCTAGGAGACCCACCTGGCGCGTAAAGATGAGCTTCGATTGCGTCATAGGCATTTCCCGCTCATTTATAGATTCTCTGCATCTACTAAACATAGAGGGGTGGCACTACTGTTCCGAGCATCCCTACACTTCCAACCTATGGGGATCAGCTGTGACAGGGAGGGGCGTTGGCTGATGGTCAAGGGAGTATTTCATGGCACGACTGTACGTTTGTGGTGGTGTATGTTCCTAACTCGGGGCAGAATGCTTTTCTCCGCGATCTGTTGGACAGGACGGGGGATTTTGTTGAGGGGCATGTGGTGCTTATGGGGGATTTCAACATGGTATGGGACAAGGACTTGGACAGCTCTCGAGCTCAGAGAGTGGGCACTAGCGTTTTTTCTACTGAAACTCAGAGTATGGTTGGTGACCTTGGTTTGATTGACAGCTGGCGATTCCTGCATCCACAAACGCGAGACTACACGTTCTTCTCTCATGTTCATCATACCTATTCCCGACTCGATCATATTTTTGTGAGCCAGGCCCTCAGGGGAGATGTCCGGGATTCTAGCGTCTTCCCTCTTTCGGTGTCTGACCATAGCCTACTGGTGCTAGGGCTTCACTGGCCGACTGGAGGAGATGGGGCGAGGAAATGGTATTTTCCATCGGCGCTTGTTCGGGATGACAGCTCCTGCAAGGAACTGCGTAAAGCGATAGGGGAATTCCTGGCCCTCAACCCGGCTTCGGACACTTCCCTCTTTAATACTTGGGATGCGTGTAAGGCCTCCCTGCGGGGCACCTGCCTCAGTCTCAATGCCAACCTTAATAGGCTTAGGAGGAAGGAAAGAGAAGACTTAGAAGTGGAACTGGCTGTTTTAGAGCAAGCCCACAAAACCAATCCGTCTAGATTGACCCTTTGACCACTGACTGCCGTACGGGGCAAATTGAAGGCCCACTATAACAACCATGCAGAGTTTACCCTCCTTCGGCTTCAGCGTATCTTCTACTCACAGGGGAATAAAATCGGCAAGCACTTGGCTCGTCAGCTTTGGGACAAGAGGGAGAGGGATTATATCGGCGGCATTCTGGACCCCACTGGGTCGTTACTCCATAGAGATGTGGAAAAGGCAAATATCTTTGGCCGTTTTTATGAGGCACTTTATAGGGGTGATTCCCTAGATCAGGCGGCTCAGGATCGCTTTCTGGCTGACCTTCCCATCCCGCGGGTGTCGAAGGAGTGGAATGAACATCTTGCTGCCCCTATCTCCAGATCAGAGGTGTTGGATGCTATTAGGGATCTGAAGCTCCACAAGGCACCGGGCCCTGATGGCTACACGGCGTTGTTTTACAAATCATTTGCATCGGAGCTTTGTGATTTTTTGGTACCCCTCTTCAACGAAATGGCAGCCACGGGACGAACCTCGGGCTCCATGGCTGAAGCTGTGATCACAGTGATCCCCAAGCCGGGTAAAGACCTGTCTCACTGCTCGTCGTACCGCCCGATAGCTCTTCTCAATGTTGATGCCAAACTATATTCCGCCATCATAGCGCGCAGGCTCCAGGACCTGATGCCGGCCATAATTCACCCGGATAAATCGGGGTTTATTAAGGGCCGTCAGATGCATGGCAATCTGAGAAGGGTTATACACCTCATAGAGAAGGCCTCTCGGTTCCGTATCCTGGCGGTATTGGTGGGGTTGGATGCAGAAAAGGCCTTTGACCGGGTGGACTGGGGATTCCTGTTCCGCACCCTGGAGGCCTTTGGCTTCTCGCACCACTTTCTCACCATGATTCGTGTGAACTACAGCACTCCCAACTCCAGGGTGGTAATTAATGGTCATCGCTCAGCCAGCTTCGCTCACTCCCGGGGAACTAGAAAGGGCTGCCCTCTTTCGCCCCGCCTCTTTGCTTTAAGCATTGAACCGCTGGCCCTTGCGGTGCGTGAGAGGGAGCAGATAAAGGGAATCCCCTTTTCGGGTGAACAGCATAAAATCTCCCTTTTCGCCGACGATGTGTTGCTCTCGGTGGGGGACCCGGCTCAATCTCTGCCACACATTCAAATACTGCTGTCCAACTATGAGGAAGTGGCCGGATTTAAAGTTAATTTCGACAAATCGTATGTCTTAAATTTGATGCTCCCGCCGGCCGAGTTGGAACGACTGCGCCCGCTTACGCCGTTGGCGTGTGCACCAGCCTCCCTGCTATACCTGGGTGTCCGTTTGACACCTTCTATTGGATCCCTGTTCGCGGCAAACTTCCCTCCTATGCTGTCGGCTGTGCGCAGAGAACTGGACCGCTGGAAGCCGAAATACATTTCTTGGCTTGGCAGGATCCATGCCATTAAGATGGTTCTCCTCCCTAGGTTTTTGTACCTCTTCCAGGCCCTCCCCATCCCTATAGAGATGAACTTCTTCCGGCGCCTTACAACTCTATTGCTGAAATTCATCTGGCAGGGAGGCCGGGCACGCCTTTCCTTTGCGACTGCGGCGCCCGCGGGAGGAAGGGGGAGTTGGACTCCCTGATATGCACATGTACTATAAAGCAGCGCAGTTGCGGGTGTTGGTGGAATGGTCGCAGCAGGAGTCTGAGAAACACTGGCTGCATATGGACAGAAGTGTGGCTGGAAGGTCGATCTGGGATCTGGCATGGAAACCCAAAATTGACAGGCCCAGAAACGCCTACATCAGCACACCCATGGGCACTGTCCTGAAGGTGTTGGACACGGTAACGGGAGATGAACGCTGGACAACGTTCCCCTCCCCCTTCACTCCTTTGCATTTTAATCCGGCCTTTCCGCCGGCGCTGCAGGAGGGACCATTTCGACTCTGGAGAGAGGGGGGTTGTAGAGCCCTTACGCACTTGTTTCATGGCACGGAGCCTCTCTCATTTCCTAACTGTATGCGTGACTACAGCCTTCCTTCCACGGAGCACTTCCCATATGCCCACCTGATCCACTGGGCTACCTCGACGGGCCTGAGAGAAGCAGCAACTAGACCGTTCTCACTCTTCGAGGCCTTTCTCCTACGAAAAGCCACGATGAAGGGGACGATTTCCTTTATTTATAAACTCTTGCTTCGTACGGTAATCTCTCCTTGTCCCCGCTACATGGACCACTGGGAGGGCCTTCTAGGTAGGGACATAACGGAAGGAGAATGGAAGGGTCTCTGGCGAGACATTAGGACTCATAATCATTCAGTGGACTTACGAGATGCCCATTTTAAAACTATGTTCGATTGGTACCTCTACCACTCAAAACTGCATCACATTTATCCGGCGACCTCGGACCGCTGCTGGAGGGGCTGTGGTCTGTTGGGAGACTTTAGCCACATTTGGTGGGATTGTCCGGTCATACGGCCCTTCTGGAGCGAGATTTTGTCTCATATCAAAGATATATTGGGATATCCGATCCCGGATTCCTTGTCCTTTGTCATCTTGGGCCTGCGGGATCCGCAATTGGAGCATCAGACGAAGGCGGACAAACACATTTTATGGCTCTGTCTGGGAGCAGCTAAGCTTACATTGGCTGCGGCCTGGAAGAAACCAACGGCCCCGGCTCTGTCATTATGGCACGCGAAGCTGTGGAGGTTGATGAGCATGGAGAGAATGGCGGACATCTTCCTGGGCAACTTTAAGAACTTTATGTTTCGATGGGGGCCTTTGGTCCGATTTCTATCGTGAGGTTTGCCATCTGCGGTCTGCCCATCAGCCCTACGAGCCCTTCACCTTTTCCAGATTTAAGTAAGCTGCGTGATAGTGCGACTGTGAGTGAGAATGTATGTTGGCGCCACCACCTTGAGGGGAGGGGGAGTGGTGGGAGGCGGGTTGGGGGTGAGTTGGGGGGGTGTTTTGTACTTGTTGCGGCACTGCATAGCTGCTGGAGGATTTGGATTACCCGGGGGCTCCCACGACCCTCGAACTTTGCTGGATTGACTTTCCCTTTGGAGGAGGCAGCCGAGGCATTAGGAACCGTCTGAATATAAGTCCCTAGACTATTACTGGCTCACCTTGCCTCCGGGACTGCCCAGATTGCTAGAGAACATCACTGCAGATGCTTATGTCTGAGACTCTTCCCAAATCCTGCATATGTGATACTGCGATATTGCCGCCTGTTTTCCTCTGTATTTCTCTCTCTCTATGTTTCCTACTTTCTATTTACTATGCAATAAATAAAAAATTTTACAAAAAAAAAGAGGCAGCTCTACTCCTGCTCATACCTTATATTGTTGCCGTGATGTCATCTAATTCTTTGTTTTACCTTTGTGATGTAAGCGGCTGTTGTGAGTTAGCATTAAAGGATTAATGCATAATGTTAGCCTCCTTGTCTTGTAATGAAATCGGAGGACATGTCAGGAAATACAATTTTCTCCTCAGTCTAACAGCAGACACTAAGTAGCTCACAATAATGAAAGTCTCCCAAGGATCATTCAGCATCTGAATATAAAGTAAAGCAGGTCTAACCTGTATACAACCTTTTCCCCTTAAAATTGGGAATATAAACCAACTCGGAATCACACTATAATGGTCACAAAACATTATAAAGTACATAGTGTCCTGAGTTGAAAAGTTGTTGCATGTGCAAGGGCCTAAGTCCCTCACCTGGCTCCAGCCTTGTGAGTCGGCTAGTAAAAAGTGAATCAAATTAAAATGAATTCTAGTTAAAAGCAGACGAAGGAGGGGCTTATTTGCAATTGTCATTTAAGGTTCAATCTGGAGAGAGGTTTTTAGCAGAAGATATGCTTTAACTGAAGGTTACGTTAGCTCAATTGTCTCGCTCTCTACAAACAATAGATTCTAAAAATGTGTCTTTACCGACAGCAGATCCTCTTTTCTTATTTTTCCCGGAAAATTAAAGAGATCTGAAAGCCCTAGTTTATATAAAATTAGCTTAACATGTTGTAACCACGGGATAGAGTTAGGCTAATGACCTCATGATTTAGAGTTAGTTCTGGATTAGTCCAGGTCTTAAGCCCACATACCACCTGGGCCAGCCTTATCCAATCTGGTATGTAGCTAATGCCTAACTCTTGCTGTATTACAAAAGTGGAGGTAGATTGGGGGACCGACAAAAGAGAGCTTAAGAAATGTATTTTCAACTGTCTGTAGCCCCTCCACTGAATTATAACCCAAGATAGCAGAATTTGCAATGGCTATGCATTTAGACCTGTAAATATTAAGCATAGCTGTGATTGACCTGGTCCCAAGTCACTGAGCAAAACCGTGGACGGCCGCTGTAGACCTAGCCATTGCATTTCTTTTTGCTTTCTATTGGGGGACCCACAAGCCCCTCTCCTCAAGTAGTACCCCCAAATAGGTGAAAGAGGTCATCCTAGACAGCACTACGCCTTCACAATAGAACATTTTTGGCCTTCTTGGTCTCTGTCCAATGGTCATTGTATGTGATTTAGCTATGCTGACTATTAAGTTCAATACTTGCATAAATGCCACAAAGGAATCCAATTGCCTCTGAAGTCCTACAGCTGTATGGGCCAGTAATACACAGTCATCTGCGTATACGATTGCAGGGATAACCTTGTCCCCTACTCACAGAATATCTAAGCTGGCGGAGTCTAAAAACTTTCCTAGATTATTTATATATAGGGTCAAAAGCAATGGAGCTAAAATGCAGCCCTGACGAACGGCAAGTCCTAAAGTGCTTTGTGCAATTGCCTCCTCGGCTGACTCTCACTCTTGCAGAGAGATCCCTGTGTAAGTCAGTCAGGAAGTGAACTAAACATTGATTTATTCCCATACCAATCAGAATGGACCATAGCTTTGATCTGTTTACCAAATCAAAAGCCAAGGAAAGGTCCATGAAGGACGGCTGTAATGTCCTCGCCTTAGCCAATGTGTACTTCCCTGCTAATAAGTGTAAATTTAAACACTGATCCAGTGTACTCCTTCCTTTTCTAAAGCCGTATTGAATGTTTGTTAAAACACCATTCTCATTCTGCCAGTCCATTAACTTAGTTAAAATCACTCTCCCTAATTACAGTAGAGTCAATTAAAGAAATCTGCCTATAGCAAATTGGGCCCTCTATCTGGCCTTTTTTGAAGATTGGGATGATAATGGAAGATGACCAGGATGTCGGGAAGCCCTGTTGACTTGCCACATTGTAAACTTTTGTCAATATTTTGGATCAAACAATTGGGTTTTATTTACATGAGTCGGCTGGAACACCGTCCGGACCGGGGGCCTTATTACTGGTCATTTGCTTAATAGCCACTTCTACTTCACCTTCATTGAAAAACCACTAAAGGGGAGTTCCTTTTATGCTCTAAACTAGCAGGGGAATCCAAAATGGTAGGGGCCTCATATATAGATTCAAAATGGGAAAACTATTTTTTGATGTTACATTCTAGGGGGGCATTCTCGATTCCAGAAAAAAAAACGGTTTATTTACAATAGCCCAGAATCTAGAACTATCCTTTAGGACCTTCACTGCTAATAATACTTTCCATGCATCCTCTTTAATTTAATTTTTACAGGTATTTAGGGCACACTTATTCACCTTGCTTTACAAGACTATATGGAGTCTGTCTCGTGGAATCTGTTTCAAAGGGAATACCAACTTACTGTGTGCTTCAGAGCAGTTACTATTGAACCATCTCTCACCGGTTTGTTGCTGACTTATCCTGGGCAAGGGGAGGCCAAACACTACTTGCGCGCAAATGCCTTCAATGGCTGTGAGTACCTCGACCCCCCATTTAGATTGATCAAGGCAGATATCGCACTTCTCCTCAGCTTTCTCCCAGGGTCCTGAAAGAAGAGATCCAGAATAACTTTGGCCCATTTTAACCTCCGTCCTTCATCAGTGGTTTTTAGGCAGGTATCAGTAGGTTGCTTTTCCTGCTTACCCTATAGGCCAGAGCCCCTGCCCAACACTGGAAGGACGGGATTGTGATCACTAAAATGAGACCACTTACCATTGTGAATTGTTAGAAATGTTGAGCATGTCACTGTAAAGAAAATGTTAATTACAATATTCACACACAGTATGAAAATCAGACACTACACGGAATTGAAGGTGACCCTATATGAATGGTACTGTGTTATGATGAGTGGGCTTAGCAGTTTAACAATGTCCAACACTCATCAACTAAATGTGGTCTGAAAGGATGCCTGTGTTGAGATTTTCCTACCCTGATTTTCTAGTGCATGCTTCCACAGTGACTTTGCATTAGTCTGTCCAAGACTATGTTGTGACTACAAGTTTTCCTATTGGCTACAGAGGCTTGCTTATTTGCCTCAACATTGAATTCTTTTGCCTTATTCTTTATCAAATACACAAGTATTTGATGTGACCAATGTATGTATCAACAATCTGTTCCACATTGTGTGACTGTTCCGGAGAAACTTGTGGATTTTTCATCATGTTATTCCTCCCAGTGTGACAAGTTATCATGGAGGGATATGTACAAGGAAGTGTCGGAGAGATGTGTTATTCTTTATGGCTTAACGCCTCTCTCCACCACTTCTGAAACGCAAGGCTGAGCCATGTTTACAACAATGTGGTGCAGTCTTGCATTCCCCCTCCGATGGCGCTAAGTTTAGCAAGTTAGTGCCAATGCAGGCACCCTTGCACTATGAAGCTAGGGTGTCTGCGTGCAGTGGAGTATTGTTCATGTGTTGAAAGGTGCACCAAAATACACAACAACAATCTTAAAATAACATACTTTCACTTTCATGTGTGATGCTTCATGAGAGCACACATGAAAGTGTCAAAATTCCATTTTCTTTTAAGTTTGTTTGAGTACAGGAAGGCGCCCTTTCCTGTACATAAAGAAAGAAAGGCAATTTGCATTTTCCATGTGTGTTTCACAAGGCAGCACACATGGGAAGAGACTGATAAGAGGAGATAGAGTGCATTAAGTGTCTTAACGCTGCCTTATCAATAATGTGCATGCACCATTGCCGACACTGAGTAGAAAAAAGTGACTTTGTGGTGTCCATAGGGGCTTGTACATATGCCCCTCTGTCTTGTGGTGACACAGTTGATATCATAGGGCAAATACCATATTGTGATGGTAGTACATTCTAGTTATTGTTCATTAAGGTTGTATGTGGATATCTGTAAATAGTTCATATCTGAATGCCACATCACTTTGCATACTAATGATCAACAACAGATGTGACATGCCCATTTCAACACACTTATCATCATATACAACTGTCTCCAATTAAAATTGGTGGATGCAGATCTGGAACCCTTTGCACAATAATGTCAGGGCACATAGATGTTTGTGATGCTGTGTGATTGGCTTTATGACATGGCTATAACATCACCTTTATTCAGTGCTTGGACATCGATATTGTGTTGTGAATCATATGAGGCATTGCAGCACCATGTTCCAAATGGCAAATCTGTCCTCTAGCATCACATGATGCTGATGTACAATACCTATGGCTTGATGCAGCATCATCACACCTGAGGTGATTGTCATGTGATGCACATCCACACCCACACTGCGTACTACAACGGCTGTGGCATTGCTTGCATATGTCAACACAGTATCCAGAGCTAGGGATGACACACTCACCTGTGGTACTTGGGTCCATAAATGCATCCACATCTCCTTGTGTGATGAAGGGTCTTTCTGTTGTTGAAAACATGTGTGAGGTAAGATTATTGTAATTAACATCACATTTAGAAAGATCACATACATCATTGATAGTCACATGGAAAAAATTCAGTCATTGGATTAGTCAGGTGTGTTGCCACATTACATACATGTTGCAATCTGCTGAGCTGGTCTTACCATAACACATGTCAGGTTTCCCACTGGTGCCCTAATGGGCATCCATGCCATGATCTGATTGACATAACATACTACGATCTGTCCCAATTCTAGATGGATGTTAAATCTACTCTCACACCTCAATAGGCATGACGTTTGAGGGCTAAATCAGTTTTTTAAAATACGCACAGGTATGTCACGTGCTCTGAACTTTTGGTGACCCACATTATGTATCTTGCAGAGATTGGCAGTCAGTTGGACATGTGAAGTGTAGCCATTTATTAAGGATGTAGGTGTGGCACAGTATGTCATGACAGGCAAGCTATTTTGCCAAATCGAAATTTAAGTGATATGTGCGTCTATCTTTTGCACAACAGAATTTGTGTCCTGTGCATTCATCCTCTTATGTGATACGATGTTGGTCATGTACTTACCACCTTGCATCCCAATGATTAGTCCAAGGAGATCCAATAGGTCCCCCTCACAGCCAACAATGTCCTGCCACTGGTGCTTCCACTGCTGGACAGTCCTGTCCACACCAAACTTGTTTAGCATCTTTTCACAGATCTGCTCTAATCTCACATTCCGTGCCTTTACATCGTACCCCAGTAGGATACGCCTCCCAGCCTCAACCATCCAGGGCAGGTAACATTTTATTAGCCAGAGGAAGGCCCCATGGTCCCCTCTGACATCCTGCCCTCTTTACCCTACCCTGACATACCCCAATACAATATTTCCCTCAGGCAAACCAAACACAACCCTCAGGCAACCCCTCTTAACTATACAAAGATACCCCAGAGACGTACAGCCGACAAGACAATCAGACAATTATAACTAACACATAGGGACAGAGACAAAGGACTTAACTAGGACAGTATGGACAGTACACAACACACAAAAGTCTCTCAAACACACCAAGAACAGCAGACACCTTCCAAAACCTCCACAACTCTCAAAACACAGTAGCATTGTGGCTGAAGGAGAAAGTGAAAGTGTACTGTACTTCTCCATGTGCCAGGAAGCAGACTGACATAATTTTTTGTTAGTTTGCAGGCCTTTTTCATTTTGAGAGGAAATTTGACACACCTAGGGCTCAGCAGGAATATTTCATATATATATATATATCAGCGCTCCTGTTGTACCATAAATCACAGGTCACTCGTGAGCGGGTGCATCAGACGCGACGGTACACGCGTTTAAATTTTATGGCTCGTACTCCATTTCTCTCACTGTGAAACAAAGCTCAGCACTCCCGGGGTACAGGCAAGTATTCCTTTATTTCGCCATTAGCTGTATACAGACGCGTTTCGGACGTGTGTCCTTCATCAGTGTTTACTCAGAACGCCGTCAAGCGCCTACTTAAATGCATCATTGCGACACGCCTCTCAGCATCATAGGACCGGTACCAAAATCACAAGAGGGCCTATGCGAATGTGGCGGCCATCTTTGAAACATGAAATCATGTAATTCCACTGCAGTATATCACTGCTGTAACCCCTCTTGCCGTGTATCGGCATGGAAGCCGCTTAAGCTAGTGTCATCTGACTATAAAGCCGTGGATCGGCATGTCACCAGCTCCATTCACTTGCGCCCTGCGATTTTGTCCCGAAATTTCAATTAACATACTATATTTTTCTCTCTTAGGCATGTCCAAATAACATCAACAATATCTATAATCTTACTTCGGCAACATTCATTATACAAGAGTACAGACTTTAAGGGTGTTACTTCTCTTAGGTTTTAGGGGCATGAGGTGATGGAATAACATCTTTTTATTCCAAAATGATCTATATAAACAGATCTCAGGGACAGCGATGGGCACCTGCTTCGCCCCCAGCTACGCGAATTTATTCGTGGGCTGGTGGGAGGAGCAGGTGGCCCTAGGAGGTGACAACGCCAAATGGGCGGAATATGTTGTTGTGTGGCGTCATTATATAGACAACCTGTTTCTGGTATGGAGGGGCTTCTTCAGTCGGGCAGAGGATTTTATCAGGGATCTGAATAGAAACAACTTGAACTTGAATTTCACCAGTGACCTAAGTAGGGAGGAGGTGCACCATTTGGACTTAAAGGTTTTTGTAAATGAAGGAAAACTTGAAACATCATTATATAGGAAGTCCACTTCGGGCAATAGCATATTGCATGCCAAAAGCAGTCATCCTAGAAATTTATTTCTCAGTGTACCCTACGGCGAGTTGCTAAGACTCCGGCGCATTTGCTCAAGGGACTTTGATTTTATCAATGCAGCTAATGAATCCATTGTTAGATTTAAAACTAGAGGCTATAATCCTACTCTCCTTGAGAAAACATTTGATGAAGTCCGTAAAATACCAAGACGGAATCTGTTAAATGCTAAAGAAAAAATGGCCCAATCTGAGCTCAGCAATAAACTCAGGATGGTAACAACTTTCTCGAGTGATGCCAATCATCTGAGAAAGATACTGACTAAGAATTGGCATGTACTACGTCTGGATCCCATTATAGGGCAAGACGTTCCCATCCACCCTTTAATTACCTTCCGAAAACTAACTTCCTTAAAAGATAAATTGGTACAAAGTCACCTCATGCCCCTAAAACCTAAGAGAAGTAACACCCTTAAAGACATGAAAGGATTCTTTCCATGTGCCAAATGCAAAGTCTGCGAAAACAGCAAACGGGTCTTAGCATATAATATTCCTGGTCTACAAACACCTAGAAAGATAACAAAATTCATCACATGCCAAACTCCCTATGTTGTGTACTGCCTGATATGTCCCTGCGGACTTAAATACATTGGCAACACTATCAATAATGTTAAGATGCGAATTCTGGAACACCAGCGTGCAATCAGTAACAAGGATGTGAATTATCCGGTGGCACGGCACTTTGCCAAGGAACACCAGAGTAATAGGGATCTATTACAATATTTTGGCATAGATCATGTTCCGATCAATCCCAGGGGAGGGGATAGACTCTTGAGGTTACGTAGACTGGAATCCCGCTATATCATCGATTTGCAAACTAAACAGCCATATGGGATGAATAGCGGAGAAGAATTAATGGTACATTTAGGAAAATGAATGAATCATGATTACTCAAAATTCTTATTGTTTTTTTGTTTTTTTGCTTTTTTTTGCTGTTTTTTGCTTTCTCATTTACATTTTGGATTCTCCTCTGTATGCCACGTTGTTTACTGTTATGAGAAACTTGATGGAGACAGAGGCTTCTGTACTCTTGTATAATGAATGTTGCCGAAGTAAGATTATAGATATTGTTGATGTTATTTGGACATGCCTAAGAGAGAAAAATATAGTATGTTAATTGAAATTTCGGGACGAAATCGCAGGGCGCAAGTGAATGGAGCTGGTGACATGCCGATCCACGGCTTTATAGTCAGATGACACTAGCTTAAGCGGCTTCCATGCCGATACACGGCAAGAGGGGTTACAGCAGTGATATACTGCAGTGGAATTACATGATTTGATGTTTCAAAGATAGGCGCACATGCGATTTCGGTACCGGTCTTATGATGCTGAGAGGCGTGTCCCAATGATGCATTTAAGTAGCTGCTTGACGGCGTTCTGAGTAAACACTGATGAAGGACTCACGTCCGAAACGCGTCTGTCTACGGCTAATGGCAAAATAAAGAAATACTTGCCTGTACCCCGGGAGTGCTGAGCTTTGTTTCACAGTGAGAGAAATGGAGTACGAGCCATAAAAAAAAAAAAAATATATATATATATATATATATATATATATATATATATATATATATATATATATATATATATATATATATATATATATATATATATATTCAATGAAAAAACCATAGGTTTCACAATCGTTATAGTTAGGAATTAGCATTTAAAAAACCTATGAAATTCACTGAAAAAAACATAGGTTTCACATTTGTTATAGTTAGGAATTAGCATTTAAAAAACCTTTGAAATTCACTGAAAAAACCATAGGTTTCACACCAGTTATAGTTTCTGAACATTTTACTCATACAAAACCATTGAAATTCCCACGTTATAGTTAGTTGGACTCACTATAACTCGCGCGCCCGCAATCCACTGCTGATGATGTCACATATTACATCATTCATTACATGGTCAGTGACATCACTGATGACATCTCAAATGACATCACTGATGACATCACTGATTACATCATCCAGTGTCTGTGTGTTTCTGTAAAGTTCTATACATCATTTGTGTGTTACTGTAAAGTTTAAATATTTTTTACATATTCAAGAATGCGTGGGTTTAAAAGTGTCTGGATGTAGGATTTAGTTGGTGCGTGACTGACTGTATGAGTGAGTGATTAAATGTGTCTTACTGAATGCATGGGTTAGTGACTAAACTGTCTGTATGTGTGCATCATTATGTCTGTTGTTGTGTAAGGTGCTGGATGTGTTGATTAGTAGCTATATCAGTGGCTATATGGGTTATTGATTGGTTGCCCAAGTATTTGTATTTGAGGGTGAGTGTGTGTGGGAGTGGCTGGGAGGTGTTTGACTCTGTGCATAGATGTGTGAGCAGTTGATTCACTTGGTGTATGGGTTCAAGAGTGCATGTGGAAACAGCTGTATGGGCGGTTGACTGTGAGCATGGATGTGTTGGTGAGTGAATGGATATTTCAGTGCTACATGTCCAAGTAAGTACATATGTAAAACACAGTGCATGTGAGAGTTGGCATATATCAATGACTATACATGAGAGTCTGTGATTATTATTATTATAGAGGCTTTTGTAGCGCGCTCTGTTACTAAAAAATAGTATCCTGGCGCGAGAGAGAGAGAGAACAGATCACATTATATCCAAATTAGAGAAACATCCGTTAGGCAGTGATATTAAAGAAGTGGGTTTTTAGGCCTTTCCTAAACGCCATAATGGAAGAGGATGTTCTCAAATGAAGAGGAAGAGTATTCCAGGCTCTCGCTGCTCTGACAGAGATGGATTGGCCGCCGAGCCTGCTATATTTAAACTTTGGCACATTCATTTGGTGGAGATTGATTGACCTGAGAGGGCGGTTGGGGACATAAAGGGAGAATCTTTTCCTCAAATAGGTTGGACCCGTTTGATGGACTGCTCGGTATGCCAGCACGAGGATCTTAAATAAAATCCTTTGAGCAACTGGGAGCCAGTGAAGAGTTCTAAGAGGTTGGCGAACACTAGAACTTCTGGGTATATTAAACAACAGCTGGACCGCAGCATTTTGAATAACTTGGAGGCAATGGATCAGATAGGCCGGGAGTCCGCAGAAGAGGGCATTCGCATAATCCAGTCTGGATAATATGAGAGCGCGAATGACCGTCTCCTTGGCCTCTCTCGGAAGCAGAGGGAGAAATCTGCGCAGGGTTTTAAGTGTGGAAAACCAAATTCCAGTAAGTTTTTTCAGATGGTCCTCAAATCTGAGGTTGTTACTAAACCAGACTCCTAGATTTTTTGCAGGTCCACCGATGGATTTGGGGCATGGGAGGTCGGTGGGCCAGAGAGAGTCACTAAAGTTATCAGGAAAGGAACCATACAGCAAGATTTCAGATTTACTCTCATTGCATTTAAGTTGAGCACAAGCCAGCCAGCGAAAAACCGATGATAAACAGAATTGAGCTCTCGACGTGTCCGAGTTGTTTTTGGGCCATGTGAACAAAAGCTGTGTATCATCGGCATAGGCCATAATTTTGGCTCCTAGCTGTTCTGCAAGATAAATGAGGGGGGTCATATATATATTAAAAAGCAGGGGGCTGAGGGTAGAGCCCTGTGGGACACCAGTTGAAAGTTTTTTGGGAGAAGAGGAAAAAGGCGGCATCCACACTTGCTGGGACCTGTTGTCTAAAAAGGATGTCAGCCAGCCAAGAGCGGAGCCAGTTATGCCTATGGCCGCTAGTCTGGTAAGTAAGAGGGAGTGAGGAACCGTATCGAAGGCGGCAGAGAGGTCCAATAAAATCAGCGCCGCTCTGCCACCTCCGTCCAGACATTCCCGAATAGCCTCAGAAACCTCAACTAAAGCTGTCTCTGTGCTGAAAGCAGCTCTGAAGCCTGATTGCGCTGGATGGAGAGCCTGAGAGCTTTCAACAAATTTATCCAGCTGTGTGAATGCGACTTTTTCACATATCTTTGCCAGGGCCGGCAACAATGATATGGGCCGGAAATTAGCGGGGACCTTCGGGTCTAAGCCATTTTTTTTAAGAAGTGGTAGCAGTTTGGCCTGCTTCCAACATGCCGGGACAGTGGCAGTGGAAAAGGAGAGGTTGACAATATGTGTCACCTCTTGGCCAACTGTATTAGCCAGGCCCGCAAGGACTCTGGCAGGGCAAGGGTCAGCGGGGGATCCTGATTGTAGAGTAGCAAGGATTTTGACAACATCTGTTTTATCCACTGGAGTGAAAAGGGCAAACTGATCCATAGGGACAGGCATGATGGGGGAAGGGATAGTCATTGAAGATGGGAAATTATTACAGACAGTGAACAGATCGTCTTGGATTTTTGCAATTTTGTCCACGAAGAACACAGAGAGTTCTTCACACCATTTTGCCGAAGAGGTTAAAAGAGGTTGAGCGGCACAAGGAGAAATAAAGCTTTTAACAACAGCAAAGATTTCCCTGCTATTGTTATTAGCCTTGGTTATACGCCCGTCATAGTATAGACTTTTTGCCGATATAATTGCTGCGTAGTACCTCTTTTGTGCCGTTCTCAGTTCTTTCTTAGCCTCAGGGAGATAGGCTTGTCTCCAACGTCTTTCAAGTTTTTTACAACCTGATTTGAGATCGCGGAGAGTATTGGAGAACCAAGGTTTAGAAGGGGTAGAGCGCACTCTACAAACACGACCTGTTTTGGTTGAGGAAGCAGCACCACATTCAATCCATGAGTTGAAAGAGCTAACGGCTGACTCAATTTCAAAGGGAAGTGTAGGGTGAGAGGTATCTAGTTGATCACAGAGCGTAACTATATTAATTTTCTGTGTGTGAGCAGCAGAATGATTGGTCTCGGCGGGGCGGGACAGGGACCAGGTGAATCTGATCAGCATATGGTCAGACCAGGTTACTATTTCAGGATTAGACGTATTTATATCGAAATTAGTGCATACTAGATCAAGGACGTGACCCCCTGAATGGGTGGGAGCCTTAATCCACTGTTTTAGCTGGGCCATCGCAAAAGCATCGTTTAGCCGAACTGTGTCAGGTAGATCAAGATGATCCACATGAATATTAAAGTCCCCCAAAAGGAGATATCTGGAGTATTTCAGGGCCCGTGGGACTATCATGTCCTCTAGTGCCTCTAGAAATTTACCTGCATGGCCAGGTGGCCGGTACACCAGAGTTCCCCCTAAGGTAAAATGTGCCCCCAGAGTAAGAGAAAAGTGGAGCACCTCAGCATCAGCTGGGGGGCCCATAGGATCAAGAGAAAAAGTCCACTTGTCTCTGAAAATGGCTGCTATGCCACCTCCTCTGCCTAAGGGGCGATCTTGTCTAATGATTTTGAAGCCACGTGGAATAGCCAATTCAACCACTGGGTTGCATGTCTCATTAAGCCACGTTTCTGTGACAAAGAGAAGATCAAACTCATTGTCACTTAATAATTCAAATATGTCATTAGAGTGTTTGACCAATGATCTAGCATTGATCAAATCAGCCCGAAGACATGCCGAATCGATGGGAAGCTGGGTAGGAACAGTTAGAGTAGGCTGGAAGCGAAATTTGCATACTTGGCAAGTATGCTGAGATGTATCAGCCAGCTCCCAACGGTTCCTGCAGGGGCAAGAGGTTGCGCTAAGTGCTATGAGATACTCACGGGAGTAGGAGACACGGGACCGATCAGTGGATGGAGAAGCAGCAGCAGGGGGGCTGGCGCTGGCCACGTCCGGGACACGGACGGGCACAGACGGGCCCTCCTTTGGAGGTCCTTCGGCGCGCAGACGGCGCGCCCGCTGCGCGTGGCCGCTGCGCGTCCTGAAGGGCATGGCTAATTGTAGACTGAAGCCCCAACCTCCGCTGGACCGCTAACTCCGGTCCGGCAGGGTCCGACCCACACCAAAGATGGCGGCCGACCTAGCCCTCCACAGCAAACGGCACGCGAAGCCACAGTGGAACGGGGCCTAGGGGGAGCACAGTCAGCAACAGTCAAATAGCGGTAAGTTTTTAAATGAGCAGATAATATGAACACAGTAAATGTAAAAGTATTTAAAAGTACAGTTTTAAAAGCAAATCAATTCAGATCAATTCAGATGCATCCGATGGTAGTTACAAGCAGAGGAGAGCCCTCGCAATCTGCTCGCCCTTCTCGAGCGTTGTGTCGAGGTACTGCCACTGCCTCAACACAAACGCGCTGCCCAACGAGCATCAGGTCTAATTGTAGACTGAAGCCCCAACCTCCGCTGGACCGCTAACTCCGGTCCGGCAGGGTCCGACCCACACCAAAGATGGCGGCCGACCTAGCCCTCCACAGCAAACGGCACGTGAAGCCGCGGTGGAACGGGGCTTAGGGGGAGCACAGTCAGTAACAGTCAAATAGCGGTAAGTTTTTAAATGAGCAGATAATATGAACACAGTAAATGTAAAAGTATTTAAAAGTACAGTTTTAAAAGCAAATCAATTCAGATCAATTCAGATGCATCGAATGGTAGTTACAAGCAGAGGAGAGCCCTCGCAATCTGCTCGCCCTTCTCGAGCTTTGTCTCGAGGTACTGCCACTGCCTCAACACAAACGCGCTGCCCAACGAGCATCAGGTCTAATTGTAGACTGAAGCCCCAACCTCCGCTGGACCGCTAACTCTGGTCCGGCAGGGTCCGACCCACACCAAAGATGGCGGCCGACCTAGCCCTCCACAGCAAACGGCACGTGAAGCCGCGGTGGAACGGGGCTTAGGGGGAGCACAGTCAGTAACAGTCAAATAGCGGTAAGTTTTTAAATGAGCAGATAATATGAACACAGTAAAATGTAAAAGTATTTAAAAGTACAGTTTTAAAAGCAAATCAATTCAGATCAATTCAGATGCATCCGATGGTAGTTACAAGCAGAGGAGAGCCCTCGCAATCTGCTCGCCCTTTTCGAGCGTTGTGTCGAGGTACTGCCAGTGCCTCAACACAAACGCGTAAGTGACTGTATGGATCAATGTGTACTTCTATCAGTGATTGTAAAAGAGAGTAAGTATGTGTTAGTATATGTTTGAATAAGTACGGTTATGTGTGTATAACTGTATAGATAAGGAAATGGGAGTGTGATTGATTCTTTGCATGACTGACTAGGTTTATGAGTAACTCCATGGATGAGTGGCAGTGTGTCAGTGTCTGTATAGGTGTATGAGTGCATATGATTCTGTTGTATTGATGAGTGACTGTATGTATGAGTGATTGTATGGGTGAATGAGTGGATGTGTGTGTAGACTTAGGAATCAGTGAGTGTGTATGTAGTAACTAGTATTGATGTGTCAATGGTTTCAGGAATGGTAGTCTGTATTCAACACTGGATGTATCAAAGGTTAGATTAGAGTGTGAGGAGGTGCATTATATTATCACATGGATGATGTCATCAGTGATGTCATCAGTGATGTCATTTCAGATGTCATCAGTGATGTCACTGACCATGTCATGAATGATGTAATATTTGACATCATCAGCAGTGGATTACGGGCGCACGAGATATAGTGAGTCCAACTAACTATAACGTGGGAATTTCAATGGTTTTGTATCAGTAAAATGTTCAGCTAACTATACCTGGTGTGAAACCTATGGTTTTTCCAGTGAATTTCAAAGATTTTTTAAATGCTAATTCCTAACTATAATGATTGTGAAACCTATGGTTTTTTCTGTGAATTTCAAAGGTTTTTTAAAAGCTAATTCCTTTGTATGTTGAGTTTGTAACCTATGATTTTTAAATTGATTTTTTTTTATTAGCTGTTTTTTTACTATTAATTATTATTATTTTTTTTCTCAATTTTTTTTCCAATGTATTTTTCATGTAGGTTTTTTTTTTAATCATTTTGTCTTCTAGGGCTCAGGGTGCGCGCACCGGTAAGCTCACCCGAGAGCACAGCAAGAGCGATATTTCCGCAACCTTGATTTACCAAATGTGGACATTGTGTGGATTGGACAAAGAGGATTGAGAAGTCACCAATTGATACCATTGGTAAAATCCTTTATGCATCTATCACACCCTGACCTCATAATTGTGCACTGTGGTGGCAATGACCTGGGCACTTTGACTGGGGTAGGTCTGGAAATGCTTTTAAAGGACATCTTTCGGCAATTGATGTCACTTTTTCCAAAAACTGCCTTGGTATTTTCTAATATATGCCAAAGGCAAAAATGGAACTGGTCCAACCAATTTTGTCCACAGATTTAGAAAGCAAGGAAACATGTGAATAAATCTGTTTCTGCTTTCCTCAGAGACTCTGGTATGGGTTCCATATACCACAACAACTTGCGTTACAACATGCAAGGCATCTATAGGAGAGATGGTGTATATTTTACAGATGAAGGGAATATAGTCTTCCTCTTGAATTTGAGACTCTGCATTGGTACCTACATGTAAGTACAAAACACACCCACATAACACAACAGCTCTTTTCAGAGCTAACTTACCTCTAAGCACTCTAAATTATTTTTTTACTCTATTGTTTTTTACACTGTTTTTCCCCGTGGTGCGCTCAGGGTGCGCGTACCGGAGAGCGCACCTGAGAACACACCCAGCGCTTACCCCACGAAAATTTCAACAAAAAAAAATAGCTTTTTTTACCCTCCAGGGTCCTTCTACGCCCCCCTCAGAAAACCTAGGGGGTCAGGGGGTGTCTACCCTGCCCCTTTTAATCATTTCCCCCTTTTTATTTTCACCTCAGGTGTCTTGATTTTACCGAGACACAAGATGGTGGACTCTCCGGACTGTTTAGAATGTTGACAGACATCCGACAGCCAATCACATTTCCGCTCGCGCACTCCCGTAGCGCGCCGGGTGCGCTCCCCGGTACGCGTACCGGTGAGCGCTCGGAGTGCGCCTATATATATATGTATGTGTTTTTGAAGTTAATTTTCGTAAAAACCACTGAAGCAATTTTAAACAAATATGGAAAAGGCCCTACTACGTACCAGTCCCTACCATTTTGCCAAGTTTGGTGTAATTCCATTCAGCAGTACGGGCTGTAGCCGTGTCTAAATGTCCTATGGAAAACTGCATGGGGAAAACACATTTGAAACTATTGAAAATTAGAACCAATAAAACGTTACTTACGTTTTGAATTTGTATGTGATGAAGTATGATTGGTTATGTATATATCTTAAATGAGAGGAAAACACGGCCATTTTGTGATACTCCTGTCTGAGGTACTTTTGACAAGAATTTTGGGTGCTCAATTTCTGGACTTGGAATTACACAGTTTTAACTCTTCTCCTACTTACAAAAAGGTGAGTTGTTAATTTGTAAGAGGAACTATGTTGTACACTAAGATAATTTGGAAAAGGTTTTCTATTAGCTATTTACAGTCATCCTGTTATAATTATGGATTAAGAAAGACTTAATCACATGCAGTGCTTTATATTTCTAGTTCCTGCCTCATACTATACACTACCAATTAATTTTAAAGAACTAAATACTTGATCAAGCTACTTCTATATTATGTATTTATAAAAACGATAAATGAAAGTGATTACTTTTTTCTGCAATTTAGAGCAAGAAATTTGAAAATAAAATGTAGGGGAGTAAGGAAATTTCTTTTGAAATTACAACAACATATCTTGAAAATGAAAATGTCATGGATATTGAAAGCACCATTTTATCACAAAGAGGAGATGACTTAAAAGATTTTTTGGATCAATCTCTAGACGAAGAATTAATTGAATGTTTGGATAAAATAGAATTCCAACAAACATCAATGAACACTTTTCATGAGGACATTAATTATATGATTGTAGATGAAATTCCAGATGAGGACATGCTACAAGTTCTATTAAATTATGAAAAATCTGAACAATAAATTATTAATTACAAATTAAAAATTCGTTGACATATTATTCATTTTTATTTCCAATTTATGAGGTAAAAGCGAAGTGATTGTAGTATAATGTAATATTTATAGTATAGAGTGCAAAATTTTTATGTTACATAGTAAGTTTACTCATATTTACTTCCCTTCTCCCACTGTATTTTTATCAATGTATATTTGACATCTCTTCTTCATCTCCTGCCTCCTTTCTCTCACTGTCTGTCTCTGATGCACCCTATCGCCGCCATTGTGTGTAGTTTTAGAAGAGAGTGAAATGTAATACTTCAAAACTTGAAAAGGGAGCAGGGTAGAGTGCCCCTCACCCCCTAGACCTTCTCAGGAGGTCCCAAAAGGATCTGTTTCTGCTTTCCTGAGAGACTATGGTATGAGTTCAATATACCACGATAACTTGCATTACAACATGCAAGATATCTACAGAGGAGACGATGTACATTTCTCAGATGAGGAGAACAGAGTTTTTCTCTTGAATTGTAGACTCTGCATCGGTACCTACTTGTAGGTACTTAAAACACCCACATAACACAACAGCTCTTTCTCGAGCTATCCTACCTCTAAGCAATCCAAATTCTTAATTAAAACTATTTTCTTTCACTGTTTTACCCTGTGGTGCGCTCAGGGTGCGCTTACCTGAGAGCGTACATGGGAATGCACCCAGCGCTTACCCCGCGAAAATTTCAACAACAAAAAAAGTTTTTTTGCCCTTCAGGGTCTTTGTAGGCCAACCTCATAAAACCTAGGGGGTCAGGGGGTGTGTACCCTGCTTCCTTTTACACATTTCCCCCTTTTTATTTTCACCTCTTGGGTCTCAATTCTACCAAAACACAAGATGGCGGACTCTCCGGACTGTTTAGAATGTTAACAGGCATCCGACAGCCAATCAGCTTTCCGCTCGCGCATTCCCGTAGCGCGCTGAGTGCGCTCCCCGGTACGCATACCGGAGAGAGCTCGGAGCGCGCCTATAGATGTATATGTGTTTTTTAAGTTAATTTTCGTAAAAACCACTGGAGCAAATTTCACCAAATATAGCAAAGGCACATCTGTGTACCAGTCCCTACAATTTTGCAAAGTTTGGCGTAATTCCGTTCAGCGGTATGAGTTGTAGCCGTGTCAGAAAGTCCTTTGGAAAATTTCATGGAGAAAACACGTTTTGGGACCCTCCTTTTTTCTCAGCCCCCACTTGACGTATCCCCCTGAAACTTTCAGGAAAGAAGCGGAGCGGAGCTGAACAAAATTTTGGAAAATTACACGCAAATTCCTCAACCGGCGCCAAAGTTATTCCCAATAGAATGTTGTGGATTTCCTATGGTAGCTAGGTCCTAACTATAACCACCTACTGACGACCGCCAGTAGGTAATGTATTTTACGAGTAATTTTTGTACCAGAAATGGAAAAAATTGCTGCAAAGGTGTAATAGTGTTTTTTTTACTGCAAACGAATACATGATCAATATATGTACCATTTCATGCATTTAGTCTCGAATTACAGCACAAAATATATATTAGTGATGTGATCTGTGTGATGAACCTTTGCGTGGTGTATCTGGTCTGCAAATGTATTAGTGTTCCAGAGCCATTATGGGGCACTATTTCCTCACATTGGTGTTTGTTCCTGACTGGACATGTGTGTACGTAGATCCCTTGCCAGGGTGTCACACATTACAGTTGGCATTGGTGGTATGTGTCACTACATGTGAGCCTCTAACATCACATGCTCTGATGTTTGTGCAAGTCTGATGGTCTTGGTACACATATGTACTTGATCAACAGACAGTCACTACTTGTCTATGATATTTGGAAATCTGCATGCAATGCACAGCTATGGAGTGTACAAATATCTGTGGACACAGAGGGCGACATTGATGACAGTCTGTGGTATGGCACTCTTGGCTTATGTTTACCTGGATATGCCTATGCTTTTCCTGCTTTGCTAGCCATTACATGGTCTCTTCTCGGTGTGCAATGAACCTTTCCATTGACAACATTACCTAAAATGCTAGTCAAGACATTACATGTTTTGGGTCTGTTCTTGTGCACAAAACATTACATGAAAAGACCTGATGCCAGCAATGAACTAATGTTACCTTGTATGTTACAATATGTGTTGGATGCACAGTTAACATTGTAAGTTATGTTGTCTCCACATATATCATTTGTACCCAATGGACTACAGTATCCTACAAACACAGATCGGATGATGCATACTTAAATGTGTGTAACAGATACCATAAGGGAGCTGCATAGTTAGGTTTATGCATAGCTCTACAGGACATACTGAGCCATGATGAAGTATGTTGCTGACCCACCTTCACATGTAAACATGCCATTGGTACTTTGTAATGTTAAGGCTGCACTTTGCATGTGACAGTCCTTGCAAAACGAAAAGTGACAATGCCTGTTAGCACAAGCAGTTCACCTGTCCTGCGGTTCATACTGTGCCTTTGTATAAGACCCTGGTGTCTAGAAAAATATGCTTCTGAGTTACAGCAGAGTAACAGGGATGACATTGCCTGTGTTGTACATGATCTAGTCATCCCATTATTGCATGAATAATGAACATTACCTGATGTCAAGTCTAGTCATGTTCTTGTTTTAACATCACTCACATGTGTAGTATGCATGTTGCAACTTGTTGTGATCATAATTGAAGGCTGTTACTGGTTATATACAAATGTTAGTGTGCATTGTGGGACACACACCATGAGGTTACTGATGTTGCAGGGTAGACATCCTATCTCTTGGAAGGTGCTCTCAACGTATTTAAGCAAGAGTATGTTGCGCAGACCGTCACTTTTGAGGAGGAGGACCCATCTGCTCTGCTGGACTTGTGATGCCGGGGACATGTAATGAGGCAAATTGTAGTGTCCAATACCACCCACCTCATCAGTATTTTGAATTGCATGGTTTGCAATGAATTCCATGCTGTACCCCGTATTTCATTATCTGTGCTCACAAACGATTATGCTTGATTAGTCAGTGCGTCAGAGAGAGTGTTCGTTATTGACACCTGCTGTAGTATTAAGTTGTTAGTAATGGTTGTGAGTGAGGGAGAGGAGGACAAGAGGTTGTATCAGCAGATTATCCATGAAAAAGCCTGCTTGTGCCTAACATTTTTAAATGGACAATATGGTCCATGTGATCTGCTTGCAGATGTTGCCACTCAAGAGGCAAACATATGTTGCATCCTATCATCAACACATGTTGGTGATCACTTTGTTGTATATCATATTCACATGGATGATTGATGTTCAGTCCTCTGCTATAAGTGATAGATGTTTTGCACAAAGGATGATTTACCTTTAACTTGGCAGATATGTGT
This sequence comes from Lissotriton vulgaris, assembly GCF_964263255.1. NCBI lineage: Eukaryota > Metazoa > Chordata > Amphibia > Caudata > Salamandridae > Lissotriton > Lissotriton vulgaris. The sequence goes on along the minus strand of NC_141693.1, from coordinate 532,548,563 downwards.
ACTTGTGAAGTAATAAAACAAGCATACAGGACTTTGGTGTGGTGATATATTATTTTTACTTTTTTTGGGGAATATACATAGGATGTGATATTTGATCCAGTGATTAGGTCAAACAATGAGAGATTAGTTGTTCTCTTCTTGCAGTTCCCGCAGCAGAAGCTGGTGTGTGTCTAGCATCTGCCTCTTCATCCTGGCCATCAGATGAGTTGTCTTGCTTCTCCTGCTATTCATCCAATGGTGTGTTTGTGAGTACACATATATTGTGCAGAATGTAACAGGCCATATGAGCTTTCACACAAGTTCAGGACTGTACAGGAGTCGGCTCCCTGATATATCAGGCATTGGAACCTGGATTTGAGGACTCAAAATGTCCGTTCAACTATGGCCCTTGTGCATTCCAGTGCAAAGTTGTAGTCTGTCTGGGTCTGTGTGTGTGTCACTCTGAGGGGCGTCATCAGCCATGGAGTTGAGTGCATATCTTTGATCATCTGAAACAGATTGAAGAGATATGTGGCCATTATTACATGTGCCTGCTGTGTTTGCAGAGTGTCCTTTTAGGTGTGTGTGCATTGTGCAACTTTGTACTTTCTTGTTTGACATATTGATTTTCCTACACTTTACCAGCATCATTGAAATTTACCTCCTTATACTTGACAGACTACACATCACCATGTTGTCATTGTCTGTGTCATGTGTATGACTCAATGTTGTGACTGTCACGATGTATGGGTCAATGAAAAAGAACACAACAGTTTCTTTACAGGTACGTTGCACAGACCTGATGTCTCCTGTGCACATTTTGTTGAGGGTTCACCATTAGCACATGTGCCATGTTATGCATTAACCTTGACTTATTGATGACTACTATGTTGGGACATCATCTCGGTACCTCATTGTTAGTCTTTGTGCTGAGGATGTCTGAGAGTGTAAATCTTGTCTACTAAAGGTTGGACTCATTGGGTGCTCTTTACATCCACCTTGCCACAAATGTGGGACAGAGTCTAGGTGACAGTGGCACTGTTACCTAGTGCACTTGACATACTGGGACAATTGTGGACCACATACATATGTATTGATGTACTTTTGCATGGTTTGACTTAGACTCTGCATGTATGCATGTTGTGGTACGACATGTCAATTCACCCAAGTGTGTGTCTGTTCTCAACTAACACATATTCTGATTTCAGAATGTGTGCCTCAGATTGCTACACCTCTCCAGGGGAGACATGTGTATGTACGACATGTGTTGAGGATGTGATTTGGATAGTTTGTATGCTCTTCCTATGCATGCTCCATTCAGCAACAACACAGACTGATGCTCAACACAACTTTTGCTTTTATTTGTGGTCAGTTGGTTCTCTCTTCATTTAGCACTACTTGCAGAGCCATGATGCAGGTACACCCACAACATGGTGCATGGCTGACTGTGTTTTTGCATGTCAGCAAATTGTGCACTTTCACAAGTGAGAGCAGGGTGGTCTGTCATCTATTTGTACATATGGTGCATGTGTTGCATTCGACCACTGTGGGTGTGGCTCTGCACTCCTTGATTTATTTAAGTTTGCTTTGGTTCATTAATGTTCAACAATGTGGTTGGTGCTAACTGTGATACTCCCTCTGAGCTTGGGAGGTAGTCTAAATCTGAACACGCGTTGCTTGAACCCAAGCTTCACATTCACATAGCACTCGGAATTCTTCTTCATACAATGTAAAGTAATTCTTCTTCACATATTATTCATGTTAATGTTTCTTTATTTATTTCTTTTGATTGTCATTTTTTTGGGTTAATTATTTCGTCATTAACCTCTTTTTATCTCTCATGTGTTGTAAACATTTTTTTACATTACATATACCCAATGCATTTCAAGCAAAAATGCCCTTCCTCAGGGGACTTCGTTATGTTGTGTGCCGAAGCCCCTGCCTGGCTGCTCTCTGTCCAGAGACAGAGAGCGGCCAGGCAGGGGCTTCGGCACACAACAGAACGAAGTCCCCTGAGGAAGGGCATTTTTGCTTGAAATGCATTGGGTATATGTAATGTAAAATTTTTTTTACAACACATGAGAGATAAAAAGAGGTTAATGACGAAATAATTAACCCAAAAAAATGACAATCAAAAGAAATAAATAAAGAAACATTAACATGAATAATATGTGAAGAAGAATTACTTTACATTGTATGAAGAAGAATTCCGAGTGCTATGTGAATGTGAAGCTTGGGTTCAAGCAACGCGTGTTCAGCATGTGTTGCATTCAACATGTGTGTGGCACAGCAGCATCATATGTTCTGTGCAATGTACTGCATTGATTATTTAGAAGGTGTGTCTGATGAGTTCTGCTAAAACTATATTATAAGAATGCCATAGTGGTTTCTGTGAGATGTTCATGGTTCTTCCCTTGTTGGGCTGTCTTCCACATTTCTTGATTGATTTGCATTGTGTGGTTTTGTGCATTGTTTTGACCTGTTCCAAGGTATGCCGTATTACATTTGATACCTGTACATTGTCTCACATTTGAGCTACGTGTTTGTGTACTTGAGGTGTGTGGTGTGCTCAGTTTGTACTTACCGACGAGCAGTCCATTTCCATAAGTGCCATTCTCAAACTGCTGGTTAATAACCGATTGGTGAAATATGTATGAGCAGCCGCGGTCGGTAATGGGTGTACCTGCAGGGCGGTGACGTGGGGAGGGGGTGGAGCAGGGTGGAGTATAGTAATCTATGGATTACGGAGCTTTACAGGTAAGTACACATTTAAATGAATAAAACAAATTTCGCTGCGTGCACTGCCTCGCATTTGGGGATGCAGTGCATGCAACAAAATTAATTTTATTTATTTAAATGTTTACTTACCTGTAAAGCTCCGTAATCCATAGATTACGCTCCCCCACCCTGCCCCTCCTCACGTCATCGTTCTGCAGGTACACCCATTACCGACCGCGGCTGTGTATGAGTCATGTACACTTCCAGGGAACATAGTAACAACATCGATGAACAGGCCAGTGGCCCATATTTGCCTGCACATTAATAAAATGTATGTGCTTTCTGTTCCTGTATAGGGGCGCAGTGTCCGCAGGAGGCACACGTCGGACATGGGTGCAGTCAATTGCTCCCAACACATGTGGAAATCTAGCAATGTCATAGAAGCCTGGTTTGTTCTCAAGTTGTTCCTGTGCAGTGTTGGGGTAGTGTAGATGCTGTAGTATCAGGCCGATGATGGTATCCAAGACTTTGGGGAGGAACCTGGAGAAAGATGACTGTGAGACTCAACCAACTCTACCAGTGGTTGGTTGGAAGGTACCAGAGGCCAACATGTGCAGCACTGCAAGGAGCTTAGTCTGTGGAGGGGTGTTCATGCATCGCTGTTATGGTGCCTGCAGCCATGGTGCTATCTGTATGAGTATGCATGAGATGGAGGTCCTCTTTAGCTTGTAGTGTGCTATCACGTCCTCTGGCAGGAGGTCTATCAGGGTGATGCATTGGCGTAAGTCCCAATCTCCTCTTTGGAGCTGCCTCTGTGGTGGTCCTGGTGGAAGTGGCAGTGGTGGTGGTGGTTCTGTTCTTCTTGGGGCTCCAAGCTGCAGGAGTAGTACCTCCATGGCATCATTAGGTGACCAAATGAGGCTCTGGGTTTGTCTACCTTAGGTTATCTTTTTTGTTCCATTACATTTTTTAGGCCATATTTTTTCTGGTCTTAAAACCCAGCTGCTAACTGGCCTTAGCAGCATTTGTTTGGGAGTATCACCGGACCTAACATTCATTGTAAATATTGCGAAGTGGAGTTATCAGCAATTTTTGCACGGGAATGCCCACCTAGCATATCATTTTCATTAAGTCCCGCTAACAGAAGTGGCGATCCGAAAATCGCACGTTTACGCAGGAAAACTGCTGCTAACTGTTGTTAGCGGCAACTTGTAAATACGGTGATAAAAAAAAGCTGCCGTAGTGTCAAAATATTGAAGCTACGGCAGCTTTAACTCCTTGTACATATGTCCCCCAGCATTTTAGAAAACTTTGGAAAGGAAAAAAACACAATTGGAAATTGGTTTGCAACTGCAGGAAGAGTAATCCTGAATCCAATTTTATGCCAAACAGATTAGAAGCCTTTGCTTACTCTTTCTATTCACGTTATTCAAAGGCTGTAGATACAGCATCAACAGAAGCAGGAGCAGGGAGATGAGTAAAAGTACATAAAAAGAACCAACATTAAAAGATCATCTTGATGACGAATACAGAAAATCATTACAATTTAAAAGTTTCAAAGGAAAAAAGACAAGACTCAACAGATGATGAGAGTGCCCTTTCAGCAGAATTGCGTGCAAAAGTGTGCTGGTTAAGTTAACCATCAGATGGGGGACTTGAACAGGAGTTTTATTAAACATGAAAAATGATATAGTTAAAATGATATGCACGGTATTACCTTGCAATTTATACTGAACCAGATAATTGTTTAAAATGTGCAAAAATAGTAAGCAGTTATACCTATTAGTACAAAGCCTTAAAATGTATAAAGCAGCTTCGCTTCATAAACAACTCGACTGTTAGATACTGAAATCAACATTAAAATGTTCAAAACTTGACCCTTCCATCACTTTTAATTAAAAGTGTCACATAACTCTTTCAAATATTTTTGATTAATAATGTTTTGAAATATTTGCTAAAGAAAATGTATCAATAAATGACACAATGAAGGAGGGAGCAGCCGAGAGCACGAACATGGCAGACTCTTGAAGTGGAAGCTCTGTCCCGGTCTAAAAGAAATCCTCCATTTCTCCGGGAGTTGGCTGACATCGCAGCTCTGAGGGAGAGTATTACAGCTGGTGCACTGGCAGATAAAAGAACAGAGTAAAGTGTGACCCCTTCCGAGATAGGCGAGACTGTGAAGAAAGAATCAGCGTGGATGATGCGGGCTGGGTGCCAGAGGAAAGCGGGAGCAGACCGGGAGGAAGGCCGGCTCTCCATATTTCGTCGTCTACCCTCCGCGGCCTGCTGAGCTTCTTCTGTGGTGACTGCTGTGGGCTCCGGAAAGGCAGACAGATACTAAAGGCCATGGAGGCTGGCGGCCTCTGGGAGATGTGTCACGTTGTAAAGCACTGCGCCTTAAGGAGGCGTTCCGGTGCAGGGGGGACGTTCCTGCGCAGGAACGCCTCCTAAAAGTGGCTGAGTGAAATCTACAAGATTTCACTCAGTCACTTTTAAGCCAATGCTACGTCAAAACCCTGCGCCTGCTTGAAGCAGGCGTAAGGCTTGATGCAGCATTAGTAGAATGGGCCCCCCAGGAGCATCGCTGGAGCTGCGTCGAACATGCGACACAACTCCAGCAATGCGACGCCTTTACGGCACAGATGCGTGACGCATCTGACATTATAATGTCCGTGATAAAATTAAGAGCAACTTCGGCATGTAATACATATATAGGAGTGCTCCTGGGTGTAGCAGTTATGAATCGCAGGAACCTATTCTCGATTCGCTGAATCGCCTCCACTTGGTGCCAGCCCCAGATGCCAGCCCCATAGGTCCCAATAGCCACACATTTTGATTTGAATATTTGAAGGAGCTCCTTGACTGGCCTGTTTCCTATTTTTTTTGCAAAGCTCATAAGAGCACCAACTGCTCTATTAAATGCAATGGCCCTTGTGTTCACAGCAGACTTCCAGGTGCCTTTCCTATCGAAGTGAACCCCCAAATAGCAAAAGATGTCGGCTAACTCCACCTTTCTTTCGTTTAAGATGATTGAGCATGGTGATCTATGTTTGTTTGGGCCGCACGACATGGTGAACGTCTTCGAGACGTTTACACTTAGCCCTCTAGTGTTCATGAAGTTAGTGAAGGCCTGTACGGCTTTCTGGAGACCCACCTTGGTCTGTGAGAGGATAGCCACATCATCAGCATAGAGTAAGATGGGGATGGGTTTGCCTTTGATTAGAGGGTAATCATAATACTGTTGTTATAAGCAAGAACCCACTCCATTGATATATAGATTAAATAGCAGGGGGGCCAATATACAACCCTGCCTTACCCCTCTATTAATCTTAAAAAGCTCTGTGCATTCCCCTCTCTGACCATATCTTACTGCTGCACCTGCCTCAACATAGAGTTCTCTGATGTAGTCTAATATTTTATTGTCCAGCCCAATGTCCCTCAGAATCTGCCAGAGATTGTCATGCAAAACGCAGTCAAATGCAGAACTGAGGTCCACATATGTCACGTACAGATTGGATTTCCTTGCGTGTACATATTTCGAGATGATTAGGGAGAGGTTTAGCCCCTGCTCAATTGTCCCCCGCCCACCCCTGAACCCATACTGGAAAGGTGATAGCTCTTCCTGTCCCTCTAACCAGTCCTGAATGCGAGCAAGAATGACCCTGCCTGCCATCTTCATAAAGCCATCTAGAAAAGAGATGGGCCGATAGCAGGCAGGATCATTCCTGTCCCCCTTTTTGTATATCGGGACCAAAATTGCTTCCTTCCATGTTGGGATAAAACCTCTATTGGCCATGCAGTTCAGGACTCTGGTGAGTAGAGGAGCCCACAGGTCTGGGTACGTTTTAAACACATCAATAGGGACAGAGTCTGGTCCTGGTGCTTTCAAGGCTGAACTTTCCCTTAGGGCTTTGTGTACCTCCTCTAGTTTAAATTGAATGTCTAGAGGGAACAGGGAATCTACGACTTCCGTCGTTATTGCTGTTTCGGGGGAAAGTACAGGCAGAACCATAGTGCCATACAGGGCTTGGAAGTGGCATACCCACTCCTGAGCAGTTATGGCATTATCTAAACGAGGACCTTGGTTGTCTTGATAGAAAGGAGCATTCACAGCCTTCCAAAAGGCAACAGTGTCCTTCTGTATTGCTGCTGCGTGGAGGGCTTCCCAGGCTACAGCTTTTAGATCTTTCTTTCTTCTAATCAAAGCGGCACGGTAATTACGCCTAGCCCTTTGAATCTGTACTCTGTCTAGTGGGGTAACATGCAGTACATGTTTAAGTTCCCGCAATGCCCTTGAGCAGTTTGCATCAAACCACCCTGGGGTTCTCTTGACTATGTTGCGCGGATTTCTGGTCAGGAGGTGTTTGATTCAACTACAGATTTTATTAAAGGAGACCAGGACGTGTTCTTCATCCTCTTCTGGAGTCAGGCACTTAATGATTTCCTTATGGGCAATGGTCACTACATTTTTTGGGAAACTCTCTGGTATTACCTTCTCCCATTGAATGCAAAATCCGTTACGCTGACCAAGAATAGGGTTAAAATCATAATTACATTGAGTATTAAGGGGCCGCTTATCCAGATTTAGCTTAAAAGTAACTGAGATGGGGTAATCGTCACTGATGCCACTTGTTAGTGTCTCCCATTTATTAACTAAGGAGGCATACCGTGACGAGAGTAAGGTAAAATCGATAATTGACATTGCCCCTCTTGCATTAAATGTAGATGTAAATGTTTTCGGCACTGAACAAGCTTCATTAATAAATTCCATGGAATGGTCCACCAGTAAATTATTAAGCAAGTCCCCTAATTTTGTATGGGCAAAATGGCTTGTTGCCCCTGTAGTTTCAACTTCCCAACCGCGCACTCCCTGTAGACTCCTTGGACATAGTGGGCAATTAAAGTCCCCTACCTACATGAGAGCGAGGTCCCCCAGACAGCTATCTACGATCGTTTTAAGGGTACTTGACAATTTCTTGATGGTGGTTTCCACTTGTGCTATCGGGATGTTATTATAGAAATTAATGATAGCTAAGTTTTCCAAAGATCCCCAAGATACCCTTAATATCTGATAGTATGGGGAATCCAAGAAGCTCCCTAGGACCGTGGGACCTGAACAGATAGACAGATATATAGTCAGTCCTCCCTCATATCTACCCCTTTTGGTGGGAACTGCCGGAGTAAAAAAAGTTTTAAAACCCAACAAATGGGATTGCTCCCTGGCCCATGTTTCCTGGAGGGCTATAATTGAGTGGGTCATAGTTATTGATCGCCATTTTGCGTCATTGATTTTTGGGGCAAGACCTGCTATATTCCACGTTATTATGCTGCCAGGAATTTCAATGTTAATTGGGGGTGTTACAACCGTAGGTGTCACAAGGGCCAGTTCCATTATGTCGCAGGGCATAATCCCAGACAAATTATCCAGCTGGAGAAGAGATGTTATTTCTTCCCCAGATACTTGTATTTCAGGGTGAGGGACTATCACGGGACAATATTCTGGCGTAGTCATGGTATATACAGGAGCCAGGATATAATTTTGGGCAGTCAAATTTTCTGTTTTGCCTTTTGTCTTGTAAATTGGTGACATATTCGCAGGGGGCCCCAACCGTCATTCGCAGTCATCCAGGCCTGAGAATGCTTCAAATCTGTTAGTGAGCTCAAAGGGGATAAATGGCAACAAATGGTCCATTCCCCTGTTTCCTTGCGAATAGTCCGACCCTCTATAGGTATTCCCATGTCCCTTGTAAGGTACGGTGTTCCACCCAAGTAAATTTTTTGGGATCATGGGATTGGGAGCCTGCCACATATATTGGTTATTAAATGTTACGGGAGGATTATTCCATATGCCAGAAGGGACCCCTAAAGACAATATGGGAGTTACCTGGGATCTTGGGTAGAAATAGGTTAGGTCACAAGGAGCAATGGTTGTACCAGTGGTCCTTGGCATCCAATTTAGGATTTGTTTGACCGCACCTGAATCTCTAAAGTTTATAATTATGAGATCCCCCTCTAGGTCTTTCTCTCGACTCCCCAGCCAAGAGAGTCGCCGCACATGGACAATCTCACCGTTGATGTTACATGGGAGCGGTCTGTGCTGGCTAAGCCAGTGCATGGTTTTATTTTTTAGTTGACTAAAGCCTTCCCTCCTGCCATCTTGTAAGGTGGGGACGCCCGTGAGTACAACCACATAAGGAACCGCGTCAGGTGGTAATTCAACTTGGCGGCCCCTATGGTTTCCTGCTCTATCTGGATGTACCCTCCCCCCAGACCCATGCTTATTTCCTCCAAGAGCTGAACTAGCCCCCTTCGGGAATTCCTTAGGAATGTGTGGGGCGAGTTGATGAGATGCCTTGAGTGTATTCGCCCCTTGGTGATTACGAGTCACAGGGTTACTAGGTGGATTTAAGTCCTTTTGGATTGCAGGGGTAGAGGTTGGGGCTGCGGCTGCGGGGGGTGGGACTGGCTTAGCTGAATCTTTCATTAGACTTGCTTTGTTGGTAATGGCCATTTCTAAGTCCCCCAGCCGTTGCTCCAACCTCTTCAGCCTCTCTAGTATGGGAGATGTGAACGACCTAAGTAGATGTTCAATGCTGTCAAGAGAGACAGAGGACAATTGTTCCTTGGTCGTACAGTTCCTGGTAGATATTGAACCAGGACTGGATGCAGTCAGTATGGGGGTATTTATGGAAGATATTATTTCATGTGGAACCTCCTGTCCTGGATCTGGAACTAATGTAGCCTTTATAGTGAGTACAGATGTGTCAATAGCCTTTTTTCCCTTTCCAAAGTCAGTATGGCTGATCTTAACTCTTTGTGGAACCCCTCCCCTCCTGCGTCTCTTGTTTGGTGGTGGTCCAAAGACTTTAGCGACTTCCCGTTTCCCAGCTTTCTTTTTTAAGTTCCTCACCACTACTTGAGGAGTATTGGGTATAATTTCTATGGCTGTGCTAATATCACTAGTAATTAAAGTGTTATTTTGTTCCACACTATTAAGGGCAGTCGATGAAGGGGGCGTATCTCGCAGGAGCATAGGAATGCCCTGCGTAGATAAAGGATCCTCGTTTCCTAGTATCAAGCCTACACCCTTTGGATTAATCTGGGTTGGTACGACCAAAGGGGATCTGGTTTTGATAGCTTCAATCGAGCGACGTCGCTTCGCCCTGCGTTCAGCCAGTGCACAGTCCCTTTCCATATCGGGGGCAGGTTTTCTAAAGTAGTTATCCAGGGTACCTTTGCTATTTCCCCCTACATCTACAAGCATAATTTTATCGGGGTTAGCAGCCATGGGTCCTGGAAAAATCAGTGTTAGTGATGTATTGCAGGGTTAATGTCGTTTAATTTAGTAGGTTTGGTATTCCCAAGAATAAACTTTAGTAATGAGAGAGCGAATCCCAGATAAGTTCCCCTCCAGCGTTGTTACCCAGTAGGTGGATATGATTAGAGGGGCAACCAGGGAGGAAGCCCTATGGGTAATCACTGGGAAAGTAGGACTATGTGGAATGTGGCAGTAAGAACACAATTACTGTATGTAGATGCAGTATAGTTACATAGCAAGGGTGCTCAATGTCAACAAGAGGGCAGACTTACTAAGTAAGGTGGTGGTGTTAATAAAATGTAAGAGAATGGGCCTAGCCCGGCCTCCTTCAGCCACAGAACGGCCACTAAACGGCCCACCCTTTGCCCGGGCATCGCCCGGCATCCCGCTTGCGTCCCGCGAGACGGGGATGACAATGTCTTTAAGGCGGCGGGTGGCGGGCGGACAATCCGCCAGTACAGAGTTCTCCCAGGGCAAATAAACGAGCAAATTGGTGGCAAAGAGCACACAGCACACCAAACACGAGTCAATCAGGAAGCCCCCACTCGGCCGGGATGACGATGTATTTAAGCACCTCCTGGCGCACAATGCTGTAACTGGGTGCCTCTAGGGCTGCTGGGGGATGAAGTCTTTAACCCTGCCCACGCTCCACTCAGCGGCCCGACTCCACGGTGGTCAGAGGAGTAAGGCGGCGGGAGGCGGGCAGACAATCCGCCAGTACAGAGTTCTCCCAGGGCAAATAAATGAGCAAATTGGTGGCAAAGAGCACACAGGACATTAAACACGAGTCAATCAGGAAGCCCCTGTGCTGAGTATCTTTTCCACACTATGGGGAGGAGACTCCTCTGAGCCTAACACGCACATAGTCCTACAAGCAGTAGTGACACTTGGGTTGGAGAGACATCTGGTAAAATGGTTTTATGCCGCGATAATGACCTTGACGGAGCAACCCTTTGCCTACCTACATGAGAAATGGGGAGCTCTGGTGGGTAGGAAACTGTTGGTTGAGGAACGGAGGAGGCCCTTGGAAAGCCCGAAGAAAATCGACAGGAACTCCAACTTCAAATTTACACAGTTCAACACACTACATATGTCCCACCTTACACCACATAGACTTAATATTATGTATGGGTCAGATAACCGACAATGTCAGAGATGTGGCGCCCTAGACATGAGATTCACACACATGATATGGGAGTGCCCAATTTTACAAAATAACTGGCTTAAGATTGTCGAGAGCTTAATTGAGGTCTTGGCGCGAAGTTTGACATGCAATGCGGATATGTGCTTGTTAGGCCTATTCCCAAGACCCAAAGCGAGAATAGTGGGACATAAATTTATGGCTCTCGAACTAATTCTGGCCAAAAGGCATATTGCCCTAGATGGTGGGTGATAATAATCCCTTGGGTCCTCAAGTGGGAGAGGGAGGTATCAGCCTGGGACAGGGCTGAGGAAATAGCCTTGGCACGAAACCAGTAAAAGACGCAGATCACTGGCAGAGCCCTGGGCCAAAATTGTGTGAGTGTGGGAGAGCAGAGGAGAGGAAGGTGAAGAGAGATTTACGGGGGACACACCCCCTGAGGAATAATAGAGAGGGAGAAGACCACCCCCCCAAACTACCCCGAGAGAGAATAATATAGGAGCACCCAAAGTGAGCCACATAATAAGACAGGGTGCCCTGAGAAATCCTTATCTTTACGACCCCCACAGCACACTATAGAACACTCTGATGGGTAACATAGATAATGGAAGACCAATACAGAACAGGACCACAGGAAGAATTAGTTGTTTTGGGTTTAATCTGGTAAAAGAATAAGTTTTGCTTATTATAAAATAAGGAATGATTTGTCATTAGAAAGCCTGGAGGACGCCCCAGAAGAGATAGTTCTAAATTAAGCAAAGCCTGGTGAAAAACAGCTGTTGAGTTTACTGTTGTGCAAACATGAGTTGTAACTGTACTGTAAAGTACTTGCAGTTTATTTTGTTTCTTCTTCACTGCATTGATTAAAACTGTTTCACTATGCTTTGCCTTGTTACACATTTCTGGATGTAATATCAGAAAAATGCTAATAAAAGGACATTTTTTTAAATGACATAATTGAGAATAATCGCACAAGAATATAAGGCACAAATTAAAGTGTTGACCTTTTAACATATTTTTCCACACTTTATGATGGAAGATGGGGTGCTAAATAATTTCTTGTTAGAGCCAATGTTTCTAATTTACATAGTTAATTGTTTAGCTAACATACAGTTTGTTTTATTCGAAAATTAGAAATGTAGTCATGTTTGTGGGAAAGAAGGTCTGAATCAAAAGGCCTTGTATGTTGTCACAATTACAAATTTTGCTTCGCCCTTCACTAAAGCTGTCTGTCATTCATTGTATCATAGATACGAAAGGAAAAGGGGAGCCTATTCTCAGAGGAATTCTTAAAGATGATTGGAAGAGAGGAGAAGGGAATGCAACATGGACTGCAATATTTCCTTTTCACTGATTAAATTAGTATGAGATCCTAGAGTAGGTTTACACTTTTTCCTTTTATGCTTTCAACCTTATGTCATACCCACTCTACTCGAAAGCTAGATGTTGAAGGCTGAATGCTGTTTTCGCATTTTTTAACCTATTACTGATTGTGGTTTGCTAATGCTACTGCATAAATATGTTTGCCTAATTTTCTTGAGACTCTACTGAGTTTCATGAACCTCTCTTTATGGGTAGTTTTGCTGTTATTGATTCATTGAAATTGAGCGTTATACTTCAAGGGTTCTAACTAACACTGTATTTGCTCCATTCTTAGAATAGAGATTATTTCCTTCATGGAATGCACTTGATGCTTTTAGATATAAAAATTAATTTGATCTAAACATACTTTTCACATTAGTTCTGATTTTGAGATTGTACTAATCAAATAACATTATTTTACCTAACCTCAAACAAAAATAAACTAACCCTGGGCGTACTACGCAAAGCTACGCGAAGACGTTCTCGCACTACGCGAGCTTCGCATAGCTTCGCGAACGTGCGCAGTAGCTTGCTGGTCCCGTTCGCGAGCCATTTTTCTTGCTCAGGAGCGCATTGTGCGTGTTCGGGGTGCTGTCTCCGTGTTCGGGGGTTTGTAGCGTGCAACCTTACCCATGTGGTGGGCTATGGGCGCGGCCATCTTGTTTTTTCAATTTTCCCGCCCGCTCGCGTCCCCTATTTCCTCTTCCGGGTCACGTATAACGGAACACAACTACTTGTTCACGCTGACAAAGTGCATGTTCGCGTGAAATCGCGCGTGAACTTACCCACGTGGTCGCGATGGGCGGGGCCATCTTGTTTTTCACACTCTATGCTATGGTTCTGGGCCTAGTTTTCTATCCACCTTATATCTGTGCAATCTTTACCTATTTTCACAGTTTTTCTTACTTTTTTAACTTATCATCTATCTCTCTCTGTCCCTAAGTTTATATTTTGCATTTTATTTCTACTTTTCCACCTTTTTAAAAACGTTTGTACTGTTTTATTTTACTTCTTTATTTAAGCTCCTACTTCTTCCCCCTAACTTTTTTTCCTTTTGTTCTAACTTTTCTTTTCCACCTCCACCTTCACCCCAGAACAATGGCAAAAGGGAGCAGCAGAACTGGCTCGAAGGGCAAGGCGCCTGTGCCCAAGAGCCGGCTGCCTTGCGGCAGAATGCGACCTGCAGGGGTGCAGGCCCGGAATCTTTTCGGGGAGGCGGAGGTGGCCGCCCTGGTTTTTTTCATCCAGCGCCACCTCCCCTTGACCTAGGCAGCAGGCGGCAGGCCAGGCTCCAGTTACCTCCCAGAGGAGCGTCACCGCCGGTGCAAAGGTGCGCCGGGCAGTCTACCGTCGCTTGGGTATTTGGCGCACCCACTAGCAGCTGGCCCACCGGTGGGCAGACATTCTGGACAGGGAGCAGGACCTGTTGGACCTGCTAGGTGTCGAGGTCGTGGGGCTTGGTGAGTAGCTAGTAATATTTAATATATAATATAGTAGTATAAGTATTGTGTATATTTCATGGACGAAAAAGTAACACGATTACTGGTGCGCTTAGTTATATTGCAGATCAATTCCGTCTCAAAATCTTCTGTTATTGTATGCCACAGGTGCTGCTCGCCACTTCTCTTACTGGTTTGTAACTTTGCGCTAGCTTGGGCTGGTGATTATTGATGTTAGAGTTTTTAGAGAACTGAAGTTAGTTAATGCTATTGCTGGAGTCTAGTCCTACCTTACATTGTCCTTTAGTGAAATAGTGGTGGATGGATAGTATTAGTTCATATTTTTTTAACGGTCTGCATGACGCCTCCTCTGTCACTGAATGCTTAGTTCTTATTTACCCCACCCCTCCATAGAACCGGTTTGAAGTTTGTTTACTGAGTGGTAGGCTTAGCAGCAATAGCATGGTCAGGTGAGTCAGTAGCAGTTCATATGACGCAAGCAACCAACAATTCTGTGTATGCACAAATTTATGCATGTGTCCTCCATCTCATCATCTACGCATGTTTGCGGGCAAAAATAAAATTGAAATGCCGACTTACTGAACCATTGGCCCATCTGGATTCTTGAATAGGTGGTGTAGGTCACGTGGTACTGGCTTCGTTAGTATATTCTGCAATCAGTATGTTTATGGAACATTTGATTAGTGATCTATAAGTAGACGGTCTGTGGATCCTGCAAACCAGTAGTCATTTATACTTCGAAGTCAATTTTATTGGAATTGTTGTTCCCTAAAATGTTTGAGAGGATTTTTGAATGAGGTCTTTGTTTCACATCACTTAATGTTTCTCTTTCTTTATTATTTCTTACATGATCAGCACCACCCAAGGGCAAGAAAACGGGGTCCGAGTTGGCGGGACAACCACAAGAGGAGCGCTCCTCTACCGAGGATCCTGCTGCTGGCCCCAGTAAGTCCTACAGTGCTTATTTTATTAACAATTATATTTCCCTAACTTTTTAACGCACCTTATTTTTTCCAACCTATTAAGCCTCCTTCCTAATTCAATGTTAGCAAAACCTTCTTTGGTCTTAAATTGTTTTCCAAATTTTGGGTATCCAATGCCATCCCTGACTTTCAGTTCCTTCAAACAGCCTCTGCCCTAAGACTCTCTGTGCTACTACTATTAGACTGTGTGTAGCTAAGCTTGCCCTGTTGGCCACTCTTTAGTTAAGGTATTCTTTTGAATAAAGTTGTGATAGAATAGCTGTAGCCACTGGGTCCACTCCTGTCTTTTGGGTTGTCCTCTGTAATCTCCAGTCTTTGTCAATTCCCACCAACAAAAATGCATAACCAGATGTTTGCCTACTAATTTTTGTTCAGTTAGTATACTACTACTACTGTTGTGGTTATTATTCTCTGCACATACACATACAGAACTATGCACAAGAAAATAGGATGTTGATGTTGGTGATGGGGAGGTTGGACCTTACACCTTACACCCTAGTCACAGAACTCAGTCAGAAGAACCCACAATCCAATGACCGTCTACCTACCTAAGTGTCTCGGTCATAGTCATTTGTCCCACTCCCGACCCCCACACGAAGATAGTTATATATATATATATATATATATATATATATATATATATACCCAATGATTTTATTACACAACCCAGGCCAGAACAGAAAAACACCCTTTCGCTCACTCACTCGTTTCAGTCCACAACACTTCAGACACTCAAAATATACCACAGAGTCTATGTGCAAGTTCAAAAACTTTAAATTTTTAATAACAAGCATTGTATTGTTGTAACTTGTAAGTATTTCCATTAAAAAACATCCTGCTCCACCATGCAAAATGAAGAAGATTAAATACTATACATTTTGTATATCTAGTGCACTATAGAGAAATGTGTGAATTGTGGGAGACCCCTCACCGTTGAACGTATACTGGTTACACATGCATCTTTCGAAAGCTCTGCAAATCCCTTGTTTCATAGAAGGCAATCTTCTCATCTGCCTATGAGAAAAATGTTGCACGTTAGACAGTGAATACAACTTTGCCAGTTTTTAGCAGTCATGGCAAAAAGTGCAACATTATGGATAAGCAAAAGGGACTAACAATACTGGTTTGTCAACCTCTTTAGTTGTATGCAACACTCATGTGGCCTCAAAGGTGTCTTTCTTACTGTGCAACAAGCTGCGAGGTAACATGGGCAAAGCAGCAGACCCGGATCTAAAATGGTTATATGGCTCAGGCTAACTTTCCAAAGGCTAGAGTAGGAGTAGAGATTAGATGACCATAGGGACCATCTAATAAATTAAAACTAAACTCTGTCTAATGTGACTGCTGTACATTAGGACGCAATTTGGACAAGTTACACAACGATTCATGTTGTACGTAACTGTTTTTTCAATCTTCCTTCCTGCTGAAAAAAGTACAACTAGTAAAATAGGGGGAGGTGTGCAGGCATCTAAAAAGGTGTACTTGCTTTTATAGGTGCACATTCACTACCAAACACCAGTGCCGACGGGGCCAGCGGCGATGCGATTGCCATCCAGGAGGCGACAGTGGCTGCGGCACCTGCAGGAGCATCAGTGGGGGAGGAAACTTCAGCGGTGGGCGGTGGTAAGTTATATTAATTACTTATTTGCATTACTAGGTGGAAGGGGGACATTTCCCTCACTGTGCTATGAGACTTATTAAGAAAGTATGAATTTGAAGTTGTACTGGACAACATACAATGGTTGAAGAAGACACCCTTTGTACCATTACCAGTGTGAGTTGAGTAAACAAGGCCTCTTCCATCAGACTCCAACTCAGCTGTGAAAGTTATGGAGAAGACTAAAAGTCAGATCAGATGACCTTGAGGGATGTGTTGAACAAAAAGGGAAAGAAGTAAACTAGGGTGGAAGGAGGAAGGACTAAAGAGATGTAATAATAAGACTAACTACCATAGAAGGATACTTTGAAGGTTCATTCACGTGGCTGATATGAATCCGATGCATGGGTTGTTGAAGGATGGGTAGAACTGGCAGGTCAAAGAAAATGCAGGCCTGGTTGGGCAAAACAATATTGGTGCATGGATACAGTGGATAGCAAGAATCATGAGCGGAGTTTGTGTCAATGAAACCCAAGGCAAGGAAGGAGTGGACGCATGGGTGGTTGCTGGTGAAAGTGAAACCAGCTAAGCCGATAATAAAGAATGATAGACATTTACTTTTAATGGGTGGATGCCCCCTAAATGTATTGTATTCATCATAGGTGAAGACTGTCACTGGAAGCAGAGTCTTACTTTGAAAAAATAAAAGGCGATACAAAAAAGACTTTTGTTCTTATGTGTACTCAAGGCCACCCAGTACTAGGGCAAGTATAATGCCGGAAAAAACTTCAACAAATGCTACAGGCAGGGGAAGCAGGAGGATAGATTAGATAGATACTAAAAGTTGACACCAATTGTATGTACTGCGCTTGGTAGTGCTACTATGCCAAAATGTACTGTTGAATTGTTTTTGAAGAGTTTCAGTTACAATTCTGTTTCTTTTTTTATAGATACTCATACTTCTTCCCAAAAACCATCACGGAAGGAGTTGGCAGCCAGGGCCCGGCAAAGGAAACTGCAGGCCATTGTGGAGGAGTACCGCAAGCTGGTGGCTGAGGCGGAGGAGGAAGAGGCGGCAGCAGCAGCTGCTGCCTCTTCCAATGCGTCTGGCCCCAGCAAGGCCCCACCTGCAGGAGTACGGCACAGCGGCCAGACAGCCGCTCACCACCGGCAATTAACATCTGCCACCCCCACACAGCATGGATGCAAATGTGGGTGCCGTGCATTTTGGCAACAACTTCTCCTCCGGGTGGCCAAGCTGGAGGACCAATTAGAGGAGCGCATCAAGATTATAGTGGACAAACACCTCAAAGCCCGCCAATTGTAATGGACCCTGTTGATTTGCCCCTTTTTTAATACTTTTGTTGCTGGGTGGGAATTGGGTGTTGGGGTTATTTTTGTGGGACATTCTTTGGACTTGTACATTGGTTGGGGTTAGGGTGGGGATAGGGGTGGGATAGGAGGACTAGGAGGATATTTTTTGTACATGAATAAATGTTATTTATTTTCAACTTACACATATGATGTTGTTTTGTGGTAGGGTTACTGTTGTACGTCACAAGGTTTACTCTAGATGCAGGGCAGCGGCCAGTGTTTGATTGAAATACTTTATTAATTGACCACATGTGTAACATGCAAACAGATAGATGCTGTACCCCTCACTCAGTTATATTTGTCCTATTAGTACTACCAGCCTCTCCTCCATTATACCTCCCAGCAAACTTCTCTTCTTACCTGTGATTGATGATGATTACTTTTGGCACCACAAGGGCTGCATGGTTTCCCAAGACAACGGAGAATATGCTGTGGTTGTGTGATAGTAGTTGTAGACTAGACACTGGCACTAGCATTGGCAAACAAAAACAAAGAGACAGTCATTTGCCTGAGAGAGAATGTGAGAGAAGTAGAAAATTACAGTACATAATACGGACAAAAAAATACAAACAATATTGCAACTGCTAAACGAACTCAAAGAAATCAATGTTGTCAGAGACTGTGCCAAGTAGAAGAAGATAACTGTAGTTGCGTTGGAGTCATTAAAACACAATACAAATCATAAACTTAAATGCTCTAAAATTAAATTCAAACAATGCCAGCAATGATTTACATTTATTTGTTGGGTCACTTTGGGAAATTAATTGCCTTGTACACTAGTACATAAAGTGAGCTTGGGTGGGCAAGCAGAAGAAGATCCTCGCCCTGCCTGGTTGACATTTGATTTAATTAGTGTTGCTTTCACCACATCTGCCCCAGCAAGCATGTGATCAATTGTTCGTTTAGATTTAATGTAGTAACATCACACCTCAATATAAAACCGCACAGCCCGGGGGAAGAGGGTTAGGGTTTGATGAATGGATGGGAACGGGGGTTTGGGGAAAGGTTTGACAAAGAAAAACAGTACGCATGGAGACAACAAAAGCAAAACAATGAAGACGATGATTGCTGATCCACAACTACCCAATAAATGTAAAGTCAAGTAAGAAAAACGAAATGGATGCAGGATGAAGGTTTATTATTAACTTGATGGTTAATAATAAGTGGTAATTACTTAACTACTACTATACAATTCAAAGGAAGTATTTCTTGTATATGATATGAATATGACTTTTGCCTAGGCTGTATGCCCTCTGAGAAACCGTAATACCTGATGTAGCAGGCTGAAAGCTAGCAAAGAAAATTAAGAGATAGTTTAAGTGAACAATCAATTACCAAACACAAGCGTAAAATAAATGAAGAGGAAAAAGGAATCAAAGAAAAATATGAAAATGATACTAAAGTTAATGTATTATCCAGGGCCAAATGTGTAGTTGTATCTCGTCATTCATTTTTTTCCTCCCTTCCATGGACACTGTGACTGATTATATCATTCTTGGGCGCCTCTGGCTGGATGATGATGAGGAGGATTGGTAAGGTAAGTGTGAGTTGTTGCTCCACGTATAATAGTGCTGGGTGAAAGGCCGGCCTGTAAGTGTTGATGAAAGAAGAAATGGGGTATTACAAAATAAGTTAAAAGAATGAAAACATAAAAATCAATTACGGTGTAGTGCAAAAAAGACAAGACTCGTGAGCGAGAAGATTTTCAGACTGAGGCTGCTTGGATACATTGATTAACTCTACTCTTCTAGTTGCACAACAGTCATAGAAAAGCACAACAAGATAGAACAGTTACAGGGCCACACCACAACACCGGGCCGTGAGTCTGTGGCCCAAACTCCATTTACCTACATTTTTCACAGTTTCAAACAAAAGGCATATACATCAACCTAGCATTTTCCAAAATAAGTGATTAATTTAAATCAATGCGCTAATGTCAGTCAATCATACCACTATTCTATTCCACCACTGCACACACATGTAGCCTAGGTCTGCTGTGGTTCGTGTTGATTGGTTGTGTGTTTACCTTGTATTCCACTTCCTGAACATATTCCATCAATCGTCTCTGATCAAACTGACTGACAGCGTGCAAAGATGGTATGGTGTTCATCATCATCATCATCCGGTGTGGCACATGTACGTGTTCTCCAACAGACCACCAACAGCAACTCAGTCTGTAGTGAGTGACTACGATTAAGTCCAGACTGCGCCTGCAGTAGTAGGAGTACAATTGGATACATATTATTAAACAACATGGAAACATTGACCATCACTTGAGACACAAGTACTTTGTTTTTATATTAAACTACTAGTATATTTCTACTTCATGCACATTTGCTCTGAGTCAGCAAGCAGCCAATGCAATGTATGGCATCATTCATTTCATATACATGTCTTTCTCTTCTTTGTGGCTGTCAGATCACAGATGCAACAGAGTCTTCTGAAAGTGATGACGAGTTTACTTTAATTTTGGAGCCCTGCCCAAGTTCTGACATTGAAGAGTTGTTTATGCCTGCAGACAGAGGTGTAGCCTTAAGACAGTGATGCATTTCAGATTGGAAACAAAACAGAAGATGGCTATACTCACGTACGTTTCACTTGTTATGGAGGGACTGTTAGAGGCTACATTATTGCACTATTGTCCATCTCCATCCAATGTACGGCAAGATGGAAATGCATTTAGGGTGAATGAGGAAGATGGAGGAGGACTCAGATGTGCAACTCCAATAGGTAATTGAAAGAGAAAGGAAGATGGTGTTGGTTTTGAAGTTTGAGTCAGAAAGACAGATACACACAAATAAGGAAGGGAGAAAAAAAGGAAGGGAGAATGTAACAATTTCAAAGCCTAGTTGTCAGGGAAGAGGAGCTCGTCCTCAAACCCTGGTGGTTCTTCTGACTGAAGTAGGTCCTTGTTGCATTCAAAAAAGTACTTAATTGGGTAAATTAATCCTGTAGACGTTGGTATTCTTAAGCTGGTATTTATTAGTTAAAATAGGTAAAAGGGAGGTAAGAAGGAGTAAGGGAGAAGGCATGAAGGAGGCCCCACCGGGAGCAGCATCCAGCTGCTCAGCCCACTCAATCAAACTGACCACACATTCAAACCATGCACACAGGAACATTCCAATGACATCACACACACACAGGCTGAGCAGCAGGGAAAGAGATGATCAGGATATAACACATCTCCCTCTTTTAAAACAATGAAAACAAAAGAGAGAGGATGTAACTAAATACAGTAAGTCCTGATGATGACAAAAACAGGATTTCAAATAACAGTCAACATAGGAAATGAATAACTGTAAATAATATCACGAAATAAACAGTCAACATAGAAAATGAATAACTGTAAATAATATCATGAAATAGCAATGAATCATCATGAAAGATACATAGAGAGGAAAAATATCTTTTCGCACCAAACCAGGAATAATATCTTCTGGCACCAAACGGAGAGAGAAATCACATACAACCATCCCCCATCTCAAAGAAAAAGACAAAATATTACCAAAAGCCATGCAAGGGAATCAAACTAAACAAAATAGCGTCCCAATAGAATAACAAATTTAGGACGTAGGAGTTACCACGCTGTCCAAAACCACTTAAATAAAGTATAAGGAACAGAACGCATAACACCTAGTGCAAGGGTACATGGCTACCTAACGACTCTCAATAACTGAACACCTCTAGTAGAATAGAGCACTTGCGTGGTTCAGATAAATAAAACAAGAATAAACAGAACTGAGGACTCATCCTCATAAGATTTGATAAACAAATGGAGCACCTCAAACTATGAGCACTAATGTGGCTCCGCAACAAATTCAAAAATACAAACTAGCATTGAACTCCTGAAAGATCAACAAAATACCCACTGGCATTGAACTCCTCAGAGTTTAAGTAAATACACACCAACATTGAACTCCTCAAAGTTCAAGAAAATACACACTAACATTGAACTCCTTAAAGTTCAAGCAATAAATGTAGACGCAGTAAAACGTGAACTCCTCTATCTAAAATAGAGCACTGTTAAATAAGTGGTTCATCAAAAATCAGTACAATAAATCTCAACACTTAATGAACACCTCAAATTAAATGAGCACAAATGTGGTTCATTAACATCAATAAATTCAAACCTTGACAGAATTCAGCATAGTAAACCTGACCCTTAAAATCAACCTTTAGAGAAAACAGTATAAATAAATTAATTCATCTATTTCAACACATAGCAGTTCCAAGTAGTATGAGCAAATAAGTAAATCACTCAGAACACATGTAAACCAATACCTCAATTTCAGTGCATAACAATTCTATAAATCACTTAAAACAAAACATGTATATCAATTTATATATAAGTAGAGACTGATTGAAAATAAGAAACTAAAATAATAAAAGTAGTCACCGTTGTCATATCAGATGTTGTGAATTTGCGAGACCTGAATCGAAAAACAGTACCTTGTCTCTTGAAATATAAAAGAAAACATCTCAGGGACTGCAGGGTTTAAAAACAACATAGCGTGCCAGTCGCTGTGACACGATGAAGAAAACGATGGCAGAAACCCACAAAAGCCAGAAATGGAAACGTTTTATCCACGATCACTTCAGCGCATTAAGAACTCATCAGTGTCCTTCACATCAGGAAGCGCTTGATTAAGAACGACAGCACGCAACAAACATCAGTCACGTCTTCGCCCGATGGCTTATGGCGAAAATGCGCTTCAACAAAGGCAGTGACTCATCAGCGGTGACTCATCGGGTGACGTCAGAAGCAGAGCGCGAGGAGAGCTTCACATCGCCAACTCCACAGAACCTTCTGAAGACGTCATCACACAGCGTGAAGCAGAGGAAGAGAAAGGATCGCTGCAGACCAACTGACAGCTCAACCGCCATCTCCAAACAGGACGGTGAGTGTCAGGGATTTATGTGAAAAGGATTGCCCCAGCTCCGCAAGTTGGGCGCGCTGACACCTGTCAAGTTGATCTCATTGGCACACAGTTTCCTCCTAAACGCTGCTCCAATTAACTACTAATTTTAATGAAAACGGAAGTTTTATAATGAAGTCTTAGAGTGGAAGAAAAAAAAAAAATCGCACTCTGCACACCATGCTTGCAGACAGTTTATACGAACACCGCTCATCTGTTCAACAGTCACAATCCTCTTGGAAATAGCGCAGTAATAGGTTTCAATAATCTTCAAAGTTTATAAAGTGAACAGCCGCCTCATATAAATTACTGAAAGGTTGACATCTTTGCTCTTGCAATATAACTTTGCTCTTGCAATATAAATAGACGTTTAAGTTGCTGAAGGGTTCATATCTTTGCCCTTGAAACGTAAATAGTCGTTTTAAATTGGGCTCTGAATATCTTGAGGAAATATATTTACGTTTTCCACCGTTTCTCTCTGACCACAGTCATAAATTGAAATTTTGACGCTCTTGCCAATGACTCTGCCAATTTAAAATTCAATACACTCCATACAGACCAACGCTTGAAACATACCTTTATAGATGTTTCCTGTAGGCTGTCAGATGTGACATGACACCGGTGGGGCATCAAAAGCGTTGACAGTCTTCTTTTAAAAGCTTTACTTTCTATCTTTGTAGTTTCATTTTTCAAATCCAGTTCCTGCACACGCAGTTCTTTCCGTCTCGTCGCCATTGTTGCATTCAAAAAAGTACTTAATTGGGTAAATTAATCCTGTAGACGTTGGTATTCTTAAGCTGGTATTTATTAGTTAAAATAGGTAAAAGGGAGGTAAGAAGGAGTAAGGGAGAAGGCATGAAGGAGGCCCCACCGGGAGCAGCATCCAGCTGCTCAGCCCACTCAATCAAACTGACCACACATTCAAACCATGCACACAGGAACATTCCAATGACATCACACACACACAGGCTGAGCAGCAGGGAAAGAGATGATCAGGATATAACAGTCCTGTAACCCACTACTTATTTCTTCCAACTCGCTCTCCTCTTCCAGCTCTGATTCACGTACTTTGTAGTCTGGTGGTATCAAGTGCTGATTCATTTTGATCATGGTTAACCTCTCCACGCTTTTGGGCGAGAGACTGGTCCTTTTCACAGTCACAATGGCACCAGCAGCACTGAAAACACGCTCAGATGGTACACTTGCAACAGGACAAGCTAGATACTTTATCGCCAGCCTGCTGAGCACTGGCCATTGGCTTCTTGTCCTATACCAATACACCAATGGGCTTTGTACCATGAACACCTCTGTTGTGTCATCCAGATAGGCCTGGACCATCCGCTCAATGTTCATTGGTGCTCGGGTTTGCTCGTCCTCTTTTTGCTTTGCGACAGCAACGGACTTACCCATCTCTTTCTGTAGAAACCAAGCAGCTATTTTTTTGCTTGTGTCTGATGAATCAGATCCTGTTGGTGCGGTTGTTGTTATTGTTTGTGTTGGTGACTGCTAGGAAGCAAACGCACTGCTCGCATGCTGTGAAGAAGAACTTGACTCTGTAGGATGCTCAGTAGTACTTGCACTGTCCTGGGCTGGCACTGGCAGGCCTTAATTGAGAGCCGTTCGTTTTCTAAATCAGTGGCTTCCTCGGCTATTACAGTTTTGTACTTGGAAATATCCCCTTCTGAAAAAGGAATTACTGCATTACTGTTCACAAATAATTTGTACCGTGGATCCAAAATTGTGGCAGTAATGTAATGTTGATGTGACACAACCTTATTTTGAATCCTTGTATTCTCAGATAAGCGG
Source organism: Lissotriton vulgaris (assembly GCF_964263255.1). Taxonomy (NCBI): domain Eukaryota; kingdom Metazoa; phylum Chordata; class Amphibia; order Caudata; family Salamandridae; genus Lissotriton; species Lissotriton vulgaris. The sequence goes on along the minus strand of NC_141693.1, from coordinate 532,523,909 downwards.
CCGGCTAAGGACTTCGCCAAATTTCATGCTTCAAGTTTTCCTTCAAGACCTTCGTATGTTTTAGACACCTCCTTCAGCTCTTGCTCTAGCATGTACAACAATGGGATAGCTTGGCTCATAGTACAGTCCTCCCTGTTGACAGCACGTGTGAAGACCTCAAAAGGAAGTAGCATCTCTGTCAGGCATTTAATGAGGTCCCATTGTGACATCTCAACTGTCATGGCTTTAATAACAATTGGATCCCCTGATCTTCTTGACATTGTCATGACATAAGCATTAAGTGGTATGTACTGCTCAAACAGCCGATCAAGCATGTAATAAGTAGAGTACCAACGTGTTGGTACCTCCTGGATGAGTGCTTTGACTGGCATTTTATACTCATGTTGAATGACCTGTAGCTGCTTCCGGCTTTAAAAGAATGATTGAAATGCGTGAAGATTCTTCTGTAAATGGTCAGTAAGTTGCTGACTTTGCTTTCATTTTTCAGAAAGTCTTGAACCACAATGTTAATGCAGTGTGCCAAACACGGGACCCTGAAATAGCGACCATCTTCCATGTCCTTAACTACATTACTGCAATTGTCGGTGGCAACAAAACCAATATTGAGGCCTCTTGGTCGCAGCCATTCAAAGACCTTGCTGTTGAACTCATCCAAAATGTTTGCAGCAGTATGCGATTTCTCCATAGCAAACATGGCTACAGTAGCATGTCTGCGAGTATCATTAAAAATCTCAGTAATTTCAATGCCTGTAGATATCTTGTCTCTAACACCTGAAAAAGAGATCCATGTAATCAGTGGCTGGACAACTGGTCCACATGTCTGTTGTCAGGTGGATACTACGCACAGCACTCTGCTGCAAGGCTTTTCCAAGCAATTCCAGCACGTCATGGTGTAGTGCTGGAACAGCAACTCTGGCAAAATAGTACCGGCTGGGAACATTCCATTTTGGGCAGAGGGCTGTCACAAATTCCAGGAAACCCACCCCTTCAACAAAAGAAAAAGGGAGAAGGTCCAGAGCTAACATTTTAGCAAGCTTAGCATTGTACAAACGTGGTGCCACATAGATGTTGCTTATGCAGAGGATGTGGGATCTACCACTGCAGTGCTGGGGAGTCGGAGAGGGGTACTTAGTGTACCACTACCAGATAGAGTGTCTCCCTCTTCTTCCTGTTCGACTTGTGGACCTTCTACTGCTTCCCCACCAACATTAATGGTTCCTGCTTTTATGATACGTAGGTGGTCCTCCCACTTGATTGCGTGGTGTTTTTTCATATGGTTCATTTGGCCTCCGGTACCATAGTTTGTACCAAGCTTACCACAACTAACAGAGGAATGACAAATGTAGCATATAGCAATGTTCTCCTCATTTGCGCTAACTGTAAAGAAGTCCCAAACTGGGGAGTTTAACTTTTGTCTCCTGCTAGAGGTGCCACTTCCAATGCCAGATGAACTGGAGGTTGTGGGGATAATTTCACTATGTGGCTGCGCAGTAGTACCACTACCTACTTCTGCTGAGGTGGAACTTGTGCTGGATGTAGGACGCTGCCGGCTGTGTGCAAATGCAAAAATGGAAGCTGGAGGTAGTTTTGGTGTGGCCCATGTTGGTGGTATGCGTGCTACATCCCTAGTCGCAGCCATTCTTGATAGGGTTAAAATGTTTGTCTCCATGTCCTCAGGGCCAGGAGTAATGCTTATGATGACTAGGTCTGACTCATCATCAATCAATCAATCAATCAATCAAGGCATTTATATAGCGCGCTACTCACCCGGAGGGTCTTAAGGCGCTTGGGAAGGGGAGGTCCGCTACTGCTCGAACAGCCAGGTCTTGAGCTGCTTCCTGAAGGCGAGGTGGTCTTGGGTCAGGCGGAGGTGGGTGGGGAGGGAGTTCCACGTCTTGGCAGCCAGGTAGGAGAAGGACCTCCCTCCTGTGGTGGCTCTGCGGATGCGGGGAACGATGGCGAGGGCGCGGTTGGTCGATCGAAGCTGGCGTGTGGGAGTGTAGAAGTTGAGGTGATCGTTGAGGTATCCTGGGCCTTGATTGCGTAGGGCTTTGTGTGCGTGGGTGAGGAGTCGGAACGTGATCCTCTTGTTGACCGGGAGCCAGTGCAGGTCTCTCAGGTGTCCGGAGATGTGGCTGTGTCGGGGGATGTCCAGGATGAGTCTTGCTGAGGCGTTCTGGATCCGCTGGAGTCTCTTCTGGAGTTTGGCAGTGGTTCCGGCGTAGAGGGAGTTGCCGTAGTCCAGTTGGCTGGTGACGAGTGCCTGGGTGACCGTCTTCCTGGTCTCGGTGGGGATCCACAGGAAGATCTTCCATAGCATGCGCAGGATGTTGAAGCATGACGAGGAGACAGCGTTGACTAGTCTGGTCATGGAGAGGGAGGAGTCCAGGATGAAGCCCAGGTTGCGTGCGTGGTCTGTTGGTTTGGGTGCGCTGCCCAGGGCGGGGGGCCACCAGGAGTCGTCCCAGGAGGAGGGTGATTATCCCAGGATGAGGACTTCCGTCTTGTCTGAGTTCAGTTTCAGGCAGCAGTTCATCATCCACTCGGCGACGTCTTTTATCCCTTCGTGTAGGTTGGTTCTGGCGGTGGCGGGGTCGTTGGTGAGGGAGAGGATCAGCTGGGTGTCGTCAGCGTAGGAGAGGATGTTGAGGTTGTGTTGGCGTGTGATGGCCGCCAGGGGGCTCATGTAGACATTGAAGAGGGTGGGGCTGAGAGAGGATCCTTGTGGAACGCCGCAGATGACTTCGGTGGCTTCTGATCTGAACAGGGGGAGGCGGACTCTCTGTGTCCTTCCAGCGAGGAAGGAGATGATCCATTCTAGTGCATTCTCTTGGATTCCGACGTTGCTGAGGTGCTGCACTAGGGTGCGGTGACAGACAGTGTTGAATGCCGCGGAGAGGTCCAGGAGGATGAGGGCCGCTGTTTCCCCGTTGTCGAGCAGGGCTCAATCAGTTCACCATCATTATCCGGCTGCTCAACATCGCACTCCATAAGTGGTAGGCTTCCTGGAACCTTCCTTTTCCCTAGCCTGGTCTTCTTGGGATGTCTCTCCCTCTCATGCTCAGATTGTTGTGGCTCCCAATTGAGATCAAGATCATCAGAAGGGATGCTTGGCGAAGAACTCGATGGACTAACCCTCCTTTTACGTGGTGGGGATTTGGAAAACAATAGATCTCCTGCATGAGGTGCTGCCTCTTCTTGCTCTGCATCAGGCTCAATTTCCTGAACTGCCCCGACTTCGGGAGGAACAACAACTACTATTGCCGGTGGTGGTTCTTGAACAACAACTATTGCAGGCGATGGTTGTGGTTGTTGTTTTCATTGAACATCTACTATTGCGGGCAGTGGTTGTGGAACAACTACTATTGCAGGCGGTGGTTGTGGTTGTTCTTTTCATTGAGCTTCTACTATTGCGGGCGGTGGTTGTTGAACAACTACTATTGCGGGCGGTGGCTCAGGTTGAACATCTACTATTGCGGGCGCTGGTTGTTGTTCACCACTTTTCTGCTGTGTTCCCTCTTGCGTGGAATGTGTACTACTTTGAGATAGCGATAAGTTCAGGTCAGGCTCAGTATCACTGCTTTCCACCATTAGGCTGGCTACCTCTTCCCCACTCATCTGCTTGGGCCTGGGTTGGTGGCTTGGGCACACTGAGGCGGAGGTGCTGGCCCCAGCTTGGACGCCGGTCACTGCTGCTGCAGGCGTACTTTTTTTTCCCAAAAAAGGTTTTCGGGTCAACACCAGACTTAAGTGTCACTTCCTTCTTCTGTTCTTCCTTCTTCTCAGCAACTTTTATGGTCTTGGAGGACCTGGTACCTGATTTCTTTGGGCCCATCTTCTTCAGATGTCAGCAGCAGCACTCAGTTGCTCAAGTTGCTGAGAATGATGTCTGGTCAGGTTAATCACACCACACGTGACGTAGTACAGAAGGACGTCCGTCTGGCAGTAGAACAGGCGATGAATGTTGACAGACACCTCCTCTTCAGTCTTTTGTGCATCTACAAGCAAAGAAGGCCGAACAACATCAGTCGAATGTGGATTTTTTTAGCTTTAATTTTAATTACTACTAGAAGTATTAGTACAACCAGTAAGAGTAAGAATAGCAAAGAACTAAAATGCAAATGTAATGGAAGTGGAACTTGTTTATCCTTAATTTGTGCATCATTTTGGATGGATGCAGCATCAGTGACCTGCAGCAGATAGCAATCCTGGACTCATCACTCTCTATGAACAGACAAGTCAACGCAGTCTCATCTTCATGCTTCAACATCCTCCGCATGCTCAAAAAAACATTTCGCTGGATCCCCACCGAAACCAGAAAAACAGTTACCCATGCACTGGTCACAAGTCGCCTGGACTACGGAAACACCCTATACGGCGGTATCACCGCAAAACTCCAGAAAAAACTCCAACGCATCCAGAACGCATCAGCCAGACTCATACTAGACATCCCGCGCAAAGACCATATCTCCAGCCACCTGAAAAACCTCCACTGGCTCCCCGTCAACAAGAGGATTACTTTCCGCCTCCTAACCCACGCTCACAAAGCACTCTACGAACTTGGACCCGAATGCCTCAACAAACGACTTTCCTTCTACACCCCCCCTCGCCAGCCACGATCTTCCAACCAAGCCCTTGCTACCATCCCTCGCATCAATAAAACCACCATGGGAGGTAGATCCTTCTCCTACCTTGCAGCTAAAACCTGGAACTCACTCCCCACTCACCTACGCCTCACTCAGAACCACCTAACATTCAGAAAGCAACTTAAAACCTGGATATTCGACAAGTAATTCCCATCCCTTCCTCAAGCGCCTTGAGACCCTCTGGGTATGTAGCGCGCTATATAAATCTCTATGACTTGACTTGACTTGACTCGAACAGTAGTAATGGCAAGACACAGGCCAATTTGTCAAAAACAACACAGCACACTACTACTACCACCACAGCTCCACATGGGCACTTTCATCACAGGTACATGGGTAAAGGCCAGAAAACAATAAACTCAAGCAGGCCTATATCCCTCCCTATATGGCCCGAAAAAGGAGGATGCCTGCATCACAGCTTAATGCAAAAAAGAAAATCCCCATGGCTACAAGGTTTGAAAGTTACACAACAGCACAAATAACAAAGGCATTTAGAGTTTTCACCCAAACAGTTAACTACACCCCAAACACCACATTTGAAAATTCAATGCATTGCCACCCATGCCCTAAATGATGTTAAATTCAACAGACAAAATGGAAACCGCTACATCAAGCATCCCCGCTGACTATCTCTGGGACTATAGGCCTACTGGCAGAAAAAATCACACAAGTTTGTAGGCCTGCGGCAAAAAAACTAAACCAGGAGGAAAGGTCACACAAAATGGATGCCCCCACATGGCCTGGCCACCCCCAAAAACATGAAAAGAAAGAGAAGACAGACAATGCATTCCTATGGCAAAAGGACAATGCTTGGCTTGACAAAATGGCCACCAAGCCACCCACATGGTCAGGCCACCCTCAAACAACAAAGTACATAGAGGACAGAAACAGTAAGTGGTCCATGCTCCGAAAACTACAAGCAAATGACAACCTGGGGAGTTTCTTTTAGCAAAATGAACAGCATCTACATTTTCGGGAACGTTTTAGGCAACTCCAGAGTGTTCGGCAGCGCGAACTGTACAAAACACCGTTATTGCATGCCCGAGCACGCACATTGAGCGTGCGAAGAAGACAAAAACTGTAAGGTCGCGTTGTAGCACTGTGCAAAGTTACCAAAACTACGCAAGCTGAATTCTAGGGTTACCTAGTGCGCAGAAAAAGCCATATTATTCAACACACACCCGAAACCTGCAATTCAAAACCAAAAACACATTTTGCTAATTAATCCAAAGCCATCCATGACCTACATGATGTTACACTTACAACTTAAACACCCCTATAACAGTTGAACAACTTTCATGCACCCATGATGAGGACTCTTGGGACTACTGACAGAGTAGGCCACAAACTTGGAGGCCTATGGCAAAAACACAGTGGCTACAAACACAAAATGGCCACCACCACCTGGCCAAGTCACCCACAGAAAGTAAATGAACTCAAGCAGGCCTACACTAACTACATGAACTACTAGGGCTACCTAATTTTACTAAAAAAAATTTAATTCCACTACAACAGAGTATGCAATTAAATCCAATGCCATCCATGATGTTTTACAGACACAACAGAAACATGGGTGGACCCTAGGGTACCTCTAGGCCTACTAGATGAAATTTCAAACACATACAACTTGGCCCCTCATGAAAGTTCAGGCCTCCCTCAATAATAATTTTTAAGAAAGATTGAGAAGCACAGAAAACTGTAGTTAAAAAAAAACCAAACAAACATTTACAGTACACCAATTCTCAATTCTCAAACTTACTTGTAAAAGAAAAGTTCAAATCCAAAATTCCTCAATAAATCTAATTAAATGCTGTGATGCAGCAGACAAACACAAACAGTGATCCTTCCAGCTCCAATTCCAAATGAAAGTGAACACCACATAGACAAAGCAATGGGAGGAGCCTGGTGGACAGGAACAGGAAGTTGGAGACTCAGGGGCACTTCCTTTTTCTTGAAAAAAAGAGTAGAAACAAAAAGAGGACTCCTAGCCCAAATCAATACAGCCAAATCACAATCAGAGGGGTTAAATGAACATTTTCGAGAAGATTTTAACATGCTCGAGAGATATTCTGTGCCAGATTCCAGTTTCTGCGTGTTCGGAAACGCGATCTTACCAACATGGCGCTGCAAGAAGGATCGCGCGTCCCAATGACATATTCGCGCGTCCGAATGACGTAATCGCGTTCTCAAAGTCGCATGGGATTGTGCAGCCGGATTCCAAACATCGTAGCAAACGCGACCGGGAGAGAAAAGCGAGAAAGCGAACGCAGAACCACGGTAAGTCATTACCACGCACGCGAGAATGCTATTGAGCGCGCGAGGAAGAAAAACTACCACGCTACGCTGTAGATTGCAAAGTAGTCGACAGCTTCACGCTCGCCGCAAAGTGCGAAGTTGCCGAAAATTCGCAAACTCCGCGAACGGAGCGTAGTTCTCCGCCCAGGGTTATAATAAACCCTTAAAAATAATTTAAACTCTTCTTATTGACTAAATTTAGAATTAAGATTTGTGATTTTGATTTATGTGATGACTAGCTCTTGATTTGACATAAACGACAGGCAGGATCTGTCGCACATGTTCTTAGCTGCGGAGAAAGAGAAAAGAAGAGCTGCCATCAAAGAAGTGAGGATATGCCTTGTGTGTGAGACAATAAACCATATTATTTAAATTGATTGTCCCTCCAGCAATTGTAAAGTGCTAACTTCGATGTCCTCTTAGCATGTGCACAGTAAACTGAACATTTGTAGTATGTAATCATATTAAGGCCTTGAAAGAAAAGACTCGAATTAACATATTGGAATGAAATAAGTTAACAAAACTGCTGATGTCAATTTAAATGTTGACTTTAAACATTAGGGCTAAGAGACCTGTTTTTATGTTTAAACAGTTTTTTTGCACAAGCTGTTTCTTTTTCTTGCCTACAGCAGATGCTGTAATTTTCCAGATGCCTTATTTTAGCTAGAGAATAGGCCTTTGTTATGTATTATAAAACTGATAGTGAGGTTCTCACCAGAAGGAGAGGAGATGGCAGGAGGAGCAGCTCATGTGAAGAACTTTCTGAACTACAAAATCTGTTCAAAGTAACAAACCAAGGACATGTTTATATATTCAAGTGTCAAAACATGAGAAACTGAGGAGTTTGCCTGCTTCCAGAGTTTGCTGAAGAATGATTGGTTGGCAAGAGTTGGAATTGAAAAATTGTTGCCTTTATTGTTTTGATGAATTATATTAATGTGTGTTCCTTAAACTAGGTATGGAGGGCTTGCGGCAGAACTTAGGAAACAGATCTAAGAGATGCATGCTGACATTGAGCTGAGAATTCCCTTCCAGCCTCTGCTAATCTCCACTGCTTAAATGCAAGGCTTCATGCCCGTGCATTCTTGTTTTCTCATCAGAACCATTTAATTGAGTTTCTGAAACTGACACCTTACCTTGTTTGCTGAAATTAAATGCCCTTTCATGCCCAAACTTCATTAATATAAATCAGGGATTTTTTTTATGGCACACAGTTGATGCATATTCTGTATTCTATTTGAAATTCTGACTAATGTGCTATTCTATCTGATTCCAAAATATAACTTCTGGATTATTGGAATTTGTAACAATCATGACCTAATTAAAAAAAATTCGACTTAAGGATTTGATATGAATTAATTATGTTAATAACCCCTTCAAACTCTCACTAAATCTATGTGCTCATTCCTGTGAAGTCCTAACTAGACACAGGCACATCGTGAACCCTCCACTTTAGCAGGTTCAGAGGGGGTGGTATTCTTTATGGGTCTATTCTGTATGCAATGGGGCAGACAAAAGCTCATATTGACAAATACTGCACCAATAAAAGAGCAGAAGGAGAAAGGATAAATGACAGCTGGGTAAATAATGAGTGGGTGCAAGGATGAGTGAATGATAGCTGGATGGGCAGATGAAAGGGTGGCAAAGTAAATGGATGGGTGGATGGATGAGTGAGTGAATGAATAGGTTGATGGAAAGGTGAAAGGATAGCAAAGTAAAGGGATGGGTGGATGGACGAGTAAGTGAATGGATAGGATGATGGACAGGTGAAAGGATCTCAGAGTAAAGGGATGGATAGGTGGATGGACTGGTGAAATGATGGCAGAGTAAATTGATGGATTGATTAACGGATGCATGGATAGATGAAATGAATTCATAGGTGGATGGACTGTTGAAAGGATGGCAGGCTAAAGGGGTGGATGGATGAGTGAATGAAAAGATGAGTGAATGGATGGTAGAGTGGATGGATGATGGATGAATGGCAGGGTAGATGGATGGTAGGTTGGATGGATGGATGGTAGTGTGGAGGGGCGGTTGGATGACAGTGTGGGTGGATGGAAAGATGTCAAAGTGAATGAATGGATGGATGGTTGAATAGCAGAGTGTTTGGATTTATTGATGAATGGCAGAGTGAATGAATGGTAGGATGGATGGATAGCAGAGTGGATGGATTGATGAATGCCAGAGTTTATCGATGGATGGATGGATGAACCGATGAGTTGATGAATGAATGGAAAAGTGATTGACAGAGGGGATGGATGGCAGGGTGAATGCATGAGAGAATGGATGGCTGAATAGTGGATAGCACAGTGGACTAATGAATGGCAGAGTGGATGAATGGATGGTAGGATAGCAGAGTGGATGGATTGATGGATAAATGGCAGAGTGGATATATGGTAAAATGGATGGATTGAAGAGTTGAATGAATGGCTGGATGGGTTGAGGATAAATCCATGAGTGGATATCAGGGTGAATAGATGGCAGAGTGAATGAATCGATAGATGACACAGTGGGTGGATAGATGGATGAATAGCAGAGTGAATGGAGGGATAGTAAAGTGGATGGATGGATGGTTGGCAGAGTGGGTGGATGGCAGGTTGGGTAGATGGATGAAGTGGAGGAATCAATGAAATAGGGAAAGATTAAATGATGGATGAAAGAATGAATGGAATGGTAAAAGAATGAATGGATAGAAGAGACCAGAAACCTGTTCTAGGGACAGTGGCATAACAAGGGGAGATGATCTGCGCTGGGCAGCACAGTTTTTGGGGTGGCAGCCTCCTTCCACACTTACCTGCCATCTTGGGAAGGCAATCCCCAGCTCACCCGCCAATCTACAATGCAGTCATTGCAGGGCGGCAATCAGCGGAATCTCACCAGTACCCCGTGCTCTTCAATGCGCCTGCAGACAGGACGGCCAAAGGGCTAGCTACACCACTGTCTAGGGAGGGTTCAGCTCATTTTCTTCACTTGCGTGGTGGCATCAATGCTTTAGTTCAAAGTGGAGGATATTTGAATTTTCAACCTACTCCCTTGACTAGACTTCACTATTCATGGTAGTTGATGTAAATGATAGGTCAGTGGCGGTTGGCATGACTAGCGGGTGACAGCGTGTGGATGGGGAACGGGGTGTGAGCACGAGGTAGCACAATTAAAAGAGAAAACAATTACACACTTACCTCGCCGCCGGTCCCGCTGCCCGTCTCTGCTCCTTGCTCCTGCTCTCCTCCTGGGGCAGGAAGCTAGGCTCCCCTAACCAATCACAACGCTGCAAATGCAGCATTGTGATTAGTAATCACCCTCTCTCACCTGACCAATCACAACGCTGCAATGTAGTATTGTGATTGGTTTTGAGCGTCCTGGTTCAACTAGGGAATGGGGACTTGGGCTTGTTCTCCATGCAGGCTGTAATGCAGCCTGCTTGGAGAATGGGAAAAGTGTGCATGACTGGTTGGGCAACCCAAGAGGGTAGGCCAAAGAGTTATTGCACACTTAGAAGTGGGCAAATCAATCTTCTACTGCCCTGCTCTGTGAGCAGAGCAGCCCGCCTACCCACCTGCCTGCAAAGAAAGGAAAGATAAAATGATAATCACTAAAAGTGATTATCATTTTAAATTATGGCAAAGGTCCATAAAACTAATGGTGGGGGTTATTTGATGATTACACAACAATAATTGAGATACAAGAATCTCCACTCCAGCACCACTAATCTCTCCTAGAGTAACCATTTCATCTAAACAAAAAGGTGAAACATTGGAGCTAAATCTGTTGAGGATCTTAGAAGTATTTTAAAGTGACCATCAATCAAAGAAATTCATGCACCTAAAATGAAAGCCCCAGAAAGAATCATTGCTAAAATGAAGGACTTCTGTACACATCATGTTGGATATTTTGATTCCAAGCTCTTTATTTCATTTTGCTAAAAGTTCCTATGTGAAACCATGTGGATTAACTTATTCAGGAATATGATATAATTTACCTAGGCCAAGAAAAGGTGTCTTGAAGATGCCGTAAACTATCTCAAGAGAGTTGGGTCTTGCCTGATCCAACTAAGGCTTCAAAAGACTTTTATCTGTTGAAAAATAATGACATGGCTAGAACATTTTTAGCTGAGGAGGTTTTTGATTTCCTATCTGGATTTGATTGTTTATTGTGACAAAAAAATCTGAAAATCGCCATCATTTCATTTTTTTAAATGCATCTCGTTCAAGACTGAGGTCCATAATGTAGCTGTGTTGTAAAGAAACAAATGAATTAATTTCTGTAATATTAATCACAATAAAATTGATTTTATGCAATGCACTCATTTAAACAGTTTTATGGATATTTGGATTATTTGATTGCTGCGAATGGGTCAACATATGATTCCTTAAACATAAATTTAGTAATAGAAATGTCATAAACATTCAGCTGAGCAGCACTATTCCGTTGTATTAAATAATTGGCAAATGCAACTGGATCGTACAGCCTGTTATTGGGAAGGGCTTGTTCTCAGTTTTCAATATCCAACTTAATCTTTGGTAATTGTTTTCTCTTTCATCATCTTCACCATATCTATGTACTAATTAAACTATTTAATACATTAAAAGGTATTTTGTCATTTACTTGGCATTTTGGTAATTAAAAAAAAATAGTTGTGTCAGAATTGACAATCTGACTAACACAATCTAACCTTTAATAGAAAGGGTGAGATTTTGTCGCCTTTCAAACTTCATTTGTATTTTGATTAATGTTGCTAAGTAATTCAATTGATACAGGTACTTGTAGCTAGTGATAGTATAGAAGACAACTTATCTCGAAAAGTGATGAGGGTTATAGTTCGTGTGCAGACTCAATGGGAGCTTATTTATAGAAGCATTTATTAAAATAATTTTGTTTTTGATGATGAATCCTATAACTAGACATCTGAGATAACTGGTCCATGTTTGTCCAGTAATACTATTTTCTGCACTCCAATACAGAGAGTCATCAAAAACCTTTTTTCGCCCCCATGTGAAATGGGTGACATAATCTTATTATTTATACAAAGTTGAATCACTAACGTCTCAATAAATAAGGCAAATAAAACCGGGAACATGGACAGCCTTGTCACATTAATCTTGTGACTGAAACTTCCCCTAACTGTTGGGAGGTGATTATAATAATCACAGAAGCTTTAGAATATAATTTTATTGATATTTCTATAAACTATGTAGGAAGGCTCAGCGTTTCTAAAACAACAGAAAAAACCTTCCAATTTACCAGATCAAAATCATTCCGGTGTCAACCATGATCAGTGCAGCTTCGTGAAAGTTGGAAGAAGAGTAATCTAAAGCTTCGATCATATAGATTAGTTTGCAGTGGCCTGCCTATTGTTTAAAAAATCAGCCTGATATGGGTATATCAGAACCTGGGCAACTTCAGTAAATCAGTGGCTAATATTTTGGCAAGTCATTTATTGTCTGTGTTTCACTGACTAATAGATTGATATGAACCGAGTTCTTGCGGGCTTTTATCTTTTTTTTAAAAGCTAACAAAGATTTCCTCATAAAATGAGTTGGAACTAGAGCCTTCCTTCATTAGATCGGTATAAAGTTCACAAAACATATCCTTCATATTTTTTTTAAAATCTTTTTATTGAAATGTTTTACAATTATGTACAGGGCACGGCAATATTAATGGAAAAAAAATGCATCACATTGAGAAAAAACAACAGATAAAGCAACGACAGGCATAATAAAGAAAGCAACATCCCGTTAGGGCAAAGGAGTAAAATAATTTGATCCAAAATATTATTCCAAATTGTATAACCTAAGGCTAATCAAACAGAGTTACCCTTCTCTAATGTTTCCATAGAATCAATTATATCTCTCACATTATCACCAACATAACAGTTTATATCTAATATGTGATCCTCATTTAACGGAATTTCAGGCAAATCTCAATTTTAAGCTATTAGATCATCTTTCCACCGCGTAATAGGGTCCCATATTATCTTGCCCAGCTTCCTCCCCCTTTTTCCCTTCCTTGCATAGATCTCTTTCTCCACATTATATGTTGTTATTAACTTAGCCAACCATTTATGGAAGGTAGGTGGTATAGGGTCAGTCCATGCCGAGGCTATGCATAATCTCATAACAGATATTGCAACAAATAAAAATTCCCTCCCGCTAAATGATCGTACGTCCTCCAGATTAACTCCTAGTAATATAGTTCCGGGGGTTAACACAATTTCAGTTCCTAAAATATTGTTTATGAAGCGTTCAATATCTTTTTTTAATAAATCTAGATGAGGGCACGTTGCGAGTACATGTTGTAAGTTGGCATCAAAGCTTCCACACCTATAGCACTTAATACCCACTGTGCCTCCCCATTGTACTATTTTAGCGGGCGTATAATATAAGTGATGTATCGTTTTATAATGTTGCGCCTGCAAGGGTGCTGAACATAACAAAGAATATCCCTTTTCTAGAGAGATACCAAAACTGTCACAGCTTATATTAAGATTATCCTTCCATTTTTCGCTCCATTTTTGATGGTCGTCCTGTTTTGATTTTATCAGTTCAGCATAAAGCCTTTTAATTGTGCAATCTTCCCCTCTTTGAATTACTTCCATAATTGGATTGCGCCTGAACCCCAGAGCACCTCCTTTTTTGTTCAAGAGAAAACTTGTGATTTGTAGATATTTAAAGAATTGCCTAGTTTCTAGGTTAAATCTAGCTTGTAAATCTGAGAATTGAAAAATCCCCTGGTCCCCCTTTACATCCCCTATAGTTCTAATTCCCCTGTTTTCTCACTCAGCAAATATGAGCCCCGAAAAAATATCTTGTGGAAGATTTGGGTTATGTGAGAGTCTGGTGTACACATTGTATTTCCCCAAACCTATTCTTTTAGAGAAACTTTTCCAAATTTCATATGCTGCTATGAGCGTCTTAAACTTTGTCCTCTTGTAATAGCTAGCCTCTGTAAATTTCAACAAAACATCCTTCGCTTCCATTCCCAAAGTTAATCCATAAATTGCTAGTGTTCCAAATTTGCTCCACACTTCTGATTCTTCCCCTCCCAGCATGCCAATCATATTTTGTAGAGCAGCCGCCCAATAATAAGATTTTAAGTCTGGAACTCCCCAGCCTCCCCTTTCTCTCGGAAGTGTCATGAATCTAAGGGCTCTTCTTGTTTTCCCCTTTGCCCAGATAAATCTATTTATTATACACTCGAGTTTTTTGAATATTTTAACATCAAATAATAAAGGTATTGCTCTAAATAAATATAAAAATTTTGGGAGTATCAGCATTTTTATTATATTTGTCCGCCCCACTATTGACATATGCGAGTTATCCCACCTATCCAGGTCTTTCTCTACTTTCTTAATCAGAGGAATAATATTCTTTTCTACTAACACATCCAGATCTGCCAAGATAATAACCCCTAAATACATGCCTTCCTGCGTCACTCGATTGTCTATACATGGAGTAAATGAATTTTTTATTATCTGCGTTTTAGATGTATTTAATTTATACCCCGATATCTTTCCAAATTTCATCGCCTCGAATTCCAGATGTTCTATAGATTCAGAGGGATTTGGAGAAATTACAGCAATGTCATCTGCATAAGCTAAAATTTTACATTGCCCGATGAATGTTGTTAGGGGTACAATCATCTCAGATGTCTCTATTCTACGGATTAATGGATCCATGTATATAGCAAACAATAGCGGTGAGCAAGGGCACCCCTGTCTAGTACCTCTTTTATTTGGAATTGACCCGTATTTCCACCATTCACCCGTAAAGTTGCTACCGGATTTAAATAAAGAGTCTGTAAAGCTTTAATAAATCCTTGTTTAATGCCTGTTCTTTCCAGAGCATACCAAAGATAGCCCCAGGAGACCCGATCAAATGCTTTTTCTGCATCAAGTAACATTACTGCCATCGGGTCTCCTGTGACTGAAGTAACATCGAATAGAGTTATTACTTTGCGTATATGGTGGGTAGTTCCTCTCCCTGGTATAAAACCGTGTTGGCAACTACTGACTATTTTATCGATAACTCTTGCAAGCCTTGATGCCAATGCCTTGGAGAACACTTTTACGTCCGCATTCAGTAAAGTGATGGGTCTATAAGATCCTGGATCTTCCGGGGTTTTACCCTTTTTTTAATATTACTACCACCTCAGCACTCCCCCATGACTTAGGTGCTGATTTACCAAGCTGTGCCATTTGCATAACCTTCATTATCTCTTCTGCCAAGAGGTCCCAAAACACTTTGTAGAACTCTATAGGAATTTGATCAGGGCCCGCTGCTTTACCAGAGGGCAGATTCCGTATTGCCTCCTTAATTTCTTCTGTCTGCAAGACTCCCTCTAGTCCATCTGCTTCATCCTCCTCGATTGTATCTATAGGGATCTCTTGGAGATACTCCTTCATTTCCTCATTATCTCTTTGAGAATCTCGCCCCTCTAGTTCATCGTCGTACAACTTCTCATAAAAAGTCCTAAATACTTCCCTTATTTCATTCGACTCTGAGTGAACCGTACCCGATGTATCCCTAATTTCTCTAACTATACCCACAGCTTCTTGTTGCCTTGTCCGAGTAGCCAAGATTCTCCCCACTGACTCACTCAATTCATAACACTTCTCTCTTTTAGTATTGTAAATTTTCACTGCTTTACTAGCGATTTCGCCCTCTGCCTCACCTTTTGCTTTCACTAGTTCTGTCAAAGCCTTTTCCATATCCCCCCCCTTCAAAACACAGTTTTCTAAATTCTCCTCTGCCTTAAGAACCTTCTCAGCTAGCTCTAAATTCCTCAGCTGTATTTGTTTCCTTTTATAAGAATTATAACTCTTTGTTTCCCCCCGTACTCCAGCTTTGAAAGTATCCCAGACCACTCCCATTTCTGCTGTGTCCCTATTGAAAATAAAAAAATCAATAATCCATTTATTCATATGTTCTAGATATTTATCATCTTTTAGCAGCTCTCTTTCGAAGGTCCAGTTTGTATATTGTCTAGTGCTTATTTTTGTTGCCATTGTAAGTACTAAGGGGTTATGATCACTAAAGATCCGTGGCAGCCTTTCAATCTTTGAATTCGCTATAGTGGTACTTGAAACAAAAAAATAATCTAATCTTGCACATGTTCGGTGCGGAGCCAAGTAAAATGTAAAGCCTTTGTTGTCCAATCTCTTTTTCCCCCATACATCTGAGAGAGCATTGTTTAAGACTAAGCTATGTAGTGCCTGGTTGACTTTCTTTTTCCGGCCTTTGTATTTCCCAAAGGAACCCAATCCTAATCCATCTGCTCCATTTATATTAAGGTCACCTCCCAGTATAATTTTTGGTGCCCATGTTGCTAGCTCGACATCTAAGAATTGAAAAATCTCGGGGTCATCCTCTGTTGAGCCATAAACGGTTACAAACGTTATCCACTCTCCATCTATAAAACACTCAACCATGATCCATCTTCCCCATTTATCCTGTGCTTTCTTCCTAGTCAAAATATTATTATTTCTAGCTAAGATAGCTACCCCTCTTTTTTTGACCCCTTGGCTTGAGTGTACTAATAGATGAAATCCTAAATGACTAAGGAAGTGTGCTTGTGTTATCATAATATGTGTTTCTTGTATAAATACGAAATCCACATTCATTTGTTTCAAGGCTACCGCAATTTTTGCTCTTTTTTGGGGATCATTTAGACCGCATACATTCCATGTTACAGACCTAACACCCATGGTACACATTATCATATATCTTTTCCCGCCTACAATCTCTTCTGTACTCTAGCCATTTAATTATCCAACATATTATCAATACTCCATTGACGTTATTTCTTATATTGCCTCCTTTAAGTTTTCGCCACCCCACCTGTTCCCCCTTTCTTGAAAATGCCTTTTTTAAGCTCCGTCTCTCTGTTGTATATCCTGCCGTGCCCTGGTCCCCCCCTGAGTCCCACCCAGCTCCCCCTTCTCCCTCCCCCCCCTTCCCTTACTGGCAAATAGGTCAATCCTGACCTATGTGTGACAGCCGCACCCCCCCCAGGGGAGTTTCCCCCAGCCACTCCCCCTTAGTGCATCATTTTAAAAGATTTATTCATGTTATTCAAGAAAAAGCTCAATTATTTCTTTGTTATAGAAGCTACTTGTTTTAAGCTTTCTATGCGATCGGTTTGTATATTCCGTTCTCTGTGTGTTCTCTCTTCTCGGAGGAAAGTCAAATACTCTTGCGCAACTATTTCAGAGAAGAAGACTCTGAACTGGCCATTAAAGCCTACTTTGAGGCGAGAAGGGAACAGCAAATAAACTTCACAGCCTATATTCTGAAATGGTACTATAAGTTGCTGCATACGCCATCTTCTTTCCACTGTTGTGTGGCAAAAGTCCGGGCGGGCAAAAAAAGTTATGTCCTTATAAGTTCGTTTCTTCATGGGTTTAGCCTTCATAATTACTTCCTCTCTTAATAGATAGTTTCCCACATACACAAGGATTTCCCTTGCTCTTGGGCCCGCACTACCTTTTTTCTGTGTGAGGGGAAATCGGTGCGCACGTTGCACCTCTTTATCCCAGTCCCGTGTGTCCATCTCTGGGAAAGCGCCTTTCAGCAAATCTACAACAAAGGCTCTTATATCTCCTCCTTCCTTGCCTTCCTCCACTCCCAGCAGTCTTATGTTGTTTCTCCTCTGCCGATTTTCGAAGTCTTCCAGTTTCCAGAGTATGTCAGACTCTGTTTTCTCCTGCATCTGCCTAAATTCTTGCAGCTTTACCATCTCATCTTCCATTTTGCCGGTCCTCTGTTCAACCTCCGTCAATCTACCTGTAGCTTCAGCACACATTTCCTGTACTTTGTGGAGAGATCTCTGTATTTTTGTATTAGCCCGCTTGGCTCTTTGGCTCTCCAGCCGGGCTTCCCCTTGTATCTGTTGCATTGTGGAGAGTAAAAGGTCAAATTTATCTTTGTGCGGCTCTTCACGCTTTTGATGTTGATCCTTAATCTGCTCCTGTTGGTGCACCTCCTGCACCTCCTGCAGACTACCGCCTCTGGCCCCATCTTGCAAGCTATGCCATGTGTCTGTACCAAAACATATCCTTCAATTGCAAACAAAATATTTTATAAACTTTTAAGTGTAGTTACCACACTCCTCTGTGTTGTTGAGACTACCTAGAGCTAATAATAATTCTGTTTCCGAAATTAATTTAACTAAAGAATTTGTTGAGGAGAAATTCTAGCCACAAGTAATTGCTGTGGTGGGCTGGCTCTTAGAGCAGGGAGGGGGCGGATGGGACACAAACATACAAATAAACATTGACATCCATTCATTCATACATGGGCACACACAAACACACACACAGACCATATCCATTCCCAACACTCACTCCCATATATTCATACACACATGCACCAAACAAAAAAAAAATATCTCTTATCTGTGCAGCTCTGCCTTGGAGGTTCCAGGACGTTTGGGACTGTGCCCTTCAGCCAATGAGGGAAGGCAGCAGTCCCAACTCATCTCAAAGTGGGATGGGGTCAGTGAGAGTTGCTGCCCTCACTCCAACCCAATGCTGTGACAAGGTGTTGGCAATTAACTCCGCCCTGGGCACTTCCGGGCTTACAACTGAAGTGCTCAGGTCTGAGGCAATCAGTGACCCTCCCACTCTTCAGAGGGGGACAGTCTTGAGGTGCTTTATGAGGCTAAAGATGTCATGCATGCAGGAGCTGTAAAATCTTCAGCCGGGCAAAGTTCAGCTCAGGCAGCCGGCAGCCTGTGCATTTAGCGCATCTTGCTCCTAGCTGCCTGACCTGAAAATAAAGAGTGTCTGTCAGGTTGACCTTTGCTCAACAAAAGAGACTCTCTTCTTTTAGAGCAAAAGATGAGGGGGCATGGAATCTTCCCCCGTTACAATGGGCTGCTGCTAGTTAATATCCATGTATTGTAGGATCTGTGTTCTAGTCATTTCGTATTTGCATGTTAAATTTGAAAACTTTTTACATATTCCTTCTTGGTCTTGTATTAGCTGCAGGGTATGTTGGTCTCGATTTCCTTTAATAAACTACTGGCTGGGGGCTACCCTCATTGTCCAGACTAACATTCTCTTCGTAGACTTGTTGCCCTACTATATAGTTGTTAACTATGTGTTCTTTAAGATAAAAGTCTTTTTTATGCTTGACACATTATTTCCAGTTTTTGGTGACACCATTACAGAAGGTACTTAAATGCTGAGAGAAACTAATTCTATATTAGTCTGCATTTGAGATAATTATGACTTTTTTTTCTTATTTAGTGAAGAGGAGTAGGCAATAATTTGCACCCGTAGTGTAGCTTTAAAAGCTTTGCATACATGAGCCATATTTTTGATGCCAACATTTTGCTAAAAAAACTCCTAGATTAAGTATGATGTTTCCCTTGACCAATCTGCACAGGTTTCTAGTTTTGTTAATACAGCTAATAGATTGGATTTTCTTTTAGTGTAAAACAGGTTGAAAATAAAATGAGATGGTAAATTCCTTTTCAGATCATTCGATTGTATCAACTCAAATTGTGTGAATCTTACCCACTCTCACACTTTCAGATGGTCCCTTTGCTTCTGTTCTTATTGTCATTGAGGTCCCCAATTGCCACCTTAACTTGCAAACTCAAAGAAAACTAGCACTGCTTCCCGCTGCAGGTAATGAATTTCAGAAAAAAACATACAAATTCCTACTATAATGGTCACAGAAATGGATGGCACTTCTAATCCATTCATTGTAAATGTTTGACAGTTATACCATTTCATGTCAAATTTACAGGGCTTCTTAGGTGTATTGTGCTACCAGAATCCCTGTTCCTTTCGTTCCATTTTTCCCATAGTCTTCCACATCAGTTCCCCTCAGTCAAGTGCTGGGTGTTAGTGGCAGATGGTAAAGCTGCATGTGATGTCACCTGCTCCTGCCATTCCACTTCCTAGCACCAAGGCAGCATTTAAGCAAATTGTCAAGAAATACCTACTTTACCGGTTCTGAGCTGACAGGACTTCAGATGATGTTCTGTAATGACAATCACATCCAGACAGTCCTATTCACCATCATTGTTTGTCATTTCATTTAAAGTAATCATGTGTATGCGCCTTTACAAATCTGGCTATATATATAACTATGTACATATATATATATATATCTCAGTAAGTAGTTATAGTTAGGACCTAGTTTTCATAGGAAGAGTTTTTCGATTTGCCAATATTTTTGGCGTTGTTCAACGAATCATCGCAAAATTCTCAAAACTAATGGGGCGCTTGGGTCAGCTCCTGCCTTGAAAAGTATGGGGTGATTCGTGAAGCGGAGGCTGAGAAAAAAGGGGATCCCAAAATGCTTTTTCTCCATGTTAGTTTCCCTAGTAAACTGTAGGCACAGCTACAGCCCGTGTCATCAGTGATGCCATTTAAGATGTCATCAGTGATGTAATCAGTGATGTCACTGAGCATGTCATGATTGATGTAATATGTGAAGTCATTGGCACTACATTGCGGGGAAGCAAGTTATAGTTAGCTCTACTAACTATAATAGTTAAATTTCTTTGGTTTTATACGAGTGAAATAACCAACTATAAAGTCCCTGAAACCTATGGTTTTTTCAATGAATTTCTAAGGTTTTATAAACGCTAATTTCTAACTATAACGTCCCTGAAACCTATGGTTTCTTCAGTGAATATACATATATATATGTATATATATAGTTGCTCAAACTTTGTAGACACAAACATTCTAGGGGGTTTACAAACTCTTTTTATTTCAGAGGTAAAAAAAAATATGCATTTCGGCTCACCGCATGTTCACAGTATATAGTTCTCCTCTTCAACTACTGCAGCCATAATTGCCAGCCCAATGTCCATTGGAGTCGAAAAGAAGAATATGTTTGGTGTTGTGTGTGGGGGGTCCATCCTAATGTGATGAGTGTGAAGAAAGAACACAATTATGATATTTGATAATACACTCTGCCATGATGCTAGTAACAAACCCAGAGTCAATTGCAGAAACTCACTGTGTCTGAGGACGTGAGAGGGACAGCTTCTCTCCTATGATTTAGATGTCAAACATGTCTTGCTGTCTGCCTTTTGCGGAGTAAATTTGGAACAACTGGACAAGAAAGAAAGGAGCTTGAGAGGCATTGGTGGACATAAACCGGAGAGCCGCAAACCCTAGAGAGGAGCAGACTCAAAACCTTGGTCCGAAAAGGATGAACCATCAATAACAGTGAGTGTGTCAAATTACCAATGATATGAAAGAGATTCTGCGATTTCTGTTGACATACATATCTGCACTGGTGCTGGTGATGTATTGAAGAAAGGTATGGCATAGGACCGGGTTAGTAGGAGACTGACATTAGTGTATACACCTTTAATGACTGAGGGCACTGGGGAATCTGGAGTAAAGGCAACAGGAGAAAGTAACAATAGAGATATAAATCTAATACAGAATTACATCATCAAAAAAAAATCAGAAAACAAGAACTGAGAAGATGATGGGAAGCAATTTCTTCACAGAAATACCTTGATGCAGGGATGGTCCCCCAGGGCTTGGGAATTTATACTATTCCCACACATAGCAACTGAGCCATAGTTTATTACAGGAATGGACAGAAAATTCAATTTAGTGTTCCATTGGAATGATAGATAATAATTTAACATGCATGGGAGGAGTATGAGGCAACCATAACATTTTAATTGGAAGCCTGGAAAAGGAAATTGGCCTCCACAATGATCAAACAGAAATAAAGGAATTCAGAGAAAGTATGGAGAGTACATTAGAGAGCTATAAACAGTATATAATAAAACAAAAACATTTGAAGTTTGCAAGGGATAAAAAACATTATGACAATGACAGAATCCTGGCAGTTGCAAAATAATGTGATCAGGCAATAGCAGCAGAAGTGGAAGACCACAACAAAACAACCTTGTATACAACTGCAACAGTTTCCAACTCAGAAACAATCTCTGACTAAGACCAGGGAGTGAACAGTGCAGCTATTGCGGAGGAGCATCGCCCCCTGCCAGCAGCCTATAAAAAAGATACAATTAAAACGATAATAAACCCAAGTTTATTATTGCTTTATTTCATTTCCCTTCTGAGTCTTTAGGGCGGGGCAAGGGGAATGACAGGCACTGCGGGGAGTGGTTGCACACACTGCCTCCAGTGTGCATTTGTGTTTGGCTGGCTGTCTCAGAACTGCCAAACCGACATGTGCACTGAAGCTTTCTTCAAACTGAGCTGCATTGCCAGGTTGGAAACAGCAGGCAGAGGCTCTCATAACCCTCGCATGCGCCTATTCAGTGGGGCACCAACACATACTTACTTTCCGGTCTGCATTCTGCATACATTTTCTGTCACTACTATGAAATAATGTCAGCCAACAATAGCAGTTCTTAGTGGTGGTCATTGTTGGCCGCAGATTTATTAATATCAACAAATATTAGTAACAATATTAATAACATACTGGTTGTGCAATCTTCATTTGCGAACTCTAGTCATCAATCATGCACATCACATTACAGATTATGACACCATCTTCTGGTACAGGTGTCTGTCTTTTTGTGCACTCCTCAGTTCGTAAATGGCACTTGTGCACAACCAGTTCTTAGTCAGTCTATTGGTGTTCCAGTGGTTGGTTGGCCACGCCCTTTTGGGTGTCATGGAGGGGAGCTTTTCTGTCTGGAGTTAGGTCCCCAGCTCGCTACCATTTGCGCCCTGCCGTCCGGCCGGGTCTGGGCCGCGAGTGCCGTCTCCATCTGTTCCTCCCCTCCTTTGTGCGGCCACGTCACCCTGCCGTGCGGCATTCAAAAGTGAGTGGCCCTCCTCCTACACACCGCCCGCCGGTGTGTTTGGTTAGCCAACCATTGTAGGATTTCCGCCAAACGCCTTCCCCCAATGTCCAGCACTGCGACTCTGCTGTTCCTCAGGTGTGGGTGGGTGGGCTTCAAGCGATGTCGTTGTCGCGCCGCTCTCCCAGCTCCTTGAAGACGTTGTGCTTCTGCTGGGGAGCGGCGGTGCTTAAATCCTCCTGAGCCCCCTAGAGGGTCTCAGGTGAACCCCCCTGATTGGGGGGTTCAAAGGTAGCAAGGTTGACCATTGGTCGCCCCCTGGGGGCGCCCGGGTCACGAGGTCATTTCCTGTCGGGGTGGCTGGTGCGCACCCCGCTTCCGCTGGTTCCTGACAGCTTCGGGGCGACCACAACCAGTTCACCCCCACTGCTGGCACCGCGTGGGTTATGGCGCCGGCCCTTGAGCCTCCCCCCCCCTATGGGAGGGTGCGGCGGCCTCTGCAATAACCCTCGCATGCGCCTATTCAGTGGGGCACCAACACATACTTACTTGCCGGTCTGCATTCTGCATACATTTTCTGTCACTACTATGAAATAATGTCAGCCAACAATAGCAGTTCTTAGTGGTGGTCATTGTTGGCCGCAGATTTATTAATATCAACAAATATTAATAACAATATTAATAACATACTGGTTGTGCAATCTTCATTTGCGAACTCTAGTCATCAATCTTGCACATCACATTACAGATTATGACACTATCTTCTGGTACAGGTGTCTGTCTTTTTGTGCACTCCTCAGTTCGTAAATGGCACTTGTGCACAACCAGTTCTTAGTCAGTCTATTGGTGTTCCAGTGGTTGGTTGGCCACGCCCTTTTGGGTGTCATGGAGGGGAGCTTATCTGTCTGGAGTTAGGTCCCCAGCTCGCTACCATTTGCGCCCTGCCGTCCGGCCGGGTCTTGGCCTCGAGTGCCATCTCCATCTGGTCCTCCCCTCCTTTGTGCGGCCACGTCACCCTGCCGTGCGGCATTCAAAAGTGAGTGGCCCTCCTCCTACACACCGCCCGCCGGTGTGTTTGGTTAGCCAACCATTGTAGGATTTCCGCCACGCCGAAGGGAGGCTCACGTCTTTCTGCGGCTCCCCCCCTTGCCCTTGGTTCGTGGCTACCCACCTCTTTTTTTTTTTAAAGACAGCCTGCGAGCGCCATTGCACCCCACAAGTTATCCCAGAACACCTCCATTCCTTTGTCGGACAGATGCACCCCATCTTGTCCATAAAGTTCCGGGCGGCCTGGGTGGATAAGGCCGTGCCGGATTGACTCCAGGCCATTGGTAGAGCAGAACTTGTGCATGACGATATTCAACTTGCGCCTCGCATTATCTACCGCCTTGTTGGAGACAATTCATAAAAGGGGGTGGTGATGAACAGCCTTGTTGGAGACAGCACCCCTCCAGTGCCTCCTGCTGATCATCTCTGACCAGACCACTGTCGTGGGACCCAGCCATGCCGCGGCTTTGGTGAGGTCCTTTTGAATGGCCTGCCCCACCGCCTTGCGGCCCAAGCGTGTTAGGTCGTTCCCCCCGAGATGTATGATTAGGACATCGGGCAGCCATGCTGAGTCTGCCATAAGGCCGTCCAGGGTCGGCAGTAACTGCTCCCATCTCATGCCGGGCCGTCCTATCCAGCGGATGTATGTCGCCTTGGGTCTGCTTGCTTTGTGCCCCGCTCGTTGCCACCAGGACTCCATTCTGGACACGAATGAATGTCCCACCACCCAGACAAGCCGCGGGCGTCCCCCTGTCAAGAGAAAATGTTCCATTAAGGTGGCTTGCTGCGCACCGGGTGTGGTCGAGGGAGGGCAAGAACCCTGCCGTGCGGCATCCCAAGGCGGCTGCTCCCCCCCCCCACTTCCCCTCTTCTTCCTTTCTTCTCTCTTTTTTTTTTTTTTTTTATATGAGATGTGGGCGTATGTAAGACTTGTAGGCCTTGGAACGCCATCTGCCCACGGCCTGTATCCTGTCCTCCGGCATGCCATGCTGCGATGCCGAGGTCGCTGCGCCGATCCTGACGGAATGAGGAGCAAATGATGTTGCCTGGAAACCGGCCTTACCAAGGCCCTGACGCATTACAGCCGTGAATTGGAACCTGCTCAGGTTCCTTCCATCCCGATGTATGAAGAGGGGGCCCTCGCCCGCCGGGCGGGCCGCCATGTACTTAAAGAGCCAGCACACCGTGCAGAGCCCAGCCCCTTCCGTGCCCTGTCCGTTTTGGACTGCCTCAGCGTGAGCTCAACGGCCCTCACCATTGGCTTGATGTCCCTGGCTTGGAGGCAACGCTGTGCCGGGCCTGATTTGTTGGGCGCCACTATCTCACTTACACGGAATGCCCCAAAGAATGCCATGGTGAAGGCTGCCCTGAACAGTAGTAGCTCATATTTGTCTGAAATGATGCTGGTTAATGTACTCAGTAGCCGCCCCAGCTTGTCGAAGTCAATGGGGCGCCTGCCGTCCTTCTTGGTCCCCTCAACCCTTCGCCAGCCTTTCAAGGCTGTTTTTAGATAGGCAGAGGCCGTGGGGTCCTCACCTGTGTAGAGCCTGGCAAAGTGAGCAATGGCGGACAGATGTGCCTGGGCCCAAGATCTCGTTTTCTTGGCGTCGAATGCCCATTGCACGAATTTCTCGACTGCTGTGCGTGCCTCGGCCTTGTCCTCCAATGACTTTATGCCCCCAATTCTCATTACTGTGCCTGCGTATTTCTTGTATATCCTGTGTGCCTCAGAGGTGAGCGAATGCCCAATTAACCTGGACAGGTCAACCCCCCCAGGTCCCACAGGTATGGTGGAAAGGGGGTCATCTCCCTGGTCGCCCCGGGTACAAGTTGTCTGAACCGCTTCATTTGGGACCGGGATAACGCATCTGCAGCTGTGTTCTCTGTCCCTGGCACGTGTCGAGCCTTCAGTTCCAGGTTCCGCTCCAGCTGTAATTTAACCAACTGCCGCATTAGCCTCAACATGTCAGGGCATCTTGCTGCGCCTCTGTTAATGGCCTGCACTACCCCCTTGTTATCGGACCATAGGGTGAGTTTCAGGTTTCTTATCTCCTATTTCCAGACGGTCAGCGCCACTATTATTGGGAATAGCTCTAGGAAAGTGATGTTTTTTGTGAGCCCCTGCGCATGCCACCTGTCTGGCCACTGGCTGGCACACCATCTGTTTCCCAGGACCGCCCCAAAACCCAGGCTCCCAGCCGCGTCCGTGTAGAGGGATAACTGCTCAGCGGTCACCCAACCTTTTCTCCAGATCAGAACACCATTGAACTCCTGCAGGAATTCGTCCCACACTTGCAGATCCTGTCTTACACCCGTACTTAGCCGGATGTGATGGTGTTTGTGGGTAACGCCGGCTGTCAGCGCGGTTAGGCGCCTGGAGAAGACCCTCGCCGGCGGGATGACCCTAGCCGCAAAATTCAGTCTACCTATCACTCCTTGGATATCCCTAAGGGTGGCCTTGCTCCGACCCCGTAGTTTGGCAATTTCTTCCCTGAATTCCTGCACTTTGTCTGGGGGCAGCCTGGCGGTCCCTGCCATGGAGTCCAGCTCTATGCCCAGGAACGTAAGTCTTGTGGTTGGGCCTGTCGTTTTCTCTTTTGCTAGGGGGACCCCAAGTGACTTTGTCAGGGCTTCGAATGCTGCCAGTGTACTAGCACAAGTCATGGATCCTGCTGGGCCTGTGAACAGGAAGTCGTCCAGGTAGTGCAGCTTTCCGCCATCTTGGTGCATGTCATGGAGGGCCCACTCCAAGAAGGTGGCGAATTGTTCAAAATAGGCGCAGGATATGGCACAGCCCATGGGCATGGCCTTGTCGAAATATATGTTTCCCTCCCATTGGAAACCCAGTAGATGGAAACTGGCCGGGTGAACGGGCAATAGGCGAAAAGCCGATTCAATGTCCGCCTTGGCCATGAGGGATCCCTTTCCTGATGCTTTGACTAGTGCGATCGCGTCATCCACTGACGCATAACCAACTGAGCATGCTTCTGGGTCAATTCCATCATTCACGGACGACCCTTCGGGATATGACAAGTGGTGTATTAGTCTAAATTGGCCCTTCTCTTTCTTGGGGACCACTCCCAGTGGAGAGACGACTATACCTGCGTGTAGTTCCTTAGGAAGGGGGCCCTCGATTCTACCCAGGCTCTTCTCCTTCTCTATCTTTGTGCCTACCACCTTGGGGTGTTGCCTCGCTGACTGTAAGTTGTTCGCTCCCTCCAGTGGTAACGGGCCATGGAATGGGATAATGAAACCTTCCTCAAAGCCTTCCACCAGTACTCTGGCGTCCGCTTTGTTTGGGTATTTGTTTGCTAGTCTGCGCAGCTGTTGCGTATTAATGGGGGACCTAGCCAGCTGGCAATGTTGAATGTCTACTAGAGCCCCACCCCCACTAGCCTCGGGGCTAGTGCTTCTTGTGCTTCTCTTTCTTGTCACCTTTTGATTCGCGCTTGGAGCCTTTGCATGCCACCGCGGCGTGCCTACCCCCGCAGCTCGAGCATGCGTGTTGGAATTTGCACGAGGAGCCCCATGAACAGTCCCCCGCATCATATCTCCAGCATATTGCCTTGGTTGTGGGCGGGGAGTTGGATCTCCCCGAGGAATGCTTTTGGTAAGATTTGTTCTTCCCCTTATGGGAAGAGCTCCGAAAGGACTGGTCATATTTGCCTATCCAGGCTTTCACTTCCTTGGCCGCGAGCATCTTATGAATGAAACCTGATACGTCTTCCTCGTTCCACTCCATCTCTGGGTGCCTCTGCATCTTTAATCTAAACCCTTTATCGTATTCCAACCAGGCGTCCCCAGGGAACTGCCTCTGTGCTAAGTGTATGTTGGCTTCGTATAGCCATAGGTCAGCTGCGCAATGGGGGAACCTCTCAACTATGATACACGCCACAATTCTGAATGCGTCTAGCCAATTCTCAAAATTCCGCTCCTTTCTGGCCCCGCGCCTTTCTCTTTTGTCATCCTCCTTCCTGTCACATGTGGTCAGGTCGAGGCCCTCTAGCTGTATTTCCAACAGTGAAAATATTTCTATAAACTCCTTGCGCCATATCCTCTCCTTCACTGCAGGGGGAATAAGGCATGCCAGCCCCGTGGCTTTCGTCGTCAAGGAGGCCGGTCCGGGAGATGGCCTAACATAGAGGTCAGTGCCTAGCCCACCCAACCCTGGGCTCCCGGACGAAGTAGTGTACCCCCAACCGGGTAGCGGAGAAACCTGTTCCCCCTGCGCGGACAGGCCCACCTGCTCCTGGACCCTTGTTTGCCGTGCCCACCCCGGATCAACCATATGCCATGTCATACCCCCTGCTTCCTCCGCGCGCTGTTCCCTAGGCCCTGCCGCCCCCTGCCCTGTGCCATTAAGCAAGGCTGGCGCCAGCGATCTCAAGCATTCTTTTACAATGGTACTAATATGCTCACCATTAACTGCTCTGCCGGTCATCTCGCCCTGCTTGGCGTCGTCCAGCCTCGGCGGTGGGGGCTTCTGGCGTACCTTCTTTGGGGGGTTTCTTTTAGAAGTCTTCTTCCGGGGTGTGGTCTTGGGCTTCTTGGGTGCTCAGGGGCCCGCTTCTTCCTCCGCCTGGCCCTCCGGCCTATTCTCCTTCCCTTTGGCCAAATGAGGCTGTGGCCAGTCGTCGCCGTGTACCGCCGATATTTCGCGGATCCTCTTCAACACCTCCGCCATTTCCTCTGGCTGGTCCTCTGCCATGTTGCCTTCTTCCCCCTGTGTCTGCGTCAGGCCGTTTGCGGTGGCACTGCGTGATGCGTGTGCCTTCAGCGGGCTCTGAGCACGTTGTACCCTTTTCTCTGGTCCGCACCGCCTGATGCGTGAGTTTTCAAGGGGGAGACCGGGCGGGCGCGTCCGCGCTGCGCGGCGCGCTCTCCCACGTGATCGGCGGGGAGGTGTGGCTCGCTCCGGCTGTGAGAGGTTTTTTAGCGGGCTGTCTTCTGCGCCGCTGGATCGTGTCGATGGGCCCCGGCCTGGTTTCTGCGGGCTGATTTCTGCGCCGCTGGATCGAGTGTGTAAATGTATGTATAGGCATTTATATAGCGCAGTACTTACCCGTAGGGTCCCAAGGCGCTTCGACCGCTGCGAAACCCTTCCTGGCTTCCCTGAGAGATGGTTCCTTAATGGGTATCTCCAGGGTGAGACCAGGCATCCCCGGCGGTCTGGTGGGGCCGTTAGTGAAGATGAGGCAAGCTAATGCCCAGAGTTGCCGAGTGTGATCGCTGGTCAAAGTGGGCACCGAGGCGAGAGAATTATCGAGTCCGCTGACCCTGGTCCAGAAACCTGCCGCGCCGGGATTCGAACCCTGGTCCCGGGCCGTCCTCTGCTCTCGGGTCTGCCGCCTCTAACCAGTGAGCCACACTACTTCACAGGGAGGGAGAAACTCGGGGCCGGCTATCCCGGCTGGGTTGGCCTCACCTTCAAGCTTACCGTCCGCCGCTTTTTTCCCCCTACTTTTCCTTCCCCGCTCGTTAGGTGTAGCGGCTCAATGCGCGCTATGTACGGGGAGGGCGGGAAAGCGGGGGAAAGTCGAGTCGCTCACCGCGGTGGAGCTTGGCTGGATCGCCGAGCTCGTACTCCGTCTCTGTCGCTTCCAGATGTCAGCGTTGCAGTCTCACGGAGCTGGGCTAGAGGCTGGAGCGGCGCGCTACTCTGCGGTGCCGTCCCGGGTGAACACCGACGACCGGGCTGGGGGGGGGGGTAGGTTCGCCTTCCTCCTGCTTCGGCTGTCCCTCGTCGTCTCCTGCAGCAGTCGATCCTTGGTTCCTCTTCCTTCAAGCGATGTCGTTGTCGCGCCGCTCTCCCAGCTCCATGAAGACGTTGTGCTTCTGCTGGGGAGCGGCGGTGCTTAAATCCTCCTGAGCCCCCTAGAGGGTCTCAGGTGAACCCCCCTGATTGGGGGGTTCAAAGGTAGCAAGGTTGACCATTGATCGCCCCCTGGGGGCGCCCGGGTCACAAGGTCATTTCCTGTCAGGGTGGCTGGTGCGCACCCCGCTTCCGCTGGTTCCTGGCCGCTTCGGGGCGCCCAGAACCAGTTCACCCCCACTGCTGGCACCGCGTGGGTTATGGCGCCGGCCCTTGAGCCTCCCCCCCCCTACGGGAGGGTGCGGCGGCCTCTGCAAGTCTCAGTGGGAGCACAAATTGAGAGCACTCAGGTCAATCCTGAGGCTGGTCTCATGCAGCCAGTAGCTTTAGCAGCTTGAGAGCAGCGTCAGAATTGGCTGCAGGTGAGCCTGTGACTGCAGTGGAATGGAGCCAGAGAGGACCAGAAGACCGGTGATGCAGGTAAATTTAAAAAATGTTAGTTTGTTTGTCTGTCATCCCAGTCCCCCTTCCGGACCGCCACTTTGTCCACACACCGGCCGCTGCTGGAACAGTGGGTCATCATCAGCCCCACAAACTAAAGGCCTTTTTTTTAACAAGTAGAGGGCGCCCCATGCACCCAGAACAACAATAACATGAGAAGGGGTCAGAACAACAATAGCATGAGATGGGGGCAGAGACAGAAATTACAAAAAGGAAGAGGAAAAAGATCCTACAAAGAGAGAAAGTAACTTTAACAAGTAACACAAATGCAGTCATTAAACTCTCCAAGAAAGAAGTCACAAAAGAGGAGATAGAAGCTCTCAATTTGGCCCTCACATTTTGTCCAACAGCGTAGTTCCATTTTACACAGACCAGCATTGATTTGCCAATTACATTTTGTAAATAAAGTCTTCAATTTGGGTGTATTTTTGATTGCCTTTGACAGGTCAAGATTTCTAACTTCGGACTTTGTTTTTTTAGAGAGCTCAGAGTTCTACAGCAGACACGTTCGAAGATGTATCTGATGAAGTTTTGTTAAAATCAAAGTCCTTTGCCACGTGGTCCGCTGATTGTCTGATGGTCTTGGAAGTTCAAAAATGTCCCAGTTCCAACATTTCAGAGTTTCATGATTAGCTCTTCTTTGGTGCCAGGACTCACTCCAGCAGAGGCCATCAACAGGGTCCAGTTCAGTTCCAGTTGTTACCGGTCAGCTGAGCACTTCAGGAAAATGTAGTCCTATAGCCAGTTGTGTCCCTGTAGCCACAGAGATGGTCTTACAACTGACCTCTCGGAGTCAATTTCTCAGTCCCGGGAGCTAATGGAAGCATGGCCAACCCTTTAGTTCTCCACAGAGGTATCAAACAGTAGGTCCAGTCTTCTTCTGGTATTCCGTATGTCCAATGAGTGTTCTGATGCGCTCTTGTCAGGTGGCAGTTTTGGAGGTTTCACTAGCCAGAGGGATGGGTTTGACTCATGGACAATCCCTAACTAATGAAGGAAATGTTCCTAATAGTAAACCTTCCTACTTTTAGAGCACATCTTTTTTCCTTTGGTGTAAACTATCACAGAGTGCACTTTTCTGAGGAAAATTAAACATGGCAAAATGTTCTGCCCCAGAAGGCAGCTTCAGTGCCAGCTAGGGCTTTGTTTGGGTAAATAATTAGCTCCCTCCTCCCCAGCTACACCAAACTAGTCTGGGAGCAGGTTCCTCTTTCTTTAGGCTGGTGACATAGCAGCTACATAGGGCCTATGCAACAAAAGGCTTCTTTTCCCTAGCCTCTCTTAACATTTAGCTAAGAAGGGACAGGTCACACCCTCGACCCTTTCAGGTTAACAAAGTTTGTGAACCCTCCTCAGCTACCATTCCTGAGCTGTTGTGTCACATACCTCTCACCAAGATCTTCCTGTGAAAAGCTAAAGTCATTATTTCTGCTATGGGAGCAATTTTGACACCTTATTAAGGTGCAGTAATGGCAAGGCCAACTATCAGCAGGCTAATGTTATTTACACTACAAGGGTCTCAAACACACACATGTGACATACTGTTTTGAAGGCCCTCAAATCTGTTTAGTTTCTATTTTGGTAATAGGCACATCTGATGTACTTAATAAGGCCTTTGACTCTCTCTGTCAAATCTAGGAGCTCAATCAATGCTACAGTTGTGTTTCTAAATCTACATGATGGCCTGTAATCCTTCGAATAATTGCATGTCTCATGGATGATATTCCTACCCAGCTTCTGCTTCAGTTTGGGCCCTCTTGGAACCTGCAGGGGCCTTTTAGCATACCTGAACTGGCCGGCATGTACTTTTGCCAATTGGTGTGGTAACACCCTATTTACTTGTGGGCCTGATGCCATCTCATTTTGATAGTCTATCCCAGCAGCGGCATGTGCATTATACCGGTGGGGAGTCTGTTTTGGGACTGGGGAAGTCTGATGACTCCACACTAGATATTAGTTTGTTCAGTCCTGTTCAGTCCTCTGCTAACTCTGTGTTTTCTCATAGCATATCCCATCAATCTTTGACTTTCACTAGGTGTTGTGGTTGCCGATTTCTTGTTACCGGATTCTGCTGGTGATGGCAATCTCTTAGCGTCAAGGTCCATGTATTTGTCCAAGATGGATAATATTTCTGATATGCTGGATGTGATGTTTCCATTTGGTCTGTGCAGGTGCTCTTACAAACTATTCATGTTTTCCTGTTGGCTGCTTGCATCAGGTCTTCTGGTCAGCATTATGGTCATGTTGGACTGTGGGCCTTCTGGTTGGCTCTTACTGCTTTTTGCTTGAAATGTGTTTTGGGACATCACCATGACTTGTTCTTCTTGGCTAAGGGCTTTTGGTCTCTTTCCCTCTACTTCCCTTAATCCATACTTCAGTCCTGGTTTGACCAAGAGCCTTGATGTGGTTCAGAATGAGATGATACATTAATGTGTATACACCCAACATAGTCTGCACCGATTTCTACCAGGAAGTGTTGAAGGCCGCAACACCGTTCATGGGGGCTGAGATATTTCTTATGGGCGACTTTAACTGTGTCTTAGATGGGTCCTTAGATAGGGAGCCTACCAGAGTCAAAACCAAACCCTGAATGGTGGAATCCCTTCAGGGTATTCTGCGGGGCCTGCAGCTCCGAGCTATATGGAGACTACGCAACCTTGATAAAAGAGATTTCTCCTGTTCACTCCGGCGGCAAACACCTTATCAAGGATAGATAATTGTTGTCTCACGGCCGGCCGGGTGGGCACGACAGAGGCTGTTGCCTATCTGCCAAGATGTCTGTCTGATCACGCCCCATTACTGTTGACCCTGATCTCCGGACCGAGTGTGCCGTCCATTCCATTGTGGCAACTTTGAGCTGGGGCCTTCTTCAATTCCCCCTTTGTGCAGGCAGTACGAGAGGCTCTACTAAACTATTTTGAGGAGAATTGGGGGTCCACTGACATGAGATCCATGGAATGGGAAGCCATGAAGGTTGTTATTAGGGGGGTCTGTATGCAGACGGCCTACGGAGTTCATCGATAGCTCATAGCGGCTATAGATTCACTAGAGAAGCACTTGAAAACCCTGGAGACCCCATTACATCGAATCCTGGAGAATAGAATGGAGTGGGGTGGGTTAATGGCGAGCTACTTGAAGCATGATCCCGCCTAGAGAAGTACAAGTACACCACATACAGACAGAAACTACACGTGGAAGGGGACAGGTCTGGGGCACTACTTGCTTGGCTAATTAAGACAGAGACAGAAAATGCTCTGATTTACAGCTGTGGGACAGTAGCGGAGTGTTGCTACACACACAGGAGGCGATTGTTCGAGCATTCACGACACCCCTAAAGCACACATGTTCCACAGAGCTCTGCAACGGACCACTCGCATTTAAAGACTTTTTTAAAGATATAATGTTTCCTACACTTGGTGAGGATGAGGCAGAGGCCCTGGGGGCACCTCCTACTAGGGAAGAACTGCTGATGCATATTCAACAGTTGAAAACTGGAAAATACCCCGAGAGCGACGGTCTCCCAGCTGAATTTTACAAGGCCTTTGCCACTGAGCTAGTTGATCACCTTATTGCGGTTTACATGGAGGCCCTGGAGAAGGGGATGATTACCAAAACTATTATGGAGGCGTTGGTCTTCAGGATTCTTACAGCGGACAGGGACCCCCACTAAGGGCTCATACTGGCCCATATCCCTCTTAAATATAGATGAGAAAGTGTTAAGTGGTGTGGTGTGGTGGCGGCCAGGCTTTTGACGTATATGACCCAGTTGGTCCACCCCGACCAATCTGGGTTTATCCCTACTCGAAATACCACTCACAACTTGCATAGACTTGCACACCTATGGCATGCGCAGGATCTTGGGGAGTCCGACGGGGCGTTGTGCCTCCTGGATATCCATCAGGCTTTTGATACTGTTGAGTGGGAGTATATGTGGCGGGTTCTTGCCTGGATGAAACTGGGAGGCGACTATATGAGATGGTTGAAGCTGCTATATTGTAACCCTACGGCTCGGATCTGCCTCCAAAGCCAGGTGTCGGATAAGCTAGTGCTCCAGTTATGGAGCCATTGGTGATTGTCCTTAGATGACAAATGGAAGGTCGGGGAGTTCGATTGGGAACTTGGTACATGTCGTATTTATATACACCGACGATACAATGGTATATCTCAGACAACCTGAAACAGCGGTCCCTGAGCTTCTTCAGGAACTCACCAGTTTCTGAATGATTTCTTGACTCTGTCTTAACCAGGTGAAGTCTAAACTTTTCCCCATGGGAAACCTACGGGGTGCGGGAATAGACACTCTGCCGGTAGTGGGAATGAGCTGGGTCACTGACATGGTCTGATACGTCGGGATCCGACCGGCATACACGCAAGATGCATACCATCGAAATAATGTGGGGAGATGCATAGAGGGGGCTAAAAATTCCATTAGGTTCTGGTGAGACCTTCCATTATCTCTGATGGGGCGGATTGCCCTGATTAAAATTGTGGTTCTTCCACAATGCCTTTATGTCCTGCAGGGCTCTCTTTATTGTATCCCATGGGTGTACTTTAAATGAGTGGATCGACTGTTGGTGTAACTCTTGAGGGGATCCAAATGGAAAAGTGTGAAGCTATTACCTTGCAGATAACATGGGATCAGAGGGGCTAGAGATACCTAGATTCACATACTAATACATAGCGACACAACTACAACACGCAACGCACTGGCAGGATGAAAATGACAATTGGGAAAGGCAGCTGTTGGAGGGTACCTATGTGGAGACTACTCTATCAGAACTCCTCATGATGGGATCGGGGGTCCCAGCGCACCTCCACTGCATCATTAGGCAGGTGGCTACTATATGGGAATACGCAGTAAAACCAGTAGTGAAAAGGGCACCGTATGCCCCGGAGGCCCTGTTTTGGGCAGTGACACCGTTTAAGAAAATAAGCCAGCATATGTCCATCACTCGGTGCCACTATGGGAGACTTATATTTGGGTCAATGTTTCCTCACAAGAGAGAAAGCTGAATCAACGTTTGATCTAGGATGGGGAAAGTATCTCCAGTACGCCAAGATCTTGGCGATTGCGAGGGAGATATGGCCATCATTCACTGAAGAGCCACCCATAACCGCCACACTTAGGGCCCTCATCACAAGCTAACGAGACGATTCCTGCAGCTGGGTTAGTGTTGGCAAACAGACGGGTGGCAATTAGCTGGATGAGCGTGCAGCCACCCACA
The DNA here is from genome assembly GCF_964263255.1 of Lissotriton vulgaris. NCBI lineage: Eukaryota > Metazoa > Chordata > Amphibia > Caudata > Salamandridae > Lissotriton > Lissotriton vulgaris. The sequence goes on along the minus strand of NC_141693.1, from coordinate 532,488,627 downwards.
ATGAAAAAACGGACCGTTGACCTAGCGGAATGGGCTACAGTAGAATTAATCTGCATGAGACGATTCCGGAGGGACAAAAAATTAGATGACGATGTGAGAGCCTGGCAGGGTATGATTTCAGAGGTCCCGCTAGAGGTTTAGAAGGAAGTTTCCCCTTCACAGTCCACTGCGAAGGTGCAAGTAGTTCGCCAGGGCTTGGAGGATAGAGAATGAATATAGATTACCTCAGACTAGTGGGCTCACAAGTGAGATACAGCAACTGGTATTAAAAATAATTTCAAGGTATATAGATAACTGGAGGTGTATTCCTAGGTGACCCAGGGGGGAGGGGGTGGGTTGTTAATGGTTAAATAATTTAGATATGTTTTGTGATATTGCTCTTTCATATCCCAATGTAACTGATGTTGTACAGTATTAGATATACAATCTTAATTGATCCTCAACCACAAGAAATGTAAAGATGTGTTCTTTTTCTCAGCTAATGGGACAGACTGACTGTATACGAGTGGTAATCATGATTGCTACATATTGTGATAGTATATGGATGAAAATTCAATAAAAATATCCTCAAAAGGGGGGAGGAGCCAAGATGGCGACCGGGACGGTCGACTAGTCCCTCTGCTCCTGAGACCATCTCCTCCTGCGCATCTATCCTGCCTGTGCTCCTGTGCCAAAATGGCACGAATGTGTACCTGACTCCCTCCGGCGACCAGCGGAGAAACTCTGGAGCCTGTACCTGCTTGCTAGCGGCAGCGCCGATCGGAAACGTCCCGCGGCCTGCTGTGGATTTGTGACCGTGGCCTCTAGTTGAAACCCAGGCCGGCCGCTGAGCGATAAACAACGGATGACTGCGGGGACTGGGTGCCGGCTGGATCACGTTAGCCGGGAAGTGGCCGATTTTCGAGCTGCGCCTTTGGCTGGACTGGGGGCGAAGCTTGTGATGTGCTGGTTATTCTTGGGCGCATCACTCAGTCGTGGTAATACGGATCGCCCGTGTCGGGGTGACGGCTTGCACTTTGCCCCGCGATCGGTGGGCGACTCCCGACTCATTGTTCGCCTCCACACCCAGCAGGGCTGTTTACACTGAGGGCTGCCTTTTTAACGGTGTTGACATCTTTCGCTGCTACTACAGCCCCTATGCATGTATCCTGGCCTGAGTCAGCGGGACCGTGCTGGTGATCGCAACGGGCATGGATATCGCCAGCTGTGAGGGGGCTATACCCCGAGTGATTCCTGGGCGGCTGGAGTGGAGCGACGTGGTCGGGGAGAGACACGACAGAGACTGGCGGTATGGTGACCTAATGTCGGCTATTGCCGACCTCCGGAGTTCAATGGAATACTCTGCTCGAATTCTAACCGGCAAATTGGAAGCGATCGTGTTTGAGATGGGGCGTTCGAGAATGGCTGGACAGGCAGAACACAGCTGCACACCGCATCTCCTGCCTCCCCACTGTAAGATGGCGGCCCTGTGCGACATTGATGGCACTGAGACTCCCTGTCCCGTTGCGTCCCCTACTAGGGAACTTATATGTCCAGGACAAAGTATGGACTCTGGGCCGGACTCGCATCTGAGGCGCCCGTTTCGACACCTGCTCCCCTCATATCGGAGGTCACCATTGCTGCCATTGTTGGACTTTGGAACTTCCTTCTTTGGCCCAACACTATCGTATGCCACCTTGACTATGTGCTTTTGGTCCTGGTCGGAGTCCCTGGAGCGTCTTGAGGTGGGCATGACTGATATCCGGTTGACCAACATTGGCGTTTTTGGACTAATAGTTTTGCCTGTATGGGACACTTTGGTGAACAAGGTTAGCCGAGAAAGGACAGGACAGGGGTGAACGCAGCTTCCAATTGACTGATGGTTTCTTTGTTGCTGATCGGGAGGGATGTGAGGCGGGTTTCTTGCGGGTGTAGTGTACTGACTGTGCGATTTATACTTCGTTCGCTGGTATTGCCTTTTCTTATTGACCTTACATTTCGTGCTGGTACTGGTGCTGCAGGGGGGAGGGGCCGGGGGACTGGTGAGGGCTCCCCTCCGTTTTATACTACTTCCATTGTAGTTATAGATTAGGATCTTTTTCTTCACTTCTACACTTCGGGACTCTCTTTTTTGGGGCGACAGGCACACTGCTAGGGGGGGGAAGGCCGTAGCCAGCTGCAGGGGTGCAGGGTGGGGGGTTGGAGGGGTTTATGTTCTTTCCTTTTTTGTTCTATGGGCCTACTATTCTTTTTTCTTTTTTCCTCTGAGTTTCATAATGGATGGATTCTTTGTTTGTTGAAGTTTTAGGGATGTGTACTCATGCTTGCTTGGATGTTTCCTTCTATGGGGGTCTTTTTGAGGTTGGTGTTATGACCGAAATGTATGCCTATTTTTCTGACCCTTAGATGTTGGAATCGACGTACTGATTTGAACTGTCCTGCCGTCACTTATCCGTATGAACAAAAGCTAAAACTTGACCGCAGTCAGCCTGTAATTAATCCTGTGTGCACTGACGCATAATTATGTACTGTATTGTTAATTCTTTGAGATTTTGGCTGGTCTCTGTGTACAAATGGTATAAATAAAGGTCTTCCAAAAAAAAAAAAACTCTGCCAAAGCAGATTTATTCCTAGGCCTGAAGGACATGATGACATTTCAGGTTCACATAACAAAGAGAAAGATTATATAAATCAATATGGACAATATAATTTAGACGTTAATGCAGCTGGAATTATAGATGAGATCATTAAAATTACTTTTAACTGTCAAGAATGAAAGACAAGTTACATTTTAAAAATCTTTCTTTTCGTCAACTTTTTTGCGTATTTGTAAAACTTTTTTTGAAAAATGTATTTAACAACATGTAAACATACAAAATTTACAGAGGTAAAATAAAACAATTTTATGAATCAAAAAAGCAAATCGATAGTTTATGAAAAAATATACTAAGTATTTAAAAAAAATCTCCTTTTTTTTATCTTCAGATTTTTTTGTTGCAGATGTGGTTCATTTCCACTAGGTAATTATGCATAATGTGAAATTCAGCGCCTCTGCCTGATTGGAGGAAACTGTCATAGAAGATGGGAAGCAGTGGATGAAGACATTGGTGGAGACGGTGCATTGCTACTTTGCTCTGTGTCCCTCGATTGGTGAGGAAGGAGAGGCAGGTGACAAGATTCTAGTCCTACTTGCACACTACTGTTGGCCTAGATGGCAGTGATATGAGAAATCTGATTCTGGCCTCACTGCTGTAGCATATCCCTGTATGCTGCTTGGCTCCTACACATTTGCTGAGGGCAGTTTCTCACAGCAGTAGCATTCTGTTAAAGCCATACCCGCTTGCCTTGTTAGCCTGCATTTACCCTTATAAATCAAACTTTATTTGGATTCTGCAAAGCTCGGTCATGCATCTTTTAGTTATAAGGCTGTAGATTCTTGCAGTGACTCCCTGGTTGTTGGCAAGACACCCAAAATTGGCAAAGGTCCGACTTCAGAGTTTGCAATAAGGCCTCTACCACTCTGCAAAACCTCAAGCCTCTACCCTTTCAACAATGCCCTCCAGCTCTATGGTCAAGCTACCATCAGAGTAGTAGGACTCTCGTTGATCCTCATGATGAGTATTGTGTTCAACCCCATCCTCTGATTCTAATGGTTCCTGTTGTAGGGAATCATGCTCACGCTCAAACATTTGCTCAGCATCCTGGCCCTCAGTCACTGTTGCATTTGCCATAGGAGGTGGTGACAACATTAGTTATACTGGAATACTGGACCCTTTCAGCTGTTCTATGCATATCTGTGGATGTCATTGCTGGTGTAGTAAGTGTGTTCACTCGAATTTCCACTCTTTTTCCAATTGGCATCTTTGCTGACCGGCTGCCTTTGGTGGCAGGCTCATCTCTTACGTATTCCTCCTGTGCAGTATTTACTGCATAATTTTTGGAAAATTGACCTTTCTGAAGGGTCACCCCAAACTCTTTGCCTTCCTCCTCCTATTTTTCTAACCTTGTTTTGTTGGCTTTAGGACTCTTAGCATTTTATCACGACTGACCAGTACTAAACTGCATGTGCTCTCTTCTTTAAACATGGTATATTAGTTTACACCTGTTTGGCATATTTCATTTACTTGTAAGTCCCTTGTAAAGTAGTATTTCACATGCCCAGGGCCTGTACTTCAAATGCAACTAGTGGGAGTGCAGCATTTATTATGCCACCCATAGAAGTAGCCTTTCAAACCTGTCTCAGACCTGTCACTGCAGTGCCTGTGTGTGCCAATTCTACTTGGCATTTAAAACTACTTGCCAAACCTTAAACTCCCCTTTTATTACATAAGGTAGGTCCTAAGTAACCCTAAGTGCAGGGTGCTATGTAAGTAAAAGGTAGGACATGTACCTTTATGTTTTGCATGTCCTGGTAGTGACAAACAACCTTTTTCATTGTTCACTACTTTGAGGCCCACCCCTCTCATAGGACAACATTGGGGATTCCTTAATATACTTTTAAACTGTAATTCCTGATCAGAGAGGAGATTTTTCTTGTTTGATATGGTTGGAATGGTAATGGCAAACCCTCCTTACTGGTGAAGTTAGGTTTAACCTCACTGCTCTAAAAATGCCACTTTTAGAAAGCAGTCACTTCTCTGTACTTACTGCTCTTTGTGCTTGATAGCCTGTCGCCAAACATGTCTGGGTTGGGTGACAGCTACACTTTGTGCATTCCCTCTAAACAGCTGCGAACACAAGAAGGCGAGGCTCATCTGCATTCTGAGCACTCATTCCCATTCATCTGCCTTTTGATGGGTCTGTCTGGGGAGGGTGGAATGAGAGGGACTGGCACCTACACTTCAACAGGTAGTTTCCTGTCCACACACAAAGCACTGATTTACTCCTCAAGGTTAGCTTTACAGACAGGACTGGGTTCAAAGGGATCCTTGTGCCATTCAGAAAGTCACACCCTACATCAAAGGCAGTTTTGGATATAAGTACTGGGTCTCTGACCTCCTAAAATCAGACACTTCAGGATCTTGTACTGAACCTCGGTAAGAACTTCAGTGCTGCTTAAGGGGCTCAACTGGACTGCTTTTCTGGAAGGACTGCTTTCTGTTTGTTGCCCTACTTACTGCCTGCTGCCCCCTGAATCTGCTGGAGGGTTTCTGCCTTCCCTCCAAGTGAACTCCAAGGGCTTGTTGGCTTGCCTAATGTTTCCTGAAGTTTCAAGATACAAAGAACTTCCTACATTCTTCTGATGCTACTGAGCTCTGCCGCCTGTGAGTCCTACACTTTTCTGACTGCCCCTCCAAGATCTTGGCCTCAGAAGTGGGTTCTGCAAAGGTTTTCATAAATAAATGATGTCTTGCATCAACTGTGTGAGAAAATCCACTGCATCACCCTTCGCCGCCGACACTACCTGGTGACAGAGGTTCCATAGCCTGTGCGGCTCGACAACAACGAAATGAGCGGCTCACCAATGACACATAACATTCACTTCAACAGAATTCAATGACGATGAGAGACTCCACTTTGTGCGGGTCGACAACAATGCAGTAGACTCTCAAGATTGACCAAAGCTCCATCTGAGTTATTTCTTCAGGTGGACATGTTGGGGTCCTTTAGCCGACATGTCGCCGATCGCGGTCGGCCTGACTTTCGATTTGCACCGATCCCTCGCAACCTCAAGTAGCCATTTGACAGCTAGTGACTTCTGTGCACTATTTTTGATTTAAACTTTGAAAAATCATATCGCAACTCATACTGATTGAATTTTTGTCATATTGGTCTTATTTTGCTCAGATAAATATTCTCTATTCTTCTAAACCTGTGTAGAGTCTTTTTTTGGTGTATTACTTGTGTTACTGTGTGTTGCACACATCCTCTACACATTGCTTCTTTAGATAAGCCTGACTGCTCCGTGCCAATCTACCAGAGGGTGAGCATAGCTTATCTTTTAGTGTAAATCTAGCTTGCCCTGACTAGAGTGGTGGTTCCATACCTCAGCCAACCAGAAATCCCATTTCTAACAAAAATTATTTTATTTGTGTTGGACCCAGGCCTTTTTGGCTGGTTCACCCCTGAACTTTTTGCTTTTGATGGCGACCTGGCGTTCGTGATTTCTGGCTTGGCGCACTTTTTCCCTGTGTCCCAGGGTAAAGTGCGTGCGTGTAGTGAGGTTGGCCTGCCCTCCCATAGGAATGCATGGGGAATGTATGGGACCATGTTAGTTCCTGATGTGTGGGGAGTGCAGGCTCGAGTTTGGTATGTGCGGACTCGTGAGATTGAATGCTGCGCAATGACGTGTGTGGCGTGAATGTGTCTAGTGTGGAAGTGCCACTTCTAGACATGGGTGTGCGTGTGCAGTGAGTGTGCTGGCTGGTGATTGGCTGGAGCTGGCTGGTGAGCCTGGCTCCAGGAGTCTGGATGGGTCTGACCCGGTGGTGAGTGGAGAGATTAGCATGCTGATGTGAGGGAGGGGTGCACCTGTTATGTTATGTTATGTTAGCCGGATTTGTAGAGCGCACAGATGCCCCAGCAAAGGGGCGTCCTGGCGCTGACAGAACAGAAAAACCGGACAAGGGTGATAACAGAACTCAAACACAACAGCACTAAGGGGCCCGGGGAAAAAGGAAAGTTTTTACAGCCTTCCTGAATGATAGAAGTCCATCAATGGCACGAATGTGAACAGGGAGAGAGTTCCATAACTTGGCAGCAAGAACTATAAAGGATCGGCCGCCAATCCGAGACCTCTTAAAACGCGGCACTATGGCCAGGTGGAGACCTGAGGACCTCAGAGAGCGTGTTGGAACATACGGGGAGATGAGGTGCTCCAGAATCTGAGGGGAAGAGTGTTTAAGGATTTTAAACGACAGACAGAGGGACTTGAACTGGATTCTCTGAGCAACAGGGAGCCAGTGGAGCTCGTGAATGGTTTTTCTGGCTGAGCAAAATCTGGGTAGGCCAACCAGAGCCCTGGCGGCAGCGTTCTGGACGCGTTGGAGACGAGAGAGTTCAGCCTGATTAGCTCCGAGAAGAAGAGAACTGGCGTAATCTAACTTGGACATAATCATTGCTTGTACAATGAGCTGTCTAGTAGGTGCGTCAAAGAATTTAAAAATAGATCGAAGCTGACGCAAAGTCCCAAAACATGTAGCAGCAACCTTTTTTGTGTGAGTGGAAAAGCTCAATTGAGAATCAAACCATACCCCTAAGTTTTTAACCTCAGTAACAGAGATAGGAGTAGGACCAAGCTCATGTGGCCACCAGTTGTCGCCCCATAGATGAGTCTGTTTCCTGACAATGAGCACCTCGGTTTTCTTGGTGTTCAATTGAAGGAAATTATCAGTCATCCAGTGAAGCTACAGATATAAGTCCCTCGCGGAACTTAGCAGCCTCGAGATCGGAGGCCCCACTTATGGCAACCGCCAGCTGTGTGTCGTCGGCGTAGGACACCATAGTCAGGTTCCCACGCCTGGCGACAGCAGCTAGCGGCTGCACATAGAGGTTGAATAAAGTGGGGCTAAGAGCCGATCCCTGCAGGACTCCCTGAGCAATTGCATGAGGTTTAGATTCAAAAGATGAAGTGGCAACCTTGAAGGTGCGACCAGATAGAAAAGATCGAAACCACTCAAGTGCCAAATTGTCAACACCAGCCTCAACCAGACGCTGAAGTAAGATATCATGGGAGACAGTGTCAAACGCGGCACTGAGATCAAGAAGAACCAGTGCCGCCGTATGACCAAAATCAACCAACATGCGAAGATGTTCAGCCATAGAGAAAGCGCAGTCTTGGTACTATGGCCGGGCCAAAAACCATTCTGCGATGGATCTAAGATATTTGCAGAGTGGAGGTGGTTAGCTAAGATGGAGTTAACATGGCCTTGGTCAGTTTAGCTGGGAGGAGGGAGATGGGACGATAATTCTCCGATTTTTGTGGGTCCAGGGCAGGTTTTTTTTAAATGGGAATCACCTGGGCCTGTTTCCAAGCACCAAGGACAGAGCCTGAAGTTAAGGACAGATTGATAAGCTCACATAATGGGGGGAGACAAAGGGAGGCAAATTCTGTAAATTGAGCAGGTCGTAACGGATCCTTAGGAGAACCTGATTTAACTTTAGCTGCAAGTTTATTAAAATCCTCCATAGAGAGCTCTGGGAGGTGAGATAAGGATAAGGTAGTTTTAAAAGTGGATATTGTTTCCTGCGAAGACCCTGTGGAACTGGGAAAGGCACGATAAATACCTTCCACCTTACTGATGAAGAAAGCAGCTAAATCTTCACGATGGGAAGAGGAGCAAATCTCGGCGGCAGATGCTCTGCTAGTAGTAAGATCTTTAAGCGCCTTAAAAATCAGTTTGGCAGGATTAGTACTAGCACTAAATTCACGAGAAAAATAAGCGGCCCGAGCCCTACAGATTGCTCTATGATACTTCTTAATAGCAGCGAGGTACTGAGTTTTCCTTTCAGGTTGGTATGACTTACGCCAGGCTCTTTCAGCTTGTTTGCAGGATTTTATTAAGAGCCGAAGCGAGTCATCATACCAGGGGCTAGAGTCAGTACGCCGCTGTTTTACTCTCAGCAATAGGGATCAATTTATCCAAGGCTTTAGTCAGCCAGTTACAGTAGAAATCGTAACTAGACTCAACGTCCGTAAAAGGGCCCAAGGGAAAAGCACCAAGAAGCTGATGAAAATCACTCAGTTTCAGTTTTTTCCAAGGACGTCTGAGAATAGTAGGAGTAGGGGTAATGGGAGGTAACTCATTCAGCGTGAGATGGAATTTGATTAAATGGTGGTCCGTCCAGGCCATAGGCCTCGGAGACAAGACCTTAACCATTGCAAGGTTAGTAAAAAGGGGGTCCAGAATGTGACCACCAACATGTGTAGGATGTTCAACTAGTTGGAACAGCTGAAGAGCCTCCAGATCAGCAAGAGTATTACTGGCCGCCGAAGGGCATGGAGAGTCGAAATAGAGATTGAGTTCACCAATAATGCTAAAATTTGCAGCTTTCAAGGCCAAAGAGCTGACTACATCAGGAAGAGCGGCCCTAAAGGCAACATCCGGACCCGGGGGCCGATAAATAAGTAGGCCAGAGAAAGTAAAAAGATGGTTAACAGAGACCGAAAAATGAGCACTTTCACAGCCGGCAATATCTATGGCCTTCCAAATACATGAATAGCTGGATTTAACAGCCGCCGCGATGCCACCACCTCTAGAGTTACGGTTGAGGGTATAGAAAGTGTACTCAGAAGGGAGTGCAAGATTAATCGCCGCCAAAGCATCATCATGGAGCCATGTTTCTCACATGAAGAGGATATCAGGGGACTCATCTAGTAATAGCTCATGGATATCCAGATGATGCTTCACCAAAGATCTAACATTAAGATGGTAGACCTTAAATATAGTAGAATCTAGCATCAAGGGAGAGCTAATGGTATTAGGCGCTTGTAGAGAAGCTGGGCAATGTATAGCGATCGGGACAGACGAAGGGAGAGCAAAATCACAGCGAGGGCAGCAAAAAGGGCCACATAAAGGATGTAGCGGAGCATCAGAGCAGGAAGAAGGAACCAGGCGTAAACGAGCAGTCTAGATCTGGAATACAAATTTAAATTAACCGACCGGTTTCTGGCTATCAGCCTTCATCAGCCTGGATAGCCTGGGACCTGATTAGGGCTGGGCTTTCCCCACACAATGCTGGCTCCGGCCCCTGTGGTGCGACTGATGACCCTAGCCTAACTAGTGAATAGGAAGGGTGGCTGAGCACATTAAGAGTGCTCCAAAACCAGCTGTGACTGGTTTATCTCCCATCCTGCACCCAGACAAAGGTTTTTACTGTATAAAAAGGGGCTGTGTCCCCTTACAAAAGTCTCTGTTCCTAATCCTAACTTTAAGGGGGGGGCTGCTGCTGCTGCTGGGCACCAGGAGGAACCACCACTGGGTGCTGCCTCCCTGCCTGGATGGCCCCGTGAGCTGGCCCCTGGGCCCAGTCCTTGCCCTCCTGCCTACCAAAAGGAACTTTGGAACCTTGCCTCTATAGCGCCTGGGAGCGCTTTTGCTTTTGGTCATTTTAAGCGCTTGGTTGCCACCCCAGAGGAGCGCTGTTTGACGGGCCACTTGGCCTATAAGGAAGCAGGTGCCCACCCTGCATTTTGGCCGCATTAAGAGCCGATTTTGGCGCGGGTTTCACCCCACACATTTATACTTTCTTCCTACTTCTGACGGGTGCCCACCCCGCCAGGGACTGCCTCGTTAAACCGGGAGCCTACCCCGGATTGCCGCAGTAAAGCTGCCCCCCACGGGCTGCCACGCTGCCTGCGACGACCCGGAAGTCCTTAAACGGAGGGCAGGAAGCGGCTGGAAGTCCCGCCCCACAGCCGCGGAGCGAGAAGGAACCTGCAGCGTCTTGTCCTCAGCGAGGCTCTCACGAGTGAGAGAGCCCCGCCCGCTGCCCGTGAAGAAAGCCCGGCCCCCAGGAGCGGGACCGGGTGCGAGGGTACCCCGAGCAGGAGGAGAGCGCTGTGTCCGCCCATGAAGAAAGCCCGGACCCCAGGAGCAGGACCGGGTGCGAGGGTACCCCGAGCAGGAGGAGAGCGCTGTGTCCGCCCCAGAGACCGGTGAGTGGGGCCCCATGTTAGTAGTTGCAGAGGGGGGCGTCGAGGCACATTGCCGGTGCCAGCGCCCACCCACCCGTGTGCGCTCTCCATGTAAGGGCGCTGGTGATGTAGAGCCTGTCGAGGCTTTTCCGACGGTGGGGGCACCATTGGTCCTGAAAGTCCCGTGGGGGCTCCGGGGGAAGTTTGCTTGTTTCGAGTCCCCCGAGAGGGAGTCCAACGAAGGGGGACAATTTTCTTTCGAGGCACGAGGGCTCCGGGGGCATTTGTTCATTTCGGGTTCCAGAGGAGGGACTCCACTGAAGGCACCATTGGTATTTAGAGCCCAAGAGGCTCGAGGGGCATTGTTGCTAGTTCGAGTCCCCAGAGGAGGGACTCTCATGAAGCGGCCATCATAGTGCAGAGCCCACGAGGCTCTAGAGGGAGCAACATCTGTTTGCCGAGCCCAGGAGGCTCCCACGTTGGTTCTGGCCCCATTGAGTTTCTCGAGCCCACGAGGCTCCAACACGTGTCTTGCCCCATTGATGATTCATCTGCCCAGCACTTAGTGGGCAGCTGCCACGTTTAGGCTTATCCTTTGGCTGCCTGCGCAGCCTGTCCTGACTTTGCTGGACAGAGGGCGTGTGAGCCCCCGAGAGGCCAGGTTGGCCTGGGGGTCAGTGTTATGATGTTTTCGCACAGATATTTTGCCTGCCTAATGTGATTTACGCAATGCTTTTGCTCTTGCCTCTAACATTGTGTTTTTATATCTAGGAGGTGGTTTACCCTAGTATAGTGATGTTAGAGAAGTTATGGCGACCTGCGTGATGTTTGCCTAGATGTGTTAGGGTTACGTAGGTGATACTTACCGGTTACCAGTGAGTTCTGGTGGTGTGCTATATGTGCTGATTTGGTACTATATGATTATGTTCTACGTGCTAATTCTAAAGGTGATTACTGCTGACAGTGGTCCAGGTGGCCCTGTCCCATGTAAATAATCCCCTCTACATTCTGCCCGTGCCCATGGCACCTTGTAAAGTATATGTTTATTATCTAATGTTTGGTGTATAATACAAAGACTATTTTTTATATATACCCTTGTGTGGAGTTTCCTTTGTGGAGGGCCTTGGGTGTTGTTGCTGGGTGCGCGTGTAAACGCTTTACACATCGCCTGACTGCTCGTGCCAAGCTACCAAGGGGGTGAGCAGGGGTTATCTTGGCGGGTAACTTTCTAGCCCTGACTAGAGTGGTGGTTTCTGCCTGGCTTTGGCACAAGCCTCAGCCAACCAGACATTCCCATTTCTAACAATTTGTATTGAAAATACTACAACTCCTGCATTGTACTTTATCTCTTATCTTCAAAAATTGTTAATTAAATGCTTTGTTAGTCCATGTCTTAACCTATTTATCCCTTTCCTACTCTAATAATACCTAACATTTAACTTTGTTCAAACCACACACATAAGTGAAAACATACTTGAAAGATCTGTTCAGATCATTTTAACATGTTAATATAAAACTGCCTCCCTTTAAGACTTGGCAATTCTATTACCAGAAACTTAAACAATTATTATGTTTAACAATTTTTTTATTTTTGTGTTAGCACTCAATATTGTCAATCAGGCGAGTTTTAAGGTGATAAACATTTGTGCGCGAAACCCAAATAAATGGCATTTGTGAATTCCTGTTTACAATCATTGACACAGAAATATTGGGTTTATCAATGCTTGTATTTGTATTTATCACATGTGCGAGTTCAACGGAGGCTTCTCCCGTCTCCAGGAGTTACGTTAGAGAATTGTAGCACAGTGCATACAGCAATTGATTACTTTTATCAGGTGTTTTGTAATTTATTGTAAAGGTTATTGAATATGTTCCCTTTTTTTAAATCCTTGTTTTCTAATATCGTAGTACCTTTTGGGAAGTTGAAAAGCAGAGAGGTGTTGTTAGAATAGCTAGTTTCTGAGAGTCAGAGCTGTTTGATTGAGGTTACTCGGCAGAGAATGTCTCTTAAGTCAAAAAGTGCCTCAGCACTTTCTGTCCATTACTTCGACCCATTGTGTCCGTGTTATTAAGATGAGAAATTGCATTCATTTTTACGATCGTGCCATTAAGTTACACAGCAGCAACCGGTATTGTCAAAAGCACAGCTTTTCAAACCTTTCTACAAAAGGCCTGGGGATGCATTCAATCTAGGCCTTTCTTTTGCACTGGGAGCAATCTAAAACATTTCTTTGATCCATATAATGGGCCTAAGAAATGGAACTCTTTGAACGAGAGTGCACATGTATCTGCAAAAGGCGCGTCTGCAGAGACTGCCCCTCATGGTTGCTCTAGTTTTGTAAATGTAGGTCCATTTTTATTCGGCAGTGCGGAAGCACAGCGTGTAAACATCTAAGATCAAATTCAACATTCAGCTGCCAACAAAAGGCGGAGATTCTTGAGGCGAATTTTGAACCCAATAACGATGCATTTAAACATTTTTATTGTAAATTGCCTTCATAAGAATATTCAGTCTTGAGAGGTTTGTTTTTTAAAGAGCGATTTTTTAGATTAGTTCTAAATTGTTTGCAGAATCAAACTTGAAATTATGACATGTATTATTGACGCAAAATCCAAATGTTTACGCTATTTAATTATTTTCATGTCAATGTGATGATCATGAAATGAATCAATTAAAAATTATATATTTAGCAGAACAATAATACTGCAAGAAAATTACTAGCAAACAATATGACTTTGGATACTGCTTTCACTTAATGTTAAGTTTCATTCGCGTTTTATATCCTCAAACCATGCATCCAAAAAGTACTTTCTGTATCCTAGAGGTTTACTCGTACTGTTGTTCGATTGTCCAACACTACACGTGCTTTCTTCTTAGCCAGTACACCAGGGTCGAGAGTGTGTTCCAATGCCCTAACCTCCAGGAGGAAGGATTCCTCCCGAATTAGTTTGTTTTCATTTCCAGACAAATAAAAGGTAAATATGATAAAATGTTATTGAATCCACTCACCTCTTACTGAAGATCATACCAACTAGACCAACAGGGGATGGAAGGCATTTGAAATGGAAGAAACATGAAAAAGAAAGTTATGCAGAGGAAATGGAATAGACCACTCAAACTCTGACTGAGCTTGCTTGAAGAGCAGGACTCCAACTTACTCTGAAACTGGCAGATCTGCCATGCATTGCCCACTCTGAAACATCTTTTTTACAAGGGCATGCAAAGATCTGGCACAAAGAGGAAGCCAGTATAAAAGTCAACTGTATACACTCATGGGCAGATTTACAACAAAGTGACGCATCTGTATAGATGCGCCCCTTTCCCTGCGTCACCATGCAAAACCCTTGTGTCACCATGGATGCGCCGTATTTACAATACAGAGCACCATGGCGCAAGGATTGACATATGTGTCAGAAATTCTGACGCATCTGTTGACAGAAAAGTCATGCATTGCTGAAGTCGTGTCGCAAGCATGACGCAACTCCAGCAATGCGTTTTGCGGCCTATTCCCAATACACGGCGGCACTCCTCATGCCTGCTTCAAGCAGGCGTAAGGTTTTGACGCAGTGGCATCCTAAAAGTCACGCAGTGAAATCTTGTAGATTTCACTGAGTCACTTTTACGAGGCTTTCCCTGCGTGGAAACGCCTACTCTGCATACATTATACCTGACGCAGGTATAATATCACGCAGGGCTTTACAATGTGGCGCAACTCCATTGATGCGTCACGTTGCGTCACATTGTAAATGGACCGCATGGGGCATGCATGCATGCATGCCTCAGAGTACTCTGCTATAGAACAAAGCTCCTCAAAATACTGGGCCCACCTGATGCCCATATGTTACTTGGTAACAAAAAAAAGCTGGCCGCAATATATTGTGTGATAGTTAACAACTCTTCACAGTTGTCTATACAAATAAAGAACATTTTGTATTTTGTTTGTTAGCACATATCTCAACTGCCTATGCTGGTTACCTGGTGGCATTAAATTAGCAGTGGCATATTCTCTAAATTGTGCAATTAAGGTGTTGTTTAGATGCTACTTATGTCTACATAGGCTCTGATAAAAATGAATATTCTGCATGGTGAGCACATTTTGTGTTATTGTTTCTTTTGGTATAAAACAAATACAGCTTTAGTTTTACGAATACCCAGATTGACTAATACCTTTCATCTTGATAATACCAGGCTAACTCAAAAAGCTCCAAGTGTCTCAGAGCTATGTCGTATATGAGTCAAGTGATAAAAACATATTTTTTATTAATACTTTGATATTACTTAGTCACTCCATTGGTTGCTGTTGACAACACACCGATTCAACCAGGACTCATTAAAAATGGAGAAAGCTTCAGATAATAACACATACTCACAAGTCCGTAGTTCAATAATGTATCCAGATTCATTCACCCTTTCTTTAAAATACTAAAATCCTTTCAAAGTACTGATGTTTTTTATACGTAAAGTCATCGAGGGACAGTCTTATATAATATCTAGAATTACTCAGACCTTTTGGTTTTCGTTATTGAAATTCTCTCTCCTTAGAGCTCTGATCTTGATAAACATAATCCACTTGATGCTATGCTAGAACTAACACCCATACTTTCTTGGGAGGTTTCTTTTCGTAGCACAAACGTATACCTAAAGAAACCTGGAATATCCCTAAATCTCCTTTTGCTACAATGAGAACTAAATCAAACCTATAAAAGAGAAATCATAAAAGTCAAGAAGAGCTCTAATGCCAAGAAAGTTTTCAATTCTCTGAAGGTTTCAGCTACAGTTTTTTCAGTCATTAAGGGACTCGGTGAACCCTACTTCGGTGTCACTTAACTGCTCAGAAGAGCTCTGTCTTTTTACTGCAGATTGATTTGAGGAAATAAATAGGAACTTTTTAAGAGTCATTCATGAATGTAGCAGTCTTAAGACTCTCTTCAACGAGAAGGTAAGGTCTAGATGGATGTATGACGTTACAACGCATACCATTACAACTACCTACCATTACAACGCGACCATTACAACGCATACCATTACAACGCATAGCGCTTAGAGGTGCTGGATAGTGGCAAGTATAATTTACTATTCCAACTCCAGTCCCCTTGGACACTAGGGAAGGTGTTGGATAGTAAATTAAACTTATTCCCTATCCTAGAGCGCCCCCCAGCGCAATGCGTTGTAATGGTATGCGTTGTAAAAGTTGCGTTGTAATGGTAGGTAGTTGTAAAAGTTGCGTTGTAACAGGTGTATACCGGTCTAGATCCTCACTTTCATGCCACCTCTCGAGGCGGATGCCGGGTGCGGAGAGTGTGAATTTCTACGCTGACTACGAGCGATAAGCGAGCAATTTTAAAAGCATACAAGTTATCTTGTTTTTAATTTTATCTCAATTACCTGTTGTATCGTCCTAAACTGTAGTTGCTATCTATTGCACTACGGCTGGAGCTGACTACTAGCTCACTACTCTGTGATTGTTTCCTCGGCACTTTGCACTTTAATTCTTCTCTGGCACCTGAGGCGGAAAGCCGAGTGACCGTAGGCCTCTCCGACTTTTAATTCTTTCCTTTCTCCTACTCACCCTGAATGCGACACGCTGCTCGGCCAGCAGTCTCCTGTCCCATTCAGCTGTTACATTAAGCTGCTGAAGGGTTTCCAGGGACCGGCAGGCGTGCAGTTCTGTGGCGGCCATCTTGGGGGTAGGCTGGCTCGCAAGGCGGCAGTCTAGTAGTGCAGAATAGCACCGCCCACGATGCCTTAAAACTACGTGCCCTTCTCTCCACGCTGCGGACGCGCGCTGCAGAGGCGCCTAAGGAGCGCCAAAGGAAAGCCCGCCTGCGCCCGTCAGCGTCCCGGAGGAGTCCGGGCGCGGGCCCGGCTGGGCAGGCATAGCTAGGATGTTAAAATATACAAGGGATGAGTTGCTCTCCCTTAAGACCACGGGCAATACCTGCTCTGGGGTTCTCCCCAAATGCCCTCGGATTAGTCACAGATGCTCGGCCTGTGGCTGGACGCCAGGCCAGGGATCTGTTTCTCCTCCTAGTTCCCCTCCCAATAGCAGAAGGTGTCTGTTGTTGAACACCAGGTCTTTGGGAAGGCATGCGCTGGATATCCATGATTTATTGACGAACTCTAGAGTGGATTGTAACTTTCTGACGGAGACATGGTTGGGAGAGGGTGCAGGACCTTACATTGCCACTGCCATCCGCCCGAGCCATGTGATCTTCAGGAAGGACAGAATTAGTGGCAAGGGGGGCGGTGTTGCTCTAGCCGTTGACAGGCGCATCACTTTTTCCATTCTTCCCATGGACAATATCACTGGGTGTGAGGTTCTTGCCTTCTCCCTCGCCTTCTCTCCTCAGCAATCATGCATAGGGCTTTTGATCTATAGGCCTCCGGGCCCAATGGGCACTTTTTTTTGAAGAACTTAATTCGGCTATTTCCACACTATGCCTTAGATCTAATCACTGTCTGCTCCTAGGCGATTTTAATATTCATATGGACATTGTGACGGATCCTGACAGGCTAAGACTCAATGACATCACCTCATCCTTAGGGCTTATCCCGTATCTTTAGTCCCCCACACATTGTAAAGGTCACACATTGGACCAAATTTATTCCAATATCCCAGTTGACCTGATCTCTCTCGCTCCTGTGCTATGGTCTGACCATTTTTTGGCAGATTTTCAGATCCCTCTTAAAGAGAGGAGTGTCTATAGTGGACAGTGGCGTGAAGCGTATCCCTCCAGAGCGTTCCACCGGGTTTCCCCGTCTATGCTGATACAGGCCTTAGACACGCACCCTTGCCTGCTGACGGGTACTCTGGAAAAGGACCTCGAGCTCTTGCAGGGCTGGCTGATCCAACGGCTAGTCGACCTAGCTCCTCCTGTGCCCCCTAGGACATGATCAGTGAAAACATCTGCCCCCTGGTTCTCACCAGCACTTGCTACCAAGCGTCAGCAGTGTAAAAAAGCCCAAAGGGTATGGCGTAAGCACTACGACGCCAGCACCAAAGAAACCTACAAGGCCTTGGTTAGAGATTATCACCAGGACATCACAGCTGGTAAAAAGTCCTACCTGGCTAAATGAAAATAGAAGATGCTTCCAGTTCCTGTAAGGAAATTTTCAGGATAGTTAAGGACTTTATTTCGCCTCCCTGGTGTACCCCTACATCTAAGCATTCTGAATCCTGGAACTCAGAACTTGCTGACTTTTTTTCCAGCAAAATTCGGACTATCCAGGCCTCTTTTGGAACTAATGATACGTCTCCCATTCCTGACCCGTGTTCTCCACATCTGTGCCCGACCACTGTGGGCCCTGCTCTGTGGAATTTTCCTCCTTTGACTGCACAGGCCTCCTTAGATCTCCTCTCCAAATTGAAATCTGGCTCTCCGTCAGACCCGTGTCCTGCTAGTCTTCTTGCACTATTGGCCCCTACGTAAAACCATCTTATCAACCCAATACTTAATCTCTCCCTTAGTTCGAGTGAGGTCCCCCTGCCATGGAAACAGGTATTCATCTTGCCACTGCTTAAGAAAACCAACCTGAATCCAGAATCCCATGCAAATTGCAGACCGATCTCCCTCTTGCCAGCGCTTGCGAAAGAGGTCGAGAAACATGTTCACCCCACCTTGTCCCTCTTTTTCGAGACCAATGACATACTCCACAAGTCGCAGTCTGGTTTTCGCTCCAATCTGAGCACCGAAACAGCCCTGCTCGAGGTCACCGAGGTGATTAAGGAAACCTTAGACAATGGAGGCAAAGCTATGTTGGTGATGCTGGACCTTTCGGCGGCTTTCGACACTGTCCCCCATGCCTGCCTCCTTTCTAGACTCTGGGAGATTAGTCTGAGGGGAAAGGTGTTCCAGTGGTTTAGGTCCTTTCTTTCAAATCGTCTGCAAACGGTCTGGCCCCCCCCCTTTTTCGGCCGCCATGCCGTCCTTGGAGGTCGGAGTTCCGCAGGGTTCAATTTTGAGCCCTTCGCTCTTTAACATCTACATGACCCCATTGGCGGCATTGGCGGAGGATTTCGGGCCCAGATTGTCTCGTATGCAGATGATACTTTACGTGTGGCGGGAGCTGCGATTTTGACGGGCCATCCATTCGGGGCTGCCTTGGGGCTGTGTTTGACTGGTTTAGTCGCAACAGCCTCAAGTGCAACCCCGATAAGTCAGAGGTGCTCTTCTTTGGCGGTCCTGCAGACCCCCGTTGGAAGGAGTGATGGCCTACTGCCATGTTCACTCCTGCCAGCGATTCAGGGGCCGCAAAGAATCTGGGCATTCAGATTGATAATAGCCTCTCTTTCAGGGCCCAGGTGTCTCCTCTGGCCGGCAAGTGTTTTGCAATCCTGAAGATGTTGAGGAAGTTCCTGCCGTTTCTTTCCTTAGAGCATAGAAAGATTACGGTACAGGCCCTGATAGGCTCTCGTCTGGATTATTCCAACGTTCTATACCTAGGCCTTCCGGACTTCCTCCTTGCGCGTCTCCAGGTTGTGCAGAACTCGGCGGCCCGGGCCATTTTTGGCCTTAATCGAAGAGCCAGGGCCAGTGAACTTCTTAAAACCCTTCATTGGCTGCCTATTAAGAAGCGGATTACTCTTAAAGCCCTGACCATTGCCTTTAAGGCCCTCCATGGTACCGGTGCTTGTTATCTTCGAAAATGGATCAGCTTCTATCTTCCCTCCAGATCCTTGCATTCCGCCACCCAGGCCAGGGCAGTCACCCCGGTGATCCGTTGTGCCCACTGCGGGGGGAGGTCCTTCAAACATCTCGCCCCTCGGCTTAGGAACGCTCTTTCTTTGTCACTCAGATCTAACACCAGTCTGCTGGCATTTAGGAAGGATCTGAAGACCCTGCTTTTTATGCAATAAACTCGTTTTTTTCCTCACTCTGTCCACTCCCCCTGTTTTATCTTCCACGTTGGATTCGTGAGGGTCTTCAGCTCCGGGACACTCTTTGGAGTAGACGTGCGCTATAAAAGTACCCTCTTAACATAACATAACATAACATTTCTAACACATGTCTATGGTGAGTGGTTGCTGGTGAGGTAACGCTACAGATTTCCAGTAGTAAGGCCTCAGGCTCTCTGGTCAATAATTGGTACCCTTCAATTCATAAAAAACTGACCATCCCCAGTTCAAAATTTGTGTGTGCGGTAGTAAATGCTTCAATACTGTCAGGGGCGGGTACTGAATCCCTGAAATGAGCGGCGCCACCCACACCTAGTGCCGTGGAGCCCTTAGTGGCATCTCGGGCAGGAGCCAGTATTATTTCCTTCCCTTCCAGTAGGTGGGACATGAGGGGAGGCCGGAAGTGAAAAGGGTTGTAGGTGGACACCCTTCAGCGTCATCAAAGGGGGAAGGCAGGTGGTCGTTTCCGCCCCTCGACAAGGATAAAAGCCATGCGGAGGCGGGATGAAGCCGTCTTTGTCCTTACCAGGAACTCCTGAGGTGGCGGACCAGCAACAAGTTACAACGAGTAGGCTCAGCGTCCTCGTTCAACCACGTGCTGCTACAATGATCAAGTGGGTTTCTCGGTAGGTGGTGTACGAAGCTCTATCAGTGGGAAAAGGATGCAAGTAGGCTGGTTCGTGGCACAGGAGAAAAGGAAAGGGCCTCACAGCGTAGTCAGGTATTTGAGAGGGATTTAAATATATATTAAGCATGGGCGAATTTTGGGAATTCTCGATCCGCAAATTTGCGGATTTGCGAATTCGCGATCCGCAAAATTCGCGAATTTGTGCGAATTTGCAGATTTTTGTTTTTTTGCGTGTTCGCAGGGTTTTTGCGTGTTCGCGGGGTTTATTGCGTGTTCGCGGGGATTTTTGCGTCTTCGCGAGCCGCTTGCATAGCGAAGTTACCCATGCTGTCATTTATGGGAGAGGGAGAGAGAGATAGATAGATAGATAGATAGATAGATAGATAGATAGATAGATAGATAGATAGAAAGAGAGAGAAAGAGAGGGAAAGAGAGAGGGAGCGAGAGAACGAGAGAAAGAAAGAGAGGCCGGATCTCTGAAGGGCCAGATTCCTGAGTTGCCCCTACAGAACATACAGCTTTTTATTTTTAGCAAAATGCATATGAAAATTGTGCTGTAAAGGTCTCTTTTAGTTTAACCCCTCCTGACAACTCAAAATGGGTGTATTTGCCATCCTCTCCCTTCTTCCTGTTTTTTATATCTGTAAGTGGTTCCTGATGAGGTTTAATTCCTTGGACAGGTGCCTCGTTGCCTACTTGTAACTATTCTCTGACCCTGCTTCAAGGGTCAGAGCAGGGTCAGAGAATAGTTGCAAGTAGGCAAAGAGGTGCCAGGAAGCAATTAGCAGCAGATGTCCAAGTTGAAGTTAATTTGTTTGTAACTCTTTTGTAAAAGGTTACAAAGAAATTAGGTTCAACTTTTGCACCTGCTGCTGTAACCCTTGCTTGGCTGAAAATTTGTCCCCGCTGATTCGCGGATTTTACCGCGATTTCGCGAGATTCGCGGATCGCGAAATCGCGGAAAATCCGCAAATTCGCCGCGAAACAGATTTTATGCCCACCCTTAATATATATATATATATATATATATATATATATATATATAAATATATTTTCAATGTTTTTGTACAACGGGGTCTGTGATACGGGGTCATGGCTAAAGGTTTTGGTGTCGCATAACACAACGGATACGACCGCTCGTAAAATAAATTAGGGCTCGAGTAAAGGGCTACGGATATCGCAACATGCTTCAGCAACTAGTGTCTGACCAGGCGCATAGTCTAAGGGCCAGCGTGGCATAGGAAGGATAGGGGCAAACCAGGTTTGAGTACCGACATGGGTACAAAGGGGGAAAGGTAAATGGAGGAGCGCGAAGGAAGGCACTTCTAGGAGCGTAGCCTTGAATGATCTTTTCAAACACACACTGTGCAACTTTTTCTCCTTGTTATATGCCGATGTGTCGAAGCTTGGTGGAACAGAGAGCCTGCCTGAGACGCAGGAAGGCCAGGAGGTTGCGTTTCCGCACTTGCATCAAATACTCGGCCGCACATCAAGAGGGTCGACCAGCCGGCGGCACGATGCAGATGGTGGCGAAATCCCGGCAAGAACCTCAGAATCATGGTTAGTATGCAGATTGGTTGTAGTTTACCAGGAGGCAGATGGGGCTGAATCACGCTAGTTATTGTTATTCTTTGCTCTTTGCTTAATAGATGTGTATGATGGTTATATCGCAGTGAGTATATCTTTTAAGTATTGCCACTCAAAATGTTCATGGAAAGACGTTTCAAGAGCTACAAAGCCCATCAGAGTTTTCAAGGTGGCCATTTTTTGGATAATGCACTACAAATGTCGACCATGTCTCCCACCCTGCTCGAGTCTTTCTCACTATTTAGAATGTCAAGCATGGCGTTAGTGAACAAAGGAGCGCCGTTCTTTTCACCCAAAACCATGCTATATGTTGTGGGGGTAAATGGTAGAGCTACAAGGCCCATCAGAACTTGCATGGCGGCCCTTTTTGGATAATGCACTACAAATGTCGACCATAACTCCCAACCTGCTCGAGTCTTGCTCACTATTTAGAGTGTCAAGAATGGCGTTAGTGAACAAAGGAGCACCATTCTTTTCACCAAATAACATGCTATACGTTGCGGGGGTAAATGGTAGATGTGCGTAACACTGAAACTTCCCAGCACTTGATACCAAGCTTACAAGAGAGTAGCAACGTCTCCTCAACTAAGGATTTCGGCCTTCGGGTGCATTTAGTGAATACTGAATTCAGACTTGCGCATCCGTACATTAGTGAAAAGCGCTGTCATGTCCCTTACTTATTGGCTTGCAGGAACGTTTTCGAGTGGCCTGATGTCGAATTTTTATTACCAGAACTGTAACGCTTTCTAGAATTAAGAACTTGAGGCACAAAAGATCTGTATAGGAATTCAAGAACTTGTTTGTGTTTCTCTTTGTGAAATACTGTATTTAACGCACTGTAAAGCAAAGCCTGCAGTTGCAATACTTGGACACACGATGGAGCCAAATCTGTGCCAATACAGAGCCCCTTTAATTACCGGATACACTAGGTGCAGATGTAAGTTGGGATCCTGGGGCAACAATAGGCCTGCTGTTTTGAGACAGTTGCTCAGATCCAGAGTATGCGGGTGCGATGTGATTGTAGCCATGGGTGGGGGGCAGCTGCTACATGTATTGTCCAACGGTTGTGTGTTGCTCTCACAATGATAGCTAGGGGTGTTCGAATCCCAGAAGGCGGGGTTTATGTGTCTGTAGAGATCTTATCCATCGGCAGCACGCCGCAGGAAAACCTTTGGGCACAGGCTCGAATCCAGAGAATGATTGCAAAGGCAGGAATGTAATGGATGCATTTTAAAGTATTCCCCGGTAGTATGGCACCCTCAGTGGAAAATATTCTGCATGGTTTGCTTCGACAAAACCTTTTATCAAAACTGTAAGATTTGGGAGGTAGATGCATTGCTACGTTTACAGAGGCCTACTTAGGGCAATGTGCAGAGATGATGAGCTATTGACGATGAAATTGTGAGTTTGCTTACCTGCTTAGTTAAATGGTGTGATCAGGTCTGTCTTTGCCTTAGAGGCAGTGCTTAGTGTAAAGGCAGTGATTTGGCAGAAGGGAGCCGAGGGACAAGCATCACGTGCCTGCGTCGGCTCAGAATTCGGTGATGTTCTTTGCTGGCATGTAATCTCGCCGTGCGAGTAAAAAAAGTTGCAGGAGTCCTTGTATAAAGTATCAGGTGCTCATGTAAAGCGTCGACCAATAGCACATGTCCCTTGTTAAAGTGAGAAGTGTATGTGCAACAAACAGATGATTAGTGAGGATGGATCAGGGTATTTTTGCATGCCGGGAGCTAGTTAGGCACAAATTCATGATCTACCCCCTTTTCCCTTTTCTGTGTTACTGGGCCTTTGGCCGACAGGGTGTCCCCCTGCTATTCGGCGGGGGTTTATGGCCATGCTACATCCCCATTCTTGGGATAAATCTTGTGAGGAGTTTAACAACACTCTCAAAACAAGATGACACAGTTAGAAAGGGTTAACCACTGGTCATCTAGGGACCCAGTATCCATCTCTCAAGCTTCTGGGTCATTGTGCTTCCCGTGAGATACCTACTAGTACAGCAAAATCCACCTCTTTGGAGGCACTAAAAGATCGGGAGAAAGCAAGTAGGTAGTTGCAAGAAAGCTTTTACTGAAGAAGTTGAAGAAAATTCCATGTGGGTGCACCTGTTGAGTATACCATGCAATCGCAAGGTAAAGTCTCACAGCAATGCAGTCAGGTTACACATTTCTAAGGGGAGATGATGGATAGTTAATGCCAGTAGATGGCGGCACTTGACTATTAGCTAGGATGTGGTTGCAGCCTGGTGTGCTAAGGGTAAACATTAAGAGGGTAAAAATCCTACTTTACCGCTTAGGTGAATAGGTGCTCATTAAGCCTGGGCGTAGTTCGCGTAGCCGCACTCCGCGAGCTACGCGAAGATGCACTTGCACTCCGCGAACTACGCATAGCTCCACGAGCATGCGTAGTAGCTTGCTTGACCCGTTCGCGATCCATTTTTCGTCTTCGAGAGCGCCGTGGAACTCTGGAACCTGCTCAACACCACATCTCCAGACGTCGCCTTCCTCACGGAAACATGGATGAACGCCTCCTCAGCGCCCGACATCGCTGTTGCCATCCCGGACGGATACAAGATCACCCGGAGAGACCGCGTCAACGAGACAGGAGGAGGCATCGCCATCGTCCACAAGAACACCATCCGCATCACGACCAACTCAGACGACACCCTCACAGCCGCTTAACATCTTCAATTCCAGATACACACCGACCCCAAGACCACACTCAGAGGCACCCTCATCTACAGACCCCCAGGACCTCGCACACAATTCAGCGAAGACATCGCAGACTTCATCAGCCCGCACGCTCTCGCCTCCGCTGACTACATCCTCCTAGGGGACCTCAACTTCCACCTGGAGAACAACAACGACAACACCACCACCACCCTGCTGTACAACCTCGCCAACCTCGGACTCATGCAACTGGTGAACACCCCCACCCACTACGCCGGACACACGCTTGACCCAGTCTTCTCCTCCAGCAAGTATATCTCCTTCAGCCACTCCACCGGACTCCACTGGACAGACCACAGCTGCGTCCACTTCAGCTTCAGAAAGACCACGACTCACCACCACCCGCAACAGGTTCCCCGCAGGAACTGGAACAAGATCACCACCGACCAGCTCACCACTTCACTGAGCCAGAACCCTCCCGCCAGCTCAACGGACCCCAACCAAGCAGCCAACAACCTCACACAGTGGATCACCAATTGCACTCGCCCAACCAGCCTCGACCACTCGCAGTCCGGCTTCCGCGCCAACCACAGCACCGATACCGCCCTCATCGCAGCCACTGACGACATCTGAGCCCTGCTCGACAACTGGGAAACAGCGGCCCTCATCCTCCTGGACCTCTCCGCAGCATTTGATACGGTCTGCCACCGCACCCTAGTGCAGCGCCTCACCAACATCGGAATCCAAGAGAAGGCACTGGATTGGATCATCTCGTTCCTCACCGGAAGAACCCAGAGAGTCCGCCTCCCCCCGTACAGATCAAAGGCCACCGAAGTCATATGCGGCGTACCACAAGGATCATCACTCAGCCCCACCCTCTTCAACGTCTACATGAGCCCCCTCACTGCCATCGTACGCCAACACAACCTCAACATCATCTCCTACGCCGACGACACCCAGCTGATCCTCTCCCTCACCAACGACCCAGGAACCGCCAGAACCAACCTACACGAAGGGATGAAAGACATAGTCGAGTGGATGAGGAACAGCCGCCTGAAACTGAACTCAGACAAGACGGAAGTCCTCATCCTTGGATCATCACCCTCCGCCTGGGACGACTCCTGGTGGCCCCCTGCCCTGGGCAGCGCACCCAAACCAACGGACCACGCACGCAACCTGGGCTTCAACCTGGACTCCTCCCTCTCGATGACCAGACAAGTCAACGCCGTCTCATCATCATGCTTCAACATCCTACGCATGCTCCGAAAGATCTTCTGATGGCTCGCCACCGAAACCAGGAAGGCGGTCACACAGGCACTCGTCACCAGCCGACTGGACTACGGAAACACCCTCTATACCGGAACCACAGCCAAACTCCAGTAAAGACTCTAACACATCCAGAATGCCTCCGCACGACTCATCTTGGACATCCCCCGACACAGCCACATCTCCGGACACCTGAGAGACCTTCACTGGCTCCCCGTCAGCAAGAGAATCACGTTCCAACTCCTCACCCACGCACACAAGGCCCTCCACGACCTGGGCCCCAGGTACCTCAACAACCGCCTGACCTTCTACACTCCCACCCGCCAGCTACGATCGACCAGCCACTCCCTCGCCGCCGTGCCACGCATCCGAAGATCCACCATGAGAGGAAGATCCTTCTCCTACCTGGCAGCCAAGACTTGGAACTCCCTCCCCATCCACCTCCGCCTGACCCAAGACCACCTCTGCTTCAGGAAGCAACTCAAGACATGGCTGTTCGAGCAGTAGAGGACCCCCCTCCCCCAAGCGCCTTGAGACCCTCTGGGTGAGTAGCGCGCTATACAAATATCCTGATTGATTGATTGATTGCCTGCATGCTCAGGATGTGTAGCGCGCGAAGTTACCCATGAGGTTTGTCCCGCCCGCTCGCGTCCCCTTATTTCCGGTCACTAGTAACATGTTCGCGAGTTATTCTGTGCCAGATTGCAGTTTCTGCGTGTTCGGCAACTCAATCTTACCGACAAGCATCCTCGCGCACGCGAAAATGCTATTGAGAGCGCGAGAACTACGCTACGCAGCAGTTTGCGGAGTATTTGACAACTTCGCGTTCTCCGCGGAGCGCGGAGTTGCCGAAACTCCGCAAACTCCGCGAACGGAGCGTAGTTCTTCGCCCAGGGTTAGTGCTCATGAATAGCGGTAGCCGATACACCATGAGGCAGGATAAGTTATCACCAGTTGGGCCTCTGGGAGGTCAATGATAACTGGACTTGTCCCGTCCTTTTCTGCTGGGGTCGCAAATATATGTGGTTAGTTGCATAGGCGGAGCTCGCTGCTGTTATCAGCATATGCTTCAATGAGGCATGACACAGTACAGGACCTGCAAAACAACCAGCATCCTCCAGTTACTTCCAATACATGCACACATAAGTCACACATTCTTGCCACCTCCCCTAGGTGCTGCATGACAGGAGGAGGGCTACCCTTCCTTACAGTGGCTTATTCTTGTTTCTGAGATGGTGCTTGATTCGGTGCGGACTATAAAAGGGGAGAGCAGTCATGAAGCAAACAATTAGCGTGTATGTGAGCTTGTTCTTCATGACAATTACAGTGTGCACTGAACATATGTATCTCTACTTTTTTTACATGGTATCGAGGCCTACGATATCTGGGAGGTGAACCGCGTAACGGTGGTGGCAGCTTGGTCGCAGGAAATGGACCAGAGGACCCAGAAGGTATATGGTCAGCAGCGGTGCCAGGTATGGCGAGAACGCTCAGAGGAGCTCAGGGGTGCCAGTATGGAGGGGTGAAAGGCTACTGGTTCAGGCTTCTGGTTGGTATTGGTAAGGCAACCTGAATTTCTACATAGTAAGTAGGTTTTTAGCAGGCCTTTGCACTTAAGGATGACTTTCTTGCACACATGATGCAAAGACATGGTGTTGTACACAGCTACGGCCCCTGGTGGCCTTTGGATCAGTTGATTAATTTTGAGTGGTGTCGGCCTGCGTTTGTACATGCTCTTGCCGGTGCGGTGGAGCTGCGCGGACATGCAGTTGAGATCCCTAGGCAAGCGGGTAGAAACAAGTGAGAGGTCTACGCTGGGCCTACCATCATTACTCCTAGCAGGCTGCCCTCATCTCCTCCAAATAGTGGAGGGGCACAGAGGTTCCCAGATGTTGGTTATGTCTATGTAAGATCGTATGGGGCACTCCCTCGGGACTACTGATCTATAACTTTTCTATGGCTGCCTGTCAGTTACTTTAAGGCAACAAATCTATGGCCCCAGGCAAAAATACTTGCAGTATGCTAGCGGCCAGTTATTTAATAGTAGTATCATAAGCAAGTTCCAGAAATATCCTATTACAGGGATACCATCTAACTTTGAGAGGGTTCAGGATGTGGGAGGAGTATCACTCCATCTAGGGTATGCTTCCAGTATTAATTGTTTGAGACATGGTGCAGGTCAGGGGGTACTTCAGATGTTTCCGGTAAATCTTAGTAGGAGCAAAATATGTGTCAGGCAATATGCTGTACCATTCAATGTAAGGTAAGACCACAGGGGTCCCCAAGGTTTTCCACAATTTCACGTGGGGTAGCATTTTCCTAATTCAGCCACTTCAGGCTCAGACCACCCCGTAAGACCATCACAGGTGTATCGTCAGGTGCCCATGAAATCTGCTGCGTGATGGAGGACAGTACAAGGAAGGTGGCTGTGGTTCCCAGGTAGCCCGAGCTAGGGGGAGTCCAATGTGGCTCACAGATCGTGGATTCGTAGTTTTTTAGTTAGCACACGTTCAGGTAAACCATCCGGCAAGGAAAGCTATTGTCTCCAAGAAACAAATAGTCATGGTAAGTTCATAGTTATGTCCAGCAGGGCCTGGCGCCCCAGAGATAATCAGATCACCGGTTATTCCCCCAAGAAGGAATAGACACAGTAAGTGCATAGTTACGCTCACAGGGTATGGGGCCCTAGCGATAATAAGGTCCCCGGTTACTAAGGGAGACATTTAGCAAATCCTCTCACCCATGGCCATGTCAGGAAGAGGTGGATAGTATTTCCATCCACAAATTCACCACACAAGTCAAGGCGCCCAGGCAGCAATCCATGTATGGCAACCATTGTTGACAAATTCAACTTTGTTAGAAGTATCACCTTTTGGTTCAGGCCCATCTTCCCGGTAACACTGGCACATCCACGTTGGCATGAATCTAACTACGGTATTGGGTGGTGCCAAGGAGTGGGAATAGCATATGTAATGAAGAGAGGGTCTCTTTAGATTCCCACGGTTTTCTGAAGGTAGTATGGCTGGTGGGGGAGGCCGTGAACCAGTCAGTCCCTAAGTTATTGACTGGATCACCGCTGCGGATGTGCAAGCACATTGTATACAGGCATCCAAAACAGAGTTTTACCTACCAGATGCGGTGCATTTGTCTATCAATGGGCTCGAACTGGTCATCCAGTCGGTTCTAGGGTCCATGGCAGAAGGGTTAGGTGAGCAAGCGATAGGTGGGGAGACAGCGAGTGCGCCAGGAAGCTCCTTGTCCTGTGGCGGGGTCCCGGGCACGAAAATGGTGTGGATTTCTTTTTGGCATGAACTGTCTGACCCTTGGAACAGGGCGAGTATTGAATTGGGACTCTGGGCTGTCGGGAGGGGGGACTGACCTGCTGGTGGTCCTGGGCTCTCCTGTCCTACCTGAAATGCCGATGTTTTTGTGGTAATCTTTAGAAGGGGTGTCCGGTGTTCAGGAACCCCATTGGGGCTAAGGCGTAAGCAGTGTTCTGGTGGTAGTGCCTCTCTCTGGGATGGAGGACTGAAAGTTACTGCGGATAAAAACAGTGCAAGTTGGGGCATGCTGGCACAGCAAGCACAGGGGGATTCATTACTGAAGTGCGTGTATTGATATCCGGTTGGCTAAGGCCATGCTTAGAATGTAATTTATATCTTTTGCAAAAATGTATTCCTTGGAATGGATATAACCTACCTCTTTTGGGTAACATGTGTGTTGATTGGTTTATCTATGCCTTGAATAGAGGTGCAACATCACATAAGCCAACTCAAAGCATGTGTTTTAGAAACTGTTGAAAGGGCAAAAGGAGTTGACCACAAGAATACCCTATTGAAAAGAGGAAATTATTGGATTTATCACTTGAACACTTTGAAGACCCATGGTTTAAATGAGCGGGTTGAATTTTTATGTTATTTATAAATACATGGACGCTCTTGTCATCTTGAACTTCAGTAATATGCCTATCGGACTACTGACATGTAACATTGAGGCTTAAAGTACATAGGGGCATATTATCAAGGGGGTTTATCTCCACTTTTTTGGCTTTAGAAGCCAAGAAAGCAGAGATAAAATTATCTCCCTATTACCTAGCTGTCGCTAACACCAGTTAGCGACAGCTAGTAGGAGATAGCTACCATCTTGGGCCCCACTTTGCATGTCAGTGATATTTATCACTAATGACATGCAAAGTGGGCGTGCCAAGATGTAAGCGACTGGAAACAGTTGCTAACATCGCTATCTCCTATTACCAACTTTTGGAGATATTTGCGCTAAGAGCGAATATCTCCAAAAGCTAACACCTGCCCCTGAGCAGTTCTTAGCCATGTTATCCAATGGTAGGTGGATAACATGGCTAAAAGCATTAGCTCGGTAATGCATGAATATCGCTGACTTTTCAGCGATATTCATGCATTGTGGCCGATTTTTATCGCTTAGAAGATAAACCTTGATAATAGCAAGGTTCCTAAGAGATAAAAATCGCCGCAGTTTGGCGATAAAAATATCGCCGCTAAACCAACATAGCGATAATTATCGCTAGTTGTTGGTAATATGCCCCATAGTGACTATGCACAGTTCTATATCTGTACCATATACTAGCATTTCACTTTATTGTTAAACACAATGCTAACATAACGTGGTAATAGAGTAACACGGACAGTGCAATTGAGATGCCCATTTTCTTTAAAACGAGTGATCTCACTATAACATGCATGCTTATCGTGGTAGCACTTAAACCTGAAGTACTAACAGAACACTACGACGGTTGCAATGCTTTTTAGATGCCGCAATATATCTTTATTGACACACAACATTGTTGTCACTTTAACAAACATGTCACCACCAGCCGTCAGTACGTAAGAACGTAGGATCACGTCTTTAAGCAACAACTAATGACATAACAGTCACACACAATTAATGCAGGAGAGAACATCACCGCATTTTAGATTCCGGTAAGCATCTACTAATCTGTTAACGTACCGCGACTCTTAGCATAAGTGCAGACGCAACACATGTTTGTTAACCACCGTTTTCATAGCGCGTAATGGATGCGATTGCATATAGCAATATAACGCACATCAGAGACGGACGGATTCTAACTAAAGACTATCACACAGGGAAAACAGAACGAACGCTATAAGACACATAGGACTTTTTGGAGAATAGGGCAGGATCACACTCAACTAACTTTTGTTTGTTTATTTTACCTTATCCACATGGTGGTGGTTACTAATCGGCGATTCTATGTGCTGATGTAATAAACATGTTGTATTTGTCTCACTCTTCAGATATTCCCCTGATGAAGGCTCGTGAAGCCGAAATGCATTGGAAGGGAGGAAAATATGCATGAAAGCTAAATGTGAACATAATGCATTTTGGGAAAAGAAGTTTCTACCGATATGCGGAGGAATATGGTGTGAATAAAACACATTTAATGACTAAACAAAGTCTGAAGAACAAACACAGTATTATTATTTTTCGTTTAACTTGGCTGGATATACAGTACTTTTTACCTGTGCCAAGGGAGACAGCCTAAGGACCTTGGGACTGCTACTCCAAAGCGAAGGGAGGGTGCCCACACTAGGAGGAAGGGACAACTCCCTCGGTCCTCCCTATATGTACACTGTATGAAGTGCAGCTTCCCACAAACGCCAATGCAGCTGCTGCAGACACAGGGCGGGCCATAAGATACAAGGAAATGCCCCCAAAGGATTTTACTGGTATGGAGGGGTGGGCCCACCACCTGCATTGACGGTATACAAAAAGAATGCCCCAAAGTGTGTAACTACCACAGCAGCTGCCTGCAACTGAGCAGAGCAGCTGTTGAGCTAAATGCAGCCTTTTTTCCTCCTTTACTGTATATCACACGGGAAGACCCAGCGGGCCATCCCCTCTGGTGGCAGTACTGGGAACAGCTGCTCCTTTTGTGTTTGGTATCCCAGAAGACCTCACTGCTCCTCAGGCCAGCTGACTCCGCCCACTAGTGTGGCCGCGTCCGGCATTTCCTGGTGGCACAACACTCCCTTCTCTCCCCTTCGGCGTTACTGGCAACTGGTCATCCATGGAGGACTTGCGTCCTTTCTGACTTCCTGGAGTGTTGCTGGGTGACCGAGCCAGCATCCGAGCAACACTTGCTCCAGTCGCACTGGTCTCGCTGGCTAGTGGCTGCACTGGCACATGCAGATCTCCTTCTGGTACTGCAAACAAAGGGGTGGGGGCTCATCCCAGAATGACCAAAGGAACACATGTTCCTTTGGTTCTCAAGAAGCAACGTGCAGGGAGAGACTCCCTTAAAGTGGAAGCACCACACGCTTGTCAATTCTCTAAACACATCCTCAGCTGGAATTTACAAGTCTGGCGCTCTACACAAACTCTATAGAAATAGCATAAAGGGCTCACACTGCACTTTCCTTTTACGCTATAGGTCAAAAAGGTGAAGAATAGACCAGAAATTCTCCTGCAGGAGCAGCAACTGCAGGCCCTCCCACCTTTCTGACAACAGGGGCAGGGCTCCTCAAGCAGCTCTTTCATGCAGATTACTTTGGGATGCAGCAAGGATCTAGTGAAGTCTTTCATCTCCCTGAGATAACCACAGGAGGCAAGCACACACAATCACTTGGAGATTTCCTTCTCAAGCAGGGTATCACAGCAGGGCAAAAAGAGTCAATCCTGTTTCTCCACCACAGACAGAAGCAGCAACTGCAGGCCAACCCACCCCTCACTCAGAAAAAGCAGCACTCCTCACACAGTCCTTCGGCTCTTCTTTTTGGAAGGGCCCTCTTGTTGCTGAAGTAATCTAAAGTCCTTGCTTTAGGTGTAATACCTATACCCGAAATTGTCATTGTTCTCTCTTTCCTGTAAGGGCCTCTGAACCCAGTCTGAACCAGTCCTGTCTTCCATAGTGCAGCATGACCACAGACAGTGGAGACAGTATTGTGAAAAAGAAGACACAGCCAATTCAGGTGAAAGTAAAACTCCTCCCACCACTCTAAATGCAGACCGGATCTATTCAGGCCAGCGATGAGTCACCCAGGCAAGGTAGAGCACATCTCAACCCCCCAGTTACTGTCTAGAGCGAATGCACATTCCAGTTCCTGTCACTGAAACACCAGATGTTGAATACACAAAAAGCCAGAGGCACACAGAATGGTAAAGTAAGAAAATGCCCAGTTTCTAAAAGTGGCCTTTTCAAAACCGGTATTAAAAAAACCATCTTCACAAAAAAAGTCTGTTAATAAATTCTGAGTTCAGAGAGTTTAAACTCCATTTTCCGATCCTGTCCTTATTGCAAGTAACAAATGTAAAAATGTTGCACTGTGACCCCAAAGATAAACCTATGGGACAGATAGCCTTTCAACAGTGAAGTACAAAATATACAGTATTCCACTCTCAGGATATGTCACACACACCAGCACATGTCCTACCTTTCACATACACTACATCCTGCCCTTGGGGATACATTGGGCCTACCTTAGGGGTGCCTTACATATAAGGAAAGGGAAGGTTTGGGCCCGATAAGTGAGTACACTTGTCAGGGAAACATGGCAGTTTAGAACTACACGTGCAGACACTACAGTGGTAGGTCTGAGATATATTTACTGGGCTACTCATGTGGGTGGCACAACCAGTGCTGCAAGCCAAGTAGTAGCATTTGATTGACATGACCTAGCACACACTGTGCACTTTACTAGGGACCTACCAGTAAATTAAAAATGCCAATCATGGATAACCAATCGTTGTCACAATTTACACAGATGGCAATGCACTTTAGCACCGATCAGCAGTGGTAAAATGCTCAGAATCCTATAACCAATGAAAAAAGGGTCAGAAAAATAGGAGGCAAAATGCAAAATGTTCTGGGATAAACCTGTCAAAAGTGCCACGTCTAACACCGTCAAAGACTTCCACACACATTTACAACTTTGCAGCCAGTCCAATTTCACTTTGCCCAAGCCAAAGAGATGAAGTAAAGGTTTGCGAACCGCCATTGTACTGTAGAACCACGATACACAGTAGGTGGTCTGGTTTGGATCTCTACCACACATCTAAGGCTCAAGGGAAGTAATAATTTCCTTCTCCGGGTTATAGGCCCATTCACCATTAACACAGTAATAAATTCTGTCGTAGTACGGTTACCACTTCCCAACACATACAAAATACACTCAGGGCCTCATTTATGAGGCTGTGCGTCACTTTTATGCTGCCGGTGCGTCAATTTTTGTGATGCACCAGTGGCGTAAAAATGCGCTTTGTTGCGCGATATTTACAAAGTGACGCATGTAGGTAGATGCGTCACTTTGTAAATCCCTGAGCAACATACCTGCACCAGCTATAATGTATGCAAGGGGGGCGTATTGACGCAAGAAAGGGTCATGGAAGTGACGCAGTGAAATCTATGAGATTTCACTGCGCCACTTCTAGGATTCACATGCGTCAAAATCTTACGCCTGCCTCACAGCAGACGTAAGACTCACGCAGGCCCTTTCACATGGGGCTTGCCCCATGTGAAAGGACACATTGCTGGAGTTGCGTCACTTTTGTGACACACTCCAGCAATGCGTCACTTTTGCGCCTACAGATACGTCAGAAATACTGACGTATCTGTAACTCCTTGCGCAATGATGCGTCATACTGTAAATATGACGCATCATTGGTGTCGCAAGGAGGGTGCAATGAAAAGTGACGCATCGCTGTTTTCACGCATCAATGCATCACTTTTCATAAATGAGGCCCTCAGTGTTTAAAGTATCGTTAGTAAAACCCTAACATCTGTTTGGGGAAAGGGAGTCTGTGGAAATATAGGGGCTGTGGTGCACTCTCGCGCCACATAATGTAAGTGATGTGGGGGCTCCATGTGAAAACAAACATCAAGTGCACAGTGGTGCTTAAGAAAAAGCAACCAGAAGTTAACAACACACCCCAGAAGTCACTGGGGCTGCCAAATTCGTATAGATTTCTGGTGGTGTATGTAGTAAGACAAGGGCATCATACCAAAGATCAGTTCTTGCCACCAAGGAGCCATGGTGGACCTCACAGAGACAAATAGACCCGCAATATATTTTAATTTGAGTGTGTTGACTCAACCAGGTGCACAGACGATCTGGGGAGGCTTTTTTATTTGTTTCAAGCACTCACATAGAATGAGACTTTTAGTAAAAATAAATTAGTATTAGAAAAGTAGAAGGGAGATGAGGAGGACTAGGTACACTGCTATGAAGATGACCCCCTTTCTCACCAGAAGCCAATGGAGAGATAATACAGCTAACATATAGCCTCTAGAATGAATACCCAGAGCAATTCTGGCTGCACAGTTAAGAACTAACTGTAATCTACTTAGCTGATGAAAAGGAAGACCTATGTAAATTGAAATGCAGTAGTCCAGCATTGATGATACAAAAGCATTCAGAATCTATCATCTTCGAGATACAGGAAACAAATACAGAATGCACTACGAAAACTGAAGCTAGATAAAGCATTTCAATAATGCAGTGATTTGGTCACTGAGTTTTTGCTGACTGACGAGTTTTTAGACCGAAGATTTTCACAGTTAGAACTGAGGGGGGCAATAGCCCATTAATGCAAATCCCAGCATGGTGAAAGAATAAACGTTTATGTTGTGTCTGTCTTGTCTGCATTCAATTTCAAATGAATCACCATCATCCAATTGAATATTTTTCTTGAACAATCCTGTAGCTGGGTAGAAGATCCAGAGATCTGCACCATAATCTGTGAATGGTCAGAATGTAGGAAATTTCCAAAACAGCATGAGCCAATCAGGGAAGCAAGAGGTGTTATATACATTTTAACAGCAGGGGTGATAGAATCAGCCAGAGGGCACCCCCACTGTTCACTTTCTAGTCGACTAATAGAAAAGGGGGGAGATAATTCTTAGAAGTATGATTTGTCAGAAAGTTGCTGAGACAGTGGAGTGCTTGGCCCTTTCTAACCTGAGCTTAATTTGTAAAAGAAAGAGTGCCAGTGCCTGAAGCTCTCTACCCAGTGGCCCACGACCAGTGCAATTAAAAGCCACACCTGAATACCAAGGCTCGTAGTCTTAGATACACCTCATACACCTTTAATCCGTGACCTGGAACGGGCACTCGGCCGACTTCAGGCACGCCCCCTCCCTGAACATCTTCAGGAAAGCACTCAAGACCTGGCTTTTCAACTGAGCAGAGCTACTCCCCCACACCCCCAGCACCTTGAGACCCTCACGGTGAGTAGTGCGCTTACAATTCCCTGATTGATTTATTGAATCCATTACAAAACACCCGTAGTCCTATATCTCGCTCTTGCAGGTTCCTGCTTTCTACTTTTGTCATTGTTTTTCCGAGTTTCTCTTCCTTTGTCTTTCTGATTTGTGTTTTTTAAAACTTGTATTGCAATGAAGAAACACAGCACTGCAGGCTTTCTGATGTGCGTGTTTTTCTATCTCTTGCTCTCGGGAAATGTCTGAGGCGAAAAAATAGGTACCAGTCTGCAAAAATCAGTGCTGTTGGCTGCCACCGGGAACCACCAGCTCAAATTAGGCACTACTTATAACTAGATCACCCAATCATGTAATCAACATGCAATGTTCTACTGTGTCATACACTGCGGATAAATCAAGAGGAATTGACACACTGATATCTTTAAACCTGCACAGTGGTTAACATCGTCCAATGCGGGCAGTACAGTTAACTCTGTGCTGTGTGTGGCCTGCCTAAAAGCCCATCTGGGCAGGATGTCAAATCTGGTCACTCTTAAAAACCACTATTCATTTGCTATAATCCTGCTTTTTATAGCAGCATCAAGTTGTTAGGTTATTGTGCCACAGATCAGAAATTGCTAACGTGTCAAAGTCAATGGAAGGTTTCTTCGCAAAGGTCGTAGAAATGCTTATAGTGTGCATACAACGTGCAAGTCCCACTTCAGTGAAACAACATACTTATCCTCATTACCACCACTTAGGCACCATAGAAAGACATAAGGCAGATAGTTGTTCATCACTGCATAGTTGTTTATTACATTTTAAAGCAGAGTAATCTTTGTTGTTCTTAACTGGAATGCTTGACAATTTATTCAAGACATAGATAAACCAATCAACACACATGTTACCCAAAAGAGGTAGGTTATATCCATTCCAAGGAATACATTTTTGCAAAAGATATAATTTACATACTAAGCATGGCCTTAGCCAACCGGATATCAATACACGCACTTCGGTAATGAATGCCCCCGTGCTTGCTGTGCCAGCAGGCCCCAACTTGCACTGTTTTTATCCGTAGTAACTTTCAGTCCTCCATCCCAGAGAGAGGCACTACCATCAGGGCACTGCTTATGCCTTGGCCCCAACGGGGTTCCTGAACACTGGACACCCCCTCCAAAGTTTAATACAAAAACACCGGCATCTCAGGTAGGGCAGGAGAGTCCAGGACCACGAGCAGGTCAGTCCCCCCTTCCGCCAGCCTGGAGCCACAATTGAATACTTGCCCTGTTCCAAGGGTCAGACAGTTCATGCCAAAAAGGAGTCCACACCATTTTCATGCCCGGGTCCCCACCACAGGGCAAGGAGCTTCCTGGCGCACTCACCGTCCCCCCACCTATTGCTTGCTCACCTGACCCTCCTGCCATGGACCCTAGAACCGACTAGATGACCAGTTCGAGCCCTTGGATAGGCAAATGCACCCCATCTGGTAGGTACAACTCTGTTTTTGATGCCTGTATACAATGTGCTTGCACATCCGCAGCGGTGATCCAGTCAATAACTTAGGGACTGACTGGTTCACTACCTCCCCCACCAGCCTCACTACCTTCAGAAAACCGTGGGAATCTAAAGAGACCCTCTCTTCATTACATACGCTATTCCCACTCCTTGGCACCACCCAATACAGTAGTTAGATTTATGCCAATGTGGATGTGCCAGTGATACCGGGAAGATGATCCCTGGCCTGAACCAAAGGTGATACTTCTAACGAACTTGAATTTGTCAAGAGTAACAATGGTTGCCATATGTGGATTGCTGCCTGGGCGCCTAGCCTTGTGTGGCGAATTTGTGGCTGGCAATACTATCCACCTCTTCCTGACATGGCCATGGGTGGGAGGATTTGCTGAATGTGTCCCTTATTAACCGGGGACCTTATTATCGCTAGGGCCCCATGCCCTGTGGGCGTAACTATGCAATTAATGTGCCGATTCCTTCATGGTGGAATAACCAGTGATCGGATTATCGCTGGGGCGCCAGGCCATGCTGGACATAACTATGCACTTACCATGACTATTTGTTTATTGGAGACAATAGCCTCCTTGCCGGATGGTTTACCTTAACATGCGCTAACTAAAAAACTACCCATCCACGATCTGCGAGCCACATTGCACTCCCCCTAGCCCGGGCTATCTGGGAACCACAGCCACCTTCCTTGTACTGTCCTCTATCACGCAGCAGATTTCATGGGCACCTACCGATATACCTGTGATGGTGTTACGGGGTGGCCTGAGCCTGAAGTGGCTGAATTAGGAAAAGGCTACCCCACCTGAAATTGTGGAAAACCTTGAGGACCCCTGTGGTCTTACCTTACACTGACTGGTACAGCATATTGCCTGACACATATTTTGCTCCACCTAAGATTTACCGGAAACATCTGAAGTACCCCCTGACCTGCACCATGTCTCAAACAATTAATAGTGGAAGCATACCCTAGATGGAGTTATACTCCTCCCACATCCTGAACCCTCTCCAAGTTAGCTGGTATCCCTGTAAAGTGCTATTTCTGGAACTTGCTTATGATACCACTATTTATTGACTGATCGCTAGTATTTTTGCCTGGGGCCATAGATTTGGTGCCTTAATGTAACTGACGGGCAGCCATAGAAAAGTTATAGATCGATAGTCTCGAGGGGGTGCCCCATACGATCTTACATAGACATAAACAACACCTGGGAACCTCTGTGCCCCTCCACTATTTGGAGGAGATGAGGGCAGCCCGCCAAGAGAAATGATGGTAGGCCGTGCGTAGACCTCTCAATTGTTTCTACCCGCTTGCCTATGGATCTCAACTGCATGTCTGCGTAGCTCCACCGGGCCGGCAAGTGCATGTACTAAGGCAGACCGACACCACTTAAAATTAATCAACTGGTCCAAAGGCAACAAGGGGCCGTAGCTGTGTACAACACCATGTCTTTGCATCATGTGTGCAAGAAATTCATCCTTCAGTGCAAAGGCCTGCTAAACACCTACTTACTAAGTAGAAATTCAGGTTGCCTTACCAATACCAACCAGAAGACCAAGCCTGAACCAGTAGACTTTCACCCCTCCATACTGGCACCCCTGAGCTCCTCTGAGCGTTCTCGCCATGCCTGGCACCGCTGCTGACCATATACCTTCTAGGTCCTCTGGTCCATTTCCTGCGACCAAGTTGCCACTACTGTTACGCGGTTCACCTCTAAGTTATCGTAGGCCTTGATACCATGTAAAAAAAGTAGAGATACATATGTTCTGTGCACACTGTAATTGTCATAAAGAACAAGCTCACATACATGCTAATTGTTTGCTTCATGACTGCTCTCTCCTTTTATAGTCCGCACCGAATCAAGCCCCATCTCAGAAACAAGAATAAGCCACTGTAAGGAAGGGTAGACCTCCTCCTGTCGTGCAGCACCTAGGGGAGGTGGCGAGAATGTGTAAATTATGTGTGCATGTATTGGAAGTAATTGGAGGATGCTAGTTGTTTTGCAGGTCCTGTACTGTGTCATGCCTCATTGAAGCATATGCTGATAACAGCAACGAGCTCCGCCCATGCAACTGACCACCTATATTTGCGACCCCAGCAGAAAAGGACGTGACAATTCCAGTTATCATTGACCTCCCAGAGGCCCAACTGCTCATCTGGTGATAACTTATCCTGCCTCATGGTGTATCGGCCACCGCTATTCATGAGCACCTTTTCACCTAAGCGATAAAGTAGTATTTGTACCCCCCTTA
Organism: Lissotriton vulgaris; assembly: GCF_964263255.1. NCBI lineage: Eukaryota > Metazoa > Chordata > Amphibia > Caudata > Salamandridae > Lissotriton > Lissotriton vulgaris. The sequence continues at coordinate 532,449,062 of NC_141693.1, read as the reverse complement.
ATGTTTAGCCTTAGCACACCAGGCTGCAACCACATCCCAGCTAATAGTCAAGTGCCGCCATCTACTGGCATTAACTATCCATTATTTTATTTATTTCTGGTATTTGTAGAGCGCGACATTCATCCCAAGGGATATCAAGGCGCTAAAAAGAAAAGGGGACTGCTGAGGATTGTACGGGGGGAGTTAATTTTTAGGGAAAAGGTGGGTTTTGAGTTTTTGCCGGAATTGGAGCAGGTTTGTGGTGAGTCTAAGATCCATAGGTAGTTCATTCCATCGTTTGGCCGCCAGGTGAGAAAAGGCTTGTCCACCTGTCCTTGTTTTGTAGATGCGTTTAGGTTTTGCTAGGGCTGAGTTATTGGATCTTAAGTTCCTATTTGGAATATAAAACTCAATTTTCCCTTGTAGGATTGTAGGGCCTGTTTTGTGGAGGGCTTTGTGCGTGTGGCAAAGCAGTTTGAATGTGGCACGCTGGCGCATTGGCAGCCAGTGAAGTTGTTTCAGGCATGCTGATGCCGAGTCTCGTTTGCCTTTATTGCATACCAGTTTGGCTGCCTGGTTTTGAAGGACCTGTAGGCGGGAGAACAGTTGCTCGTTCATCCCTTCGAATAGGGCATTGCCATAATCCAGGCGGCTGACTAGAAGGGCCTGGGTAATCGTACGTCGGCAGTCCAGTGGGATCCAAGAGAAGATTTTGGCCAGGAGTTTCATGATTGCAAATCCTTTACCCCAGAGTATGCGTACATGATCTTTCATGGACAGTGCGTCATCCATCATAATGCCAAGGTTTCTGGCGTACTGTTTCGGGGTTGGGGGCTGTTCCCAGTGACGGTGGCCACCACGTATCGTTCCACGATAGTTTGGCTCCTCCGAACAGTAATATTTCAGATTTCCCGGCATTGAGCTTAAGGCAGTGGTTGCGCATCCAATCTGCCATTTCGGAGAGGCAGCTGTGTAGTTTGTTTTTGGTTGTTTCCGATCTTTCCGCTCTCTCGTCCATAGTCACCATCAGCTGTGTATCGTCGGCATATGAACATATGCTGATGCCCCACTTTCTTCCAATGTCGGCCAGAGATGAAACGTAGACATTAAAGAGAGTGGGGCTTAGGGAGGCCCCTTGTGGGACTCCACAGCCAATGGGACGGGGTTTTGAATGGAATTGGCCCATGTGCACTGCTTGGGTGCGGTTGCTCAAGAAGGATTCAATCCATTGTAATGCCGTGGCTTGTATTCCTTTGCTCCGGAGGATGTTTAGTAGGCATTCGTGCGACACCGTGTCGAACGCTGCCGACAGGTCTAACAGTATCAGAGCCACCGATCCCCCTTGGTCAGTGATGCATCTGACACTGTCCGACACTGCCAGCAGCGTAGCCTCGGTGCTGTTGTTGGATCTGAATCCGGTTTGGGTGGGGTCCAGAAGCGAGTTGTCCTCCAGGTATTTGGACAATTGTGAGTTGACCATTTTCTCCAATGCCTTGGAGAGGTAGGGGAGCTGTGATATTGGTCTATAGTTCTCGGGATTGAGGATATCGGAACCGGCTTTCTTCAGGAGGGGGGTTACGGATGCGTGTTTCCAGCAGTCTGGAAAGGACGCGGAGGCGAGGGACTGGTTGAAGAGTTTGGTAATGAGGGGGCAGAGAGTCGGTGCAATTTCTGAGAACACAAAGTGCGGGCAGGGGTCTGCAGGAGAGCCGGATTTTATTGCTTTAAGAACTGCTAACACCTCTTCTTCGGAGAGTGGTTGGAAGTTGGTTAGGCGTGGGGAGTTGCCTATGACTAGGTGGACGTTGTCTTTGTCGGGTGTAGATGGACATACATCAGAGTTGTCGTAAGGGGTGGTGGGATGGGAGGGGGTGAAGGTGGAATAAATTTTATTGATTTTTTCGGAGAAGAAAGTACTAATCCGTTCGCATGCTTCTGTTGAGGGGGTGAGGGTTTGCGAAGTGCTAGATGGGTTGCTGAGCTCTTTCACGATTTTGAACAGCTCTTTTGCGGAGTTGTGGTTTTCTTGAATTCGTTGTGTAAAAAATGCTATTTTTGCCTCTCGAATGGCAAGGATGTATTGTTTCCTTTTGGCGGTATAGTTGGCTCTGGTTACGGAGTCTTTCGTTTGTCTCCATTGGTGTTCTGTTTTTTGGCATTCCCTTTTAAGGCTTTTGAGGGTGGGGGTGTACCATTTTTCGTTAGTAGTTGTTTTTTTCCTGACTTCTCGTAAGGGTGCTATTTTGTCCAACGTTTGGCGGATTCCGGTTTCTAGCCGGATGACGTTGTTACCAGTAGATGCATTGTCTGGTAGGGAGATATCTATTTCGTGAAAGTGATTTTGGAAGTTGAAGTCGTTGATTAGTCTCCAGGCTCTATTGGAGGTGAGGGGGGTGGGTCTGGTTTTTACAGGTTTACCGAGAAATCATCTCCCCTTAGAAATGTGTAACCTGACTGCATTGCTGTGAGACTTTACATTGCGATTGCATGGTATACTCAACAGGTGCACCCACATGGAATTTTCTCCATCTTCTTCAGTAAAAGCTTTCTTGCAACTACCTACTTGCTTTCTCCCGATCTTTAAGTGCCTCCGAATAGGTGGCTTTTGCTGTAATAGTAGGTAACGCACAGGAAGCACGATGACCCAGAAGCTTGAGAGCTATATACTGGGTCCCTAGATGACCAGTGGTAAACCCTTTCTAACTGTGTCATCTTGTGTTGAGAGTGTTGTTAAACTCCTCACAAGATTTATCCCAAGTCTCGGAACCCAACAAACTAATAGAACAAACTGAGGATATGATAACCCGCTTCAAAAAACGAGGATATCCAGAAACTCTTTTGAAACAAGCAATTGATTGAACACACAAAAAAACTAGAGGAGACCTGTTAACATCACAGCCCACAACCAAGGGTGACATAATTACCAGTTTGAGTAAGTACTCCAACATGAGTCGCCAATTCAAAAAGATAATCAAAAAACATTGGAGCTTACTAAGGATGGGTCCAGACTTCAAAAACATCTTTGAACAAGAATCACAGTTGGCATACACTAGGTCTAAAAACCTAGGAGAAATGTTGAAATATCCTAGCAGGAGTATCGATACTAAGCAATTTAGTGGCACCACCCCCTTTTGGAACTGTAACAACTGTCACAACATCATTAGAGGAGGCTTTATCACTCACCTCATGAAAGGACACTAAATACACTTACAAGTGAATGCTACGTGTGACACAACAAATATTATCTACATGCTCAAGTGTCCCTGCGGGAAGGCATACGTCGGCCAAACTGAACGTAAATTGAAAATCAAACTCAATGAGCATAAGAGTACTATAAGAACAAAAGTCTTAAAATCCACGGTAGTGACCCACTTCATAGAGGTGCAATATCACATAAGCCAACTCAAAGCATGTGTTTTGGAAACTGTTGAAAGGGCGGAAGGAGTTGACCACAGGAATACCCTATTGAAAGGAGAAAATTATTGGATTTATCACTTGGAAACTTTAAAGACCCATGGCTTAAATCAGCGGGTTGAATTTTTATGTTATTTATAAATACATGGACGCTCTTGTCATCTTGAACTTCAGTAATATGCCTATCGGACTACTGGCATGTAACTTTGAGGCATAAAGTACATATTGGCTATGCACAGTACTTCACTTTATTGTTAAACACAGTGCCAACATAACGTGGTAATAGAGTAACACGGACAGTGCAATTGAGATGCCCATTTTCCTTAAAACGAGTGATCTCTCTTTAACATGCATGCTTATCGTGGTAATACATAAACCTGAAGTACTAACAGAATACTACGATGGTCGTAATGTTTTTTAGATGCCGCAATATATCTTTATTGACACACAACATTGTTGTTACTTTAACAAACATGCTACCACCAGCCGTCAGTACATAAGAACGTAGAATCACGTGTTTAAGCAAAAACTAGCGACGTAACCATCACACACGATTAACGCAGGAGAGACCCTCACCGCGTTTTAGATTCTGGTAAGCATCTACTGATCTGTTAACGTACCACAAATCTTAGCATAAGTGCAGGCGCACACGTGTTTGTTTACCACCGCTTTCAAAGCGTGTAATGGATGCGATTGTATATAGCGATAAAACGCACATCAGAGACGGCCAGATTCTAACTAAAGTCTACCATACGGGGAAAACAGAATGAACGCTATGAGACACATAGGACTTTTTGGAGAATAGGGCAGGATCACACTCAACTAACTTTTGTTTATTTATTTTGTTTATTTTACCTTAACCACACAGTGGTGGTTACTAATCGGCGATTCTATGTGATGATGTAATAAACATGTCGCATTTGATTCACTCTTCAGATATTCACCTGATGAAGGCTCGTGAAGCCGAAATGCATTGGGAGGGAGGAAAATATGTATGAAGCTAAATGTGAATATAATGCATTATGGGAAAAGAAGTTTCTACCGACATGAGGAGTAATATGGTGTGAATAAAACACATTGAATGACTAAACAAAGTCAAAAGAACAAACACAGTATTATTATTTTTCGTTTAACTTGGCTGGATATACAGCACTTTTTACCTGTGCCAAGAGAGACAGCCTATGGACCTTGGGACTGCTACTCCATAGTTTATTACTCACACTCCCGAGTGCAGAGTGATTCCCTGGTGCACGGTTTACTATAGGATAGAGAATAAGCATAAGCAGTGCACGACCAATACCATATAGATATACATAAACCTTCCCTTCGCGACATAGGGGGAGGGGGTGCTACAGGGCTGCAATTGCCTCCCTGGTCCCGAGGGGCCATAGTTGAAACGCCAGATAATAGTGTTCTAGCAGTGCAGGGATGAGGCACACTACCTGTCATGGGGATGTCAGGCAATTTAGGTATTCTGATCTGAACCTCAAAACTGCTGGATTTACTTTAGTGTACTAAATGTAATGCCAGTTGAAATATGTTCCTAATGCTGGAACTGCCTATTATGTATCATGATAATGTTTTCCTGAATGGGTCGTTTATGACATACCAGTAACAACAAAAAGGGGGACAGAGATAGAGCACTAGTAGATTTGTTCTCCCTACACAGATTTGTTGAAACAAATAGAATCCACAGAAGGCGTGAGGGTGATCCCTACAATGGAGGGATCATATGCACTCTACGAGCAGTTACTTTGGTGGCTCTCACGGTGAGGTTGGCCATGATGTTTTCAAGTGATTTATGACAAGTGCAACTTGCAAGTATTTCACTTCATTGTACTACATCTGAAATGATGACCATTGCCTAGTGGCACAGTGATTATTGATTTATCTTGAAATCCCAACTGAAAGAAAATCAACTGACCAGAAACTGGAGACATGCAAACATCAACCACTTCCGCTCACTTTTAATTTGCACGTCTCCTTCTACACTTGAAGCTTCATTCTCAGGCAGAGAGTATTAAGACATGGCTCGAATCGGCTAGCGACTACGTTGCTCCTCTAAAAAAAACAAAGATCTTGAATCATGAGACCCAATGATGCTCAACGGTGGTTCTCCAATGATCTAAAAATAAAGAAACTTGCACTAAGACAAGCAGATCGCCGTTGGATGCGCCGTTATCTTCCAGATAAAAAGGCCACTTACTTAACCTTGTTGAAAGAATATAAACATGTGATTATTCAAACTAAGGCAAACTATTTCTCTCAAAAAAGTATTGAATCTTCAAATAAGCCTAAAAAGATTTTCTCTATAGTTGACAAACTCTCTAAACCAGATAAAGTTTCGCTTAAACCTGCTCCATCACAGTCTCTATGTGATTATCTTAATTCATATTTTATTTGAGAAAATTGTCGCCATTAAGGCTAGTATCCCTCCCTGTGCTTTCCCCACACAGGACTAAAACAGTGGTAAGAACCCACACTGTCTTGATTAAATTCCTCTGATCTCTGAGGAAATCTTTTTGAACCTACTAAAAAAGATCAGCGCTGGTTCTCCCACTGACAGCTGTCCCCCTCATGTACTCTGAGAAGCCTTTACTACCTGTCCAGACCCTCCCCTCTCACTTCTTAACAACTCGCTCAAGCTTGGTCTTATCCCTGACTCACTTAAAACGGCAGAAATTATTAAAATTCTTCTGCAGAAACTGGGTGCAGACCCGTCTGTCCTCAGTAATTACTGCCCCATCTCCTTGCTGCCCTACCTGGGTAAAGTTTTAGAGGCTTATGTAGCTAACTGCCTCAGTTCCTTTGTTGAACACTCCCAGGTTTTGGACACCCACCAGGCTGGTTTCAGACCCGAACACTCTACGGAGTCTGTTATTCTTGCTGTTATGGATGTAATCAGAGAGGGAGGGTGGACAAGGGCATTACCCAGGCCCTGATTCTCCTGGATTTATCAGCGGCATATCTCATGGTCGATCATAAAATCGTGATCAACCATGTCAGCTATGCCGGAATGCAGGGTCTGGTGCTAAAATCTCTCTCTTCCTTTCTCAGCAACTGGTCGCAAGCGTGCGTCTTGCCAACTTTTCATCCAACAAAAGGGAAATCACCTGCGGGGTTCCCCAGGGCTCCTCTCTCTCTCCACTCCTTTTTAACCTGTATCTTCTTCCTCTAATTTGCTCCCTGAGAGAAAGAAATGTCGAAATTTTTAACTATGCCGGCAATCTTCAATTGGTGTTTAACATCAACCCATCAGCCTCGTCAGTTGCTAACTTTCAAGCCACCATGATTTAATAAGCAACTGGATGAACAACAATCAGTTGAAGCTGAATCCTGATAAAACTGAGCTGATTATTACGGGTGGGTCAGTAAATCCATGGTACTCCAACTTTTGGCATCCCCTATTAGACAACACCCCTGTGCCAGCTGCTTCTTCCAAAAGCCTGGGGATAGTTATCAGTAATGATTTGTCCATGAAAACCCAGATCAGTTCAGTTGTCTCTACTGGTTTCTTTCAACTGCGGAATATAAAGAAGATTAGTAGATTCCTGAGTAGGGAAGCCAGGATTCTGGTCACTTTAGCCTTGGTAATCTCCCGATTGCCCTACGCCAACTCACTGTGTTTTGGCCTCCCCGTGTACCAACTGAAACGCCTCCAATTGGTTCAGGACCAAACTGCCAGGTTGGTTTTTCATCAACCTAAGTGGCACCATGTTAGTCCACTTATGAAAATCCTTCACTGGCTTCCAGTGATTGAGTGCTGTGCATTTAAATTGGGTTGCACCATTTTCAAAGCCCTTCTGGGCAATAGTCCGGCTTCTATTTCAGCTACACTTCAATGCTACACTCCTTCCCGAGACCTTAGATCCTCCAACTTGAACTTGTTGGCAACTCCCTTGCATAAACAAAAGAAGTATGGTGGTCTAATGTTTGCAGTCTTGGCCCCACAATTCTGGAACTCCCACTCGGTCGTGTTAAGGTCTTATACCTCTTTAGTACAGTTTAGCAACAGCTGAAGACCTGGTTGTTTACCCAAGCATATAACGACTATATCCCTGCCACTGCCTCGACCGCTACCTTAGTGCCATGAAACCGTTGGTGTACATGCGCTTAATAAATGCTTTTAACAACCTAACATAACATGAGATTGTGGTCTAATATGCTTTACATACTTTAAAGTGATTTATGGTCCATTTTTGTCTTTTACATAATTCAGTGATATTTTTATATAACCTTGGGGGGAGTCTCTTTTTGTGGTGTGTCTAGTGAGTCACTAACGTGTGTGTGTGTGTGTTGCGCAAACACTTTATACATTGCCTCTGGGATAAGCCTGACTGCTCTGTGAGCTACCAAGTGTGTAAGCAGGGGCAATTTTGGGTGAGTAACTCCCTTACCCTGACTAAAATTGTGGGTTCTGCCTCGCTTAGGTGTAGACCCTAGCCAATCAGAAACCCTATTTCTAACAAACGGTGCGAACATTGGATAAAATAGGTTCATCCCATGGAATAGCCTTTGGGTGGTAACCTTGAACACAGTAAAAGAGAGACATACCTAAGGATGCATGTTCACTGTTGTTGTATATAATTCTATTGCTCACAACATGTCAGGCCACTCTTTGTTGTAGTTTGTCAACAAGCAGTGTGGATATTGCTCCAATATTTGATTAGTCCTCTTGGTCAAACACTCTGTTTGAGGGTGGTAACTTGAAGAGAGGTGCACCTCCATGTCTAATAACTTACACAAGGCTCTCCAGTAGTTGGAGATAAATTGGGTTCCACGGACAGAAATGAGAGTGGAGGGTAGGCCATGGAAATGTGCCACATTAGTCAAGAAGACAGAGGTTAACTCAGGAGCCATGTGTAACTTCATGAGAGGTCCATAGTGAACCATTCCTGACATATGGTCTAGCACTGCCAGTATAGTTGGTGGTAATTCTACTATATCGTCAAGGGATGCAGTATGCCACACTGTTGGGCTGAGATTGGGACGGGATGCAGAAGCACCCTGGGTCCCTTGTGTGGAACCTTATTTTGGGTACAAATCACGCAAGTTTCTTTGTATGCTTGTATACCACTGAAAGTGACGTTTGGTTAACTGATATGCTTTCTGGATGCCTGGATGGGCAGCAAATGGGGTGTCATGGCTAAGCTTCAAAGCTGCACGCTGAGCTGGGAATGAAAAACTGGATTTGCAAGGAATAAGGAAGTCCTTTGTAGAAGGTTAGACCTAGGTACAAGTGTAACCATTGTTCTTGGGTTTTTGATTGTATTTCAGTTTTCACATCATCTTGAAAAGTGGTGGTACAAATTCTTGCTTGAAAGCGTTCTGACAGAAGAATTGGTTGGGGTGTATCAGTTTTGACACAAGACTCTTCTTAATCAATGCAAGAGAGGGCATCTGCCTTGGAATTGTTTTTTGCTGGTTGATAAGTTATGACAACATTATAGTAATCGAAGAACATTATCCACTGTAATTATAGTGCAGAGAGAGCTCTCAAAGATTGTTGATTGTGAGTAGTACTTGTAGTAGGATGTCTGGCACCTTGTAAGTAGTGTTGCCATTCTCCAAATACTGCCTTGATAGCCAACAACTCTGTTATAACCTGCGTATTTAATCTTATGTATTCCAGTTTACCTTTCTCCTAGCTGCTCAGCCAGTGGGAGTGTTGACAGTGGAATGTTAGTGTGACTATGATGCTTGGAATGCTTGGGTGCCTGTGTGGATGAGTGGTGACAGTTGGAAGATGGGCTGAGCAGCAGGCAGGTTGCTTCTGGTGGGGCTGGAGAGTAAGGATCACCAGGCTGATGAACAAATGTACATAATTACCATTCTGCAACATGAAGTTAAAAAAGGAATTCTTAAAATACAACTCAGCCACGTCTGAGAAGGTACAACATATTTTGGTGATGACCTGGACCAAGATTCAAGCGTGCTACAAGTTTTAAAGAACCTGTCTTTGGTATCAAAATAAAGAACCCAAAGAAACCTAGAGAAACCAAGAGTAAAGCGTCAAGAATGGAGCTCCAAGCAAGCCAGCCCTACCAGTGTACTTGTCAATGGACAGCCCAGCCTGGACATCCTCCATTGAACTTTTAGAAATTACATTGATACATGTGGGTAAATGGTGTGAGCCTCACTACTTCCACATCTCAATTTGGTTATTTACTACATATGGATGGTTCAACTGGTTTGGAGAGGTTTTCAATCTTAAATGTTTTAAACAGCGGACACGTATAATCAATTGGAGGAGGGAGAGAGAGATCGGATCCTTTCAGTCTCCATTTCGTTACTCATAATCAACAGGGGAAAGGATCACTTGTCCCGCACAAACCAAGGTCTGCCGGTAGGTAAATGGGTGTCTCCCAATAAAAGACCCTCATACACGCGTTTATTTTGATCTCTCATAGCGGTATATGATGTGTCCCCGCTCTTTCAAACCCGTGAGTGCGTAATCCTTGGGTCAGTTCTTTTGTGTACACCCTCTGCCAGGAGGCTTTACCTTTGGTTTCAGGCAGTAGTGATCGTGGAAAAGTGAGTGATAAAGTGGTGATATATTAAAAATTGTCTGGTACTGTCAGAAAATGAATTTTAATAAGTCTGGAGTCCGAAAATAATAAAAGTAATGATTTGTGCAGCTATAGAATTGGTTATGAATTCTTGCGCACGCTATTAGTGTGATAAAAAGGTCGACATGTTTCAGCCATAATCGCCAAATGGTCAGTAGGCTTTCTTCAGGACCAATAAGAGGTGCAGTGAATAAAGGTGATAGAATAGGCAAAATGTATAACCTAATTCCTTTAGTAGTAGAAGGTCGCATTGTACCTATGAGGAAAAAGACATACACACAACAACATATGTGGGAAAAAAGGGGGGTTGGGGGAAACACACAGTTATGTACAATTGTACAGTCTCTTAAAACACTAATTTGTACAAGAAACTATAAGATGGCAATACTTTGTGCAGAATCACATTAATTTCCGGCGTCAACTTACTCATTCTCATGCTATAGTGGAAAATTGTGACTTTGCTATACTGTAGTGCGGTGCCCATAGCTGTAATTATTATCCGTGTCAGATTGTTCTTGGTAATTAATGATAGTGTGGTGACATGCTTAATCACTAGAAGGTGATGGTCATGTGCTCTTTTTTTGAGTGACTATGCCGTTGGTCCTGTTGTGGTTCAGGGTGCTCTCTTTGACGTTGTGACCATATTGGGATACCCACAGGAATCGGTTGGGTCCTGTAACTGTGACTTGTTCGATTAGGTTTGTGCTTATGGATCAAGTAAGGGATTGCGCTCTATATTTTGTTTGGCATTGAAAGAAGCGCGATTAGAAACGGGACGGTGAGACGCGTTGTGTTTAATTTAAATGCTTAGAGACAGGACGGTGAGACGCGTAGTGTTTAATTTAAATGTTTAATTTAAATCCTCTACGCATTGTAGAAGTAAAATGAGGGATTGCACTCTGTATTTCGTTCGTGTTGAAAGAAGCACGGTTATAAACGGGGCAGTGAGACGCGTAATGCTTAATTTGAATCCTACCTCTACGCATTGTAGAAATTGCTTCTTCAGGGAGGAGGGCGTACGGAGGGAGGTTATACTGTTGGCGAAGAAGTCAATTGTTAGTATCGTTAATAGTATTACTTGCGGTTCGGAGCCTTAGTGTACGGCAGTTCCTTTTTTACCTCAAGCCTTCACCTCCGTTCTCGCAGCATGTGCTGTCTCTGCCACACCTTCACCCGGAAATCAATGGGAGTATGATTCCGGTTTATTCTTAAAGAAAACCTGATTCATGGAAATAGACGAGGTGTCTGTGTTGTCCTCGTTTTGTGATTCTTTTCGCGATAGACATCGCATAGTGGCCCAAGGTCTGATTTAATTAAAAAGGAGTTGAAAGCAGTGTTAATTCTGTTTGGTGTATGTTAGCACCCGTGAGATTTCAACCATGATGGTTGAACACGATATTGGATAGATATAATTACTGTGTTCTGTGCAATTGTAGTGTAATGATTGAGTCAGTATATTCATACATTACATTTGCTTGGCAGTTCTCCTAATACCGGCACTCAGTATATATTTGCTCCACTGTTAGAGGTTATGATTCGGATTTTTTCGGGGCAGCGAATAGTGATGTGTTTATAGATGGAATTGTCAAGTCATTTATTTATTTAAGGACAACCATGGAATAGAGTCGTTGAGGCCGCTGATATCCGTCTTTAATCTGTGGACCCAACGTTGCTCTTTTTCAAACAGAATTTTGGTTGGGTTTCTGTCAATTGTGTCCAAGGTTTCAAGAATGACCCACTGTAAGGATGTGTACGTTCCAGAGAGAACTTTTTTAGTTCTTTGGCCAATTTCTGTAGCTTTGTTTGCGTCAGATATTCTTGGCTTTCTTTCATCTCTTTGTTGATTTCTTCTAAGCGGGTTTTGTAGATGGTTATATTTACCGTGTTGTTTAATTTTGTTTCTAGGATTTCTATTTTAACCGTTAGTTCCTTTGTCAATCTTGTTGCAGTTTTGATTATTAACACTAGGTAGTCCCTGGTGCACTTCCAGGAGATGGAAGACCAGTCCTTTCGAAAAGCTAAATCTTTTAAAAAGATCCGCGGTGTATTTGTTACCCATATTCCTCTCGGTGCAGCATTGACTCAGAGATACTCGGTCATTATAATCCCATGTACTGCCGTTCTCACTTGTTCTTTTTTTGCTTCGCTTAGTTTGTTCCATTCTGCTGTTGAAGACAGAGTTTGGGTAAGGTCACCTTCCATGAGTAGTGGTGGTCTGGCAAGTATTTCATCTATATCTTCAGTAGTGTAGCTAAGTCCAAAACTTCCTGCCATGGTGATGTACTACGGTAGGATAGTCTTTTTTGGTTGGACTCACGTTTAGTTTTCTCTGAGGGGGTCTCCCACAGCTGTGCGCTGCTTGACACGTATAATCAATTGGAGGAGGGAGAGAGAGATCGGATCCTTTCAGTCTCCAACCAAGAGAAGTGCTACTAGAAACACACCCCAAAGCACAAGATGACAGAACAACGTGTGTTACCACTTACAGCCCAGTTACAAATCAGGTAAAAAAGATAATCAATAAAAATTGGAAGATTATAACATCAAACAAACTGAACTGGCCCAAACCACGCTTTGCAAACAAGAGAAGCCTCAATCCCAAGGATCTTTTGGTACATATCAGACCACCGCACAAGAAAAAGAAAGAACAACCAGGACTATGGAACATCACTCCGATAACAGGACATTACCCTTGCGGCACCTGCATAGTCTGTGATACTACAAAACCCACAAAAGAATTGCAGTTACTTCCAAACTTCAACTGGAAATTGAAACGCCACACTAACTGCAATACAAGCCATGTCATTTACATGGTCACTTGTCCTTGCCAGATGAGATATATCGGCATGACTTGCCGAAAAGCAAAACAACGATTATGCGAACACCGCAGCAATGTGAACTGTAAAAGAACCACCACCAAAATGTCCACGCACTACAAAGAATTAGGCCACACTGTCAATGATCTACAGTGGGTCATTCTTGAAACCTTGGACACAATTGACAGAAACGCAACCAAAATTCTGTTCGAAAAAGAGCAACGTTGGGTCCACAGATTAAAGACGGATATCAGTGGCCTCAACAACTCTATTCCATGGTTGTCCTTAAATAAATAAATGACTTGACAATTCCATCTATAAACACCTCACTATTCGCTGCCCCGAAAAAATCTGAATCATAACCTCTAACAGTGGAGCAAATATATACTGAGTGCCGGTATTTGGAGAACTGCCAAGCAAATGTAATGTATGAATATACTGACTCAATCATTACACTACAATTGCACAGAACACAGTAATTATATTTATCCAATATCATGTTCAACCATCATGGTTGAAATCTCACGGGTGCTAACATACAACAAACAGAATTAACACTGCATTTTATCTCATTTTTAATTAAATCAGACCTTGGGCCACTACGCGATGTCTATCGCGAAAAGAATCTCAAAACGAGGACAACACTGACACCTCGTCTATTTCCATGAATCAGGTTTTCTTTAAGAATAAACCGGAATTATACTCCCATTGATTTCCGAGTGAAGGTGTGGCAGAGACAGCACATGCTGCGAGAACGGAGGTGAAGGCTTGAGGAAAAAAAGGAACTGCCGTACACTAAGGCTCCGAACCGCAAGTAATACTATTAACGATATTAACAATTGACTTCTTCGCCAACAGTATAACCTCCCTCCGTACGCCCTCCTCCCTGAAGAAGCAATTTCTACAATGCGTAGAGGTAGGATTCAAATTAAGCATTACGCGTCTCACTGCCCCGTTTATAACCGCGCTTCTTTCAACACGAACGAAATATAGAGCGCAATCCCTCATTTTACTTCTACAATGCGTAGAGGATTTAAATTAAACATTTAAATTAAACACTACGCGTCTCACCGTCCTGTCTCTAAGCATTTAAATTAAACACGATGCGTCTCACCGTCCCGTTTCTAATCACGCTTCTTTCAATACCAAACAAAATATAGAGCGCAATCCCTTACTTGCTCCATAAGCACAAACCTAATCGATCAAGTCACAGTTACAGGACCCAACCGATTCTCGTGGGTATCCCAATATGGTCACAACGTCAAAGAGAGCACCCTGAACCACAACAGGACCAACGGCATTGTCACTCAAAAAAAAGCACATGACCATCACCTTCTAGTGATTAAGCATGTCACCACACTATTATTAATTACCAAGAACAATCTGACACGGATAATAATTACAGTTATGGGCACCGCACTACAGTACAGCAAAGTCACAATTTTCCACTATAGCATGAGAATGAGTAAGTTGACGCCGGAAATTAATGTGATTCTGCACAAAGTATTGCCATCTTATAGTTTCTTGTACAAATTAGTGTTTTAAGAGACTGTACAATTGTACATAACTGTGTGTCTCCCCCAACCCCCCTTTTTTCCCCCATATGTTGTTGTGTGTACGTCTTTTTCCTCATAGGTACAATGCAACCTTCTACTACTAAAGGAATCAGGTTATAAATTTTGCCTATTCTATCACCTTTATTCACTGCACCTCTTATTGGTCCTGAAGAAAGCCTACTGACCATTTGGCGATTAAGGCTGAAACATGTCGATCTTTTTATCACACTAATAGCGTGCGCTAGAATTCATAACCAATTCTATAGCTGCACAAATCATTACTTTTATAATTTTCGGACTCCAGACTTATTAAAATTCATTTTCTGACAGTACCGGACAATTTTTAATATATCACCACTTTCTCACTCACTTTTCCACGATCACTACTGCCTTAAACCAAAGGTAAAGCCTCCTGGCGGAGGGTGCACACAAAAGAAGTGACCCAAGGATTACGCGCTCACGTGTTTGAAAGAGCGGGGACACATCATATACCGCTACGAGAGATCAAAATAAACGCGTGTATGAGGGTCTTTTATTGGGAGACACCCATTTACCTACCTGCAGACCTTGGTTTATGCAGGACAAGTGATCCTTTCCCCTGTTGATTATGATTAAACAGCGGACAGCCAGCCAACTTGATCTCCAGAGGCTTACATGGAGATTTGTGCTTACGAAGTATGGGACCTGCAATTTACTAGTGTCATCTGTGGTGGAAGCCATCAGTATGTTCTTTATTTATCTATGCATGTGCACTGGTTTGAGATTGCTGCACGCTGCCGCTTTGTGCCTTTTATGTCGACTTGGACAGATTTTGTTTTAAAGAACATGTTACTGTTACATCATTTTTGATGTAAGATATTTTGATTTGCTACGTAAAGCTGTCTTCTCTGCATGGGTTTTATTTCTGGGAAATGCACACTATTTTTTGAGGGGCCAAGCCGTGTTACCTGCGGAAGGTGTGGAACATTTACGGTGAGAACATTATTCAAGACAAGCAGTTGTGATGTTTTGAAAAGTAACATTTTTTTACGTTTTGTCTTGTCTCTTGTGGCCCCACCCGGACTATTGGCTGTTTACCCTCAGTGATGCAGTTTCAAAAATATGGCACCAGCTGTTTGGAGCGTGTGCAGTCAATTCAAGGAGCCACGGGTCAAGTAATGCACGCGCGCCTTTACCTTCTGCTTCGGGTCGCGTGGAGCCTCTTCTCCTTCGAGATGGTTGCTATTCAGCTCCCCAGCTGCTTAGGGACACTCTCCAGCACTGACGTGCTGTGAGCCATCCGTCACAACGTCAAGTACATGCCACCATCTTCAGTCTGTTCATTGTACGTTTGCTCGTGGACACGTTTCCTGCCAGCTCGTCATGACAATTGTTTGGTTACTAGCCAGTTCCTCCAGCAACTTTTCTGTGATGACTTCGGGTCCTGTTTTCGATTTCTTTTGAGGTCAGAATGAACTTACATAGCGTACATGACTGCTAGTGCACCTTAAAATGGAAAGGCATGCAGAGAAGGTACACTTAAGAAGCTGTGTTTTTTTCTTTTTTCAAGAGTATGCTGGTGAATACCGCTTCGAGCCAAGTGTGATGTGGCATGTCTACTGTTCTTTTCTGAAACTCAGAAAATACACAAACAATTGCTGGGGTCGTAAGAAACTTGTGTTTCACTGTTTGTACCTTTGCAAATGAAATATTGTTCATTCAGTCCATTAATGCTGCATTTTGTATTTTGAGTATACACTTGGGCAGTGCTCATATTTACTTCATGCATGGTTTTATTGTATGTGGCACATGTTGTTTGGGTATGAGTCTAGTTGCTTGCAGAAGGGGTGAGATGTCTCACCAGTGATGTTTACAGTGTTCAAGAATAATCCAGTGTTCAGAATGTCGCAACACACCACGATTGATGGTTTCAAGGTTCTGTTAATACCAAAGTTGCCGTGTCTGTTTATTGTTTTTCTGTTTAAAGGATGTTCAGCATTTCGTAGTGTGCTAGTTTTTCCCCGCAGTGTGTCCAAGCAATCTTGCATTATGCATAATACACTTTTGGGCTACATGTTATAGTTGGGTGTTTTTGTTCACAGATTCATGGCTTATGGTTGCCATTAACTTTGGATGCCTAGGTACCCTTACTTAAGAGAGGCCCTAGTCTTTTAGTGGGTGGTGGTCACACATTTCTTGATATATTCTACACTCCCGTCCATGAGGGACTGGTATGGAGTTTGGATCTATTGTTTGTCTTCTATTCTTCCTTACATCAGGGATGTTTTGAGCTCTTGTTAGGTGGCTTCCTATTTTCTGTTTCGTACTCTTCCTTACATATGGGTTCTGTCTGTAAAGTGTGTAAGTCGCCTTGCGCTACACGTGTTGTCTGTTTGGTGTGTAAGTTGCCTCGCGCTACACGTCCTGTACATACAGTGTGTAAGTCACCAGGTGCTACAAATATACATTAGTTTTTCTCCCTCACACAGGATAGGTCCGATGGGTCTTATTTCATTCACATTAAGTTTCACTGTTACATCAGGGGTAGGTTATGGGTTTTAGCCCCGTTTACACGTTTTACATTAAATCCCCACACAGGGTGTGTTCACAATGGGTTTCTTTCATGTTCCTGACTTTAGGAATCTTGTTTACACATACCTTTCCTTTGTTGGTGGGATCGTTGCCTAGGGGCGAGGTCCACCCTTTACTACATTTTACGTATTTTTCTAAATTGTTTTATTAGGGAGGATAGGTTATGTTGCTTGTCAATAAATGTACCCTTCTTTTCAGGTTAATTTGTGTTCAGACTCTCTTGTGATGTTGTACTTTAATTTGCCTCTTTGAGTCTTGAATGTTTTTCTGCCATTGTACATTCTTGTGGATAGTTCCTCCCATATTCTATTCTTGTTTTCATTTTTCATTTACAAGGAGGGGGATAGTTTATATCCTGCTTATTTAATCTTATGTATTCCAGTTTACCTTTCTCCTAGCTGCTCAGACAGTGTGAGTGCTGACAGTGGAATGTTGGTGTGACTGTGATGCTCGAAATGCTTGGGTGCCTTTGTGAATGAGTGGTGACAGTTGAAAGATAGCCTGAGCAGCAGGCAGGCTGCTCCTGGTGGTGCTGGAGAATAAGGATCACCAGGCTGATGGACAAATGTACATAAATACCATCCTGCAACATGAAGGTAATAAAGGAATTCTTAAAATACATCTCAGCTACGTCTGGTAAGATACAACAAACTCCCTATCTTTAATTGGGCAGTTTCTTTCTGCTTGTAATAATTTACAGGAATAATATGCAATGGGATGCATTTGGCATGGCCATTGGTTTCACCTCCAATGGCAAATTGTGACGCATCTGCTTTTACTATGAATAGATGAGCTGGGTCTTGGTGTCTTAAAATCGGTGCTGTTGTGAATGCACATTTTAAGGGCCTGGGCTGCAAAAACCATGACAATGGTCAATGGCAAAAAAACGGAACTTCGTCTAATCGCTAACATGACGTTCTTTAAAATGTTTGGCAGTACTATAATTCAAGTCCTGATTAATGATTGCCCTGAATTCAACGTACGTTGTACTTAAATCTACTGCATATTGTACCCATATTTGCACTGCAAATAACCTTGTGGTTTTTAACTGTTTCTTTTAATAATTATGATGATGTAGTATTATGAACTGTTTTTATGTACTTTTATGGTTATTAACTTTTTAACCAAATAAAGTCAAATTGAAATTGAATTGATTGCCCTGATATGTTCCATGATCCTTTTCCTCACTGGGAACAATGTACTCCCTATGTATAACTTTGAACATGGACATTTGATTCAATAGATAGGGAATTCTGTGTTACAGGTTGTGTATTTCTTTGCCTAATGTTTTCTACCTGTATTAGGATCTAATAATTCACTAGTCATTTTACTGTACTTGTATGCCCTACAGTGTTTACAATTGAAGAACCCCCACCTTCGATGTTAACCAATTTGGTGGGCATGTAGGTGGTAAAATATTGTGTACCAATTAATCTCTTAATGACAGATCAAATCTGTCCGTTATGTAGGGGTTTATGTCGAATAGTTTATTTAGTACAGGATCCATTTTCAATATTGTCCACTGTTTGGAAAGGATCTCTTGCAGCTCCTGTGACTGCGTACTGAAGGTAGTATTTGTTTATTAGGTATCTTCCATACTATAATTACATTTAACTCTAAGTAATTCTCCATAGGGGATAGCTGTTCCACATGAGTGCCTGCTCCTCCACAATGGGGTAGGAGTGTTGCCCCAGTGCCTGGCTCAGGGCCAGCAAATGTAAAATAAAATGGTGCTCTTACAACGTTTATTTTACATTTGCTTGCACTGCCAGCAGTGTTGGGGGGAGGCATAGGCATGGGAGGAGAGAGGAGGAGTGCTACGTGCACCCCACTCCCTAAGTGCGCATATGTGTTTTGGCTGGCAGTCTCAGGCTGACCAAAACACACATGCACACTTAGGGTTTCTCCAGCCCAGCTGAATTGAGCACTCGTTCTGGAGAAACCCCACAGACTCCCTGGTCAGAGCAGGGCATTTTCCCTGCCTGCTCAGACCAAACATTTGCTTATATTATGGGACTAAATGGGGGATTAAACCTATCCTAATATGGACGTTATTGGTGTATCATCCCTCATATAGCCATACTCACCCCATGAAAGTAAATACTTATCTCTCCACTCACTTAGTTTTTCATAATATTTAGCTTTCAAATCAATACAATTTTGTTTAGACACCTTTTCATAGTTTTCTCCAATTGTTAACTTGTATCATTGCCTCTTCTACATATTTATTTCTAAACAATATGAGTACATTCTCCCCTTATCTGAGGGATTGATGGTGTTTTTGTAATTATGTCAACAGCCTTTCTCTGCTCTTCCATGAGGTTACTTATTCTGTTGTACCTTTTACTCCTGAGAGTCTGCTATTCCTTGTTACCCAATTCACAAAATACATCAATGTTATCTCTAGCTTATTGGGGAACACATTTAGGTTTTGGTCTAAAAGGTGTTTCCAGTAAAGTATCTGTCATAATCCCAAAGACCACCACTGCCTGGACAGCGGCGGATGCTCCACTTGGGCAGAGGAGTGGGCACAGCAAAAGTGACAAATAAAATGGTAATAAAGTGACTATATTACCGTTTCATTTTTTTATCTGCCAGCTGCCAAAGCTAAGTATTAGAATACCAAAAGAATGCCAATACTGTTAGCGTTTTAATCCATTATTTGTGGAAAGAACACATTCATCAATTCAATGTGACTCTAACAATCACTGCTTCTTTTTTTATTTAATTATTTTACTATAGGCCCGGACACCAAATCTTGGTTACACTTGATATAGTTTCTTTATATACACAGATACCACAAGTCGATGGGCTTTCCGCAATTGAATCCTTTTTGGAAATGAGACCAAACCCAAATCGAGTACCAACTGAATTCATAATACAATTGGCTAGCTTCGGTCTTCGGAAAAACTATTTCAAATTTGATGCAGATTTTTATTTTCAGGCAAAGGGCTGTGCGATGGGCTGTGATTTTGCTCCTGAATTGGCTGTTTTATACATGACAAAATTTGAAGAGAAATTTGTATACAATAACAATCCTTTTTCCCAACATATTTCCAACTCGGTCCGATATATCGACAATATATTCATGATATGGACTGGGAACGAAGAAATTTTACTTCAGTTTTATGAGTGGCTAAACAATAGGACAGCAGACATTACATTTAGCATTAACCATGGTCTCCAAAATATGACATTCCTAGATGTGGAAGTTTATGCTTCAGATGGCAATGAAGTGACAACATTATATAGGAAACAAACAGATCGAAATAAGGCACTACATTACACTAGCCACCATCCACGAAGTTTAAAAGACAATCTTCCGTATGGACAGTTTTTAAGGATTAGGTGGAATTGTACATTCGAAGATGAATATATCTTTCATGCCAAACAACTGTCCGCGAGGCTACCCAAGAAAATGACTCAAAAATGCAATGAAGAGAGCTTGGTGGTCTCTCAGGGAGGTTCTTCTTCAAAAGAAAGAGAAAACACTGACAGACCGTCTTGTATGTGTTACGACATTTTGTTCAAATACAAACTTTTGAAAAAAGTAATTTTTCAAAATTGGCATCTTATCGAGAAACTAGTCAGTACTTTCCAGCAACGCCCATTGTTTGCTCTTTAAAAAGAAAGCAGCATTGGGAATCAAATTGTCCTTGTTGCCCTTCCAAAAACTATACCACAACAGACATTAAGAGAGCAATTGGGTTTGCCGCCAATTACAGGTCAACAATAGTGTGGGACCTGCATATATTGCAATCAAACAATTGAAGGCACGACATTCACTCATAAAAATGTCAATTGGAGACGCAACACATTTACGAATTGCAAAACTAGAAATGTAGTTTATGGAATTTTGTGTCCTTGTGTGAAACTTTATATCGGCAAAATTAATCAGGAAATAGGATAACACAACATAAATCCAGAATTCGTAAAAAAGTTCTGACTGCTACTTTGGTCAACCATTGGATCAATAAAAACCAGGAAGAGAAAGATTTAAGATGGACAATAATAGCAAAGATAGAACATGACCCGCGAGGAGGCGATTTGGAGAGAAGACTGACTCAAAGAGAAGCATTACTAATTGTGAAATTTGATACAGCCGTTGACGGCCTGAATGAATTATCAGAGATATACAATTCATAACTTATGGTGGTGGACAAATAGAAGCTGATCTTATTAATGGAAGTCGTTTTTTAACAGTACTATGTACAGATGAAACACCTTAGGTGAAGCCATAAGTGAACTGCGGAAGATAATCCATAATATGTCTTTGCCCATGAAAAAGGATTTTTCATTCCATAAAAGACATGTTGCAAAAAAACATTCACGTGGACCCGTTAAGAGATATGACTAAAACATATCTTAGTAGGCTTGATACACATAAGACGCTGCAAGCATCAACCGGTGTAGATTTGACTGAGAGAATGCCGGCAGGACTACATTTTCCAGAATACTTGGCACACAAGACGTAGAAAGGAAGTGACGAGACAACGACTGACTGAAAACAGAAACAAGCATTTGCAATGAAACGGTTTCGCCTTTGGAAAAGTTAGAGCTATTGGCATTGTAAATGACAACATTTGTATTTATGTGTTGGTTTTGAAAACAGATAAATAAATGGCATTGTCATTTACATTGCCAATAGCTTAATCTCTTGCAAATGTGAGACCTATTGTACACTACGGACGAGCTCAGCAGACAGCAATTACTACCACACACACACACCCAGAGCCACACACACACACCCAGAGCCAGCCACACACACCCAGAGCCAGCCACACACAGCCAGAGCCAGCCACACACACCCAGAGCCACACACACACACACACACACAGAGAATCTAGAATAATACCTGAAGCCTTCTAAGTTCGAATCAGCAAGTCCATATGTGAGAGAGGATCCTGTTCAGCATCATGAGTTGGTGTTTTTTAGGTCTTGATTATCAGATAGCGTAAGATGTCTGATTGTGGAAGGCCTATTATGCGCTTACCAAGTACTTACAGGGGTTTCCAGCCCATTGTTTACCAGTGGTTAGCTTTATCATCACTCTCAATTGCTTGCTTCTTATGCAATGGATTTCCTTGTCACAGCTTTTCCGTCTGGTGTTTGGAGAGACATGGCACCGCATGTTTATTTTTGCATCTCGCCTTCACTTTAAAGTGAAAGCGCAATGAAAAATAAACAGCGGGAATGGGGAGCGCTTGTCCTTTCAGAGGAGACAGATGTGAGATGGTGATGTGTGAAGGAGACGACAGGCCGAAGAACAGATCTGACTTTCTGGGGAAGAGGAGCTGAGAGATGCTGTGGATGTGGTGGGAGGCGGCAGTGTGCTGGAGGCCGGAGAGAGTTGCATGGCTGTGCCCCCCTCACCCCTCTCTTGACTCTGCCGTGCTCATGCCCGTGTGCACTCACCGGTGCATGGCGCCAGGCAACTCCTGCTGAATACCAATCAAGCGCGCCATCAGCTCTGTGCACACACCCAGCAGCCTGTGCGGTGTTCCTGAAATGTCACCCCTGCCCTGTGTGATCCTGTCCGTGCCCTGTCATGCCCTGTCCTTATCGCCGATGTGCCCTGTATAATAGCTGCCGGGAGAGTGTTGTAATTAGAAGTCGGGTGGAGGGAAAGCGGCTGCTCCAACCTTGAACCGTAATCTGGCCGGCTGGAGAGGGCGGCATCCTGGATGCAGGGCACACACTGCTGTCGCGACGCCGGGCCTCACTCCTGGCCCCAATACGGGAATTCATTCAGTGAGCCCCACAGGCGTCGAAGTGCTGTAGGTACAAGGCGCGCATGAAGCCCTTAATCTCAGAATGCATTCAGTGAGCCGAGTGCGCTCATGAAGTGCTGTGAGCCCAAGGAAAAGCGCATAAAGCGATCTCTAGTAAAACTCATTTACTAAGCCCAAGGAGCGCTTAAAGTGCTTTTCTGCATTTTTTCTGTTCCTGCAACCTCTGGATTCGTTCTAGACATTTTAGTTGAAACAGGAGCCACTGATAAAATACCCACAGTCTGTATGTTCTTACTGACTTGGCTGGAGCAAAGTAAAAGCAGCCTAATTACACATGCTTCGGGAGCATGTGATATAAACATATTTATGAACTTGCTCACTGGTTGCTTGCATTTAAGGACCAATACAGGAAATAAACAGAACGTCTCTGTCTTGTTTGTAACTCTAAGTTCAGGCCCTGAATTGTGGACTGGTCCGGTATTTGAATGTTTGGGCCAATTTTCAGATCTGAATTAATTTGTAGGAGGAAAAAGTTTACGAAAGGTATACCGCTAAATAATGTTCTTAATGTGATTACCTTCCTGGGCTTGAAAAACATCCAACTGAACTTTCAACCTCCCACAAAATATTAAAAGTAATAGACACTCCCCCATAAAAGAAGAGTGCTGGAATACACAAAGGCGTGTGATGCCGAGTTGCAGGTGCTGCCAGTACGGTGTCCGAGCTGTGCCAATCGATGTAGGCTCTTGCCATGTTTATCTCATCGACCTCCACAGCTCCAACTCCTCACGCACCACAAGATACCCCACAGTTCATAAACACTGCAGGCCTTGCTCACGACCCTGTGCCATGTGTATACGTCCATGCGGCGGGCCGGAAACGTAATTACATTCTTACGCTGGTGGAGACTGAGCAGACAACATGGAACATTAAAAATTTAATAATTCCGGGTTGTATGCTGTTGGAATAACTTGTAATGGAATTAATTTGACAGTGTGGAGCTTGATAGGGAGCTTCCCGAGCCGGGCCGTGAAGTGAAGCGCCTAGTAGAAGTTTGTCATTCAACGACCGAGTAGTAGCCCCCTAGCGAGGCCCCCTAATTGCATATGGCGTCACAAGAAGTGACATCACAGAAAGCGACATCGCAGTACTATGGATCTTATTTGGCATCACTGAAGCTAACTAATGTGGATATCAGTAACATGGACAAAAAGTAGAGGGGATTGAAAACAGGTGAGCAAATATCAATTTATTATAAAAAGTAGATAAAATGAAATATTGCAATCAAACAAGGTTGAGAGAATGAACACAATGCTTGTTGCAAAATGCAGTGAGGTCACAAACTCCAAACCAGATCGCTTGTAACCTCAAAAATGCTTTGAACATCTGGCCCATGGCTCTTCTAGCTGAAAAGTTAAAACTTTTTGATTCTGCTGGTTTTAGTTTGAAAGTGAAAATGACATAGATTGGTCCAAAGATCTCCGACCTTGCACCAGGAAGCCCAGCACCTACAACAGTGGTTACTCAGGATCAGTCACATTGCCCATTGGACTCAAAGGGCTACAGCATCTTTTTAATTGAGATTTTTCAAACAAAAAGTACAGGCACAGAATAGAAGAAAGAGGACCTATCGCATAGTGGGGTATGAGGACTGTGAGACGGAACAGCATGCTTTGCTATCAAGTTGTAGAGTCAAGGTACCATCATGACGTAACATAACATAGTAACATTTATTGTTAGTATCCTAGGTCATAGGTGCTTGAGATGAGTAAGGAGCTATAAGAGGACTGGTGAGTGTTGAAGCCCCGAGAATTCTAGAGGAGGCCACCTCACCTACCGGTAGTGAACAGCAATGCAGAACAGACTTTTTGTGCAGTGACGAGTGTTTCTATTACGTAATCTTTAAGGGCGTGTAATATACCGACCTTGGAAGGATAAAAGTGTTAGCTTGCCTAGGCACGATTTACTTGTAGGAACCACAGGTAAAAAACAATGTCAGGAGTGAGCATCTGATTTACTGACACATCTTACCAGTAACGCATAAAGAGCATCTTCTGGTCTATGCCGTACTTCAGGACTAGAGGATAAAATGTGTTTTGAAGCAATATGGTTGAGATGTGATAGCATGGCCATCGAAATGATCACTGCAAGAAGTCACTCAGCACCACCACAGCACCACTCAGCACCACCACTGCATCACTCAGCACCACCCCAGCATCAATCAGCACCACCACAGCACCACTCAGCATCACCACATCATCACTCAGCGCTACCCCAGCATCACTCAGCACCACCACATTATCACTCAGCACCACCACATTATCACTCAGCACCACCACAACACCCCTAAGCACCACCACAGCATCACTCAGCACCACCACAGCACCACTCTGCACCACCACAGCACCACTCAGCACCCCCACAGCACCACTCAGCACCACCACAGCATCACTCAGCACCACCACAGCACCACTCAGCGCCACAACAGCATCACTCAGCGCCACCCCAGCATCACTCAGCACCACCATATTATCACTCAGCACCACCAAATTATCACTCAGCGCCACCCCAGCACCACTCAGCACCACCACAGCACCACTCAGCACCACCACAGCATCACTAAGCATCACCACAGCACCACTCAGCACCACCACATTATCCCTCAGCGCCACCCCAGCACCACTCAGCACCACCACAGCACCACCACAGCATCACTCAGCGCCACCACAGCATCACTCAGTGCCCCCACAATATCACTCAGCACCACCACAGCATCACTCAGCACCACCACAGCATCACTCTGGAACACTACACCATCACTCTGGAACACCACAACATCATTATGCACCACCACAGTATCACTCAGCGCCTCCACAGCATCACTCAGGGCCTCTACATCATCACTCAGGGCCGCCACAGCATCACTCAGCGCCTCTACAGCATCAATCATGGCCTCCACAGTATCACTCATGGCCACCACAGCATCACTCAGGGGCACCACAGCATCACTATGCGCTACCATAGCATCACTGAAAGCCACAGCATCACTCGTCGCCACCACAAGATCACTCCGCGCCATCACAGCATCAATCTGTGCAACCATTCAACAACAACTGGTTCAAATATGTTCTCTCAATGTTTCAAGCTTTATTACAAATGTCACAAAACGATGTTAATATTTCACTTCTGTTCTTGGATTTTCGTCACAATAAAATACACTGAACATAATCTTCACAAAAGTTATTTACCAAAGTTTAAGCTATTGCCATTATAAATTACAATCACTTTTAATTACGTATTAAATAATCAAAAGAATTAAAAGCCATAGTTATTTGTAAAATCAATACATCTAAGTCACGTAAATACAAAATATGTTGCATTACAAATTCTATAGGTGTCACAATTGCGAAAGTTATAACTATTGACATTGTAAATGACAAAGCTATTCATTTAGCTATTTTCAAAACCAACAGATAAATAAAAAAATTGTCATTTACAAGACCAATAGCTCAAACTTTCCTAATGCGAGACCTATTGCATTGCAAATGCTTGTTTAAAAGGTCCACTATACTTAAACGGCAAGGTGCTGTTGCGTTCTACTAGTAATTTATGAACGTGGTTTCCTCTGCAACTGATTTTGCTTCACTTACTTTTTCACGTCTCTGCTTCCTGCCCCAATAGCCACCGATGGCTACAATGCCCACATTGCAAAGATGATAACAATTTTGTAGTCCAGGACAGGCTCATTGGAGGCATACATTGCCACCTTCACTGACTTGCCGAATGTATCACCAATATATGAATGAGTCCTGCTTAAAACTTACACTCTTTCTGCGCTTTCTGAAACAGACACCGAAGGCTACAAGGCCCAGGGAAGGGGGCCCCCACACCATGACTTCGCAGCTCGATCCAGTGCTATGAGGCCCTGGGAGGGGGGCTTCAAACCGTAACAAGGCACTTCCCAAGACACTGAGAGCTCATCTGAGTGCAAAAAAAAAAAAAAAAAAAAACCTCAGCGGAAGGGGTGTGCTTCAATTGTAGCTCTACCTAGCTTAGATGGCAACGAGAACAGTAAATATATTTTCGTTTCGTTTCGTTTCGTATGTAATACTGCCCCCCTGTGTCAGATCAGTACAAGTCAAATCTTGCTTCTGCATAAATGAATTGCGTTTAATTTATCGAGCTAGGAGTAATGTTATTACTAAACTTTAGCTGTTCAATTAAGATACGAGACACTGCCCTACAAAGGTTCGAAGTATAACAAAAGCCAGTTGATCTGGCTGCTCCCTCCTCCCCTCACCCACCTCCTCTTACCTGTGCCCGGCTGGTGCTCGAAAGAAACAAAAGGGCCTCTGTTGCCTGGATACAAAATGCACAAACAGAGCTGAGAATGGCCGGTACTTAACCGAGGCGCTGCCAGGGGCCCTGTAGTGAGCTGTGAAAGTGTGACCTTTCACAGAGGCCCCCTGTGTTTTGCTAAGCGCGAGGCCCTGGACGGCTGCCCACACTGCCCATGCCTAGCGCCGGCCCTACCCATGGTGGTCTGTAAGTAATTTGCATCCACGAACCATGCTGCACAGCAAGGGAGGACAGTGCAAGGCGGGATCTGGGCACTCTAGCATGGGGTAAAGTGGAGAACGGCAGGGGGTGAAACATGGAAAAGGGGTGAAGAGTGGTTTACAGCAGTAATGATGTGGGGAGCAACAGGAAACTGGAGGGCGTTGTCATAACTGGGGGAGAGATGATTCACTTTGGAGGGCGGTGAGCTTTGGTGACCTGTAAAGCACCTGCTCAGTGGAATTTCTCTTTTTTTATTTATATCTTTCCACCTGGCACGCCGGCCTTATTGGGCAGCGAACACACACAGAAGAACCTTCTGGAAGAAACGTCTCCATCTGGGCACGCCTGTCACAGACTGCGACTCTCGAGGGTTTGTGTTTTGGGGCAGGCAGGGGAAGTGTCTGAGGCGCTCTTCTGGGAACTGCACCTGCATAACACAGCAAACTGCACACCCCCGGCTTGATTCTGGGGCGGGCAGGTGGCCCTTGGGGCAAAGGTTATCCCAGCCATTGCCATTCAAGGCTCGTTATGCTTGATGGGCATTTGCAACGGGATCTTTGCCCCAGCAGGTGGCAGCTGTGACTTACTAAGCCGGAGCCTGGGCGTGCCAGTGAGATTTATGAGGTGACACATGTGCTCTCCGAGTTTTCAGTGACTAAAAGAAAGAAAACTTGTGGTAAACATGAACATAACGGTGCACTGAGCCTGCCCCGCACTGTCTCAGCAGCAGCTGGTTTCACGGACAGTGGGCGGGCGGGAGGGAGGAGGCACAGACAGTGGGCGGGCGGGAGGGAGTATGCACGGACAACCGGACGGCGAGAGGGAGGGTGTGGGAGGCGGGACTTAAAAAAGACACGGAAACGCCCCCGAATTGCGTTGTGACGGGGGAAAGAGTAATGGACAACCATCTCTTCCAATGACTAGCCTCCATTTATAGAGCTAGCCAATGGAAGAGAGTGGCAGGACAAAGCCCCTTACTATACATTAAAAGATTTCGCTTGCGCGGGCACTGCTGTGCAGTGCTACGGCCAGGCGAAACCTAAAAACAGGAACCTGGCCATTTTCTAGAAACAAGGGAGAAAAGGCGGCGTCTCACATTACAGCAATTCATACAAAGTGGTAAGCGTCGTTGGAACAATTGCTAAGAGATCGGCTCAATTCTGTTTTAACGTGCGGATAAGTTTACACGCTATTGAATGTGCTGAACTGTAAATACAGCATTGCAAGGAATGTAACAGGCGAGCACTGAGAGTATTGAACGCGGTTGATGTTGTATACGGCATTATGAGATCCCTTTGAAGCAAGCACAAGCGGTAAAAAGTTTACGAGAATATGGAGTGTAGGAAGAAACAACGAAGTTTGCTGCCAGCAGCGCCGTGAATTAGTTTGGTTGTAAGTTTTTGAATTCTATCTTTTTTTCACGAGACATTATGACGATGAAACAGCACTAGAACCACCTGAAAGCTGTTGACAAGGTAATTTATGTTCAGACAACGGGTAACAGTGCTTATGTAAAGGTGGCTGCTTGCCATATTAAAATATCCTGTATTCTTTTATTCCATTTTAAGGTTACATTTGAACCACCACAAGAATGCCCCTAAAGAAAGTAGTCCCCACAGCCATTAAACTATCAAAGAATGTAAGTAACATTGATTAGGCTTACATGCAGACTATCTAATGGAGGACGTTTTATGTGACATTGATGCCCGTTTTTTCCTTTTCCTCTCCTTCTCTTGTTTTAAATAGATTGAAATATGAAGTGGACGTGTGGAACATCGTGTCCCAAATAAAGGTAACTTAGTTTCACGAAGAATGGTCTAGAGTAGAGCTAGCTCACAGTAGAATAGGAGTGCTCCCAATATGAGTAGCACAGCTGATAACAAAAGTCTAAATTTGGTGTTTTCAGCTACTGGTCCTGATGAGAACCCTATGACCTTTTGACAGGGTTCGAAATGCGTTGACCATACAGGTTCTTCAACAAGTACAGGAAAAAGAAAATTACCCCCAGTGGAACATAAGCTATAATTAGATTTGGTTTAATCTTAGTTGAAAATAATTAATTGTGATGCTTGACGCAAAGTGGTGTCATAAAGAACAATTTACTGTTGGGTTTAAATGTTCTATGTGTTAAGTGTATTTAAGACGTGTCAATATTGTTTTTTTGTGTATATAAATGCATTTGTACGTTTGTTTCTTTGTTACATAAGGTGTTGTGTTTAGGTCATATGTGTGATTTTCTTTTTGTGTTAATTGTGAATGCTAAAAAATGTGGGTGTGGTTTTGTGAATATTGTAGGGACTTTGGAAATAAGAAAAAATACTCAATCCTAAATAATTAAATAAAAAAAGAAGAGGGGATTGTTAGAGTCACATTGAATTGATTAATGTGTCCTTTCCACAAATAATGGATTAAAGTGCTAGCAGTATTGGCATTTTTTTGGTATTTTTGTGTATTGGACCCGGCCTTACAGTACATAGGGCCAAACCTTCAGCTGGTAGTCAGAGCTAAGTATTAGGGCATTGCAGGGCGGGCCATTGCTGCAGTGCAGACTGGGAGCAGGGAGAAGCGGTGCCTGACTACACAAGTTTAAACTGTGCATGTCACTTTAGCCGGATGTCTTGCGATGGCCAACCTGACATGCACAGTTTAAACTTCTCAAGCCTCAGCCATTATGCAGTCTGGTGGATAGACAGCGCAGGCACCTAGTGCCACAATGAACGGTGATCCAGTCCACTCCAACTAATCCCAGTGCTGCTTTCATGCTGGGTAACAGCATAAGAGCAGCTTTGGGATTAGTTAGGGGACTTGGCTCTGGGGAGGTCATTGCGCTATGCTAGGAGCAGGAGAAGTCCAGCAACAAAAACTGAAACGGAGGAGGCACTAAAAATGCAGGTGGCATCTAAGCGCTCACCCAAGTAAATAAACACAGCAGCTTCACTGATTGCCACTAACAGATCACAGCCTGTAGTAGCACAGCTCTGAATGCTCAAGGCGCTAGAATCCGGTGAGCTTGGACAAGTTGCTGTGATCTGTTTAATTTCCTTGGTCATGTTCTTGGGATGCTTTCTCCTCGGTCTCACCATACCTCTAGCCATCAAAACTCTCAAAGGTAAGCCCATTCTTTCAACTTGTGCATATTTATTCATTCTTTTAATCTTTATTTCGGCAATTGCAATAAAAGATGAGCATAAAATTACAACAAACAGAAAATCAGACATCAATGTTACATCAATAGCGGGATAGCATACAGATAAGATGAAAAAAAGCCCCAAAACATAGCAGGCTATACTATAAAAACAATCAAATAAATCAGTACTAATTAATTGTATGGACAATCTATAACGTAAGAAAACGGGAACAATTTTACATATGGGTTAAATTTTACTTAAAATGACCTAATACAAAACGATTGTACACTCAATAGTACATGATCTAAATCAGGGATGGGGTACCCTAGAAATTAAAAGCAATCTCTTATGCCATGCTGCTTCAAGAAATTTGGCCATTGCAAAAACAATTACTTTTGAAAGGTCAGTCTTGAGAATTCCAAAGGCCTCAGAGCATTTGACAAACCCTAGATTTTTACATAGTGGGATTATCCAGAACCTTCTAATCACATTGTAGGCCGGGCAAAAGAAGACTAAATGCAATTCATTTCAAGCCTACAATTGCAGCCAGGACAATTTTCCAGGGAGTGATGCTTCCATTTACTGGTAAATGCTCTAAGAGGAAGAGTACCATACCGCCATTGGAGATATAATTTCCTGGCCAAGTTCGGAAAAATATCATCAAAGACTGACTCAAACTTATAGGAATCTTTCACCCCGAGAAAGGTGTTAACCAGGGAATCTGGGCGTGTACCCTGTGTGTGGGATGCAAGATTGCATGCATGAAAGGTTGCCACCAGATGTTTACGGGACAAACCCTGACAGGCCACTTCAGGATCACTCTAGAGGGTAGGAAGACCCAGCCGGGCAAACTCAGTTTTTAAATATTTAAACCACGGGATGTTCTCTATAGTAGGAAGAGCAAGAATTTCCTGCAATTCCTGCCTATAGTTGGCTAACTCAGGCGTAGACCATAATCTTCTCCAAAAAGTTAGGGGCTTTACACCCACAACTTCGTCTAATGGTTTTAGACCCAGATCCAACCTGAGTGGCAGAAGAGGGGTGCTAGCCGGTAACTTTAGGAGTTGTCTAAGAAACTTGTTTTCAACTGTGACCAGCTCTTTTTTGCAGGCATGTCCCCAGAGTTCACTGCCATAGAGAATTGCACCTCTGGCCTGGAGTCTATAAATCTCCAACGGGGGGGCTAGCGGTCTAGCAGATGATTTATTGGAATTAACTAGCCTAATTATTCCCCCTGCTGTTTGGGGCAATCTGAGCTGGGACTTAACTTGATGGTCGCCCCATTCCAATTTGTCATTCAAAGTCACACCCAGATACTCAAACGTAAGGACTCTTTCTAACCTATTCAGGCCTATGGTGGGGTTGGGGCGTGTTTTTTGGGGGGGATTAAAAATCATGTACTTGGTCTTCAGGGCATTTATTTCGAGACCATGCTCTCCACAGAATGCCTCAAAGCCCTCGAGAATACGCTGAATCCCCATTGGGGATTTCGACAGCAGGAGGGTGTCGTCTGCAAACATAATTGCGGGCACCCTCCTGCCACCGAGCCTTGGTGCATCTGTGTTGGGGACATTATTTAGTTAGTCGATTACCCCGTTGACAAAGAGGCAAACAGGGTAGGTGCAAGAACACATCCCTGCCTTACCCCTCTGCCAACGGGAAATCTTTGGGAGAGGCTGCCCGACCTCCCGCACCTAACCTGTGCATAATTGTATGTATGTAGGCGAACAATGATGTCTAAAAGAGCAGGAGGGATGCCAAGTTTGGCGAGTCCCGTCCAGAGTTTACTCCGCGGTTCCAAATCAAAGCCTGCGCGGAGATCAACGAAGACGGTATACAACCTACCCCCTTCCACCCGCACCGTCTTCCAAAACAGAAGGACCAAACGAAAGATTTGGTCCATAGTTGACACCTTGCTCCTAAACCCTGCCTGGAATGTGCTGAAAACTGAATGGTCCATCATCCATTACTGTAGGCGGTCAAGTATCAGCCTCGCGAAGGTTTTTTGTGAAACATCAATGAGGCTGATTGGCCTATAGTTGGCTGGGAGCAGAGGAGAGCCCTTCTTGAAGATAGGTACTATCTCTGCTCCCAGCCAAGTATTAGGGACCGCCATTCCCCCAAGAATTGCGTTAAAAACTTCCAACAGATATGGGGCCCAGACTCCAGGTTGGTGCTTGAATAAGTCTCCTGGGATTTTGTCTAACCCGGGGGCCTTACCCGAGGGCAATTTAGATATTACATTCAAGATTCAAGATTCAAAAATACTTTATTCGGTTATAAAAGAAAAAATAACCATAAAAGTAGCATGAAAGGTACAATTTACAAGGGGTCAAGTAAACATTTTTTAAAGTCACAAAGAAAAAGAAAACACCAAAATTAAGTTCATGTGTACAATATAGAAAATTAATCCATTTGGATTGATTTACGACACTTAAAAACTGATTTTAGATATTACATTAAAAACCTCCCCCAATGAAAATTGCAGTGTCTCAACGCCCTCCACAGCTTCAGATTGCGC
The DNA here is from genome assembly GCF_964263255.1 of Lissotriton vulgaris. NCBI lineage: Eukaryota > Metazoa > Chordata > Amphibia > Caudata > Salamandridae > Lissotriton > Lissotriton vulgaris. Next base: position 532,416,216 of record NC_141693.1, on the reverse strand, counting down.
GGTTGACCCGCCGGAAAGTAGAGGGTGTTCGGACATCAGCACATCTTGGAGCTTGGGCGGGCCAGGGCTAACCTCTTCACAGAGGCTGCGAATGTGGTCCTCCCAGAACGAAGCCGCTATATTGGCCTCCACAGCCTGAGTCGGCTCGGCAGAGCCTGTTCTCACTATCTGCCAAAATCTACGAGCATCTCTAGTCTGAAGAGAGGCCAACATATTTTCCCAATTATAGTAATCCCATTCCACCTTTGCTTGGTGGATTGCTTGTTTTAGTTCCGCCCTCCTAGTCTTAAATATTCCAGTGTCCCTTGGTTGCTTCAATACAGCAAGGAGGTCGGCCTTTGCCTTCCTACAAGCTGAATTGAACCAGGAGGGTCTTTGCCCCCTGCGGGACCCTTTCCGCGCAATTTGATTTAAAAGTTCCACAAGGGTATCTACCAATTCCGTGTGGAGGGTGCCCAACTTGGGGAAAAAAAATTCTAATGAGGATTGACTAATAAGGGCCCCTACGCGTTCAAATAAGGGGAGAATCCGTGCATAGAGCTCGAAAATGTGGGCAGGATTATCCAGAAGCTTGGCCCACCTCACTCTGCGCCTATCAGTTGTTAGAATTAGTTTAGAATATGGGGTTACCTCTGCCTGCTGGTCGCCCAAGTAACCACTGGGCGCAACCAGCAAAAGGATCAGCGCATTGTGGTCGCTGTCAGTTCTTTGGACTACCACAAAGTTGGAAACCTTGTTCCAGTCCAATGTCTGAACAAGGATATAGTCCAAATGAGACTCCTGCCCTGGTTTATTGAAGGTGGGTTTTGAAGGGATGTCACTCTTAAGTCGGCCATTACAAGCCCTCAGAGAATTACTAGGAGTGAGTGCCATAATTTGTGTTGCTAAAGGCGATCATGATTTAGGTGGGAGGCCAACCAATTGCGGAATTCCCCACTGGTCATCCTCCTCCATAAGAGCTCCCTCCATAGTCAGGGTTAACGGCTCGTACTGACAGTTAAAATCTCCCCCTACCAAGATCCTAACTCTCAGGGGTATTCTGGGCTGAAATAGAGAGAGCTCATCCCAAGTGGGTGAGGGCTTTGCTATGCCCGTCGGTCTGGAGTATGCATTTATCAGCGCGAGTTGAGTATGGTTTGGCCATTCCAACAGCTAGCACTGAACACCCAGTAAATTAGTTTGGAGGGCCCTAGACTTACATCCCAGATGAGAAGCCACCCATATACAAAGACCCCCCGAGGGCCATCCCTTCCCCTCCCATTTGGCTGGGATTGAAAAGGTTGCATACCCTGAACGCCATATATCCTTCCGTGCCCATGTCTCCTGAAACAGGCATATATGCTGTTCATCAATAAAGGACCCCCAGTCAGGGGAGTCTAACTTACCCTGAAGCCCCGCCAAATTCCATGAAAGAATGGACAGACTGGATGTGTGCTCTCCGGGGGATGTAACAGGGGAATCAATTATGGTTGCCACAGTAGTGTCCGCCAACTCGGCAAGGGGTTTGGCAGATTGGAATTCCACACCGGTCACTCCCTCGCCGGTGGCATGTGTTTGGACACCCATACCCTGTTGAGACTGTAAACTTCAGTCGCAGTCATCCATACCTGAGAACACATCAAACCTGTTTGCTGACTCCAGGGGTGTAAAAGGTCTCAAGTGATCCATTCTGCTATTCATATTTCTTTTGGACCTAAGAGGTACCATATTCCACCCGAAGGGGTCAGCAGCAGGTAAAAGGTGTGGAGCTTGTAATGGATATCTGGTATTGTAAGGTAATAAGGGAGTAATCTGATTGGGTGCCTGGCCACCAGAGTAGGTGGGGGGGAACACTAGGGATCTGGGGTAAAAATAAGTCAAGGGGCGAGGGACGATGGAATTGGTGCCACTACCTAGGGGCCAGTTTAATATATAATTGACCGCTCGTGGGTCTCTAAAATTTATAACAACCAGCTCTCCCTTTTTGTACTTAACCCTGCTACCCAGCCAGGGGAGGCGTCGGACGTGCACAATGTCACCATTAATGTTTTGTGTAAGTGGTCTAAATTGGCTAAGCCCGTGCATAATTTTATTTTTCAGCTGGTAAAACCCTTCCCTCTTATTATCTGGCAGTCTAGGAACCCCTGTCAGTACAACCACATAAGGGAGAGCTTCGGGGGGTAATTCTACTTGGGGGCATTTGCGAGAAGGTGGCCTGGTATTTCTATTGATACCCCGTGTAGTCTACCGTGTGTTTCCTGCAGATACTTTTCCATGGCCCCTCGTAGCTACACTAACTGGATTTGGGGTTAAATTATTAACCTGCTTGGCGGATGGAGCCCTCTGTTGCTTGGGGTGTGTTAGATCAATGGATTGGACAAAAGCTTTAGGAAGAATGGGAGTGCCTGCTGTAACCAAGGCTGGGGGCGGGACAGCCCCACTCGCCATTACCTTGGATAAACCCACATGATTGCTGATTACAGATTCAATGTCCTCCAGCCTATTCTCTAGCCTCTTCAGCCTCAATATAATAGGTAAGATGAAAGACCGTATTAGGTGTTCCATATTAACCAGCGAGACGGCAAGAGGTGCATCCTTTGTGGAGGGATCAACAGGAGTATCAGATTGAACCGTGTTATTCACTACCTGTAAAACTGGTACCAATGATGGAGGAGTTGCCGGGTTTGGCAAATTGACTAATGCCGGCTTTGGGGCCGAGGAAGATCTAGTAGTAGCCCTTGAGGGTTTGCCAAAGTCAGTATGACTAATCTTAGGCTTTTGCGGATTTGCTTGTGCATATTTGTAAGCAGTTCCTACATAGCACAGACCTGGCCAGATGGTAGCTAAGTGCTGTGGAGGGCCTTAGCAAAGATACAATGTGACGTCACATTGAATTGTGATCCCGGTTCATATTCCTACCAACAGATACATGAGTTTTCTCAAGAAGCTACATGCTCGCAGTGTGAGGAAATTCTGCCGCTTTTGGCTCGATGCTCATTTGCTAGAGCTGGCATTGGAGGGGGGAGCTGCAGGCAAGTGGTTGAATGAGAGCACTTCAATCCATCAACCTGCAATTTAACTGAAGTGCTAATACATTTCTGGCCCATCAGAAAGGCTTCAGAGCAGTGCACGGCGCACTGATGTGCTTGAAGGGAGCAGCCATGTCTCTCCTTCAGCATCTCAATCTAGTCAGCCACTTGTTGTGGAGACAGTTTTTCTTCTTGGAAACAGAAGAACAGATCTAAAATAAAAAATTAAAAAATCCCACTGTGAATGACATCATTATTTGTGGCATTCGTCAAAATGGTTGTGTGGGGGAGAGTAAGCATATCGTTGTTTGTTCGCCTCACCACTTTGAAATGTCGCCAGCCACCACTGTGCCTGAACAGTCCCCATCCTTGTTTACACATTCATGGCCTCTGTATTTTTGTTATTATTATGTGGTAAGTAAAATAGTGTGTTTAGGGTACCCACATCAGAGATCAGGAAATTAGATGTGCAAACTTGTCTCAAATCTCTATTTCAAGGTGGATTTTTACTTTCCTTTAGCTTGTGAAACTTGTATATCTTCAATTTCTTATGGTATTTAAAAACATGAATCTGACTTTCAATATACTTCAAAGGATTTACTGGGCAACATGTTAGTTTCAACTTCACTACCTGCCTCTCTGGTTCAGTCAAAATTCTTTCAGAAATATTGCTAATGGTATTCTTTGTATGTTGATGATTCATTGATTCTTTTTTCCCCTTCCCCATGTTTACATGGGTCTTGGTTCTCTCCCCTATGCCTGTGACCTTTTTGGTTGTGATTTTATTTTCCCCTTTTCGTTTTTTCTGTCCTTTGTTTTGGCCATTTTTCATTTGCATATCCTGGTTTTTCCTCAGTAGTTTATATTCTCCTAGAAAAGTAAACCTTTTCCCTTGTTTCACCATCTCGTCCGTGTCTGTGTAGTCTAGCTTATCGCTTATATCTGACGCTATGCCATCCCACCTTTTGTCCAATTTATGTAGATTGTGATTCTTCATCAGTTCACCTCTGCTGTTATCAAAACGTTTTGGGGAAATGTAAAAATTCTTCCCATGTCATAGTCCTTTTTGCCGTGACGGGGACTTGTCAGGCACCTGCGCTCTGCTGGAGAGGTTCAGCTCTATGTCAGGGCTCAAGGTGAGTTGGCAAAAGTCTAGACTTTTCAAGGTAATAAGGACAGGGCGCAGAGACCTAGAATGACTGCAATGGGAGCCTAATTGTCTACCATATCTGGGAGTTCACATTTACCATACCTGGCCAAATCGATACGAGGGCAACATAGGGACGGCCTTGCGAGGACTGCCGGTGGCTTTGGTCTTTTGGCAGAGCCTCCCGCTCTCGGTGGCTATCATGATTGCGCTCCTTAAAATGGTGGTGCTCCACCGCCTGCTGTACCATTTTAATGCAATCGCACTGTGTATCTCGGACCTTTATCTGGGCGACACAGGGTAGCCCTCACTACAATGCAATGACCTACAGCTGCAGGTGGGCTGGCAGCTCCGGACTGTGAGACTTATTATGCAGTAGCTCAGCTGCAATGGCTAGTGCAAAAAATAGCCCTAGACTGACGACAGGCGGAGGCACCTAGACAGACCAAATCACTGCTACATGATCCGCTGCAGGTGTTTCTCAGGGTGGGCAGACCAGCAGGGAAGGACCCCCAAGAACTTAAAGTACAGGCCAGATGCTGGGGTCATGGGCTGCAGAGAATGAGTGTGAGAAGTTAGCCTGGCATATGATGTCCACTTGTTCTAGTGGGCACATTGCACCAGTCTAATCGACCCTTATTGATGGTGGCTGTAAAGTCAAACTTATATCCTAGGGGTAGCAATGGCCAGCAGTTATCAGGCTAAGACTTCAGTAGGCGAGTTAAGCAAGTTGTTTTCCCAATTATAATCCCTTGAGTACCAAATGAAAGGACACCACACAAAGTATATATCAAATATATATGTATTTAATCTAAACACAGCCCCTCTGCACTCTTTATGAGGTCAGAGGTAAAAATACAATACAAGTCACACAATTAATTTACGATAAGTTGCACAGTATACATTATGCCCCAGGGGCCTCACAAACCATATACTAAGTAAGTGGTATAAGAACCACAAGAGAATTAGAAATCAGGCCTGGGGCCTGTGGAATCGCTGGGGCTACTCTAATCGACCAAAGGTTAGGAAGTAGGAGGCCCACGGGAGACGCATGCAGTGTCTAAACACAGGCGCGGGTTACCATTGACTTTCAATAAAGATTGTAAAAGTTACAAATATACAATTTAAGGACACTTCCGGATGGACTAGGATGAACCCTTTTAAACTAGGACACTTCGAGAGTCAAGACCCAGGGGAGCACCGAAGTACTCGTGTTACCTCACCCAGGGAAGCCGGGTGCATTGGTGTCTTTTTGTGTCGGGTTTTGCCGTCGTTTTCTATGGAGAGATGCAAAGAAGTGTTGCAGGCGACCAGAGGAAAAGTGTCCGCGTTGATCCAAGGGTGGATCAAAGATCTGAAGAACCTGAAAGCAGTAGGAACAGAGTCTGGGTCACTAGCCAGTGACCAGGAAGGAACCAGGAGATGTCGGGTGATTTCAGGTGAAGTAGTCAAACTTGTCTCTTCAGCCACGAGGTCCGGGAGGCATCGACGATGACCAGGCACTGGATTCCAGCTGCGCCACGATGGATCTAGTTGACAACGGCGACGGTATCCGGATTGGACCCAACAAGATTTGGCAACCACAACCCACGCAGGATGTCAAGATTGGCTCTGTTGCAGACCAGCAAGGTATGTGGCGCTTCTCCTTTGCAGGGAAGTTGAAACAAGCCTGGAGCAATCAGGAAAGTGAGTTATTTTTAAAATGGAGTCTTCAGGGGGCTCACTAGCCAATGGACTAGGAACCGGGAAGACACATCAAGCTCAAATGCAAAAGCGGGGCCCACGGAACACTTGTGGAGTGTGGGGGCCTGGGCTTTGATACAAATGGTGCTCGGGCTGGGGCTTCAAGCACCCCAAAGCACAACTTGGAGATACCTCGTTGAAGGAGTGCAGCTTGCAAAATGCAAGATGTCCAGGAATTCCAGTCCAACGTCTCTCGAGTCCGCCACGTGTCTCAGCTTTGCTGTGGATGTGGGTTGCATCGGAGATGTTTGGAAGTCCAGGTCCTGTGTCGCAGATTCTTCGGGATCCGGTGGGAGCCTCGAACATGCAGACCAGCAACGTTGCTGTTGGTGTCTGTTTGAACAGGGTGGTCACTCCTTGACCACAAGGGAGATATCTTCCGTCTTCCAGTCAGAATGGAACGTCGAAGGTGCAGGACATGATTCGTCCAGGGTAATCTAAAGTCCTAGGGACACAGCTCCTACACTTATACTAAGGATGGACTACCTGGCTAGGTCCCTCCTATGGGTGGACCTGAGAAGGGGGTGCACCCCTTTCTCTTTGTCCTGTTTAGCGCCAGAGCTGGGGCTGTGTGTCCCAGCACCTGGTTTGAACTAGGCTATGCATGGAGCACCTTGTGTGCCCCAGGCAGTGTCTGTAAAGCATTCAATGAATGCAGCCCTCCCTGCCCCAATACACAAAACCCTGTCTGGGGAGGTGCCAGCAAACCTATTGTCCAGGCCTCCCCTGCCGGAGTTTCGTCCAGCAGCAGGAGATCAGACCCGTGTCTGTGGCAGCAGCATCCATTTTGTAATGCTGAGGCTCTGTTTAACTTTAACTGGGTAAAGCAGTAACTACATGTCTTCTCCCTCTAGAAGGGAGGAATCCTACCCGCGCTGCCAGGACTGGCGGGGGGGGGGGGTAGTATTCCAAAGTGTTTGACACCTTACACAACATGTTTTGATAAAGCCAAACCAAAGTTAGCATTAACCACGAGGATTATAATGCTCGCTATATCATAGAACAGCTATAAAGCTGCAGAGGGGCTCAGCTCATGCTAGGGCACCCTCTCACATAAAACCAAGCATTCTGCCTCCAGGATTGTCGAGGCCTACCATAGGAGTGACTTATAGGTGTATATGTGTCTATATGTAAAGGTAGATATAGGGATACTATATCTAAGTAAGGGGTGATTACACCACCTTTCCCAGGCTGTGTGAACAGACCTGTGGTGTCAGTTTGGAAGGCAAACCAGGGGTGGCACAATACATGCTGCAGCCCCTGGTAGGCCTAAGGTGCACCTGTGCCCTGGGTACCTATGGTACACTATACATGGACTCACAAGGGTGACCCAGTAACCAATCTAGTATGTACCTAAAGTACATGGTTTCAATTTAGAGAGAGAATATCTGGGCTGTGGGTCTGATTGGAAGGCCCACAGCCACACTAAAGTCGAAAAAACAGAGAATCACAGCAAAAAGTAGGGGTTACCATAGGAAGCAGACCCTACTCTCCTACACCCCCCCCTTACGCAGGGACATTAAACTAACCTTGACCATTTGAGTCTTCATGTTTTAAGTGGAAATATCTGGAGAGTCCATCTGCATGTGCATGGTTACTCCCAGGTCTATGTTCCACTGTAAAGTCCATACGCTGTAGGGAAATGGACCACCTCAGCAACTTGGGATTTTCACCCTTCATCTGTTTTAGCCATAAGAGCGGCTTATGCTCTGTCTGAACCTTGAAGTGAGTATCAAACAAGTATGGCCTCAGCTTTTTCAGTGCCCAAGCCACAGCAAAGGCCTTCCTCTCAATAGCTGACCACCGTTTCTCTCTAGGGGTCAGCCTTCTGCTTATAAAAGCTACTGGCTGGTCTGACCATCATTATTCAGTTGTGAAAGCGCAGCACCTACCCCCAACTCAGAAGCATCTATTTGAACAATGAATTCTTTGGAGTAGTCTGGACTTTGCAGAATTGGTGCAGTGCACATGGCCTGCAGGTCATCAAATGCCTTTTGACAGCTGACTGTCCACTGGACATTCTTTGGCATTTTCTAGGAAGTTAAGTCATTAAGGGGTGTCACTATGGAACCAAACCCCTTGAAAAATTTCCTGTAGTACCCAGTCAGGCCCAAGAAAGCTCTGACCTGAGTGGTTGGAGCAGTCCAGTCCATTATGCTCTGGATCTTGCTCTGCAATGGTTGAACCTGGCCTCCACCTACAAGGTGGCCCAGGTATACAACCTGACTCTGCCCTATCTGGCACTTGGTAGCCTTTATAGTTAGGCCTGCCTTTTCCAGGGACTCCAAAACATTCTTCAGGTGGATCAGGGGATCTTCCCAAGTGGAGCGAAAGACAGCAATATCATCTAGGTAAGCTGCACAGTAGTCATCCAGACCTGAGTGGACTTGGTTCACCAACCTTTGGAATGTGGCAGGTGCGTTTTTCAGACCAAAGAGGATCACCACAAACTGATAATGCCCACCAGGGGTTGAAAATGCTGTCTTTGGTTTTGCATCATCAGCTAGTCTGATCTGCCAGTAGCCAGCTGCCAGGTCAAATGTACTCAAAAACTTGGCAGATGCCAATCTGTCAAAGAGTTCATCTGCCCTGGGTATTGGATGGGCATCTGTCCTAGTGACAGCATTGAGACCTCTGTAATCCACGCATTACCTCATCTCTCTCTTACCATCTTGGGTGTGAGGTTTAGACACCAGGACAACTGGATTGGCCCAAGGGCTCTCTGAGGGCTCAATAACTCCCAATTCCAACATATTTTGGTCCTCTGTCCTGATACAGTCCCTGACATGATCAGGTTGCCTGTAAATCTTACTTTTAACAGGCATACTGTCCCCAGTGTCCACTTCATGAGTGCACCAGGTAGTCTGACTTGGAGTCAGTGAAAACGTATGTCTGTAGGACTGTAGAACCTGTCTGCAGTCCTGCTGCTGTTGGTCAGTGAGGCTGCCTGCCAAGGCTACACCATCAACTGAACCATCATCAGGGTTCTGAGAGAGCAGGCCTGGGAGAGGGTCACTCTCTTCCACCTGCCCCTCATAGGTAGCCATGAAGAAGCCCATGTCTGCCCTGTCAAAATATGGTTTCATTCTGTTGACATGAAGCACCCTGTGGGGGCTCCTGGGAGGTCCAAGGTCAACCAAATAGGTGACTTCTCCCTTTTATTCAACATAGTGTGGGGTCCACTCCACTTGTCTTGAAGAGCTACTGGGGCCACTGGCTCCAACATCCATACTTTCTGTCCTGGCCGGTAAACAGTCAGCACAGCCTTTTGGTCATGCCAGGCCTTTTGCAATCCCTGACTAGCCTCAAGGATTTTTGGATGCCTTTTTCATGTACTCGGCCATCCTGGAGCGGAGACCAAGTACATAGTCCACAATGTAATTTTTGGGAGGTTTGAGAGGTTACTCCCATCCCTCCTTCACCAGACAAAGGGGTCCTCTCACAGGATGCCCAAACAGAAGTTCAAAAGGGCTGTAGCCAACCCCCTTCTGTGGGACCTCTCTGTAAGCAAACAAAAGGCAGGGCAGCAGGATGTCCCATCTCTGCCTTAGCTTTTCAGGGAGACCCTTAATCATGCCCTTTAAGTCTTGTTGAATCTCTCAACTAGACCATTGCACTGTGGATGATAGGGTGTGGTGAACTTGTAGTTCACTCCACACTCCTTCCACATTGCAGTCAGGTATCCAGACATAAAGTTTGCACCTCTGTCTGAGACAACCTCCGTCGGAAAGCCCACTCTTGAGAAAACTCCCAGGAGGGCTCTTGCCACAACAGGTGATGTTGTGGTCCTAAGGGAAATGGATTCTGGGTATCTGGTGGCATGATCCACTACCACCAGAATAATTCTGTGCGCAGAGGATGTTTGGGGATCCATTGGTCCAACAATGTCAATCCCTACACGTTCAAAGGGAACAGCCACCACAGGTAGTGGTATAAGGATTTGCCACTGGCTTGGCAGGTGACACAGGAGCGACAAAACTCCTTGGTATCCTCTGACATATGAGGCCCCTGAAAGTGAGGGACAAGCCTGTCCCAAGTCTTGTTCCGGCCAAGATGTCCTGCAAGGGGAATATCATGGGCTAGTGTGAAAAGGAAGCCCCTGAATGTCAATGGTATGACCAACCATCTGGTAGCACCAGGCTTGGGGTCTCTAGCCTCTGAATACAGGAGCCCTTCATCCCAATAAGTCTTATGGGTCCCACTAGCATTCCCTGCAGCCTCAGCAGCAGCTTGCTGTCTGAGGGGTTCAAGAGAAGGGCAGTGCCTGCCTCAGATCTGCCCTGGAGGGTTCCCTGTCCCAAGAAACTCAACCTGATTAGGCTCAAGTTCTTCTAGGACAGTTCCTTCCTGGGTTTCACAATCAGCTTCCTCAGAAGGCTGATCCTCTTCCTGAGGCAAGGGAGAAGGCACTGCCTTAACCCTACTGCTTCTCCTCCTGGTAGGGAACTTGTCCATTGTTCCAGAATCCAGTGCATGTTCAGTGTTGCAATTTCTGACCTGTGACCTAGTCACAGCAAGGACATGTGCTGATATCCCTAACATTTCTGCATGGGTCCTATACTCCACTTCAGCCCAAGCTGAAGTCTCCAGGTCATTTCCAAGCAAACATTCTACAGGGAGGTCTGAGCTAACCACAGCCTTCTTGAGGCCAGTTACCGCTCCCCAGGAGAAATTAACAATTGCCATACTGTGAGTGGTAGTGACATTGCTAGCATTGGTCACTAGGTAATGTTCACCTAGTATGATCTGTCCAGGGTCCACAAAGCCAGGCGTTACCATTATGACACTAGCACATGTGTCCCTGTAGGCCTGAGCCACTTTGTCATTAATTAAAGGAGTTTGTCTGTACTTGCCCAAGTTATTGAGACTCACAGTAGAGGACAGAATTGTGTCCCCATCACAGATCAGAACAGCTTGAGTTGGTATTCTGACTAGGCCAGAATCCATCTCAGTTCCCAGGGTTAACACTACTACACCCTTCTGTTGAGAACCACCACTTGGAGCTGAACTAGGGGTAACAGTTGCCTTAGAGGCAATGGTGGTTGGAGCTGCCTCCTTCTTGGTGCAATCACTAGTCCAGTGAGTATTTACTTCACAAACCTTGCACCATGGTTTCTTTGGGCCTTTTTTCTTCTTAGATTGTTGGTAACCCCCACCATTAGAAGCTTTTTGGGGACCTTGAAAAGACTTCTGGTCTTTTGCTTTCTCCCCACCCTTTTGGTCTTGCTTCTTTTGGTCACCACCTTGGTTCTGTGCCTTTGCTTCACCCTGGTGCTGACCCATTTGTCTGCCTTCTTTCCCAATTCTTGGGGAGTGGTCAGATCAGAGTCAACCAAGTGCTGATGCAATAACTGGTTTTGACAGTTGTTAAGAATATGTTCTCTCATAATAAGGTTATGCAATCCTGTATAGTCACTTACTTTACTGCCCAGCAACCCGGCTTCCAGAGCCTTAGTAGTACAATCTACAAAATCAGTCCAGTTCTGAGTCTGTGTCTTTTGGGTATCTCTGAACAGCAACCTGTACTGCTCAGTGGTTAGGCCAAACCCATCTATCAGTGCACTCTTCAGGACATAGTAGTTGTGAGCGTCCTCTTCTCTAACAGTGAGGATCTTGTCTCTTCCTTTGTCTGCAAAGGAGAGCCACAAGATTGCTGCCCACTGACTTTGGGGTACCAGCTGTACTTTGCAAGCCCTCTCCAAAGCAGTTATACATTTGTGGATGTCATCCCCAATCTGATAAGGAGGGACAATCTTGTTCAGGTTTCTATGGTCATGAGATCTTTCCCTACCACTAGGGTTGTTGTTGCCACCAGTGGGCTCTAGCCCACACAATTTCTTCTATCTTTCAAGAGCTAGGGTCTCTTTTGCAAGGGAAAATTCTTGCCTCTTGAACCTCAGCTTGACCTCTTTCATTCTAGCTTTATGCTCTCTTCTCTGAGGGGGAAGTCATCCTCCTCTGAGCAGAGGCATTGTACCCTACTGGTGAGTCAGAATGCTCAGAACCACTGGAAAGTGATCTGTGCCTTCTGTTCCCACTATTAGGCCTATTTGGAAGGTTAGAGAGGGGTCTACCTTGGCCCTCTCCACTTCCAGATAGTCCTGAGTTGCCCAGGTCAGGTTCATCAACCTCATCCTGGTCAACATCCACATCATCATCAGAGACCACTGGATCCTCCCCAGTAGGATTCTCTTCTGTTGAGGGATGGCCCCCCTCTCGACTACCTTGGCTACCTGGGTCTGATGCATTCTCTACATCATGAGCCACTAAATTTTCTACCAGGTGGTTAAAGGTTGGACTCTGTCCTTGTCCTAACTTTCTGACCACACACAGGCTTCTCAGTTCCTGAAAAGAGAATGTGTCATACTTAGAAGGCAACCTTTGGTTGTCTTCTTAAAGAGGTCCACTAGGCCCTGCTTCCAAGGACATGGCTAGTGTGGTGTGGTGTGTGCACCTACCTACTCTACTTGTTTTCCTACTAGAACCTCTCTAGGAGTTGTAGTCAGGGTGTGCTAAGCCCTTACCACCAACAACTACTAAGTTCAGTAGAACTTATGTACATAAGACTTGATTTATATGTATCTACAGGTACCTTGATATGATCTTTCAGATGATATCTCGAGATTATTTGGTAAAACAATGCAAGTTCTTATCCCATCCGCTGCACACCAATGTGAGAAGTTAGCCTGGCATATGATGTCCACTAGTTCTAGTGGGCACCTAGCACCAGTCTAATCGACCCTTATTGGAGGGGGATTTTAAAGTCAACCTTATAGAATGCTATCGTAGGGGTGTCAATGGCCAGCAGTCATCAGGCTAAGACTTCAGTAGGCGAGTTAAGCAAGTTGTTTTACTAATTATAATCTCTTGAGTACCAAATGAAAGGACACCACACAAGGTACATATAAAATAAATATGTATTTAATCTAAACACACCCCTCTGCACTCTTTATGAGGTCAGAGGTAAAAATACAATACAAGTCACACAATATACGATAAGTTGTACAGTAGTCATGCCCTAGGGGCCTCACAAACCATATACTAAGTACGTGGTATACGAACCAAAAGAGAATTAGAAAGCAGGCCTGGGGCCTGTGGAATCACTGGGGCTACTCTAATCGACCAAAGGTTAGGAAGTAGGAGGCCCACGGGAGACGCGTGCAGTGTCTAAACACAGGCGCGGGTTACCATTGACTTTCTATGGAGATTATAAAAGTTACAAATATACAATTTAAGAACACTTCCGGATGGACTAGGAGGGAACCCTTTTAACCCCTTCGATGCCGCCGCGATTCCCCTGGTGTGCTGTAAACAGCATGAACAGGGGCGGGCCATGACGAACCCCAGCCGTCATCAGCACACGAGCACCATAAAGCATGACGGCTGGGGTTCGTCATGAGCATGGAAGGGGTTAAACTAGGACACTTTGAAAGTTAAGACCCACGGAGCACCAAAGTACTCGTGTTACCTCACCCAGAGAAGCCGGGTGCATAGGTGTCTTTTGGTATTGGGTTTCATCATCGTTTTCTATGGAGAGCTGCAAAGAAGTGCTGCAGTCGACCAGAGGAAAAGTGTCCGGGTGGATCCAAGGGTGGATAGAAGATCTGAAGAACCTGAAAGCAGAAGGGACAGATTCTGGGTCACTAGCCAGAGACCAGGAAGGAACCAGGCGATGTAGGTGATTTTGAGTAAAGTAGTCAAACTTGTCTCTTCAGCCACGAGGTCCAGGAGGCATTGACAGTGACCAGGCGCTGGATTCAAGCTGTCCCACAATGGGTCTAGTTGACTGCGGTGTCAGTATCCGGATTGTACTCAACAAGCCTTCGCAACCACAACCCACGCAGGATAACAAGATTGGCTCTGTTGCAGACTAGCAAGGTCTGTGGCACTTCTCCTTTGCAGGGAAACTGGAGCAAGCCTGGAGCAACCAAGAAAGCAAGGTAGTTTAAAATCGAGTCTTCAGAGGGTTCACTAGCCAATGGAATAGGGCCCAGGAAGATGCGTCAAGCTCAAATGTAAAAGCAGGGCCCACGGAACACTTGTGGAGTGTGGAGGCCTGAGCTTGAATGCAAATCGTGCTGGGGGCTGGAGCTTCAAGCACCCCAAAGCACAACTTCGAGATACCTCGTTGAAGGAGTGCAGCTTGCAAAATGCAGGATGTCCAGGAGTTCCAGTCCCACGTCTCTCATGTCCGCCAAATATCTCAGCTTTGCTGTGGATGTGGGACGGGTCGGAGATGTCTGGAAGTCCAGGTCCTGTGTAGCAGATTCTTCGGGATCCGGTGGGAGCCTCAAAAATGCAGACCAGCAAAGTTGCTATTGGTGCGTGTTTAAACAGGGCGGTCTCTCCTTGACCACAAGGGAGATATCTTCCATCTTCCAGTCCGAATGGAATGTCGAAGGTCCAGGATATGTCTTTCAAAGATTAGTCCAGGGTAATCTAAAGTCCTAGGGACACAGCTCCTATACTTATACTAAGGATGGGGGCTGGACTACCTGGCTAGGTCCCTCCTATGGTTGGATCTGAGAAGGGGGTGCTTACACCCCTTTCCCTTTGTCCAGTTTCGCGCCAGAGCTGAGGCTGTGTGCCCCAGCAACCGGTTTCAACTGAGCTATGCATGGAGCACCTTGTGTGCCCCAGGCAGTGTCTGTAAAGCATTCACTGAATGCAGCCCTCCCTGCCCCAATACACAAAACCCTGTCTGGGGAGGTGCTAGCACCTCCCTGGACAGGAAACCTATTGTCCAGGCCATCCCTGCCGGAGTTTAGTCTAACAGCAGGAGGTCAGACTCGTTTCTGTGGCTGCAGCATCCATTTTGTGATGCTGAGGCTCTGTTTAACTTTAACGGGGTAAAGCAGTAACTACATGTCTTCTCCCTCTAGATGGGTGGAATGCTACCCCCACCACCAGGACTGCCAGGGGCGGGGGGTAGTATTCCAAAGTGTTTGACACCTTACACGACATGTTTTGATAAAGCCAAACCAAAGTTAGCATTAACCGCGAGGATTATAATGCATTTAAGAGTATATGGTATGGCTATATCATAGAACAGCTATAAGGAGATGGTTCAGAAAGCTGCAGAGGGGCTCAACTTATGCTAGTGCACCATCTCACATAAAATCATGCACTCTGCCTCCAGGATTGTCGAGGCCTACCATAGGAGTGACTTATAGGTGAATATGTGTCTATACGGATACTATATCTAAGTAAGGGGTGGTTACACCACCTTACCCAGGCTGTGTGAACAGATCTGTGGTGTCAGTTTGGAAGGCAAACCAGGTGTGGCACAATACATGCTGCAGCCCCTGGTAGGCCTAATGTGCACCTATGCCCTGGGTACCTATGGTACACTATACAGGGGATCACAAGGGTGACCCAGTAACCAATCTGGTATGTTCCTAAAGTACATGGTATCAATTTAGAGAGAGAACAGCTGGGCTGTGGGTCTCATTGGCAGGCCCACAGCCACACTAAAGTCAAAAAACCAGAGAATCACAGTAAACAGTGGGGGTAACCTTAGGAAGCAGACCCTACTCTCCTACAATGGGAATGAGGGTTCTATACTCACCAGACATCCCCATGGATATGTTAAGAGCACTCCCACATGGGAGTAACTAGCGAGGATTGGAGGTTTGGATAGAATGTGGGGCAACAAAAATGGGTGACCTCTACAGGGATACTGAGCTATTACCATTTGAGGAGTTTCGAGTGGAGTTCGGGCTACCCCAGGGAAATTTCTTAATTCACAGAACTCTCAAGGCAGCAATTCACAAGCATTAGCGGACAGGAACCACAGAACCCCAACACAATAAAGATGGTATTATATGGCCCTGTCAGCAGGCACCATTAAAGGAGTGTCCTGCTTTTACAGAGCGCTTCACACAGATAGACTATAAGGCCTCTTCGGACCTAGCCCACATCAAGATACACCATTTCATTTCTACGAACCTTTCCCACAGGTTCAGTTTTTCTTTATTGTTCATACATTATGTGTTCACCGTAGCACTGTCCACAACTACATCTCATCCAGCATTTGTTTCATGGAGGAGTGAAGCAGTTCAATCTGGCCCTCCATGTAATCTCCCTTCAAAATTGTGTGCATCCATGTTTTCAGTATTTAAAAATCACATTCCAATAAGATTGTCAATTAGATGGTGATCCTCTGACTATTACGTGCAGTTCTAAAACATGTCATATTACTGGAGACAGTCACTCAGCTTCAGTCTTCTGACTTCTGCATGCGATGCTCTAAACCACCGTCACTTGCCTTCTTCCTTCACAAAAAATACACAAGTGGTGGTTGTCATATGGGCTCTGATGTAATGTTCATTTTCAGTGATGCCATCAATGGATGTAATTTGAAAGGTCATAAATAATGTAATAAACGCTGTCATTTAGCATGTCATGAGTGATGTAATATGTGACACTATAAGCAGTACACAGGGGTTGTAGTTATAGAGCTCAGTAAACTGTAACTGGTGAATTGCAGTGTTTTTTTGTTTTTAAACATTAGATTTGACAATATTAAAACACCTAACTATAACATCACTTTAACTGTTTTGTTTGATTACAGTGAATTTCTGCGATTTGTTCAAACTAAAGTGAGATATTATTACCATACCTAACTAGTACTTCACATTTGCCTTTATTTTTCTAGTGAATCTCTATTTTTTAATCATATTCACTCAACTCAACTTAATGTGCTGTACTCCAATGGTACTGAAGCTGAAGTGCGTACTGCGTAAGCTTCACTTACTGAAGCTTGTGTATTTTTACAGCACCATAGAGTTCCACAGAACTTTGTGACACAGAAAAATGACTTTATTTTTTTGGCTTCTAGGGGCATCCCTCGGGTTCCCACCAGAAGTGTCAGGGTCATGATACCCCTACCTCCTTATATATTATTTTCATGTTTACAACAGGACACAGAGACTGAGTCCCCTTGTCCTGTATTTGTGGCTACAACTTTTTTAGTCGTTGCAGCCAGCCAATCAGATCGCTCAGTCCCACAAGAGACTAAAACTACTAATGGGGGTGTGGAGCCCTCTTGACCATTCAGTTTGCTTTATTTTGTTTAATTTGCCTCACTGCGAGAAATCCTCAGGACCAACTATCCAGATATCACTATAATTAAAACACACATTTCTAAAATAACTGAATTGAGTTATAACAAAAATCATGCATTCTGAATAAAGTTGTAACTTTCTGCCAAAAGTAGTGTAGTTCTCTTCAACAGTTTGTTCTGTATGGCTTCCTAAAATGTCTTATGGTAATTAAAATGAGAAAACAGCATTTTGTGACCCCCTTCTCTTTTCTTCAGCCCTCACTTGACAGATCACCACAAAACCTTTCATGAAGGAGCTAAGGTGGATGAACATGTTTTTTAAAGCTTTGTTAAGATTTGTCAAACGCTGTCAAAGGTATTAGCAAAGCAAACACAAGGAGATGATGGACGAAGGGCTGAAACCTTTCAGACGCTCACTCCCAGTCACATACCTGGATTGAATCCATTATTGTTTGTTAGCTCACTTTGCCACCCCAGTTCAGTCCAAGCCATATGGAAATCAGTGTTGACCCTTTTCCTTATGTGAACAGTTAAGTCTGAACTGCCATGCCAGGTCTTCCCTGGACTGGAAACAAACATCCTGGGACTGGTTTCAGGGTACCACCCCTCATCAGCCAGGCTAGCTTGAATCCAGTGGCAAAGTGAGCAGTGGATTCAACCCAGATCTGTGACTGGGGATGAGTGTCTGAAAACTTTCAGCTCTCTGTCCATCATCTCTTTGTGTTTGAAAAGGTATTAACAAAACAAAACGCTCTTCTTATGGAAACGCTGATCTTACCATTGCTACATAGTGGCACTAAATAAGGTTTAGCACTGTGGAAAACAAAAAAATAAGTAATGTTTAAATAATGTTAATTATATGCAAATGCTTCTTTGTTTGTACATAAGTTAGTGTGTACATACCAATATATATTAGACATTATGCTTTCTTTAGATTTTAAAGGTGTGGAGTGGTATGCTGCTTGGTCTAAACAGAGCCTAGCGTGGCATGTCAGGGAGGGTGTCTGGAGCACTGGAAGTGGAATGAATGTCAAGTCAAATATATAAAAATACACAATTCTACGTTGAGGGAATATCACCAAGGGTATTAGCAGGCAGCGTCAGAAACACTAATAAGCAGGTTTAGGTTGCTGGGTAGGAAGTGGGGCAGACAGAAGGACTATCTCAATGGTGGTGGGGTGCCTCCATGAAGCACCGTGCTATTGTCTGTGAATCCCGTACCCCACTTGAATTTCTCCTCTCCATTCATTTCTCCTTGCTTTAATCATTGTTTACCTGACTTTTTCCAACCTTTCCTTCATTAAAACTTTTATAGTGTTCAATTTGTGTCAATATTTGTCCTAACGTTATGCTCCTCACCAGATTAGCTCTATTAATGTTGCTTGATATAGGCAATTTGTGTAATACAAATTGAAAGATCTACGGGCCACATGCATAAACATAAGGAATTGCGATTCCTAAATAGCAAATTATAAGGAATCGCTATTTAGGAATCACAATTCCTTATGCAAGTAGGAATCGCAAAATAAATTGTGATTCCTACACATTACCTAATAGCGATTCACAAATTACAAATCACTATTAAGTAATGTCACTCCATTCATTCCTTTGGGCCTCTAGGCCCATAGGAATGAATGGGAATGCATTCGCAAATTGTGATTACCAAATTGGTAATCGCATATTGCGAATGCAATTCCAAGGGCTCCAGGGGTCTTAGGCCACCTTGATGCACCCCTCAAAAGGTAAGTGTGCACATGTGGCACACACATATGCTCTAAGGGCATCTGTTTGCACCACATGTCACTTTGAAAATTTTACTTTTATGCATTTTTCAAAGAATTTGCAAATTACCATCAACTTGAAATTCATGCTAATTAGTGTTCCGAAAATGCAAAGTTGCATTTAGGAAAGGCATAATGCATCTCAAATAGGGAATTGCAATTTGTGATTCCCTAAATGCATTTGCAATTTAGGAAATCGCCATGCAATAAGGTTCATGCATCGGAATAGGCCTCTTTCCGGTCGCAAACCGGCCGAATCTGCGAATCTGACCGCTTGCAACTGGAAAAAAAGTCTGAAACATGGCGTCCTACATTTTTTATGGAATCGATTTAACTTTGTAGCGTAGTCATTGTTTTTAAACATGCTAAATGTCTGGTAAAAGAAGCTGTCACACAATGAAATCATTTTTTAAACGTTTATATATTTTTTCCTTCCATTTAAGCTCAAACCATTTTTCAGGTTCTTGTGATGAATTATATTTTTCAAAGCACTACAAATAAGGATTATGTTAATAATGTGCAAATCATGGGGCCACAAAATGACATAACAGAAATTCCAGGGGCGCTAGAGAACCAGCAATGGCATTTGTCTGACATACAAAAAGGCTTGTAGTGGGGTTTGGGAGAATTTGGGAGAATTTGGGCTACTGGTTGAGGAGGGTGAAACCCTACTCAAGCATCAACCACAATCTTTATCAGATTGAGCAAACCCTAAATTAACCTGTGCTCATCCCTATTGTACTTGGCACAGAGCAGTCAGTCTTAACTTAGAGGCAACGTGTGATGTATTTATGCAGCACTTCAAACAGTAGGATAGTGAAAACACAACATTAGAAAAATCCCACAATCATTTTAAAAAATAGCAACATTTGGTATATAAATCCAGACCAAAATGACAAAAATCCAATCAGTAGAATCGGAGATATGCAATTTTAAAGATTTAGGTGAAAGTAGCTCCAAAAAGCCAAAAGCACCACATGCAGCTATCAAACATGAACTAGTAATCTGTTCCCATTTTGAAGTTACAGCTTATTATAAGTAAAATGGTAACTCCAATGTTATCCTATGGGAGAGGTAAGCCTTGCAGTAGTGAAAAAGGAGTTTTTCACTACCAGGACATGTAAAACTTAAATGTACATGCCCACCTTTTAAATACACTGCACCCTGCTTTCTGGGCTTTCAGCGCACTCTGGGGTTGACTTATATGTATTAAAAAGGAAGGGTTGGGCCTGGCAAAAGGTTTCTTTTACCAGGTTAAAATGGCAGTTCAAAAGAACACACACAGGTTACGATGTAAGGCCTGGGACAAGTTTTCTGGGCTACTTAAGTGGGTGGCGCAATCAATGCTGCAGTCCCACTAGTAGCATGACATTTCCAGGCCTTTGGCACAGGTAGCGCCACTTTAGTAGGGGCTTAAAAGTAAATTAAATATGCAGATTGGGTATACGCCTATTCTAAGGAGAGGAAGAAAGCCCTTTAGCACTGGTTTGCAGTCATAAAGCGTGCAGATTCCTAAATGTCAACAAACTGGGTTCAGAAAACAAGAGGGTCGAGGCAAAACATTTTCAGATGACCCTACAGTAAGGACAAAGTCCAACAGGGTTCTATAATTTAGTTTTTTTTCTTCTTTCCTCAATCAAGATCCTGCTGTTCCCAAAAGAGGCCAAGCTCAGTGTTCCACCAGTACCCCCGAAAGGAGAATGGACGTCAACAGGAGGAAGCAACTCAGCTGTACCTCTCATAGAGATGAACACAGTGGCTGGTAATACTTGAGGAGAAAGGGGTATCAACATAAACTGCCTTGCTGTCTTCCAGGGCCCATTTGGTGCAAACAAGGGCAAGGAACCATTGCCACCACACACCACTAGTGGCCAAGTGGTTTGTCGCACACTGCAGCCACCACCACTCTGTCCTTAACCATAGCTCCTCCAAAGTAGGACCAGAAGGGCTTTAGGTAATGACTTTAGCTTTTGGAGGGGTGTTTTCAGGAGGATGTGGGGTGGGTCTGTTGTGCGTGGTGTGCATGGGAGCAGTTGGGCAATGGGTAGGTTAGTTTAGTATAGTTTCGTTTTTTTATTTTTAAGGGAGTTAGGGATAAGGGTGGGTGTGTTGCTTGTGGGTAGGTTTATTATTGTTTTTCAATAAACACTATTTTCACTTTTTCTACTTATACGTTTCTATTTTAATTTATTAATATGGTTTCTATTACTTGTATCATTAGTTGCATTTTTTACATCTTCCATAAACCTGGATGCTCCACCGACCTAACCTCAGAGCTAACACTGAGCCCCCAATTTGGCTCATCACAAAGACATTTTCAACACTCATTATCCAGTAGTCTACTGTCTGCCTGGCTTGAGTTCCCTTACCACCATGCTAACCCCAATTCAGGCCTCCAGTCCATCCTCGTACAAATGAAAAGATAGGTCTGACTTTAAACCTTTCATTTTGGAAACGATGGGGAATATGTACAAGCCCAAATCGCCACCCGAAAGTCACTTTTTGTGACGCTCCTGTGGTGATAGGGGCCTGGCCTAATGTACAAGGCAGGAACAAAATCGCCAATTTTACGTATAACACCCCAAATACACACAAGATTGCAAAATTATAAACTGCAACATTACACATGTGGTGTACATGTTGGGTTACAATTGCAACATCATTTACGTGGGAAACACAGTACGTCCTCTCAAGGTTAGAATTCAGGAACACCGTAGGGCCGTACATAACAAAGATAGTCGATACCCCATAAGTGACCATTTTATGGAGCTACATCCCGATGATATTCCTTCTGGTTCCGTGGTATTGACCATGTACCCTTGGGAACAAGGGGAGGTGACCGTGAGTTACTAGTGAGACAAAAGGAAGCAAAATGGATATGCCCCCTTCAGGCCACCCAAAGGGGCCACAACACTGATAGGGAATTTCACTACTTCCTTGGTTAAAGCTTTGATGTAACCTGATGGTGTATTTAGTTGTATTGTTATACTGTGTCGAAATGAAGCTATATCTTATAATACTTTTATACCACTGACAAACCCTGGAAAATTATATTTGTCAGACTTACATTGCTGGTATTTTATCTGTCCTCTAATCTGTTCTACCCTTCTCCTTCCCTTTCATCTCCATCTGACTTCTGCTACTAAGTGGTGGATTGTTCCTATTGATTTTGTGTACTATGTGGCGATCGTTACTACTATGCACAACCAATTGTTCATGCTTTTGAAGGCCGCAGATATACTCCAACATGGCCGCCACAATCGGTACCCTGCCCATATTCTGCTTTGGCAGCTTGATCGTGACACTATCATGCCGAATTGTGATATTTTTAGGCTTGTTCCTTTATGTATCTTTCCAACTTCCTCTCTATCATAGTTTTTACGTAAATCGCAAACTTATTACATCCTGTGTAGAGATATTATTACGTCGACTGCGACTTGACCAACGTGGATTGCTTTATATATTTTTTTGTAATTTTGTTTGTTGTTTTTTCTGACTGATCCTTGAGCATACAGTGTGGAGGCATTTATGTGGCAGCCACCCACTTCATGTTCTATACTATTGCTTTGATGTGATCTGTTTTACTGTTGGCACAGTCTAAAATGGCCACCATTATCGGTATCACCCCCTTTTTCTCTTTGCTTTAGTTCGAACGTGAGCTGTTATATCTTCGACACATTTGAAGATGGCCACCATTACCGGTCTCACTCAGTGCCCACTTGACCAACGTGAGTTGTTTTATATATTTTTTTGTAATTTTGTTTGTTGTTTTTTCTGACTAATCCTTGAGCATTCAGTGTGGAGGCATTTATGTGGCAGCCACCCACTTCATGTTTATACTATGGCTTTGATGTGATCTGTTGTACTGTTTCCACAGTCTAATATGGCCACCATTATCAGTATCACCCCCTTTTGCTCTTTGCTTTAGTTCTGACGTGAGCTGTTATATCTTCGACACATTTTAAACCATTACCGGTCTCACTCAGTCCCACTCATTTATCAGAATGGGTGCTGGTGATACTTTAGCATATTTCTAGCTGGCCGCCCCTGATGTTATTTTTTTGCATGATGCCCATTTCACTTGGTTGCGTGGCCGCTATGCATTCGATCAGATTTGACAATATGCCGGTTCTGCTTCACGCCTTGATTTGTGCATACATTGGAAGATGGCTGCTTTTTTTACTATTGTCCGCCCTGCCTTTCATGTTATCGATTAGGGTTCACGCTTGTGGCGTTATTGAGCCGCTTTATGATCATTCAATCTTTTTCCTGGTATTCACTTTATTATGGATCCCAAGAAGGACGCCTTCTATGTTACGGTCTAGTCCACTTTCTTTGTTTTACTATAGGTCACACGCTTGTGGCGTCATTAAGCCGCTTTGAGATCACTTTAAATTTGTTTGGGCTACAATGGCGCAGCTGTTCGTGCCACGCTGCTGCCGGTTACCGCGCCGGATAGGATTCTCGCATTACTGAAAGGTAAGCTCTCGCTGAGACATATTGCCCCCACTTGACATGTTCTTATATCGCCACATAGTACTCTTTGCAAACAACAAGGCATCTGCTTATGTGACGCCGTTGCAATGTGTTATGACAATTGCGATTCGTGTTTTATGGCATAGCCAAGTGCCTGCAGTGACATTATGTTTGCTATCTCAGCACAACATATTTTCATGCCTATAAATATAATCATGCCTTGCAGGGCACTTTGCTGGTCTTTCGGTGATTTATTACTGGATAAATATTGTGTTACAGGTAGAGCCAGAAGCGCAAAATAATATTGTAGGAGAGTAGGATCTGCTTACTATGGTTACCACCACTTTTTGCTGGTGTTTCACTGATTTGTCAACTTTAGTCTGGCTGGGGAGCTGCTAACAAGGACCCCAGCCTAGCTGCTGCCTCTATACATTGATTGCATGTAATTTAGGTACACTTCAGATTGGTTACTGAGTTACCCTTGTGAGTCCCCAGTATATGGTACCTTAGGTACTAAGGGCATAGGTACCCCAGAGGCCTACCAGGGGCTGAAGCATGTATTATGCCACCCCTGGGAAGCCCTCCAAAATGGCACCACAGGTCTGCTACTGCAGCCTGGGTAAGGTGGTGCTTGCACTCCTTACTAAGATATAGGCTCCCTATATCTACCTTTAATGACAGACACATATAAACCTAAAAGTCACTCCTATGGCAGGCCATAACAATCCTGGAGGCAGAGTGCTTGGTTGTGTGTGAGAGGGTGCCCAAGCATGAGCTGAGCCCCTCTGCAGCTTTTGGAATCTATCCTCTGAGGCTGTTCTGTGATACAGCCATACCATATACTCTTAAGTGTATTGTAACCTCGCGGTAGATGCTAACTTTCGAATGGCTGCATCAAAACATGTTGTGTTTGGTGTCAAACACTTTGGAATCCTACCCCCACCAGTTCTGGCGGCGGGGGTAGAATTCCACCCTTCTACAGGGAGAAGACATGTACACACTTACCTGACCGGTAATCACAAAATGGATGCTGCAGCCACAGATACAAGTCTGACCTCCTGCTGCTGGACAAAACTCCGGCAGGGGAGCCCTGGACAATAGGTTTCCTCTCACAGGGGGGTGTAACCACCTCCCCAGATAGGCTTTAGTGTATTGGGGCTGGGTGGGTGCATTCAGTGAATGCTTTTCAGACAGTGCTGGGGGCACACTTGGTCTACCTGTGCATACCCCAGTTCAAACCTGTTGCAGGGGCACTCAGCCCCTGCTCTGGTGCGAAACTGGACAAAGGGGAAGGAGTGCAACCACCCCCATCCCGGGTCCTCCCATAGGTGGGACCCTAGAGTAAGTCCAACCCCTAAACTTAGTATAAGTATAGGAACCCAGTCCTTAAGACTTTAGATTATACCTGGACAAAACTCTGCAACATATATCCTGGAACTTTGACATTCTATTTCGACTAGAAGACAGAAGAATCTCCCTTGGGGTCAAGCAGTGACTCCCCTGTTCAAACATGCACCAAAGACGCATCTTGCCAGTCTGCATTTCCAAGGCTCCCACCGGAACCCTAAGGTTTTGCGACACAGGACATAGACTTCCAGACATCTTAGAGGCCGACACAACATCACAGCAAAGCTGAGACCTGTAGCCATCACGAGAGACGTGGGACCGGAACTCCTGGACACCATGCACATTTGCAAGTGCATCTACTTCCGAAGCTTTCTCGAAGTTGTACATTAGGCTACTTGTAGTCCAAGCCCTGATCACCATCTGCACCAAAGATTGTGGGCCTACACTCCATGAGTGTTCCGTGGGCCCGCTTCTAGCCTTTCTGCTTGAGGACCCATTGCGATCCCTGGTCCGTCAACTGTTGGGTCCCCACGAAGGTAACTCTTTTCTTTCTTGGGCTTCTTTGGTTGCTTCAGATGTTCCCCGACTCCCCTCCAAAAGGTTACTCCCTCAGACCTTGCTGGTCTACTCCAAAGCCCATCTTTGTATTTTGCATGGGTTGAGGTTGCCAAGGATTGTTGGGTCCAATCCGGATACCGACAAAGCAGCACTCGACATCCAACGTGTGTCAGCTTGAATTCAGCTCCTGGTTGTCGTCGACACCTCCTGGTCCTCGTGGCTGAAGAGTCAAGCTGCACCTTCTGCTCCTGGAATCACTCGTCATCGGTGGGCATCTGCTCATCGCCTTATTGGTCACTGGCTAGTGACCCAGGCTCTGTCTCCTCTGCTTTCAGGTTCTTCAGATCTTCTATCCACCCTTGCATACATCTGGACACTTTCACTTGGACGCCTGCAGCACTTTTCAGCAGCACTCCATAAAAAACGACGCTGAAACCCGACACGAAAAGACACCTTTGCACCCAGCTTCCCTGGGTGAGGTAACACGAGTACTTCGGTGCCCCCCTGGGTCTTGACTCACAAATGGTCTAATTCTAAAGGGGTTTGCTGCAGGTCCACTCCTAAGTGTCCCTAATCTTCAAAATTCTAATTGCAACTTTCTCCATAGAAGTCAAGGGTGATTCATGGTTGTGTTTCGACACTGCATGCATCCCCCGTGGGTCTCCTGCGTCCCTACCTTGGGTGCTTCCTGGTTGCCCAGCAGTTCTAAAGGCCCTAGGCCGTGTCTCTAGGTCCCTCGTGGTTCTTATACCACTTTCTTAGTATATGGTTTGTGAGGCCCCTAGGGCTAAACGTATACTGTGCTAATTTACTGTGTGCTAAATAAGTTTACTGTATGTACTTTTGCCTCTAGCCTCATAAAGAGACTAGAGGATTGTGTTTAGATTAAATACATATATTGTTTATATACACCTGGTGTGCTTCTTCTTTCATTTGGTCATTAAATGAGATTATAGACTGGTAAAACAAGCTGCTTTACATTCCTTCAAGTCTTAGCCTAAAGGCTGCTATCCACAGCTACCACTAGGATAGCTTTCTATAAGGTTGTCTTTAACCTACCATCAATAAGGGGTTGTTTGGACTGGTGCAAGGTTCATACTAGAATAGTGGACAGCATATGCCAGGCCAATATCCTCTAGGTTATCCGATATGGGTTTGTTAATCCTATATTACCTCCCTGACAGTTTGGGTTACAGGTTGCCTATTAATCCTTCCCATGGGCATTATACTTAGGGTAATTGTGTACGACCTGGTAATGATGAAGCCCCCCCTTTTTTTCGATGGTGAGGGCAACTTGACAATAGAGACATCAGGGTTTTAGATCAACCTCTGTTCATGAATAACTTATCGTGGCACAGGTGAGGTAACATGATTGCCTGTTTCTCTGTATGTACAATAAAAAAGTTTTTAACTTCGTCCCAATTATATTGTATATTTTAACCTTTATTGACCGCTGGTGGTCCCTAATCTGAGGAGCACTGCGCGCCCTGGTGCATCAGATATAGGATGCTCTTTGCCTTCCTATGAGGTGAGACAATTTGTGGATAACTCCATGACTATTGTATATTTCTCATCTATGGCAAACTGAGGTGAGACCATTATCTCACTCTCAGTCACCATCACCTATGTGTTTTACTTACAGAGATATTTACTGTCTTTTTTTGACAGTCCCCTTCTCTACACCGGAGTACATCTGCGTGCCTTGGGGCCTTATAATTTTCTGGGTTCTATTTATTTCAGGTGAGATTGCGTGATTTGGCAACAATATTGCCTCTATTTTAGTTTACTTTTAGCCACACTCACTTCTAGCGCTATCTCCCGATATTGCTTCTTTGTTTATTTACAGAAACATATGGAGTTTCTCCTTTCTTGCTGAGACTTAATTGTTCCGTATTTGAGGACTTGTGCCTACCTTGGAGCCTCAAGCTGTGGTAATCTCATTGATTTATCACTAAGGTGAGATGGCCTCTTTTTGCAAACATTATGGTATTTATCTAATACTATTCTAGAGTGAGGGTGTAGTGTATTTACTATTTTGTCAATTCTTTAAAATTGTTCACCCTTTCTGAATTGCAGATTTTGCTAAACTGTATCTTCTAAATATGATCCCCTTGGACTAAAGAGATCGACAGTATAAAATTCTGTACTACATTTCAATTATTATATCTATTCAAGCCGATTTTGCTTGTGGTAAAATAATCTACCTCTAGGTTTTTTCCATAAGTACCAATAGCTTTAGTCTAATCTCATAACTCTGTTATCTCCAACCCTCTTTATTTCTTCTCTTTAATATTTCATCACACTTTCTTGACAAAAATCTTGGTAATTGGGTCCTATTTACCCAGTGTTCTATGTATAGCACTTACTGTCACTATTAGAGGCTTTGCTTACTTATTTTGTTGCTTTTTGATCATTTATGCATGGCTATCTTGTTGTTATTCTATTCAATATATTTGGACAATCTTTATTGGACAAGCACTATACTTTCCTAATAAAAATCCAGGTAATTGGGCCCCATTGACCCAGTGTTCCATGTACAGTACCTACTGTCACTATTGGAGGCTTTGCTTACTCCCTCTGTTGTTTCATGATGACCTACGAATGGCTACCTTGTTGTTCTTCCATTGGATATGTTTGGACTATCTGTATTGGACGACTACTATATGTGACATCGCACACTAATGGACCTTGGAGTCAAGTTGGTTACACTTGGTACTTTGAATTTGGAGTAAGGTGAGAGGCCTTTTCATATTATTGTGTTTTTTGTGTTCCGGATGTGTCTATATATTTTTTTCAACCTATTTTCTCTTAAACTTTTTATTATCTCTTCAATTTCACACATACATAATATTATAATATTTTCTTAGCCTCCGATTACTATTCCCTCACCTGATCTCCTAGGTCATTAAATTTAGGATCATGTTCTGTCTCCATCTATTTCTTTCGTTTTCCTTTTCCTTCCTGTCAATCAACCCAGACGAAGTTTCCATGGCACTAGGGAACGAAACACGTTGGCTGTGTGCGGTTTTAAAAACAAACTACGGTAATAAAAAGAAGATTTTTGGGGATATCGTATGTCTCCTGAATTACTTCAATCTGAGTGCTAATTTATTCAAAAGGGGGGAGGGTAGAGGTAGTATGATAGAATCAACCTCAATATATATGTTCTACAATCAATGAGATTCTATCAAATTGTTTTTCATTTTAGTTTAGATATAGTGAGATGTGGATACAGCGAGTGTTGCTGATCCTTGTGGATGACAAGGAAAAGCACTATGTGTTTTTAAAATACCCCTCACACACTATGATTCCCATAGTGTCATGCTTCAAGATGGGGGTCTTCCCGTCCCTCTACGGGGCGGGGCGTGCTGCTACCTACGGATTACGCAGGAGCACTTCTTTGTATGAAGATAGGCTATGTGTGGTGTGAAAACAATGTGAGTGGTAGGGGGTGAAAGGATTATGTGAAGAATAGAAAAGTGAATCCATATATAGAATTAAGACTATGAGAAAAATATATCACATCTTTCTACAGGTCAAATATAAAACCACGTGATGATGATGTGTTACTGTAATTAGTTCATCAAAGTATTTTGAACCTTTATTTCTTGTGTTTTTCTTTCCCATCTTTTCTTTCAGAGACCAGATTGGGTCATTTTTTCCAAAAAGGGCCTACTCAGCCCAGGAACAAATAGACTAGCTTATTTTTGCTTGTCTATTTCAGGAAAGTAGGCATAAGACACATAATTAGTTTACTGAGTGTAGTAGTGATCAATAGAGGTCCTGATGAGTTATGCAGAGGGGTCTGCTTAACGTAACACGTCGACCAAGTAGGATATAGCAAATAACCCTACCACAACCCCTTTTTTAACATTTCCAGCTAGAGAAGTGAATACATGTTTTTTTCTACTAGCCAGGGAATTTTTTAACATTTCACTTTTCTATTCTTCACATAATTCTTTCACCCCCTACCACTCACATTGTTTTTACACCACACATAGCCTATCTTCAAAACAACAAGACTATGGGTATTTTAAAAACACATAGTGCTTTTCCTTGCCATCCACAAGGATCAGCAACACTCTCTGTATCCACATCTCACTATATCTAAAATAAAATGAAAAACAATTTGATAGAATCTCATTGATTGTAGTTCAATCTGAGTACACCTTCCAATCTTGTGGACTTTATGTACAAGGCAGTGTTAAGCCACTTACCCCTAGATTCATCAAAGTAACGTTTTGCGATTCCTTAATAGCGAATTTTAAGGAATCGCGATTAAAGACTCGCAAAATTGGATGCATGTAGAAATCGCAATATTTTATGCGATTTCTACAGCTTCCTTATTTGCGATTAGCAATTAGCGAATCGCAAATAAGGAAGCAATTACAAGGGTGCCAGGGTGTCCAAAGGACACCCTGTAGCACCCCTGAAATGGCAATGTACACTGGTGTTGCGCACACACATGTCCAAAGGACATGTGTGTGTGTAACATACAACTTAGAAAAATGCACTAAAGTGCATTTTTCTAAGTTTTCGCTATTTCCCACTTAGTTAGACTTCGCGGTAAATAGCGGCCCCAGATTGCGAATTCGCAATTTTTAAATGGTTCATCAATTGCATTTAAGGAATCTCAAATTGAGATTCCTTAAATGCAATGAATCGCAATTTAGCGATTTCTAGAATAGCGCTCGCAAAGGGCCAGATTCTCAGAATCTGGCCCTTTGCGAGCCGAATTTACTTTGATGAATCTGGCTGATACGTGGCTTAAGGCAGCCTTGTACATGAGGCACCCTTTCACTTTATGTTTAGAATGAAAGGGGCATGCAGTTGGTGTTGTGGTGGGCGTTCCACTGCAACACCAATTGTATTTGACGCTGCCCCCTACGTACAAGGGTGGCTTATATAGGAGGCAGTGCCAAATTTAAGACCAGGAAAACCCTGGTCTTGAGGTGGCGAAATCGAATATTTCTCCTGTTTTTTTGTCTTTCCATGAGTGCTGACTTGTGCAGCACACAAGGAAAAAGCAGAATTCCATGGTCTTTATGTACGAGAAGGTGTCCCTTCCTGTACATAAACAAACCTTTTTAAAAATGCCATTTTGTAACGTTCATGTGTGCTGCATGAAGCAGCACACATGAAAGTTACAAAATGGCATTTTAGGAATGGTTATGTGCAGTAAGGGACACCTTCCTACACATAAACAATCCTCCCCTGTAGACTATCGCCCTTTCAATCTGGTGCAAACTTTATGAAACTAACGAGTTAGGTTCGTATGGGGTATGGGGGAGGCTGGACCTTATTTGAACTAGAAAACACTGAAATATGCCTACAACCACCTGGTTTCCAAAGATATATATCAATTAAAGGGAATACAAAAACTAATTGAATTTAACCTGGTATTTTTATTTATACCTGTATCTTTTAAATAATTTCTGAACTTTTTTTAAAAGAATTTTTACAAAAAAGGAAAACACTATACATTTGATACATTTGTATCCCAATCTAAAATGGCTACCGGCAAAGCAGAATAGAGAGAGCGTTCGCCTTGTTGAAAATATCAAGCGAAGGTTTCGAATAAGTAAAGACGAGCCTTCTTGCTTCTGCCGTCCAAGAAAGAAAACAGCCCGAGTCTCTGCCGGGCCCGGCAAGAACAGGCAGTCCAGTGAAAGTGATTCACTCAATTTTCCATGAACTAAAACGGAAGCAAAGGCATCTGCTCACGATAATTAGGACCCTGACCTTCAAGACAGAGGCACCTAAGTGTAAACGTCTGGGTTAATAATACAAGCCATTTTGTAACAGCAAGATTCAGAAGAAAAAAAGTGTTCCTGAGCCTGATGAGACCACGAGAGGCAAGGACTATAAATATAAGGAAAAGTGATGACAGTCCGGGAACTGGATTCCTCGGAATAGAAACGCGTCGGCACATCTGACAGAGAAATTTGTACCAATAAGAGATTGAACCGGCCCCAGCTGGTTCCACAAGTCATCCTTAGCTAAGGATGTGGTCCTCTCCTTTGACTTTGTCTCTTTTTCTTTTATGAATTTTGATTAACTTTATTGACATTTCCAATTTCGTATTGTTATGCATTTTTGTCTTTTGTGGAATGTATGAGAATTGTATATATGTAATGTAAATAATTGTCCAGGTTACCCCTATGTGGCCGACTTAGGAAATTCGAAAATGACAGCAGGCAAAGCATACACTGGTGTACTCCCTCTTTTATTTCAATCCAGCATGTTGACCACCTACAAAGCATTCTGGGACCAGTTGTACGAAATCTGCATCACAAATGTGGGCCGTCAGGGTTTTCCTTTTTCCTCATTTATACAATCATTGGGGGATATAGTCCTGCATTTGGGAAAACAATCATGAGGGCGTCTCCCGTTCCACTCACACTGTTCTCTTCATGACAGCAAGCGAACCCGTAATCCTGCGGTGGTGGGATTCCCCGCAACACAAGCCACGGAGGAATCACCACTAAGTGTGCCAATTCATCCAAAGGCGCGTGGACCCCTGCAGCATCAATGGTGGTGCCAGGCCGTGACTAAGGGCGGGTCACTAGTATGACTGTCCCGGTTACCCCTATGTGGCGGACACACCCGGGACTGCTCCTCATCACAATCAGATTAGTAGGCAAACTCCCCGTACTTCTAGCCGACGCGTTTCGGATTATGAAACCCTTCTTCTTAGGCAATTCGGAAATGACACCAGGCAAAGCATACACTAGTGTACTCCCTCTTTTATTTCAATCCAGCATGTTGATCACCCCCAAAGCATTCTGGGACCAGTAGTACGAAATCTGCATCACAAATGTGCGCCGTCAGGATTTTCCTTTTTCCTCCTTTATACAATCATTGGGGGATATAGTCCTGCATTTGGGAAAACAATCAAGAGGGCGTCTCCCGTTCCACTCAAACTGTCCTCTTCATGACAGCAAGTGAACTCTAAATGCTGCGGCGGTGGGATTCCCCGCAACACAAGCCACGTAGGAATCACCACTCCGTGTGCCAATTCATCCAAAGGCGTGTGGACCCCCTCAGCATCAATGGTGGTGCCAGGCCCTGACCAAGGGTGGGTCACTAGTATGATTGTACAGGTTACCGCTATGTGGCCGACGCACCCGGGACTGCTCCTCATCACAGTCAGATTAGCAGGCAAACTCCCCGTACTTCTAGCCGACACGTTTCGGATTATGAAACCCTTTTTCTTAGGCAATTCGGAAATGACAGCAGGCAAAGCATACACTGGTGTACTCCCTCATTTATTTCCATCCAGCATGTTGATCACCCCCAAAGCATTCTGGGACCAGTAGTACGAAATCTGCATCACAAATGTGCGCCGTCAGTATTTTCCTTTTTCCTCATTTATACAATCATTGGGGGATATAGTCCTGCATTTGGGAAAACAATCAAGAGGGCGTCTCCCGTTCCACTCAAACTGTCCTCTTCATGACAGCAAGCGAACCCGTAATGCTGCGGCGGTGGGATTCCCCCAACACAAGCCACGTAGGAATCACCACACTGTGTGCCAATTCATCCAATGGTGCGTGGACCCCCTCAGCATCAATGGTGGTGCCAGGCCGTGACCAAGGGTGGGTCACTAGTATGATTGACCAGGTTACCCCTATGTGGCTGACGCACCCGGGACTGCTCCTCATCACAGTCAGATTAGCAGGCAAACTCCCCGTACTTCTTGCCGACACGTTTCGGATTATGAAACCCTTATTCTTAGGCAATTCGGAAATGACAGCAGGCAAAGCATACACTGGTGTACTCCCTCTTTTATTTCAATCCAGCATGTTGATCACCCCCAAAGCATTCTGGGACCAGTAGTACGAAATCTGCATCACAAATGTGCACCGTCAGGATTTTCCTTTTTCCTCATTTATACAATCATTGGGGGATATAGACCTGCATTTGGGAAAACAATCAAGAGGGCATCTCCCATTCCACTCAAACTGTCCACTTCATGACAGCAAGCGAACCCGTAATGCTGCGGTGGTGGGATTCCCCGCAACACAAGCCACGTAGGAATCACCACCCCGTGTGCCAATTCATCCAAAGGCGCCTGGACCCCCGCAGCATCAATGGTGGTGCCAGGCCGTGACCAAGGGTGGGTCATTAGTATGATTGTCCAGTTTACCCCTCTGTGGCCGACACACCCGGGACTGCTCCTCATCACAATCAGATTAGCAGGCAAACTCCCCGTACTTCTAGCCAACGTGATTCGGATTATGAAACCCTTCTTCTTAGGCAATTCGGAAATGACAGCAGGCAAAGCATACACTGGTGTACTCCCTCTTTTATTTCAATCCAGCATGTTGATCACCCCCAAAGCATTCTGGGACCAGAAGTACAAAATCTGCATCACAAATGTGCGCCGTCAGGATTTACCTTTTTCCTCATTTATACAATCATTGAGGGATATAGTCCTGCATTTGGGAAAACAATCAAGAGGGAGTCTCCCATTCCACTCAAACTGTCCTCTTCATGACAGCAAGCGAACCCTTAATGCTGCGGCGGTGGGATTCCCCGCAACACAAGCACGTAGGAATCACCACTAAGTGTGCCAATTCATCCAAAGGTGTGTGGACCCCCGCAGCATCAATGGTGGTGCCAGGCCGTGACCAAGGGCGGGTCACTAGTATGATTGTCCAGGTTACCCCTATGTGGCCGACACACCCGGGACTGCTCCTCATCACAATCAGATTAGCAGGCAAACTCCCCGTACTTCTAGCCGCGCGTTTCGGATTATGAAACCCTTCTTCCTAGGCAATTCGGAAATGACAGCAGGCAAAGCATACACTGGTGTACTCCCTGTTTTATTTCAATCCAGCATGTTGATCACCCCCAAAGCATTCTGGAACCAGTAGTAGGAAATCTGCATCACAAATGTGCGCCGTCAGGATTTTCCTTTTTCCTCATTTATACAATCATTGGGGGATATTGTCCTGCATTTGGGAAATCAATCAAGAGGGCATCTCCCGTTCCACTCAAACTGTCCTCTTCATGACAGCAAGCGAACCCGTAATGCTGCGGCGGTGTATTGTAAATAATTTGTTTGTAACTAGTCACAGATTGGGATACAAATGTATCGAATGTATAATGTTTTCCTTTTTTGTAAAAATAATTTTTAAAAAAGATCAGAAAATATTTGAAAGATACAGGTATAAATAAAAATACCAGGTTAAATTCAATTAGTTTTTGTTTTCCATGTAATTGATATATATCTTTGGAAACCAGGTTGGTGTAGGCATATTTCAGTGTTTTCTAGTTGTGAAACTTAGCGCAATTGCAGGGGGAAATGCAAGGCTGCACACATCCTTGTAAATATGGTGCAGCCTTGAGTTTCTGACGTGGCGCAGCGTGTTTGTAAGCCCAGGAGGCCAACAACACGCTCCGCCACTTCGTCGTACATATGGCCCACTTTTTCCACAAATTCCAGAAATCCCTCTCCTTCCTCTCTTAAACAAAGACAAGAGATCAATCACTAACGTTGTGGCCAGCTTCCCAATGTAGAAATTGAAATTGTTATAGTTTCAGTGGTACAGCAACTCCTTCCAGAACATAAACTCGATTGTGGGTTGTTGTGACTGTTTTATTTGTGAGCTTACCTCCACAAGTGACCTTCAAGTAACAGGTAAGCTTCTTGGACACTCTGGGGTGACTTAACCCTCTTTTTCTTGAACCATGCCTAGGTCGCTGAAGGTGAGGACTGCACACAATGAGAAACAGTTTCAGGGCTAATACTCATGAACACATCTACTTTCTCACCATCACGTGATTCTATATATCAGTTAAAAAACTTTGCCTCTCTCATCAGCAGCTATCTTTCTAAGATGCTTTTCCCTCATGATTGTGTGTTGAGATGGGCCAGTTGGCCTACGATACCGTTATGTCCACCTAGTTAGCAGCAAAGAGAGCATTTTTGGAAGTGCTTCTAAAACAGCTGGTGTAAAGAAGTGGAGCTTTCTTATCAAGCTAATTCCTAAAGAAAGTGTTATTTCTTTTCCAGTGTCCTTTGGCGCCATTTGAAAAATCTTCGCAAAAGTTTTACCACTAATGGGGTGCTCCGGTCAGCTCCTGTCGTGAAAGTTTCGAGGTGATTCGTTAAGCCGGAGCCGAGAAAAAAGGGGTCTCAAAACATGTTATCTCAATGTTAATTTCCATAGGAAAAGTTTGTCGTGGCTACAGCCCAAACTACTGAACAGAATTATACCAAATTTGGCAGAAAGGTAGCTCTTGCTCCAGAGTGCACTCTTTGGTCTAAATGGTGTAAATCCAATCAGTAGTTTTTTAAACATTAAAGGAAAAAGAAATGTATATACCTGTGTGGAGCCTAACCACACATCTCATCGTGAGATCTGATTGGTTGCCAGCACTTCATCCAAGAAGTGTTGGCAGCCATCTTGGGACCAAAATACCAGGTAGCACCCCATTAAAATTCATTGTAGTGAATGGAAGGTTTTGAGGGTCACCAAAAGGAGAACGTATAAAGGGTGATAACAGACTTTAGTTACATTATAAACTATTTATTGATGGTACCATACTCATTTTCGAAATTGTGGTGTGTTCGAAGGTGATTTTACCCTGTGAAAAAGTCTTCCGCTGGGATATCATGAATCGTGTTTGAGAGAAAACTATTTTCTCATGCTTTTCCCATAGAGGTTTGGAAGGTTCTCCAAAAGCTAAAATAAGAGTTTATTTTCTGTAAATTCACATCATTTTTCTCAGTAATGTGATAATGAAGTCTGACATTCTCATTAAAATATGTACATCCACCAAGGGCAGAAACTGTCAGCTGATTCCTTTGTCTTCTACTGCAGCTTCCCATAGTGTTCTAAAGAACAACTGAACCACTAACAGTCTTACTTATGATAAATGTATGGCACACCTGAAGCCATCTTTATTGGAATAAATTGGTAACACTAACATTTAATTTAAAAATAAACAAAATGAAGGGGTTCATTTTGCCATAGAAATTATGATTAGTGCTGCAGAAAGAAAAATTAGGGCACATTTTGAGTGACTTCTAAAATCTTCTTCTATTTCATTAAATAATTCTGACATGCACTTTCAATACCAGCAGCAGACTTCCAGTTTGCTCCCAGGTGAACAGTAGCTTTACTACAGTGATCCAATGAGCAACTACAGTGCTAAAATTCTGATTTTATGACACATCTGAATGCCTTCTTGATGGAATCAATGTAAAAAACTGAAAGCATTTCCTACTGAGGGGTCTGCAGTAAATGAGGAAACTAGGAAACTTCATACCATATAACTCTCCATAGATGGCCTCCAGGCGAAAAAGAGCCCAAATGTAGCAAAAATATCACCCAGATGTTGCCCATGTATTGCCCAACGACAGAAGTTTGCAAAACACTTTTTATTTTTTGTTCTTTAGCAGATTTTTATAGTGCAGACTGGCCAAGTATTAGAGGGTTGCATCTTACTTGGATTCCTTTTTGCGTATTTTGCACGAAGTACTTGAGATAGATCTTGCCAAACATTGAACTGTACTATTCTGTTAAACTGAAGTTGCTCCAAGTCAGGCTTTGTAACACACGTTTTTACCTACTGATTTAAATTAATTCTTATTCTATTGTACTAAGAAAGAGGATTTACTGTTTTTATATACACTTTTATGATCTATGTTTCTAAATCAGATTGAATAAAGCTTATTGAATTGAATTGAAGTCTCCCAAGATGGCCAACAGAATAAAAGGAGTCTAACTGTAGCAAAAATATCACTCAGATGTAGCCCACGTATAGCCCAATGATAGAAGTGTGGGAAACACTTTAACATTTTTGTTTTTTTTGAAGTTTTATATAGTGCAGACTGGTCAGGTATTGGAGTGCTTTACTTGAGCATT
The DNA here is from genome assembly GCF_964263255.1 of Lissotriton vulgaris. Classification (NCBI taxonomy): domain Eukaryota; kingdom Metazoa; phylum Chordata; class Amphibia; order Caudata; family Salamandridae; genus Lissotriton; species Lissotriton vulgaris. The sequence goes on along the minus strand of NC_141693.1, from coordinate 532,379,212 downwards.
GGTTACATCACACAAGGACAAATTCATTTTGGTTGTAGGCATAGGGAGATTAAGTGATTTGACCAGAATCACAGAATGTTGAGCTGAAGCAGAAACTCCAACCTGGTTCCTTAGTTACAAAGTCTGCAGCTCTGGAAGTAGCACCACACCCTCTCCCCTAAGTGCAACATTTATTCAAGTGGTCAACTGGATGAAAAAACATAAAGATAAGAAATAATTTAAAAGTGCTTTGTCGCTATTTGAGAATTTAGTAAATATGTCCTCATTTTTCAATTTTTTAGAGCACTAACTATAATTTCGATGCAAATAAGACCCTCTCATTTCTATAATTTCTAAAAGCAATGCTTTAGGTATTACAGTTTTGATTACATCAAGATGAGATCAGGCGTGCACACTTTTGTAATAAATTTAGAATGTTAGCAGTCTAGTTGTTCTTTAGTATACTGTTGAGAGGCAGAGGTCAGGGGCACAGACTCAGAAAATTGAAGGCAGGTAGGAGGGTGCAGAGGCAACAATTTGACCACACTGGGCAGCAGGAAGTGCAGTGGCAGCACAATAGACTATGGAAGGAAGTGGAAAGGGGGGCAGGAGCAAATAACAAATCATGCAGAACAGGCAAGAGAGGTTGTGGCAATATAATCGACCATTGTTGGCAGAAGGAAGAGGCAGTAGTAGTGCAATCATATATGACAACAGACCTGATTCAGCCAGGAAACGCCCACTGTTGTTAAGCTCAAATGGGCTTCATTTTATCTGTCTCCTGTCTACAATCTTGACTTTTTTTTATGTAAGTCAATTGGGAAAATCAATTCCCCCAGTTTTTTTCTAAAATCTCCCTCTTACCAGGTTCAAAATGTTAGCAAGTATTGTACATTGGATCATGGAAGGCAGGAGGAATTGGGGTAGGGACATGGGCTTGGACACCAGAGGACAGGACGGACATGGACAGGTGCACCAAGCTGACCTTACAGGGCAGGCATCAGGGTTTGCAGCAGCAAAATATGCCATCCAGGGCATGCGGGACAACAGTGCAGCACAACAATCCATGGAAAGCAATAGAGAGGGGACAGGACCATGCACATGGACAACAGAGAACAGAGGGGAAAGAGGCAATGGCAGGAAGCTGGTCATAATGGACAGACAGAAGAGAAAGCTGCAGCTTAACGGACCATAAAGGGTAGAAGGGAGGGATCAGGGGCATTACAATGGAACAGACAAGCCAGGTGGGAGGGAATAGGGGTCTGTACGTGGAAAACAGAGGACAGAGAGCAAGGGGACAGGGCAGGAGCAGCAAGCTGACCATGGAGGTCAGGCAGGATGGGTACTAGAAGCACAACACACCAAGGAGGGCAACAGTGAGACTATAATGGCATACACACAGACCGTGGAGGCAAGGTGGGAAGGGGTCAGGGGCAACTAGCTGACTACATATGGAAGGTGGGCGGGGCAATAGCAGCATAGAAGAACATGCATGGCAAGCAAGAGGGTTAGTGAAAGCACAATTGCCATGATGGGCAAGAAGGAGGTGGCAGGGGTATGCACTAAAGGACCATGGAGGATAGAAGGGAGGGTAGGAGCTTGGCAGAGACAAGAGGGTTCAAGGGAAGGCGCCTGACAACAGACCACGTGGGGCAGGCAGGAGGAGCAGTTGCAGCACAACAGACCAGGGAGGGCAGAAGGGTGTGGCAGTAAAATGGCCTAGCAGGACAAAATTGAGGAGATAAGGGCATGGAATGTGGACAGGCAAGGTGGAGGTGGCAAGGACAGGCTACAGTCATCTGACAGTGCTAGTCAGGTGGGAGGGGAGTGGCAGCTCAACAGAACACTCAGAGTAGATAGGAGGGGCAGATCCATGGAACATGGTGGGCAAAATGGATAGTGCAGGGGCATGCACACATACATCGTTGGGCAGGGGAAGGAGAGTAGGGGCTGCAAACTAAGCAAAGAGGCTCAGCAGGAGGTCAATGATGGGGCATAGAATTGGGCAATGGAGGGCAGGAGGAGTGGACTGGGACATCATGCTAAATGGAGGGCAGGGCTGCACATCAGACCATGCATGACAGGAGGGAGAAGTCTAGTGCATGGATTCAGACAACAGAGGATATGGAGGAAGTGGATGGGGCAGCAAGCTAACTGTTCAGAGAAGGTGGGAAGGCCAGTGGCAGAACAACGGCCCCACAGGGCTGTAATGAGGGAGCAGGGGCATAGACCTAGACAATAAATGGCCAGGGGCAGGGGAGGCAGGAGCAGCAAGCTTGGGTGGGGGCAACACAATGCCAGGCCAGGCCCTGTTTCTAACCCCCCACCATCCATAGTGATAGGCATCTTACTTTTAAAAAAAGCTAGAAACTTGCTGAAAAAAAAAACATTCACTCGTACAAAACCAGTGAAATTCAACAGTTATAGTTACCTGAGCTAACTATAAAGTATGCACCCGCAGTGCACTGCTTATGACCTCGGACATTACATCACTCATGACATCTCAAATGAGCTGTGATTGGAATGGAACTATAATCGCTAGAACTTCATTTAGGGATAGTGTGTGTATATTTACACCCTTTTTTCTTTTCTTTCGTGTAGCAAAAACTATAATATGCAAAGTGCCCAGATCAATATGGCTGATAGCCTTTTACTTTAAAGTAATGTGTAGTCCATTCTTTATGTTGATGTTTGCAATTGTAAGTATGTTTATTATGAACAAATCACGTTGACGAACATACAGGTACGGTGGTCAAGGGGAATTTACATTGTGTGCATAGCAACACTTGTTTTCTTTTCTTTATTGTATGAATTCCTGAATTTTCGCATTGTGACCAGGCCAATATGGCTGCCAACTTTTTGGATTAATGTAATAAGTAGTCCTCTGTTAATTTTGGCAACTGTAGGCATTTGTACATTTTAAATAGGGAAGCTACAATGACGTCTTGTATCGTTATCAAGATTCGGACGAGCCAAAACGTGTGGATCGCATCATTTGCAGATTATAGACTTCAAAACTACAACATGGTTGCCGATTACTTCCTTGTAAGAGTGAGAGGAGATTGAATATATAAATAGATAATTCACTGAAAAAAACACAGGTTTCAGGGATGATATAGTTAGAAATTAGCATTTAAAAAACCTTAAAAATTCAATGAAAAAAACCACAGGTTTCAGGGACGTTATAGTTAGGCTGACATTTCACACATACAAAACCAGAGCAATTCAGCCATTATTGATAGTAAGCTGAGCTAACTATCACTTATCCCCTCACAATACATTGATGATGCCGTCACATATTACATCACTCATGACATGGTCAGTGACATCACTGATGACGTCATTGATGACCATCTCAAATGACATCCCCAATGCCATCACTGATGACATCATCAACTTAATATCTGATGCACCTGCTCACACCCTAATATAACCTTTCATACACACCCTCTAAGATACAGACTATCATACACATAACATAGACACGCCAATACTAGTTAGTACATACCCACTCACTGCTTCATAGGTCTACACACACATCTACTCACTCTCCCATAGAGTTACTCATACATGCAGTCACTTATCAATACAGCTACTGATATATGTATTCATACACCCATATAGACACTCACACATTGCCATTCATCTGGTCAGTCACCCAAAGAGTCAATCACACTGACATTTACTTACCTATACAGTTATAAACACACCACCTCACTTATTCATTTAGATTGTAACTCATAGTTACTTTCTTCTATAATCACTGACACAAGCACACTCTCACCTATATAGCCACTCTAACACTCACTCACTCACACATTCAGTCACTTATATAATCCAACACTCACATATACTGCCTTTCACATATGCAGTTACTCACCCATATACCACTGAGATATCCATACACTCACCAACACAGCATACGCACACTCACTCACCCATACAGCCCCTCGCAGACACATTCCTGAACCTATTCAGCCAGGGATTTACCCACTCACACATCCATGCCGGGAGTCACATAGCCCGCACCTACCCACACTGACACTCGGGCACCCATACCGGTACTCAGACAACCAATCAATAAGGCACTCATGTACCTACTCACCAACACTCGCAGCCAGTTACACACCAACTGACAGACTGATACACATATTTACACAGATTAGTGATTTACCAATACATTTACTAAGAAATGTTTAATCACTCACTCATACAGTCAGTCATACTTCAAAGACCTAATCTGTACAGACACTCATTCTTTGAATACACCTTGGTGTATATATATGTATATATATATATTACCTAATGGCGGTCGCCAGTAGGTAGTTATAGTTAGGACCTAGCTACCATAAGAAATCCGTAACATTCTATTGGGAATAACTTTGGCGCCGGTTGAGGAATTTGCGTGTCATTTTCCAAATTTTTGGCCAGCTCCGCTCCGCTCCTTCCCTGAAAGTTTTGGGGGGATTTGTGAAGTGGGGGCTACGAAAAAAGGGGGGTCCCAATACGTGTTTTCCCCATGCAATTTTCCATAGGACGTTCTGACACGGCTACAGTCTGAACCGCTAAACGGAATTACGCCAAACTTTGCAAAATTGTAGGGACTGGTACGCAGATGTGCCTTTGCTATATTTGGTGAAATTTGCTCCGGTGGTCTTTATGAAAATTAACTTCAAAAACACATATATATCTATTGGCGCGCTCCAAGCGCTCACCGGTATGCGTACCGGGGAGCGCACCCGGCACGCTACGGGAGTGCGCGAGCGGAAAGCAGATTGGCTGTCGGTTGTCTGTCAACATTCTAAACAGTCCGGAGAGTCCGTCATCTTGTGTCTCTGTAGAATCGAGACACAAGAGGTGAAAATAAAAAGGGGGAAATGTTTAAAAGGGGGCAGGGTACACACCCCCTGACCCCCTAGGTTTTCTGAGGGGGGCCTGGAAGGACCCTGAAGGACAAAAAAACTTTTTTTTTTGGGCAATTTTCGCGGTATAAGCGCTGGGTGCGTTCCCATGTACGCTCACCGGTACGCGCACCCTGAGCGCACCACAGGGTAAAACAGTGAAAGAAAATAGTTTTAAATAAGAATTTGGATTGCTTAGAGGTAGGGTAGCTCCAAAAAGAGCTGTTGTGTTATGTGGGTGATTTAAGTACCTTCAAGTAGGTACCGATGCAGAGTCTAAAATTCGAGAGAAAGACTCTGTTCTCCTCATCTGAGAAATGTACATCGTCTCATCTGTAGATATCTTGCATGTTGTAATGCAAGTTATTGTGGTATATTGAACTTATACCATAGTCTCTCAGGAAAGCAGAAACAGATCCTTTTGGGACCCCCTGAGATGGTCTAGGGGGTGAGGGGCACTCTACCCTGCTCCCTTTTCACGTTTTGAAGTATTATATTTCACTCTCTTCTGTAACTACACAAAATGACGGCAATAGGGTGCATCAGAGACAGACAGTGAGAGTAAGGAGGCAGGAGATGAAGAAGAGATGTCAAATATACATTGGAAAAAATACAGTGGGAGAAGGGAAGTGACTATGAGTAAACTTACTATGTTACATAAACATGTTGCACTCTATACTATAAGTATCACATTATACTGCAATCACTTCGCTACTACCTCAAAAATTAGAAATAAAAATGAATAATATGTCAACTAATTTTTAATTTGTAAATAATAATTTATTGTTCAGAATTTTCATAATTTAATAGAACTTGTAGCATGTCCTCATCTGGAATTTCCTCTTCAATCATATGATCAATCTCCTCATGAAAAGTGTTCAATGATGATTGTTGGTATTCTATTTTATCCAAACATTCAATAAATTCTTCGTCTAGAGATTCATCAAAAAAATCATTAATGTCATCTCCTCCTTGTGATAAAATGGTGCTGCCAATATCCGTGACAGTTTGAATTTCAAGAAATGTAGTTGTAATTTCAAAAGAAATTTCCTTGGTCTCCTCATTCTGATTCATTTTAATTTCTATTTTTTTGCTGTAAATTGCAGAAAAAAGTTATCACTTTAATTTTTCTTTTTTATTAAAACATAATATAAAAGTAGCTTATTCAAGTATTTAGGGCCCCATTAGGATGGCGGGCGGATTGCCCCCGCCAGGCCTGGCGGGGGAAATCCGCCTGCCATCCTTCCCTGTATTCCCCCCCGCCATATTAGAATGGCGGGGGGGACCACGGCGGAGCAAAACACCGCCCGACACTTTTCCGCCCCAGTCGCCTTGCGGCCGGGGCGGAAAACGAGTAACATGCAGGCGGTGTCTGTCAGACACCGCCCGCATCATTACAATTGGCATTTTACAATGCCTTTCCGTGGCGGCATTGCCGCCACGGAAAGGCATGCGGTGTTCACTCTGGGGGCCCCCTGTGGGCCCCAGAGTGAAGGCCAAAGGGGGGTGGCACACGGGGGGTACCTGTGGTACCCCTCTGCATTTACATAATCAAAGCGGTAGGCACCGCGCGGTGCCTACCGCTTTGATTATGTAAATGCTGCAACGCATTTTTTGTATTTTGCCGGGCGGAGCACAGAGCTCCGCCCGCCACAATACTAAAAATACAGGATGTGCCCGCCACAGTGGCGGGCACATCCTAATGCTGCGTGCGGGACCCCCGCCCTTAGGGCGGGCGGTCCCGATGTCCGATAGGATGGCGGGCGGGCTTTGCCCGCCCGTCATCCTAATGGGGCCAATAGTTCTTTAAAATTAATTGGTACTGAATAGTGTCAGGCAGGAACTAGAAATATAAAGCACTGCATGTGATGAAGTCTATCTTAATCCATAATTATAACAGAATGACTGTAAATAGCTAACAGAAAACATTTTCCAGATTATCTTAAAGTGTACAACATAGTTCATCTTACAAATTAACAACTCACCTTTTTGTAAGTAGGAGAGTTAGTACTGTGTAATTCAAACTCCAGAAATTGAGCACCCAAAATTCTTCTCAAAAGTACCTCAGACAGGAGTATCTCAAAATGGCCGTGTTTTCCTCTCATTTAAGATATATACATAGCCCATCATACTTCATCACATACAAATTCAAAACGTAAGTAACATTTTGATTGGTTCTAATTTTCAATACTTTCAAATGTGTTTTCCCCATGCAGTTTTCCATAGGACATTTAGACACAGCTACAGCCTGTACTGCTGAATGGAATTACACCAAACTTGGCAAAATGGTAGGGACTGGTACGTAGTAGGGCCTTTTCCATATTTGTTTAAAATTGCTCCAGTGGTTTTTATGAAAAGCGACTTCAAAAACTATAGGTGCGCTCCGAGCGCTTATGAATACTCTCCGGAATATCACCACTGCTCGCATTGGAAGTATTTCTCAAATTTTAAACAAGGAAACCCCAGACGACTTAGAATATATTGCTACCAAATGGCATACCAAACTTGATTCCTCTCAAAATGTTTTTTACAACTCTGCGGTTATCACAACAAATCCTAATTTCTGTCAAATTACAGGCACAACATTTTAAAACTATATTTTTTCTTTATATGACACGTAGTAAAATCATCAAGTGGGGATCTGGGAGAGGAACATTATGCCCATGTTGCTCTGAGGTAGGGGCGGACTCTATACATATATTTGCAACATGCCCAATTATTGTTTCCACCATATTCAGAATACAGAACTTACTTGGTGAAATAACAAATCAACCAATCCTCCTCAATCCTACGACCATTCTTTTGGGAACACAATCTGACTCTTCAAGACTAAAGGAGGATGGGCTGATTTTTATTGCTATGGCAGTTTGGAGGATATGCGTGTCCTCCGGAAGGCTAGATTCTGAGTCTCCCTCCTATGCACAATGGTTGGCTAGATTAGTTGCTACATACCATCTAGAAAAATCTGTATATGCCAAGAAAGGACGAAGGAAAAAGAGGACTGGGCTTGAAGTTTGGGGGGGCATTTTCCAAATGGATTGATCAACAAGGGCAAGGGGACCAAGAGACATAGTAGGGTCACTAGAAACCTACAATACCTCTTTCAGGTATATTCTTCTGTTACTGTATTCTTTATTTTGGGCTTTTGTTGATGTTTCTTTGTACCTGTGCCATCTGCTTTTATTGGCTGTGAGGGGTGGGGGTCCTTAATTCTCTTTCTTTCTGTTAAGATACTGTTTTTGTGAAAAAACAATAAAAATTTTAAAAATTAAAAAAAAGAGAATATTTTTAAGAAAATTCCTGAAAACAAATCTGTCATATGCTTGATGCCAACTCTGCAAGAGTGTTCAATCTTCAACAACAAAATGTTAAAGTTGGAAAATCAAGAGATTATGAAACTGGAAGCAATTGATAAAATAGAACATGAAGGAGCAACTAATATTTTGTCAGAAAAGTTGAAATCAAAATTGGATTCTTTAGAGAAAACAATATCTAAAACTGCTGGTTTAGAAAGACTCTGTATGCATCTTTAAATTGTCGTATAATTTTACGACGTAATTTACATGTGGAAAAAGGTTTAGTGAATGAAGCAATGGGTCATGTTGTTGAATTTGTGAATTACCGAAATAGAGATGGAATTGAATTTATAAAAATTTAATTTGATGGTATTTCAGAAGTACAACAAATCAGTCGTTCTTCTGCCCAATTTTTGCTCGTGAAAGATTTATATGTCCGCAGAAAACAGTTTCCTGTTTGTTTGGCATATGCGGTGACTATTCATAAATCTCAAGGTTTAAGTGTAGATAGTGCTTTAGTGAATATTGGAAGTTCTGTGTTCAAGGAGGGTATGGCATATGTTGCTTTATCTCGAGTCAGAACTTTATCTGGATTGTACTTGATTGATTTTGATGAGACAAAGATTAATGCAGATCTAAATTGTGTACAAGAATATAATAGGTTAAAAAGAGAGTATGCTCTAAATTAACCTCAATATCCTCTATTTGAAAAGCGTGTGGTAGGCCGAAAAAGAAGAAATGAGAAAAATTGTAGTGAAGTTGTAGCAAAAAGAAAATTGTAAGCAGAAAGGAAAAGGATTCAGTTAAAGATGTTGTTGGATTTCAGTTTGAAAACAGTGCTGGTGTCAATTGCTATGCTAATGTAGTGGTTAATGTTATTTTTTTTCTCCAAACTGTACAAGAACAGATTGCTGAAACTCGGGATCAAAGATTTTGTTCTTTGTTGAATTCTGTGTTTGAGAAATGTAGCAGTGATATAACAAAAATACAAAGTGTTTCTGAAATTCGAAATGTTTTAGACATATGTTCTGGTCTAAATCAACTTTCACAGAATATTCAGCAAGATTGTCAGGAATTTCTAATGTATATGCTTGTTGTATTGCAAGATGAAGGTGTAGATGTTGAAAATCTTTTTGGCCTTTCTTATAAATGGCAGCATGACTGCGACAATTGTTCCTTTTCAAGTAGTACTACAATAGACACTGAAAGATTTATATATTTGACTTTACCAGACTGCAAATCAGTGTCTTTTAATAATCTAGTTATAGGAGCAGATCAAAACATGGTCTGTACTCAATGTAAATCTGCAATGCTATCAACATTATTTATACAAAGATATGGACAGTATGTAATTTTGATGTTCCAACGATGTAGACCTGATGGAACTAAATTGACAACTTTAATTAAAAATGTTGTGGCTTCTCAATTATCAATTTCAGGAAGAACCTTTGCAACTGCAGCAATTATTTACCATGATGGTTCTTCAACAACATCAGGACATTACACAGCTTATTTAAAATGTCAAAATGGCTGGAAACACTGTAGTGATACTCAATTGACTTTCAAACAACGTTTGCCTTCTGACTTACAAAATTCTTACCTAGTGTTCTTACTACCGAAATTTTAGGGAAGGTAATTGGCCTATGAAGATTGTCGCAGTTAATAAAACTTAGGTTGCTGTTCAAAACTACTTTCCGAGGGAGAGTGATCAAGATAATAAAAAACATGTAGTTCTCATAGAGGTAGTATAAGTGTATCATGTACTGTGTGCTGTGAGTATTATAGGAAATATTAATAAAAAATAAGCTTAAGCTAGAGGTGGAAATAAAACTATTGTTTCATAATGTAAAAGATGTTGGAGCTTTTCTTTCAGAAACTCGGGTAAATGAGACATTAAGAATACTCTTGAGTAATTTCCAAAGAAAAGGACTTTCCATATACTATTTGGCCTCGTGGAAAAGTACATGGATCAAAAGTGAGTTAAGATATGTTTTTTTAAATTTTTACATTATTTATTGAAACGTTGTATGGGTTTTTTAAACACAATAATTTTGATTGTGGGTTTTTTTGCCCGCTGTTATATGATGAGTAGTATTGAAGTCACTGTTTTAAGTGAAATTCAATATGTTCTGAGAACAGCAAAAATAAAACATATAACATGTTACACAAATTATTTTGTATTTTGTATTATCAAATATATATTATTCTCCCCTTGTCTTATGCTCACTCACCTTTTTCCACCCTCTATCACTCCTCTTAACTCACCCTCACTGGTCTTCTCTCACTCTCCCTCACCTCCCTTCCCTTATTCTAGTTTCCTCACTTATCCTCATTCTCCATTCCTTCACTGTCCTTTCCCTCTCTCCCATCCACCACTTTCCAGCTGTCAGTCACTCTACTTCACTCCCCTTCCCCTTCTTTCCTTTCTTTGCTCCCTCAATAATTCCCCTTCTCTCACTCACCTTACTCCACTTCACTCACTCCTTCTCTCACTCCCTGTGTCCTCTCACATCCTCAATCCCCTTCCCTCACTCCCTCTCTCTTAGCCTCACTCTCTCGGTTCTCTCACTCTCTCACTCCTCTTCCATCATGCTCACTCCCTATAACTCACCCACACTGCCTTACTTACCTTTCTTTGCTCTCTCACTCAGTCCCTTTCTGTCACTCTTTCCTTCACTACCTCTATGTCCTCACTCCTTCACTTCCCTTGTCTCATGCTCACTTGCTTTTATCCTACCTCTATCTTCTCTCTTTCCTCAACCTTACTGCCCTTCACTCACCCTCCCTCACCCTTGTTTCCTTACTCCGGTTCCCTCAGTTATCCTCATTCATAATCCTTAACTCCCCTTCCTCTTTCTCTCCTCACGCACTCACCTTTTCCAAGTCTCTTTGCTTCACTTCTCTTCCCCTTCTTTCCTTCCTTTGCTCCTTCAGTCATTCTCCTTCCCTTACTCACCTTACTGCCCTTTACTCACTCTTTCTGTCACTCCCTCTGTTCTCTCATATTATCACTTGTCTTCCCTCACTCCCTCTCTTTTACCCTCATTCCCATTGTCCCCTCACTGTCTTACGACCCTACATTCACCCTCACTCACCTTCCATCCCTCATTGTCATGAATCCACTGTCACTCACTCCTGCTTCCCTGTCACTCGCTCCCCTTTCTTTTCTCCCCTTTCTTCCTTTACTTTTCCTAATGCACATTCCTTTAGTATCTTACTCACTTTCACTTCATTTCTCTCTCCTGCTCTTCTTCTCTGTCACTGAATGTATCCATGTCATTATCCTTTTAGTAATTTGCTCTCCCTCTAATTCTTTTTCACTCTCTCTGACATTCACCATTCCTTTGTTTTCTTTTCTGAGTCCTTCACTCCTACTTTATCTCTTACTACCCTTTTATGACTTTAAATCTGCTGCTTTGTCTCTTGTATTGTAAAATCTATATTGTAAATAATATAACTTACTTTTGTTTTCTCTTTCACAGATATTAAATTTACTGAAAATATATAAATAAGTTTACTTTAAATATAAGGTAAGTTTGACGTACAAAATTTACTTTCTCAACACTCTTTTCCTTAACCCCACTACTCTTCTCTCACCCACCCACACCCCTGTTCCCTTGCTGCGCTTCCCTCACTTACTCTCAATCCCCAAGTTTACTCCCCTTTTCTTCACTCCCCTCCCACACTCACTTTCTTTCAGACCTTCTCCTTTACTTTCCTTCCTCTCTTTCCCTTCCTTCGCTCCTTCACTCTTTTCCCTTCCCTTACTCTTCTTACTCCACTTGACTAACTCTTTCTCTTACTCCCTCTGTCTTCTTACTACTATACTCCCCTTCCCTCATTCTCTCCGTCCTCTTAGTCTCTACCTCCTCTTCTATCACACTCACTGCCTATAACTCTGCCACACTTCCACACTCACTTTCTTTCAGATCTCCTGTTTTACTTCCCTTCCTCTCTCTTCCCTTCCTTCGCTCCTTCACTCTTTTCCCTTCCCTTACTCTCCTTACTCCACTTCACTAACTCCTTCTCTTACTCCCTCTGTCTTCTACTTCTACACTCCCCTTCCCTCATTCTCTATCAGTTAGCCTCATTCTCTCCGTCCTCTTAGTCTCTCTTTCCTCTTCTCTTACGCTCACTCCCTATAACTCAGCCACACTCCCTCACTTATCTTTCTTTGCTCCCTCACTCAGTCCCTTTCTGTCACTCTTTCCTTCAGTACCTCTAACCCCTGACTTCCTCACTCCCTTTGTCTTACCCTCACTCACTTTTATCCACCCTCTTTCATCCCTCTTTACTCATGCTCTCTGTCGTTCTTTCACTCCCGTTCTCTTAGTCTGGTTCCCTCACTACCCCTCATTCCATAACTTTCTGTTCTTTTCCCTTTACTTTCATCCCCCACTCACTTTCTCTCAGTAGCTATGCTTCGGTCCTCTTCCCCTCTTTCCTTCCCTTGCTCACTCACTCATTCCCCTTACCTTACTCACCTTACTCCACTTCACTCACTCTTTCTCTCACTACCTCTGTCCTGTCATATCCTCATTCTCTTTCACTCACTCCCTCTGTCTAAGTTTCACTACCTCTGTCCCCTCACTCTCTCACTCCTCTTCCGTCACACTTACTCCGTATAGCTCATCTACACTCCCTCACTTATCTTTCTTTGCTCCCTCACTCAGTCCTCTTCTCTCAGTCTTTCCTTCATTTCCTCTGTCTCCTCACTCCCTCACTCTCCTTGTCTCACGCTCAGTTGCCTTTATCCACTCTCTATCACCACTCTTTCCTCAACCTCACTGCTCTTCTCTTAACCTTCCTCACCCCCGTTCCCTTACTCCTCTTTCCTCACTTATCCTCATTTCCCATGTTCACTCCCCTTCCCCTCACTCACCTCCCACACTCACCTTCTTTCAATCGCCCTACTTCACTTCCCTTCCCCTCTCGTCCCTTTCTTTGCTTCCTCACTCATTTTCCTTTCCTCTCTCACTGCACTGCACTCCACTTCACTAACTCCTTTTGAATTTGTAAAGAATATAGCTCTTTTTGGAGAATTGGAGGGCTGGGGAGGTCAGCTGTGTTCTTCCCTTTTGCGAACAATCAGGAGGATACTCTGCTCTCCAACACAAAGCAGTTTGTTACCCTGCTTACAACTAAAGTTGATGTCAGTGAAAACAGGCTGAATGTTGGGTATCGGCTCCACTGATCTTCCTCTCCCCGAAGATGTTGCTCCTCCGGTGGAAGTCGAGGCGCCATCTCTCGGGGCATTCCATGCCAGGTCCCTGACACTCTCCCGGGCATAGTTCTGGGGGTGCCTCCTTTGAACATGCTGAATCATCGTGGAGTTCCCAAAACTATATTTTTTGGTACGGTCACCACAAGAAAGAACAGTGTGGCAAATATTGCACTCCACTTTAGGTGCATTTACCTTTTTCTCCCCTTCTGGAATTGTAAAAAATGTCCATATGTAGTGCTCCTTCACTTTTGGCTGAGGAGGGTCCTCCTGGAGAAAGTCATCAGTGTCATCACTGCTGCTTGGTGGTCTTGCAGCCATTCTTTGCAAAGAATTGAAGACAAGAAGAGAATAGGTCTTGCTCTCTCCAAAGTGAAAGAGGTAGTGAAGGAAATGGGTGGGGTTTTGATTAGTTGTAAAAAAAAACTGTTCACATCCAATGAAAAGTGTTATTTTAAGGTCACATGACTTGACGCGCTTACGCTGCGTGCACTGAAGCGCTTCTGGGGGCGCTTACATGGCACGTACGTAAGCGCTTCCGGGGCCGCTTACGTGGCACGTACGTAGGCGCTTCCGGGGGCGCTTACGCGGCGCGCCTAAATGACGTTTTGTTAGATTTTAGGAAATGCTTTTAAAGTTAAAAGATGGTTATTTAAAATCAAAAATACTACTTTTATAAGTATGCCACTGAATGTCTTGCATTATTATTTACTTTAAATACATACTTTTTTTTTTCGCACGCGGGAATAGCGCTCTCGCTACGCTACCAGGTGCGCATACCGGTGCGTGCACCTTGAGCGCTCCGGGGTAAAATGATTTTAAAAAAAAACATGAAAAATAATTTTGAAAATTAATTTTAGAAAAAAAAATATTTATATAAAAAATATAATAATTAATAGTTATAAAAAAAACTAAAAAAACATAATAATTCACTTTAAGAATCGTAGGTTACAAACTCGAAATTGCAAAGAATTAACTTTTTTTTAAAAACCTTAGAAATTCACTGAAAAGGGGGGAGGAGCTTCGCGCACATCCAAGATGGCCGAGACCCTCGCCACTCTCCGCATAAATCCTGAACGATATCCTGATTACGAAGACGGGTTATACGAAGACGGGTTATTGGAGATGAAGTCTGGCTGATGGAATAGTTGTTTTCAAAAATTGAATCGGACATCGGGAACGCTACTACGACATCCTGAAGCCTGGGGTTCGAGTCGCAAAGATGCCCAGGCAGTAGTTGAAAAACAACGACCTGCTGGGCACAGCCTGCTGCCTGGAGTTAGCTTTCGGTTTCGCTTTCGATCACTGGCCCGGTCCTGTCTCGAGATCAATTTGGTTGCCCGAGGTCTGGCTGAACTCTGTGGATTTACTGTGTGCCAACGGTCTCGAGCGTTTGTGTGCTGGGCCACAGCTCCTTGCGCCTGCTTCTGTGGACGCTGGTGGGTCGACAGCGAAGGGCCATTCTCACCAGGTTCCACAGGCCCCTCGGGGGCACTTTGCCCAACATGGCTGGCAGGCCCGATACTGAGAAGCGGAAAACCAAGACGCCTCTCCAGGGGGGAGCAACTCAAACAAACGTCATGGATCGGTATACCCAGCCTAACGGTGCTATGAGTAAGACTCTAGAGGAGGTAAGGGAGGACCCGGCTGCGTCGATCAAGTTGACCCTGCAAGATGTCATGGGCGCCATTGCTGGTATCAAGACCTCCAACGGCCAGCAATATGAGCCTCTCGCCCTTAAGCTCGACACCGTAGCCATTGACGTCAATTTGATCAGAGCTGACATATCGAAAACTAATGAGAAAGTCAAATCCTTAGATCTAAAGACCTCCAGCCTTACGACCGATGTGTCCGACTTACAGACGGAGGTTGGCAACTTGCGATCCTCCAATGATCTCAAGTCTCGGCGACTTGAGGATTTTGAAAACAGGGCCAGACGTAATAATGCACGTATTATTGGGGTCTCTGAAAAATCAGACAATTCTGCTGCAGATCTACTTGTGGAGGACCTCATTTTAAATCATCTCGCCCCCAGAGGCCTAAGTAAATTATTTGCCTTGGAACGCGTGCACCGGGTACTGGGTAGGAAGCCCAAGCTGGGTGCACCTCTGAGGCCGAATATTGCCAGGATTTTCAACTTCAGAGACAGAGACACTATCCTGCAGGCATCGCGGGTGGGTGGCCCAGTGAAGTTCGAAAACTCAACGGTGAGCTTCTACCCGGACCTTACCCAGTTTGTTCAGAGACAGAGGATGGGGTTACAGGGGGTGAAGCGAAGCTTGAGAGACATGGGCCTGAAATATGCGATGCTGTTTCCAACCAGGCTCCGTGTTGAATATGAGGACCGGACGTTTTTCTTTGACCGCCCTGAGAACGTGAGTGACTGGTTGGACACTTTGCCAAAGCAGAGCGATCAGACGGAACACTCGGGTGGAGCAGAGGGTGGGGTGCCGGAGCAAGAATGACAATGTGGTTCCTGATTTCCGAACATTGAACATACCATGCAGCTTGGTCTGATATCTTTCATTCTTATGCTACTTATGGCGGCATACCCGAGGGTGGCGGGGGAGTGGGACTCTTTCCTCCCATGGGTTTCTTTTCGTAGACTAGTTAATGTTAGGGCGACAGGCACACTGCAAGTTGGGGATGTTTTTGAGTTTAACGCAGGGGTGCAGGGTGGGGGGTGTTGTAACGGGATCATGTTGGGGGGTGGTAGGGGGTGTTTGGGATTGTTTTATTTCTTCTCAAGGAAACGTCGATTCTTCTGTCTGGGCACTGTGTTCGCCATGGGGTGGATTCTGCATTTGCTGCTGGGATGAGGGGTATTGGGTTGAAACTTCTGTTTTGGAATGTCAATGGGTTGGGGGATAGGATTAAGCGGGGTGTAGTGTTGCAACTGTTGAGGCGCCTCTCCCCTGATGTTGTATTGTTGCAAGAGACGCACTTGATTGGAAATACTTGTCATGCCATGAACCGGCGAGGATATCGTCTGGCTGTACTCTCTGGGTTCACTACTGGCTCTAGGGGCGTGGGCATCCTTGTCAAGAACTCCCTCCCTTTGGAAATAGACAACGTGACCCTGGATGACAGGGAGCGCTACGCTGCAATCACAGGGAGGTTGGAGGGGAGGACTGTTTTGCTGGTTTCCGTATATGTCCCGCCTGGTCTACAGACCTCGAGTTTTTGCGGATCTCAGGAGTATGATACTCGGGCTCCCAGACGGTATTCTGTGATGGGTGGAGATTTTAATTCAGTTGTCTCTGGTAGAGTAGATCGCTACCCCCCCCAAAGACCTCACCAGGTCACAGTCCTGGTTAAGTAGGTTTCTGGAGACTCTGGGTTTGGTAGACTGTTGGAGGTTGATGCATCCGGGACAGACACAATACACCTATAACTCTGGGGCCCACGGCAGTCTCTCCAGACTTGACTATGTCTTGGTGCCGGCGGCGCAGGCCTCCTCTGTCAGGGAAATTAGACATCTGGCTCGGGGTATATCAGATCACTCCCCATTGTGGCTTCAGATCGGCATGAGTATGAGTGTCGAGGAACGAGTTGCCCCGATCAATCCCTGGTACCTCGTGACCCCAACACTCGAGCTGCCTTGATTAAGTCCCTTGATCAATATTTTGCTGAGAACGAGGGGTCCGTGTCCTCCTCTGTGTCATTGTGGGAGGCATTTAAGATGGTCATCTGAGGACAGGCATTATTGTTAATTGCTGGCGCTAAAAAAAGTAAGAATGAGGAGGTGGTCCGCTTAGAGGCTGAAATAACTGAGCTAGAAAGGAACCTAGATTTGGTTGTGACTCGCAACAAACTTCATGCCCTCAGCCTCAAACAACTGGACTATAGGGCCCTGGTGACGGATATTGCAAAAGTCATGAGTAGAGAGCAACATGGCAGGCTGTATGATGTGGGTGATAAGGCTGGGAAACTGATTGCTTGGCTGGATAAAAGGGAGAGGGCAAGTCGTGTGGTTCCTGTGATTGAGAAACTTGATGGAGTGTGTGACTGATCCGGCTAAAATTAAATTGCTGAGTGTTTCGCTGAACATTTTCGTACGGTGTACTCTCCAGTCTCTGATAGCTTGGAGGAAGACTCCCATCTGTTGTTGCGTGACATTGCATTGCCTTGCCTGTCAGGCTTGGATAGGGACTTAATGTATGCGGCATTCTCAGCTGATGAGATAGCCCTCGCTATTCGCTCTGTGCGCTCGGGTAAAGCCATGGGCCCTAATGGCCTGCCCATCGAGCTATACAAGCTGGGTCCTGACAAAATGGCGCCCTATCTCCGTGATATGTTCTTAGAGTCGCGAGACGTTGGCTCCCTTCCTCGTGATCAGCGTCTTGCTACCATCGTAGTGATCCACAAGGAGGGGAAACCGCGAGATCGATGTTCGTCGTATAGGCCCATTTTGCTCTTAAACGCCGAAACAAAGATTCTCGCAAAGTTCTTGGCGAACCACTTGATAAAAGCAATTAAGGACTTGATTCATCCGGACCAATCCGGTTTCAGTCCACATCGCAATACAGCGCTTAACCTGAGGCGCTTGAATGGTGTTCTCGCGAGGGCGTCGTCGCTGCGTGAGCCGGCCATTTTGGTTTCTCTGGATGCTACAATGGCTTTTGATACGGTGGAGTGGCCATACCTCTGGGCCGCTCTTGCAAAATTTGGTTTTGGTCCGGGTTTCATGAGCTGGGTGAAACTTTTGTATGAGGAGCCGTTGGCACAAGTGGTGGTGAATGGTCGAGTCTCTAAGCCTTTTGTTCTTGGGAGGGTTACGCGACAGGGCTGTCCTCTTTCCTCTCTTCTGTTTGTCCTTGCCCTAGAGCCCTTGGCTGCCTGCCTGCGATGGGAGCCCTCTATGAAAGGTATTCAGTGGACCCTGGAGTTAGAGGATCGCATATCGCTCTACGCTGATGACATTCTGTTGTACCTTACGTCCCCTCGTAAGTCGTTGAATGTATTGTTTGATGTGCTCACATTGTTCAGCAAGAACTCCGGTCTTGTGAACAACTGGACCAAGTCCTGTGTCTGTGTGCTATCGGGTGGTGCTCCCCCTCTGCCACGCCGTTGTCCTATTCAGGTGTCGCAATCGGGATTCAAGTACCTGGGGATTTTTATAACCCTAGATCCTGTGGTTCATTATGAGTGTAACCTGCTCCCCCCCTCCAGAGGTTGAAAACTGACGTTGTGGGCTGGCTCAGATTACCGCTTTCACCGCTTGGGCTTACCGCGATTTTTATACGCGTTCCAGAATACTTTTGATGTTTTCCGGTGAGTTATTTTCGTGAGGTGGAGAGTTTGCAGAGGCGATTGATTTGGAATGGACGCTCGCGTATTGCCCTCTCCAAGCTTACGCATTCTTGGTACGACGGGGGTATGGCACTTCCGGATATCAGGCGATATTACTGGGCTGCTCAGTTGGGAGCGATTAATCATGGAATGTATGGACCTGCCTCTAATCCTGCATTCGAGATGGATAAGTACCAGTTACCGGATGGAGATTACAAAGGGCCCTTTATTCAAAAGTAATGGGTAGGGAACTCTCGGGACCTACCAAGATAGCAGTACGAGTGTGGTATGATGCGAGTGCGGCAACGGGGTGGGGGGATCGCCTGACCCGTATGACTCCGCTTTATGCGTCTGAAAGACTGGGTTCCCTATGGAAGACTAAAGGATTTGAAAAATGGGATATGATTGGCATTAGCAGGGTGAGTGACCTATGGGTCAAGGGTAAAATCAAGACCTTTGAGGCACTGAAGGTAGAGTATGAGTTGAGTGATAGAGAATCCTTCCGTTATGTCCAGATTACCCATGCGCTGTGTTCGGTTTTTCCTGAGGGCATTGACATTCCCGAATACTCCCCACTAGAAGATCGGGGGCTTGACGGCCACGTGCCCGACAGCACCATTTCTTTGATATATAAAAAATTGATTAATAATCAAGCAGATCTGTTGGTGCGGCTTCGAGAGGTCTGGACTAGCGATGGTTTGAAATTGGGTGACGAGTACTAGCAATTGGCGCTATCCTCACCGAAAGAAGTCGCGATTCGGGCCCGTCTCCGACTCGTTCAACTCAAAATCTTACACTGTATATATGTCACCGGCCCGCGCTTGATACACATGGGTTATTCAGTAGATTGGTTATGTAAGCGTGGTTGTGGATTGGTTGGTACCTTCCTCCATATAATTTGGGAGTGCCCGGCAGTGGTGGTGTTCTGGAATCGTGTGCATGCTGTGATGGAAAGAGTCACGGGGGTGGCATTGCTGCCCGAAGCAAGGAGTTGCCTGTTGAATGTCTGGGAACCGAATGACTATGACGTGGCACAGACTCAGTGGGCGACCCTTGGGAATATGATTGCTAAGAGAGACATTGCGCAGTTGTGGGGCTCCCAGCGGCCGCCCACGGTCTTGGCCTGGAAGGAGAACATGGACTGGTGTATGTTTAGAGAGAAGACGGTATATGTGGCACGAGGTAGACCCAAGAAATGGAATAAAATTTGGAGCCAGTGGAACTCCTCCCGTGGGAACATATGCACGCCTCCATTCGTGGAGACCCCAGAGGTTCCCCTCTCCCCCTGATCCGACATTCCAAGTATTGTGTAACCGTTATGATCACTGCTATTGTTTCCTCACTGCCCCCCCTATGTCAACGAAGTCTGTGTTAAATTGTTCTGCGGTCTCCTTCCTTCCTGAACACATGTCAAATGTAATGTGGAGGAGTGTGGCTCAATGCTTAGAGCGGCAGACCTTGATGCAGAACGCTGGCCAGGGACCAGGGTTCGATTCCCGCCTCGGCGGGTTTCGGGCTTAAATTCCTCTGACCGGATAATCTCGCCTCAGTGCCGATTCTAAGCATGGGTCCCACGCTGCAACTCTGGGCAATAGCTTGCTTAGTCTCCACAAAGGCCCCCGATACACAAGGGATGTCTGGTTTCACCATGGGATGCCCAGGAGTGGACACCCCACAAGGAAAAGCCAGGAGGGGTTCCCTTGTGGTAGGAGTACAAGCGCCGGGATGCCTCCGGGTCACTGTTCGCGCTATACAAATACGCCACATTTACATTTACATGTTTTATTGCCTTGTGTGTAAGTTCTTTCTTAATAAAATAAAAATTATAACAAAAAAAAAAAGAAATTCACTCAAAAAACCATAGGTTTCACAAACGTTATAGTTAGGAATTAGCATTTAAAAAAACCTTTGAAATTCACTGAAAAAAACCATAGGTTTCACACCAGTTATAGTTAGCTGAACATTTTACTCATACAAAACCATTGAAATTCCCACGTTATAGTTAGTTGGACTCACTATAACTCGCGCGCCCGCAATCCACTGCTGATGATGTCACATATTACATCATTCAGGGCGCTTTCTGGGCGCTTTCTGGGCTTACCTGCTATTCGTGAGGAGCCAGACTCGTGCTGTGTGTTTCCCTGCTTCCAGCCATCTACATCAACTGTTCGCGACACCCGCTTCGCGGGTGCCGCTCACCGCCTCTTTTGCCCTGTCCTCCCTGGTGTGAGCGGATCCACAGTCCGTGGTGAGTAACGCGCTCCCAGGTTGAGGATTATAACAACAGATTGTGCGTGGAGCCTACCGGGGGACTGCGAGGTCCAGCAGCCTCAGCTGCACACAGCTGCTGCCTCTTCCCCCGGCGGCCACGCCCCCAGCCTCCGCATTTAACATCGCCTGGGTTCCTGGCTGACTGGCGCTTTCTGGGCTTACCTGCTATTCGTGAGGAGCCAGACTCGTGCTGTGTGTTTCCCTGCTTCCAGCCATCTACATCAACTGTTCGCGACACCCGCTTCGCGGGTGCCGCTCACCGCCTCTTTTGCCCTGTCCTCCCTGGTGTGAGCGGATCCACAGTCCGTGGTGAGTAACGCGCTCCCAGGTTGAGGATTATAACAACAGATTGTGCGTGGAGCCTACCGGGGGACTGCGAGGTCCAGCAGCCTCAGCTGCACACAGCTGCTGCCTCTTCCCCCGGCGGCCACGCCCCCAGCCTCCGCATTTAACATCGCCTGGGTTCCTGGCTGACTGGTGCTTTCTGGGCTTACCTGCTATTCGTGAGGAGCCAGACTCGTGCTGTGTGTTTCCCTGCTTCCAGCCATCTACATCAACTGTTCGCGACACCCGCTTCGCGGGTGCCGCTCACCGCCTCTTTTGCCCTGTCCTCCCTGGTGTGAGCGGATCCACAGTCCGTGGTGAGTAACGCGCTCCCAGGTTGAGGATTATAACAACAGATTGTGCGTGGAGCCTACCGGGGGACTGCGAGGTCCAGCAGCCTCAGCTGCACACAGCTGCTGCCTCTTCCCCCGGCGGCCACGCCCCCAGCCTCCGCATTTAACTTCGCCTGGGTTCCTGGCTGACTGGCGCTTTCTGGGCTTACCTGCTATTCGTGAGGAGCCAGACTCGTGCTGTGTGTTTCCCTGCTTCCAGCCATCTACATCAACTGTTCGCGACACCCGCTTCGCGGGTGCCGCTCACCGCCTCTTTTGCCCTGTCCTCCCTGGTGTGAGCGGATCCACAGTCCGTGGTGAGTAACGCGCTCCCAGGTTGAGGATTATAACAACAGATTGTGCGTGGAGCCTACCGGGGGACTGCGAGGTCCAGCAGCCTCAGCTGCACACAGCTGCTGCCTCTTCCCCCGGCGGCCACGCCCCCAGCCTTCCCCTTCATTACTGGCCTCAGTTCTACCGCGACGCGGGACGTGCGCGGGGCGACTACCGGGGCGAAGACCGGGCAAAGAGCGGGCCGTTTAAGGCCGTTCAAGGACGGCAGAGGACGGCCCTGGCCCAGAACTCTTGTGTCTTCGCCCCTGACAACCATAACGTCTAAAATGTCGACCATACGCAACAGAACTCGAAGTTGCGCGAAAAAAGCTATGGCGGTAGCCCAGGTGACTGGACCTATTGATCTTTTTATTTCACGCGTGCACGAGACTATTGATCAAAGTATTGTATTATTGGAAAAAAGAGTCTCTATGGACCTTGCAAATGCTAGGCGCTCATCCTTGGGCCCTTTGGCAAAGGTTAAATCTCCTGCGGTGCAGACTTTGAATAATTGCTCCTTACCCGTAACTATGCCGACTGTACCGAATACTGTTGATCTATCGGTTGCCCCATCAGACTCGGATCCGTCTTTTGAAGACCTGGAGGTTACACCGGATCTAGAAACCTGCCAGTCACCTGACAAAGGGGAGCCGAGTCTGAGTGGGTCTAATGATGTGGAAACAGCTCCTGTACCCACTGTTCCCCGGAGAAGGGCTCCTAACCCGCCTAAGGTTACATCGAAGGGCAAAAGTAAAGCAAAAGCACCAGTTAGGAATCACAATTTGATTTCCCCCACTCCACAAATGACATCAGGTATTCCGTGCTGGGTACAAAACATGGTTATTGATTTAAAACTAGACCTTGAAGCCACTTTAGCTGCACAAATCAAACCTTTAATTTCTAAAGTGGATAGGCTTACTTCCTTAATACACTCTAAATGGCCACAAAAAAAGCAGGGACAAGGGCATGTTCAGTTACAAGGGACTACAGAATTAGCCCCCGAATGTTTAACGAACATCCAGTCCCCTAAAGACGTATCAAATAAGGTTCAAGGTATTGCAGCCCCTGGGAACCCAGTTATATCCCTTGAATCGCAAACAGTGAACAACTCGGTTCAACCAATAACTGTATCGATTCCAAAGGAGAATGTCCCTGTTCTGGCGAATCAACACCCAGTTGTTAATAATATTGCCACCGCAACTATTCAAGCTAAAGAAGTAGCAGGGAAACCCAATCCAACCTCTGTACAAAATAAACCTGAAGGGCCTAAGCCAAAGCAGGTACGTTTCAGGTCTATTAATTTACCACCAGAGGTCTCTCCTTTTGTTGTCGTGTTAACAGCAGTTCCCCCATTGAAAGAGGGAGTAAAAGAAACGTTTACCGAGCTGAGAAATAAATGTGCTCAATGGCTCCATCTACATAAACCCCTACCTAATAACATGAACGGTGAAATTCTTACCGTGCGTAGAGGGGATTGGGTGGGCAGAAGTAAGAAATCAATAGTAGGGGACGTAATAACTGTTAATTTTAGGGATGTAGGGGCAGCAAGCTATGTATGTAATGCACCCAATAGTGGTCCTGCGACCCAAATTAAACCACTTCCTTTGTCATATTTTTTACCAAAGCCTGCACGACCTAACCCTCCCTGTTCCACTTTTCAAAGTAATAGTGGACCGGGGTTTTATCCACAGCAAGCCGTTAAACCCTGGCTGCAACCACCTTATCCGCCCCCTTTTTTCCCCCATTATGTTAATTTACAGCAGCAGCTATCAAATGCCTCACCCCTTCCTATGCATCAAGTCAAAGTCCACTGGCAACACCCTTTTCATTTTCCGCCACCTGTACCTCAGTCTGCTTACCAATGGCAGCAATCTTTTCAGCCACCACAATTAGGCAAACATCCGTGGCAACAAACGTGGCAGGACCCGCCCCACCCCCAAGACCCCTTGTCCGCACAATTCGCCCACCCAAATAGATATGCTGTGCTAGATGAGGTAGACTGACTTAGCCCTCTAGAAGCACTGGATCTAAACATTCCTAAACCCATTCCTGATAAGGAGTGTTCCTCTCCCTTTGTTACGCCTCCTGCTGTATCTCACGAATCTACTATATTGTCACTACCAATACCTACCCAGTACATAGATAACCAGGGTAGCTCTGATATATGTATACCTACTGCTAGCCCGAGCCTAAGTTCAGTTACCACCTTTCGGGAAGAGGGTCCTGCCTTTTTACCACCAGCAAATCAGACGGAGTTATCTGTTGTTGGTAATCCCGGTAAACCAGCAGGAATTTCTCTTATTTCTTGGAACATCGCTGGTCTTACCGGCAAATTAGGTACACCCTTTTGGACCAGCTTCCTGGGTGAGGGATTTGACCTAATCCTACTTCAGGAAACTTGGTGTCCAGACCCTATTAACATCGAAGGGTATGCATCCTTCTGTCTTAGAGCAACTAAATCTAGCTCGGGTAGGGCTAAGGGGGGACTTTTATTGTTAGTGTCAACCAAGCTGTGTGACTGTACGGTCAAATATAGTACGACCGTGGGGACATACAGCCAAGTTATTAGGATGGAGTGTAGTAAGAATATTGATTTAGTCATTGTTAATTTCTATAATAATATTTTTGATACTACAAGGGGGGATATTTTACCGCCTTTAGAAAGGGAAATCATTAAGGCTCTTGATATCTCGAAAAGAAAGGCTGAGGTGGTTTGGGCTGGTGATTTTAACCTGCAGCCCTGCCATCTGTCCAATGGGAACATCTGTGGCTTCGATTCAGCATTAAAAAGCCATTGGGGAGACCAGGGGGGGAGAGAGGATTCTACCAACTTCAAACACTTCCAACACTGCAGTTATGGTTCCACTATAAATAATATGCTAGTCACGCTAGACATGACCCTGTTAAACTGCAATGTCAATAATCGGGCAATTACATGCCCTACATTTACAGGCAGAGGTGCAGGTTCATTCATAGATCATATTTTGCTGTCTAGCAGTGGAGACTACACGGATTTGTATGTGAATGAAGAAAGTCTCAGTGACCACAATAGCTTACGTGTTACCCTCTTGGGGCATGGTACTTCATTGGTTCCGGGTGGTAAATGTACAAATGATATAGTACCTACTAGACCAAAGGGCCTAAGGGTCAAATGGACTGGTTTAAATTCCAAAGTCAAGCAGAAGGAGGTTGTTACTCTTTGCAAGAACCAAATGTGTTATTGTTTGGATGATGACAGTGATTCTGGCTGCTTAATAGATTATTTTGTATCCATGAATAGCATTATTGATGGTATTTTTACTAAGACCCCGTCAGCTAAGGGCGGTCCAAAGCAGGGGTGGTTTGATAAGACATGTATAGTCGCCCTCCGCGACCTAAAGAATGCGCTAGGCACTAGACCACGTGTTAAGACGGAGATACAATACCTCAGGGCCTGTTATAAAACAGCCATTGGTAATAGGAAGAGGGTATTACAGTCTGAGGCATGGGACAAGCTGAGGGAGGCTGCTGAGACCAAAAACAGTAAACTTTATTGGGAAACAATTAATAGCCCGTTTCTCAATAAGGAAAATGTTCCAGAACTGACATCATACGTGGCATGTAGCGACTGGGTTACTCATTTTTCTAAAATATTTAATCCAGAAAGGTCAACCTCTGAGTTACCTCCACCAGATATAAGCCCATGGTTGCCCCTTTCGATGGATATAACATTAGAGGAATGCCAGGAAGCTATTTCTTTAAGTAAAGGAAGCAAGGCCCCTGGCCCTGATGGGGTTCCGCTGGATTTATACAAAGACGAAATAGCGTTATGGGCTCCCATTTTGACGCGGGTTTTTAACTGTGCTGCTGAAAGTGAATTTCCTTCTACTTGGGGTCAATCGATCATCATTCCTTTACATAAGAAAGGTGACAAGTCAGAGGCCTCTAATTATCGTCCAATTTCATTACTGGACGCCTCTGTAAAGGTGATGAGTAGGATTTTGCTGAAGAGGCTAGAAGACTGGGCAACTGATTTTAACATTTTAACTAGAGTCCAATATGGCTTTCGCAAAGGCCTGGGTACACTGGACCAATGCGTAAATCTGGACCTTTTAATCAGTAAATATACTGTGGCTAAAAGTGGTAACCTCTTTTTATGTTTTGCTGATCTGAGCAGCGCATTTGATTTAGTTAACCATAACATTCTCTGGGAGGTTCTGCTTGATGCAGGGGCACCAAGGGAAATAGTGAATTTTTTAGCTAGATTGTATGAAAAACTTTCATGTAAAGTCCGCTATGGCACCCTTGGTGAATGCACCCCGTTTTTTAGAGTGTCTCGGGGCATACGTCAGGGTTGTGTTTTAGCCCCGCTTTTATTTTCCCTTTTTATTAATGGTGTTGACCGATCCCTGACTGACATCCCAGCAGATGCACCTTTGATTGATGGTAAACCTGTTCCGCTGTTACTTTATGCGGATGACGCTGTTCTTTTATCTCGAACACAGTTGGGCCTACAGCGCCTAATTGATAATTTCATGCAGTTCATTCAAGCTAGGCGGCTTCGTGTGAATAAAACTAAGACATATGTAATGTCATGTGGTCAGGCAGCCAAGCAGGTAAAGCACACCTTCTTCCTTGATAAGGAAAAGCTAACTTCTGTTAAATCCTTTTGTTATCTGGGAATAACATATAATAATAGTGGGTCTTGGAACGCGGAATTTGATGCCGTTAAAATAAAAATGCTACGGTCCACTAGTAGCATATTTCGTTTTGCCTCTAAACTCGGCTCACGAAGTATCTTAGATATGGTGAACATATACAATGTATGTTGTGTTTCCTCTGCTCTGTATGGGGCAGGGGTATGGGGTCACTGTGAGGGTATTTCCCTGCAGAAGGAGGAAAACAAGTTCTTAAGGAGGTTGTTATGTGTTCCCCCTTCTGCCTCCACCCAGTTGATCCATGAAGAAGTTGGGATCGAGTATATTTCTGACTTAGCAGCAGTTCGGCCACTCTTATTGTGGCGTTCTATTTGGGCTAAGCCAGAGACTCGATTCACCAAGGACATTATCCTTGATTGTATAGGTTTGGATCACTCCTCACGTGTATTGTGGCTAAGATACATTCATCGTTGGTATCTACTTCTTTTTAACATTGATGTGTTCCGTGAGCCTGAAAAGGTTGTCTCCATTTCAAAAAAAGAAATTAAGTTTACGTTCCTTAATTTTCGAAAGGCCGAACGCGACAAAGCCGTTGGCAATTTTGTTACTATGAAATTTTATAAAGACCTAAATTTAGCTCCCGGATTACAATCCTATCTTGTATTTGTGACTCGCCCTTCTCACCAGTATGTTCTAACACGGGTCAGATTGGGCATTGTACACCACTTGGTTGCTTTTCCAAACACAAAAACTAGTTCAAACATACCCTGTCCATGCGATAGCACCTCTAGGCAGAGTAGTTGCCATTTCCTACTTTTTTGTAAATTTTATCAGTTTTTTAGGTTAAAATACCTTAAACCCATCTTTATTAAATATAACATTTGTACCACACAAACAGCATTGATATTTTTATCTTCATTAGAGAACGAGGAGACTTGTTTCTTTTTGGCTACTTATATTTTAAAATGTACAGCTGCCAGGAAAAGTATTGTATTATAATGTTGCTTACTTACCTGTCTGTACTTATGCTATACAGCTGCCAGGATCTGTTAATGATGATATTACTGTTAAACACTCCTGTCTGTATATATATGCTTTCATTTTTATGATCTATATCAATTCCTGTAATTAAGGTATTATCAAACATGAAGAGGTCCACTGTATTTTATGCTTACTTAATAATTTTAATGTACAGTTCCCATGAAAAGCCTAGTGAGCAACTCCTACTGATCCCCAGCTAGTCATTGTAAGAATGTTTGTATTTTGTAATAATATGATGATCTTTAGAGGCATGATCACTTTCTACTTGATGCACTTTAGCTTCTTATTCTATTCTTCTTTTTAGGAATGACTATATGGCGTTCTTTTTAATATTTCAATTATGTATTTTTGCTTGTATGATTTGTATGTACAAATCGAATAAAAGCTTTTTGAATTGAATTGAATTGACATCATTCATGACATGGTCAGTAACATCACTGATGACATCACTGATGACATCTCAAATTACATCACTGATGACATCACCATAGAGCTTCTTTCATTTAATTCCTTCTTTGATAAGATTAGGGTTCTTCAATCTTAAAATAATTTATAATAAAAGATTTGGCTATCCTATGAAGGTCTTCTCATGTGTCTTTTCCATCTTAATTCAATCTGGCATATTTCCTTGGTGCAAAGGTTCGACACTCTTAATTTAAGAGATATTACCTGTTTATTCCAAACCTGTATACTTAGGTTCCCAAAATTTCAAGTTGGCTTCTATTCTTAAGGCTTGAAACATGGGACATAAGAGAAGATCTAGGAGGTTTTTTTCTGCTTCTCTTCAGATATAATCTCTTAGATCTGCTGACTGCAAGACCATCATTGCTGTCCCCTTTGTCTTTCATCAGAGAGCAACTTCTCAGTGAGTTCCTATCAAAACAAAGAAGCAGGAGCACTCAGTGTATTCTTACCCGCACCCAGAATGTTCTGAACACCCTCCATTTCATGAAGGTCCCCTTCAGAGAGCTAACGGGGATGTCTGGGGTTCCTAATTTAGCAACTTTCTAACCTAAAATGACCACTTTACCGTCCAGCTTTATCACACTGTGATCTGTTGACATTTGTAACCAAATTAAATAGCAACAACATGAATTTGGAGTTTACCATGCAACACAGCCAAAACACCATTGACTTCCTTGATCTCAGGTTAACAGTTGAGGAAGGTAATTTATCCACTGACCTCCACAATAATAAGATTTATAACGACGTTCAACACACAGGCTGTAGACCTTAAACAGATTCTGACAAAAAGATATGATATCCTCAAGCAAGATCAAAAAATTGGGTGCAGCGCCACAAGTCATGTACAGAAAAGATCAATCCCTGAAGGATCTCCTAGTTAATAGCCACTTAAGACCACGCAAAATGAATTTGTTAGACCAGGGAGGGGGATTCCACAAGTATAAGAAATGTAAGGACTGCAGTCACAGTGACAGTATCAGAGAGGTATGGAGATTTCAGTTATAGCCCAGCAAAACACGTTTGTGAAGCCCACAATAGTGACTGGACACTGGGCAAGTACTTTGGGTTAGACAGAGTGCCTTAACACCCCAGAGGGGGTAATCGTGTCCAAGCATTACTCAGACTGGAGTCACGTTTCATTTTGCAAGCAGGCAGCATGTTTGCCAAGGGGATGAATAATGATGAGGAGTTAAATTCACATCTGTAAAGAAGACATACCTCCCTGAACCCGACGCAACTGATGGAAGTGTCAGACAGACTTCTAGTACACATCTGAATACACAAAAGAGGCAGCGAACTACTGGTAGAATGCAATCAGGCCAGGCTGGTCTGAAAGACAAGAACCAATGCTCAGTCAGCTCTTGAAGTCGGGGTAAACCCAATAAGAGCACCAATCGATCATGATAGTGTTGCTCCTGCAGTGCTCTCTCCATGTTCTGAGTAATGCTGACATCCATTGCGAAGCAAAAGAAGTAAAATCAGGATGCCCGCTACTGAAAGCAGGACCAAGGGAAGCCCTCCAAAAACCCTTCCAAGTATGGAGTGTATGAAAGATGGAATTACTCCAAAAATGGTTTGAAAGGTGGTTAATGGACCTGACCAATGCTCTTAAATAAGTGTACGATACCACTTGTATCAGACATGTTAAAGATACGATGGACCATTTCCCTGAACTGGAGAGAGAGTTCGTACAAACCAACTTCTGTATCTCCTCTGAAGACCTTGCCACATGGAGATCAAAAGTCTCTCGGGCTGAAGTTAAGGCCCCATTAAGCTGAAACAGCATGGCTTTCAGTCTGCTCAGAGAATCAAACCATATGTTGGATGCATTGAGTGAAGGACACAGTGGTGCCTCCTTAACTGTGCGAGCTGGAGGAAACAATACTTGCTTACAACAAAAAACCCTCCAGTTGACGGTCACTAGATAAGCAAATAGGGCGTCATTCCACAGCAGCCTTGGTCATTCAGCATGAAGTAACTTTCATTTGAAAGCAACTCAAAGACCGGATGAATTACAGCAGCTGGGGAACCCTTAAGGTAGCAGGATAAGTTCGCTATTGATGCATTGCATGCTCTATGCAGCCATATTTCCTTATGCACTATAGACCCACTCAAGGCCTTTTCACAGTTTAAACCACTCAATACAACTTCTTCTTCTCTTTCCTGCACCTATATGTGTATGGTAACTCCCAGGTTTCTCGTATGTACCCTTCGCTTCATATCTGCCTAATGGGTAATATTTCAGGCAGAATGGCATGATTGGCAGTATGATATAGCCATGGATAAGTCTCTCAGCCGCTTCCTGTTGTGCGATTTTCCACAGTTCATTGTAGATGGTATACACAAAGCATTTCCTCTGTGGTTTCTTGGGACCTAACAAGAAATCCCTAAGATCCATGTTGTCTGACAAAAGGGACAAGTGTTGTTTCACCTGTGATAATGTCGAGGTCTTTAGTCAATCTAGACACAACTTCCCGATACTATAGTAAGTCACTACCCCTGGGTCGTATATGTGTACATAGTGTGGGTTGGGCCTATCGATACTAAACCCTTTGGTTGTACCCCTGAATCTTGAGTGACACCTATTTGTGTCGTCCGGCCAAACCAACCAAACCCTTCCAATCAGGAGATGATGATATGTAGGTACTTGCACTATGTTTTCCTTCACCATGTAAGGGAATGCTTGGTGTTTTTAGGTCTTTCATTTTTGCAAACCCATAACAGGTAGTTTGTTCCACTGTTCTGTTCAGGAAAACCATTTGTAATGGTATCTGGCAAGCTATAAATAATGCCTCAGTTCCCACTGAACCTGCCACTCTCTTGTCCCCAGATAGATTTTGCGTCTATGTTGTCTTTCCAGTAGTGCAAATCCTGTCAGTTCGGAGATAAAATCTGCTGAGTATATCAGCTTAGTATTTTTCAGCAAAATTTTCTTTGCAGTTGCATTTGTCATTGCAAGTTTGTAATAGAATGATTCTGGGTCTGATGTGTTGTACACTGAAAAGTATGCAAACTTCTAAGAGAGTGTGGCAGAACTACCCTTTGGTGGTATTGGGCAATGTTCCCATTGATGGTATACATTAGTGGTGCATGGTACACTTGCTCTATGCAACACATGATGACCATAATGCTGGTAACAAATCATGGTAGCGTAGGCCGTTGTATTGTCATACAATTCCCTGCAAGAAAATGCAGCAGAATGTACTAAATCTAAGAGCATAGTATTTACAGTTTGATGTCCCAATCATCAGAGAGTGTACTGGGGCTAATTAAATCATTCAAAGAGATTTTAAACAAATGTGAGATTTTCAAATGTTCAGTGGGGCCATATACATGCAATACATAGCATTGCTTTGTACCTGATTGCTGTGGACGAGCGCAGTCTTTAAACGCGCCAGCATCCCAGGTCACGCTATGTTTTTAAAACTGTATTTGTGTTTTGTATTGCTGTGAATTTTAATTGCACATGCTTTCCTTTGGCCCCGCTCTCGTGCGCTAGTTGATAATTGCGCTAGCAGCTCGAGGTGCTAGACTTTGTAATAACTTTACCGGAACTTTAGTAAACTATTTTACAATACCTTATGAGTGTGGCTTTCATTTTCCTGCTCCTGCTCGTTAATCTCAGCCCTTTTCCAGTCACTTCCGCCCCCTACCCCGGTCCACCCCGGGCTTGCCCGATTGATGTGGAGGGTAGGCGAGTCGACCAATCGCGATCTCTGGACGCTGGGAGGGCGGAGTTTGGGTTTAGCACACCAGGCATTTAAAGAGATGCATTACAGGACGCGCAGCGGACGAGCGCAGCGGGCGCGCCTAAGGCAAGCCCGTCAGCGCCCGTCCACGCCTGTATCACGCCCAGCGCCAAGAACGCTGCAGGGGGACCCACAACAGGGCGTACTCATTGTTTGTGGGCACAACTACTGGCCATGAGGCCTCAGTTTGGCTGTTGTGGCGCCAAGTGCAATCCATCCCAGCTGGGCGCAAGTCCTTTTATTTGTAATAGTTGTGGCTTCCACCTGGAATCTACCACTAACACTACTATACACGGACATAAGCCCCTAACTCATGAGCCGCCCAAGGAGGTCAAGGCGTGTCTAGTCAACTGTCGCTCTCTACCACGCCATGCAGGTGATATTTGGCTATCTATCAACTCCCAGGCATGGGACCTAATGTTTCTTACCGAAACCTGGGTCAAAAATGCCTCTAACCCGGATGTAGCATTAGCAATCCCCCCCGAGTATCATTTCTCTGTAATCAATCGCCCAGGGACGAAAGTGGGAGGAGGGGTGGCTATTATCCTGCGGTCCAAATGGGATATAACATCTAGGAAAATACCTAACTCTGGTCCTATTGAGGCAATGTACTTTAGCATTACAAACGCGACCCAGCTGGTTTTGGCGGGCGCTCTCACCTCTCTGAGCTACTGGCCACTCTAGCGGACCTTGCTCTCAAACACCCACACTTTACCATCTTAGGGGATCTCAATTTACATGTGGATGACCCTGTCTGTCCATAAGCGAGGTCCCTTGTAGATACCCTTGCGGACATAAACTTAGTACTAAGAGTACATGACCCTACCCACTCCGCAGGCCACACTCTAGATCTGATTTTTTCAAACCTTCCTACCCTGAGTACTTCTTCCCCCTTCCCACTGGCCTGGTCTGATCATTTTCTTATCCCATTTATTTTCTTAATTTCCTCCCCAGTAACTATGCACAATGTCAAACCTGATTTAGGTAGAAAATGGCATAAAGTCACACTTGAGGCCCTTGAACCGGCATTAGCTAATGTGGAGTGGCTTTCATCTAATAATATAGATGCAGATGTGGATATATTTAATTCCACTCTGGACACAATGATTAATCAGATCGCTCCTATGAGCCCCCTTAAATCGACCAGATTAAAGCCTTCCGCCCCTTGGTTTTCATTGGAACTCCGAGTGGAGAAAAGCAAATGTAAAAAACTTGAGCGACAATGGTGACGGACATATGATCCAATCGAAAAACACATATATAAGACAGCGCTGAAGAGATTCCACAAGCTAAAACAAACCACCATGAAAGAGTTCTTTGCTAAAAAAATCAATTTGGCTGACAACTCGGCCAAAACCCTCTTTCAGATTGTGAAAGATTTCACTAACAAACACAAAAAACAATACGGTGGTATAGGGCTGGGGGGATGTTTAAAGACCTGCCTAAGTATTATCCCCCAGGAAAACTACAGATATAGACAAAAAACTTAGGGGTCTAGATTAGAAATCCTTTAGTGATTCCTTGTTATTATCCTTATGCCGCATGGAGTGCATAGGAACGGAAAACAAAATAAACTAACAAACCATATCACCCAGAATGTGAAACACCTGCGACTGTCAGTCAACCTTATTTGAGGATTCCCATCAAAGTCTTGTATCGATCAATATTCTCATCTGGTAATCCTTCCAGGGTATTGTGTCTCTTGATCATTGAGACACCCAGCATACCCTGATGACCGGTTCGGGGTAACGACCCACAATCACTCGGTTATACCACATGGTGTTGATATGATGGGAACGTGCAGTGCAAAAATAATATACGTGGTGATTAAAAGAGGATAGGGAACTTAACAGAAACCTATTTAATAAACGTAAGCCCCTTCCAGTTTAAAAACAAGAACAGTACAACACAATGGTCGCAGTACACACAAATAGCTGCGAGAAGACCAACATGTTTCAGCCTTAAAAGGAAAATGTCCAAGGCTTTCTTCAGGGTCTCTGTTCTATATTAGTGCTACTGCCTATAAGTGAATGAATGTGTGAAAAATATATGAAAAAAAACACACAAGTGAAACAACAACAGTAAAGGATATATTATTCCTTCATCTGTCTAGAATCCTCTCTTCGGCACCTGGTGTCTTAGTAGTATCCAGTGTGCCCGGGGGGTGGACCTCACCTCTTCCTGGACCTGGCTCAGGATATGTGAGACCCCGCTCTGTCCGTCGTTGTCTCGGTCAGTGACTGAGTCAGGGGGAGGCCGAGACAACGACGGACAGAGCGGGGTCTCACATATCCTGGTGCCGGTTGACTGACAATCGCAGGTGTTTCACATTCTGGTGATATGGTTTGTTAGTTTATTTTGTTTTCCGTTCCTATGCACTCCATGCGGCATAAGGATAATAACAAGGAATCACTAAAGAATTTCTAATCTAAAGATTTCACTAAGCCTATGGCTCTCTCCCACCCCTCCTTATTTAGCCAAAAACTGTGTGATGACCTTTCCCACTTTTTTCACCATAACATTTTGGATATCTTTACTTCATTTTCTCTCCCTTCAAGGCATAACGAGGCAGTGCCCACTCCGTTCCCTTCTGCGGCCAGGACCCCTTCATTTGTTGCATTTGAACCCATTGTTAAAGATTCAGTCTTACACAATGCAAAAATGCAAATCAGGCTCCCCTATTGATCCTGTCCCAGCACTTATATTCACGCAGATATGACCACTTATCATCTCCCCCCTAGTTTCTATTTGGAACAATTCTCTTTCCTCTGGTATTTTTCCTTCTGTTTGGAAGCAAGCAATGCTGTGGACCCGGACCCAGCCATACTCAGCAACTACCACCCTATTTCCGTCCTACCCAAACCTGCTAAGATTCTGGAAAAGGTGGTACAGGAGCAACTGGCCGTCTATCTGGAATCTAATTCCTTATTGCATGATTCACAATCTGGATTTAGATCCGGGTACAGTACCGAGACGGCCCTCTTGGAAGTATCGGAGACCATAAGAGAAAGCGTGGACAGAGACGGGGTAGCCATGTTAGTTCTCCTCAATCTGTCCGCGGCATTTGACACCGTGACCCACTCCATTCTAATGAATAGACTTTATGACCTAGGCGTTCAGGGCATCCCACTGGCATGGATAGAATCCTTTCTAACAGGCAGAACGCAACAGGTATGGTGTCGTCCCTTCCTGTCAAAAAATAAGATGCCCCTCGAGTGTGGTGTCCCACAGGGTTCGGCACTCAGCCCTCTGTTTTTGAATGTCTACATGTCACCACTGGCGAAGGTTGTTGAGACCTGCGGTGTCAGAGTAGTCTCTTATGCTGATGATACTCAGCTTATTCTCTCCTTTAGAGACCACTCGGACACTGGGCTCGACAATCTTAAATCCTGTCTCATCAAAATAGTGGTTTGGATGACATCTAATACATTAAAACTGAATACAGATAAGACTGAGGTGCTATTTTTTAATTTAAAAACATCTCTACCCGCGTCGGTATGGTGGCCGACTGAGCTTAATCCACCACCTATCCCCGCCCACTCGGCCCGGAACCTTGGGTTTTATTTTGATAATGAACTGTCATGCAAAATTCAAATCCAAAAGGTCACATCTGCTTGTTTTGGAAAACTAAAAATGATTTAAAAAATGTCCCCCTACCTTTCTAAGGAGTCGATGAGGACGGTTGTGCACACCCTCATCACTTCACATCTGGATTATGCCAATAGTTTGTATGTAGGCGCTCCTGCATACCTATGCCACCGACTACAAGTCATTCAGAATGCGGCGGCTAGATTGATTTGTCATGTCCCCTATCGGCATTCCATCTCCCCTTACCTGAAGAAGTTACACTGGCTTCAAATCTCCTACCGCATCTAGTTCAAAGCCCTGGTCCTAGCCTTCAGAGTGCTCAATGCCCTCGGGCCACGCTATCTTAGAGATAGACTGAAGCAGGTACACTCTGTCCGCTCTTTAAGATCCAACCACCTCCGTCTCATACTACCTCCCCGTTTTCATCGTTCAAGAAGAGGTGGTAGAGCTTTTGCTGTAGTCACCGCCAAGCTGTGGAATTCTCTACCGCTTGACCTTAGACTTATCGAATCAGAATGTCTGTTTAGATCCAAGCTAAAAACATACCTGTTCTCACGCTGCTAGTTGTCTAATCCCTGCTGTCTCTGTTCTCAGCGCTGGGACACCCCCGGCGGGGGTAGCCGTGCGCTTTATCAAATTCCATATTAATACTAATAATAATAATAATAATAATACATCATATGATACTCTGTCCCAGACAATGCCATCAGGTATTATAATTGCTGAGATGTTCACCAGGGACAATTCTCTTTGTTCACAATGTGATGACATATGTGGGTTCAGGACCAAGTTCACAGATTGTACTGCAGAGTGTTCGTTGAGATAATGTCCATTCAGAAGCAGAAAAAAGACAGTCAAAATGAATAGATATACTACCCCTTTTGCAAACCAAATATCCAACCAAGGTGGCACTAAGTAAGTCTTTGTGAGCAAAAGATAGAATTGGCAAACTTTTTCTTTCTTTGAAGTGGGTGGCATATGATCAGGTTCACTTGGATCAGAAGAAAAATCATTGAAAATGATGAATTAGCTAGACACATTTCGATCTATCTTTGGTAGCTCAGCAAGATTTGTAGAACTGGCAGATGTGTTGTTTGAAGGCACATTAATGTTCACATCATTGTTGAGCTGAATTGCAACTTGCATCGTTGTTTCTTCTTGATGTTTTACAATTTCAATGGGTGTGATTTGTACTCCATTATTCGTTGCTCCATCACTCTGTGTTGCGGAGTCTTGAAAGGTTATTAGTGTTTCCATCTGAACTTCCTGAATAGTAGCAAGAGGAGATCTGCGGCTACTCAGGACCCCACGCGGCCTAGTGCTACGAATCGGCCACATGATGCGGTTTGATCAGATCAATGGAGACAAATCTTTTTTCTTTTTTGCCAGTAAGAGGCGGAAGAAGTATGGTTCTTGTTCCCACTACCGAAAGTACATGTACAGCTGTTTATTAAAATGGCCTAAACTCTCTTCTGTCCACGATTCTTTCCCTGACCAGGTCCACAATCTGCAGTACCCAGGCAGGTCTTGCCGGAACTGGTTTCACTTTCCCAGTGGCGGTGCGCTTGACCTGTACGTTGCTTTGTAGTGCTCGGAATTCATTGAGTTCCCTTTAAAATAGCCAAACGGTCATTCAGTTCAAATGGCTATGCATCCGCCACTGTGTTGGTACAATCGAGATCAGGTACATTCTTATCCCAAATAGAGTTTTATAAGAGGTAAGGCCTCCCAAGGACTTTCTTGGAATGATGTTAAGTGCACTCTGGACCCCATATAGGTGATTGACCCATGTACCACCCGCGCCTAAAACCCTTACTGTTAAGGATTGCTTTAGGTCCCGGTTTTTACACTCCACCACTGAATTTCCCTTGGGATGGTAAGGGGAGGAGTACCGCAAGGCCACGCCCATACTTTCCATGGCTTCCTTGTAAGCCCTAGAGATAAACGAAGGACCACCGTCGGAATGTAACGTGCTGTGGTGTAGTTCCTATATTCCCAATAGGCTCTGCACATTGGAATAACATTAACGGTAGTTTAGATGTAGGACTGAGGTCGACTTAATTAGGTATGCCAGCTAGCTCAGAGGTCACTAGAAACTTTCTCGAATGAACAGGAAGGAGTTAACTTTCCTGATTAGACAAGAAGAGATTCGTTTCTGACAACCGCATAAATATGACAACTTTGCTCCCTCCAGAAAAAGGAGTATATATCCAGAGTCGTGTGAAAACAATAGATAGCTATTTCACTCAGTCAATCGTGCATGCTTAGTTTCACCGGAGTGCAGAGAAATAGAGAGATGGGTGATTTCAATAAAAGGTGTTATTTATTGAGCAGTCTTCTTTCTCATGCAAGAGAAATGAATTGCCACAATTGCAATACTTGTCATAAAGTAAAGTGCGTACAGAAAAAAGGAGTATTATGAAATAATACTGTAAAAGCATTTGTATGGTTTCTGAGCCATATGATACTTAAAACGGATAAAATATATACAGTTACATACAATGATAAAAGTTGACTAAACGTACTCAACTGGTGCTTCTAAAATACGCCTACCCCGGTGTACCTAACCTAAGCCTAGTACGTGGGAAAGAGTAAGTGAGCTGCAGTTTAAGTTAAGTTAGTTTTGCCAAGAATCTGAATCAAGAATTCTCTAAGGGTCTAATCAGCTCCGTACCTTGGTTTTAGAATGAAGGAGGTCTTGTATCTCTTTCTCAGGACTCGATCTCCCAGCTACCCGCAAGGGTGACTGGAAACACTGGAACTGGATTTCTTGGCAGGAGAAAAGACAGCGTCTCTCTCAGTGCGTCAAATGGGAGGGTCGGCTTCCTTCGGCACTCGCATCAGCTGGGCTTCGGATAAGTAGATAGCCTCTCTGCTCCAAACCACTGTGTGTTGCTTAAGGCAAATTATGGTATATTTATACCTGGAAGGTGCTGTGTTTGACTTAAGGTTGAACATAAGACGTCACTAAGAACTGTCACTAAGAACTGGCAGTTCTTTCAGGACTCTCAGGAGTTCTAGGACAAATCAAAACAAAAGCAGGGGGAATTCCCGGGCTGCTGGAGGTTTGGTTTGTTTAAAGAATGCGTTGTACTTTCTAGGAGTCTAGGGAAGTAGCCTTGCCGTACTTGGACTGCATTGGCTATGACTAAATAGGGATCGATTTCTTATGCCTTTATAAGGATATGATTTGTTATAACCACATAAGGGCATTAATCGGGAATATTTAATTAGAGTCCTAGATACGTTCACAACATTGCCAAATGCGTATGTCCTGATGAAGACTCGCGAATCCTTTACAACTATTCGAGCGTCAGCTTAGAGCTGGGCTCAAACCCATAGGAATCTAGAGCATGAATCTACTGCCACCAAGATGTACTTGTAGGCCCTGTCAGAATTTAAGGTGCTGCAGTGGTCCAAATAGACAGATGCTGGTGGTCTGTCTGAAATCATTATTTGGGTATGTGGTAGCTTGTGAATGGTTGAACTCTTCACCTGCTTGCAAATGTCGCTTGTCAGGACATAGTCCTTTGTTTGTTTTGTCAGCTCCGACCACCAGTAACGCTGCATCAATTATGAAATTGTTACAATGACTCTTGGGTATGCTGAGCCCAGACCCTTGTGTCCAGCTAGTATTAAACCCAATCTGCGATCTTTGTTTGGTATTACTCTATTCCCCACTCCTGGAATTTGAGCATTCGGTGTTTAATGTGCATCTAACTTGTAAGAGTACTAGAGTGGAAAACCTTTTGGCAGAACGGTGAGCCATTCTTTGAGGCATTGATAGCTACTATTATCTCTCTGTCTATTCTCGTGTGTGAACGAGTGACTGCAGCAACGGAAGCAGTTCGCTCTGTCACCTTGGCTGTTTCATCAGCCAGGGAATTCCCTTCAACGTGATTGTCAACACACTGATGACTCAAGGTGTGAATAAGTTGATCCCGTGTCAGGCCTGCTTTCAGCTTTGCCACTTGTTCCAATAACAATATGTGTTTTATCGTGTCACCCTCGGCATCTCTAAATCCATTCTGGTCCCACTAGTGAAGATATTCATTGTAAGATTTCACACAGTAGAGTGAATCGCATACAATCAGTGTGAGGAAATCCCTATCCCAATAGTGTAGTGCTAATATCAGGGCTTTAAGTTCTGCTAGCTGCGCTATACAATCTCCTAGAGATTGCGTAGTCCTGTTTCTCGGGTGGAACTTACCATCCTGCATCCGACCTTTCACTATAGCGCATACAGCGCTGTACTGCTGTTTACTTTCTATGACAGGTTGCG
Source organism: Lissotriton vulgaris (assembly GCF_964263255.1). Taxonomy (NCBI): domain Eukaryota; kingdom Metazoa; phylum Chordata; class Amphibia; order Caudata; family Salamandridae; genus Lissotriton; species Lissotriton vulgaris. The sequence goes on along the minus strand of NC_141693.1, from coordinate 532,339,501 downwards.
CAGAACCGTCACTATAAATGATGTATTCGTACTGATCTAGAGGCAAGATTTCATTCGGGAGAGGGTATTCTTGTTGGTACTGCAGGAATGCTTGTGGTCTAAGTTTTGGATCGGATCTACATTTTACATCTGTTGCGGTGAGAGAATTAACCCATTGTATCCATGGTGGACGCAGTGCCTTTGCATTTGCATTTGGAATGCTGGCTTTGGTTACTGCTTCTAAAGTCAGTATAGGAGTAACAACAATGATATGTTTCCTCTGTGCAAGTGCTCTTTCTCCAATTACAGCAGTCTGTACAGCTGCCAGTATTTTTTCTGTTGTGGCAAATCTATTTTCAGAATTTCTGTTCAGATGAGATTTGTATGCAATAGGAATTGCCTCACCTTCATTTAACGTGAGATAAGTGTACCCTGATATCCCGGGGATGACCGGTATTATCAGGTTGCCCGTTTAGTCATGTCTGCAAGTGTTATGAAGCTATCATGTCAGCTTGTACTAAACATAGAGTGTCAGTTTGTGTTTGAGTCTCCTTATTTGCTGTGAAGTCTAGACTGATTATGGCAAACAGAACAATTGATAGACAGAATGCAGAACATGACCCGGCACCCAATGGGAACAGTCCAGCCTGAACTACAAGGCCAGGTCCTCCCTGGACTGGAAACATGCATCTTAGGGCCGGTTTTGGGCTTTCAGCCCTCATCAGCCAGGATAGCTTGACTCAAGTGTCTGGGGAGCACAGGAACCACATTTGGGCATACCCGTCCCACTCGGGGTGAAAAGTGCAAAAAGAGCAATTGATGGACAGAATGCAGAACAATGTCATACAATCACCCCAGTAAAGACTAGATCTGGGCCTAAATCCGTTGTTTTTTTGCTCACCATGCTATCTCAGTTTGGACCCAGCCATATGCAAATCAGTCTTGAACATGCGCCCAATGGGAACAGTCCAGCCCGAACTGCCAGGGCAGATACTCCCTGGACTAGAAAACAGGCATCCTAGGGCTGATTTCAGGCTTTCAGCCTACATCAGCCAGGATAGATTTACTCCAGTGGCATAGAGAGCACGGGACCCACTTCTGGGAATACCCGTCCCACTCGGAGTGACAAATGCAAAAGCAACAATTGATGGATAGAATGCAGAACAATGTTGTACATTCACCTCAGTACAGAGATCAGGGCCTAAATCTATTGTTTTTTGGCTCGCCATGTGATTCCAGTTTGGACCAACCATATGCAAATCAGTCTTGAACATGCGCCCAATGGGAACAGGCCAGCTTAAAATGCCAGGGCAGATACTCCCTGGACTAGAAACAAGCATCCTAGGGCCGATTTCAGGTTTTCAGCCCTCATCAGTCAGGATAGATTGACTCCAGTGGCATAGAGAGCACGGGTCCCACTTCTGGGAATACCCGCCCCACTCGGGGTGACAAATACAAAAACAATTGATGGACAGAATGCAGAACAATTTTGTACATTCACCTCAGTACAGAGATCAGGGCCTAAGTCCATCGTTTTTTTGCTGGCCATGTCATTCCAAGTTGGACCAACCATATGCAAATCAGACTTGACCCTGAGCCCAATGGGAACAGTCCAGCCCGATCTGCCAGGCCAGGTCCTCCCTGGGCTAGAAACAAGCATCCTTGGACCAGTTCTGGTCTTTCAGCCCTCATTAGCCAGGATAGCTTCACTCCAGTGGCATTGAGAGCACCGGACCCACGTCGGGGCATACCTGTCCCAGTCAGGGTGAACAATGCAAAAAGAACAATTAATCAACAGAATGCAGAAGAATGTCATACATTCACCCCAGTACAGAGATCTGGGCCTAAATCCACCGTTTCTTTGTTCACCATGCCATTCCAGTGTGGACCCAGCCATATGGAAATCATTCTTGACACTGCACCCAATGGGAGCAGTCCAGCCCAAAACTGCCAGGCCAGGTCCTCACTGGACTGGAAACAAGCAACCTAGGACCGGTTTTGGTCTTTCAGCCCTCATCAGCCAGGATAGCTTGACTCCAGTGGTATGGAGAGCACGGGACCCACTTCTGGGAATACCCGTCCCACTCAGGGTGACAAATGCAAAAACAATAGTTGATGGACAGAATGCAGAACAATATCATACATTCACCCCAGTACAGAGATCCTGGCCTAAATCTATCATTTGTTTGCACTCCACACACCCCAGTTCAGACATGGCCATATGCGAATCAGCCTTGACCATATGCCTCATCGGAACAGTCCAGCCCGAACTGCCAAGCCATGTCTTTCCTGGACCGGAATCAAGCATCCTAGGACCGGTTTCTGGCTATCAGCCATCTTCAGCCAGGATAGCTTGACTCCAGTGGTGTGGAGAGCATGGGACTCACGTCTGAGCATACCCGTCCCACTGGGGTGACAAATGCAAAAACAACAGTTGATGGACAGAATGCAGAACAATGTTGTACATTCACCTCAGTACAGAGATCAGGGCCTAAATCTATTGTTTTTTTGCTCACCATGCCATTCCAGTTTGGACCCAGCCATATGCAAATCAGTCTTGACCCTGCTCCCAATGGGATAAGTCCAGCCCGAACTGCCAGTCCATGTCCTCCCTGGACTGCAAACAAGCATCCTAGGACCGTTTTTGGGCTTACAGCCCTCATCAGACAGGATAGCTTGACTCCAGTGGCATGGAGAGCATGGGACTTACGTCTGGGCATACCCATTCCACTTGGAGTGATAAATAAAAAAAGGACAATTGATGGACAGAATGCAGAACAATGTCATACATTCACCCCAGTACAGAGATCTGGGCCCAAATCCACAGTTTTTTTGCTCACCATGCCATTCCAGCCATATGCAAATCAGTCTTGACCCTGCACCCAATGGGAACAGCCCAGCCCGAACTGCTAGGCCAGAGCCTCCCTGAACTGGAAACAAGCATCCTAGGACCGTGTCTGATTAAGTAATAGAAAGGTTTGACTATTTCTGCGTAGTCTTGAATGTATGTTCTGCTGAAATTTAGGAATCCTGATAGGATTGTAAACCTTTCAGAGTTTTAGGAGGCTGTATTGGGGCACATTTTTGTAGAAAATTTGCGGCAAGATTTTTGCCTTCACATGACAGATTGCCCAAGAATGAGTTGGGCAATTTTTTAATGTTAAATATGCAGCCCGAATTGGCCAGTAGGTATATATAGTTAGGATTTTTTTCTCTATGGGACTTTTGAAAATTCTATGTCTAATAACTTTGGCGTTTGTGGACGGAATCGGCTGAAATTTTCAGGAAAATGGCACATTTTGTTTCTGAGCAGCCCCTGAAAATTTAGGGGGGTTTCGTTAAGGGGGGGCCGAGAAAAAAGGGGGGTCCCAAAACGCGTTTTTCCCATGTTAATTTCCATAGGGCGTTTGGCCTCACTTTTAGCTCGAACGGCTGAATGGATTTGCACGAAACTTGGCAAAATTCTAGGGACTGTTAGCCCAATGTGCCTTTGCTGGGTCTCAATTAGGCGTGGGCGGAAAATCCGTTCCGCTCGCGGATTTTGCGGATTTTCGGGAAATCCGCAATCCGCGAGATTTGCGAATTTCCCGCAAAATCCGCAAATCCGCGAGCAGCGGATTTTGCTCGCACTGCTCGCACTGTTAGCGTGAGTTCGCGCCCCGCGAATAAGTGCAAAATTGCAGAAATACGATCTTGGCAAAACTGAAAGTAACTACTTACCAGGTTCAAAAGTTCAGGCACATCATTAGTAGCCATTTCCTGTAGTGCTTCCTGAGGGGCCCCTCCAGAGTTCAGTTGCCAGTTGAAACTATTATGTGACCCTGCTCTGAACCTCAGAATAGTTACACATATGCCACAAAGGTCCTGAATTACAGCTAAGGGAGACAAGCAGGAGCCAGGCTGGAAGTTAAAATCCATTAATCAGCCCCTAATTCATTATTGTCAGTTGGGGCAGGGCAGGTGTTGTAACTAATTTTGCAACAATGAAAGCACTTAGCAAGTGCAAAAGATCACTAATCAGGGCGCACTAAGGAAGCAGGTGCCAGCTAAAAAAATATTCTGTGACACATTAATCAGCCCCAAATTAATTCAGGTCACTTGAGGCAGGGAAGGTGTGCTTTGCTTTGCCGAAAATAATGTACACTGGACAACCAGAGGGTGTAGTGATGAAACAGAGGGTGGCATGGGTGGGCCAGAGGGTGGCATGAGTAGTCAGAGAGTGGCAGTGGTGACAGAGAGTGGCAGTGATGAAGAAGAGTGTCCCAAACAGGCTGGACACGTAGAAACAACAAGTTCGCAAAACTTGCGACCCGACAGGTAAGTTCGCAAATTGCGAAATTGTAAAAACCCTCGCGAACTGGCAGAAACACGGGCGAACACAAAAAAAAAAAAAATCCGCAAATTCGCGGGAATTCGCGGATTTTGCGGATTGCGAATCCGCAAATCCGCAAAATTCGCGGATTGCCAATCCGCAAAATCCGCTCATGCTTAGTCTCAATATATGTGCTCCAGTGGATTTTGAGAAATTAACGTTTAAAAAAATTTATATATCTGTGACAGCATCCCAGATAGCGCTCCAGATCGTGTACTTTTCGCGTCACGGAGCTTTGCGAAACGATGCTGATTGGCTCTCCGGTGTCTGTCAACATTCTAAACAGTCCGGTGCGGCCGCCATCTTGTCTCTCGGTAGGATCGAGAGACAAGAAGAGGTGAAAAACGAAGGGGGAATTTAATGAAAGGGGGCAAGGTAGACCCCTCTTGACCCCCTAGGAATGATGTTGGGGTTATTAAAGGGTCCCGTGGGGAAAATAAAAAAAAATAGATTTTTCACGGTAGAAGCGCTTCCCGGATCGCGAACCGGGCCGCAAACTGGTAGCGAAACGGGAATTCGACATTTTGTGTTTCGATTTAATTAAATTACTAGGTATAAGGGGGTACAGGAGACGTATCCCGATCCCTTATGTTTTCTGAGGGTGGCTGAGGAGGCTCATATATGTTGATACATGTCTTCCAGCGGCTGTGCGTGAGCATTTTATTTTTTTTGGCTGCGTGACGTCTGTTAACGTTTGATTCGATGGAAATCAGGAAGTGTTGACCGCCATTTTGTCACTGCGATAAAATATTTTGTTATAAATTAATCCGCTCTCTCTCTCATGCATGGGCCATAAACCTCCCCCCATCTGCGCTGCTCTTCCCTGAGAAGCACACCCCATGCCCGCCCGACACCTCCCTTTCACCCTATTCACTACCGCACCCTCTGACACTCCTCTTCCTCTGTGTCCGATTGTCCAGGCCGGTCCCAGGCTATCACCTAGCCCTGCGGATGTAGTTTATGGCCCCAGCTGTAGAGAATCCAGACATGCCAACCCTCCCGATTCAGGCGTGAGACTACCGATTTCAGTGCTAGTCTCCCGCCTCCCGATTCCTGCAAGCAAAAACCCGATTCCTCAGGGGTTTCAGCTGACAGGGCTTGGTATTGTGTTACGTGCTAATTCTTCCAGGAAACGTCAGAGGGCTGATGCAGGGGCTCTAGAAGGGGTGATAAACCATTTAAGCCTCATTAACAAGCGCATGGTCTTTTAAAGATCTGTGAAGTACTCGGGGCGGCGGTGTGTGTGCCCTGTTTCAGGAGCGGGCGGGGGGCGGGGGGGGCACTGCCAGGCAGTGTTCAACACTTGCATCACCCTTTCTCTGCCTGCTATTGCGCTCCATGCTTCGGAAAGGTAAGAAAAAGAACGTGCATTTGAGTTTGAAATGTCCGATCCTGCAGCAGCACACTTCCAAAGCCCACACATGACAATAACCTGATTCAAGGCCCCATTCTCCCGATTTTTTTTTTAAAAATCTCCCACTTTGCTCTTCTGAAATGTTGGCATGTCTGAGAATCATCCCTCTTCAAAGGAGTTACAGTAGATGAAGGCCCCCACCCCATGAGATCCGTCACACCATACGGGTTCCTACTATCTGATAACCATCCTGTATTGTGCTTGGGGAGGGGATTCTCACTGTGAGGGTGTGTGGGACCGAGCCTGAAGCGGAAGATTCCAGGGATGCCTCTTTGTCCATCAAAGTTTTTACAATTATGTGTCACATTAAAAATATACTCCAACAAAGTAGTAGGATTATAACACTTTAATAACTTATAAATATATAGAACGCAACAAAAACAGTAAATACATTTAAACATTTTTTTGAAAAAAGAAGCAACAATGGTCAGTAGCTGTGTTTTGTGCGAATAGTCCCAAGGCAGCACAACGTGCTGAGTTCTGGACGGCACCCAGGTGATGTTACCTGGGTGCCGCACTGGTTTTTGGTATCCTACAATGCAGCTCCGAAAAACGGCGTGGGGCGTCCCGGGGGGTGCGCGGGGAGGCCTCGTCAGTAGCGGTCTGTTGTGTGAATAGTCCCAAGGCAGCAGAACGCGCTGAGATGTGGATGGCACCCAGGTGATGTCCAGTAAGTTGTCGCACTGGTTTTGGCATCCTACAATGCTGCTCCGAAAAACGGCGTGTGGTGCCCCGGGGGGGGGGGAGGAGGCGGCGTGAACGGGCCTCCCCAGGTGGCGGCTCGTGTGCTGTAGTGGGGCGCCCCTTTACCGTTTCAGTTGCCATTCCGCCCGCTTTTGGTACACTGTGACAAAATCCGCCATTCAGCTGAGTTGCGCCTACTCTTGCGGTTCAGTGATAGGCGGCTGCCACAGGACTCTCAAAATGGCGGCAGGCTCTTTCCTTTTTGGGCCTGGTCCACTAAAATGGCCCTGAGACACCTTGGAACTCGGACGCTTGTCTGCTAGGTCTTGGACCACATTCTCGAAAGCGTCCCCTCAGCCGTGAAGATTCTACAAAAGTCTTGGGGGCCCTCGACTCCTGCAGGCTTCCGGTGGGGAGCGGCTGCCATGATTGCTCGCGGAATGACCACGACGGAGCCACGAGATAGTGGTGCTTTCATGCTGACGCCAGCTTCAGTCTGAAACATCCAGAAACAAGGTGGGGCTTTCATCGTTTGGGAAAAAAAAATGTTCTAAACCAATGAAAAGTGTTATTTTTAGGTCATATGACCAAGGCTTCCATCATTAGGAAACCAAAAGTAAAATGAACCAATGAAAAGTTTTATAAACAAGTCAAATGACCTGTTATGCGGCATAGGGCTATAAAAAGCATAGAAAATCCGTTGGCACGTGAGGCGGCGTCAGTAGCGGACCGATGTGCGAATAGGCCGAAGGCAGCACAACGCGCCGAGATCCGGATGGCACCGAGGTGGTGTCCAGCAAGTTGCTGCACTGGTATGGCTATCCTACAATGCTGCGCCGAAAGTCGGCGTGGGGTGCCCCGTTGGCTTATGAGGTGGTGTCAGTAGCAGACCGATGTGTGAATAGGTCGGAACCAGCACAAGGCGTTAAGATCCGGATGGCAAGTCCTGGATGTTGGGTGCCATAGTTGAGAGCCAAGATCCGGATGGCAAGTCCTGGATGTTGGGTGCCATAGTTGAGAGCCAAGATCCGGATGGCACCGAGGTGGTGTTTAGCAAGTTGCCGCACTGGTGTGGCTATCCTACAATGCTGCGCCGAAAGTCGGCGTGGGGTGCCCCGTTGGCCTGTGAGGTGGTGTCAGTAGCGGACCGATGTGTGAATAGGCCGGAACCAGCACAAGGACGCCAAGATCCGGATGGCACCGAGGTGGTGTCATAGTTGAGAGTTCTGAGCAGTGCTTGTAAGACTGTCTGAAGCTTATTTGCACCTGCTGCAGCTTCACTATCGCCCTAGTGTGGCCAAAGATCACCCATGACATAGGCGGCCGGCTCCCGGGGTCCGGCGGAACTTTTTTCCTTTTCCTTTCTGCATCTTGTCCCACAATCCGTTTGACCTGAAGACACGACCAGGTCCCTGAATGTGTGCAGGGGGACGTTATTGATTGAATCAAAATGGCGGCTTCACACAAAGCTGAGTCAAGCGTTGCTGTTGATGCTATACAGACAAAAATTGGTTTTCAGTTTGTACATTCTTCAGGATTTTTTTTTCCATCCAAGGCAGGTTGAGAGCTTGTAGAACAATGGCTTCAGATTTTCAACATACTACTCTTCAACATTCTTCCTAAATGTAACAATGTGAGACTCACTAGGAGAACGGCTGTTTATCTTTCCTTTCAAAATGCTGCCAACAATATTTTCTGAATGGAAGACACCATCTTGTAGCATAAAGGGCCGAAAGGGGTTCTGGTCTGGCCGATGGTTGGTGGAGACATTTTGACTATATCCTGGACCTGCCCGGCCTCGCCCAAAATGGCGCCGGTATAAATGGGACTCGTAACTCCTTGTTGTGTACTGGTTGAACAACATTGATATCACGAGATATGAATGCAGTTTTGATGCACATGGCGGGCGGGGACGAGAATTGATTGAATATTTCGACATCCCTATTGATATTAAGTTCTGATGTGTTATTGATTACTGTACTATTGAAAGTTCGAATTAACGCCACCCATGGTACTTGCCCGCAAATGTATATCTAGATAATTTTATTGAAAGTGGCCCTGTCGTATTTTAATTACAAAATGTACGTCCACCGATTCCGCAACTGTTAGACACCTTAGTTCTTGCAACCTAATGGCCCGCTCGTTACGTTCCTCTACAATGTAAATGTCTCCTCATCATATACGATTTCAGTTTGCTCCGTGGCCGGCCCACGTGGTTATAGGCCCGTATTTGTATACTGACATTTTCACAATAAAGGTTTTTAAAACAAAACATGGTAGTAGTATTTACATTGGTAAAGTTTTTAATTTTAGTCACTGTTTTCGAATCAGTAAAAGGCAAGTGAAATAAAGCAGTCCAATTACATGACGGATAAAAGGTATAATACGCAGGAACGCAGTAAAGATAAATGGTCAAGGGCAGTTGTGTTTTCCACTCCTGCAACATAAAGTGATCGATAAGAATCTGATAATCAGGCGTATCGGCGACTAAGACAGCAGGCCGAGCCTCTTTTACTCAACGGCTCCGTCATGGGACGAAGAAACGCCCTTTTTCTCGAAAAAGGAATATATTTTACTTGCAGGACAGTTGTAAATTTTGCGGGAAAGTGCATTAGCCTGGAACATTATAACATATATGATTAAGAAAAAATAATGTTCGAAACCAATAAAAAGCGTAATTTTTAGGTCATATGCCCAAGCCTTTCATCATTAAAATAACAAAAGTAAAATGAACCAATGAAAAGTTTTATTAACAAGTCACATGACCTGTTATGCTTACGTTACGCGCTGCGCGCCGCGCCCCGGATCGCTTCCGGGAAGCTGCGCTTCGCGCACCGGAGCACTTCCGGGTGCGCTAACGCGGCGTGTCATATAACGCATTACGCGACAACGTAGGTCCAGAATATAGTCAAAATGTCTCCACCAACCAGCGTTCGGAACACAACCCCTTTCAGCAATCTAAAAAGTTCTGTTAAATGACAACAGAAGGGACAGGCAACAAGAACCATCAGTCAAAGAGGGGAGGGCAAGTTCTTCTCTACCGGGTAATGTTTGGGCGCTACCGGAACTGATCGAATTGGTAGTCTACAGTGTTTCTGGATGTTTCAGACTGAAGCTGGCGTCAGCATGAGAGCACCACCATCTCGTAGCTCAGTCGTGGCCATTCCATGAGCAATCATGGCAGCCGCTCCCCACCAGAAGCCTGCGGGAGTCGGGGCCCCCAAGACTTTTGTAGAATCTTCAAGGCTGAGGGGACGCTTTCGAGAATGGGACCAAGCCCTATCAGGCAAGCGTCCGAGTTCCAAGGTGTCCCAGGGCCATTTTAGTGGACCACGCCCAAATCTGAAGAGCCGGCCGCCATTTTGAGAGTCCTGTGGCAGCCGCCTATCGTTGCATCGCAAGAGCGGGAGCAACTCAACTACATGGTGAGCGAGACGCTGTAGTCGCAAGAGCGGGCGGTAAACAGCTGAATGGCAGAAGAGGCACAGTGTAGCAAAAGAGGGCGGAATTGCAACTGAAACGGTAAAGGGGCGCCCCACTACAGTGTGTCTTCAGTCAAACGGATTGTGGGACAAGGTCCAGAATGGAAGAGTCATCAAAAGGCAAAAAGTTCCGCCGGACCCCGGGAGCCGGCCGCCTATGTCGGGGGCGATCTCAGGCCACACCAGGGCAACACGACTTGGGGAGGGGGCAGGAGCTAAGTGCCATCTCACCGCCCCTCGGGGGCCTCCGTCAAGCGGTTCAGGGAGGCACCGCATCACATTGTTTAACAATGCAGTCAGGTCCACAAACGGCCCTCACTTACTTTAAGAATAGTGAAGCTGCAGTAGGTGCAAATAAGCTTCAGACAGTGTTACAAGCGCTGCTCAGAACTCTGAACTATGGCACCCAACATCCAGGACTTATGCCATTTGAGCATGGCAGTGACATCGAAGCAACTCAGGGACCAAAACCATGAACGTACACTCACGTATGAAAATCTTACTTGGGGAGGGGGCAGGAGCCAAGCGCCCCCTCCCAGTCTGCGCCACCACACCGTATGTTGAAAATCTGAAGCCATCGTTCTACAAACTCAACCAGCCTTGGATGGAAAAATCTAGAAGAATGTACAAACTGAAAACCAGTTTTGGTCTGCATAGCATCAGCAGCAACGCTTGCTATCAGAGTGCATGAGTTTCATGCTCGATCGATTGAGCTAGCCGGATCGGGCAACAAAAAGTATAAAATAGTTATGTAAATAGTTATTTAATAAAATGTTTTACCCTGTTACTTTGCTGGTGTGTTGTATATATTTATAATATTTGCATAGGGTTTGTCGTTATTTTGGGTGGGGTGGGGTGGGCGGCAGAGTCGAGCTGTCTTGCAGCCATCATGGTGTGCAGCTAAGTTCATCTTACTAGTTTCGTATTTCTCATGAGGGGTTGTTCTTAATGTTTCTATTTTAGCGAGGTCAAAAACAGATCCCATTAGTGGCCTACTGATTTTGCTCGATTCCTTTTGTTTTTTTAAACTATTTTTCACTATCTGCAAAGACTAAACAGAGTATTGCGACTCTGTGCTTGTTTGTAAATACAGAATGAACCAAAGAGAACAAATTCTAAAACAGTAAATGCTTGGATAGCAATCAATCAAATAGAGAGAGAAGCAGGCACGACGGATTACAACGGGGGCAAAGGCCTGCGTTAACTACCCTTCATTATCTGCAAAGAGAGAGTACTGCTAAGAGAAAAGAGGGGGGGGAAGGGGGGGGCAGCGTTCAAAGCACATCAGCGTGCATAAACACGAAAATGTTTTTACCTATCATGTACTTGAGATTTGACAGCATTTGATATTTGCTATTAAAAAACCATTGAAATTCACTGAAAAAACCATAGGTTATAGACCATATATAGTTAGGGATTAGCATTTACAAAACCTTATTTTACTCGCATAAAACAATTGAAATTCGCATATATAGTTAGTTGCGCTAACTATATATCGCGCACCCGCAATCCACTGCTGATGATGTCATATATTACATCATTTATGACATGGTCAGTGACATCACTGATGACATCACTGATGACATCTCAAATGACATCACTGATGACATCTCAAATGACATCACTGATGACATCACTGATGACATCTCAAATGACATCACTGATGACATCACTGATGACATCTCAAATGACATCACTGATAAAATCACTGATAACATCTCATTTGTCATTACTGATCACATCACTGATGATATCAATCATGTGATAATACAATTAACCTCTTCAGACTCTAATATAACCTTAGATACACTCAGAGTAAACAGACACTCACAGACTGTCACTCATCCATGGAATTACTCACACACCTAGTCAGTCATGCAAAGAATCAATCACACCTCCATTTCATCAACTATACAGTTATACACACCTTACTTATTCGAACATATACTAACACATATTTACTCTTTTATACAATTCCTGATACAAGTTCACAATGATCCATACAGCCACTCACACATTCACTGGCTCTTATGCACAGTAATTTATATATGTCAACTCTCACATGTACTGTGTTTTACATATGTACTTACTTTGACATTTAGCACTGAGATATCCATTCACTCACCAATACACTCATGCACACAGTCAACCGCCCATACAGCTGTTTCCACATGCACTTTTGAACCCATAGATCTAGTGAATCAACTGCTTACACATGTATGCACAGTCACACACCTCCCAGCCACCCACACACACACACACTCAGTCTCCCATACAAATACTTGGGCAACCAATCAATAACCCATATAGTTACTCATATAGCTACTGATCAACACATGCAGCAGTTTACAGAACAACAGACATAATGATGCACACATTAAGACAGTTTAGTCACTAACCCATGCACTCAGTGAGACACATTTAATCACTCTCTCATACAGTCAATCATGCACCTACTAAATCCTTCATCCAGACACTTATACATCCACTCATTCTTCAATATGTAAGATATATTTTAACTTTACAGAAACAGACAGCCACTGGATGATGTCATCAGTGATGTCATCAGTGATGTCACTGACCATGTCATGAATGATGTAATATGTGACATCATCAGCAGTGGATTGCGGGTGCGCGATATATAGTTAGCGCAACAATCTATATATGCGAATTTCAATGGTTTTATGCGAGTAAAATAAGGTTTTGTAAATGCTAATCCCTAACTATATATGGTCTATAACCTATGGTTTTTTCAGTGAATATATATATATATATATATATATATATATATATATATATATATATATATATATATATATATATATATATATTCAATGAAAAAACCATTGGTTTTAGGCCATATATAGTTAGGGATTTGCATTTACAAAACCTTATTTTACTCACACAAAACCATTGAAATTCCATATATAGTTATAAGCGCTAACTATATATCGCGCACCCGCAATCCACTGCTGATGATGTCACATATTACATCATTCATGACATGGTTAGTGACATCACTGATGACATCACTGATGACAACATCCAGTGACTGTATGTTTCTGTAAAGTTAAAACATGTCTTACATATTGAAGAATGAGTGGATGTATAAGTGTCTGGATGAAGGATTTAGTAGATGCAAGACTGACTGTATGAGTGAGTGATTAAATGTGTCTCACTGAGTGCATGGGTTAGTGACTAAACTGTTTTAATTTGTGCATCATTATATCTGTTGTTCTACAAACTGCTGCATATGTTGATCAGTAGCTATATGAGTAACTGTATGGGTTATTGATTGGTTGTCCAAGTATTTGTATGGGAAACTGAGTGTGTGTGTATGGGTGGCTAGGAGGTGTGTGACTCTGTACATAGATGTGTGAGTAGTTGATTCGCTATATGTATAGATTCAAAACTGCATGTGGAAACAGCTGTATGGGCGGTTGACTGTGCATGAGTGTATTAGTGAGTGAATGGATATCTCAGTGCTACATGTCATATTAAGTACATATGTAAAACACAATACATGTGAGAGTTGACATCTATAAATAACTGTGCATAAGAGCTTGTGAATGTGTGAGTGGCTGTATGGATCATTGTGAACATGTATCAGAGATTGTATAAGAGAGTAAAGTAAATATGTGTTAGTATATGTTTGAATAAGTAAGGTGTGTATAACTGTATAGTTGAGAAAATGGAGGTGTGATTGATTTTTGGCATAACTGACTAGGTGTGTGAGTAACTCCATGGATGAGTGACTGTCTGTTTACACTGATTGTATCTAAGGTTATATTAGAGTCTGAAGAGGTTCATGGTATTATCCCATGAATGATATCATCAGTGATGTGATCAGTCATGTCAAATGAGATGTTATCAGTGATGTCATCAGTGATGTCATTTGAGATGTCATCAGTGATGTCATCAGTGATGTCACTAACCATGTCATGAATGATGTAATATGTGACATCATCAGCAGTGGATTGCGGGTGCGCGATATATAGTTAGCGCTTATAACTATATATGGAATTTCAATGGTTTTGTGTGAGTAAAATAAGGTTTTGTAAATGCAAATCCCTAACTATATATGGCCTAAAACCAATGGTTTTTTCATTGAATTTTCAAGGTTTTGTAAATGCAAATTCCTAACTATATATGGAGTATAACCTATGGTTTTTTCTGTGAATTTCAATGGTTTTTTATTAGCAAACATCAAAAGCTGTCAAATGTCAAGTACGTGATAGGTAAAAACGTTTTCGTGTTTATGCACGCTGATGTGCTTTGAACGCTGCCCCCCCCTCCCCTCTTTTCTCTTAGTAGTACTCTCTCCTTGCAGATAGTGAAGGGTAGTTAACGCAGACCTTTACCCCTGTTGTAATCCGTCGTACCTGCTTGTCTCTCCATTTGATTGATTATTATCCAAGCATTTACTGTTTTACAATTGGTTCTCTTTGGATCATTCTCTATTTACAAACAAGCACAAAGTCGCAATACTCTGTTTAGTCTTTGCAGATAGTGAAAAATCGTGCAAAAAAAATAAAAGTAATCGAGCAAAATCAGTAGACCACTAATTCGATCTCTTTTTAACCTCGGTAAAATACAAACATTAGGAATAACCCTTCATGAGAAATACGAAAATAGTGAAATGAATTGAGCTCCACACCATGAGGGCTGCAAAACAGCTCGACTCCGCCACCCACACCGCCCAAAATAACGGCAAACCCTATGCAAATATTATAAATATACACAACACACCACCAAAGAAACAGAATAAAACATTTTATTAAATAACTATTTACATAACTATTTTATACTTTTTATTGCCCGATCCGGCTAGCTCAATCGATCGAGCATGAAAGTCATGCACTGATAACAAGCGTTGAGAGTTTGTAGAATGATGGCTTCAGATTTTCCACATACAGTGTAGTGGCGCGAACTGGCAGGGGGCGTTTGGATTCTACCCCTTCTCCAAATAAGATTTTCATACGTGAATGTTCGTTCATGCTTTTTGTCCCTGAGTTGCTTCCATGTCACTGCCTTACATAAATGGCATAAGTCCTGGTTATTGAGTGCCATACTTCAGAGTTCTAAGCAGTTCTTGTAACACTGTTTAAACCTTATTTGCACCTGCTGCAGCTTCACTATTCAAAGTAGTGGGGTCCATTTGTGGACCTGACTGCATTGGAAAACAATGTGATACGGTGCCTCCCTAAACCGCTTGACGGAGGCTCCCGAGGAGCGGTGAGATGGCGCGGACTGAGAGGGGGCGCTTGGCTCCTGCCCCCTCCCCAAGTCGTGTTGCCCTGGTGAGGCCTGAGATCGCCCCCGGCATAGGTGGCCGGCTCCCGGGGTCCGGCGGAATTTTTTCCCTTTTGAAGAATCTTTCATTCTGGACCTTGTCCCACAATCCGTTTCACCTGAAGACACGCTGTCGTAGGGCGCCCCTTTACCGTTTTAGTTGCCATTCCGCCCGCTTTTGGTACTCTGTGCCTCTTCCGCCATTCAGCTGTTTACCGCTCGCTCTTGCGACTACAACGTCTCGCTCACCATGTAGTTGAGTTGCTCCCGCTCTTAAGATTTGACCGAACTTTTTGGACTGCTGAAAGCGGTGGAATTCCGACCGCTGGTTGGTGGAGACATTTTGACTATATTCTGCACCTGCATTGTCGCGTAATGCGTCATATGACGCGACGCGTTAGCGCACCCGGATGTGCTCCGGTGCGCAAGGCGCAGCTTCCCGGAAACGATCCAGAGCGCGCCGCGCAGCGCGTAACGTAAGCATAACAGGTCATGTGACTTGTTAATAAAACTTTTCATTGGTTCATTTTACTTTTCTTTTCCTAATTATGTAAGACTAGGTCATGTGACCTAAAAATAACACTTTTCATTGGATTAAAACTTTTTTTTTCCCAAACGATGAAAGCCCCACCTTGTTTCTGGATGTTTCAGACTGAAGCTGGCGTCACCATGAGAGCACCACCATCTCGTAGCTCCGTCGTGGCCATTCCGCAAGCAATCATGGCAGCCGCTCCCCACCGGAAGCCTGCGGGAGTCGAGGGCGCCCAAGACTTTTGTACAATCTTCAAGGCTGAGGGGACGCTTTCGAGAATGGAACCCAAGCCCTGGCAGACAAGCGTCCGAGTTCCAAGGTGTCCCAGGGCCATTTTACTGGACCAGGCCCAAATCCGAAGAGCCGGCCGCCATTTTAAGAGTCCTGTGGAAGCCGCCTACCGCTGCACCGCAAGAGTGGGAGCAACTCAACTACATGGTGAGCGAGACGCTGTAGCCGTAAGAGCGGGCGGTAAACAGCTGAATGGCGGATGAGGCACAGTGTAGCAAAAGCGGGCGGAATGGCGACTGAAACGATAAAGGGGCGCCCCACTACAGCAGACAAGCCTCCGCCATGTGCTTCAAAACTGCATATGTATCTCGTGATATCAAAGTTGGGCAACCAGTACAGAACAAGCAGTTACGAGTCCCATTTACACCGGCGCCATTTTGGGCGCGGCCGGGCAGGTCCAGGATCTACTGAAACATAAAAAATGAGGCTGACGTCTCTGAAGCAGTTCACGAACAGCAGGACATAGCAAATAAACATGAACTCTCTAAAGCTGTTAACTCACTGCAGAACAAAACAAGTGAACCTGAAACCTCTGGAATAATTGTCGCTCAAAAGAACAACACACAAAACTCTGTAGAGCCTGAAGAAAAAAAAACAGAAGGGCACTGTAGTTTCAGACACACTTAACACTAATGATGAAACAAAGATATCGTCTGTTTATAAAGCAGTTATCATCTTGACAGAATTGACAAAGAAGTGTACAGACACCAATGCATCAGCATTCTCGGAGATAACATCTTAAGGAACAAAGAAACACCTGTTCACTCTTGACACCCCAGGTGCTGTGTATATTGCACTATAGTGCTGCATCGACAAAACGGGCAACCCTATTGATGTGGATTTTTCATTATTGATTATTGTAAAGAAATGGCGACTCCCCCCTTTAGCAGATTAGCTAAATGTTTGCGTAATTTAGGCATAAAAGTTATATTATTGTTGTTGTTGTTGTTATCGTTATAGTTCTGGTTAATTTCAAAAAATGGTTAAATATATTTACAGTTTTTGTTGCGTTCGTTATAAAAAATCGGGTGAATGGGGCCTTGAATCGGGTTATTGTCATGTGTGGGCTTTGCAAGTGTACTGCTACAAGATCGGACATTTCAAACTCAAATGCACGTTCTTTTTCTTACCTTTCCGAAGCATGGAGCGCAATAGCAGGCAGAGAAAGGGTGATGCACGTGTTGAACACTGCCTGGCCTGCAAATTGCTGCCAGTGCCCCCCCGCCCGCTCCTGAAAGAGGACACACACACACCGCCGCCCCGAGTACTTCACAAATCTTTAAAAGACCATGCGCTTGTTCAATGGGAAGTGGATAACATGGCTAAGAGCATTTGCTGACTAATGCATGAATATCGCTGACTTTTCAGCGATATTCATGCATTGCGGCCGTTTTTTATCGCATTTGCGATAAACCTTGCTAATAGCAAGGTTTATGTGCGATAAAATTCGCCGAAGTGCGGCGATAATTATTGTCTCTAAACAAGTTAGAGACAAAAATTACCGCTAGTTGTTGGAAATATGCCCCCGGGTTTTTCCTTGCAGGAATCGGGAAACGAAAGACTAGCACTGAAATCAGTAGTCTCACACCTGAATCGGGAGGGTTGGCATGTCTGGATACTCTACAGCTGGAGCCATACACTACATCCGCAGGGCTAGGTGATAGCCTAGGTCCGGCCTGGACAATCGGACACAGAGGAAGAGAAGTGTCAGAGGGTGCGGTAGTGAATAGGGTGAAAGGGAGGTGTCGAACGGGCACAGGGTGTGATTCTCAGAGAAGAGCAGCGCAGATGGGGGAAGTATATGGCCCATGCATGAGAGAGAGAGCGGGGGTGACCATTGCGTGGGGGAGATGCGTGCGAGGGTGGGGAGCCATGCTGAGAATCGACGGCGCGCAGAGAGTGGCCCTGGTCAAGGCATCTAAAATGGCTGCTGTGCACGACAAAATTGTGGCATTGGACAAAAACGCAAGATGGCGCAGACAATGTTTATCAATAAGGATTCATTTATAACAAAATATTTACTCGCAGTGACAAAATGGTGTTCAACACTTCCTGATTTCCATCGAATCGAACGTTAACAAACGTCACGCAGCAAAAAAAAAAAAAGCTCACGCACAGAGCGGTTTTTAGCCATGTTATCCAATGGAAGGTGGATAACATGGCTAAGAGCATTTGCTGGATAATGCATGAATATCGCTGACTTTTCAGCGATATTCATGCATTGTGGCCGATGTGCGGCGATAATTTTTGTCTCTAAACAATTAAAACGAAGCACAAAACGGCGAATTCCCGTTTCGCTACCAGTTTGCGGCCCAGTTCGCGGCCCGTGAAGCGCTTCTACCGTGAAAAATAAAAAATTTTTTATTTTCCCCACAGGACCCTTTAATAACCCCAACAACATTCCTAGGGGTCAAGAGGGGTATACCTTGCCCCCTTTCAATAAATTCCCCCTTCGTTTTTCACCTCTTCTTCTCTCTCGATCCTACCGAGAGATAAGATGGCGGCCGCTCCGGACTATTTAGAATGTTGACAGACACCGGAGAGCCAATCAGCTTTCTGTTATCCAATGGAAGGTGGATAACATGGCTAAGAGCATTTGCTGGATAATGCATGAATATCGCTGACTTTTCAGCGATATTCATGCATTGTGGCCGATGTGCGGCGATAATTTTTGTCTCTAAACAATTAAAACGAAGCACAAAATGGCGAATTCCCGTTTCGCTACCAGTTTGCGGCCCAGTTCGCGGCCCGTGAAGCGCTTCTACCGTGAAAAATATATTTTTTTTTATTTTCCCCACGGGACCCTTTAATAACCCCAACAACATTCCTAGGGGGTCAAGAGGGGTATACCTTGCCCCCTTTCAATAAATTCCCCCTTCGTTTTTCACCTCTTCTTCTCTCTCGATCCTACCGAGAGATAAGATGGCGGCCGCTCCGGACTATTTAGAATGTTGACAGACACCGGAGAGCCAATCAGCTTTCTGTTATCCAATGGAAGGTGGATAACATGGCTAAGAGCATTTGCTGGATAATGCATGAATATCGCTGACTTTTCAACGATATTCATGCATTGTGGCCGATGTGCGGCGATAATTTTTGTCTCTAAACAATTAAAACGAAGTACAAAATGGCGAATTCCCGTTTCGCTACCAGTTTGCGGCCCAGTTCGCGGCCCGGGAAACGCTTCTACCGTGAAAAATCTTTTTTTTTTTATTTTCCCCACGGGACCCTTTAATAACCCCAACAACAATCCTAGGGGGTCAAGAGGGGTATACCTTGCACCCTTTCAATAAATTCCCCCTTCGTTTTTCACCTCTTCTCTCTCGATCCTACCGAGAGATAAGATGGCGGCCGCTCCGGACTGTTTAGAATGTTGACAGACACCGGAGAGCCAATCAGCTTTCTGCGCGCAAAGTTCCGTTTCGCGAAAAGTAAGCGAACCGGATCGCTGCCCAGAGCGCTGTTACAGATATATATCTTGGTTTGAACGTTAATTTCTCAAAAACTACTGGAGCACATATATTGAGACCTAGCAAAGGCACATCGGGCTAACAGTCCCTACAATTTTGCCAAGTTTCGTGCAAATCCATTCAGCCGTTCGAGCTAAAAGTGAGTCCAACCGCCCTATGGAAAAATGAATGGGAAAAACGCGTTTTGGGACCCCCCTTTTTTCTCAGCCCCCCCTTGACGAAACTCTACCAAATTTTCAGGGGCTGCTCAAAAACAAAATGTGCCATTTTCCTGAAAATTTCAGCCGATTCCGTCCTCAAACGCCAAAGTTATTAGACATAGAATTTTCAGAAATCCCATAGGGAATTAATCCTAACTATATATACCTACTGGCTATTGCCAGTAGGTAATATATATATATATATACACCAAGGTGTATTGTATGTATATATATATATATATATATATATATATATATATATATATATATATATATATATATATATATATATATACACATATATACATATATATATATATATATATATATATATATATATATATATACATATATATATATATATATATATATATATATATATATATATATATATATGCCAAGGTGTATTGAAGTATGAGTGGGTGTATGAGTGTCTGAAGCTCTATTATGCAAACCATCAAATAATATCACCACTTAGAGTAAGCTGAATACCAAGGGCCTCATTTATGAAGGCCTTGCGCCACTAGTACTTCACTTTTTCCCATTTTAAAAGTGACGCACCGGCGGCGCAAGATCTTCATAAATAAGGCCCCAAGTACTATAGAGCAGTCGAGGACTTTTAAGTACAATTAAGCATTTATGATTATCGTAACACGAGAAAATGTCAGAGGAAGCCTGGACACTATGCTAATTGCACAATAGAGCTTAGAAACTCATATTAGAATGAATGGCTTTTTAATCTGGAACTGCTTGGGGCTCAATGAGTGTTAGCCAACATCATATGTAATGGAGAAGTCGAGGTAATTGATGTAGTGATTATTTGACGTTATGTATGTATCCATGTATGTATAGATGTGTGTTCTTATATAGCGCTCGATTTTACCCTTGGGCATCTCAGCACTTGCCTTGGGAACCTGTCCTGGTTTTTCCCTGTGAGATGACCCGTGCTGGGCATCCCCAAGGTGAAAGCCAGGCATCGCGCCGCAGGGGGCCGTTGTGGAGATTAACCTCTTGGATGCTAATGACAAGGGTAACTCGTCATGCACTTCCCATTCATTTCAATGGAAATTAAAGGAGACAAATGATGTTGCCTTAGCACTAAAGGGGTTAAGCAAGCTTGTTGCCCAGAGCTGCATAGTGTGAACTCGTGCTTAGAGTGGGCACCGAAGCGAGAATTATCGAGTCCGTGGACAATTGGGTTCAGGACCCTGCCGCGTCGGGAATCGAACCGTGGTCCCGGGTCTGACCTCAGCTTCAGGGTATGCCTCCTCTAACCAGTGAGCCACACTTCTCCACAGCCACACTTCTCCACATGTGACGATGTCTGATCTCTGATGGTGTATTTGATTTTCAGACACAGACTGACACTTGCAGTCTGGAAAGTGAGACGCGACCAATTGGTGCAGGTCCTTTTCATGAGAGTGGTTGCTGGTTTGCCGGTTACAAGCAACTACTAGGTAAATGGAATGTTGGGAGAAAGGGGAGGAGTATTCCAGTATGTATTGAGTCGATTCATGATTGGTACGTTCCTTCCACTTTTATTTTTATCAATAGCCACAGATTGAGTGTGAACATTGGACTGAGGTGAAGATTGACTCTCCAACAGCCCTGCCGAAGTTGCCAGGAAAGTATGGCAACAAAACATGTTGGCCTTTTGTAGTTAAAAGTGTCCAGTGACATGCCTGCTTTTTAAACTGAGGATGCTCACAACAACTAATAAAGGATGTGCTGTATGTGAGTGGTACCTCAATTTTAATTTGAGAATAGCTTTCTCATTGCACAGTCGGGGTTAAGATAACACTGGGAAAGCTACAGATTTACAGTGTTGTCTGTCACACACTTGTTTGTTGTTTGACTTTCCACCTCTAAACAGTTCTTCGCACTTTAGGTTTTTTCTTTATTTGTTGTTGTGGCTAGAAATCTATCAATGATGATAATGTGGGCACACTGGTGAGTACCTGAGGTGCTTTCTAGCCTTTTAACATATTTTTCGAAGTTCCTTTCATATTCTGAGTTATGCATACACATTAATTTCTAGAAGGATGGATATGTATTGAATGTGGCTATTGATTAATTATTTTAAAAGCTGAGCAGTAATGACTAATCAGTTCATGGATGGTTAACCCGAACTGTACTGGAAAGGGTTTTTGAAAAAACATTAATGACCCCCAGGAGTCTTTGAAATAGTAAGCTTTACTGCCTTAGGGTTCAAACCAAATTTGGTTTATAATCGATTGAGTGCGGGCGGTCTGAGTCCCTTTATTCCCCCTATTGCTTCCATTGTGAATATGGCCTGACAAACCGACCGGGAGGAATATTACAAATACGCATATGTTGGGTTTATATTGTGTGTTCTTATTGTATATCTTTTTATATAAATGTATACTCGTTTTTATGAAACTCACGTGGAGTTCATTTGTGGTGTCATCATTGGGTTGCTGTGAGCGTGGTTGCAAATACTTTATACATTTGCCTTGAAGATAAGCCTGGCTGCTCATGCCAAGCTACCATGGGGGTGAATGGGGGCTATCTGAGAAGGTGTCCTTCCTTTCCCTGACGTGGAATCGCGAGTCCCTATTTGGTCTAAGGTACCTACCTCAGCCAACCAGGGATTTCAGAACTAACAACAACCAAATTACAAAACTAGACCCTACTAAAATAACCAAAGCATTGCTTCCAAAGTGTAATCACTTAAGCATGAATCACTCTTGGATTTTGCTGAATACTACAAGCAATTATTATTCCATTTTCTGTTTTCCCTATCAGTCCTTTTAGATTGACTCAAACATCGCTGCCACTATAGATGATTCGCCTGTAGAGCTGATATGTTGGATTACACATGCATTATTCTGACTATCAAGATGCAGAGAGCTTCCTCCACACAAAGAACACTGGTGACTTAATACTGTCGTAAATGATGGGAAG
Source organism: Lissotriton vulgaris (assembly GCF_964263255.1). Taxonomy (NCBI): domain Eukaryota; kingdom Metazoa; phylum Chordata; class Amphibia; order Caudata; family Salamandridae; genus Lissotriton; species Lissotriton vulgaris. The sequence goes on along the minus strand of NC_141693.1, from coordinate 532,316,860 downwards.
AATATCAAAATAATAAAAATATTTACACTATATTAGGAAGATAGATATTTCAGTGGGATGCTCTGAAAGCAACATCTTGTGACATTATCATCAATTCTACTGCTAGGGATAAAAAAATTAGGAAGTTTACATAAAATAAAATGAACAACTTAGAACAGGCATATGTATATTGCCAGAAAAACAGCCCGTGCCTATACAAGGTGATCAAAACATTAAAATACAACTATAACAAAATCCTTATTAAGGAAAGAGGCTTATTGGTGGACGAAGAAAAAAATTGAGGGGCATATTACCAACAACTAGCGATAATTATCGCTATGTTGGTTTAGCGGCGATATTTTTATCGCCCAGCTGCGGCGATTTTTATCGCTTAGGAACCTTGCTATTATCAAGGTTTATCTCCTAAGCGATAAAAATCAGCTGAAATGCATGAATATTGCTGAAAAGTCAGCGATATTCATGCATTACCGAGCTAATGCTCTTAGCCATGTTATCCATCTACCATTGGATAACATGGCTAAGAACTGCTCAGGGGCAGGTGTTAGCTTTTGGAGATATTCGCGCTTAGCGCGAATATCTCCAAAAGTTGGTAATAGGAGATAGCGATGTTAGCGACTGTTTCCAGTCGCTAACATCTTGGCACGCCCACTTTGCATGTCATTAGTGATAAATATCACTGACATGCAAAGCGGGGCCCAAGATGGTCGCTATCTCCTACTAGCTGTCGCTAACTGGTGTTAGCGACAGCTAGGTAATAGGGAGATAATTTTATCTCTGCTTTCTTGGCTTTTAAAGCCAAAAAAGCAGAGATAAACCCCCTTGATAATATGCCCCAGTGTTCTATGGAAATTTAATAGATCCAGTAGATTCCTGGTGAATTACCTAAAGGAAAAAGCCAGATCTCTAATTGATGCATTCTGAAATAAAGAATGCTCGATTTCCAATAACAACAAAATACATGTGAATAACCGAAAAAGTATTTTGGCAGCTAATGACAATCCCAAAATTGAAGGTAAGGATTCATCTAGTAATCATTTCCTTTCAAGACCTAACCGTCTATCTCTTTACAAAACAGTTGGATAGTTCAATTCCATACTAATGAAGAAAGAGATCATTGAGACAACATGATTTCCTTCCTTCTTGTAATCCCCTGGGCTTGCATGGTATTCCCAATCTATTCTATGAAATACTTTAAAAGTAATTAACCCCAGATTGCTTTTCTTATTTAAGAACATTATTGAAAAAGGCTCAGCTATGGGGACTTTTATAGAACCTTGCATTGTCCTTGTCCCAAAGATGAGAAAGCATTTGCTTTCCCCTGCCAGTTATCACCCTATCTTTTATTAAATCAGAGTCTATAAAAGACAGGCCTATCAACTTGGTTTGTCTGCAATCATAAGAGTGGCTTTTCCACTTTGGGATCAAATGGGTAGCAGAATGGGCCTCATATCCTTTCCTGTACCATTCTTTCCATTTCTGTGTAATCCCATGTTTGCCCTAGGGTTGGCCAGTGAAATTTTAAACGCATGGTGATTATCCTGATGTTCAAAGTAGGGAATCTTATTCCATAGAGGGGTCATTAAGCCCTTTGAAGACATAAGCTACAAGAGCCAGAGTGATATAGATTTACTAGTGGGCCACTTGCTCCTCCATTCAGACATATTGACATCAGCTATGTGGCCACTTACTCTATTTGAAAAACTCCTTGCAAAGGTGTCTCATGAACAGCATCTTTCTAAGATGTATGAAAATCTTACGGAGGCATGAATGTGGGGAAAGCCAGATTCTAGGCCAATTAGTGAAGAAGAACTCAGAGTGGATATTAGAGAAGACTGATGTGACATCATAACTTGGAGTTCTAAGAAGGGGTTATCATCTGTTGATGGCTTAGACGAATGTAGCTAGACTGTCTACTTATGTCATCTCTCATGACATACCTAAATGCAATGGATGAAAATAGATATAAGTGCTACATAGATTCTGGGGGTATAAGGCATGATAAAGCATATATTATGAAGCTGTGATAAACTGAAGGATTTCTGGGTGCAAAGTCCTAAGGGCCATTGAGGAATCATTGCAGATACACACCACTGGTTATACTGGGAGTATATTTCTCAGGTGGCTTCATGATGACAGTACCTGGATGTCTAGTAAGAGGATAACAGCGCTGCAGAATATTATTCTCTAAATGGTCAAACTATAGAATTGGGGCATAGCTCTCATTCCACATCTCCCAAAAAGATTATTGCAAAAATTATTGAACCATGAACTCAGAGTTTAAGACTAATGCCTGACAGTTTGTCAGATCTACTTACCAGACAGCTCCAATTCTTTGTTTCCATCATTGAGACAAGTTTTATAAAGGTTAGGTTGTCAAACAATAATACAACATGGTTGGTATATATTCTCAGTCAAGCTAATAGAATACCTACATTTGCAGCTGTGATCTTGATGCTCCTAAGCCACCTCTGGGTAATATTAAACTCAATCATATTAGGTCAGATTTCTTTCTCCTGAAAATAGGTATGCTAGGCAGGGATGTTCTTTAGCGCCAATAGTATTCCTAATTGCTCTGGAACCCCTTTCAACAGCCCTGAGATTTAATAATAGTGTTAGAAACAAATAGAATGACACACACCTGGATGTTTACACAGACCATCTCATTTTATGTGTCTCAAGGTTGACACCTCTCACACATAAACATTAGAGCCCATTTCTGACTATTCCAAGGTCTCAGAATCATGCAGGAATATGTTAAATCTGAAATGGATTATTTAACTTTAATTGTACAAAGGGTATGATAAAAAAGAAAAATCCCTAAATGGCAATCTGGCCTTGGCCCTCTTACGTATCTCTGGTTGTTTTTCCCTAATAGCATGGCTGAAACAATTGAGCTGAACATGGTACAAAGGGATTCAGATATTATCACAACATGCCCCCAAGGTTCTAATGTGGTGGAGCAGGATTAAAGCTGTGAAAATGATTATAACATCAATCCTAAATTACACTGGCCATGCTTCCAATGAGACTGCTAGCTACCTTCTTTAATGTGGTTACTAGAAATGGGGGTCTCTAGTTTGCAATGTTTTCCACCTGTGTCCAAATAGGGACCGTTCCTTCTAGTCAGGTTGAGGGGAAGGCACGACTGAAATAACCCCTGCTCACCACCTTGGTAGCTTGGCACGAGCAGTCAGGTTTATCTCGGAGGCAGTGTGTGAAGCGTTTGCATATAACATACAGTAAAATAGTCAAAACACTACTATAGGACACCACACTAGTTTTAGAAAAATAACCAATATTTATGTGTGCAAACTGGACCAAAACAATAAAAGACAACATACAGTAATCAAAAATATGCACTTTGCAAGAATAACTTTCAAATGCAGTTCCTTGTAACCGGTAGCTCTGTCCGTGTCTACTGCGGCGCTGAAAACAACAGAATCCAACAGTTCCGGCCAACCGCGTTGGTGTGGACCTGCGTTAGTGACAGCAGGCTCGTAAACAGTACCTTTGGTTTCGGTGGACCGCATCAGTGCGGGCCAGTCGTAGCAACCATCGCGATTGTGATGTGTAGCATAATGGTGCTGCGTGCGGTGCCCTCAAGTCGCTGTTCAGGCAACAGCTTGGTGACGATCGTCCAGCGGCGTCGGTGAGACCAGGGCTGCGGAGCGGAGTGAGGGGGTGCTGGTTGCGGTGCTGACAGGTCACGGTGCAAGTAGCAGTGCTGGTTGATGAGAGCTAGTGTTGGTTGGCCCAGACTGCAGTGGAGGAGGGGGCGGTGCGTCATGTGACTTATGAGCGGTGCCCCTAAACCACAATGCAGTCATGGGTGTAGGGGTCAGCATGCAGCAACAATGTTGGTGAGACCTGGGCGGAGGAGTGAAGTGAGGTGGGGCGAAGTGCAGTGCCCACAGGTCGCTGTGTATGCATCAGCTTGGTGGTGGCGGCAGTCATCGTCGTCGGGTGAGACCAGGGTAGTGCTGCAAAGTGCAGCGGTGCCTTCTGTAGTGCCTTCAGGACACGGAGCCGACAGCGGTGTCAGTTCCAGTGTTGGCTGTTTTCCCCCTCTGTGCCAACAGAAACCCAGGGTTCCAAAGGCAGTACCCAGAGATAAGTGAAGTCTTTGCTGTAGCTGAGAACAGGATGCAAGCTCTATTTCAAGCCTTTGGAGATACTCAGCGACAAATGAAGAAAGATCCGTCCAGTCCTTTCACTGCCCAAGGCAGAGGCAGCAACTGCATGCCAACCCAGCAAAGCACCAACACAGCAAAGGGGCAGTACTCCCCCTGGCAGCTCTTCCAGCTCTTCTTCTCCCCAGGGTATTTGATCCAAGCAAGTTCTAAAGTTCTGGGTTCTGAGCCCCAATATTTATACTCAATTTCTCTTTGTTGTCTTGGGCAGAAGGTGTCTGTGCTCAGTCCAAACCAGTTTTGTTCTCTCTGGTCCAGCTTCCTGGCAGGAGATGGAGACAATTGTCCAATGCAGACCAGACCCATTCAGGTGCAAGTAAATCTCCTTCCATTGCTCTAAATGCATGTTTATGTTATGTTATGTTAAATTAATTTATTGAGCGCGCTAACACCATTAGGTTTCTTGGCGCTGTACAGAGGGAGCAGGGAGGAGAGACAGAAAATAATCTAACTGAGGATGACAACTAGTGGTAGGCTACAGTAAACAGGTGCGTTTTGAGAAAAGATGCATCCCAGGTCTATTCAGCCCAGCCCTGACTCGTCCAAGACAGGCAGGACACACCTTGACCCCCCAGTGGCTGTCTAAAGAGAATGCACATCCCCAGTCTCTGTCACTCCAAAGCCAGACAGTCAATCCAAAACCCAGCAGAGACACACAGGATGGCTAAGCAAGAAGATACCTACTTTCTAAAAGTGGTATTTTCAAACACAGAACATAAAAATCATCTTTACTAAAATATGCTTTTCTATATTCCGAGTTCAGGCATACTAAACTCCATTTCCCAATCTTGCCCCAGTGGTAAGATATACTCAGAAAAGGTTTACAAAGTATTCCCCATTCTATCCTTTGGAACAGATAGCCTTTCAATAATGAAAAACGAAATATACTGTATTTCAATATCAGGTCATGTCATTGCACACCAGTACATGTCCTATCTTTTAAATACACAAATCCCTGCCCACAGGGGTGCCTTGGGCCTACCTAAAGGGTGACTCACATGTAATAAAAGGGAAGGTTAGGGCTTGGCAAGTGGGTGTACTTGCCAAGTCAACATAGCAGTTACAAGTACTTGCAGACACTGCAGTGGCAGGTCTGAGAACCCTTTGATATGCTGCTTGTGTGGGTGGCACAATCAGTTCTGCAGGCCCACTAGCAGCATTTGATTTACAGGCCCTGGCACTCTCAGTGCACTTTACTAGGGACTTACCAGTAAATCAAATATGCCAATCATGGAAACATCAAACCATAATACAATTTACAATAGGAGCACTTGCACTTTAACACTGAATAGCAGTGAGAAGGTGCACAGAGACACTAAACCAGCAAAAACAGAGCCAAACCCGGGAGGTCAGATAGCAAAAAGACATGGGAAACACACCAAAAGATGCCAGGTCTATCAGCAGTCTATCATCTTATTAATATATTTATTTGGACAAATGAAAAAACTAGGATGGTCTATGAAACTTGGGAAAAATGGCTAATCCCCCAAATAGCAAATGTAAAATTCCAGTAAGGCCATAGTAGAAAAATACAATCATTTGCATGAAAGAGAAATGTCACTTGTGGTTTGCAGAATGTATTGTGCTATCCACGCTGCTTAAAAGGAAAACATGGATTCAAGTTGAAATAGGTAGCCTAATTGCTGCTGCATTTAAACCTGCAGGTGAACCTGTCAAAATAACTCCTTTTGTCAGGAAGGAACCCAACTTTTAAATATTAAAAATGTCATGTCTGAATAGAACTTGTAGCCTACAAGGTAAAGTGCCTAGTATTTATAATTGTAACATGTAAGAATTTGATGTTGGCATCCTCCATCAGTGGCTACCCCCCAAAAGCTGTTTTCACTGCAGCTGATCCTATGTTAAAACAAAAGTTCAAATAAAGGATAGGATAAATAAAGAAGTAATTCAACCACTCTCTTTAATTTATATTCATCCAACTCAGTGGTGACATTGTATTCTTGATAAATATACAGGGAAAATAACTTTTAAAATATTTTACTTTTCTGGTTTGAAGCTCCAACAGGCTAATTAGCGTTAGCCTGCCATTAGCTGCCCATAACAGTACTTTGCCCATAATGAGTTATGAACACTACTCCCAGATCCAAAACAATGGCTGAGGCATGTTAGCAAGAAGACTGGGTGTGAGGTAAGTGACTCCTCATAGCTCTGGAAGGTAATTGGGCAGTTTTTTAGAACCTATTTGCTTGAACAGAACTAGCGTGATGCCTGGCCATTCATATTTAGGTTTAAAGGAAGGGAAGAAAGTCATTTGATCCCAGAGTAGAGTGAGAAGCAGGTCTCAGAACCAGGTTTGTATAATTAAGGCGGTGAGGATTGCTCATCTACCTAGACCGATTCATGGCAAGGACACTTGCCAACTTTAAGTGCCTTATTTAACACTTGTAACCTTTACCTGCGTCACAAGGAGGGTGTAACTGACATTTGGGATTTGTGTATTCCTTCTAGACAGCCACCCACAATGGGGAGATTAGGTGTTCCTGGATGGGCCATCACTGGCATGATGGGAGGGAGGAGCTGGGCACAGCCAGGCATATAATTGTATAGTCTGTGCCTCCACACAAAGGGCTGCATACGTAGTTAGTCTTGAACCAGGACAAGGAAGGCTGGATGCCTGGGGACAGCAAAGTGAAACCTCTAGAAGCTTCTCACCTACTTCAGAGGTCCAACTGGGTATAAATACTGGACCTCTGATACCACCTTTTCATTACACTTTTGGACCTGCCATCTGTGAGTCTACCTGGGCAAGTGGTGCAACCCCAGTCCTGGAATCTTGGGAGTGGGCTTACGGTATTCCAGCCTCCAAGGCTCCAACAGACCGATGCATCCCCTCTGCTTAATGGAACCATTCCGAGAACAACCAAAACATCTCTGCTACTGCATGTATCAAAACCACTGCAAAAAATCTCATCTAACTCCGGCACTGCATAGGAACTGCTGCTGCTTGATACAGCGTCAGCGTCGGTCCTTGCATCCCTCATCAACTGCAGCCTCGATGATGACGACAAACTCTACATCACAGCCTCGCAGCGCCTCTGAACTAATCATCGCCCCTACTGCGTGACGCCTCCTCAAATATGGACTTTGCGTTGCAAGCCCTTGTCAATACGTTATTCTACAATGATGCAGCAGGACCTTGCACTGCAGCTTACAGAATCTCCATACTGATGCATCGCTTCAGCTGGGTGAAGTATCTTTAACACAGAACCTTGCAATGCTCCTCAAGGCAGGATTTAAAGTACTCTGTTCAGGGGGCCTAACTGGGTCCCAGTAGCCATCTTGCATTCCATCATGGTTTGCCTGAACTTGTGACTTTGTCCCTGTCTGGCGTGACCAAATAGCCACAGTTGGCATTTTATGCCGTTTTGGAGCTACTTTTACTTAAATCATTAAATGTGAATATCTCCAGTTCTACTGATTGGATTTTTGTCATATTGGTATTGTTTAGTTTATTATAAATACTTTGCACTTTGTCTCTGTGTTAAGCCTGACTGCTCTGTGACAATCTACCCAAGGGTTGAGCCCTAACATTTTAAACATTCATACCCGCAGTTCCACTGGCTGAATTGTAACATTTTTTGTCTTTTTTATAATTAAAATGCTCTGTATTATCAGAAATTGGTTGTGGGATTTTTGTGATGTGTTTTGATGTTTTAATTGTTTTGGTACTAATTTAAGCTTGTCTGCTCTGTGCCATAACTACCAGGTTTTGAGCCCATTTTTATTTATTGAACTTGTGTGTTGCATCTAACAAGATTTCAGGCTTATTTTTTTTAGAAGGACTGACATCCTCCTTAAATAATAGTCAACTCTTACAGGTTGGCATCGCAATGTGGGTAATCTACATGGAGCTACTCACACTCTTTCTTTTGCACAACTCCAAATTAGTTATCATTTGAACAATCTCGATTTCCATTGTTCCTTAAGGTTGAAAGCTGTTGTTTCCATGTGCAAGTATTCTGACAACCAGCCAAACAAACTACAAATGCAACAGTTAATTAAGAAAAAGAGGCCCTCATTCTTTGTAATATATTGGAATGTGGAAGAAACACATACTCTACTAAAATGAGTTGGGTTAGATACATGAATATTAATTTAATATTACTGCTGATGATTCTTGTTGGAGCAAGGTCTTAGCATTTCTGTTTAGATCAAACATTTATATTACTCTGGTGCAATAAAGATTTATGCTAATTCATAGAACCAGTACCATGAATTCTCTGAAAGCTCATGATGTTATTTAATTACATTTGCTTGTAGATTTGTCCTGTCATCTGTGTACTGGATTTACATCATTCTGTTCTGTTCACCTGGAGTCAGATGTAGGATGGCAAATACCGGTTGGTAACGGCCGATTTCGGCCGTTACCGACCGGTATTTGGGTTTTAACATGTAGGTGGCCTTAATTTTACCGATTCGGGAAATTTACAGATTTGGTAAAATACCGAATCTGTAACTTTACCGAATCGGTAAATCCAGATGTAGGTGACACTTTCAACAGTGCCACAGGCCATTACTATTTGGTGGTAAATAACGAATACCTGTGTACATGCACATCTGTGCATGTACACCTGTGCCATGTGACACACATACATGCCCTTAGTTAGGGCATGTATGTGTGCCAGATGGCACACAAGCCAAAATCAGGGGTGCAACAGGGTGTGAAAGTGACACCCTGTTCCCCTTGACAATTCTGTATTTTTTACATTGATTCCAATGGGCCTCAAGGCCCATAGAAATCAATGGTAATTACCGAATCGCTAAATACCAATTCGGTAATTACCGAATCCTACCGATGCGGTAAAAAATACAGAATTTTTAGCTACATCTCATTTACCGAATCTAGAATACCGAATCAGTAAAATTTGGTATTTTAGAGTCGGTAAATGAGGATTACCTACATCGGGCCCTTAGTTTTGTACCAATGGAGTCTTACAGCTCCATTCATAATATTACAAAGAAGTGATGTAGGTCATTCTTCTCATGTGCGATATTGATGATAAACTAGTGTCTATGAAATCACCTTTTAAGATATCATCACATTTCATCAGTGCTTTTCTGTTAGAATAAATAGCAAATATACTTCTAAACACAGATATCAATACAGAAAAAACACAAATTGTTCATAATTTTGAAACTTATTAAAATGGTATTCTGATACAACCAAAAATGAAAAAGATAGTTACATATACTAGAATGAATTGCTTCATGTTAGTGAAAAACAATGGCAGTTTTGTATTTCTTCAAATAGAATTAGATCTAATAGAATCACTGTTCTTAAAAATGAGTTCCAGTTAAGGCTGTAAACATGGGGGCATATTTACAACAACGTGCGATAAATATCGCAAAGCGCGCTTAGCGCTATTTCTTTTATCGCCGGCTAAAAGTGACAATATCGCTTATAAACCAGAGATACATTTTGGGAGATAATGAAATCCTTGCTGATACACCCAGTGACCTTAACCCTACAATCTACCTCCCATTATGTAGATGGCTTAGTCAACTTTTAAGCAGGTGTTAAAATCCTGCGATTAGGGGGCTTAGCGCAATTATTCTTGTCACTAAGCGGGTCTGCTGCAGGCTTCTATTTATTTTATTTATTTATTTATAAAGTTTTACATAGCGCGAACTAGATCCCATAGGATATCAGAGCGCTTTACATTAGGAAGGGAAGGAAGGACAATAATAATGCAAGTACATCAACAGGTAGAGATAAAACAAGCATGATAACAGATTACACGACAAATGCCACAAGGAGGTTACCATTGTATAAGGGTAGCGAAGGAGGGGCATAATATGTCATAAAGAAACGTAGTAGAAAATGATGGTACAATGGGAGTAGGAACAAAATCATCGGGGAGGGGAGCCTAGCCCACTTATGGAAGGAATGTGAAGAAAAAGTCTCAGATTGTGTCCCTACGATAAATTCCTGATGCAGATGCAGTGGGGTGTGTTAGACCTGCATCATCTTCCCCACCAATGTGTCAGGGCCCCCACACTGTTTGAGGTGACATACCTGCACAACCTGGAATCTTTTGACTTCCAATTTCAACACTGTTGTTACAGATATTCTGTGTACTTCCGGTGGTGGAGAGTTCCATATCTTTGGGCAGCGCCAGCGAAGGCTCTGTGACAAGTTCTTTTTTTACTCAGGATATGTGGTTTCAGGAGGAAAGTAGAGGCTCTTACACCACAGGATAGTTTGAGCTTTTGCACCAGGTATCTGAGAGTATTGAAGTGGATGGCTTTGTGCGTCATAATGGCAATCTTTAACTGAATTTGTGCTTCATAGGGGAGCCAATTTAGTACTTTAGGACTGATGATATGTGCTCATAGCGTTTAGAGCCTGTAACCAGTCTAGCAGCAGCATTCAGAGATTCCCTTAGTGGAGCCAGGGTGCATTTGGAAAGGCCACAAAGGGTAGCGCTTCCGTAATCTAGCCTCGGTAGGACAAGCGCTTGAACCACCTTCTTGAAATCCTTCAGTGGAAGGAAAGATTTGATGCTTCCGAGTGTCCTCATCAAGTGGTTTGCACCCTTACAAATAATGCTGATATGATTTGTAATATTACGGTGCTTGACCATGGTGACTCCTAGGGATTTGGCTGAGTCTACAATGAGAGGAGTGCAGTTGAAAGCAGTAAGGTGACTCAGCCAGAGGTCCAGCTTGGGGATGTGGTTCGGAGTGGAGATGAGCAGGAATTCAGTTTTTGAGGTGTTAAGCAGGAGATGGTTCTCAGTTAACCAGTTTTGAGTAGGCGTTAGGGTAGCAGTGAGTGAGATGATGTTTTCCGGGGATGCAATTTCAAATAGAGTTGCGTGTCGTCAGCATACATGTGGAAGAGAATACCCGTGGAGTTTAGTGAGTTAGCTAATGGCTCTAGGAAAAGGTTGAAGAGGATAGGAGATAAGGCAGATCCTTGGGGGACCCCCATGAGAATTGAGGATAGCTGGGAGAGAGAGTGGTTATTCTGGACTCTTTGAGATCTGTGGTGGAGGAAGGACGAGAACCATTGTAGCACCTGATCACAAAACCCCATCCTGTTCTGCAGAATGGATAGGAGGTTCTCATGATTTACCGTGTCAAAAGCGGAGGAAATGTCAAGGAGGATCAGGAGGCAGGATATATTTTGATCGAGCATTTTTAAAATGTCATCCATAACATGGGTGAGAGCCGATTTGGTGCTATGACCCTTCCGAAAACCGGATGGTGCTGGTCTAGGAGTTGGTAGTTCTCGATGTGGGCACAAAGTTTGGATTGAATGCATTTTTCAAGGAGTTTCGCTAGGGTAGGGATGTTGGAGATAGGTCGGAAATTATTGAGATCAGTCTTGTCAGCGTTAGGTTTTTTTAGTATAGGAGATACCTGAGCTGCTTTTAGGCAGTCGGGGATCGTTCCTTGAATACTTAAATACCGCAAAGCCTTGTTGTTTTGCTCCAGAACGCCTACTTTGCATGTAATTAGCGATGGCATGCAGGGCGATAAAAAACCGAGAGCAAACTCATGGAAACTCACGCTAACAAGGCTTAGCGCGAGCTTGTTAATAGTGCGATGTAAATATCACCACTTTTCTGGCTTTTAATGCCAGAAAAGCGGCAATATGCCCCATGGATAGTACAAATAAGTTTAATTAAGCAATATTCATTTTCTATAATTCAGGTTTACCCACCTAATACAAATATAGAGAAGACCACCTGAAAATATTGTTTTCAAACAACTTTAATGATTTATTAAGTTTGAGAGAGGGATCGTGCTGGGTATTGTTTTAGTAACTTCATGATAGAGGCATTAGCTACATAACCAGATTTTCTACTGTATAAGATTAGATTATGTTTAAGAAATAATCACATATTTAGATTTCTCATTAATCTAAAAATAGAGTACCTTGAATTATATTGTTTCTCTATGAAGTCAAGGTTCTATTATTATTTTAAATAATGAAGTTGAAAGTAAACATCCTTGTGTACTCCTACCCCATTAAAGGCCCAAAGATTAAGCACAAGATATCCCTAATATAAATAATACAAATTTGTCAGGCCACTATACAAACATTAAAACATTTTGTGTAGGAATTGTATTCATGCATAACCTTAAATAAAACATAATTTCCACAAATCACTGTCAAAAAGCTTATCTTGCATCAAGAGTCATAAGCCCACACTGATTCTCTTATTGAGAAGAGCAGCTCAAACATGACATAGGAGTCTGAGGAATATCAACTCATAAGAAACCTGGTTAGTTAACATGTATTAATGTTTGAACCATACCAGTTAAACAAGTTGTAAACCTTATTATTAGTTCTTATATTACACATTAATTAGTTCTATAATTGACATTTCAATGCCATCTTTAATCACTTTGTTATATAAACAAATATAGCAAAGTGTTGCCTTCAAAATCTATTTTCAAAACGTTTAGATTAGGAAGGGAAAAATGATTATCTATTGATCTTGTAAATGACTAATGATTAGAAAACAGTTGTAAACATTTTCAGCAGTATCTTTAGAAGAAGTGATCAACACTTTAATTTGCTTTCTAATAAGATGTGTTTTGTTTTTAACATTTACATTTGAAAATAATTAGCTAATAATCAAAACATAGATCTATTTAAAACCCAAATAAACCCTCTTGTATCATTAGCTGTATCAGAAACTAATTGTTTATTAAGGGCCTTTTTACGAGTTTGGTGGTCCGACTGCCATAGAACCTCTTGCAACCCCTGCAGCAGCCCATGGCACTGACGGTCTAAAGACTGCTATATTACAAGTTGACCACAAGGCCGGTGGTGTAGAGGAGGGGATCTTGCCACAGTGGTGAGTACTTTTCCCACATATATCAATACGTGTGTGTGCATTTTGGCTACAGATGTGTTGGATGCACACATGTGCATGATATATGTGATAAAATATCATATACTCATTACCGGGGGTTCCGCCCATATTTAGCAGTCCTAGCAATGGTAATATGGTAGGTAAAGGACTTACCTGTAGATCGCCACAAACAGGGTCATAATCTTTGGTGTGAAGACCCTGCTGTGATTAGGGGAGTTGGAGAAAGAAATTCACGTCAGAATCTGCCTGGAAAAACAAGAAAGGGGTGACTACGCACCCCAATTCCTTAGTTGATGCCACCTTGACTGATGCGGTCAGGGCACCGTGGTTCGCTCGTGGTACAGGCACCTTGTAATACAGATGGCGGTGTTGTATTCCTATCTAGGACCCTAAATCGATATTCCTGATTCTGCCCTGGTGTGGTTATAATAAATAGTATCCTTATAAAGGCATAAGAATCAGATCCATATTTAGTAAATAGCCCATGCAGTTCAAAGCACGGCAAGGCTACTCCCATAGACTCCTAGAAAGCACAACGCGTTCTTTAAGTAAACAAAGCCTCCAGCAGCCCGCACAACGCGTTCTTTAAACAAACCAAGCCTCCAGCAGACTGGGAATTCCCGCTGCTTTTGTTTTGATTTGCACAAGAACTCCTGGAGTCCAGAAAGAACTGTTAGTTCTTAGTGACGTCTTATGTCCAACCTTAGGTCAAATCCGGCACCTTTCAGGTATAAATATACTAACGTTGCCTTAAGAAGACACACGGTGGTGTGGAGCAGAGCGGTTATCTACTTATCCGGAGCCCCGCTGATGTGAGAGCCAAAGGAAACCGCCCCTCCCCTTTTGACGCGCTGGAGAAGCTGCCTTTTCCCACGCCGAGAAAATCCAGCTCCGGGGTTCCCAAGTTGCCCTTCGGGTTGCTGGGAGATCGAGTCCTGAAACTCGAGATACAAGACCTCCTTCATTCTAGAACCAAGGTACGGAACCAATTAAAACCTTAGAGAGAATTCTTGATTCCTATACTTGGCAAAAAACCCAACTTAACTTAAAAACTGCAACTTACTTACTCCTTCCCACATATTAGGCTTAGGTCAGGTACACTGTGGTAGGCGTATCTTAGAAGTACCAGTTGAGTTTGTTAGTCAATGTTTTTATGTATGTATATATTTTATCCGTTTTAAAGTATCATATGGCTAAGAAACCATATCAATGCTTTTACAGTATTATTTCATAATACTACTTTTACTGTACGCACTTTACTTTATGATGAGTATTGCAATTATGGCAATATATTTCTCTTGCATGAGAAAGAAGACTGCTCAATAAAATAACACCTTTTTATTGAAAACGCCTGTCTCTCTATATCTCTGCACTCTGGTGAAACTAAGCATGCACGATTGACTGAGTGAAATAGCCGTCTATTGTTTTCACACGACTCTAGAGATACACTCTTTATTCTGAAGGAGCAAAGTTGTTTATGCGGTTGTCAGAAACTGAATCCCTTCTTGTCTAATCAGGGAAGTTCACTCCTCCCTGTTCATTTAAGAAAGTTTCTAGTGACCTCTGAGCTAGCTGGCAAACCTAAATTAAGTTTAACATAGTCAGTAGAGACCTAGATGACCTCAGTCCTACGTCTACACTGCTGTTTATGTTATTCCAATGCGCAGGGCCTATTGGGAAAATAGGAACTACACCACATGGTGCCCAACGTTTGGTAAGGCGATAATCTAACGCAAGACACTAGAGTAACTCAGTCGTGCTTTTCACACAGACCCCTTTTTCACGTAAAAACTCCAATAGACGTATGGAGTGGGTAAAAGGTTAATATCCGCCGGAACTTAGTAGGATGAGAATCCTATGTATTAGTTCTTGGTTTAGTCAACGTTGAAGGATACAGTGTTCCAAAATATTGTGCACCTAATCTTTGTTTCCTTGAAACTCGATCTGCAACAAAAAACTTTCAGTCAGTAAAATGGCAGAAAGTGACGAAGAGAGGGAGCAAGCTAGACTAGCAGCTCAACTCATAGCGGACGACACACTTCTCCAAAACACCGACCCGGATGCAATGCTCATCCCGGTCAATATAAGGAAAACCATAACTATAAAACTTATAGAAAATGGATTAACATCAAGAGGTGGTACAGTCGTATTTGTGGTAGAGGCACATGCGTTTCAGCAGACAGAAGTATTCTATACCTGGATAAACTTTCCAGCAGCAAATCCTGTAACACATGAGTTCTACTACTACAAAATAGCGGAAGCTCCAGAGGAATTCTCTCCTTTCGAGGAAGTTGAAATCCCACTAACATATCAAGAGCATCTGCTCTTATTTAAAGGCGCCCTAAAACATCAAAATCACATCACCAGGCATGTTCCACTAGGTGGACCAGGAGCCATGTGGCCGGTTCTAGCCAGCTACTCATCACACCCAGACATAGAAACAATGTCAAGCAAAGAACTCCTAGTTAAACTAAAAGAACTAACAAAAGCATACAGAGAATTAGTTCAATTGGCAAGGGACAGTATAAAGTACCTCCAGAAATTGAAGGAGACAGATATAACAGACCAACCATTTGAGCTTGCTAAAATCATAGAAAAATCCTATGAAGAATTAGGAAGAGATAGTTTGGGTGGGAAACCTGTAAAACCCCAACTAATTGAAAATCCTGAAAAGACCTATATTAAAAATAATCTAAATACTCCAAAAAAGAGCTGGAATGGTAATAAACAATCCACTCCCAGGGAAAAACAATTCCAGTCCAGAGGAAGGTCTCCCCAACGGAGGAATAATTCACCGGTTGGAAGAGACAAATCTCCCCAAAGGGAACCCTCTGAAAAAAGATATAATCTTAGAGATGGGGATAAAATAAGAAAACCTGACAGATATCAAGACATTGATACACGTCCCTCTCGATCCTTCTCACTCAATTCTTCTCGATCTTCCTCACAGAAATCGGAAAGAAGAGGACGGTCAGAACACAAGCAAGAGCATGTCAAGTCCAAAGACAAAGAACCTGCTCATCAAAGTAAAAAATCACAATTTCCCAGAAAGGAGGTAGCAAGTATTGAAAGTAAACATGCCGAGAATTCTGAGGACACAACTGAAAAACAGAGAGTGGGCCCAGACAATGCTAGACAGCGCAGCAGAAGTGACCATAGCTTGCAAGATTCTGATGAATCTTCTGGAGACAGTGGACACGAATGAATACATTCAGGTGGAAACGGCAGACACACAAGTTAGTGTGCCCCATAAACTATATGAAATAACATTGCGTATAGAGGGAGATAAAACTAGGAAAATAAAAGGTCTCTCTTGGGAGAATCTTTCTAAAGGCTATGACATCCTGTTAGCTGAAAAAGACTGGCCACCAGAGTTTGTCAGGGAGTGACCTCATGGCGAAGAAATGATTATGCATGCATTCTCAAATCATATCCCAATTCATAAAAAATATACATTAGCAAGAAAATGGGCAGTGGCCCAAGCACCTGCCTTATATAAAAATCATGTAGGATGGGATGAGGATTCTCCTCACCACAAAATCCAGTTAAAAAATCAACCTACAGCACAAAGACAGCACCCAGTTAAACAAGGAGCTAAAAAGCAAGTCAGGGAGATCTTAGATCAACTTGAATATCAGGGGGTGATTGTAACATGCACCTCACAAAAGGACAATCCTTTATTTCCTGTCTCCAAGCCAGATGATTCATATTGTCTAGTTTTGGACTACAGACATTTAAACTCCTGTTGCAAAACTTTTGCAGTTCAAAATTCACACAGTGCAGCACTAATGAAAAACATTGTGCGCAAGAAATATAAAACAACATTAGATATCTCTAATGGATTCTTCTGTCAAAACATTGCACCTGGAAGCAGGTATTTGACTGCTTTCTCAATAATGGAGTCGCAAAAACAATTTTGCCAACTCCCACAGGGATTCAAGAACAGCCCGGGATTATTCTCAGCCAGAGTAACAGAATTATTACAAATATATGATGATGAAGCATTATCATATGTCGATGACATCTATCTTACAGATGATGACCTGGAGACTCACTTAAAAAGAGTGAACACCATAATTCTTGGGTTCGCATCAGCGGGTTACAAATTCAACTTTGAAAAAGCCAGAATTGCTCATCTGACAGTGCTATTTTTAGGCTATGAATTATCAAGTGAAGGCAAAAGCCTGGCAGACAACTTCTTAGAGAAGTGTGCAGTACTCCAAGCACCAAAAATGCTGAGAAATTTACAATCTATACTAGGCTTCCTGAATTTCGGTAGAACATACATTCTAAATTATGCAGAGAGGGTTAAACCTCTCTATGAATTAATAAAACCTGATTTCAAACCAATACATTGGACTCAAAAACACACAGAAATGTTGAGATCCTTAAAGACAGACATGTTAACTAAAGCAAAATTGCAAACTCGCAACAACGTACGCAACCTTGTAATCCGAGTAATTCCAGGAAGATGCGGATTCTCGTACCTGACCTCTAATGAGGGAGACACGGTACCAATAGCTTACAAATCACACTTGTACACTCAAGCTGAAATGAAATTCAGCTCTACAGAAAAATTTCTGACAGCTGTTCAAACTGCTGTAGCAAAAGAAAGAGCACAAGCCCAAGGAAAAAGAATAACTGTTTATACAGCAGAATCAGCCCTTGAGGCATTAACAAGTCCACGTAATCTAAATACAGTGGCATTAGATCCAAAATGGATCCAATGGGAAAATTCTCTTGCTACAGAAAACGTGAAATACTATTTTGACCCGAAACTGAAAAAACTAGATGATCTAGAATATGAACAAGAATATCCTCTGCCAATCGAAATTCTGCCTCTCGAACAGTATACCTGCGTAATCTATATGGACAGATTCGAACAACACTACGATGTAGATAAAAAATCCTACAATGCAGCGTGCGCGTTTGTCAAAGGTCGCTGACGCTCTGGTAAATTCAGACCTATGATTATCAAAACTGAATCACTCAGAAACTGTTCAGCTGAACGAGCTGAAATAAGATCTTTGATGATGGCGCTTGAAAATGTCAATCATGAATTCCCCACACTAATAGTGTGCGATTCGCATTACTGCGTCAAGTCATGTAACGGCGACATGCAGACATGGAGCAAAAACGGTTACAAAGATGACACAAGTGCCACAATAAAGCATAAAAAACTTTGGGAACAAGTAGTTCTTTTACAGAAAGAACTACAAAAGACTCATGTGATACACGCACTGAGTCATCGGCGTGATGGCGTTCACGTTGCAGGGAATTCATTGGCTAACACAGCCACAGCGGAAGCGGTTCAACCGGCTTCCGTAGCTACTAAAAAGCGTTCAGAAAAACAAATAGATGGAGAAACCATGCTGGCGGTAAAAGCGTCATTAAAAGGCGATTATGCAGCATTACCTCTCAACTATCCACTCAATAATACATACATAATTGATGCAAACTCCGTTCCTTTTGCTCGAATCCCTAGAGTGGGGGATAGAGTAATTCCAAACACGAACCGGAGAGTTTTCTTGATTGAAGACGCACACATGAGATTGGGTCTGAGGCACCAAGATATCCTGAAATCTCAGATAGAATTACAATCAAATTACTGGTGGCCGGGAATGAGCATAGATATCTACAATTTTGCAAGAAATTATGAGGTCTGCAACAGAGATCGCAGTTGTGAACCGGACCAGACAACAGCCCAGATACCACTATTAGAGAGCATCAGGCGATCTATAGCGCAGAAATCCAGCCGGAGAAATGCGTCCCCATAATTATTAAGACTGAATTCACTTAAAAATGTAGACCCTACCGCTCGGCTGATGCCAGAACTGTTATAAAAGATTTGCGAGTCTTTATCGGCACATACACAATTGGCATGCTACATTCTGACCAGTGTCCTGCGTTTAGCTCTCGAGCTTACAAAGAGGCCATGACCAGCATGGGCATTGCATTGCGGTACTCTTCTCCCTTCCATCCTGAGGGAAATGCGGTAGTGGAAAGAAAAAAAACGTGACATAAAGCAACCTATAACGGCAAGGGTATTAGGTTCGGGTGATGAGTGGGTCAAACATTTAATAAGTGTCCAACGTAGTCTTAACAACATGCCAAGAAATACTCTAAAAGATTTCAGTCCGTATGAACTTTTGTTTGGAACTAGAATGAGAATTCAGGATTTGGATTGTCCTGCTTCAGTGGTAGAAGAAAAAACCTTTGACATCAAAGATCGTTTGGCTGTTTTACATGACTTGAATGAAACAAGAAAAAGTCTAAGTAACATAAAGTTTAAGCCAACGACCACTGAAGAACCATCTGTCCCAGCAAGACCTGTCTGGATTCCAAAGATTGGGGATCTGGTCAGAGAAAAGATCGCGGTAAAAAAGGAATTTGGGCCTTCTTACAGAAAAGCAGTACCTGTCTTAGCTGTCAGCGGAACAAGATCAGTAGTACTACCGCCACTTGCTGGTAAAAAGGAAAACAGAATTGTTTCCATCGATCTGGTGAAACCACAATCGTGTGGCCGATAATAAGTAGTAGGCCAAGTGGACTCCCAAGAAATAGCAGAAGACCAAACTTTGCTACAATCCAAGAGGTTCAAACTGAAAGACTAATCACATTCGATAATCCAACAGTAAATAAAAAAAGACTATGCAACAAAGCAATGGAACTTGTGCCTCTTGAAACCCAAATTGCAACAATTGATGAAGGTACAACAATCTACAACAATGTAGCTTCAGAATGTACAAATGTAACACAAGAAAATGCAAAGATCAATGGAAATCCGGAAGCGATCCCACCAAATGACAGAACTGCATCTGGCTATTTTATCAACTTTGAGGACTATTCAGATGATCCAAGTGACCATGGAGACAAGCCAGCAACAAGAACTCTCAAAGAGAAAATGACCGAGCTTTTTCACCAACTAAAAGAAACATATCTGATCTCACCATGGATTGAATTTTGGATTGTGTTAGGTGTACTTTTCCTCCTGCTTTGGCTCATCATGGTTTTATGTTTGGGTAGATTCATTGATGGAAAATATAGTAGAATGGACACAGCAAGTCAGAACATCAACTTGGTCCGAAAGTCTCACAGATCCTCTCACATCGAAAAAGAGAACTGTCATCAGGGAACATCACAGCCAACTCAATACCTGGGGGTATTGCTTGGGACAGAACTGACTATGATATTTATGGCCCGATTGAGCTCTTGAAGTATCCACACCAGTTCAAGATTTCCTTAAGTGACTTTGTGATACCAAGTTCCTTTTCTGATGATTGGGATTTTGAAAATATTAATAATATGATGTCAGATTTAATAATGTCAGCTAAATTTACAGAACATGATTATTTACAGGGTTCATCAAATTATGAAGAATTATACTGTTACAACCACTATGGTCATCACTATTTACATAAATCTGCACAACCTAGAAATATTTTTTCTTATAATAAATGGGAACACTGGCCACCCAACCTAAAGGAAGTTCTAAAACATTTTTCGAGAAATTTCCATACTTCTCAAGGTTTAACATCAGTGATGCAGAAACGTTTTATTTTAAAATGTTAAATAAGACAGGAATGAAAAACATGCTGACAAATACTAAACTGCTTTATTCTGAAAGGTTTTATGACAAAATGTCTACATTTGGTTTTGAATTTTGTAAAAATACTCCTTCACCATTAAGCAGAGGAGAGGGGTTAACAAAAACCTCTACAACATTTAAGGCTGGAAGAACACAAAAGTCCACCCCTGCCTTTAAGTAAGGCAGACAGGGAGTCCAAAAGACAACTCTGCCCTTGGCCAAGGCAACCTTTTGTAAGGTCCTTCCATCCCACAACAACAAAGAAATCAAAACGCCATTGGTCATTCAAACATTTCTTTTAAGAATTACTCCTACAACAAAACAGTAAAACAGCTCATCAGAACTGAATCAAGTTTAAAAAGGGAACACAAGAAAGAGGAAGAGCATGAGAGTATAGGGAAGCATTGGGTGCGATAAACATCACTGCAGTAAGATAACCTCAGGTTAGTACCATGCACTTTCTCTTGTCACACTCCACGACCAGTTGTGGCAGTCAAGGAAAGTTAATGCAAAACACTAGACAACCATAAGAGCCAACCAACATGACCAAAGCCATTACTCAAGTTTTGTGAAAAATGCTATTTAAACAGAATGTGTCACAAAGCTCAAACAGATCTTACTTGATATGAGTAAAGACCTTGATGACGTGGGTCATTTAGTTGACTCGTTGGAGTTACAAGACGAGGGCGGTCTTCATCTGGAAAATTATTGCTTTCATCTAGTCACAATTAGTGACAAATTAATCATAATGCAAGAAAAACAGGAAGAGCCTGAGAATCATTCCAGAAGATGCAACCTACACACCAGGGGAGTACTGCTTGGAAAAGAAGGGAAGGATGAAAGAATCTTTGTTTAGGGCCTTGCAGAGACACTGTTGGGTGAACATGGCCCAGTTCATGCTTAGACAGGGTCCATCGAGCAGGACCGTGCACCCAGAACACTAAGATAACACATTAAATCATGGTATGCTTCTATAATTCAACAGACAAAGATGCTATCCTGGGAGAGGCATGGAAGGGTGGCCCTATTCATTACAATGGATTTGAAGTACAAATGTTTCAAGACCTATTCACTATTTCATTAGTAAAGTGACAGCCTTTCACCCCGTCACATTGTTTCTTACTGCCAATAACATGCAGTGCTGATGGGGGCACCCTTTTCGACTCCTCCTTGTCTTACAGGGCAACATTTGGGCAATACAATCTCCTAAGGAGGCCTGCCAAGTATTGGGCCTCCCTCTTCCAGGCCTTGACACCACCATGCAACACTCTTTGCCATGGCCTTACAGTCCTGAATGTAAGGAAGCACAAAGACGAGGCAGTCATAAATCTGCCCTTGAACGAGTGCAAAAATGTAGCAACTTTTCGGGTGCACAGTCACCTAAAGAGGAAGACTGGCATTGTGTCCAACAAAAGCCTTTAAGTTTAAAAAGTATGAAGTTGAGGCAGACAACAACTACAATATGTACTGCATGGGAGAGGTAGACAATGTCCACTTCGATCCGGGAGATAAACTGCTTCTCTGTGCTGTGAGCGATACCTAGTAGTATTGTCTCTAGTATCCTTAAGATCTGATTGGGAAAATAGGCAGTGCCCTGCTGCTTTTTGCTCCTCATGTAGAAATGCTCGAAATCTGTCTTATTTCCTTGTTCTTTTGTCGCCACACTTGGCTTTAGCAATTTGTACACTTTGGGGTAAGTCAGGGGGGACCTGCTATTGACACAACACAAGTATCACCCACACCACACAGGGAATGGGAAGACGGGGGGAACCACCAATCATTTACCATTTAAATGACAACAACACACTCACTTGCTCCACTTACAATGTAAGAGGGCTTAACAACCCTGTTAAACGACGCTCGATCTTTCACTAGCTAGCTTCCATATGCAGAGACATTGGTTATATCCAGGAGATCCAGGGTTCAAATGACAAAATTGGAAAGATATAGCTTAACATACTGCCTAGCTAAGCTGAACAATATTTATTTATTTTAGAGGATTTGTATAGCGATGGCTGGACCCAGAGGCATCAGGGCACTTTATATAATAGAGCTGGTTATGGTAAGAGACAAATTACAGCATAAAAGAATAACAAAAACATCAGAGCGCTTTACAAGACTGAGATACATATGGTAAAAGAAAATTACAAAATTTACAACATTTACAACATAATTATAGGATAAACAGCAGGTAAGACAGAGAATAACAAAACGCTTGAGGTTATACGTATCATGTAAACAGATACTAGGAGAAAAGAGTTGAAATACCTATAAGATATGGAAGAGCGAGTTTAGGGCGCAGGTAGAGACCACCAATATTTATTGAGGAGGTGAATTTTGAGATCTTTTTTAAAGCTGGTGTCGGAAGGGTTGCATCGTAGGTCTTTGGGAAAGGCATTCCAGATGTAGGGGTCATTTCCAGAGAAGGAGCGGGATTGAGTGGATTTCTTTTTTAGCAGGGGTTGGACAAGGAGGAGAGCGTTAAAACTTCTTAGGGGCCGTGCGCTGCCCGCTTTGCAGAGTTTATTGGCAAGGTATGGTGGTGCATTTTGATAGAGGACTGTGTGTGTGATGCATGGGATTTTGTAGGTGGATCTGCCTTTGATGGGGAGCCATTTTGGAATTTTGAAAGCTGGGGAAATGTGGTTGAACCGTTTACAGTCGCTGATGAGCCTGGCTGCAAGGTTGAATACAGATTTGAGTGGAGCTAGGTGGATCTTGGGGATTCCGGTGAGGATGGCATTGCCGTAATCGATTCGTGAAAGGACCAGGGATTGAACCACAAATTTAAAATCTTCAGTTGGGAGAAAGGGTCTGATTTTCTTGAGATGGCGGAGAGTGAAGAGGGCTCCTTTACCCGAATTTTTGATGTGGACATTGAGGTTTAGACTGTTATCGATGGAGATACCAAGAGATTTTACTGAGTTGGACAAGGAGAGAGAGCAGTTGAGGGCATTGAGGTCGGAGATCCAAGTTTGAATGGGGAGAGGGTTGTTTTTGGGGGAGAAGAGGATGATTTCAGTTTTTTGGGGGTTGAGTTTTTAGATGATTACAGTGGAACCAAACTGGATTTTAGTGAGGGTGTTATTAAGGTGTAAGATGTCAGCGTGGGTTTTGATCTTGTAACAGAGTTGGGTGTCATTGGCATAAAGATGGTAGTTGATACCAGCTTGATTTAGAATGAGGGTGAGGGGTTCCATAAAGAGGTTAAAGAGTGAAGGTGAGAGAATAGATCCCTGGGAGACTCCTAGGTTGACCAGAGTAGGTTGAGATAGACAGTCTTGAATTTTAATTTGTTGGGTTCGATGTTGAAGATAGGAGACAAACCATTTGTGGGTAGTACCATTGAGGCCGAAGCGATCTTTGAGCACATTAAGTAGGGCAGAGTGGTTAACAGTGTCAAAAGCGGCAGAGAGATCAAGGAGGATAAGAAGACATGTCTCACCATTATCAAGGGAGTGGTGGATGTCATCAACAATGTTTAGTATGGCAGTTTCTGTGCTGCAGCCTTTTCTGAAGCCTGATTGCAAGGGGTCCAGAAGGTTGAATTTTTCGATGTGTTTGTCTAATTGGCGCAAAACATATTTTTCAAGGGCTTTAGAAAGAAGGGGGGGTTAGTGATGGGGCGGAGTTTACTTAAGTCATTAGGATCAGCATTAGCGTTTTTGATAATGGAGGAGATCTGACCAGGTTGGAGGGATCTAGGGACACTTCCCGTAGCAAGGGAGCTGTTAATGATTGAGATTTAGGATGCAACGATGATGTGCTTTAGGTCTTGGACAAGGTTAGACAGGAGGGGGTCTTTGGTATGGGAGGATGGTTTTAGTTTAGGAATAATGCTGTCGACTTGGTGCTCAGTTACAGGGAGGAAATTGTGCCAGGAGGCATTGTTTTTTGGTTGTGAGTATGGGGGATTGGGTACAAGAGGAGTAGGGGTGGGAAGGTGTGGGGGGTAGTTTAGGGAGGGAATAGGAGAAGGATTGTGTGATGAGGGGTTAGGGTGAGGTATGGTAAGGGGTGAGTATGAGGGGGGACCTAGGGGTGTCTTTAGTGTAGAGTGTGAATTAGAATAGATGACAGGAGAAAGTAGGGGGTTGGCTGGGATCTGCGTTAAGTGGAAGGAATGATCTATTTTAGCGATTCTTTCCGAGAAGAAGAGGGCAATTTCTTCACATTTAGCGGTTGAGGCCGTCGAGTTCGGCAGAGCTGAGGAGATTTGGTGCCGGATAATGTTGAACAGGTCTCTAGGCCTGTTTTAGGCCTGATCGAGTTGTATGTAGACCTAGCTGATCTGAGGAGTGTCAGGTTAGAGTGGGAGGGATGCTGTCTCCAGGTTCTTTTCATTAGTCTTAATGAGCGTCTTTCGTTGTTAAGTTCGAGGTTAAACCAAGATTTGGAAGGAATGTTTCCTAGAGTTTTAAGTTTAGGAGGGGCCAATAAGTCTAGGACATCCGTAACAGCTTTATTAAGTGATCAGTAAGCTCATTTGCGTTTTGGGAGAGAGGAGTGAGGAGCAGTTGAGCTTGTAGTTTGAACTCGAGTTCGCCAGGAGGAATACGTTTTAGATTTCTGGTCCATTTCATAGGTTTAATTTGTTTTGAGGTGAGGGGAGGCAGCGTGATGGAAATGGTGAACAGTATGAGGTGGTGGTCTGTCCAGTCAATGGGGATGAAAAAGTTGTTTGAGTTCATTGATCGCGAGAAGGTTGGTAAAGAGGGTGGTAGTTGCATCATTGGTGTCGTTCAAGTGGAGGTTGAGGTCTCCAAGCAAGAGATTCTTTGAGTTGGATAATGAGGATTGTGTAATCAGTCAGAAAATTCATCAATAAAGGGGTGTGGATCACGAATAAAGTGGGCGCCTAGAATTTTAAGTTCAGCTTCAAGGTATTCGAAGGTGGAGTGGCCAGAGTTGTTAACAAGGGAGACTGAAGTTCGTTTATGTAGATTATGGCCAGTCCATCTCCTATTCTGTCAGGTCTGTCGATTCTGAGGATAGAGTATCCGGGGGTGGTGAGTAGATCAAGCATGCTCGTTGAGTGTTCATTGAGCCAAGTTTCCATGAGGAATGCGATGTCAATAGCTTCACTAAGGATAGATTCAGAGATTTCAGTAGCGTGTCAGGAGGTGGATCGGCAGTTAACAAGAGTGCAGGCGAGTGGATTGGGGTTATTTTGGGAGGGAGGGCAGGAGTAGATGGAGGTGAGTTCAGGAGGGGGTCTGGAGGAGGGGTGAATGGAGGGAATTCTATTGGTTTCTAAAATGACAGGGATGTAGGAGTAGGGGGAGGTGGGTTGTTGACTGAAGAACTAGGCTGGTAGGAATTGCACAGGTCAGATAGGTCGGAGGGGGAGAGGTGGTCCAATGTGCGGCGAGGCCTAGACATACGGTTGTGGAGTGGGGAAGTATTCAATTGGTGACTATTGAAGTTGGGGGAGATTTTACGGTTGGGGTGGTGGGCATTTGCACGTGAGAGTCGGGTTCCTGAGCTCAGGGATTTAACATCTTCTCTAAGTCAGGAGAGTTCATTCATCAATAAAGAGAGGTTGCGTTCGATGTTGTGTAGGGTCAGGGTTATAGGGTTAGTGGGGGATCTCAAAAGGGGAGGATGAGGGTGAGAGTGAGTGAATAGTGTTTGTTGTAGACAGGGGGCAATTGTGTGTAAGGTGTGTGAGGTCAATGGTGTTGGAATGAGTAGAGTTAAGGCAATTAGGCGTGGGTGATGGCATGATGGAGGACAAGAGATGTAAGAACTCGGGCATGTGGATAGAGATGATATGAGGGCATAAAGTGTGTGAAGTAGGACTGCGTCAGGGATTAGCGGTGGAGAGAAATTTGGTGGTTGTGAAGGAGGGTTAGGAGAGGGTGAGGGTGGGGCTAGAGGTGGTACGATAGGAGATTCAGGGTAGGGATTCAGGCTGTGGCATATAGGAAGGAAGGAAGATGTTAGTTATTTTAGAAGAGGTTGAGGGGGACAGATTGTTGGAGAATGTAAGTGGTAGGAAGAGGGAGTGCTCAGTGGGGATGTCAGGAAGAGGGGGATCATTGGAGGGAGAGCAAGTTTGGGTGATGGTGGTTGGTAGATGGCATTGGCTATAGAGATGACAGGGGAGGGGGAGTGGAGAATAGGAGTTTGGAGTATGGTGTTGGTAGGAGTGAAG
This sequence comes from Lissotriton vulgaris, assembly GCF_964263255.1. Classification (NCBI taxonomy): domain Eukaryota; kingdom Metazoa; phylum Chordata; class Amphibia; order Caudata; family Salamandridae; genus Lissotriton; species Lissotriton vulgaris. The sequence continues at coordinate 532,290,073 of NC_141693.1, read as the reverse complement.
ACAGGGGAGAGGGAGAGAGGGGTAGGGGGAAAGAGAGAGCGCGGGTGGGTGTTGAGTGATTGGGTATTCGGAGGATTAGGGTTAATTTTGTCTAGCTGGAGAGACAAGGTTTTGAAGTGGTGCTAAAATATGGTGAGATGTGATTCGGCTGCTTGTATGAGGATGTTACCCGTTTTGAAGATGGAGATGCCAATTTCACCTGGAAAGATTGGGAAGGGAATAGTGGATAATTAAAATCCATGGGAAATTTTGATTGAGTGAGATGACTGGGAGCTGACGTAGGAAAATGCTTTTCAATTTGGAGGAAAAACCCATTAGTGGGGAACACAACATTAACGTTCCACACCCTGGTGCACAGCATTTTATTTAAAGGATACTAGATCCCCCTTAAACTCATCCATTTTTTCTGATGCTGATTCGTCCATGTTTTAACCTTAACATATTCTTTTCAATATTTCCATCCGTTCCACGTATCCATCAAATTGCGCGTTTTTTTGAAACTTCAAGTATTCACAGGTGCCCATCCAAGCCTCCTTGTAAATATGATTCATACACGAAAAGTAGTTCTCAGCAGCATCCTTTATTTACAACCCAATGCATTTCGAGCAATTACTTGCTCTTTGTCAGGGGTAGCTGTAATACAACATCACGAAAATTGCATTAATAATCAAGACACCTCATTAATCTCTAAATTCAGTTTAGTACAAACATGGTGATCAGAACGATTACATTGCATTATTTAATTACATCAAAATACGTTCACTTTGAACCCCTCCCCTAGTGTTTTACCGCAGCTAAATGACAACCCAGACATTTCAGAGTCAAAATACTTTGCAACAAGGCTATCTATCATTTTATCCTTCTTTTTTATATAGGTATACACCCGCTCTCATAACCTACTCGGTTGTTATACACTTGCTCATTACGCCATAGCTACACTTTCTGGCTTAAAATGCTACCACTTCTTCTGTTTCCAACACGTACCAGTTTTTTCACATTCACATACGCCGGTGGCTTTATTGGTTTACATATTTAAGCTGAAACTGTGTTCTACATTACTAGAACTTGCTAATTCTCTGTGTGCGCCTTGCGTACCTGCTTACGTATCCTCCTCATTTAAAATTCAAGTTCCTCTCGAGCTTCTAGGTGTATTCCCCTTTGCCGCTAACTTTATCAAATACTTCAGCTCCTCCCTCTCACGTGTAATCAATTAGAAACCTGCAATTCACCATAGTGTGCCTTCCCAACTCATAATCCCATAATGTATCTTAATTACACCGTAAGCTTTGTGCGCATATTCCATGAATCGATCGTTTTGCATATATGTAGAATGGCACAAGCTTTAAATATAAAAATAGATGTCTCAGTATTTTCAACTCCCCTCTTTAAAGTGCTCATGAGAACTCGCTGTTCCGATAATGTGGCATTTTCCAGGCGGCAGAATGTAAGTCGTAGGAAGAGGGAGTGTGTAGTGGGGATGTCAGGAAGAGGGGGGATCATTGGAGGGAGAGAACGTTTGGGGGATGGTGGTTGGTAGATGGCATTGGCTATAGAGATTACAGGGGAGGGGGAGTGGAGAATAGGAGTTTGGAGTATGGTGTTGGTTGGAGTGAAGACAGGGGAGAGGGAGAGAGGGGTAGGGGGAAAGGGAGAGCGCGGGTGGGTGTTGAGCGATTGGGTATTCGGAAGATTAGGGTGAATTTTGTCTAGCTGGAGAGACAAGGTGTTGAAGTGGTGCTAAAATATGGTGAGATGTGATTCAGCTGCTTGTATGAGGATGTTACCCGTTTTGAAGATGGAGATGCCGATTTCACCTGGAAAGATTGGGAAGGGAAAAGTGGAAAATTAAAATCCATGGGAAATTTTGATTGAGTGAGTGACTGGGAGCTGACGTAGGAAAATGCTTTTCAATTTGGAGGGGCATTTGGAATAGAAGATGTAGTTGGTTTTTAAGGGGGAAGAGAGGCTGAGGTAATTATTAACAATAAGTGTTTCAGGGTTACGCATGAGTAGTTATGTTTGACGTTTTACCTATTGTTTTAGACAGATTGGGCGTATAAAGGATGGTCCAGGAGTTAGGGCCATGATGGTCCAGGAGTTAGGGCCATGGAACAATAGATATTATGCCTGGGGTAATAAATCAGGGAAATTACTTGCGACCCATCTAAGAGCATGTCATGCTAAACATACCATTTTAGTTGTCAAGCCACAAAGATACAGACAAAGCTAAATGTTTCCATGACTACTGCTCACAACGCAATACAAAACAGCTTACAGACCTTCAGACCAGAGAGAGCTGAAGAGCACCACATTGTCCATGGTAAACTCCACCAGGGAGCATCTGTAAAAATCTACCTCGATAGATGAGAAGCTTACGGCTATAGAACAACCACGCATCCAAACCCCGGCCCAAATGGTTTCGCAGCCGCCTTTTATAGATACTTTGCTGTGACTCTCCTTCTCCATTTATCAGGGATGAGTGACTCCTTCAATGACTGAGCATCCCATCTTTCTTAATCTTACAGTGGCCTCAATGTTGATGGCAAAATAGTCACCAAAGTGGCAACATTACACCTGCAAACATTGAGTGGTACATCCCGATCAGTTGGGCTTTATTCATAATGAGCAGATGGGGGACAGCACCAAGAAGGACTTCCCCCTTCTGGAAATTGGGACCATGGGAACAAAGCAATGCATCCTGGTCATCCTGGAAGCTGAAAAGCGTTCAACAGAGTGAACTACGATTTCATGACTTACAGCAAATTGGATTTGGAGACTGGTTCTTTCGCTGGCTGATGGTGAGCTACCACAACCTTAAAGCCTATATCAAAGTTAATGGGCACAACTGCCAATAAGAAGCCATTTGGAGGCGAATGAGATGGGGTGCCCATTGTCACCCCACCTCTTCACCCTAACCTTGGGGCAACGCACAAAGCACATCCAGATTAATCTTAATATTAAGGGTATCAAGGTTAGCGCTCAAGATATCAAACTCATCATGTATACAGATGACATCTTGGTGTTGATTACAGACCCCCTCTGTTCACTCCCACTAGGTTTGGCCAAGCCTTATGCATAATAGAGGGTCTTGTGCTTTTAAATATCTCCACCTCCAATACCATAATGGAGAAACCACAGAACCAGGTCCCGTTGGAATCACCCCCACTGGCCCCCACGCTGGCCAATACCAAAGAAATGTACCTCCAGTGATTGAAAAGGAATGTGCGGACTAAACTTTGTATCAGGGAAAGCAAAACTATCAATCTTGGACAGGGTGGAGCTGTATAAAATGAAGATACTACTCAGGATTCTATATATCTTTCAAACATTATTCCTTCTCATCCCAAAGGAATATATCCACGACCTCTAATGTATGTTCTAAACATTTATCAGGCAGCTATGCTTGCTACGACCATGACAGGACAGGCTGGGAAATATCACTGACGAGCTTCACTACTTCGAGGCAGCACATTGTACAGGAGGGAAACCGAAAAAAGGGTGGTGAATGATAGACCACATATTAACTGCAGGGTAACTCTGGGAACTCACGTGGTTGACTAAACCTCAATGCATCTGGACAATGTATCATACGAATGTTAAGGCTGGAAAGCACTCCGATACCTCCAGGCCTGGCTAGCTCTATATAAAACTCTTAAATAAAACTAATAATAATAATAATAAATAATAAATACACTATATAGGTCCCCAGTCATGAAGGCCACATTAGAAATTTCAAACAGAGTAGCAACCAAACGAGGGTTTACTTACTTCCCTTTATAATTTACACTACTATGAGGGCAGCGCAAACTTTACAACTGGCCTGATCATACCAACATTGTTTGAGGGCTGGGGGTAAGACCATTAGGGACATTTTTGATTTCGACAGTCAAAACATTTGGATGGCTCCAGGAGGTTTATATGTTACCAGAATCGGAGTGCTATAGATACCTACAGTCACGGAATTGGCTGCTCAATCCCATGATCAAGCAGGGAGTCAATAGAACATTGACCCCATTCGAAAAAAACTTAGACTAAAAAATGTGCTACATGTTGAAACTCAAATAGGGACAGGAGATTTACATTCTAGCATTCTTGGAAGAAAGAACTACATATTACCCTCAATCAGAAACAATGGGAGTGCATGTCAATTTGAGCTAATAATATTTCTACTGGAGCAGGAGGGAGAGAAACTATGCTGAAAATATTATATTGTTGGTACTATACCCCATCTAGACTGTCATATACAAAGATTAAGTAAATCTTTATTCGCAAGATTAATTAAAACCATTGCAATAGCATTTACATTTTAAAACTAGGGTGGCAATCAGAATATTCTAAGTAAGCAATAAGTTCTTTGAAATATGGATTCCATTGTGCACATCATGTCTATATTAAGATCACTTTAAAATAGATGGGGGTCTTGTCCATATGGGACCAGGTAGGACAAATTCAGTAGATTATGAAAAACAAGCACCTGGTCTCAATTTTGTATTGCTACTATTTATTTTAGTAGGCTTTGTCTACTAGTCTGAAAAAGACTTGTTTGTTTCTTTTTCCAAATTGTGGTTGCGCTATCTCATACAACCTTGGTGGTCTAAATGTAGAAGAAAGAGAGACATGAAATGTTTTAGATACAAACGTACTAAATGAGGCACCAGGCAACTTACTGATTTATTGTGTTGTTGTGGTATCAAACTTCTTCTTATGGCTTGGTTACCAATTGTTGAAACCACAAAGTGTCCCGATGGGATTCATAATTGACTTAGCCAGAATAGCACTGAAGAGAAACTACTTCGGGTTCATTGACACGTTCTATATGCAGGTGAAGGGTACCGCTATGGGGTGTCCTTATGCCCCAGAGATGGCGGTCCTCTTCATGGCACTGTATGAAAAGCGTTTCGTGTACCGGAACAATCCCTATCGACAGCACATAACAATATGGTCTTTTTCAGACTGAGGTAACTACCGAAAGAAACATTCCCAGTAAGACTCTTTTGAAAAAAATATAGGTCCCCCTCAATCATTCCGTTTCCTTTTCATTGACAGGTACACAGTCCTGCCCTGATGAAAACTCAGCCAAATCACAACTGAGTTTAGAAACGCGCCGTCTTTCACCATTTAATATTATTTGGCGTAGCACTCACAAAGGGATATAGAATCAACAGTATACATCATATGGGTGCACACTCGAAGAAAAGCGACTATTTTCTAAAAATATTCCTTGTGAGCACAGTCCTAAAACATAGTGATTGCATTATTTGATCGGACTGTTTTTTGTTAAAAATTAACTGATGTACTGTTGTTTTGAAATGTCATGTATATTATTTTGTATTTCTGTTTAGAATTTTTCTTGACACCGTTGAGTGCATACAAAATTTGTTTATTGAATTGTTTTTAATGTGTTGACCAAACTCTTTCTATGTAGTGTGTCAAACTTGGATATGTTGAAATATTCATAAATCATTAAGAAAGTGGTATAAACGTATCAAATAATCACGTGCCTAAGAATTAAGTAATTTAGGCACGAAGCCTTCTAAAATAAAGAGTAACAAAATCGAGAACAGGTGCTTGTGTTTCATAATATATTAAGATCGCAACAGCCCTTTTATTAAGATCATATATAGTCAAGGCAGTGAGGAGTGGTTCGATGGACAATAAAACCATTGTTAGCCTGCTGACAGTATTAAAAACTGAGGTTCTCTTCTCCATGTGACTTCTTGAGAATCACACAAATTTGCACCTTAAGCTATAGTAAAATGTAGTCACAGTACAATAAAACCCACATTTGGTGGATAACTGATTATCAACTTGTCAGCATGTTCATGCTTACCCTCAAGGGTTAGAATAGGTAATCGGTGAGCACTAGACAGTGGAGTACAATAATTTGTTTGATAATCTATTCCACAATGGTCGACTAGAAACTTCAATTCTTGTCGACATATTCTCGGCCAGCCCTCTTCTAGGTTAACATGAAAAACTGTGCAATGTAAGCAACCATTTAAAATTATCAATACTTCCATGCTGTCTATGGTGGCATATTATTATACTCTCTAGGAACTTTTACTTGTTTTAGCTAGCAGGGAAATATGATGCACTGTGCATTAAAACCAGTGTTAGTTCCCTGGCCAGTCAATATGACATCAAACAAAGTTTGCAGCTTCTTTTCTTATCCGCCATGCTTATGATAGGCCCCATTTGTCAGAAGGCCAATTAATGATGTACAGGGGGATGACAGTGCAGATGTGAGTTCCTTCTGCCAAGAGCAAGTTTGGATCATTTCCACTTTAAAATTGGGGTTATTTATCAAAATAAAGTGTAGTATGTGATTAATACAAATCATCTTCATATAGCTAGCTGCTTCAATGACTCCTGACTTCAAGGGGAAGATTAGTAGGGTACTTCAAGTGTTGAAGTGCCATTGGTACGTTGCTCCCTGTTGTTGGACTGCATCCTGAGCTTCCTCCAGCTATCTGCTTTACTTTTTGAATGTGTCCTTACTGTTTAGTCTCTTTTCAACGATAGTCAGGAATTTTGCAAGATGGCAGTTTAGCTGTACATCCTCACCAGAAAACCACGCTTTTACCGCCTGCCTGCATGTTTGTATTCCTTTGAAGTTAAAGAGGAGCTTAAACAGAACTCTGTGTTCACTCATCAGTTCCTTACATATAAATAGCAAATGGGTGGATAATGTCCTCTATTTCCTCCCCACAAAGACGGCAGCTGAATGTTGACGAGGGGGCGCTTCCATGGTGATAGATGGGACACGGACGGTAGAATGCCGTGTCAGTACCATAGGTACTTTTCCATAGTGGTTTTAGTGAAGAGGTTTTTGGTAATGCTGAGGAGCTGCATTAGTGTACCTATGCAGGGTAAACCACCCAAGCTGTTAGTGTTGCTTTTTCCTCTAAGAAGGAGATACTTTAGGAGGTTTTATTGACAAGCTTTTTAAAGCTGTCATATGACCCTGAGGTCTACCATAGTCCTCGTAGTAATTGGTCAATTGAGTCTTGCAAATAGGCCCTTGCTGTGCTTTTCTCCTTGGTCAACAGTTCGATCCGCAAGTGAGCATTTAGGGACTGTGTCTGCTGTCTTGATCTTATGCGAGCATTTGATTTAAGGTCCTCTGTGGGCCAGCCCTTTCTCTGCATACTGAGTTCTAGTCTTGTTTGAGCTGGTGGCATGTATTTGGGTACTTGAAGATCATTCATAGTTCACCTGTTATTATACTATCTAGTATAGCTGCATCTCTCCCCCTCTTAGACTCGCTTCCATAGGTAACTATTGGGAGACGTTTTGCCTGTAACACTTGGAACAATGGAAAGAGACTTGGTCCAATAATTCTACTCATATTTTAGGGCCACTGCTATTGCTGTACCTCTCCTCTTCAGTGCTCCCTTGTGGGCAATGAATGAACCTTTATTGCTGATTATGACGCCTATATATTAAGATTCTTGGATGGTTTTAAACTGTTGTTTTGCAAGGTACCAGTGATCTACTCCTTTTGCCTTTCGTTAGTTCAAGTGCAGAACTTTGGACTTGTCCAGATTTAGGCTCAAGCCGTTTTCAAAAGAAAAACTTTGAATTGCAAGACATAAGTGCTGAAGACCTACCATAGTTCAGCTAATAAGTACTATATCGTCGGCATATCATACAAAGAGGGAAACCACCTCAAATGGTTGTAGGAAGTGTGAAGAAGAAGGGACCTGATTCATATCCTGTGGTATACAGTCAAAGTATTGAGTTTTTAATATCAATTTACATTAACATTGAATTAAAAATATAGAATGGACACAATATCAAATGGACAGAATAGAGACTACAAAAATATTGAATAGAATAGCATTAATATCGAATTCAAAATATAGAATGGACAAAATATCGAATGGACAGAATAAAGACTACAAAAATATAGAATGGACAGAATATAGAAAACAAAAATATAGAATGGACAGAATATAGACAACAAAAATATCAAATTTGAGGTAAGTAAGTTAATATAGATGTTTTACTAATATCTAATTTTTTAAAATATTTTTTATGTTAGTATATGTGTGAACAGTGTATATTTTTTTCCTAATTTATTTTAATTATGAAATTTTATGGTATTTTATTTTTGCGTAATATAATTCTGTAGCGGGTTGTGGTTTATAGGGGAATAGGGTGGGAAGTAATTTAATTATGATTAATTAAATATGTTAATTTATTTATTGGTATTTATTTTGGATTAATTGGTAATTAATTATTAATTGGTAATTAATTAAAATATAATTGGTAATAATTTTAATTAATTGATTAATTGATAATTATGCTAATTTTATTAATTTATTTTCTGTAGCGGGTTGTGGGTTTATAGGGGAATAGGGTGGGAAGTAATTTAATTATAATTAATTCATTTTTTAAATTTATTTATTGGTATTTATTTTGAATTAAATGATATTAAAATATTTATTTGGTAATTAAATAAAATATAATTGTTAATTTATTTTAATGAATTGATTAATTGATAATGATGGTAATGTTATTAATTTATTTTATATTGCGGGTTGTGGGTTTGTAGGGGAATAGGTTGGGAAGTAATTTAATTGTAATTAATTAAATCTTTTAATGTATTTATTGTTTTATTGTTCAAATTTTTAATTATGTTTTTAATCATTAAATGATTGTTAATTGGTAATTAATTTGTATTAATAGGTAATACTTTTTAATAATGAATTTTTATTTGTATTTTTAATTGATTAATTATTGTATTATATCAAGCTCGCGACTGCGATGGCCGCACTGTAGCTCGGCTCCGCCAGCCTTCCTGCCAAACACACATATCTTGACACGCATCCTGCCCCGAGATGACACACTCGGGAAGAAACGGAAAGGTGAAGCAACGTTCGTACTCACCGTCTGTCCCGGAGGCTCCTGCGAGCTGCGGATCCGAAGCTGTGCCCCTGCTTGGTCCGGGGCCTCCGCGGCGTGGAGACCGGGGCCTTGCCTGTGGAGGTTGGCCGGAGTGACGGTGTCGGCGGCGGCCCCTGGTGGAGGAGAGGGGTCGGCTGGGAGAGGCCGTTCTGCGGTGATGCCGGTGGCGACTGACTGGGCCCGGTCCTGCGGCCGGGGGGCCCCGCGGTAGGGCGCGGCACGCCGAGGATGGGGGAAGACCGAGCAGGAGGCTTCCCCCCTTTGTTGCCCTGTCCGGCCATCTTGAAGCCCTGCGCCCGGAGTCTGCGTGTGGCGTCCGCGGGGCGGTGACGCTGGCGGTCCCCCCTTTTGGTGGCTCTCCTTTCTGCACCCAGGTTGCCATTTCTGGGGCTCGAGGGGACTCCAGCGGTGGCCTTGCTGAGAGCCCGCTCCAGAAGATAAGGCGTGTGGAGACACGGCTGGACCTGCAAGATGGCGGCCGGCGCCCTGGATCACAGATTTACCCAGGGCGGCGAATTTGGGTAGCTGAAATGCACGGGGGCCTGGTCCTGTGAGCGTGAGCCCACGCTTGGCGATGTCCTTGACGCCCTACATTCTCTACGCGCGACCATGGCCCTCGACGCCCCTGTGCATGATAGAAGGTCTGCCGCCATTTCTGTTGGGCCGTCCCTCATGAACGCGGCTCGACTTCAAGTGAGCGCTGCTTCATCCCCCTCAGTTGCTGTGAGGAGCGCTGCCGCCGGGCACCGACAAGACTGTACGCCTGTGGCCCCGAATCTCCAGGTAGCCTTGATTGTGGCAGGCGCGGGTGTGGGCTCCACACCGGGGCCCGTTCCTGCTCGAATGATCGGGAAGCGGCGTGGATTGCCGATTCGAACTGCCTCGGTGAGGTCCCGTTGTTACCTTGCGGGGAGACTTTACTTTTCTGGGCGGCGAGACTGCACCCATACTGTTTGCTGTTCCAGTTGTCGCTATTGGATAGTCTGGACGGCCGCAATGAGTTCTTGCTTTGCTGCTGGTTGCCAGAGTCCTCTGGTTTACACATTTGGCCCGTTTTGTTCCGACCATATGGCCTTTCCACTTTGAAATGTTTGCTGCCCACTACTTTATCACACGTAGTAGCGAAGCTTAGGAAAGGACAGGGGTGAGCCGGTTTGATCCCGGAGGACTACTGGTTAACGGATGGAGATGAGGAATGCCTCCAACTACGATAATAATGGACGATTCCCTCGAAGGTTTATGGTACCTGAGACTGTGTCGATTTCGTTTTAATGTTGCATAAATGTGTGTGAAGGCGAGGGGCGGGGGCCTGACGATTTGATTGACGGCTTCCTCTCCCCCTGGTTCTTTCTCCTTTTTGTTTCTTTTGTTTCCTTTCCCTCTCTCTAACTTTTCCTACATTTCGGGTTTTCTATTTAGGGCAACAGGCACGCTGCTGGTGGGGTAGGCCGTAGCCTTCTGTAGGGGTGCAGGGTGGGGTGGGTGGGTGGGGGTCTCTTTTCTGTTCGTTTTCCCTTTAGTTCTATGGCTCTTTTGTATCCCTTTATCAGGACACCGTGTCTGAGCGTGTCTCCCATGGTGTGATTACTGGTGGGATGGGGGGGTGAGCTGTTTTTCTTTCTACGGTATTGATTGCACATATATCATGGCTTCCACGCCCCACCCCCGATAGCGTGATCCTCAGTTACTTTGCTCGCCGTTATCGCTGTGGGGCGATCGTGAGCAAGGTATTTGTAATACCGAAACGCGTAGATCGGTACATCTGCCTGTGGAATGTAACTTGAAAAATAAAAAAACTGCAAAAAGAATACCCGTGGAGTGCGACCCATTTGTTTCCTGTGAGGGAGCTGTGGACAATATATATATATATATATATATATATATATATATATATATATATATATATATATATATATATATATATATATATATATTAACAAATACATTTGTATGCTTTTTTACTTACATAAAATATTTATTATTTTGAAGGTTATTTAAGTATTTTAAGTATGTTTAAGTTAATTATATTTATTATTTCATTAATTTTTAATTAATTTAAAGCATTTTAAAAAATTCAATATTTTGACTAACTATATTTTTTACATCGATATTTTTTATTCAATATTTTTGTACTTACCTGTTTGGAGATAGGAGGTCGATATTTTGGTATTCAATATTTTTTCATCGATATTTTTGTAATTCGATATTGTTGACATCGATATTGTTTCAGTGATCCATATCCTGTGGTCCTGTCCTAAACCTAAACATTTCTGGAACTCGGTTCTGAGAATACAGGCTTTGATCCATCCAGATGCCCAAAAGTGGGACTGCCATGCTAACCGGCCACTGACATCTACCCATTGTATGACAAACAAGGTTGACCATTCTAGGTGTAAAAAATACAAGCCTCACCATTTGGGGAAAACAGACTCTCACATTGAACATGCATAGATTGAAAAACTTTGGTGGGTCCTCGCCATGGAAACACTCTCGTAAACAGTGAGCTGTGAGAAAAAAATATTTTGCAAAGCAATGGAATTAATTCCTTACCTTCTTCTATAGGGAACACTCATGCCCTGAAAGACTCAGGTTGCTCAAGCTACTAAACAATTCTCAACTTGCTAATTACTATCCTTCAGTGGTTACTAGAACACAGGGTCACTCATTCCCAGTGTGACAAATCTTAGTACATATTCAAGGCATCAAATGAATATGGTGGTATGAGTCTGCGGTGGTAGTAGGGAGGGAGGGGAATGAATAGACAGATGGGGTAATAGATAGTAGGGGGAGAAAGGGCAGTTTTTTAAGTTTGGTAAGTTTTAACTTCTTCAATTGTTATTGTTCTATTGTGAAAATGTTGTTAAATGGCAATAAAAATGTATTCAAATGTATACAGGATTTATTTGTTTCCAGTCTAGGAAACAAAGCTTCTTGTGTTCCACATTCAAGCTAGCAGAGTTCCAAACTTATGACAACACCCTTGGAGCAACAATTTGTTTTTCTATGTTCTTGAAGCTACTGAGCCTTGATTGAATCTCTTGGATTGAAGATGAGGAGTAACAGAGAGGTTTTGGGTACCAAGTGTCACAATAACAGTACCCGCCTACACACCTCAGGTGGACCATGTTCTTTTTTCATGAGGATTGAGTTAACAAGTGCCACAATATCAGTACTCCCATACCCTCCTGGAGCTTTTTTTCACCTACTATCAGACACCAGGAATGCATCACAAAATTCTTATATTCTGCAAAATTCGTACCTATAGGAGTTCATGGGAAATCCCAGCAGAATAATTTTGCTGCCCTCCTCCTGTAGTCAAAGATCTCAATCTTACCTTCCATCAAGATCATCACTCCAGTCACTCTTCATTTAAAGTCTAGACATCTCCAGAACTCCTCAACAGTACTATCCACTTGAATTGCCATCCTTTATTACACTGCCGAGGCAGCTTTACCCATTTCCCCATCTATATGGTAATATTCTAAAGCACCTCCTGCATCCCCTTCTGTCTCTTGAGTAACTTATAGTCCCTGTGTCAAAGCCCAAAGCCCCATAGTCATCAGCACCTCAATACTTATGTGAATGATCAAAAATAAAAACATGTTTGTCAATTGGATTGCATTACAGCTATTTATTCAGCTACCCTAAGTCTTGCATTCACTCAGTGGACACTTATTCAGATATGCAGCAGTACAATCGGCTCCTTCTGGTGAGTTCAATGCTGTGGCTGGCTCCTCCTCCTCCTTCACCAGCCTTGAATTGATCTGTGTGCCTTCAATGGAGATACAGCAGATGGTGTAAGTTTTCTTAGACAGAGCCAGGGATGAAGGGGCAAAAACATGATGATCTGCCCAACATTAAAATAGAGTGGGTGAACCATCACTTTGGCAGACATGGCACTCAACCATGTTTATGACAGAATACTGTGACCAAAAACTCCGCCAGTTGGCATTTTCTTTACTGTTAAACACTCTGGGCCTGATTAGGATGTCGGTCGTTAAGTATCCGACTGCTCGTCGGAGGCTTACCGACCGACGTCCTTGGTTTGAAGTCCCACTGCCATATTACAATGGTGGCAGTCGGAGTCCAAACTGGATGGTCAATCCGACTGGCATCCGACAGGCTCAAGGAGCCCATAGGCCATTCGGAACCGCCACGTAATCCCTTGCAAACGGCGTCACGACCGCCGGGATTATGATATCGGTTTCTGACAGGCTTTCCATGTCGGAATTTCCAACACGGAAAGCCTGTCAGAAAGTTACTTTTTGGGCCCCTAGCAGGGCCCCCTTCACTCCATGGCCTCTGGTTGTGGGCCGCCCCCCTGTAAATCCCTGCACCATGTGGCAGGTGCCTAGCACATGGTCCAGGGATTTACAGTAACTCCCATTTCTCTATGGGTGCCTGTGCTCAGGCCACCACACAAAGCGATACAAAAGGGGATGATGGGACTCACGTCTGAGCATACCCTGCCATCTTAGGGCGAACAAAGCGATACAAAAGGGGATGATAGACAGAGTGTTTGAGCAAATCAAACACTCACCCCCAGTCAACTGATCTGGGTTTAATCCATCGCCATTCTTTAGCTCACTCTGCCACCCCAGTTCAGACATGGCCATATGCAAATCAGTCTGACCCTGTGTCTCATGGGAACAGTCCAGCCCGAACTGCCAAGCCATGTCTTCCCTGGACCGGAAACAAGCATCCTGGGACCGGTATCGGATTCATAATCCTTATCAGCCAGGCTATCTTGAATCCAGTGGCTTAGTGAGCAAGGGACTCACGTCTGAGCATACCCTGCCAAATTAGGGTGAAAAAAGCGGTACAAAAGGGAATGATGGACGGAGCGTTTAAGCAAATCAAACACTCACCCCCAGTCAACTGATCTGGGTTTAATCCATCACCATTCTTTATCTCACTCAGCCACTCCAGTTTAGACATGGCCATATGCAAATTGACCCTGTGCCTCATGGGAACAGTCCAGCCCGAACAGCCAAGCCATGTCTTCCCTGGACCGGAAAGAAGCACCCTGGGACTAAGCATGGGCGAATTTTGCGAATCTTGCGTTCGCGAATTTTGCGGATTTGCGAACTCGCAATCCGCAAAATCCGCGAATTCTCGCAAATTTGCGGATTTTTTTTTTGTGTTCGCGCGGGTTTCTGCCAGTTCGCGAGGGTTTTTGTACAATTTCGCAAACGCGAACTTACCTGTCGGGTCGCAAGTTTTGCGAACTTGTTGTTTCTACGTGTCCAGCCTGTTTGGGACACTCTTCTTCATCACTGCCACCCTCTGTCACCACTGCCACTCTCTGGTTCACTCATGCCACCCTCTGGCTCACCCATGCCACCCTCTGTTTCATCACAGCACCCTCTGGTGGTCCAGTGTACATTATTGTGGCAAAGCAAAGCACACCTTCCCTGCCTCAAGTGACCTGAATTAATTTGGGGCTGATTAATGTGTCACAGAATATTTTTTTAGCTGGCACCTTCTTCCTTAGTGCTTCCTGATTAGTGATCTTTTGCACTTGCTAAGTGCTTTCATTGTTGCAAAATTAGTTACAACACCTGCCCTGCCCCAACTGACAATAATGAATTAGGGGCTGATTAATGTGTCACTGGATTTGAACTTCCAGCCTGGCTCCTGCTTGTCTCCCTTAGCTGTAATTCAGGACCTTTGTGGCATATGTGTAACTATTCTGAGGGTCAGAGCAGGGTCACATAATAGTTGCAAGTAGGCAACTGAACTCTGGAGGGGCCCCTCAGGAAGCACTACAGGAAATGGCTACTAATGATGAGCTTGAACTTTTGAACCTGGTAAGTAGTTTCAGTTTTGCTAAGATCGTATTTCTGCAATTTAGCGCTTATTCGCGGGGCGCGAAGTTGAACTGGGAAGCCGCGAACTCACGCGAACAGTGCGAGCAAGCCATAAAATCCGCTGCTCGCGGATTTGCGGATTTTGCGGGAAATTCGCGAATCTCGCGGATTGCGAATTTACAGAAAAACCGCAAAATCCGCGAGCGGAACGGATTTTCCGCCCATACTTACCTGGGACCGGTTTCGGATTCCTAACCCTCATCAGCCACGCTATCTTGAATCCAGTGGTCAAGTGAGCAAGGGACTCACGTCTGAGCATACCCTGCCAACTTAGGGCGAACAAAGCCAAACGAAAGGGAATGATGGACGGAGCGTTTGAGCAAATCAAACACTCACCCCCAGTCAACTGATCTGGGTTTAATCCATCACCATTCTTTAGCTCACTCAGCCACCCCAGTTCAGACATGGCCATATGTAAATCAGTCTGACCCTGTGCCTCATGGGAACAGTCCAGCCTGAACTGCCAAGCCATGTCTTCCCTGGACCGGAAACAAGCATCCTGGGACCGGTATCAGATTCATAATCCTCATCAGCCAGGCTATCTTGAATCCAGTGGCCAAGTGAGCAAGGGACTCACGTCTGAGCATACCCTGCCAACTTATGGCGAACAAAGCGATACAAAAGGGGATGATGGATGGAGCTTTTGAGCAAATCAAACACTCACCCCCAGTCAACTGATCTGGGTTTAATCCATCACCATTCTTTAGCTCACTCAGCCACCCCAGTTCAGACATGGCCATATGCAAATCAGTCTGACCCTGTGCCTCATTGGAACAGTCCAGCCCGAACTGCCAAGCCATGTGGTCCCTGGACCGGAAACAAGCATCCTGGGACCGGTTTCGGATTCATAATCCTCATCAGCCAGGCTATCTTGAATCCAGTGGCCAAGTGAGCAAGTTACTCACGTCTGAGCATACCCTGCCAACTTAGGGCGAACAAAGCGATACAAAAGGGGATGATGGACGGAGCGTTTGAGCAAATCAAACACTCACCCCCAGTCAACTGATCTGGGTTTAATCCATCACCATTCTTTAGCTCACTCAGCCACCCCAGTTCAGACATGGCCATATGCAAATCATTCTGACCCTGTGCCTCATGGGAACAGTCCAGCTCGAACTGCCAAGCCATGTCTTCCCTGGACCGGAAACAAGCATCCAGGACCGGTTTCGTATTCATAATCCTCATCAGCCAGGCTATCTTGAATCCAGTGGCTAAGTGAGCAAGGGACTCACGTCTGAGCATACCCTGCCAAATTAGGGCGAACAAAGCGATACAAAAGGGAATGATGGACAGAGCAATTGAGCAAATCAAACACTCACCCCCAGTCAACTGATCTGGGTTTAATCCATCACAATTCTTTAGCTCACTCTGCCACCCCAGTTCAGACATAGCCATATGCAAATCAGTCTGACCCTGTGCCTCATGGGAACAGTCCAGCCCGAACTGCCAAGACAAGTCTTCCCTGGACCAGAAACAAGCATCCTGGCACCGTTTTCAGATTCATAATCCTCATCAGCAAGGCTATCTTGAATCCAGTGGCCAAGTGAGCAAGAGACTCACGTCTGAGCATACCCTGCTAACTTAGGGCGAACAAAGCGATACAAAAGGGGATGATGGACAGAGCGTTTGAGCAAATAAAAAAACTCACCCCCAGTCAACTGATCTGGGTTTAATCCATCACCATTCTTTAGCTCATTCAGCCACCCCAGTTCAGACATGGCCATATGCAAATCAGTCTGACCCTGTGCTTCATGGGAACAGTCCAGCCCGAACTGCCAAGCCATGTCTTCCCTGGACAGGAAACAAGCATCCTGGGACCGGTATCGGATTCGTAATCCTCATCAGCCATGCTATCTTGAATCCAGTGGCCAAGTGAGCAAGGGACTCACGTCTGAGCATACCCTTCCAACTTAGTGCGGACAAAGCGATACAAAAGGGGATGATGGATGGAGCGTTTGAGCAAATCAAACACTCACCCCCAGTCAACTGATCTGGGTTTAATCCATCTCCATTCTTTAGCTCACTCAGCCACCCCAGTTCAGACATGGCCATTTGCAAATCAGTCTCGTTCCTCATAGATATATGTGCTGCATTGTATCTCCTTTGTGCGGCTGTGGCTGGATTTAGGTATGGTGTCAGCAGGTAGTTTCGCAAGGCGTATGCGCTGTCACCTACATGAGAGGGTAGAAAGGCTGTCAGTGGTTGTTTGAGTTTAAATTTGTACAAGGTATGGATAGACATAATTACCTAGCAAATGTCCCTCTCCAAACTCTCCCCTTGCTAGACAGGTCTGAAGGCCACTTTGCCTGAAGATATACGAATCATGTGCACTGCCAGGGAATTGTGACACAATATCCGTTATAATGTTCTTTGCATTGCACACCACCTGAATATTCCGGGAATGATAACTTTTCCTATTGCGATACGTATATTCATGAGCTGCTGGGGGACATATCGCCACATGGGTGCAATCAATACAACCCAGTACTTGGGGGAAGCCAGCAATTTGATAGAACTCCTGCTTGGTCCTAGCTATTTCATGGGCTGTGGTAGGAAAACTTATGTGGTTGTGTATCCGTGACTTCATAGCATCAAGAAAATCAGCCAAGATTCATGACATTGCACTTTGAGACACACCTCCTGCTACTGCTATGACTCCCTGAAAAGTGCCTGACGCCAGTAGATGTAGGCAACATAATACCTGCACATGCGTTGGAATTGCATTGGTCCTATGGGTCTGTTGTTGCAGGATAGGGTCCAGTTCATGGATCACATCATGTATCATTTGGCCATTTCATCATCCTCCTGACCAAGCAGAGTGACACGTATTCTTAAGATGCGCTCATTGATTTGCCTCCCTCTCTGTTGAGCCGCTTGCAGCCTCATCCTCCTCGCCATCAGGTACAGGGCAGCCATTTTGGGAACTGGGGCCTCATTGTGGGTGTGTTTATATATGTTTCTGTTGGTGTTCAGCTGTTTCTGATTTGCACTCATTTTTACCACCTGGTTGGGTCCCTTCTTAAATTGCGATTGCAAATTAGCAAATTTCATCAAAATTGCTAATTGCGATTTTTCATGCATTTGGATTGCGATTCCTTATTTGCGATTCTTTCCTTGCGAATCGCAAACGGGAAATCGCAATGGTTTTTGCTGAATTTTTTAGTGATTCCTTACTTTTGCGAAAATTTTGCGATTTTTGCAAAATTAAGGTTCATGCATTTCTACTCTTCACATTGAGATCGCAAATGCCTTATTTTTGCGATTCACAATTTTTGCACTTTCGCAAACGCTTGATGCATGTGCCTGTTGGTCCTTATTTATACAGGTTTTCGCCAATTCGGAGCACTTTTCCCCAGATAAATTTTGTCTACATTTTTTTTAATAATAGTCACGGGCAATCTAGAAAAACATACGTCATAACGCAGGACCTATTCATATGTGAAATGATCCCTATAATTACCTGACCGTTAATATTATATCATTTTACTGCTTTCATGCTGGCTTGGTGATCTTTTCAATAAAGTGAACACTTCTAGTTAGCTGTCTTAGAATTAAGACTTGGGTATTTACTGTTGTGTGCACATAACACAGATTTATGTGTATTTACGTTTAAAAGGGTTAAATACATAAAAATGTGGCGCAGACCATGTTCTTTCTCGCCATGCTGTCATTCTTCTACTGGCGGCCCGTCTAATACTTGGGCTGCCTGCTGAGTGCTACAATTTAAAAAGAAAGTGTCTTTTTAGACCCCAGGCTGCTTCCATTTCCTTTCTGCTGAACGTTTTAACGAGGCACATAGTACAAGCCCGAGTGAGCACTTCTTAATGAGTCACAAGTGTGTTGCCTGGCAATTGACAATGAAGGCGAGATCAAATTTAGAAATTGCAACAATATAAGCATAACTAGACTTACCTATCACATGCAGAGTTATGTATTTGCTGAATTCTTGTGAAATGAATAGTGGAAAGTGTCAGTTGCGTTGTCTTTTTTTTTAACCCCCGCAAATGAAGTAAGCACAGAAAAAAGTAATACAACATAAATATGGGTAAACACAGATGGAAATGTCAAATAATGAATGCCACAAAAACTGGAGCCTCACATATTATGTGCTTTCATCATAAATAGCATTTATGGCACTATCTAGGAAAATCAGCAAAAAAAACATTCTGATTCATTAATCATACACACTGTGGGAAAGTACCTACCTTTGTGTGGTCACCCTCCACTATCTTTTGTAGACTGGTGCAGCTGGTTTTAGACTCTCTTTAACTGGGACACTGTTAACCAGGCTTAAACATATCAAAATAGGCTAAAACCATAGTTGCCCTTTAATCTTTCATATAAGTCTATAGTATATAGTGTCTAACTCAAAACTATGGCATAGAAAATGTAATGTTGCCTATGGACTAGAGCATGACTATACCATCTATTAATCTGACAAGGCACACCTGACACCAGACTGCCACTGTAGCCTTGCTGCTGCAGTTGTATAGCTGCAAGCCAACCTTTCAAAATAAAAATCCTTTGACAGGAAAAAACCTTGCTTTTAAAAATGTATAAATCACCTCTAAATAGGGAGTTATTCATTCCTTTTCTAAGGAGGAGTTGGATCAGAGTTTGTGAAAGTCCACAAACGTACAAGTTTGTGGGGGTGTACAATCCTATAGGACTATCTCACCACAACTTGTTCTTCCCACTTTACACCCTTCAAACAGAATTTACTGCAGCAAACATCTGCCAGATCCACACACAGTAATGCTCTTCTTTGCTGGTCCACTTGGCTGGGGTCTGACTTCAGCGCACTCTTGGATTAAGCTCGTTTTCCGACTTTATATTCAGGGATTTGCTTACAAGTAAACTTCATTTTAACTCTGTACCATCTCACACAATTAAATGTTCCAGTACATCAAATGCAAGCAGACATACTTTTAACAATGTTCAGAACTGCCAACTGTTGATCTTGCCAAGACCTTTTAAGCGCTCTGATCCATTGATTGCAGTAATTTGTAACTGTGAAAGTATTCAGCAATGCATTAATAATGTGTATTCAAAAGGAGCAGATACAATTATTATTCCTATGTTGGAGATAATATCTAGGTGCTGCATGTTCAGTAACCATATGACAACACCAATTGAGGAAGGTCAACATCTCTGGGTAGTTTTGGATTGAAAGAGTATTTACTTTTAATAAAGGCAACCAATTTGAAAAAAATGGTACAATGACATTAAAAATAGATACTGATAAAAAGTAAAAACATTTCTTTTTACAACAGACAAATAAAAGTATATCTATGAAGAGCTGTACATACAGCTGGGCTCTGTCTCCAAGTTTCATCACCATAATTCTGCACTCAACAGATATGTATAGGGCTTTGACAAAATGGAGTTCTTTAGGAGAGGAGCTGGAGCAGGCTTTCCAGCAGTAGAGGGATCTAGATGACTAAGGGCGCAGAACAAGCCACAATGTGCTGTTGGATTCTATAGTGACACACCATTTCGACTGAGGACAGATTGCAATACTCAGCACATTACTTTTGAAGATGCGATGGACACTCAACAGCCCATAGCATTGAGTTTGAAATGAATGGAACTAAAAGATGTTTACTGCCCTCTTATTAAACCATTTGCTGCACCAGATAATGTAACTGAAGTCAATTTCAATAGTGCTGCTGTAGAACAAGGCAGTTGACTTACAACCAGTGTATCCATGAACCTCGGAACGGGAAAAGATAAGCATTTGAGTAAAGGTGGACACTGCATTATTGCCAACATCGGTCCCATCAGGGAGATCTGAAAACACCCAATGTGAGATACTAGCTCAGTTGTGTCTCTAAATAGAATATAAAAAAGGGGAGCGGAGCTTGGAGCTGTACCTATATGTGGAGAAGCTCAGGAAGAGTTCTGCTTTGGTTAACCACTACTAAGGATCATGGTGAGCCAGTCTCCCTGCTTGGTAAGGAGACATCAAGACCACCTACTCTGGATCCTGGCCAACCAGTGTCCCCTTTTCTGCTAAGATCAGAGGGACCCTGTGAGGAGGAGGGCGTGTGCCCTGAGGTGTGCTGAGTCAAGGCAATTACCCCATATCCTAGAGGGAGCTGTCATGAACGCACCAATTAGGCTGTTGTCCATGTGCTGGCAAGAGTTGGTGGCCCCGTGTACCAAGGAGAGAGCCCCGTAAAGGGCAAGGGTCTTTGCCCTGGTTGAAGGGAGAGGACTGTCACTGGGACCATTGTAGTATCACGATCATCTGTAGGAATTGACCACTTGACTGGAGGCTCCACTGAGGTATCTGAAGCAGAGCAACTACCACTACCCATCGATGGAATCTGAAGAACTTTGCGCTTTATTTGAGGATAACCAGCTGCTCTGGCTGCTAGGTCAAGGCTACCTCTTGACGTTGGGACCGGCCCCAACCACTGTGATGCCAGATTGTTGCATGCTGCCAGTGTCTTCTGTTCTATTCACCAGAAACACTGATGGGAGTTGCAAAGACCAAAGGGCCCAGGGGGACTCGCTCTCCATCAATATGCTACGGTGCTGGAACACTTTGACTTTTATAAAGTCATAGTTGGACTTCTAAGACTCGGACTCATAGGAGAACCTAACCTGAATGTTGCCTATGGGGAATACCCATGAATCTAAGACAGGGAAGTGGGACTCAGAACAGTGCCTGGACAATCCTGGAGTGCCGGCTTTAGATCTGGTATGTTCATCATTTGGGTATATCATATTTTACTTAATACCACTTTTACCATAAAAGCTAGTATCTGGCTGGGCATTCATGTATTGGAGTTGCTGGATGTATTTTGAGTCTTGAGCATGTGTATACTGTGCGCCTACTCAACGCCCTCCCACCCTGAGAAGTCTTGGACTTCTCAACATGTGGTGCTGAAGGGGTACTTCATCCAGTTGCTCAGGATCCATAATCGGTTGGGCCCCGGGACAGCAGGAGTGAAGGACCTCAACCCCACGGTTGGAACCATTATCTCCTACTTGCCCGTGACCAATTGAGAGACCGTTTGATATACATGTTCTGGTATTCAAAAGGTAAAAGTGCTTCTTAGAGGTAATGTGTGTCACAGAGGTGGGGAAAAGACAGAGCTGTGGCAGAAAAGAACATTGCATAGCCTAGGCTTTCCCAGGAATGTTTTAGTCAAATGCCAGTCGTTTGATCAAGGAGTGGAACCTCCCACCAATTTTTTCTTGTTGGTGGTCATTGAATTGTTCACAAATAAGAGTCAAGATAAGTCCTCATTATAGAGTGTACAAAAATAGATGATTACATCTTAGTCCCATCCCAGTAGATGACTTTGCCATGTCACTATTTCCGGAATATGGACACTCCATGTAATACCTACTGTGAATAGACCAATTCTCAAATAAACTCCGAGATTTCCTCTGGATTTTTTTTTTAACCTCATCTTTAGACCTAAGGTGAAAAGTAACGTTTTAAAAATAAGTTGATTAATGAAAATGTATGATAAATGCTAGTGGAGAGGGGAACACTGCTCTTATCTCAAGTTTACCAGTACAACCAACAATGACTTTAACTCGAAGGTGTCTGCTGGGGCACAACTGCATGTGATCAGGATAACCTTGATTAAGTTAGCAATAGACTGAAAAATATTTAAAGTAGCTGTGGAAACACTGTAGCTGTGGAAACACTTAGTTCTTCCAGGGTTAGAGCTAGCTGCATTTGTTTGATAAAACTTGCAGGTTATTTACACAGAGGTGAACACTTTGGATGAGGTTCTACGGAATCCGCTGCTTTTTATAAGAAAATAAATCTCTGAGCAGGAAGTCCTCTCATCTTTTGGATACTTTTCATGCCTTCTTCCAGTCTAGATTTCTTCATTCAGACTTTGGGGCAGATTTATGATAACAGGCGCATCCCCAGGGATGCGCCAGTTATTTTGCGCCGCTGCTCCGCCACCCATGGTGCGCCGCATTTACAATGCGGCGCACCTTGGGGCAAAAACGGCACAGATGCGTGACGCATCTGTGCCGTAAAGGTGGCGCATTGCTGGAGTTGCATCGCAAGCGCTACGCCGCTCCAGCAAGGCTCGGGGGTGCCCCATCTTTACAATGCTGCGTCAAGACCTATGCCTGCTTCAAGCAGGCGCAGGGTTTTGACGCAGCATTGGCCTGAAAGTGACTGCGTGAAATCTTATAGATTTCACTCAGCCACTTTTGCGAGGCGCACCTGCCCCGGAACGCCCACCCTGCGCCGGAACGCCCACAAGTGGCGCAGGGCTTTACAACGTGACGCATCTGCCTAGATGCATCACGTTGTAAATGGGTCGTAGGGATGCGACACGTTTACGCCGCAGTTGCGTGACGCAAACGTGGCTCATTCCCAACATAAATCTGCCCCTTAGTCTCTGTCTTGAAGCTCAAAATCATTGAGTGTGTCAGTGAAGTTGTATCTAAGGAAGTCCTTTCATAAATCAATACATTTGCCACTAGGGCTTTCTGAAGCTCTTGAGGTCTTGTAAGTCCAAAGATTGTTGAAGTCCCATTTTTTCATACTTTCTCGAGTAGGTCCTCTTTGGCTCTTCTAATGCTCCTAGACATCAGAGACAGCATCTAGCAGCCAGGACACTTTCTAGTAGAGGCCAACAACAGGGTCCAGTCCAGGCCAAGTTGCAACTTATCAGCTGTTCATTCCAAGGAAAGTGCCGCTTGCAGATTGTTGTGTCCCTGTACTCCAACAGGCAGTTATTCAGCTGACTCTTGGACATGACCCATCATTCCTGGGTATAAGTGAAGCAGGTCCAGTCCCTGATGTCTCCACACAATTCACAGATAGCAGTTGATACAGTCATCTTCTCTTCTGCCACAGGCCCAGAGAGTACTTTAATAAGCTCGAGGTGAGGTGTCATATTTGTATAAATCACTAGTCTATGGGTTTGGGAAACTACAGGACACTCCCTAAATAAGGGCACAAACTTTCACAGGGGTAACCCCTGCATCTTTTGCAGAACATCCTGTTTGGGTTAGTTTGCAGTAAAGCAAAGTGCATTATTCTTGGGAAAATCCACATGGTTGAACCCTTCTTCACCAGAGGGGGCTGGAGGCCCAGTCAGGAGTGTGTCTAGGGAAATGAGCAGTCCCCTCCTACTCCTCAACCTCACCAAACTGGTTCTGGGTACGGCCCCCTCCTCCCCCCAGGATGGTGCTTGGATGGCTCCGCTGTGACCTGGGAACAAAAGGCCTCTCTTTCCGAGGTCTTGCTTTACACTTATGCACTAATGGCCAGTTCTCACCCAGGTCCCTTCAAGGTAATTGTGTCCCTGAACCCTCCTGTTTTTCCAGTGAGTGGATTAATCACATTCCTCAGAGCGAGACCTTCCTTCTAAAAGGACTAAGCCAATGTTTTTCTACTGGGAACAGTTTTCAGACCTCATTATGGGGAAGGCACTGACAGAGGGTAGCTGCTGGCACGTTAATTCTAATTGTCTACCTGAAGCTTCAGTAGGCTAATGTCTAACTTGGTAACTTCCTGTATTAATTTTAAAAATCCAACTTCGCCATTCAATTGGATTTTTCTTGAACTTACATAAAAGCTAAGTTAGCAAAAATCATATTTTAATTGCACTTGAGTTTTTCTCTTCTCAACTACAGTCCTTTTACAGCTAGAAGTAGCTTTTTGATAACTACTCAGTCGCAGCAGTGTGCGCACTGCACCGTGCAATGCACCTACCAGCTCCCACTGTGCACTGCATAACGACAAGCATTCACTGCACCCTGATGCCCTCATTTGACCTATTTGCTGCCTGCTGGTGACACCTTTCCTCCTCTAATATTGCCCGGGACTCTCCTGCCGCTATCTAGCCAAACTTGGATCCCACCGAATATTCACGGCCGCGGAGCACACGACTGCTGGGACTCCATCTCCCTGGAGGCAGCGTGCTCTCGCGGGATTACCAGCAACACCACTGCATCGTAAAAAGCATCCGGGGCTCCCGCGGCGCAGGACGCCCTCATTTGACCTATTTGCTGCCTACTGGTGACACCTTTCCTCCTCTAATATTGCCCGGGACTCTCCTGCCGCTATCTAGCCATACTTGGATCCCACCGAAAATTCACGGCCGCGGAGCGCAAGATTGCTGGGACTCCATCTCCCAGGAGGCAGGGCGCTCTCGCTGGATTACCAGCGAGACCACCGCATCGTAAAAAGCATCCGGTGCGTGGGCGAAGGCCAGGCCAAAGGCGGGCCCGTCCTTGCCTGTCTGTGCCCGGATGAGGCTGGAAAGGCCCATCCTCTTGGCCCGAGAACTGATTAAAGGACTGCAGCACTCTAAAAACATCAGTAGGGAACCGTTACTATTATTGTAATATTTGTAGTATTTTCAACCTTTTGAGGCGGCAGTTATTAAACGAACTGGATAGGTCCCTGAAGGGAGGCTAGAAACTGTTATTGTTGTACTGTATTCCATATCATTCTACCATTCTACTTCCCAATTAGGAAATTATATTGCAGTAGTGAAAAATGGGCAAAAGAAAACTACTGTTGAACTTGGCCCTTCTGGCAGGTTCACCCCTGAACTTTTTGCTTTTTAATTGTGACATGGTGTTAGTGATTTTTGGTTTCTGCGTACTTTACCACTGTGTCCCAGGGTAAAGTGCATGCATGTAGTGAGGTTGGCCTGCCCTCCCATAGGAATGCATGGGGAATGTATGTGTCCCTGATAGTTCCAGATGTGTGGGGAGTGCCAGCTCGAGTTTGGTATGTGCGAACTCATGTGATTAAATGCTGCGTGATGAAGTGTGCGGCCTGATTGTGTCTAGTGTGGAAGTGCCACTTCTAGAAGTTGGCCTGTCTGTGTAAATTATATGAATTGTCTGTCTGGCTTGTGATTGGCTGGAGCTGGCTGGTGAGCCTGGATCCAGGAGTCAGGATGGGTCTGCCCCGGTGGTGAGTGGATAGATCTGCATGATTAATGTGAGGGAGGGGTGCATCTGGGTCCTGAATAGGGCTGGGCTTTCCCTACACAATGCTGGCTCTGGCCCCTGTAGTGCGGCTGATGACCCTAGCCTGACTAGTGAATGGGAAGAGTGGCTGAGCACAACAGAGTGCTCCAGAACCAGCTGCGACTGGTTTTTCCCTTCACCCTGAAGCCTAAACAAAGGGCAAATTAGTATAAAAAGGGGTTGTGACCCCTTACAAAATGTTCTTGCTGATCCTAACTAGGAGGAGGCCTGCTGCTGCTGCTGGGCGCCAGGAGGACCGCCACTGGGGACTGCCTCCCTACCTGGAGGGCCCTGTGAGCTGGCCCCTGGGCCCAGCCTTTGCCCCCCCCGCCTTCTCTTCTTTTTGGACCTTGTCCCTGGACTTGGGTGGCCTCCCCTTCAAAATAGCGCGTTGCAACGCTGGTTCGGCGATCCCTTCCTAGAGGGATTTCCCGGCATGGGAATCCCCCTTTTTTTGGCTGATATTCAAGGCAGGTGCACACCCTGCATTTTGCCGAGCCGGTTGGCCGAGTTGCGGCGCGGGTGCCCACCCCGCTTATTTGCCGACTTTGTTTGCCTACTTCAAGAGCAGGTGCCCACCCTGCACAATTGCCGCTACTCATACATGAGAGAAACCCCATTTTATTATTTGAAGCGGGTGCCTACCCCACATTGCCCAGCAGAAGGAGACCACCAGGAACCCCGAGGGCCACCGTGTTGCCCGCGCCGACCCAAAAGTCAGACGTCCTTGCGCCTGACTTCGGGCGGGACTTCCGGTTTTGTTAGAGGAAGTCCAGCACACGCCGCCATTGCCAGAGAAGCCCTGAGTGAGGCAGGACACAGACGGAGAGGCACAGGTGAGCCCCGCCGCCCAGGAGAGGAGCCGCTGCCTGGAGAGAGCCGGAGGGGCTCCAGTGTCACCAGCAGAGGAACCCTGCAGTCTCACGGGTGAGTGGGGGATCCTCGGGTCAGTGCTGTGAAAAGGGGGGGCGATGGGGCGCATTGCCGGTGCCCGCTCCTCCCCTCCTGCTGGTGATTTCGAGCCCACGAGGGCTCCGGGGGCCATTGTTGTTAGAGGGGGCATCGGGGCACATTGCCGATGCCCGCCCCCTCCTGCCTGTGCTTTGTTTTCTGGCAACATTCCTTCAGGGCCCACAAGAGGCTCCAGGCGGCAGTATTTTAGTCTGAGTCCCCCGAGAGGGACTCCACCGAAGCAGGCATTTTTTAGTTCAGAGCCCAAGAGGCTCTTGAGGGGCATTTAGATTTCGAGCCCGAGAGGCTCTGACATCCACAAGGGCATTGTGGAGGGTAGAGCGGCCCCGGTTGGCAGTGGGCCACTCCCACCTGCTGGCATGGCCCGTGCAGGGCGTTATACTGGGGCGGTGACGTCAGACAGAGGAGGGTCAGGGAGGGGGGTTGTGAAATGCAGGATATGGACCATTAGAGGTAAGTACCGAAAAAAATGAATAAAACATATTTTGTTGCCCACGCTGCATCACATTTGGCGATGCAGCGTGGACAATAAAATTTGTTTTGTTCATTTTTTTTGGTACTTACCTCTAATGGTCCGTATCCCGCATTTTACAACCCCCCACCATGACCCTCCCCTGCCTGATGTCACCGCCCCAGTATCACGCCCTGCACGGGCCGTGCCTTCCCCCCAGTGAGGTGGCATTTGTTCTTAGAGCCACAAGGCTCCTGAGGCCCCAGTATTCCTTCAGAGCCCAGAGGAGATCCCCAGCTGCCCAGCACTTAGTGGGCAGCTGCTACGTTTAAGCCCCTAGCGCATCTTCTTTTGCTGCCCGCACAGTCTACCCTGACATTGTGGACACAGGGCGTTTCAGCCCCTGAGAGGCCAGTTGGCCTGGGGGACAGTTCTGGTGTTGTGCCCTTGCGTGGGGTACATGTTTTTGGCCCTATGTGATCTTTGCGCAATTTGTGATTACCTGCTGAATGTGTTTTTATGCATCATGTACAAAGTTGCTTGCCTATACCTCTGAATGTGTTTTTATGCATCATGTGCTAAGCTTCTTGCCTATACCCCAAAATGTACCTTTATGCTTAGGTGGTTGTTTTTCCTAGTATAGTTATACTAGTGAGTTCCTGGTTCCCTGCGTGATATTTTCCTAAGGTGGTTAGGGTTGCGTAGGTGGTACTTACCTTTTACAAATGATTACTAGTTGTGTGCTACATTTGGTATTTGGTGCTACAGTTTTTATATGTGCTATGTGCTAAGTGTTATTCCTACAAAGTTCTAATTCTACCGAGTGCTAGTTCTGAAAGTGCTTATTCCTGACAGTGGCCCCCTTGGCCCTGTCCCATGTACATAATCCCCTGTAAATTTCGCCTGTGCCTATTGGCACATTGTAAAGTGTGTGTTTATTATCTAATGTGTTTGGTATAATACAGAGGCTATTTTTTTTATATATATAGCCTTGTGTGGAGTTTCCGTTGTGGTGGGCCTTGGGTGTTGTTGCTGGGTGCGTGCGCAAATACTTAACCTACATTGCCTCCGGGATAAGTCTTACTGGTCGTGTCACGTTACCTAGAGAGTGAGCATGGGTAATCTTTGGCGTGTAGCTCCCTTGCCCTGACTAGAGTGGTGGTTTCTGCCTGGCTTTGGCTCAAGCCTTAGCCGACAGGAAATCGCCATTTCTAACAACTACCAACCAATAAGTCCTCGATTCCGAAAAGAACCTCCTGCGAGGCCCAACAAACTCTTTTTAGCTATCTGACAGGGGCCATGGGGGCCCTGGATAAGCAGATTTTATCTGTCGAAGAGTCACTTGAGTTAGGCTTGTCATTTTCACTGTTGAATCGGGAAAACAAGATTCATTGGATTCCCCAAAAACTAAGTCTTCTAGTAATGGATGTATTCAATATAACCCTGATGAAAGACTATTATGTGATCCCGATTCCCCAATGCAGCCCCCTCAGAAAAAATTTAAAAATCCAGCTCCCACGATTCATGTAAAAGAGGAAGGCAATAGCAAAAAGACTACTAAGATCCAGCTTAGCGGCGGTCCAAAACAGGGCAATCAGGGTAAACAGAGGAAAAAAAATAGTAGTCCAGAAAAAAGGGTTTTCCAGCAGTAAAGACAAAGCCCATAACAGTTTTAGTACACACGGTAATGGAATTAAGAATCTAACAGCATTAGTGGAAAGACGATCTATATGTGAGAATCTCCTTGCATAAAATGAGTGTCATATTAACTGCAATTGAATCTTCATTGGCTGACTATATGGTACAGGGAAAAAACACAAAACCACCTTCTATTGATGAGAGCATAGCGCCCAATGGTAACATTGACAGTGGAATAAAATCCAACATGATAAGGGCAGATTGTGGCTCTGAATCTAGGAAAGGGGTTGGAATGTTATACTCAGGTGTGGCCAAATCTTCTAGGAAAGAACATTTCCATCAAAAGTCGACTAGTAATTCTGCTATCCAATGAGGATAGATCAACAGCTAGACTTGCCCCCTGAAGCTACACCATATATAATTATTTTGGCGAATGCTCCAAAACTAGGTCCTGCTGAAAAAGAACCATGGGAAACATTGAGAAATAAAACAGTACACTGGCTAGGAAGGAGGATCGGGCTGACTGAACAACTATTTGTTGAATTTAAGATGGTTAGGAGGGTGCAGTAGGTGGGTAAGACCAGGAAATCGCTACCAGGGGACTGTATAGTCCTGACACTTAAAAAACCTTTGTTAGTGGAAAGAATTTTGTGAACGGTTGGGATAAACTCTGCATCACCTGAAGAGATTATTGTACACCCCTTAGGTTTTTTCTATCCCCCGACACATACCCCCATAAGAGAGAGTGGTTTCAGAAATAATGAGGTAATCAAAAGACATAGATTTAACTTGCCTACCCTCTCAGGGCTTGAGGAAATAGATTGACTGGGCCAACAATACTGTATACACTCGAAGATTATGGGTTATTATGTACAGATGCTCTGGTATTAGATTCGGTAGGCAAAAATCAAAATCAATCTGACTTTCACTTTGTTTCTCTCGAAAAAGCACCCGATGTTAGTCGCCCCGACCTGCATAGAAATTTGGGGAAAGAACAAGGAACACGGGGTGTTAGAAAGAATGCTGATGTCCAACCGGAGGTGATTGTACGTGAAAATTGTCAGGTGGACAGTAATAATAAGAAAACCGGGACTATCCGGATGGTATTCAGCCAGGTAGTAATTATGAGAAAAACTTGAACGTTCTTTTTTGGAACATAGCGGGTTTGAGATCAACAATTAGTAATGATTTATGGCTGGATCTCATTGGAAAATTTGATGTGCTCTGTCTTCAAGAGACCTGGGCTACCACGGAAATACACTGTGAGGGGTATAAGATTTACTTTACCCCTGCAATTCCTTCCATTTCTGGAAGGGCTAAAGGGGGTTCAATTGTATATATCTCAAATATTTTGGGGATTAATCAGATGACTTTCTTTAAATCTGACCCAAACTTCCAACTTATAACTCTGGACACAAACAAGAAAAAAAAGCTTGTCTTGGTACATTTTTACAATAACTTGCACAAAGACAAGCTGATTTTAACCTTAAAAGAAATCCGCAGTGCCCTTCTGGAAATCCAGTATAAAAATTCCAAAACGTTTTTGTTATATGGGGGAGGGGCTTTAACTTAACGCTTTGTGATCGAAATGGAAACTTAACATGTGGTTTATTGGATGAGAATGAATTGAATCTAACCGATTTTTCGCACACAACATGTGGCAAATGTCTAAGTGAGACATTATGTTTATTGGAATTGAGTTTTGCTAATGAACTGACCTCACACCCATCCCTTCTTAAGCACACGTTTAATGGAAGAGGAGCAAACACAACAATAGATTTTATCTTTGTCTCAAGTCGGTTTGCACGCCGCTTGAATAATTTTACTACCCATGATAATGCGAATACTGATCACTACCCAAACAGCATTTCAATATTATGTCCATTCAAACGAGGTTCAAGTAATTGGGAAAGAAAGTATGGGCAAAAAAACTTGAAGATTGATAAAGTAAATGGGTACTCCCTTAAATGGGATAAAGTTGATCCACAAATAATCACACTAAACTTTCTACGAGAACTGTTTGTGAATGGTACGGCAAGGGTAAGGTTTGGGATAGTGAAAAAAGGGGGGAATCCCTTGGTGGACACACTCAGATCAATCAAATGGTGTACTACTTACACCAATGTTAGCCCATGTATTAGAAATGTTCTCTAACACTATACAATACACAATCAATGAATTCAATGATTTTCTTTTTATTTTTTGGTTAAAAACATATCCTAGGTATTATAAAATTTAAAAACAACATATTACAATTACGTTAAAAACATGTATAATGTCATCACATTTATATTCATATATATTTCATCAATCTGTTACAGGCAAGGTATAAAGACAACAAATTATTTCTAAACACCATATTATCAAAAGAGAGACAAACAACAGACACTACTCTTTGTCATAAGTATACACATCAGGCAAACTAGATTTCCAAAAGCTAATCCTGGACACACTTAATTTTGCATGTCTGCAGAATAGGCTCTGTCCCTTAATTGTGTGAATGTAGGCGTCGACGCGTTTCGATGGTTTTTAACAATGATAGACCATCTTTTTCAAGACAAATTGATAAGTCTCTCCTAGAAAGGGCACTGGTTGGTTGCCACTTTCAATAATTTCCTGCAGATAAACATATTTGCATGAGTATATATTAGAACTGGAATAACACGACTGCATATGTATAAACAGTTAAATTATTAATAGGACAATGCATGCCAAAGAAAAGAATGTGATCTTTGCAAACCAGAATAATAGACCCTATGAAAGCAGTGTGATAATGAGTAGAAAACCACGCTTTAAGAGAAAAGTGTATAAGATATGGACAAGTCACAAGGGACTGCCTGTGAATGCAGTTTGATATAATCTTAGCATCGAGGAAAACAATTGTATTGTATTAGACATTATGAATGTGCCATCCATGCATTATACTCATGCACATAAGTTTATCTGTAGGAAATTATTGAAAGTGGCAACCAACCAGAGCCCTTTCTAGGAGAGACGTATTAAGTTGATCTGAGTGTGTCCACCAAGAGACTCCCCCCTTTTTTCACTGTCTGCAAGTACTCTAATCCCCTGGTGTGTTAAGGGGTCTC
The DNA here is from genome assembly GCF_964263255.1 of Lissotriton vulgaris. Taxonomy (NCBI): domain Eukaryota; kingdom Metazoa; phylum Chordata; class Amphibia; order Caudata; family Salamandridae; genus Lissotriton; species Lissotriton vulgaris. The sequence continues at coordinate 532,258,166 of NC_141693.1, read as the reverse complement.
TCTCTACTAATAACGCATAAGGTTTGGGATAGCAGCGGAAGGGCACCCGTTACAGTAGAGAGGGTGGTCAGGCAGTGTTGTATCCTGGCCCCTTTCCTTTTTACACTTTATACCAATGGATTAGAACATGCCATGCTGGAGGGATGCCAGGATCTACCGTTGCTACAGAAGTGCCCCTCACCTGCTCTACTTTATGCGGACGACGCCGTGATTCTAGCTCGAACTTCCCTCGAACTACAACCTGCCTTCAATAGATATCATACTTTTATGGCCATTTTGATCTAAAAATCAACATTAAAAAGACATTTATTATGAGATGTGGGATAGGATCAAAGAAACAAAAGGATATTTATATAGATAAAGTAAAGTTAGATACTACCAATACATATCCGTATCTAGGGATTGTAATCGATGACAAAGGATCATGGAGACAGGCAATAAATGCTAGAAAAATCCTCTTTATGAGGACCACAACGTCATTGGTCAATTTCTCACAGAGGTTAGGAAATAGGTCTCCAGTTGAGATGCTTCAGATTTATAAAGCTAAATGTGTTAGTACAGCAACATATGGGGCTGGTATCTGGGGATGGATCTGTGTCGTTACAACGCGTTATTTTACAACGCAGACCGTTACAACGCAGTTTTTACAACGCAGGTACCATTACAATGCATGCCATTACAACGCATGTCATTACATAGCAGATACTATTACAACGCATGCCATTACATCGTAAGTATAGGTAAGTATATCTTTTTTTTTTAAATGTAATAAAGTTAATAGTAAATAGTAAATAATATTATTTAATTTTAATAAATTTAATAAAAAAATAATTAATTTAATTTAAGTAATGTAATTCAATTAATTTTATAATTGAAAATATTGTAATTAATTTATTTAAAATTAATTAAATTAATTAAATTAATTTAATTTATTTAAAGTCGTAATACCCCTGTACCCCAAAAGCCAAACCCAGCCCTAAAACCTAAAAATACTCCAGTACCCCAAAAACCAAACCCAACCCTAAAACCTAAAAATACCCCTGTACCCCAAAAACCAAACCCAGCCCTAAAACCTAAAAATACGCCTGTACCCCAAAAACCAAACCCAACCCTAAAACCTAAAAATACCCCTGTACCCCAAAAACCAAACCCAACCCTAAAACCTAAAAATACCCCTGTACCCCAAAAACCAAACCCAACCCTAAAACCTAAAAATACCCCTGTACCCCAAAAACCAAACCCAGCCCTAAAACCTAATAATACCCCTGTACCCCAAAAACCAAACCCAGCCCTAAAACCTAAAAATACCCCTGTACCCCAAAAACCAAACCCAGCCCTAAAACCTAAAAATACCCCTGTACCCCAAAAACCAAACCTAGCCCTAAAACCTAAAAATACCCCTGTACCCCAAAAACCAAACCCAGCCCTAAAACCTAAAAATACCCCTGTACCCCAAAAACCAAACCCAGCCCTAAAACCTAAAAATACCTCTGTACCCCAAAAACCAAACCCAACCCTAAAACCTAAAAATACCCCATATTTACTTAAATTAATAAATATAATTAATTTTATTAAAATACATAAATTAATATTTAAATTTATTTTTAATATTAATTAAATTAATAAAATAATGTAAAATAAAATAAAATAAAAATAATATACTTACCTATACTTACGATGTAATGGCATGCGTTGTAATAGTATCTGCTATGTAATGACATGCGTTGTAATGGCATGCATTGTAATGGTATTTGCGTTGTAAAAGTTGCGATGTAATGGTAGTGCGTTGTAAAAGTTGCGTTGTAACGGTGCAATACCCTGGGGATATGCAGGGGTTGACGCTTTACAGAAAGTGGAAAATGCCTTTTTAAGGTATCTCTTGGCGGTTCCACGGGGTACTTCAACATTCAATTGCCATGCAGAACTGGGAATTCCATATATTTCTGATTTAATAAAACTTCAACCGGTTCTGTTATGGCACCTTATCTGGTCATCCCCCAAAACATTACTCACCCAGGACCTTCGGAAAGATTGCCTCGGCCTTGACAATGTTCACAAGATTGAGTGGCTCATGTATGTTAAGAAATTTCTACTCGACCTGGGTTTCGCAAACTACTATCATAATCCAGCTTTGATAGCACAGATTCCGAGGAAACTGTTAAAAAAACAGTGATGAGCCATCTGGAAGGGCTTAGGCTTTTAAGGGAAGTAAACAAATGCTCAGTCCAACACAATTTAATGATTCAGACAACCTTAACCATTCAACCTTATTTGACATAAAATTTAAGTGGATATGATAGGTTTGTTCTGACTCGGTTTAGACCAAATATTTTTTATCATTTAATATCCTTCCCAAAAATGAATGACTGGGCTAGAACGTTGCCAATTTGTCCCTGTGATGATTTATCTGCGCAGTCATCTTTGCATGCTGTGCTGTTTTGTAAATTTTATAAGGAATCTAGGAGAAGATGGGTAATACCCATTTTAAGGATTTTAGGTAGACGATGTCGACCTGCATTGCTTGCCTTACAATCCCTGGATGCAAAGGGCAGTACAAAAAACATCGCACATTTTCTGAAACTCTGTATTAGACATAGAAAGAACTTACAGTAGCATTGCTGCATCATACTGTATGTGACCACCTTTGTTTCCATTCATCCCTGATTCTGTACAAGAGACCATTATTTCTGCTAATTGTTTAGCAGCTCTAGTATTGTAAGTTTTATGTATCCATGTAAATGTCATACTGTGTATGCAAATTTTTGTAATAGTTCTACTTTTATTGTCCAATGATAACGATATTTTATTAGTCCTCCTCTTTTTATTAACCTAATGTTTTTAATTTGTGTACTTGTATGGTTTTTGTATACTCCTGAAAACTAAATAAAGTGATTTTGACTCCAGTCTGGTAACATGTCAACATAACATTCTTACATGTTCCACTTTTAAATACTAGACACACATCCTTGTGGACTACAAAGCCTGCTTAGGGGTTGTTTATTTTATATTTAAAATTAGGGGTTTTCCTGCCAAAAAGAGTTATTTAGACAGGTGCCCATCGGTGAGGTGAAGAATTGGCGAGACGGAGAGAGCTTGGGGAGGGTGAGCGTCCCATGACCCGATAGCTGCCTGGACCTTGACCGCGCATTCAGCTCTGGGCTTTGGGCTCATGCAGTAGAGATTTTGAGAGCCACCCCACCGTTACCTTACCGGGGCAAAATTGGCTATGGTGCAGCGATCGTAGTCCGCTGCAGGGAGAGTGCCCTGTGACCCCCGCAGAAGCAGCTCTGTTAGTACTGGGTGCGGCTTGCAAGGGGTGTGCCAGTTGACTCCGCTCGTTCCACCTCTGGGAACTCTAATGCTAAGCATGCAACTTTCAAGGACAAATTGTCATATGCAGTCATGGAAAAAGCGAATCACCCTGAGAAACACATGTTGAAAAGATGGTTGTGAGGTGATGAGCAGACGTCCTGGTGGTTGTTGCGGCTGTGAGAATCGCTGGCTCCTTCTATCCTCACACATCAAAGAGACCACTTGCCCCCACTACCGGTCACCCACCCGCTAACTCGAGTTAGTTGACAGAAAGCTGCAGCTGTAGCCAAGGTGGCAGTGGTCTGTCATACAGTGTGCTAAACGGCTCACCCTCCTGATACAGCTGACCCGCTACCCGCTATATGACAGCGTGTAGCGGTTGAGTACGGCGGATGCATGGTGTTCTTTGGTCTGGGGCCAGATGCGAGGTTGTGCAGCTGGCCTAACCCTGGATTTGGTTTGATGGAACTTTTGAAGTCTCCAGTACTCTAAGTACTGTTTTAAGGAACTCTTTGCTTTTTGGAGGGCAAAGGGCTTGGATAACAGTCTACAGTGAACCGAGAAGCCTCCAACGATATTGGCAGACCAAGAGGAAAGTAAGTCCAACTACAAGTGCATTTCTGAAGATTTTGTAGGGGGGATTAACACTGTAACGTAGTGGGAAAAGTCTGGCAACTAGATTGGGGTGTGGCTTGTGTGACAGGTGTTACCCCTTAAAACATCCAACTACAAGCCAAATGTAAATTCTCTCATTTTACAGTGCTCCATGGTGACTGCCTCGATTATTGAGGTTAACTCTGCCTGGGGGACCAGTGTAGTCTATTTATACTTCTTAACAATGACATAAAAAAAACGAAGAAGCCGCACAATATTTATGAAGAGACTGGGAACAGCACAATCCTTGAGGAAGAGGAAATTAAGATCAGTGCATATAGGCACCCTTCAGAATCTCAAACTTTCCCAGCGTTTTTCCCACCTCCCATTGTGGCAGTTACAAATGGAATAATGCTAGAAGGAAGAGGAAAAAAAATGAAGCAAATGACGCAGCAGGGAATAAGGCCTCAAGACAGGTAATATCGATGAAAGTCAAAGTAGGGAATAACCAGCCAGTTTAGTCTGTTACGGAAGATCTAATACAAAAAATCTCATTGGTCTTCGCAAAAGGAAATCCTGGTCTATACTTTACACTACCTGACTTAAATGTGAGCCAGTTCCCGCAAACAAGTGAAGTTAAGTCCCGGGCACACGTGGTGAGGGTATTTACACAGTTGGTTTGAATGTACTTGGTTCTAACAAAGCGGCGGTCGACACCAGTGTATGATTTGAAAACGTTTTTTATGTATCATAAGGTAACAACTGTATTTGGACAAAACAAACAGCCGACACATGTTTCGTCACAATGAGTTTTCCTGTGACTCTTCATGGCTATTTTGGGTCAGAAGAGGAGGAGGAGCAGGCCCCAGGTGACCGGTGATAATTCCAACCCAGTCTGGGGTGTGCGATGAGCTTTAAATAAGATTGTGGAAGGTGGTACTGCCATGGGTTGAATAAAACTCCTGGTACTGTAAGAATGAGCCAAATTGCTAGATTCGTAGGTGCTCCGCGAAGAGATCCGAGGGCTTTGAGATTAGATACGGATGCCACAGTGGATACGTGGTGGCGGTAGGAGGGCAGGTAGTGCCCAGTAGTAGGTGGGTAGGCGTCAAGTGTCTGCAGGTGATTGAGGTGGAGAGAATAGAGAATTGCGGCGGGTATGCCTGGGCTATCGGTGAAGACGCGGTTCAACAACACTGGATCTCATGGTTTGGACTGGAACTTATTTTCAGCTCATCGCACACCCCAGACTGTAAATACCCTCACCACGTGTGCCCGGGACTGTGCTCATTTTCCAGTGTGGATCATTCGACCCACACAAATCCAGGGGTTATCGGGTAAATCCCCCAAACTGGCAGCATCGTAATACCTTGAATCATCATGAACATTATGCAAACAATTCTGAGCGCCACTTCTTCCTGTCCTCACTAAAAACCCCATCACTAGCTCTTATAAGTTCGCTAAAGAGATGCTCTAAGTGTTTAATTATACTCCAAGTAAACCATCAAATATAGAATAAAATCTATCTCATTCACCAGATTTTCCATTACTGTCCCCTGATCCCTCCAGTAATAAGCAAGAAATTGTATCCAATGCATTATTTATGTTTTGAAAGATTCTTGAATCAATTCTCTTATTGTTTCAAAAATCTACGATGAATACCGACCATCGTTTGGAAATTCAATCGACAGTACTACAGCGCCTGGTGGATCATCAAATTAACCATGCTAGCAAAAGGCCCAGACTAAGTTCGGATTAAGGGAGGAGCCAGATCAATTAACAACTCAAGTCATAGAGAAAATAGAAGTTCTGTGTGAAAAAAGCATGTGCTGATACTCAAAGTCCACCAGTAATAGAGAAAAGAAATAGAAAAAGTGAAAGGGAGAGATAGTCTACTCTCTGCGAAAACTTTTTAAGGAATCAACAGTAAAAGAAGAGCAGAAAACTGCTAAAAAATCATCCACAAAAGCCCTACCTAGTAATCTGATTTTTAACTTTAAAAAGAAGTCCGGCAACTAGATCAAACTATAATGGATCCTTTAAAGTTGAAGAGGCTAGACGAGGAGTCTAAACATAAGACAAACCCCTTAAAGAGCTACCCCACAAATACAAAATCAACTACCACTAAGAAAAAAAGCAAAGTTAATCGAAGAATTGCAAAGAAAAAATCTTGCTGATTACGATATGCAGAACACGGTCCCTATGTTAAAATCGAACCAAAAGATGAAAAGGCCAATGTTGTTGAAGAAATATCAATCTTAGTGACCACTCAAGATCGAGGTCTAAGATCCCTATTGTCCAACCAAGATCCCCTGCTGGAATTAAATTATTTGGCACTAAATCCTTTGCCGCTAGAGTTTAAAAGTACTTAGCTTACCAAGAGCTGTCATCGCTCACCTCAGTCCATAAAATAAGATAACATATGCACGGAGGTGAAAGACCAAAATGGGATCCAATACTCCTTTAGCATACTCAAGATAACAGATCTCTTCGCCTAAGTTCAAGATCCTTTGAACCACCAGAAGATCTGAAAGTTACTACATAGTTCCCCTCTCTACAGTCACTTACATCTTCAGGATTAAAGCTGGTATCATTTGCTGACAACCTTGATGCAACTTCTGAGTGAGTGGAATTTTGGTCGAACGTGATCCCACCTCTAATTCTTAAAGAAAGGGAAAAGCTACATAAAAAAGGGTTCTACAAAGTAGGTGTAAGCAATAATTCCTCGACAGCCTTACTCCATATGTGGACTACAAAAATAACAACTCCCAAAAGAGAGTGTAATCTAGTCCTGCCAGATAAATTAACAATAAGCTTTGAGGATGGAGACAGATGATTATGGAACCATAATGTAAATAACATAACTAAAAACCAAAAGGACAATCCATGGTCATGACTCTCAACCAAACTCAATGGTAATAAACAAGATAAGATCGCTAAGATCCCTTTCAAGCAATAGTTTATTCATATTCTCTTGGAATATAGCGGGTTTAGACCCCAAAAAATTATCCTGGCTTTTGAGTAACCATCCTTCAATAGTATGCCTCCAGGAACCATGGAGTGCAGATAAATTATTATTTCTGTTCAATATTTACGTCCCTCCCAGCCCCGAACATGATATAGTGCTTATAAATATATTTGAACAAATAGAAACTACATTAGGATCTAGCAGTAATGCACAAGTACTCTTAATGGGAGATTAATGCAAAAATCTCCAATGCACTATTGAATACATTCCAGAATCCTAAGATTGAAGAACCTTGCTGTCTATCAGCTCACGTCCTCCCAGGTTCTATCAAGGCCGACAAGAGAGGGAAGATGATGCTGGAACTAACTAATGGGATCAATGGAATAATCTTGAATAGGAAAACGGAAGGAGATGTGCCGGGGACTTATACACAGAAAGAGGTTTCCATATTGGGCTTTGTTTTCAGCAGCTATGATTTATATAATACGTTTTGCTACTTCTCCAGACAATTCGTGCAAAGCAGATTATGCCTTTATTCTCCTTAAAATAGACCTTTATTTCAATTCAATATCCTCTTGGTCTCTATCAAATGGAAAAGGAGACGTATTAATACAGCAAAAACAAGGTTGAATAGTCCCAGCTGTCTGAACAAAACAATAAAGGGGAAAACCCAGTCTCCCATTTTGAAAGTTCTCTCATCTCTGTATTTCGTACCCTGCAGCGGAACACACCCCTCATCAAAAACAGTCCTCTAAGAAAGAAGGACTCTCCAGTGTACCCTCCCTCCAGTCAGCTAAATAAATTATTCAGATTCCAATGTATTAAATTCTTAACGTCCAGGAAGTCATAAATTGCTTTCCTGAAGAAAAAACGGAAAAGGCTCTGCATGGAAGCTGACAGAGCGATACTGGACAGAAACTGGGTGGACTACAAGAGGCTGTGCTGCAAAAAATAGCAAGGCCTTCTGGGGTATAGTTGCAAAAGCAAATGGAAGCAACACACCACCAACAGCTACACCAGTCCCACAAAAGGAATGGGTAGATTACCTATCTGAATTGTAGGGAACTAATTTATCGACTCCCAGCAATATAAAACCCTATATGTTTAAAACCTGCAGCAAGTTCGACAAGCAGATAACGCTGCCTACAGAAATGCAAATTGCTTACTATATATGGAAAACAAGAGTTACAGCAGCAATGGGACCAGTCAGGATCCCCGTTAAGGTTTTAAAAAACAGTATTAAAGGATGGAGTACATTTCTGGCCCTCTTTTTGCATACGGCTACAAAACGGGCCAAATTCCAAGCTCTTGGTTGGGTAGCATTGCGGTCCCTCTTTTGAAAAAAGGTTCCAGCCTCTCTCCAAGCAACTACCTCCAAATTGCCCTCCTACATGCTACAGGGGAGATCTTTGCGGCCAGAGCCTTGGACTATTTAAATGACTGGACCACGTCCAGAAGAGCAATCCCTATGGTCCAAGCAGTGTTTCATATCAACCATTCAGTGAGTGATAACATTGCAATTTTGCAAACTTAAATCGATAAATATGTAACGAGTAACACTCAAATAGTTTATAGCTTATTTGTGGATTTCTCTACAGCCTTCGATAAGGTGGAAGGCCCTCCCTGTGGAGAAAATTAATGAAATTGGAAGTCCCAGCAACCTTATTGAGGCTAATAGCAACTTTCCACACATCAACATGGTGTAATGTCTAGATTGGAGAAGATAAAGGTCTTACTAAGGAGATTCCTACACAGAATGGTCTCAAGCAGGGATACCTCTTTGCCCCCCTTTTATTCTCATTGCTCCTCACGTCAGTGACTTACCTGAGAAAAATAATTTCCCCCCACAATTAACATCTCAAAAAATCTGTTTATTAATGTACACTGACGATGTGGTCACCTTTGACCTCACCCCAATCAGTCTTCAGTCTAACCTGAAAGCCCTTTTTAATTATACATAAACCAATTTTATAACAGTATACGTCTCTAAAATGAAAATACTACTGTTTAGGTGGAAGAAAAAACTCTTGGAAGTTTGGAGGAATACCAGTTTAGGTAGTATCCACATACACCTACCTTCGGAGAGTATTTTCTCAGTCTCTTGGAACTGCTCCACACTTCCAATGCACTGAATTAAAAGCTGTATCTCATCTTAGTGCAATGAAAGGATGTTATCTATCTTCGGAGAGGCAGCATTTTTCAGCCCTCCTAGAAATTTCTCGCACAAAGATTACCCCTATTTTAATTTATGCATTAGAGCACATTTCTATAAAAAAGGTGGGATTTTTATAAGTTTCAAAGAAGGGAAACTTCTGCGTATGATCACTTTCTCAGGACAAACTACACCTGTACAATTGCTATGGCTAGAATTAGAAGTAGTCAGTGCATATACAAGAGCCTTAGCAAACCTTATCAGAAGGGCCTATAATCTGCTACATGCACCTGTAGGCTCATTGAGAGCGCTTTTAAGGCAGGAAACTTTTAAGGCAGGTCAAGGGAAAAATACTTTTAAAGAAAACCTAGAGACTGCTTTGGAGTCCTTTCAATGTTCTATTAAACTCCTGCAATCATGGTCACAAGCACTTTTGAAGTTTTTCCTGAAAAAATCCACCCGATTTTGAGCTTTGGTACTGATAAGGCTTAGTGTTTACAGCTATCCAATTATTAGCCATATTTAGCTGGAGTAGAATATAAAGTGAGTCCAAAATATTTGAGATTTTCATTAGAACATAAGGTTAGGCGTTGCATTTTGATATTGTGATTGAGGAATCTACCATTAAAATACGTAATTAAAAACTGGGGTGGCACACTAGATAAATCAGGCTCCTTTGTTCTGTGTGGTGGAGGTGTCCAACATTTGATCCATATACTATACGCTTGCCCAAACAAACTCCTGGTTGAAGCACGTAGCTGTTTTATAAAACCTATAAGTACTAAATATAATATTTTTAGAATTAATGATCTGATCCAGCTAATAAGAGTGCCACCATTGAATTTGTATGTTATAAAGTATTCACATTTTTTAAAACTTTCTAAATGTTGTTTTAGAGACGTCTAATCTATGAATAATAATATTATCCGTATATATTGCATTTTTATACTGTGGATCTCTGATGAGTCTAAATCAATAACATTTGATTTGATTTGACAGAAGCTGCTGTTTTTTGAAGTAGTTGCTCTCTGTTTAATGAAGCAGCTTTATTGATGGATTCTTCTATACATTTTTGAGGATATCCCCGTTGTTTGAAGAATGGGTGGTCTGTTTTGCGCGACATCTGAATCCGAGACAACACTTTCCTGAGATGAACCTGCCTTTGGTTCTTTGTACTATTTACGCTGACTATAAACTTCCGCCCAGGTGTAAACTTCATTCAGTTTGTAGTCTATGGTATCTCTTCGAATTCTTTTGATTTTTTTTATTCATGGATTTATTTGGCATATTTGTCAAGTTTTTCATTGAGATCCTCCAGTTCTTTTGACCAATTGCCTTCAGTATGTTGTTTAGATAGTTCTGTTTTAATAGTTTGGATTTCAGCTGCAGGTTTAAAAGCAGTAGCACTCAGACTATACTAGTAGGTCTAGCCTAGTAGGTGGCAAAATTGGTACTGCAGTCCACAGGTGGCATTTATCTTTCCATTCTGTTGATGTATTTTTCTGCACCATGTGTTTTGACATTTCTGGAAAGTATGTCAATTAGTGTTTAGCCAATTTTGAAAGTGGAAAAACAGCTATACCAGTCAGTAAAACAAGCAGTAGTGATCATGCAAAAAGAGGGCTTTTCTCAAAGGGTCATTGTTGAGGGAGCAGAGAAGCATCATAAAGCAACAGATGCTTTGCATATTGTGTGTCATGGTCCCACCCCACACTCAATAAATGAATGCTCCGTGTGGAAAACCACTCCCTAGCTGCTGGTCACACTTAACATTAAAAGACAATGGTTTTTCTTCTTATTTTCTCCAGTAGTTTTTCTTTATCTCCAATAAGTTAACTTTTTCAATAAATCACACTTTTATCCATAATTAATCATCCTCTTTAATTGAGTATGATATTCATTCATCATACATATCCATGATAATGTAGTGTTTTTCCACAATTCATTCAGTAATCACGGCGAAGATGCGACCCATTGCATTTTGGGTCAGAATACACCCTTCGTCAGGGGTCTTCCAATTGTAATCTCTACAACATATTTAAAAAACTGAAAACCAGTAATTCCAGTCCTCAGCCAAATGACCATACAAATAAAGAAAATGATAAAATAAACATTAAAGTAAATACTACCTTCCCGGTTCAACGTGAGCTTAGTGTTGACTGTGGTTTCAAAATCGTTTCTGAAAGCATGCATTATTATGCTCCAAAATTAAATTTCCATTGAGCCAAATTCTCAATTGTAAACCAGAGTCCATTCCGAACTAAGAAGAACTATGAAGTGTGTTAGATAACTCGTTTGATCATTCTGACTGGAAAATGGTACCGAAAATGATCATGCTTCCCTTGACGATAAAGTGACAGAATTGCTGCAGACTCTTTCGTGAAACATGCAAACAGGAACATAAGTTATAACTTCTCATACCTGGTGTAAAAAAGCATGGTGAGCACCCTGCTTACCTGGTGTATTGCGTGTTAGTCTCTGCATCTTCTGTGCGCGGTACGTGAACGTATTAAACTGTGTATGCTGGCCTGTTTATTACGTGTTAACGTAACGTGCGTAGTGATAGGCATTCAAAAAGTGAAAATTTACTCATCAACTCTAATATAAACAAAAACAGCCTACTCACTCCCATGGAACACTAGCCCCACCTGTGAGCAAATCAAACTATTCCTGCTGCCTTATCAATAACAGGAACCTTAAAATCTTATGTGGTGAGTTTTACCAAGTGAATAAACATAATGATCTGACTAAGCTGTTTGAGAAACAACCAGTAATCCAGCTCATGCATGACAAGAAGAAAAGATCTAGCTCATTAGAAACAAGAACATTCCAATCTATCATTCATCCCTAATGGATGCATAGTATTACATTTTTTTATCCAAACAAATTCTGATTTTGCCAATTGTTTGTGTGGGTCTATCCCAGGTTGAGGTTTTACCACTTGTAGACTGGTGAAGCGCAGTTGTGAAATATTGTGACCAGCTTGAGACCAATGTACTGCAACTATAGAATTTGCGTTTTGTTTTCTTATGTTGCTTTTATGTCCAGTTATGCGGGATTAATTTTGCACTCAGTCTTCCCACATATAATTTTCCACATGGATTTTTTAACACGTAAGTAAGATTCGATGTGTCACAAGTACTTGAATGTAGTAATGGAATGGTAGTGCCTTTCATAGGGTGTGTGAAATTACTGCCGATGATGGCATTGTTAAAGTGTACACAGTTTGCTCATTTCTGCATGCCTTTATGTTGGATTTGGTCTGTTCTTTGACCTTTTGTCAAAAGTACTTTTTAATTTCTCAACTGTTGAAAGGCGAATGTGGGTTTCTGATTGTATAGATGTTGCAGATCAGGGTCCGTTTGGATGATTGCCCAATGTTAATTAATAATGGATTTAATTTGATGTGCTCTAGTGGAATATTTTAGTATGCATATGGTTTCTTTCTGAGTGACAGAAGCTGTTTTTTGAAGTAGTTGCTCTCGGTTTAATGATGCAGCTTTATTGATGGATTTTTAGATAAATTTGTGAGGATATCCCCGTTGTTTTAAGAATGGGTGGTCTGTTTTGCGCGATATCTGAATCCGAGACAACACTTGCCTGAGATGAACGTGCATTAGGTTGTTTGTACCATTTGCGTTGACTTTAAACTATCGCCCAGGTGTAAATTTTGTCCAGTTTGTAGTCTATGGTATCTCTCCGAAATCTTTTGATTTTTCTTTCAGGGATTTATTTGGCATATGTGTCAAGTTTTTCATTGAGATCCTCTAGTTCGTTTGACCAATTGTCTTCAGTATGTTGTTTGGATAGTTCTGTTTTAATAGTTTGGATTTCAGCTGCAGGTTTAAAAGCTGTAGCACTCAGTTTACACTTGTAGGTCTAGTCTAGTGAATGGCAAAATTGGTACTGCAGTCCACAGGTGGCATTTAACATTCCATTCTGTTGATGTATTTTTCTGCACCATGTGCTTTGGCCTTCCTGGAAAGTTAAATATGTCAATTAGCGTTTAGCCATTTTTCATTTTTTAGCAGTCAGATAACTGAACAGAAATACACCAGTGTGCAGACTTGAAAAACAGCCATACTAGTCTGTAAAACAATCAGTAGTGATCATGCAAAAAGAGGGATTTTCTCAAATGGTCATTGTTGAGGGAGCAAAGAAGCATCATGACTCAACAGATGCTTTGAATATTGTAAGCCATGGCCTCTCCCCACACTCAACATAGTAACAAAAGACATATGACACTGTGCACATATGTGAATATTAATAAAACTATGGTAGTATATAGTGTAAATCATAGTATACACTATAGCAAAATCAAAAGTCTTGCCAGCCCTAAAAATGGAACAAAAGACAACTTTTGGTATTCGATGGACATACATAGTTGAGTCATGTGTTAAGAAACATGTGTTGATACATATAATCTGTCTCTTACCAGCTTAAGGATACATTCTAAGGGTGCTTGGATATGTGAACAAAAGAAGCAGCATTTTCAAGTTTCTGTATAAGCATCCATTATTTCTAAGTGAAGCATTTTTAACACAACAATGGTTGTACTAAAATGTTACATCCACACTCTCTAATTTTCTGCATTAACATTATAACTATGGACTTTCCACATCGTCTATAAATAATATTCTCACCATCAAAATTAGTGAAACGTTTATTAATCAATTTTAATGAAATGTTACTTTTAATATTGTTCAACATTACCCTGTAGACAAAAATTAATTAGACATATAGTTGAATTCAAATACATCATACACAACAAGAAATATCTTTCATTGGAATGATCATTGGTGGTACAGTTTTCCTAATTATATTTTTACCACCACTAAGCCTATGAAATGGATAGGTTATTTTTAACTACTTCTGAGCATTCTTACTTTGTCAGAAGAATAGGGGCCCGATGCAGGTAGCCCTTTACCGATCGGAATCGGCCAAAAATACCGATTTTCGGCCATTTCCGATCGGTAAAGGGCTATCGAGATGTAGGGGCACATTTTCGGTAATTTTACCGAATCATTATCATTAGCGAATCGGTAAATTTACCGATTCGGTAATATGTACCGAATCGGTACAATAATTACCGATTCGGTAATATTTACCGATTCGGTAAAATTACCGAAAATGCAATGTAGGTAGCCAATTTACCATTGGCACATGGCTTACAGAATCGGTATTTTACCATGGAATACTAATCCATGGTAAAATACCGATTCCTGTGTACATGTACATCTGTGCATGTACACATGTGCCATGTGACAGACAGACGTGCCCTTAGGGCATGTCTGTGTGCCACATTGCACACATGCCCGTTTTGGGGGTGCTAGAGGGTGTCAAAGTGACACCCCCTGCACCCTTGCCAAATTCGGTATTTACCGATTCTGTAAATACCGATTCGGTATTTGACTTTAATCCTATGGGCTTCAAAGGCCCATAGGATTCAATAGCAAATACCGATTCGGTATTTACCGAATCGGTAAATACTAAATTTGTAAGGAATCGCTAACGATTCCAGATGTTGGGACCTACATCCCATTTACCGATTTTGAAATACCGAATCGGTAGCATTCGGTATTTCAAAAACGGTAAATGGGATTTACCTACATCGGGCCCTATGCTGCTTGCCATTTGGAAGGCCAGTCAGTTCAACGCAGGCTTAAAATATACACATTTAAAATATTTTTAAAATGCAGTCCTTGCTGGGTTCTTAACATTAAAACTAGTTGTTGGCTCATCATTCACAGACGTAGAAGTCTTAAAGTCACACACAACAGCAAATTAAAAGTTTAACACGTATTGGCAATGCCAATAGGTCTGTCTTAAAGGAATGTTGTCTGGTAATGTGAAGATAGCATGGGAACGTATTTGTATTTGTGAGGAAGCAAAGAACTGGAGAACAATATTGGTGTAGGTTTAAAAGACAGGTGAAAGTTGCACTGTCTAGCAAGACCTAAACATCCATGTAGGTTAAAGACGGCCCTTCTCCCATCTGTGCTGCTGCCAGAGGAAAAAACTCCATAAATGATCTAGTTATCTAAGACACTTCAATGGCATAACAATGTCATGTCATGTGTGTTCCCCTGAACGTTTAAGCCCAGGAAGCTGTACAAATAAACAAAATGATCACAGCTGTGTGGAGGGAAAGCAGTTTTTGTGGAAGCACACAACTTCGGCCCATTTAAAACATGTAGTCCTGGCTCCCCAAATGTGGGCAGAGCTAAAGCCACTCTCCTGATGAGATCTCATATCATTGTCTGTCGAGAGCTGCGCAGTCAAGTCAGACCATAAAAAGCATCTCACTGGTAAACGGATATCTAATGCCATCAGAAAAGAAATGACATCACACTGTCCATATCTACAGTATTCTGGTAGCGGTCCCTCCAAGACACTGTCTATATCTCCACTTACTCAAAAGCCTGGTGTATATGCATTTTGAAGCAGTGCCTTTGTCTCGAGAAGACCAAACTAATTAGAAGAGCTTGAATATCAATTTTTAGATTGCAGTATTGTATATGCTTAACAATTTTCATACTCTTGGGTTATAGTTTATGGTGCATTATTCATTAATGCTTTGCTATTTTAATAGCAGATTCTTTTAAATCGTGGTAATCCACAGAACATGAAATACAGCCTCTCGGTTTTACCAACTTCATAAGTATCCAGTGGCTTAAACAGAAGAGTTTTTGGCATGTATGTGTAGATTGCCCTCTTGAACGTTATGCAAATATATTAGCATCACAATGATTAACTTTGGTTCCCAAATGAAAGCACAGTGTATCGTTTCCCTTTATTTTTTGTGTTGTTTTTATTGTCCAGACATCGCTGAAGGACAAAAGACGTTTCACAAGAAACATGTAGTCTAACATTGAATGTGCCAATGATAGCCTCATGAAAAAGGAAGAACAGCAAGAGGAATTAGATTATGAGGGATTTCTTTGAAGAGGTGTGTTTTTAGTCCTTTATGAAAGGCCTGTACTTCAGGGTAAATCTGAAGTGGTCAAACAATAGAATGCCATGTTCTTTGCAGAAGGCTTGACAAGACTTGTTTTTCCTTTTTTGGATTAAGGGATTTTGAGAAAAAGTATATTTCTGTTTCTTATATAATGTTGAGTTGTAGTTTGTCCATCAAGTAGAAAGATAGTCCATTTGTTCTGTTTTGTGGGTTTTATCTGAAGTCTTGAAGTCGAACCTTGCTTCAAGGGGGAGCCAGTGATATTGTCTTAGGATGGATGTGATATGTTCTGACTGTGACAAGCCAGACAGTTGGATGGCATACAGCTCTTAGCCGAGCAGTAGAGGGTTTAGGAAGGAACTACATTTCCTTTATCTAGATGTGTTAACACAAGTGTCTGCACTGTGTTTCTGAATCCCAAGTGTGGTATTGACTGTGTTAGTTTTTAACATCTCAAGATGTCTTATGCCCCGGTGTCATATCTGGAAAAATCACTCGGAACCTTTGGCATCCTATTAGATCGATGGGCAATGGGAGGGCTATAACAGCCCTGCACACGTCTAAGGCTTTTGACGCAAAGTTCTAGTATTGCGTTAGCGCCATTTTTGAAACGTTTGGATGGCGAACCTCATTACGTGATTACTGTATAATGGACCAATATCCCCACACAAAAAGTCACAGATACAAGGAGAGCTGTGATTCTGGCAGAGTGGAAGTTACTGTGTGTACATGGTGTTCCCTGAGCATACCTAGAGAAATGTGGAACTAAAAAGACAACAGGAATACCACACATGGGGGCATATGGGGGCATATTACCAAGCAATAGCGATAATTATCGCTATTGCTTGGTTAGCGAGAAAAAATTATCGCCGAGCTGCGGCGATTTTTATCGCAGATAAACCTTGGTATTACCAAGGTTTATCGCAAATGCGATAAAAATCGGCCGCAATGCATGAATATCGCTGAAAAGTCCGCGATATTCAGGCATTACCGAGCTAATGCTCTTAGCCATATTATCACCTTCCATTGGATAAAATGGCTAAGAACTGCTCTGGGGCAGGTGTTAGCTTTTGGAGATATTCGCGCTTAGCGCGAATATCTCCAAAAGTTGGTAATAGGAGATAGCGATGTTAGCGACTGTTTCCAGTCGCTAACATCTTGGCACGCCCACTTTGCATGTCATTAGTGATAAATAGCACTGACATGCAAAGCGGGGCCCAAGATGGCCGCTATCTCCTACTAGCTGTCGATAACTGGTGTCAGCGACAGCTAGGTAATAGGGAGATAATTTTATCTCCGCTTTCTTGGCTTTTAAAGCCAAAAAAGCTGAGATAAACCCCCTTGATAATATGCCCCATGGTTCCTGCATTAATTCCGAATTTTCCCTAGAGTTTCACTTGAAATATTTTGTCTACCTTTGGCAGCCGAAGCATACAAGGGAACATCCCAGGATTTGCGAAGCTACTGTAGATCTCATGATCCAAATGAGAACATGGCAATCAATACCAACCCCTTAGAATTAGCATGTGACTTCTAAAAAGTATGAGGATCTTAGTAGTAGGTAAAGTGGTAAAGTAGTTGCACCATAAAGTTATACTTGCAACTGACTGTGAGCATGGCACTGATGTTCTGTAGGACTGGATTACATAAGAATGTTCCACCTACAAGAGCTGCCAGTTCTTCACCCATCGTTTAGTATTTGTTTTGGAACCCGAGCCAAATTCTATCCACAGGCATCCAAGCCTCTCTGAGGTAAGAGTAGGGTTAAAGGTATTTTGCCTACGAAGAGAGGACATTCAAGTCAAGTCAAGTCAAAATTTATATAGCGCACTACATACCCAGAGGGTCTCAAGGCGCTTGAGGAAGGGGGGGAGGTTTACTTATCGAATATCCAGGTTTTAAGCTGTTTTCTGAAGGCTAGGTGGTTTTGAGTGAGGCGGAGATGGATGGGAAGGGAATTCCAGGTTTTGGCCGATGTAATCCCTAGCGATGACAATGCGTGACTGCAGTGGCACGCAATAAAAGACAGGTTGAGCCTAAGACATGTTGAGCCTTCTGTCTAAGAACAGTCAGTGATCAAGACTGCAAGTCACTGCTGGGCTTAGACTGCAAGGCTGCGATGACAACGTGTGACAACACGTGACTGCAGTGTCACGCAATAAAAGACATGTTGAGCCGAAGACATGTTAAGCCTTCTGTCTAAGAACAGACAGTGATCAAGACTGCAAGTCACTGCTGGGCTTAGACTGCAAGGCTGCAATGACAACGCGTGACAACGCGTGACTGCAGTGTCACGCAATAAAAGACATGTTGAGCCGAAGACATGTTAAGCCTTCTGTCTAAGAACAGACAGTGATCAAGACTGCAAGTCACTGCTGGGCTTAGACTGCAGTGTCAAATCTGTACATCGCTAGCAAGTCACGCAATAAAAGACATGTTGAGCCTTCTGTCTAAGAACAGACAGTGATCAAAACTGTAAGTCACTGCTGGGCTTAGACTGCAAGGCTGCAATGACAACGCGTGACAACGCGTGACTGCAGTGTCACGCAATAAAAGACATGTTGAGCCGAAGACATGTTAAGCCTTCTGTCTAAGAACAGACAGTGATCAAGACTGCAAGTCACTGCTGGGCTAAGACTGCAGTGTCAAATCTGTACATCTCTAGCAAGTCACGCAATAAAAGACATGTTGAGCCTTCTGTCTAAGAACAGACAGTGATCAAAACTGCAAGTCACTGTTGGGCTTAGACTGCAAGGCTGCGATGACAACGCGTGACAACGCGTGACAACGCGTGACTGCAGTGTCACGCAATAAAAGACATGTTGAGCCGAAGACATGTTAAGCCTTCTGTCTAAGAACAGACAGTGATCAAGACCGCAAGTCACTGCTGGGCTTAGACTACAAGGCTGCAGTGAGCAGCGGCAGTCTAAGGTTCACGCAATAAAACACATGCATCAGCCGGATGTTGATTTGTGTATCTTCTGCTGTACATTTGTGTGTGCCTGTGCAATGATGGATGGGTGGATGGATTCATGATGGAAGGGTGGATGGAGGCATGATGGATGGGTGGATTGGTGGGTGGATGGATGGGTGGATTGATGGGTGGATTACTGGATGGATGGGTGGATTGGTGGCTGGATGGATGGGTGGATTACTGGATGGATGGGTGGATTGGTGGGTGGATGGATGGATGGGTGGATTACTGGATGGATGGGTGGATGGATGGGTAGATGGGTGGGTGGATTGGTGGATGGATGGGTGCATGGTGGATGGACGCATGATGGATGGGTGGGTGGATGGGTGGATGGATGGGTGGATGTATGCATGCTGGATGGGTGGATGGGTGGGTGGATGGATGGGTGGATGGGTGCATGGTAGATGGATGAGTGGGTGGATGGATGCATGATGGATGGGTGGATGGGTGAGTGGATGGATGGGTGGATTACTGGATGGATAGGTGGGTGGATTGGTAGATGGATGGGTGCATGGTGAATGGGTGGATGGATGCATGATGGATGGGTGGGTGGATATGTGCATGGTGGATGGATGGTCCGTGGGTGGATGGACACATGATGGATGGGAGGGTGGGTGAATGGATGCATGATGGATGGGTGGAAGGGTGGGTGGGTGGCTGGATGGGTGGATGCTTGGATGGATTAGTGGATGGATGGGTGGATGGATCGGTGAATGGGTGGGTGGATTGGTGGATGGATGGGTTCATGGTGGATGGGTGGATAGATGGGTGGATGGATGGGTGGGTGCATAGATGGGTGGATGGATGGGTGGATTACAGGATGGATGGGTGGGTGGATTGGTGGATGGATGGGTGGAGGGATGGGTGGGTATGGTTTGATAGATGGATGAGTGGATGTATGCATGATGGATGGGTGGATGGGTGGGTGGATGGATTGGTGGATGGATGGGTGGGTGGGTGGATGGGTGCATGGTGGATGGGTGGATGGATGCATGATGGATGGATGGGTGGGTGGTTGGGTGAATGTATGCATGGTGGATGGGTGCATAGGTAAGTGTTTCCAGGCACCTGCACTGTCTAGTTGTATCCCCCTGCACCCCGTTGACCCACGTAGGATGTATACCTTCGGTACCGCAACTAGGGCATGCACACACATTTTCTGCCCACGGTTTCCTAAGTGCCTGGATGCTTCATCAGTTTCTAGCCTCAGTCTTGGTCATCTTACGGTCTCCACTATTGTTCACACCCAGATCTCAGTATTGCGCGGCTGCGGCCCAGGTCCTCGGTGCACTTTGGTCGCACTCATACGGCCCCTGCATTTAGAACTAGTGCCTAACCTCACTTTGCGCTTTCAGTTTCCTAACCATGGCCGACTCCTGCTACTAACACCCTGCTTAGCTTCAGTCTGCTCCTGTGAATTCTGAGCCATCGCAGCACAGTACCACGACCTTTGAACTCACCTTGGGGTCCTCTCGAGGGTTCCGGTCCGTATTCAGTCTCGGGGTCGGGGATAGTACCCCTTGGCAACATCACGCACCTTATTGTCCGACATCACGCACCTTATTGTCCGACATCACACACCTTATTGTCCTGGGTCACTCGCCCTTGTTTTTCCATTTATTTACAAGTCAGTGGTGGTACTCCTGGAATAATATGGGCATGTCATTAGTATTTTTATATTGCGCTTTTTAATTGTCTGTATGTGCACCTCAAGGTGATCCCTAAAACTTCTTGTTCTTCAGAGTGAAGTTCTGCCCAATAGAAAGCAACGCCATCGCGTTCCAACAACTAGCGATGTAATAGTACACAAAGTGATGATCTGTGCGAGGTAAAAGACGTGGAGTAAAGGCACGCGATCACAATGTGCGCGATGTATCCTCATACATCCGCACTGTGTGATTCTTTGCAATTTACAAATTTAGAATCGCTAAATTTATATTTAGTACATCTGACCCTTTGTACGCTAGCCTGAGTAACAGAACACGAGTAGAGCCTAAACTGACCTCTCTTCACTCCATAGAGCAACATGTATAACAAAGGTATGCAAGATACAAGTGGATAGGTGGGGTTACGTACATAGACCTGTTGCTGGAAGAATGATGAAAAAGGGAGCTCTGACTTCAAGCTACATGGCACACCAAGGTACAAAAGGAGGCTTTTTATAACTTGGTGTATTATGAAAACAGACCAGATCAACTATGCTGACAGTGATTTATAACTTGGGTAAGGTTTAGATTAATTGAATAGGAATGTGTGGTGAAACATGATTGTGGCTTTTAACCTTTGCTCTAAAGTGTATGATAAATGCTGAGTGTAAGCAATTGGGCTACTGGTTAAGTGTATGTGAAACCCTACTCAAGCAGCAACCACAACCCTTGTCAAGCTTACGTCACAAGCACACCCCAAATTAACCTGTACTCAATCCTCTGGTAGCTTGGAACAGAGCAGTCAGGCTTAACTTAGAGGCAATGTGTAACGTATTTATGTAGCAATGCAAACAGTTATAAAGTGAAACATAACAAAAGAAAAATCCCAAACCAATTCTGAAACATTAGAGTAATATGTAATAAAAATTTTAAGACCAAAATAACAAAAATCCAATCAGTAGAACTGGAGATATTCAGTTTTAAAGATTTGAGTGCAAATAGCACCAAAAAGCGCAAAGTCACACGTTCAGACTGACTGCAATGGAGAGCAGGCTGGCTACAGGGATCTAGTTAGGCCTGCTGAACAAAATACTGTATATCCTGTCTGTGAAGCGATGCAGAGTCCTGTGTCAAGGATGTGTCACACAGCACAGGAGATGTGAGGTCCTTGCTTAGAGATTCATTGCTCAGTGGCAGTTCTGGGAAGCTGTAATTGATGATGCAAGGTCCTTGCATGGAGTTGCGTCATGCAGCGACGTTCCAAGGAGCTGCGGTGGGTGATGCGAGGCCCTTACTAGGCAAAGCATCAGGCAGCAGCAGTTCAGATGAGCTGGTGGATGATGCAAGGTCCTTGGGTGGAGATTTGTTGCGCAGCAGCAGTTGCAATACAGTGTCTTCCAAAGTGATCAAATAGGCTGCGACGGTCCTGCGGAAACCAGAGAACCTCCAGACCCACTTCCAAGGGTCCAGGCCTGGGGTGGCACCACATGAGAGGGCAGGAATCACAGCTGGTAAAGTCCAGATGCTGGATTCAGGGTTGTTGGAGCCTGGTATGTCCATGATTCTCTAATCTGGAGGCCAGGCAACTAGCCCTTGGAGTCACTCTGCCATTCCTGTGGCCAGGATGCCGGATCAGTCCTTCTCACTCCACTCAGGCAGGAGGGCAACACGGCAGCAAAGTGGCAGTCCTTCTTGAAAAAAAGCAGCACATCAATCTTTTTCTGAGTCTTCCACAGATCCAGGTGTGTACTGAAGAGTTGGGTCTGGGCGTCCATTATTTATACACGGCACCCACTTTAATATTTTACAAAGGTCCAGAGGCTTCCACCCCCCTTAGGTGTCAGACATCCTCTTCCTCCCAGCCATGGCCCAAGTTTTTCTGGTGACAGAAAAGACTAGTGACAAACCCCTTGGGAGTGTGTTCAGGAAAGACCTTTGTGATGTACAAGTGTGGTAGGTGAGATCTCCACCCCATTGTTAAGTCAAAGTGGCCCATCCGGCCAACACCTATCTTCCCTTTGTCTCACTGTCTGGGAGCAATGCACAAGAACCGACTGCCTGGTATGTGAACCAGAGATGGGTTGCAGGCACCAAACAGTTAGACTTTTCTAAAAGTCGCATTTTCAGAATTGTGACTTAAAATCAGACTTTACCATTTAAAAGGGCTTTAAATTACAATCCATTATACACTAAACTCGAGCTGTCCACCTGTTCCCAATTTAAACTTGTCACTTATTAAATGTAATAAGGAAACTTAATGTTATCCTATTGGAGAGGTAGGCCTTGCAGTAGTGAAACATTTATTTAAGAGTGTTTCAATAGTAGAGCATGTCAAACTTAAAAGTACATGTCTAACTTTTTAAATAATATACTTCTCACTGCACCCAGAATTCTATCCAGGGGCATATAAACAACCTCTCCCATGCTGCCAAAAATCAAGTAAAGCAACCCTTGATGTTTATCAAGGCTTTTTCTCTTCTAGGCTGCCAAGTAGAAGTACATCAACTAATCTTTGTAGCTGCTAGTATCTTATGTAGAGATATATAAACCATATATGCTGCACTCCAAGCCACCCTTCTTGATGTAATATTCTTCAAGAATTAATTTATCCTTGGTTCACCCTTTTCATAGTAGGATGCTAAATCATCATCAGCACCACAGCTGATCATGGCAGTAGACAGCATTCAATATAGGGTTATTTGAACACTTTCCCTCTTTGTTTATTTCGAGCCAGGCAGCAGCATGTAATACCTATGTTTGTCAGCCATTAAATGCTACTTAACACCTACTATTATTTTCTCATCAGATGTGCAATGTCAATATAGCAATATAAGAAACAAGGGAACCCGTCTAGGTAGTAGAGGACCTCGGGTAGTTACTGATTTTTAAAGAAGACAAAGGTCCTAAACTTTTTAGATGCAAGACAAAGTAATAAGCACAGGCTTAGAATAAGAACTGTGTATCTTTTTCCTCCAATGTCCAGCCGGACAAGGGTTGTTTATTTCAAAATATTAAGTAAAAGAATACAGAGTTTAAAGTGAAACAGACCACAAATTGATAACTGGGCACAATCCTGTACCAAGTCAGAAAGTAAAAAACAATACATGGGGAAAAGATTAACAGGCAAACAGATTGGAGCAAGAGGTGGCTTACAATACAATGAAATCTTGTGTAAGCTCAAACCAACAGTGACTGCAACACAAAGGAAGCAGTACTGTAAAAACAGTCGACGTAACGTTTCGATCCCTATCACCAAAATTAAATTGGGATCATCTTCAGGACTATCAATTTCATTTTTGCCTGATTGTATTTATAAAAGCCTTGGCTGCCAAGCGAATGACTTGGGGCGGCTTCTTCCACGAAATAGCGGCTTAATGTGGTAACGGCGATAGCGTTCCTTCCCAGTTACGGATTATGTGACCTTTTCTAAGTGTTCAATTACTGCAAGCTTGGAGGGCTTAAGAACGGCCACGGCACGATGGTGCGGTCCAGTTCATTGTGATCCTTGGTATGATCACGGCAAGCAGGCGCGTGGGTCCCGTCTGGTCAGCGTCAGGCAAAAATTAAATTGATAGTCCTGAAGATGATCCCAATTTAATTTTGGAGATAGGGATCGAAATGTTACGTTGACTGTTTGTACAGTACTGCTTCCTGCTTCCAGTCCCTTGCCCCTGCTGTTGTTACTGCCAAAGGGGGGCCTCGTTCTTCAGGTCAAATCCATAAGACCAATCCACAACCTCCAGGCCATTTACGGGCAAACACATCCCAACCCAAGAAGCGCTTAGCTATCGAGGCCACGGGCACTATTGATAGATCCAAACCTAGGAACCCTAGATCCAATAATTGCAACGCCTTAGCCCAATCTACACTGACTTGCCCCGTCCCTCTCCCCTCTAGCCAACCCGACACAGTTCCTCCCAAAGTGCCCCGTAGAATACCTCCTATGGATCTACCCCCAGATTGCCATCCCTTTGTCGCCATCCTTACCAACATACCACCATTGTTGGTTGGGCAGCAAGAATCCTTCCAGATGCTAAAAAATAAAACCATGCACTGGTTAAGGATTATTAGACCACTGCCCAGGGAAGTCGATGGTCTGATTCTTGGTGTCAGAAGGGTAGGTTGGGTAGGTAGTAGTCATAAATGCTTTGAGGGGGCTTAGCTAATTTCTAGCCAGAATTTAGGCACTAGCAGTGCTGGTATTGGAGTAGTCGATTTGAACTTATTCTACCCGAGATCAGTTGGCATTCATTTTGGTATCGCCCCAGAAGTAAGTTGTTATCACAATCTTGCCATTCCCGGATTTGACCCCTTCTCTGTGCCTTATTAGCAAACCCCATGGCCGGGGACCTATGGAAGAACCGCAGGCTATTGAAACGACATTCTCCCTGGGACAGTTCTCTTACCCCTGGGTATGAGCCCACGGTTGGATCCCTGCTCCTTGGAGACTACCACCAACAGTTGGATATCCATCTCCACTGAGAGTGGCCCCCAGCCTCAGGGTGACAGTCTTGGTAGTGGGTCTGAGGGGGGAAGCAGAGCCTTTTGCTCACTCCCTGAGGGAGGGCAGGATACCAATCTTGTCCCCTACGCCGAGCCAATTATGGCCGATCCTGTTATAAAGATTCTTAGCTGGAATGTTGCTGGGATTGCGAGGAAGTTGGCTGTTCAGGAATGGAACATCTTAGTGGAGGGTTTTTCCATCTGTATCTTCCAAGAAACTTGGAGTACGGAACCATGCCACAAGGTAGGATACTCATCCTTCTTCCTGCCAGCAGTCCCTTCCCCTTCTGGGAAAGGCCGCCCCTCTGGAGGTCTTCTTATATGGGTCGCTATTTTGCTTGGTTGTCAGGTCACCCAGCGCGTGACTGACTCACTTGACCTTTTGAGTATATCGCTCACAGGACCCAAGAGAGGGCAAGCCCTAGACATTGTTAACATCTATGTTAGGGGATCAAAGGGAGGTCTACTGTCACCCATTGTTTCTGAGTTACAATCCCGGTTAAGAGGGGGCCCGATAGTTCCCATGTTCTAGTCGCAGGTGACTTTAACTGTACGTTCGAGCCTCTTGGGCTATAGGATTCCTTAGGGACTATCGAGGATGATAACAGGAGAGGTATACCAGCCCTGACCGTACCTCCTATCAGAAGGTGGTCCCAAGTGGCAGTCCAAATCTATTCCCTAACCTTGGAATTCGATCTTAGGGCAGTGAATGGTAGGACGTCTCTGGATCCTTCTGGAGTGCATACCTACAATAGGGTGGATCATACGTCTAGAATAGACTATATCCTTCTTGATATTAACTCCTGGGACCACTTGCTGGACATGGAGGTACTCCCTTCAGTAGAGAGCGACCATAATCTGATCTCCCTTGCTCTTCACCCCTTCTGGACGGAGTATTCGGGAGTAGATGCGTCCTCCTTAGCGCTAGCTCACCAGGAACTTTACCCTTCTAATTGTGGTAGGCGTTTAAAATGGGGTAATATTGTCATGGATAAAGAGAAAGTCCTATCCATTTCAACACTTTTGACCTCTGCCCAGTCCAGGTTAGCGGAATCCTCGCTACATCCAGAGGAAGTAGCATCACTCTTTTGTGCTACCACTAAGGCTCTGAGTGAACTCTTTTATCTTCCTAACATGGCTTCTCGTGCTGGAAAGCCCAAACCTAGGCAGAATCCCTATGCCTGGTATACAAAAAAATGCAGGGAGATGAAAAGTTCCTTGATTTGCGCTGTGAAGAGCAAGTCCTTGGCCGACATACGTCTGGCAAGGAAAAACTACTCACTGACTGTGATCGCAGCAAAGAGGGAATGGGAGGACTGCTTCTGGGAGGATCTGAGGAAAGCAAGTCTGGACATGGATGCTAGAGGTTTCTGGACCCTTATAAGATCTAGGGACAGGCCAGACAGCACATTAATGATGTGCAATATCCCCCCCCCCCTGAGCTGGTTCAACCACTTCTCATCCCTCTATGTTGTAAGCGACCCACCTACCAATACCGCACCCCCCACAGGAATTCCCATAACGGGATTAGAGATTGTTCCTTTTACCGCTAGAGAGGTGATGGACGTAATTAAATCCCTGGTTCCGCTGAAAGCAGCAGGGCCCGATGGGTTACCTGGTGACATAATACGGGCATGCCCCAAAGACTGGGGGTCTCTCGTATCCTCACTGTTAAATGCCATTAATGAGGGCTTGCCCATTCCTGAATCCTGGAAGGGGCAGAGGTTGTCCCGATATTCAAGAAGGTGTGTCGGGACAACCCTGCCAACTACAGGCCAATAAGTCTAATTGACTCCACCCAAAAACTGGCGGGAAGGTGATATTGCAAAGGATGCTTGAATGGATGGACGACAATAACATCCTGTCAGACCTCCAAGCTGGGTTTCGTTCTGGTACCGGGACCATCGAGCAGGCCTTCAGATTAACTCTTCTCCACTGGAAGGTGGTGGTGTTGGGGGGGGCAGTCTATACCTGGCCTTTATAGATTTAAAAAACGCCTTCGACCTGGTTCCCAGGGAGAAACTATGGAAGGTCCTGTTAGACTTAGGGTTGCCCTCTTACATTCTCTCCCTACTGTTAAAACTTCACGATGGCAACTTTGCACAGGTGCGTTGGGGCACGAAGGGCGAAAAAACAGAAAGAATTCCTGTAGGAAGCGGAGTCCGACAAGGATGTGTCCTAGCGCCCACTCTGTTTTCGCTTTATGTAAACGGAGTGGTTGAACATCTGCTTGGCACTCCCTCGGATGCTTCCTCCTCGGTGGGCAAACGGATCCCTACACTGCTTTTTGCGGATGACACTCTCCTCATTTCAAAGTCCCCTATGGGTCTGCAGAGCCTTTTAAATAGCTTCCAGGAGTTTTGTCTATCGAGAGGCCTAGTAATCAACACAGACAAAACCAAATTTCTGGTCATGAACCCCCCCTAGGAAACTCGGCAGACTTCCGACCTTGAACTCAGAGCCATTAGAGAGAGTTTCCGAATTTGACTATTTGAGTATCCGCCTTAACGACTCCCTTTCCTGGAATCCTCATATCTATAAAATGCTACTGGGTCATATAAGGTTAGGAGGAGCACTACTCAAGGAACAAAGCTCCTCATCTTGCAAACCCATTGCCCCAGTAGTGGATATATACAAAGCGAGAAGGGTCAGTGCCGCTTTATGTGGCGCAGAGTTGTGGGGTACCTGCAACCTGGATCCAATAGTCAAATCAGAGAACAAGTTCCTGAAAGACCTGTTGACCTTGCCACGAAGCACTCCAACTGTGCCAGTGCTATTGGACTTAGGCTGCAGACCTATTGGGGATCAAGCGCAACTTCGCCCACTGCTTCTTTGGGCAAGGTTGTGGCGGGTGCCCGAATCGGTCTCCTACGCGGAGGCTCTGTCTGATGTTATGGATATGGCAGGGTGGTCTAGGGTCAAATGGTTGAGGGACGTCAAAAGACTACTAATGGAGATAGGGTTACCTGATGCTTGGTCCACAAACTCTGCCCCACCTAAGACTACCATCAAAAAGTTGTATTGGAACTGGGTCTCTGCGAAATTACATCTAGACTCACGCCATTGCAACACAACAGTAGCTTTTGTGAGAATCAAGGATGTGGTGGCATACGAACCCTATCTAGACATTTTCACCATCCCATTTGACCGCACTCTGTATTTCAAGTTTCGTGTGGGGACCTTACCAGTAGGGGATGTAGTCGCCCGCTGGAAGGGGCCTCACCAACTTTCACCTTTTTGTGCATCCTGTCCCACTCGTGTAGAGTCAGTTGTCCACATCTTCTTTGAATGTCCGAACTATCGTGTCCCGCGAATCCGTTGGCTTAAACCACTCTGTAGACTGCTGGGCATTCGTCAGTGTATAGTGGCAATGCGCATTTTAATGACTGACACATCCCTTGTGATTGTATGTGCTGTGTCAAAATTCTTGAAATGGGCTTGGTTGATTCTCAATAGAAGGCTTTCTGTGTCAATTTAATCTTTGTTTTAACTCGTCTAATCAATTATTGTACCTGCTTTTATCAACTGTGCATAATTACATTGTATATGACATTTTTTATAAATTGTATTTTTGTACTGCTT
Organism: Lissotriton vulgaris; assembly: GCF_964263255.1. NCBI lineage: Eukaryota > Metazoa > Chordata > Amphibia > Caudata > Salamandridae > Lissotriton > Lissotriton vulgaris. The sequence continues at coordinate 532,229,477 of NC_141693.1, read as the reverse complement.
TTATGTTATTTGTATACCAAAATAAAGCCTATCTATCTATCTATCTATCTATCTAATTTGTGGTCTGTTTCAATTTAAACTCTGTATTCTTTTACTTAATCTTTTGAAAAAAACACCCCCTTGTCCGGCTGGACATTGGAGGAAAAAGATACACAGTTCTTATTCTAAGCCTGTGCTTATTACTTTGTCTTGCATCTAAAAAGTTTAGGACCTGTATCAATATAGCAGCCAGTTTCATCTTTCATGTGAATAATATCTGCCTTTCTACCTGGTAGATAGCCCTGAGCTCTTATTTCAACACTTTCCAACTCAATCTGGTGCCCTCCTTTTCGTAATACTCTAAAATACGGTCAGTACACCAATGTGGATAGAGTATACTGCTGGCCGACACATGCACTTTACCAGTGATGTGCAATTGTTTTTGTAGAAGAAATTATTGATAGTAAACCTGGGAGGGTACAATGTCTCCTCACCTGCGGTAAGCAAGTAAACGTATGCCACTGTTAGAACTGGGGGTCTCTAGTCGGCAGAGGTAGGCACCACTGTCCAAATAGGGACCCTGCTTCTAGTCAGGGAAAGAAGGATGCACTTTTTAGATAACCCCTGCTCACCCCTCAACTGACTACACAACAGTTTAGAAAAATAGAAGTATTTAATCTAAAATAGACAGGACCAAAACGACAAAAATCCAACAAACACAGTTCAAGAATATGGTTTCGAAAGAGTTCTTAAGGTTGCGTTAAAATAATCCACAGTTGCGTGAAAATAGTTCACAGTTGTGTCACGTTTAGCCAACAGTACCTTTAGATGCAACAAAGTTCCAAAACAGAAACTGGTGCAGTGGAAAAACAGGGGATGCGTCACTCCTGAGACCCTGGGGAGGCGATGAGACAGCCCTGCTGGATGCAGCGGGAGTGTTGCGACAAATCGGGTCTGTATGGTGAGGGAGGCAATACCTTGTATGGATTCCGGTGCGTAGGTTCCGTAGGGAGCGTCTCGCAAAGGCACGATGCGACAGGCTTCGGGACGGCGACGATCTCAGGTGCGGGGGCGATGTGCGGCACAGCGTAGATCTTCTCCTCTCACGGCCCGTCGATGCGATGGCTCTGCAATGACACTCGCAGCGACGTGATGTAGTCCGCAAGCAAGCGGTGCAGCGATCTCACCCAGCGATGACAGGCTCTGCAATGATACTCGCAGCAAGGGTACTTTTCCCACACCGGAGCGATGTGTTCTACAAGCGAAGGATGCGGCAGTTCTTGCAGCACCGATCTCGATCTTTGCGGTGGCGGGAATTTCCTTGCACTGACGGGGATGCGCTCCACAAGCGAGCGATGCATGAAAATTTGCAGATAGTCTTAGTTTCTTGTTCTCCAGCTTTACAAACAGTCGGCCACAACTTCCAGATGCCTCTCAGTCGGATTCAGCACTCAGGAAGGGCAGAACTCTCTCAGCAGAGTTCAGGGAAAGCTGGGGGTGAAGTCCTTTTGTTCCTGGGACGTATTACCAGAGCATGGCACCTGCACTAGTACATGCTCTACCTTCAACATACTCTGCACCCTGCCCAAGGGGGTACCTTGGGCATTCCATAGGGGTGACCAATGTTCACAGAAAGGGAAGGGTTAGGCCTGGTCAGTGGGGACACTGACCAGAAGGACAAGGCTATTCACAGACTGCACACAGGCACTGCGGTGGCAGGCCTGATACACCATTTTAGGGCTGCACATGTGGGTGGCACAATCAGTGCTGCAAGCCCCCTAGTAGAATTTGAATCACCAGCCCTGGCACTCTCAGTGCACTTTACTAGGGAATTCTTGGTAATACAATATGCCAATCATGGATACCCATTCATAATAACAATTTATACATCCTTCTTAACAGGAGGCCAGCTCACAACAGGCCCTTGGAGATCTCTTCAAGCAAGGGGACAAAGCACCAACAAAGTCCTTCCCCTCTCCTTCATAGCAAAGCAACTGCAGGTCAGTCCAGCAAAGCAACAGCAGGACAGTCTTCCTTCTTCAGTCTTCCAGCTTTCTCCTTAGCAGGGGTTCCTTATTGATTCCAGGATGATCTAATCTTCTGTAGTCTGGGGTCCTAAACTTATACCCCTAAATGTCTTTGTCCCTTGTGCAGGAGGGGTCTAAGCCCGGCCTGAACCAGTTCTGGGTGTTCCTTGAGCACTTTGTTCTCCTGGCTTCTCCTTTCCTTTCAGAGAGAGGGGCAGGGTTGTCGGCCGCCCAGCAGGGGGTGGAGCCAGCATTGTGGAAGGCAGGCACAGCCCTATTTAGGCCAAGGTGCTATCCCCTCCCACCACTCTAGATGCAGATGGAGCTATTCAGCCCAGGGATGGCCCACTCAGCCTCTGGGAGCCACCCATCCCCTGTCACTCACAAACCAGCCAGTCAATTCACAAACAGGCCAAGGCACACAGAAAGGTCAGGCAAGAGAACAGCCACTTTCTAAAAGTTCTGTTCACAAAAACAGGATCTAAAAACAACCTTTCCTAAAAGATGTGTTATTAAATTCTGAGTTAAGGGATACCATGTTTCTATGTCCTATCTTGCTGGCCTTACAATAGTGAAAAACAAAAATGGTTGTGATACACTACCAGAGGTCACCTGCACTAGTACATGCTCTACCTTTCACGTACACTGCACCCTGCCCAAGGGGGTACCTTGGGCCTTCCATGGGGTTGACCATTGTGCACAGAAAGGGAAGGGTTAGGCCTGGTCAGTGGGGACACTGACCAGGAGGACAAAGCAATTCACAGACTGCACACAGGCACTGCGGTGGCAGGCCTGAGACACCATCCTAGCGCTACTCATGTGGGTGGCATAATCAGTGCTGCAGGCCCCCAATTAGCATTTGAATCACCAGGCCTGGCACTCTCAGTGCTCTTTACTAGGGACTTCTTGGTAATACAAATATGCCAATCATGGATAACCAATCATAATACCAATTTATACAGGGAACACTTACACTTTGATAGTGATCAGCAGTGGCAACGTGCCCAAAGCATCTAAACCAGCAAAAATGAAATCCAGCACAGCATCAAAAATACAGGAGGTAGAGGTAAAAAGATAGGCAGAAACCACGCCAAGGATGCCAGGTCTAACAGCCATGCTTTCTTTGCCCTTTATCTTCCCCATTATATAACACACATTTGATATTAGTGATTTCAACTTTGCCACCATATTCTCCATTGTGGTACCTTATTTAAAAAGGTTCTTGAACAACCTTTAATAAAATGATTTAATAAAAATAAAAAAATTCTTAAGCCATGCTGCATTGTCTCTTCTAGACACTGAATATGTGTACCTTAATATACTGTCTGACTCCTACAATGTATAGAGAAACGTTTGAATAGACTTGGAATAAAGTATATTTGTTTATAGAGTATTTCATCTGTACTGCTAGAGATTTTGCAGCCTCTTTGTGTGGTGCAGCCAATCAAAGGTCTGAGGTTCGCCTTTTCCTGTGATGGCACGGGCCAAAAGGCTATATTATGTCACTTGCTATGATGTCATAGGGCCCATAGGTAACATGATGTAATTTCCAGTGATATCATCAGGTTAAAGTTCTTTTGATTTCCTGTGACTTCATTGATGGAGATCAAAAAGCATGTGATGTCACTTCTGCTACTCCTGGTATATTGGTGAATATACGTCCATGATAGTAGCCTAAGAAAGACACAGCAGGAGGACGAAATCAGAGACCCACATTCCAACCCAAAAGTGGGTTACTCACTTCAAGGGGCAGTACACAGAGACATCTGAGGGAAATAATACATTAGTATTCCAAATACCAGTCCTGTGTCATTCAAACTGCTGTACTATAAGTCCCTAGAAGAAATTACCACTGACAACTCTGATTATACTCTCTGTGATTCCTCTCGGCCTACTAATGCATGCTTTTCTATATTCTCAATGTAAGATACCTATTCGGCTGTATGTGCCCAGAGAAGCGAGAAGGCTTTTGGACTAGACAAATTTCCTGTAGACATCTACCATTCAGTGCAACTGTTTGGGAACTATAAACTTATGCTCTGTC